>NC_060119.1:730837220-733337220 GCF_021461395.2 Schistocerca americana | reverse complement strand
TTGAGTAATAACTCTAAGCTATTCTTCGATAATAAAGATCAATGTCATTGCTAATGAAATGAAAAGGTACAATTCATCTAAAAATTATCCTGATCTTTGCACAGCCTTTGAGGAAATCAAATATTTCTTGGCAGTTGTAGTACTTATTGAGTATGGTCAATTGCCAACAAAAAGAATGTACTGGGAGAGCAAAGGTGACATACATTATGAGTTAGTGTATAATGCAGTGAGAAGGAACAGATTTGACATGATCCTTCAGTTCATTGATTTTTCTGGTACATCTATATCTACATGATTAATCTGCAATTCACAATTAAGAGCCTGGCAGAGGGTTCACCAAACCATCGTAAAGCTACTTCCTTACCGTTCCACTTCCTTACTGTACTGTGCAGGAAAAACCAACACTTAAATCTTTCTGTGTGAGCTCTGATTTATCTTATTTTATCATGATGATCATTTCTCAGCAAAATATTTTCACACTATAATGAAAAGGTCGGTGATTGAATTATTATGAGATGATCCTGCCCCTTTTAATAACTGTCACTCCAATTCATCTATCATATCCATAGCACTCTCTCCCTTTTTACATAGTAATACAAAATGAACTGCCCTTCTTTGAACTTTGTCGACATCCCCAATCAGTCCTATTTGATGTGGATCCCACTCTGCACAGCAACAATATTCCAGAAGAAGGCAGACAAGCATAGTCTAAGCCATATCTTTAGTACGCCTGTTACATTTACTAAGTGTTATAATAATAATGTTGACTATGATGCAAACAATAGTGGTAAACTGTGGAAAATTTAGCCTCTTATTATTCATTGTAAGGGACAATTTCCCAAATATTGTGTGTCAGAAGAGAATCTGTCCTACAATGAAAGAACAGTGAGCTATTTTCAGAGGTGTAGCCTGAAACAACATATCTGTGGTAAACCAATCCGCTCTGGATATAAGGTCTGGTCACTGAATACACCTTGTGGCTACTTTGTGAGATTCGATACCTATCCTGGCCAGATAACTATTCAGATTTCAAGGCAGAAGTATTTTAACAAAGCAACTGTGCGTCTCATAAAAATGATTTAAAATCCACCTCCCAAAATGAAATCACTTCCATTTCACATCTGTTTTGACAACTTGTTTACAAGTTTTCTTTGGTCATTTTTTCTTAGGTTTTGGGGACACCAGGAATGTGATAGAAAATAATATCCCAAAAACTGCTCGCTTCCAAAGAAGAAGGAAATAGAGAAAGTGAATGGTGCTATATAAAAGGAAAATAACCTGTTTCTGTGTAGATTGCATAACAACTTTGCACTGCATAACAACTGTTTCTGCAGCATCAAATACAACTGGTGTTACAGGACATTTTCAGTGGTCATGGAAACACACTGAAGTTCCTTAACCCTCTGTCCTGACAGAATACAGTAAGCTCATGTGCAGAACTGGCTGAACAGATGAAAATGTGAAATACTACAGGATAAATATCCATAACAAGAAATGGAACGGAGATCTTTTCAACTGGATATTGGATGTCGCTCTACACAATGCCTGGATGCTCCACCTCAAAAATGGAAATACAATCTCTTGTGTAAAATTTTGATGAGAAATTTTACTTCAGAAGGTATGCCATGCTACTTAGATGACCAGGACAAACCTCACACTACAGTACTGTAGCAGATGAGCACCCGTTTAATGGAATGAACCACCTGATTGTGAAAATACCGAAACTCTAAAGAAGACAAGGTGTTGGAATAAACTATACATCAGCATACACCAAGTGCAAGATGTGTAATGGGGAATTATGTGTTCAATGTATTATTGCTAATCTTAACAAGCAATTAATTGCTTTTGCTTTGTACTCACATTTAATTTGTCCTCCGAGTCTTCCACAGTGGTACGCTTCAACAAAATCTCGATTTACAAGCCGCATCACTTCGAGTCATACGTCATACGCTTGAGCTTTTGATTGCTCTCTCTGCCTTCATCATCACTGACTGGCAGGGCTGGCATGGTGTTCTGCTTATATAGATGTACTGGCAGTGTCAGGAACCTTCCAGAAAGAGTCAGAGTGACACATGTGTGATAGAAAAATTGGGCAGCTCCTAGCAGCTCCATCCCACTGTGGGACTGAGTGACATCACATGGCTCAAGGCCTGGCACCAGGTTTGAAACTGCCAGGCCCACATCCCTACAAATGTCAAGCCCACGTCTTTGCTTTCGCTCAATGTCCAAAGGCAAGCCCCATGCCCTATTAGGTGTGTACCCCTAGTATTTGTCAAAATTGTTGCCGATTATTCTACTTTTGACCATTTCTTTAATAATAGTATCCCAGTGTGATGGTGTTTCAGGCAATACTCTCATCTTATCAAATTGTATTTTATGCCTGTTTTGTAGGCAATTTTCAGCTTCAGAGCTGTCTTCTCAAGTTCCCTAAGTCTGAGATGTTGTGGATGCTCTGTGCAACACTCAACAACAGTGTGAATAGTTAGACTTATGTAAATGCTAACACATTCACAGGGGACACCATACATGCCAGGAACATGAAGACTTATGTTGCCTCTAATGGGACATAATATATCTCTACCTTGGAGGCAAGTCTTAACACTGGTGTTAGTCCGTGTCTCTTCAGCATGCATTGCAGCTTGCTTTTAGTTGCTCCACAGTATGGAAGGAATGCAGCTGGTTTAGCCTCTTCTGCTGATTCATATGGTATCTTTTGTCCATGCACTTGAAAGCTTTTGCAATTCCCCCTTGCTGTAACCATTTTCTGTAAACATGACCTACAAATGCTGAAATTCAGACTCTAAATGGTTGTCATCCAAAATAATGTTTGTCTTGTGTACTAATATACTCATGACCACTTTTTTGCGTACAGGATGAGGAACACTGTTGGCATTCAAACACCGGCAGACATGAAGACCTGCCAGCCCCAGCAGTCAGTGATTTTAAGTCCTGATGATGATGGCGGACACAGCTATTGAAAGCTCGAATGTTTTACTCAAAGTGACGCAGATTACAAGAAGATTTTATTGACATACTTATTTCTTTCAATTAAAAATATGTACAAGTGCTCTCCACAGCACTTAGCATTACATCATACAGTAAATTAATTAGAAACATTAGCTAAAAATTGCTATTTTGCCTTGAACTGTTCTTTTTCAATGTAGGAAAAAATGTAAAAGTAATAAATATATATATAAAAAAAATTATTTGGGCTCTATAAGGTAAAGGTATTAGCATCTTCACTCACTGACAAAGTGAACCTTCACATCAATATAATTTGAGCTGACACGAATTCTGTCATTCTACAAATCTTCAAGAAATTGCATGCAAAGTTTGGGACAACAGAAACAGACTTAGATGCTTTTCATTCATTAACAGGATTCCTTCAATGCCGCCAAGAAGACAAACATACAAGAAAGTGGATCAATTCACAACTCAAACAAGCCAGCTAATATCATAAAAGTATTCATTCTACAGTGGTGTGCTGTAAGAATACTGTGTAAAGTTGATAACCAAACATCATGCATAAGTCTCTTCTGCGACCTTGTTTTTCTTATACAAACATGCCAGTACCAATATGCCTTAATGACATGTGTGGTTAACTGAAACAGTGAATTTAGCATTCACAATCACAATACTAGAACTAAAAATAATTTTCATACAAACTACACATCCCCATCTAGGATTTAAAATGGAGTTTTATATTGTGGTGCACGAGACTGTAAAAAGTTGCTGGTAGACATCAAGCAGAAAACTAAAAATTCTCAGACTTTCAAAAACAAAGTGAAAGAATAACTTTTTAGATATTCCTTCTACAACTTATCAGAAAATGTGACCTCAGGAGCGTAAATTCCACAGAACCCAACTGTATGTGTTAAAGAGATCTTGATTTTGCCAGTATTCAGACAGCTGATGGTGTTTTGCGTAATATTAATTAATCTCTTTGTTCAGTATATCAGATGAGAGCAGCTGCCAAGAACTCCAAGAGAAAACACAGAGGCTTTTTTCAAAGTTGCAGTTTTTCTCTTAATATACAAGAACCATTTCCCACAATCACCAGTTTGGGCAGATTAGTAATAGTCATAAGTTGTTACTAGTGCTACGTTATAATGACAGCTATGTTTGCTAATGTATGTCTCCATAACATTATATTGAATGCACTTCAGGATGTTCAGTGAACATAACCAGTGTGGGTAGTCATTGGCGAGAAGTAGACAGCAGTGGCAGCAGTACTTAGTTTATATCGAGTCCCTAGTTTAGTCACTTTATTACATGGTTCTCCTTGTAAGTGATGAATAACCGTTTATTGGCTCTGATGATAAATGATTTTCATTCCTCTAATTTTTGTGTATCTTTCAAGTATTATTCTGCTGGTGGTGTTATATGAAGTTGTCATGTAGTTTCACACAGACAAAACATCACAGTTGACTGACTGAATTAGAATTAGCAGCCATCACAAATATTCAGTAGTGCTCTTCTCCTTAGTGAATAAGACATAACTAGGAGCTCCCTAGCTGCAGTATTTAGACTGTATCTAGTGACTGCTTGGGTCAGTAATGTGTTCTTGCTTATAGTTGAAAACAGGTAACGATGGAAAAGGATTGTGTCAGCTGCGCACAGGTGCAAGGAGAACTAGCCACTGTCTGGAAGAAGTGTGAATCTGCATTAGCCATGATCAACAGACTTTCAGCTGCTGCCCTGGGCTGTAGTGGTGGTGGTGGTGGTGGTGGTGGTGGTAGTGCTCTGACACGTCTAACCTGGCCGGTTGACAATCACTTGAAGGTGAATGAGACACAATGACAGTATTATCTCTAAAAGGAAGGCAGAATGAGATACTGGCTGCATTGAATGCCATGAAAGGAAAGGGAATGAGACAGTGTTGCCACATATCACCCATATTAATCAACAAGTAAACAATGCAAGCAGTGAGAAAACAAAAGATAAATTTAGACAACAAACTAATTTCAAGGTGACAAAGTATATACTATAAAGTATATACACCTACATGATAACTCTGCAGTTCACAATTAAGTGCCTGACAGAAGGTTCATTGAACACCTATAAGCTATTTCTCTACTGTTCCATTCTCGAACAGCACACACAAGAAATGAACACTTAATTTTTTTTGTGCAAGCTCCAATTTCTCTTATTTTGTTATGACGACCATTCCTTCCCAAGTAGGAGAGCGCCAACAAAATACAGGGTGTTTATAAATGAACATTGGGGTTTGAACGCTTTATAATATTTATTATATTAAACTTACAGTTTTAAATGATATATCAAATGAAAGAGCACCTCAAACAGTTTTACCAAGAACCTTATAAATGTTCAATGTGAGTCCATTTGTCGCGCAGCACACATCAAGTCTATAGCCGAGTTCTTCCCAAACGTTGATAAGTGTGTCTTCAGTGATCGTAGCAACAGCTGCTTCACTGGTTTCTTAATTCAGGGAGGTCTGCTGGTAGCGGAGGCACATGCACACGATCCTTGATGAAGCCCAAAAGGAAAAAATCGCATGGCGTTAGGTCGAGTGAACGTAGAGGCCATGCAAAGCAAGCCCTCTCATTGCGCCCCTTGCATCCTATCCAGCCCTGGGGTAAGGTGAAGTTTAACCAATCATATACTTCGCTATGCCAGTGAGGTGGCACACCATCTTAGTGGAAAATGAAGTTCTCTGGCTCATCTTCTTCCAACTGATGGAAGAGTCATTGCTCTAGTGTACCACGGTAAGAAGTGCCAGTTACTGTACACAAGTGCTGGATAGGCCTAAGGCTTTACTTTTCTCTTCCCTAAACAGGAAGCCCTTATATTCACTACAATAATTCAGTAAAGATTTTACCACACTCAATAGCTGTCCATCAGATTTAAAAAATTAACAGAAACTTTATGGGATGAAAGACGGTGTTTTCAGTTTTGCCTTAATATAAACATTATCAGAATTATTTATTGACCTAAACAGTAATTTACTGAGTAAAAACATTGTTCAAGTAGAAATTCTTCAAATTCTACTTTAAATCTGTTTTCATCTTCTAACTTTCTGATGTTGGCTAGCAGTATGTTGTAGAGTTTTGTACCAATATGGCTCACATGCCTTTGTGTGTGTGTGTGTGTGTGTGTGTGTTCTTTTTGTTCGCTGAGTATGGAGTGCTGTGCTATTTCGAGTGTTGTAGTTATGCAAGTCAGCATTCGTCCGAAAATCTGCATTTGTATATATATAAAAGGAAGGTATTGTTAGAACTTTACGCTTGTTGAATAAGGGTTTGCATTGTGTCTGTGGATGACTGTGTGGTGTTATTCGGATAGCCCTCTTCTGTAACAGAAAGATTTGTTTTAGGCAGCAAGTGTGGAACCCCAAAATATTATTCCGTAAGTTGCAAGATACTGAAAATAGCCAAAACAAGCCATCCTGGCACCCTCTGTAGTACAAACATTTGCTATAATTCTAAGAGCAAAACAGGCTGAGTTAAGTTTCTGCACAAGTTTCATTACATGATCATTAAAATCACGATTTTCATCTACATGAATCCCCAGCAATTTTGCTGATGCCAAAATTAGTACAGTTCCCTTCTGAATTGTCTCCAGTCCAATCACATCACTACCAATTCCACTGGAATTTCATTTTAGGAAGGGAACACACAATGACTAGTGGAAGAAATTTCTTGTAATAATTCTACAAATGTTTAAAAAATGATAACAATATTGCCTTCACGTTTCTGTGAACTTGGTGCTCTTATTTGAGTAACACAGAGAATACAAAGAAAACCTTGGTTTATTTCATTTAGTAGAAACAGAAAACAAATAATATTGGTAATAAGAATGAGATTCAACCATTATTCATTTTATAGCCATTTCCATCAAATCAAAGTTACTGATTTCCAATATGGTGAGGTTTAATGGAACATCAATTACTTGGCTGAATCACATGTCTGATTTTTTTTTCTCCTGTAGGTGGTTCAGCAGCCACCAATAAGATTTACTGACTCTTTTATTAAAATTTGGACAACAGCAGCCAAGTGCAGTCAAATATAAAACATTAGCCAAAATTTTTGTGTGAATGTAACATATTCATTTAGAGAAATCAGTACTATAAGCAAAAAAGAAAATGTTATAGTATATTTGTATTATAAAATCTGCTAAAATACAGATGACTGTAAGGTCAATATGATCAAATATCAAAATAAACTGTTGGCCAGAGTGCTCAAGTTATAACAATTGTACATTACGTTAATACTTGTACCACAGATCATGAATATGACTTTTTGTAAAGATGTGAAACATGTCAGTTTAAAACAAGCTTTCTTCACATTCCGAAATTCTTTTAATTTGTTTTTAAATCCTGGTTGGCTATCTGTCAGACTTTTAGTGTTATCCAATAAATGACCAAAGACCTTTGTGGCACCATAATTAATCCCTTTCTGTACCAAAGGCAGATTTAACACAGAATAGTGAAGATCACCATTTTTTCTAGTGTTGTGGCTATGCACTTTGCTATTATTTTTGAATTGGGATGGGTTATTAATAGGAAATTTCGTAAGCGAATACACTAGACTCTTGCTAATCCGGCCCTCAGTAATCCAGCCTGACAGTAATCCAGTGCACTTCCAAAAACATGTGCACAATAAATTATCATCCACAACAATGCTTAGTTAAACAATACTTTATATACTTTATTTGAAATTGTAGCTTTCTTTACAGTTCGGAATCATGTCTTTTAAAAGCAAACACGTTACACTAGACCTCAAGCAGAAACTCGAAATTTTAGAGAAGTTAAATTGAGACTCTTCGCAGAAAGTCATTGCTGCTGAGTTCAATGTTTTCTGTACATTAAATGGCATAACATAATTGATAAATGTAGACTTTGAACATAAGCCTGTTGCTAGGCAGAACATTCAAAATTCATGGATGTGTGCATTGATGAGAAATTGAATTGGAAGAAACAGATTGATGATCTTCTGAAATGTATGAGTTCAGCTACTTCTGCTCATAAAGTTATTGCAAATTTTGGTGATGAACACATTTATGATGCAAGAGTTTTATTTTTCAAATGAAAGAGCAGTTTAACACAAGACATACAACACTAGCAATTAACAATAATAACAAGAAAAGATTAAGCAATGGAATAAAAGACTATGGGTTTATCAGAAGTGCCAAAGATAAAAATACATCAAACCCTAAAACATTATATACCTGCACACAAAAAATTTAAGGATAATCGGCACAACAAGCTCCACTACACAACACTCTTACTCTTGTTGGGTGATCTTAAAGACACAATTAATAATGATTTTCAAACAGTTTGAAACTTTTCTTTTGATAATGCTTTTGTAAAAATGTCAACAATTGATCTTCTGGTCTAAGATACAAGAGTGGAACCACCACTTATTTTCTCATGAACATAATGAAACTTAATGTCAAACAATAGAAAATCCAGGATAATGACAATATTAACAAAAGGATAGATTCATACTCATCATGAAGAGGAGATGGTGATTTGTACATAGGTAGAACTCACACTCATCTGATAACTGTCTCTGGCAAATTAGGCTCTCTCTCTCTCTCTCTCTCTCTCTCTCTCTCTCTCTGTGTGTGTGTGTGTGTGTGTGTATTAGTTGTGCTTGTGTGAATGTGCGTTTTTCTATGTTACAAGACAGTCTTTTAGCCATAAGCTCACATGTATAGCATTCTTTTTGTTGTCTCGTCTACACAGTGAGTAGCAGTCTACCCATTTCTTAATGCTGTTTAAACTTCATGTCAATGTTATTAGGCCTGTTGTCATATTCACTGTTTTTCATTAATTGTAATGCACTCTGGTTGTCCAAAAAGAGTTGAGGAGGTTCTTGTACCTTGTAGATATTGTGGGATGCTTTTAATAGCAATCCAATGGTCCAGTCCAGGGTTGTTGAGAAACTGACTTGCTTGACTGACAAAACATATGGTCTCACCACTGTGGCACCACTGTGGCAGCAAACATTAAACAGCCTACAATTTCCAAGGAGTTGCTATCTTCATTAGCAGTACTCCCCAAAATTCAACTGTAAACTGCAATGAGTAGTTGCTGCGAAGGGACTGCAGTTGTTCATCTTGAATTTTTCTCAGACGTGGCTAATACAGCCCAGTTAAAAGATAAACAGTTCTTTACTTTCAAGGTCTGACATGACTTCCAGTCCTACAAAGTAAATGGGATCATCAACTACAGTTCCAAAATGAATCTTGAATTCTTCAAGTATTTTATTTATAGCTGTGGTTGATTTACTCATAATTAGTCCATCATCATTTCAGTTGGCAGAGCACTAGTCCCTCAAAAGCAAAGGTCCTGAGTTCGAGTCTTGGAGTGGCACATAGTTTTAATCTGCCAGGAAGTTTCATATCAGCACATACTCCACTGCAGAGTGAAACTTTCATTCGGGAAACATCCTACAGGCTGTGGCTAAGCCATGTCTCTGCAATATTCTTTCTTGCAGGAGTGCTAGTTTTGCAGGAGAAATTCTGTGAAGTTTGGAAGGTAGGAGATGAAGTAATGGCAGATTAAAGCTGTGAGGAAGGTCATGAGATGCGCTGTCAGTAGATTACCTGACCGCGAAAGGCAAAGGTCCCGAGTTCGAGTCTCAGTCTGCCACACAGTTTTAATCTGCCAAGAGGTTTCATTAAACAAAAATTGTTAAGAACACCTCCTGGCCGTCAACTTGAGTGCATAATACACAATACTGAAATAAAAATTGGTTTGATCTATATTTTACTTTCTTTCACTTTACAAGGAATAACTCTTAATGTACCTGAGCTCACTTCACAGACTGTTTGACATGAAGCAAATGAAACATTACCCCAGTAACAACATAACCTTGGGCAGATTGTGATATCGTGATAACAGTTTCATGATTCAGGAGTATAATTTCATGAATAAAAGAGCACTTAAATACAAGGCGCATAACACCAGCAATTAAAAATGGTAACAAGAAAAGGGTACACAATGGTATAAAAGACCATGTTGTCAGATGTGCCAAAGAAACATGCATCAAATGCATTAAAACATAATTTACCTGCACACAAACATTCAAACATTGGAAGTGTAATTTAAATAATTATTATCCCATATAATTGTTGACTGTACTTCAGAGAAATCTTTGATGATTGAAAACGAAGTCATCTGAGTACATTTCTAGCACACAGTGCACAAGATAATATCAGATCCAACATTAGTATCAAAACTCCTACATATTTTGTTTTATTGTGTGTCAATGGGTGGTACATGTACTCTCCCCACACACTCTAGCACAGTTGTGGAGTATAAATGTTTATGCATCAAGGTTGTATCTCTGTAAAACCAACATCTAATTCCAATTACTTTCTTTTGTGTCACAAATACTTTCAGTCTAAGTGCAAAGTTACCCCAATGTACTAAGCAATAGACATCAGGGAATGAAACTGTACAAAATCTGCTAACTTATTGTCTCTAATGTCCCAAACACAAGTAATTATTCTTATGGCATAAGTAGCTGAAGATAAAGGATATAACCTGTCTGCTGTGCTCTGTACAGCTTAAGCTAGCTATGAATGCTTGTGTAATATGTGTGTGTGTGTGTGTGTGTGTGTGTGTGTGTGTGTGTGTGTGTGTGTGTGTAACATTCTATTGTTTTATCACACCAGTCATCATTTATTGAACTTGTCTAGTTCTAAGCATATTTGGTATGATATACTGAAATTTCCATTAATACCAATGATTAAAAATAAATAGTACATGGTGTGATATTTTCATATCTCATTCTTAATGTAAACTTTTTAAAATGAGTAAGCATATCTTGATTTTTTCCAAATCTTCAAGAGTATCAATAATGAAAATTACAGTTTTCTTAAAAGAAATGTCTGAAATATACACTCACCTTGTAAGAAATAATGTAGGATATGCCTTTGCCCTTGTTCCTCACTAACTTCTCACAATAAATATTGTCATTTGTATCATCAATGTGCAAAAAGTAACTAAAAATAGTGGCTGTAATCACGTAAATCAGAAAATGCAACACTAAGAGCACAAGTAAGACTTTATCAGTAGCATTTTCCTCGGGGACCTGCTGAATGGCGACAGGGAAGAACTGTAGCAATTTTAGGCATTTTCTTGTAGTCACTAGACTACATTCAGACTGGGGCAAATGTCAAATACTTGTCTCCAAGCTAACCATTTCTCCATGACATAATCATTACATTCTGAAGCCAGAAGGGAGCTGGAAAAAAGGGTGCAATACTCACTGATTATAATTTCCATGTACATTTAAACCAAACAATTGTGAACACAGCAGTAACTGAGTTGTCAAATGAAACATTTGCTCAAAATATATTATTTTTTATAATTTTACACACCATAATGGGAAGACAACACAGATGAGACAGCCCGCCACCTATACCAAAATTCATTACACTTTCACTCTTTTGATATATATATATATATATATATATATATATATATATATATATATATATATATATATATATATATACAGAAATGTCAACATGTTTGGAAACAACCACAGTTTGTTCTTTAACAGCACAAGGTATATATCTTATGTTTTCTGTGAATATTATCACATAATACCAGAGGAAATAAAAATTGCTACATATCCAAAATTTAATACTCAACTAAAGGCATTTCTAATAAAGCACTGTTTCTATTTCGTAAAAGAATTTCTGAATATGTAACAAAAGAAGTTACTTAAAAATTAAATTGTAAGAATATGTACCTAAATTTAATTTGCTACTATTTCCTAAGACTATGTATAACTTTAACTTTTCTTTGAGCTATGAAATATCAATAGTACAATTTGTGCTGCGTGATATAACTGCACCAATAAAAAATCAGGCAATCAATCAATAATAAATAGATGCCATTAAATGTTTATTGCTTTTCAAATTAACAATGCCCTTTTAAAAGCTCTAAGATGTAAAAATTCTCTATAATGAAACATCTGCAGAACGGTGTCACACATTTTGTGAACAGCTAAAATATCTCAAGAAATGAGTGCTACTTACAAGTATTTTCAGACAGGAAAACAGAAAAGGATTGCAGGTGAATGGAAGAAACCTTGAAAGGTTCATGTCTTATACATATGTTAGCCATCCATGAACAAATGATAACTGTCCAAGGAATAGAAAAGCAACTGGAATCACTCAATAGAGGAAAGTCCACTGGACCTGACGGGATACCAATTCGATTCTACACAGAGTACGCGAAAGAACTTGCCCCCCTTCTAACAGCCGTTTACCGCAAGTCTCTAGAGGAACGGAGGGTTCCAAATGATTGGAAAAGAGCACAGATAGTCCCAGTCTTCAAGAAGGGTCGTCGAGCAGATGCGCAAAACTATAGACCTATATCTCTTACGTCGATCTCTTGTAGAATTTTAGAACATGTTTTTTGCTCGCGTATCATGTCATTTCTGGAAACCCAGAATCTACTATGTAGGAATCAACATGGATTCCGGAAACAGCGATCGTGTGAGACCCAACTCGCCTTATTTGTTCATGAGACCCAGAAAATATTAGATACAGGCTCCCAGGTAGATGCTATTTTTCTTGACTTCCGGAAGGCGTTCGATACAGTTCCGCACTGTCGCCTGATAAACAAAGTAAGAGCCTACGGAATATCAGACCAGCTGTGTGGCTGGATTGAAGAGTTTTTAGCAAACAGAACACAGCATGTTGTTATCAATGGAGAGACGTCTACAGACGTTAAAGTAACCTCTGGCGTGCCACAGGGGAGTGTTATGGGACCATTGCTTTTCACAATATATATAAATGACTTAGTAGATAGTGTCGGAAGTTCCATGCGGCTTTTCGCGGATGATGCTGTAGTATACAGAGAAGTTGCTGCATTAGAAAATTGTAGCGAAATACAGGAAGATCTGCAGCGGATAGGCACTTGGTGCAGGGAGTGGCAACTGACCCTTAACATAGACAAATGTAATGTATTGCGAATACATAGAAAGAAGGATCCTTTATTGTATGATTATATGATAGCGGAACAAACACTGGTAGCAGTTACTTCTGTAAAATATCTGGGAGTATGCGTACGGAACGATTTGAAGTGGAACGATCATATAAAACTAATTGTTGGTAAGGCGGGTACCAGGTTGAGATTCATTGGGAGAGTGCTTAGAAAATGTAGTCCATCAACAAAGGAGGTGGCTTACAAAACACTCGTTCGACCTATACTTGAGTATTGCTCATCAGTGTGGGATCCGTACCAGGTCGGGCTGACGGAGGAGATAGAGAAGATCCAAAGAAGAGCGGCGCGTTTCGTCACTGGGTTATTTGGTAACCGTGATAGCGTTACGGAGATGTTTAATAAACTCAAGTGGCAGACTCTGCAAGAGAGGCGCTCTGCATCGCGGTGTAGCTTGCTCGCCAGGTTTCGAGAGGGTGCGTTTCTGGATGAGGTATCGAATATATTGCTTCCCCCTACTTATACTTCCCGAGGAGATCACGAATGTAAAATTAGAGAGATTAGAGCGCGCACGGAGGCTTTCAGACAGTCGTTCTTCCCGCGAACCATACGCGACTGGAACAGGAAAGGGAGGTAATGACAGTGGCACGTAAAGTGCCCTCCGCCACACACCGTTGGGTGGCTTGCGGAGTATCAATGTAGATGTAGATGTAGATGTTATTCTGCGATCACTTGTTCTAGATGCCTTTACTCAAAGTTCTCAAAGGATTTATGAAATCTACAGTAAATGTTTCATTTCGAGTAATGATTGCTTATGAGAAATATTGTTTTGTTTTTTCTTGGTTTTGTTGTGCTCTTCAATCCGAAGATTATTTGATGCAACTCTCCACGCTAGTGTAACTGAGCAGCCTCCCCATCTTCCTATAACCACTGCAACCTAAATCCATTTGAAGCTGCTTACTATAGATAGTCCTTGGTCTCCCTGCACAATTTCCCTCCACATGGCTTTCAATTACCAAACTGACACCTCAGGATGTGTCTTATTAGTTACTGATCAGGTCTTTTAGCAAGGTGTTCCATAAACTTCTTTTCTTCTTGATTTAATTCAGTACCTTCTCATTAGATATTCAATTTACCCGTCCAATCATCAGTTCTCTTCCGTGTCACCACATTTCAAAAGCTTCTATTCTCTTCATGCTTGAACTGTTTATTATCCATTCTTGATATCCATACAAGCCTGCACTACACATAAATTGTTTCCGGAAAGACTTTCTAACTCTTAAATTTATATTTGATGTTAACATATTTCTGTATCTTGATATCATTCAGCAAACATTTGAACCAAATTATGTACTTGACTAGAGCAAAGAAGCTACAGTTTATAAGAAGCTTGCTGTACGAATAATTGTGCTCAAGAACAGGAGATGAGCTTAACATCCCATTGATGATGAGGTCATTAAAGATGGAACACAGAACAGAGTCAAGAAGGATTTAAAGGACATTTGACATTTCCTTTTGAGAGGAAATCACAGTATTTGCCTTAGGCAATTCAGGGAAACCACAGAAAACTGAACTCTGGGTGGCTGCAAAGGGATTTAACTATCATCCTCTGGAATGAGAGTCCAGTCTCTAACCACAGTGCCATCTCCTTGGTGGTTATTATCATATTGCTTCCTCAAAGATGTTATACTTCTTTCTGAAGGCTTAACAAACCTTGCATGCACCAGCATGTTGCTCGACATCTGATGTTCCCCCTTGTTGCTGATCAGAACATCAATTTAGACTATAATCTATGTAGGTAGCAACTGTCTGTTAATTTCCTAGATCTTGAAAATGTGGCCAAGTAGTGTAGGACTAATATTTTGCTCCCTTTGTAACTGGATGGCTAGAAGGAACTTGCTTTAACCACGTACCAGTGAATAACAAAGCTGGGAATTGCCTTTCCTCAATGGTGTTGGAATGAAGTTAAATCATGTTGTTGATGGGCTTGGAGAAGGAACACAGTGACTTGGAATGAGTCTGCAGTAAATGCTGAGAGCAAGGTAAGTACAGGACACTTCTTTGAAGACACCGAGCAGTCCTAAGAATAGTGTGAGCTGGATGCATGTGGCTCTGGGAAGCAAAGAATTATTAGTCATACAAGACTATAAGTGAAAGAAACAGACAAAGATGTGTGGAGGATGATCAGTTAACTGTATGTCCTTGCTATCTGAGGGTTAGGTGAGGTGAATTTGTAAATCAAGCTCTTAACAAACTGATGTATCTCTTATTTTTTTCCTACTTTGTGCTGACATGTTCTCTGGCACATCTACATATATTTGAGCAGAGTGTAGTGTGTCATAAATATCGGATACAGAGTGCAAACAATGCAGTAAGGCAATGACTGTCAATTAACTTGCTCTACTCTATGGCAATCCTTTACTCATGGTTCAAAAAGATTAATGATTGGAGAAGAGAGCTGAAGCAACTGCCATCTGTCAGTGAAATCATTTTGCAGAAGAATTATGAAATAATGCCACACAGTAGTAAGCACAACAGACCAAAAGAGCCACAGTTATACAGGGTGCTTCACGTACAACGCAAGTGCTGTCTCCAACACTATGCAGGGACTTGTTCCCTCCACCCCACAAGCAAGCCACAGTCACTACATGACGCTCCAGCTCATTGTTCAGACAGAATGACAGGTGATGCATTATTGTTGCAGCCCCGAATAAACTAGACCCAACTTAGGCATTGCGTTGGAGAGAAGTTTGGGAAAATCTTTGTAGCATTTTGCATTTGAGACTGGTGTGGCAACAGCATCCAGTGCACAGCACAAGCTCACACTGAAACTTTATAAAGTAACGAGTGCACTGATTGACCAACTGAGGTACAGTTGCTCAACAACAGAACCACAAATAGCAGCTGCAGTCTGTGCATGATGGAGAGGTTGAAACAGAAATGCCCTTCCTTTCTGACAAAGCACACCTGCATTTTCTCATCCTGTGAACTTGGAGAACATTTGGTGTTGGAGTTATCAAAACCCTCATAATTTACATTATAAGCCTCCACAAGATGTGAAAACAGGAGTGTGGTATGCAATTAGTGCAATATGTATTATCTGACGGAGCTTTTTACAACATATCATAACTTCTGGTGGCTATGCAAACAATATGTTACAACACTTTTCCCAAGTAACAAGTAAGAAAGCTGTCTGTGATTATTTCATGAAGGACGATACAAGTGCATACACCACCACTGCACCTATGTCAGCATTAGGAATTATTTTAGATAACAGAACTATCCTATCATCATCAAGTTTATTCCCAATTAAAACCAAGCGACAGGCAAGTGCATCACGTAGTAGCCCCAAACTGCCTAAGGGGGTGTTGGTTCCCACCACAAACAAGCCTTGAGGTATACATGAAACACCCTGTAAATGAAGAGAAGCATTGCAATTACAGAAGCTGGCAAACCATGTGTATCAAAAAAATAAATTAAGACATAACTTATCACACACTCTTGCTAAAAATTACAAAGATTCCAGACCATGGTGCAAATCTTTGCACATGATTTCACCAAATGAATGTCAATATGCATATGATCATGGTCTGATAAGGTTGACAACCAACAGTATCAATAGGGCATTGAAAGTAAGCTGCTATGTACAGCAAAATAATTCTTTTAAACACATATAAATAAAATTTAAATACATACATGACATACCAGAATTATAAACAATTTTAGACAAATACTTGTCAGCTGCAGCAACAGCAGCACAGGTTGCATATGCTATCATTTTCTTTGTAAGGCATGCTTCTTTTGAAGATATCACACTCACAAAATGCTACATTTACATAGATCTCTCAAATTATGGCATTCTATTGCTGTCAAAACAAACGACAATACATTTGACTGTTTGAAGAAATTTCAAATTTATAGAGTGACATTTTTCTGATTACATCAATCCCTTTATTATAAGAAATTGTTGAATAAATGATATAATCACTGTTATTTTTTGCAAATAATCTTCTGCAGTCGTCTGCTTGTGCAAATAAATATTTTGCATTTTGTGGTTCATACCAACATTAATTCACACACACTCACACACACACACACACACACACACACACACACACACATAATTTTTTGTAAGTCCCATAACAAATGAAAGCCTTTGGGGATGTGGAACAAGCCAGGTTATACATTAAAAAACACAAGAAACCACTGCTGACTCTTATTGTGTAGTATACTAAAGGCATATTGTGAGTGGCACTAATCTACTCTAACTGATAATTATAGTAATTGGTTCTAGATTACTTTATATACATAGCTGGCAGTGAAAAAAAAAAAAACAGCTACTTTAAAAAAAGCCACTGCTCCTCCTCCCATAATTTTCAGCTAATGTTTTCATGTATACTCCAAAGTATTTATGTAGCTTTAGACGCACCACTATCCGGTATACACTGGTTCTTTTACTTTGTGTTTAGGTATTTGGGGTTTTCAAGTTTCTGACACATTTGTACTGGAAAACTTTTATAGAATTATGGGGGAAAAAAAGGATAGAAAATGAAACTCTATTTGGAACACTAAAGAGGGCTGCGTAGTCTACATTGAAATTATTTCTGCATCTCATGCTGTGGTTCTGAATTGCTGTACCCATGCTAAATTCACTTTTGTTATTAACCACTAATATCATTAGACAGGTATGTACTTGCGTAAGAACCCCAGATCATTTAAGAGGCTTCTGTAAGATGTTCAGTTATCAACTTTACACAACATTTTTGTTGCACATTTTTGTAGAATAAATCCTTTTTTCATCTTAGCTGTATAGTCCCAGAAGATTGTGCCACAGGACAGAACTGAGTGAATGTAAGCAAAGTATCTAGCACTCTTGTCTACAGGTCAACACAGGCAGAGAGATTTCTGAGAGCTCATGGAGGATAACTGAGCTTCTTGGTCAACTTATTCACATGCTGGCATCACATCAGTTAATTATCCGGATACCAAGGGACTTCACATATGGAGCACCATCCAGTGTATGCTGGTTTCTCTTAACCTCTGGTATCCACATGCAATTTTTATTTCTTTGGAATTGCATAATAGGCATTTGTATAACACTAAGGTTAAGCTGTTGGCTATGAGCCAGTTGTAAGCCTCACCCATTCTGGTTGTGTCTGGTATATAAGTGTGTTTTGAGCCTGCAACAGTATACTTGTGTCATCAGTAAACATTCAAATTTTTGAAGAGTCCTCAAAGTTCCCAGGAACATCATTTATGTAGACTAAGAACATGAGCAGGCCAAGCAGCAAACATTGAGGCACACTATATTTCATGTTCCCTCACTCTGTATTTAATTTTATGCCAGTTGCATCATATGCTAATGTGACCTGGATCTTGAACTGGATACAATAGTGTTAACAAATATTGATCTCATAGTTATCTCTGTACACCAGTCATCACATGGTGACTCTGAAAACTTTACTGCACAAATGGAGAACTGTTTATCTCACATTACACACCTTACGGTAAGTGTAAAACTGCATTGTGTGGTGACTTCAGCATACATATAGCTGATGGAAGTACAAAAGAGAGGGTCTTTATGAGCTTAACAAAAAGCTATGGCCCGTTTGTAGCAAAACAGCTTGCAACAAGGAGTGATGCCTGTCTACGCGCAATTAATAACAAGCTCAATACATGGGATTTTAATATCAGTGTAGCTAACCCACGGATTGCATACCACAGTGCATTAGTAATGGAGCTCATGAGTCAATATGAACAGCAAGAGTAAATTGCAACTCAACATACTGAATTCAAATTACACATTCAGTAGAAGGATTATTATAGAGGAGAGACTAAATGACCTGAAAGCAGCACTGTCTGGTGTAAACTGGCTGCAGAAAATTGCAAAGGTGGGGATGAGTGACTCACTTCAATATGCATTCCAAACATTAAGAATGAAATTTAATGACATGTACCCCATTAGTCCCCAACAACAATCTCGTAGACAGATCACAAGGAAGGGAAAGTCTTTTAAAGGGAAGATGTGGTATACAATTGAGTTAGATAAATTAAAATGCAGTGTCAATGTTCATGAAGTGGATAAAGATAGCTTTAGATCTTCCATCTAAACAGCTACTTCAATGTAAACACAGAGTAAAGAGAATTTACAGAAAGGGATTAAAGGATGCTAAAAAGAAGTACAATATCAGGTTCATTAAAGAGGCTCATAATCAATGTAAAACAGCATGGACTCTGGTAAATGGGCACAGGAAGAAGACTACCTCTGCCTTACATTCCTATTGTCCTGATGTCTTCAATCAGTAATTTGCTAGGATAGTGGAAAATATTGTAAATGAAATACCAGACTCAGGCTTAGATCCTAAAGCTCATATAAAAAATCTAAGCTGTTGCACTATTAATAACCACAATGAAGTGCCCCCTAAGGACCTTGTAAAATAGTGAATTCACATAAGCATATAGAGAGTGCAGATATCTATGGCATGTCCTGTACAGTCCTGACGAAACTATCACAGAGCCTGCTCAACCACTAGCAATACTAACCAATAAATGTTTATGCTTCTGTGTCTTCCATGAATTCCTGAAACTGGCACCAGTCTATTAAAAAGGTGACTCATGTGAAGTGTGCAGTTTTAGACCAATTTTAGCTAAAGTCATGGTGTCTGTGATGAAACACCAAATACTAGGTTACTCTGAAGACAATTAAACTCTTCCAGGACACACAGCTTGATTTTCATAAAGAAAAGTCAATGGTTACAGCAGCACTGGACTTAATTACAATGATAATGCAGGGGTCTGAGAGCAGAGAAAGTATAGAATTGGAACTCTGTGACCTTAGCAAGGCATTTGACTGCATCTTGCAAAAGATACTACTTAATGAGCTAAAGTGTCATGGTATTGAAGTGCTGTTCTGGCAACTATTCAGTCTTATTTTGAAAACTGTAGACATGTAGTATCAATTCATGGAACAATCTCACACGAACAAAAATTGGAGCATGGTGTACCCCACAGATCCAATGTTTATAAAAGTATATTATGCACTATTTCATAGCCACATTAATCATGGCCTGCTGTTGGGGACACACTTCAGGTAGCAACAACATGTTAATACACAAAAGTAAATAAATAAACTGTCAGGATCATCACTTCAAACAAAAGACAGGTGCACTGCATGCCTCTGATCACACAGTTAGAAATAATGACCATTTTTATCCAGTATGTGTTTTTGCTCTGCCTCATCTGTGTAAAAGAAAACCAAGGGGCTTGCAGCGCGTGGCAAGAAATACATATTTATGACACGCAGGAGGAGGAACACTGAAATACCAACTGCTGACTGTCTGGAAAAAAATATGGTTTTCCAGTGGTTGATCCAACACACCACCTCAAGAAGTGCAATGTCTGCTGCCAACATCATTCAAAAGGAAAACTGCACAGAACTTGAATTACTATCCTTTATATTCCATTGCAGAATTTTTCAAGTAACCAAAGTGATTGGACAAAATAATACTGTTTTCATCTGTTATATAGCCTATTTCTTAATGTGGACAGTTTTATTCATGTTACCAGTAAGTGAATAACTGTAAAACCAATATGTACCTGCCTTATGTAATTTTGACGCAGCCCATCCAGTCATGACTGTTGAACAACGCAGATCTAGTAACAGTAATAAAGTAATCCTAGAAGTTCGAACAACTTAATTGCTGGCTAATGAGTAGCGGTATGCTTCTTAAAACATATATGTTCCATCTCCCTCATTGTGATGTGCTGTGACCCTTTCCTTCCTAAACTTTCGACCAGGACAGCCAATAACAAATGTAGACGTCAAAGTATTGGTACTGAAATGTTACAAGTAAGTATACAAAGAATTACCGAAGCAACAGCTGTTCTGTGCGACGGTTCATTGCCACACTCCTCGATATTATTGTGTGTTTTCTCCAGAGCGGTCCCTAATGCTTCTTTTAAAATCCAATAGTCGTCTCTCAAACAGCCATTCCAACCGTTATTAACAAATGAGAACAAGAAAGCATCTAGTGTGCACAAAAAAATGAAGTATCAAAGTTTAAACCAAGATGCATATCGTTTCTTATGGAAAAATAATATCGGTCCGAAAATTCCGTCGTAGCTATTACTTATGCCAATCACATCGCTAAACACAGGCAGCAGAAACCTTGGGCTTTTCAGGATAAATGATGTCAAATACGTGTGTAACTGACAGAAATGACAACAACCAAAGAAATAAGTGCTTTATCACGTCATAAACGAGGGAGGCAAGACCATAACTCCAAAAAACCATAGTATGCTGTAAAACGTATGGTGGATGAAAACAATCAGCGTACAATTGCTTCTATAAAAAAAAATTACGCAATATGAGAAAACATTAAGCAAAAAAATTCAGTGAAGACGGCTAATAAGGTGCTGAAATACGTTTTTATAATAACAGACCTTCTGAACAATGTATTTCATTACGCGGGGTTTCTCTCCGCTTTTTCGTAGCGAGCACGGTATACAAGACGAGCTGCAACATCGGAAAGATGATAATCACCAGAAAATTTCAGACACTCCTAAGGCAGTTTTACTTGATGCTTTCATCCTCTAGGTCTCTTCAATATTTGCTGTACTCCACATCATATTCTGTTTCTAATGATAAAATGTTATGTTGATAAGTTATAGTTCAATTAAATACTATACCATATTTATCTAGTGCAAAATCTCAAGGCCATTTTACTTCACTAACAATTGTACAACATAAATCATGGATACATTTTCAGCCTTATTTCATGCATACAGTACGTCCTGCACAACGTGCCGACTTCATACTGTCTGCAAGTTTCGAAAGTTTATTACCGATTAAATCAACTATCCTTTACTAATAACGAATGTAACTGAACACAAACATTCGGGGAATTCCCAGCCAGAGACTAACAACATGACTTCCAAAACAAACATTCCTGCTACTCCATTTAATTCCCGGGGTAGCACCTCCTCTAAAGCATTTAAACTATTTTGCATCTGATATATGTGGAATTACAGGTTCCAGACTTTGTAGATGACAGACAAGTAATTCGTTAGTTTATTACGAACACCAGAAAACCTTGTATTTAATTGTGATATTAGGTATAAGGCCCCCAATGTTACGCTTTTCATACTACTACCGATAATGTAGCGCTATTATTCCTTCAATAAATATTATTTGGTTAGGTAAACTTATACAAAACTAACAATTGGCGTCTCTACATGCTTTGCGAGCATTAAACATTCGCACTTGTGTTCAAAAGTATAACTCGTACAATATTAAAACCAATTTAACTCTATTTGTTTACAATTATTTTCACACGTATATTTGGACAACTTGGCCTATTAAGTTCGTGAATTAACCAAAATCAATTTCCGAGTTTTGCTTCTGTCTTGAGCAGTTGATTGTTCGGTAGTCTAAAATGTGTCACACTGCTCATTCATTAACGCCTGAGTAAAAAGTGCTTGTTTTGTTTAATTACCTTTCCGTATCAGTTCTAGATGTAATTGTTATTTTGCATGTAGGTTTACTGTAATAATGTCACTAGACAATGGTACAGCAGAAAGCTTAATGGAAACGGGAGGACTTTGTCAAACGAGAATTTTATAATTTTTCACCTTTCTCGTGTAGGCTACTTGTTTACAAGTTATGAACTGGCATGTTGTTAAAATGCCAAAGTGCATAAAGAGCGAGGTGGGAAGTCGTAGGTAACAAGATTATGCAGTGGTTGGAAAAGACATGGCTTTGAAAGAAAAGAAAAATCCGGAAGGTACGCACTGCGGTGACAAAAGTTATGAGATACCTCCTAACGTCGTGTCGAATCTTTCTTCGCCCAGCACACTGCAGCAACTCGATCTGGCATGGACTCGGAGTCCCTTGCAGGAATCTGGAGCAACCCTGCCTTTATAGCTGTCCATAACTGCGGAAGTGTTGCAGGTGCAGGATTTTCTGCACGAACTGACCTCTCGATTATGTCCCATAAGTGTGCAATGGGATTAAATGTCGGGCAATCTGGGTGACCAAATCGTTCGCTGGAATTGTCCAGAATGTTCTTCAAACCAAACGCGAACAATTGTGGACTGGTGACATGGCACACAATCATACGTAAAAATTCCATTCGTTGTTTGCGAACATGAAGTTGATGAAAGGCTGCAGTTGGTCTCCAAGCAGCCAAACATAACCATTTCCAATCAATGATCGGTTCAGTTGAACGAGATGCCACAGTCCATTCCACGTAAGCACAGCCCACACTACTATGGAGCCAGCTTTCACAGTAAATTGTCGACAACTTGGCTCCATGGCTTGCTGGGATCTGTGCCACACTCGAACCCTGCTATCAGCTCTAACCAACTGAAATCGTGAATAATCTGACCAGCCCATGGTTTTCCAGTCGTCTAGGATCCAACCGATAAAGTCACGAGACCAGGAGAGGCACTGAAGGCGATGTCGTCGTGTGAGCAAAGGTCGTCTGCTGCCGTAGACTATTAACGCCAAATTTCCCCGTACTGTCCTCACGGATACTTTCGTTGTACGTCCCACATTGATTTCTGTGGTTATTTCACGCAGTGTTGCTTGTCTATTAGCACTGACAATTCTACACAAATGCCGCGACCCTCGGTCATGAAGTGAAGGCTTCTGGCCACTGGGATGTTTGTGGCCAAAGGTAATGACTGAAATCTGGTATTTTCGACACACCCTTGACATTGGGGATCTCAGAATATTGAATTCCCTGACGGTTTCCGAAATGGAATGTCCCACGTGTCTAGCTCCAACTACCATTCCGTATTCTAAGTTTATGGATTCCCGTGTGCGACCATAATCAATTCGGAAACCTTTTCACATGCACCACCTGAGTGCGAATGACAGCTCCGCCAATGCATTGTCCTTTTATACCCAGTGTAAGTGATGTCACCTCAGCAGGGCCGCTTGGAGCGTGCAAGGCGTGCGGCGCACGGGGCGGCGAGCCTAATGGGCGGCAAATTCAGCCAGATCGCTTTGATCGGCTTCATTTCAATGTCTCCATATCTGGATGACACAATTATTCAATCCTCTCCTAAGAATGCAATGTATATCTGACTGTTCGAATTAAAACACGAAACATCTGTATGTTGGAACAACATTAACAACGGCAGGTATTCCTACTTGAGAAGGAATATACCGAATGGGGATATAACTAAGCAGAAGCCGGCAGAGCCGGCCTCCAGATGCCGGTTCATTTACAGGGAATCCTGGTGGCTTCTCGGCGGGTGCATTTGACTGACGAAACTCCGCTCTCCATTCACTTTTCTCAGAGCCGTCAGCGCGATACGCTAAGCCGCACATTGTCCGTTGATTGGTGCTGCAGCCTAAGAATGCTATGAGTTTTACAAAATGTAAGTGGAGCAAGAAGCGTCCATATGGTGAGTACGGTTTTCTGTTTTAATTGTACTAATTTCTAATACTAAATATTCCATGTTTTATAGTCGCTGTTTTAGCACGTTAATTGCTGACGGCAGTGTCTATACAGAACTTTAAACCCTCGGTCGGACGTAGCGTTCTCCCAAAGTGGCCTTTGACGTTAGAAATTAAATTTTCGTTGAAGTTCAATAAAAATGGTTCAAATGGCTCTGAGCACTATGGGACTTAACTTCTGAGGTCATCAGTCCCCTAGAACTTACAACTACTTAAACCTAACTAACCTAAGGACATCACACACATCCATGCCCGAGGCAGGATTCAAACCTGCGACCGTAGCGGTCGCGCGGTTGCAGTCTGTAGCGCCTAGAACCGCTCGGCCACCTCGGCCGGCCAATGACATTCCGGAATCCTTTCAGCAGAGTAGTAGGTCGACGATATTCTGCACCCCATTTTGTTGCCCTTCCGCACAGATGGCCCTTCGTTACCCTTCACGATCTTCTGTTAGGTGGCGAGGAACCCAGAGTGCACACACTTTTGAGTACCCAACTGGTGGACGAGTGTGTCAGCGCTACTAACAGAGACGTCCTGTTGCGCAGCGAGATGTTTGATTGTGATCCATGGATCACCTCGAAAGAGAGTGTCCCCACGTTGTAACATTGTAGGAGTGAGAGCTGTGTGCGGCCGACCGCGCACGCGGGAGATCGGACAGGTTTACGCGACTTTGTTGCGATAATGAGAGACGCCTCACCCAACGAGTCACCGTGCTCTTGTTCACTTCCAGGTCTCCGTAGGAGCGCCTATGAATATCTGCGGAGCCCTGGTTTTCCGCCAAATTAAATCAAAGACAGCTCTTTACTTGGGACGCATCTCCGTTGCAAACACCATTTTGAAGGCTACGCATTGCGCCGCTATCTATCGGAACTTCATGAAACCAGATGGACTGAAACGGGAATATTCCACAATGTCCCACAATAAGTTCGGGATTTTTTCTAGCCGAAATTGGCTGAGAAAAAAAAAATTGTTGGAGTACTTATCCCTAGTACGCTGCTCCTTGAAGAGAGCGAGTTATTTTCCGTACTTTATGTAGAGCCACATTGGTACTCCGTCGGCTTCAGCCCTCTGTTGAGTGATTACAGCTGCTATTCTGACCCGTGGTAATTTATTTCGGTATCTATCATTTCTTCATTTGTCGATGATTTATCTGTCCAGGGCGTGTTGTACAATACTCTTTGAACTTCGTCCTTTGATGCTCAGCATTGTCAGAGCTGCAGATGAAATTTTCTTGTTGACTGCTCAGATAGTCTTAAACATGGCCGCGAAACAGCAACTGTGTAAATCTGAAAAGCTTGAAAAAATCAGAGTGTGATGGCGTTGGAGAGACGATATCACGTTTACAGGTAGTCTGCCACTAGTGCATCGACATATGGATCGTGACAACCGTTTCAGCATCAACTAAGGTTTGAAGTTGGTACGCTGAAGCGCCGAAACTGGTAGCTACACAGTAAATGACAAGATTAAGGGAGGCTGTAGGTGTTTCATTTTCTTACAATAGTGAGCTGCCGTGGTCCACCAGACCTCCTGGCAAAACGATGGACATACAAAAAATCGAGTGGACTGTTCAGACACATCTCACAGCCCAGCTCTCAGATCTGCCAGGACCTCTTTTTAAGTTTTTGAGCTCTACAAACTCTGTGGCCGAGCGTTTCTAGGCGCTTCAGTCCGGAACCGCGCTGCTGCTACGGTCGCAGGTTCGATTCCTGCCTCGGGCATGGATGTGTGTGGTGTCCTTAGGTTAGTTAGGTTTAAGTAGTTCTAATTCTAGGGGACTGATGTCCTCAGATGTTAAGTCCCATAGTGCTTAGAGCCATTTGAACCATTTTTTGAGCTCTACACCGATTCTCCTCTATGTTGTGTGCTGCAATCAAAGCAAGGGTTCCTGTTCGAGTCCCAGTTGAGTGAACTTCTGCAATCTGTTACTAGTTCATAGTCCAGAAATGACAAAAGTAGATGATCATAATAAGTCTAGTGGATTGATGCTCACAAATATTATTGTAGTGTTTCGCAGGGTGCGTTGCGTATCCAGTGACGTACGCTGGGCGTGGCAGCAGGGGCGCGTGCCCAGTGTGCCTTCGCCGTGAGAGCGCAGTTTTGTGACAGGCGAAAAAAGTGAGGAGGGACGAAAGAGAAGGAAAAGATTAGGCCGAAATAGGAGGAGAAAGAGAAGGAAGTAAGAAAACATCAAGGGAAATGACAGGTGGCCACTAAAACAAGAAGCACGTGGAGATGTACGAGGTGTGGCTAGAAAAAAACCGGACTAGTACTGGTGAAACAATAAAACGAATGCAATAAGGCTGAAAATCGCGTGGCCTGTCACGTGACTCTCGCTCCGCGTACTGCGTTTCATCTGCCTCCTGCACTCAGTCTGCCCGTGGCGTCTGTTTTAAGTAGTTGACGTTTTGTCTGTGCGTCGGAAAATGTTGAGTGTACAGAAAGAACAGCGTGTTAACATCAAATTTTGTTTCAAACTAGGAAAATCTGCAAGTGAAACGTTTGTAATGTTACAACAAGTGTACGGCGATGATTGTTTATCGCGGACACAAGTGTTTGAGTGGTTTAAACGATTTAAAGATGGCCGCGAAGACACCAGTGATGACACTCGCACTGGCAGACCATTGTCAGCAAAAACTGATGCAAACATTGAAAAAATCGGTAAACTTGTTCGACAAGATCGCCGTTTAACAATCAGAGCAGTGTCTGAGTTAACAGGAGCTGACAAGGAAAGTGTTAGGCAGATTCTTCATGAAAGTTTCAACATGAACAAAGTGTGTTCAAAAATGGTTCCAAAGTGTCTCACAATTGAACAGAAGGAACGCCGAAGAATGATTTGTTCTGACGTCCTGGAAAACATTGAAAGTGATCCCACCTTCTTACAAAATGTTATTACTTGCGATGAATCGTGGTTTTTTACTTACGATCCCGAAACTAAACGCCAATCGATGCATTGGAAAACTCCTGGTTCTCCACGACAAAAAAAGCACGAATGTCAAAATCGAAATTAAAGGCAATGATGATTGTTTTTTTTTTTACATCAAAGGGATTGTGCACATTGATTGGGTACCAGAGGGACAAACAGTGAATCTGCATTACTACATTAGCGTCCTGGCTACCCTACGTGAGCGAGTACGGAGAAAACGGAACGATTTGTGGAGAAAAAAGTCATGGATCCTTCACCAAGACAATGCCCCTGCTCACAGTGCGTTGTCAGTGAAGACGTTTTTGGCAAAACACAACATTCCCATCTTAGATCATCCACCCTATTCACCTGATTTGGCCCCCTGTGACTTTTTTTTCTTTTCCCTAAAGTAAAGTCAGCTTTGAAAGGAACTAGATTTGAGACTGTTGAAGCAGTAAAAGAAAAAGCGACGGAAGTAATGTATGGACTTACCGAAAATGATCTGCAGCATTGCTATGAACAGTGGAAAATTCGTATGGAGCGGTGTAGAGACCGAGGAGGAGAGTACATTGAAGGAGATAACATGAAATTGTAAATAATTGTAAATAAATGTTTTTTCCAGCATCAGTCCGGTTTTTTTCTAGCCGCACCTCGTATGAAGAGGAACTCATGAGGAGTTTGGGGCTGGATCGTACTGAGCAACAGTTCCACTAGACCTGCCTCTCCCAGGTACGAAAAGATTTATTTCTTGCTGACGGTTACTAGGTGGATTCGCTCTCATTATGTTAAGTGAGCTAAGGCCATGAAAGTAAAAGAAGTAAATTTTGTATTTGTTGTTTTATTTGCTACGGTTTTACGTTTGTCGGAAACGAAACAGGGCAAAACGAATCGCATTGTTCATGACATACGGCAACCAGCTCACACACAAAATTAGCAACATCCTCAAAAAACAAAAAAGTCAATATATCATTCAAGACAAATAAGGCAATACAAAAGAAAATTAAAAACTGTGGCAGAAGAGAAAAATACATGCAGGAGTTCAGGTGTAATTAGTTAACAAGTGAAAGCTGCAACTCTGAATAGCTGGGAGGAGTGGAAGAAATCTTAACATCAGGTACAGAGAACATATAAAGGCACTAAAGAGTGAATGTATCCACTGCACGTGTGTTGAACATCTAACAAAGGAACAACATCATCACAATGGATAAAAACAACCATAGCAATTTTGTACCGCAACAACAAAAGAAAGCCAAAGTCACTCTACAGGAAGAATATTTCACATAGAAGGCAGTAAATGAAAACTAAAATATTCTCAATGATCAAAAGAGCAACAACAGAAAACCAATAATCAAATGATTCACAGTCTACCATAAAAACATATTAACAAACAATAAAAATTTAAAAATAAAATAAAAATAAATAAACAAATAAAAATTAAAAAGGTACGCACAGAGAGACACACAAGCGCCCCTCTACTTACCCCTCCTCCAATCTCACCCCAGAGCCCCACTCCACTGTCACAGGATTCCTCATTCAGTTCCCACGATCCCTCAGTCAGCTCTAAAGCATGTGACCAAGAGCAGTGCAAGCAGGAGCAGTTCTCTACAGTATCGATAATGTGGAAAAAAAATAGAAGAAACCGATACCATCTGCATTTAGCACACATAGGACAACAAATGGCTACACGATCAGGGCACGAAAATGAAAGTTTGTAAAAAACACAAACATATAATTGTAAACAGAAATAGACAGATCTAAACGAACTGCAAAGGAATCACTACAAATCTCACGTCAAAATATCTATAATTAACTATTTAAGACCACTGAAGATACCTAACATAGATAGGCGAAACATGTCTGGTTCTCAAGAATAAATTTTAGTTGAAAAAGTCGTAAATGTTCTTATCTTTTTGACAAAAAATGACTGAAGTTATTATTGGCAACTGAGGAAAATGGCTGCAAATATTAACAATATTAATCGCATTATTGTTGGGACTTTGGACTGTGTGTTTTTTCATTTGTGAATAGCGTCATGCAAAAATAAATTATTTACGTGTGTACCTTTTACTTTATTGTAAAATAATGATGTCATTAAACAGGCTACGCAGCAATGAGGATTATATAAAAAAAATCTGTGACATTTTCTTGGTTGCATATATAGGAAGGACTTGTCAACAAAGTTACTAAGAAACATTAGCAGCCTTAAACACCAGTTGTCAACCTCAGTTTCTCTATTGTTTCCATGAAAATACGTTTTAATAAATAGGAAATTGTACAGCGTGGAAACTGTAACCGTTTGCAACGTACCACAGTAGAGTGGAGGAAGTCGAGACGAACAATTTGATAGAGGAGACTTGTGGCCTGTCAAGTAGGAAGCCTGCAAAAGACTTAGGTCACCTGAGCTACAGCGCAAGCGCGGCGCGCGAGATTTTCGAAACATTGTTTTTCGTTAACATTAGTGATGTAAGCTTTCTCTTGAGTGTAACAAAAAATCTTGGCGAAGTGCGAGTGGAGCTCGTGCACTGAGGGTTCCGTACAAACTCAGTTATGGATATCGATAGTCCATCCATACTCGGAATCGGGGATAGCAACGATTTTTGCCTGTTATCAATATCGATACTGTCAAGATATTGGTCGAGGCATCTGCAAGACCTTATTTGTAACTCGTCAGTAGTTGCTCAGATATATAAAAAGAATCGAGTAGGAGACTTCAGTCTATATATGCAGAGAGAGAAGATTTAATAAAATATTTTTTATTTACTTACTAAAACATGACTTCAACTTACTTGTTTTTGCAAGCAGTAATGTTCGACTCTTACGCTTTTGAAGGATGATGAAAGCAATGTTTGTTCAAATCGCAAAAGATATTTTTATGTGATATAATTACAAATCAACAAGTTTCAGATTTTTTACGTTACTTGTACCGTGAACTCTTGCATCTTACCAAATTTCATGATTCTAGGTCAACCGGAAGCACCCAATTGGTTCTGATGAGAGAGTTGGCGATTATCAAAATATGTGACATAAATGGCCCTGTATTTTGACTGAATTATCTTAGAAACTTAAAATCTTTACACCACCAAGAGCCCATGACCTTAATTTGTGACATAAATTTTAACTTGACACGTCTACCAGTTCCTGAGAAAAAGTGCTCTTAACAGTCGGAATGACAGACAGACAGACAACAAAGCGCTTTTACAGATTGAGACACAGAGCCCTAAAAAGACTTTTATAAACATTATGCAAAATCTAACTGTATTTACACTTCTATCTAAACTTAACCCTTACCAGGACACCTGTGTCGTAGTAAGAATGCCAGAGAAACGATTTTATTGTCAATTTTAAGGTGTTACAGCCGTAAAACTTTCAGGTAAAATGTAGAATTAGATACGTTTAATACTCAAGGAAGATTTCAGCAAGAAAAAGAAAAGGGCTTTAAAGCGGTAGGTCTGGCTAAACTGCTGGATGAAGTTGTCAGGAGGATATCCGAAACCTCGCACGGCGCGTATGCGCTTTGGGTGGGTGGCTTTTGTAGGTCAATTTGAGGTAGTTTCCCGATTTGATAGACTACAAGCGTCTTATAGCAGACTGTTCTTCTGGACTTCCCTTAAACCACTGTGGTACGTTGTAAACAGTTATCGTTCGCATCCTGCATACCTTCTTATTGTAAGTCGAAGAAAAGGTGACACGTTGAAGCATAATCTTCCTTCCTGTTTCAAAGAAAAGGTGACTAAATATGAGACATCCGTCAACTACATAGCAATTGTTTTAATGCTGGAATCTGTTACGATAGTTGTTATATTATAATTGTATTTACCTACTGCGTGCCATCTTCGTGTATTTTCTGTAAGTAGGTGGCTGTATAGAGTCACTCAAAAGCCAATAAAACAACCAAAGAAAATAATGCCATGTGACAAACTGCGACTGAGTGAGGAGGGCGGAAAGTGGAAGTTTGCCCTGGATGCCAGTCATCCTTAATTACTCCACGCACCATCCCTTGTACTCAGAAAACGGAGAGGACATGGATATTTTCGCACTCATGAGGAATTCAGCAAAATGTGGTGACGGATGTAAAAAAATATAAAAAAAAGACGCGCTTCGAAGGAATTATCCGAAAGGAACGAAAATCTGTAGACGTGATGTACCTAGACAGAAAAACAAATGATCAAAATTTCAGAAAAATTTGATTTTTTTCAAGAGCCAGAGCTTCACAAATTGAGAGTATCAATAGCGCGTTGGTCAGCCTCTGGACCTTATGCAAGGAGTTACTCGGCTTGGCACTGTTTGATAAAGTTGTTGGATGACCCCCCGAGGGATATTGTGCCAAATTCTGTCCAATTGGCTCGTTGGTTCATCAAAATCCCAAGCTAGTTGGAGGCTCTGCCCATAATGCTCCAAACGTTCTCAACTGGGGAGAGACCCAGTGATCTTGCTGGGGAAGGTAAGGCTTGGCAAGCATGAAGACAAGCAGTAGAAACTCCCGCCGGGTGCAGGAGGGAATTGTCTTGCTGAAATGTAAGCACAGGACGGCTTGCCATGAAGAGCAACAAAGCGGGCAGCAGAATATTGTTGGCGTACCGCTGTGCTGTAAGAGTGTCGCGCATGAGAACTATAAAAGAAATGGCACCCCAGACCACAAATCCTGGTTGTTGGGCCGTATGGCGAAAGACAGTCAGTTTGGTATCCAATTGCTGTTTGGATCGGCTCCAGACACGTCTTCGCTGGTCGTGCAGGCTCATTTCTACATCTACACATCTACGTCCACATTTATACTCCGCAAGCCACCCAATGCTGTGTGGCGGAGGGCACTTAACGTGCCACTGTCATTACTTCCCTTTCCTGTTCCAGTCGCGTATGGTTCGCGGGAAGAACGACTGCCGGAAAGCCTCCGTGCGTGCTCGAATCACTCTAATTTTACGTTCGTGATCTCCTCGGGAGGTATAAGTAGGGAGAAGCAATATATTCGATACCTCATCCAGAAACTCACCCTCTCGAAACTGGCCAGCAAGCTACATCGCAATGCACAGCGCCTTTCTTGCAGAGTCTGCCACTTGAGTTTGCTAAACATCTCCGTAACGCTATCACGCTTACCAAATAACCCTGTGACGAAACGCACCGCTCTTCTTTGGATCTTCTGCGTCTCCTCCGTCAACCCGATCTGGTACGGATCACACACTGATGAGCAATACTCAAGCACAGGTCGAACAAGTGTTTTGTAAGCCACCTCCTTTGTTGATGGACTACATTTTCTAAGGACTCTCCCAATGAATCTCAACCTGGTACCCGCCTTACCAACAATTATTTTTGTATGATCATTCCACTTCAAATCGGGCCGGCCGGAGTGGCCGTGCGGTTCTAGGCGCTACAGTCTGAAACCGAGCGACCGCTACGGTCGCAGGTTCGAATCCTGCCTCGGGCATGGATGTGTGTGATGTCCTTAGGTTAGTTGGGTTTAATTAGTTCTAAGTTCTAGGCGACTGGTGACGTCATAAATTAAGTCGCATAGTGCTCAGAGCCATTTTGAACCACTTGAAATCGTTCCGCACGCATACTCCCAGATATTTTACAGAAGTAACTGCTACCAGTGTTTGTTCTGCTATCATATAATCATACACTAAAGGATCCTTCTTTCTATGTATTCGCAATACATTACATTTGTCTATGTTAAGAGTCAGTTGCCACTCCCTGCACCAAGTGCCTATCCGCTGCAGATCTTCCTGCATTTCGTAGCAATTTTCTAATGCTGCAACTTCTCTTTATACTACAGCATCATCCGCGAAAAACCGCATGGGCTTTCGAATAAGGACTTATCACTGACAACAGTTCTACGCCAGTCAATGAGATTCAAATGGTTCAAATGGCTCTGAGCACTATGGGACTTAACATCTGAGGTCATCAGTCCCCTAGAACTACTGAAACCTAACTAACGTAAGGACGTCAGACACATCCATTCCCGATGCAGAATTCGAACCTGCGACCGTAGCGGTCGCGCGGTTCCAGACTGAAGCGCCTAGAACCGCTAGGTCACAACTGCCGGCCAATGAGATTCCGGGATCCTTTCAGCAGAGTAGTAGGTCGACGATATTCTGCACCCCATTTTGTTGCCCTTAATGGCCAGCCACCCTGGGCTTACATATCAGCAAGATAATGCCGGTTCGCACACGGTGAGAGTTTCTACCGCTTGTTATCGTTCTTGCTACATCCTACCTTGACCAGCAAGGTCGCCGGATCTCTCCCCAGTTGAGACCGTTTGGAGCATTATGGGCAGGGCCTTCCAACCATCCCGGGATTTTGACGATCTAAAGCGCCATGAGGACAGAATTTGACACTATAACTCTCAGGAGGACATCCAACAGAGCAATCAACGACAAGCCGAATAATTGTTTGCATAAGGGCCAGAAATGCATCAACGCGTTATTGACTTTCTCAATTTGTAAAGCTCTTGCTCTCGAACAAAGCATCCAATTTTTCTGAAATTGTAATAATTTGTTTGTTTGTACACGTACATCACATCTACTGATTTCCGTCCAATGTGGATAACTCGTTCTTGATGCGCCTTTTGTTGTCTTAGAGTGTAGTATGGCCGTCTCTGATCCTAGCTGTGACTCTTGTCGAGGATAAGTGGGTGTGGAGAGAACTGGAGCCAGATACATACTCGTGCCCCTGAGGGTCGTCAATACCGTGCGCAGACATGTGGGCGCTAGCAAGTGTTTGCCGAGTCGCGCCGCAGGGCGCGGCCGGCCGGAGATAAGAGGCGGCAGCCAGCGTGGCGTCGCACGTGCGTGCTGCGTACACACGCCGGGTTCAACGACCCCGGCGCCTCGCAATCAATAGCGCGGCTCCGCCGGGCCCGCTATTCGCGAACCAACGGCCGCGCCGCCGCCGCCGCCGCCGCCGCTGCTGCCGTGGGCAGCTGCGTTGCCAAGCACGCACTCTGCTCTCCTCTCCAGGGCGACGTCCGACCGGGGCGCCGCGCCGGGAATGAAAGAACAAGTAGGCGGCGAAACACGTCTCCGTTTAGGACTGGCTGCCTGCGTGCTCTGCCTGCAGGTAGTGGGAGGCGTCACTGTGAGGCACATCCTCACTGGCTTCCAAAAACTTTAAGAACAATCACAAAAATAGCGTTAACTCATTTTTTTTAAAAAGTAGTTGCCACGTTTATTATTTCTGAGACACAAACCTCCAGATGTCTGACAGTCATATCGGTACCTAACGTTGAATATTGACAGAGCATCAACCAAAAGGAAACAAAAGAAAAATTCGGAGTAGGAATTAACATCCATGGAGAAGAAATAAAAACATTGAGGTTCGCCGATGACATTATAATTCTGTCAGAGACAGCAAAGGAACTGGAAGAGCAGCTGAATGGAATGGACAGAGCCTTGAAAGGAGGATATAAGATGAATATCAACAAAAGCAAAACGAGGATAATGGAATGTAGTCGAATTAAAACGGGTGATGCTGCGGGGATTAGATTAGGAAATGAGACAAAGTAGTGAAGGAGTTTTGCTATTTGGGGAGCAAAATAACTGATGATGGTCGAAGTAGTGAGGAGATAAAATGTAGACTGGCAATGGCAAGGAAAGCGTTTCTGAAGAAGAGAAATTTGTTAACATCGAGTATAGATTTAAGTGTCAGGAAGTCGTTTCTGAAAGTATTTGTATGGAGTGTAGCCATGTATGGAAGTGAAACGTGGACGAGCCGGCCGCGGTGGTCTCGCGGTTAAGGCGCTCAGTCCGGAACCGCGCGACTGCTACGGTCGCAGGTTCGAATCCTGCCTCGGGCATGGATGTGTGTGATGTCCTTAGGTTAGTTAGGTTTAAGTAGTTCTAAGTTCTAGGGGACTGATGACCACAGAAGTTAAGTCCCATAGTGCTCAGAGCCATTTTTTTGAAACGTGGACGATAAATAGTTTAGACAAGAAGAGAATAGAAGCTTTCGAAATGTGGTGCTACAGAAGAATGTTGAAGATTAGATGGGTAGATCACTTAACTAATGAGGGGGTATTGAATAGAATTGGAGAGAAGAGAAATTTGTGGCACAACTTGATTAGAAGAAGGGATCGGTTGGTAGGGCATATTCTGAGGCATTAAGGGATCACCAATTTAGCATTGGAGGGCAGCGTGGAGGGTAAAAATCGTAGAGGCAGACCAAGAGATCAATACACTAAGCAGATTCAGAAGGATGTAGGTTGCAGTAGGTACTGGGAGATGAAGGAGCTCGCACAGGATAGATTAGCATGGAGAGCTGCATCAAACCAGTCTCAGGACTGAAGACCACAACAACATCAACCAAAACACCAGTATGGTTTTTTGCTGTGTGCTGTTGTCCAGGAGGGCGTGCGTAGACGGTAAGTAATAAGTAGCACCTGATCTACGGAACACAGGAAAAGCGTAACTTTGAACGTCTGTCACGCACAGATCCTGTGGGGAAGTCGATAGAGCATTTGTTTGGAGTACCAAGCATGCCAAATTCGAGCCATGGTCATGCCGGTTTTTGTACTGTAGTACGTGTGAAACTTGTATATGGGACAACTTGTTCCTGACATGTAAAAAGACTGTTAGGAGTTTATAGCAATGTTCTATTGGCAATTGCTTTCGCGTCTGTTATTTGAAAGTAGCAAATCTACAGAGTAAATACGTAGATTCACAGAACAAACATAAACAATCGGAACATAATAATAAAGATGCATTTGCATCATATGTGCGGAAGTATTAATATTAATAACAATAGTTATCCTTCTTCTTCTTATTATTATTACTATTACTACCAATACTTTCGCACGTATGATACTGTTGTTTCTTTATTCTTCTGTTTCGACTGTTTATGTACGAGGTGCATTCAAGTTCTAAGGCCTCCGATTTTTTTTTCTAATTAACTACTCACCCGAAATCGATGAAACTGGCGTTACTTCTCGACGTAATCGCCCTGCAGACGTACACATTTTTCACAACGCTGACGCCATGATTCCATGGCAGCGGCGAAGGCTTCTTTAGGAGTCTGTTTTGACCACTGGAAAATCGCTGAGGCAATAGCAGCACGGCTGGTGAATGTGCGGCCATGGAGAGTGTCTTTCATTATTGGAAAAAGCCAAAAGTCACTAGGAGCCAGGTCAGGTGAGTAGGGAGCATGAGGAATCACTTCAAAGTTGTTATCACGAAGAAACTGTTGCGTAACGTTAGCTCGATGTGCGGGTGCGTTGTCTTGGTGAAACAGCACACGCGCAGCCCTTCCCGGACGTTTTTGTTGCAGTGCAGGAAGGAATTTGTTCTTCAAAACATTTTCGTAGGATGCACCTGTTACCGTAGTGCCCTTTGGAACGCAATGGGTAAGGATTACGCCCTCGCTGTCCCAGAACATGGACACCATCATTTTTTCAGCACTGGTAGTTACCCGAAATTTTTTTGGCGGCAGTGAATCTATGTGCTTCCATTGAGCTGACTGGCGCTTTGTTTCTGGATTGAAAAATGGCATCCACGTCTCATCCATTGTCACAACCGATGAAAAGAAAGCCCCATTCATGCTGTCGTTGCCGGACGCGGTGGCCGAGCGGTTCTAGGCGCTTCAGTCCGGAACCGCGCGACTGCCATGGTCGCAGGTTCGAATCCTGCCTCGGGCGTGGATGTGTGTGATGTTCTTAGGTTAGTTAGGTTTAAGTAGTTCTAAGTTCTAGGGGACTGATGACCTCAGATGCTAAGTCCCATAGTGCTCAGAGCCATTTGAACCATTTGAAGCCATGCTGTCGTTGCGTGTCAACATTGCTTGGCAACATGCCACACAGGCAGCCATGTGGTCGTCCGTCAACATTCGTGGCACCCACCTGGATGACACTTTTCACATTTTCAGGTCGTCATGCAGGATTGTGTGCACAGAACCCACAGAAACGCCAACTCTGGAGGCGATCTGTTCAACAGTCATTCGGCGATCCCCCAAAACAGTTCTCTCCACTTTCTCGATCATGTCGTCAGACCGGCTTGTGCAAGCCCGAGGTTGTTTCGGTTTGTTGTCACACGATGTTCTGCCTTCATTAAACTGTCGCACCCATGAACGCACTTTCGACACATCCATAACTCCATCACCACATGTCTCCTTCAACTGTCGATGAATTTCAATTGGTTTCACACCACGCAAATTCAGAAAACGAATGATTGCACGCTGTTCAAGTAAAGAAAACGTCGCCATTTTAAGTATTTAAAACAGTTCTCATTCACGCCGCTGGCGGTAAAATTCCATCTGCCGTACGGTGCTGCCATCTCTGGGACGTATTGACAATGAATGCAGCCTCATTTTAAAACAATGCGCATGTTTCTATCTCTTTCCAGTCCAGAGAAAAAAAATCGGAGGCCTTAGAACTTGAATGCACCTCGTAAGTTCTGTGAAACTACAAAAGTACTCTGTAGGTTTGGTGCTTTCAAATAAAAGAAACGAAAGCGGACTGCCAATAGAACATTGCTGTAAACCCCGAAGAGCCCTTTTACATGTGAGGAAGATGTTCTCCCGTATTATAGTTTTACACATACTACAGCACAAAAACTGTCACACCCTCCATACGAGAAGCTAACTCTCTACTGACTTTCCCGTGGGAGTTCTACATGCCAGACGCTCACAGTTACGCTTTTCCTATGCTCCGTAGATCAGGTGTTCCTCCTTACTTACCCATTAGGCAAGTTCTCCTGGGCAACAGCACATGTCACAAACTATGTGGGAGTTTTGTTTGACATCTGGAGGTTTGGATGTGAGCTGCACATGAATTTTATACAGGAGGACACATTCAACACCCCAAATAACGTTTTGTCCAAACTCAAAATTTAAAAAAAAAATATCGAGCAAATGTTGTTTAGCTACCAAGGGAATGTTAACCGTCATGATTGCTTTCCACGTAAGTTCCCTCGTTATGATGACATGTACAGCAGTACATCTTTTTTAAATAACACCCTATATGTTTTATTCGACGATCATCCTCAGGATTCGTCCGAAAACGTAAGTGTGGCGTTATTAAAAACGTAACAAGAAACTGACTCTGAGTCTCCTGTTCTAGTACATAGTGAGGGTACCCGGGGTAAGGTAACTGGTCCGTTTGCTGGAGTTGACACGAAACAAATGAAAAAGAACGAAAAATGTCTTCAGTGGAAGGTTTCTTAGAGTATAACATGGACAGTCACCTTTTTTACTTACCGCCCACTTTTGTACCTCTATTACTAGTATAATTTTCTAAGCGCCCATCAGTTCCACAGCAATGGTGATTTATAAAAAGACTTCACATTGTACAACTTGTAAAGCAGATTTACAGCAAAAGAAAGCTTATAACAATACTAATTATCAAATACTTTATGTTAAAACTTTATGAAACCCTTAGTGAAAATATTTTTAATACAAAAAATGGGTGTTAAATTTTATGCGACTTAACTGTTAAGGTCATCAGTCCCTAAGCTTACACACTACTTAACCTAAATTATCATAAGGACAAACACACACACCCATGCCCGAGGGAGGACTCGAACCTCCGCCGGGACAAGCTGCACAGTCCATGACTGCAGCGCCTTAGACCGCTCGGATATTTTTTTAATACCACTACCACTTCAACGAAAGGTGGAACGCCCATTAGTGGGCGATGCGGACCATGATGACTACCACTGGAGTACAAGGCAGAAGGAATGAGACTGAAAACTAAAACGACAAACTTGAAACATTCTAGTTATTTCCACTACTTTGGTTTCCCAGGATAAAAGAAGCTGAGTCAAACACCGGAGTTGCCATCTGATGACGCAGCAACCTCCTTAAAACGCACCATAAATAAAAAATTTAAAATTCAGTGACTGGTTACGTTGCGCAGCCCGGCGCATCATGGATTACAGATATCTATGGAGGATGCCTGACACCGACATGAAACTGTGGTTGTTTTTTGTCTAACGTGAAACTGTTGGTTTACATTTTTCGGTAAGATCGGAACTTTAATATTACACGCATTTACCCTGTTTTTATACGTCTGTTTGCTAGTAACTGCAATGGTGAATAATTGTTGCTGCTACGGATGTAAATCGAAATGAGGAAAAGTTAGGCCTATTATTCGAAGGTGAGAACCACAAAGGTGTAATTACGATTATCATACCAGAACTATACGAAGCGTTTCACGAGTTGCATAATATCAAGGCACAATGTAATGTGACTGCCTTCATAAGAATGTACACTGCCAAATAAATAAATATATAAATAAACTGAAGCGCCCAGATAGAGTGAAGGAAACGAAATGAAACTTCTCGGATTGACTGTTATTGCAGTGGTTACAAAATAAAGTCAAATGTACAAAGAACTTGGCAGTATGAGCCAATTTATCAGTTTGACGTGCTCCCTCTGGCCTGGATGCACGCACTGATTCGCTTGGCAAGGGTGTCGCCGGGCAAACCGACCCACAGCGGTTGTAATTCAATCTCTGTTGGTCCATCATGGCCAGGGGACATCCGCTGGTAAGTAATTTTCAATGTCAATTATAAAGTATTTTATTTTTATTCTGAAAGCAACCAGTTTCGGCATTTCACTTTGCCATCTTGAGGCCCCATACGCTTCTATCCAAATAAATGAACTTGTCGTATAGCGCCATAAATCACTGGATATCGTGAGTTCCAATCATTATACAATTGTTTCATACGAAGACGTGACAGCAGTGCAGATCTATTGTCTTGCTGCCACGTTTTCGTATGAAGAAATTGGATAACGACTGGAACTCACGACCTAGCGATTTATAGGGCTCTACTCAAGTTCGTTTATTTTGATAGAAGCGTAAGGGGCCTGAACATGGCAGAATGAAAAGTCGAAGCTGATTTTTTTCAGAATAAAATAAAATATCTTAAAGTATAAAACTGTTGGTGAATTTTATTGACACTGAAAAAAAGGCGTTGTAAATCGTCGTTGATATCCTGGATAGGCACAGGGACGGAGGTGACGTCCAGGCTGGTCCCAGACATCGGCCATCGGCGAAGCTCAGCATTACGTATACAAAATGTTTCAAATGGCTCTGAGCACTATGGGACTTAACATCTGAGGTCATCAGTCCGCTAGAACTTAGAACTACTTAAACCTAACTAACCTAAGGACATCACACACATCCATGCCCGAGGCAGGATTCGAACCTGCGACCGTAGCGGTCGTGCGGTTCCAGACTGAAGCGCCTAGAACCGCTCGGCTACAACGCCCGGCATCACATATACAGTTCATAGAGACTTGCCACGCTTGGATGAGCACTGTCCTGGTGGAAAGCGGCACCAAGATGCTATCGTAACAGAGGTAAAACATTTGGACGCAGGATGTCCATTTGGTACCGTTGTGCCGTCAGAGTTCTGTCAGTCACTACCAGCCACGACCTGAAGTCATACCTGACGGTTTTCCACATCATGACGCCAGGGTTAACACCGCTCTGCCTCTCCGAAACATTGGAGTAATGGGAGTTTTTTCCGGGTCTTAGCCATACTCGGCGATGATGGTCATCTGGGGTAGTGCAGAACTGCGAATCCTCACTGAACACAGTGTGACGCCATTCACCAGCGGCCCACGCTTCCCTGTCACAGCACCACTCCAAACGCATTGTGTGGTGGTGTTAGCACGGGATAGCGAGTCCGTAGTCCAGCTGCTGCTAGTAATTGACCAGTAGTGTGGTATAACACAGAACGTTGCTGGGAGTCCATTGCTTTTTCTCTGAAGGCAGCTGCAGATGTGAAGGGGTAGGGTGTGCTCGGTGCACAAACCGTCGATCCTTCCTTGTGGTGGTCGACTTGGTTGACCGGAACCATGACGACGAGTACGCTCGCCATCACGTTCCCGTGCAGACCAACATTAGAGCACTGCCACAGCCCAGTTCAAATGGTTCAGATGGCTCTGAGCACTATGGGACTTAACTTCTGAGGTCATCAGTCCCCCAGGACTTAGAACTACTTAAACCTAACTAACCTAAGGACAGCACACACATCCGTGCCCGAGGCAGGATTCGAACCTGCACTGGACTCGCATTCGGGAGGACGACGGTTCAATCCCGCGTCCGGCCATCCTGATTTAGGTTTTCCGTGATTTCCCTAAATCACTCCAGGCAAATCCCGGGATGGTTCCTCTGAAAGGGCACGGCCGACTTCCTTCCCCATTCTTCCCTAATCCGATGAGACCGATGACCACGCTGTCTGGTCTCCTCCCCCAAAACCAACCAACCAACCAACCGAACCTGCGACCGTAGAGGTCGCGCGATTCCACACTGTAGCGCCTATAACCGCTCGGCCACCCTGACCGGCCACAGCCGAGTGCACCACAGATCTGCATATTGCACGATTCCTTCAGCTGGCCTAATGGAGATCTACAGTGAGATCCATTTCAGACTATCAGATGCTGATATACTATCACACGAGTACGTGGCATCACAGCGTCCTTTACAGTGATTTCTCAATATTTCACTCTGTTCAAGTCCCTTATATACCCTACCAGCCCTGGTAACAACTCTAATGCACTCTTCTCCGTGTCACAGAGAACTGAAATTCTAAACGTTTGTATACCTGTCGACGGAGAGCACGTGTATGAAGCTGCATTGACAACCGACCGTGTCTTCTGGGTGTTTCCTGGAGTAGATGCTGGTTAAAGTAAAAGTGTATTTTAGTGTAAATAAAATGTATTATATTCGATGAATCTCAAATATTTGGATTTTGTTTTGTTGTGTGGTTTTATGAATTCCCCATATTTCAACTCTCATTGTCAGATCTTTAATTACCGATATCGTTCAGGACATAGTAAGGAGTCAGTTGGACGTTAAGTAATAATTCAGAAATATCAGTCTTAGTAACCTTATGTCAAACAGTTCTCTTTTTATGTTCTCGCAAGGTGTGAATAATATCAGTTAACAGAAATGTGTGGCAGCAACACAGAAGGAATCAAATGTGGTAAAGAAGTTGACTAGCAAGAGAAAGAGCGAGATATTATAGGGTAAGGTTAGCAGACGATAGAGAACCAAGAAAATAGAAGCAGATAGGCATGGAAAAAGCAAGATTAGTGTTGACAATGTGACAGGGATACTGCTTCACTGTTGGACGGAAGGAAAAGAGCTAGGATATACCAAGAGGGAAGCTACGCCAATGTTAACAGATTAAACTTTAATTTCCTCTCGAATGACGAGTGGATTTGGATAAAACACAGGCTGCAGGGTAATTTGTTCCACTGTTGTATGGCTTATATGGAAATGAGATGGAGAAATAAATGCAGTTGTGTAAATGCATAGCGAAGACGATGGATGTACCCCATGTGGTATTGCAGCTGTGGAATGATGGTGGGTACAGGGGTTGGAAAAAAATATGGAAACGCCAAAAATATGAAACATTACTATGTCTGGTATTGTGTGGGAAACCCGTTTGTATTCAAAACATCTTCCAGTCGCCTCGGAATCGATTAACAGAGGACCTGTATGGTTTTCAAAGGAGAATTATACTATTCTTCCTGCAAAATCGTGGCAATTTAGGTAACAGAATGTCGAGGTAGACAGTGATCACGCACCCTTCTCTCCAAGATAGACCACAATAATATTCAGATCTGGTGTCTATGGTGGCCAGGAGAGATGCGAAAATTCATACCCGTGTTCACAGGAGGCGCAAGTCGCCGAAGTGGCGTCAAATCGAAAGACTTGCATCCTGCGAACGGTCTACCCGACGAGAGGCCCTAGTCACACGACATTTACTGGACACTTAGGAGCAGTCCTGGATGATGCGAGCTGTGTGAACACGGGCCCTGTCTTCTTGGAACACAGTTATCACCACTGAGGAACAAACATTGCACCATGGTGAGGACCTGATCAGCCAAAATGGACACTTAATCCTAAGCAATAATACGATCTTGCAAACCAACCATGGGGCGCATGGAATACCACGATACCGCTGCCCAAATCAACAACGAACTCCTGTCAAGTTTCACTCTTGGCAGCGAACAGTCTGCATTGTAGGCTTGGGACGGTGTGCGCTAAACCTAGATTCGGCCAGAAGTTGTGAACCGTGTAAAACAATATTCATCCGAACGAATGATTCATCCGAACTGTCCACGTTTTATGGCTTTGGCTATACGTTTCCCTATTACGTGAATTCGCATCACTGACGAGTGCTTCTGGAATTCCATATCGCCCCTCAATTCGCTGCCAATGGAACTCCCTTCATGTTGTTTTGGTGCTCACAGGGTTCGCGAGTGCAACGTTCAATTTTGCAATAACTTTTGCAGCTGTCGTCCTCTAATTTTTATCACTATTCTCTCCAGTGACCATCTGCCACGATTATTCAGATTCGTCTGTGTTGTGATTTAGCGGTTGACGTTTGCGGTATAAATCTTGTATGCGATGCCTCTTGAAACACCAAACACTTCGGCTGCCGTGGTTACGGAAGCACACGCCATGCGAGCGACTACAATTTGCTCACGCTCGAATTCACCGAACTCCGTCATAAACTCTCTCACAACTGCACGGAACTCTGTTCTGACCACTACTGACACTTGCAACGTATTCAGGGCGTTGCACAGGCGCCGTTCGTGATGAAAAGCAGCAGGGTATCCTGCACACTTGGTTAGTATCTGCATCTGTGTTCAAGAATGAATTTCTCGCCGTGTTTCCATATTTTTGTTCAGCCCCCGTATTTCACGTATGAGGAGAGGTAATGAGCACCGATGATGGGTATAAATTGCGTGAAAATCACTTCGCCTATACTGTCGTATTCACCCTAACTGTGTGCAGAAAGGACTGACATGATCAAATAACCAAATGTTACACACATATTTTATGCAAGAATTCATAGCCATCTCGAGCCGTCCGGGGTGCTTGCTAATTTTGCTACATCACTGTGGTAAGTAACTATAGACTGGACGAATTTTTGTTCAGTTTGAGGTCCAAATATTTTTCAAAATTTCTGGATTGAGTGCATTCATTTATTTATCCTGGTATGATCAGGGTCCTCACCCCCTCTCTTATATCGGACTATAGTTTATCTTTTTACACCATAGTTACCTAAAAAAGACAATTTGATATGATAAATAGTATTAAAATGATACGACTATATGCAGTGAAAATGTAAATCATGCTGACTGTGAACTGATACAGTACTTGTACTACTGCAGATGCTGCCACTAATAATAATAATAATAATAATAATAATAATAACAATAACAATAATAGCGACCATAATAATAATGATAGTAGCATAAATGAGTCAAATGGCTCCAAGCACTATGGGACTTAACATCTGAGGTCATCAGTCCCATAGACTTGTTGTTTTGGTCTTCAGTCCAGAGACTGCTTTGATGCATCTCTCCATGCTACTCTATCCTATGCAAACTTCTTCATCTCCCAGTACCTACTGCAGCCTACATCCTTCTGAATCTGCTTAGTGTATTCATCTCTTGGTCTCCCTCTACGATTTTTACCCTCCACGCTGCCCTCTAATACTAAATTGGTGATCCCTTGATGCCTCAGAATATGCCCTACCAACCGATTCCTTCTTCTAGTCAAGTTGTGCTACAAATTTCTCTTCTTCTCAATTCTATTCAATACCTCCTCATTAGTTATGTGATCTACCCATCTAATCTTCAACATTCTTCTGTAGCACCACATTTCGAAAGCTTCTATTCTCTTCTTGTCTAAACTATTTATCGTCCACGTTTCACTTCCATACATGGCTACACTCCATCCAAATACTTTCAGAAACGACTTCCTGACACTTAAATCTATACTCGATGTTAACAAATTTCTCTTCTTCAGAAACGCTTTCCTTGCCATTGCCAGTCTACATTTTATATCCTCTCTACTTCGACCATCGTCAGTTATTTTGCTCCCCATTACTACTTTAAGTGTCTCATTTCCTAATCTAATTCCCGCAGCATCACCCGTTTTAATTCGACTACATTCCATTATCCTCGTTTTGCTTTTGTTGATGTTCATCCTATATCCTCCTTTCAAGACACTATCCATTCCGTTCAGCTGCTCTTCCTGGTCCTTTGCTGTCTCTGACAGAATTACAATGTCATCGGCGAACCTCAATGTTTTTATTGCTTCTCCATGGATTTTAATTCCTACTCCAAATTTTTTATTTGTTTCCTTTACTGCTTGCTCAATATACAGACTAAATAACATCGGGGATAGGCTACAAACCTGTCTCACTCCCTTCCCAACCACTGCTTCCCTTTCATGCCCCGCGACTCTTATAACTGCCATCTGGTTTCTGTACAAATTGTAAATAGCCTTTCGCTCCCTGTATTTTACCCCTGCCACATTCAGACTTAGGACTACTTAAACCTAACTACCCTAAGGACAACACACACATCTATGCCCGAGGCAGGATTCGAACCTGCGACCGTAGCAGCAGCGCGGTTCCGGACTGAAGCGCCTAGAATCGCTCGGTCAAAGCAGTGGGCTGATAGTAGCAGAAAGAAGAAGAATTTATGGGTGAACAAAATGGAAGTTTTCTGACATGGCGAGTTCTAGGAAAAGGGAAAAATAAGTGGACTGCATCAGGTAATAATACTCGGGAATGAGGAAGTTCAAGTCGGAAAGAGAGATGTAGAAGGGTAATGAGTGCGTACTGGGTCAACGGTAATTCTTATTGTTGCTTTAGTAGATATGTCATTAACTGTCGTCTGAAGCTGTAGATGTTCTTCAGTTCCCTAAAATAATTCGGGAAGTTATTCGAGAGTCGGTTCCTGTTACTAAGAAGGACTTTGAGAAAGTGGCTGAACGAAAGCGTGGAACAGAAAGGATTTTGCACTGATGGAAATGGGTGTTTCTGCCATGTTGAACAGGCAAGAAAAATAAGTTGGAGGAGAGCTATGGTGGATAGTGTACATCAATAAGACAGTAGAGAAGTCAGAGGGAGTGGAAATCACTAAATCTTTGCGCTTGTCTACACGAAACCAAGATAGCTGTGGATATGATGGAGAAATATGATTGAAAGATTGAACATTACAGACATGACGAACACAGTTGTTTGAGTCAGTTCCAGGCGGCGTGAGTTTTTCTTAGAAACACCTTGCGGGATAACATTGCTGTAATGAATAATTTGAAGTATAAGTGTTTATAGAAGTTCCCTTTCAGGTCAAGAGGGAAGAGCTTTTCATATTGTTGTAGGACATAGAGAGATGCTGATACCTTCTTGCACGCTGTAGTTCCGTGTTCAGTCCGACTTAGATTTTCATCTGTTATTGCTCCCAGACTCTTTGCTGAAGGACATAAGTTGATATTTGTCCTATTTATGGTTAAAGATGGTAGGGATTCCGGATATTTCGGGCTGATGAACCTAGAATGACCAACCAGTACTCTGTGTGTTTTGGATAACTTGAGCTTTAACGCTATATGCTTCGTCCATTTTGATATTGAAATGTCTGTGCTGAGACTCTCGATAGTTGTTTTCAGGTTTATTGATTTTTCACTTATTTACAACTGGAGGTCACCATCATACACGTGGGACATGCAGTAGGATAAGACTATTGACACATCATTGAAATTTTGGAAATTTGTGGTAAGTTCTTATGGGACCAAACTGCTAAGGTCATCGGTCCCTAGGCTTACACACTACTGAATATAACTTGAAATTACGCTAAGGACAACACACACACTCATGCACGAGGGAGGACTCGAACCTCCGACAGGGGGAGCCGCGCGAGCCTTGGCAAGGCGCCTTTTAACGCGCGGCCACATCACTGACATAACGGTATAAACAAGAGAGATTTTCCAGATGCTGTAACAATTCCTTCTTCTCATTTTAGAAGCTCATCCAAGATTATGTCGAGAACTTCTACTTTTTTTAATAGGGTATCTGCGGATACCATCATGGAGTATCGGAGGAAATGCTTCATTAAAACTTCTGCTGTTCAACTTTCGGCATGATATGACTATGACTTGTGCTTCCTCAGGGTTTAGTATAATATGCAGATTTTGTGCACCTCGTAATACTGAGCAGAAGTCGTGAGTCAGGTCTGATACAGCATCAGCAATGTTCTTAGAGTTTGCAAATGATTGTCGTCAGCATAAAAGTGGTGGTTATAATACTGCAGAACAGATGAATATTATTGGTAGAAAGTATTACGAGGAAAGCAATGGACCAAGAACTCAAACCTGGAAGATTCCAGAGAGCATATGTTAGCATGGTGACTTCTCCACAGACGACTCGCTGGTGTCTGTTTTGAGTCATCTGTCGAATCAGAGTAATGCACTGTTTGAGATATTTAACCATTTCATTTTCATTTGCCACATTTTGAAATCAACAGTTTCTATCTTGCTGGTTAGTGTTATCAGACATTAAATGTTGACGACATTTTTTTGAAATTTTATTTTACTTGGTGCCATTTAGAAATAACCTGCCACCTAGTGGCTAAGACAAGTCGCCTTTTTACAATATCGAATTGTGCGTATAGGTACTAAGTTCTTACTGTTCTAACGAAATTTTAAGAATGTTGCAGCTTAAAACTAAGTGGGAAATGGAACGCTTAAAATTTTGGATAATTAAGAAGATAGAAAAGTAGCAAGGTGCAGAATGCCACAGTCAGTACTGTTCAGGAGGGAGAACCCCGGGAAGACACTGGGCCTTTCGCTCCCGGACAGCTTCCTCCCGTTCCACTATTGCTCGCCATCCAAGAGCCAGGATCTCAGCGATGCTGTGAGTCTCTCGCCCTCAGATGGTGTGATCTTACATCTAGTTTAGGTACCTTTTATGTTTACTAGTGAAAAATAGCGTGTACGTCTGTGTGTATGTGTTTGTGTCATCTCGTAACTATTACTACATGTTACAAGTTTTGAGTGCTTCATATAGGACACAGCCATTGTTCTATTCGTTTTGGCACAATTAGAATAACTCTGTAAGTTGTGTGTGTGTTGCTAGTGTTGCATATTTAACAAAATTGATTGTACCTTATTCTTATACATTATACAAGTGTTATACTGTTGTTTGCTATATAATAATGATTGTTATAAATCTATAATTATTAATATTATCATATGTTTGGATCTGTATAGGTATAATGTTTTCTGTGTCTGCTTCGGAATGTAAATCTGTGTCTGTATCATTACATGTGTTCTGTCGTCGTGTTTCTTGTGTTAACGACAGAGCACGCCCTACAACGATGTGGACTACACTGCTGACAAAGACGGCGCGCTCGGTGAGGTAGGAGTCATCAGCCGCGGGCAGGCAGCCTTAGCAGTGGCGAGAGACGCCTGGCGCCAAATTGGCGTCGACCACAGACGGCGATCGCGTCTGCTCTCGGCGTTATCGATTCCTGGCCTGCTCGCGCCGCCAACTGTCTGGTGTCGGCGCCGTCCCCTGGGATGCTCAACACGTGGCCGGCTTCGATTCGCGTGTCCACAAACCGCCACAAGAGCCCCGCCATCCCGCTGACGTGATCTCTCGTCTGATACACACTAAGCGAGGCTCACCAGAGGATACGATATTTTCACACACTTCGATTATGTACTGGCAATTTAAATTGGGGGACGCAACCGGAAGGGTTGTTTCATTTTGAGATGTACAGTGTGTGATGATACTTATCGAGGGCTGGACATGGTGTGGATAACGATCTTATCTCGAAGTTACTGATAAGCACTTCGGCAGCAAGTTACGTATTTGTGCTAGTTGCATTCAAAGTCACGTCCCCTCCCCACATCCCTCCTCTCGGGAATCACCGGCAACTCTTCAAGGTCATCCAGGGGAATCACATTCCTAGCCACAAACCTTAGGCAAGTGGCCTAGTTATATTCAAACTCATGACATAACTCGACAATCGTCACTTCACATAAAAAAATCCTCCTCTCCCCTGCCCCCCCCCCTTCCTCCCCCCGCCTGATGGACCAATAAGATCAAAGTTCCCCTTCTCCTTCTCATTGTTTACAACAGGTTGAATTGTGTAGGCCTCTTCATTTGAGGTCTGTGCATCATGGGCAGAGGGATCAGGTTTGTAATACACAAATTATTACAAGCAAATGGTTCAAATAGCGCTGAGCACTATGGGACTTAACTGCTGAGGTCATCAGTCCCTTAGACTTAGAACTACTTAAATCTAACTAACCTAAGGACATCACACATATCCATGTCCGAGGCAGGATCCGAACCTGCGACCGTAGCAGCCGCGCGGTTCCGGACTGAAGCGCCTAGAACCGCTCGGCCACCGCGGCCGGCTATTACTAACAATAATTGTATAATTAAAGGGTTTGGAAATACTAAAAATGATATAACAAATTAAGTAATGATTTATTACTAACAATTTCTTTTTTGCGATACAATTTCTTCGCAATAATTTTTATTGTTTATTAAAAATTTGTTTATGTTTCTGATTACATAAACATAGTCTTTTTACAAAGCTATTTTATTCTTATATACAAGAATTTGCAAATCAAATTTTTTACCTTTTTTAATTGGTATATTTACACACTCATTTTTTCTGATGGGTGATGTACTTTGGTTTTATTCACAAAGTTATTACTTCTTACCTGAAAACTTATTTACTTTGCAAAAACTACATGGCACATTCATTTACATTAGAAGTAGCAGAAAGAAGAAGAACTTAAATATTACGTTTCTCATTTTGTTTTTATACACACTTTTTACTCTTTTGCACAATATTTACATTTTAATAATTTTCTTTCCGATCATTATGATATGAATTTCTTGTCGTAGTTGTGTGTGTGTCTGTGTGTGTGCGTGTGTGTGTGTGTGTATGTGTATGGTTTTTCTTCACCTTCCGCTACGAGCCCTTGTTTCCCATATATATATGCGGCGTTTCCCGTATATATATGGGACATCACACAACACCCAGTCATCACGAGGCAGAGAAAATCCCTGACCCCGTCGGGAATCGAACCCGGGAACCCGGGCGTGGGAAGCGAGAACGCTACCGTACGACCACGAGCTGCGGACCATGGGCTAGCAGCTGAAGTCGAAAAAAAAAAAAACCACACACACACACAAAACTACGCAACTATGACAAGCGATTCATCCAACTACTCCTCACACACAACCATATTTACGAATAAATACACAACCACACACTTAATCACTGAATGAATAGTGAAAGTATGGGAGAGTCTCGATCCCATCCGCACCGGCGAACCGAATGTCATCATGACACAAAAGCCCTACTTTCAGTGGCAGTGCAGTATGTACATCATGGCCTCACAATCAAAAGGCTACCTGGCACACCATATGTGGAGGAATGCCAACATCCTCGAACAGGAATTTCTTGTAATCCTCGATTGTGAGAGCCTTTGAAGCTATATGATGTGCATCCTTAGCCAACCTGTGCATGGCACCTGCATCTATGGGACATGCAAGCATTTTGCATCTGAGCCCCACAAACACCGTCATAATCTTTCATCAGGCCGATAACCTTCTTGTTTAGAGATGTTATTCCAAAAGGTTTACTGGACACATATCCAGATGTTCTGAATTCTTCATGATGTGCATAATTACCTCGTGTGGATCACAGCCTTTTACCCAATAGATGAAACTGTCTGTATTTGCATAAAGTATCTGGGGGTCGGTGAAGTTTGGCATTGCAATCTAATAGTGAAATTCGTGCATTTGGAGTTTGCGGAGGTCCAGAACGCAGATATCAATGCAGACAGGCTTCGTAAACAAAAAACCTTGGCCATCTCCACAGTGAGTAATCCTTCATAGAAAATGAAATCTGCCCTGACGATGTAATCTCTTGTGCCATACGACCACCCCATCTCACTGGTGCAATGAATGAAATTTGCAATATTAGCTAACATTTCGTAGAGATTTACCTAAAATTGAATTGTTCATTAATTTGTGAAAATCTTTCTCAAAGTCACAAATTGCAAGAGCTCTATGTACGGTGTTTACATCAGAGTACTCCACCAACCAGCAGCTTTTATTTTAAGTAATGCCATAAGCGATTCTAACAATTTCTATGCCTAGCATGAGGCATAGCTGGAGGTTTCTGTAGTTCGTAATATATGCTGTTACTGTTAGAAAGTCTCAGACTGGAATAACTTCCCGCACCGAAATGACTCACATTTATATGTCAAACAATAGGAAATGATCTGATTATCTTTAGTCATGTCGTTTTAGGCATGAGAACTGGCTCATAGTTGTTCGTAGACAACGCTCTCTTAGAGCGCTTCCGCTAGTGTTCTTAAATATAGGGTTATATTTCCATATAGGCGCACGCACTGGTGCATCAGATGAATGGAGCATCCGGTGCTGAAAGAGACGAATAATTCTCTGATGCTCTGAGTCTTTCTGTGCGCCACTACAGGTATCTGTGGAGTGCCACCCGTGCATCAGAGGACGCTATCAATTCTGTTCAAAGAATGACATACGCATTTTAGTACTACACTTAAAAGCAGGTGCCTCCCCAAGCGCAGAAGCCATCGATCTAGGCATCAGGCGTATCACTCACAGTTCGATAGCTATCACGCTACGCACCACTTTCGAAACAATAATAGTAACTGAAGACAGTGAGAATAATTTTGTACTCCACCAGCGCGAAAACACCTTAGACCTTTGCAGCATCCAAAAGCGCACGCTTGCTGTCATGCAGAGCCTGCCCACGGCCCTGCAGGAGCTACCTGGAGGCACAACCACACATCTTTATAAAGCCGTTACTGGTCTCTGATGTGCGTTTAAAAATGGTAAAATCCCGATTTTTTTTACCAGTACCACTCTATGAGGAGTATTTACAAATCGTTCTGTGATATTTTATGTGAGTACAACAACAGTATGAGTTTGCATAATCGATTTCTGAGTTAAATAATTAAAATAATAGGCAGAGATAAAATTTTTCATTGGACTGTCACCTGCAGAACACAGTTTAGTCGATTTGCATAGTGGTAGCCAAAACCTCTGGTTAAAGATCCATGGTGGCAGCACTTTTGGTCATACCCTCTAAGTGTGCGTGTAATTACACTGTCTTGTGTGTGTGCTGGAGCGCCGATACCCCAGGGCACAGTAGTAGCACTCAACACTCCAAAACGTATACTAATCGAGAAAAAGTATTATAATTTACGAATGCCACCCACATTCATTTTAAAGCAAGTGTGGGATTGCTAATATTTTGTAAAAGGAGCAATGCTTGACGATAAAATGTTACATATTAAAAAGCGTAGGACGATGACCGGAGCTCGAAGGTTGGCAGATAATGATACTAGGTGACCCTGACGAATCAGCAGAGACAGACCTAGCCTTCCTCACCGTAGCGAGTTAAGTTGTGAACAGCAATGGAGCTGACAGAATCACCAGCCTCCTCTGTCTCTAGCGTGCGTTAATTCTCCTCCAAAACGGTCAACTGCATTCATGTCGAAAGTAATATACACTCCTGGAAATGGAAAAAAGAACACATTGACACCGGTGTGTCAGACCCACCATACTTGCTCCGGACACTGCGAGAGGGCTGTACAAGCAATGATCACACGCACGGCACAGCGGACACACCAGGAACCGCGGTGTTGGCCGTCGAATGGCGCTAGCTGCGCAGCATTTGTGCACCGCCGCCGTCAGTGTCAGCCAGTTTGCCGTGGCATACGGAGCTCCATCGCAGTCTTTAACACTGGTAGCATGCCGCGACAGCGTGGACGTGAACCGTATGTGCAGTTGACGGACTTTGAGCGAGGGCGTATAGTGGGCATGCGGGAGGCCGGGTGGACGTACCGCCGAATTGCTCAACACGTGGGGCGTGAGGTCTCCACAGTACATCGATGTTGTCGCCAGTGGTCGGCGGAAGGTGCACGTGCCCGTCGACCTGGGACCGGACCGCAGCGACGCACGGATGCACGCCAAGACCGTAGGATCCTACGCAGTGCCGTAGGGGACCGCACCGCCACTTCCCAGCAAATTAGGGACACTGTTGCTTCTGGGGTATCGGCGAGGACCATTCGCAACCGTCTCCATGAAGCTGGGCTACGGTCCCGCACACCGTTAGGCCGTCTTCCGCTCACGCCCCAACATCGTGCAGCCCGCCTCCAGTGGTGTCGCGTCAGGCGTGAATGGAGGGACGAATGGAGACGTGTCGTCTTCAGCGATGAGAGTCGCTTCTGCCTTGGTGCCAATGATGGTCGTATGCGTGTTTGGCGCCGTGCAGGTGAGCGCCACAATCAGGACTGCATACGACCGAGGCACACAGGGCCAACACCCGGCATCATGGTGTGGGGAGCGATCTCCTACACTGGCCGTACACCACTGGTGATCGTCGAGGGGACACTGAATAGTGCACGGTACATCCAAACCGTCATCGAACCCACCGTTCTACCATTCCTAGACCGGCAAGGGAACTTGCTGTTCCAACAGGACAATGCACGTCCGCATGTATCCCGTGCCACCCAACGTGCTCTAGAAGGTGCAAGTCAACTACCCTGGCCAGCAAGATCTCCGGATCTGTCCCCCATTGAGCATGTTTGGGACTGGATGAAGCGTCGTCTCACGCGGTCTGCACGTCCAGCACGAACGCTGGTCCAACTGAGACGCCAGGTGGAAATGGCATGGCAAGCCGTTCCACAGGACTACATTCAGCATCTCTACGATCGTCTCCATGGGAGAATAGCAGCCTGCATTGCTGCGAAAGGTGGATATACACTGTACTAGTGCCGACATTGTGCATGCTCTGTTGCCTGTGTCTATGTGCCTGTGGTTCTGTCAGTGTGATCATGTGATGTATCTGACCCCAGGAATGTGTCAATAAAGTTTCCCCTTCCTGGGACAATGAATTCACGGTGTTCTTATTTCAATTTCCAGGAGTGTATTTCCCATAACTGATACTCCCAGAGAAAACAATCAAAAAAGGTTAAAAGTAAGATAAATGGTTTAAAAAATTAGACAAATGACGAGCAATAGCTTTACGTGCTAATCTAATTCAAGTAGATAAAATGTGCGCTACGTGCGATCAGCAAACTTCCCGCAGTTTCATCTGTAGTAGCGTCAATATGTGAGCCATATGTGTCGCTTTTCGTTTATGGCATCACTTCACTTTAAACTGCATCCAAATATTTTTACAATACTTATTACATATGACTTGCAGCTCACATGTATTGGGAGAGAATACCACAGGAGCCAGAATCCAAACAAAAGACGTTACCATTTCCTCTCTCTGTCTCTCTCTCCCTCTCTCTCTCTCTCTCTCTCTCTCTCTCTCTCTCTCTCTCTCTCTCACACACACACACACACACACACACAAAGGGCCTATAGCCCCTCTCCACCGCATATTCTGATTACCCCATCTGCATAGTACTTTGTTATTTCTAAGCATACGTGTGACGTCATATCTCTCCCTCCCTTTCAACAGTTCTGCGAGCTCTCTCAACGTTTAATGCAGATCTCTCAATCACTTTGGGGGCAGATTGTGCTGTGATTCTGGTAGTTTTCTTCCTTTACACAAACTTGTATCCACTATATCTCCAGATACTTTGACTCAGTGCTTATGTCGCCAAAGTTTGGCTACTTCCTATGTATACATACAGATATCCTGTCTGGCCATTTTGTATCCGGATTTTACCATATTACTGGGCATTTTTACCGTATTTTCCCTATTTTTCCATATTATACACATGTAAAAGTTCGTACGTGCTCTTATTGCTTACATTACCAGGCGTGGCATGATATTCGTACCATTCAACTGCGATACAGACCCCTAACCCAGCTAGGGTACCTACAAACTATATATCCTCCAAATGCCAACATACATAACACTAAGGGGCAAAACCAACTGCAAAATACCCGAATGTACGTGGATTGATGTGGAGGTTGAGTGTTGACGTTAAAAACGTACGCATAGCTTAGATACGCTATGGTTTTTGGCTATAAAAATGAGTCGTTTTGATGGGAGAAGACATTACAGTCTGAGACTTTCTAGCAGCAACGTCAAAAGTGCTGTTATAATCACGAGAGATGAAACGCCACAATGTAAATGGTTACGGTGATGGTTCATCAGAGGCTGATATGTGACGCCGATTTGAGCCTAGTGATCCTACAGGCACGCACTTAAGTTGATTTTTCGTGTGTGTGTGTGTGAGTTGATTTTTCGTGTGTGTGTGTGTGTGTGTGTGTGTGTGTGTGTGTGTGTGTGTGTGTGTGTGTGTGTGCGTGCTCATTATAGCTGCAATCTGGAGATTAATTTATTATTTTTCTTCTTCTACTGGTGCAGATGTGGTGGACGTAAATGGTGTGGACTCGAGGTAGCACCTACAACAACTACTCCCCAACCTGATACGATGATGATGCTGTCATCGCCCCAACCCGGCTCGTCAATGGTGTATTCGCTGCACCTTGCAAACACCAGCCCACCCCACTCTATCATAATCATTGTGGTACAGGCTGATGACATCACCTCCTTTGCCAATGCAGCCACGCTCTCCACGACATGGACCATCTCGTAAAGAAGTGATGGATCAACAGGATGTGATATTCCAAGACAATGTGCTGAGGAGCTTGTGGACTTATTCAGATGCCACCGTTTTGAACGTAAGTAGCACTACTACAGGCGTCAGCATATATCTTCATTTTATGCATGACACTTATCAATTTCTTTTCTTTGCAGATGAGATGGAGGCCGTATGCAGATGTGGACTTGCACCTACAACTACTCGACCACCTGACTCGATGATGATGCAGTTATCATCCTAGCCTGATTCATCAATGAGTATTCGCCACGCCCACATACACCACCACAGCTTGATCTGTCGTCATCAACAGAATGATACCAGCCAGCTCGTTTGTTGATGCTGCCACGCCCTGGACCATCTCACAATTATCATTATTCTCCATGGTACAGGATATCACTTTGACATAACTCTGGGTCTAGCAGCAGCAGCAGCACTAGATTTTCTACAAATCTCCAGGTAAGTTCTGCAGTCGCATTGCACTGCACTGTGGCTGCTGACGGTTTTGGGGATAACATCAATGTTTGCTAACCAAGATCCTGCAACTTTTCTAGATGCCTGCCAAGGCGTTTTGGAAAGTATGTTCCCCGAAATCGTTAGCGTCTTCATTATCCCGCCATTAAGTGTAACACAGCTATATACTATGAACTCGAACATCTCCTGAAAGAGGGCAGTAATGCTGGTGAAGAAAAGAGAAACTTTTGAAATTGGGGAGGGGGGAGGGGGGGAGGGGGGGGGGGGAGGAACTGGCGTGATACTGCACAGAGTAATTCAAAACATTTGTGAAGAGTGTGCATGGGGGCTTAATTATATAGATATGAAATGCAAATACTTTTTAATTTTTTGATTTAGTAGCTGTCTGTCCAGTTACGCAGTCTCGTAAACGGTTGGCCCTGACTAGTTTTAGTACGCAATCTGACTGCATAGAATAACAACAAAGAATGAAAGAAAATTTCCCTTAACACAATTAATTAATTAAGTCCCCAGCAACTATAAAACGTACGAAACCAGAGCACAAGTGTAGCTGTTCTGTGTGTGGAAGTGTGATTCAACGTACACATCTGGCACGGTTCTTCTTCAATAAGACAAGAAATTTTAAATACCATTTATACTGAAGTAATTAAAAAAAATAGAAATACTATAATTGCGTAAGGAAACCAGAATTACACTCTAATACAATAACACAAGCCAGATGCTTTGTTGACTGAACCTGTAATGACGCATTATTTAAGACATTGAAATAATAACAAGAAAAGGGAATTTTTTTACCTTCATATATATTGACGAAAAGCACTCTGATCATTACAATATCTCCATTCGAACAACATCTGCTGTCTAGCCCATCAACAACTGCATAAAACATGGAACAAGCACTCCCTACTACAACATCTCAACACCGACTCACTACTACCACATCTCGATAAGCACTGACTACTGCCACATCTCGACAAGCACTGCCAGTGGAGGCGGCGGAATAAAACTCTTTGGCGCAATCTCTGGCGCTGTGGCTCAGTGTAGCCACCTTTCAAGTATCATACTCGCCATTTTTCCGAAGTGCAAGAAAGAGGGCCAGGTAAGGCCTGGTGCCATGTACTCCACCTTGTCTTGTATGTCTTTGATCCATTTAATGAAATATTACCCTCAAAGAGGCATGCATTAATGTCTAGACTCTAGATGAGTGGGATGAATATTGCCTTGTGTGATCACAACCTGCTAGTATAGAAATTGCCCAAGACATGCACAGCATACAAGTAAATATGAAACATCTGCTGTCTGCAGGCATTGTAATTTCACTCTGTTTGGATCACCTACTTTCCGCCCTATTGTCTAAATATTGTGGTACAGAAGATGCCTCAACATACACACATCAAAAAAGTTTTGCATCACCCCAGTTCCCAGAAATCCTGAAGATAGCAGTTGACTTTGGATATTGTATCACAGACACAGTCCCTTTGACTGTTCAGAGATGTCACTAAACCCGCCCACAGATGTAAACAACCAAGCATGATCAGAGCCTATTAGACGCAGGGGGTCCGACAGCCGATCAGTTCCAGTCATTCCACCAGGAAGGAGGTACACAGCTCGTGTTATCTTTATTTCAACCATACCTAGACGGTCAATACCGCGGTTCGATCGCGTCCACATTGTTATTTTGTGCCAGAAAGGGCTCTCAGCATGGGAAGTGCCCAGGTGTCTTGGAGTGAACCAAAGCAATGTTGATCGGACATGAAGGAGATAAAGAGAGACAGGAACTGTCGATGACATATCCTCGCTCAGGCTGCCCAAGGCTATTACTGCAGTGGATAATGGTTCGGAAGAACCCTGACAACAACGCCACCATATTGAATGATGCTTTTCGTGCAATGACAGGACGTCGTGTTGCGACTCAAATTGTGCGCAATAGGCTGCATGATGCGCAGCTTCACTCCCAACGGCCATGGTGAGGTCCATCTTTGCATCCACGACACCATGCAGCGCGGTACAGATGGGCCCAACAACAAGCCACATGGACCACTCAAGGCCGCGCGGGATTAGCCGAGCGGTCTAGGGCGCTGCAGTCATGGACTGTGCGGCTGGTCCCGGCGGAGGTTCGAGTCCTCCCTCGGGGATGGGTGTGTGTGTTTGTCCTTAGGATACTTTAGGTTAAGTGGTGTGTAAGCTTAGGGACTGATGCACTTAGCAGTTAAGTCCCATAAGATTTCACAAACATTTGAACATTTTTTTGGACCACTCAGGATTGGCATCACGTACTCTTCACCGATGAGTGTCGCATATGTCTTCAACCAGACAATCGTCGGTGACCTGTTTGGAGGCAACCTGGTCAGACTGAACGCCTTAGACACACTGTCCAGCGAGTGCAGCAAGGTGAAGGTTCCCTGCTGTTTTGGGGTGGCATTATGTGGGACCGACGTACGCCGCTGGTGGTCATGCAAGTCGTCGTAACGGCTTTACGACATGTGAATGCCATCCTCCGACCGATAGTGCAACCACATCGGCAGAGTATTGGCGAGGCATTCGTCTTCATGGACGACAATTCGCTCCCCCATCGTTCACATTTGTGAACCACTTCCTTCAGGATAACGACATCGCTCGACTAGAGTGACCAGCATGTTCTCCAGATATGAACCCTATCGAACATGCCTGTGATAGCCTGAAAAGGGCTGTTTATGGACGACATGACCCACCAATCACTCTTAGGGATCCACGCCGAATCCCCGTTGAGGAGTGGGACAATCTGGACCAACAGTGCTTTGATGAACTTGTGGACAGTATGTCACGACGAATACAGGCATGCATCAATGCAGGGGGACGTACTACTGGGTATTAGAGGTACCAATCTGTACTGCAATCTGGACCATCACCTCTGAAGATCTCGTTGTATGGTGGTACAACATGCAATGTGTGGTTTTCATGAGCAATGAAAAGGGCGGAAATGATGTTTATGTTGATCTCTATCCCAATTTTCTGTACAGGTTCCGGAACTCTCGGAACCAAGATGACGCAAAATTTTCTTTGATGTGTGTACTTACCAAGAGAGAGTATCTTGAAAAGAAGTTCATTGACTGGTCGAGCCAGGAACTGGTGCATGTGAAAATGTCTACCCAGGAAATAGTTCTCCTAGTTTAAGAACGCTCACCACCAGAAGCAATGTCCCTCCGTCGTTTACACTAATTTCGAGCTCCTAGCTCCTGTGGAGCATTGTGAAGATGCCTCCACTGCCTCCACACTGCTTTCACAGAACGGTATGTTCAGTATGTGGCATCATATCAAGTTACATGCGTGTGTGACACCACTAGCTACAAACTAGAATCATATGTCAGCGATAATCCTGCGAGACTGTTGTTGTCTGAGCTTAAAAACCTCACGTGCAAAGTTAACTGGACTTATCGCAACAACATTCCTATGAGTGACTTGCAAGATAATGGTGCCTTGTACGAGCAGATAGCTGACCGTCAAATTTATGGGCTGCCGTTAGACAGAAATATGGAAATTCTACGTAGAGACCATGTCATCTGACGGATAAATTCCATGGTGCAGCCCACAACACATGCAGCTTGAAGTAACAACCTCTATTATCCTCGGAACCAAGATGATGCAAAACTTTTTTTTGGTGTTTGTATTATCTCATTGGGGTCGTTGTATATATATTGTGGGGCTGATTGCTGACTCTTTTATGCTGAATGTCAATAGTACTAACACTGCTGTACTAACCAACTAATAATAATGGTTTTATAATGTCTCTGTATTTCGCACTGTGTTGGTTTCCTGTTTTCCTGAGTGCACCAGTCAATGGTATCATTTCATCATACATCTCCAGGCCTTTGGGTGAAAATTTTACTGTTTTTTCAAGGTTTTAGGAAAATGAGGTTTAGTAGACCTGGTGTTCTTTGAAATTCTCTATCCCCTACCTGTACTGTTTTTTTTTAATTTAAAGTTATAGGCAATGTGCCCAACATGTATGGTATTTCATCACTGACACCATATGTTTTGTCTGTGCATTACTGTGATGATTAATGAAATTGGCGTCATCCTCGTCGTTGTATAATTTCGATGAGAATTCATTGAGAGATGAGTTAACTAGTTTCAACGTTTAACTCGGTGTCTGCTCTCGATCCAAATATCCTAACCTTAGCAGCTGTAACTTCTCTTCGACAGCATTCCATGCAGCAATGACCTTATGCTTGTTCGACATCTTGCTATATACTAAGCGAGCTGCTTCGTATATACATTTTGCTCAACCTTCTTCAGTTAGGTCATTCACTTTCTTATTAGTTTCATCAACTTTTACAGCTAAGTCATCTAGTTTCTTTGTCTGGATTATCTGCATGTACGTCTTTAGTTCATTGACCCTGATATCTGATTTGTTGATCAGTCTTAGAAGGGCCTGCGCATACCTCTCTAGCTCCTTTACGTTGAAGAACTGAAATTTTCCAGCTATGTACACACACATTCTCTGTCTATGCACACCTGTCCCCTCAGGCTGAAAGCCTGACAAATATGCGAATTTGTCCAGGGTTCAGTGTATACTAACACACTCATCACTTTTTTCATATACATATAAAACTCCTCGAAGTTCTGTCTATACCTACAGTCATTCAATTTTCTTAATTTATCAATAATGAGAAACCCATACTGTGTGTGATTTCAGCAATTTGTACATATCTTTACAAAATCATTGAATGACATGTTGGTTGCTACATGCACCTGGTAAATGTGTTTTGAATTCAAACTATCTTGTTTGAAAGCTATTATGAGATTTGCATTATCACTCACCAACGTTTTGGGATTCTGGAGAATGTAAGACTCAAACAAAATACTACACCCATTTGAAGACCAAAACAGAAAGATCATAGAACCTGATCTTGGTTTTCCACAGTGTCAACATCAAATACAAACACTGTGCTAGGCTTTACTTTTTCTGGCAGGAGATTTCATTGCTTTGGCTGAATGTCGTGTATGTTACACCACCTACACCATGCAGTATTTTTGCAGTAGCTGGTACTTGGGTTGAAACAGCGTTTTCGAAAATACACATACATGCTCAAAGTGGACTCCATCTAGATGTGTTAGTAGTGACATGAGAACATTTGTCTTGCTGCAGTTGGATGGACCTACAACTATTACTTGCATATTATCAGGTAGGAGTATCCTATTTTTCTCCTTCCAGTCTTCTTCCGCACCAGTCAGTTACAATAATGTCCTGACACTTCACCCACCCTGCCATGATACCGACTACATCCGATTTTGGTGTGAAATGGGCTTTTATAGAAAAATTAAAACTTGTAATAATAACATGTGTAGTCACTCTTGCACAATCATCATACTAACTGAGCTACAATGTCTACATCTTACAATATGTAATCAGAGGGTAGTTAAATAAGGTCAACAAAGATTTGCAATAATATTTTTTTGTTTACTCATCAGCAGTGGTACACATCAGTAAGAATTCCTTGGTTAAGTCCTCACAACAGTAGAATATTTTAGTTGTTTGCACAAAATGCAGTGTGTATTTCTCTCAAACTGATGAGTGTTCCTTTAGCTCCTTCTTTTGACAGCGTATTGATGCAGCGATCTAAATTGTCTGCGTGCTCACTGTACATACAGAGATAGTTCACAATGTCTTTATCCACAGTTTGAACACATGGTAGCCCACAGTTCAGTCTTTCCAGCACAAGGGATAGCCTGAACAAGTTTGTAACAGTGAAGTGTTGCAGATAAATGTATCGACCTCCAGATCTCACCATGAGTGTCACACCTTCATGTAATCATGTTATGGATAGTGTCAGGCCAGCACAGTAAATGTCCAGAGATGGAGAATACTCAGAGGTCATCTGTTGGTTGATGTAGGGATCTGCATTATGCAGTTCATCCCATACCAACTCTGTAAACCGCACTGTAACAGTTCTCAACGCATTTTCAATCCCTAACACAACACGCCAGTCACTGTCCACTGATGCTCCTACACCAATATTTAAGTGCTTTGAACCACCAGCTGTTAAATTATGAGTTGAAGCAGAAAGCAATATGGCACTGGGAGGAATTGTCAGTTAGTCATTCACCACATTAACGCGCTGTCCTTGCTGTAAAACCGATCAGTGACCAATACTGACATTCACCGTGTGGTGTAGGGTCCCCAACACAGTTCTGAGAGTTGAGGGCTTGCTGAGTGTCTTCATTACTCAAATTATTGAGTGGGATGGATAATAGCAACTCATTGTTCTGCTCCAACATGCTGGTCAGGTGTGCTACAGGATCCCAGGGTGCTGGTGCCACTGCTGGTCCTGACAGCCTGGAGTTCGCTGCAGGTCTTGAAGAGCAGATGGTGGCTGCTGCTAGTCCAGACATGCTGGAGGTCACTACTGGTCTGGAAACACTGAGGGCCGCTGAGTAAAGAAGAAGAAACGATAAGCATCCAGTGACAAAGACAGTGAGTTGAACAGGGAAATGGGACTTGACAAAGAAGAGGAAGAACTGCTACATGTGGTAATAGTAGCTAAGATATGTAGTGAGTACTTACTTTTACTCTTCTTCTGCAATGTAGAGGCAGATGAGGACCACATCTGCTGTTGACACTTCACGGTTCTTCCACTGACTAACTGCACCTGAGATCGCATCTGTCTTATATCCCCCTGACCTCGTGACCATGTGACTGGATGTAGTGTTCCTGCATTCGCAATAAGCCTAGTTTACACGACGACACTCGGTTGCAGGCAATTATGCTACCGGTCACTGAGCATGCGCGCCGCGCTTTTGCGCAACTTGTTGGTGAAACTAAACAGTTTCTGGGTGAGTTTTTAGGTTATGTGTGTTCGTAGAGTGTAGAAAAACTGAAATATGAAGTGGGGAACGGAGAATAATGTTCGCTTTTTGGATATCTATGCTTTGCATAGGTGTTTGTGGGATTTCAGTGATGCTGATTACAAAACTCAGCAACATATTGCTGCTCCTGAGACTGTCATGTGCGATCAGAACAGAGATGGTTTGACATTAACTGAGCTGCAGGGCAAAATTTATTGGGTTAGGGGCACATATACGACTGAATTAAGAAAAATACAAGCTAGTAATTCTAGATGTGGCAATGCTCTCGTCTATAAGACTAAAATCCCATCGTTCGAGTTGGCTGACTCTTCGTTAAGGAATATTGTTGACAGGAGGGAAGGCTACACAAATCAAGAAGCTGCATTCTTTATTCAAAATTCATCTATTAAAAACGTCGCAGCAGTGATCCCCATTCACATATGTTAGAATTTTGAAATATTGCCGCTGTACAGATCTATCTTCAAGAGAGTAGTTTGCAAAAAATGGCTCTGAGCACTATGGGACTCAACTGCTGAGGTCATTAGTCCCCTAGAACTTAGAACTAGTTAAACCTAACTAACCTAAGGACATCACAAACATCCATGCCCGAGGCAGGACTCGAACCTGCGACCGTAGCAGTCTTGCGTTTCCAGACTGCAGCGCCTTTAACCGCACGGCCACTTCGGCCGGCAGTAGTTTGCAAACCATTCTCTTAGTAATGCGGCCTGCTTCGAATAATTACTGTTGTTAATGTTAATAATTATTACTGTTAATGTTAATAATTATTACTGTTAATGTTAATAATTATTGGTGTTAATGAAAATGTATCATCACCAACTAAAACCGCATCTTCTGGTGGCGCCATGTCTACTGCCAAATATGAAACAATTTGCGTGGAACTCATTCCACGCAACGAGTGGCAAAAAAATGTTAAAATGTGTGTGAAATCTTATGGGACTTAACTGCTAAGGTCATCAGTCCCTAAGCTTACATACTATTTAACCTAAATTATCCTAATGACAAACACACACACCCATGCCCGAGAGAGGACTCGAACCACCGCTGGAACGAGTGGCACAACCCAATGTCGTCCTGTAAACTAGGCTTTAGTTTCCGCCAATTTTCAGGTGAATGGTGTGTTCCTGTTAATTCCTGAAGGAAGTGGTGGGGGAGAAAAAACCCATTTCAAGCGCCGTTTGCGGCAGTTTTGTGACCTAGCTCAGTTGAGTCCCATACATCAAGGTGAACAAATGGTACAAATGGCTCTGAGCACTATGGGACTTAACATCTGGGGTCATCAGTCCCCTAGAACTTAGAACTACTTAAATCTAACAAACCTAAGGACATCATACACATCCATGCCCGAGGCAGGATTCGAACCTGCGACCGTAGCAGTTGCGCAGTTCTGGACTGCAGCGTCTAGAACCGCTCGACCACTGCGGCCGGCTCAAGGTGGACACCTCTGGTTCATTCTGACTGGGATAGTGGAATAGGACGAAGTTGTCTCCTGCAGTGTGAGCCAGTCCTGTATGCAGGCCTCTTTCCTGACCTGTGTGTGTGGGAACATGTGAGGTGGCTGGTGCTTGGACACTTCATTCCATTCCTCGGTGGTTATTACATCATGGAAATTGGGGGCAGACGTGAGCTCTACCCAAGTGGGGCAGCCCTGTCTCCTGCAAACTGACTAAATAAAGAATATGCAAACATGCATTATTATTGCTAACACTGATTAAAAATTTATGTCACAAGATCCCTTCTCTCCAGCACAGACTGTCTTTTTCCTGCCAATTTCCAGAATTTGACATCAAAATTTTGCTTGTATTAGCGAGGGGAAAGGGTTGGAGATTTCCCAGAGTGGTCGGAAGGGAGAGGGGGAGGGGTGGGAGGTTTCTCAGAAGGACAGATTATCCCCAGGAAGTCATAAATCAAACCGCAGGGGGTCATAAATCAATTAACAGAACAATAGGTTTGTCTCTGAATGTGTGCTTGCCCCTTAACATAGACAACCTGAACAAACAAATTGCTGCAGAACGAACATTACCCTACTACTAATATAGATCCCATATGCTCTTCAAGGAATATTATCCCATTCTTGCTAGAAAATAGTTGCAAATTCAAGTGGTGATGATGGAGATAGATAGCGATTGGGCACCCTTCTCTCCAAAGTAGACCACGAAGGCTCAATAACGATGGGCTCTGGTGTCTGTGGTGTCCAGGGATAATGTAACGATTCATCCTAGTGCTTACAAAGTGACGCGAGCTGTGTGAATAGGAGCCTTCTCGTCTTGGAACACAGCATCACAATTGGAGAACAAACATTGTACCCTGAGGTGGAGCTGGTCAACCAAAATGAACATATAATTTATGACAATAACTTGACTTTGTAGAGCATCCATGGTGTCCACGGAATACCACGATATGGCTGGCCAAATCATCACCGAACGCCCATCATGTTTCACTCGTGGGACATAAACCTTGCCAAAAGTCAAAATAGTATGAAACAAGACTCAATCGACCAAATATCATTCTGCCTTCTGCTCCAAAGTGCAGGTTCTATGGTTCGCCGCCATTTTTTTCCAGTTACGAGGATTTGCATCACTGGTGAGTGGTTTTGGAATTCCAGTTCACTCTGCAGTTCCAGGCTTATGGGCCCTTCGTGTTGTTTTTGTGGTGACTGGGTTCGCGAGTACAACATTCATTTCTGCAGTGACTGGAGTTCTGCAGTTCTGGGAGTATGCGTGCGGAACGATTTGAAGTGGAATGATCATATAAAATTAGTTGTTGGTAAGGCGGGTGCCAGGTTGAGATCCATTGGGAGAGTCCTTAGAAAATGTAGTCCATCAACAAAGGAGGTGGCTTACAAAACATTGGTTCGACCTATACTTATTGCTCATCAGTGTGGGATCCGTACCAGGTCGGGTTGATAGAGGAGATAGAGAAGATCCAAAGAAGAGAGGCGCGTTTCGTCACAGGGTTATTTGATAAGCGCGATAGCGTTACGGTGATGTTTAGCAAACTCAAGTGGCAGTCTCTGCAAGAAAGGCGCTCTGCATCGTGGTGTAGCTTGCTGTACAGGTTTCGAGAGGGTGCGTTTCTGGATGAGGTATCGAATATATTGCTTCCCCCTACTTATACCTCCCGAGATCACGAATGTAAAATTAGAGAGATTCGAGCGCGCACGGAGGCTTTCCGGCAGTCGTTCTTCCCGCGAACCATACGCGACTGGAACAGGAAAGGGAGGTAATGACAGTGGCACGTAAAGTGCCCTCCGCCACACACCGTTGGGTGGCTTGCGGAGTATAAATGTAGATGTAGATGTAGATATAGACTTTCGCAGCTTTCGTCCTCATTTTTCCTCACAACCTTCTTCAATAATCGCCTGTCCGGAGCACTCAGTACACACTTTCGTCCGCGTTGTGACTTAGCGGTTGACATCTTTCCGCTTTCCCTGCACGCTGTATAAATCTTCGATACGGTGCCTCTTGGAACACCAATCACCTAGGCTCCCTTGGTTACGGAAGTACCCAACATACTAGCACCAACAATTTGCCCACCTTCGAATTCACTTGGCTCCGACATAACGCACCCACAACTACACAGAACTCGGTTCTGACCGCGACAGACGCTTGCAACGTATATAGAAGTTACCGTTCGTGGTCAAATACAAAAGGGCAACCTGCAGGCATGAGTAGCATCTGATTTGCATTCAGGTATGCATTTCTCGCGATGTTTCCGTATTCTTCGGCAGTCTCTTTATACGTGGTAAGAGAGAGAAAAGAAGTTATTTCGTTTACTTGCGACCTGTTGCTTCTACATGTGAGAAATACGAGGAAGTGCCTGGACAGTTTAATAAGACATCGTAGTGTTTTCACAATTTCGTGTGCGCATTGGAGTGGATCGTTTGGTAGAAGTTTCCAGACACTGAGTTACGTTCTGACGAGTTGACTGAATAATAGAGGTGTCAAATAATTCCGTGCGTCACAGCGCCTCGTAGTTATTTTTTCCGGCAATCTATTGCCAGATAACCGGTGGCTAGCGTGCATTTCTAAAGAGTTCCATGGAACTAATGGCGCCGCGAGGATGAATGAACGGCACGCTTAGGCGGGAACGAACGACAGGGAAGAATGTTTTGGCCCCCGAGCTATCTCTCCATCGGAGTAACACAACGTCGCTGACGGTCCAAAGGTCGACCCGCATAATCCATACTGAAATACTCCCGTGGAGAAAAACAGCCACGGAAACGCTTGTGCAGTTACAACTTGTTACGTAACTGGGCCCTCCGTTACCTCCCTTACGTCTTGAACAATGCAAAGCGGTAATGTTCGTTTAAATCAGCCATAACTTCCCATAATGGCTGGTCTCTAGTACAACTAATGTATCCTGAAGCAATAGTAGTGGTATTTCTAACGCACCTGTGGCAAATTCGTGACATTTTTGTACCTTCTCGATATCCGATTGAAAAAGAGAAAACATGAAAGATTAATAGTGGCTCTGTCAGAGTGGTTCCATCTATGTTTCTGTACACTGTACTTTGAGTACTGCTTGGTATTTAGAATTTAAACTCTGTGTTTAAAACAAGGAGCACAAGGAAAGTATTATGGTCAGTAAATGTTATCTTCCATAAAAACATTCTTGTCTTTACAAGTACAGACAGTTTTAGTAGAAAAGTGGACGCTGGGAATATAACAGTGTCAACGTTTCTATCAAAATATCGCTCATTACATACCCACTTCGCATGGATGGTCGTAGATCGGTATACGTAATTCATTATCATTTTTTCAGGCTATTTACTTCTTGCTGGAAAGTTGGACTACTAGCGCACATACGCCACTATCTATGCCACAATGAGAACGGTGTCGTTGTGAGTCCCATCCAGTTCCCAAATGGTATAAATGGCTCTGAGCACTATGGGACTTAGCATCTATGGTCATCAGTCTCCTAGAACTTAGAACTACTTAAACCTAACTAACCTAAGGACATCACACAACACCCAGTCATCACAGTTCCCAAAAAAGCTCTGCGGAAAATAAAAAATATTCACCCGGAGAACACGCTAATACCGCGTAACACTGCCTAAGTCCAGTCAATGAAGATAAATTAGTGGAAAAAAATCATGCAGTCCGGAACAACATACTAAAAATCCTGAACGGTGGAACATGAGACTCGGGGTGGTGGTACGTTTAAAGGTAACCTTCTACATTTTTCTCGGATAACTCAGAAACCATGGATACTGTCGAAAATGTTTCCCTGTACAATATTAAGCTATATTAAATTTTCTACAAAATTGGTCTGTAGGATTAACAGTTTCTGCGTTGCAGGGTATATAAAAATCGCAATTTATTAAAATATTCTTCTTACGGTGTAAAATTAATGTTTACTTTTAAGTGAAGTGGGATAAACCAAATATTAAATGTGTTACAGCCGAATGAAGGGATCAATTGTGTTCCGGAGGTGTAACAGAGTGGAGGAGGGAAACGTTTGGGGTAGGCGAGCAAGAGAAGGTGGGTCACTAGATTGTGTTCGTGCTCTTCCCTCTTTCATAGGTCTGCAAACTGAAAGTCGAACAGATGATTCGCCACTCTATCTACCGCACTGCGACACAACACGCAACTACAGGGTGTTTCATAAAGTGCTTAATGAATCACTGATCACTGGCAACGCAGTGCGCCAACATGCTCGGGGGGGGGGGGGGGGGGGGGGGGGGGGAGGGGCGGTTTCTTTTTTTTTGTTATCAGTCTTCTGACTGGTTTGATGCGGCCCGTCACGAATTCCTCTCCTGTGCTAACCTCTTCATATCAGAGTAGCACTTGCAACATACGTCCTCAATTATTTGCTGAATGTATTCCAAACTCTGTCTTCCTCTACAGTTTTTGCCCTCTACAGCTCTCCCTAGTACCACGGAAGTTATTCCCTCATGTCTTAACAGATGTTCTATCAACCTGTCCCTTCTCCTTTTCAGTGTTTTCCGCATATTTCTTTCCTCTGCGATTCTGCGCAGAACCTCCTCATTCCTTATCAGTCCACTTAATTTTCAACATTCGTCTGTAGCACCACCTCTCAATTTCTTTATGATCTATAAAGGTCATAAACGATACGTGGAAAGCAGATATGAGTTGCCAATAATAGCACAGCAAGTAACTTATATGGACAGAACCTACGTAAATCTCTGCACACTGCTCTACGCTGCTAGAGAGGAAATTGATTGTTAGTCATCATGTATGGCAGTTGTAGCGTTCTTCTGGAAAAGGCGACTTCCTCCACTATAAGCGCTGTCCGATTTTCAGGTTACAGACAGACCCCGCATTTCCTGTCTAGTTCTCTAATCTGAGTGGACAAAATAACCTCAGTGGTGTCGTGTTTATATAATGAAGGCACCACCAATGTTGAAATAAACATTCCAGTTCACTTTCACGGTAACTTGAATGACTGGGCTCAAGTCATGCTACGAAAAACACCTCCAAGATATCACAGCCCCACTTCCGAACTGGGCCACATGCTCCAAACACGGCGGTTCAGACGTGTGTCTTAGGGCTGTCGGTGCACTCTGAGCTTCGCATCATTTGAAAAGAGAGAAAGTCGCGAGTCTCCAGAACACACGCTACACACCTCCAGTTGGATACTGTCCGATTTCGTTTTCTGGCGAAATGAACACTTGCTGCTTTACGCACTGCTTCCTTCGCGATGATCGTCCGGGAGCTGATTCTGACGGACCTGCATTCACTAACAGCGGAAATTCCCGTCGGGTCTGAAACCGACTGTCATTGACTCTCGTCTCGGGTGCTTGTCAGTTAGGATCTTTTTACGAACACTTTTCTTACGTCATGTTACAGAGATGCGAGTCGTTAAATATTTTTTATGAAGACGTTGGACATTCCGTGTTAATACGCCAATAAATCGGACAGCTTTGTTCGTGGCTTGGCCATGTCACATACAAAGATGATAGGTCCTTTTTCCAATTCTTTTACTCTTCCATTGTGCTGATTCCAGACAAATCACTTCACTGTCATGACTTAAGTCAGCAATGCAGAGTCACACGTGTACCTGGTACAAATTATACAACTTCTACAGCGTTCCAAAGCCACCAATGTGCTCTTCTGAGGTGGTGATTAATATTCTATCCGCTGAAGTCATTATAGCAATTAGTTATACGCGAACTTCAATACTATTTGCATTCGCTCAGCTAATCAATTGACACCTGTACAAGCACAAGCTGATACACAAACAAAACAATACTACGTCGCACGCACAAAAATTTACATATTGAAACAGGATACTTTGTTGCATCGGCGTCAGGCTAGGGATTGGAAAAACCGCACAGTTAAAACAATATCGGTATTTTAGTTCTGAATAACCGGTATTTTTCGATATTTGTTTGGTCTTGGTTATTACAAGTATTTTTATTTTCTTACTGATGATGATGATGAGTCCCATACTTCTTTACAGAGCGTACGGGTGCGATGCGGGAGACCCGCACCGCTTTACTAGGCAAGGTCCTAGTGGAGGTGGTTTGCCATTGCCTTCCTCCGACCGTAATGGGGATGAATGATGATGATGAAGACGACACAACAACACCCATTCATCTCGAGGCAGGAAAAATCCCTGACCCCGCCGAGAATCGTACCCGGGACGTCGTGCTCGGGAAGCAAGAACGCTACCGCGAGACCACGAGCTGTGGACTTCATAGGAGGTATAAAATTGATGTGTCAGTTTGTCATAGCAGTGGTGCTAAAATCTTTGGTTTTTAAGTAAAACTTCTTTTTAGAAACAAGTTTCGTAGGAAGTTCTGTGGCTTCTGAAAGCTTGGTGTCGGCTTTGAACGATATTGTTTCTGATGACAAGAGTCAACTTACAGATAAACTTATCACAGAATGTGTATTTGTGAACAGACTGGACAATAAATATTACCCAATGGATTAATTCATTATTGAAGTTATGACGACTGTGATGTAACTGTTCGGGGTTCTATTATCCATACTGTTCGTCTGAATTTCTTAAGAGCATTTTTCATTTTGTCAGTAATAAATCCATCGTATTCAAACTACCATTAAAAAGTAAAAGTATATAATACATTTGACTAAAAAGAGTTTTTAGTTCGAAATAATATTAAAGAAAGAAACAAATTTTACACAAAAGCTTATCATTTGTGTGTCATTTCTGTGAAATAATAAAAGGGAAAGGAAGTTATGGCGACAGCAATAAATTAAAAACTTGACAATTCATTCATTGTTTACAGCGAAAACGGAAAGCAGCCCATCTGATCCCTGTGTCTACATAATATGGCTTTATCTGCTTGTAGCTCTTGGAAATGGACAACACGAAAAATGGAGTTCCTTAACCTCAGTTTTTACTCTTAGCACTGACTATTCGAAATACCCAATAATGGTAGGATCCTCGGTTACAACATGGATTTTGAGCAGATTATAAAAAACTAGGATCAGTAAGAGAATACTGGTGAATTTTTTGTAGTATTCAATCCCGCATTATTTTTCGAAAAAAGTGGCACACAATTGGCGGACTAAGTTTTCTTTGATTTATCTGTTTTATTCGATACTTTGAGTCTACATATACAGATTCTATGTATCTGCAGATGTATAATGCAAAAGTCTGAGGGAGTCTCAGAACTTTTAATCAAAATAACAGAACCAAAAAAAAAAAAAAAAAAAAAAAACGAAAATCGGTTATTCCACAAACTGGTTAATTTGAGCAGTTTTAACAGTCAGGTTAAACTAGAGATGAAAAGACGTTATAACCGAACACCGATTGTTTCAGCGATAAACGTCATCCCTACGTCAGGCGCGACACAGAAGTAATGAAGCCCCAGTGGGCGAAAATCGAACGAGGTGGTGCAGTTGTTACGAATTCGGTAGGAACGGAAATGATTTATTAAACGAATTTCAAATAGTGACAACTAAGGATCAGAGACCGATAGAAAGAGGACGGAAATATTAAATTCCTTGTTTTTTTTTTTCAAAATTCTTTCACTGAGGAAGATTGTACGGCAGTTCCTCCTTTAATTCGCCGCACGAAAGTCGAAGTGACAGATAACTGAAATCGCTAAACAAAGGAAAGGCGACTGGAACTGGTGGAATACCTATACGATTGTACACACAGGTAGAATATACTGGAGAACTCGCTCTGCTTTTAGGAAACCGTGCACCGTAGGTCGTTGGAGGAGCGAATACTTCCCAGTATTTAGTAAAGTGCGCAGATCATTTCCCGTTTTCAAGAAGGGTCGTGAACATAGGCACAAAACGATGGACTTATATCGCGGACGTCAGTCTGTTGTAGAACTAACGAACACGTTCTATGTTCGCGTAGTATGGCATTTCCTGAGACCGAAAATTCTCGTCTGTCTGAATCAATGCGGATTCCGAAAACAACGATGGCGTGAAGCCCAGTTCGTTCTGTTCGTCCACGAAAACGAGATGGCAGTAGAAACCGGCGCCGAGGTTGGTGCTGTGTTCCTTGATTTCCAGAAGGCGTACAATACGGTTACGAACTGACACCTAATGAACAAAATATCATCGCATAGAATATCAGACCAGCATTGTGACTGGAGTGGAGAATTCCTAGCAAATAGAACGTTGCGTGTCGTTCTTAACGCGTAGAATTCTAAGAGATAAACGTTACTTTGGGCGTACTCCATTCGAACGTTATAACACCATTAATTTTCACAATGTATACACTATGTGATCAAAAGTATCCAGACAGCCTCAAAAACACACGTTTTTCATATTAGGTGCATTGTGCTGCCACCTACTGGCAGCTACTCCATATCAGCGACCTCATTAGTCATTAGACATCGTGAGAGAGCAGAATGGGGCGCTCTGCAGAACTCACGGGCTTCGGACATGATCGGGTGATTGGGTGTCACTAGTGTCATACGTCTGTACGTGAGATTTCCACATTGCTAAACATCCCCAGGTCCACTGTTTCCGATATGACAGTGAAGCGGAAACGTGAAAGGACACGTACAGCACAAAAGCGTACAGACCGACCTCGTCTGTTGACTGACAGAGACCGACGACAGTTGAAGAGGGTAATAATGTATCATAGGCAGACATCTATCCAGACCATCACCCAGGAATTCCAAACTGCATCAGGATCCACAGCAAGTACTATGACAGTCAGATGGGAGGTAAGAAAACTTGGATTTCATGGTTGAGCGGCTGCTCATAAGCCACACATCACGCCGATGAATGCAAAACGACGCCTGCCTTGGTGTACAGAGCGTAAACATTGGACGATTGAATAGTGGAAGAATGTTGTGCGGAGTGACGAATCACGGTACGCAGTGTGGCGATCCGATGGCAGGGTGTAGTAATCTCACAGCGTGTGTAGTGCCAACAGAAAAATTCGGAGGTGGTGGTGCTATTGTGTGGTCGTGTTTTTTATGGAAGGGGCTTGCACACCTTGTTGCTTTGCGTGGCATCATCACAGCACAGGCTCACATTGATGTTTTAAGCACCTTCTTGCTTCTCACTGTTGAAGAGCAATTCGAGGATGGCGATTGCATCTTTCAACACGATCGGCTATTGATAATGCACGGCTTGTGGCACAGTGGTTACTCGACAAAATCATCCCTGTAATGGACTGGCCTTCACAGAGTCCTGACCTGATTGAACGTAGGCTTTCGAGAGTGGAAGATGTCATCAAGGCTAAGGGTGGGCCAACACGATATTGAATTCCAGCATTACCGATGGAGATCGCCACGAACTTGTAAGTCATTTTCAGTCAGGTGTCCAGATACTTTTGATCACATAGTGTATAGAGGACGTAGTGGACAATGTCGGTAAATCCACGAGGCTTTTCGCCGATGACGCTGTTATTCACAGAGAAGTAACGATAGAAAATTGTAGTGAAGTGTAGGAAGACCTGCTTGGCGCAGCGATTATCAGCTGAGTCTCAACATAAAAAGATGTAACGTAGTGCGCAAAATAGACCGAAAGATACGTTGTAGTATGACTACACGATCGCAGAAAAGTCGCCTCAATTGAATATCTAGAAGTATGGCCAATGAGTGATTTAAGGTGGAACGACCACAAAAAACTATCTGCAGGTAAGCCGACGCCAGACTGAGATTCACTGGTAGAATCCTCAGAATGTGTACCACCCACACAGGATATAGCTGACAAAACCTTGATCGGCCAATAACGGAATGTTGCTCATATTGCTCGAGATCTGTAGCAAGTAGAACTGATAGAGGAAATGGGGAAGATACAAAGAAGAGCAGCGCGTTTCATCACAGATTCATTCAGTAAGCGTGAAATTGTGACGAAGATGCTCAGCCAACTCCACTTGCAGACGCCGCAAGAGGTCCTTTGTTAGGCATACAGTGATTTACTGTAAAAATCCCGAGAGCGTGCGTTCCTTGTAGAGCCAGCCAATACGGTGGTTCCTCCCGGGTATGTATCAGGAAAAGATCGTGAAGGTAAAAATAGAGAAATTAGAGCCCACACACAATCTCACCAGCAATCGTTCTCCCCGCGATATTCATGACTGGAATGAAGGAAGTGACAGCGGTACACGAAGTACCCTCTACTGCACACCACAAACTGGCGTGCGGAATACAGATATAGATGTAGATATCGATGTGGAAGTAGATGTAGCGTACATTCTCAGACTAACTGCTACGAAGTCAGTCTAAGTGTTGCTGTTCCTTATTCGGCAGGAAGAGCTTAGCGGCATTCCACAGACAAATAACCTCACTCGTCAACACCCCTCTAGTAAGCGTTTAGCGATATCACAGAGGCTCTCCGGCTAATTATGCCTCTGTGACGTCAGCGATGGGAAGGTCAACACAGGGATAGCAGGTTAGAGTAAGTCTCTCCGACATCCTCTGCCTCGCCAGTCCTGAAATATAGTTCGATCAGTCTTTGTTGAGTTTTTGGAAACATACAAGGGTAATACATAAATTTCTCAGCCTGGCAGTGAAAAAATATTTTAGATAAAAATGCCCTTACTTTTCACTGTGATCGCCTCCTGTGAAAATGTTTCCCGGTGAGTAGGTTCTATTCCTGAAATGACATTTTGCGAAAAACCCATACGCGCCTGTCATGATCTCTCCATTAGGTTTAAACAGTTTTCAGTCACAAATGTGTTTAGAACTGGCTGTAGATGAACATCATAGAGTGGAGGTTCTAACAGTCTGCATTTCAAATGGTTCATGGCTCTGAGCACTATGGGACTTAACATCTGAGGTCCTCAGTCCACTAGAATTTATAACTACTTAAACCTAACTAACCTAAGGACATCACACATCCATGCCCGAGGCAGGATTCGAACTTGCGACCGTAGCGGTCGCGCGGTTCCAGACTGAAGCGCCTAGAACCGCTCGGCCACAACGGCCGGCTCTGCATTTCAGATTCCTCAGTTTTCCCTTACCAAAGTAGCTTTGTGGACAGGCGCATTGTCATTATAAAAGGCTATTCGGTTTTGTTTTGCAACCCTTCCCCCTTCTCAGCAGTGTATGAATGATATTTCCATCGTTTGACAGTACAAACTTCTTTACATTAGTGCCATGAGTTCGGGCTTAAGCTATTATTGTGGTGTCACCGCCAGACACCACACTTGCTAGGTGGTAGCTTTTAAATCGGCCGCGGTCCATTAGTATACGACGGACCCGCGTGTCGCCACTGTCAGTAATTGCACACCGAGCGCCGCCACACGGCAGGTCTAGAGAGACTTACTAGCACTCGCCCCAGTTGTACAGCCGACTTTGCTAGGAAAGGTTCACTGAGAATTACGCTCTCATTTGCCGAGACGATAGTTAGCATAGCCTTCAGCTAAGTCAATTGCTACGACCTAGCAAGGCGCCATTTATCCTTTGCTATGTATCTAATGAAGCATGTACAGTAACAAGACCAATGTTCACCAATTGTGGATTAAAGTTAAGTATTCCAGCAGCTACATACTTTTCTTTATAGCATTCATTACGTATCCTGTTTCAGACCTCACGCCAGCCTGCGTGAGTTTAAGCGCGTGCCTTTCGGTTACCCGTCACTGTGGATTGACTGTCTTGCCAGTCCACAACAATTATCAAGTACACAAACCAAATTTTCTTGGAACATTGTCCCAGGAAACAGCGATCTAATAATATTGTAATTTATTTAGTACAGACAATCGTGGTCGCGTGTAAGCTGCTATTTTTTATTCGTGGATGACCGGTTTCGATCTACTACTTTCGATCTACATTGTATAAAGAGGAGTAAAATAAATTACCTTAGTTACAACCGAAATGGACATTAATATACGATAATGTACTAAAAAGATGCAGCCTGATGTACCCCTGGTGACAGTAGGGATCGCTGTCGTGGAGCAGGCCCGTCCGTGCTGGCGTAGAGGACTGTACTGAATACGGCTCTGCTGCCGGTAGTTAAATAGCGGTAGTGCAGCCCATTGTCTCTAGCATAATGTCATTTGTAGCCAGTGGCCCTGAGATTTGATTGCATTGTGTGGAGAACATGTATTAGATGTATAATTATTAAGAATTCGGTCTTTGAAAAAATACCGAAGGATATATTGATTTTCTAAAGAAGAACATACATGCTATTAATTCGCAATTTCAGACATTGCTACCAACTACTCTGTTCAAAAATCTCAAGAGGAGGAGGTATACTTGGAAAAGACCTGGAGACACGGAAAAATTCCAGCAGGATTACATCGCGGTCTGGCAGAGATTTCGAATGGATTGTAAGACAGCCCAGGTGCAGATGTAGGCTCAGTTCACAATTTAGTAATGATGAAGAGTAGAATGAAGGTTAAGAGAACCGACCGAAATAACTAGTGTGGAAGGAAGTGGGATACTGAAGTACCGAAGAATGACGAGACGCGTTTGAAGTTCACTAAGGATGTGTATACTGCGTAAGAAGTATTAGAGCAAGCAGTTCAGTTGAGTGGACAACTCTAAAAAGGGTAATCACAGTTGGTGGACAGACAGACATAAGTACAAGGAAGACACGTTGGGTAATAGAAGAAACACTTCAGTTGATCGACGAAAGAAAGAAGTACAAATAAAAAGTCCAGGGAGAGACAGGAATACAGCAAGATAAACCACTTAAAAATCAAATAAGTAGGCAGTACAGGGCGGCCAAGGCGAAATGTCTGCACGAAAGACGTGAAGAAATCGGAAAAAATGGTAGTCGGGAGGACTGGCTCGACATATAGAAGAGTCAAAACAATCTTTGATGAAATTAAAGGCAAGGGTGATAACATTAAAACTGCTATGGGAATTCCGTTGTTAAACGCAGAGGAGAGAGCGGATTGGTGGAAAGAATGCACTGAAGGCCTCTGCGACAGAGAGAATGTGTCTGATGACGTGATATACGGAGAAATTGGAATAGATATGGAACCGATAGCGATCCACAATTAGAATTTAGTAGAGCTCTGGAAGGCTTGAGATCAAACAAGACAGAAGGGAAAGATAATACTGCATCGGAATTCCTAAAATAGTTGAGGGAACGGACAACCAAACGATTATTCAAGCTCGTGTATAGAATCAATGAAACTGGCGATGTACCATCAGACTCCCGTAAAAATATCATCCACACAACGGTGAAGATGGCAAGGGCAGATAAGAGCGAAAACTATCGCACAATCAACTTAACAGCTCATGCAATCAATCTGCTGACAAGAATAATGTAGAGAAGAAAGGAAAAGTAAATTGCAGATCTGACAGATGATGACTTTGGATTCAGGAGAGGTGAAGGCACCAGACAGGCAACTACGCTTGATAACAGAAGCAACACTGAAGACAAATCAAGACACGCTCATACGATTTGTCATCCTAGGTATTCGACGATGTAATGGTGCATGATGTTAGAAACTTTGAGAGAAATATGAGTAACCTGCAGGGAAAGAAGGGTAATATGCATTATGTACAAGAACCAAGAGGTAGCAATAAGGCTAGAAGACCAAGAACGAAGTGCACGGATTGAAAAGGGTGTCAAGACAAGGATGCAGCCTTTCGCCACCTACTGTTCAATCTGGACTGGAAATAAAATGAAGTTACAAGACCGAGATTAAAACTCATGGTAAAAGGATATGACTGATAAGATTCGCTGATAATATTATTTTCCGTGAAAGTGAACAAGAATTACAGGATGTGTTGAATGGAATGGGAAGGCTGATGAGTACAGCATATCGATTGAGAATAAATGGAAGAAAGACGAAAGTAACGAGAAGTAACAGGAGGCTGGTGAGAAACTTAACATCAGGATTGGTGATAACGAAATAGACGAAGTTAGAGAATTCTGTTAACCTAAGCAGCAAAATAACCCATGACGGACGCAGCGAGGAGGACATAAAAAGCAAACTATCACCGGCAAAGAGGGCGTTTCTGGTCAAGAGAAAACTACTGGTGTCTATCATAAGCCTTAATTTGAGGAAGAGATTACTGAGACTGTGCCCTTGGACCACAATAGTATATGGTAGTAAATCATGCACATTAGGAATACCGGGACGGAATCTAAGCGTTTGAGATGTGGAGTTACAGGAGAACGTTGAAAGTTAGGTGGCCTGATAAGGTAAGGGATGAGGAAGTTCTCCACACAACCAACAGCGACAAGAAGGGACAGTGTGATAGGTCATCTGTTAAGACATCAGGGAGTAACTTCAATTGAACTAAAGGGGAGCTGTAGCGGTAAAACTTCAGAGAAAGACAGAGATTGGAGTACATGCAAAAAGTAATTGAGGACGTAGGGAAAAAAGGTAACTCTTTAGATTTACCTACATCCTTCCATCATGACCATTTCGCGATATGTATGTGGGAGAAAGCTGTACGCTTCAAGATTCTTCTTGGAACGTACGCTCTCAGAATTTTAACAGTAAATGTCTCTACGAGACCCAACGCCTTTCTTATGGCGTTTGACACTAGAGTTAAAAAGACATTGTCTCACATCTTGTTTTGGCTACAATTATAGTTAAAAACACATCTTGTTTTAGTTTTAGGACACCACCACCCCAAGGAAATTTCATCATTTGGGAAAACAGAAAGCGAAAGCTAATGTAAAATGTAACGCGAACTAGCCGTCTGAAGATGAACCTTGCGGTTCGAAACCTGTAATGGCGCTATTTAAATAAATAGCATTGTAAAAAGTGGTTGGTTGCTGTTGTCTACTCTGTGACAGTCAAACTGTAGTTTGGAACATTTGTAGATTGCTCTCGTGGTTACTAAGCGAATCTGTGACGAAACGAGCCAGTCCTTTTAATATGTTCTCTAATTCCTCCACAGATACTACACAACTGGCCATTAACATTGCTACACCACGAAGATGACGTGCTACAGACGCGAAATTTAACCGACAGGAAGAAGATGCTGTGATATGCAAATGATTAGCTTTTCAGAGCATTCACACAAGGTTGGCGCCGGTGGCGACACCTACAATGTGCTGACATGAGGAAGGTTTCCAACCTATTTCTCATACACAAACAGCGGTTGATCAGCGTTGCCTGGTGAAACGTTGTTGTGATGTCTCGTGTAAGGAAGAGAAATGCGTACCATCACGTTTCCGACTTTGATAAAGGTCGGATTGTAGCCTGTCGCGATTGCAGTTTATCGTATGGCGACATTGCTGCTCGCGTTGGTCGAGATCCAATGACTGTGAGCAGAATATGGAATCGGTGGGTTCAGGAGGGTAATACGGAACGTCGTGCTGGATCCCAACGGCCTCGTATTACTAGCAGTCGAGATGACAGGCATCTTATCCGCATGGCTGTAACGGATCGTGCAGCGACATCCCGATCCCTGAGTCAACAGATGGGGACGAATGCAAGACAACAACCATCTGCACGAACAGTTCGACGACGTTTGCAGCAGCATGGACTATCAGCTCGGAGACCATGGCTGCGGTTACCCTTGACGCTGCATCACAAACAGGAGCGCCTGCGATGGTGTACTCAACGACGAACGTGGGTGCACGAATGGCAAAACGTCATTTTCTCCGATGAATCCAGGTTCTGTTTACAGCATCATGATGGTCGTATCCGTGTTTGGCGACATCGCGGTGTATGCACACTGGAAGCGTGTATTCGTCATCGCCATACTGGCGTATCACCCGGCGTGATAATATGGGGTGCGATTGGTTACACGTCTCGGTCACCTCTTGTTCGCATTGACGGCACTTTGAACAGTGGACGTTACATTTAAGATGTTTTACGACCCGTGGCTCTACCCTTCATTCAGTCCCTGCGAAACCCTACATTTGAGCAAGATAATGCACGACCGCATGTTGCAGGTCCGGTACGGGCCTTTCTGGATACAGGAAATGTTCGACTGCTCCACTGGCCAGCACATTCTCCAGTTCTCTCACCAATTGCCACTGACGGCACTTTGAACAGTAGACGTTACATTTCAGATGTTTTACGACCCGTGGCTCTACCCTTCATTCAGTCCCTGCGAAACCCTACATTTGAGCAAGATAATGCACGACCGCATGTTGCAGGTCCGGTACGGGCCTTTCTGGATACAGAAAATGTTCGACTGCTCCCCTGGCCAGCACATTCTCCAGATCTCTCACCAATTGAAAACGTCTGGTCAATGGTGGCCGAGCCACTGGCTCGTCACAATACGCCAGTCACTACTCTTGATGAACTGTGGTATCGTGTTGAAGCTGCATGGGCAGCTGTACCTGTACACGCCATCCAAGCTCTGTTTGACTCAATGCCCAGGCGTATCAAGGTCGTTATTACGGCCAGAGGTGGTTGTTCTGGGTACTGATTTATCAGGATCCATGCACCCAAATTGCGTGAAAATGTAATCACATGTCAGTTCTAGTATAATATATTTGCCCAATGAATACCCGTTTATCATCTGCATTTCTTTTCAGTGTAGCAATTTTAATGGCCAGTAGAGCACCGGGCAAAGGAACGAGGCAAAGCGCTGCAGCTGAGGATGGGGTATTCGCTAACATATTGGAGGAGGATAGGGAGGCCAGTAAACAAGCAAAGCAGCGGCCACGAAGGGCGATTGATCGCAGGTGCCGCTAGCAGAATGTGTCGGTGCTCGTCTGTTCACGCGGACCCGCCATTATGCTTGCCGACCGGAGGTGACGGGGCGGCTAACAGTTTCCGCCTCTTGTCCTGATCGCCGGCCGTCCGTCAAGGGAGCCTACCCAGATCGGCTCCGCGATACGCCAGCCTCCAGGCGCAGGGGCCGATCTTCCCAGAAGCAGGCGGCACGTGACCCTGGTGACGCACACCGCGACCTGTGTCATAACACCAGCTCCGCGCAACAATCAGGGGACAAAGGCCAGCCACTTGTGACGTCAGCTGGCTTCCTTCGCCTCGACTGTCGCCAGTCCCAGGAGACTAATACATGTGCATGGAGTGCATGAATTCGACCAATGCAGGGCAAACACCGCAGCAATTCATTTGCAGTCTTCTGACTACATCTTGATTAACCCTTTCCACTCCGATGTCGGACGCCACCAACTGATATTGATCTTCAGCTTTAGCTCCAATATCGGATGACATTAAACACGCTATTTTATTATTTTTTTTCACTTTGCCTGCTTGCACAGGCAACACAACCACGTTTTGCCATGTAGTACCAATTCTGAGCATCACATAGCGCAAGATGTCTGTGAGAGCACTGTTGGAAATGGGAAGTGTTGCGCCATCAACATATTGAACGAACGCTGCCAAGTTGATAGTACAGCACTCGCATGCCTATGGGATATATTGATTAAAATTTCATTCTTAAGTGAGCTTATTTTCAGTATTACTAGTACAGAACAAAGTCTTCCCCACATGTGACAATGGCTACTGGATATTTGCCATGATTCATCAATATTAGGTATTTCGTGGTTGGTGTCTTAAATCTGCAGCAGAGATGGATGGGCTATTACATTGGTTACATTACGTAAGTACAGAAAGGTAAAATCATGGATGTGATGGAATGGTTAAAAAAAAAATGGCTCTGAGCACTATGGGACTTAACTGCTGAGGTCATCAGTCCCCTAGAACTTAGAACTACTTAAACCTAACTAACCTAAGGACATCACACACATCCATGCCCGAGACAGGATTCGAACCTGCGACCGTAGCGGTAGCGCGGTTCCAGACTGAAGCGCCTAGAACCGCTCGACCACTCCGGCCGGCTAATGTGATGGAATAAACTGAAATTTACACCCATCTAAAGTATCAACCAGCAGGAATTTTAAATGAACAAAAAGACCAGCGAAATGGAAAGTCACTAGACAACATTTTACCAGTTCTACGACGAACCATAGAATATATAATTGTCGCTATACTCACTAATAAACATCACTACAACGCGAAACATCACTCAATCATAAGCACGTAACGAAAGGATTTGCTCGATTTTCATGATTTTCAGTACTGTTTCATTACAGTACGCTGATCGAATTTTACATATAAAATCTTTGTAAGAATTATTCAAAAATTACGTGCTTCCAAATATCGTAACAAATATTTACAAGTTATTTTAAGAACTTAACATACAGTCGTGTTTACACCAATGACGAACGATGATTAAATATAATTGACAACAAAGACAGATATAGCTTAATTATCAAATTTCTATCAAACAATTATAAACCTCCTAATGTAAATACGTCAAAAGCGTCGATCTGAGATATAAGTGCTTTGTAAAAAACTGCTAAAGAATAACGTGGTATTAAAATTGCGAAAAGCCATTTTTAATTTACTTTGTGATAATTACAATCAGTTATAGGAGCAAGGACGCACATGACATAAAATACCATTAAAAGAATCGTCAATAAAGTAAGGTATAATCATCCTAGTATATCTTTGCATACGTCTTGTTCTTATGTTAAATTCATAAGTCATACTAATGCATCCAATGCATAAGGACCCCTTTTCACTTATTTGAAAATGGTCTAAGGCCGAATTGTACAATCGCTCATCAGGTAAAGAGAATGACAACTGAAAGCATCACGAAATCATCGAATAAGATATTTTCTCCAACTAACAGCGAATGCTCGCCAAAATAGCGAAGCCAAGAGCTCACAGTTACAGCAACGATGGATATAATCCAAACTTTAATTTAATTTTATCCATATTTCGCAGCTTCAAACGTGACTGTATTCAATACACTGGAGATACGAATTAAAAAACTCCATCAGTTACAACTTTTCGCGTTTTATTAAGTACACGATACATTTCGGACCCTGTGGATCCATCATCAGGTGTGATTTGTCTTTATACGTGCATTATTTTTCCCTTCAGAGAGTTGAAATGCATTTTCCTGTCACGAAAAGGTTTGATGTTAGGTTATGAATTTCGTAAGCAAACGCGGAAAATATGTGCGAAATAGTGGAAAATAATCTTAGTGTAAACTTACGAAATAATCCAAGAAAAGCGTTTTTAACGTTTTAGCACCAGCATAAATTCTTTTCTCCATGGTTTTCGTACACATCACTTCGTTCTAGAGGCACATTCGCATACACTTCCTTGCAAACATTTCACACATGTTTTTGTACAGGGTATGGTCAAATGTGAACTTACTCGCAGTGCTAAAGATATAATTATTAAACAATTGACATATGCAGGAAACAGTTGACATACGTAGGAAATAACTTTAGAAGAGAAAATAACTGAAATAGCTGAAGTTTGCGAAATCTGATTGTTCATTTAGCACACATTCTGGTTTTTTGATTTTGTGGAGGTACATCTCCAGTTGTTCTAACAGATTTAGGGTCTTGCCCTTGACTTCGTTACGTAGTAATACCAAATTGTTTTCTAGTCTGTGATGACGTTTCCAAAATATGTTGTGCAATAATTGATTTTTCGAAGTGGTTGAGCCTGAAAACATTTATGTGTTCTTGAAAACGGATTTTGAAGTTTCTACCTGTTTTCCCTACACATTAGGCAGGACAATTGGGACTTGATACTTTGTATATTCCACTGTTGTTGTGTGTTTGTGTATTTGCTTTTATGTTATGGACGAGTAAGTTTCCTAACATATTATTAGTTGAGAAAGAAACTGTTACATTTGCTGTTTCTAAAAAAAGGTTAGCAATTTTTTGTGGCATGGGGACCAGGTGTGGGATACTGGCAAATATTTTCTCTTCTTTCACAGTGTGACCATTCGTCGTTTTGCTTTTGTGTATTTTTCTGTCTAAAATGACAATTGGTTTGGTTGCGTAACCATTGCTTATGTATCTGTCTCGTTCTTGAGGATGTTTTCTTCTAGATCAAGAGAGTGTACTCTATGTAGCATGGACCTAAATACACCATGTTTCTGTGTGGTGAGATGGAATGATGAGTTGTCCATTGTTATGTCTGTGTGTGTGTGTGTTTTTTTTGTGTATGCTGAACTCTTGTTTTTGTTGATGATTGGTGATTTTAATGTCCTGGAAATTTATGATTTTGTTGTTCTCATGTTCTATTGTATGTTTTTGTGGTAAGAAATGAATACTGACGGTAGATCTTTGAGCTCATCTTTTGTTCCATCAAATAGCAGCAAGGTATCATCAAGATATCTCCAGCAATGGGACTTGGGGTTTAAGGCTCTTAGGTTGAGCTCTAAGTCTTGGGCTTTGGGATTCATTAAAATGCATGTCTTTGCTTGCTTTTCTGTGGTGAGGAAATTGCAATTATTAACCTTTTTTATTTTGTTTCGGAATTGTATAGTTGGATCTTGCTGGGGCTGTGTTATGTTGTTTTCAGGCCGTGTTGTAGTGATGTATTCGTCTTTGTTCATAATTACTACGGAACTGCTTTTGTCAGCTTTCAGAACCATGGCATTATTATTATCGAGTTTCATGTTTATGCTGTTAACTAGCTTTCTCTCTCGATAAACTGCTTTGTGGGTTTCATTATGATTATTTATCATTTTCTGAATAATTTTATTTATGATGTGTGATAGGTGAGTCTGTTCAGTGTTATTTAGGTCAGCTAAATCAGCTGCTTTTTTTAGTGTGTATGAGGAGGTTTTTTAGTTTATTGTTACATAATCTGGGTTTTACATTGTGTTTTAGAACTTTCTTGAGAAGATGTTGTTCTTTTTCACTGAAGGTGATGTCAGTTTGGTTAATTACTCTTTCGTAAAACTGTATTTTGTTGGATGGTTGATTGTCCTGTTGCTGATGCAGTTTTAGTTGCATGGTTTCTAATTTCTTTTGGTGCCTGTGAGTGATTTCAGTTTGCATTCTGTTTACAATAGTTTGTTTACAATAGTTTGTTTACAACAGTTTGAGCAGCTTTTAATTCTAATGGGTTTAGTGTATTAGTTATTTGTAATTATGTGTTATAATAGCATTTAATAACAAGTTCTTTCTTCTTATACTCAGATTATACTTCTGAGCTAAAGATATAATTATTAAAAAACTGACTTATGCAGGAAACAATTGAGAATTGCAAGAAATAGCTTTAGAAAAGGTCTTTAAAATTGCTGAAATATCTGTGCCTTGAGAAATCTGTTCCTTCATTTGCATAGATTCTGGTTTTCTCATTTTGTGGAGGTGTATCTCCAGATTTGTTCTAACAGATTTAGGGTCTTACCATTGGCTTCGGTATGTAGTACCACCAAATTGTTTTCTAGATTGTTGACGACATGTTTCGTTTCAAACATATGTTCTGCAGTAACTGATTTTTCGAAGTGGTTGAGCCTGAAACCATTTACAGATTCTTGAAAATAGGTTTTGAAGTTTCTGCCTGTTTTCCCTAGATAGTAGGCAGGACAACTGGGGCATGATACAGTGCACGCTCCACTCATGTTGTATATTTGCGTATTTGATTTTACGTTATGGACGAGTAAGCTTCCTATCTTATTATTAGCTGAGAATGAAACTGTTACATTCGATTTTTTTGAAAAGGTTAACAATATTTTGTGATATGGGGCCCAGGTGTGGGATACTGTCGAGTATTTTATCTTCATTCAGAGTGTGGTCATTCCTTGTCTTGCTTTTGTGTATTTGCCTGACTAAACTGTCAATTGTTTTGGCTGGACAATTCATCATGCCATCTCACCACACAGAAACATGCTACATGTAGGTCCATGCTACACAGAGTATACCCTCTTGATTTAGAAGAAAACCCCCTCAAGAATGAATTAGATACAATAAAGAGCATTGCCATAAGCAATGGCTACACAGCCAAAACAACTGCCCCAGTTGTCCTGCCTACTATGTAGGAGAAACAAACGGAAACGTCAAAACACGTTTTCAAGAATATGTAAATGCTTTCAGGCTCAAGCACTTCGAAAAAACAGTTATTGCACAACATATGTTAGAAACGAAACATGCCATCAACAACCTAGAAAACAATTTGGTAGTACTACATAGTGAAGCCATGGCAAGACCCTAAATTTGTTTGAACAACAGGAGAAAAAAATGGCTCTGAGCACTATGGGACTTAACATCTGAGGTCATCAGTCCCCTAGAACTTAGAACTACTTAAACCTAACTAACCTAAGGACATCACACACATCCATGCCCGAGGGAGGATTCGAACCTGCGACCGTAGCAGTCGGTCGGCGAACAACAGGAGATATACCTCGACAAAACAAAACAAAAACAGCAGAATCTGTGCTAAATGAACAAACAGGTTTCGCAAACCACAGTTATTTCAGTAATTTTAAACACGTTTTCTAAAGTTATTTCCTGCATTTATCAAATGTTTCCCCCACATGTCAATTATTTAAAAATTATATCTTTAACACTACGAGTAAATTCATCTTTGACTACACAATGTACAAAAATATATGTGAAGTGTTTGCAAGCATGTGTATACGAATGTGCCTCTTGAATGAAGTCATACGCACGAAAACGATGGAGAAAAGAATGCCTGTTAATAACGTTAAAAACGCTTTTCTTGGATTATTTGGTAAGTTTACACTGAGATTCGTTTCCACCATTTAGCACATATTTTTCGCGTTTGCTTTACGAAATTCATAACCTAACATCAAACCTTTCCGTGACAGGAATATGCAGTTCACCTCATTCAAGCGAAAAAATAAGGCATGTATTAAGACAAATCACACGTGATGATGGACCCACAGGGTCCGAAATGCTTCGCATATTAAATAAAACACGAAAATTTGTGACGGAAGGCGTTTTTTAATTCATACCTACAGTGTACTGAATACAGCCACATTTGAAGCTACGAAATATCGATAAAATTAAATTGAAATGGCCAAGTAAGTTACTGAAAGCAGTATACTCATACAGGATTACAAAATAAAACTCGTGAAATCAGTGCTAGTATTAAGTTCATCAAAGAATGTCTAGCGTGAGATTTTCGTCCTATTATGTCACAGTGAAGGTCAAAACAAGACGGCCAGAGACCAAATTGCCAAAAGCAAACGTAAAATAATGTGGATGAAGTCAGAAGTTAAATCTCAGTATAAGAAGAAAGAAGGTATTATTAAAAACTGTTATAAAATATAATTCCAAATAGCTAATACCCATAGGATTAAAAGCTGCTAAAGACTATGTTGAAAGTATTGTAAACAAAATGCAAACTGAAATCAGGCACAGGCATCAAAAGAAATTAGAAGCCATGCAACTAAAACTGCATCAGCAACAGGACAATCAGCCATCCAACAAAACACAGTTTTATGAAAAATCATTAGCCAAACTGACATCACCTGATTTAGCTGACCTAAATAACACTGAATAGACTGACCTAGCACACAACATAAATAAAATTATTCAGAAAATGATAAATATTCATAACGAAACCCAGAAAGCAGTCTGTCGAGAAAGAAAGTTAGTAACCAGCATAAACATGAAACTCGATAATAACAATGCAATGGTTCTGAAGGCTAAAGCAATTCTGCAGTAATTGTGAACAAAGACGAATGCATCGCTAAAACACTGCCTGAAAGCAACCGAACTCCAACAAGGTCCAACTATAAAGTTCCGAAAGAAAATAAAAAATAATGGTTAATAAGTGCAGTTTCCTCTTCACAGAAATGCAAGAAAGACATGCATTTTAATGAATCTCACAGCCCCAAGACTGAGAGCTCAACCTAAGACCCATAAATCCCAAGTTCCATTGAGACCTATCGTTAATTCCAAAGGTACACCTGCCTCCAAAGTCTCCCAATTACTGAAAGAAATTCTGAAACAGTACCATACATTTGATAAAACATACTTAGTTAACAACACAAATGAATTAGCAACTAAAAATAAAAATATTCCTGCAGTCATCAGGTTTGCCTCTTTTGATGCAACTAACCTATTTACAAATGTACCAAATGAAGAAAAAATAGAAATAATCATCGAGAACTTAATAAAACATAAAAAATTGTCAATTGCAGAAATATCAGAAGTCAAGGACATTTTGCAGCTAATATTGTCTCATGATTACTTTAGATTTGATAGGAAAGTTTACTAACAGATTGAGGGTCTTGCCGTGGGCAATAGCATAACACGTTTTCTGGCAGAGATGCTTCTCAATCATCTGGAAAGTAAGTTCTTGAATGAAAACAGTAGACTCAAAGGTGAAATAATATGTTACTGAAGATCTCTTGATGATGCTTTGCAGCTATTTGATGGAACAAAAGATGAGCTCGAAGAACTACTAGCAGTCTTCAATTCTTTCCACAAAAACATACAATTCACAATAGAACATGAGGATAACAAAAGCGTAATTTTCCACGATATTAAAATCACAAACCATCAACAAAAACATAAGTTCAGCATACACAGAAAACACACATATACAGATGTAACAATGGACAACTCATCATGCCATCCCACCACACAGAAACATGATGTATTTAGATCCATGCTACACAGAGTACACTCTCTTGATCTAGAAGAAAACACCCTCAAGAATGAGAAGGATACGATAAAGAGCATTGCCATAAGCAATGGCTACACAGCCAAAACAATTGACAGTTCAGACAGAAAATACACAAAAGCAAAACAACGAATGGCCACACTGTGAATGAAGTATCCCACACCTGGGCCCCATATCACAAAAAAGTGCTAACCTGTCCAGTAAAAACAAATGTAACACTTTCATTCTCAACTAATAATAAGTTAGGAAAGTTAGTCGTCCATAATATAAAAAAACCAAATACGCTAACACACAACAACAGTGGAGTTTACGAAGTTTCATACCTATGTAGGGAAAACAGGCAGGAACTTCAAAACCCGTTTCCAAGAACACTTAAATGCTTTCATGCTCAACCACTTCGAGAAATTAGTTATTTATTGCACAGCATATGTTGGAAACGAAGCATGTCATCAACAATCTAGAAAACAATTTGGTAGTACTACATAACGAAGCTAATGGTAAGACCCTAAATCTGGTAGAACAGCTGGAGTTATACCTCCACAAAATCAAAAAACCATAACCTATGCTTAATGAACAATCAGATTTCGCAAGCCACAGCTATTTCAATTATTTGAATGACCTTTCCTAAAGTTATATCCTGCATATGTCAATTGTTTCCTGCATAAGTCAACTGTTTGATGATTATATCTTTAGCACTACGAGTAAATTTATCTTTGATCACACCATTCACAAAAATATCTGTGACATATTTGCAAAGATGTGTATGCGAATGTGCCTCTTAAATAAAGTGATATGTACGAAAACGATGGAGAAAACCTTCTATTCTTTGTGATGAGCTTGGCCCCTTAGTCCTTGTGAATTCAGAGCATTCATCGCCTTTGTGTCCAAGAAACAAAAGCTGTTCACCTTTATAAAATTTGAATTCAAATTACAGTCTGAACAATTTGGTAAAAAATCTATTTTAACTGTAATATCAGAACCAAGTGTTATCTTGGTGTTAAGATTACTCACCATCTTAAACAGAGCTTTCCAAGTAAAATTAAGTAAAATTATCAGTGCGCAACCTAACATCCACAGTGCCAATCATCCCGATATGGGAATTTTTGGCTATCAGAGACAGGACTACGTCGGCCCGTACTGGAGTAAACTTACACCCAACGGGCACTAAGAGCCGAGATTGCGCTTCCCGAGATTGCATTTCCTGAATCCAGAAGCACACAAATAGGTTCGTCATTAATTTGACAATAACTGCAAAGCAAAGTGCCGTTTCTTTTACTTTCTACTCCCACTAGTAGCTTTAGGTTGGGCGCAGAACTGTCGAGTGTGCCTCTTTTCACCACAATGTAACGTTTAGTCTCACCGCTGTGCAGGGTGTCTTGCCACCTCCTAGTTTCTACCGTGCGCGCTTGTTTACGGTCCGCATATATCGCGTATTGAATTTATCGGGTTAAGTGGTCTCTGTCGTTAGTTTTTGGGCATTCGACACAAGAAACGTCTTTGTCTATCTTCCAGTCCCATACCCTCTCCAATATGGGTAAACACCTGTTGTTATTTAATCGGAAGGCCCCAACACATCTTTCCACCTTGCGTACATAATCACTCCTTGTCTCATCAACATCCGGATCCCTGCTGTAATGTAGATGGACTAATTCCTGCATAGGACGTCAAAGCATCGTCTCACCAAAAACCTGTTGCCGCACTTGCTCTAATACTTGGTCTTGAGTTACAGCACTTTTAAGAAATTGTAACAATCTCCCTTCAACTTTAATTCTAATCGAGGCCAGTAGAGCCCTGTCGCCAATGCCAAGAATTTCACCCTTATCCTACAGTTCAATTAATATAATTAAAAATTTCACCACATCATTAATTGAGCTATCCCCCAACATTACTATATTACTATCAAACCCTTGCAGCGGGTTTAGACCTTAGGAAAAACATTAACCTTCCTAACACTTGCACTGATATAATTGGGCCTACACCGTATCCCACTTCTCAGTTCTAGTGTCCCCACTACCAAATCCTAACCATGCCATTAGTTCACGTATGGAACCCTCGAGTTGTTCGAATTGTTGATCTGGCTTCTTGCCTTCACGTATCTCACATCTCTCAATCTATTTCCATTGTGCAACATCCTAGCCTACAGCCTTCGCTGTTGGGTTAAGAATGGTGGTCCAACATCAAAAAGTTCTCTAATAGTTTGAATCTCTGTAACAGCTGCTTTTATAGGCACTAGCGTGTCTCTCACCATTTTATAACCGTCGGCCGGGATCGCCAATAGCTTACCGATGACTTGGTTAAGAACGTTAATTCGTTGTGGTACTGTACCATCATAATGAGTTCCTTGAATTTGTAGCTCATACCGTAGTTCCTCCTTATGGAGCGATTGCAGATCCAGTACAATTTGGGAGGCCGTGATGAAACATTTCAGAAAGTATTACAGGTAAGATATAATTTACTAGATCAACCTCAACGGGCCAGGAGCACAACCATGCTTTGCAACCATCTGAACTGAGATTTTAGCAGTTGAGAGTGGAGGGTTGAAATTTTAGCTAGTGACGAGGTTGAGCTCAATACCATTTATTGAAGAATTCATTTGCGACAGTAATGGTGGAGGGCACAGTGGAGATTCCACCGTAGCTGTGGGACCATCAGCTTGAGAGGCGATGCCAGGCACCACTGATCCCCCCAGTTATGATCCACATGTGCCTTCCTGTAACTGGAGTCAGCATAAGAACCAGGACTCACTTGCATGTTACCACCCTTCAAACACTATAGACAACACAGATATGTTGAAAAGATTTTACTTTTGAAATTCCGTAACTGTAATATTAACACATTTATGTGATCTTTTAATAAACTCTCGCAAATGGACAGATCCTTATTTAATAAGAAAAATGTGTAACTGACTCCCAATTCTACCATTACTTGAAAAATTAACTTTAATAATTTAACAATAAAAACTCAATTTAAATGACAATATCAACACTTGACTTTTCTCTGAGCGGTTTCCACGTTACAATACCCAAAAACAATACTCAAAAACAATACATTTCAATTGCATTCAATTTACTCTCGACGACGAGAACAGCTGCACTATAACTAATTACACGACATTTAGCACACCGTAAAAATGTTCAGCACGTTTAATAGCTAGTGAACCTCTGCTCACCGGTCACCACAGGACAACACAAAACAGAATTACGTGTGCCCTGTGCTCCACCTCGGCGGTACAGTGTTATGCACTATGCTTTCCACATGCAAAAGCATTATCCCAAATAGTTATTTCTTGTGCAGCAGAACTTAAATACCTCAGCGCGCGTTAGGATGGATATACACTCCTGGAAATTGAAATAAGAACACCGTGAATTCATTGTCCCAGGAAGTGGAAACTTTATTGACACATTCCTGGGGTCAGATACATCACATGATCACACTGACAGAACCACAGGCACATAGACACAGGCAACAGAGCATGCACAATGTCGGCACTAGTACAGTGTATATCCACCTTTCGCAGCAATGCAGGCTGCTATTCTCCCATGGAGACGATCGTACAGATGCTGGATGTAGTCCTGTGGAACGGCTTGCCATGCCACTTCCACCTGGCGCCTCAGTTGGACCAGCGTTCGTGCTGGACGTGCAGACCGCGTGAGAAGACGCTTCATCCAGTCCCAAACATGCTCAATGGGGGACAGATCCGGAGATCTTGCTGGCCAGGGTAGTTGACTTAGACCTTCTAGAGCACGTTGGGTGGCACGGGATACATGCGGACGTGCATTGTCCTGTTGGAACAGCAAGTTCCCTTGCCGGTCTAGGAATGGTAGAACGATGGGTTCGATGACGGTTTGGATGTACCGTGCACTATTCAGTGTCCCCTCGACGATGACCAGTGGTGTACGGCCAGTGTAGGAGATCGCTCCCCACACCATGATGCCGGGTGTTGGCCCTGTGTGCCCCGGTCGTATGCAGTCCTGATTGTGGCGCTCACCTGCACGGCGCCAAACACGCATACGACCATCATTGGCACCAAGGCAGAAGCGACTCTCATCGCTGAAGACGCCACGTCTCCATTCGTCCCTCCATTCACGCCTGTCGCGACACCACTGGAGGCGGGCTGCACGATGTTGGGGCGTGAGCGGAAGACGGCCTAACGGTGTGCGGGACCGTAGCCCAGCTTCATGGAGACGGTTGCGAATGGTCCTCGCCGATACCCCAGGAGCAACAGTGTCCCTAATTTGCTGGGAAGTGGCGGTGCGGTCCCCTACGGCACTGCGTAGGATCCTACGGTCTTGGCGTGCATCCGTGCGTCGCTGCGGTCCGGTCCCAGGTCGACGGGCACGTGCACCTTCCGCCGACCACTGGCGACAACATCGATGTAGTGTGGAGACCTCACGCCGCACGTGTTGAGCAATTCGGCGGTACGTCCACGCGGCCTCCCGCATGCCCACTATACGCCCTCGCTCAAAGTCCGTCAACTGCACATACGGTTCACGTCCACTCTGTCGCGGCATGCTACCAGTGTTAAAGACTGCGATGGAGCTCCGTATGCCACGGCAAACTGGCTGACACTGACGGCGGCGGTGCACAAATGCTGCGCAGCTAGCGCCATTCGACGGCCAAAACCGCGGTTCCTGGTGTGTCCGCTGTGCCGTGCGTGTGATCATTGCTTGTACAGCCCTCTCGCAGTGTCCGGAGCAAGTATGGTGGGTCTGACACACCGGTGTCAATGTGTTCTTTTTTCCATTTCCAGGAGTGTATTTGAGAAAGGATAGCTTAACAGCGTTAGATTTGTAGATTTGCATACCTACCACTTATACTAGATAACTAATCAGTAACCTAGGTTAAGGGGGCATGGTTCACCGCATATAACTTAGAATTAGGGAGTAACCCTATTGAGCGCAAAAAATTTCTTGTACTCGTACTTCCAATTAAACACACACTGACAACCAACATCAAAAGATCACGCCGATGTGCCATATCACAGTTAACTAAATCATCAGTCCTTGGGCAGTAGTCTTTCTGGTACATTTCACAAGGACACATAAGGCATGTAACACTTTCACAGGCACTGCCTCTAACGGCGCAGTCCTCCGCTTTCATTTAGCGTGTACCGCCGTGAAGACCATGGTAGAACAAGAACCGCAAATACAGACTTGCACGATCAACACACACACATAATTCTGTAATCACGTCCCGCCACAGGTGTGTAAAACGTCAACTGTAGGACACTTATAGCAATGAACACAGAGAGGGAGAGCATTAACGAGCCACGGCTTGCTATTAGCCTGACGTGAAACAGAATAACAGCAATACCACGGGGCAACGCTGGAGCAACTGATGCGGGGCGCACTTCCTTGTTAGCACGTGCCATCAGACACAGACAACACTGACCTTGCTCCGCGCCTGCTGATGGTGCACCTAACCCACCACACAAAGTCCATAGTTATCTTGTTGCGACTGCTCTCCTGGAGCTTCCACAGAATTTCGGTTCTGGTTGCTTCAAAATGAGATATTTTCTCTCACCAATAGTGAACGCTCGCCGAAACGGCGAAATCAAGGAGTTCGCTGTAATAGCAACGCTGGACAAAGTCCAAACTGCACACCACTCAAAATTTCGCAATCGGAGCGTGTCTATACTGCTACCACCAACTGCAACTACGACACTGAACTGAAACAATAGCTGACCCAAGGTACGAGACAAACCAGTCAACTCAACGTCGGATGTTCGCGAACTATCGGGTACAAATGAACGGTTCACCAAGATAAACGGAGGGACCGAAGAACGAATTCTAAGGAACGGTCTTTCATAGTTCACTTCGGTCGTGGCTTTCTACTTCCCGGGAACGGTCTCGTTCCAGCCTCGGTCCCGTTCCCGTCTGTCTCGGTCTCGGTCTCCCTCGGCTGGACTCGTACTGCTTCGCGTGGCCACTCGCCGCAGTTCCAGTGTCGACTGCTCCTAGTTAGTTCAGTATCGAATTGTTGATCGTTTCGTTCGCTGCGCACGCCCATCTGATCCGTTTCTAACCTTTTTTGAACTGTGGACTTCTGGTTCTTTTCGTATCCTGTTAGCGTCCACGACCGGTAATTGAAAAATGGTTCAAATGACTCTGAGCACTATGGGACTTAACTTCTAAGGCCATCAGTCCCCTAGACTTTAGAACTACTTAAACCTAACTAACCTAAGGACATCTCACACATCCATGCCCGAGGCAGGATTCGAACCTGCGACCGTAGCGGTCACGCCGTTCCAGACTGTAGCGCCGAGAACCGCACGGCCACCCCGGCCGGCGAGTGGTAATTAAAACGTATTTTATAATTACGTAAATCACATAAAAATTACGTTACGAAGGCAGACTGACTTACAATCGAATGAAGCCCTCGCTCCATAATCAACTGTCTGGTGTCATATTTTGTAAAGAGAATATGATAACTTCTACAATATTATTTCATTGGTACAGGGCGGCGCACGAAAAAACGGCCCCGAGTACTAGACTGCTCATTGTCGCCCACCAATCGTCAACTATTGTTTCGAAGTTGTTTGCATTAGCTGATTTGTTATTGCTTTACTGCCTAATTATTACATGTTTTTCTATTCTGCTCGTAGCGTTCAACCAATCGTCCGCAATTGACGAGCACTCTATACTCGGGACCGATTTTTCGTGCGCCACCTTAAATTGCTCGTATTTCACTGCCATTAGCCACATAACGCTACAATTGGCTAACCGAGATGTTTTGCAGAATCACGAAAATTACTTCTACAAGTGTGTGAGAATTCTGTAATGAATAAAAACTCTGTACTCCAGGGGGGGAGGCAAGTGCCCCCTCTTGGCGCCTTCCATCTCCAGTCACCAACTCTACTACTTTTCAATATTTCATAAGAACCATATACCACGCACAAATGAACGGTGAACGAGTAAAAATGAACGGTTCCCAAAAAAGAGCGATCATCAGTGAACTAGTTCCCAAGAATGAACGAGTATGCCCATCTGTAGTGTAGTCATTTAATAAAGAGGTGTCTGCCATTTGCAGACAGTGACCCCGTACAATGATGTAATAACCTCCTATCGAACTGCTAATTCAGACAAACCATGAGAAATCCAAGGTGCTAGAACTGTAGATCAACGATGTGGCCATGGATGTCAACCGTTAACACTTTGCCCTATTATGCCTGCGTCGCACCACGTTACATCCACGATGTACATAAAGGTCTCATTTGCTGCAAACCTGATTACTCTCCGAAGGGCTTAATGTGGAACACATACACTTGTATGGTCTTACCACTCTGGCTATCTTGGAGTTGTACTGTAATCGGAGTGAGGAAATGCTGAATTACTAAGGGTCATCTAAATCGGGTAAGCATCTGATCTGGTAATCATTGAAAGGAGGCTGAATGTGCGAGGGTATGTGACAAGAGTGGTAAATTCTGCTGTAGCATGATTCGTGAGCATGGTACCTAGCGGCAAATTCTGTCAGGATAATTTAGGACACCAAACAAACAAACTGACAAACTACAGTTCACACCACAAACGCCTTGAGTTATGCTCGGATCCTTGACTGGCCTGGCTGGTACTCCAGTTGCCAGCAAGGGAGGGGAGGCATTGAGAAGGCGTACGCTTTCACACCACTCTCCACCCAGCAGTCATGTCAAGAAATTCCTCAAGATAGCATTCAGAGGCTGGTCAGCTGCGAATGGAATGAACGTCTAACTATTTAATATCCGTTATGTGATGAACAACTCTTAAGTAGTTTGACAGATATCTCACTGGTGTTTCGTGATGTAACGCTTTCCGTTTCCGTTAGAGTATAATACACTGTACTGTCAAGTTAATGTGACCACCAGTCAAAAGCCTGAATAACATTCTTTTGCAGTGATGACTGCTGCGAGACGTACAGGAAGAGAGTCATAGAGCCATGCCGACTTCTGTGTCATGGCCAGATGCGCTAGATCGGCTGAGGGTCCACGGCGAGTACAGCCCGATCGAGATAGTCTCAGCCGGCCGAAGTGGCCGTGCGGTTAAAGGCGCTGCAGTCTGGAACCGCAAGACCGCTACGGTCGCAGATTCGAATCCTGCCTCGGGCATGGATGTGTGTGATGTCCTTAGGTTAGTTAGGTTTAAGTGGTTCTAAGTTCTAGGGGACTGACGACCTCAGAAGTTAAGTCCCATAGTGGCCAGAGCCATTTGAACCATTTTTTTGAGGTAGTCTCACAGTTTCTCGATTGGGTTTAAATCCAAGGAGTTTTGAGGCCAGGGGAGTACGGTAAACTCATACTGGTGCTCTTAAACCCACGCACGCAGACTGTGAGCTGGTTGACACCTTCGTGACACAGCTCACACTTGGTAGATGCCTCTGGGCCGTGGCAAAACAAACTGCATGTAGGGATGGACATGGTCCCCAACAATAGGTGCATATGTGTGTTGCAACTGAACCTTCCAGAGCGACGTGTTCACCCTAGGAATGCCACGAAAACAGTTCCCAGACCATGACGTTGTTGTAGAGTGTTTTCTTTGAGACTTTTCACGCCGTACACGCCGGCGGCCATTTTTCCGATGGAACATAAAACATGATTCAACTGTACAGGTCTCCTGTCGCCATTCAGTGGACGCTCAGTTGCGATATTGGCGCGCCAATTGCAGCCTCAATTACCGATGAACAGCAGTCAGCATGTGTGAATGAACCAGGTACCTGCTGCGGAGGCCCATAAGCAGCAACGTTCGCTGAACGGTCATGGAGGAGGCACTATTCGTACCCCTTGGCTCATTTGGGCAGTCGGTTGTTCAACAGTTGCATATCCACTCGCCCGTGCACATCTCTGCAGCTGTCGTTCAGCCCTGTCATCTATGGCCCGTGGTGCACTACAGCTGATTCGGTGCCGATTTTGTATGGTAGCATTTTGCCACTTACAGTGTACTTTATCCGTGGCTGCACGAGAACCGCTTAAAAACTTTGCCGTTTCGGAAATGCTTCTACCCTTGGCCCAAACGCCAAAGATCATGTCCTTTTGGACGTTAGGTAAATAGTTCTATTTTCGCATTACGACGTCGACTACACTGTCTTCCGCATCCCCCTAACACGCTTGATAAACGCTCACTGCTAGCGCTCCCACCTGCCGTCTGTGAGTGGTTATTGTACGCTGACATCGAACTTGGGCAGTGGTCACTGTAATTGGTTGGACCGTGCAGAAGGCTACGTGCTGAGACGTGAGCAAGTGATCGAGGCCCGTCCGTGCTGATTATTTGCAGAGATAATGCGCTTAAAGACACGGTTAACGCCAAGTGTTCAAATGGTTCAAATGGCTCTGAGCACTATGGGACTTAACATCTGAGGTCATCAGTCCCCTAGAACTTAGAACTACTTAAACCTCACTAACCTAAGGACATCACACACATCCATGTCCGAGGCAGGATTAGAACCTGCGACCGTAGCGGTCGTTCGGTTCCAGACTGAAGCGCCTAGTACCGCTCGGCCACACCGGCCGGCGCCAAGAGTTTTTTTCTGGAATACTGAGGATAAAGGGAGTTTACCTAAGAGGCTGAGCTAGAAAAATCTCTTCTTCCAAGCGCTTATGAGAGTCACGGTGAATCTGAAGTTAGGGCCGAAGTAGAAAATTATGATAATATGCAGTCTGTCGCATGTACGCACTACTTTATTTGCTATACGATAACGGTAACAGATGCTTGTACAGCAGAGAAAATACAGGTGATCACACAAACAAATTATTAAATGTGGCACACAAGAAAAGCTGTTCCGTCGGAAGAACTGAAGGCATTTCTTACCTTTCTAGCTTAGTAAACATAGCTCGGCTGAATGACCTGATTATTTTATCAAACATTGTCTAGACCTGATCTCATACTTCAAAGACTTTTATCGCGTCTCTGATTCTTTTATACATTCAGAAATCCTGGTGGCCGTTAAAATGGCTAAGGATGTTAAAAAAGAGAAATTTCACTTTTGTGTGGACGCCTATATTACTGTATATATGAAATTTTTTGTAGACTATTTGTGGATATAGACGGTGCGAAGTTCAGTTCACTGAAATGTCATCTCTGATAGCAGCAACAACTCGGAACATAGAGTCGAACTGAGCCTGGATGATTGATACAGGTACGTCATTCTGTGCCTGTTGTTTCATCTCTGCATTAAATTTCATCACGCTATGTTGTGAAAAGTTGACATCAGTTGAAGTGGCTGGTGAGTGATTGCAACTCATGACCAGATGTTTTCAGTGAATGAGTGCTCTGTAGGATTGGTGGCTAGGCAGGGCCGGTTAGAGATTTAGAGATAGTTTTTCCACAAAAGCAGTATGTCATTTGCTCCCCCCCTCCCCTCCCCACTCACCATCCCGAGTCCCCTCTTTATACTTTGTCGTGATTTACAACCGGAATTAGGTATCATTTGATAGGCTGTACATCGTATATATGAATATTTAAAGAAGACTGACATTGTCACGTACACCTTGTAAATAATTGTTAACACTTATTGCATGAAAGGTGACGGAGTGTCTTTATTATCAAAATGGCATAATGAATGATTGCCTATACCAGTAGAGGTTGGAAAGCCAGTGGAAATGAAATGGCAGGCGTAACTCAAGCCCTGGGTGGAAAAGCCCACACAGGTGTGTCGGTCCTACTTCACAGAGGACGTGTCAAAACTGACGGTCTAGGCACCTGAGCGCAGAAGCACAATACAGCAGCGACCGGCCGGTGTTGTGGTGGGGGAGGATGCGTTACCTCGGAAATCGCAGCCAGGGTTATTTCCGAGGATTTTTACTATAAGAAGCGTATCATTGTATGAGTATAGGTATTTCCTAGTAAACTTTCCGCGCTGGACGACAAAAGACTAAAATATGGCTGGTCGGAATTCAGAAGAATCTGTAGAGAGGGAGAATATTCCGTTGTTTCGAGAATATGACTCGCCTTTTGAGTTACGAAGGAGGCGAGCCGAGCTTCGCTGGGAAGTCAGTGGGGGAGAGAAAAACTCTTCCATTTTGAGTGCCCGGGTTTGGCGGTCACTTAGTATCAGCTTTTGTTGGTACAGACGGTCTTGCTGTCTTTGCTCTCAGGAGATTTTATAGTTAGAACGGTTAGGCACTGTACTGTTGCGAACTTATACAGTCCTGGACTTCGCCTCCAGGTAGGCAGTCGTCGTTGAGCACGCAGCGTTCAGTGATTAGAGCACTTCCTCTGTCTATACTCACGTAGAGACGTTATCTGAATTCCGTCCTTGTGGCTGGGTGTTCACGCTTCTTGTCTGTAGAACACAGAAAGGAGAAGACAGTATTAGATTATAATAGCCAGAGGACCGCCCTCTGCCGTCCTAGTGTTTGAAAGAGTTTTATTTTGTGGCTGGGGTCCTTCCGTCATCCCAGATGTGTACGAGAACCATAACTCCGATGCACTGGATGCAGTACATATGGTGATATTGCTGACTGCTTTGGCTTATTAGGGCTATAAAAGTAAACAGCTGTGATCACGTAAATTTTATTTCCACTGAGGCTGCACACCTCTGTAGATGATCTTTCAAAGTAGTGTCTTCTAGTGTTTGGTACGTAGATGATGTCAGTCATCTCGTGTTATTTATATTAGATCACGTAGCCATAAAAAGGGGCAGATTTGGGCAATTCATCAATCGTATTAGTTAGGAAATTCATTTGTATCTCTTTATGTCCATTGGACATTGATATATAAACATTTGTAATATAAAGGGGTTTTAATCTACATTAAGTGTATAAGCGGAAACAGCATATATCATTTGGTAGTTACTAGTTCCCTTAATCATTCATTTACGTTTATATTGTAATTTATATGTTAAAGAGCAAGAAGGAGACAATTACCATAAACAGATCCCAAGATGTGCTTCAGGGGGTAGTCAAACAGGGCCAAATCTTCATTTACGCGTTCAGTATTTCCGTTGTACACATTCATTTTACACCCACCTGGAGTAGCATCTTGGACCTTGAACTCTTGGTAAGATCTAATGATCGCGAAAATACGTTGCTTTTTCTTTTAAAATAAGCAGTACATAGATATTCTTCTGTAACAGAAATAAATTTATGAATATTATTACTGTGCTAAGTATTAAAAGGAGAAGCAATTAATTTCGATTTAATGTAATTCCAGAGCCATAATTCTGTATACAGGGTGTTTCAATGTCTTTACATAAAACGTCTAGGGGTGATGGATCACTTATGGAACAGCTTTTTTTATGGACAAAATGTTAGCTGACTCTTGCTGGAGACATTACAGATGCTTTCGGAATTAGCAGGGTCTGCCAACCAGGTGTGCTGAATACGACCTACCTCTGTAAATTGTAAGCGTGATTTAAAAAAATAAAAAAAAAAAAATCACCTCAAAAATGATTGTCTCTAAACGAATCAGGAATTTTAATTGGCTCACCCATCCCCCTTCCACACGGAGCAGAAGCCTTTATTATAGGCAACACCCATTGCATACACATGCAGCAGAGTGCCTACTTTCTGCCGCCTCTCAGGGCCATGACCAATACAAAAGAGCGTCTGGCGTCACCAGGAATTCAGCTAACATTTTGCTGTAATAAAAGGTGTCCCCCATGTCTATCTCCGTTAGACGTCTGATGCAAAGACTTTGAAACACCCTATATACACAGGGTGGATTACAATTGGTAGTGGAAGCTGACACACGAGAAAGTGTACAATAGAAGAAGCAACAACATCCCGCTAAACGTGGTATTTGCAAAACAATTGTGGATGTGTGGTTACGAGCTGCCACTGACTTCAATCAAATATTGTCCTAGTTAGTACAAATGCATTTGAAATGTAAAGTTTTCGATTAAAGCCCCATATAATTGGGCTCAAATTGCACCCATGGCTTACCTCACCTTGCGCAGTGGTCGGAATTGTGGTAAGCCTACATCCACGATAGGCACGGACACATTTTGTTGCTGATGTAAGATGACTTTGAGCCCGCTAATATCATCCAGTAGGGACAGGTCAGACACAGCTTGTACCTTGGTTTTCAAGATACCTGGCTCCAACAGTCTGTACCTCTCTTTTCGGGATCATCTCAGAATTTAAGTTCTCAGTACTCACGCTGGTATGGTCAAAGATTTGGAATAACGAACTGTATAGTTTTGCCAAGATTTTCAAGATGATCCGGGGATATCTGAAAGAATTCGTAACTCGCTGCAGATAAAAGTGCAATATTGCCTTCATAGGTGAGGAGGACACGTGGGACACCTCTTTAAAGGTAAGAGCGTACAAAAAAGTGCAACGTTAACGCGCTAAAGTAGAATTTTCTCGGTGTTCCAGCGTTTAGTGTTACAAAGAATTTACGATTCGAAGCATTGGCCGCTACTTTCTCCAATCTTTCGGGCTGCATCCGAATCCCGCGGTGGAAGAACTACGCGTATTTAGAAGAGATCCATGAATCGATCCATTTCACATTTGTTCATATCACCGGAAGTGCTGGCCAACCAGGCCGTGTGCCATTAATCGAAAAAGTCAGAGGGAGCAATATCTGGGGAATACAGACGGTGCGGGGGGCTTCCCATTTCAAAGTTTCCAGGTATGTTTTGATGGTTTTTGCGACATGGGGACGAACATTGTCATGCTGCAAAATCACCTTTTCATGTCTATCGCTGCATTATGGCAGTTTGTCTTCCAGTGCTCGGCTCAAATGCATCAACTGCTTTCGATAACGATCTCCTGTGGTTGTTTCCGTCGGTTTCAGTAGCTTGGAGCGCCGTACCAGTCCTTGAAATCAAAATCACCATTGTTGAAGCTTTGAAACATTCTCTGTGTGGTGTCACCCTCAGACACCACACTTGCTAGGTGGTAGCCTTTAAATCGGCCGCGGTCCATTAGTATACGTAGGACCCGCGTGTCGCCACTGTCAGTGATAGCAGACCGAGCGCCACCACACGGCAGGTCTAGAGAGACGTCCTGGCACTCGCCCAGTTGTACAGCCGACGTTCATAGCAATGGTTCACTGACAAATACGCTCTCATTTGCCGAGACGATAATTAGCATAGCCTTCAGCTACATTTGCTACGACCTAGCAAGGCGCCGTATTCAATTGATAATTAATATTATGAAGCATGTACCGTAACGAGAGATGTTCTACAATTGTGGATTAAAGTTAAGTATTACTTCATCTACGTACTTTATTTGCACTTCTCAAGATATTGTCCTGTTCCAGACCTAACGCCAGTCAGCGTGAAATTAAACGCGTGCATTTCGGCCTCCACTAGAAACACAGTGTTGGCTCTTCTGCCAACACTACACTCTGCAGGTGGTATTCAGTTACGAATACCACCTGCACCACTATTTACCGCTACTGTTATGTATTGCAAAACGGTGGAAGCAAAGTTGTAGATCTAATATTCCTTCTTAAGGTGGACCTTGCGTGAAATCTGAGCCCAATAGGATGAGTACTTATTCGAAAAGTTTGCATTTCAAATAGATTTGCACTAACTGGGAAAATATTTGATACTGATGCCAGTGGCGGCCACATCAGAAATTATCTCTCTATTGGATCGTTGTGGATTCATGTTTAGTGGAACGTTTTTGCTTATGCTGCCGTAACCTTCCACGCGTGTCAGTTTCCGTTGCTAATTAGGATACACTCCGTATAAAACATTTTGTACTATGTCACCTCTGATATCCCTCTCGGCTTGGCACGCCAAGCGGCCGCTTGTGTTGCTTGGGCCTTAAACTGGTACTGTGGCTATGGCAATAGTCGGACACATTCATTTCACGAAGTAATGAGTGCTATCGACAGTGGACATCAAACTGATTCCATATTTTTAGATTTCTAGAAGGGTTGGTTGTTTGGGGGAAGAGACCAAACAGCGAGGTCATAGGTCTCATCGGATTAGGGAAGGATGGGGAAGGAAGTCGGCCGTGACCTTTCAAAGGAACCATCCCGGCATTTGCCTGGAGCGATTTAGGGAAATCACGGAAAACCTAAATCAGGACGGCCGGACGGATGATTGAACCGTCGCTCTCTCGAATGCGAGTCCAGTGTGCTAACCACTGCGCCACCTCGCTCGGTTTCTAGAAGGCTTTTGACGCCATTTCTCACAAGTAACTTCCAATTAAATTGCGTGCCTATAGAGTATTGCCTCATTCGTGTGACTGGATTCCTAATTTCCTGTCAGAAAGGTAACAGTTCGTAATAACCGAGGGAAAGTCATCGAGTAAAGGAGGTTTGATAGGCCCTCTCATGTTCCTGATCTACATAAACGATTTAGGAGACAATATCAGCTGTCCTCTTAGGTTGTTTGCAGATGATGCTGTCATTAAGCGCCATATAAAGTCATCAAATAACGAAATTTCAAAATGATTTAGTCAAGATACGTGTAAGGTGCAAAAAGTGACAATTGTCTCTAAATAACGGAAAGTGTGAAGTCACCCACATGAGCATTAAAAAAATGACTCTAAGCACTATGGGACTTAACATCTGAGGTCATCAGTCCCCTAGACTTAGAACTACTGAAACCTAGCTAACCTAAGGACATCACATACAACCATGCCCGAGGCAGGATTCGAACCTGCGACCGTAGCAGCAGCGCGTTAGCGGACTAAAGCGCCTAGAACCGCTCGGCCACAGCAGCCGACTGAGCATGAAATAGAATCCACTAAATTTCAGTTACACGATTAATCACTCAAATCTGAAGGCTGTAAGTTCAACTAAATACTAAGGGATTACAATGACGAGCAACAGACACCACATACATATAATTACAAATAACTTAAATTGGAACAATCACTTAGTTAATGTTGTGGGGAATACTAACCAGAAACTGCCATTTACTGACGGAACATTTAAAAAATGTAACAGGTTTACTAAAGATACTGCTTACACCACGCTTGTCCGCCTTCTTCTGGAATATTGCTGGGCGGTGTGGGATCTGCATCAGATATGGCTGACGGAGGACATCGGAAAAGTTCAGAGAATATCAGCTCACTTTGTATTATACGGAGATAGATGAGAGTGTGCCACGGAATTGGTACTGGGGTCGCAATCTTGCGGCAGAATCTTCTCATGAAATTTCAATCACCAATTTTCTCCTCCGATTGCGCAAATATTTCGTTGGCACCTATCTGCATAGGGAGAAATGATCATCATAATAAAATGAGAAAAATCAGAGATCGAACGGAAAGATTTAAATGTTTGTTTTTCCCGCGCGATATTCGAGACTGGAACGACAGAGAAGTAACTTACAGGTGGTTCGATGAAACCTCTGCCAGGCATTTAATTGTAAGTTGCAGAGAAATCATGTAGATGTAGATGCAGGTGTGTCGATATAAGACAGGAAACATCCGGTCTTGAATTATCTTCTAGCAATAGATGTCACGGGGTCATCAAAGATAGGGCCTAGCTAACCTAACAGGTCAGAAATGTAAGACGACGTGTTGCCTCTCTCCACTGCTGTCGCTGGCCGCATCACGGCGCGAATCGCCTGCCGCGGCGTCGAGGAAGCCGCAGCAGTGCTCACCGTGCTGTCCGTGTGGATTCTTGTCTTGCTGCACACATCCCCGTTAGCTGAGTCAAAGAGTGTGGCGTGACAGTAAGATTCTGCTCACTGTGCGAACAATGTGTCTGTTCTCTCAGGCGTTAATCGCTTTGGGGCGCTGAGGTCCTTTGTTCCTTCGAGTGTGGTACTCTTGAACCCGCTGACCCCCTGACTTCTGTTTGCTGCAACATCCTTGAACGTATCTTCAGTTGGAATATAGTAAACTTTCTTGAGACTGAAAAGCTTATGGCCACGAATCAGCATGGTTTTAGAAAGCATGGCTCGTGCGAAAAGCGGCATCCCCTTTTCTCACATGATATACTGAAAACTATGGATGAAAGGCAACAGGCAGATTCCATATACAGGTAGATTCCATATTTCTAGATTTCAGGAAAGCATTTGACACGGTGCCCCATTGCAGGCTGTTGACGTAGGTCCGAGCATATCCAATAAGTTCGCAGATGTGTGAGTGACTCGCAGACTTCTTAAATAATAGAACCCAGTATGTTATTCTCGACGGCAAGTGTTCATCAGAGACAAGGCTATCGTCGGGGGTGCCCCAGGGAAGTGTGATAAGACCGCTGATGTTCTCTATACGCATAAATGATTTGCTGACAAGGTGGGCAGAAATCTGCGGTTGATTGGTGATGATTCCATAGTGGACGGTAAGGCGTCGAAGCTGAGTGACTGTAGGAAGACACAAGACGGGTTAGACAAAATTTCCAGTTGGTGTGATGAATGGCATCTAGCCCTAAATGTGAAAAAATGTAAGTTAATGAGGGTGAGTAGGAAGATCAAATCTGTAAATTTTCGGATGCAGTCTTCCTAGTGTCCTGCTTGACACAGTCAAGTCGTTTAAACTTCTGGACGTAGCGCTGCAAAGCGATGTGAGGTGGAACGAGCGTGGGAGAACTGTAGTAGCGAAGGCGAATGGTCGACTTCGGTTTATTAGGAGAATTTTAAGAAAGAGTGGTTCATGTGTAAAGGATACCGCATATAGGACGTTGGTGCGACCTATTCCTGAGTACCGCTTGAGTGTTTGGGATCCGTACCAGGTAGGATTGAAGGGAGACATCGAAGCAATTCAGAGGTGGGCGGCTAGAATAGTTATCGATAGGTTCGAACAACACGTAAGTGCCACGGAGATGCTTCGGTTGGTTGGTTGGTTGTTTTGGGGAAGACCAGACAGCGAGGTCATCGGTCTCATCGGATTAGGGAAGGACAGGTAGGGAATTCGGCCGTGCCCTTTGAAAGGAACCATCCCGGCATTTGCCTGGAGCCACTTAGGGAAATCACGGAAAACCTAAATCAGGATGGCCGGACGCGGGATTGAACCGTCGTCCTCCCGAATGCGAGTCCAGTGTCGAACAACTGCGCCACCTCGCTCGGTGAGATGCTTCGGGAACTCAAATGGGAATCCCAGGGGGAAAGGCGACGCTCTGTTTGAGAAACACTGCTAAGAAAATTTAGAGAACCGGCATTCGAAGCTGACTGCCGAACGGTCCTCCTGCCGCCCGCACACATTGCGCGTCAGAACCACGAAGATAAGGTACGAGAAATTAGGGTCCGTTCGGAGGCATATGTTGTTGTTTTTGTTGTGGTCTTCAGTCCAAAGACTGGTTTGATGCAGTTCTCCATGCTACTCTATCCTGTTCAAGCCTCTTCGTCTCCGAGCAACTACTGCAACCCTTATTCTTCTGAATCTGCTTACTGTATTCATCTCTTGGTCTTCCACTACGGTTTTTACCCCTACGCTTCCCTCCAGTACTAAATTGGTAGTCCCTTGATGCCTCAGAATGTCTCCCACCAACCGATCCCATCTTCTAACCAGATTGTGCCACAAATTTCTATTCTCCCCAATTCTATTCAGCACCTCCTCATTAGTTACGTGATCTACCCATAAAATCTTGAGCATTCTTCTATAGCACCACATTTCAAATGTTTCTATTCTCTTCCTATCTAGGCCGGCCGGTGTGGTCGAGCGAGCCGCGCGACCGCTACGGTCGCAGGTTCGAATCCTGCCTCGGGCATGGATGTGTGTGACGTCCTTAGGTTAGTTAGGTTTAAGTAGTTCTAAGTTCTAAGGGACTGATGACCTCAGATGTTAAGTCCCATAGTGCTCAGAGCCATTTGAGCCATCTTCTTATCTAAACTATTTTTTGTCCATATTTCACTTCCATACATGGCTACATTCCATACAAATACTTTCAGAAAGGAATTCCTGACACTTAAATATGTACTCGATGTTAACAAATTTCTCTTCTTCAGAAATGCTTTTCTTTCCATTGCCAGTCTACATTTTATATCCTCCCTACTTCGATAATGATCAGTTATTTTGCTTCCCAGACAGAAAAACTCATTTACTAATTTAAGTGTCTCGTTTCCTTATCTAAATCCCTCAGTATCACCTGATTTAACTCGACTACATTCCATTATCCTCGTTTTGCTTTCGTTGTATTCGTCTTATACCCTCTGTTCAAGACACTGTCCATTTCCTTCACTGCTCTTCCAGGTCCGTTGCTGTCTCTGGCAGAATTAAAATGTCATCAGTAAACCTTAAAGTTTTTATTTCTTCTCCCTGGACTTTAATTCCTACTCCAATGTTTCCTTTGTTTCCTTTACTGCTTACGCTATATACAGATAGAATAACATCGGGGATAGGCTACAGCCCTGTCTCACTCCCTTCTCAACCACTGCTTCCCTTTCATGCCCCTCGACTCTTATAACTGCCATCTAGTTTCTGTACACATTGTTAATAGCTTTTGCTCCCTGTATTTTACCCCTGCCACCTTTAGAATATGAAAGAGGACATTCCAGTCAACGTTGTCAAAAGCTTTCTCTGAGTCTACAAATGCTAGAAATGTAGATATGCCTTTCCTTAACCTATCTTCTATGAGAAGCCATAGGGTCAGTATTGCCCCGCGTATTCCTGCATTTCTCCTGAATCCAAAGTAATCTTCCCCGAGTTTTTCCACCAGTTTTTCCACGCATATAGACAGTCGTTTGTGCCTCGCTATATTTGCGAGTGGAACAGGAAAGAATATGACAAACAGTGGTACAGGGTACCTTCCGCCACTCACCATACGGTGCCTTGCGGAGTATCTGTGTAGATGTAGATTCCATATTCGCATGACAGTGAGCCACCATATCGTGGAACGATAAATCACAGTATCGACAGTTCTCGATCCGGCTCGTGTCGACGCAAGGAAGGAGGATTAGCGTTTAACGTCCAGTCGACACGGAGGTCATTAGCGACGGAGCACATGCTTGAAATTTCTCAAGAATGGGGAAGGAAATCGGCCGTGTCTTTTCAAAATGACACCCCCCCCCCCCCCTCCGGCGTTTATCTGGAGCAGTTTTGAGAAATCATGAAAAACCTAAATCTGGATGGTCGACGCGGATTTGAAGCGTCGTTCTTCTGGACGTGAGTCCAGTGTGCTAACGCCATCTCGGTTGTTCGACTGATTTTGAATTCCGAGTCATCCTAGCAAACGTATCTCCTTCTCACACGCTGCATAACGTGTCTCATATACAACATCCAAATGTGATTTCTGAAAGATAAACTCTCTGTGTATACTTCCTTCATGTGCAGATGGCATTACTGCTACCTAGTTTGTGCGTCTGTGCTGAAATGATGAAATTGTTTGTCCAGACATCAGCTACCATCTCCATTTGGTAGCCGATGGCTGGAGTCACAACACCATTATTATTATCTACGGAAATCGGTTCACAAATATTGGCCTCTGATAGGGTCGTGTACATGATTGTAGTTAACTCACTCAGCGTGTTATGGCCTGAAGATGGTGTATTGAATCGCTGAGATTGGTAGCCGTGTAATAAATAACATCGAAAGAACGGCTGTAGGTGTCCCATCTTATTACACATATATGCTCGGTTCCAAGTGAACATCACTGAAGTTAATCAAAATATCCACGTGTGTGCTGCCGGTCTATAGTGTCCAACGGGCACAATATTTCGGCGATCATACATGTCGCTCTTCATGCTGCGATACATCTCCTCCCCGTAAAGGTGTATGATGTGATTCTTGAGTTTCTCCCGGCGTATTTGATAATCAAAATATCCACGGGAGTGCTGCCGGTCTATAGTGTCCAACGGGCACAATATTTCGGCGATCATACATGTCGCTCTTGAGTTTCTCCTGGCGTATTTGATAATCAAAATATCCACGGGTGTGCTGCCGGTCTATAGTGTCCAACGGGCACAATATTTCGGCAATCATACATGTCGCTCTTCATGCTGCGATACATCTCCTCCCCGTAAAGGTGTATGATGTGATTCTTGAGTTTCTCCCGGCGTATTTGATAATCAAAATATCCACGGGAGTGCTGCTGGTCTATAGTGTCCAACGGGCACAATATTTCGGCGATCATACATGTCGCTCTTGAGTTTCTCCTGGCGTATTTGATAGTCAAAATATCCACGGGTGTGCTGCCGGTCTATAGTGTCCAACGGGCACAATATTTGTATATTATATTTGTATATAAATATTTGTATATTTGTATATAAATATATGTATGATCGCCGAAATATTGTGCCCGTTGGACACTATAGACCGGCAGCACTCCCGTGGATATTTTGATTATCAAATACGCCGGGAGAAACTCAAGAATCACATCATACACCTTTACGGGGAGGAGATGTATCGCAGCATGAAGAGCGACATGTATGATCGCCGAAATATTGTGCCCGTTGGACACTATAGACCGGCAGCACACCCGTGGATATTTTGATTATCAAATACGCCGGGAGAAACTCAAGAATCACATCATTGAAGTTCTTTGTCACATTTCTAACAACGAGAAGCGTCTTTTGATTTATTTAAAATATTTACGTACATGGTATGTGAATATTTCAAATACAAACGAAACGGGCAAGTAGAGAACAAAGAATATCCCAATACACATGAAAATTACAATTAAATCAATACCATTAGCTGCTGACGAACGTTGATATACATCAACGGGAACAGTTGAAATTGTGTGCCCCGACATGGACTCGAATTCGGGAGCTCCAGCTTACATGGCAAATGCTCTATCCATCTGAGCCACCGAGGGCAGAGAGGATAGTGCGACCGCAAGAACAGATGCCACTTTATATCGTTAAGGCTAACCGTATGCTGACCTCCTTCAGTGCGGATGCACACGTGTGATTTGCCTGAACTCTTACGGGACTCGGTGGATTGTCTGCCGCGAGTAATGGGTATAATGGCAGGGGCACTACGAATGTAGTGTGTGGACTATAGGTTGAGAATGAGGGTCTCACGGGGAGCGCGCCGGTGATAAGTTTCTGTAGTCGCAATACCTGCTGTGCTCTCAGTGGCTCAGATGGATAGAGTGTCTGCCACGTAAGCAGGAGATTCCGGGTTCGAGTCCCGGTCGGGGCACACATTTTCCACTGTCCCCTTTGATGTATATCAACGCCCGTCAGCTAATGGTATTGATTTAATTGTAATTTCATTCTTGAGAGCTGCACGGTCACCAGTGGCATCAGTTCTTTTGGTCATGTCCAAAATAACAGGTGCCATCTTCATTCATAATACACATAGATCCGGACCCCAATGGTCATCCGATACAGCCACATTACGTCCCTGGCCTATCTGTACCATCATTTCCTGCAGCACAAGCTAATCGGATGTTTAGATGATGTTCCTTATGTTAAAAGGATGTGTATGTGGACAGACATTATGGAGCCCCAGGTTTTTTTTCAAGTGGCTGTTTGGAAATACGTAGCACGAATCTTCGACAACAAGTGTATCTGACGTGGTTCGTCAATGCCATCAACTTCCTGGCCCTCAGTTTGAAACCGTTTGACTTTTTTATTTGGAGATATTTAAAAGCTTGGGTGAATTTCGCCCCTGTTGATACTGTTGGTGAACTCTGGGAATGCATTGTGTATGGTAATCAGTGCACTCAAAACGTGCCTGAGATTTTTGAACTTGTATGGGCATTACTGAGCAGACCTGCTGCAGCCTGCCTTCATATGAACGGTGGTCATATGGAACACTCGATGAACTGTGTTTGTCCTCAAGTGCCTATCTACGGTTTGGATGCTCTGAGACTCTGATAAAGTGTTAATGTACTCAGTCATAATGCGTCTCATATGTTTGTGAGGGTTATTTGCTTGTTTCGTTATCCTATACACTCTTCTTTTGTTTGTGCCTGTAACAGTGACACATCCTGTACAGTGCATACTGTTAAAATTTTTATTCCACCATTGTACAAGGGGCTGCCAAATGAAAACGTCAGATGTGACAAGGCTTGGGCGGCCGTTGTTAACACAGGTAGCGAATTACGAAGGAACAGCATGAAAGTTGACCTCTGTGCCTTATGTCTGTTACACGTGCTGACCCATGAGGCCAGCAAATCGTGCGTGCCTCCGTCTTCACTGTGGTTGCCGGGAAAGAGGCACATCGAAGTTTAATGCAGTTTTTCACTGTGAAAGGAGTATCAGGAAGTGAAGTTGTCTGCTGTGCCTGACGAATACAGTATCGCAAGTGCGCATGTGTATGCTTGGAATTAACGATTCCGAGAAAGTCGGATGTCACCAAAAGACAGCACCCAGCGAGGATAGGCCCATCGTATTGTTACCTTGCCTTGATGCTGCCATCAGAAACGACCGACGGCGGACGGTGGAAGACATTCGGCTCGTGTTGAGTATCTGCCACTGTTCCATGCACGCCATCATGACAGTGTGAGAGATTGCAGGGCACTCTCACTTCTGATTCGGAGTAGGGAATACGATCTATGGCGATTTGACTTCACACATTGTGATGAAATGGTGGGCAGCAGTTTGTGGTCTTGTTTGTGTGCTCTAGGGAAAGAAATACGGTAAGTTTTACCTGCGTTCAAAGGGACAGGGTGCCGACGTAAACGACTGCAGTAAAAGCACGGCGTTGGTGGGCCGACAAAGCGCGTTTTTTCTGGGGAATGATGAGGAGACATTTCCAGATGGTCACGTGCAGCGGTGGCATTGTGCAAAACACATTAGCTTGGCGCCAGAGAGGGGGCAGACGTCCAGGTATACGGCCTAGCACCGAAAAGTCGCCGACAGCACATTGTAGGCCTTGTCAGCGAGCAAGCCGCCAAAAGAAACGTAAACGTTCTGTCCGTGGGACAGGGAAACTGCCGCCCAGACGTCCAGACTGTTTGTGAGAGCATGAAGCTTTATGAGTTTATGGCCGTTCTTTACAAACTTTGAAATGGACGCAACAGGGGAGATAACAAGCTGTTTATGGAGGGCTGTGCTTCCACCCTGTATTGCTCAAATGGTTCAAATGGCTCTGAGCACTATGGGACTCAACTGCTGAGGTCATTAGTCCCCTAGAACTTAGAACTAGTTAAACCTAACTAACCTAAGGACATCACAAACATCCATGCCCGAGGCAGGATTCGAACCTGCGACCGTAGTGGGCTTGCGGTTCCAGGCTGCAGCGCCTTTAACCGCACGGCCACTTCGGCCGGCCCCTGTATTGTGTTAGCAAAAGACATGGCAAACGTGTGGGAAGCTGAATTTGTTTCCGTTTTCTGCCAATTAACTTTAAAGTCTCTGCTTGGTCAAATCAGTTTGCAGCGCAAAGACCATTCTTCGAGCTTATAATGCCGGGCTCCAGTTCGTGATTGGCTTGTGCAAAAGTGGGGGAAGTCAAAAAAGAGAAACGTGCTTATGGAACCGAGCTGAGGAGGAAACACAGAGAAAGGAAGATTAGCACTCTAATACAAGTTTCTTGTACTGGTGCTTCGCTAGAAAAGAGCTGCAGGTCTCTACCTAAACGGTGAGGCTTGTGTCCTTCACTAGTGTGCGACTTCGAGCCTGTGGCAGTCACCTTCTGAAGGTGTCAGAGGTACAGCTTATATCATAACAGTCACAACGAGTGACGCGTGCGTGTACTTATTTGTCTTGAGTAGGCCGTCTAAACATTTGACGTATTCCGATACTCACAGTCATGGCACGGAGTCAAAATGGTTTGGCAGACCAGCAAATGTGTCTACCTGCACACTGGAATCCATCAGGGTTTAAGAGGCTCCTGCATTCTGAATTAACTGAATGCGAGACTGCGTACTTGCCTTTTTAGGGAACGCGCATTTAATAACAGATTGCCGCTGTCCATGACGTCAGTTGTCGAACGCATCGTGGTGTGCCGCGTTGACCAGTAGGATGGTAAAGTATTCGCTGCGACATAGGGCTATAATATCTATTTCTCAGCACCCTGTTCTTTCGAACCGTATTTTTCCTTGGCGTAGTTTGATGCCATAACCTAGATTCACGTGTATGAAGTGAGATAGAGCGAGTAGTGTTCTGGTTAGTGACGTGTGTCGATCCCCAGCAGATCACTTTGTCCACCACAGATCCCATTTTAGTAAGGAATTTGTTAAATAAATGTTTTTTGTATGATGTTTCTTTAATAATTTTGTTTACTTGTCATGTTTAAGATCAATAAATCGATTGTGAATTAGACTACAACTTCTCCCTGAGTTCTGAATAACAGTTCCTTCGTATTTTTATGGAAGTCTAGATCAGAAACATAAGGAGGAGCTTTTTCACTTGGTGTCCACTGCGTGGATCTTTACTTCATTAACAATAATCCCCATTCAAGAGCATCTGAAGTTCCAGAAAACCTTTAACCAATGGGTTCCCCGCAGCCTGAAGGAAGAGCAGAGCTGAACAACGTCGACGTCACTGCAGCACCTGGATCCACGTAACGATGACGAATATCGTTTCCTGTCCTTTATTGTCGCAGGAGATGAAAAATGGTGTCATCTTTTTGAGCTGGACAGGAAGCCTCAGAGCCAACAATGGGAACACATGGTTTCACCCCTCCGATAAAAATACCAAAGCCGTGCACGCCAGCTGCGGGAAGTTCATGATCAACTTTTTCTTTGACTGCGATGGCCCACTGCTCATTGATTTTCTGGAACAGGGCGTCACAACTGAGGAGTTTGATGGACAGTGGGCGAAAATCCGAAAAGTGCATTTCCGGTAAAAGTGAGTTGAAGATCTGCATGTTTATATCTTCTTGAACAACGGTTATATTTCAATGATATAATAAAATCTTAGACCATACTTTTAACATACAGAACCATTCGTTATTATTTTATTATCCAATTAAACTGTACATTAACAAAAAACATATGTTCATGGCCATTATAGTTCATGTTTCTGTTCAAGATCAGTAGCTTCTTCACTGTTTACTCTGTCTAGAAGTTTTTCATAGCAGCCTTTTACCGTATCAAGAAGAAAGCGCAACAAGTCCTGAATGTCCTTCAACTTTCTACTGGTACAATTGGTTTCTCTATTAATGACAAAAATGAAATATCTTCAGGGAGTATTCTTGATTTCTTAATGAACTTGAAAAGTATAAAGACCTCCCAATATAATTGTGAAGCACCGATTGTACCATAACTGACAAAATGCATATGAGTGCAACTGGAAAGGAAATTTCCCCTGTGGCTTTGACGAGAAGAAGCCCATTAAACTTTTCTTCCAGTCTTCAATAAGCTCACTTCCGTCAATGACTTGAAATGGCTCTGGTTTCTTCCTGCATTGTTTAAGGATTATGACATACTCTTCTTTTGAATGTACAGTTAGTAATTTTCTCATTACCACTCACTTCACTCATTATATCACACAAGTTAACACGCAACGCAGCTCAGAGTCGATACAATGACCTATACGCAGTAAACAAGGTGACAACTGCCTGTCACCCACTGACTTCTTAAGATGATTGCTTAGCCTACACGAAAAATATCGAGCTGAAATTTTCGGGCTGGGTAATTGGGGAGGTATCGATTTAGCATTTCGATGGAAAAAGGGCCTACAAGAACTAAAGCGCGCCATCATGTCGAAACGCCCAGGAAATTTGACGGACACCAATATTCTGTTGCGGGTTAATGCCCGCCTACGCGTTGCCAAGATTGTTTTGAGTACTCTGCAGAAATTTCGCTGGTAAGCCCTTACACATCCTTCATACAGTCCCTATCTCTCCCCGTGCGATTTCCATATTTTTGTCGCTCCGAAAGGTCTATTCGTGGCCGTCGATTTGCTTCCAACGAACAGGTGCAGGTCTGGGTACAAACATGGCCCGGTAGGCAACCGCAAACTTTTTTTCCATGAGAGCGTTGGCCCTCTTGTCTAAAAGTGGGATACATGTATCAACAGTTACGGTGATTACTTTTGGAAAAATAAACAGCTTACTTACTTTTCTTCCATCTTTCTCGTTTTCATTTGATTGTCCATTATGTATTCTGCACAGTTCCGTTAGGAATGCTTGTGTGATATTCCAAACTACAAAGCTACCTCGTGGCGAGTTCCATCGTTAAGATTCTTGAAGTTCCAACAACTTCAAGTTTCAAAAGGACTTCGCCGTGTAGAGTGTCAAAGGAACCATTGCTGCAGTAGGCATCGTGGCTGAGAATGTAACAGTGCGCGTCTGACACACGTCAGAAAATGGTAGTGAACCTGTGGGACAACTTCAAGCTTTTTGGGTCCTCGAGCGTTTGTGGGTCAGAATTAGTCGAATTCGACCAGAATAGCGAGAGATAGGTTTCAAATGGCTCAAATGGCTCTGAGGCCATCAGTCCTCTAGAAAAAATGGTTGAAATGGCTCTGAGCACTATGGGACTTAACAGCTGAGGTCATCAGTCCCCTAGAACTTAGAACTACTTAAACCTAACTAACCTAAGGACATCACACACATCCATGCCCGAGGCAGGATTCGAACCTGCGACCGCAGCAGTCGCGCGGTTCCGGACTGAAGCTACTAGAACCGCTCGGCCACAGCGAGAGGTAGGTTTCTGGTTGCTCTTCCATGACGACACCCCAGCCCCAAAGCGAAGTCTGTGCACAACCTTTTAGCCAGCAAATGGATCACAATCCTGGTTCATCAGTCGCATTCCCGGATCTTGCCGCAGCTGACTTCTGGTTGTTCCCCAAATTGAAGTTGATTGGTTGGTTGTTTTGGGGGAGGCGACCAAAGAGCGAGGTCATCGGTCCCATCGGATTGGGTAAGGAGGGGGGGATGGAAGTCATCCGTGCCCTTTCAAAGGAACCATCCCGGTATTTGCCTGAAGCGATTTGGGGAAATCACGGAAAATCTAAAACAGGATGGCCGGACGTGGGTTTGAACCGTCGTCCTCCCGAATGCAATTCCAGTGCGCTAACCACTTTTTTTAAAATCTCATTTTGCTCGTTTTTGTTCGTTGTATCTGCTCGGGGCGGACGTCGCAAGACACCCGTTTCAGTTTGTCGTTGATCCATTAACTCAGTTTTTTTATTACAGAGGGCAACGAACCCTCAGACCGAACACGCTGAGCTACCGTGCCGGCAACCACTTGCCCGGCATTGAAGTTGGCAATGAAAGGACTCCGTTATGACTCAGTTAAGAACATCCAGGAAAATTGTACTGCAGTGCTAAATGCAACTTCAGAAAAAGAACTACAGTGACTGTTTCAAAACTTTAAAACGATTTCAGCTGCTAATTGATTCACAGAGAGACTATTTTGAATAAACCTAGTGATTTTGTGAACATAATTCGTGTCTTTTATTTTTCATAGCCATAGTCCTAATGGAACTGGGACGCACTGTGTGAGCTTTTATCTGAAGAGCGAAGTATTTTTCTGCTGTTAGCTGGCCGGAGAGGCCGAACGGTTCTAGGCGCTACAGTCTGGAACCGCGCGACCGCTGCGGTCGCAGGTTCGAATGCTGCCTCGGGCATGGATGTGGGTGCTGTCCTTAGGTTAGTTAGGTTTAATTAGTTCTAAGTTGAAGGGGACTGATGGCCTCAGTAGTTAAGTCCCATAGTGCTCAGAGCCATTTGAACCACTTTTTTTTTCTGCTGCTAGCCCAGCCTCGCCCTTCTGAGCGAGAGGATGAAACAACAATCAAGCTAAAAATGTGATGAACAATGCCAGTGATTTTTACTCCGCGAGCGAACGTGGAGCCACTGGATAAAAACTTTTCGAACGGGAGGTGATATATTGAAACGCAAACAACTACTTAGTCCGCAGCTCGTGGTCTCGAGGTCGCGTTCTCGCTTCCCGAGCACGGGGTCCCGGGTTCGATTCCCGGCGGGGTAAGATGATTGGATGTTTGTGTTGTCCTCATCATTTCATCATCATTCATGAATTTGTTCGGGCGCTGATAACCGCGCTGTTGAGCGCCCCACAATCCAATCATCATCATCATCATCAAACAACTACTTAAGAAGATCGTCACTGCATACTGCGTAAATTTGCTTCCTTTTCTCATGAATCACAGTAAGCTCTACTTTCTGACCGACCCTCGCATAAGTGCTGTTGACTGTGACAATTTGGATAACCATTACCTGTCGCATTGACCCTCAGCCGATGCGGGCCTCGCTGGTGATCAGCCCCAGCCGCGAGTTTGACGGGAGTGGGGACCCGCGCACCAGGAAGTGAATAATGGAGTGTTCGTGCGGAGAGGCAATTTGTCGGGAAGGCGTGGGAGTAGTGGGAGGAGCAGGGGTGGGGGCGTCGGGGGAGGCGGCCCGGGCCCTGACCTGGATGTGGGGCCGACACGTGGACAGGGGCGCGGTCGCCGGACACGTTTCGCAAGGACTCCGCGGCGTGGCGCGGCGCGCGCCTGCTGCAGCCCGAGCTGGGCACACACTTCCTGCCGCCGCGGCGGCCGCTGCGCAGCGAACAGAGCGCTGGCTTGCGGAAGTCGGCCACGGACGAACTTTCCCTGCTGCCTTCATTATCTGCCCGACGCAATCGCTGACCCAAATAAGGAGCAGCGACCGAGCGTGCGTGTCGCCAGAGCGTACAGAATGTGGCTCAACAGCAGAATGTCGAGCCACTCACACGGTGCAGCCATTAGTTCAATAGCCTCCAGAACACGGAAGTATGGTACGAACAAATAGGTTAGCGGTCATTACCTTGGTACATCGGCCATCCTTGTTGCGGCTTTGGCGTGGTATTGCAACCACCTACGATCTCCATGATGCTGAGGGAATTATATTAGCAAATGAGACACAGTAGTAAAGGAGTTTCGCTATTTGGGGAGCAAAATAACTGATGATGGTCGAAGTAGAGAGGATATAAAACGTAGACTGGCAATGGCAAGGAAAGCGTTTCTGAAAAAGAGAAATTTGTTAACATCGAGTATAGATTCAAGTGTGAGGACGTCGTTTCTGAAAGTATGGAGTGTAGCCATTTTTGGAAGTGAAACATGGACGATAAATAGTTTGGACAGGAAGGGAATAGAAGCTTTCGAAATGTGGTACTACAGAAGAATGCTGAAGATTAGACGGGTAGATCACATAACTAATGAGGAGGTATTGAATAGAATTAGGGAGGAGTTTGTGTCACGACTTGACTAGAAGAAGGGAACGGTTGGTAGGACATTTTCTGAGGCATCAAGGGATCACCAGTTTAGTATTGGAGGGCAGTGTGGAGAGTAAAAATCGTAAAGGGAGACCAACAGATGAATACACTAAGCAAATTTAGAAAGATGTAGGTTGCAGTAGGTTCTGGGAGATGAAGAAGCTTGCACAGGATAGAGTAGCATGGAGAGCTGCATCAAACCAGTCTCAGGACTGAAGACCACAACAACACAACGATCTCCATTGACCTGTCAACTGCCTAAGATTCAAGTAAAAACAATAAATCGAGAGTACGAGATCCAGAAGCGTCCCCGACGAAAATTTATCTCACACCCAGGACAAATTTCTGGCATCATCGTGTGGGGTAGGAAGAACCCAGGATCTGGGGAGCAGCTGTGCTAGTCTCTGGGAAAACTTGCTATTAGTCAAAATCCATGTTCTGCTTTTCTTAAAACTGATACTGATTTTCTACGTCTGTATGTTTGACGGGAATAAGTGTTAGATTTGAGATTTTTTTTCTAGGCTGTGTGGGGGGAGGGAGGGGAGGGGTGGAAGAAAGGTTTCAGCAGCCGATCCTCGCCCCTCGTTAAGTACGCCCTTGGAGCGAAGTCTTACAAAGATTGTAGAAGGGTTTGAAAAGGGATTTTTGAACAGTTGACGATAGATCCAGAAAAGTATTCAGTCCAACAGCAGAGAGATGTGCTCTCTTAGCAGCACATTGTCTGCGTGTCACGCGTTACTCAATGCACATTCCAAGAAGTCAACTTTCACGGCTGTGGGATGAGACGGAATTGCATCTTGTCCAGTTCATGTACTTTGACCAGTTGCGATAACAGGCGGAAGCAATGTGAAACTCTTGCAAAATGAAATCTGCACTTCTATTACCATTTCTACGCCCGATAACAGGACTTCTTTGTGGCTAGAAAAGGCGATACGAAAGTAGTACAAATTAAACAGGGCGTCTCAGATGCGTTGGTCAATGTTCAGGAGTATGACAGGTACGGCAATTCGAAGCAAAAAAGTCTATTAAACGTGGGCTCTAAAATGCATACCTTAAGAGTTATGAGCACTTCCTCATCTACCATACTGTGAAACAAATCTCTTCTACTGCAAACATTTTTCCTTCCGTGTTTTTAGAGGTGGTAGTATGGGACAAAACAAGAAAAAAAAGGTCTAGTAAACATGGGCTCGAAAGTGCATACTTTAGGAGCTGTTGGCACTTCTTCATCTTCGTTGTTGTGAAATACATGTCTCCTACTGATGTTCATAACTCTTAAGGCATGCATTTTAGAGCTCAAGTTTACCAGACAATTTTTGTTTGTTTTGGTCCATATTGTCTCCTCCCAAACTATGGAAAGCAAAATGCCTGCAGTAGAAGAATTTGTCTCACAGTGTCGAAGATGAGGTGCTCGTAGCTCACAAGGCATGCGTGGGCTCTTATCCCATGTTTAATAGACTTTTTTGCTTCGAATGGCGGTTCCTGTCATACCCGTGAATACTGACCATTCCTCCCGGGGAACCCTGTATAGAAAGACAGAAATGTTGGAGCCGATAAGATGTAAGATAATGCTGCAGGCCATGCAGATAAGAGTTAGGTGGCGCTGAAAGCAAGGGAAGAATGAAGAATAACGGAGATGACGTCAAAGACGAGAAGATGTAAAGAAATGGAATAACTTTTAGTTACAGTAAAGAAATCCAGAGGCACAGCACAACGAAATAAATTGATAATACATCAGTGTTTTAGAGGATATATATTAAGTAGCAGTCGTGTTCTGGAAGGATCAGCGGGAATAAACAGGTTTCGAAGTAATAAGAGAGGTAACGACAGCTTAAATTATGACGGCAAACTTGTAATAACTCATAATATGTAAAGAGCCGCACCGAATACATTAAGGAATATCAGGTCAGTGCATCACAAGCGGTTGAAGAGTTGAGAAGCTAAGCAGAACACTGACTGGAAAAGCAGAAGTCATAAATATGAAGGAAGAATTGATAACTTATACCAGAGATAACGTTTAAAAATGTTTCTACGCAAGAGAAAAGTTAAAATAATGGGGACCTTACTTTTAAAGTAATACTGTGTGTGATAAAGAGTAGATGGGGGTAGACAATAGTATAGGATGGGATAGACAATAGTATAAAAGGATAGGGTAGACAATAGCATAAAAAGGCAACAACGGGTAGGGAAAAAGAAATGAAACAGGATATGCAATAACGGAGAAGATATGCAACTGTTTAGAGACGATCGCACGATTTAAATGAAGAGAGTAAATAGGTGAAAGGCCTCCAGCCTGAGCAATGGCAATAAAAATAACGAATTGGTCAGAAGAAATAGTCACGATGCAAAAAAGGAGAGAAAAGTAATAGAAGGCAACGATATTTGGGTGTCATCTAAGCTGCAGTCTGTGAGATATGACGTCTACAAAAATAAGCAGAGGGACACACATACTGATAATGTAGAGATGGAAGGCCGCAGCCACGGAGAAGAATACGGAAATATAATACAACCGAAAAACATGCGTATCCTCAGAACGAGAAAGCAGGAAACGCCTGGAACAATCGTGGCCAGTATACGCAGGTTTTGCTCCAAAGGCGGGGCATGTCGAGAGCGGCCCAAAAGCAGACGGAATACTTTTGCTCGTGTTGAACACAGATACGTGAGAAGAGAGTAGTATATATCTGTGGCTATGGAATGCAATACAGCTGACAGAAGGAAACGGGGAAGAAAAATGAAAACGGGGACATGTCATGACTAGTGTTGTTGACGAAAACAGAGAAAGGGAACGAGAGTACAGACATTATGAGTATCTTGTGATGGCAGGCTTCTTGTTTTGATTATTATAAAGATTACGTAATTTATATCTATGGTTTTGGTTAAATTTGTGTATTGTGAAACTGTTCGGAGTGAGAAATAAATAGTGTGTTCACCCAGTTTGGTAAATAATGTCTAGATTTTGAATGAACTGCAGTCTGCCAGCTGTTTTACCTACAACTGAGACTATGTTATCTTTCAATTCATGTTCCTACAAATCGCTGCATCCAGGTATTTGTATGAGTAGACCGATTCCAATTGTGGCTCATTGATTTGTAGTCATAGGATACTACGCTAAAAAAATTACTTTAGCTTCCCCATCAATACACAAAATTAAAATCGATTATAGCATTCTTGGAGTCCAGAAATAGTTTTTTAAACATTTTGTTTTTATTCACACACAAAATATGAATACAATATTTCATACGAAATAATAATTCCAATTCTTTATTTAGTTCGATGAGATTCTTTAGTATACAATGCTATGAACTACAAAACCTTACGTATCGATGTTTTTGTTTAAATTCATGCTTACTCAGACACCAGTATTTGATACATCTTTTAGTATTACTTATCGACGCTGCTTCCTTTTTTTAAAACTGTACCGCTCTTGTAAAGGCGAAAATATATACTTTCGCTACACATTACTCGAAGATACAGCAACAGTACGTTGTAAATAAGTTATGTTTAGACGAGTTTCGGGTTTCCACTCATCTTCAGTTGGCATAATACAGTTATATCTTCACCAATTCTACGTTTTTCTCGACTGTATTTTGAACGCTGACCTACGAAACTGACCTAAGCAACAACGCTCCTTGTATTGCATTTATGTCCACCAGCGAGCCAGTAGGAAACTTTCGCACTTTTACAATTTTGAATAATGATAGTATTTGGAATAAGTGTATTCGTTGAGGGCATGAAGGAAAATGTCTTTAAAAATGAACAGAACGACGTGAAATAATAATCACGAATTTATTATACATTCTTGTATATACATTTCCATGTGCCAAAAAATATGTTTTGCAGTCGGAATGGTCGCGCGGGATTAGCCGAGCGGTCTCAGGCGCTGCAAAAAAATGGTTCAAATGGCTCTGAGCACTATGGGACTTAACATCTGTGGTCATCAGTCCCCTAGAACTTAGAACTACTTAAACCCAACTAACCTAAGGACATCACACACATCCATGCCCGAGGCAGGATTCGAACCTGCGACCGTAGCGGTTTCGCGCTTCCAGACTGTAGCGCCTAGAACCGCTCGGCCACACCGGCTGGCCTGTTGAGGAAAAGGGCTGTTGACTTCAGATATAATTTATATAATAATATATACACTTTTAACCTTCCTGCTGCACGGATGCAGCACAGCATGCGCCATTCTCTACCATATATAGCAGTTTTATTATGATATTGGAAAACTAGGAACTCTGTATTGGAATTCAGAATAACACAGGCACTGCAGTATCATATTTATCAGCCGACACCGGGCAAGCGACTTTTAAGTAAAATGTCTCCCCTGTACAGAAATATACATAATGGATGTACGTGTACGTGTTGTAGACACACGGCTGACGACATGGAAGTTTGGGTCTGGCCATGAATCGTGCTTGGATAGCTAAATGGTAAGGTGATTGCTTGCGGTAAGTGGGAAATCCGGGTTCGCGCCCAGATCCTATACAAGTATTCATTGTTGTCATTCCATTATATAGTTGATGGTTGTTCATATTCGCAACTGCTAATACATTTCATGTATTGGAAGACTTAGCTGTGATAAAATCCCAGATGCGATACAGAAAAAAAGGAACTGGTTACTGGTGACGGACGTCACATGAGGTTTCTGAACATAGTGATACGTTCATACATATTTCTGTATCATTATCATGTATCTGGAGTGACGGTTCGGATTAATCCGGACATGCTCTCCTTTTTAGCTCTTTGTCCGGGGTCCGGGCGGATTTTTACAGTGTCCGGCTTTTTCGCAAAGTTAAACTTACAATACGTCGCGCTCCATTGCTCTTTTCTTAAATACTTTAACTATTGGCACAGCCTTCGTGATAAACACGCATGAAGGCGGTGTTAGTAGGTGGCACCAGGATCGTCGATATTATCGTTGATCGACCTATAAGCGAATGCAAATATCGATTATTTAAAATTTTCGTTTCGTATCTTCGCTTTTTGTGCATAAAATGGAGACTGCATTATGCAGGGAAGATAATCTGCGGTGGTATTCCGTTGCCTTCCGCAGTTCTGGAGGCCGCCCCTAACATGGGATACAGACGCCTTTGGATTGGGCTTATATTAAGAAGGAATGACGGACTGATAAAAACAGTTTTAGAAGGTTATGTAGAAGGGAAAAGGAAGCGAGGAAGGAAGAGATTCCAGATACTGGATGACATGATGGACGGTACAACATACAGCAGCCTTAAGAAGGAAGCAATGGATCGCAGAAAATGGAGAGGCAAAGGACCTGCTAATATAGCAGATAACTTATGATGACCTTCGCTTTCTGTTGGCTTGGCTTCCTGCAGTGCAATTGTGATTTGTGAGTGTAATTTTTAACCGAGCGAGTTACGTAAAATATTTGGCTATGCCTAAACGAAAGTGTACATTCCTTGATGTCATTTCCTGCAAATATCCGGCTTTCAAGAAAAGGACAAATGAATTTGCAGTGGAATGTAAGATATGTGGAGCTGGAACGTACGTCTGAGTTGCCAATACAGATAAGAAATAACTCGACAGATTAACTGTCAACGTTTTATTTCATTGTTTCATAGTCATTCAATTTATTTGTATTCGGGAGGTTAAAGTGCAGTTTACATGTCGTCAGCTGCTACTTGAATTGTAGATGTTACTTGCGGTGGTCTTACGTTTTTCGCTTTGTCAGCAGTTCCGTGTTGTTGAAATAACAAAACAATTGACGCCACACTGTCACCACAATCAATGTTTTTAATTTTTTTTTATATTGCTCAGTTAACCACCACCTGACCATCAGTAACAATTAAATACTAGTTTTACCGGTAATTCGCGGCAGTCACGTGACTTGTCCAAAGCTGATGGGTGGTATCCTCATCTGCAGTTGACCCGTTTGATGTGTCCTCTTTTTTCTTCCTTTGTCTTCCTTTTTGAAGCTGTTTCCTCCTTTTTAAACAATTGCATCTGGTCACCCTAGCGATAGTGGGCTGCATAGGATTAAAGAAATTAAGTTTAAATAAAATTTGTAAGAACGTGCATTGATGAGGTACATGGCCGGCTGCTCGCGGGTGCACAGAACTGCAGTTTGATTCGCAGAAAGCAAGATAGGAAAGGCCGGAACGCAAGCTGGAGCGGAACCGGAAGTAGCGTTGTGTGCCACGTGCAGGCGTGCCAACTTGCGCAGCCGGCCCCGGTAGCGCTCGCTGTGCGTCCTTGGCAGGCGTGAATGGCGGCTCCACTGACCCACTTGGTGGATTGGCCCTCCCCTCTCTCACTCCTGCGCCGTGCCACTCTGCTGTTTGGTGGCGCTGTCACTGTACGAGTGGCGCAATGTTTACGTGTCACCGTGATGAAGAAACGGGACCGCTGAAAAACTGTTGCCCCGTCGGTAGTTACATATTCCATTTCACTAAACTATCGTGCTTAATCAGCGATGCATGCCAGTCTGTATTTACTACTTGCGACTTATAAAGCTTCGTTCGGTGGTGCGAGGCAAAGAGTCCCAAACAAAAATTCTTCGTCAGAAGACAGACGTAGGCTACTGCAGGTGGCTGGCATTACTGAAGTGGTTTATACCAGTAACACCAAATTGGACATGCGATTTTGTAAATAACTGAAGGGCGATTCATACTGGACTTCACGTCGTGGAACTGCAACATTCTACCAAATGGATCTGATTCATACAAGGCATTGCATCACTATTAGTATACGTATGTAATGGACTTCTCGCCTTACAATGGCCTAGGAAATACTCGCAGGATTAAGAAACTACTCATGACAAACGGCCATTAAATGGAGGAAAAAAAAACAACATTCATAATAGGCAGAGTTCGCATTTGTATTTCCAAAGGCAGTGGCGAACTGGAATAGGACAAAACATCAGCTTGTTGTATGAAGAAGAAGTTCTTTGAATAGATAGAGATGAATATAAAATGTTGAGTTCTGATCACTTGTTCAGGCCGCTGATCCACTATTGATGTCAATTTTTCCTTGTTTACACACAGTGCTGGTAGGCCCTCCATTGTCAATATACTGCTAAATCTAATAATGTCCTTCACTTATTATTCAAAAATCAAATGCTCTGAGCACTATGGGACTTAACTTCTGAGGTCATCAGTCCCCTAGAACTTAGAACCACTTAAACCCAACTAATCTAAGGACATCACACACATCCATGCCCGAGGCAGGATTTGAACCTGCGACCGTAGCGGTCGCGCGTTTCCAGACTGTAGCGCCTAAAACCGCTTGGCTACCTCGACGGCTCACTTATTATTATTATTTTTGATGCTATGGTTGATTTCGCGGAGATTAAACAGGGCAAAGCATTAGCTTTTCGTATAGTGCTGAAGATATTTGAATTTGTAGAGACAAATATAAAATGTATATGGTTCGTTACGCAGCTTGCCTTCTCCTTGGCTACATGCTTTTTTTTTCTAATTTCGAAAAAAACCGCAAAAACGAGATATTTCAATCTTTTTCGTCGTCTTTAACGGTTTCATTGTTGACGCCATTTATTTCCTTTTTAAAGCCAGGCTCTTCCATTTCCCATGTATTGCAAAATCTGATAATATCCTCTATATGATATTAGTTTTCTGATGCTATGACAAACCCCACTAACCGCGTGTGGTAGCTGCGTGGTCTAGGGCGCCCCCGTCTGAGTTTTGACTCCTCCCTCGGACGTGGGTGTGTGTGTTGCCCTTAGCGTGTTAATTTAAGTTGGATGAAGTAGTGTGGAAGCCTGGAGACCGATGACCTCAGCGGTTTGGTCCCATTGGAACTTACCACAAAATACTTATATCACGGACAAACATTCAGAGAACATACATTACCTCTTTAAGGAGACATAGCAATCAGTAACGAGAAGAAAGAGCAGCAAAAAATAATGAAGGCTCAACGTCTACCAAAATACGCACCTTGGATTGAGTTAATATTAGCTTGGCGTGACACCATACGTGGATGGGCCTTGAAGGACTGTGAACGTCATACTTTTATGAAACATTTTTACATATGTTTACTACCCCTCGACTATGCAAATGTAGTCTGGGAATCCGGTCCACTAAAGTTCTAGCACTCTCTCGAAATATTTGAATATCACAAAATTCACTTTGCTTTCCGTATTCAATTATCCTCCATACACAGATCCTTTAACAGCTTTTCACTTTCGCCTCCTTTCTCATAGACACTGAGCACTTCTGCAAATCCTGTACATTCCCTAAGCTCACCACCAACAACCTCATGGTTTAACCACTACTTTTCAATCCTGGAATGCTCTTGTGCGTTCACCAACACACCCTGCCACGCTTTATCTACATCTCTCCAAATCCCCTCCCTGCGCTGTGTTAACACACTCCCTCTCCCATCCTGACGTATTCTGTTTTACCAGACGCAGTCCACTTCCCACCGTCCTGCATCCCTTTCCGAATCCTCTTCTGCTCTTTTCTCGTCATGATCGTGGCCTGGCCTTCATCCTCGCTACACCTCTCTGGAAGCCAGTGTTACCTACCTCACCCACCTTCCCATATCACACTCATCCGCAAACGTCAATCCTTTTGCTCAACTGATATCTCACACTTCACACAGGCAGAACTAATCAACCTCTACTCTCTCAAATTAGATTCTCCCTTCCCAATTTCCCCTGTCCCTTCCTGTCATGCCGGCCGAAGTGGCCGTGCGGTTAAAGGCGCTGCAGTCTGGAACCGCAAGACCGCTACGGTCGCAGGTTCGAATCCTGCCTCGGGCATGGATGTTTGTGATGTGCTTAGGTTAGTTAGGTTTAACTAGTTCTAAGTTCTAGGGGACTAATGACCTCAGCAGTTGAGTCCCATAGTGCTCAGAGCCAGCCTTCCTGTCATTGTTTAGCACTTATTAGTATTTTAAAGAAGCATCTTTATTAAGTAATAATTTTTAAAGAGCATGTAAAACTTTATCCTTTTTAATAATTTAAAATGATTTGTATTAATATAAGTGCTTCCGTCTGAAAAGAGGAATGCTGCACAGCTGCCAGCAAACCCTCACCTCTGAGAAGCGAAAGAAGAAGAAAAAAGAGAAATTATAAACTGTACTACCCGAAAACAAAGAGTAATGTGAGCAGTAATTGTTTTAAAGACACAGATGTCCTCGCTAAACAGCTTTTGGAGTTCCAAAGCAAGGCGCCAGAAGCGTTATCTGAAAAAACTCAAATAATTGCATCTGAGACAATGACAATAGACATTGCCAACGGCATGCCTGCCCGCCTTTAGGATGATTCAACAGATTGACAAAGACTGCCTAAGTAGGAGTATATACAGGGTGCCCATAAAGTCTGGCTACATAGGGAATTCTAATAAATAATAATAAAGCACATTTAAGTCACTTTAATTTTAATAAATAATATTTTCAATATGATCTTCGTGCTTTTCAATGTATAATTTGATGCGCTTTGGAGGAGTGAGGTGAACTCGATGGAATAGGTTTGAGCAGTCCTCGATTTTAGCTCACTCACTGGTAACGTGTTCTGTTCAAAATGGTTCAAATGGCTCTGAGCACTATGGGACTTAACATCTTAGGTCATCAGTCCCCTAGAACTTAGAACTACTTAAGCCTAACTAACCTAAGGACATCACACACATCCATGCCCGAGGCAGGATTCCAACCTGCGACCGTATCAGTCCCGCGGTTCCGGACTGCAGCGCCTAGAACCGCACGGCCACCGCGGCGGGCTAACTTGTTCTGTCAGGTAGTTTAAATTTGTAATCTTTATGAGTAAACTTCTTTCAGCATACCCCAGAAAATGAAATCAAGGGGAGAAAGGTCTGGCTGACGAGAGAACCACTCCAGATGACCTCTTCTCCCAATCCAGTGCGCAAAATTGGCAATCAATCAATCCCAGTTGCCCTAAGTTAAAATGATCTCATGTTAAACAGTCACATTGTGTATGAAGTAGGACAGGAATAATTTATGTCTTTATTTAAACAAAAATGGGAGGAAGGAACCATGGTGGTCCTCTCCACCAACACAATCACAGCTGCTCCTCTACGCCCCCACATGGGTCTGCATACCACTCGGACTGTGTTAGAAAGCAAAGGAAGCAGTCGCCGCAGGACCCCGTTCCTGTCGCAGGTGCTGTGCCCCACACACGACCTCGCAGCTGGCTTCTGCTGCCAGCCTCAGGCAGATGATCGTGCACCCCCCTTGTATCCTACAGCTACTGATCCCATATATACCACTGAGGTCACAGTGCACCAGTTGCTACCCCCTCCGAGAAGACCAGGTTGCGTGAGATCAGTTGTCCCATGTCAGCGTCGGCTTCATAGCCCTGACCGAGTGCAGCATGACATACCAAATTCATGAGTTAGCTGGTGCCGGTCACCTGCCACTGTCTGAGCGGTGCATACTGCGAGATTCCAATCGTAGTCCTCTGTGATTGCAAGATATTTGTGATGCTAGTGATTTCCCTATGTGATCAAACACGTTTCTCCGGTCTGCTTTCCCCTATGTCATTACCGTGCAGCCCGAATCCCACGCAGATGTGCCCCTAAACCTGTGGCACATTCATAGGCTATCACAGTGTTCCCCCAATGTCACAGTTGCCTGACTCGTAAGTCATATTCTAGGTACCCCCCCCCCCCCCCCCCTCCAGCCGTCAGAGGTATCCCAGCAGCCACCATGATTGAAGTTCAGAATCCAAAGGGTCTAATTATAAGATGCTGGGCATCCCAATTGTATGTTGAACAGTTAATAGTGTGCTCCTTAGGATAGCTATGTTAAACAGTCGCGTAGACCTTTGATTTGTTTAAACAATCGCGAACTGACGCGAAGCAGAGCTCGCCAGCGTTGCCAGAGGCTACTGACTGAGCAGTGGTGCCTCCTCTGTCCAGGGAAGCTGACGCCACCACACTGCGCGGCCACTTTGCTGAGCGCGTTCACCGCGGCCGACTACCTACACTACACCCCATACAAATGTCACTCCAATCCACGCCGAGATCCATTGACACGTCACGCAGTGTCGTAACTACAGTGCTTCAAAAATGGTTCAAATGGCTCTGAGCACTTTGGGATTTAACTACTGAGGTCATCAGTCCCCTAGAACTTAGAACTACGTAAACCTGACTAACCTAAGGACATCAAACGCATCCATGCACGAGGCAGGATTCTAACCTGCGACCGTAGCGGTCGCGCGGTTCCAGACTGTGGCGCCTAGAACCGCTCGGCCAATTCGGCCGGCCTAACTACAGTGCTGTATTTGTAGACTGGCTTAACGCCCGCAACCGCGTTGTTGTCTCCCATTGTGACACAGAAGTTTGAAATTTGACTCAAAGTCGCCTTCGACCTTTCTCTGCAATGGTGTAAAAATGTGACGTCCTGTGACACCACCCTTGGGCTCGGTGACTCTTCAAACAGCAAGGCGTCCACAAATGAAAGAAAGGCCAGAATTCTGAACTTCAGGTGGGTTAGTGATTTCACATTGGCACCAAATTTCGCCCAGTACCACCGCGGACGGTCATATCATAGGAAGGTCGTAACACCCTTTCTTGCCCGTTATTACTTTTCTCTAAAACTGTGCACTAACAAATGAGTATTTCAGAGGGTGCTATGCAAATTCTCTTGGTCAAATATTCATTCAGTTACACTGCTCTGTAAATGCAGATATCGGTCAGCATCGCCATGGTTGTTTTCGTTTCACTGTTTTTCTCCCTTTCTCTCTGTGGCCCTGTCCAGGCTTCCAGAAGTTGACAGTGAAGCTGGATAGTGAAAAGCAAGGCCTTTTTTAAGAGAACACTCCACGGTTGTAAACTTGTTCAGGTCTAAAGTGAGTTTCAGGAGGCGGCCATTCCTTGGGCACCTCCAACCCCCGCGCAACGGGCGATACCATAGTCGTTTTCTTTTAGACACAGCATTCTGGGTGGAGGTCCTTTACGGACAGATATAGAAACTATACAGATGTCGCATCGTTTGGCACTGCGCGGGAAGCGCCGTTGAGTCCGCAGTCACCCCAAATGGTTCAAATGGCTCTGAGCACTATGGGACTCAACTGCTGAGGTCATTAGTCCCCTAGAACTTAGAACTAGTTAAACCTAACTAACCTAAGGACATCACAAACATCCATGCCCGAGGCAGGATTCGAACCTGCGACCGTAGCGGTCTTGCGGTTCCAGACTGCAGCGCCTTTAACCGCACGGCCACTTCGGCCGGCCGCAGTCACCCCAACTAACGTCTTGCTAAAAAATTTCAGGATACAGAATTCCTCTTGGATTACCCTCCCTTCCTCAAGATTTCCTGGACTTCTGACTTGGGGCATACTTGCCGAGTTTGCTATTCGTCTGTTTCAGAAACATGTCATCGAGTGGGAAAAGTCTCCCTGCTCCGGTAGCCCGCTGATGGTCGATTGTCTTAAGAATAGTGAGAGAGAAAAGAGTAGGAGATTGCTATCTGCTGCGCTCAATGGTCGGCGAGTTCCCGCTCTGGAGGAAAGACCACGAAGCTACAAGCTACAGAGCGTTCACATGGATACCCATCGATGTTAGATTCGATTCTTGTTAAACTTTTGAAGACTGCACTTCACTTAAGACTTCAGCAGAGCGAAGACTCAGGTTTTTTCACAATTTAGAGAATTAGGACAGGACGGAGACCTCTTAAGATGCGACTGACGAGACAAGTCTTGCTGCCATTGGAAGGATGTATGTATTTGAGCACTAACTGCAAAGAGAGGGCTGAAATCATATTCCCCAGTCACTGCAGCCACCGGCTCCATTATTCACGCTTTTCGTGTTTGTAAGATGCGACACCATCGCACCGGTAGATGCCGCTCAGATGCGAAGCTAATTCGCTGTCTTCCGCAGCCGAGTACGCAGTTTTAAAGTCACGCATCCAACTTATTGCTCTCAGTGCTCATCTTGGCAATGTTATACATGTATAATAGCTCATCATGCATAACGGCATCGAACAGCCTATGGATGTTTTTTAAGGTTTCGTCATTCAGGAGTAAACGAGTGTTTAAGCAAAAATTGATTTTCATGGAATTTAGAAGCTGCACCATGTGCGACCCATTAGTATCATGAGAGAAGCGCCAAACAAGATACGATTTGCAAACATTTAAGGTCTTCCCTTCCTAGCTACGCTTATGTCTTTCATCTGCTTTTCTCTTTGTTCCTTAGGAACGATTATTTCATGTTATTGTTGTTATTCTCCCTTCATACTCCCAGCAGAGCTTCCTCTATTTTACTTATTCTGTGATGCAAAATAATTTTTTCAGGTAAGTAGTTGAATAGTGATTCTTCGTTATTTGTTTCTTTATTTCTTACAACGTCTGCATGTCTACAAAAGCTTTCTTTCTTTTGCAGAATGATTTTAAGTTAACACAGTCGTATTTCAGCTAAATCATGAAAAAATATTTAACGAACTAATTTTTTTCACGAGAGAATTATTTGATGAGAATGGTAAAAAGCCAAAAATTATTTTTGTAGCCTTCACGCACGCACACACACACACACACACACACACACACACACACACACACACACATACATACAAATCCGGACTAATCCGGACCTGAAGAGTTTGTTTTAAACTTCCGTCAATGGTGACGTCATATCGTTTTTGCTTTTTGTATAATCTTACATTAAAATTTTGTGACTATTATTAATAAATTTAAATTCTAGCAATGAAATTGAAAATTTAACTAATATTTCCACCCTAAAGTGATATTACAGACATCGCAATATTTTTACCATCACAACAACCAAACAGACAACGTTTAGGTACTTTTGGTCTAGCGGTTAAGGCGCTCAGTCCGGAACCGCGCGACTGCTACGGTCGCAGGTTCGAATCCTGCCTCGGGCATGGATGTGTGTGATGTCCTTAGGTTACTTAGGTTTAAATAGTTCTAAGTTCTAGGGGACTGATGACCACAGATGTTAAGTCCCATAGTGCTCAGAGCCATTTGAACCATTTTTTCAGGTACTTTTTCAAAACGCCTCTAAGCACTATGGGACTTAACATCTGAGGTCATCAGTCCCCTAGAATTAGAACTACTTAAACCTAACTTAAGGACATCACACACATGCATGCCCGAGGCAGGATTCGAACCTGTGGCTGTTGCAGTAGCGCGGTTCCGGTCTGAAGCGCCTAGAACCGCTCGGCCACAACGCCCGGCAGATCCTTTTTAATAGGACGCACACTTTGCCACTGTAACAACAAAGGCTGCAATAGAAAGTTGATGGATAAGCTATTATGTATAGAATACATACTACACAGCAAACTCACAGAAAGTTGCCACTGTTTAGAAGCAATTTGAGATCTCTTTAGTCAAAAACAGCGAACTACATGTGATCCCTCAGATTTTCTTGGCGTGGTTTTTAATGATGTCCAATATAGTATTTAGCCAAGCTATTGTTTCACTTATATGCACGATATTTCAACGACAGATTTAACCATTATCTTCAGGTTCTGTTAGCTGTGATACGTGCCAAGGCACGCTCATGCCTTAGAGCGTAGTTTTTCTTGCACTGCACATCCTGTACCAGTTGCGTCCCATTACGTTACCGGTCCAAAGTGGACTCTGCGCGGGTGATTCACGCGCCTACCGGGATCAGCCGTGTACTGAGATACTTTTTACGTCGCCTTGGCAATGCCGGACACTTGCCGTGCTAGGCGACTGTGGCTTTCAAGCGGTATAAACGGTAGCTTTTTCCACTTTACTTTTGAAAGCTCGGAACAGTGCTGTCGGCTGTCACGGATCTTCTTGCGCAAGTTAACAAAAAGTTCGTGGAAGAATCCGGAACGGAAATGCAACGCTGCTGATTCTTCAGCCATATTGTGCACGTTGGCCATTGCGAAAACCGGCATCGCCATCTCACATGCTCGACTGCCAGTCGCTTTGTTAATTGTGTCCAGGTAGAGAGTCTAAAGAATAGGTCCTGCCTGTATAGCACAATGCGCAGCGCGCTAGCTTCGCGACATGGGAATGAGGAAGAAGCCGAACTAAATCCGCGTGGCGCACTGACCGTCATTTTGGTAACGCCACCTAGCCAGAGTGTGGCTTCCACATGATTTTCCTTATTTGGCAATCGCTGGATTGGAACGCAATCTCCGCCACAGAAAATATGGCATACAAGCATACAAAATACGTAATGGTGTACTTTCGGGCGTACACCCGTCCATTTCATGCATAATACAGGGTGATTCAAAAAGAATACCACAACTTTAAAAATGTGTATGTAATGAAAGAAACATAATATAACCTTCTGTTATACATCATTACAAAGAGTATTTAAAAAGGTTTTTTTTTTCACTCAAAAACAAGTTCAGAGATGTTCAATATGGCCCCCTCCAGACACACGAGCAATATCAACCAGCCGGCCGAAGTGGCCGTGCGGTTAAAGGCGCTGCAGTCTGGAACCGGAAGACCGCTACGGTCGCAGGTTCGAATCCTGCCTCGGGCATGGATGCTTGTGATGTCCTTAGGTTTAACTAGTTCTAAGTTCTAGGGGACTAATGACCTCAGCAGTTGAGTCCCATAGTGCTCAGAGCCATTTGAACCAATATCAACCCGATACTCCAACTCGTTCCACACTCTCTGTAGCATATCAGGCGTAACAGTTTGGATAGCTGCTGTTATTTCTCGTTTCAAATCATCAATGGTGGCTGGGAGAGGTGGCCGAAACACCATATCCTTAACATACCCCCATAAGAAAAAATCGCAATCACGGGCTGCCTGGCGCCAGTCCATCGCCTCGGGTAGTTGACGTTCAGGTTTCATAACTAACCTTTTTCGTAGGACTCTCCATACAGTTGATTGTGGAATTTGCAGCTCTCTGCTAGCTCTGCGAGTCGATTTTCCTGGGCTGCGAACAAATGCTTGCTGGATGCGTGCTACATTTTCATCACTCGTTCTTGGCCGTCCAGAACTTTTCCCTTTGCACAAACACCCATTCTCTGTAAACTGTTTATACGAACGTTTAATACACCACCTATCAGGAGGTTTAACACCATACTTCGTTCGAAATGCACGCTGAACAACTGTCATCGAATCACTTCTGCCGTTCTCAATAACACAAAAAGCTTTCTGTTGGGCGGTCGCCATCTTAGCATCAACTGACGCTGACGCCTAGTCAACAGCACCTCAAGCGAACAAATGTACAACTAAATGAAACTTTATAGCTCCCTTAATTCGCCGACAGATAGTGCTTAGGCCGGTATTACACTATCAAATTTCTTTGTCCAATATCTTTGTCCAATATCTTTGTCAAAGATATTTGATAGTGTAATAGGGATCTTTGACAAATGTCGTCCAATATTTGATCAAATCTAGGCCGAGGCCGTATATTTGATCAAAGAAATCGCTTGTCTTCTGTTCACTGCAATGCGATATGTTACCACGCGGAGCGCTAGCATCGCTGCAGCGTTCTGTCGTCTGTAGTGTTTTTATAACCATTGCCGGTAAATACAATTCGTGTGTACCGACAACTACAGAATTAATAGAGATGTCTGAAGCTGATGAGGCGCTTTACAATGTGAGGCACCCTGAACACAAAAATAGATTAAGAAGATTGGAGACCTAACCTGACCTAACCTAACCTAACATAACCCTCTCCTGTAGCAAGGAATCGGAATGTTATAATGAGCCTGTCTTCTGAAGATGTAGCAGTTCTTAAGTGAAAATTGTGCTTTGTGATATGAGGACACACTTCATTGAGCACATACAGAAATGTATGCTCATCCATTCTTAAGTAATTGATGTACGACTTGACGTCTTCCACTGTAAGCTCACGTAACAAGTTTTGTTGAATGCTTTTATCGTGTCGTCGTAAAACCCACGGCTTCACCCAGATTAGATTAGTTTTTCGTTCCATAGATCCATGCTGAGGAGATCCTCGTGGATGTGGAACATGTCGATTTTTTTTAAGCTGAAATAAAAATACTAATAGTATGAATAAATCCAGTACATCATTTCTTTCTATTAAAAATTTCGCCAATGGAGCAGAAGGAGTTGGCCAGTAGTAAGTCTTTCAGGCTCCTTTTAAACTGATAAACTGATCTTTATTTCTGACTAAATTTTTTATGTTTCCTGGCAAATTATTGAAGATGAGTGTTCCTGAGTAGTGGACCCCTTTTTGAACTAAAGTAAGTGCTTTTAAGTCCTTGTGCAGATCATTTTTGTTCCTGGTATTGTATGTATGAACTGAGTTGTTTGTTGGAAAAAGAGATATATTATTTACGACAAATTTTATTAAGAAGTAAATATACTGAGAGGCAGTAGTTAGTATACCCAGTTCTTTGAAGAGGTTTCTGCAAGAGGTCCGTGAATTTACTCCACAAATAATACGTATTACACGCTTTTGGACCTTGAAAACTTTTGTTTGACTTCAAGATTTACTCCAAAATATTATCCCATATGACATTATGGAATTAAAGTATGTAAGCTTTTTCATTTTTATGTTGCCTATGTCTGCTAACACTCGAATTGCAAATACAGATTTGTTAAGGCGTTTCTGCAGTTCTGTGGTGTGCTCCTCCCAACTGAATTTATTATCAAGTTGTAATCCCAGGACTTTTAAGACTGTCAACCTCGTATGTATGGTTCCATTTTTTCCCCCCACTTCTTTTCCGCATGTGCACACAATGCAATTGGAGTACGTATAACTGCTGCGGTTAATAACAAGTTGTTGTCAGCCATCTTGAACTTTGACGAAAAATTTGATGACAGTGTAATACCCCTTGTAGCGCTACGTCAAAGATCTTTGTCAAATATATTGAACGGAATATTGGATCACATCTTTGATCAAATCTTTGACAAAGAAATTTGATAGTGTAATACCGGCCTTAGCTCTGCCTTTTGTCGTTGCAGAGTTTTAAATTCCTAAAGTTGTGGTATTCTTTTTGAATCACCCTGTATTTCGACGGACGTCCCAGTTGTCTTCTTCTGGTTCTGCGCACTGTGACCTTAAGCGCACTTACTGGTTGAAGCCCAAACACACTACACTGCCCACAAACTGAACTCCAATAATCGTATAATTTACTTCCTAATCTCCAATCCTGTTAAGCTGTCGCGCCTGTACCGACACACTCCACCAACCCTACACTCACTCACACTCCACATCATCTCCCAACTAAACTTCTGCCGATTCTCTCCCTGGGGCCGCGAAATCCACCCGACATTACCCATCCTACCAAACGCAACCTTTCCCCACCCCACGTCATGGCTCTCTCCTCCCACTTCATCTGTCAAAATCCCTATCTTCCTCAACGTACAGCCGTATATACACCCCAGTCTCCTGCTCCGTTTCTGTCTTCCCACGTTCCACGCCAACACTTACTGTCACCTCTACAATTACACCTTAGTGGGAGCCTCTGCTCGTACTCCCACATTACAAAAATGTATGTATATATGTGTGCGTGTCAGTAAGTTTATTCCACATCTCCTCCTAGATCACTGGAATTATTTCAGTCAAACTTAGTACACATATCACTTACTGGTAGTGTCAGACAACAATTGCTGTGGGGCCTACTTACCGTAGGGAAAGAGATCTGAAATCATAAACAATAAGATACCTGAAAAAATGCCGCATAATACATGAAGTTTTAATACATTTATTCTTTGCTATTAAGGCACTCCTACAGTCGAGTCAGCTTAAGGAAATCCCTGACCCCTGACAGCGGTTGAGACAACTTTCAATTGTGAAGAGCTAACGGCTGTAGACGAAAACAATAGCCGTCTATAGAGCTAGGAAGAGGTGTTTCCATAGGGACGTTTACAAAATCGCGTTGTAGCTCGTAGACACGAAACTAGAAATATTGTGTATAATTAAGTTCTAAGTTAAATAAACATTACAGAGAATTTTTTTTAATACTATCATTCTTAATTTGGGTACTTATAAATTTGTTCATTGTGAATATTTCTTTGTTCCATAGTTTCATAATTTGGAAGGAGTTTTCACAAATACATGGAAACGAAATTTTTTCGATGTACTACCAACTCAGATCAAAATGGCTCTGAGCACCATGGGACTTAACTCCTGAGGTTATCAGTCCCCTAGAACGTAGAACTACTTAAACCTAACTAACCAAAGGACATCACACACATCTATGCCCGAGGCAGGATTCGAACCTGCGACCGTAGCGGTCGCGCGGTTCCCGACTGTAGCGCCTAGAACCGCTCGGCCACTCTGGCCGGCCCAACGCAGATAATTTTTTGTTTTCGCTTCTATTAGAAAATTGGCAAATACAGTGACGGGTTTGTCAACTAGTACCTAATACTTCCCTCTCTTAAATATCCGTATTCTCTCTTCAGTGTACGTCCTTTAGTGAAAACACAGTTTCTAATTATGATCGTCAACTGCCTGTGTCTTATAAATATATTTTATTTATCTGTATTTTACCTTTTTGTTTCTCATTGAAAACGAAGAAAAACATCTGTTTAATTTTATTTAACTTCCACCCCCCCCCCCCTTCCCCTCAAATATTCGTCTTTTTATAAATTTTAAAAACATACGAGAAAATTCCGTCTTTTCAGTGTCCTGTTTCCGCATTTATGCATATTTCAAACCGTTTGGCTGAAGAATGGCGTATTTGTACCGCTAACAGCCCAGCCCTCGCCAATATGGGACGTATGGGATGAAATAACCACGAAGAAAAAGAAAACTGCAAGCTTAATGCCCAATGACAATTCTGCAGTCAGCAGCTGTAAACAGAGTCACCTCGGCTGCATTTATCACTTGCTGGAACTACTAAAAGCTTACGGAGTCGTTAAACAGCAGTAATAAAGCCGGACGGCTACGGTGGCGGGCGGCAGTAACAGCAGAGTGAGTGCCGGCTACACCCCGGCAGTCGCACGTGCAGAGGCCGCGGCGCCTGGCGCCACCTGTGCCGACAGTGACGTCACTGCCGAGACTGCGCCATCGACCGCGGCCGCAGTCTGGGTCAGTGGGGCAGTGGCGCCCACACGTGGCCCGTGCAGACACGTGGCGCGGAACTGAGCCGAGGGGCGGCCGTCCGAATCCGCACACACAAACTTCCCAATTGGAAAGCCTTCCTGACGTGTACTGCCGCTGGAAATGAGTATCAGTTACATTGGCCTACTTCGTATTTCATCCATGTATAGCGAACGGAAAAAAATACTGGTACACCCATATGGACGTCTGCTTATTTCTCTGTCGACATCAGGATAGTTGTTTAATTAATACACGACGTCTCCAAAAGATTATCCGGTTTCACAAGACTATATTTTATACATATAAAGACTTGGGGTAAGGTTTAACTAAACGTGCAGGGCTACGATGTTTTGTTTTTATATTCCGAATAGCCATATAGCTTCACAAAGGTATATCTTTTTCGAGGGATAGTCTTAAGGTTTTAATTATCACCTCGGAAAATAAAGTTGCGTAATTAATGATTTGTTTCTCTGGAGGTACACGTCTGCAGTCTTGTTACACATTTTATTTATTTATTTATGATAGTCCATACAGAAGTACGTGAGCATCAAATTTCATGATAATCTACTTGTTTTCCTGTCTCTTTCTTCTGTCTTGAACATGATTTAATTTTTACACGTAATCAGCGGCCTATTCTTCATGAACAAGGTTGCCATCCGTCCCGATATGTTGAGACCGTCATCGTTATTGGCCTTCTTGTCCTGACATCCGGATAATACCCAATTCTGTCCCGATTTTGCAAATTACTGCCAACTATAAAAAGTGTGGAGAAGGATAATTGAAATAAGAAATATATTAATCGACACTGCCAATTTTATTGGCATGCAAACCGAGATGAATTTGAAAAAAAAAAAAGAAATAATTAAGTTTATTTCGAAATTTGAGGACGACACAATGGCTTTCTATAACATACCATTTCATTACTTAGAGAAGTAGGCTATTTCTTTTAATAAATGCCGGCCGGGTGGCCAAGCGGTTCTAGGCGCTACAGTCTGGAACGCGCGACCGCTACGGTCGCAGGTTCGAATCCTGCCTTGGACATGGATGTGTGTGATGTCCTTAGGTTAGTTAGGTTTAAGTAGTTCTAAGTTCCAGGGGACCGATGGCCTCAGAAGTTAAGTCCCATAGCGCTCAGAGCCATTTGAACCATTTTTTAAATAAACATCAAGTATTTGATTGGATGACACTATCTGAAAACCCAGATTGAGTGATTATTGAAAACATTATTGTATACCTGAGTAAGGATGGTGTGAAGGTTTCTGGCGACAAATTTTTTCAGGAATGTATGTGTGTGAAGAGCTCTTCAGAAACTAAGTGTGACTCTGAAGAATGGAAGTCTAAACACTCCGCAGAAGAAAGGTAGATTTACTTTCTTAAGGAAACCGAGAATCCTGAACGCAAATGGCAACTGCTAAAATTATGCGAGTATTTGCTTTCTGCCGGCCGTTGTGACCGAGCGGTTCTAGGCGCTTCAGTCTGGAACCGTGCGACCGCTACAGTCGCAGATTCGAATCCTGCCTCTGGCATGGATGTGTGATGTTCTTAGGTTAGTTAGGTTTAAGTAGTTCTAAGTTCTAGGGGACTGATGACCTCAGATGTCAAGTCCCAATAGTGCCCAGAGCCATTTGAACCATTTTGTTTTCTATTTCCGGCCGGCCGGTGTGGCCGTGCGGTTCTAGGCGCTTCAGTCTGGAACCGCGTGACCGCTACGGTCGCAGGTTCGAATCCTGTCTCGGGCATGGATGTGTGTGATGTCCGTCGGTTAGTTAGATTTAATTAGTTCTAAGTTCTAGGCGACTGATGACCTCAGAAGTTAAGTCGCATAGTGCTCCGAGGCATTTTTTCTATTTCCGCACACATCACCACTGTGGAAAGAGTATTTTCGCTGATGTCGGCCCAGTGGACTGATGAAAGAATGCCAGGGATTGTGGAATCAATCTTACAGTGCCAGTTTAACAACAGGCTGACTTGCATGGAATTTTATAAATACGTAAAAGGGAAACAAGACTTGCTGAACAAGGTGAAACCTTCTAAAGATATGGCGTATCAATTACTTCTGCCGCAACAAGTTCCATGTAATTATGTTCTGAATAAAAAGTATAACTATATTAAATTGTTTACTTCATTTTACATCCACATCTCAGTGTGTCACGACGAGGTCCCAGCTAGATAGGGCAACCCTATCCATGAATACAATGCATGCATTGCATGCTCTATGAAATATATGAGTCATTAAGTCTCAAATATTCTTTTTAAGTCCTTTGTAATAGGTGAATCATAATATAATACATATTTCACAGTCCGTATTTTCTTTTCTTTGAACCGACAGCTAGTTTCCGTGTTGCACAACAGATGGTGCGCCTGCGTAAGTGCTTACTTGTAATAGTTCTTGAAACGTACAAGCAAGGCGGTATGGTAGACCATAGGTGACATCATACCAAGTTCGCGTAAAACGTGGGTAGACGCATGCAGCAGGAAGATTGCATTCAGCCCGTTTACCCTTAAGCTGTAGTGCATTCAACGTGCAGTAGTAAGTTTAGTGACGAACGAATGCATCGCGTCTGATTTTTTTGAATAAAATTTTAGCCAGCGGTTTCGCAAAGGGCGTGCTTGTAATGGCGGTGTTACAGTAAGTATTTTTAATAAACCTTTCCACTCACAGCCATTCAGTGAAAAGTTAGAACTTGTTACAAATGCTCGACCTATCCCACCCTCAGCAATTTAAAGACAGAACCAATCCAGAAATTACATACAAACATTCCTGATATTTACAACAAAAAGTTTGGGTATGCGGCAGTGAAACGTACAAATCGTTCTGTTGATCATGTACGTTGCTCGGAAAGGATAAATCAGCCTGGAACAGTAAAGGTCATGTTTATTCGGACTTTAATAATCTGCACACTGCGATTTCAACGAATGAACAATCAGAATCTCATGTCCATGCATGTGTAGTCCTGGGCACATTTGGTAAAAGTAGGACTGATTTGAAATTAGATTAACAGAAACGCTGAAGCACTCTGAAGCACAATGAAGCGATGAAACAGAATCGGGAAATACTTGACAGCAGGCACCTGATTTTTAGGAAAATAATAATGATGATTTCATGGACACGGGGAAAGGGAATACAAAGTTTCCTGTTCAAAGTGAACTTCACACTGGACTTCGAAAGTTCTATAAACTCTGCGAACAGATTTCAACCATAATGGCTACATCGCCATCAGCAGAACGATTCGTTTCCATATTGAAATGAATGAAGGCCTTACTTAGGAATGCGCAAGGGCAAAGCCATCTGTCCGCAATCTCCATCATGTCCATAGAAAAAAAATCTGTTGGTACAGATGAAAATCAGAAACTCATTTTTCGACGACGTGACTGAGGAGTTCTGCACGAAATACAGATAAAACCATGGTGACTGACCATTGTCATATATTATTAATATTAAAAGCAAGACACTTCCTAATGTTCTGAAAAACTATATTCATTTGGTCGCGAACCGGCTTTCGGCTTCTCAGGCCATCTTCAGGTGACAACATATATGCATACAACTGATAAGTTAGGAGGACGGGGCGTGAGTCGTGCTTGGGTAGCTCAGCTGGTAGAGCAATTGACCGCGAAAGGCAAAGGTCCCGAGTTCGAGTCTCGGTCCGGCACACTGTTTTAATCTGCCAGGAAGTTTCATATCAGCGTACACTCCGCTGTAGAGTGAAAATTCCATTCTAGAAACATCCCCCAGGCTGTGGCTTCGCAATATCCTTTCTTCCAGGAGTGCTGGTTCTGCTAGGTTCGCAGGAGAGCTTCTGTGAAGTTTGGAAGGTAGGAGACGAGGTACTGGCAGAATTAAAGCTGTGAGGACGGGGTGTGAGTCGTCCTTGGGTAGCTCAGTTGGTAGAGCAATTGCCCGCGAAAGGCAAAGGTCCCGAGTTCGAGTTATGAAACGTCCCCTTTGAACAATTATACAAGACTGTACTTAAACTGACATACAATATTTTTAGCGCAACGCAATCTGACTTTCAAAAATCCCTACAAAAGAATGGCCCTGACTAACATTAAACTATACCTTTCAGAAATCACTTACCTCACAAAAATCTTCATTACTCGAACTACTGCAATACAGCGAGCGCCACTACTGCCAGCTAAATAAAAGATTCAAACTACGGAAGGCACTAACTACTGATAGGGATAGTTAGCAAATGAAAGATATTAATAGAGAACAAACAATGTATTTACCTTAATAGTCATAATATATGCAGCAGTTCATGACAAATTACAAAACTCTGCCATCTCTCTCCCCACATCCACCACTGCTGGCGGCTCACCTCCAACTGCGCAACGCTACGCGCTGTTAACAGCCCAGCTGCCCAACACTACAATGGCGAGTATTACAACAATGCAAAGAAGCCACAGACTGCACACAGCACAGCCAGTGATTTTCATACAGAGGTGGCGTTACCAATAAAAAAACCTAAACAGCCTACTTACAGAGTCTCGGTCCGGCACACAGTTTTAATCTGCCAGGAAGTTTCAAGTGATAAGTTTCTTGTTGCATGCCTTACCAACATTTACTACATGCACCACTGCATATAATACTATTTTTTCTTACCTCTATTTTTTATATTACGATCACTAACATTCAGAGAGCTACCTATCGTTTTCCTATGGCAGCTCTATGCACGTCAGTCGAGGCTTCCTCTATTGTGACTGAAAGAGAGTCATAGGTTTCAGTTATTTCAAATTATCTTGCTTAATTTATTATTTTCATTGTACCTACTGCTATTACTACTCTTATAACACCCTATACTATTACTACAACAATAACTAATCACATGAAGGAAAAAAGAGAACGTCGCTAATGCTACTACTACCACCACCACCACGGAGATTTTTTAATTTAATTTAATTTTTTTCTGCAAATGCTGCTGCTGCTACTGGTACACCCTGGTACCTCCACACCACAGAACCGTAGCACGCCGGTACAGCAGTCAAAACAAAGCGGCGCAAAACACTGATAAAAGTGCAGTATCGTGCGGTAGTTGCTTTCCGGCTGCAGCGGGTGTGTCGCAGCTGCGTCAGGCAAATTCAGATAACTCCTCTAGCAGTCTGGACTGCCGAGTTAACAGCTGCGAAATGTTCGCTAGTGCACAAAACGATTTACCGCACGATACTGCGCTTCATCAGTGGGCTGCGCCGCTTTGGTTTACACATTAATGAGACCACCGCGTATGTTCGATGTCAACGTGCAATAACCGCTCACAGACGACAGGTGGCAGCACTAGCAGTGAGAGGTGCATAAAGTTTGTTGGGCAGACGTGGAAAGCAGTGCAGTTGTCCTAAGGCGGAAACGGGGCGATTAATCTGACGTCCAAAGGTGCATGTTCATGGGCTTTCAGGGCCAAGGGTGGAAGCATTTATGATACAGCTATGTTTCTAAACTATTTGCATGCCGCCGTGAATAAAGACTACTGTACGTGGAAAATGGCGCTACCCAAATAGGCAACTGCGATACGCCACGGGCCCTAGATGACGGGGGTGAATGACGGCTGCTAATAGACGTGTAGCTGTTGACCAACCGATCACCCAGATTATCCCAGGGGGCTACCAGCAGGGTGTCCTCAACGACCGTTCAGCGAACGTTGCTGCGAATGGGCCTCTGCTGCAGGATCCTGCTTCATGCACCCATTATGAGTGCTATTCACCGGCGATGAAGGCTGGAATCTGCACGTCAACATCGAAACTGGATATTACAGATCCATATCACTGACCTCAATTTGCAGTAGGATTTAGGAGCATATATTGTACTCGAACATTATGAATCACCTTGAAGAAAATGACTTATTGATACATAACCAACACGGATTCAGAAAATATCGTTCTTGTGCAAAGCAGGTAGCTCTTTATTCCCATGAAATAATGGGCGCTGTCGACAAGGGATCTGAGCTCGTTCCATATTCCTAGATTTCCAGAAGGCTTTTGATACCGTTCCTCACAAGCGACTATTAATCAAATTGCGTGCGTATGGAGTATCGTCTCAGTTGTGTGACTGGATTCGTGATTTCCTCTCAGAGAGGTCACAGTTCGTAGTGACAGACGGTAAATCATCGAGTAGAACAGAAATGATATCTGGCATTCTCCAAGGTAGTGTCAAAGGCCCTCTGCTGTTCCTGATTTCCATAAATGAACTAAGTGATAATCTGAGCAGCCCCCTTAGATTGTCCGTCCTCTGCTGGAATATTGCTGCATGGTGTGGTATTCTTACCAGGTAGGATTGACGGAGGACATCGAAAAAGTGCAAAGAAGGGCAGCTCGTTTCGTGTTATCGCGCAACAGGGGTGAGAGTGTCACTTATATTATACGCGAGTTGGGGGGGCAGTCACTGAAACAAAGGCGGTTTTCCTTGCGGTGAGATCTATTTACGAAATTTAAATCACCATCTTTCTCTTCCGAATGCGAAAATATTTTGTTGACTCGCACCTGCGTAGGGAGAAATGATCATCATAATAAAATAAGAGAAATCTGAGCTCGAACGGAAAGATTTAGGTGTTCCTTTTTCCCACGCGCCATTCGAGAGTGGAATGGTAGAGAAGTAGTATGAAAATGGTTCGATGAACCCTCTGAAAGGCACTTAAGTGTGAATTGCGGAGTAACCATGTAGATGTAGATGTAGAAGTCTATTGCGTGGCGAGATGTGCCTTTTCAGATGAATCACGATTTATGGTCAGTTGGAGAGACGGCCGTTGTCGTGTACGCCGTGAAACATCTGAGAAAGCAAACACCCTGCAACAATTGTCTGAAGGGTCCAGTCCGGAAAATTGAGCGTCATAGTCTGGGGAATGTTTTCGTGGCATTCCCTGGACGATATCGTCATTTTGGAGCGCACAGTGGATCAATACAAGTACGCATCTATGGTCTTGGACCATGTCTACCCTTAAATGCAGTTAATTTGGCGCCCCCTGAAATTGCTGCACAGGGCTGATATCCCGGTGCAAATGGTGTTCTTAGTAACCGAACATAACCATTTCCAGTCAATGATCAGTTCAGTTGGACCAGAGGACCCAGTCCATTCCATGTCAACCCAGCCCACACCATTACGGGGCCACAGTTAGCTTGCACAGGGCCTTGTTAATAATAAATGAAAAGCACCAGTTTGCTTTTGTTCTACAATATTACTTTTATTGTTAACCGGTTTTCGGCTTACGAGGCCATCTTCAGACATTTACTGAGTATTATCACCAAAGAAGTTAAATGTTAGCAGACAACATTGGAAGAGAAGTAACACATCTAGACTGAAGTAGAAACATACAGTAAGTAACATCTTTGCAATGAAAAAGTAAAAACTGAACACTGCATAAATAACTATAGAGTAGACAGGAAGACCTTTAGCACAAAATAGGAATAGCATGCCTACATGACAGTTTAAATTAATAAACAAAACTAATAAAATAAAATAAAATTAGTACTAGACAAGGCTGCATCAGGAGGTATGAAACATGGAGAGTGATACACAACCAATTAAAAGAAGAGACAGTTATCAATGTAAATACAGAATACATAAGGAACTTAAGCAATATCAATAAGATAAACAGAAATAAATAAATGCAGGAAAATGGAGGTGTTTTAGGGAACCTACAGTTTGAGAGTGTGGTGGTACTGCATTTTAACATTAACATTATAATCAAAGCAGTGGCTGTGTAACAGTTTTCATTAAATAAATGGGCAAAGTAAAATATGAACAGTATTTGGTGAGACAACTACAAGGGGTGTTAAACATGGACAGTGATACAATTACCAGTTAAAAGAAAGACTTAACTATTGAAACTACAGTCTATGTGGAAGGCAAAGACAACTTCAACAAAACAAAACAACTTAATGAATACAGGAAAATGGGAATAAGCAGGAAGAGAGAGTGTGGGAAGTAATGAACAACAAAGATGATTGAATGAAGTTTAAGAGAGGGGAAGTGTTGAGCTGTGTCTGGTCATTTAGGATGAGATCTGGACTGAGAACAAGATGTTTGTTAATTTCCAGGGCTTCTAGCAGGTTGAGTTTATGGCCTATGTTTGCTAAGTGAAGTACATGGGACACTGGCTGGTAGTTGTGACCCTCACTCAGTACATGCTCAGCAAATGCAGAGTCTGAATTCTGCAACCTCCAGCTGCGTTCATGTTCAGCCAGCCTGATTGATGTGTCTCTGCCTGACTGACCAATGTAAAATCTGTCACAATCAGAACAGATGATTTTGTATACCACACTGTTGGCTAATAACTGGATCTTGTCTTTGCTATTAAAAACGCACTGGGCTGTCGTGTTCCTGACGTAGTAGGAAAGCCTATACTTGTAGGATTTCAATGCTTTGGCTACAATCTGTGATACCTGACCTAGAAATGGTAGTGTGCACCATTTCTTTCAGATAGTGGATGGGGAAGCAGGTGGGGCATAGAGGAGGGGTATAATTTTACGTTTTTGTTTCCTGTGCTAGATGTGGTCAATTAGAACTGGATTGTAGCCATTGGCTGTGGCAATAAATTTTATTGTATCTAACTCTGCTTTAAAATAACTTGGGTCTATAATTTCGTGGAGTCTACGCCATACTCGAACCCTACCATCAGCCATTAACAACTGAAACTGGGACTCATGTGACCAGGCCACGGTTTTCAAGTCCTCTAGGGTCCAACCGATACCATTGTCTCTGTTAACAGTCGCCATCGTGGACAATGTATTAGTTGTGTTCCTGAAAAAGTCTTCCAGCCACACACACACACATACGTGAATGTAAATTGTATGCTCGGACCTTCGTCAACAGTCTGCAGTGGAGCAACGTGCCAAACACTTTCCGGAAGTCCTGCAATATGGAATCTGCCATCTGTCCATGGTTCGCGGGATATCAAGTGAAAAAAAGGGGAAGATGAATTTCATACGAGCGATGATTTCTAAAATCGTGGTGATCTGTGGACAGCTTTTCTGTCTCAAGGAAACTGATTACATTCGAACTCAGAACGAGTTCAACAATTCCGCAGCAAACCGATGTTAAGGATATAGGTCTGTAATTGTACGGCTCCGTTCTTGAGCCTTTCTTATGTACGGGAGTCAGCTACGGTTTTTTCCAGTTGCTTGGAACTTTGTGCTGGGCGAGAGACTAGCGATAAATGGGACCTACGTGAGGGTCAGTTCCGTAAAACCGAACTGGGATTCCATCTGGACCTAGCGACTTATTTTCAACTCTTCCACTCGCTTCTCTGCGCCAGGAATGCCCGTTTCAATGTCCTCCATGCGAGAATCTCTACGACAGTCAAACGACGGTATGTTTGTACGATCCTGCGGCGTTAACGATTTCTTAGACGTGAAATTTAAAATTTAGCTCTGCTTTTGTTGCCTTCTATTGCCACCCCAAACTTGTCTATGAGAGACTGGATAGAAGCCTTCGATCCGCTTACTGATTTATATGCGACCAGAATATTCTCGGTTTCTCGGCGAGATCTGTAGTTAAGGTATGACGGTGGAAGTTACGTGCTTCGTGCACCGATCTTACGGACGCTCGAGTTTCTATTAACTCTTGCCTGTCAACATTTGCACGTTTGTTTTGCACCGAGAGTGCAACAATCTATGTTTCCTCAGAATTTTGTTATTAAATTACATATGGCCTTTCCATCCTTAATCCATTTACTTGGCACAAACGACTCCAGGGCGCGATTTACAATCAGTTTAAATAGGACTCGCCGATAGCCGGCTCGAATCCAGGCTGTGGGGCAGCGGGTAAAAATTTTATATTGCTGTTGTTAGTTTATGTAGTTCACAGTCTTTCTCACGAGAGCCTGGCAACTATTTTTGTGATCAGCCAGAAAGGGATGGGGAACATACTGACTACAGTTTTCAGTCTGCACGTCCACATTCTTGTCCAGCCCACTGAAAGAAATGTTTGTAATCCCTTTCTGCTTAGCGGGATCAGGACTATGATTATAAATGAAGGTATAGAGTTCCAGTTCATACACATATTTAGTAAAGTATCTCACGCACAACAATGTGAAAGTCACTATGTTCAATTGACAGTAAATCTTTCTATCCTAAACAGCACTATTATCAGTTCAGAGGTGACCTCTACGGTACGTTCCTACCAAATTGTCTTTCACCCTGACTACTAATACTCAAATAAATGTTCAAAATAAATGCTCGCCGCAAAAGTGGAAATAACAGTCACCACTTGCCACGCGGATTTGTAATTCACGGACAGCACACTAACAGAAACTTTAGCACAAATCTAAGCGATCCATGACCTGCATTCAGGTAAGTTGGTTGAAATCGCGAGTTCACAATCAGTTATTACAGAAAATACGCGTTTTGTCACAGTCCGTATCTAACGTCATCCGAGGCAGAGCGCAATCCGGCGTTTGACAGACGCGGATGTTACCGTGGCTGAGTGCGAAGTGAACCTTACTGCTGTTTTTTTTTTTCCTTTATTGTATTTCAGTTCCCCACCGGGGCGGGCTGGCAGCAGCATATGTGGTGCTCTTCAGCCGAAAGACATAGAAAAAACAATAGAAGACATTCAAAAATAACAAAGGAGAAAACATGGTGAACATAGATATAATAAAGGGGGAACATCATGGAAGACAATAGACAAAAAAGAGGCGACTGTAAAATGGAGATAAAAACCGTAAAAAAGTAGCATACACAAAAAACCACACACTGGGACAATTAAAAGAACACAAGGTGCAGTATGACTGGAGCATAAAAGTCTCGACGGATGGCGTAGTACATAACAAACACTGACAGTAACACAAGGTACAAGGCCAGCACACAGTTAAAATCACACCTCTCGATGCACAGGAGAAACAGCACTAAACACAACACTGACATGGCACACTGACGATGATCAAAACGGAGGATCTGCCAGATGCAAGGAGATGAGGGAGAAGGGAAGAAGGGAGGGAGGGGAAGAGAGGGGGGGGGTGGGAGATGGGTGGGCGCGTGCTGAAGAGGGCCAGGTAGGGAGGGATGCGGGAGGGAAAGAGGAATGGATGGGGTTCAGGGTCTTGGGGGGGGGGGAGGAGAAAAATCCGCTCTGGGAGAAGGAGGGGAGAGGAAAAAGGGGGCCCTGGGGAGGGGGGGAACAAGGCCAGGTTATAGTTGGAAGGAAGGGTATATGTCACGGCAAAGTTCATCATCCAGGAGGGGGAGGCGCTGGAAATTGCCCTGATGAAGGAGATGGAGGGTGTGGAGGTGGAGAGAGGGAGGGATACAGCGATAGAGGGGCGGCAACAGGTGGGGGATGGAGAGGAAGGAGGAAACCAGGGGGGGGGGGGGGATCAAGCCTGCAGACAATGTAAAGGATGCAGAGATGTTGGAGGAACAGGAGGAGGTGGGGGAAGGGGATGAGTTCATACAGGAGCAGTGTGGGGGAAGAAAGGCAGATAAGGAAGGCAAGGCGGAGCGCATGGCGTTCGAGGATTTGGAGGGCCTTGTAAAAGCAGGTTGGTGCCGAGATCCAGGCAACGCTGGCATAACAGAGGATAGGATGGATAAGGGATTTGTAGGTGTGGAGGATGGTGGAAGGATGCAATCCCCATGTCCTGCCAGACAGGAGTTTCAGGAGGTGGAGGCGGGAATGGGCTTTCTTCTGGATGGTCTGGAGGTGAGGGGTCCAGGTGAGGTGATGGTCGAGGGTGAGGCCAAGGTGAGCTGGATGGGATGACCATAAAGGGTGAGATAGAAATCATGGAAGGAGCAAGTGGTGCAGCCTATGATGATTGCCTGGGTTTTGGAGGGGTTGAGATGGAGGAACCACTGGTTACACCAAGTGGTGAACTGGTCAAGGTGGGTTTGGAGGGTGCATTGGGACCATTGAAGGGTAGGATAGAGATCCAGGAAGGCGGTGTCATCAGCATACTGGAGAAGGTGGACAGGTGGGGGTGGCTTCGGCATATCAGCCGTATACAAGAGATAAAGGCGAAGGAAGAGGACAAAGCCCTGGGGGACACCAGCAATGGGATAGAAGATAAGGGAGTTGGTTTTGTGGTGGGTGACATAGGAAGGACGGTGCGAGAGGAAGGAAGCGCCAGATGGACAAAATTGATAGGCAGGGCATAGGTTTGGAGTTTAAAGAGGAGACCAGGATGCCATACATGGTCATAGGCATTTTGGACGTCGAGGGAAACAAAAATGGCAGGGTGACAGGAGTTGAGCTGGAGGGAGAGAAGTTGAACGAGGTTAAGGAGTTGGTCTTCAGCAGAGAAGGAGGGTCGAAAGCCACACTGGGTAAGGGGGAGGAGGTGGTGTTGGTTAAGGTGCTGATGGATACGGCAGGAGAGGATGGATTTGAAGATCTTACTGAAGACGGAGATGAGGCAGATGGGACGACAGGAAGAGGCGACAGAAGGGGGTTTGTTGGGTTTGAGAAATAAGAGGACGCGGGAAGTCTTCCACAGGTCAGGATAGAAGCCAGTTGAGAGGATGACGTTATAGATATGGGCGAGGACAGTCAGGAAGGAATAGGGGCTTTCTCTAAGGTGGCGGTAGATGACACAGTCGTGACCAGGGGCCTTGTTGCGTTTGGACCAGAGGATAAGTGTAATGTCTCCCTTACTCCTGCTTCTCTATTTGTATTTGTGTATATGCAGCAGCGGACGACCAAGGGAACACCAGCTGTCATCTGCCCTATACACATGGCAGCAGTCCCTGAACGGCCGCTTTCTCGGACACATAATCTTTAATAACAACGTTATGAATTAATTTAGAACCTCCTTAATTTTTACCTGCATTCTGGTAAGTTGGTTGAAATTACAGAAAAAGTTTCAGTTCGCTTGAATAAAATCTTTGCCTTCTAGAATTTGTAGAGTGGAACTGACGGTAGATCGTTACCTTTGAACTATAACTTTAAAAGTTGGTTGTTATTAATATTTCGGTCCTAAAATTTGTTATAGCTCTATTATTTAATAAGTTTTCTGATGTGTTGTAACTAAAACTTTCTAGCATTAAAATGGCAGGTACTTAATCTATTACAAATGGGTATGTTTTAGTTACAAATTTGGTTTTCATTAAATTACTCGAAAACTAATAGAGGTAGCTTGACGTGGTCTCTTGGTTATTATTTTTAGGTTGAACTGAAGTATCATACAAATTTATACATTTCTAAGTCTAATATTTAACCCCTTCAATTTCCCTTAAAACGTGGCTTCTGACTGTAATTTTTATTCTATCCAGCTGAAACATGCACCATTTATATTTGACATGCATTGGCAAAATATGACCAAATTCTGACTTTCTATCTTTATTATTTAGCGCCACTTATTTTTTTCTTAAAAGTGTATTTTTATGAAACCTATTGATTTAATTACTTTAAGACTTGACATTTAAAACGTTATAACATTGAAGTATATGTTGACAAAGTCTGAATAAGAAATTTTGACTTTTAATCTCATATTTAACTATGGTGCACTACCTGTGCGCTACGCACAGACGCGTTAAGGTGACGTGGTGCTACTAGCAATGGAAATGCCGTGTGGCTAGGGCCTCCCGTCGGGTAGACCGTTCGCCTGGTGCAAGTCTTTCGAGTTGACGCCACTTCGACGACTTGCTTGTCGATGGGGATGGAATGATGATGATAAGGACAACACAACATCCAGTCCCTGAGCGAAGGAAATCTCCGACTCAGCCGGGAATCGAACCCTGGCCGTCTGGTATGACATTCCGTCGCGCTGACCACTCAGCTACCAGGGGCGGACGCTACTAACAGTGAGCTGGGGTAAGTCCCGGCACACTCGCTCGCCTCTGTATCTCACAAACGTTACAGCGCATGTTTCGCTTCAAGGTGTTGGCATAAATTTGTATTTGGGGATGATGACGTACATTTCCCATCATTCCAAGATACATTTCAAGTTTCTCAACAGTAACTTCAGCTATGCTTTTCTGGCCATTAGTCCATATGACCTTTTTTTGCTCCGTATGTGATAACGCTAGGGACTCGTCCGTCAGATGGAACATTCAGCAAATTACCAGATCGCGAGAGGAGTATGTTACATTCTGATAACCTCTCTTAATGATCATCAATAACAAATACGACACTCCAAATGAAATCGGGATCTCAAGCTCAGTGGATGAAAAGACCTAACAGAAAGTAACACATCGTCGGTCCTTGACGACAGTTGAATGGGTTGTACAAGATTCTGTGTACAGGATACTTCGGTGTCCATTGTATCCTACCTCCACACTAGCAGTTCGTCCAGCGCCTACAGAGAGCTCTCAGTGGCAGGTGACTAATACAGCTGAGGGTTCATGTTCATTATTATGAAGTTCATTTTGAAACAAAATTGTACTAAAAGACATAACTACAAGTGAAAAAAATTGGCCTAAATAACATCAGTATCATAAGTATTTGGCTGAGAACCACACCCATGTGTAAAGCGTATACATAAAGATCATTGTTCTCTCTTTCTTTGGAGAAACCATATCGATAACTTTTTCATTGATTCAGGTACACTTTGAATAATGTCCGATTGTATGGTGAGTGCTGTTAAAACACTTACCTAGTATCGATCACTGTGCTTCTTAAAAATGTCTTACACCTCATAACCGTTGAGAAACATCTCTCAATCTGAACGATATTCAGAGGTATCATGGAGCTAACTGACAATAATTTGCATGTTTCTAAAACACCGTTTCAAGGTCAATTCAGTTACGAAGCGAAGAAGACGCGTAGGTTTGTTCTCGATTCACAAGTCTTGCCGCCTGTTGATAACACCTGCTTCATTTTCTTTCTCTGTGATTAGATATGCTTCTATTGAGTATGCCATCTGGTGAATAGTGAACTGTTTTTCATATTTCGAAAAGTTCTGAGAGTCAGCGACATAAAGGGATGTAGTAGAGTTGAAATTTACAAATGAATACCTTTCCTTTATTATGCTCCTTATTACTTGTCTTGTTTAGTTACATTTATACAAGGCGATTTTGTCAACTGGAGGAAAACTGCAGAAAATGATTCGTGACAGGATGAGCAAAAGAGGTCATGCGGATGTATGACCGGAAATATGTTCCAGTGAAGGCAGAACCACTTGAAGGCGGAGGGAAAGATCTTTGACAGTGTAAATTTGAATGAATGAAAGCACTCACGAGAAAACACCAGGAAAATGGGAACATTCTCTCTGTACCAATGTTTTAACTCCACACGCAAGAGCGCAATGGTCTGCAGCACCACTATGTACAGGCACACTACTCTTCGTACCACCAGAGGCACATCTCCCAGCAGAGTAGGCAGGACCACGCACAGAACGTGCAGCTATGCCCGCCCATGAGGCGTTGTTGTTGTTGTTGTTGTTGTCTTCAGTCCTGAGACTGGTTTGATGCAGCTCTCCATGCTACTCTATCCTGTGCAAGCTTCTTACACTCCCAGTTCTTACTGCAACCTACATCCTTCTGAATCTGCTTAGTGTATTCATCTCTTGATCTCCCTCTACGATTTTTACCCTCCACGATGCCCTCCAATGCCAAATTTGTGATCCCCTGATGCCTCAGAACATGTCCTACCAACCGATCCCGTCTTCTGGTCAAGTTGTGCCACAAACTTCCCTTCTCCCCAATCCTATTCAATACTTCCTCATTAGTTGTGTGATCTACCCATCTAATCTTCAGCATTCTTCTGTAGCACCACATTTCGAAAGCTTCTATTCTCTTCTTGTCCAAACTATTTATCGACCATGTTTCACTTCCACACATGGCTACACTCCATACAAATACTTTCAGAAACGACTTCCTCACACTTAAATCTATACTCGATGTTAACAAATTTCTCTTCTTCAGAAGCGCTTTCCTTGCCATTGCCAGTCTACATTTCATATCGTCTCTACTTCGACCATGATCAGTTATTTTGCTCCCCAAATAGCAAAACTCCTTTACTACTTTGAGTGTCTCATTTTCTAATCTAATTCCCGCAGCATCACCCGATTTAATTCTACTACATTCCATTATTCTCGTTTTGCATTTGTTGATGTTCATCTTATATTCTCCTTTCAAGACACTGTCCATTCCGTTCAACAGCTCTTCCAAGTCCTTTGCTGTCTCTGACAGAATTACAATGTCATCGGCGAACCTCAACGTTTTTATTTCTTCTCCATGGATTTTAATACCAACTCCGAATTTTACTTTTGTTTCCTTTACTGCTTGCTCAATATACAGATTGAATAACATCGGGGACAGGCTACAACCCTGTTTCACTCCCTTCCCAACCGCTGCTTCCCTTTCATGCCCCTCGACTCTTATAACTGCCATCTGGTTTCTGTACAAATTGTAAATAGCTTTTCGCTCCCTGTATTTTACCCCTGCCACCTTTAGAATTTGAAAGAGAGTATTCCATTCAACATTGTCAAAAGCTTTCTCTAAGTCTACAAATGCCAGAAATGTAGGTTTGCCTTTCCTTAATCTAGCTTCTAAGATAGGTCGTAGGGTCAGTATTGCCTCACGTGTTCCAACCTTTCTACGGAATCCAAACTGATCTTCGCCGAGGTCTGCTTCTACCAGTTTTCCCATTCATCTGTAAAGAATTCGCGTTAGTATTTTGCAGCTTTGACTTATTAAACTGATAGTTCGGTAATTTTAACATCTGTCAACACCTGCTTTCTTTGGGATTGGAATTATTATATTCTTCTTGAAGTCTGAGGGTATTTCGCCTGTCTAATACATCTTGCTCACCAGATGCTAGACTTTTGTCAGGACTGGCTCTCCCAAGGCCGTTAGTAGTTCTAATGGAATTTTGTCTACTACCGGGGCATTGTTTCGACTAAGGTCTTTCAGTGCTCTGTCAAACTCTTCACGCAGTATCATATCTCCCATTTCATCTTCATCTACATCCTCTTCCATTTCCATAATATTGTCCTCAAGTATATCGCCCTTGTATAGACCCTCTATATACTCGTTCCACCTTTCTTTTTTCCCTTCTTTGCTAAGAACTGGGTTTCCATCTGAGCTCTTGATATTCATACAGGTGGCTCTCTTTTCTCCAAAGGTCTCTGTAATTTTCCTGTAGGCAGTATCTGTCTTGCCCCTAGTGAGATAAGCCTCTACATCCTTACATTTGTCCTCTAACCATCCCTGCTTAGCCATTTTGCACTTCCTGTTGATCTCATTTTTGAGACGTTTGTATTCCTTTTTGCCTGCTTCATTTACTGCATTTTTATATTTCCTCCTCTTATCAATTAAATTCAATATTTCCTCTGTTACCCAAGGATTTCTACTAATCCTCGTCTTTTTGCCTACTTGATCCTCTGCTGCCTTCACTACTTCATCTCTCAAAGCTACCCATTCTTCTTCTACTGTATTTCTTTCCCCATGCCTATCAATTGTTCCCTTATGCTCTCCCTGAAACTCTGTACACCCTCTGGTTTAGTCAGTTTATCCAGGTCCCATCTCCTTAAATTCCCACCGTTTTTGCAGTTTCTTTAGTTTTAATCTACAGTTCATAACCAACAGATTGTGGTCAGAGTCTACATCTGCCCCTGCAAATGTCTTACAATTTAAAACCTGGTTCCTAAATCTCTGTCTTACCATTATATAATCTATCTGATACCTTCTAGTATCTCCAGGATTCTTCCATGTATACAACCTTCTTTTATGATTCTTGAACCAAGCGTTAGCTATGATTAAGTTATGCTCTGTGCAAAATTCTACCAGACGGCTTCCTCTTTCATTTCTCTCCCCCAATCCATATTCACCCACTATGTTTCCTTCTCTCCCTTTTCCTACTGTCGAATTCCAGTCACCCATGACTATTAAATGTTCGTCTCCCTTCACTACCTGAATAATTTCTTGTATCTCATCATACATTTCATCAATTTCTTCATCATCTGCAGAGCCAGTTGGCATATAAACTTGTACTACTGTAGTAGGCATGGGCTTCGTGTCTATCTTGGCCACAATAATGCGTTCACTATGCTGTTGGTACTAGCTTACCCGCACTCCTATTTTTTTATTCATTATTAAACCTGCTCCTGCATTACCTCTATTTGATTTTGTATTTATAACCCTGTATTCACCTGACCAAAAGTCTTGTTCCTCCTGCCACCGAACTTCACTAATTCCCACTATATCTAACTTCAACCTATCCATTTCCCTTTTTAAATTTTCTAACCTACCTGCCCGATTAAGGGATCTGACATTCCACGCTCCGATCCGTAGAACGCCTGTTTTCTTTCTCCTGATAACGACGTCCTCTTGAGTAGTCCCCGCCCGGAGATCCGAATGGGGGACTATTTTACCTCCGGAATATTCTACCCAAGAGGACGCCATCATCATTTAACCATACAGTAAAGCTGCATGCCCTCGGGAAAAATTACGGCTGTAGTTTCCCCTTGCTTTCAGCCGTTCGCAGTACCAGCACAGCAAGGCCATTTTGGTTAGTGTTGCAAGGCCAGATCAGTCAATCATCCAGACTGTTGCTCCTGCAACTACTGAAAAGGCTGCTGCCCCTCTTCAGGAACCATACGTTTGTCTGGCCTCTCAACAGATATCCCTCCGTTGTGGTTGCACCTACGGTACGGTTATCTGTATCGCTGAGGCACGCAAGCCTCCCCACCAACGGCAAGGTCCATGGTTCATGGGGGGGCTTGACGCGTTACAGAAGGATTAGTAGACCCAAGAGGCCGCGGCAGTACCCCACTGCCACATATTATGGGTGAACCGCTACATTTCGTTCAGTGTCACCATGCCATGGGGATTCCCGTATTCCACAGTTGGATACTGTGAAGGCTGACTTTACAGCCACTCGTAAAGGGTGCCTTATCTGTGAGTACGACGGATGTCAGGAATCCCAGCACTTGGTGGCCCGCGTGACGGACCAGCTGCGAAATCGTCGTCGCAGGGCCAGGTCCGTAGGCAATAAGACCTGCAGGTGTTGTAAGCGATACCTGTAACTGGAAATTGTCGTGCACAGTGTTTCACACAGTCGTCTAGCTTACCGAGCACTGGCCGAGCACTTGCCTGGTTCTGATACTTGGGCCACTGTCAAAGACCTCTTATGTCCGTCTTGATATGGGTATACCTCCCTTGGAACGCTTTTCTGGTCATTAGTCCATTTGACGTTTTTTGCTACTTGTCCTCTCAGGCATCGATTTCTGCAGTTTGTCCCACTTTAGCAAAATCACTCTGCATCGATATTTTCGTTCTTCGTTTTTTTTTTCAAAATAGATACTATTATAAATATACGTTTGCATGAAAGTGTATGTTATTACTAATTTCACAATTACCTTATAATTAATCCAGTCGATGCAATTATGGATTACAGCTTGGCACCTTAGCCCTCTCTCCGTAAATCATCCACGTTTCCAACCTCTAAATATAGTTTTACCCACTTCAGGATAAGTGTCTTTGACTTTCTAAGAATTTCAGCAGCAGCTCCATGTGAAAGTTTTTGTCCCTTAGGATGATTTGCTGCCCCGTAACGCTTCAGATATTTTGCACTCATTTTAAACTGCAACCGTCAAAACAAAACATTCAGCTCTCACATCGTTTGTGTATACACTGTGCAAAAGCGCATTGAATACAGACTATAGACCACTACCGGAGATGTCGCTGCGGACGTTACATTGAAAATTATGGTGTACACTTTCTTGTGGAAATGACTGTATATCGAAAACTAGCTGGGCACTGTATTTCTTCAAGAAAAGGCTGTCCTAACAAGCAGCCTTTCCTCAGGACGCCTCTTACTGTGACATACCGTTTGGAATCCCCACTCCCTCTCATCCCCCCTCGACCAGTCCAAATTAGAGAGAAATTATGTCTTTCAGCGTCTTTGGTGACGTCGGAGTAAAACGCGAGATAATATTTCGTAATTACATTTTCACCCAGAAACATTGTGAGGAAATCTTTATTAAAGATGTATAGGCTCTTAGCTTAGCTTTATTAGTTACAAAAATATCGATATCAACTCCACTTTTTCAAATATAACTACCGTATCTTTTGCTGCCAGTGCCGCAGTTTAAAAGAAACGAAGTCATCGCTGTTTCGCTCTTTAAAATCCGATTGCTAGTGTCGGAGTAATTAGATTATTTAAAAATTGGAATTTATCTGCTTTGAGCATGAAACCGATTACTGAATTATGTGGAAGTTCACGATTTCATACCCAAATAAGCAAATACGTCATGACGGATAAGAAGAAGGAAGTGTTAAACCGCCGCGTTGCCGGTATAAAAGGAGTACAGAGGAAATGTAGCTTTCTTTATGTTGTGTTGTTCACGCGACTCGAATGCTTGTTAGTTCTAAAAAATTAATGTTCTTCACAAACAAAGGATATTCTACATCCTTATGTATAACGCAGAAAGAACGCGAAGAGCGCAAATGAATTGTACGCATAAAAGTATACCATCAAACAGTGTACAACAGGAAAGACAATTTAGTGAATGTGGAAAAAAATTGTTATTGGAAGGGCTCTAGGATATCACACAGAGAATAAGGCGCAAGCCTGCAACGAGCGGAGCGAAGAAAACCGATCTTGTGGCATTTGTTGCTCGTAATCCACATGTTAGTCCCAGAGGCCCCTGGAAGAAGTCAGCCCACTGCTGTTCGCATTTTGCTTGCAAACAGCTTCCGTACGTACCGCGCGTCACTTCGCTGGCAGAGCAACCAGCTGGATTGCGGAAGACGCCTTGAATGCTGCTGCTCCGGTCTGATCCCATATTCGGAGAATAGGTTCTTTCTTCAAATAATTGTTAATTCGGCTGAAGCTACCTTTACAAACCACGGAAAGCTGAATGCAAGGAATGTGTACTATCGGGTTGCTGAGAATCCTTACTGCCTGAGGCAACCCGTAAAGCAGAGGCAGTAGAATGTGAAAGTTTGGTGCGGGATTATTGGAGACTTTGTGATTGGTCCTTACTTCAATGAAGTAACATTAAGTATTACAAGATAAGCACAATTTCTTTTCGAAGTGTTCCCAGCTGTCCTAGGTGAAGAAGCATTTGAAATAAGTAAAACAGTGGGTGCCTGACTGATTAGTTCGCTCGCGGCTAGGAAAGTGCTCAACCAGCTCTATCCTGGTCGCTGGGTAGGATGTGAAGGAGTTGTCAGTTGGCCTACATGTTGGCCTGATTTGATATCATTGGATGTTTTTGTCTGGACTAAACTCAAAGATGAAGTCAATGCAGAAGTTCTGACAACGCAGAAGGGTTTAAAATCTCTCCTTATTGCAGCATGTGCAACAGTATGGAAGGAATCTCTTCATTGTGTCCAGACGTCCTTGAACCAGCGACAGCAAACGTGTATTTAACTAGAAAGTGGATATTTCGAACACTTGATTTCATAAATTGATTCTAAGGAAGTGTTTATGACCGCATTCTTTTGCGTGTTTCCTTTTTGTTGCTGTTGGTGATGTATTTTTGCAATATACACTGATGAGCCAAAATATCATAACCACCTCCTGAATGGCTTGTTTGTCCTTCCTTAGAGGGAAATACGTAAGTGATTCTGCGTACCCGAGATCCGACAGTTTGTTGGTAAGTTTGCGGATGTATGTGGCATTAGATGTATACCAAAGGTCACGTAAATCGCGTAAATGATTGGTCACTGATTTATGTACGCGGTGATGGCGCCGGAGAGTGACCCATCAAGGTTTCATAGGATTTACATCAGGCGAATTTGACCGCCGACACGTCAATGTGGGTCCACCATAATGCTCCTCAAAGCACTGTAGCACGGTTCTGGCTCCGAGACAAGGATAGTAATACTACTGAAAGATAACATCGCCATCGGGGAAGACATGAAGCTTGAAAGGATGCAGGTGGCTTGCAGCTGTCAGTATGTCTTTGCAATGGATCCCATGTAAGCGCAGGAGAATGTCTCTTGTTGCATAATACCGCTCCCACCTGCCTGCGTCCGTGGCGCGCTGCACGTTTCGACCCGCTGTTCACCTCGACGACGGCGTTTGTGCAGACGACCATCGACCTAGAGTAGCAAAAATGTGATTCACCCGAAGACCAGACATGCTTCCATTCATCGACGGTCGAATCCTGATGGTCCCTTGCCCGCTATAGTCTAATTGAGGATCTCGTTGGCACAACATGTGAACACGGAGGGGTGGTCTGCTGCGGAACTTCTTGCTCAACGATGTACGATGAACGGTGTGCTCCGAAACACTTGTAAGTTTCCCAACATTGTGCTTTTTCGGCGGAGATGCTACAGATCACCATCTACCATGCTTTACAGAATAGAAAAACCTCCTAATCCCACGTTCTATGAGGAGTATGGGTGTCCAATCATTTCGCGCCTAGTGGTAGTTTTATTGTCCTTCTGCCTCTTTCTGTAGATGTCTCGACAGTAGCACATTAACATTCGACCAGTTTCACCATTTACGAGATACTCACTCGCAGACTCTGTGTAAAAAGTCGCTTGTTGTTGTTGTGGTCTTCAGTCCTGAGACTGGTTTGATGCAGCTCTCCATGCTACTCTATCCTGTGCAAGCTTCTCCATCTCCCAGTACTTACTGCAACCTACAACCTTCTGAATCTGCTTAGTGTATTCATCTCTTCGTCTCCCTCTACGATTTTTACCCTCCACGATGCCCTCCAATGCTAAATTGGTGATCCCTTGATGCCTCAGAACATGTCCTACCAACCGGTCCCTTCTTCTCGTCAAGTTCTGCCACAAACTCCTCTTCTCCCCAATTCTACTCAATACCTTCTCATTAGTTATGTGATCTACCCATCCAATCTTCAGCATTCTTCTGTAGCACCACATTTCGAAAGCTTCTATTCTCTTCTTGTCCAAACTATTTATCGTCCATGTTTCACTTCCATACATGGCTACACTCCACACAAATACTTTCAGAAACGACTTCCTGACACTTAAATCTATAATCGATGTTAACAAATTTCTCTTCTTCAGAAACGCTTTCCTTGCCATTGCCAGTCTACATTTTATACCCTCTCTACTTCGATCATCATCAGTTATTTTGCTCCCCAAATAGCAAAACTCCTTTACTACTTTAAGTGTCTCATTTCCTAATCTAATTCCCTCAGCATCTCGCTTATCTTAGTGGATTACCCCATTTCCAGCCCATATCTTCGCTAGGGTAATCCCCCGCCTATGCCTGCTCGGCTTACATACTTATGTTACCACGCCACCTGCCCGCAACGCAACCAGGCAGCATGTAGCATCGCCATGAGCAGTGGTCATAATGTTTCAGCTTATTGGTGTAAAGGTTTATCTTGACGTTAAACGTATGTGAGGGTGTAATGCTGTGTTGGGATGTGATTTTAATGTGTTGTGATCTGACTGTCCTCAGACTTCAGAAAAAAATTATTTAATTGGTCCTAACTGACTAATGTTCTTAAATAACCCATTCAGGATCAGTGCGGTAAATGCTAATCCTAGCTAAATAAGAATAGTAGGATGCTATCGAGATATATAATTCAAAGAAACAAGGAAATTGCAAAACATAATCTGTACAGTTACAGCGTTCAGTTAATTCTACTGATCAGACTAAGTTTATGATTGGCACAGCACCTACCTTCTACGCAAAAATCACGCCCCCCGTTTTCACGACAGGAACACTTAAAAGATTGATGTTGTCCAACTTCTTTGTTAGTAAAAACCTCCATCCTGACGGGCGATGAAAACAGAGATCTCAGAGAACAGTCTAGTGCAACTGAACACCTTTTAGCGCTACAGTTCCCTATTTCTCACGCTGCGGCACGTATATCGCCATAAAAAGTCGAAGGGAAAGCACGTCTGTTGCATCAATGTGCGGAAGGCTGCGGCCATCATGGACCCGAAGTATGATTTGCAGATCTGAATTTAACTAAACTGAGGACGTGTGGTTGCGTCCACAAACTCCAACGTTCGAAGTTACTCAAGTATGGAGTCCGTTCACGAGTCAAGACAATTTGCTTGCACACTTGACAGGAGAAAACACTTGACTCAAGTGCATGGTCATAAGTGAGCACTTTGGAATGGCTAAAGCTCCACGGAGAAACGCTTATTAGCTCTTCTGCTTGTAGAGAAACAAAATAATTCTGCTTCAAGTGGCACAATCGGCACTTTCTCAGACTAAGTCTGAGAGTGATCACTGAACGCTTTGCCAGCAAGGTGTCAAACAAATTACACACTCTACAGCGATGTGTGTCAGCTGGACACCCACCAGAGACTCTCTGACACATTCTGCCTCAATATTAACAAAGCTCAGTTCACTAATGTCGACTTTCTAATGAGATAATGGTGACCTTCGTTACAACCTGATTTCCTCCTACTCTTTCTAGGCATGAAACCGCTGGCCAAACCCGAGCGGTTCATACAAAATATTCTAGAAGTTTAAAGCAATGTCCACCTGAAGGATTTAGTTAATCACAAGGCCTCCTGGATTCAACAATGGGCAAGTGCTATGTATTCTATGTGGGAAGAATTCTTAACCTAGCCGGTAGGTGTGGCCGAGCGGTTCTAGGCGCTTCAGTTTGGAACCGCGTTGCTGCTACGGCCGCAGGTTCGAATCCTGCCTCGGGCATGGTTGTGTGTGATGTCCTTAGGTTAGTTAGGTTTAAGTAGTTCTAAGTTGTAGTGGACTGATGACCTCAGATGTTAAGTCCCATAGTGCTCAGAGCCATTTGAACCATTTGAATTCTTAACCGTTGACTGCTGGGCGCTTATGTGGTGGCGACAGGGGAAACATTCCCACAGGGCTTGTTATGTGGCTGTCTTTACTGCCGCTTATCAACTTGCACTCAAGCCCCTGCCAGTAGGAGAGGATGACGCTCGCTGGGCCGCTCCACAGGACAACTTTGCGCCGGGCTGTAAATTCTGTCCTCTGTCCACTGACAAAAAACTCCGAGCTTAATGTTTGTCGTTTCCTCGGCCTCTCGCTGTCGTAGCCAGCGCAAAAATTACTTTTGTAACGCATATAGTACTGCAGTTGTTAGTGTGAAACTGTCCAGTGATTAATAAAGTGATACCCCACCGAACCTTAGATACCAAATTAATATATATGTTAATGTAATAAATCAAATTAACTACGTTAACAGGTCACGTGAGGAGGTAAAATACCATGGCATTACAAGGGGGATTACCTTGTTTTCTGAAATGAATTAATTAGATTGAAATAATGAATGACTACTAAAATGAAACAAGAGCCTGCTCAAGTGAGTGACATTGACTTGCGGCTGGTCCAGCGCATCCTTCTGAGAATTTCCCTGAGGGCTCTCTCCCGAGTGCTGGCAGTTCATTCCAGTGTGTTTCCAAATGGCTTCATACTCATGTACACCATGCAAATCCAAATACAAATGTAAATTAAGATAAATAACTACTGAAAATCACTGGCAATAATATGCATTTCATTTCTTGATGTTGACTAATTATTCCAGTCTAATGGGTCTTTACTTTCAGATTTATATTAATTAAGCAACAGTTTTGGAAGAAACGCATCACCCCAAATGCAGCCGCTTATGTTGTGGAGTTAACGACATGAGACGCTAATGCCATAGTCCAGCTGCCTCTAGTCTTCAGTCAATGGTATGAGATGAAACAGAACTTTGAGGGAGTCCCCGGATGGCAGGCGCTGATGTGACGTGGTTACGATATGCTTGTGTACAGCATAACGATCCTTCCTGTGGTGGTGAGACCTTGTCGACCGGAACCATGACGACGAGTACTCTCCCTTCTTGTGCCCATGCAGTCATCGGGCCACTGTGACATCAGAATCTGGACATTGCACGATTTGACCACCCGGCCAAATGGAGACCCACAATGATGCCAATTTCAGGTCCTGACAAATGCTGATAACGCTGTCTAACACGACCACGCATCATCTTCGTGCTCTTCACAGTGATCACTCAATATCTGATGCTGTCCACGCCTCTCTTACATATGCCACCAGGCCTTGTAATAATACTAAACACGGACAATACTAACGTGTCCTGCTCGCCATTCTACCTGTCGTACATTGAAATCCAACCATTCGTTTGGGTACCTCACACTTTATACCAGACAGTGGGAAATTTAAACTGTGTGCCTGACCAGAAATCGAACCTGGACCTTAGCCTTTCGCGGGCATGTGCTGCACCGTCAGAGCTATCCATGCACGACTCACGACCCGCTGTGCTTCCAACAGTACCTCATCTCCTACCTTCCAAATTTCACAGTTGTTCTCCTGCGTGCTTGTTGTTACTAGCACCCCCCAGCAGAAAGGATACTGAGGAGCCATGGCTAGCAACTGCCTGAGGGATTGTTTCTAGAACGAACTTTCACTCTGCATCGGAATGTTTGCTGATTTGAAACTTCTGGGCTGATTAAATGGTTCAAATGGCTCTGAGCACTATGGGACTTAACATCTCGGGTCATCAGTCCCCTAGAACTTAGAACTACTTAAACCTAAATAACCTAAGGACATCACACACATCCATGCACGAGGCAGGATTCGAACCTGCGACCGTAGCGGTCGCGCGGTTCCAGACTGAAGTGCCTAGAACCGCTCGGCCACATCGGCCGGCTGGGCTGATTAAAAATTGTGTGTCGGACCATAATATTAACCTGGGAGTTTTGCCTTTCGCTGGCAAGTGCTCAATCACTTAAGCTATTCGAGCACGACGCACGATTCGCCCTCGCAGTTTTACTTCCACCAGTACCTAATTACTAAAGCCCGCCCGGCTAGCCGCTCGGTCTAACGCGCTGCTTCCCTAGCGGGAAGGCGTGTCGCTCCCTGGCACGAATCCGCCTGGCGGATTAGTGTCGAGGTCCGGTGTGCCGGCCAGCCTGTGGGTGGTTTTTAAGGCGGTTTTCCATCTACCTGGGCGGATGCAGACTGGTTTCCCTTATTCCGGCTCAGTTACACTATGTCGGCGATTGCTGCACAATCACTGTCTCCACGTACACGTACACGTACACGTTCACCGTAATTACTCTACCACGCAAACATTTGGGGTTACACTCGTCTGGTACGAGACGTTCCCGGAGGGTCCACTGGGGACCGATCGCACAATAACTCCGGGTTCGGTGTGGGATTGCTGTGGGGTTGTGAACCACTGAGGGCTATGGCGGGACGAAACCTCTCCGTCGTTTCTAGATCCCCGGTTTAAATACACAATACATCTCATTACCGGAGGAAGTAAAGCTGTAAGAATGCGTCGTGCCTGGGTAGGTCAGTCGACAGAGCTCTTGCCCGCCAAAGGCAAAGGCCGCAGGTTCGCGTCCCAGTCTGGCAAACAGCCTTAATCTGGTAGCAAGTTTCAAATTAGCGTACACTCCGCTATAGAGTGGAAAATTCATTCTGGAGTGCATTTGCACATTTTAATTTGGCGTCGTTTGAATGGATATTTGCGTGGATTTGAACCGCAACGACTTGCCAAGGAGACGTGACTGACCTCAACAGTGACCACCGTCTGTTGAAACTAATCGTGCTTTGCAAAATATCAAATGTGAACTTTCTAATGAAACCTATTTAGCAAGTAACAAAACGTGTCTGTGTGTGATTTGTTAAGAAGTGGGTGATTTTTTGCTCATATCTAGTCCAATGGAAACTATCAACACAGCAATTCAGAGGCCCTCCGTACGTGACGGCGCATAGTATCCTGATGAAACGAGTGCGCTTTGAAAAAGATTCCCACTTTAACACTAGTACTTTCGGAAAATTCCTACATCTGAGGATGGAGTGGAATATTCTGAATGAAATACTATACTGCCTTAGGAATAAAATGTTTTTTCTACCTTCTTACTTGTAGTCTAAATCAGATTTATCTGTTTTATATTACAATTACATGAAAAACACAGATGTAACGATCCGTAATATTTTAATTTTGACCTTCACTCTTAAGCCATCAAAAGACACTTCAGCTGCTAGTAGCATGCATCGATGCACTCACTCTGTAACTATCAACTAAAACTCATGTATAATATATGTGTGTAGACCTACACAAACGAAAACTCATATCTCTAAGACTTCCCAAGTATGGAGGAAAATGGGATTCCTGAAAATGGCGTGAGAAATACAATCAAAGAAGGCTTCTAACTGCAACTTCAGGAATCGTTTCCCATCTTTGTCTTATAAAACACGACTCACAAACAGCTAAAAGAAGGAGGAGCAAAACTTACTCGATTCTCAGACAGACGGTTTCTCGAAGCTGGCTCCCGACTTGAGAGTTAAAACGACAGCAAATTCACAGGGCGACGTAAGTTTAATAACAGTGTTATTCGAAGATCTGTTAATGCAGATTGTGGAAACGCGAGTAACGACGGAAAACAAGGTACCTTTGGCATGTATTTCTCCCACTAACGTTCACGTTACCTGGATTCCAAATAAAATGCTTGAGTAACCGCTTATGAACTCGCATGTGAAAACAGAAAGCTTGCTAGACGACTGAAGCTATTGCTGAGGAGTCTTTTGTTTGCTAGTAATAACGCTGGGAGCCGTTCCGTTTTATATCCCCCTATAAGCCGTCACGAACTGCCTCAGTAGCCGATACGGTTACCTCACCTTGGCACGTGCTAGAGGCACGGGTACCTATCCGTATGCTGGGTGATTCAGCTAAGCTATTCACATCAGGTATGTCGTGTAGCAGTTAGAGATATCGGAGTGTTGCTTTCATCCAGATGAACCGGGACACAGTTCTCGCTAAATGACGAATAGTCTCTTTTCATAGTTACACTATGTTATCAAAACTATCCGGACACCTCTTAGTGGACATTAATACGGGATGTGTCCACCCTACGTCTCTGCGACGGCTTCAGCTCTCCTAAGGGCACTTTTAGTGATGTTGTAAGACGTCGTGGTCTCCTGACCTTAATTGCTTACATATTCCGCCCTCACAATCATATTCCGCACATCAAGACGCTTCATTCGAACCCAAACTCGATAAGATAAAGTCAATGTTGTATGAATTCAAGTAAACGATATGCAAATAACAAGTAAGCGCACCGTGGTTGAAATACTCGTGGCTGGCGCACACACATACATTCCCCTATCTACGTCGGCCAGCGACCGCCCGTAGAGCAGAAAGCGTTTGCCCGAGTGAAAGGGAGAACGACCCCGTGTTCGGATTAATAGCAAATTCCGCTACATTGTGTGGGAGCGGCCAGCCTACGCATTCTTTACACATAGCACGCAGTTTCAGAGATTTTCACAGGGAGACAGCAAACGCCAAACGCCAATGCTACAAGTTTCTGGATTCGTCGCCTTAAATGAAACATCATTCTCCCGTTTTAGAATAGCAGTGCTGATTGGCAGACGATATTTCTGACGCCTTGAGCTGAAGGAGTAATGGAAGAGACCGAAAGATATACCCCTTCATGTCTGGCGTGGAGAGGCACCGTTCCGTTGTCGCTCTTGGAGCAAGGAACAAGTCTCTCCTCAGTACTTCACTGGGAGAGCACCTCTGTCGAGAGCGAATCGAAGTGCTACTCTATATTGAGTCCTTGCGATTAAGCATTGTTCACTGTGTTGGCCGACACACTTATTGTGCGGTGTGAACGGACAGAGTTATAGTTAAACGCCTGCGAGCGAATTTTGAGTGACATCGCGGTGGACTGGTTACCTGACCGGTGTACCACGCCAATAGTTAGACTAGGGGCGAACAGGAATCCTTGACTTCATCAAAGCATAGGGAGAGTTTGATTGGCGAAGGTCATTCTGGGTAGAACGAGAGTTATCTTATTTGTCAGCAGCTAGCGGCGCAGACAGCAGTCATCGCAGCTTACGGTATCGTGCGCTACAGCTATTGCGAGCCCCATATTTCCTCCACAACAGTACACTTCACTTCATTTCACATGTGACAGCCTCGACCGTACCTAGCAACATTCTAAAGGATAATTATTCAAGTTGAGTAGGCGCGCCTCTCAGCCATTCTGCCAAGTCAATAACAATCTTAAAGTGTGTATAGAAATTTCATTAGCGAATCCTATCCTTTAGAGGTAACTTCACATTCCGAAAAGAACCAGGATATAACTTGTTCAATTCATAACTAAAAGTGCCATTGTGATTTCTCAGCATTTTTGCAAAATAAATAATAACTTTCGTTAGTTTCATGTTTTTCTTACACTAACTAGCACTACTCCAGTACCCAAGTATCCCACTAATTACGTAAGAAATTTTGTAAATTTTTGTGTCATTTCCTTACAGCGGATGACTCCATAAGATATTTATTGCTGAAAGTTTTTCAGGCATTTCTCTTTAGAACATTAGGAGCGTCTGTCTGACTTCTGTAGTAGTGTGGGGGTGGAAATTGCATCTTGCAGGAGCCACAGGGTAAAGGGTACACCTCAGATTAATCCATTACGAATAACAGATCAACCCCACACCTCAGAATGTATCTGAATGTCTGTGGAGGAATGGCAGCACATTCTTACTCAAGAGCAAAAACGCCCCCAAACTACTGGATAACACCACTTTTTCTATACTTCCACTGTTGGTCCTACACGTTTTCTAGGAATGCGTCAAAGCCAAACTGGTGAAGCTAGTGATGCTGGGTACTGAGACCTGTAGTGAAAACCGACGTTCTTACTCACCCCAAAGGTGTTCTAACCGACGTTCTTACTCACCCCAAAGGTGTTCTATTGTGTTCAGTTCAGGGCTCTGGGCAGACCTGTTTATTTCAGGAATGTGACTGTCCACAAATCATTGCCTCACAGATGCTGCTTTCCGTCACGCTGACACAAACAACCGTCGTCTCTCGACTGTTCCTCTGCTATAACCAGTACACAATGTCGTAAAATGTGTTCGTGCGCTTCCATATTTAGCGGTTTCCTAAGCACAATAAGGAGATCACATTCTAACCACGGAAAACGCCCCCATAGCGTAACGCCACCTCCTCGGTACTTCCACTGTTCGCATTATACATGATGGGAGGTAACTTTTTCCAGGCATTCGTCAAGCTCAGTTCCTTCCATGGACTGCCACAAAGTGTAGCGTGATTTATCACTCCAGATCATTCTTTTCCAGTCATCCAGTTTCTAGTGGCGACGCTCTTTAGACCACTTGAAGCGGCATTTAGCACTGACTACAGAAATATGTGGCTTCTGAAGAACTGCTTGGCCGTTATATCTCATTCTTTTTAACTCCCTGCGCGCAGTCATATTCATATCTGCACAGCTGGTAGCACCTTGGAATTCACCAGTGGATTCTGCTGCTAGGAAGCATGAACTGATAATAAATGGCGTCGCGCTGTGTGTAGTGACACTCGCCGTTCTGCACTGCCTCGGATGACCATCGTCGGCGAGTATGGTAGAGGTCCCGTTATTCCAGTGTTTTTTAGAAGCGCAGCCGTGTTATTTCTGGCGTCATTGCGTGTGGAGCCACAGGGAACGACTTCCGGTCACGGCTGGTGGTGATTGAGGGACATCTGACGGCACAACGGTACGTCATGGACATACTACGTCCTCAGGTGTTACCTCTCATGCGACAGTACCGTGGTGCCATTTTTCAACAGGACAACGCTCGTCCACAAAAAAAAAAATGGTTCAAATGGCTCTGAGCACTATGGGACTTAACATCTGTGGTCATCAGTCCCCTAGAACATAGAACCACTTAAACCTAACTAACCTAAGGACATCACACACATCCATGTCCGAGGCAGGATTCGAACCTGCGACTGTAGCGGTCACGCGATTCCAGACTGAAGCGCCAGAACCGCACGGCCACACCGGCCGGCGCTCGACCACACAGAGCACGATATAAACCGTGATGTTGAGGTACTCCTGTGTCCAGGGATGTTCCCAGATTAGTCTCTGATATAAGTGAGATCAGCTCAGATGTCAACCCCATTTCATTGTTGGTATTCAAGATACCAACGACCAGTTACAACAGCAGTGGCGCAGCTTTTCTTAGTAGAGGGTACAACGGCGTTATGATGTCCTTCCGAACCCAACCAGTGCTTGCATTCAGACGAAAGAGGGTGCAACGCCAAACTGGTAAGTGGGCTCACACTGCCAAGTTCTTTGTAATTTTGAATCGAGGTTGTAATAACGTGTCATACCTTCTTCTCAATCCGTGAAGTTCGACTTCATTTCGTCCTGCCCTTGTGGGTGATTCATCCCTTTTTTTGTCAAGCAGCGTAACAGAGTAATTCTATTAAATAAGAGTGCGGATAAATGCGCGTAGTGAAGCACTCAGAGTAACTTAAAAACTGTTCAGAGGTATGTAGGGGCAACAGGGAGATTGGAACAAAAATTCAGGAAACAGAAATTGAACTACGTGCTGAGAGGCGGAAAAAACTTGTTATCAAACAAACTTCATACGACAGTGTGGAAAAAGTCGAAGAAGTACTGAGCGATAGCCAGAGAGGTTTCAGTGAAAGTAAACGCTCTCGATGCGTTTGTGAGCTCACGTTTATTAACAGTGAGAGAATTATAGAGAGTCAGGAATTCTTTCTTGAAATTTATGAAACAGTAGAAAGTTTTTCCAAGTGTCAATTGTATCTAGATATTTAGAATTACAAATTCTGAGGGAATAAGTATAAAAATAAAAGTAATTTCCAGTATGTACCAAAATGAAACCAGGACAAAAACAGTGAAAAGACAGGATGATATCAAAATTGGTATAAGTCAGAGATGGGGGATATTCGCTTCATTTAGTGGCGCTAAAGGGGCAAAGAAGGATGTGATAAAAATGTTTGGCGGAATTGTGTTGGAAAGAGTAAACTGTAAAAATATTAAGTAGGTGAAAGACATTTGCCTCCTGGATGAAAATAACGAATGATAGACAAGCAGTTATATGCAGGGGGAGCTGTTTAGCAGCAATTTCGAGTTAAGCATGTATAAAGAAACGTAAAAAATGACGTGAGGCAGCAGAAACGAGATAATAGCCTGCCAAAACAAAAACTGCGGTATAGCAGTAAAAGAACTGTAAGACTTGTTTCACGCAGGAAGAAAATTTACTCATCCTGAATTTAGTAAAGAAAACAGGATGTAGCGCAGCGTCGAGAAGGAAATGTAATCCAGCAGAGGAATTAGACTGGCAGCGTGCTCGGTGAGCGATTGAAGAAACTGTTTCTGAAACAGCAACGTGACTTTGCATACAAGTTAGCGTATTTTCGAGGAAGAGTCCGACAACATATTGCTTCCTCTATAAATGTCTCGATAAGTGGCCACCAAGAGAAAATCAGAGAAATTTGAAATGAAAACGAGGTTCTTGAAATGTTCGCAGTTGCGAATATGGAAAAGCATCAGCTGTGTAATGGAATGACGACCACGAAAGTTTATGCCGGACCAGGACTCGAACCCGTCGGTAACGGACTCCTTATCGTTTGGCTATCCGCGCACGACTCACAGCCAGACTCAAAACTTCCATATGTCATCAACCATGTGTCTACAACCTGCACTCGTACATTCATTATTTGTATTTCCGTACAGGCAGATTCACTAATTGTCTGGAAGTGCAGGTGGAGGAGAAATAGAATTTATTGATTTTGAGAATGAAATAAGCAGTGGTTGCTCAGGATTTTGGCGTGAGAATATTATGAAAAGTATGTAGGATGTAAAGTATGGGGAAGAGTGACGTGAACCTAGCACGTTTGAAGCAAAACATGTAAACGATCACATCTATACGTTTTTATTCTTCCCAAGTCTTCGATTGAATTGATGGTGTTCCACATCTTTTTCTAGCTTGTACTAATGCCTCAAAGTTCTTCGTACTTGTTATATCCAAGATCCTTTATAAGCTGTTCTGCGTTTTGTAGGATTCCTCTTCTATCGCTCTTTCCATAGCTGAGTTAACTAGTCCCGGATGCTACCTGATTTCTCACTAACCTGTCCCTTTCCGACAATGTTCCAGGTTTGAGTCACGGTCCAGCATTTAGTTTTATTACGCCAGGAAGTTTTGAAACGGAACACACTCCGCTGAGGAGTGAAATGTTCATTCTGAAAACCTGTTCCTACTGCTAAAGGTCTTCCGTGCCTAATCTGTCCACTTAATTTGTAACATTATTTGGTAGCGCCACGTTTCACTTGCATCAAGTTCTTTAGTGTTTTTTCGTTGTATAGCTCACCTCTTTGATTTACTTTATCCCTCATTTGTTGTTATGTAATTCCAGCACTAACGGAGTAACTGTAAAACGCCACCCCAGCGTGAGCTTCGCGAGACACGAACACAGTGTTTGGTTTGTTACGTCTTGTACTCTGTGTATTCTCTTTGTACTGTTATGTATAGGGCGCTCACACTGGTTTCTTATGGATGTTCTGGTACTGATCTCTTACTTAGTGTTGTGTACATAGTTCCGCGTAGTCAGCGTGCACACAACTTTCCCACTAGAGCGCGCCCCGCTAAGCACAACAGCGCAGGCGCAGCGCTCGTCCATCTCCGCACTACAAGATGGCGCTGCCTTAGAGACGGACCAAATTCTGCTTCCGCCGATCCGCGTATTCATATGTCACGCAGCCAATGAGATTGCTGCTAACGTAGAACCTTTTCTCCTCGCGGATCACACTCCGCAGTGATACCTGAACGCGTGAGGTATTATAACGAGTATACAGACCTCCGATTAGTCAGTCTGCATTTGTGTGCCCAGTCTGTACGAGTCTGCATTTGTATGTACCAGTCTATAGTCAAGTTTCAGTCTGCACCTAATAAGATTACCATATTCCTGTAGATAGCCATGAAGATAAATGTATAGACATTTTGTCAAGTATCAGAGATATGTGAGAAAAAGATTAACGTACCAAGACCAAGGGAACTTCAGATTGTCAATTGTAAATAGCATCCAGAACCAAGTTAAGTAATTTTATGCTTGTTATTATTTTAATAAATGTGTGTGAAAATTAATCAAGCTCTGTTTAAAGTTGGTCATCATCAATCTGCTACTGTAAGTGTGCAAGTGGCATTTCTATCGTCTGACCTAACGGCAGAAGATAAACACTCCACAATAAGACCACGAGACATATTGCTGACACTCGCCTACTTCGTTAGAGCGACAAGTCAAATAATCTGATGGTGTGTGTACGGAAGGTCTTACAGTACGCGCACCACACTTAGGAATGTTCTCGTTTACATGAATTAGTCATGTAAGGGTTGAATGTTCTAATCAAAACACCCAACAATATGCCTAGGCCACTGTCATGGTTATTGAACATTTTATGACGAATAGCCGTAAATTCTCATGGGTATTTGTGATTCAAAGCTGATGCAGTCGTCATCGCTTTCGCCATCAGTCATCACTCTTGCCATCTGTCATTGCATTAAGCAAAATTTTTCCCTGGTAGGGGCAAGGTGCTAAAATTTGCCATTTATGATACGAGGCTGATCAATGAAGATACAGACTGATTTTTTCCTGTAGCATCCTATATATACCATTAATATTTGAAAAGAGAGGGTTTTTATCCTACGATGTCGGTAGGTTGGTTGTAATTCCCTGTTTTGTAGACACTCTTCGCATTACGCATACCAACCAATGGAGGCGACGTGAGAGGTGCAGTATGGCACAATAAAATTATGTGTAAGTTTAAGCCATACGCCGGCCGTGGTGGCCAAGCGGTTAAAGGCGCTACAGTCTGGAACCGCGCCACCGCTACGGTCGCAGGTTCGAATCCTGCCTCGGGCATGGATGTGTGTGATGTCCTTAGGTTAGTTAGGTTTAAGTAGTTCTAAGTTCTAGGGGACTGATGACCTTAGAAGTTAAGTCCCATAGTGCTCAGAGCCATTTTAAGCCATACAGCCACTGACACTTATGAAAAGCTGCAGCAACCGTACGGTGAACATGCACTACCACGTGCATCAGTGTTTAGGTGGTTCAAGGACTTGAAAGAAGGCCGTTTTGTCTGTGCTAAGCAAGGTGGACCTGATGTTTCGGCTCTTGCTGTGATTGACCGCGAGACAAGCCGTGAGATACTGTGTCTCCTTGCCGGCGGAGGAGATGCGCTCCTTGAATAGATTACGATTCTGAAGGAAGACGAGCCAGCACAGTGTGTAAATCGCTAGGTTCTCAAACACCAAAAGAGATGAAAGCTCTTCCATCTGCTGGGAAAGTGACTGTCACGGAATGATTTTCCAGTATGGAGTTCCCCGTCACACTACTGATACAGCGACATATTGCATGTCATATTGCCTAAACTGAGGAAGCACGTTGCAGGGAAACAACGAGAACTTTCTCGGACTGTGTGACGACTTCATCATGTCAATGCGCAACCTCACGTCGCAAATCGGATCCGCCTTATAGCCACAATCTTGCACCCTACGATTTCTTTATATCCATCATTAAAGGCAAAGCGTAGGGGCATTCGATTTGAGAACTCCAAGGCAATGCTGAAGAATAGTGAGGTGATTCTCAAGGACCCGACAAAGAACGACCTGCACCATGAGTTCGAGGACTAGCAGAGACTCTACAACAAGTGCATTCAAGTATTAAGGGAATATTTTGAAAAAGATCATGTAAACCTTGAAATGGAGTAGTAAACACTGTGAAAAAAGAACCAGTCTCAATTTTTGTTGATCAGCCCTTATATAAATGAGCTGGTCAGTTTCGAGACATGTCATGCCGTAACATCTAAATTTTATAAGTGACGCAAAAACTTATTATATCCCGGAGAATTGATGGTTATCCGCTCGTTATGATAGTACAAATTCTGTACTCCAGATTCCAGGAGGCTGCCCCTTGTGGAGGTCTATGTTGTTGTTGTTTCAGTTCAAATACTGGTTTGATGCAGCTCTTCACATTACTCTATCCTGTGCTAGCCCCTTCATGTCCATTTAACTATTGCAACCTACATCATTGTGCATCTGCTCACTGTATTCATCTCTTGGTCTGCCTCTGAGATTTTTACCCTCCACCCTTCTCTCCAGGACTAAATTGGTGATCCCTTGATGCCTCAGAATGTGTGCTATCAACCGATCCCTTCTTCTAGTCACGCTGTGCCACACATTTCTCTTCAATTCAGTTCAGTAACGCCTCATTAGCTACATGATTTATCAATCTAATCTTCAGCATTCTTTTGTAGCACCGCATTTCAAAAACTTCTATTCTCTTCTTGTGTAAACTGTTTGTCGTCCATGTTTCACTTCCATACAAAGCTACACTCCATATAATTTTTTTCAGAAAGAACTTTCTGACACTTAGATCTATATTGCATGTTAACAAATTTCTCTTCTTCAGAAACGCTTTCCTTGCCATTTTATATTCTCTCTACTTCGACCAACATCAGTTATTTTGCTTTCGAAATAGCAAAACTCATCTACTACTTTAACTGTATCATTTCCTAATCTAATTCCCTCAGCATCACCTTATTTAATTCGACTACATTCCATTATCCTCGTTTTGCTTTTGTTGATATTCATCTTACATCCTCCGTTCAAGACACTGTCCATTCTGCTCATCTGCTCTTACAAGTCCTTTGCTGTCTCTGACAGAATGACAATGTCATCGGGAAATCTCGAAGTTTTTATTTCTTTTTCTTGGACCTTAATTCCTACTCCACATTTTTCTTTTGTTTCCTTTATTGCTTCCTCAATATACAGATTGAATAACATCGGGGGTAGGTTACAACCGCGTCTCACTCCCTTCTCAACCACTGCTTCCCTTTCATGTCCCTCGACTCTTATAAGTGCCATCTGGTTTCTGTACAAATTGTAAATAGCCTTTCGGTCCCTGCCACCTCTAGAATTTGAAAGAGAATATTCCAGTCAGCATTGTCAAAAGCATTTTCTAAGTCTACAAATGCTATATACAGAGGTCGCCCTTTCCTTAACCAATCTTCTATGAGAAGTCGTAAGGTCAGTATTGCCTCGTGTGTTCCTTGCTGCATTTCTCCGGAAACCAAACTGATCTTCCACGAGGTCGGCTTGCACCAGTTTTTTTCCATTCTTCCGTAAAGAATTGATGGTATTATTTTGAAACCGTGACTTATTAAACTGATAGTTCGGTCATTTTCACACCTTTCAGCACCTGCTCTCTTTGGAACTGGGATTATTATAATCTTCTTGAAGTCTGTGGGTATTTCGCCTGTCTCATATATCTTGCTCTTTTGTCATGGCTGGCTCTCCCAAGGCTATCAGTAGTTCTACTCCTGTGGCGTTGTTTCGACTTAGGTCTTCCAGTGCTCCGTCAAATTCTTCACGCAGTATCATAACTCCCATCTAATCTTCATCTATCGTGTCTATATTCCCCACCTAAATTTGCTTCTACCGTCTCGTCGGAGTACAAAGTGTGTGGTGTCACCGCCAGACACCACACTTGCCAGGTGGTAGCCTTTAAATCGGCCGCGGTCTGTTAGTATACGTCGGACCCGCGTGTTGCCACTATCAGTGATTGCAGACCGAGCGCCGCCACACGGAAGGTCTAGTCTAGAGAGACTCCCTAGCACTCGCCCCAGTTGTACAGCCGACTTTGCTAGCGGTGGTTCACTGTCTACATACGCTCTCATTTGCCGAGACGACAGTTTAGCATAGCCTTCAGCTACGTCATTTGCTACGACATAGCAAGGCGCCATATTCAGTTACTTCAGGAATGTATTCTGAACAGATAAGATTGTGAATCATGTACCGTCAAGAGCGACGTTCATCATTAATGGATTAAAGTTAGCCGGCCGGTGTGGCCGTGCGGTTAAAGGCGCTTCAGTCTGGAACCGCGTGACGGCTACGGTCGCAGGTTCGAATCCATGCCTCGGGCATGGATGTGTGTGATGTCCTTAGGTTAGTTAGGTTTAATTAGTTCTAAGTTCTAGGCGACTGATGACCTCAGAAGTTAAGTCGCATAGTGCTCAGAGCCATTTGAACCATTTGATTAAAGTTAAGTATCAAACTAATTACGTCCGCTTTCTGAATTCTAATTCCTTGTCATGTTCCGGACCTCACGTCAGTATAGTCCTTCCCTCCTCACGCCAGCCTGCGTGAGCTAAAACGCGTGCATTTCGGCCTCCTCTAGTAACACGGTGTTGGCTCTTCTGTCAACACAACAAAGTGCACTCTGTTAAAGTGTGTCGTATTATCACTTTCACCCCACTGGCGTCACAGATGTGAGGGGGAAGTCCTCTCGACGGAGGACGAAGCCATGGGTCAGTGGACACAGCCATATTCGGAGGCGGGTGGGGATCGTTTCATTCCGCCGGGGTCACCGGTTCGAGGGAGGCCACAGCCTGATAGCTGACTTCATCGAGCACAGCAAGGCTAGGAATGTCCTTTGTGATCCAGCGACAGAGGTACAGGGAGACCGTAATAGCTCACGGTGGCTGGGTACAAGAGGAGCTCCGTTTAGTGACAAACGGCAGTGCCCGGGGGATTGCCGGGGGTGTGTGCGGCGAGCAGCGTGCTAGCGCGCTATGTGGGTCAGTGGGTCGGGCCACGTGCCACCGCCACGTGCACCGGCAGCAGGTGCGTGGTGTGAGCGGCCGCGGGATCTGCACCACGGCCCGCCGCCGCCCTGCTGCAGAATCAATAGCGCCGGGTCACTGGGACACCGCTGCCCGCCACGTGCCGATGCGCGCCAAGCCGCCCCCAGGAATGCAATACCGAGGCGGCGCGGGCTGCCATTTCGACGTTTGTTCTTCCTCAGTTAGTCCGCGGCGTTCATCCACTCTGCCCCAGTATTCAGAATTAGCGTAGAACAAATTAAAATGCAATAAGATTACTCTGACGACAACTGCTATTGTTTAAAATGTTTCGCTCTTAAATATAAAGACAGAAGTTATTGGATGTACACTGAGGGAAAAAGATTTCAGCACCAAAAAGTACACTACTGGCCATTAAAATTGCTACACCACGACGTACTATAGACAGGAAGAAGATGCTGTGATATGCAAATGATTAGTTTTTCAGAGCATTCACACAAGCTTGGCGCCGCTGGCGACACCTACAACGTCCTGACATGAGGAAAGTTTCCAACCGATTTCTCATACACAAACAGCAGTTGATCGGCGTTGCCTGGTGAAACGTTGTTGTGATGCCTCGTGTAAGGAGGACAAATGCGTACCATCGCATTTCCGACTTTTATAAAGGTCGGATTGTAGCTTATCGCGATTGCGGTTTATCGTATCGCGACATCGATGCTCGCGTTGGTCAAGATCCATTGACTGTTAACAGAACATGGAATCTGTGGGTTCAGGAGGGTAATACGGAACGCCGTGCTGGATCCCAACGGCCTCGTATCACTAGCAGTCGAGATGACAGGCATCTTATCCGCATGGCTGTAACGGATCGTGCAGCCACGTCTCGATCCTGAGTCAACAGATGGGGACGTTTGCAAGACAACAACCATCTGCACGAACAGTTCGACGACGTTTGGAGCTGCATGGACTATCAGCTCGGAGACCGTGGCTGCGGTTGCCCTTGAAGCTGCATCACAGACAGGAGCGCCTGCGATGGTTAACTCAACGACGAACCTGGCTGCACGAATGGCAAAACGTCATTTTTTCGAATGAATTAAGGTTCTGTTTACAGCATCATGATGGTCGTATCCGTGTTTGGCGACATCGCGCTGAACGCACATTGGAAGCGTGTATTCGTCATCGCCATACTAGCGTATCAGCCGGCGTGATGGTATGGGGTGCCATTGGTTTCACGTCTCGGTCACGACTTGTTCGCATTGACGGCACTTTGAACAGTGGACGTTACATTTCAGATGTGTTACGACCCGTGGTTCTACTCTCCATTCGATCCCTGCGAAACCCTACATTTCAGCAGGATAATGACAGTCGCATGTTGCAGGTCCTGTACGGGCCTTTCTGGATACAGAAAATGTTCGACTGCTGCCCTGGCCAGCACATTCTCCAGATCTCTCACCAACTGAAAACGTCTGGTCAATGGTGGCCGAACAACTGTTTCGTCACAGTGCGCCAGTCACTACTCTTGATGAACTGTGGTATCGTGTTGAAGCTGCATGGGCATCTGTACGTGTACACGCCATCCAAGCTCTGTTTGAGTCAATTCCCAGGCGTATCAAGGCCGTTATTACGGCCAGAGGTGGTTGTTCTGGGTACTGATTTCTCAGGATCTATGCACCCAAATTGCGTGAAAATGTAATCACATGTCAGTTCTAGTAAAATATATTTGTCCAATGAATACCCGTTTATCATCTGCATTTCTTCTTGGTGTAGCTATTTTAATGCCAGTAGTGTAATTAATGTATAGTAACGAAATTTCGGGAATAAATTTATCTAGGTTACATATTCAAGTGGTGAACGACACAAGATCGCAGGTTAATGCAACCTCAAGATAAGCCAATTGTAAATGTGAAATGCTGGTACATTAATAACATGTGTAACCGTCTGAATGTAGAATGCAAGCATGCAGATGTGCATGCATTGTGTTGTAGAGATGCCGGATATCAGTCTGTAGGATGGATTTCCTTGCCTGTTGCACTTGGTCGATCAATAAAGCGACGATTAATGCTGTTTGTGGATGACGCCAGAGTTGTAGTCCGATCATGACCCGTATATGCTCGCTTCGAGGTTCATCTGGTGATCGACCCGCCCAAGCAATATGTCGATACTCTGTAGAGCATTTTGGGCTACAACAGCGGTATGTGGGCGAGCGTTATCCTGTTGAAAGCCTCCCTGCATTGGTGTTCATGGCCGGCCGAAGTGGCTGTGCGGTTAAAGGCGCTGCAGTCTGGAACCGCAAGACCGCTACGGTCGCAGGTTCGAATCCTGCCTCGGGCATGGATGTTTGTGATGTCCTTAGGTTAGTTAGGTTTAACTAGTTCTAAGTTCTAGGGGACTAATGACCTCAGCAGTTGAGTCCCATAGTGCTCAGAGCCATTTGAACCATTTTTTTGGTGTTCATGAATGGTAGCAGAAGAGTCGAATCACTAGGTCTATGTACAAATTTTTTTGTAAATTTTTAGTAAGTTTGTATTGGATCAAACTGCTGAGGTCATCGGTCCTTAGATTACACACTACTTAAACTAACTTAAGCTAAGGACAACCCACACACCCATGCCCGAGGGAGCACTCGAACCTCCAATGGGAGGAGCCGCGCAATCCGTGACAAGACGCTACCCCGCACGGCTTTGGAGTACAACTTTGAAGTCAGGGTGCCTGGCACAAGCACGAGAGTGCTCCAGCTGTCATACGAAATCGTATCCCGGACTATAACTACGTGTGTAGGTTCAGTGTGCGCAGCGCGCATACAGGTTGGTTGCAGACCCGCAACTGGCCTCTTTTTAACCAACACCCGGCCATCACCGACACCGAGATAGAGCCGGCTTTCATCAGAAAACACAACAGTCCTCTACCCCGCCCTCCAGTTAGCTCTCGCTGGACGTTCTCAAACGGCGGTGGTTTGGGGTCACTGGAATGCACTCTACAGATCGTCTGCCTCGGAGCTGTCCTTGAAGTAACCGATTTTTAAAGGACGTTGTGTCACTTTGGTGCCAACTGCTGTTGACATTGCTGGTGCAGATGCAGTACGATGTGCCAGAGCGATACCCCGATCACGATGATCTTCTCTCTCTGCAGCGCCACGTAGCCGTCCGTACATTGCAACCGTACATTCTAGTGACCACTGCTGAAGTCACGTACAGTGGCTGTATTCCTGCCAAGTCTCCCTGTAATATCACAGAAGGAACATCCAACTTCTCGCAGCCCTTTTACATCAGATGCTGATTATGGTATCTTTGTCGCCTTTGTTAGTCGCATTCTGGACTAACATCATCTCACCGAGTCCAATCTCAGAGGTAACGAATGCTCACCACCGGTACAGCGTGTATTTGAAGCAAACCTGATTTGCATCCTCGTAGTGGCGCTACTTGGGCCACTTTTATCCGACTGGCATGAAATTTGAATAGACATCTTTCAGCTGTGGAAACACACCTACCAACATTCCTCTGTGTCGTACAGTTCCTTATTGGTGTTACATTTTTTTCCGTCAGTCTATGAGTTTTCTGTGTGAGCAACCGCATCACAATTCATGAATAGTTAAAAAATCGATTAAAAATTTTTTGTGGTAAAATGTTCTAGGAAGTTGTTGAGTCCCATTGTAGCTGCTAATCCTTATTTATTGTGAAATATACGTACAAACGGTTTCATTGTAATGAATCGCATATTCAGGTTAATGGGTAACAATATACACCCTATTTACGCCGATAAGTTCAAAAATTAATAGTGCCTACTATGAACGAGATAGAACAGCACTCACTTGGCTGGATTACTTTAACGCATTAAACCAATACGATCTCCCAACGTTCTGTAAGGCACATATCCTGTCAGTGTCAAATGCAATCGTTGCAGAAAGATCCATCAATAATTTAGATAATTACGAGTCATCACTAACTTGGATCTGAAAAATGGAGCGGGTAAAGGGAAGAACACGAAATTTTGGTACCAGAATCGGTAAATATGATACGGTAGCAATTTACCAGGGCTGGCTTTCTGATAATACTTAGAAAAACAGCAGCGACGAGGAAGTGATGACATCGTGCGTAGATGCAACCGCTGGTAAGTCACAGCGGAAAGTGACGTGGACCATGGATCGTACCTGCCGCGCCAGTGCTAGAAGACGCCGGTAGAGGGCATAAGAATTGTATAAGACCGTGAAACCTTATTTTGCAAAGGTTTACAAGTGAATTTGACAAATGATGATAAATTATAGAGCAACAAAGGGCGTTGCTTGTCGTTGGGAACATTACTAATACGCTTAGCACACAGGAAAAGTCTGGATAGTGTGCTTAGCTTTTCAGCTTTTGTACGAATGTCAGTAATTATAAGTTAAAGGTGATTTAAATACGATTGATTAAAATTTACTTTTCGGTATCAGGAACAGCTAATTTAAATTAGGTTAAGGCTAACGATTGCACGGTTAATGAGGAAAATAGCTAAAATTTACAAGAGAATCACGCTGCACAACAATGTATAGTAAAGCTACGTGATATCACAGTTTCGTGTACTTCTGCTTATCTGCCAAATTTTTCAGGTCCATACTAGTGTATCCCTCAACGGTAATCTGTGATTATCTCAGATTACTGAGAGGTCTTTCATTTTCCATTACATTTGATGATGCCGGAATATTTGCCTTTTAGAATGTTGGGAGATGGTTTTGGTTTAATGGCCTAATGTAATCCATCTAAGTGAATACTCTTCTATCTGCTCCATAGTAGGCATTATTAATTTTTGAACTTAATGGCCTAATTCGGATTTATATTGTTGTACATTAAACTGAAGATGTGATTCATTATCGCGAAACCGATTGAACCATAATAAATGAGAATAAGCCGCTTCGAGCGGACTCTAAGTGTTGTAGAAGATTTTACCGCAAGATTTTTTTTTTAAATTTAACTATGCAGAAATTATTATTTACCTGTAGTACCACTCAGAAATAAAAGAGTAATAGGAGAACAACATTTCAAAATCTTAGAAAAATATCAATAAGTCGGAGAAATTTCAACGAAAAACCCTGGTAGATTAACACAATAAACAAAATGGTAAAAGCAAAATATATCACCAAAAACAAACAAAAAAGATATCTCTGTGTAGTCTGTAAACTGACGAGCGAGCAGTACTCGGAGTGGGAATGTGGCCTATACGGGCTATACAGGGCGACCCAGAACCAATTTTCTGACCAGCAGGGCAGTTGCAGGGTGTGGTGGTTTACTCATATTGTGTTCGTGTGCGCATGTTGTGGTAATTAGTTACTATTTTCAGTACTGCGTAGTGTATTAATGCGTTTAGTGAAAAATAAGTGTCTGAGCACTGCTTCGGCACTGGTTTAGAATGCGCTGCAGAAGAGCTGGTAAAACATTGTGAAACAGCCTATAGTTCCTCCTTGTGACGTATCTGGGTTGACACAATGGACTCGTTTGCTAGCTCTTGTTTGTAGGTATAGCCGACAAATTAAAACACTACAAAACAGTTCCACAACTAGAAATGACCTGTGCTAGTGGAACAATAAAAAAGAAGCCTAGTACAACGAATACTCAAGATCGAAAGAAGAAGAATCATTATGTGCAAAGACAAAAAAACACCAAGGAAAATGACAATGGAGACCAGTTTCCAATGAAAATGTTTACAAGTATACGGATCCTGCAAACAGCAGGACACCAGAATGCAAAGTCATCACGACAATAACAAAGAAATTAAAGAACAGTAGGAGCGTCATTACGTGGATTAGGGAAATCAAGAACGAAAGGCAACACCAAGCACCCCATTACACTCAGAACAGCGTGCTATATGTTCTGAGTAACTTGAGTAAATATACCAAGCCACGCAAACTATTCAAACGGTCCAATTGGCTCTGAGCACTATGGGTACATCTGTGGTCATCAGTCCCCTAGAACTTAGAACTACTTAAACCTAACTAACCTAAGGACATCACACACATCCATGCCAGAGACAGGATTCGAACCTGCGACCGTAGCGGCCTCGCGGTTCCAGGCTGAAGCGCCTAGAACCGCTGGGCCACACCGGCCGGCCACGCAAACTGTCGCCAGGGAACTCCTTAAAGTGCATTTCACTGTGTTAGAGGCGGCGAGGACAGTCAAATATAAAGCATTTAGAACGAATGTTAAGCCATGAGCTCGCAGTCAGTCATAGACAGCATCGACAATCAGAAGTATAGCCGCGTGTTCATGGCACCAAGGTATTTCCAGTTCAGAAAGGTGAAAGGGGTGCTATAGTGCCAAACGAGCTCTGGTATACTGTTTAGAGTGACCAATATGCTTAACAGCTGAAACAGCTACACAAGCAGCTAAACTGGTCTGCCCCATGGCGCTCAAACCCGCAGGCACCGACCTTCCTGATGCACAGAGGGGACTCTTGCCACGAGCGACTGGGGTGGAAAATCTACCACATTATACTTACATTTAATACAAAACTACATCACATTATTTGTGAACTTTCACATCCTTACTCAGTGTTAAAGATGTACAGTTTATGTCTTAAGTTAGCAGCAGAATATTCACGTAATATTTCATGATAAACTATTAATTATAAAAATAGAGTGACTGATATTATTTGAAAGCCCATTTGAGCGCGATTGAAAATAAAACTCTTTCTGTTAATGTTGACTGATTCGCCCAAAAATTGTACTACACTGACGTGACAAAAGGCATGGGATACATCCTAATATCGTGTCGCATCTCCTTTTTCCCGGCGTAGTTCACCAACTCGACTTGGCGTGGACTCAACAAGTCGTTGGAAGTCCCCTGCAGAAATATTCAGCCACGCTGCCTCTATAGCCGTCCATAACTGCCAAGGCATTCCCAGTGCTGGATGTTGTGCACGAACTGATCTTCGATTATGTCCCATAAATGCTGGATGGGATTCATGTCGGGAGATCGGAGTGGCCAAATCATTTGTTCGAAGTGTCCAGAACGTTCTTCAAACCATTCGTGAACAGTTGTGACCCACATGGCGTATTGTCATCCACAAAAATTACATCGTTGTTTGCGACTAAATAGCCGAACATAACCACTTTGATTGATTCACTTGGATCAGTCCATTCCATACAAACAAGTCCACAGCATTATCGAGTCACCACCAGATTGCACAGTGTCTTGTTGACAACATAGCTCTATGGCTTCGTGGAGTATGCGCCACATCCGAACCCTCCCACCAATCATAGCAACTGAAATCGGGACTCATTTGACCAGCCCACGGTTTTCCAATCGTCTGGAGTCCGCCCTATATGGCCACCAGCCCAGAAGACGCGCTGTCATGCTGTTATCAAAGGCACTCGCGTCGGTCGTCTGCTGCCATAGCCCATAAACGTCAAATTTTGCCGCAGTGTCCTGATGGATACGTTCGTCATACGTCGCACATTGATTTCTACGGATGTTTCACGCGTTGTTGCTTGTCTGTCAACACTGACAACTCTAAGCGAACGCCGCTGCTCTAGGTCGTTAAGTGAATGCAAACGGCCACTGCGTTGTCCGTGGTGAGAGGAAATGCCTGAAATGTAGTCTTCTCGGCACACTGTGGATCTCGGAATACTGAACTCCCTAATGATTTTTGAAATGGATTGTCCAACACGTCTAGCTCCAGCTACCATTTAGGGAACAGAGTCTGAATTCCCGTTGTGCGGCCATAATCACATCGGAAACCTTTTCACATGAATCACCTGAGTACAAACGACAGCTCCGCCAATGCACTGCCCTTTCATACCTTGTGTAACGATACTACCGCCATCTGTATATGTGCATATCGCTATACCGTGACCTTTTTTTTAACCACAATGTAAATTTTAATGTAATACAGGTAATTATGACATCTACATCTACATCTACATGGTTACTCTGCAATTCACACCTGGCAGAGTGTTCGTCGAACCATTTTCAAACTACTTCTCAACCATTCCACTCTAGAATTGCGCGTGGGAAAGAGGAACACCTAAATCTTTCCGTTCGAGCTCTGGTTTCTCTTATTTTATTATGATGATCATTTCTCCCTACGTAGGTGGGTGTAAACAAAATATTTTCGCATTCGGAAGAGAAAGTTGGTGATTGAAATTTCGTAAATAGATCTCGCCGCAAAGAAAGCCGCCTTTGTTTCAGTGACTGTCGCCCCAACTCGCGTATCATATGTGTGACATTCTCACCCCTATTGCGCGATAACACGTAACGAGCTGCCCTTCTTTGCACTTTTTCGATGTCCTCCGTCAATCCTACCTGGTAAAGATCCCACATCGCGCAGCAATATTCCAGCAAAGGACGGACAAGTGTAATGTAGGCCGTCTCTTTAGTGGGTTTGTCGCATTTTCTAAGTGTTCTGCCTACAAAGCGCAGTCTTTGTTTCGCCTTCCCCACAATATTATCTATGTGGTCTTCCCAATTTAAGTTGCTCGTAGTTGTAATTCCTAGGTATTTAGTCGAATTGACAGCCCGTAGATTTGTGCGATTTATCGTATACCCAAAATGTATCGGATTTCTTTTAGTACTCATGTGCATGACCTCGCACTTTTCTTGGTTTAGTGCCAGTTGCCACTTTTAGCACCATACAGAAATTCTCTCTAGATCATTTTGTAATTGGAATTGATCGTCTGATGAGTTTACTAGATGGTAAATTACAGCGTCATCTGCAAACAATCTAAGAGGGGTGCTCAGGTTATCACCTAGATCATTTATGCAAATCAGGAACAGCAGAGGGCCTATGACACTACCTTGCGGAACGCCAGATATCACTTCTGTTCTACTCGATGATTTATCGTCTATCACTACGAACTGTGACCTCTCTGAGAGGAAATCACGAATTCAGTCAGACAATTCAGACGATACCCCATAATCACGCAATTTGCTTAGTAGTCGTTTATGAGGAACGGTATCAAAAGCCTTCTGGAAATCTAGGAATATGGAATCGATCTGAGGTCCCTTGTCGACAGCACTCATTACTTCATGGCAATAAAGAGCTAGCTGTGTTGCACAAGAACGATATTTTCTGAATCCGTGTTGGTTATGCATCAATAAGCCATTTTCTTCAAGGTGATTCATAATGTTCGAGAACAGTATATGCTACAAAATCCTACTGCAAATTAAGGTCAGTGATATGGGTCTACAATTCAGTGGGTTACTCCTGTTTCTATTCTTGAATATTGGAGTCACCTGTGCTACTTTCCAGTCCTTAGGAACAGACCTTTCGTCAAGTGAGTGGTTGAATATGATTGCTAAGAAGGCGCTATTGTGTCTGCATACTCTGAAAGGAACCTTATTGGTATACCATCTGGAGCGGAAGACTTGCTTTTCTTAAGTGTTTTGAGTTGTTTCGCAACATCTAAGATACCTACTTTTATCTCACTCATACTAACAGCTGTTCTGGTTTCGAATGCTGGAATATATACTTCGTCTCCTTTCGTGAAGGATTTACAGAAAATTGTATTTAGTAACTTATCTTCTGTGCTATCATCATCGGTAACATTTCCATCGCTATCGCGCAGTGACGGTATTGACTGTTTTTTTGCCACTGGTGTACTTTACATACGACCAGAATCTGTTTGGATTTTCTACCATATTTTGAGACAATGTTTCAGTGTAGAAACGGGGTGGCATGGTAGGAAGAGACGACAACGGCAGCCAATAGCAAGCAAGCTACAAGAAGTAGTCGGGGCAAGGCATAGTTGGCCCTAAGCAGGTCTTTGGTGTCGAGACTGGAAGATAGCGTGTTTTATTTTCAGTCTCGAAAGGCTGACGATGTCTCTCTCCAGGATTCGAGTTTGTGAGATTTGGTTTCTGGACATCAAGATTATTTCGCAAGTCCATTCACATCGTGACAGTATTTTTCCGCGAGTGTGACCGTAAAGGAACTTTAACGTTTCTATAGGTAACAATTTTGATGCATATTGTAGGATTAACAGTTTGATCAATTATTCATAATGTTCAAATGTGTGTGAATTCCTAAGGGACCAAACTGCTGAGGTCATTGGTCCCTAGACTTACATACTACTTAATCTAAATTAAACTAACATACGCTAAGGACGACACACACCTCGATGCCCGAGGGAGGACTCCGGTGGGAGGGCCGCGCAACCTGTGACATGACGCCTCAAACCGCGCAGCCACACCGCGCGGCAATTATTCATAAAATTCGAGGGACACTTTTGAGTCTAATTTTTCTGAATCTGGCTGCCTGCTAGTTTTGTTGAGATGACTAGTTCCCCTGCAACAGGGCTATAGGGATTGGACAAAAACATGGAAAAACGGTGAGAAATGCATGCTTGGACATAAGTGCAAATGCTAGCCGGAACTGCAGGTTGCGCTGTTGTATTTGGCGACAAATGGCACACGTGGAATGTCCTCAACGAGTGGCAAGTATTAGTCGTGGTCAGCACAGTGTTCTATGTACTTTGAGCGCATTGTGTCGGAAACAAGTGAATTTCAGCGTGGGCAAAATTTTGGTGTTAGTACGGCGGGTGCTTTCTCAACCGAAGTAGCCGAAGTGTTTGGTGTTTCAAGAGGCACCATATCTAAGATTTAGACCACATACATTGAAGACGAAAAAAAAAGAAATTGTCCGCTTAGTCACAACGGTAACGAAAACATGTGTTGAGTGATCGTGACAGACGGCCATTGAAGAGGATTGTGACGAAACGTAAGAGGACCACATCTGCGAAAATCACTGCAGAAATGAATGACGCACTCGCGAAACCCATCAGCACCAAAACAACAAGAAGGGAGCTTCATAACGTGGGAACTGTAGGGCGAGCTGAAAATACAATACCACACACCAGTGACACAAGTACCCCTAACAGGAAAATGTGATGCCGAAGTCATAAATCCTGGACTGTGGAGCAATGGAAGAAAGTGATTCCGTCGTGTGAGTCTTGTTTTATACTATTTCCAACGTCAGGTTTAGTTTACTTCCCAAATGTGAAACATGGCGAGAATTCGGTGATAACGTGGCCAGCCATATCGTGGTATTCCATGGGCCCATGGTTACTTTGCAAGGCCGCATTACTGCCAAGGATTCCGTGACCAGTTCGGCTGATCAGGTCCATTCCGTGGTACAATGTTTATTCTCCAATGGTGATGCTGTGTTCCAAGATGACAGTCTCCCTGTCCACACAGGTCGAATTGTCCAGGACTGGTTTTGTGAGCACGAGGATGAATTGTCGCATCTGTCCTAGCCGCCAGAGTCATCATATCTCAGATTTATCGAGCCTTTGTGGTCTACTTTGCAAAGAAGTCCGCCTCGATCATTGTCACCTGAACTTGCCGCCATTTTGCAAGAAGAACGGTAAGAGATTCCCTTGAAAATCATACTGGACCTGTATTTATCCATTCTGACACACCTGGAAGCTGTTTTGAACCCCAACAGTTCTCTTAGACCGTATTAGGTATGATAACGTGTTTTGTACGTGGTGTTTTAATAATTTTGTCCACAGGCTTCATATTTTAGTGAAAAAATATTGAATTTAAAAGATATTCCTTGCGTCGATTAGCTCATATGAAGTAATCAAATCCAGCTACATTTCTTTAGCTACAATGGAGTTAACATGTCTCCGAAAAGACTCATTATGTTGCAATTTTTGTTTAAAGTGGAACTTCTTGCAGCGGTGTTCGATCGGTCTCTAGATTACAGTTGATGGACCAAAACGAGTTCAGATGAAGTCGATCGTGCATTTACGTTCCCCTCTCAAGGCACATTTAATCAAAACAACGTGGCAGCTAGCAACACGAGAAGAAGCTTAAATCCAGTATGTGTTCTTGCAACCAAGAAACTTGGTGGTCTTGTAATACCGTACTTAGGGCTTCCCTCTGCAGTTTTTCATGAGTCCTATGCACAGTTGTAAGATGTATTAAACCGTTTCAGATAGCTATTTAATAGCACGCGGATTATACTCTGCAGATGACTGTGTCGTTCAACATGATAACGCCTGCACTCAGACATCGGTTCACCATGGAAAACATTTGGAAATTTGTGGTAAGATCTTATGGGACCAAACTGCAGGGATCATCGGTCCTTAAGTTTAAACACTACTTAATCCAACTTAAACTAACTTACACTAAGGACAACACACTTACCCATGCCCGAGGGAGGACTCGAACCTCCGACGGGAGCAGCCGCACGAACCGTGCAAGACGCCCGAGACCACGCGGCTACCCCGCGCGGCCGGTTCACTGTGCACGAGGATGATACGAGACGTCTTTTTTGGCTTCTACAATCCCCGAAATAGAATCTGCCTTGACCTTGTGGTCTGCAATTAAGCAGGCAATAAAGAGCTTCTTACTTTGCACCAACTGCTCTGAGGGAATCGGATGAGAAGTCAAAATCCACTGATCAACATAGAGAAGAATTTAGGTAGTACTGAACGCCTGAATATGTATGGCCCCAACAGAAAGTGAGGAGATAAAATCCTTCATGAAAAGACTGGCTGGATGTTGTTTTCGTTTTCTGCAATGCTTTGCGTGGGTACTGTAAAGTAGATTAATACATGTAATTGTTGCGCAAAATCATATATCATACAGTCTTACACCAAAAACTGTTTATTTTTACACTTTCATTCAGAAATGAAAAGCCTTGCGTTGCGTGTGACACCTTTTGGAATATAAACTGTAGATAAGAAGAGACAGCGAACGAAAATGCATGAAATGAAAAGAGCCACCGTGGTACAACAACCGAGTTAGAAAACTGCTGCGGAAGCAAAGGGAACTTCACAGCAAACATAAACATAGCCCAAGCCTTGCAGACAAACAAGAATTACGCGAAGCGAAATGTAGTGTGAGGAGGGCTATGCGAGAGGCGTTCAATGAATTCGAAAGTAAAGTTCTATGTATTGACTTGGCAGAAAATCCTAAGAAATTTTGGTCTTATGTCAAAGCAAAATTTGGATCAAAACAAAATGTCCAGACACTCTGTGACCAAAATGGTACTGAAACAGAGGATGACAAACTAAAGGCCGAAATACTAAATGTCTTTTTCCAAAGCTGCTTCACAGAGGAAGACTGCACTGTACTTCCTTCTCTAGGTTGTCGCACAGATGAAAAAATGGTAGATATCGAAATAGACGACAGAGGGATAGAGAAACAATTAAAATCGCTCAAAAGAGGAAAGGCCGCTGGACCTGATGGGATACCAGTTCGATTTTACACAGAGTACGCGAAGGAACTTGCCCCCCTTCTTGCAGCGGTGTACCGTAGGTCTCTAGAAGAGCGTAGCGTTCCAAAAGATTGGAAAAGGACACAGGTCATCCCCGTTTTCAAGAAAGGACGTCGAACAGATGTGCAGAACTATAGACCTATATCTCTAACGTCGATCAGTTGTAGAATTTTGGAACGCGTATTATGTTCGAGTATAATAACTTTTCTGGAGAGCAGAAATTTACTCTGTAGGAATCAGCATGGGTTTAGAAAAAGACGATCGTGTGAAACCCAGCTCGCGCTATTCGTCCACGAGACTCAGAGGGCCATAGACACGGGTTCCCAGGTAGATGCCGTGTTTCTTGACTTCCGCAAGGCGTTCGATACAGTTCCCCACAGTCGTTTAATGAACAAAGTAAGAGCATATGGACTATCAGACCAATTGTGTGGTTGGATTGAAGAGTTCCTAGATAACAGAACGCAACATGCCATTCTCAATGAAGAGAAGTCTTCCGAAGTAAGACTGATTTCAGGTGTGCCGCAGGGGAATGTCGTAGGACCGTTGCTATTCACAATATACATAAATGACCTTGTGGATGACATAGCAGGTCAGCAACTAGAAGCAGTTAATTGCATAAATTATCTGGGAGTACGCATTAGGAGTGATTTAAAATGGAATGATCATATAAAGTTGATCGTCGGTAAAGCAAATGCCAGACTGAGATTCATTGGAAGAATCCTAAGGAAATGCAATCCGAAAACAAAGGAAGTAGGTTATAGTATGCTTGTTCGCCCACTGCTTGAATACTGCTCAGCAGTGTGGGATCCGTACCAGATAGGGTTGATAGAAGAGATAGAGAAGATCCAACGGAGAGCAGCGCGCTTCGTTACAGAATCATTTAGTAATCGCGAAAGCGTTACGGAGATGATAGATAAACTCCAGTGAAAGACTCTGCAGGAGAGACGCTCAGTAGCTCGGTACGGGCTTTTGTTGAAGTTTCGATAGCATACCTTCACCGAGGAGTCAAGTAGTATATTGCTCCCTTCTACGTATATCTCGCGAAGAGACCATGAGGATAAAATCAAAGATATTAGAGCCCACACAGAGGCATACCGACAATGCTTCTTTCCACGAACAATACGAGACTGAAATAGAAGGGAGAACCGATAGAGGTACTCAAGGTAACCTCCGCTTGCGGAGTATGGATGTAGATGTAGATGTAGAAATGCCCGCACAGACATCATATTCCTACAACTGCAAACCGATACGCATGTGACAGCATGCGCTACGTAATATGTTCCAAACCTGTGCGCATAAAAATGGGATTCTTCCTAGGCTCATACCTCGAGTTCTACTGGCGATATAAAGGTAGGGTCATGTGTTTTGGATAGCCCTTGGGCTAGGGGCCATCTTTGTACCGAACAGAAGTATCAGCACAGCGTCACTGTCCTACAGTACAGTGTCAAAGTATGAATATTATACACTTCCTCCTGCTTAAGTAAATGGAGCAAATCGTTTGACTCTTTTTACGTTTGATGCTACCTACGGTAAGCCCTAGGAGGCTTCTGGAGGCACCATTACTTCATGGGAGTTTTCTTCGAAAATTCCTAAAAGTGGGTTTCCTTTTTACTATTTTTCGCACGAAAATTGAGCCGTGGATTCCAATGCTGCTAGGCACAAATAGCTAAAATTTTTACGATATATTTCTAAGATCCGAATCTCGAACAACCTCAAAATTTTTCTTGATATCTGTATCCGTTTCCGAAGTACAGAAGTTCAATTTACCTTACATGTACACATCCAGTACGTACGTCAAATCCGATGCGAGGCGAAATTTAACTAACAAATAAAGAAGCAAACTGCTCAGATTTTAAGGTTATATTCTCTAGAAGTGCCATCTTCCCATTTTCAAAAACTTTATCTCTTATTGAGAAACACCCCAAAAACATGGTTCTTTAGTACAAAAACCAAAACACATTTTGTAAGATTGCTATGCACAGAAGATGGGTGTAATTTTTACGATTTATTCCTGTGATCTCGATCTCGAACAAAACTGAAAATTTTTTAGACTTTTTATCCGTTTACGAGATACAGAGGTTTAAAGTTACCCTACTTTATACTTAAAACATGCACCTAAAATCTGATGTGATGGAAAAGATAATTTAGAAAGTGAGGAGGCACTGAGAAATATGCTGTACAGAGGCTCCATTATCAACAGAAGGGTTCTTGGAACGTCGTGTTCTAGAAATTAAGCACAAGCAAAATGTTTGTCCGTGTAAAATCCAGCCTGTGTAAAATTAGTTGTGCACTATTTCAATTTCTCATAAGTAAAGTATCAAAATTTTACAGGCCTACAAAGTTCTTTTGATGCAAGTGATTCGCCCTGAAAGAGGAGGGAACCAGCGCAAAAAAGCTTTTATACCCTGATATAATTGTTGTATAGGAGTCGTTCTTTCTTTCACTAACGCCTTTGTCACACATCTTTGCGAAGGGTGGGATTTGGCATGGTTAATGTTAAGGGTTGGCCGGGTATCCTTCCTGCCGCCATACAATACCCCCCAGGACGGAATCAGTGTACCCCAACTGTCTGCGTCTATTGTAAACCATGAAATAGTGCGAACGTGTTTCAACTGTCTGCGAGGCACGAAACTAAGGCGGGGCGTGGGGACCAGCCCGGTATTCACCTCGTGAGATGTGGAAAACCACCTAAAAACCACATCCAGGCTGGCCAGGACACCGGGCGGATTCGATCAAGGGGTCGGCGCGCCTACCCCAGTCCAGGAAGCAGCCCATTAACACTCTTGGCTAACCTGGTGGGTCATTTGTCACCTAGGAGTGTGACTATAATATAATAATAATATACAGGGTGTTACAAAAAGGTACAGCCAAACTTTCAGGAAACATTCCTCACACACAAATAAAGAAAAGATGTTATGTGAACATGTGTCCGGAAAAGCTTAATTTCCATGTTAGGTCTCATTTTAGTTTCGTCAGTATGTACTGTACTTCCTCGATTCACCCCCAGTTGACCCAATTGAAGGAAGGTAATGTTGACTTCGGTGCTTGTGTTGACATGTTCTGTGAACGTTTGGGCACGCATTGTTGGTGATGTCTTTATTGGGCCCCATGTTCTTCCACCTACGCTCAATGGAGCACGTTATCATGATTTCATACGGGATACTCTACCTGTGCTGCTAGAACATGTGCCTTTACAAGTACGACACAACATGTGGTTCATGCACGATGGAGCTCCAGCACATTTCAGGCGAAGTGTTCGTACGCTTCTCAACAACAGATTCGGTGACCTATGGATTGGTAGAGGCGGACCAATTCCATGGCCTCCACGCTCTCCTGAGCTCACCCCTCTTGACTTTCATTTATGGGGGCATTTGAAAGCTCTTGTCTACGCAACCCCAGTACCAAATGTAGAGACTCTTCGTGCTCGTATTGTGGACGGCTGTGATACAATACGCCTTTCTCCAGGGCTGCATCGGCGCATCAGGGATTCCATGCGACGGAGGGTGGATGCATGTATCCTCACTAACGGAGGACATTTTGAACATTTCCTGTAACAAAGTGTTTGAAGTCACGCTGGTGCGTTCTGTTGCTGTGTGTTTCCATTCTATGATTAATGTGATTTGAAGAGAAGTAATAAAATGGGGTCTAACATGGAAAGTAAGCGTTTCCGGACACATGTCCACATAACATATTTTCTTTCTTTGTGTGTGAGGAATGTTTCGTGAAAGTTTGGCCGTACCTTTTTGTAACACCCTGTATATAGTCATGTACTGTGACTATTGCTTCACTATTGTACTGTCGAATAAACATTTTAAAAAAGCTTCTATTGGAGCACATTAAAAGACTCTGACTGAAAAGTGGGTACCCACTGCCACATTCTACCTTCCAAAGCACCTATAAAAAAAATTCACAAAAATTTTGGCATTGCAACATATTCGCTTTTTTTATGCTGAGAGAGAGTGAGATAGTGGAGTGTGAAATAGACGGAAAAGTAATAAATGGGAAGATAGTAGACGGTGATTGGGGTGTAGAAAGAGCGAAGGACACAATGGCAGTATGAGAGAAAGATAGGCAGTAAAACATAGTAGACAGTGACAGGGCAGTGCAAGGAAAAGAGTGAAGGAGACAGTGTCAGTGGGAGAGGAACAAAGAGAATGCGAAAGTGATAGTAGGTGAGAGCCAGTGATAATGAGAGACAGAGTCTATGACAATGACAACGAGGAAGAGAGAGATAGTGATAGTGAGAACAGACAGCAGCAGTGGGAAGGAATCAAGAAGAGACAGCAGTAGTAGGACTGGACGAAGGAAGCTATGTCCGTGAGACAGGAGATGGTGACAGTTAGACACACAGTCATAATGACAATGAGTTGGGCTGAATGTGTGAGTGAGAATGGGCAAGTGGAATTGGATGGGTCTGAACATGTTGCAGTTACAGGAAGTTGTGGGAGTTAGAGATGAGCTGCATGTTAAAAATAGCGCGAATATATTCGTATGCCAAAATTTTTGAGAAAAATTATAAAGGTCTTGAGGAAGCTAGAATGAGGCAACTGGTATCCCACTTTTAAATCGGAGGCTTTTAAACAGATCATATTCGCATTTTTTGTGCTTCGATAGGAGCATTTTTCTGGTGGTCACAGAATACTTGAGGACAGAAATAAATTTGTCAAAAATTTCTTGCTTTGCACAAAAACGCAACTGGAGTAGTCTCTTTCTTATTTTCAAGCAATAGTTCAAGCAGTTTTAATTAAACATTCATTCTGTAATTTTCATTTATGTAGCTCTTTTCGACTGCCGTGCATTGTGGAGATTATAGCACCCTATGAAGCCCGTATATGTACGATATCCTGCCTACAACCGGAATATAAGTAACAATAAAGCTTGATTTCAGTGTGTCTTGATCTAGTCATATAAGAAACATAGAATTACTTTGAGCAATATTTCTATGGCAGAAACTTCAATATGGTTGATAACAGGAGTTCCAACCGTTGTCTGGCAGACAGCTCGTGTGCTCTTGTCATTGCGTTGCAGAGTATATCTAGTGCGTGCTGCCGCCAACATGTGTGCATGTTTATGGCGGCGTCCAGCCGTTATCTGGGCAGTTTGGCAGGATTTCCGCTTTATCTCTTCTATTGAACGGGTACCCAATCGTTCGGAGCGTGAGGAGACCGCAGCACTCGCACCTGCCAGTTTATGTGCGGGTTCTTGCGGTGACGAGCACCACAAATGTCTCTGAGCACTATGGGACTTAACAGCTGTGGTCATCAGTCCCCTAGAACTTAGAACTACTTAAACCTAACTAACCTAAGGACGTCACACACATTCATGCCCGAGGCAGGATTGGAACCTGCGACCGTAGCAGCCACGCGGTTACGGACTGAAGAGCCTAGAACCGCTCGGCCACAGCGGCCGGCTCGAGCACCACAGAGGCAGCACTGGGAGAAAGGTATGTCAAATAAGCCTCAGAACAAGGCTGTCTCACCGATGCGATGACTCGATGACCTATCGAAAACAAAGAGAATTATTGTGACTTAACAGAAGTGTTATGGTAGCAGTGGAAAGAGAGGAGCGCACAGGAAATTAGAAACAAGCAATAGATTCTCTGGAACGTGATGTTTAGGCCTAATGTTTGGTTATAGGTTTCACGAAAATTTGTTTACCTTCATAGAATTTTGAAGAAATTAAAACTACTTATAATGGTACATAACGCAGTGGACATTTATGACGAACTACGATCGTGCGCTGCTGCGAGATTAGATCCCAGAACCGTGTCTCTAGAATGCAGTTTATTAATAATTTTATCATGCACATCGTAATGTCTCGGAACTTTGGCCGCCAACATGAAATATCTGCAATTCTGATGTGGTAAGATGCACAATAAGACTTTTGATTTTTAGGATAATTAATTTCTATGTGGTTAGTTTGTGATTAAAATGTTCACTTGATTCATTGAGGTAGACGGTGTCGCAACAATCCAGTATTAAAACATGCCACATACTGAAAGAGATATGATAGGAATGTGGTACAGAACTTTTGCGTCAACGTCGATAAATACGCTATATGATAAAACGTACCTGCACATATCCGCTAGTGCATTTTCAATGCGGTGTCTGTGTCTCTGAGGACAATGCACACAGTTCAGAGACCAATGCTAAGCGACCCTTCAGCGACGTCACTGGATAGTGGATGACTGGAAACGAGTGGCTTGGAGTCATGAATCACGCTGTACCCTGTGGCACTCCTACGGAATGGTTTGGATTTACCGAATGGCTGGAGAAGTTACCTGCCATTATGTGTAGTGCCAACAGTGAAGTACGAACGAGGTGACGGTATGGTGTGAGGTAATTTTTTGTGATTAGAGTGTGCCCTCCTTATTGTAGTTACGATGTAACACCCCACCTGTCACTTATCTGGTTTTGGCGTGTGTTCACCCTAGCTAATTGACTAACATATCAACAGAGAGTACAAAACTGCCGCAATACCGGATAACGCAAAGAAAGTAATATGGCCTGTGACTCCTGATTGAACTGCGGTGGCGGTTTTGACATTAATTGCTTCAGAATTGATCACTTTTAATTAAAAAGGGGTGCACATTGATGTTATATTCAGCTATTGAACACCAGATGCAAATGTTGAACATAAAATTAATTAAGAAAATGACTTGGGATTTCAACTACTTGATTGAAAACAGATGCAGTCGATTAGCACAAATTTATTTTAACTGCCGACCTTCAATCATCACATTACAAGACTCTCCTATCAGGCAGTGATAATAAATTCCGTTTATGTGGAGTAAAGCGTGATAAATCAAAATTAATTTCTATTGACTGACCCAAGCGTAATGCGAAGTGCAAGAAGAATTCCCCAATACACAGCACATGAAATCCTCGTGGAAACTTTGCCGAAGTGATCCGACAAATTAATGTGGCCTAATTCAAGCCGGAGCGGGTGCAATATCACCAAATTCAGCGTGGTGGGGAGGCGTTGTTGTGAGGACGTCGGCTGGCCTCGTGGTGCTGCAAGGCTGCGCTCGTCTATTCACTCCTAGCTACCTTGCTCAGTACATAGCTGAACCAAAACTTTCTATCTCCAAGCTCAATCGTTCCATTTGCTAGGTCCTAAACTGCAGAGATGCTCACTCTCTCTTTGGCAAGCTGAGTAAAGAACGCCATGTCCGCACTCTAGGCAAGCTGGGAATGGAAGACCACTACGGAGACTTCTCCTGGTCCGCTCTTTGCCTCAGTTTCCCCTCCAGCAAAATCACTTACGCCAATTGCAGCGCACGTCGCGTTAATTGTGCGTCGCTTCCCAGCGCCGACCAATGCCTGCTCTGGGAAGTGGAACAAATTCCCAAAAAATTTCCCTTCCTCTCAACTTGAGCTAATTAGCTCCTTCCAGGCCATCGATCAAGGTTAGCGTCTGCACAAAACACCAATTTTTCGGGAATTCTGACTCCCAGGAGAGTACTTTGGATTCCTTGATCTTATTTTCTCATGGGACGCCGGCGCATTTCATTCTGTCGCTCTTCAACTGATTTACTTCAGACTCTGCGGACCGTGAATTCAGTGTAAAGCTGCTATAGTCACGAACATGCATATTTTGGCATCTGTTGACTGCTCCACTGTAGCTTTGCGCGGTTTTCTCGCATGTTTCAGTGATAACGCGACGACGGACATTTATCAACAGGCATACAAGTTCTCCGACTGCTTCCCAGTACACCAGCAAGGGGTCAACCACCCCCCCCCCCCTCACTGTCACTCATCTTAAGGCAGCTGGAGGCTGCGCCCCGTTACCACTTTCTCAAGAGTTTGAGCCGCCCTAAGCTGGCTATTGTCGCTTCCCTTCGCCGCTCCCCTGGCCTCGGTCAACTCTTGAACACTCCCCTGGGATAAACGAGCCTCCAGTAAATCGACACGTTTCCACAAAGTTTTCATGTCGTGTGAATTACTTTAAAACCACCACCCGACATTAATTATTCCAATACGTCCATACTATACCCTCTACAAGAAGCATTGTGCTCGTCAGTCATTTTTATTCAGCCCTACTGTTCACTCAACGTGAGTTAGGTGATCTTTAATGACTTCATGTAAGTGGCATAGTTCTTGCCATCTTACAACGATAATGCTAAATGCACGCTGAACGCCCATTCTTCCCCAAGAGCCGAAACCAGAGGTGGTAGTAGAGCTGGACGCTGGCGTCTGAAGCGAATTTGACATTCTCATTCATCACAAAGATGTTGCATTAGGTTCAGGTTGGGACTCTGGGCACACCTGTCCATTACTGCAGATACAATAATCGTCTCTGAATGGTTCCTATACAGCATTCAGCATACTATGCTGTAAAATGTGTTCATATCCTTCTGCATTTAGTTTGCATTTAGCATTTTCGTAACTGCAATAAGGAGGCCACACCCTAACCACAAAAAATTACCCCATACCATACCGTCACCTTGTTCATACTTCACTGTTGGCACTACACATAATGGCAGGTAACTTCTCCAGGCATTCGGTAAATCCAAACCATTCCGTCGGAGTGCCACAGGGTACAGCGTGATTCATGACTCCAAGCCACTCGTTTCCAGTCATCCACTGTCCACTGGTGTCACTCTTTACACCACCTGAAGGGTCACTTAGCACTGATTACAGAACTGTGTGCATTATGAGGAGCTGTTCCACTATTGTAGCCCATTCTTTTTAGCCCCATACCCAAGTTATTGTACCAGCTGGCTGATTGAGCTTCGGAATTCACGAGTAATTCGTTCCACTTGTGTCAAGCGACGTTTTACAACAACCATCGTCAATGATGGACAGAACTTGTCCGTCAGTACATGACGTCTATCTGCTCTTGGTCTGGCTGTGGTTGTTCATTCGCGTTTCCGCTTCAGTCTTATCACCAACAGCCAATCTGGGCAGCTATAGAAGGGTTGAAATGTTCCTGCTGGATCTGTTATTCAGGTGACATCCAATGACCAGTACACGACCGAAGTTATTGAACTCTGCTGACAGACCCAGTCTGTTGGTACTGTTCCTGTACTGACAACACAACACTCCCTCATTTCCTTTTATAAAGGCGGGTCCACCTCTCGTGACCTCTAGCGGTCGATTCTTCATTACATATGAGTGTCCGGATACTTCTGATCAGATAGTGTATATGCAACGAAAAATTGCACATAAGCATAAATACTGTGACAAAACCTGTACATTGGAATGATTGACGAAGAAAAATAAATAGAGACTTGACGCTCAAAGATCAAGAGTATCCGTAGTACTTTGCCTGGGCAACTAGGGACCCATCTGATACTTCAAGCTGGACTAAACTTTAGGTAACAGAGGACTGCTGTGTTCCAAATGTACATTCTCAGAAATTTATTCCCTAAATTAAGGTCTATGTTTGATACTTGTAGACTACTCTTGATCAGTAATGTCCCTTTTTTCAGTGCTAGTCTGTTTTTTATGTCCTTATTGCCCCGCCCGTCTAGGGCTATTTTGATTCCTAGGTAGTCTAATTCCTTTACATCATTAACTTCGTGACCATCGGTCCTAATGTTTCTGCTGCTTCTCATTACTTTCTTTTTTATTCGATTTACGCTCAGTCCATATTCTATACACGTCAAACTGTTCATTCCATTCATCACATCCTGTAATTCTTCTTCACCTTCACTGAAGATAGCAATGTCATCAACGAATCTTAGCACTGATATCCTTTCATCTTGAAATTTAATTCCACTCTTGAACGATTCTTTTTTTTTCGCCATTGCTGATTTGATGGGGCGAAAGACAAAACGGGCGAAAGACAACACGGGCGAAAGACAACATTCCTCTCTTACACCCGTTATAATCTGTGCAGTTTGTTCTTGGTCTTCCACTTTTATTGTTCCCTCTTGGTCCCTGTACATGCTGTATATTACTCGTCTTTCCATATGGTCTATGCCTATTTTCATCGGAATTTCGAACATTTTGCTCCACTTTCCATTTTTGAACGCTTTTTCCAAGTCGGCAAGCACTATGAACGTGTCTTGATTTTTATTTTCTTTCCATTATTAACCGCAACGTCACAACTGCCTCACTGGTGCCTGATCGTCATCTAACACATCCTCAATTTTCTTTTACATTCTTCTTTATATTATTCTTGTCATCTACTTGGTTGGCGAGCTATTAAGCTGATTGTGCGATAATTCTCGCACCTGTCAGCTCGTGAAGTCTTCGGAACTGTGTATATGATATTCTTCCGAAAGCCTGATGATTTATCGTCAGACTCATACATTCTAGACACCTACTTGAACAGTCGTTTTGTTGCCACTTTCTCCATTGATTTTAGAAATTCTGATGGAATTTTATCTTACCCTTCTGCCTTATTTGATCATAAGTCTTTCAAAGGTCTTTTAAATTCTGATTCTAATACTGGATTCCCTGTCTCTTCTACATCGACTCCTATTTCTGCTTCAATCACATCAGACAAGCCTCCCCCACATAGAGACCTCCATGTCCTCTTTCTAACTACCTGCTCTCTCCTCTGCATGTAACAGTGGAATTCCCACTGAACTCTTAATGTTACCACCATTGCTTTTAATTTCATCGAACGTTGTTTTTAGTTTTCTATAAACTGAGGCAATCCTTCCACAGTTTTTTCTCTTTCGATTTCTTCACATTTTTCATGCAGCCATTTGGCGTTAGCTTCCCCGCACTTCCTCTTTATTTTATTCCTAGTTAATTTGTATTTCTGTATTCCTGAACTCCCTTAAACATGAAACTTCCTGGCAGATTAAAATTGAGTGGCGGACCGAGACTCGAACTCGGAACCTTTCCTTTCGCGGGCAAGTGCTCTACCAACTGAACTACCCAAGCACGACTCACGCCCCGCCCTTACAGCTTTAATTCCGCCAGTACCTCGTCTCCTACCTTCCAAACTTCACTGAAGCTCTTCTGCGAACCTTGCAGAAGTGGCACTCCTGAAAGAAAGTATAGCTTCTGTGAAGTCTGAAAGGTAGGAGACGAGGTACTGCCGGAATTAAAGCTGTGAGGACGGTGTGTGAGTCGTGCTTGGGTAGCTCAGTTGGTAGAGCACTTGCCCGCGAAAGGCAAAGGTCCCGAGTTCGAGTCTCGGTCCGGCACACAGTTTTAATCTGCCAGGAAGTTTCATTTCAGTGCATACTCCGCTGTAGAATGAAAATTTCATTCCCTTAAACATTTTTGTACTTCCTTCTTTCATCAATCAACTGAAGTATTTCTTCTGTTACCCATGGTTTCTTCGCAGTCACCTTATTTGTACCTTTGTTTCCCTTGACAAATATTGCGATTGCCCTTTTTAGAGATGTCTATTCCTCTTCAATTGAACGGCCTACTGAGATATTCCTTATCATAGTTTGTATAGCAGTAGAGCACTGCAAGCGTATCTCTTCATTCTTTAGTACTTCCGTATCCCACTTCTTTATGACTAGTCTCTTAAACTTCATCGTACTCTTCATCACTACTGCATTGTGATCTGAGTCTATATCTGCTCCTGGGCACGCCTTACTATCCTGTATATGACTTCAGAGTCTCTACCTGATTATGATGTCATCTAACTGAAATCTTGCAGTATCTCCCGGCCTTTTCCAAGTATGCGTCGATATCTTGAGATTATTGAACAGAGTATACGCTATTACTAGCTAAAATTTACTGCGGTACTCAATTAGTCGTTTTCTTCTCTTATTCTTAATACCAAACTCGCACTCTCCCGTAACCTTTTCTTCTACTCCTTCCCCTGCAACCGCATTCAAGTCCGCCATGAGTATTAGATTTTCATCTTTCTTTACGTACTGAATTACTCATTCAATATCTCTTGAGCTTGCGACTTGGTATGTATATGGTATGTATACTCGAACTATCGTTGCCGGTTTTGGTTTGCTGTTGCTTCTGACAAGAACAACCCTATCACTGAACTGTTTACGCTAATACACTCTCTGCCCTGCCTTCCAATTCACAAGAATCCTATTCCCGTTACATCATTTTCTAGTGTTGTTGATATTACTCTATACTCATCTAGCCAGAAATCCTTATCTTCTTTCCGTTTCACTTCACTGACCCCCACTGTCTCTAGTGAGATTTTGCATATCCATTTGCAGATTTTCTATCTTCCCTATCATGTTCTGGCATTCCACGACCCGTCTCGTAGAACGTTACCTTTTAGTTAGTTATTCAATCGGATCTGGATTGGAAAAGTCGTTGACAGGTTTCCGGAGGGATGTTCCACTAGACATCTACGCGTAGCTTACGCAGTTCCGTAAATTACTGACCGGTGGGGCGTGGCTGCGGAGCTGGTGTCCAATTGCGTCGCAGATGTGTTCCACCTGGTTCAGATCAGACGAATTTGGTGGCCAAAACATCAATGTGGATTTATTTTCATGCTCCTCAAACCTCTGTATCTGGCCTTGTGACACAGACAAATATGCTTTTGAAAGATGATATTGCTGTCCAGAAAGACGCATCAAAGGATGCAGATGGCCCAGAATAATGTTCACAGTAGCTCACTGCTTCGGTTACTAACTTAAGTCCCATAGACGGCCAGGTGAATGTATCCCATAACAGAATACTGCCTACACGAGCCTACGTCCATGGCGTTTTGCATGTTTCGAGGAGTCGTTTGTTTGGATGACGGTGTACCCAGACACGACTTCAGATTTGCAAAATAACAAAAAACGTGATTCATCCGATGGGCGACACGTCTCCACTGGTCCGCAATACGCCGCGATGACGCCTGCTGCAGTCTGAATTGACAATGATGTTGAGTCAAGCCATAATACTCTGCCCTTTTCCAAAATGGCTTATGTCAGTAGATTTCCCCATTTAGGACCTGTATCGTCACTGGAATGATTCCCTATTCCTCTCTGTTCCGATTATGTACACAGCTATTCGCAGTACCTCTGGAGTTTCAAAATGCGACTGCTTGAAAACTATAAAATATACAGGACAATGACACATATCAACAGGTGAAATATGTTTCCAAGTTTCGATTCGATATACTGACTGTGACGTAGTTGCAGAGCGCATCACATTGGCGACAGACGTGTCAGAATATACAGACAAATCAACCGCTCTGTATTGTCGCCTGTAGATAGACAACCCAATCAACAGATTTCCAAGGCGCGCTGCTGACGTTCCACACGCCCATACGTATCACACACGTACTGATCTTCGCCGCGTCACCAACTGTGTCCATATTGAGCACCTGTAATGTGAGTTAAAAACTTAGAGCATCTCTCTCTCTGTTGATATGTGTCAGTTTTCTACACGTCTTGCAGTTTTCGCGCTGTCGTCTTCTGAAATCCCTGGCGTATTTAAACCCAGTCTTTGCTTACTGTGTGTTGTGCCTCTGACGCGCCAGGTGGCATTCATTCTCACTGTGGGCACTGGTGATGATACTTTGGACCATCATTATAGAATCATTTGTATATCAGATCACTTCTGTCTTTGCCACCACATCTACATGTTTCCGTTGCAGAAGGTCAGAACAACTGAAACAACATTTCTTTTTTGTATTTGTTCTTGTACCAGGTAGTTGCAAAAACTGTGTAGCATGGGGTTGACAGCTGCTGAAACAGCTGTGGCCGAGCGGTTCTAGGCGCTTCAGTCTGGAATCGCGCGACCGCTACGGTCGCAGGTTCGAATCCTGCCTCGGGCATGGATGCGTGTGATGTCCTTAGGTTAGTTAGGTGTAAGTAGTTCTAAGTTCTAGGGGACTGATGACCGCAGCAGTTAAGTCCCATAGTGCTCAGAGCCATTTGAACCATTTTGAATCTTCTTTTGAACGCACTTCCAATAAGTAAGCAACTATTTGTAACTATATAATTTTGAATTTGATGAAAAACATGTGAAACAAATATGAAAAGAGAGAGAACCAAGCTATGGAATGAGATGTAATGTATTCAGATGTGTAACAAGCGCCACTGCGAAACTCCACATCACTGGAGAATGCATAGTGTCATTCTTATCGACAGTTGAAGCCGCCTCCCAGAAACCGTACTTTACGTGGTAAGTTCTAATTTAGTTCTTTATATATGTTCATAATATGGCCAAACTCAGTTATGTTACGATGTAACACCTTAACCTTTCATAGTATCAGATTACTCCGAAGCATACTGAACTAAAGTAAGCAGCAGTCGCTGGGTGCAACCATATTGAATGAAAACCGTACTTGAAAACGATCATATTTTAAAGAAAGTAAGTTCTTCCATGGCCATTGCTATTTTCTGTCATCCCAGTATAATCCGTAATATACTGCTGCCTATTAAAATTGCAACACCATGAAGGTGGAATGCAAAAAATGTCAAACTGGTATGAACTGCGCTACATGCTTGGATATGGGAATGATAAACATTTCAATGCAGCTGCACGAAGCAGACAGGAGCAAACTCTGTCCGAATAATCATCATAAGGCCCAATGGTACCAACCGACCGCCGTGTCATCATCAGCTCATAGACGTCACTGGATTCGGATACAGAGGGACATGTGGTCAGCACACGGTTCTCCCGGTTCTTGCCAGCTTTCATGACCGAAGCCGCTACATTTCGATCCAGTTGCCTCGTATTTAGCCTCACAAGGGGTGAGTACACCCTGCTTCCAAACAGCGCTCGGCAGACGAGAATGGTCACCCACCCAGATGCTAACCAAGATAGGAGTGACGCCGTCTATAGTTTGTACACAAGGATAAATTACGCAGTAGGTTCCCCATTCAAAGAATGACATTTGAATGAGTTTGTCTGTGAGATAGTGTTACGCCTCCGGTAAGGATAAATGACTACCAGAAAATATCGGATTCAACAGAGGCAGGGTCATGATCTTAGTGAGGCTACAGGTAACTTCCTGCTGCTCATATTGGTCGGGAACTCACGACTGTCACGTGAATATAGAATCGATGGGTTCAGGAGGGCTATACTCATCGCCACACAGGATATTCACGGTCTCACGCGACTGACGCCCGAGAGGACGGTTGTAATGGCCAGTAGCGTACAAGACTGTTCCTTATCAATTGCCTATCATCGTATTTTTTTGTTTTCTCCTATAAATACGAACGAATTTTTGCGGAATAATCTTTCTATGTCCACTTTGCACAACATGGTTGTCAGGGCATCGACTGGCCAATTTGAAGCACACCTTCATGCAGAAAGTTTTGAACTCACTATTAAGCTACCGGTTTCGATATTACATTAAATCATCATCAGGCCCCTAGACAAAGTATATCGAATAAAATCCAGTTGTCTGTAGTCACTGTAGAAGGCCACAATAAAATAATCGGTATCTACAGATATGCTGTGTACTCTGAGGTTATTTATTTATCGTGTCAGAAGCAAATCTAAAAAAAAAAAAAAATATTAGATACATTACTACATACATACATACATTATGGTTTATAAATGAAACTAGTCAAGAATGAAATAAATGATTAGACACAGATTGTGTTGTCAAACATAAGGTGATTTTAATCTATACAGTGGATGCCCAAAAATTTTCAACGTCCAGTGCACTTTGTGTAGCGTTTACGAGGTCCTCCATGGCGCACACAGTTGGAGGTAACGTGCATTGTAGTAGATGTGTTGATGTCTGCACGGCAGCTCCGCAGTCACACTGGAGAGAGTCCACCTGGAAGCCTCACCTCTCCAGATTACTCTTGGATCTTGTGACAGAAGAATGCAGGCGGTTGAGTGATTTCCATGTGGACCATTTCTCTGTGTGGCCTGGGGGAAGAACTTCTTGTGGGATCAGCCACTCCTCCAGATGCTGGCATCTGACCTGCCATCTCTTCTTCCGGTGTTGATGTGGAGTGTCAGCGAGTGGTTCTGCACTGTGAAGGAAGCTCTTTCTAGACACAAGTCTTTGCTGTGCCGGCTGGTGGCCATGTAGTGGGTGGGCTTCGGATGTTAATGCCTTCTTCATTTCACTCCGTGCTGCTGTATCTCTTCGGATGGTCGGGGGGGCTATGCCGGATAAGCAGTACAGTTTTTCCACAGGTGTGGTTCTTAGACAACCCGTAGTGATACGACATGTCTCATTCAGAGCAACATCAACTTTCTTTGTATGTGTAGATCTGCACCATACTGGGCAAGCGTACTCAGCTGCAGAGTAGCAGAGGGCTAATGCGGATGTGCGCACTGTGTCTGGCTGTGCTCCCCATGTTTTTCCAGTCGGCTTCCTAACCACATTGTTCCTGGCAGCCACTTTTTGCTTTGTTTTTAAGCAGAGTTCCTTTTATGTAAGAGCACGGTCCAGAGTGACTCCGAGGTATTTTGGAGTATTGCAGTGTTCTAAAGAGGTTCCTTCCCAATCTATCTGCAAGGATCTACTAGCCTGTCTGTTTCGGAGGTGGAAAGCACAGGTCTGGGTCTTAGAAGGATTTGGTTTAAATTGATTGTCCCTGTAATAGGCAGTTAATTCTTTCAGAGCATCAGTTAGCTTCCGCTCCACCCTCTCAAAGCTGTGATCTTGTGCTGTGATTGCTCGATCATCTGCATATATGAAGCTTTGTGTTCCTTCTGGTAACGGCTGGTCATTAGTGTATATATTGAAGAGGGTGGGTGCCAGTACACTGCCCTGTGGCAACCCATTTTTCTGCTGCCTCCATCTGCTTCTTTGTCCTTGATATTCCACAAAATATCTTCGGTTCTGCAGAAGATTTCTAATTAGACAGGTTATTTTGTAGTCCTTGGTGAGGTTGTATAGCTTCAGCAACAAGAGTCTGTGGTTGACAGTGTCGTAGGCGGCTGAAAGATCTATAAACACCGCTCCTGTTATCTGCCGCCTTTGGAAGCCGTCCTCTATATGCTGTGTCAAATTCAACACCTGTGCTGTGCAGTTCTTCCCTTGTCTGAATCCTGCCTGTTGAGGGATCAGTAGTGATTCTATCATATCTGTAATTCTTTGGAGGATCAACCTTTCCAATACCTTATACAGGTGGCATAGGAGGGAGATTGGCCTATAGCTTTTGGGGTCATCCCGGTCTTTCCCTGGTTTATGTATAGCTATAATTTTTGCTTTCCGCCAAGATTTTGGTATCTTGCCGCTCTTGACACAGTTATTCATTAGCTCGAGTAGCCAGCACTTTGCGCCTGGACCAAAGTTCTTGATCTGTTTACTTCTTATGTCATCTACCCCTGCTGCTTTTCCGACTTTGCACTTATTTAGAGCCGAGTCGAGCTCATTCAAACTGCATGGTCGAGACAAAATGTTTCCCTCTTGTTCGGGCTCCCTTTCCAGGGTTCGTCTCCCGATTTTACTGGTATGGTCAGGTTTACCATTTTTCAAAAGCTGGTGTGCGATCTGGTCTGCCTTCACATTTGTATGCGTATTGGTTTGGGAGGGATCATTGTTAAGGTGTCGTAACAATCTCCAGGCCTTTTGACTACTTCTACTCATCTCACATTCTGTCATCAGTTTAATCCACTGTTCTCTCTTCGCCTCAGAGATTGAGGAGAGAGTATTTTGCGCAGCCAGATAAGTTTCCTCGCTATAAGGGTTTTCTTCATATAGTCGATAGTATCCGTCCAGCAGAGCAGCTGTTTCAGGTGTCACACCCTGCAGATACATTGTCCTACACCCTCTTGGTATTGATGCCCGGGAGCAATGTTTGACAGTTTGAACAAAGCTGTCATACTCTTCAGGAATAGGTCGCACAGACTTAATCTCCTTGTCCAGCATCTTAGCAAATTTTTTCCAATCAGCTTCCTTGAAATTGTATCTCCGTTTGAAATTCACCTCCTGTGGCCTTATTGCTGCAAGAACTTGACACAGTAGTGGCCTGTGTTGCGTCTTTGGTATGGGCGAGCACACTGATTTGGAGCAGAGCTGTGTGATGTCTTCACTCACAACGAGGAGGTCAGGGTTAAATCCACGTTGCCACCTGCCACTGTTGAAGGAAGGGGGTAGCTTGCTGTCATGTATAAGAGAGAACTGGCAGCATTCAGCCCAGGAGAGGACTGCCTCCCCATTTTCGTCATCTTCAGAGTATCCCCACAAATGACTATGGCTGTTAAAGTCACCGATTACTACAGACGTCTTGCTGTTATGGAAGTTCCTGGGTGGTGTGAAGGAAAAAGCAGCCGAAGGGGGCTTATACACAGAGGTAACCACGCAGTTACTCAGCTCCACTGAGATGACTTCGATGTTATTTTCTACGGTGCAGTGAGCACTGATTATCTGAAGCCCTGGTCTTACAAATATAGCACTTCCATACTGAGAGTGCGGTGTTTCTGCAGCTAGTTTCATGCCCGGTATTTTTGGTCGTCTCTGTCGCTCATCTCTATACGTCTCTTGTATACACAGGACGTCGCATTTTTTGTCACGGCATAGGTTGGATAACTGATGTTCTTTGGCTGATCATATGCCTTCAATATTTATAGATATGATAGTTAAAGGTGGCTCTGATAAGAACCGTTTATTTACTCGCACGTTTGTTTGCTTCTGGTGTGAGAGAATCAGCCGTCTAGGTATACCTAGACGACCAGGGGACGCCCGGATGTGTAAGGCTTAGTTGTCAAGACACACGCTTCGTGGAGGCTTCTCTCATGTTCCCCTACTCTGAGGCGACAAAAACCATAGGATACCTCCTAATATGGTGTCGGATCTCCTTTTGGTCAGCTTAGTGCAACAACTCGACGTGGCATAGGCTCAACAAGTCGTTGGAAGACCCCTGCAAAAATACTGAACCATGTTGCCTCTATGGGCAATAGCCGCTAAAGGGCTGGAGGTGCAGGATTTTATGTAGGAACTGACTTCTCGAGTATGTCCCAAACGTGTTCGATGGGATTCATGTCGGGCGATCTGGGTGGTCAAATCATTCGCTCCAATTGTCCAGAATCTTTTTCGAACCAACCGCGAACCATAATGAGATTTTCACTATGCAGCGGAGTGTGCGCTGATATGAAACTTCCTGGCAGATTAAAACTGTGTGCCTGACCGAGACTCTGACTCGGGACCTTTGCCTTTCGCGGGCTAGTGCTCTACCATCTGAGCTACCCAAGCACGACTCACGCCCCGTCCTCACAGCTTTACTTCTGCCAGTACCTCGTCTCCTACCTTCCAAACTCTACAGGAACTCTCCTGCGAACCTTGCAAAAAGAAGCACTCCTCAGCGCACATTCCGCTGCAGAGTGAAACTCTCATTCTGGAAACATCCCCCAGGTTGTGGCTAAGCCATGTCTCCGCAGTATCCTTTCTTTCAGTATTCTCGGCACACTCTTGACACTGTGGATCTCGGGATATTGACTTCCCTAGCGATTTCCGAAATGGAATGTCCTCTGCGTCTAGCTCCAAATACCATTCGGCTTCAAGGTCTGTTAAGTCCTGTCGTGCGGCCAAAATCACGTCAGAAACCCTTTGACATGGATCACCTGAGTCCAAATGAGAGCTCCACCAATGCACTGCACTTTTACAACTTTTGCACGCGATACTATCGCAATATATACACGTGCATGTCACTGTCCCATGACTTCCATCACTTCCATGTATTCCTTATTAAGTGACGAATATTTCACGAAACTGCAATATCGTTACTGCTTGCAACGTTTGGGCACTCGCATGATTTCTTCTGAGCACGTAATTCGTACCCACCTCGGCCCGAATCGATAGTTTTCGTGCTGCGCAAATTCGTCACCGTCACCGTACTCTGAGTAAAGGAAACGTTCGTGTCGACTCGGTGGTTTTCATATTTTTCCAGTTTCTTATTCGCAACGTGGCAAGTCATTAGTGACATGGAGTACTGAGTACAGTTTGTCACTCGGCATGTGTTGTTTCCCTCATGCAATTCGTGCCCGACACCCAGTTCGTTTCATATGCTACATTTTCCGCCGAACGCAGTCTTACCGGAGCTTCGGATAGCCTACAGCGTTAAACGGGGTTTAAACAAGGTTACGGCTAGTGCTAGGATCGAGGATACTGCCGTCCCGCGACCGTACAGTTCACGGCAAGTGCAGAATTCGGTGCCTTAAGTAACTTCTGCAAGCACTTGCTGAGATGTTTACATTACAACAAAAACGTGCGTAGGTTTGCTTCTGCAAGTCAATTTCAAGATCTCGCTGCAAGTACTGCAGCGGAGTCTGCATTGATACGGAACTTCTGGGCAGATTAAAACTGTGTGGCGGACCGAGACTCGAACTCGGGACCTTGTCTTTCTCGGGCAAGTGCTCTACCATCTCAGCAACCCAGGCACAACTTACAATCCCTCCTCACAGCTTCAATAATGCCAGTATCTCGTCTCTAACTTTCCAAACTTCACAGAAGCTCTTCCGCGAACCTTGCTGAACTAGCACTCCTGGAGGAAAGGATATTGCGGAGACATGGCTTAGCCACAGCCTGGGGGATGTTTCCAGAATGAGATTTTCACTCTGCAGCGGAATGTGCTCTGATATGAAACTTCCTGGTACACAGTTTTAATCAGCCAGGAAGTTTAATATCAGCGCACACTCCGCTGCAGAGTGAAAATCTCATTCTGGAAACATCCCCCAGGCTGTGGCTAAGCCATGTCTCCGCAATATCCTTTCTTCCAGGAGTGCTAGTTCAGCAAGGTTCGCGGAAGAGCTTCTCTGAAGTTTGGAAAGTAGAAGAGGAGGTTGTTAGTCGTACTTGGGTTGCTCAGATGGTAGAGCACTTGCCCGCGAAAGGCAAAGGTCCCGAGTTCGAGTCTCGGTCCGTGCACGCAGTTTTAATCTGCCAGGAAGTTTCACTTGCAGAAGTGTTTTTCCGCTAGAGTTTCGTCGTTAGATAGGCAAGTGGAAGTTTACACTGTAATGGCTAAAAACCAGAGCAGCCGCCAGTGTTGTTGCATTATTATTATCGAAGTAAAATCTCCATTAAAAACAAAAAACTAAGAAAAGAAAAAAGTATATCTGGAAAATGGATACAGAAGGATACACATTTAAGTTATGAAGAAACACTACTGAATATACCAAAATAAGAGAACTTCAATCAGATTAAAAACTAACTGAGAATTTCGTATGCAAGTTTCGAAAATTTCATGTCTGTCGTACAATAAAATATTCGAAAACAGGACACACTAATGCTGCAAGCTGTGTAACCGAGTTATCACCTTTTAATTACTCTTCCATTTTATTACTTTTTATTACTTTTGTTACAAATTAACTCATTCAAATGGCTCTAATCACTATGGGACTTAACATCTGAGGTCATCAGCCCCCTAGACTTCGAACTGGAGACAGATCTGGTGATCGAATAGACCAAGGCAACATGCTGACACTGTGTAGAGCTTGTTGGGCGAGCGTTATTCTGTTGAAAAACAACCCCTCTAGTGATGTTCGTGAATGGCAGCACTACATGTCGGATCACCAGACTGACGTACAGTTTTGCAGTCAGGGTGTGTGGGATAAACACGAGAGTGCTCTTGCTGTCGCACAACATAGCACCCCAGACCGTAACTCCAAGTGCAGGTCCAGCGTGTCTGGATTGCAGACAGGTTGGTTGCAGGTCCTCAACTGGCCTGCTTCTAATGAACACACGGCCATCATTGGCACTGCGACAGAACCAGCTTCCGTCAGAAAACGCAACATACCACCACCCTGCCTTCCAATGAGCTCTCACTTGACAGCACTGAACTCACAAATGATGGTTATGTGGGGTCAGTGGAATGCATACTACAAGGCGCCTGTCTCGGAACTGTTACTGAAGTAACCGATCTGTGTCACTGCGGAACCAACTATTACTCAAATTGCTGCTGCAGATGCAGTACGGAGCCATACGCCCAACACGATGGTTTCTCCTCCCGGTCGTGCCATTTGTATGTCAGGATGCCGATTTCTTGCAACTGTACATTCTCCTGACCACTGCTGCCAGCAATCATGTACCGTAGACTGGCTACACTCCAACCAAGCCTTTCTGCAATATCGCGGAAGGAAGATCCAGTTTCTCTTAGCCGTATTACACAATATCGTTCAAAGTCAAAGGCATTCTTGACTAACATCAGCTCGCCAAGTCCTATTTCAAATGCAACTAACGCTCACGACCGTTACAACGTGTATTTAAAGCAAACCCGATTTACATCCTCAAAGTGGGGCTACTAGCGACTGGATGGAAATTTGGATAGACATCATATTTCAGATGTAGAAACACGCCTACCAACCTCCTAGTGAACGAGAGAACGAAGACAAACCTTTAAATGTGGATAGTAACATGTTTCAAAGGTAGTTCAAATATCTTGGGGCAATACTCAGTGAAAGGAATGAGATGGGCGAGGAAATAATTTCAAGAACTTAAACTGGAAACAGGCAAAGGTTTGCACTCGGAAAGCTTATAGTTCGAGGTCCATAAAGACTACGATGTGCAGGACAGTAACAGAAGATTCGTGTTTGTATATTCATCTTCTACGGGAAGCTGCAAGACGGCTGGTCAGTATGAGAGGTTTGATGGTACCGTCCTCAGCTGTATGTTTTTAATTTCTTTATTCAGTGCAACCAGTTTCGGTCCAGCGATCTTTGGACCAGTGAGGAACAGAAAAGACTGGAGAAAAAGGAAAAACCTCGGACTACAGGTGTTGTAAAAATCGCTGGATATTGTGACGGTGATTGAAGAGAGGAGACTGGTGTAGGCACATAATGCCTCAAAGACTGGTCACCAAGCATGGAGAAAGACATCAGAGGTAACAGATCAACGCGAAGAGCACGTCTGAGATGGACTGACGGCATCAGAGAAGATCTGGATCGAAAAAGATGCAGGAGGCCGAAGACTGAGTGTGGTTTGTGTGGCCAGCCTAGTAAGTAAGTCTGTATTCCGTACTGTCGAGACATATATCCGTTAGAAAATATTCGTTACTCGTTACTTTCATTACAGGCATTAAACATAAATAGTTTTTTGCTAACCTATCAAAGTTGTGGACAACGCCGTACTAGTGAATGCTCCATCTGTGTGGGTTCTCTTTCCTGAACAGATTTCTCGCCCCTGCTTGCTGATGAACAGTCATCATAGCCTTACTGGAATTAATGGTAAAAGCAGAAGTTACAAGATTTAAGCTCATCAAATGGTTCAAATGGCTCTGAGCACTAGGGGACTTCACATCTACGGTCATCAGTCCCCTAGAACTTAAAACTACTTAAACCTAACTAACCTAAGGACATCACACAACACCCAGTCATCACGAGGCAGAGAACATCCCTGACCCCGCCGGGAATCGAACCCGGGAACCCGGGAGTGGGAACCGAGAACGCTACCACACGACCACGAGCTGCGGACTTTTAAGCTCATCAAAATAATTCCAAGTTAAATCGCCAAGTTACTGCAACGCGTAATCCACTACTGCCGACACGGCAATTCTATCGTAAGGGCGTGTGTCCACTAGCAAGTAAACTTCCGCAAGTCGGTTGTAGAAACTACTTCTGCACGTTCTTTGACGCGAAAACACTCCCAGCAAGTCGACTTCAGCAAGTTTCGTCAACTTGCAGAAGTAACTTCCGCAAGTCAGTGGAAACAATTTCTTGCATCTTGTTGCAAGTACTTACCGAAATTGACAGTTCCTGCAAGTTTTTCTCAAACTTGCAGAATCAAAAGGAGAATAGCACAAAGACAGATGGACAGAAGCAAATGTAGCATTGGAACCCCTATGCGTAAATAATTGGCCACCGTCAGCCAAGAAAGTGCGAAATGAATTGCTGATTAATTTCTTTCACCAGAAGTGGAAGCAGAATGACAGTAGACACATCTTAAAATTTTTGAGTAAACATAAACGTCTTATGAAAAGTACTATTTGCAAAAATCGAATAGTAATTAAAAGGCGATCTCTTGGTGATAAAGCTCGTAGCTTTTTTCTGTTCTGTTTTCGAATGCGTTACATTTGTGATAAATGTAATAAATAGTATTTCCAAAATCAAGCATTAATTAAAAGGCCATCCCGTGGTAATATACGCAGCTTGCAATATTTTTGTGTCTTGTTTTTGAATGCGTTAGGCTGAGCGGTTCTAGGCGCTTCAGTCCGGAACCGCGCTGCTGCTACGGTTGCAGGTTCAAATCCTGCCGCGGGCATGGATGTGTGTGATGTCCTTAGGTTAGTTAGGTTTAAGTAGTTTGAAGTCTAGGGGACTGATGACCTCAGATGTTAAGTCCCATAGTGATTAGAGCCATCTGAATGAGTTAATTTGTAACAAAAATAATAAAAAGTAATAAAATCGAAGAGTAATTAAAAGGTGATAACTCGGTTACACAGCTTGCAGCATTAGTGTGTCCTGTTTTCGAATATTTTATTGTACGACAGACATGAAATTTTCGAAACTTGCATACGAAATTCTCAGTTAGTTTTTAATCTGATTGAAGTTCTCTTCTTTTGGTATATTCAGTAGTGTTTCTTCATGACTTAAATATGTACCCTTCTGTATTCATTTCGATGCTGAGACGACAACTCCAGCGTCATCCACAAACAGCATTAACCGTTCCTATATTGAGCGACCAAGTGCAACAGGCACGGGAGTCCATCCAACAAACTGACGTCCAGCACCTGTACAACACAATGTATGCACATTTGAATGCTTGCAGTTAACGTTTTGACGGTTACACCGGCTATTAATGTACCAGTATTTCGTCTTTACAGTCGTTTATTTAGCGCTTCCGTTAATCTGTTATCTTGCAATATTAAATACTTAAATATATTACCTAGACAAATGTATTCCTGAAATTTGCTTACTCTACGTCAACGATGTTTTGGTGTTACGATTTTTTTCCGTCAGTGGTATCTCTTCTACTGCAAGCTCTTTACAAATATTGGGAGGTAATAATATGGACCAAACCAAGAAAAAAGTCCACAAATATGGTCTCTAAAATGAATATCTTAAGAGATATGAGAACTTGTTCAGTAGAAGTTCCACAGGAGCGAAGAGAACAACTGTTTGCAGCTCTTATGGTGTGCACTTCAGACCCCATGTGTAGCCGTCATTCTTTCTTCTTGTGGTCCATACAACGACATAAGTTTGTCGGTGAAATTATGGTTCTCTCTGTACATAAAAGAGTTTGTGAATAACATCGGAAGCTCCATGGGGCTGTTAGCAAATGACTCGGTTTTCTATAATAAGACAGCAATGTCAGGAGCGGCACGAAGACCGGTGGAGGATTGATGGATGAATCGTACAGGGACTGTCAGTTGACCAAGCATGTATAGCAAAAGAAATTCACCGTACTATAATAATACCTTAGGTAACGAATTGCTGTAAACAGTAATTACCTTAAAATATCTCGGGAGTAACCATCCGGTGCCACCTTACGTAACACAAATAGTAAGAATAGCAGATGCCAGACGTATTCACAGGAAGAATATTAAGGAAATGTATTCTTCACGGAAAATGTGGCTTACAAAACACTTGTTCGACCGTTTCTTGAGTATTGCTCATCAATCTGAGACCCAACTGGGTAGGACTGGTGGGAGAGAGATAGAGACAAGATTCTGCGACGAGCGACGCGTTTCGTCGCGGGGTGGTTTACTCGGTGCAAACTCTGGTGGCAGATGCTGCAAGAGAGGCGTTATGCATCACAGAGAGGTTAGCCATTGAAATTCCGAGAGAGTATGATCCGGGAAGAGTCGACAACTTGCTACTTTCTGCCACAAACGTCTCCAGAAATGACTGCAACGAGAAAATTCGTGAAATTAGAGCTAATTCCGATGACTACCGACAGTTATTTGTTGCATGCACCATTAGTGAATGGAACAGGGAAGGGGGGATCAGACGTCAGTACCAGAAGTATCCTCCGTTGTGTGGTTCAAAAATGGCTCTGAGCACTATGGGACTTAACATATATGGTCATCAGTCCCCTAGTACTTAGAAGTACTTAAACCTAACTAACCTAAGGACAACACACAACACCCAGTCATCACGAGGCAGAGAAACGTTGTGTGGCTTGTGTAGTATAGATGTACAGGGTGTCTCAAACCTTTTGCGTCAGATTGAAATAGGTGATAGTGGGTATACAACGCATTATATTGAGATAGGGAACCAATGGTCGGAAATGCATTTTTATTGTTTTATAGACATACACAGCGTACACCGCATAACAACAACGTAGCTCATAGTTATTGTTCAAAGTGATGACAGCCGGTTTCAGTGCATGCACGGCAACGGCGCATGTAGTTCTGCCGCACTCTCCCAAAAACCCATGGCGTCTTTTGTACCAGGGGACAGGCAGCTTGGATCCTAACAAACAAGTCTTCATCCGTTTCTACGGGGGATTCATTCACCTATGTCTTGACGTAACCCCAGAGGAAAAAGTCCAGAGCTGTGAGATGCGGCGATCGCGTTGGCCATAGGTCGGGAACCCTCCCCCCCTCCACCCCTTACAATCCAACGATGCGGGTACGTGTTGTTCAGGTACTAGCGAACATTAACATCATCGAGGTGGGTTGGTGCACCGTCGTGTTGAAACCACATCCTTTCGCAGACGACAACGGGTACAGTCTCCGAGAACTGTGGCAGAACACCAATTAACGTCGACCAGTCAAATGGAGAGAGGCAGCAAACGATGTCCTATTGTCATGTGGTGTACGCTACCTAAGCCCATAACACAATAAATAAGCATTTCCGACCTAGGTTCGAATGTGGACCCACTGTCACATGTCTCAGTTTGACTCAAAAGGTTTGAGACACCCTGTAGAAATAGAAGTAGAGTGTGAAATCTATAATGCATCTACATCTACATCTACATAATTACTCTGCAATTCACATTTAAGTGCTTGGCAGAGGGTTCACCGAACCACAATCATACTATCTCTCTACGATGCCACTCCCGAACAGCGCGCGGGAAAAACGAACACCTAAACCTCTCTGTTCGAGCTCTGATTTCTCTTATTTTATTTTGATGGTTGTTCCTACCTATGATGGTTGGGCTCAACAAAATATTTTCGCATTCGGAAGAGAAAGTTGGGGACTGAAATTTCGTAAATTGATCTCGCCGCGACGAAAAACGTCTTTGCTTTAATGAGTTCCATCCCAACTCGCGTATCATATCTGCCACACTCTCTCCCCTATTACGTGATAATACAAAACGAGCTGCCCTTTTTTGCACCCTTTCGATATCCTCCGTCAATCCCACCTGGTAAGGATCCCACACCGCGCAGCAATATTCTAACAGAGGACGAACGAGTGTAGTGTAAGCTGTCTCTTTAGTGGACTTGTTGCATCTTCTAAGTGTCCTGCCAATGAAACGCAACCTTTGGCTCGCCTTCCCCACAATGTTATCTATGTGGTCTTTCCAACTGAAGTTGTTCGTAATTTTTACACCCAGGTACTTAGTTGAATTGACAGCCTTGAGAATTGTACTATTTATCGAATAATCGAATTCCAGCGCATTTCTTTTGGAACTCACGTGGGTCACTTCACACTTTTCGTTATTTAGCGTCAACTGCCACCTGCCACACCATATAGCAATCTTTTCTAAATCGCTTTGCAACTGATACTGGTCTTCGGATGACCTTACTAAACGGTAAATTACAGCATCATCTGCGAACAACCTAAGAGAACTGCCCAGATTGTCACTCAGGTCATTTATATAGATCAGGAACAGCAGAGGTCCCAGAACGCTTCCCTGGGGAACACCTGATATCACTTCAGTTTTACTCGATGATTTGCCGTCTATTACTACGAACTGCGACCTTCCTGACAGGAAATCACGAATCCAGTCGCGCAACTGAGACGATACCCCATAGGCCCACAGCTTGATTAGAAGTCGCTTGTGAGGAACGGTGTCAAAAGCTTTCCGGAAATCTAGAAACACTGAATCAACTTGCGATCCCCTGTCGATAGCGGCCATTACTTCGTGCGAATAAAGAGCTAGCTGCGTTGTACAAGAACGATGTTTTCTGAAACCATGTTGATTACGTATCAATAGATCGTTCCCTTCCAGGTGATTAATGATGTTTGAAAACAGTATATGCTCCAAAACCCTACTGCAAACCGATGTCAATGATATAGGTCTGTAGTTCGATGTGTTACTCCTACTACCCTTCTTAAACACTGGTGCGACCTGCACAATTTTCCGATCTGTAGGTACAGATCTATCGGTGAGCGAGTGGTTGTATATGATTGCTAAGTAAGGAGCTATTGTATCAGGGTAATCTGAAAGGAACCTAATCGGTATGCGTTTATAAAACTGGACATCAAGTGAAAATCACAGCGACGTAATAGACAGGTATCGAACAAACTGAGAGACAGTACAGGCCATATATAAGTGATGCTCGAGGCACTTAAATGTTCAACTTAGGAAGTAACGGGATATAATTCTCGCTAAAGCCTGTTGAGTAGGTCTAGAGAAACCGTGTTTGTCGAAGACTGTGCGACTGTTCTGCTGCCATTACCTTGCATAGAAGTGACGAGAATACGATAAGAGAGATTAGGGCGTATGTAGAGGTATGAGACTGCTATTCTCCCCTGGACCAACACGCGAATGAAATACGACAAAGAACTTCACAGTGGCTTGCGGAGTATATGTCTTAATACAGACGTAGAAGGAAAGATTCGCGAATGTCACACAGGCCGATTATGTAATAGTATGCACGTGTTACTAGTTTTGTGGCAGTGTGAGGAGCTGCCTCGCAGCACAGAGGCGGAACTGTCGGGTAGGTAATACGCTGGAAGATATACGGGAGTTCCCGGAGGAGCGAAGAGCGCACACGGGCAGCACCGGCAGCGTTGCGCCAGCCCGGCGTGACGGGCTTTACGACTCGGCAGTAGCGGCTTTATGCGCGCTCCACGTGCCGGCCGCCACGTGCCCGAGGCGCTGGCTTCCGCGGCTCCCGTGTGTCGCAGCCTGGCACCGGCTGCAGGTGCTCTTCACTCCGCGCGGGTTACCAATGCCTGTGCACGCCCAAGCCACATAACGTGCAATTGAGTGACACTCGACTAGACCGAAGCTGCGTTCTTTAGTTGCCACTGGCCATTACGCGTACAAACCATCCCAACACACTGCGTGCCAATTAACATTTCTGTACTCGGCCACACGAGCGTACTGGCTTTCTAACGGCAGCCGCACGGCGTCTTCCGCTGAGACTCAACGTCGTGAGGAAGGAAAGCGGAAGGCCGAGTCTCGAGTTAAATGCCGAGTTGGTAACAAAAAAAAGAGTAATTACATGTTCGAAGCACGGGGCTTCATCTTGCGAATAATGAGGAGGGAGGAGGGCAGTAGTTCTTATATGCAGAATCAGGACCAAAGAGAACATTTTTTGAAAATCCCTGTATATGAACCCAAGTTTTTTGGTTTTCGTTTCCCTCATTTAAAAATTTCTCTGTATCTGTGAACAAATTTTCATTTAATTAAAGAAGTAATTTGTTTCAATTAAAATGTAGTATTAAAAAAGAAGATTCTAAAGTCCAATCATATTTAATAACATGAACCAAACGATCTTTATTTCCTTTTTACCTCAATAAGTAAAATTTAATCCAACAATTTTCTCTAATTTATCATCTTCTGAAAAGATTTCAGTATAATGATCTGGAAGTGTAATTTTATGTTTATCATCTAAAAGTAAATAAAAACTTTTTACCCTTATTTAGTTATTGAAATTTCAGCTTTTCATAGATTGTAAGATCTATTAATTTTCAATTCTGATAGTTTAGTGAACACTATAACTATAACTATTAAGTTCATGTATTAGGTTTTTAATGAAGTCATTCATGTTCATTTGTTTTGCTTTTATTTTTATAAAAATTTGTACTTTCAAATTTTTTGTAATGGAAAGTTTTAAAAGTTAGAAATTAAAAACATTAAAAAGGTTTGTAAAATATTTAAATTTTTGAAAGTAGATTTTTTTCAGTTTTTATCTTCTCCATCTATTTGAAAATGTTTCTAAAGAAAATGTAAGAATGAAAAATAACACTTTTAAAACTTTTTAAATTTTTTATTCTTTTAATAATTAAAAATTTTCAGTTAAAACTCTATATTCTGAATCATAAATTAAAGTGTCTTCTCCACACATAGTTATATATGAAGCTGTATCATATGGTATATTTTTTTTAAAAATGCACATAATTTCATAGTTGTTTTTTTGAGTAGTTAAAATATTCATTGTCATATTTATTACAAAGACAAGATAATATGAATAAAAGTTAATGGATTTATACTTACATTGTTATTTAATTGTGTTATTCTTTTAAAATCTCTAAAAGCATTGTTAGCTTTTAAAAAGTGATTGGGTGATCAAGATTCCATAATTCTTGAGGAAAAACTTAATTTCTTCTGTTTTTACACAGATGTTTTGTAATTTAATATGATCAAATAAAGACGAATCATTCAAGTCATTTTTTCGATTACTTTGGAAAACAATGGAAATAACATAAGACATATCAAAGCCAACAGAATTAAACCATGAATAAAATCTAGTTCAAAACCTCTTTTTCCATTTAATATAGCAAATTCAGCTATTTGTAGTTCAAGAAAGAAATTGGAATTCTCGGATTTTTTAGGCTTTCTTGTTCTAGTTCAAGTGAATATTTAGCTTCAAATTATTAACAGGAATATAAATTTCCGTACTTTTACAACAATTTTATATTCTTTTGAAAGTGTACTATTATCATTTTCAGTAGTTTATCGAAGATAGAATGTTCGTGATCTTTTCTTGAACTCTAAGAGAAAATTACTGTTAAATCTCCTTCCCAAATTATTTCCTTAAAATCCTTAAAAATCTACCAAATAATTCAAATGGATACAGTGCTTTATTTTGTTTGTTTTTGATTTTATTATTGTTAAGAATACGTCCTTCCATAGTAAATTAATTTGATAGAGATGAAGTTAACGGAATAAGATTTGATGAAGAAAGACATGGATGTTCCATTCTAGATAAAAGAGTTTCCTCTTTAATTACAGTAATGTCAAACAATTTTAAAACATAATTTCCAATTAGTTTAATATTCGATCTATCTTCATGGGCTGAAAAATTGGTTCCATACATGTGAATAACATCAAACATCATATAAAGATTTACACAATTAGGATCAATCCATCCACTGCCAAAATTAGTGTTAATTTCTGTTTATTTTTAAGGAAGATTGAAATTATTTTTGTTTTATCTTTAAGAGGAAATGAGTAAAACTGATAAATCTCGATTTTGTGATTGATTTATTAAGAAAAAATTATTAAATGATTTTTAAAATTACTGTTACACAAGCACCACTGAAGTCAATCAAATTATCATTTTCATCAGTGATAGTAATCATTAACTTTTGAATACTATCAAAATTGGAATACTTATACAATTTGGTTCATAAATTAAGGGTTTTTTCGATCGAATAACCTTTTCTAAATTTTTCAAATTATCTTGACTGACAGAAATTTCTATTGTTTCTTCATATGTATATAATGTATTATTTCTGTGTAGTATTTGTAGTTAAAAAGTTGAATAACAACTAGTGAAACACATTTTGGTTTCTTTCATTGGAACAGCTGATCTTTCTTTAAGAGCAGATGAACTGAAATAATCTAATGATTTATATTAATATAAATTATTAGATACAGAACAGACTGGGAACCAAAAACAAGAACTGCTTAAAAAATAAGAAAATAAATATGGTAAACTTTTACCAAATTCTATTCGATGTTCAGTAATAGGACTGAGTGGTTATGAGTACCGCAGGGAAGCATGATAGGACCTTTATTGTTTACAATATACATAAATGACTTAGTTGACAACATCGGTAGCTCCGTCAGGCTATTTGCAGATGACACGGTTGTCTACAAGAAAGTAGCAACATCAGAAGACTCGTATGTAGTCCAGGAGGACCTGCAGAGGATTAATGCATGGTGCGACAGCTGGCAGCTTTCCCTAAACGTAGATAAATGTAATATAATGCGCATACATAGGGGCAGAAATCCATTCCAGTACGATTATGCCATAGGTGGTAAATCATTGGAAGCGGTAACGACCGTAAAATACTTAGGAGTTACTATCCGGAGCGATCTGAAGTGGAATGATCACATAAAACAAATAGTGGGAAAAGCAGGCGCCAGGTTGAGATTCATAGGAAGAATTCTAAGAAAATGTGACTCATCGACGAAACAAGTAGCTTACAAAACGCTTGTTCGTCCGATTCTTGAGTATTGCTCATCAGTATGGGACCCTTACCAGGTTGGATTAATAGAAGAGATAGACATGATCCAGCGAAAAGCAGCGCGATTCGTCATGGGGACATTTAGTCAGCGCGAGAGCGTTACGGAGATGCTGAACAAGCTCCAGTGGCGGACACTTCAAGAAAGGCGTTACGCAATACGGAGAGGTTTATTATCGAAATTACGAGAGAGCACATTCCGGGAAGAGATGGGCAACATTTTACTACCGCCCACATATATCTCGCGTAATGATCACAACGAAAAGATCCGAGAAATTAGAGCAAATACGGAGACTTACAAGCAGTCGTTCTTCCCACGCACAATTCGTGAATGGAACAGGGAAGAGGGGATCAGATAGTGGTACAATAAGTACCCTCCGCCACACACCGCAAGGTGGCTCGCGGAGTATAGATGTAGATGTAGATGTAGATGTACTGACTAATAATTATATCCTAGCTACAGGATGGTTAAATTGAAAAAAAATCATTTTTACATTTTTTATAAAAGTTTAGATCAACCAAACTAAGAATTTATAAAATGACATAGAAAAATTGAAGATAAAATTAATGAAAAAATTACTACATTTATTGAAAATAATGATGAAATTATTCTATTACATTAATGTGACAATAATTCAGCTGTAGTTTTTGATGATTTCATTCTTGAGAGTCAAGATATGGGTAGAGAATATTTTACTAGCGGTACACATAAAGGAAAAGATTATTCTTATTTACCTCAAACTCATTCAAAAATACCAAAACATTTAGTTCGAGAAAATCTAAATTTTTAAATATCTTCAGACAAGATGACCCAAATTTAAATCATATTTATCATGAATTTGTTGGTGGTGATCTAAAATTTAAGGATCTTAAAGAAATGAGAAATAAATGGAATAAAGATGAATTTGGTTCTATTACAACTGATATGACAGGAAAAACTATTTAGGCTAAATACAGCAAATGGATTAAGAATTTTTAAACATAAACGTTACACATAGAAATGTTGAACATGAATTTTAAACATAAAGTGATGAACATACACAATGACCGTAAAAGTCGAAAATAAAATAAAAATGTTTTCAAAATATGGCCTACAAGTTGTTAAAAGGCTAAATGAAATAGAAAGATAAAAGAAATGATAAAACAAGAGTTTAAAAAATGGAAAAACAACCCTGAACAGCCTATGAAAAATTTAAAGCAGAAGATCAATCAATTATTAAAGCAGTTGTTCAGTTAAACAAGGAAGCAAATGTTTAGATGACAATGTTTTGAAAGATTGAAGAAAATGGAGGAGTTGAAAAGTAAATGGTTCCTTACACCCAAAATTATTTAGGAGAATTTAATGATATTCTAACAATTAAGCAATAAGATGGCGATAAAAGAGATTATATGTTAAGTGAATCAGAACTAAATAATTTGTTAGAGAATTATGAAAAAGAAAGAAAGTAAAAAATGAAGAAGAATCATCAAATGGTAAGAAAATAAATATTGGTGGAAGGATGTCACAGTATGTTATTAATAGTGAATATAAGGTTTTTGGATTAAGACCAGTTGTTCAACTCAAATATGTTTGTAACTAACCAGTAAAATGTTGGCAATAAAGAATATGAAGCTACAGATTAATTTATGAATCTTTTAACTAAACAACAAATTACTGTAGATGATTTAGGTAACGAATTTGGCTCTCTTTATTTATAAAATTATGCTAGAATTTTATTCATCTCAGATGCTGTATACTCTGATTATAATTCAAATAAAATAAAATCAGGTAAAGTAAATGAATATAATAAATCGATAAATAATTGAAACTTCCTGGCAGATTAAAACTGTGTGCCCGAACGAGACTTTACAGAAGCTGTCCTGTGAAGGAGAGCTTCTGTAAAGTTTGAAAGGTAGGAGATGAGGTACTGGCAGAAGTAAAGCTGTGAGTACCGGGCGTGAGTCGTGCTTCGGTAGCTCAGTTGGTAGAGCACTTGCCCACGAAAGGCAAAGGTCCTGAGTTCGAGTCTCGGTCGGGCACACAGTTTTAATCTGCCAGGAAGTTTCATATCAGTGCACACTCCGCTGCAGAGTGAAAATCTCATTCTTGATAAAACATTGTTAAGAATATTTTCCTAGGTTTCAGAAACAAATCTTAATGATTCATTTGAATATGTTCATTAGGCTCAGTAAAAAAAGGTTCAGAAAAATCAGTCAAACATTTTGATGAATGAAGTTCATCAATTAATTGATAGATTAACAGCTATCTTTGGCGAAGGATTAGGTGGAAATCAAATTGTTATAACGGAAAAGTCAGAATAACAAAAATGTTTTCTAATAAATTTAATGATTTTATAGTTAACAACCCAAAAGGAAATCCATATTTTGTTAGAAATTTGAATAATTTACCACTTTCATTTTGGGAAAGTGGATATCAAAAAGTGCAGTTAATAATGCTATTAAAAATTTACCTTTTTGAAGTGTATTTACTTGGTTATAATTGGTGTAGCCCTGGGACTAAAGTAAATGAAAGAATAGCATGTGGAGATAAAGGAATAAAACCACTAACTGAAGCATGTAAAAAAATGTTACTTTTTATAGAGATAATAAAGAAATCGAAAAAAGAACATGAATCTGCTAATAGAATTCGATTAGCTGCAAATGAAAGAATGTATGCTTCAGATGCTTCAATTGGTGAAAAATTAGTTGCAACTGTAGTTAGAGCAATAGTGTATGAAAAAAGAAAGTTAAGTCTTGGATTAAGTGTTGATGATAATGAATGGAATTTATAAAAAATCGTTATTCATTTTTAATCTAATAAATGAATGCATTTAGTATTCATTACACTTAACTTACAAATGGCGAAGTAAAACCTTAATCAATTAAAGGTGAATTAAATAATTAACAATTAAATAGATTTCATATATTTTTAACTGAAGCTCAAAAAGAAGCCAGATAAAAACTAGCAGTAATTAACTTATTACATTTGCTATTCCTGTTGTGAAAAAATTACTGAGTACTTAAAGAACAAAAATGAAAGGAAACACAAAGGTGGACCTTTACCATTATTATCAGCTGCATTACCATATCTAGCAACTATTGGTTCACTCAGTGATGGATCTGCAGCAACAGCAGATGCAGTTATAAAAAGGAAAAAGCTTATGTTGAATTACGAGAACATGAAAGACATAATCTACCAATGGAAAATAAAGGAAAAAGTTTTGAAAAAAAAATTAAAGAACTCTTAAAACATTTAAATATCCTCTATCTAATTTTGACATAGAAGCAATAGTGAAACAATTACATATTAAATATTTTCGTGACATTTATATGATTGATAAATTACCTGGTAAACCAAAAAAATTTAGAATTTGGACTAATAAATTTGGACTAATAAATTTGGATACACCTTATCATGTTGGTACTGATTGGATTTGTTATTATAAGAATAAAAGAAATTTGGCAGTGATTCACTTGGAGTAAATATCCCAAAATGCAGATTATTTATTAAAATTGATTTATACTGTAATATCGAAAGTAAACAGAAGTTTTAATTGAAAATAAGTATAATTAAACAATTCATAAAGAATTACAAAACATTTTTAAAGCTGCTAAAGCATATATTAATTTTAAAGTTTGACGAATAGTAGATATGCAGCAAGTGGTTATACTTAGAAAAAGGATACTGGTATGTTACAAAACCTGAATATGGAAATGCAGTTGAATAATTCTGTCAGTAAAATGGATTTTAATGAACTGAATGAAGCTGATCTAATTACTTTATAAAAAAAGGGAATGGGAAAATCGTTTTTAGATTATTTCTCAAAAAGATATTTAACACTATGTATTAGTAATCTTAAAGATGCAGTATGTGATAAACTGACAACTGACTTTACTTTAGTATGGGAGCCGAACAAAAATTGTAGAATGTCAATGAATTTGATTTTATTCTTGAAAAAGTTTTTGTTTTTGTTAAAAATTAGCAATTAATTATTTCAATCTATGACAAACTTTACTAAACAACTGATTCTCTCCAATCAATAAATATAGTCCACAAATCAAATTTTCTAACAGTATATTTGAAAGATTCTGTTTAAGACTGTTCCATTTGATGCAAAGTTAATTATATTTGCTGAAATAAATAAATTATTTTCTATTGTATATAAATGGAGAATTATAAACATATCTACTGTTTTAAGTGTAAAAAGTTACCTGAAATGCATAATCCTCATAGGGTAACATCTAAAAATGGGAAATAGAGAATTGAGGTAACTTTTTCAATTTATAAAATCGTAGGTAATGGATTATCCACTTGTGAATAAATTAATAATTAGACATGTAAACAAGTGAGAAAAATTTGAAAAGAGGGAAGATAATTTCTTTTGGAGTAGATAATGCAAGGCAAGCTGATTTAGTCAAAACAGATTCTTGAAAACGGAAAGCAATTTCAAAAATATATATATAGGATGTAAATATTTATTAAATGTTATTGATGTATTACAAAAGTATCCTGATATTCCAGTGAAAGATAAAACAGGTTGAATATAATTGAGAAAACCAAACTATTTACAAACAGGTAATGGTAAAGAATTTTGTAATAAATAATTTCAAAGAATTGACAAATAATTTTTTACATCATTATTCAACTTTTAGTGAATTACAAAGATCTATCGTTGAAAAATTTAATAAAACTTTGAAGGAAAATGTGGGGAAAATTTGACTAACAAATAATTTATAAATAGGATGATTTGGTTTAAAAGATTGGTCATTAATATAACAACTTAAACATCCAAAAATAAAAATGAAATTAAATGGTGTAAACAGAGAAAATGAAATTATTTAATTGAAAACCGTTTATGTAACACATACGTAAAACATAAAATTATTGATTAAATGAAAAGAAATGTTCAAAAAAGGATACACAGGAAATTGGTAAACAGAAATTTTTAAAACTGAAAATGTTATTTATTGAAATCCAACCATATCTAAATTGAAATATTCAAGTAGTTAAGATATAAAAGAAAATTTTTGTGAACAAGCACTACTGAAAGTTTCCAGATGTTTATTTTATTGGAAAAGTTTCAAATAAGAAAAGCAATAAAGCATATGTTAAATGGTTAAGTTTTGATAATTCATATTATAGTTGGGTACATAAAATTAAAGTAATTTTTTAAAACGTTAATAATACATTTCTTATATAAAGTAGTAGTTCTTGAAAATTTTAATATGTTTGGTATTTAGTATAATATTCATTATGCTTATTGTTTTATTAACGAAGGTAGAGTACGCTTTGACATAAAGTAAAATAAAAAAAATGATCCTGGCAGGGTCGCCATATGAAACGTACCCTTTGAAATATTATACCTGACTGTGCTTAAACTGACACACAATAGTTTGTTAGCGCAACGCAATCTGACTTTCAATAATCCCTACAAAAGAATGGCCCTGACTAACATTAAACTATACCTTTCACAAATCACTTACCTCACAAAAATCTTCGCTACTCAAGCTACTGCAATACCGTGAGCGCCACTACTGACAGCTAAATAAAAGATTCAAACTACTGAAGGCACTAACTACTGATAGGCATAGTTAGCAAATGAAAGATTTTAATAGAGAACAAACAATGTATTTACCTTAATAGTCATAATATATAGCAGTTCATGACAAATTACAAAACTCCGCCATCTCTCTCCCCACATCCACCACTGCTGGCGGCTCACCTCCAACTGCGCATCGCTACGCGCTGTTCACATCCAGCTGCCGCTGCCCAACACCACAATGGCAGACAACAATTCAAACTAGCTACAGACTGCACACAGCACAGCCAGTGATTTTTATACAAAGGTGGCGTTACTAATAAAAAAACCTAAACAGCCTACTTACAGTACATTTAAATTAATAATATTAACGAATTAGCAGACTATGCCAGTGGCGTAATAGCCCAATCAATACAGACCAAAAGAGGTCCAATATCGGCAGTAGTACATGTAGTCGGAAATTTTTGTACAGTGGAAGGAGGGAATGCCACGAAAATTGTACAGAAATACTGACTGGTGAGGGATGAGTGTGGGGGTGGAGGTGTGTATGAAGGTCACTTTTCTAAGTTTTTCTTGAAGTACTCCAATGAAAAAGTATTCCACTACAAAATTTAATTAGGTTACATCAAATTACCCACAAAAAAGTCCTGTTCATTTCTTCTGTATGAGTAACAGTTTGCCTGTAGCAATCGAGAGAATATGAGAATCTCGTACGTGGTTTATGAAGGTCGGATATAACATTGCGGGTTACATGAAACTACGTCGGCAAGGGTACCTGAATGACCCTGTATACGCTGTTGGCCATTAAAACAGCGACTCCAGGAAAGATAGGAAATAAGGAGACGTGAAAAGACAACGGCTCGAAGTTACGGACCTGAGAGCAGAAACATAACGGCTGCTACCAGATTAACGGCTACATAAGCCAGAAATGGTGGTACTTCAGTCAGTAAAAATGGAACCTTTGTAGGATCACTTTGTTGTCCATTCATCTATCTTTATGTCTGCCTCTGTCTATCAAACTGTTACGACCCCTTTTCCTCGGGAACGGATGAGGTACCAATTTGAAATTTGTGTCACATACTGACTAAGGACTACGATCCATTAGCGGTGTAAATACGAGGATTGGAACTTGAATAGTGGCAACTATTTCTTCGCAACAGACGCAAAAGAGTGGCATGTTTGCACCTGTTACTGTCCTTCAAAGTAGTCACCAGCGTTGAGTAGAACCCGTTGCCAGCGATGTGGGAGGCGTAGTAAACCGTTTGGAGAGCCTCTTCTGTTGATGGTGCGAAGAGAGCGGTCTACTGTCTGACGAATCTCTGGAACAGTTCTAAAACCAATGCCACAAAGCCAAAACTGAAACGCCAGTCCAACGAATGACGTCATTATGGGTCGCGCGAAAGTCGAAAGTGTGTCAGAGCCCCAGTATGGAGAACGTTATGGTGATTTGCGTGTACGAATGTGAGCTGTGTTATCCTGATGCACTACGTTCCTCCACGGCAGACTGTCAATGCACAGTGTGTAAGTAGGCTGTTTAGATTTTCTTATTGGTAACGCCACGTAGCGCTCTGTATGAAAATCACTGACTGTGCTGTGTGCAGTCTGTGGCTAGTTTGCATTGTTGTCTGCCATTGTAGTGTTGGGCAGCTGGATGTTAACAGCGCATAGCGTTGCGTAGTTGGAGGTGAGCCGCCAGCAGTGGTGGATGTGGGGAGTGAGATGGCGGAGTTTTGAGAGCGGATGATCTGGACAGAGACAGTAAATTTGTAACACTGGATATCATGAACTGATATATATATTATGACTTTTGAACACTATTAAGGTAAATACATTGTTTGTTCTCTATCAAAACCTTTCATTTGTTAACTATGCCTATCAGTAGTTAGTGCCTTGAGTAGTTTGAGTCTTTTATTTAGCTGGCAGTAGTGGCGCTCGCTGTATTGCAGTAGCTTGAGTAACGAAGATTTTTGTGAGGTAAGTGATTTGTGAAAGGTATAGGTTAATGTTAGGTAGGGCCATTCTTTTGTAGGGATTATTGAAAGTCAGATTGCGTTGCGCTAAAAATATTGTGTGTCAGTGTAGTGTTGATGAGAATAGGTAAAGAGCGAAATGTCTGAGTACGTTCAGTTTTGCTGAGCTGTTTGAAAATCAAATAATGTAAGAGATTTATCAGCACAGTAATTCAATAATTTTTCTAACAGGACGTTTCATATGTCGACCCTTAGCCGAGGATACCTCACTGGAATCTTTTGATTTTTTCTTGTAGTTTGTGTAATTAGTGTAGCTTTTGTTTCTTGCTAGCACGTATTTATAGAGAGAATTTCCTTTGTAGTTGTAGTTTTTCACTGTTGTACAGTAAAACAGTTGTGGCATGCATGTAGGTTTGCACCAAGTATTTCGCAGCTGCGCTTGCAATTAACTAGATATTATTTTCAATGCTAGGTTAATGTGTTTCGTTATTTTGCTCTTCAAATTGTGCTTTTCTTGGTTGTCGTGTGAAATATTGTGACAATAATGGCGTGTGAAAAACGTAGTACTAGGCTTCAAAGTGAACTGAGAAGACGAAAGCAGTGTGTTAGCGCCGCCGAGTAATGAATTAACTAATGTTCAAAGTAGTAATTTGGTAATTGTGCATAGGGAAATGGAGCTGGCTGCAAATAATGGTGTAGACAGTGAAACAGGTAGTGAACAGGGAAGCATTATCGATCGATCGGTCGGCAACAGCTCGCCTCAGGAATCCGAATTGACAGAACACAATATTGCAAATGCTGTAGACTCAGGTTTTGGGTCCTCACCGTTTTCTCAAATGAGTCAAGACACATTTTCTGCTTGTCAAAATGTGAATGTTGCTGGTGAAAATGCACTGCCAAAAACGATAGAGAAACAGATTCCAGACACTAATACACTATTATTGCAATTAATGCTGAAACGTCCCCTTTGAACAATTATACCTGACTGTGCTTAAACTGACACACAATATTTTGTTAGCGCAACGCAATCTGACTTTCAAAATTCCCTACAAAAGAATGGCCCTGACTAACATTAAACTATACCTTTCACAAATCACTTACCTCACAAAAATCTTCGCTGCTCAAGCTACTGCAATACAGCGAGCGCCACAACTGCCAGCTAAATAAAAGATTCAAACTATGGAAGGCACTAACTACTGATAGGGATAGTTAGCAAATGAAAGATATTAATAGAGAACAAACAATGTATTTACCTTGATATCATCATATATAAATATAGCAGTTCATGACAAATTTCAAAACTCCGCCATCTCTCCCCCCACATCCACCACTGCTGGCGGCTCACCTCCAACTGCGCAACGCTACGCGCTGTTCACATCCAGCTGCCGCTGCCCAACACTACAATGGCGAGTATTACAACAATGCAAAGCAGCCACAGACTGCACACAGGTGGCGTTACCAATAAAAAAACCTAAACAGCCTACTTACATAGCACCCATGCTCCCCACAAAAAAATTTACAAATTTTTTTGGGCAGTGGCCAATACAGATTTGAAAAATTTTTTCATAATCACAATAACAAAGAAATCAAATGCACACACTTATTGATACAATGTTGGTCAAAAGCTAAAAATTTCTCACAGTCCATAAAGACAGTCCTGATTCATCACAGTAAAATTACAGTGTTTTTCTTTTTTTTTCAAAGTCTGGACAGTAAAAGAGAATGCACACAGAAGTAGTGGATTTCCATGCAGTCTTGAAGAAGTAGTGTCCTTCCATCAGAAAGACAGTGCTGACTCTTGACATGCTGACAGGTAATGGACCACAACATAGCTAACCCACAGCAGAGTCATTCGACGTTTTGAAGAGTATTGGTAGGTCATCACAGAGCAGACCCACTGTAGTCCTGGTAGAGATTACGATATTGGTGGGCCACCAGAGGTGCAGACCCACTGCAGTCCTTGTAGAAATAATGGTATTGATGGATCATCAAAGATGTAGACGCACTGTAGTCCTTGTAGAGATAATGGTACTGGTGGGTCATCAAAGATGCAGACCCACTGTAGTCCTTGTAGAGATAGCCAGCAGCCATCTGTTGTGACTGTGCAGGTGCACAATCACCATTGAAGAGTCTTGCGGATAATATAGCAAGTCCATAAACCACCACTTGTGCACTCACAAAGTTTTTGGAATTGCCCTTAGAACCAGCAATGCTGTTATCCAGTCCCTTGCTGAATTAGTAACACATGTGCAAACACTAACAGTCCCAACTTCTCACATACTGTCCATATACTATGACCAACAGAAACGTGTGCAGTGAAATGTAACTAACAAGTTAATAATATCATGAACTGGTGACAATTACAATTTAATAACATAAGAATACAATAACAAAGGTACAAAATACATCATTAAAGAACATAATAGTACAGATAACATTTGTAGTAATATGGGCTTTACAAAAGAATCGAAATAACATATACATCAGTGTTACAGGAATTATGAGATAAGTAGATACATAAAAGATCAGAATAACTTTTGGAACATCAACTTTACACATGAGCATTAAAACAAAACAGAATAAATAATGTCTAAGCATATTTACAAGGTAAATAACATATTATTAATGCCAATTATATTTGAGGATAACAGTATTCCTCATCATAGTGAATGTAGCTTAGTACTAGAAAAATTCTACAATTCTTATCAGATAAACACATAAAGACAGGAAAAACACAAATACACAAGAGTACACAAACATATAGAGGGATGACACCAAAGGAAAGGACAGGGTTTGTTTTACTGCAGTATTTTGCATGGAGATCTCCCTTTGTTCATCATTATTCCCAAAAGTACTATCTATACCCGCTTTCTGTACTTTTTTCGTTTAACTTCTCAATGCATTTCTTCCAATTCATCGCAACTCATTCTCTTATATAGTCTACCCCCTCTTAAGCTAACTTAAATCTACTGAGCTCAGATGCTAAACTAAGGGACGAGGCAATGCAGCAGCACAAAACAAGTAACACAAACAGCAATGACCAAAAAAATGGAAAATTGCAAAGCAAGCTACAGTAAATCTAAATTAACAGAAAAAATGCAAAATTACAACTAATATGAGCCAATGTGCAGCAACAAGAAAAGCTTAACAGAGTAATACAAAGTCAAATTCAGTAACACTATGCCTGGCAAACAGCAGCAGTAAATGCTATGACGTATACCTAAGCATGACAAAGCTCAAGCATAAAAAATATTACAGTAAAAACAACAATGCAGATAAGGGAAATGTAGATTCACATCTTAATGTCTATGTAATTAAAGTGGTGCACCACAACAACTTATTGTAAAAGAAATATTACCATGTACTTGAAAAGAAAATTATGTGTTACTGTTACTAGTTCCTTCTTATTGTTCTTTCCTTTCCAAGTGCTCCTTTTTTTTTTTAAAGAATGTGGATTACAAAATTATCATTTAATAGATCTGTTGACAGAAAGTGTTCACATTAGCAAATGCATTTCATTTTATAAAAGCAATGCTGCAACACAGCTGGAAACCAGATATCAAATGAAATAAGCAACTATGAAAAGCAAAGCATAAAAATATCATTCAGTAGTCATGTGACATTTCATAAGTTAGTAGAAATTCTCTCAACTCTCATAGAAAGACGCTTGTCATAATCAGGTGTGCAGATGTAAAAATATTTCTTGTCATTTTATTAGGCATTTCAGTAAATATCATAAATTACGAGCTCCACAGTATGCTTTCAACAAGAAAATGTCAATAGCGCGGACAATGGCCACCCCTTTTTTTTTTCTACCTGTGCCGCTGAAAGGCTAATGGCTTTTTTTCGGGCGGCTGTCGCCCAGGTGGGTGCCCGCGACGCATTACGTGCAGGTGGTCACTTAACTTTCTTACGGAAATATTTACGACAGCAGTTTCCGCTACAGTGACAGTCTCACATAAAAATATTTCACAGGTCAAGAATTAGCGTTGCAAATCTGCAGAAACAAAATCCTATAAATATAAGTGTCCAAAAAAATTTTCGCCGGCATTGTGATACATTCACGCATTTACTCACATTTCATAACTCTTAAAGTACGATTCTTGGTTTCCAACATCCTGTTTCACAAGTCAAGCGTCCCTACCCACTATTCATTACTCCTTACCTTATTACACATATACGTATCCATCGACACTCGTCAATAATTCGTCATTATAAATATGAAGCATAATCAAATAACTCATATAGCCTCAGCCTATTAATCATAAACATACCTCAGCAGCATAATACACATCGTCGTCGTAAAAATAACATCATAACACCTCAGTCAAATCTCAAAATCGTCGTAGCTTCCTCCAATAATTAAAAAAATTCTCCGCTCATGTCAAAAGTGTCATCTGCCTCAAACGTACTTTAAAAAACATGAATCCATACCAAATACATCATTCAAAGCTCTCATAGTATCACAATGGTTCCGAAAAAATATGAAGAGTTCACACAGTACAGACAAAATACAATTTCGTAAGTGTGAAGTTATCCAACGGTGTAATTACGTAAACATGTGTCACTGACGTAGTAAAAAACATGTTTATCTCTCAGTTAAATGATCAGATAGCTGTGTAATTTGTGTGTTAGAGAAATATGGTACCGATGTGTAAAGTTGTATAAGCAAATACCATATTAGCTAGGGTTCCTTGTGGTTGCCACACACATGGTACACAAAGTAAGCATGTACCCCCTTGAGGATAAATGTAACTATACCCTCAGGTGTTACAAATTACAGCAATGGAATGAAATGTATCACGGAAAACTTTCTTTGTAATTCAAAAATCTTTAAAAATAAATGTTTTAAGTACAAAATTAATCACTGAAATGCGTGTCCTGTAGCGCTAAATGTGCATCTTGTTGTAAGATAATCTCTGTGGAAGTGTCGTAGTTATCGTCCTCCGAAAGCTAAGTTCTGCAGAAGTCAATGTACTTACCTCATGATAAACAAAAGTGAAATGCTTTGCGTATAGATATCGTAGTTATTATGCTTATTGGCGTGATGAAGAAAGTACTGTGCTGTAACGTATTGTTGTGCTATGGAAAAGGCTGTCTCCTTGTAGCTATACCACAAAAGTTACAACTAAAACATGTTTTACTTTGCAGAATAAAACAGAAAAACTGTGCAGAAATAAAACAGAAACACTACAAAAGCAACATTGTAAATTGTCACTCATTAGTAGCGTCGTGATAAAATCGTGTAACTGTCACATAAACTAATACTGTGTCATCTGGTATCTCACAGAAAGTACTTTAAATCCAGAATGTATTTTCAAGTAAACCAAAATCTTGCATTAAAATCTCATTAGCAGTACCAGTATGTGTCCTAAGTATGTAAGCCTGATAGTCGTTACGTAATTGTGCAACTAACAAGCAAGAATGTACAAATACAACACTGTGTCGTCTGTTCACTATAATAATGCATTCGTAATTTCTGTTTAAAAATGTTCCCTAGGTTCTAGACTGGATATTTAACTTCAAACATTGTTGCATGTTAACAGTTTCTTAAGTCTGACAAAGCATACTAGAAATGTGAAGTGAAAAGTTTTATACCAAAGACTAAGTTAAAAAGCAGATTATCTCTCGATAAATGGTTTTACATGTGAAATGTTGTGTAAACCTTTACTCTTCCTAGTACGCAGAGTTTCAACCTGAACGCAATTATCATGCGGTATACGTCGATAAAGAATACTGGAATTTTTCTCAAGGTTAGCGTCTATGTTATTTTTCTCTGAGCCAGCCGGCGCACGCGGCTGCCTGCAGTGCGAGTCATTGTCTGTCTCTTTGTTGGCGCGCGCCGTTATTGGGATTAGGAGACCGAACTTCTACAAATTCGCCTTGCCGAGAGGGCCCAGCTCTGTTAGAATCCCGCCAGTTCTGATGAAATTCACGTCTGTCGTTATGATTATATCGTCTGTCGTCATGTCGGTAGATTCCACAGTTTCTTTCTTGTCGGTCACATGGTGGAGAATTTCTCCCTGAATCGTAACTGCGCGCTGAACTGTTGCGTCTGAAGTTATTCTGTCTCCCGTGATAATAATAGTTCTGGTTGCCATATTGTCTGTTTCTATGATTGTCTCTGTCATATTCATTACTACGGAAATGCGAACTTTCTCTGTAACTATTACTCTGCCAGTGGTTGTCATACGGGTGGTGTCTGTTTTGGTCACGATTTGTGTTGTGAGAATAGCCTCGTCGTGTCCAGTTATTATTTCTTTCATCGCGGAATTGCGACGGATATGACCTGTAATCGTTGTGTTTCTGTTTCCGCGTTCCGCGATTGTCAGTGTCGATTTCCAGTTCTTGTAACAGTCCCTGAAAAGCTTCAATGTCGTCTTTGCAACGTCCTGCTAAAATAATATGTCGTAAATGTTCAGGCAGTTTGATTAAGCAAATGCGGATGAGTTCTGAGGGCCTGTATGGGTTTGAAAGATACTGATTCTTATGCAACATGTCTTCAAAATATTTGACAAGACTGGAAAATTCAGATTGTTCAAAGTGTTTCATCATTATGATGCTATGTTTTACTCGGTCTTGTGTAGCTTGAGACCAATATGCTGAGAGGAAGGCATGGTAAAACTCTCCTTCACTGTGGCAATCGTGAATGACCGATCGCATTCTCACAGCTGGTTCATTCTCTAAGTAGCCACACATAAATTCTAATCTGTGCTGTAATGACCAGTTGGGAGGAAAATAATGAGAGAATTGATGGAGCCACGCTTGTGGATGAATGTCGTTGCCAGAATTCTTAAATGTTTTGAATTTAAATGTAGTAATGAACAGCTTATAGTCAAAATCATCATGTCGGCGAGTCGCATGTCGGTCATTGTTACGTCGTGTCGGCTGTTCCATCTCAAAATTCGGGGCACATTGCCAATTTCTTTCATAACTTCCGAAATGCCCTGTGTTATTATTTTGCGGCTTTTCCGTGATTCTAAGTCCCTCTTCCCGTGTTGGAGCGCGAGTGTCCTCTGAAATACGTAATTCTTGTATTACCTGTGTCAGCTGATCTTGTACTTCCCGGATTTCTCTTTGGTGTTGTGTATTAATTTGATTCTGATTTTGTTTGAATTTTCTTATTTGTTCATACTCTTCTGTGTCAGTGAAGGCTACGGGTCTTGTGTCATTCAGATCATCATCTACCTTTGTAGATAAGTTAGTGACCTGATCCGAAAGGTCGGCTACTTTCTCCGATAGTGTACTTATTTCTTCAGTGTGTTTTTCTGAACCAAGTTTCAGAGTATCTACTGTGTCCTTTAAGTTTTCCTGAGTTTTTGCAAGTTGCGTAACCGAATCGGTAGATGCAACTGAGTCAAATTTAGCTTGCAAGGTCTCATGAGTTTCATGAACAATAATTTGCAGTTCTTTTATGGCTGCTTCGTGATTCTGTAATGCATTTTCATGTCGCGAAAAAATAGGTTGAAAATGCTCACAAATTTGAGTTTTTACGTCATTACAGACTTTTTGACATTTCGATTCAATGTTATGTAGCTCAGTAGTTAAATCTGCACGCGTTTGTTCAAGAGTTTGTTCCAATGAGTCTAACTTTTGAAGCTGTTGTTGTGTTTGTCTCTGATTTTGTTCCAGTGTGTCTAACTTTTCAAGCTTTTGTCCCATTTGTTGCATTAATTGTAATAACAATGCACTGGTGTCTGAAACATGTTCCTCAGTGCTTTTCGGCAGTGAAGTTGCACCGGCAACTTTCACATTTTGACAAGTGGAAAATGTGTCTTGACTCATTTGAGAAAACGGTGGGAACCCGAAACCTGAGTCTGCAGTATTTGCAATATTGTGTTCTGTCATTCCCGATTCCTGAGGCGAGCGGTTGCCGACCAATCGATCGATAACGCTTCCCTGTTCACTACCTGTTTCACTGTCTACACCATTGTTTGCCGGCCGCTCCATTTCCCTATGCGCAATTACCAAATTACTACTTTGAACATTAGTTAATTCATTACTCTGCGGCGCTAACACACTGCTTTCGTCTTCACTGTCATTTCTCAGTTTACTTTGGAGCCTAGTATTACGTTTTTCACACGCCATAATTGTCACAATATTTCACACGATAACACAGAAAAGCGCAATTTGAAGAGCAAAATAAAATAACATAGCAATGGAAATAATGTCTACTTAATTGCCAGCGCAGCTGCGAAATACTTGGTGCAAATCTACATGCATGCCACAACTGTTTTACTGTACAACAATGAAAAAACTACAACTACAAAGGAAATTCTCTCTATGATTACGCGCTATCAATAAACAATAGCTACACTAATTACACAAACTACAAGAAAAAAATCAGAAGATTCCAGTGAGGTATCCTCGGCTAAGGGTCGACATATGAAACGTCCCCTTTGAAAAATTATACCTGACTGTGCTTAAACTGACACACAATATTTTGTTAGCGCAACGCAATCTGACTTTCAAAATTCCCTACAAAAGAATGGCCCTGACTAACATTAAACTATACCTTTCACAAATCACTTACCTCACAAAAATCTTCGCTGCTCAAGCTACTGCAATACAGCGAGCGCCACTACTGCCAGCTAAATAAAAGATTCAAACTATGGAAGGCACTAACTACTGATAGGGATAATTAGCAAATGAAAGATATTAATAGAGAACAAACAATGTATTTACCTTGATATCATCATATATAAATATAGCAGTTCATGACAAATTTCAAAACTTCGCCATCTCTCTCCCCACATCCACCACTGCTGGCGGCTCACCTCCAACTGCGCAACGCTACGCGCTGTTCACATCCAGCTGCCGCTGCCCAACACTACAATGGCGAGTATTACAACAATGCAAAGCAGCCACAGACTGCACACAGGTGGCATTACCAATAAAAAAACCTAAACAGCCTACTTACAATGCAACAAATGGAACAAAATCAGAGACAAATACAGCAACAATTAGACACAATGGAACAAAATCAGAGACAAACACAGCAACAGTTAGACACAATGGAACAAAATCAGAGATAAACGCAGCAAAAGCTTCGAAAGTTAGACATAATGGAACAAAATCTTCAAAAGTTAGACACCACACTTGAACAAACATGTGAAGATTTAACTACTGAGTTACATAACATTGAATCGAAATGTCAAAAAGTCTGCAATGACGTAAAAACACAAATTTGTGAGCATTTTCAACCTATTTTTTTGCGGCATGAAAATGCATTACAGAATCACGAAGCAGCCATAAAAGAACTGCAAACTATTGTTCATCAAAATCATGAGACGTTGCAAACTATAATTGACTCAGTTGCATCTACCAATTCAGTTACGCAACTTGCAAAAACTCAGGAAAACTTAAAGGACACAGTAGATACTCTGAAAATTGGTTCAGAAAGACACATGGAGGACATTAGTTCATTATCAGAGAAAGTAGTTGAACTTTCGGATCAGCTAAATAATTTATTTACGAAGGTAGATGATAATCTGAATGACACAAAACCAGTAGTCTTTAATGTCACAGATGAGTGTGAACAAATCAGGAAATTCAAACAAAATCAGAATCAAATTAATACGCAACACCAAAGAGAAATCCGGGAAGTACAAGATCAGCTGACATAGGTAATACAAGAATTACGTATTTCAGAGGACACTCGCGCTCCAATACGGGAAGAGGGACATAGAAATAAGGAACAGCCACAAAATAATAACACAGGGCACTTCGGAAATTATGAAAGAAATTGGCAAGGTAAACCGAATTTTGAGATGGAACCGCCGAAACGACGTAACAATAACCGACATGCGACTCGCCGACATGATGATTTTGACTATAAGCTGTTCATTACTACACGTAAATTCAAAACATTTAAGAATTCTGGCAACGACATTCCTCTACAAGCATGGCTCCATCAATTCTCTCATTGTTTTCCTCCCAACTGATCATTAGAGCACAGATTAGAATTTATGTGTGGCTACTTAGAGAATGAACCAGCTGTAAGAATGTGATCGCTCATTCACGATTGCCACAGTGAAGGAGAATTTTACCATGCCTTCCTCTCAGCATATTGGTCTCAAGCCACACAAGACCGCGTAAAACATAGCATCATAATGATGAAACATTTCGAACAATCTGAATTTTCCAGTCTTGTGAAATATTTTGAAGACAAGAATCAGTACCTGTCAAACCCATACAGCCCCTTAGAACTCATCCACATTTGCTTAATCAAATTACCTGAACATTTACGACATATTATTTTGGCAGGACGTTGCAAAGACGACATTGAAGCTTTTCAGGGACTGTTACAAGAACTGGAAATCGACACTGACAATCGCGGAACGCGGAAACAGAAACACAACTATTACAGGTCATATCCGTCGCAATTCCGCGATGAAAGAAATAATAACTGGACACGACGAGGCTATTTTCACAACACAAATCGTGACCAAAACAGACACCACCCGTATGACAACGGTTGGCAGAGTAGTAATAATTACAGGGAAAGATCACCTCTCCGCAGTAATGACTATCACAGAGACAATCAGAGAAACAGACAATATGGGAACCAAAATAAATATTATCAAGGGAGACCGAATAATTTTAGACGCAACGGACCAGCGCGCAGTTACGATTCAGGGAGAAATTCTCCACCACTTGACCAAGAAAGAAACTATGGAATCTACTGACATGACGACAGACGATATGATCATAACGACAGACCTGAATTGCATCAGACTGGTGGGATTCAAACAGGGCAGGGCCCTCTTGACAAGGTGGATTTGTAGAAGTTAGGTCTCCAAATCCCAATAACGACGCGCGCCAACAAAGAGACAATAGGCAATGACTCATACTGCTGGCAGCCACAAAACGTACGTATGAAACTGACGACGCAGCTGTTGTAGCTAGTAATTACGTAAAAATGGAAGACATTAGGGACATCTTACTCCAGGAACACGACGTAAAACATGACAACATTGCATATCCTGTGATTCACATTACAGTAAATGACCTGAAATTTATGGCAGTACTTGACTCTGGCAGTCCCATTTCAGTGATTAGTGAAACAGCCTTTAGCAAATGTCACAAATCGAACGATTGTCCCACACTTCCGTTACGTAAGATTAAATTACAAGGTGCAATCTTTGGAAAAAATGTAGATGTACGCCAACAAACCAACCTAGAATTCTTTTGTCAAAGCCACAGCTTCTCTATGAACTTTCTTATTGTTCCATTATTGTCGACGGAAATTATATTGGGAGTAGACTTTTTGAATGAATACAAAGCAATCTTAAACTTTCACAATGCTGAAATAAGTTTAGACAAAGTAGGTATGTCAATAGCTTCGAAATTTGAAGATTGGCTCTCAAACCATGACGAGGAAATTAATCGACTTTACCTTCTGTTAGACAACAGTTCGGAATTTTCTACAGACCTAGACACTAACAATCACTCTGCAAGTACTGACAGGGATGATATCGATGGCATATTTGATACTGATGAGTTACTTCAGAATAAAATTCAAGCAATTGAGAATTGTAATGACACTGATAGGCAGGACCTTTTCGAGATTTTACAAGCACATTCCACAGTTTTTACTCACAAAACAGGAACAATCAAGGGATTTCAATACCAATTTCGTGTTCGTGAGCATACTAAATTTTGTGTTGGACCATACGTAATTCCAGCACATTATAGAGACCATGTTAGAACAGAAATACAATCTATGCTTGATGAGGGCATTATTGAGCCTGCAGTAAACTCATACAACAACCCATTACATGTTGTTGAGAAGAAAAATGGATCGATCAGGCTTGTCTTAGATTCGAGACAAATCAATACTATCATCATTCCTGAAACAGACATGCCGCAAATGATGGAAGTACTTCTTCAAAATTTTAATGGTGTAAAAGTGTTGTCTTCACTTGATCTCAGATCCAGCTTTTATCAGATCGAACTTCATCCAGAATGTAGAAAATACACAGCTTTTCTTTGTTTTGGCGTTTGTTATCAATTTCGGAAACTTCCTTTTGGTTTGAACATTTCTTCAGCAGCATTCATTCACGGGCTAAATTCCATATTACCTGATTTCTTATCAATTTCGGAAACTTCCTTTTGGTTTGAACATTTCTTCGGCAGCGTTCATTCGCAGGCTAAATTCCATATTACCTGATTTTATAAAATCACCTTATATGTGGATGATATTCTAATAGCAGAAGCCTCATGGGAACAACATAATCGCATCCTCAACAGTTTGTTATGTATTTTTGCAGAATCTGGAATTAAAGTTAACTTGGAAAAATCTGAATTCGGTAGGACAAAACTGAAGTTTTTGGGACATATTATTTCTTCTGAAGGCATTCAGCTGGATCCTGAAAAGTTAGAAGCAATCAGAGACATTCCAGTTCCATCCACAAAAAGACAAGTCCATAGTTTTCTAGGTCTCGTAAATTTTAACCGTCGTTTTCTGAATATGCAAATTCTAGTTGCACCAAAACTTTGTTCTCTCACTGGAAAAAATACTATTTGGAACTGGGACGAACAAGCACAGTTGGAACTCAATCCTTTGAAAGAATCGCTACTTGACGCGCCGATACTAGCTCATCCAGATCCCTCACAAGATTTATGCCTTAGCACAGATTCTTCTAAAGTCGGTCTTGGTGCCCATTTATTTCAAGAAGCCACAGAAAATGACACTGCTGTTCAGAAAACCATTGCTTTTTCTAGCCGAGTGCTACCAATATCTGAAAAAAATTATTCCATTACTGAATTAGAAGCTTTAGCTATCGTTTGGGCATTTAACAAATTCCGTTTCTTTCTTTCTGGTAAGCATGTAAAAGTATACAGTGATCATCGTGCATTACAATTTCTTATGTCTTCAAAATTAAATCATGACAGGTTAGAACGTTGGGCATTGTTTCTGCAAGAATTCCACTTCACAATAGTCTACATTCCCGGCAAGGAGAACATTGTTGCGGACGCACTGTCACACGCACCGGCTGGGCTTGAGAAAAGTAACACAGAAGGCAACCTCGAGAAAAATGTCAGTATTCTTTACGTTCAGAAAGTCGCCTTTGAAAACTTTGTCACCACATCTTTAAAGGACATTGCTCATGAACAAGATAAAGATCCGATTTAGAAAGACATCAAAAGTAAATGGCATGAAAAGCCGCACACTCAGATTCGGCATTATTATCTGGTTACAAACAACATACTCTTCAAACGCTGCACTGTTGATGACAAGCTACGGATACTTTGCATTCCAGACGATTTTGTTAATAAGCTCATTTGGTACATTCATTTCTGCTACGCACATTTTGGTCCACGAAAATGTTATCATATTCTTCGAACGACTTGTTATTTTAACAATATGGAAAAGAGAATTTAAAGAGTCTTGTCTATTTGTTAACTTTGCCAAAAGGCGAAACCATGTACTATCTCACATCGTGCTCCATTGTTTACTATCATTCCCTCTAAATTAAAAGAATTTGCTGCTGTTGATCGCTTGGGACCCCTTGTCAGAACATCGAATGGATTTTCGTACGTTCTAGTCGCTGTTGAACTTACTTCAAAATTTGTTTCTTTCACTCCGTTATGTAAAGCCACTGGACGGTCTGTATCCAATGCCTTTGTTAAAAATTTCTTACGTGAAGTTGGACACGTTAGTAAAGTCATTTCAGATAACGGACCGCAATTCAGATTTGGTGTTTGGTCTCGCATGCTTCGAAACCATAAAATCAAACCTTGTACTCACCACATTGTAACCCGTCTGAATGGATTTTGAAAGAAATCAATAAGCTCTGCAGACTTTATTGTCACAGAAAGCATCAGCATTGGGACAGATATTTACACTTATTTCAAAACGTGCTGAATAAAATGCCTCATGACTCCACTGCTTTACCATCTATTCTTGTACTGAAGAATGAAGAACCACCGAACAGAATCAGAGAGCTTGTACCTTTTCCGAATACACGTAAACTTCGACACAAAGACATAATTGATTTGGCTATTATAAATATAAACTGTGCAGCAGACAAAAGGAGAAAACTACACGGTAAAGCAAGTGCAAAGAAATTATATATTGGTCAGAAAGTTCTAATTAAAGCTCATCATTGTCACATAAGGAGAAACATTTGAGTCACAAATTCTTTCTGATTTACAATGGACCTTATGGAATCCGATGTATACCACATGATAATTGCGTTGAAGTTGAAACTCTGCGTACTAGGAAGAGTAAAGGTTTACACCACATTTCACATGTAAAACGTTTATTGAAACATAATCTGCTTTTTAACTCTGTCTTTGCCATAAAACTTTTCAGTTCACGTTACTAGTATGCGTTGTCACACTTTGAAACTGTCATCTTGCAACAATATTTTTAAGTTAACTATCCAGTCTAGAACCTAGGGAACATATTTAGACAGTAATTACCACTGCATTGTGATAGTGAACAGAGGGCACAGTGTTACTGTGTGTGTACATTCTTCCTTGTTAATTGCACGATTACATAACGACTATAAGGCTTACATACTTAGAACATATAATGCTAATGAGATTTTAATGCAACATTTTGGTTTACTTGAAAAGACATTCCTTATTTGAAGTAGATTTTCTGAGATTAAAGATGACTTAGTATTTGGTTTCTTTGACAGCTACACGATTATATCACGACGCTACTAATGTGTGACACAATTTACATTGTTGCTTTTGTGCTGTATCTGCTTTATATCTGCTCAGTTTTTCTGAATTCTTCTGGAAAGTAAAACATGTTTTAGTAGTAACATTTGTGGTATAGCTACAATGAGACAGCTTTTTTGTAGCACAACAATAGGTTACAGTGTAGTACTTTCTTGATCACAGTAATGTACGTAACAACTACAATATCTATACGCATAGCATTTCACTTTTGTTTTTATTGAGGTAAGTACATTGACTTCTGCAGAACTTAGATTTCGGAGGACGATAACTACGATACTTCCACAGAATTATCTTACAGCAAGACGCACATTTAGCGCTAAAGGACACGTATTTGAGTGATTAATTTTGTACTTAAAACATTTATTTTTAAAGATATTTGAATTACAATGATACAAAGGTTTTCCCTGATACATTTCATTCCATTGCTGTAATCTGTAACACCTGAGGGTATAATTACATTAATCTTCAGGGGGTACATGCCTACATTGTGTACTATGTGTCTGGCAAGCACAAGGAGCCCTAGCTAATTTGGTATTTGCTTATACCACTTTACACATCGGTACCATATTTCTCTAACACATAAATAACACAGCTATCTGATTATTTAACAGAGAAACAAACATTTTTTTACTACATCAGTGACACATGTTTACGCAGTTACACAGTTGGATAACTGCACACTTATGAAATTGTATTTTGTCTGTACTTTGTGAACTGTTCATATATTTGTTCGGAACCATTGTGATACTATGAGAGCTTTGAATGATGTGTTTGGTATGGGATCATGATATTTAAAGTACGTTTGAGGTAGATGACACTATTTAAAGGAGCAGAGAATTTTTTTAGGTTTTGAAATTGTTGCAGAAAGCTACGACGTTTTTGAGATTTGACTGAGGCATTATGATATTATTACAATGACGATGTGTATTATGCTGTTGAGGTATGTTAATGATCAATAAGGTGATGCTATATGAGGAATTTGATTATGCTACATATTTATTATGATGAAATATTGAAGTGTCGACGCAAGATTGACGTGTCGACGATTGTGTATATGTGTAATAAGGTAAGGAATAATGAGAAGTGGTTAGGGACTCAGATTTGTGAAAATGGACGTTGGAAACCAAGAATTGTACTTTAAGAGCTATGAAATGTGTGTACATGCGTGAATGTTTCACAATGCCGACGAAAATGTTTTGGAAACAGTTATATTTATAGGATTTTGTTTCTACAGATTTGTAACGCAAATTCTTGACCTGTGAAATTTTTTTTATATGAGACTGTCACTGTAGTGGAAACTGCTGTCGTAAATATTTCGGTAAGAAAGGTAAGTGACCTTGACATAATGAGTTTTGGGCGCCCAGCTGATAGTCGTCTGACAAAAGAAAGCCATTAGGTGGAGGAAAAAAAGAGGCCATTATCGTCGCTATTGACATTTCCTTGTCGAAAGCATCGCAAATACGACACGCTCAAACTTGAAAACATATAATTACACTGTGGCTCTCTTAATTTATGATATTTGCTAAAACGATGAGAAACATTTTACATCTATTGTCTTTCAAGTTGAGAGACGCCATTTGCCTAGTGAATAATGTTTCATATGTTGCTTTATATATATATATATATATTTGCCTTTTTTGTTTAATATCTAGTTTCTAGCTGCACTGCAGCATTGGTTTCAATAAAATTTAATAGATGTACTAATATAGATATTTAATGTCTATAGATCCAGTAAATAATAACTTTATGATCCACTTAAAAAAAAACGAGGGAGCACAAAAAGACATTTCCCCTCACAGGAATTGCATACATAATTTTTGTCAATGACTGGTAACTTTTTAGTAGTGTAAATTAAGGTGATGCATCACTCTAGTATTAAGATGTGACATAGGTATTAGACATGGCCATCTTTGCTGTAATATTATTTCTGCTTGAACTTTGTCATGTTCAGGTATAAGTTATTGCATTTGCTGCTGCTGTTTGCCAGGTATAGTTCTACTGAATTTTACATTGTATTAATCCAGTTTTACTACTGATTTATTTTTCTTGTTGCTGCTCATTGCCTCATATTAGTTGTATTTACTTTGCTAATTTCTATAATGCTGCTTGCTTTGCCAATTTGCATTTTTTGTCATTGCTGTTTGTGTTAATTGTTTTGTGCTGCTGCATTGCCTCGTCCCTTAGTTTATGCGTCTGAGCTCAGTAGATTTAAGTTAGCTTAAGATGGGGTAGGCTATATAAGAGAACGAGTTGTGATCAATTGGAAGAAATGCATTGAGAAGCTATAAGAAAATGGTTTGGCCAAAAAAGTATTTTGAAAGAGGATATGAACAAAAAAGTAGGGTTTAGAGACAACAACTTTAGGTAGGATTTTCTTGGAAATTAAATGATGAGGTAAGATAATGAAAAATAAATAATGAGGTAAGAAATATGTGAACATATAAATACAGAAAGCATGCTTGGATAGGATGTTTTGGTGGAAACAAATGTTGAAATAAGACGAAAGATCTATGGAATGAAGTTTTGGGTTGGACTGCATAACCAAATGTTACACTGAAAACAAACCCTGCCCTTTCCTCTTGTGTTATCCCACTATGTGTTTGTGTACCCTTGGGTATTTGTGTTCTTCCTGTCGTTATGTGTTTATCTGATGAGAGTTATGTTGTAGAATTTTTCTGATAATATGTTATTTACTTTTTAAAGATGTTTAGACATTATTTATTCTGTTTTGCTTTAATGTTCATGTGTGAAGTTGATGTTTCAAAAGTTAGTCTGATCTTTTATGTATGTACTTATGCCATAATTCCTGTAACACTGATGTATATGTTATTTCGATTCTTTTGTAAAGCCCATATTACTACAAATGTTATCTGTATTGTTATGTTCTTTAATGATGTATTTTGTACCTTTGTTATTGTATTCTCATGTTATAAAATTGTAATTGACACCAGTTCATCAAATTAAGTAACTTGTAAGCATTCATTTCACTGCACATATTTCTGTTGGTCATAGTATATGCACAATATGCGAAAAAAAAGAGGACTGTTAGTGTTTGGACGTGTGTTAATAATTCAGCAAGGGACTGGTTAACAGCATTGCTGGTTCTAAGGACAATTCCAAGAACTTTGTGAGTGGTTTGTGAGTCGTTTATGGACTTGCTATATTCTCCGCAAGACTCTTCGATGGCGATTGTGCACCTGAACAGTCGCAACAAATTGCTGCTGGCCGTCTCTACAAGGACTACAGTGGGTCTGCATCTTTGATGGCCCACCAATACCATTATTTCTACAAGGACTGCAGTGGGTCTGCACCTCTGGTGGCCCACCAATACGATACACTCTACCAGGACTACAGTGGATCTGCTCTGTGATGACCTACCTACCAATATTCTTGAACTTCGACTGACTCTTCTGTGGGTTTGCTCTGTTGTGGCCCATTAGCTGTCTGCATGTCAAGAGCCAGTACTGTCTTTCCGCTGGAAGGACTGAAAGGCACCCACATGCCTTGCTCATACTGTGGCATCAAGCAGTCAGGCCTGCAAGATAAGTGGTCTGCCAAGCGAGTGGATTCATTCTTATTTGTCGAGTAACATGAACTCTAGTACTCACAATTAAGTTACAAATTATTCTCCTGTATGAACATTACACAACGGAAACGCACATCTGACTATTAGTAATTTACACTACTCTGACTGTTCACTACGCACTGGCAATACCACATTTTCTTTTCTTTTATTTTTTTTATTTTTTATTTAACGTATTTTATCAACACGTGGCCATCGCACTGAATATGAATGGCGCACACATTATAAATTCTGGATATCATGACAACATACAATTCGAAGGAAAAGGCCACCAATCTTTTTCTTTTCACTATCTTAATTATTCCGATAAATTCTATAACCTAAACACACAAATTCTATAACCTACAATAATAACACATGAGAAATTCCGCCCAGTGGGCATGGCTTTACATTGGTGATTGTCTATCTTATAGTCTCGTAATTACTTAATGCTACAGTGCACTTTCTGGATAGGATGGTGGATCTTTTGCTATATCTCACACTTCAACTCTCACAACCATCATCACGAAACTTTCCTCCAGACCGAGCGGTACAAAAGGAACATGCATAACCCACTACCTCTGAAACTACCTTGCTACTCTCCCATGGAAACCACACATACTTAAATTACATGACATACACCACACTGCAACATGGAATACAACATAAGGAATAGTCACAACATTATAATCACATCACTTTCAGCTTTCCCACTTCAATTAGTATTCATCCCAGTTCCACACGACACTGCCCCACTTTGTAACTTTTCTTTCCTACTATGACCTCTGGAGGATATATGCATGTCTTCCTGTGCAATGCAAGCCAAGTGGCGTTGCTGGATAGACGGCTGACTCACCTTGCTTCTCTCTCAGAGTATTGTAGTTTGAATCAAGCGTCACACAGAAACATAACATGCAAAGTAATATTAAGAACATATTCATCACACACGCGAGTCCTCAACTGATACCATGGACGAGTACTTCTCTTTATCCTTTGTCCCATACACAGATTGAGAGTCACACAGTACTCACCACGTGGAAGTACTCGTCTCTAATTTCAAATCCTGCACACGCCATTTCTTAAACATTTCCAACTTATAGTACACACGCTAGTAATTCAGCTTAACTCAAGTACTCGGAAGTATTTCAACTTATTGCTACACGTGGATTCATTGTGACCGTTGGTCACCTCCGAAGATTACTACGATTCCCTTAATATTACCTGCCTGACATTTAATTCTCCCCACAAAAGTTCCTGAAATAGAGAAATTATTATTCTAAACTATTATGTATTTCACATGCATACCATGTCTCCACTCTTTTGTCCTTACGGAGCACGCCTAAAACAGGTCTTACCAACGCTAGATCCAGTGGCAGAGTGCCGAAACATGGCCGTTCTTCAGGTCCTCTCGCACCTCTGCCGAAGTGGGGGAGCACCTTGCTACCGTATTGGTCAGCCACATTTCAGGCGCTCAAAGCTCAGGTAAATTTCATCTCTTTGGTCCCACCAAAGGTGGCCAAAGTATCGTCTCAAAGATGATCATATATTCACATTCACTATCTGCAGTTAGCAGACGACCATACATTCATTCATTTCACCGATCTCACCAAACTGGATGTAGGGATTTATTTTGTGGGAGTGCACATGTGATCAATTCAATAAATAAATTGTCAGTCTTTCCCACACTGGTATCTGGCTTCGCTGTATTAATTGAAATTGAGTTATTTTTACAAAAAATGTGTTGTTCTGACAAGAATAATGAAGTATGTTGTACCTATTTTCAATGTCGGGCGATACTGTACCCTTTCAAGACAACACAACTTCTTCAAGACTGCATGGAGATCCACTACTTCCATGTGCATTCTCTTTTACTGCTCAGACTTTGGGAAAAAAAACCACTGCAATTTTACTGTGATGAATGATCAGGACTGTCTTTATGGACTGTGAGAAAATTTTAGCTTTTGACCAACATTGTATCAATAAGTGTGTGCATTTGATTTCTTTGTTATTGTAATTGTGAAAAATTTTTAACAAATATGTGTTGGCCAGTGCCCAAAACAATTTGTAAATTTTTTTGTGGGGAGCATGGGGGCTATGTAAGTAGGCTGTTTAGGTTTTCTTATTCGTAACGCCACGTAGCGCTCTGTATGAAAATCACTGGCTGTGCTGCGTGCAGTCTGTGGCTAGTTTGCATTGTTGTCTGCCATTGTAGTATTGGGCAGCTGGATGTTAACAGCGCATAGCGTTGCGTAGTTGGAGGTGAGCCGCCAGCAGTGGTGGATGTGGGGAGTGAGATGGCGGAGTTTTGAGAGCGGATGATCTGGACAGAGACAGTAAATTTGTAATATATATATATATAATGACTTTTGAACACTATTAAGGTAAATACATTGTTTGTTCTCTATCAAAATCTTTCATTTGTTAACTATGCCTATCAGTAGTTAGTGCCTTGAGTAGTTTGAGTCTTTTATTTAGCTGGCAGTAGTGGCGCTCGCTGTATTGCAGTAGCTTGAGTAACGAAGATTTTTGTGAGGTAAGTGATTTGTGAAAGATATAGGTTAATGTTAGGTAGGGCCATTCTTTTGTAGGGATTATTGAAAGTCAGATTGCGTTGCGCTAAAAAATATTGTGTGTCAGTCTAGTGTTGATCAGAATAGGTAAAGAGCGAAATGTCTGAGTACGTTCTGTTTTGCTCAGCTGTTTGAAAATCAAAAAGATTTATCAGCACAGTAATTCAATAATTTTTCTAAGGGGACGTTTCAAGTGTTACTGTTCGTTTTTGGAGCATCACCTGCGACCAGCTTTGCGAAAGAAGCAGCTACACTTTCTGCGCAACCCACCCATCATTTTGCACGACATTGCGCGGGCGCACACAGCGCAAGCTGTGGCTGCTCTGTTCAGTCGATGGGACTGGGAAGTACTGTACCTTCCACCATACTCCCCGGACGTAAGTCCTTGTGACTTTGATTTGATTCCAAAGATGAAGGAACCACTTCATGGCATTCACTTCAGAACTGTTCAGATATTCGACTAGTTCATTCGCACCATCAACGGAACAGGCTCTCCTAACGGTAGACTGTTGTTGTTGTTGTTGTTGTGGTCTTCAGTCCTGAGACTGGTTTGATGCAGCTCTCCATGCTACTCTATCCTGTGCAAGCTTCTTCATCTCCCAGTACCTACTGCAACCTACATCCTTCTGAATCTGCTTAGTGTATTCATCTCTTGGTCTCCCCCTACGATTTTTACCCTCCACGCTGCCCTCCAATACTAAATTGGTGATCCCTTGATGCCTCAGAACATGTCCTACCAACCGATCCCTTCTTCTGGTCAAGTTGTGCCACAAACTTCTCTTCTCCCCAATCCTATTCAATACTTCCTCATTAGTTATGTGATCTACCCATCTAATCTTCAGCATTCAACGGTAGACTACGCCATCCAAATTGCTATGGGACTTAACATCTGAGGTCATCAGTCCCCTAGACTTAGAACTACTTAAATCTAGCTAACCTAAGGAGCTCACAGACATCCATGCCCGAAGCAGGATTCGGTTCTGGACTGAAGTACCTAGAACCGCTTGGCCACAGCGGCCGGCTACGCTTTCCACATCGCTGGCAACTGGCAACAGGTTCTACACAACGCTGGTGACTACTTTGAAGGACAGTAACAGGTGCAAACATGTAAATCTTTTGTATGAGTTGTGAATAAATAGTTGCCACTATTTAAGTTTCGACCCTCGTAATTTACGCTTCTAACAAGGGAGACTCCCCATCGCACCGCCTCAGATTTGGTGGTGAGAGGACCCAATGGACAGCCCGTCAAAAAATAAAAACCTATCAAAGCTGAAAAGGAGAAGAAGGTCTACTGATATGTGAAAAAAAAGCAAAATAGAAAGTGTGAACAGTCGAAGCACAAAAAGTGCAACATAGAGCAGTTGCAGTCTGGAAAGGCCACGTCGTAATGTGGCCATGGTGTTGTACAGTCAAGCGGGCGTGCCGTTTCCGAAGCCCCCTCGTGCCAATTTCTTTTTTTCCCCCTCGCTGTTCGCTGTATTCGAATTTGTGTATGTTTCGTGGTGTAACGTCCGTTTGCAACAGCAAGGTGTGAGGAAGGGAATTTGATTCTGCAAAACTACTCTATTAGCAGTCGAAATTAAGTGGCTTTCGAATGGTATCCGCAAACCTTTGATGACAAGGCGACAAGTCAACGGAATCCTCCACCGGAAAACACGTCTGGTGTCTCATTTACGGCATTAGTGACAATACGTGTGTCAGATGATAGGAATCTCTAATCGACGCACCCAATTTGTACGCCTGGTGAGTGATTGAGATAAGCCTTCTTGCCCGATTTAGGTGTTCGTCTGACTGTGAATGTGATGACTCCCAAGGAAATGATGAAAACATAATAGTTTCTCACGTAAGCTGCAACAAATGAACACAAAATTTTCACAATCACATAGTTTCTCTGTGCTGTCAAAAAAAATGTTTTTTACATTTTTGAAGTTGCGTTCCATTTTGGAAGTGTTGACTCCTGAATTCGTTTGTTGTAACGTAGTTCACATCCGTTGTTTTCATTTCTGTCTGACGTCTTCGTGGTATGTCGCCTCTCTCACTATTTATTACATTTACTTGCAACGGTAATGTATTCTTATCACATAGTTCATTTTCAGTAACTAATGTATAGTATGGCAAGTACCAGGACTACAGAAAGAGAACAAACATTTTAATGACCGGACGGACAGACCATAATGCCGTGAAAAAAAAAATTAAAATAGATGGCCGACTGGTGCGTTTTGCAGTCTTAACACTAGGACCATTTAACCACGACAACGTGGCTTTTCCACTTCACTCGATGATGCAGTTGTTAAGCTTGGACAGTTCACTGTTTCTATTTTGCTTTTGTTCATAGTTCCGTACACTTTCTACCTGTTTTCCTGTTTTCATGCCTGATATGTGTTCAGTTTTTGACGGACTATCTATTGGACCATCTTACCACTAAACCGGGAGGGAGGGGGGAAGGGGACGATGGGGACTTTTCCCTGTAAGTCATTGCAGTTAAAAGTCAGGGCTATATATGTCAAGTATTTTGATAATCGCAAACTCACTCATTAAAACGTATAGATGAACCACCCAGATATGTATCAGACCTGGTCATGCAGCGATAAAGCGCGTGTCTGGAAATAGAGACGTTGCGGATCGAATCTCCCTTGGACCATGGTTTTCCGCTCTTCGTTTTAACCTAGCTTTCATCTCTCAACGATGTGCGGAGACGCCAGAAACAACACAAGGTTCAGATTGCAAGTTAAACTGTAGGTCCCTTTTCCCCGGTTAGATAACTGGGGTAGGTTCGCAACACGCAAGTCGCCAAAGTGGCGTCTAACAAACGATTCTGCTTCGCATTGAATGACAGAGTTGAAACTTCCTGGCAGATTAAGACTGTATGCCGGACCAAGACTCGATCTGCGGATCTTTTACCTTTCTCGGGCAAGTACTCTACTAATCGAGCTATCCAAGTGCGTGCTTGGGTACCTCAGATTGTACGAGGGTAATCCTAAAAAAAGGTCTTATATTTTTTTATAAGTACATAGACCTGTTTGCTTCTACAATGGTTTACATCAGTTTACAGCTTGAACATTTAGCTATTTTTCGACATAATCACCATTTCTGTCGATGCGTTTTTGTAGACGTTGTAGCAGTTTTTGTAGGCCCATGTCGTACCTGCTCGCCGCCATGCTGTTTAGAAAGTAATGAACCTCTTCTTTCACCTCGTCGTCGGAGCTGAATCACTGGGACCACAATTGACGCTGACAGGTACTGTGATACTCTGAAAAACTCAAACGGGCAATTCAGAAACGGGAAAGAGGAATGTTGAGCAAGGGCGTACACATTCTCCGTGACAACGCTCGCCCACACATCGCTCGGCAAATCGTTGCTCTCCTGCAACAGTTTCAGTGGAACATAATCACCCACCCACACTATAGCCCTGACTTGGCGCCCAGTGACTATCACGTGTTCCCTAGGTTAAAAGAACATTTGGCCGGAAAGCGATTCAACTCCGACGACGAGGTGAAAGAAGAGGTTCATAACTTTCTGAACAGCATAGCGCCGAGCTGGTATGACATGGGCATACAAAAACTGAGACAGTATCTGCAAAACTGCATCGACAGAAATGGTGATTATGTCGAAAAATAGCTAAATGTTCAAGTTGTAAACTGATTAAACAATTGTAGAAATAAACAGGTCTGTGTGCTTATAAAAAATAGGAGACCTTATTTTTGGGATTACCCTCGTAGAACATTTGTCCTCGAGAGGCAAAGGCACCGAGTTCGAGGATCGGCCTGGCACACAGTTTTGATCCGCCAGGGAGTTTCATATCAGCTCACACTCCGCTGCAGAGTGAAAATTTTACTCTGGATTTACTGAGTGATCAAAAAGTCAGTATAACCTTGAAAACTTAATAAACCACGGAATAATATAGATAGAGAGGTAAAAATTGACACACATGCTTGGAATGACATCGGGTTTTATTAGAACCAAAAAAAAGTATTGCTAGATCCGTGAAAGATCTCTTGCGCGCGTCGTTTGGTGATGATCGTGTGCTCAGCCGCCACTTTCGTCATGCTTGGCCTCCCAGATCCCCAGACCTCAGTCCGTGTGATTATTGGCTTTGGGGTTGCCTGAAGTCGCAAGTGTATCGTGATCGACCGACATCTCCAGGGATGCTGAAAGACATCATCCGACGCCAATGCCTCACCATAGCTCCGGACATGCTTTACAGTGCTGTTCACAACATTTTTCCTCGACTACAGCTATTGTTGAGGAATGATGGTGGTCATATTGAACATCATCTTTCCTTTGTCTTACTTTGTTATGCTAATTATTGCTATTCTGATCAGATGAAGCGCCACCTGTTTGACATTTTTTGAACGTTTGTATTTTTTTGGTTCTAATAAAACCCCATGTCATTCCAAGCATGTGTGTCAATTTGTACCTCTCTATCTACATTATTCCGTGATTTATTCAGTTTTCAAATTTATACTGACTTTTTGATCACCCGGTATATTCTTGTCGGATGTCTTCATGAGGGATATCGTGCCAAATTCTGTCCAACTGGGCGTTGGATCGTCAAAATGCCCAGAATGCTCCAAACATTCTCAAATGGGGAGAGATTCGGCGAGCTTGCTGCCCAAGGTAGCGTTTGGCAAGCACGGCGACAGACCGTAGAAAAACTCGCCGTGCACGGAAGGGCATTATCTTGATGAAATGTAAGCACACGATGGCTTGCCATGACGGGCAACAAAGTGGGGTGTCGACGTACTGCTGTGCTGTAAAAGTGCCGCGGATTACAACCAAAGGGATCCTGCTAAGAAAAGAAACGGCACCCCATATCATCACGCCTGGTTATCGTACTCAGTTGGAAGCGGGACTCATTACTGGAGACAGTTCCGCTCCAGTCAGTGGGATTCCAGGCCGAAGACGTGTCTGGAGACGCCTCATACAGCGGTGGGATGCCAACCCGACTGTCGCCTGCCATACTGCCTGACAACCAGAAGTGTAGGGACTGGGGTGTCATTTGTTTTCATATCAGGATCCCTTTGATTCACATCCGTGGCACCCCTACAGCACAGCGATACGTCGGCGATGTTCTCCGCCCCGTTTTGTTGACCTCCATGGCGAGCCATCCTGGCTTTACATTTCAGCAAAAAATGATTCAAATGGCTTTAAGCACTATGGGACTTAACATCTGAGGTCATCAGTCCCCTAGACTTAGAACTACTTAAACATAATTAACCTAACGACTTCACACACATCCATACCCGAGGCAGGATTCGAACCTGCGACCGTAGCAGCAGCGCGGTTCCGGACTGAAACGCCTAGAACCGCTCGGCCACAGCGGCCGGCACATTTCATCAAGATAATGCCCGTCCGCATACGGTGAGAGTTTGTACTGCTTGTCTTCGTGCTTGCCAAAGCCTGCCTTGGCCAGCAAGGTTGGGGGATCTCACCTCGATTGAGAAAGTTTGGGGCATTGTAAGCAGGGCCCTCTAACGACCTCGGGAATCTGAAGATTTAATGTTCCACTTGGACACAATTTGGCTCGATTTCCCTCAGAACTTCCAGCAACTCTTTCAGTCAGTGCCACACAGAATAACTGCTTGCTCAGGGGCCAGAGCTGAACAACACGTTATCGACGTGCTCAGTTTGTGAAGCTCTTCTCCTCAATAAACCACCCAGCTTTTTTGAAACTGTAATCATTTGCGTACATAACATCTACAGATATACGCCCCATTCGGCAAATTTTTTCGTATCTTCAACTTTTATAGTCCTGTCTTCCTCAGTTGCGTGTAATATTACGGTATATTGATAATTTTTACTTATGGACCATCTGACAGCAACTGAATAAAAAACAATTTTAGTGCCATACGCGTTTCGCCTTTATTTTCTGCAAGGCATCATCAGTGGCGTGCAATATGTACATATGTTAGCTATAATCAGAATAAGCATCCATGACAAACATACAAATGCAAGAAAACTTCCACATCCAGAAAGCCATAGCAGAAAACAAGCATGTGATAAATGAACAAACACACATCAACACAGGCTCCCAACTACACTTAGTAAAGGAAATGATAACATAAAAAAAATTAAAAAAAATTAACTCTTCCCCACACCATCTGGAGACACACACACACGCACACACACACACACACACATACATAGCAAAAAAAAAAAATTATATAACACCAAAATACACACACACACAGCACAAAAAATATATATCACACCAAAAAACACTCACACACACACACACACACACACACACACACACACACACACACACACACACAAACGCACACACAAATGCATACACGAACAGAACACAGATACTTCAATAGTTACACTCATAAGTTTGGCAATAACATTTGATCTTTGGCAAAAACATTTGACAGTCGGTAACAGAAACCAAAACATTGCATTAAAACAAGCGTTCAGTGCATAGTGCTATGGAATGTGGAAAAAACCGCAAATTGGCGTTCATAAGAAGAAGAACAACACCAAAAATGCAACAGGAGCTTAGTATGTAAGAAATTGTCCACGCAACCTGTGAGTACAGTTCAAAACATTACTACTTAATAGGAAATACCAACCACCAGAACTGTTTATAACCTATAGGCACAATGACAAAAAGTAAATAAAATAGCTAACATATGTGCATATTCCAGGCCACTGATGATGCCTTGCAGAAAATAAAGGCGAAACGCGTATGGGACTAAAATTGTTTGTCAGACGGTCCATAAGTAAAAATTATCAATATACCGTAATTTCCTCGTAGTACGAAGTTTTTTGTCTTAGATTATATTTTTAGTGAATATGTGTAAAAAATACTTTCCAGGAGACTTTCTTTTTGTGACCGAAGGTACAACGAAACCTGAAAAGATCACACAGCTAATATTTTGTCTTTGCACCACCTCTTCCATGTATTCTTCCGCTTTCGTATCCCAAATACAAGGCATTTCTCCCATTCTCATTATTAAAATATCCATGTTTAGTATTTTATCCATCTTCAGCAACTTTAGTCATACGTAATGAATTAATAAGCAAACAGTTGAAAAAAAGAAATTTAATTTCTTGACCAGTTTCGGACACTTAGTGCCCTTCTTTAGAAGTGCGATAGACATAACTTTCTGAAGAGAGGCACTAAGTGCCCGAAACCAGTCAAAAAATTAAATTTCATTTTTGCAACTGGTTGCTTATTATTTCATTATAAATATCCATGTCTACATTTTCAAAATCTAGAAGACGCGCTGCATTTGAAGCGCAGTAGCATCGCAGCTGCAGTGCCTTGCCTCTCCGCTCCACTGCCACACCAAACCGCTTTCTGCCCTGTCACAGTTGACAGCGGCCTTTGGGGTTCCGGCCACTGCTGCTGTGCGATTTGCGTTCCGTTATGAGGCTGGCGATTTACCGTCCGACAGTCGGAGAAACATCATCCACACAATTCCGTGGATAGCAAGAGCCGACAAGAGCGAAAATTATCGCACAATCGGATAATAGCTCATCCATCCAAGCTGCTGACATGTATAAGATACGGAAGAATGGAAAAGAAAATTGAGGATCAAGCAGATGACGATAAACTTGGCATTAGGAAAGTTCATGCACCAGAGAGGCGGTCCTGACGTTACGGTTGATAATGGTAGTAAGACTCAAGAAAAATCAAGACACGTTTATAGCATTTGTTGACCTGGGAAAAGCCAAAGTAAAGTGGTACAAATGTTCGAAATTCTGAGAAAAACAGGGATAAGCTGTAGGTAAAGACACGTTATATACAAAACGTGCTGGCCGGTCGATGTGACCGAGCGGTTGTAGGCTCTTCAGTCTGGAACCGCGCGACCGCTACAGTCGCAGGTTCGAATCCTGCCTCGGGCATGGATGTGTGTGATGTCCTTAGGTTAGTTAGGCTTAACTAGTTCTAAGTTCTAGAGGACTGATGACCACAGATGTTAAGTCCCATAGTGCTCAGAGCCATTTGAACCACTTGAACAAAATCTGCTGGAATCTGGAGGAAACAATAAGCTGAAGAACAAGACTGCTCGTATTAAAAAGGGCATAAAACACGGATGTAATTTTTCGCCCCTGTTGTCCAGTCTATACATCATATAAGCGAAAGGCGGAAATGATTCAAGGGTGGGATTACAATTCAAAATGAAAGAATATCAATGATAAGAGTCGCTGACGACATTGTTGTTCTTAGTGAAAATGAAGAAGAATTACAGGATCTGTTGAACGGAATGAACAGTCTAACGAGTACAGAATATAGATTGAGAATAAACAGATAAAAGACAAAAGTAATGAGAAGTAGCAGAAATGAGCATAGCGAGGAGCTTAACATAAAAATTGGGGACCATGAAGTACACGAAGATAAGGGATTTTGCTACCTCGGAGGCAAAATAACCCATGATAGACGAAGTAAGGACTTTGCACAGTCAAAGAGTGTGTTCCTGGCCAAAAGACGTCTATTAGCATTAAACATAGGTTTTAATTTGAGGGAGAAATTTCTGAGAAATTGCGTTTGAAACACAGGATTGTATGGCACGAAACACAGAGTGAGGGAAAACCGGAACAGAATGTAAATGAAGTATTTAAGACGTTGTGATACAGAATAATGTCGAAAATTAGGTGGATTGATAAGGTAAGGAATGAGGAGGTTCTGCGCAGAATCGGCGAGGAAACGAATAGCCTGACGGAAAAGAAATCGCAACACGAAGGCGTTGTCCGACGTAAACGTAAGTTGCTAGGCGTGTTTCTACATCTGAGAGATGGCGTCTATTCAAATTTCGCGTGGGAGGACGTTATCCTGTTGGAAAACACCCCCTGGAACATAGTTCATGAATGACAGCACAACATGTTGAATCACTAGATTGACATTCAAATTTGCAGTCAAGGTGTGTGGAATAACCACGAGAGTGTTCCTGCTGCCGTACGAAGCGCTAGTGTCGCCACTACGAAGATGCAAATCAGGTTTGCTTTGAAAACACGCTGTAACGGTCGTGAGCGTTACTTTTTCAGATTTGACGTGGTGAGTTTATGTTAGCCAAGAATGTCTTTAAGACGACAAAAGACGCATTATCAACTAACTGAGTTTGAACGGTGCCGTGTAATAGGGCTACGAGAAGCTAGATGCTCTATTTGCGATACTGCAGAAAGATTTGTCTGGAATGTAGCCACTGTATATGATTGGTGGCAGCAGTGGTCACGAGAATGTACGGTCGCAAGAAGACCGGGCTTCGGAGGGCCATGTGCTACTACGAGAATGAAGAGCATCTTGTTAGGCGTATGGCTCTGTCCCATCGTACTGTATCTGTAGCAGCAATCTGAGTAGCAGTCAACACCACAATGACACAACGAACTATTAGAAACTGGTTACTTGAAGGACAGCTCCGAGCCAGACGCCCTGCAGCGTACATTCCACTGACCCCACACCAGCGCTATTTGCGACTTCACCTGATGTCAAGCGAGAGCCTATTCGAGGGCAGGGTGGAGTTCCGTTGTGTTTTCTGATGCAAGGTGGTTCTGCCTCGGTGACAGCAATGGCCGTGTGCTGGTTAGAAGGAGACCTGTTGAGGTCCTGCTACCACCCTGTCTGCGTGCTAGACACACTACACCTAGTAGAGCTGGAATTATGGTCTGGGGTGCGATTTCGTACGGCAGCAGGAACACTCTCGTGGTTATTCCACACACCTTGACTGCAAATTTGAATGTCAATCTAGTGATTCAACATGTTGTGCTGTCATTCATGAGCTATGTTCCAGGGGGTGTTTTCCAACAGGATAACGCCCTCCCACATACCGCTGCTGTAACCCAATATGCTCTACACAGTATCGACATGTTGTCTTGGCCTGCTCGATCACCAGATCTGTCTCCAGTTGAGTACATATGGGGCATCATCGGACGACAACTCCTGTGTCACCCACAAAAAGCATTAACCGTCCCTTTATTGATTAAAAAAATGGAACAGGCATGTAACTTCAGAACACAAACTGACATCCGGCATGTACCAGAATTTCACATTTGCAACGGCTTATCTCAGGCTTATCTTAACCGGTGATCTTGTAAGGTTAATCACTTGAATATGTTATGTAGGCAATTGTATTCTCGAAATAATCTTGCAATGTTAAACGCATAAATATGTTACCTAGACAAAAGTGTTACCGAAATGTTGTTACTCTACATTTATTATTTTTTGGTGTTGAGATTTTTTTCGCTTCGGTGTTTACGGAAAACACTGACAAGAAGAAGGGACAGCATGGTAGGACATCTGTTAAGACACCAGGGAATAACTTTAATGACACTAGAGGGAGCTGTAGAGGGTCAAAATCAAGCACTGATGACAGTCATTGTGCTGCTTTCGTGGTGAGGTATTATATAGGTTGTCTCAAACCTTTTGGGTCAAACTGAAACAGGTGATAGTTGGTCAACAACCGATTACATTTAGATACAGCACCAACAGACGGAAATTCATGTTTATTGTGTTACAGACATATACAGCGACACGGCATAGTAACAACGTAGCTGACAGTAATTTTGAGAAGCGACTACCTCCAGTTTCAATCCATGTGTCGTAGCGTGTCCAAGCACTGGGATAAACGAATTTTGAGTCCCACCTTCACTTCTGATAATGGATTCTCATGGCAGTGCTGTATTGCCGAATTTCGCGCAGTTTGTTCACGGATGAGGTCTCATTCACCAGAGATGGTGTTTTCAAAAGCCATGACAGCCATCTCTGGGATGAGGATAATCCCCACGCCACCCACATCGTTGGCCACCAGCAATGATCTCTGTCAACCTAAGGGCAGGTATTGTCCGCGATGACCTAATAGAACATAATTTGCTGTTTCCCGTTTGACTGGTCCACGTTACCTACTGCTCCTGAGAGATGTGCTGCTACAAGTCTTGGAGACTGTACCAGCCGTTGCCGACGAAAGGATGTGGTTTCAACACGACGGTGCACCAACTCACCTCGATGTTAATGTCTGCGAGCACCTGAACAACACGTACCCGCGTAGTTGGATTTGAAGGGACGCCTTGTCCCACGGCCAACGTGGTCGTCGCACCTCACACCTATGAACTTTTTCCTCTGGGGTTACGTCAAGAAGTTGGTGAATGAATTCCCCGTAGAAACATTTAATGAAGACCTGCTTGGTAGGGTCCAAGCTGCCTGTGTCCTGGTATCTCCTGATACCATGGATTTTTGAGATCGTGCGACGGAACTTCATGCGCCATTGCCATGCATGCATTGAAACCGGCGGTCGTCACTTTAAACAGTTATTATGAGCTACGGTGTTGTTATGCTGTGTTCGCTGTGTATGTCTATAACGCAATAAATACGCATTTCCAACAGTCGATTCCCTATCTCAATCGGTTGTTGACCCAGTAGCACCTGTTTCAATTTGACTCAGAAAGTTTGAGACACCCTATAGAAGTATAGTAACGAGTATCGCAAATATAGTGGACGTTACTCAAAGCAGTTACAGCCCAACGTGATTTCACAAGCTCGTAAAACTGTGAACCTCGATTTCTCGAAAACGCATGGAAACACGCGTCGCACTGGTCCGCAAAGCGCTCGTGGGGCCGATACCGTACACGTCAACTACTGAACAAAACTGCACTGCTATGCTGCAACCTTGGGCGGTCTCAGAGGTATCCATGGACGACGCACGGGAAAGAGTCTATCCATGAAACGAGGGCCCGACTTCTGCCTGAACACGCACAGTTTTAAGTTTTAGATGATTTGTCATTGTAGTGGACGTGGTACTGTGGCCAGTCATAAACTTATGGAAATAAGGAATACCAACAGCCGTGCTTTTAATCTCTGTGTATAAGAGGCAACGTCCTGACTAACTAACTGACTGAATCATCATGGCCCAGCCCAAACCGCTAAGGAGAGAAACTTGAAATTTGGAATCTTATACTGTAGACGTCGTTTAAGGAGGGATTTTTGAAATTCTAAGGGGGTGAAATATGGGATGAAGTCTTTTTTTGGAAAAATGTCACTGTTAAGAAATTTTGAAGCTAGACCTATGAAAATTGGTGTTTGTTTTCTAGATCAGAAATAAAAATGATACATGTTTCAGCATTTCTGGGAATTTAACCCTATCGGGGTGAAAGCTTTTCTTGAAAATATAACATCATTAAAGAACTGCTAAACTAATTTTAAAGGTATGTCCAAGGACATTGGTATTTGACTTCTCAATTACAAATAAAAAATACGTGTTTCAGTGTTTTTGGATATTGAAAACTTAAGGTGGTGAAATAGGAGATGAGGTTTTCTTTATGAAAATATTTTATTATGATAGAAGCATTTTTAAAGCTAAATCCATGAAAATTTAAATTTGGCTTCTCAGTTAGAAATAAAAAAATATGTATTTCACTGTTTTTGCAAGTGCAGCCCCTATGGCTGTGGAACAAGGGAAGAAAGTTTTTGTGAAAATTGTACAAGCATTTATGAAGTTAAATCTATGAAAATTTGTATTTGGCTTCTCTGTTAGAAATAAAGCATACACAAGTCTTTGCTTTTGGAAATTCAACCTCTAAGGGGGTGAAACATTTTGTAATGTTGATGCATTAATTTGTTCTTAAAGCGGTGCTGATATTTAAGACAATAAAAGCGGGTAAAAAGCTGTGTGCTATCTGGGGAAGTTAACCTTGCATTACTGAGCAACTGTTTCACCAGGTATCCAGTCTAGCTTACCAAATTCCCAACCAGACTAACATTAATTATAATATTTTAGTAGTCATCTTACGATAACCGGTGATATAGATATGAAAAGACAATTTAAATAAAAAGTAATAAATCAGTTTATATTTGGACATTTATTTTAACATTGATCATTGTTCCGTTAAAATTTCAGCATATTACACTTGATTCATAACTAAACTGGTGCCTTATTTAGGATTGTGAAAATGTGAGTTTGTAATCTTACGTAACACATCAAATATGGAGCCAAGATTGGGAGACTGCATACAACACTGCATTCATAAAATAACACACGAAGAACGTTGAAACATATACAAGAGGAAATTAACCACAACCAACCGATTCAATTTTCACCCAAGTAAGTTACGTTGGTAGCACAATCCTGTCCATCATGAAATTACCACACACTGGAATACTAAATTCATACTAACTCTCTGTGAAATCTTCCCTAAAAGAAGAACTGAGGGCTACTTTGATGCTTACACCACATGCTTCACGTGGTCAACTTGGTTTACACAAAGAGTGTAGCTCCACAGTAATTTTGATAATTAAAATAAATTACATCGAAACGCAATTTACAAAAGAAAAACCTCGAACTGGTTACTATCGTCTTACTATTAACCTGATGGGTCCAACAATTGTATAAGCACGTGGTACTGGTCTCACAAAGTACACCCCACGTGGGTTGAACATAAAGTAAAGTTGCTATATTGAAAAATATTGTCAAGACGAGACGTTATAATCTCACCCACATTCGAATTTAAGATTGATAATCTTAGTTAGAGTTACGGATCTTCAACACGTGGTTCCACTTTACTCACAAAGTAGTGACAAAGCAACTACTAGAAGATATTCTGAACTTCACACCTGAATTGCACTGCGTTGCAATTTAAGATAATATAAGATATTTTAGATCTAAAACTGAAATAAAGGTGATTAAATTTCCAGTTAGGCTGAACTTAAGAAATCCATTTTCCTACGGACTTAGCAGAGACGCGCTTAGCTGGAGATCTTACCACTTCAGGCGCTCGCCGCCAACCGACTGCCATGGGCCCTACCAAGAGTGCTTCCAGATACAAAACGGAAGTGACCAGAGAGGCAGCTTCCTATACAAACATGACAAGGGACGGACAGGACCATGCCAAGAATAGAAACCTCTTTGCTTTTAGAAAGCGTAGCTACCTGTTCTGACGTTGGTCTTAGTGTTCTCTAGCAGACAGGCTTGTCTGCTACCATCAAGCATGCAACTATAAATACACTTGCTCATTCATCCTTTCACACAGAAGGGAAGAGAGATGACAGTATCTTATCATATACATTATATAAAAGAAATCAGATGTAAGCTCCATATGAGAGTGTGTGACATGAATTCCATATAAACTGTTTTTTTAAAGTGTAGTAGTGTGACAGATCGTTCTTGATTATGTGTAAAAGTAACATGTTCCACTGCTCAGTCTCCTCCCAGATAGTCAGAAACACCACAGTAAAGTTAGAAGTGGAATGTATGCCATAAATGACAACAGTTTTAAGAAATTAACATGAAAGGAATCCAACAGAGACCTTTCAATTTTATGAGAATCTTTCATTGCGAAAGAATTTTTAAAGATATATCTTTGAAAATTGGTGTTTGGCTTCTCGGTTACAGATCCAAAAATACTTGCTTCACTTCATTTGGAAATTCCACTCCTAAGGCGGTGAAATAGCGGATGAAAAGCTTTTTGAAAGTGTGTCACTATGAAGGGGATTTTGGAGCTGGAACTACGAAACCTGGTATTTGGTTTCTCAGTCAGAAAATAAAAAATTACGTCTTGGAAATCCAACCACTAAAGGCGTAAAATAGTGGGTGAAAGATTTTTTTGAAAATAAATAATTATTAAAGAACTACTAAAAGATTTTAAAGCCTATGTCTATGACAACTAGAAATTAAAAAGGAAAGTGTTCCTGTGTTTCTGGAAATTCAAACTCTAAGGGAGTGCAATAGGGGAAGAAAATTTTCAAGAAAGTATTTCGTTCCATTAAGAAAATGTTAAAGCTAAATTTATGAAAACTGGTATTTCACTTCTCGGTTATGTATAAAGAAATATTTGTTAGGGACTGAAAGTTGTTCCGGAAATATCTCCAAGAGAACGCAAATGTCATTATTAACAAAACGTTTGGACTACACCTACCAGAATCGCATTTTGGTCAGAAGTACTTTCGGAAAAGACCATGCTTACATGGCCTTAATTAACATGAAAAGCTTAGAAGTTGTTGCAGTTTGTTTTGTGAACAACATAGAAATTCCGTTAAATAAAAAGAAAATTCTCTATCAGCTATACGCGAGCGAAGCAGCGGTCTCTAAGCTTAAAAAAAAAAAAAAAAAAAAAAAAAAAAAAAAAAAAAACCCTTAACTCCGCCCGAACAGGCCATGAAGGCCCAACTGTACCGACCGGCCGCCGTGTCGTCCTCAGCAACAGGCGTCATTGGATGCGGATATGGAGAGGCATGTGGTCAGCACACAGCTCTCCCGACGTTATGTCAGTTTACGAGACCGGAGCCGTTACTTCTCAACCAAGTAGATCCTCAATTTGCTTCACAAGGCTGAGTGCACTCTGCTTGCCAACAGCGCTCGGCAGACCGGGTGATCATCCATCCAAGTGGTAGCGCAGCTTGACAACGATTAACTTCAGTGATCTGACGGGAACCAGTGTTACCACTGCGACAAGGCTGGTGAAATCCAACCGTCGGTGCCTGTCCTAATGCACCGAGGGTTAGATATTGGCATTCAGTTTGCACAGAGGCCTGAGGATGACACTAATGCAGTGTCGAAACTGGGTGCGTAATTAATAGATTTTATAAAAAAATACGGCTGTTGGTATTCCTTATTTCTGCAAAGACAGTTTTTGTCTATCAGCATGCTCCAACTTCAGACTATCACTGAGGATATGTGGCGCTTATCTTCAGCGTAGCACGTACTGAGTTAACAGTTCCAACAGAACAGTAAGAGCAAGGGGCGAAGTTGTAGGTCTAATTATGAAAGATTGCAATTTTAGACAAGAAAATATCTTACACCACAATCTCCTTTTTGCTCAAGGCACTAGTACTCTGTGATGCCTTTGACATTAAGAACCTCCAGCGTGATAGTGAGAGTGTAACAAAGAGATATGACCAAACTTTCACACTTAGAGGAAGAAAATATGTTATATGGACATTTTTCTGGAAATGATTTATTACCGCGCTAGAGCTCAGTTTCTACAACTCTTCAAGACATAAACACATTAATTACCTATTTAGAAACAGCACATTTGCACTAAAGTGAGGGTTAACGCAATGCTGAATGAACCATTCACAGAAATGCACCTGCACATAGTGCCTACACACACTGTATATGGTACGGATGCAGCATACTCTCATGTAGTACTATACAGATAGTTACGCAGTCACCATTAGGCCTTCAATAGGTAGTGCAACACATTTTTTCCCGGCGAATTTTGGTTGAAGAAATGCTGAATTTGCTATGGGACAGCCGGCCGGTGTGGCCGTGCGGTTCTAGGCGCTTCAGTCTGGAACCGCGTGACCACTACGGTCGCAGGTTCGAATCCTGCCTCGGGCATGGATGTGTGTGATATCCTTAGGTTAGTTAGGTTTAAGTAGTTCTAAATTCTAGGGGACTGATGACCACAGATGCTAACTCCCATAGTGCTCAGAGCTATTTGAACCATTGTTGTGGGACATCATCGAATATTCCTGCTCCAGCCTCTATATTTTCATGAAGTTCCAATAGTTGGTGGTGCTATACGAACCTTCAAAATGACGTCTGCACGGGAGGTGCATTCCAAGGGAAGAGCTGTCATTGAGTTTCCTTCGGCGGAAGACTGGAGCATCACAGACATTCATACGCACTTGCAGAATGTCTGCAGGGACCTGGCAGTGAAGAAAAGCACCGTGGGTTGTTGGACGAGGCGTCTGTCATGACCGCGATAAGATCGCGCAAATCTGTCACATCTCCCGCATGCCGGCCGGCTGCACACAGCTGTGATTCCTGCAATGTTGGACTGTGCGGTCACTCTCGTTCGAGGCGATCGACGGGTCCCAGTGAAACACCTGGACGTCGTCCGCCCCCAGTAGCTGAGTGAATTCGGTCAGAGGGCCGTATGTCCTCTGTAATAAAAAAACTCAGTAAAGGAATCAACGATCAACTTGAACGGACGCCATGGGACGTTCGCACAGACCAAACGCAACGAAGTATACCGAAAAAAATAAAAAAAATAAAAATAAAGAAAGTGGTCAGCTCGACAGAATGTCGATCCTAAGGTCCCGGGTTCAGTTCCCGGTTGGGTCGGAGATTTTCTCCGCTCAGGGACTGAGTGTTGTGTTGTCCTAATCATCATCATTTCATCATCATCGAAGCACAAGTTGCCGAAGTGGCGTCAAATCGAAAGACTTTCACCCGACGGGAGGCACTAGTCACACGAATTTTTTTTACCTGGACGTCTCTGTTGGTAGTGCTGACACACTCGTCCACCAGCTGGGCTACTCAAAGGTACGTCACCGCCCATTTTCCGCGTTACGAGGCAGATCGAGACACTTTTTTGTCGAACGTCGTCACAGGCAATGAAACGGGTTCATCACTTGGAACCGGAAACAAAACGGCAATCCATGGAGTGGCCCCAAACCGCCTCTCCACCGAATAAAAAGGTCAAAGCCGTACCCTCAGTCACGGAAACGGTCTTCTGGGACTTTGAAGGGGTTTTTCCGTTTGAGGTCCTCACTCACGGTGCAACGACCAACTCTGAAGTGAATTGAGGTACCGTCAAGGAATTGAAGAAACAGCGTGTTCGTCGCCACAAAAATGTAAAATAACTTCTTTTTCCCATTGAAAAAGCAGCGCGTCCCACAAGTCTGCGCATCCGGGAGACGATCACAACACTTCATTGGACTGTTATTATTATTTATTTATTTATTTATTTCACACAGTGTTGCTTGTCTGTTAGCACTGACAGCTATACGCAAACTCCACTGCTCCCGGTCGTAATGTGAAGGCCGTCGGGCACTGCGTTGTCCTTGGGGACAGAAAATGTGTGAAATTTGGTACTCTCGGTACATTCTTGACGCTGTGGATTTCCGAACATTGAATTCCCTAACGATTTCCGAAATTAAATGTCCCGTGCATCTAGCTCCAACTAGTATTTCGCGTTCGAATTCTATTAATTCTCGTCGTGCGGTCGTAATCACGACGGTAACCTCTTCGCATGAATCACATGAGTACGAATGACAACTTCACCAATGCACCGTCCGTTTATACCTCGTGTACACGTTACTACCGCCATTTGCACATCGCTATCCCACGACTAAGGTCATTTCAGTGTAAATTCAAGCCGGTTGTCTATTAAATGTTTTATAACGAATAGACTATCTGTGCACGACCTCCTCTTCCTGAAATCATTCTGTTCTTCAGAACATATCACTGATAATAACTGAAATCTCGTTGTTCATTAATTAATGAGTGTATGAAATACAAGGTGGTAGGAAACAATCTGCAAAGCTTGTAAGTGTGTTTTAGGGTAGGTCACGCTGAGAAATAATTATTAAAAAATTACTTACATTCAGCCGTTTCCGATTTAATTAACATCTAAGTTACCCAGGCAGGTCGTTGCGCGCAAAAACACAAGACAAGGAGGGAAGCAGGATTAGGATTTCATCGTCCTGCCGACATCTAGGTCATTTCAGACTGAGCACAAGATCGAATTGTGTCAAGGCTGGGGAAGGAAATCAGTCGCGCTCTTGCAAAGGAACCATCCCGGCATTTGCCTGTTGCAATTTGGGGAAATCACGGGAAACCTAGATCTGGATGGCCGTACGCGGATTTGAACCCCCGTCCTCTCGCAAACTGAAGCAGCCTGCCAGAGACACTGTCACCGAACTTTTTCTTCGTTTGGTTTCCTCTAACTGAACAAACGTAGCTTTCACTCACCTAGCTTAAATTTCACGTATCCAAAAAAAAAGGTTTATTTTAACTGGTAATTGCCATTAGAAAAAGTTGCAGCTCAGTGGCCCACAGTGTATTATCGCTTTCAGCGGCGTGCAGTTGCCTGAAATTGTGCGCGCAACGACCTGACTGTCTAACGACAGTGCTAATTACAGGGTGGCAATTATTGAACTTTGTGAAGAAGCGTAAATTACTTACGAACTAGGGCGTCCACACACTTTATTCAACATGTAAACGTCACTACTGATATTCGGAATTAGGTTATGACAGGACGATGAGTGGGGCAGACGAATAGCGAAAATCTGCACGGCCCGCTGAAGTTTTGAACATCAATGCTGCCGATGAGATCCTGAATGACTGTTTTCAGCTGTGCAATGGTTTTCGGGTTATTGCTGTAAACTTTGTCTTTAATACAGACCCACAAAAAGGAGTCGGATATGTTCAGATCTGGAGAATATGGCGGCCAATCGAAGACCATGCCAGTATCCTCTGGGTATCCGAGAGTCAGAATGCTGTCTCCAATGTGCCCCTCCAGGACATCAAACACTCTCCTGCTTCGATGTGGGTCAAGCTCGGTTTTGCACGAACCACATCTTGCAAGAGCCATATCTTGTCGAAATCAGGGTCACTTTGGATAATGGGCATGAATCATTTTCCAAAATCTCCACGTACCGTTCGGCAGTCAAAAATGTTCAAATGTGTGTGAAATCTTATGGGACTTAATTGCTACGGATATCAGTCCCTTAGCTTACACACTACTTAACCTAAATTATCCTCCCTCCCGAGGGAGGACTCGAACCTCCGCCGGGACCAGCCGCACAGTCCATGACTGCAGCGCCTCAGACTGCTCAGCTAAGCTCGCGCGGGGTCCGGCAGTCACCGTGCAATCGAGGAATACAGCAAATATTGCACCGATTATTTCGTGACTGGACACTGCACACCACACAGTCCACGTTGAGAGTGAAGAGACTTCTCGATAACGAAATGCGAATTCTCATTCCCCCCCAAATACGCTAGCTTCGCTTACTGAGGACCATATAGAAATGAAAGTGCGCTTGGTCGCTAAACTAAACTATACAGCGCATACTAATTCCCATCATACCCCGCGGCCAACAGTGCAGTTTGAACGTCCTAACGCAAAACGTTCAGAAGTTATGACTATTTTATTTCACATGGTTCAATAATTGCCACCCTGTAAATCGTAAAAGGCGCAACATGTCTTTTTTTTCGCTCACAATTATTTCTCAGCACAGCCTACCCAGCAACACCCTTACAAGCTTTTCAGGCTGCTTCTGACCACCCTGTAAATGTGTAACAACGCCTCTAAGCAGCTTCACAGGAAAGAAAAAATCCACGGTCACACCTGATTGGCCGAGGGCTTTTGCGCAGCAAAAGGTCGCTGGCGCAGGGGGAGGGGGGGATTGGGGAGGGGGGGCGTTGCCGAAAATAGCGTCGCTCGGCCGCGTCCTTGGCCGGGCCGCGCATCTGGGTCAGCGCTGTGTAATCGTGCGTAGCGGCGGCACGCGCCGGCAGGAGGGCGGGGCCAGTGACACGCGCGGCGCACGCACTGCGTAACACCGCGACGACGGGGGCGGCGGGAAGTGGGAAGTGGGTCACTGCAGAGGCCCGCGGCCCGGGGCGCGCGGAAACCGGGACGCGCGCGGCGCGGCGCGGCGCGGCCGCCCTGACGCAGTGCGCTAATTTTGGCGGGAAGACAGGCGCTCTGCGCAACTGGGTCGGCGGGGCGGGGGGCGGGAGGGACGCTTCTAATTGTGCGTAGCGGAGGGGCGGGGAGCGGCGCATGGCGCTCGCACGTGCCGGCCCGACCCGCTGGGTCAGCGCGGGGCCTTGCGAAACGCGCGCCACACGTGGCAGGCCTCAGCCGTGCCCCACTTTTGGCGAACACCCCGTGCCTGGGCGGTTTCACTCTCCGCCGCAGTACACGCTTCCCACGTTTGTTACTCTGAGCTGTCTCACCTGTGAAAGTATCGTACTGACATAACGACACTTTTGTCTGCTCCCTGACCTACGCCAATGACTATCGTGTTTGAATGATATTTCCGTTATTTCACCGTACAGCCTTCTTTACTTTAATTTTTATCGTAATTTTGGCCTTATGCCATTACCAACTACAGCAATGTTGGGTATAATTAGACTTAGCGAAGCCATCGTAAACGTAGCAAAGCCCAATTATACCCAACATTGTTCTTCTTGATAATGGCTTAAGGCCGAAGTCATGATAGTAATTATTTTGGTACCTTACTTTAAACTACGTAAGATGAGACTTTAAAAATAATTATTTTCAATACGTAGGCGGGGCCAATATAAGCTGAATACTTTGCAGGAGACCAAATAAATGCTTGATTTTATTTTGGATGAGCGCAAGGCTCCCTACAAGTTAATAATTTCACGAAATGAAGTCCAGGCCAGAGTTCACTGATCTGCTCTAACCTATAAATGCGAATTACTGAAATCCTCAGATGGGTCAGATGGCTCTGAGCACTATGGGACTTACATCTGAGGTCATCAGTCCCCTAGAACTTAGAACTACTTAAACCTAACTAACCTAAGGACATCACACACATCCATGCCCGAGGCAGGATTCGAACCTGCGACCGTAGCGGTCGCATGGTTCCAGACTGGAGCGCCTAGAACCGCTCGGCCACTCTGGCCGGCTGAAATCCTCAAACTCAAAGTAAATAACCATTTAAAATGATTTAGTAGCCACTGCTATGAATGAAATCTGCAAAATAACTTAATATTTGAATCTGCCGCGTAATAGCGGCTAATTGTTGCCTGTCAGCGATAACGGCTTTTGGGCGTCGTAGCAGCTGAAAAATACTAATTAATCTTTCTCTGCAAGTGGAACATTGAGATGAGATGCTTATATTACCTTGAAATAATAACATGAGCTAGTTTTTATAGATATAATTTAAGCAATACTTTACACACACACCTTAACATCGTCTAGGAGAGAAAACAATGCGAACAGTTGAAAGCCTTAAGCGCTACCCACAATCTCTAACGAACAAAAGAAGTAGAAGAAGAAGATTTATTCTGTCCATCGTATATATAATTTCACAAAGATACACATGTTTGATTTCGATATAATTTTGACTACGATAATAAGCATCAGCGATAAAGTACTTTTCGCATCAGAGTATTTACGTTACAGGTTTTCATAAATATTACTAATATAGTTCTTCACAAATGCCTTTTAAGTCTTGTCTGTTGTATGTTATTCACTATTTTTATATTTATTGCACACGCACTGTCCGCAAAAATCGCCTAAGGTACACTACATAATATAAAACAAAGAAATTTGTGCAGCAAAATGGCGGAAATATCAGTCAAACATTATTACACGACTATGGCCCAAAAATATGGAAAGACCATTGTGTGTGTGCATGGCACCGTAAGGTAGAAATTATAGAAAAGAAACAAACCTCTGACACATGAGGGTGTCGGAAAAGACGGCCCGAAATAATAGTAAACACCCCTCTGAGTACAGGGGCGTACGATACGGTTCTGGGGGGGGGGGGGGGGCTGTCACAGGTCTCTGTGGTTTTGTAATTGTTTTTACCACCTCCTTCCCCCTCACAAACATAACTTGCCGTCACCATCACTTTTAACGTTCCACAGATGTTTACAATTTTAGCAAGTAAGATATATAAACCTTTTAAATAACTATAAATTGATTAATTGCCATATAATAGGTGAAGTATTTGTAATGTAATTATAATAATATGTTTATATTAGTCAACAGCACAATGCTTCAGCATAACACCCAACAAATTGCAATTCATAAAAATACAGGGTGATTCAAAAAGAAAGAACGGATTTCAGTTGTTTATTACAATCTATGAAAGATAAAACACAATGGGCGTGTCAGAGCACAGAGGAAGATTCAAAGTTTTATGATCGCACAAAAACTTTACCATACACTCAACATGAGCACCGTGCTTTCCTCGAGAAACATCGAAACGGTAATCCACTTGATTGGTTGATATGGCTCTAAACCACTATGGGACTTAACATGTGAGGTCATCAGTCCCCTAGACTAAGAACTACTTAAACCTAACTAACCTAAAGACATCACACGCATCCTTGCCAGAGGCAGGATTCGAACCTGCGACCGCAGCAGCAGCGCGGTTCCGGACTCAAGCACCTAGAGCCGCTCGGTCGGCAATCCACATGATTCCACACACGAATCTGAAGGTCCCTCTTTGTGGGTTATACAGCGATTACATTTCTCACATCTGGAAGAATCGCTTCCATAGGGGGGAGAAAGAGTCTGTCTTTTATGCACTCCAAAGAAAAAATTCGCAAGGTGTGAGGTCCGGTGACCTGGAAGGTCAATAGCAACTAACAAGATCTTGCTGTCCACCTCTTCCAGTCCAACGCTGTGGGACGGTCTTGCTTGTTAAGATAACGCTGACCTCAAGGTGAAAGTGAGGCAGGGCGCTGTTTTTTTTTTTTTTTTTTTTTTTAAATCATGAGCATCTTCACGATATTGAGGAAATAACCAGTTTTGCAACATGTCTAGATATAACAATCCTGTCACAGTTTCCTCCCCAAAAGGAAAGGTCCGTAAACTTTGTGAACAGAAATAGCACAAAACACACTCAGTTTCTGTGACTCCCCTTCATGTTCGATGACGACAGTAGGATTTTGTGACCCCAGATTCGTACATTATGATAGATTATTTCACACGAAAGATGAAACGTCGATACGTTCTAAAAGACAGTGTCCTCTGCCGTATCATGAGAATCGAAATGCAAAATTCGTACTTTCTATTATGGCCGCCGGGACGCAACTGCTGCAGAAAAACTGCTACTTGCAAGGCTTTATATGCAGTCATCGTGTCAGAACGCGTTGCACCGTCGTTTGAGGAAGCTGAAGTTCCTGACCCGCCTATCTTGTGGACTTTCGAGGGCTCCGAGTGAATCCATCTCGGATGCGTTCGACATTTTCATCACACGTGCGTGGCCGACTAGTGCTCTCCCCTTTGCATATGCAAACAGTTTCCAAGAATTTTGTATTGCAGTCATATATATGCTTGTACAGAGGCGACATCCTACGGAATCGACGGCGTACTGTATGTTGCACTTCAACAGTGGATTGACTTCGCGCAAATTCCAACACACAAAATGATTTCTCTTGTTGAGTAATCGCCATGTTGCCACAAACAAACAACAGCGCATCTCTGTCAAAACTATGAACCTTCGTCCATCCAGTGTGATGGGCAATGTATTCCTATCTTTTGTATTTTGCTTGTTATATACAAAATGGTTCAAATGGCTCTAAGCACTATGGGACTTAAACTTCAGAGGTCATCAGTCCCCTAGAACTTTAGAACTACTTAAACCTAACTAACCTAAGGACATCACACGCATCCATGCCCGATGCGGGATTCGAACCTGCGACCGTGACGGTCGCGCGGTTCCAGACTGAAGCGCCTAGAACCGCTGGGCCATCCCGGCCGGCTGTTATATACAAGTAAAATCACCCTCTACTGTTATTGAAAGGAATGCGTCCAGAACTTTGAGAACTATCCGTTATGCAGTTCATTTAAGAACTATCATAGGATCTTCGATAACGTTGTGATTTCCACAGTATGGAATCAGAGTGTGCACGCATTATCACCAGTATTTCACTTAGCACTGCGATTGTAGTCTGAGTCTGGTATGCAAACTCCGCCTATACGTGTGTGTAAATAAAGGGAACGCCGATTATCTCAGTCGTTTTCGCCTACGTTCTTTCTCTTCTCAGAGGGTCTTCTTCTTTTATTTTTGCTTACTGAAATTCCTGTGTTCTGCGGCCTGTGCTCTCAGCAATCCGCGTCAAGTTTCTATCAGCAGCAGGTAGGTTTGGTCAGCCTGGCTGGAATGTTCCCAATTAGACGGCGAGCCTCTCCTCATCAGCAGACCACGACGTAAGCAACTGAAAAGTGTTCGTATTCAACGAAACTTGTAAGTTCCATAGCCCATTGCGTTTTCGAGGATCTTAGCTTCTATGCTACTACTTTCTCCAAAAGTTAGCCGTGAAATATGAAAATTGATATGCAAGGTGTATTCGAAAATAAGGGGAATTTTGTTATTTCGCCTGTTAGGTGCTTTGACGAACATGTCTAAAAAGTATCTGTACAAAGATAGCATTATCGAATGTTTCGTATGTTGTGAACTGTGAAATGGATTATAGTGCATTGCTATATTGGTGGCTATTTATTTTGTAGAAACGTGGATCAGAGGATTTGCATTGAATTTAGCTATGATATAGGAGTTAAGTGCAACAAAGTTTTAGAAACGAGAAGTCCGTGAATACGTTGAAGGTGACGAGAGCCCTGGACCTCCCAGTACATCATTAAACGATGAAACCGTGGAAAAAATCAAAGAAATGATTACGAACGACCGTTGAACCACAATCAGAGAAGTTGCTGATGATGTCGGAATATCCTTTTCAGCCTTGAAAGTTTTTTCGTTTTAATTTAATTTATGGCCTACTATTAGGTCAGGGAAAATTCTTAAGAAATCTTTTTTTTGTTAAGTTGAGAGGTGGCATGAGCCCCCTCTCATATTTCTATTTTACGATTTTCGTCTCTAATTGCATGCGATGAAAAGTTGCTATTCCTTCACACGCGAACTTCCCACGCAGCGTCTCTCGTCACCCGGGTGGTCCGGTGACAGGCGGGCTCTCCTGATCTGGAAAGGGTTAAGCCGACGGGTGTGAGGAAGTCGAGTGAATGCTTTTCAGACGCCGACATTGTCAAAAGACACGCCCGGAGGGGTCTGAAGTAGCGGCTGGTCTAGAGGTTCCGTTACTTCGCAGAATCTTAGCGAAAACACTTTCTGGCGGGCTACCAGCGAGGCGTGGGAATGACTTGTGTACCCAGGCAGTTGTGGCGGGAAAATTCCCGCGCTTTCTGCAAAATAGTAACTGTGATTGGCTGGCTCAGGGCATAGCTCCGTGACGTAGCAAAATCAGCGCAGAAATTGGCGCCAAGAATCTCCATTGGTGGAATGGTAGTGCTCCGGCAATGGAGTGGAATTTTCCGCCGGTTTTCGAGTTGCTGATTGGAACGTTTAACCACGGCCACTGTCGTGGGGGCGGGAATGTTGTGTGTTCGGCCTGTACGGGTGCTCTAGGTAGTCGGCTCTCGCCTTTTGGTCGAGTACGTCGAAGCAACCAGCCATCGCCTCCGGTACACCAGATCGTGTTCTGGCAGTTAAGAAGACAGTTTGGTAATGTATGTCCGCAGCACCGGCAGATAGGGATTTTCCTAGGTGATAATCAGAGCTCAGCAGTGTGTGCCTGTTCGTCTTTTTCTAACTTTGTTCTGTCTTGAGTAGCAGCAATTAATGTTGGGTTAGCTGTGTGTCTCTCTTAAGATTTGAGTGGCAAGGAATTGGCTCCACATACCACTTCGTCATAAACCTCACAATCTAGTTTAGGGACAACTTCACCTTCACAGCGTTTGTTTGTGTATCCAATTTGAGCCAATTTGATGTATTATAAATGTTTCATGTGTTTTTGTTTATTATTTTGTGTTTAGTATTAATAAATCATATTGTTATTTTGGACAGAACTTTCATTCTGTTAATCGGTAGAGCAACCCATCATTTCTCACTACGTTAATGAAACCTTCCTTTATTTAACTTATTTATCAAATTAAATTATTGCAGGTGCCAAACTCTTTTCTACTCCACTTGCAGGGTTGATTACAGTCAGTTTGCGTATATTTTTTATCCATGTGCAACAGCAAAAGTCGGAGTTAGAATAGGGGGGGGCTTAGAGCATCATTTACATATGTAGATTCTAGAATTTAGTGTTAAATACACTGCTAGCCCCGGCACCTCGCAAAGTTCAATGCTCATTCTGGCCTGTGCTTTGTCACTGTGCGCGGGGTCTACCATTACGATCAGCTGGATAATCTGTAAGAATTGAAACTGTCGGTTTTGTATGGGCTGTTGTCCAAGATCGCTCCATTCCATTTTTTTAATATTTTATTTTGACTGTAGGCTAGTCCCGTTTTTATAGTGGATGAGGTACACTCTATTCGCGCTGTTTTTTTAATAGTTATCTGCATTTGGTGGGTAATGTCATTGTACCAACAAAGCTCGGGTCCTCCTTCTGTCATACGCTAATTTTTTTAATTACTAAAAGCAACATCAGTATGTTTAGTAATTCCCAGTATTAAGCTTTTACGTCTGCAATTTCATGACCACGGTCTGCTGTTCCATCTGAATTGTCACTTAGGTTTTTATTGTTTTCTCTTAATAAGGAGGGCATCCACGTTTAAGAGTCCGCGCCGGACACCCTGGCCGGTAGATGCGCGGCAGGCAGCAGGACACACATATGGAGAGCGGTAGTGGTGCGAGTTACTGGCAGACGCTGCAGGGGAAACGTCGTTCTAAACAGAAGCATAAGCTCATATTATTCTAAAAAGTGGAGCCCATCCACGCCCGCACCCACAGGGTGTCTGTTCAAAAAGAATTGTGACCTCTGCTTTGTTTAGTATCCGAAATAAATTGCCCTGAAAATGCAGGGAGTTACTTTCACTTGGTTTGTTAACCATTTGTAACTCTCATAGAAGCATCATGAGTGTCAAATTTTGAGTAAAACTTACAAATTTCTCTTGATGGCATGTTAAAATTTGCTTCTTTTACCAAAACAACTGGAGTTGACAAAGTGGCGCTTTACTAACGTGTTGTGCACACCAATTGCGAGAAAATTCTGAAACAGTAGTTTATAAAGTTTATTAAGTTAGGGAAGTCAGTTGCTTATGAAAAAGCACACCCTCGGTACAAAATAAACGTGTAATGTCTTCACTTCTGTTGTTCCAAAACCCATAGTATTACTCGTTTCACCAGCTACCGATGGCCCCTAAAATTTCATTCTTCCGTCGAAAAATTCTATAGTTTGTGGAATAACACGGTAGATAATGAAGTTTTGCATAATAACCAAATGGTTCAAATGGCTCTGAGCACTATGGGACTTAACTTCGGAGGTCATCAGTCCCCTAGAACTTAGAACTACTTAATCCTAACTAACCTAAGGACATCACACACATCCATGCCCGAGGCAGGATTCGAACCTGCGACCGTCGCAGCAGCGCGGTTCCAGACTGAAGCGCGTAAAAACCACTCGGACACAGCGGCCGACTGCACAATAACCATACGGAAAAATTCTGTCCTCTTTGCATGCTGTGATTTGCCAAAATCTCATTTCGATATCTCAAGCCTTTTATGAAATATGAAGAATGTTGTGAGTACTGTATTTCACTCTGGCTTTATCACTGGGGCGGCACGACCGCAAATGAGTGTGCTAGAGCAGGACAGCGTTCTCGAGATTGGTGACAGAGACCTCCAACCACGTCTAAAGAAAAATTCGATACGGTAGCTAAATTTCGTACTCAGGAAGGAACATATTATATACTATGCACCAAACACAAAATCATAGCGACTCTTATTTTCCATCGCAAACTTTTCGAATTTCGTGCAGTGTCTTTCTTCCATGTAAATACCACAGTAATTATGACAAATAACGAAATGATGGGCACATCATCATGAACCTGACATATAAAACTCTAAGTAGAGGAAAAATGATTTTTTCCCACTGAATAGTTTCTGTAAAATCGTTTGAGAAAGATAGCAGGGCGTGCGCCTCTATTATGTCCTTGCCGACAGGTCGAAAGCTGGCAAACGCTGTCGGACTCCCCTTTCGAACGAACGAATGAACTCGCCCAGCGCTTTGGACGAAAATTGTTCTCTGCGCATCGGGCACCTTATCCTGTGTGGAGTCTACCACATGGACCTCTGGTGCTCTCAGGACGTAAATCATCAGTTGAGAAGAGGCTTTATTTAGTCTGACTTCCGTTGTTGGTTGCATCATTAGTGCTCCTCATTTCACCTTGGAACACACATGAAGCCAATTAGATAGTGTGAGACATTAGACCTTAAATACACCAGAGAATCAACTTGCATGGTACGGAACGTGTTATGCCAGTCTCTGAGCGACTACAATAAAAGAGGTAACGCAGAAAATTGGACTCTCAATTAATTTTACCAGGATTTCAACACCTCAGTATATTTTAATTTGTTTATATGTTCCTTACAGTATGTTTTCTCTTTGGATGTACACCTCAGGAGGTGGCTATATGCCATGAAACTTGTGGTGTCCCATTAACGATTATTATGCAGCTGTAAGTGGTGTTCTGTCGCAAGACTGCTCCATGTGAATACATTTTTCCAGTCAGTTATACACATCAAAAATAACATTGGTAATCACTGCACAAACAGCTCTATCCATGACCATGCAACAAGAGATAGACTCAACTTACATTTACCAAGAAAAAATAAACATAAAACTCAAAGCAGTATTTTCTACCAAGGAATAAAACTGTACAATACATTACCAAAAGAGATTAAAGAAATTACGAAATACACTTATTTAAAAAGGCAGCTTAAAAGTATGTGTTATGTAATACTTTTCGTACATTGAAGGATTACTTAGATAAAACAGAGTAGGAGGTTTGATAAAAAAAATTTTTTACAAATAAATAATAATAATAATGATTATAAAACATCCAACATTCCTTCTTTTTGCCTTTCTAGAAATACTTACCCCAAACTATGCATAGCACAATACTAACACCTCTTCCTCTTTCTGAGCTCAACATCACACTCATTATGGAGGGATGCTGACTCAGTTTTTCAGGATAGCAAATGGGAAGTACCGGTACAGAAAATGGCCCAGAGATCACTAGCGTGTGTGTGTGTGTGTGTGTGTGTGTGTGTGTGTGTGTGTGTGTGTCTGTGTGTGTGTGTGTGTGTGTGTAGTGAGTGAAGTGTTACGAAACAATGTGTGTATAGTGTGTGCAGTGACTGATAGTGAGATATGAGTGGACGGTGTGGCATTACATTATTTAATAAGTTATTTGTAAAAAATGTATTGTATACCAGGAGTAAATCTAATGATTACGTCTAACTAGAAGTCTGTAAGTGTATGTGTGTACGAATTAGCTTATTTTAAGTTGGTCTAAACATGTAAATACTTTGACATGTCCTACATCCTTGTAAAAAGAGATATACGGATGAATAAAGCTACTACTACTACTACTACAACTACTAAGATGTATTACCACAAATGCAGATGCGCGCAGTACAGGAATGTTTATATGTTATCGTCAGTTTTCCTTACTATCTCGTGTTCAAAGTGGACAACATCAAGTCGAGACATACCCCGTCAGCCTCAATAGTTTCGAGACTGAGGTAGAAAATAGAGAAAAGTTAAGATGCTACTTTTTATGCTTCACGTGTTGTATACAGTCTCCAGACACTTGTGTGCAACCCAGAGAACGTTTATACAAGCATGTGAAAATGTCAGAAAAGTCCCTCTTTGGGATGTCATACAAGTTACACATCATATTGGTTTGAATGTCTGTTATGTACTTAAAACGTTGACCCTTCACGTCTATCTCTGAACTTGTAATTTTATGATAGTTTCGAATTGACAACATCAAGTTTCGTCGCTTATGAAGTTTTTTTCCCAGAAAAGAATTATCCGCGTTTTACAGTTCAGTCAAGTCGTGGCAGGCCTTGTCCTGTCGTAGTTATTGTTCGGAAGTCAAAGTGTGTGAGACAGTCTTTGATCTCACTTTTCTCTTCAACGACGCTGACACAGTACGGACACACTGCCTGCCCTCAAGTGGCTGGTTGATTGCACATTCGTTGTGCATAGTTCTCAGTTAACGCTACCATCGTTGGTATCGCGCTGACGTCGCTTATGCGGCAAGAATGAAATCAGTCTCGGAACTTTCTGGACGTTTCATTAGGGTCATCACTGTTCACACAGAGATGCAGCCTTTTAATCCGAGACTTTCATGTTGTTGTTGTTCTGCCAGGGGATGATGAGCCTTGTGGTGAAGTCTGCTTTTACAGTAAGGGGAGGAACCTGTTATAATGCTCGATCGGAAACAGCCCCTGGTGATAAATTAAGGAAAAATCCCTGCAAATACCTTAGCTATAATTTGAAAACTTTTTCATGACAAAGTTAACCGAAAGGTTGGCTTAACGCCGAGGTGGTTTACCAGGAATGAGACTGTTGAAGGTAGTACGTCCTTGCCTCTCCCGACATTTAAACTGTTACTCAGCAACTTAATAACAACTTCGAATCGCGGTTCACCTTACGGATGTTCAAATACAAAAATCATTACGAATGCTGAAAGAAATGATAAATGGCAGAAGAAACGCTATTACCGACTAGGAATGGAAACCCTGGTCGTTGGGTTTGTAGTTTGACACCGACCCACTGAGCCACCAATACACCACTCGCACTTTCTTACTAATATGTTTCTAAACAAATGAATCAACACCGTACATCCGGAAATAGCCAAGCACGCTCTGAGATGCGCGATAAACTAACAGAAGATTCAGCGCTCTTGCAGCTGAGTTAGCGCTAGGACGCTAACAAAGCCAGGTCAGAGAAGAATGCCCTTGTCAACATGCCACACGTATTTGTGTGGTTTGTAATAGCGCAGTGGCAGTAAAAGTCAGAATTAATTCTGAATCCAGTTACTAAATACAGGAGAATTGCAAATTTTTCTACAACAGTCATTGCTGACGTCAGCGTAACAACGACAGTCTGTTCCATCTTATCCAGAGTCTTCCTTCAGGCCGTACATCTGATTTGTAGTAATGGATAATTTGCTTTGAAACCCGTGCATCCGGTATGTGCCACGACCAACTTTTATAACTTAATTTGGTTCTCTTTTATCGCTTTGAGGCAACGGCCTTGCCGCAGTGGATACACCGGTTTCCGTCAGATTACCGAAATTAAGCGCTGTCGGGCGTGGCCGGCACTTGGATGGGTGACCATCCGGGCCGCCATGCGTTGTTGCCACTTTTCGGCGTGCACTCAGCCTCGTGATGCCAATTAAGGAGCTACTCGACCGAATAGTAGCGGCTCCGGTCAAAGAAAACCATCATAACGACCGGGAGAGCGGTGTGCTGACCACACGCCCCTCCTATCCGCATCCTCAACTGAGGATGACACGGCGGTCGGACGGTCTAGATGGGCCAGTTGTGGCCTGGAGACGGAGTGCTTTATCGCTGTGTAAGTGTGAATGTTGTGTGTCCTACCTGAAGAGATCTCTGCTAATATTCCACGACTTGCTAGATATATCGAACCTATGTTTATGCCGGTCTGCAAAGCGACGAGTATTTTATACTAAGGTTATTGCTTGTTAACTGTTTATACATCGAAATACGACTACGGATGTTTTAAATCCAGCGAGTATTTTTTACGGGACATGAGGTGAATTGAAAAGAGCAGTGTAGAAAATGCATGTAGTAAGTGCAGTGATATTTTTCGATTAGAAGTAGCTGGATTGGAAACGATCACGTCCTGAATCGGCACACTCCTATTACTGAGAACTAAATTTAAAAAAAGTCAGATTTTTAATGCTTCGCTGCAGTTGTCAGTCTCAATTAGCTGCTAGATGAAAACCTGTTCCTTATAGATCCACGCTTTGTACGGAAATTGTTTCTGCAACACCTGAAAAACAATCGGAGGAGCCTGTTGCCGTTGCTTGGCATCGGCGGGAAGACATCGCCATCGTCTTTTTCTTTAGCCGACTACTGACGCAACTGGTCGCTCTCTCGGTATTTTAGGATGACGAAAAGTCAGGCCTTGTCCTCCTTCCTAGTAGTTCATCTTTATTACTGTTTACTGCAACACTGCTGGCCTCATTCTGTTGTCGCAACATCGTGAGCTGTCTAAAGCGAAACTCCCTTTTCACTTCAGCAGTTCTCAGCTAATGGCACGGCGCAGGTACTGATGCCACGTGCTGCACAGAGACAGACAAGAGTCTGAAAGAGATTTGGTGGCTTGGGCAAAACACACTGGGCTACACACGATGCCTCGTTACTGGGCTGTGTGCTGAAACAATAGTGAACTACACAGTCAGAAAGCAATAGAAAATTGTCATCGTGTCTTTTCGCGATAGCTCTCTTAGAAAAGGGAGGGGGAGCCTCTGTCTGAGGGGACCACCTCAAACCATTTTGGGGAACAGTAAAAAACCCATAGAGAGACGGGAACCTGAGCCCCAGTCGCCAGAATGCATCAGGTCAAAAGGTTTAGTTCAAATGGCTCTGAGCACTATGCGACTTAACTTCTGAGGTCATCAGTCGCCTAGAACTTAGAATTAATTAAAGCTAACTAACCTAAGGACAGCACACACATCCATGCCAGAGGCAGGATTTGAACCTGCGACTCAGCGGTCGTTCGGTTCTAGACTGCAGCGCCTAGAACCGCACGGCCACTCCGGCCGGCCAAAAGGTTTGGAGACTGGATTAATAAAAAGTAGACACTAGTTGCGATGGTGGTTTTAGTGCTTAAGATGTTTTACTTGTCTCCCTCCACTTGAGTACAACGCGCAGAACGTTAGCACAACCGTGTTAAAAAGTCAGAAAAGTCTTTCTTTCAGATGTTGTTCACACGGGCTTAAACGTGTCGTTGATCCTTCATGTGAATTTCTGCACATCGTCTTTTTGTGGTAGTTCCGCACTGATAACACCAAGTCATGTCATCCATCACGACTTTTTCCGGCTAAGAATAGAACGCGTTTTGCATTTCAATCAAGTTGCCGCAGGCGTCTGCCGTCCTCGTTGTTCTTCGGTAGTCAAGGTGTGTGGGACAAACTTTGCTCACACTTTTCTCTTCTGAAAAACATTCTGGAAGTATGTTGAAAACTCGGTTAAGATATTCTGCTCCACTATGCCACAAAAAAGTTGAGAAACTACGGCCACAAGACAACTGCGTAACACTGCCTGCTCACAACTGACTGGTCGATGCACTTCTGTTGTTTACAGTTGTTGGTTCGCGCTGCCACCGTAATCACTGCTGTGGCATCGCTTATAAACCAGGAATAAAAACAGTCTTAGAACTTTAACACTGTGTGACCTCACTATGCTGCCTCTTTCGATTTTGTAATCTCTGGAACAACATCAGATACCATTTCAAGTTTCATTTCGTTTGCTCCTCTCGCTTCTGGGTGCTTCAATTTTTTTTTATCAGGTAGTGTACCCAGAAAATATCCCTGAAGAATCTCCGAACTTTTGTTGTGCGGTTATTACTCTGTATATCTGCTTAATCGCAAAATAAACGAATGTGCGGAGAAGTATTTTGGTTCGTTACCTCAGGTTCAATGTTAACGATTCAAGCATCTAAATCGAGCTAAACTAGGTGAACGCTGGAAGACGTGACACCCATTTCATTTGGTGAACGCCTCAAAATAGCAAAACGAGCTTTTCGGCTAATTGTAATACGTAAACTGACCCGTATTTTTTGTTGTGCAGCTGATATGATTAACTCTTACTTAACCAAGTGTGGTAGTAAGTGTTTTTTTAATGGAACGTCATACTTTTTAAGCGTATTTGTAAACTCTTGAATAGAATTGTTTAAAGTTGATGTTGAAATCTTTTGCTGAAGTATCCAAGAAATTCGCTTAAAACGGAAAGGCAAGCCGACCGGAGTCGCCTGTTGCGATGTAACAGCTGCCAAGTGGGGCTCTCATAGCAGGCTTCAGCCTTCAACTGCTAATTTATTTCCGCAAAAGCTGCTGCACTGGGTAACTGCACGGTCTGGGGTGCCTTGCCTTGGTTCGCGCCGCTACCCCTTCCATCAGGCTTGGGTGTGTGTGTTGTGCTTAGCGGAAGATAGTTTAAGTTAGAGTAAATAGTGTGTAAGCCTAGGGACCGACGATCTCAGCAGTTTGGTCCCATAGGAACTTACCATAAATTTCCAAATTTCCGCAAAAGCTATGCTTTTGATCGAGCACACATATGTGAAACAGTTTTCGTAAGCCTCTTCTGATAGGCTAAAAGTTAATATAAATTTCCATTTTTAACAATCGGAGCTGATGTAGTATTGATGTCGTATAAAAAAGGGTAAGAAGACCAACGTCTTATCTTTGTACGTACTCTTATCTTTTTGTTGCTCATAACGACAGAGTCTTGCATGAAATCCCACTTGCCAGTAGCCGTTTCAAATTTACCACATTTTTCGCATTATTTTGCGAAAATTTCAACACCAACATTAGTGAGCGTTGATAACCGTACTGTGTATAATGTACTGTCTTTTTCACCGAAACAACGAAATAGCTGTATTTAAAAAATCCATACTTGTGTAAACATCTCGGTCGATAAAAAGCATTACTAACCATACGATAAAAGTACACGTCCCTGTGCACATTATAGTTTTTGGAAATTCAATTGAAATCAGTTCATTATCTCGAGCCACTCATGAAATGAAGGGGGTTTTTCTTCTTGAACGACGCGCCCAGCGTAAAAACGAACAGACGTTAGCCGATAATGAGCTTTCTAGATCGAACTCCCTAATGGCCTGAATAAGTGCTATTTAACAGAAAGATAATTGCTCTTACTCATCAAACTTCTTTTTTTATTTAAATATTAGACTGGGCCAAAGCTATTGACTGATGGAACGAGGCAGGTAACGTTGACGTGCACGCAGACGGGATATCCAGTGTCATGAGACAGAGCGCTCTGGCACAAGGAACGACCTGGTTAACTTGATTTTGGTGACAGCGCTCTCTAGCGGCAGTTGTCGGCTGTATTTGGCTCGCAAACAATACGGTTTGTTCACGAAAATGGATGCGCGTGTGATTCCTACGTTAGCTCTATTAAAACACACATTTCATCCCTTGTCCGTATGCTAGTCACGTTGTTCTCTCTGTGGCATGCATAAATAGAAACATTAATATACGTGAACATGTAATACGACACAAAGAAAAGATACGAGCGTGTCAGGGTCAGTAAGGACATCGACTTATACAAGTTCACCAAATCGTACCCACTCCTCCCACCCCCAAGTCCTTTTGTATTCCCCTCCTCTGCCTACCCCACTCCCTGTCGCGTCTGCCCCCCACCCCTCTTATGGGTCCTCCTCCTCCATCAGCTCCTATCCCGGTTCTCCTCTTCGCTTTTTCTCTCCTTTCCCCCCTTTTTTTTGTTTTCCCATCATCTGTCCAGTTTCCCCCCACCTGCACTCGGCTGTGGTGTGTCGCATTTGCCAACTTTTTCGTGCAGTGTTCCAGTGACTATTCAGTGTTGTTCGTCTTTCTCGTGTTGCGAACAGACACCATGCTGTCGCTAGGTGTGCATTTTATGTCTTTTGCGAACAGCATCCAGACTGTCGCCATGTTTTTCTAATTGTCTGTCTATTGTTTTACCTGTCTGATTCGTATGTATTTTATTAGCTACATTGTCCCTCTGTTCTTTGTTTTAAGTTCCACGATTTCTTTTCGCCATGTTACTCTTTAAGTCTCCGATTTTATTGCCTGTTTTTATTATTTATTCTCTTCATATTTCTCATAAAGTCTGTAGGCTGAAGAGCGGCATGCTAAGCTGCTGCCAGCCCGCCCCCCTTCGGGGGGAATTGAAATTCAATAAAGAAATAAAAAATACCCACTCCTCGCAGTGGTTAGCACACTGGACTCGTATTCGGGAGGACGACGGTTCAATCCCGCGTCCGGCCATCCTGATTTAGGTTTTCTGTGATTTCCCTAAATCGCTCCAGGCAAATGCCGGGATGGTTCCTTTGAAAGGGCACGTCCGAATTCCTTCCCCTTCCTTCCCTAATCCGATGAGACCGATGACCTCGCTGTTTGGTCTCTTCCCCCAAACAATCCAAACGTACCCACTCCTGACAGAGAAACTATTTATATTTACATAACATCAAGTATTACAGAAATTATTTCTATTAATTTTGTTAGAAAGTCCCACAACCGTTTAGAAAACGCGAAGACGAAAAGAGAAACTTGATAAAGCAGGACTAGACAACTTTGCCAACCTACCTGCTGTTCTGTAAGATGGAGCCTCTACTCACTACCATACCGGTGTAGCTGCTACCTTGTAACCTTCCGTTTTATGTTACAGTCTTATAAAGGCTTTAATCGCTGAAATATTACCATATGACATTTAATTATAATAAATCCTAACGGTAACGACACGTTTCTCGTGAATTTTGCCGGCTGCGGTGGCCGTGCGGTTCTAGGCACTTCAGTCCGGAACCGTGTGACTGCTACGGTCGCAGGTTCGAATCCTGCCTCGGGCATGGATGTGTGTGATGTCCTTAGGTTAGTTAGGTTTAAGTAGTTCTAAGTTCTAGGGCACTGATGACCTCAGAAGTTGAGTCCCATAGTGCTCAGAGCTATTTGAACCATTTTCTCGTGAATTTTGGGTGTGCCGTTGCCTTCAAACGGTTTACTTTCGTGACACGTGACTTGTAACGTGAAAATAATTAAATACGAAAATTCTCTAATCACAAATATGACTTTTCCTGTCATTTGATGAGAATGTATAGTACCTATAAAGAATCGTTCAAGAGATATAGTGTGCTGGTGCTTAGAAAAAGCATATAATCGTATGGTGTAAGACTGTAAGGTATAATGTAAAACCCGCCGAATGTGAGCTTCTACTGAAGGCAAATACAATATGGTGTCGTCTGTGGGCTTCGTGCTTTTTACTTCTGGCACAGGCAGCGGTCTTGGTCGCAATCGGTTTTACTTTATGTGACACGTTGCCGAAAGACCGCAGAACTTGCGTTTCACGTGACGAAATAGCTCCTCAACGTGAAACAGCAGGAAGTGACGTCACAAAACTCGTGGAGCGCCACGTCAACGTTAGGTAACTCGTCCCGTGTGGCGACGGCGTTAGGGCCCAGCCTGAGCCACGGAATGACCTCTGCGTCCGCAGCACAGCACCGGCGCGCCGTCGTAGTTGCGAGCAGGAGGCGCGTCCGCTATCGGTGTTTACTGCGCAGGCGCAGCTATCTGCCGGCCGACATTCCAGCGCGTGGCTGTGGCCCTTCCTGTCGCTCAGCTGCCACGGCTGACAGACTGCCCGCAGCCGCTGCGTAGCCGCCACAGCCCCGACAGGCTCTACCAGTCAACGAGACTCCTCACCCGGCGCCATTTCACACTCGCAGAGGAGCAGTCACACAGAGCGGATAGTGAGACATCGAGAGAACACACGAATATCTAGAAAATATCCAGTCTCAATTTATACGTCAAGGCAGGAATTTGCCACAGAAGACGTTAATCTTTTTCCGACTAACTTGATGCGGCCCGCCACGAATTCCTCTCCTGTGCCAACATCTTCATCTCAGGGTAGCACCTGCAATCTATGATCTCAATAATTTGCTGGATGCATGAATGGCAGAGGACTGTCAGAAGCTAATCGCTTAGACCCCTGCGCCGCTGTCACGGCTAACGAAAGTTGTATAAAGTCCAAATAAAAAGCACTCGGTCTTCAGGCAACGAGTGGCCTACCGGGACCATCCGACCGCCGTGTCATCCTCAGTGGACGATGCGGATAGGAGGGGCGTGGGGTCAGCACACCGCTCTCCCTGTCGTTATGATGGTATTCTTGACCGAAGCCGCTGCTATTCGGTCGAGTAGCTCCTCAATTGGCATCACCAGGCTGAGTGCACCCCTAAAAATGGCAACAGCGCATGGCGGCCTGGATGGTCATTAATCCAAGTGCCGACCACGCCCGACAGCTCTTAACTTCGGTAATCTCACAGCAACCAGTGAGTGTATTCACTGCGGCAAGGCCGTTGCCTAAAAAGTCTAAATACACATCATTAATTTCGAATGAGATTTTCACTCTGCAGCGGAGTGTGCACTGATATGAAACTTCCTGGCACATTAAAACTGTGTGCCCGATCGAGACTCGAACTTGGGACCTTTGCCTTTTGCGGGCAACTGCTTTACCATCTGAGCTACCGAAGCACAACTCACGCCCGGTCCTCACAGCTGTACTTCTGCCAGTATCTCGTCCCGAGTTCGAGTCTCTGTCGGGCACACAGTTTTAATCTGCCAGGAATTTTCATATCAGCGCACACTCCGCTGCAGAGCGAAAATCTCATTCTGGAAACATCCCCCAGGCTGTAGCTAAGCCATGTCTCCGCAGTATCCTTTCTTTCAGGAGTGCTAGTTCTGCAAGGTTCGCAGGACAGCTTCTGTAAAGTTTGGAAGGTAGGAGACGAGATACTGGCAGAAGTAAAGCTGTGAGGACCGGGCGTGAGTCGTGCTTCGGTAGCTCAGATGGTAGAGCACTTGCCCGCGAAAGGCAAAGGTCGCGAGTTCGAGTCTCGGTCTGGCACACAGTTTTAATCTGCCAGGAAGTTTCATCATTAATTTATTTAGCCGGCCGGTGTGGCCGTGCGGTTCTAGGCGGTTCAGTCTGGAACCGCGTGACCGCTACGGTCGCAGGTTTGAATCCTGCCTCCTGCATGGGTGTGTGTGAGGTCCTTAGGTTAGTTAGGTTTAAGTAGTTCTAAGTTGTAGGGGACTGATGACCACAGATGTTAAGTCCCATAGTGCTCAGAGCCATTTGAACCATTTTTTAAATTTATTTAAGCGCAAGATAGAGGATGCTGAAAGAAATGAGTTTTATTCCTCATTCTAAAAATATTGCAATTAAAACAGAAACGAAATAACATCACGATGATCCAGATGAACTGGACTGATGCATCGGCATGATTTCCAAATTCAAGGAAAAATTCGTTCGCACCTGAAAATAATACCACATTTATATTAGTCCATTTTCTTGCAATAAAATAATTTTCCGGATTTGGTTGCAAGGGTGAATTTAGCTGAGTTGTAGTTTAAAATGTTTAGTACATTCTTACTATTTAGAACAATTTGGAAAATTACAAAAACTGGGTAAAAAAATAGAGACCGCGGACATTAGTTTTAAGTGGAATTGAGGACGAAGCATGAAAATTAAGGACTGTCCTCAGTTAATGAGGACGTCTGGTCAATTTAGCTTAAAGATTAAAAGTACAATAGGAGGTTTGCATTGTTGTGCCGTTGGATGTTGGTAGTGGTGGAGGGAGTTACCGGGGAGACCGATGGTAGTAAAGAAAAAAAGAGGAGGCATCATTTTAGTTCTCGCTTAGGGCGGGATAATACCTAGCAACGGCCCTGTCTGCACCGATCTGAAATGTTCTGGCAGTGCGCCAGCCTGAGGACTTGAAGCTGGACCCTTTAGCTCTACATCAGGAATGTCCAACCTTTTAGCTTACTTGGGCAACATTGGACGAAGAGTATTTTTGGACAGCACATAATATACTTAGGACTAACAATAACCGCTGTGCAAAAGAAGGGGAGATGTAATTTAGAATTTATTAATTTACGATTCCGTATTCTAAAAATAGAAATGCGATTAATTTTTACATTTTATATATGAGACTTCATTAATAATTTCATATACAGGGTGAGTCACCTAACATTACCGCTGGATATATTTCGTAAACCACATCAAATACTGACGAATCGATTCCACAAACCGAACATGAGGAGAGGGGCTAGTATAATTGGTTAATACAAACCATAAAAAAATGCATGGAAGTATGTTTTTTAACACAAACTTACGTTTTTTTAAATGGAACCCCGTTAGTTTTGTTAGCACATCTGAACATATAAACAAATACGTAATCAGTGCCGTTTGTTGCATTGTAAAATGTTAATTACATCCGTAGATATTGTAACCTATAGTTGACGCTTGAGTACCACTCCTCCGCTGTTCGATCGTGTGTATCGGAGAGCACCGAATTACATAGGGATCCAAAGGGAACGGTTATGGACCTTAGGTACAGAAGAGACTGGAACAGCACATTACGTCCACATGCTAACACCTTTTTATTGGTCTTTTTCACTGACGCACATGTACATTACCATGAGGGGTGAGGTACACGTACACACGTGGTTTCCGTTTTCAGTTACGGAGTGGAATAGAGTGTGTCCCGACATGTCAGGCCAATAGATATTCAATGTGGTGGCCATCATTTGTTGCACACAATCTCTGGCGTAATGTATGTCGTACACGCCGCAGTACATCTGGTGTAATGTCGCTGCAGGCTGCCACAATACGTTGTTTCATATCCTCTGGGGTTGTAGTCACATCACGGTACACATTCTCCTTTAACGTACCTCACAGAAAGAAGTCCAGAGGCGTAAGATCAGGGGAAGGGGCTGGCCAATTTATGCGTCCTCCACGTCCTATGAAACGCCCATCGAACATCCTGTCAAGGGTCAGCCTAGTGTTAATTGCGGAATGTGCAGGTGCACCATCATGCTGATACCACATACGTCGACGCGTTTCCAGTGGGACACTTTCGAGCAACGTTGGCAGATCATTCTGTAGAAGCGCGATGTATGTTGCAGCTGTTTGGGCCCCTGCAATGAAGTGAGGAGCAATGAGGTGGTCGCCAATGATTCCGCACCATACATTTATAGTCCACGGTCGCTGTCGCTCTACCTGTCTGAGGATTGTCCACGGACCAGTAATGCATGTTCCGTAGATTCACTACCCCGTGGTTTGTGAAACCCGCTTCATCGGTAAACAGGTAGAACTGCAACGCATTCTCTGTTAATGCCCATTGACAGAATTGCACTCGATGATTGAAGTCATCACCATGTAATTGCTGATGTAGCGACACGTGAAACGGGTGAAAGCGGTGACGATGCAGTATGCGCATGACACTACTTTGACTCAGTCCACCGGCTCTCGCAATGTCCCGTGTACTCATGTGTGGGTTCATGGCAACAGCAGCTAACACACCAACTGCACCCGCTTCTCCTGTGACGGGCCTATTACGGACCCTTTTGCGTGCTACGACCATACCTGTTGCATACATTTGGCGGTAGATGTTTTGCAATGTGAGGCACGTTGGATGCTCTCTGTCCTGGTTCCGTTCTGCATACACCCTGCAGGCTTCAGCTGCATTTCGTCGACACTCGCCATAGATGAGTATCGTCTCCGCCTTTTCAGAGCTCGAATGCACCATGGTCACAGTTCCTACAACACTACACTATCACAGACGTCTGGTAACACGGTGTACTACAGTTGGTCTGCGTGCGGAGACGAATGCAGAATAACAATAGCAGCAAGCGCTACATGCGGACACTGCAACAGCTAGACCAAACCGCAACAGTGCACTACAGCCACACTCGTAAACACGGTCGTCATCGTAAACATGTCCCTGCAGATGCTGCTCGCCGACCGTGGCCCGTGTTTGTTACAACACGCAAATGAACGTCGGAGGTTTCAAGCGTCAACTTTAGGTTACAATATCTCCGGATGTAATTAACATTTTACAATGCAACCAACGGCATTGATTACGTATTTGTTTATATGTTCAAAAAATGGTTCAAATGGCTCTGAGCATTATGGGACTAAACATCTGTGGTCATCAGTCCCCTAGAACTTAGAACTACTTAAACCTAACTAACCTAAGGACATCACACACATCCATGCCCGAGGCAGGATTCGAACCTGCGACCGTAGCAGTCGCGCGGTTCCGGATTGAGCGCCTAGAACCGCTAGGCCACCGCGGCCGGCGTTTATATGTTCAGATGTGCTAACAAAACTAACGGGGTTCCATTTAAAAAAACGTGGGTTTGTGTTAAAAAAACATACTTCCGTGCATTTTTGTATGGTTTGTATTAAACAATCACACTAGCCCCTCTCCTCACGTTCGGTCTGTGGAATCGGTTCGTCAGTATTTGATGTGGTTTACGAAATATATCCAGCGGTAACGTTAGGTGACTCACCCTGTATAAGTAATTACGGATCATAGAATTAATGTGACTTATAACTTTGAATTTCGAAACTAATGTATCAGGTTCGATCGAAGAGGCTACAATTCTCAGGGTGTTCTCATCAGAGATTTTGGTTCTATTTTTACTGTTTTGTACTTTACTCTTAAAAATAACCGTTCACAAAAGTACGTGCTTCAAAGCAAAGATGACACATATAACGCTTCAATGTGCAGCAAAGAATATTTATCTCTGAGCAGGTATTATTTGTAGAAGTCTAACAATGGTACATAACCAAACTTTTCTTTTAGTTGGATACCAGAATGCAACTCTACGCATTGCTTTTGAAAATCTTCTGTCTATCTATCTATCTGTCGCTTGCGCCTTTGTCCCGCATTGTGCGCGGGGTTGGCGTGGTTAAATCGGATTTGGCATGTTAATGTGAAGGGGTGGCTGGATACCCTTCCTGCCGCCACCCCATACCCCCCCGGACACAATCAAAGTACCTCATCTGTCTGCGTCTAGTGTAAATCGTGGAAAAGTGTGGATGTGTTTTAAATGTCTGTGAGGCGTGTAACTGAGGCGGAACGTGGGGACCAGCCCGGAATTCACCTAGAGGGATGTGGAAAACCGCCTAGAAACCAAATCCAGGCTGGCCGGCACAACGGCCCTCCTCGTTAATCCGGCGGGCGGATTCCATCCGGGGCCGGCGCGCCTACCGGAGTCCAGGAAGCAGCGCATTAGCGCTCTCGGCTAACCTGGCGGGTCTACATCTGAAAATCTAATGGCCATGTAACTAAATTGTGTGTAAAAATTTTGATTATTTTTTTTTCAAAATCCTGAAATCGATTTCAAAACTCTTGCATCAAATCGTATCGCCGCGTATTTCATCCCGTCATTAGGATTATTACGTCCAACCTGCCGAATACGTTTCGTAGTTCTGCTCCTACGTTCGATGTATGCTGCCGCATGCTATACCAACGAGTGCAATAATCCATTTAATTTCTGTTCTTGACCCAGCATTTGGCCACATTCTGTATTATTTCACGGGCCTTACTACGATAAAAGGGTCTATGAGGTATCTTTGAAATTGTGAGTAGCGGCCGATCTTCACTCATGGTCTCTCATCTTCAGTCGCAGTACTGGTAATAATGCAGCGCTGTCTACTTTTAGTAGTTCCAAGAAGATGACTCCCGACATCTACCGGCAACTGCCGACTAGAGACACGGGCCAAGTTGTTGCGTCCAGACAGTACAGAATAATTACGTTATAACCAACTTCCTCTATTGTGGGCGTGGTGTGAGGGAACTGAATATGATGGCCGCTATGGGGCGGCGAAAGGCAAGGGAAGTAGCTTCCACCATAACGAGCAGTACTAACACATTTCGATTTGTACCGATCATCCACTATGGTAGAAGTTGCACGCGAAAGTGACAAGATTTCTTGAAAGCCCATTATAGAGACGTTCATGTTCATATGTGGTTCTTATTTGTGACATTAAATTAAACCTGTCATAACAGAATTACTGTTAGATAGCAAACATTGGCAGTAACCGCAACCCACATGAAAATTTCTAACTGCGCTTAAAGAGGTTGTATCACAACTATTCTGTAATGATGCAGAATTTCCATGTATTTCCGTAAATTAATTTCATTACATAAGAACGAGACTTTGGGGGTTCAAGTACAGCACGGGTGTCAGTGTAAAGAACAGATAGACGAGTTTTTTTCTTTTTAGTCGTCAGTCTTCTGACTCGTTTGATGCGGCCCGCCACGAATTCCTCTCCTGTGCCAACCTCTTCATCTCAGAGTAGCACTTGCAAAATACATCCTCAATTATTTGCTGGATGTATTCTAGTCTCTGACATCCCCTACAGCTTTTACCCTCTGCAGCTCCCTCTAGCACCATGGAAGTCATTCCCTCATGTCTTAACAGAAGTTCTATCATCCTGTCCCTTCTCCTTGTCAGTGTTTTCCACATATTCCTTTCCTCTCCGATTCTGCGCAGAACCTCTTCATTCCTTACCTTATCAGTCCACGTAATTTTGAACATTCGTCTGTAGACCACATTTCAAATGCTTAGATTCTATTCTGTTCCGGTTTTCCCACAACCTATGTTACGCTACCATACAAAGCTGTGCTCCAAACGTACATTCTCAGAAATTTCTTCCTCAAATTAAGGCCTATGTTTGATATTAGTATACTTCTCTTGGCCAGTATGCCCTTTCTGCCAGTGCTAGCTTGCTTTAGATGTCCTCCTTGCTCCGTTCGTCATTGGTTATTTTGCTTAACTGCATCTACTTCATGACCATCAATTCTGATGCTAAGTTTCTCGCTGTTTTCGTTTCTGCTACTTCTCATTACTTTCGTCTTTCTTCGACTTACTCTCAGTCCGTATTCTGTACTCATTAGATTGTTCATTTCATTCAGCGTATCATGTAATTCTTCTTTACTTTCATTCAGGATAGCAATGTCATCATCGAATCGAATCACTGATATCCTTTCAACTTGAATTTTAATTCCACTCATGAGCCTTTCGTTTATTTCCATCACTGCGCCTTCGATGTACAGATTGAACAATAGCGGCGAAAGACTGCATCCTTTTCTTACAACCTTTATAATCGAGCACTTTGTTCTTGGCTTTCCACTCTTATTATTCCCTCTTGGCTCTTGTACGTATTCTATATTGTCCATCTCTCCCTATGACTTGCACATATTTTTCTCTGAAATTCGAACATCTTGCACTATTTTACATTGTCGTAGCCGGCACGGCATCTCAGCGTTTTCGGTCAGAAGGTTAGCTGCCCTCTGTAATGAAAAAAACGAATGAACTTCAGTGGGTGCCATCGGACATCCGTCCCGAACAAATGCAAAGAACAATAACGAACAACATGTGATCAGCAGAAGAAAAGAAGGATAGCGTCTTTGATTAGTAATCAAAACGTCTTGGGTTCCACGTTGGGAACTCGTAAGTGCTTAAATTTTGATTAATAATCAGCACTGGCGGCCGAAAGATTCCGGCATAAGAAGTCACCCTCATTCTGCCAATGGCCTTGTCAAAAAGGACGGAGGAGCGAACAGAGGTTCAGGGTGAGAAAGTGCCTCTAAAGGCGGAGGAATCAGCAATTATCAACGGCATGAGGACGCAGGAGGCAATGGAAATCACTGTGTTAAAGACATATAACGTGTATCCACAGGGCATGTGGCCCGTAATCGGAAAAGTGTCATGATGATCTCTCCCTTGGCAAAAAATACCGGAATATTCCCCCATTCTGATCGCCGGGAGGGACTGCCAAGGGGGAGATGACTACGAGAAAAGACTGAATAACCAACGAAAGGATAGCATTCTGCGAGTCGGGGCTTGAACGTGGTTGGGAAGCTACAAAATCAAAAAACAGAAATGCAAAGGCTCAATCTAGATATAGTACGGATCAGTGAAGTGAATCTGAAAGAAGACAAGGATTTCTGGTCACATGAGTATAGGGTAATATCAACCGCACCAGAAAACGGTATAATGAGAGTAGGTTCCATTATGAGTATGAAGGTAGGACAGAAAATGTGTTACTGTGAACAGCTCAGTGGTTGGGTTGTTCGTATCAGAATCCACAGCAAACCAACACCGACAACGATAGCTCAGGTATACTTGCCGACGTCGCAAGCTGAATATGAAGAGATAAAGTGATGGGGATATTGAAAGCGTAGTACAGTACGTAAAGGGAGATGAAAATGATGATACTTCTTTAGTCTTGCTTCCATTATCAAACGCAACGTCAGAATTGTCTCTCTGCTGCCTTTACCTTTCCTAAAGCCAAACTGATTGTCATCTTACACATTTTCAATTTTCTTCTGCATATTATTCTTGTCAGCAACTTGGTTGCATGAGCTGTTAAGTTGATTATGCTACAATTCTCGTACTTGTCAGCTCTTGCTGTCTTCGGAATTGTGTTGATGATATTTTTCCGAAAGTCAGATGGTATGTTCCCCAGACTCGTAGAGTCTATGCATCAACCTGAATAGTCGTTTTGTTGTCACTTTGCCCAATGAATTTAGAAATTCTGATCGAATGTTATCTCTCTTCTTTGATCTTAAGTCCCCCAAAGCTCTCTGAAATTCTGGTTCTAATGTTGGATTCCGCACCTCTTCTAAATCGACTCCTGTTTCTTCTTCTATCACATCAAACAAATCTTCCCCATCATAGAGGCCTTCAATTTAATCTTTCCACTTATCCGCTCTCTCCTCTGCATTTAACAGTACAATTCCCCTTGCAAACTTAATGTTACCACCCTTGCTTTTATGGTAATTTTATCGAAGGTTGTTTTGACTTTCTTGTACGCTGAGTCTGACCTTCCGACAATCATTTCATTTTCGATATCTTCACATTTTTCATGCAGCCATTTCGTCTCAGCTTCCCTGCGTTTCCTATTTATTTCATTTTTCAGCGAATTGTATTCCTGTATTCGTGAATTTCCATGAACATTTATTTGCTTCCCTCTTTCATCGATCAACTGATGTATTACTTCAGGTGCGCGTGGTTACTTCGCAGTTACCATCTTTGTAAGTATGTCTTTTTTTCCAGCTTCTATTGTTGTCCATTCCTCTTCAACTATACTGCCTATTGAGCTATATCTATAGCAGTAGAGAACTTCAAGCGTGTCTCGTCGTTCCTTAGTACTTGCAGACCCATTCTTCCTCACTAATCTCTTAAACTTCAGCCCACTATTCTTCATTACTACATTGTGATCTGAGTCTATATCTGCTTCTGGGTACACCTTACAATCCAGTATCTGATTTTGTGATCTCTGTCTGACCATGACGTAATCTAACTGAAATCTTCCTGTATCACCCTGCCTTTTCCAAGTATACCTCCTCCTCTTGTGGTTCTTGAACAGAGTATTCGCTATTACTAGCTGAAACTTATTACATAGCTGAGTTAGTCTTTCTCCTCTCTCATTCCTTATCCCGAGCGCATATTCTCCTGTAACCTTTTCTTCCGCTCCTTTCCCTACAACTGCATTTGAGTCCCCCATTACTATTAGATTTTGATCTCCCTTTACGTACTGTATTACCCTTTCCATACCCTAATATACTTCCTCTGTGTCTTCATCTTCACCATCTGACACAGGCATGTATACCTGAACTATCGTGGTCGGTATTGGTTTGCCATCGATTCTGATAAGAACAGCCCTACCGCTGAACTGTTCACAGTAACTCACTCTCTGCCCTACCTTCCTATTCATAACGAATCCTACTCCAGTTATACCATTGATGTTTCCCTATACTCATCTGACCAGAAATCCTCGTCTTCTTTCAATTTCACTTCACTGACCCCTACTATATCTAGATTGAGACACTGCATTTCCCCTTTTTAGATTTTCTAGCTTCCCTACCACGTTCAAGCTTCTGACATTCCACGCCCCGACTCGTAGAACGTTATCCTTTCGTTGGTTATTCAGTTTTTTTCTCATGGTTTCCTCCCCCTTGGCAGTCCCCTCCTGTAGACCCGAATGGGGTATTATTCCGGAATCTTTCGGCAGTGGACAGATCATAATGACAATTTTTGAGTTACACGTCACATGTCCTGTGAATAGGCGTTATGTGTCTTTAATGCAGTGGTTTCCATTGCCTTCTGCGGCCTCATGCCGTTGATCACTACTGATTCTTTGGCCTTTAGGGGCAGTTTCCCACCCCTAGGACAAGAGAGTGCCCTGAACCTGTCTCCACTCCTCCACCCTCTTTGACAAAGCCATCGGCAGAATGAGGGCGACTTCTTCTGCCGTAAGTCTTTGGTCGCCAAAGCTGATTATTAATCAAAATTTAGGAGGTTACGGGTTTCGAATGCGGGACCAAGGACCACGTGTGACGCATATGGAATGACGAAAAATAATTTTTTCCCGTGATATAATTACAAATTAACAATTTTCAGGTTTTTCCCTTTACTTTTACTATGGTACCTTGGTTCTTGCAAAATTTTTTGTTATAGGTCAATAAAAACTACCCTATAGGTTTTGATGAGTGAGTTTGCGAGTGTCAAAACATGTTTCATAAATGACTGTGTCTTATGACTGCACTGACTTAGAAACTTAAATATTTTACACCACCAAGGGAATACTGACCTAAGCACGCGACATAAATCTGAACTTGATATATCTACCCACTCCTGATACAAAGGAAATCATGGTGCATTCTGTTGCTATTGTACTGTGGAGAATATGATGTTCTGATAGAAATATGCATATGAAAACATTATTGAAAATGTAATAAATTAGTCAATAAAATAGGTACACATGTGAAGCTTTCAGAGATGATAGCTACGCTGGTACACTATCATCTGAGACATTGTTGACTGAAATCGCAGGAAGCGTTTAAAAGTTGTTAATTTCAAGGTTTAGCCTGAAAATATTCAGTCACTGTAAATTATTAACTTTGGTAGTTTTAGGATATTGAAAATATTATTGTGTCACTCGATGCGCCTCAGTTTTCAGAGATCGCAGATATATTCAGATTTGCTTTACTGCAGAACTGGGATTTATTATTGAATTTCTAAGTGTTATAGATAGTATATTTCATATTACTGGCACATCTGTACTCCGGCCACGTGAGCAATCATCGTCCAAATTACCCATAACCGACAACACAATGACCGTCTTTGTACCTAGGCTCAACTCGAGCGGCCGATTGGCATCCTCGCTCCGCCGATTCGCACCCAGCCAAGCAAGCAAATTCAGCCACCCTCAATACCAATCCTGGACGGCCGAATAACTCGGCTAAATAAGTGTAACGTTACAACATCATTTGCGAGCTGCGAGCGTGCGCTTTCTTTGTCAGTGAAACAGCCTGTCTAAAGTTTTGGGGTCCGGTTTCCTGAGGACCTTCCGATTTTTCTCTCATTTATCGCTTCTTTCCTTTCTAGCAATACTTTGTGTAAATGAATTTAGATTCCATGTTAATATGACCACCTCTTACAACTCGCTGGATAAGTAAGTTCGCAGACTGGAGGATGGCAAAGGCATAAATGGTTCAAATGGCTCTGAGCAGTATGGGCGTCAACATCTGAGGTCATCAGTCCCCTAGAACTTAGAACTATTTAAACCTAACTAACCTAAGGACATCACACACATCCACGCCCGAAGCAGGATTCGAACCTGCGACCGTAGCGGTTGCGCAGTTCCAGACTGAAGCGCCTAGAACCGCTCTGCCACACAGGCTGGCGGGTTATGGGTTTCAAATGATTGTTCGAGATGAGGACAGGCAGATATATCTGAACTGCGCAGACGAAATCTATGCACCGAACATGGTGTTTGAGAGACCATTTTCTCGGTCTCTGAAGCTTTCCTGTTGTTTGGCAACTATTCATATTATCCTAAATATTCAGTAGATCGTGATCCACAAAGTCATTGCAGTAAAGGCTTTGAAAGAGCTTTCTACATCTACTCCTACACGATTATTCTGCAATTCACAGTAAATCATCACCTGGCAGAGAGTTCGCCCAACCTCATTCATGCTATTTCTCTACTGTTCCACTCTCGAACAGGGTTTTCAATTGTATTCGTGGGCGCAGGCGTAGAATTCCGCTTATTCTGCCAGGTTTTGGCGGATAATGCTCCAGGTTTAGTGAACAGCAGAAATAAGTCTTATAGCATAGAGCCATTAGCTAGACGGTAAGTGGTGTTTGATACAGTGACAGGCTTGGAAAGGTTAATCGAAACCAGTAAATTACAATTGCTTTCGTGGAAACTGGAAGTGCGGTGAGTTTCTGTGAATGTTACCTGTTAACTTAGAACAATAATCTTGTTTCCTGTTTATGGAGACTGTCGTCGGAAATTGCTAGGAACCAGCTCGAAATGGTGTATGAACTGTTAGCGGTGGAGATTTTCCAGTCCAGTGAGCAGATCTCAAAATCTTTCTGAAAGGTGTGAGGTTGCTACAGCTCATTAATAATGGATACTGAAATTGTGAACTGTCGAAGCCGACGGGTGTGAAAACGATCTCGCGGATCATGTGAGGCTGGCGATTCTTACTTAAACTACAGGGCGGCGCAAAATAAGTGTTAGAAAGTATTTGTCTACTGTGGTTTAACTGTGTGAATATGATTCTCCTTGTGATATTGTTGTATTGTAGTTCTGAAAATTCTGTAGCTCACTCAACAGTGTCTCAGTTCACGTTTCAGAATGGAAGCAAAAACATTGGAACAGCGTTTTATGGTCGTAAACGTATTTTACTCAAGTTCTTGGGGTATTGTTTTGGTGAGGCGTGCATTCAGCATCGCAGTGGGTCCAGGAACAGCTGCACCCGGAATGACCATCTCTCTGTGAGATTACAGTACAGAACTGAAATCAAATTATGATGAGAAAATTTAAGCATTCTGCGGTACAGATTTTGTGTCACGTTTTCCCTGTTTTTTAGCTGATTGATGAAATGTTTTGAAAAGATCAGATCCCAACTTGATTCCCAAAGGGCCAGATAGGACGAACAGCCTCACCTGTAGCCCTGGAGAGCCCACTATATCAACTAGACATGCAGCACAGCAACTCAGGATGTCACGAAGTTCTCTCCAGGGGGTAATTAAAGGGAAACCTAACCTTTTCCTTCACAAAATTCTACGGTGACAACCTCTGAAAGACAATGATGGGGAGCGGCGATATTCTTTTGCAAATGATATGATCGAGGCCTTTGAAAATGGAACAGTCGATAGGGATCAGACCTGCTTTAGTGATGAGGCATACTACGATCTCCACGAGTACTTCAGCAAACAGAATTGGCGCCGCAGGGCTATTGAGAAACCAAGTGTTCAGCATTACAAAAGACTAAAAAATAGAAAATATGAAAAATCAACATTACAAAAAATAAAAAAAAGACAACATACAAAATCAGAAGCATAAAAGTTTAAAGCTTATCTTTTTTCTTTTTCTTTCCTTTTTATTATTTTTATATACATTTTTATTTTTTATTATTTTCATTTTTATATAAACACCTTGATAATTATTATAGGTGAGAAACACCCTAGTTCTTAGGAAAATCTATCCTCATTCAAATTAAAACGTCGCAGTTGAACCCATGGAGTACACAGTAGTGTGTGAGCCTAGGTATTATCACCACTAGTGATAATGAGAATTAGTTGTCACAACATCAAAAAGCGCAACCACAGGCAAAACCCACCGGCGGACAAAAAGTGACTGAATAATGGTAAGCAAAGAACTTACGGGGAATACTGATAAAATACCTAGAGGGTATAATGCTACATACCAAATCAACAAATAAAAATATATGACTTGGTGTCCCTTATACAACAGGGCAAATGCTAGGGTGAAACAACCAAAACCCATCTTAACCAAGAGGAGTCCTCCAAAAATCTCAACTGACATGTAATTACTGTTCCCTAGGGAATATAAGGTATCACACTATTGACCTATTTATAAGATGACGAAACCCATCCAAACAGGAACCAGCACGTAGCAAGCTGTATTGTAATATGTATTGTGGGGATGGAACAGGTTAAAAGTAAGGTGAGTGTGCGAAAACCAACAAGTTACCGAAGCATAACCCCACTAATTAAGGAACAAACTGGCTCAAAAAGTAGCAACATTTCCGAGCGGAAAACTAGTAGTTAAATGACCTCATACAATAAACCAATCGTGGAATAGAACAATTCTAAATCAAAACATTGCACTTAATGAGGAAAACCAAGTCGATAAAACAATCAGTGTGGTAGCAACAAGCCTACATGCAGGGTCCTGGAGATGACATTTATGAGATGCCGAAACTGGTCGTCTAAATAAAATAACTTCTGAAAACATAAGGCTGTTTGGCAATTTCTGATCGACCAATGTCCTGTAGACACGAGGTGCCAACACAAATCATCAACAAAAGTCACTGTTCGTTGCGCAATCAGTACTCATGTAAGTGGGCTGCTCCTGTGTTGGCAGCGCTGTGTAGCGCTTTGCATTGGATCTCTGACTGCATTTTGTAAGACTCTGTGACTGGTCAGACTCGTTGTTGGAAGTTAATCGCCAGTACTGTTGGGCAGTTGGAAGTTAGACGGATGGAAATACTATTGGGCAGTTGGAGGTGAACAACCAGCAGTGATGGATGTTAAATGTGAGAAGTTAGCATTGATGGAGGGTAGAGGTCTGAAGTGTTAGCGTAGGCCAATGATCTGGAAGTATTCGACTTGGAGACTGAAAATAATTCACGATTATATATCTTTGTACTGGATGTCACTGACGATTTATATTTGTTTGAACTGGATGTCACATTATTAAGGTAAAAAATACATTATTAGGTTTGCAACAAAATCTTTCCTTTGCTAACCACATGCCTATTAGTAGTTAGTGGCTTTATTAGTTAGAATCTTTTATGTAGCTGGCAGTATTGACGCTCGCTGTATTGCAGTAGTTCGCGTATTGAAGATTTTTGTGAGGCAAGTGCTTAATGAAATGTATAGGTTATTGTCAGGATTGCTACTTATTTAGGGCCATTCTTTTGTATCAATTATTTGAAGTCAGGTTGTAATTCTTTTTTTGAGCAGTCAAATTGCTTTGCACTAGAATATTGTGGGACAGTGTTGACATGATAAGAAAAAGTTAAGAGAAAGTAGGCTCAGTACGTTCAGTTTTACTCGGCTATTTCAGATTCAAATAACATAGAAGTTTCATCTTCTCAGTCATTCAGCAATGTAAGTACAGACTCACACATTTAAATAATGAAGTTTCACACAGTGAATTATTAGCTCATTTTTTATTGACAGAACTGTCTCAGCGGACAAATAGGGACAGGGACTGGAACATGAATTTGTAGCGGCTGCACTAGGCGGCCGAATGCTCCTAAGCTACTGGTTCATGCAAGATAGAGCTCTTCCGCACTGTACAGCGGACGTCTTATATTTCTTTCAGGAGACGTTCACAGATCAGATCGTTGTCCAGGGCACCTCAGCATTTACTGGACATAGTGTGGAATAGCGCCCTTGTAGTCCTGATCTTAGTCCGTGTGATTATTTCTTATAGGGTTCTGTGAGAGACAGAGTCTTCAACTACGCACCTGCAACACCCCATGATCTTCGTACTGCGCTTTCCAGAGAGATTCGTGCAATCTAAAATCGGGTTCTTCACGAAGTGATTACGGAATTCAATTCAAGGCTCCACACACTCATTGCAGCAGCAGAAAAGCACGGGTTGTACTCAGATATAACATTTGGGTAGCACTCGAACAGTTTTGTACAATCAATCAACCTTGGACTGAATACGAAGGGAATCATTGCAGTCAGTTTCGTCGTGGAAGGTTAATATATATATAACCCTTATTCTGTATTAATTTTAGGCTGTCTGGCATAGCACAAGCATGGTAACGGGAATCTATCACCCCATATTACACTACTGGCCATTAAAATTGCTACACCAGGAAGAAATGCAGATGATCAACGGGTATTCATTGAACAAATATATTATACTAGAACTGACATGTCGGTACATCAAGAGTAGTGACTGGCGTATTGTGACGAGCCAATTGCTCGGCCACCATTGACCAGACGTTTTCAATTGGTAAGAGATCTGGAGAATGTGCTGCCCAGGGCAGCAGTCGAAAATTTTCTGTATCCAGAAAGGCCCGCACAGGTCCTGCAACACGCGGTCGTGCATTATCCTCCTGAAATGTAGGGTTTCGCAGGGATCGAATGAAGGGTAGAACCACGGGTCGTAACACATCTGAAATGTAACGTCCACTTTTCAAAGTGCCGTCAATGCGAACAAGAGGTGGCCGAGACGCGTAACCAATGGCACCCCATACCATCACGCCGGGTGATACGCCAGTATGGTGATGACAATTACACGCTTCCATTGTGCGTTCACCGCGATGTCGCCAAACACGGATGCGACCATCATGATGCTGTAAACAGAACCTGGATGCATCCGAAAAAATGACGTTTTGCCATTCGTGCACCCAGGTTCATCGTTGAGTACACCATCGCAGGCGCTCCTGTCTGTGATGCAGCGCCAAGGGTAACCGCAGCCATGGTCTCCGAGCTGATAGTCCATGCTGCTGCAAACGTCGTCGAACTGTGCGTGCAGATGGTTGTTGTCTTGCAAACGTCCCTATTTGTTGACTCAGGGGTCGAGACGTGGCTGCACGATCCGTTACAGCTAGCGGATAAGATGCCTGTCATCTCGACTGCTAGTGATACGAGGCCGTTGGGATCCAGCACGGCGTTCCGTATTACCCTCCTGATCCCACCGATTCCATATTCTGCTAACAGTCATTGGATCTCGACCAACGCGAGCAGCAATGTCGCGATACGATAACCCGCAATCGCGATAGGCTACAATCCGACCTTTATCAAAGTCGGAAACGTGATGGTACGCATTTCTCCTCCTTACACGAGGCATCACAACAACGTTTCACCAGGCAACGCCGGTCAGCTGCTGTTTGTGTATGAGAGATGGGCTGGAAATTTTCCTCATGTCAGCATGTAGTAGGTGTCGGCACCGGCGTCAGCCTTGTGTGAATGCTCTGAAAAACTAATCATTTGCATATCACAGCATCTTCTTCCGGTCGGTTAAATTCCGCGTCTGTAGTACGTCAACTTCGTGGTGTAGCAATTGTAATGACCAGTAGTGTATATCGTAGTAGACAAAAATTTCCGACACCTATTTCGCCCCACTCTGTAAACTGATACTGCAACAGTGCAGAGGATTAATCAGGTCTATGAATATATGTTTCTGAATAAATCTGTGGAGAAATTGGTCGCGTAATTTGTCTCGAGCGTCGCATATCGCTAAGAATGCGCTAACTACTGCTGCGGTCGCGAGTGGTGCTCCGTACGGCGCCACGGGAGTTCCGAGACAGGGCGAGAGCAAAGTCGCATCGGAACACCGTGTGTGGCACCTAGGCAGTCTACTGGCGTACTTCGTGTCGCCTCGGGCTTTTGTGGCATTGGGACGATGGAAGCGTATGCGATGGCGTGCGGCGCACCAGTCCAATGCACGGCGGGCTGTGTCAAACAGCCGACGCAGGCAGGTGCACCGCAATGCAATACTCCAATACCAGTAGGCTTAGTTAATGCCATGACAAGATGGCAGTCATTCCGTGCTATAACCACAATATTGCGTGCTGCAGAAACTGTTCGTCGTTCTGTACGACCTTCCTCTATCCTCTGGTTCTATTCGTGGAACGCTTTCGATAGCGGCATGGTGCAACCGGAAGAGTAGCTCTCTGACGAAGCGTTTTTCCAGAGAACTATGATTCTGCTCTTCTCGCTTTCAAGTTCCCAGTTCGTCTGACGATTATTCAATGTATGAGCTTGACGCATCAGTCACCTTTATGGTCTCACAGGAATGATCACTGCTGTGTTTTTGTTACCACACCTCCTATAATCTTCACCACTTTTTAGGATTTCGTACACCCAAACGGTAAAATCGGAACCCCTATAGGATCATTCTACTGTCCGTCTGTCTGCCTGCTCGACAGTTCAATACTCTTTTTCCTGAGGAATGGATAGACGTGCCAAGTTGAAATTTCCGTCACATACTAAGGTCTACGGATTCCTGGCGATGTAAAAAAAATGAAGCTTCTAAGTAAATACAGTCAAAAGATACGGTCATTTACACTCACGTGTAAAAATCTACAGGCTACCTCCCGTCGTCCTAGTATCATGAAATTTGCGAAGAAGCAATTTTTCACACTACAACGTAAGGAAAAAATCAGAAATTATAAATTTGTAATTATATCACACGAAAAAAATTATCGTTTGTTGTCCGTATGTATGTCCTGCTGTCCGTTAAGACCTCTTTTTCTCAGGAACTGAATTTTATGTCACATACTGAGAGATTTGTTGATACAAAAATGTTAAGCTTCTAAGTCAATGCAATTAAAAGATATGGGGCAATTTGTGTCACATATTTTGATACTCTCAGACTCACTCTTTAAAATCTACAGGGTGCTTCCCCTTTGTGTACAATCATGACATTTGGCAAGGAGGAAGGTTTCACACTACACGTAAAGAGAAAAATGGTTCAAATGGCTCTGGTGCACTATGGGACTTAATATCTGAGGTCATCAGTCCCATAGAACTTAGAACTACTTAAACCTAACTAACCTAAGGACGTCACACACATCCATGGCCGAGGCAGGACTCGAACCTGCGACCGTAGCGGTCGCGCGGTTCCAGACTGAAGCGCCTAGAACCGCTCGGCCACACCGGCCGGCGTCATTGGTTCTTTTGCTGTAGAATTCCTTAACTTTATCTACTTCGTGACCATCAGTCCTGACCTTAAGTTTGCCGCTTATCTCATTTCAGATACTTCTCAATACTTTCGTATTCCTCCGATTTTCTCTCAGTCCATATTTCACACTCAATAGACTGTTCATTCCACTCGACAGGTCCCTTTAATTCTTCACACAGAATTGTCGTCAGCAAATCTTAACATTGATATCCTTTCACCCTGAATTTTAATCCCACTCTTGAAGATTTCTTTTACTTTCGTTAGTGTGTCTTCGATGTGCAGACTGAATACTACCAAGCCTATAATCTCCCGTAAGACTTTCTTCTGCTTCTTCCCTTGCAACCGCATTCCAACCACATACGACTTTAAGATTTTCATCTTAATTTATCCGTTCAATATTCTTATATACTTTTTCTATCTCTTCAACTTCTGTGTTCGACATCGGTGCGTATTTCTGAACTGTTGCTGTCGACTCTGATGATAACAACCCTATCACTAAACTGTTCACAGTAATTCACTCTCTAACCTACCTTCCTATTCGTAACGAATCCTACTCCCGCTATACCATTTTATTTTGCTGCTTATATTACCCTACACTCGTATAGCCAGAAATACTTGTCTTCCCTCTAAGTCACTTCACTGACGCCTACTATATCTACCCTGATCCTAAGAATTTCCCTTTTCAGATTTTATAGCTTCCCTGCCACGTTCAAACTTCTGATATTCCAAGTTCCTACTTGTAGAACGTTATCTTTCCTTTGGTCGTTCAGTCTTTTCCTCCTGGTTACGTCCCCCTTTGCAGTCCTCTTCCTGAGATCCGAATGGGGGAGCAGTTCGGAATCTTTTGCTAATGGAGAGATCATCATGACACTTCTTCATTTACAGGTCACATGTGCTCTGAATACACGTTATGTGTCTTTAATGCAGTGGTTTCCATTGCCTTCTGCATTCTCATCCAGTTGATCATTACTGATTCTCCCGCCTTTTAGCGGCTGTTTCCCTCCTCAAGTCCGCAGCTCGTGGTCTCGCGGTAGCGTTCTCGCTTCCCGACCACAGGGTCCCGGGTTCAATTCCCGGCGGGGTCACGGATTTTCACCTGTATCGAGATGACTGGGTGTTGTTGTGTCTTCCTCTTCATCTTCATTCATCCCCATTACGGTCAGAGGAAGGCAATGGTAACCACCTCCTCTAGGAACTTGCCTAGTACGGCGGTGCGGGTCTCCCGCATCGTCCCCTATGCTCTGTCAAGTAGTATGGGACTTCATCATCCCTCCCCAAGGGCATAAGAGTGCCCCGAAGCTTTGTCTGCTTCTCCTCCTCATTGGGAGAAGTAGCACCAAAACTAGTATTCACGCTGGTGTGCAGAATGTATGTGACTTGCGATTTACCTTCAGGAATACAGAAGTACAGTTTACTTAGAAAAGAAAAAAATAGGAAGAACGAGGAAGCTAAGGCGAAATGGCTACATGAAAAATGTGAAGAAATCGAAAAAGAAATTACTGTCGAAAGGACTGACTCAACATATAGAAAAGCCAAAACAACCTTCTGTGAAATTAAATACGAGGGCAGTAACATTAAGAGTGTAATGGGAATTGTACTGCTAAGTGCAAAGGAGACAGAGAAAAGGTGGAAGCAGTACATTGAAGGCCTCTATGAGTGGGAGGACCTGTCTGATGACGTGATAGAAGAAGAAACAGGAATGGATAGGGAAGAGATGAGTGGGGGTCTAGCATTAGAATCAGAATTTAGAAGAGCAGTGACAACCTTACTTCTACGGATCTCGCTCCGTCTGCCACCACCAGCAGCCATAATGGCGGGGAAAGCCTGAAGATGGTCTGAGGAAAGGGCCGATACCGATTGCTAACAAATAAAAAATCTGAGAATGCGATCGAGACGTTTTTATTTGATTTTTAGTATGTATAAGAGCTTTGGATGACTTAAATTCTCTCGATAGTGTTCCTCGAAAACAACGTTGCCTTCCCTCCAGTCACTCCCATTTGAGTTCCCGAGGCATCTCCGTAATAGTTGCATGCTGTTCTAACTTACCGGTAACAAATCTAACAGCTCGCCTGAACTGCTTTAATGTATTTTTTTTTATCCGATCTGCTGCGGATCCCAAACAATCGAGCAGTACTTAAGAATAGGTCGCACTGGCGTCCTTTATGCGGTCTCCATTGAAGATGAAGCACACTTACCTAAGATTCTCCCAATAAACCGAAGTCGATTATTCGTATTTCACATTGCTTTGTACCGTTACGTGACCCGTGATCGTGTCAAGCAGGACTCTACTAATGCTGTATCCGAAAGTTAGGAATTTGTTTTTCCTACTCATCCGCATTATTTATTTATTTTTCTTTTTTTGAGGTAGCTGCCATTATCACACCAATTAGAAATTTTGTCTAAGTCACCTTCTATTCTCCTACAGTCACTCAACCCCGGCACCTTGTAACCTTCCCCTCACTTATCGACCTTAATGACAGTGAAAAATTAAACCGCGTGTACCTAATGGAAATTTGGGAAAAGCAATCGTCACCGAAGTTAATCTGTCGGTAAAGAGGGAGGAAAGGGTTACATCTAAATGAAAGGAAAATTACAAATGAAACAGGTGGAAATTAATTTTGAAAAGGGGTAAAGTTAATAAAGAAAGTAAATGTGTGGCCGTTACGTTAACAATTAACTAGCGGTAATTAGATATTTGAGATTTGGGGGAAATTACAGTCGCCAGTCCTATGGACAATTACTATAGTAACTGAAAAAGAAAGGTTATTACACATATAATTAGCACTAAAAGAGTGGCAACTGAAGGTTGACACGTGTAGTGTGAAAACTGAAAGTTTGTCAGAAGTAATAAATTTCGCTACATTCTGACTTAATTTAGCAAAAGAATTAATAAAACCGGAAAATTGAATGTTAATTTAGTGACTGAAATTAATAGTGAGCTTCGTTTCTGAAGCACATCGAAATTCAGTAAAATACGGTTACTCTTGGGCTACCTCAACAATCATTTCAAAAGCTACTTGAATCTACGCAATTTAGAAATAAGAGATTTAACTTTGAACTTGAATTAAATGATTCTGAACAATTAACAATAGTAAAATTTAGTACGTACCAAGCTGAGCTGCAGTCACAGGTAAGCTAAAATATGGTATCAAAACTCGCACTCTTAATTTGTGCTTGTGTAATCTTAATATTGTAGCCAGCTATGAATACTTTAACTGAACTTTGAAATTAAAGCAGTGAAATGCAGTGATATTACTTTAATGCTGCCGTTTGAGTTTCAACGACACTCAGGTTCATTCCGGAAAAGGAAGGGACCCTGCTTGGTAATGCAATTGGGACAATGAGCAACAAAGGTTCATGCTAAGTTGCTGTAATTTTGTGATGCAACAATTTTAAAAGCTGACGTCTGCCATACAGTTCTAAAACTTTACGTGCTTCCAGTCTTCCTTATTGGTTGATTGAAGGTTTGAAGCCGTCGATCGAGGAGGTGGCGACAGTCACTCATTTTCGGCCGTCGCTGTTGCAGAAGCTGGATGTTGGCGCGCCTTCTTCTCGACACGGTCACCAGGCGAAACGGGCTCTTGATGTGCGCCAGCTAATGCTTCCCGTCCGCGACACCATGTCAGAAACTATCAAAGCAAGTCGAGCGCAATTGCATGCTGCCAAACCCCGAAAGCGCGGCAACTCGCGGGAGCGTCACACAACACACCTGCTCCACCGCCCTACCCCAGCCAGACTCTCTCTCTGCTCTGCCCGCGCTCCACGCGGCCGAGTTCACACTACCAAAGATCCTAAACACTCTGGTTCTCCACACGACCTATCGATGTAATCGTTCGATACCATAGTTTTCCCTAGGCAAGACCCAGCGTAAAAATACAAATAATATTTACAAAACAACCAATTATACATCGACATAAATGCATAAATATATATATATATGTACAAATAGTAAAACAATTACAATACATAAAGACACAGAAATGTCATGTCTTCATGTAACAAAATAAGGAAAAAAGCCGGCCGCGGTGGCCGTGCGGTTCTGGCGCTGCAGTCCGGAACCGCGGGACTGCTACGGTCGCAGGTTCGAATCCTGCCTCTGGCATGGGTGTGTGTGATGTCTGTAGGTTAGTTAGGTTTAAGTAGTTCTAGCTGACTTATGACCTAAGACGTTGAGTCCCGTAGTGCTCAGAGCCATTTGAACCATTTTTTTTTAAGGAAAAAATTTGCAGTGCAATAGATGGAAAGAGGAGGATATACATATCCGGCGTTACAACCTCCCCGTCAACCACAGCGTCATCAGCAAACAACCGCAGGCTGCTGCCCATTCTGTGTGCCACATAATGTATGTTTGTGGGTATCCCGGAGGTGTTCCCTTAAGCTTGTGAAAGACAAGGGAGACTGTAACGTGATGGATAAATATATGCGCTAACAAACAAAGGTGTAATACGACGTAAGTTCGATTCAGGCGTGGAGGAGACTCTCTCCACTCCAGCTTTTGCAAGAGAGGCGTTGTATGAGCATAGCGCTGTTATTTTTGCGACAGGTAAACGAGCTACATAGCGACAGAAACAAACTGGAAGCCTTGCAGTGCCCGCGTGCAGTAAACGCAAGGAGCAGCTTGAACAAAGAATCCACTCGCCTGCTGCAGGCTGTGTAAGTGTTAACAGTTTCCGGCACCGTATCCGCTCCACAGTTCCGGAGGCAAGGCGCGGCACGTGCTCCCCTGTTTTACGCTGCACGTGTGCAGCTAACGACGCCTCTAGTTAGCAGTTGTAGACTATGGGCGATTTGTGACGCTGAAGTGTAAAGATGGCAGTGTGTAGTAAGTTCAGATAGAATGCAAACAATAAATACCACTGTGAGATGGGGAGGGGGGATGGAGGATAAGATGTATGACAGCGTTGCGGTGTGTGTGTAACAACTAGGACCCATGAAAATGAACGACTTTTTCTGTAGTCATTTATTTTATTAAAGGAAACTTATGTGAATCTAGGGACGTCTTCTGCGACATATACATTTTGTACCGTCTTATAAAATGATGATGATCTGTGTAGCACGTGATACAAGAAGACTCGTTTGGCGTTTGCCTCTGTGTTAAGAGAATGAGCTAAGCTTGCTGATGCATTAGTTCTTAAATTCGACTAGATGAAACATGCATTCACCAGATCGATGTAGTATATGTCTACATCGGTTACCTTGTGTAGCTGTTCCGAAATATTGCATAGTCATGGCTGTATCATGTGATAAGTACTTATGGTAGTGGTCTTCTGTCCCAAGACTTATTTAATGCGTGTATAACATCATATTTCATATTTTCAAAATATTAAAGTCTCTTATGACATCAGATCGTTCTCATGGGTGTCCACAGTAATCGATAGAGATACACACTACGTGACCAAAAGTATCCGGACACCCCCAAAAAGATACATTTTTCATATTAGGTGCATTGTGCTGCCACCTACTGCCAGGTGCTCCATATCAGCGACATCAGTAGTCTTTAGACATTGTGAGAGAGCAGAATGGAGCGCACCGTGCAACTCAAGGACTTCGAACGTGGTCAGGCGACTGGGTGTCACTTGTGTCATACATCTGTACGCGAGATTTCCAAACTCCTAAACATCCCTAGGCCCCCTGCTTCCGACGTGATAATGAAGTGGAAACGTGAAAGGATACGTACAGCACAAAAGCGTACAGGCCGACCGCGTCTGTTGACTGACAGAGACCACCGACAGTTGAAGAGGGTCGTAATGTGTAATAGGCAGTCATCTATCCAGACAATCACACAGGATTTCCAAACTGCATCAATATCCACTGCAAGTACTACGACAGTCAGGCGGGAGGTGAGAAAACTTGGATATCATGGTCAAGCGGCTGCTCGTAAGCCACACGTCACGCCGGTAAACGCCAAACGCCGCCTCTCTTGGTGTAAGGAGCGTAAACATTGGACGATTGAGCAGTGAAAAAACGTTGTGTTTAGCGACGAATCACGGTACATAATGTGGCGATACGATGATAGGGTGTGGGTATGGCGAATGCCCGGTGAACGTCGTCCGCCAGCGTGTCTAGTGCCAACAATAAAATTCGGAGGTGGTTGTGTTATGGTGTGGTCTTGTTTTTCATGGCGGGGGCTTGCACTCCTTGTTGTTTTACGTGGCACTATCACAGCGCAGGCCTACAGTGATGTTTTAAGTACCTTCTTGCTTCCCACTGTTGAAGAGCAATTCGGGGATGGCGGTTTCATCTTTCAACACGATCAAGCACCTGTTCATAGTACACAGCCTGTGGTGGAGTGGTTACACGGCAATAACGTCCATATTATGGACTGGCCTGCACGGAGTCCTGACCTGAATCCCATAGAACACCTTTGGGGTGATTTGGAACGTCGACTTCCTGCCAGGTCTCACTGAGCGACATCGATACCTCTCCTCAGTGGAGCACTCTGTGAAGAATGGGCTGCCATTTCCCAAGAAACCTTCCAGGACCTGATTGAAGGTATGCCATCGAGTGTGGAAGCTGTCACCCACGCTAAGGGTGGGCCAACACCATATTGAATTCCAGCATTACTGACGGAGGGCGCCCCGAACTTGTGAGTGATTTTCAGCCAGGTGTCCGGATACTTTTGATCACATTAGTGTACGTGGATAAACAGCGGGGCTGACTACTAACTCATTTAGATACTTTGTGTACAGCGAAAGTGGTGTCACACATCTCACACATGCTCTACAGTCTCTTAGCGAAGAAAAGCACGCTGAATTCCATAACTAAATAAATTCTCTTCCTATATCCTTAGTCTTTGCACGGCTACTCCATATGAATACATTTGGCTTCTTAGGTGATCTTGTACAACAGCGTAATATATCATGAGGAGGTGACGCACACAGCACACTCTGTATAGAGATTTATAATTTTGGTTTGGGGAGTAAGCAAGTGAGCTTGGCCTTAAACAGGAGAAGAGCGCTCTGAGAATGAATAACATTCTGACTGACTACCTAAGAGCCAAAAGCAACTGCCCAACAGCAATTCTCGTCTCTGGAAGCAGAATGATCATATTTCACTCACGGCGCGGAAATATATGGAAGAATTTTATGCATGTGCGTGTTTGTGTGTGTGTGTGTGTGTGTGTGTGTGTGAGAGAGAGAGAGAGAGAGAGAGAGAGAGAGAGAAAGAGGGTGACAGAGAGAGAGAGGAAATGTGAAGGAGATAGTGAGGAGGGAGGGGGAGATGGAAATGATGCAGCAGGAACCTAGGAGATGCTCAGAAATAGACGTGAGAACCGAACTGGAAATATCTGGTGGCGTCTTTTTATACACAGTCAGTATTGCATCGCTACGAAATACAATGAAACTGTTCTGCACAGTGGTTATCAACATAATCATTTTAAGCATAGGAATCTTATTTCATTCTGCTCCTTTGTCAATACCTTCGTTGACACGTACAGGGTTATTACAAATGAATGAAGCGATTTCACAGCTCTACAATAACTTTATTATTTGAGATATTTTCACAATGCTTTGCACACACATACAAAAACTCAAAAAGTTTTTTTAGGCATTCACAAATGTTCGATATGTGCCCCTTTAGTGATTCGGCAGAGATCAAGCCGATAATCAAGTTCCTCCCACACTCGGCGCAGCATGTCCCCATCAATGAGTTCGAAAGCATCGTTGATGCGAGCTCGCAGTTCTGGCACGTTTCTTGGTAGAGGAGGTTTTTACACTGAATCTTTCACATAACCCCACAGAAAGAAATCGCATGGGGTTAAGTCGGGAGAGCGTGGAGGCCATGACATGAATTGTTGATCATGATCTCCACCACAACCGATCCATCGGTTTTCCAATCTCCTGTTTAAGAAATGCTTCTGCTTTAGCCTTTTCCGTAAGATTTTCCAAACCGTCGGCTGTGGTACGTTTAGCTCCCTGCTTGCTTTATTCGTCGACTTCCGCGGGCTACGCATGAAACTTGCCCGCACGCGTTCAACCGTTTCTTCGCTCACTGCAGGCCGACCCGTTGATTTCCCCTTACAGAGGCATCCAGAAGCTTTAAACTGCGCATACCATCGCCGAATGGAGTTAGCAGTTGGTGGATCTTTGTTGAACTTCGTCCTGAAGTGTCGTTGCACTGTTATGGTTCAAATGGCTCTGAGCACTATGGGATTCAACTGCTGAGGTCATTAGTCCCCTAGAACTTAGAACTAGTTAAACCTAACTAACCTAAGGACATCACAAACATCCATGCCCGAGGCAGGATTCGAACCCTCGACCGTAGCGGTCTTGCGGTTCCAGACTGCAGCGCCTTTAACCGCACGGCCACTTCGGCCGGCTGCACTGTTATGACTGACTGATGTGAGTGCATTTCGAGCACGTCATACGCTTTCTCGGCTCCTGTCGCCATTTTGTCTCATTGCGCTCTCGAGCGCTCTGGCGGCAGAAACCTGAAATGCGGCTTCAGCCGAACAAAACTTCATGAGTTTTTCTACGTATCTGTAGTGTGTCGTGACCATACGTCAATGAATGGAGCTACAGTGAATTTATGAAATCGCTTCAATCATTTGTAATAACCCTGTATTTTATTTTTCAGCGTTCAGAAATAATACGAATACCGAAAGATAGTAGAGCTTCTTACTGAATCTTCTACCTTAAGTAAGTCTTATCAAACAGGATGATTTTTAGTGAGACCTGACACTGTCAGAGAGTAAACGGTGGTCTTAATGTACACTCATGTTCAGAAAAAGCAGAACACCTAGAAGGACTACAGACAGTATGTTCATATTTCTCAGGGCGTGTACAATAGTATTCTCTACAGAAGTGGTTAGCATGTCAGGCACTTCGGCTCAACATGTGTCCTGTTGCCTAGTATGCATATGGTCCGCCATGGGCCCTGACTACTTGTTCCATGGCTGAAGGCGTCGACGTATAAGGCGCGAATGGCGCCCTGTGGTACAGACACACTTGCAGCGTTCACCTAGTTCCGAAATTCATCTGTGATGGTTGGCATTGGATCATTAGCACTGTGTCACAGGACCCGTCGTTTCCCCACGTCCCACACATTTTCGATTGCCGACAAGTCTGGTGATCTGGCGGGCCAGGGCAAATCGCTGTCACCCTGTGACACCAAGAAGGCACGTGTTCGTGCAGCAACTTAGTGAATTGTTTTGCTGAAAGCGGCGTCTGGGCTGCACTGCAGAAAGTGTATGGCTAAGGATGGCAGGATGCCATTCACGTAGCTCACACTGATCACACTGCTCTGCACACACACCAGCTGTGACTTGTCGTTGTACACAACAGCACCGCACACAATAAGGTCTTCAGTAAGCGCTGCATGTCTTGTGCGAACGCAGTCACTGTGATGCTGCCCCCTGTCTGCGGCGAACCAAAATTCGGCCTTCATTTTCAAACAAACAGTACCTGGATTCGTCCGAAAACACTATTTAATGCCATTCCTGTCCCAAGTGACGTCGTTCCATACACCATTGCCGTCTAGCATGTTCTGCACAATCATCAAAGATAGGCGGAGAATTGGACGACGCGTACGTAACCCTCTTCGTAATAAACGGCGACGGACTGTTGCCCCTGATAGTGTACGATGTGTTACATCGTTCAACTGTTGCGGCAGAGCCGAGGAGGACGCAGATCTGTCCTGCAATGCCGTTCGGATGAGATGTCGATTTTTTCATGGAGTGGTCTGCATGGTGTGACTTGACCCATCGCGAACCATTCTGCACGCACACGTTTTACTGCCGAAACGTGGAAGCATCACATTGTCTCATGCCAATGATGCGCCCTCTTTCAAACGCACTGATTTGACGGTAAGATTCGTGCGAGGCACCCTCACGTTTGCTCAAGTCACACCGATCCATTACCTTCGGTTTATAGCGATAACGACAGCCGCAGGCACAGTTTACCGGTATATGGTGTTGTGCCGCGATATCTATCGGGTGGTTATAATTAAACTTTCCCGGTTTAACACGTTATAACACGGAAACTAATTACCGTACGAGTACCAGATTTGGTAACATTAATGTGCAGAGTATGTGGTGCATGATTTCCGTGCGTCACAGCGCCATCGTCCAGTTCCAACTATGGCCACCAGATGCCGCGATCAGTAATCGTGATTCATAGTCCCACACACCTGACCAGTCGTAGTGCACTTGTTGGGGTGTCAACATGAGCTTGGACAAAACGAGCAGGACATTACTGGTGAAGCTCAATTATCAAAACAACAGTAATGCTGCAGTTGCACTTCGAGAATATCTCCGGCTGAAAGGATTACGGAAGGGTCCTCTTTTTCCACCTGCTGTGCGGAGCATGATGAAGAAGTTCGAACCAACTAGAGAAATGGGCGTCGCTCCAGGAAGAGGCCGACGACCGGTTGCACCAGAGGTGGTTGATGAAATCGCTGCCGGCCGGAGTGGCCGTGCGGTTCTAGGCGCTACAGTCTGGAACCGAGCGACCGCTACGGTCGCAGGTTCGAATCCTGCCTCGGGCATGGATGTTTGTGATGTCCTTAGGTTAGTTAGGTTTAATTAATTCTAAGTTCTAGGCGACTGATGACCTCAGAAGTTAAGTCGCATAGTGCTCAGAGCCATTTGAAATCGCTGTTGCTATGGCAGACAACGCTGCGCGCAATTCCCGATCGTCAGGCAGTACATGTGCTGTGTCACGACAGTTGAACGTCTCGTGGTCCACTGTACGGAAGGTGCTTCGAACCATTCTCAAATGGTATCCGCACAAGATAAATATCGTACAGCAGCTTGCACCACATGACGCACAACGACGTGTTGACCTCGCTCTCCACTTTCTCGGAAGGATTGAAGTTGACGAGGGCTGGTCCTGGACTATTCTTTGAACAGACGAAGCTCATTTTTCTCTGACGGGTGAGGTGAATATACAGAACTGCATAGTGTCGAGATCTTCACTGTGCATGAAGTTCCTCTGTATGGTGAACGTGTCACCGTATGATGTGGCTTCACTGTTGCGTTCATCATTGGCCCATTCTTTCTTGAACAGGTTGGCGCTCAAGGACCAACAACGTGCACTGTGACTGGCCAGCGTTACTGAGATACGTTTCGCCAGTATTTCATACGCGCTCTACAGGAAAGAGACACATTGAATTCATCAGTTTTCAAGCAAGATGCAGCCCCACCGTACATCGGTCGTGAAGTTCACCTGCTTCTCCGCAACACATTTGGAAACGATCGAATTATCAGCAGATCGTTTCCAAATGCTTGGCCGGTACAATCACCTGGTATCATTCCCTCTGATTTCTGGTTGTGGGGCTACCTGAAGGACAGGGTTTACAAGGGGAACATTCATTCACACATGTGCTGATCTGAAGCGCAGCATATCAAGAGAGGCAGCCAGCATACAATGGATGTGCTTCGTTCTGCTGTGCAGAATGCAATCCTGCACTTTCAGATTCTTCTGCACAGTGATGGGTGCCATATTGAGCCTCTTTTGTAGCAGTAATAGTACTGGTATGTAATGGTATGATGTACCGTAGCAGCACATTAAACACGTTTCAATTGAATTGATGTTGCATTATTTCTGTTTCCCATGTCTTTGACATTAATATTACCAAGTTTGGTACTCACATGGTAATTAGATTCCGTGTTATAACGTGTTAAATAGGGAAAGTTTAATTATAACCATCCGGTATACTGACCTCGAACCCGCGGGCCGACAGGGTTCAAACGCTGATGATTTCTGCAGAACATACTACTGTACATATCCTATGAATATGAACGTCCTATCTCTTGTCTTTCAAGGTGTTCAGCTTTTATCTGAATATGAGTGTGATTTATGAAAAAAAATTTAATTTAAAAGTTTTTAATGCTTAAATCACAAATTTTTTCCTTACACAGCTGAAGCAAGATGGCTAGTTACGATTGCTTTCTACAACTCTCTTCAGTAGTAAGAAGAAATGGACAAAAAGTTGTGGAAAAAATTGTGCAGTAAAGTAGGATATAATACAGTGTGCAAAAGCTAAACAAAATTTATAAGAAGAGCCAACTCCAATAATAAAAGAGAACATGTAACAAAGCCATTTATCAGTGTTGTGTAAGTAATATGTTGCTGCTTTTAAGACGACATGTCGTCCAACCCGTAAAAAGCAATTAATATGCAGTAAAAACTATCATTATTAGCAGCAGTCATGCAATTACACAAGTTCGTATAAACCCTGTAGTTACAAACTTCATCGTGAATGTTCCGGATTGTAACACGCCGAAAGAATTAACAACAAAAAAGAACTTACAAGGCCTATACATGAACCCAAGTAAATTTTAAGTTATAAAAATAAGAAAGGAATGAAGATAAAACAGCAAGGATGCGAAGCTGTGTTGTACGATTAACTGGTAGCATGCTATATATAACAGACAGATTCTATATTGTCGTTGTTGTTGTTGACGTTGTGGACTTCAGTCCTGAGACTGGTTTGATGCAGCTCTCCACGCTACTCTATCCTGTGCAAACTTCTTCATCTCTCAGTACCTACTGTAAACTGCATCCTTCTGAATCTGCTTAGTGTATTCATCTCTTGGTCTCCCTCTACGATTTTTACCCTCCACGCTGCCCTCCAATACTAAATCGGTGATATATTGATGCCTCAGAACATGTCCTACCAACCGATTCCTTCTTCTAGTCAAGTTGTGCCACAAACTCCTCTTCGCCCCAATTCTATTCAATACTTCCTCATTAGTTATGTGATCTACCCACCTAAACTCCAGCATTCTTCTGTAGCACCACATTTCGAAAGCTTCTATTTTCTTCTTGTCCAGACTATTTACCGTCCATGTTTCACTTCCATATATGGCTACACTCCATACAAATACTTTCAGAAACGACTTCCTGACACTTAAATCTATACTCGATGTTAACAAATTTCTCTTCTTCAGAAATGCTTTCCTTGCATTTGTCAGTCTACATTTTATTTTGCTCCCCAAATAGCAAAACTCCTTTACTACTTTAAGTGTCTCATTTCCTAATCTAATTCCCGCAGCATCAACCGACTTAATTCGAATACATTCCATTATCCTCGTTTTGTTTTTGTTGATGTTCATCTTATATCCTCCTTTCAAGACACTATCCATTCCATTCAACTGCTATTCCAAGTCCTTTGCTGTCTCTGACAGAATTACAATGTCATCGGCGAACCTCAAAGTTTTTATTTCTTCTCCATGGATTTTAATACCTACTCCGAATTTATCTTTTGTTTCTTTTACTGCTGGCTCAATATACAGATTGAATAACATCGGGGTCAGGCTACAACCCTGTCTCACTCCTTTCCCAACCACTGCTTCCCTTTCACGTCCCTCGACTCTTATAACTGCCATCCGATTACTGTACAAATTGTAAATAGTCTTTCGCTCCCTGCATTTTACCCCTGCCACCTTTAGAATTTGAAAGAGAGTATTCCAGTCAACATTGTCGAAAGCTCTCTCTAAGTCTACAAATGCTAGAAACGTAGGTTTGCCTTTCCATAATCTTTCTTCTAAGATAAGTCGTAGGGTCAGTATTGCCTCACGTGTTCCAATATTTTTACGGAATCCAAACTGATCTTCCCCGAGGTCGGCTTCTACCAGTTTTTTTCCATTCGTCTGTAAAGAATTCGCATTAGTATTTTGCAGCTGTGACTTATTAAACTGATAGTTCGGTAATTTTCACATCTGTCAACACCTGCTTTCTTTGGGATGGGAAAGATTCTATGTAACAGTCAATAACTAACGTCTAAAATCTAGGAGGATTGTATCTAATTAATTTAAAAAACCATAAAAATAAGAAGCGAATGAAGTTAAAATTACGGGATAGACAAGCTACCTTATATAGTTAACCGGCAACATGCCATTCGTAAAAGACATATCCTACGTGAGAGTCATATTTTGTGCGGCAGGTCTACAACCTGATTAATTCAATATGAAGTTTGTAACTATATAATTCATAGTCTTGTCGGCTCGCAGTACGAATGCATGTAACTGCATGGCTAAGTTTTAAAATTTTATTTTTGTGGGGGTCCACACCCGCAGCTTGTTTTCGTTTACAAAACTGTAGACTACAGCTAATGACGATAGTTTTTACTGTATATTCACCACTTTTTTTACGATTTGGATGAAATATCATTTTAAAAGTAGTAACATATTGCTTACACAACACTGTTAAGTGGGTATATTACATGTTCCCTTTTACTATTGGAGTTGGTTGCTCTTATATATTTTGTTCAGCTGTTATGCATTACTTTATATCCTACTTCATTGTACAGCTTTCTTCGGCTGTTCTCCGTCTATTTGTTTACAGATCTGAAGATGGCTGTAGAAAGCAACCGAAGGAAAAAATTGTGGTCTAGGTGTTAATTTTCATTAGTTACAAGATTTTTGTTTGATGAAGTATAATTTTTTTTACATTGGTTTTATAAATGAATTTGATATTTATAGAAAGCATTTGTTTTCGTAGGTCTACGACGCTAATTACAGTAATATATAGTCATCATACTCCGCAAGCCACCTAACGGTGTGTCGCGGAGGTTACTACAATTTCGAAACATCGAATTTCGTATTTCCACTTTCTCTCCGTTACCCTCCATTTCGGTACCTGTATGGCCCCTGAGTGACTGAAGAGATGATTCCGAATCGCTTATTGATTTTACTGAAACTAAACTAAACTCCGCCCGAACAGACAATGAAGGCCCAACGGTACCGAGTGGCCGCCGTGTCATCCTCAGCCCACGGGCGTCGCTGGATGCAGATGTGGAGGGGCATGTGGTCAGCACACCGCTCTCCCGGCCGTATGTCAGTTTACGAGACCGGAGCCGCTACTTCTCAATCAAGTAGCTTCTCAGTTTGCCTCACAAGGGCTGAGTGCACCCCGCTTACCAACAGCGCTCGGCAGACCGAATGGTCACCCATCCAAGTGCTGGCCCAGACCGGCAGCCTTTAACTTCGGTGATCTGACGGGAACCGGTGTTACCACTGCTGCAAGGCCGTTGGATTATTGATTTTTACGCAAGACCAAAACCTGTTAGAGTTTGTACTCAGATCAAATGACAAAATTTTACTTTCAAAGTCACTGATCGTTCTCTCATGAAGACAGGGCAACGCATGGTCATAAAAACTGTTGAAATGAACAGACTAGTCTATGTTCACGGTACCTTCAACGATTGCGCCAAAGTCATAACACCAAGAAAATCACCAAAACATCATAGCACAGCCTCTGGCGTGATCTTCACCCTCGAAACTCTGTGAATTAAACTCCTCATTGGGTTGTGCGTGCACTCTACACCTCGCATCGTTTGCAAAGAGAAAAATCACAGGTTGCACAACGTGGCAGACAACAACCGTGCACGCCCCCCCCCCCCCCTCCCCCGCCAGCAGTTAGCTACTGTGTAACTGTCTAGTTCTGTCTTGTTGGGCTCACCGGAGACGTGCAGCTATTTGCGCCGGTTTTAGCAATGGCCTGGCTTCAAGTTCACGTATCCACCACATCACTTCTCTTCGCATTGCTCACTTGGAAGCTACTTGAAATAGAATTTCGTTCACTGACAGTGCAGTTCCTGTCGAGATTGAAACTGCTACTGGCGAGGCGTGACACTCGTCTGGATCTTATCAGTTAGATCCTTTTTACTACCACTGCTCTTACGAAGTGCTACATGGCCGCAAGTGGCACCACATTCTTGTAGACTTGTTGAACAGTCCGCTTAGATACACCAAGAAATTGTGCAATCTCATTCAAGGTACGGTTATAGGTACTTACAGCCTCCTTTCCGTAATTCTGTTACGTTTCTACGTCGCCCCATCTTACTGCGCCGATGTTATACAACCGAGTAGCACATACATAGCACTTTCAAGTCATGACTTAACGTCAGCGATGGAGGGTCATATGAAGACCTGTTATCACTTCTACACGATCTAGGGAGTTTCAAAGCGAAAGTGTACTCTTTTAAGCGGGTCACTAATGTTGCGTCCGGCGGTATATACTGAAGGTTGGCTATAAATAGATAATAATATACATAACACATAGAACTGTGTTCTCTTGCTTGGAATAACAGAACGACTGTTTCCAACATCCATCATCGTAGTTAACTGATCTTAGCTGAAGAGGTGTAAGTACGAGGAGCGTTCGATTGGTAATGCAACACATATTTTTCCTGAAAGCAAGTTGATTTTATTCAGGATTCCAAAACACTATATTATTCCGCACTCTTTTGGCTATAAAATCTTATTTTTCAACATAATCTAAGTTCAGTGCGACGGCATTAAGCCACCTTACAGGAAGTGCCTGTATGCCCGCGTGGTCCCACTCTTTTGATCAACATCTTGCTGCATCAAGAACCTCCCAATCATTCACGTACCGCTTCCTCCGGAGTACTTCTTTCATTGGACTAAGCAAATGGAAATCGGAAGGTGCGAGATGCGGCCTGCAGGCTGGACGAGGAAGAACGGTCCAATGAAGCTTTGTGAGCTCCTGTCGGGTACGCAGATTTGTGTGAGGTCTTGCATTGTTACGGATAAGGAGAAGTTCTTTTACAATTTTATAACGACGAACACGCTGAAGTCGTTTCCTCAGTTTCCTGAGGGTAACACAATACACTCCAAAGTTGATCGTTGCATCGTGAGGGAGGGCAGCAAACAGAATAACCCCTTGAGAGTCCCAGAAGACCGTCGCTAAGACTTTACGGGCTGAGGGTGCGGCTTTGAAGATTTTCTTCGGAGGAGAGTTGGTGTGGCGTCACTCCATGGATTACCGTTATGTTTCCGGTTCGAAGTGATGAACCCATGTTTCACCGCTTTTGACGATGTTCGATAAAAGATTTTCGCTATCAGGCTCCTAATTCGCAAACAATTCCGCACAGATAGTCCTCCGTTACTCTTTATGGTTTTCTATTAGGCGACGAAGAATCCAGTGGGCACACTTCTTCGAGTTCCCCAACCGGTGGACGAGTGTATCAGCACTATCAACAGATACCTCCAGTAGTGCAGCGAGGTGTTTGATTGTGATCCGTCGATCAGTTCGAATGAGAGTGTCTCCACGTTCCAACACTGCAGGAGTCACGCTGGAGATCGGACAGGTTTGCGCGATCTGGTTTAGAAGATGCCAGACCCCTCGCCCAACGACTCACCTTGCTTTTGTTCACTACCGGTCTGCAACCGTCTATGAATATCTGCTACGCTCTGGTTTTCCGTCAAAATAATGACAGTTCTTTGCTTGGAACGCACCTCCATTACAGACGCCATTTTCAAGGCTATGAATATCGCCACCACATATAGGAACTTCATGAAACTATGTGGCCTGAAACGGGAATATTCCACGATGTCCCACAACAAATTCCACATTTTTTCAAAATATGTTTTGCATTGCTTATCGAACGCCCCTCGTAGTGTAATTTAGTTAAACATTGAAAGCTAGATTATTTGCAAGCAAGGGAATGTATTGACTGTGTACGTACTCCGATAGATTGTAACACAGAAATCCGGCATCCTCTTTCGGCTCTTTGCGTAATTGCGCCTGACCGCCGTGTACGCACAAGAAAGGTCAACGACCCCTGAGCGCGTGCGGAAAAATGACCGTGACGAATGCCGCAAGAACAGCGATGGAACCGCGTTCCACAGTAATGGTGGTTGCAGGCAGAGGTGGACCGTACGCGGCATCCAGCGTACGCCCGCGACAGCGCCAATTACGCGGATAAAGAGGGGCGGCGAAGTGGGAAGCGGGCGAGAGCGGCGCAGGTAAGCGCCTGGAGCGGGCTCGCACGTGCGCCGCCCGGCCACGTGGTGTTTCCGGCAGACACGTGTTGCAGCTCTGGGGTCGCTGACCGACCTGCATTCTGACACCGCCGCTGCATCGACCGCCCGCCGCAGGCTCCGTTTCTGCACCCGAGAGGGCGCGGCCCGGTAGCGCGCGCGGAGGTCGAACCCAGTACCCGTACTCCAATGTTATGTGGGTTCTAACCACTGCGAGCAAACATCCCCTCTATCAAATACGTGAGAAAACCACAAAAAGAGCTGTAGTACGCAGTCCTTCGTACGCCACTTCTGTGGACGTTTTGTCCTCCCTTAAATGTCTTAGAACATTACAATAGAACTGTTTATTGACCATCTGACCAGATGATATGCTCTTTATAAACAATCCCGTGTATATGTACGTATACAGGGTGAACATTAACAAAACCGACAAACTGCAGGAATGGATTCTTAACTGAAAATGGAAGAAAAAAGTCCTATGGACATGTGTCGAGGAAATGGACGGTGTGGATGCAACAACAAATCGTCCCGGAACACAGTATACAGCTGCATCGCATCCACTTCACTACAGATATTCAAAGTCGCCACTACTGGATGCAATGCACGCGTTCACACGCAGTTGTCATGCGGGATACACATAATCGTACTTTGGCTTACAGCATGTTGGCGGACCACTTGCCTGGAGCTTGTGGTACAGTTCGTCTCAATATCCTCCAAATCTGGTGTACGCTCAGTCTGTCGTCTCCCCGCCTCCCCACATGTTCGCCTGTCTCAAAGGATTCATCATCAAACACACACACGCACACACACACACACACACACACACACACACACACACACACACAATTTTGGGGGGGGGGGGGGTGAAGGATTCTTCCATTGTGACGATTGCTGCTTAATTCCAGGAACATAGCCATAAGCCTAAATTTTGACACCAGAGACAAGTTTTGAAAGTTATTTTGGATCGTCTTGAAGCAGTTCTTTACGATCTCTGTTGACTTTAACGCGGTGTTGCTTCTGATCGTCTTGAAGCAGTGGCACAATTTTCACCACAATTCTTGTCGTGTTCAATTCTTCTGACGGAATATGTTCACATGTACTATAATGTGTTGCAGAGGTCTTAGATGGTCCGTCTACTATCTTTCAAAATCTGATCCCTTACTTTTTGAACATTTTGTGGTGAGATGCCAACTGACCGCCATCCATATCGGTCGTCATCATCAATCGACGTTCGATTTTTATTAAAACGATTATACCAGTCAGTACTCGACATAAAGCGTTGTTTGCTTGCTATAGTATTTCGGTGCCTTTCTGCAGCGATTTTCAAAAGTTTAAGACAAACACAATATACAGTACTATTCGAAATATTCATCTGTATGCAGTAGAAACAAATGTAACATAAAGGTAAGCTCACAAAACTTTCGTGTGGAAGATAAGTAATAAGTTGAAGCGTGAAACGAAGCCAAGCACCGAGTATCTGCCTAAGGAGTCTAGGCTAGTGGTCAGAAGGTCTACAGAGAAGTTACCGTGCAGTATCTGCCCTACTCATACAGTGTGTTATGGTTGTACGGGAAGTAACGCCGACGCATCAAAGTCACGAGAGCAGATGGCTTCTATTTTTATTCGGAAGGGGGGAGGGGATATGTGGGGTACCGAAAGTCATTATATGGAGCAAAGACTGATTCTGTTAATCGTACAACACTGCAGTGTCCTACGTGTATAATGATACAGTACAGGAAATTCACATAACAGTTGCGACCGAAAGGCAAGTCATGATTAGCCGTGATTCAGGTGTCTTGGATCACAGCCCTTAAAATGGATATTAGGAGCAGAATTTCTTCCGTGACACCAATATTCAGTTCTGTATGTTTTCCGGTCATGGCGCGCGAAGAGACACAAACAGTGCACTGACTAAGTCTGGAAGACTGGTGAAAGGAAGCTATTTTTGAAAAACTCTCTGCCTTACACTATGTGATCAAAAGTATCCGGACACTCCCAAAAACGTACGTTTTTCATATTAGGTACATTGTGCTGCCACCTACTGCCAGGTACTCCATATCAGCGACCTCAGTTGTCATTAGACATTGTGAGAGTGCAAAATGGGACGCTCCGCGCAACTCACGGACTTCGAACGTGGTCAGGTGATTGGGTGCCACTTGTGCCATGCATCTACACGCGAGATTTCCACACTCCTAAACATCCCTAGGTCCACTGTTTCCGATGTGATAGTGAAGTAGAAACGTGAAGGGACACTTACAGCACAAAAGTGTACAGGCCGACCTCGTCTGTTGACTGACAGAGACCGCCGTAGTTGAAGGGGGTCGTAATGTGTAATAGGCAGCAATCTATCCAGACCATCACACAGGAAATCCAAACTGCATCAAGATTCACTGCAACTACTATGACGGTTAGGCGGGAGGTGAGAAAACTTTGATTTCATGGACGAGCGGCTACTCATGTCACACATCATCCCGGTAAATGCCAAACGACGCTTCGCTTGGTGTAAGGAGCGTAAACATTGGACGATTGAACACTGGAAAAACGTTGTGTAGAGTGACGAATCACGGTAACAATGTGACCATCCGATGGCACGATGTGGGTATGGCGAATGCCTGGTGAAGGTCATTTGCCAGCGTGTGTAGTGCCAACAGTAAAATTCGGGGGCGGTTGTGTTATGGTGTGGTCTTGTTTTTCATGGAGGGGGCTTGCAAAATGGTTCTGAGCACTATGGGACTTAACATCTGTGGTCATCAGTCCCCTAGAACTTAGAACTACTTAAACCTAACTAACCTAAGGACATCACACACATCCATGATCGAGGCAGGATTCGAACCTTACTGTCACCTCTGAAAGTTGTCTGTCCTACAGTTTTAGCAACAACAGTACGGTACATGTATTCCAAGGTCAGAGTTGTCAGAACGATTTTCTTTCATAACTTTCGACACGGTCGTTTCCGGACCGGGGCCCCTTCCCTCAAATTGATACATTTAACCTTCTGCTTCACTCCTGAAAGTTTGTAGCATCGTCAAACAATCACCCTGCAGGTGGTTCCGATTGTAGACCCACTATTACATCGCTGTAATGATGTGTCACACATACAATGTTTTATTCGAGCCGTCCGCTGGTGACCGAGCGGTTCTAGGCACTTCAGTCTGGAACCGCGCGACCGCTACGGTCGCAGGTTCGAATCCTGCCTCGGGCATGGATGTGTGTGATGTCCTTAGGTTAGTTAAATTTAAGTAGTTTTAAGTTCTAGGGGACTGATGACCTGAGATGTTAAGTCCCATAGTGCTCAGAGCCATTTATTCGATGGAGTATGGTATATTAGCACATTACACCATATTGTAAACTCATATTAGTTCAAAATTTCTAAAACGGAAAAGAAATTAACTTTATTTCTTGGCGGCATACTGCCAAGGCGATAAACAGCTTTCTTCAAGCAGATACCGAGAGAGGTAGCGCAATGGTTAGCATACTGGACTCGCATTCGGCAGAACGACGATTCAAACTCGCGCCCGGTTATCCTGACTCAGGTGTTCCGTGATTTCCCTAAACCGCTTCCGGCAATAGCCGATTTCCTTCTCCATCCTGCCTTACTCCAAGCTTGTGCCCCGTCTCTAACGACCTCGTCGTCGACGGGACGTCAAACACTAAACCTTTCCCTCCTACCTCTTCAAGCAGACGTTGCCACCTACTGTGGACATGCAGGATCGAAAACAAATGATACACAGGCTGAACATGGTATAACGTATAAATAAAAAAAAAGACTAGGAAGTAGCATCTTTTCTTTTTGTTCTGCCTTAATTTCCCCGTGTAGCCACAGGGTTGACATTGTTATACATGTTTTGGCAATTTTAGGGAGAGTCACTGGCCAGATGCCTTTCCTGGTGCCAGCATTCACATTGGGACGGAATTTGTGTACCCATTAAGTATGCGCCTAGAGTAAATCTCATGTGCGATTATGAGAACGTTTTCTAAATGTTTACGCAGTGGGTAAGGAGGGACGAGGCAGGTGTTTATCTGTTTGGACAACAGAAGCCTCCTGACGTCACCAATGCAACCCCATCACGATAATATTGTGCTTGACCTCCGGTGCCAGTTATCGGAAACACACGGAGACGATACTGTAGACAAGTATGGTGGTGACTAAGGAAAACGCATCGCACTGTAAATAATTTCTAGACAGTTGTACACGATTGAGTGTGTCCTCGTAAAACATCACGGTAAAAACTCACGACAACCCGACCGAGCGCTTTCAGTCCTTGGACAGTAATTTTGTGATCGACTAATAAACGACATCGAGGGTGGCCGTCTCACTAGCCCTCATTCTTGATCCGCGAGTCAGATGAGAACCGGGACTGATTCGCTTCGCTGAATATCGGAAGCCGCGCGTTAAGGCGCTTGACTATCCAGGCGGTTCAAAATTTGAATATATACGTAGCAGGTATCCAGGCGTCGTCGTTTTTGTTTCGGGAGTCTAGATGTGCAGGACAAACTTTACACACACTTTTCTCGTCTTCAAAATACACCGTAGAATGTCATAAACACTTTATTTATAGCTGTTACTCCATTGTGATTTATGACACAGGAGCCGGCCGAAGTGGCCGTGCGGTTAAAGGCGCTGCAGTCTGGAACCGCAAGACCGCTACGGTCGCAGGTTCGAATCCTGCCTCGGGCATGGATGTTTGTGATGTCCTTAGGTTAGTTAGGTTTAACTAGTTCTCAGTTCTAGGGGACTAATGACCTCAGCAGTTGAGTCCCATAGTGCTCAGAGCCATTTTTTTATGACACAGGAACTTTGACACTCTACGGTCGCACGTCCACCACTTAAAACTGCGTGCTTACACCCGACTAGCCGCATACATATCTGTTGTTTACACTTTTTAGTTCAAGCTGCCACCGCGGTTACTGCGCTAACGTCACTTGCACTGGGGTGACAAAAGTCGTGCGATAGCGATATGGACTTATACAGATGATGGTACCCTAGTATTGAGTACACAAAGTATAAAAGGGCGGAAAGTTGTCCGACGTGATTATGGCTACACGACGGGAATTACCAGACTGTGGACGCGGAATAGTTGTTAGACCCAGACGCATGGGACATTCCATTTCCGAAATTGTAAGAGGATTTAATACTCTGAGACCCACAGTGTCAAGACTGTTGTTGACGGTCGTCACTTAGCGACCGGGAGCAACGGCGTTTGCGTAATCTGTCAGCAGTAACAGACAAGCAACGCTGCGCGAAATAACCACAGAAATTAATGTGGGTCGTAAGACGAACGTATCCGTTAGGGCAGTCCGTCAAAATCTGGCGTTAGTGGGCTATGGCAGCACACGAGCGGCGTGAATGTTTTTGCTAACAGCAGAGCATCGCCGGCAGCGCCTCTTCTTAGCTCGTGACCGTATCGGTTGGACCCTAGACGACTGGAAAACTGTGGCCTGGTCACATGAGTCAGAATTTTTCAATCGGTAAGAGCTGATGGTAGGGTTCGAGTGTGCCGCAGACCCCACGAAACCATGCACCCAAGTTGTCAACAAGGCACTGGGCAAGCTGGTGGTAGCTTCGTAATGGTGTGGACTGTGTTTACCTGGAATGGACTGGGTCTTCTAGTCCAGCTGAACCGATCTTTTCCTGGAAATGATTATGTTCGGCCTCTTGGAGATCATTTGCAGCCATTCACGGATTTCATGTCCCCAGTCAAGATGTCATGTCACCAGACCACATTTTCTTGCAATTGGTTTGAAGAACATTCTGGATAGTTCGAGCAAATGATTTGGCCACCTACGACGCCCGACGTGAATCCGATTGAACATTCATGGAATGTAATCGAGTGGCCAGTTTGTGCACAAAATCCCCTACCGCCAGGCAACACGGCTAAATATCTTTGCAGGGGACTTCTGACGATTTGCCATGTCGAACTATTGCAATATTCCAGGCAAAAGGAGGTCCGACATGATATTAGGAGGTATCCCATGACTTTTATCAGCCCGTTGTATACGCAACGAACAAAACCAATCTCAGAACGTCTTGGACAGACGATGTAAGACTCCATGTATTTTGTCGCCATTTACTCGGGTCTAAGAATACCTTATATGACCTCAAACTGTCGGAAGTATTTCCAATGCCAGGTAACGCCATTTGGAAATCGTCTGTTCTCCGTAGGCCCGGGTGGGTCCTTGGCGCCGTTGGGCGCGCCCTGGACACGTGTCGAGTCAGCGACGCCCACCCCGCTTTCGCGCGTTGCTACGGCCGTCGCTCTGCATAAAGCGACCGTAAATCGGCCGCATTCCTCAGCACGCAGCCCTAGCCGCAGCCCCACGCCACACCACAGCACAGCACAGCACAGCGCGACACGCGGCGGCAGCCACACACAAACCCTGTCGCAGAGTGGGCTGTAAACTACCGCTCCAGAGTTCACCGGGCCGCCGTCCTGCCTGGCTGTTCTAACTTACGATTCGCGTCCGCGCTGGCTTTAGGAACACGCAGCCTCCCAGGCCTGTATACTCACCCGTCCACTCTGTTTCAGAGGTGACTGACGCCTCGGGTGCCGTACTGTATTGCCAACAGTACACACCAAACGCGAAGAAAGGCTGCGTTAAAGTCGTCTTATCTACACGGCGTATAAAAATATCTGTCAGAGACTGTTAGAGATTTATTCTTGACATCAGAATACTGCAAGAAGTTCACATGAACATCGGTCCGAAAATGCTTTTGCAACGAAGTATGAAAGGATTTACTATTCATGGCACAAAAGTGATGCGATTACCACACACATTTACATTTATAGAAAATGGACGCGTGACCACCTCCTGCTTCTGGGTATACCCTGACCCTGCGTTCTAAATTTTGTCGTAAGTTGTGCAAAACTTTTAGTGTGTTTCATATCTGGTCAAATTCGTTATGGATACGCTTCCTCAGAACATCAATACTGGGTTTGAAAATGGAATACGCCAAAGATTTTAAATGTGACACCGAAAAGAGATCGACGCTGTCCAAGAAAAATGGTAACAAATACTGTCAGAGATTCTATATCTTCTATGCATATTGTAAATTAAAGCCTTCCGTCGCAGTTTTTGCCTGTATGCCCGGGCTGATCTCAAGAACTGTTGCACAGATTCTGATATGCTTTTCATTAACATGTAACGTTACGTTTATTTAGACGAGCTAGTGCGTCAAATACACACATCAAGAAAAGTTTTGCATCACCTCGGCTCAGAGAGTTCTGGAACCCATACAGAAAACTGGAATAGAGATCAACATAAACATCATTTCCGCTCTTTTTACTGCTCATGGAAATCACACATTGCGTGTTGTACCACCATACAGCGAGACCTTCAGAGGTGGTGGTCCAGATTGCTTTACACACCGGTACCTCTGATTCCCAGTAGCACGTCCTCTTACATTGATGCATGCCTGCATTCGTCGTGGCATACTATTCAGAAGTTCATCAAGGCACTGTTGGTCCAAATTGTCCCACTCCTCAACGGCGATTCGGCGTACATCCCTCAGAGTGTTTGGTGGATCACGTCGTCCATTGACAGCCCTTTTCAATCTATCCCAGGCATGTTCGATAAGGTTTATGTCTGGAGAGCATGCTGGCCACTAGAGTCGACCAATGTCGTTATCCTGCAGGAAGTAATTCACAAGATGTGCACGATGCTGGTGCGAATTGTCGTCCATGAAGACGAATGTCTCGCCAATAAGCTGTCGATATGGTTGCACTATCGGTCGGAGGATGACATTCAAGTATCGTACAGACGATACGGCGCATTCCATGACCACCAGCGGCGTACGTCGACCCCACATAATGCCACCCCAAAACAGCAGGGAACCTCCACATTGCTGCAGTCGCTGGGCAGTGTGTCTAAGGCGATCAGCCTGACCGGGTTGCCTCCAAACACGTCTCCGACGATTGTCTGGTTGAAGGCATATGCGACACTCATCGGTGAACAGAACGTGACGCCAATCCTCAGCGGTCCACTCGGCATGTTATTGGGCCCATCTGTACCATGCTGCATGGAGTCGTGGTTGCAAAGATGGGCCTCACCGTGGACGTCCTGAGTGAAGTTGCGCATCATGCATCCTATTCCGCACAGTATGAGTCTCAAGACGACGTCTTGTGGCTGCACGAAAGGAATTATGCAACATGGTGGTGTTGCTGTCAGGGTTCGTCCGAGCCATAGTCCGTAGGTAGCGGTCATCCACTGCAGTAGTACCCCTTGGGCGGCCTGAGCGAGTCACGTCATCGACATTTCCTGTCTCTCTGTATCTCCACCATATCCGGACAACATCGCTTTGGTTCACTCCGAGACGCCTGGACACTTCCCTTGTTGAGAGCCCTTCCTGGCACAAAGCAACAATGCGGACGCGATCGAACCGCGGTATTCACCGTCTAGGCATGGTTGAACTACAGACAACACGAGCTGTGCACCTCCTTCCTGGTGGAATGACTGGAACTGATCGGCTGTCGGACCCCCTCCGTCTAATAGGCGCTGTTCATGCATGGTTATTTACATCTTTGGGCGGATTTAGTGAGATCTCTGAACAGTCAAAGGCACTGTGTCTGTGATACAACATCCACAGTCAAGAGTTCTGGGAACCGGGGTGATGCGAAACTTTATTTGAGGTGTGTATCAGTGCTGATCAGTATACATGTGTGATCTCAGAAAAATGAGGCGCATCCAGTGACACAACATTTAAATGTGGGGAATACTATGGGAGTAACGTGGAAACTGGATCTTTTCGAGTGAAGAGCTCAAGGGAGCGATTCTGGATGTTATGTCGACTTCTTGATGAAGCAGACCTGCCAGCAGTAACGTGCAAGATCCGGTCGTATAAGTGATTGATTCTGGTCGGTGAACGGCCGCTTTCACACTATAATTTCTCAAAGGAAGTTATATTTCGAGAGGTCTGAATGTGCTCCAGAGTAGGGCTCTAAGTTTTTCCGCTTGAATTACGGTACTGAGGATAGCCAGAGTATGAGTTACTACTATTTGTTTCGAGTGTGTTAATTCGTAAGTTATCATGTTGAACTCTGAAACTGCTTTGAGCTGGTGAATATTTCGTGTACTGTGATTACGAAACAGACTTCATTCTCGAGCATCTTTGATGATTATTTAGTTTGGGGATTTGCTACCATTCACGTATCACCCTCAACATAACTTTACAGCATATGATAAGGCTATTTTCTTTCTGCATTTTAACTGAATATCATAATTCCTTTTCCCGTTTATTTGAGATGTCCTTTCTTGAGTAAACATTATTCAACATAATTCTCTGTCGTCTCCATCAATTACAGACGTTAGAAACGAACCCTTGTTACTAAGCTTTTCATATAACTTTTATTTAATATTTTTGTGTATTTTTATTAGCTCGCAATTCTAGCATATGCATAGACTATTTGACAGCAGGGTCAGAGCTTCAGGTTATTATTTGCAGAGAATTTGCTGCGGGACACTAAAGCACGCGTACGCTGCTCTATCCTATGACTATCTCGAGCTATTGTTTTTAAGTAGAGCCGTGCAAAGCCCAAGTACCTAAACTGCGAGTAACCACAATGAATATGCACCTGGTCTGCTCGTATGGACTGCTGTTTAGAAGACCAACAGCAGCGCTAACCGTTAGGTGCAGTCCCGAACATAGGGACCGATTTGTGAGGAAAGATTTGTATATCACTCCATATCGTTCGGATATAGATTCTTAATGCTGCCTGTGTAAAGTCAGGATGGATCGTTAGTTGAGAAATGAGATTTTGAATCTTTACTACTGCGTCACAGAATTTTATATTAGTAAATTGTGGACTGAAGGAAAACTGACAAACAAGATACTGAAATCATGCAATTAAGGTGTTATGGAGGATATCCATGCGACAGACAATGCAGGGCCATGTTGAATCAGCACGAACAGTGCAACAATTCAGCTTATGAGACAGTTATAAGCCATGAAGTCACTGGTTCGTTGGTCACGATGTTTGATCGGAAAAAAGAAGAGAAATTTCAGAGGCGTTCCAAGTTGTGAGTATATTTGAGAATTCCCTGGATTCATTCTTCATCGTTAATCAGAGTCAGATCAAGTTCAGATATGCTAGTTTGTTCTGTTGTGATTCCTGGAAGTTACGCAGCAGCGACCGTTAGTGAGGACTGATGTCCTACGACGGGCAGCGACAGCAGTGGCAGGACTGGGCTCCCACTGAGTCTGCGAGATATTGTAATATTTCTGGCTTAGTCAGCCATCATATTAGGCTTCAAGAAGCTGTTCCCAGAGCACTGGAGATGCAATAAGTATATAGATGACGAAATGTGGTGTGAGGTACCTGTGACAGATGTTAGATTCGGTACCATTCCCGTGAGAAAGACCGCCTGCATAATGCTACTGGTCTGTGATTGGCTGCTGTGTTCGGAGCAAGGGCGTCAAAACTTTATAGTTATTATTATTAGTCAAACTATTTATTGGAATGACTTCACTTTTTAATATAAATATCTCTCAAACGATGAATATCAATCAGTCATTTTAGAATTATTAAAAATAATTTAAATCAAAAATAAAAGAATGACGAAATTGCAGACGAATCACTTCGGAAGCGTTCGGGTGACGCCTTTTCTGGTATGGCGTGCGAAGTGATTCGGGCTGTTCGTCACTCTGGATTAGGTAGTCCAGAAGAACAAAAAAATGGTTCAAATGGCTCTGAGCAGTATGGGACTCAACTGCTGAGGTCATTAGCCCCTTGATCTTAGAACCAGTTAAACCTAACTAACCTAAGGACATCACAAACATCCACGCCCGAGGCAGGATTCGAACCTGCGACCGTAGCGGTCTTGCGGTTCCAGACTGCAGCGCCTTTAACCGCACGGCCACGAGAAGAACAGACATGTTGTCTGTCGCTGGATGTGTTTGCCAGTATTCGGTATTAAAAGATTCACTCCGGTAGTCATGAGGCACAGACACGTGCCACAAATAGTGTAAACATACATTTTCGTAAACATCGTGTTTGATCAGGTACTTTGCTGTATCAGGAGGTGAAGTGATACATTATTTGAGAACAGAACCTCCCTAAAGGTCAGTTTCAGCCTCAAGATACAGAACCTACGACCTGCGTGCTGTTTTCTGCACTGGGGACATGAAATTGAAGACAGCTGGTTAGTGAACTATAACAGAACCTTCGTATTTCACACAGTGCAGTGGAAACAAAATGGTTCAAATGGCTCTGAGCACTATGGGACTTAACTTCTGAGGTCATCACTCCCCTAGAACTTAGAACTACTTAACCTAGCTAACCTAAGGACATCACACACATCCATGCCCGAGGCAGGATTCGAACCTGCGACTGTAGCGGTCGAGCGGTTCCACACTGTAGCGCCGAGAACCGCTCGGTCATCCCAGCCGGCAGTGGAAACAACTAGGCGCCTCACGCGTACTGCATGCACAGAACAAATGTGCTCAGTGACACGTCATCTGCAGTAATGCAGAGAAGGTAAAGGAGGATGATCGTTATTAACAGCAACAATTGATTCATTCTTCTTTTCTTGCCGTAATATGTGACAGGTAGCCAGCCTGTGAGATGACACCAAAAAATAATACTACATTACTGCAGCTGGAATAATTTACAGTTACTTATTTTGTCTCTGGTAAAGACGAAGACATCTTTTGTGGAAGCCTTTCCAACTCACTGTAAATTCTTATTCAATAACTGTCATGTACACTTAAAGAAGAAGGAAAAAAAAACCAACTGGCGCCCCACGAAGGAATTATGCCAATGGGGAGGTAATAGGTAGATGTTATGTACATGTACAAACAAATGATTACAATTCCAGAAAATATGTATGATTTATTCAAGGTAAAGAGCTTGGAAAACTGAGGAAACTGAGCAAAATCAATAATGCGTCGGTCCAGCCTGGTCCGTATGCAAGCACTGGCACTGATTGAAAGTAGTTGGACGTCTATCTGAGGGATAGTGTGCCAATTTCTGCCCAATTGACTAGTTAGGTCGTCAAAATCCCGAGCTGGTTCCCTGCCCATAATGCTCCAAACGTTCTCAATTGGGGAGAGATCTGGAGACATTGCTGGCCAAGTACGATTTGGCAAGCACGAAGACGAGCAGTAGAAACTCTCGGCTTGTGTGGGCAGGCAATATCTTCCTGATGTGTAAGCCGCGTATGGCTTGTCATGAAGTGAAACAAAATGGAATGTGGAATATCGTCGACTTACCTGGTATGAAACTGAATGGCGCCCCAGACCACCACCCCTGGTTATCGGCGGACGACAGTCACGTTGGTACCCCAAATCAGAAGAATCTCTAGACCCGTCTTCGGCCTGGAATCTCATTGGGTATATTTGGACACTCTTCAGTGGTAAGTCCAGCTTAGAACTGAGCGATGATGACCAGCGAAAACGTGTCTGGAGACGTCCTGGACACTTGTGGCATACCAACCACTGAGTCTCCATTGCAATTCCGACTCTCAATCCGAGCTCTGGGGCAATGGTTGCCACCGTAACACGCCAGTTTTCAATAATGTCGCCGTGTACTTGCTGGACAATGGTACCAGTAATGTTGGACGGGTGGGGCGTTCCAGATTGTTCGTCATCGGCCAGAAAAATCCGCCTTTCCTCAGATCACTTGTACCAAGTCTCGTCCCTTGGAGTGCAGAGTACTTTGTGTTCCACGTTCACCTTCGCCTTTTCCTGTTCCAGTCGCGAAAAGTTAGCAGGGAGAACGATTGTTGGTAAGCCTCCATGTGAGCTCGAATCTCTCTCATTTCATCTACATGATCTTTTCGCGAGAAATATGTGAGCCGTGGCGGGGTTGCTGGCGTCGCCTTTCGAATGTCTTTGAGGCCGCTAAGATGTTTGCTGAAGTTGATGGGGGACGGGTCGTGCTGTGGCGTGGCGAGTGGGGAGTAGTAATGGAGCGAGGAGAACGGTGAAAGGTCCGCCCGTCGAGTGAGGAAAGCACTTGCGCAAGCTTCTTGGGCACGGAGTCCGGCGAGTGCTTACTGGGCATAATTGTGGGTCGATTTCATCCGTGACTGACTTCAAGTGCCGTCTTCGTGCGTAGCCTTGTCATCCAGCTCTGGGAGGTGCACACTGATGAGAGAATTGAAGCCAGTTTCGCTGTGCTGAATTCTGGGCCCTCTTTGGAACAGGCAAGCCTCAGATTCGATTCGTGAACGTCGGTTAAGTTTTGGATTTTGAGGTCTTAACTGTTATTTCCTTATTGATACCTCTAGGTCTGTTGCGATCATTGCGATTTCCTTGAACTGTGGCTGTTATTTGTTTTTCCTGAGTCGATACTGGCCTTGATTGTTTGTTAACAGAATATGTTGACCTGTGTGAGCCGGTGGTGTTTCCTGACAGATAACGCGTTCCTTCCTTCTCCTATGCTGTGGCCGGACCCTCCATCCCTCTCCTCCTCCCATCATCGTCGTCACGCAGTACCTGCCTGCCAAATGTCTTCAAACACCAGATAACTAACTTTTTCTTGTAATACAGCCGAGTGACGGTTTAGAGATAGCTACGGGCACTGCAAACGTCATCGCTCTGTTAATCATATTTGTTTAGGAAGTGCCAGGGTCTCAAAATTTGCAGTTTCTGAGGCTATGAGGGTTTGACAGCCTAGTTTTCTTTCGGGCGAGCCGCCGTCGTTGTAGAGGTAGTATCTTGCAGTTACGCGAGTATAGTTGGCTGGTTATTGTTGCTCTCAAGAAATTAACCTTGCTGTGTTAATAATTATTTTGTCGGTCTGTAACAACGAAAAGGGCCTTGGAAGGCCATTCCTCTCGTTGTAACCTTTCTTGGCCTTCCTATTTGGTGTAGTCTTGTGCTCCTTGTGTATAACCCATCAGTTACACCCCTTGTGAAGAGGCAATTCAAACTTTTGGATACATAACTGAAGCTGTTATCATTGAAGGCCTGCCTGTTTTTTATTTGGTAAGTTTACTTAACGTGCTGTTATTATTGAAGCCGTGCCTGTTTTTTGTTTGGTAATTTTACTTAACTGAAGCTGTTATTATTGAGGCTTGCCTGTTTGCATTTCGTAATTTGCTTAACTGAAGCTGTTATCTTTGAAGACCTGCCTGTTTTCTATTTGACTCTATTTGGTAATTTTACTTAACTGAAGCTGTTATTAAAGAAGGCCTGCCTGTTTTCTATTTGGTAATTTTGCTTAACTGAAGCTGTTATTAAAGAAGGCCTGCCTGTTTTCTATTTGATGATTTTACTTAGCTGAAGCTGTTATTACTGAAGGTCTGCCCGTTTGCATTTGGTAATTTGCTTAACTGAAGCTGTTATTATTGACGGCCTGTCTGATCGCTTTTAATTAAATTAAGAGCTATTTCATAATTTGGATTAGCTGAAACGCTAATTAATCAATGCCTACCAGTTTTTATCGCCCTATTTTTGAGATATGACATCTTACTCAATCTGTGTTGTAATTAACTAAAATTGTGATTGCCAAAGGACTACCTGTTTCAGAGGTATTCACGTCAATAAGGTAGCTACATGAAATGACACACGATGGTACATGGCCCTAAACTTTCGCCTTACATGCCTTCATTCATAATTGTAGATTTCAATATGTAAGAGGAAGGGACATATTGGTTGAATCTTCTAGGAATGTCCTCAATCGGAACTTCAACAGTACACAATAACGCGATGCGGAACACCTCGCTAATAGCGTCTGCCACTGAAGTTAGCTGCGCATCTTCGTGATTCTGCCGTGCTTACTAAATGATCCAGTGACGAAATGCACTGCTCTCCTTTGGGTGTTCTATAATTCCTCTATCGATGCTGTGTAACGCTGCGGTATTATTAATATTTATTAAAAATAAGAAACATCAAATAACTATCTCATTCTGTACATGTACAATTTCTGATTGTGAAAGTACAACCTGTCTTAGTAACAAGGTGGCACGTCATTTATAAATGGCAGCAAATAAGTAAATAAATAAATATCAATGCCACCTGGTACGGATCCCATACTGACGTGCAATATTTCAGTATTCGTAGAGCGAACGTTTAGTTGGCTGCCTTCTTTGTTGGTGGACTGCATTTCCTGTGGATTCCTACGATGGACCTCAGTCTGTCAACGTCTCTGATGACATCGATGTCGACGAAACGTTAAACTCAATTTTCCTTCCTTTTTCAGTCTGGCATCTGCCTCACATGCAGTTAGTTTTAGTAGCAGTAGTAATAGTAGTAGTAGTAGCAGCAGTAGCTTCATTCATCCGTAGATCTCTTTTTACAAGGATACAGGACATGTCTAAGTATTTACAAGTGAAGACCAATTTAAAATAAGCTAATTCTTATACATATACATTTACAGACTTCTAGTTAGAGACAATCATTAGATTTACTCCAGGACTGCAATACCTTTAAAAAAAACTTATTAAATAATGTGTGCGTTCCACTTTAAATCACTCCATAAGCATACTCTTAAATATTTTACGATTGTGGCTGCTTCCAGTAATTGTTCTGCAGTCGTATAATCGTACAACAACGGGCCTTACTGCCTAATTCTGAGCAATATGTTACATTACTTTATGTTGTTTGTCAACTGCCAATGCTTACGTCAAGCGTCGACCCTCTGTTTGTATTCAACCATTTCGCTACAATTTACCATTCCAGTAAATTTCTTTCTCAAATTAAGGTCTATGTTTGATATTAAAAGACTTCATTTTGGAGAAGATTGCTTGCTATGCCTGTATTAGTTTCCTTCTCATTTCTTTCTTGCTTTGTTCGACTTGCGTTATTCTCTTCCAAGTAGCATAATTCCTTCATTTCAACTACTACCTAGTTTTCAATTTTTATGTTAAGTTCGTCTCATTTCTTGTGCTCCTCAATACTTAGGTATTTTTTTTTTTCACAATCTGTGTTCTGTACTCATCAGACTGTTCAATCCTTTTAACAGCCCCTATAATTCTTCCACGTTCTCACTGAAAACAGCACGGTCATAAACGAATCTTGAACACTTATCTTCTTTCACCCTGAATATTTATCCCACTTCTGAACCCCGTTCCTTTACTTTCATTGCTTCTTCAACATACGGACTGAACAGTGGAAGAGAAAGACCGAGTCCCTGCCTTACGCCAATGTTAATCGGAGTGCTATTCACTTGTTCCCCCATCCTTATTGTTCCCTTTAGGCTCTTGTGCTTATTGTATACTACGCGTCCTTCTCTGTAAATCATATTTATTTTTCTGAGAACTTGCCGTAGTCTCTCGTAAATGTCGCTCTGGTGGACGTCATTGAAAAGAAGCGCCCAAATCTCAACTTAAGAAACAATAGGTTATACACAACTCACTGAAAAAGAAGAGAAACTAGTGACTGCAATTGAACGCTAATCTGAGTAGGTAGATGAAATGTATTCGCAGCTGCGAATGCGAATAACCATCAGCTGTATAAGGGAATGAAGACAATGAAAATGTGTGCCTGACCGGAGCTCGGACCCAGATTCAACCATTTTATGCGATAAAAAGGGAGCGGGGGGCTAAGTGGGTAGGAGTCACAAACCGAGGCCTGGCCACGATGTCCCGTTTTCATCCTCAGAACTAAGAAGAGTGGAGGACATGGGAGCCAAGAGGGTCAAATGCATCAAGGTATAGGAGAAAATAATTTTTTTTTGTACCATCACCAATGTGTTGCAAAATTGCAAAAATTCGTGTAACGACATGCCTCATAATACCGAGGGGAAAGTAAGTGAAAGCCGGTCCTCGTCCGCTACAAAACAGGAAGAAAAACAAAAGAAATCGTCTGACTACGACATGAAGACGCTCCATGGTGCACTAGCTATCCGCACACGACTCACGGCCAGACGAAAGCTTCCATATGTCGGCGTTCCTGCGCCACAACAAGTGCTGGTACACACATTATGTAATTCCCTTACAGGTGAGGACATTTTAATTGAAAGTCGCTGCGCGGTATCGGCGGATAAATACAATATTGCAGGCTGCTAAGAAGAACAATGCAGTGTTCCGTCGGACAAGCATTCCAGTTTCAGTTCCTTATTCGTTGCTCTTTCCTTTTCTTTCACTCTTTCATCTGTTCACTGTGTGTGTTTTTTTTTACCGTCTTTTGACCACTTCAGGCAGACTTTTTCACTCTCTTACCTTGGAGTCCTTCCATATTCAATCCTTTTCTCCAAAACACTTCTCTGTCAGTTATTTCTTAAGCTTTTGTATTATTTTTTTCTAAACCCTTTTTTTACTTGCTGGATCCAGCTTGTTGTTGGTTTGTTATCCCATAAATTTTTGAAGATTTTTTGATCAATCCACTGTTTTGCTTTCGATATAAATGTCCAAAAATACCAGTTCTTTTTTTGATTACTCCTGATATGTTTTATACGTTTCGATAAGTTTCATCATTATTTCGTAACTGCCAACCTTCCATAGCTTTTCGTTGGCCTAAAGCTTTCCTTGCAATTCGCCTTTCAATTATTTATAATTTATCTAGATCACAGTTAATACTAGACATTCGTTTGTATACAGACATTGTAGTATCAGTACTGTACTGTCAAGCCTTACTTTTGCACTTTTAGACAGGCATTTTTTATTGTAATGGTCTTTAGTTATAACTCATGCCATTACAGTTCTATGTACCCTTCCGTCTGTAGCAGCTTTTTCCATACCATTTTGTTGGATTATCCCCCAAAATATTTAAATTTTTTAACCTTCCCTACTTGGCGATTATGTTTTCTGAAATTAATATTTGTTGAAAAAAATGACAATTCTACATAAATTCTTAAGCCAGTACAACCAGCTATTTTTTCAAAATGGTTCAAATCGCTCTAAGCACTATGCCCGAGGCAGGATTCTGATCTGCGACCGTACCAGCCGCGTGGTTCCGGACTGATGCGCCTAGAACCGCTCGGTCACAGCGGCCGGAGGCTCTTCTAAAAGGCTAATTTTTATTACAGTAGATATTAAATTTTCAGAAAGTATAGCAAAGTCATCTGCAAATGCGATACAGTTTATTCCTGTAGTCTTGTTTCGTCTACCCAATCTTATCGGTGAAATGTTACATCCATTCAGCTTTTCATTCCAAATTCTCACTGTCTTTTTCTGGAACGCATTTAAAATGAATTGAGGATAGCCCATCACCTTGGCGCTTTACTTGGAGGAGCTGAGATGTTTGTCCCATAAATTTCACTTCAGATATTGTGTCGAAGTATTTCACCAATTACTTGCAGATTTGCTAATTTAGACTTTACACAAAATTCTCGGATTATTTTATCTGTAGTTTCTTGCCTACAGAATCAAAGTCCTTTTTGAAATCAACAAATACTTGACATTCGGAGGAGACAGTTGCTGACTGGAATTTAATGAAAAGACCTCGCAGTAACTAATGATTGACACCACGTGATATCACATAACGAGCTGCGCATCCTTGAACTTCCCCGCATTGTACAAATCACTTCTCTCACACGCGCTTGCTGCGTCCTTAAATAGCTCAGACAAGCATCGCGTCTTAGCTGCTTCTCTCATTAGCGGGTACACTTCGCCGTTCAGTCGAAGACCCGTTAATTACTGGGAATTCCTTCCTTCCTACCTGAGGCAACAGGAAGACCCATTTCATCCGTGCTTTTCCTCTCTGTTCTTGCCTGTCGCTCAGTGAGATATTATCTTTCGACATATCTTCACTAGGTAGCGGTTAACTCATGAGTAGCACAAGAGCTTTATACTTTTGCGGTCGTCATGTAGGTTGAAACACCATAACGTATATAATGCCGTATCGCGGCAATTTAATGTAACACTGTGAAAAGAACGGGGGAGCGAATAAATTGATAAAAGGCTCATGAAATGTAGCTTAATATTGGGAAAAAAGCTGAAGTTTATGTGATAGGAAAACTTAAGAAATTTTAGTATGAAGTTCAAGGGCTATTTTTGACCACGAGTAAAGACAGAGGGAAGCAAAGCATAGCGCAGTTGCAGCTTGAGTCAAACGTCACTTCGGACTTGGAGAAGTTTTAGTTTGACCATCCGAAAACTATAGACAATAACATTTCCATGCTCACTCTACGCATCCATAAGGAAGAAACGTGAGTGGTTCTTGGGTTGTAATGAGTAGGCCGAGCCGTTAATCGGGCCATGTTGTCGCGTGGTATCAACATAGAATAGTTACGCAACAACGTAGTGTAGAGCAGTAAGACCAACGAGGAAGTAGATAGGGAGTGAAGAGTACAATAAGAAAAGAGGCAGTTTTCGAGGTCTCAAAAACGACATCTGATGGTCGCCCAGAGAGCAAATGCATTGTTCTCGCGAAAGGCTGCTATTGTAGAATTTTGGAGAAGTGGGACGCGAAAGATCAAACAACGTGCTATTAGGCAACTAATCATAACTGACGATTCATATAGCAGATATTTTTCTTGTATTTGGGTCTTGAAAAATACATTGCGGTTTCCTGATATTATCAGAAGGAAAGGTAACAATCATCCCACCTTTGACATAGACATTACAATGAACTTACAGAATATTTGCACAGCGACTTCAAATAACATGGCTGCACAAAAAAAAATTGGGATTTAATTCACTTCGAGAATTCATTTGTACAATTAAATTTACTTTGTGTTTGGTTCATTTCCTGAACAATTCGTGCCTGGTAAGTATGTAAGTATGTAAAATCATATATGTTTAATTCTATGACATTTTTTGGAGGTGAACTTGATTGTGGTTCGAAGAAAGTCTCTCAAAACTATGGACGAATAAAACTGAGTAGATAAATACGAACGTATATTTCGACTGTATTGTGACCGTTGAACTTAGTAAATCGAAAAGTTTCCCCACAACTATGATGTATTTCCTTTTTGATAGCCGGCTTGTGTGGCCGTGCGGTTCTAGGCGCTTCAGTCTGGAACCGCGTGACCGCTACGGTCGCAGGTTCGAATCCTGCCTCGGGCATGGATGTGTGTGATGTCCTTAGGTTAGTTAGGTTTAAGTAGTTCTAAGTTCTAGGGGACTGATGACCTTAGATGTTAAGTCCCATAGTGCTTAGAGCCATTTGAACCATTTGAACCTTTTTGATAATGAAAAATCTTTACTGCCAAAACATTCTGTGAAAAGTGTTTCTGTGGCGGTGGCTTGCATGTGGTAGTTCCTTGCAGCACTGTTGTGATAAAAATCTTTCGTCTAAACTTATCAATGTTTTCCAAAGTTATTGAGTTTTGTGGGCATTTCCTAATATACAGAAAGCAACGTACTTTCATGAAATGGGCTCCGATATTAATGAGATTTTTAGTGGTGCTAGCAAAACAGTTAGCAGACGCATTTGTAACAGAATGTTGTTTCGACGTCCAAAACTGCTGTTTATGCAATGAACAAAATACAGACTAAGCGGAAAAAAACGCTCCACGAAGGAATTATCTGAATGGGACGGAAATCAGGGTACATGTACAGACAAACAAATGATTGTAGTTTCAGAAAAACTGGATGATTTATTCAAGAGAATGAGCTTCACAAACTGAGCAAGTCATAATGCACTGGTCCTTCTCTGGCCCTTATTCAAGCTGTTATTCGGTTCAGCATTGATTGATTGATAGAGTTATTGGGTGTTATCCTGAGGGATATAGAACCAAATTCTGACCAATTGGCGCATTAGATTGTCAAAATCCCGAGTTTGTTGGAGGGTCTTGCCCATAATCCACCAGACGCTCGAGAGAGATCCGGCGACCTTGCTGGCCAACGTAGGGTTTGTTAAGCACGAAGACAAGCTGTAGAAATTCTCGCCGTGTGCGGGCGGGGATTATCTTGCTGAAATGTAAGCCCAGGATGGGTTGCTATGAAAGACAACAAAACAGGACACAGAATTTCGTCGACAAGCCTTTCCTACCGAATAAATCATGCAATTTTTCTTAAATTTTTAATCATTTGTTTGTCCTTATATATAAATCACATCTACCATATTAGGGTGTACTTCATTACCAAGGAAAATTTTGCGGTAAAAGACTGCAACTGTTGACAATTTCTAAGGTTTACTTTTATTTTCTAGACTATCCACATATATAATTTTCATACTTGTTGGAGAGGAATCGTCCAGTAATAAATTACATCAGTGAGTATGTAGTCAAAACTTCCCTGCATTCGGAGGGAGACGCTAGTGGCATCAGTACTGCTATGTTTGTAACTGGTGATGTCCACTGGTTATTTGGCACGTGAAACCGCCCTGGCACACGTGAACTATTTGGTGGCCCCGTACGTGGAGCGGCCTTTTCCTTTTGTTCACAATACAGCACAGTACAGGTAGCGAAGAGGTGCCCCGGGGAGCAGACACGTTGTGTGTCGAATCGACGTCTAGGTACGCTGATGAGCCAAAACATTACTACCACTGCCACTTTCTGCCGCCGCGGGCACGTGGCGCAGTGAGGAATGTATACAGGGTGATTTCGCTAAATGGGGAGAAATTGCAGGAAACGATTCCTGAAAGGATAAGGCGCAAAACAGGTCATATGGACATAAGGCAGGTACTGTGTTCCTAGGGAGTTACAACCACTTGAAGATAAAAGATATTCGACAAATACCTCGACTTCAGCGCCAGGCACGTAGCGAGCCAGCGTGTGATAAGCAGACGACTGTACGGAAAATTTTCCATGACATATGCCACTATCAGTATCGGTTACAATGCGCGTAGTCCTTATTATTTACAAACTTTCGTGGTGACGGTTTGTCGCTGTTTCGTCACACAGGCCACCGCGGTGCTGGGATTTCTGACGTCCATCCTATTCATAGATGAGGCTTCATTTACGAGGGGCGGTACCGTCAACGTTCACAACATCCACCTGTGGTCTGCAGAGCACCACAACGGTTTGGTGACAGCGAACCATCAGCACCGGTTCAGCCTCAAAGTGTTGGCGGACATACGGCAACTGCCTCATGGGACCTGTCATCCTTCCACAATCCCCCAGGCGAGGTATATCTGTGCTTCTTATGGGTGACTCCTGTCTCCCCTGCTGAAGGACGTGCCTCTGGTAATACGTAGGGTAATGTGGCTGCTACATGAGATCCTCCATTTCATCGCCCTCTTGAATTTGGACCTAAAACACTACCACCTGATGTTTCCTCATGTGTACTTTCAATCACTGAAACCTTCACTGTGAAAGGTCTTTTGTCTCCACCTTCCGCAAGGCGTTTGATACAGTTCCCCAGAGTCGTTTAATGAACAAAGTAAGAGCATATGGAATATCAGACTAATTGTGTGACTGGATTGAAGAGTTCCTAGATAACATAACGCAGTATGTCATTCTCAATGGAGAGAAGTCTTCCGAAGTAAGAGTGATTTCAGGTGTGACACAGGGGAGTGTCGTAGGACTGTTGCTATTCACAATATATATAAATGACCTTGTGGATAACATCGGAAGTTCACTGAGGCTTTTTGCGGATGATGCTGTAGCATATCGAGAGGTTGTAACAATGGAAAATTGTACTGCAATGGTGCAGGGAATGGCAATTGAATCTCAATGTAGACAAGTGTAATGTGCTGCCAATGCATAGAAAGAAAGATCCTTTATCATTTATCTACAGTGTAGCAGGTCAGCAACTGGAAGCTGTTAATTCCATAAATTATCTGGGAGTAGGCATTAGGAGTGATTTAAAATGGAATGACCACATAAAATTAATCGTCGGTAAAACAGATGCCAGACTGAGATTCGTTGGAAGAATCCTAAGGAAATGCAATCCGAAAACAAAGGAAGTAGGTTACAGTAAACGTGTTCGCCCACTGCTTGAATACTGCTCACCGGTGTGGGATCCGTACCAAATAGGGTTGATACAAGAGATATAGAAGATCCAACAGAGAGCAGCGCGCTTCGTTACAGGATCATTTAGAAATCGCGAAAGCGTTACGGAGATGGCAGATAAACTCCAGTGAAAGACTCTGCAAGAGAGACGCTCAGTAGCTCGGTAAGGGCTCTTGTTGAAGTTTCCAGAACATACCTTCACCGAAGAGTCAAGCAGTATATTGCTCCCTCCTACGTATAACTCTCGAAGAGATCATGAGAATAAAATCAGAGAGATTAGAGCCCACACAGAGGCACACCGACAATCTTTCTTTCCACATCAATACTAGACTGGAATCAAGGGAGAACCGATAGAGGTACTCAACGTACCTCCGCCACACACCGTCAGGTGGCTTGCGGAGTATGGATGTAGATGTAGATGTAGAACGCATATCTAATCATACGTCTGTATGACCTTTCTTGCTCCTTTTCCTCTCAGGGATCTATTTATAGCCGGTCGGTGTGGCCGAGGCGTTCTAGGCGCTTCACTCTGGAACCGCGCGACCACTACGATCGCAGGTTCGAATCCTGCCTCGGGCATGGATGTGTGTGATGTCCTTAGGTTAGTTAGGTTTAAGTAGTTCTAAGTTCTAGGGGCCTGATGACCTCAGATGTTAAGTGCCATAGTGCTCAGAGCCATTTAAACTTTAAGCCATCTATTTATAGAACAAAACCCCGCTTCATTTGCTAGTAATTTCTTAATTTATTCCACTACCGTTTTCGAAGCATAAAGCTACACCTTGAGGAGCAGTGACTGCCGTGTCGTGCTGTCGAGACGGGCGCTGTGGCTGCTGGTCCTACACACCCGTGCGTCTGTTTGACGTGGATATGAAAGCCCATGATTGATGGCCCGATCACCACACATATATGTGTGACCCGTAAGTGTCGATTATTTGGTGGCGCTTGAAGGAAAATCTATATATGCTTCGAAACCTGCCGTGGAATAAATTAAGAAATTACTGGTAGCTGGTGCGGCTTTGTGTTCTATAAATATGTTCCTCAGTTACGGATGTTCACTTGGTCCAATAATTTGTTCTCAGAGATCGCTTGTCGCATGCTGTCCCCATTTAACAAAACCACCCTGTACAAGCGGGGCAGAGGCGCATACGGAATCGTTCTAGAAGCTATATGGGCTGCAAATAGGGAAATTAACTGGTGTAAGCGACTTTGACAATGAGTGAAGGCCACCTAGGAACGATTTCCTAGAAACGGCGAAACTGGCCTGCTGTTCAAATGCTACTGTCACGAGCTTCTATGGAAAATGGTTGCAGATCGGCGACAAGGTGATGGACGTCCTCGCCGCGCCACAGAACGTGGATGTCGGAGGCTTCGTTGTTCTGTAAAGCAGGATAGTCAATGATCTGTGGCATTTCTCACGGCGAAGTGCAGAATAATACAGGCTCAAGTGTTTCGGAGCACAATGTTCAGTGCACATAGTTGTCATGGGATTTCGCAGCAGACGACCCCTACTGGTCCCCATTTGACCTAACGACATTGGCAATTACGATTAATATGGGCACGGGGACATTGAAATTGGACCATGAATTAATGGAAACGTGTCGTCTTATCGTATGAATCTTGTTTCTTCTTAACCAAGTCAATGGTCGTATCCAGATACGTCGTTATCTAGGCGAACGTCCGTTCGAAACATGCACCACGCCATGATCGCAGGATATTCACCGGATCTCCTGTTGGACTTGTGGTAGTAACTGACCACATGCATCCCTCCAAGGCTGATGTCTTCCCTAACGGTGATGGTAAATTTCAGCAGGACAACGGTCGAGTGTTCAAAACATCCACCATGTCTTGGACAAAGGCCGACGGGGACATTCACCTGTCCTTCCGTGGTACCTGTCGCTGTAATCGACCATCTGCATTCCTTCATGTTGATAACTTTCCCCACAGCGATGGCATCTTCCAGCACGATAACTGTCTGTGTAAAAAAGCTATAGACTGGTGCCAAATTGGTTTGAGGTGTGATACTGAACTCATATTGATATCTCGATCGTCAAATTCCCCCAATATGAGCCCAAAGGGGGACACTATCAAGCGCCAGCTCCACCGCCGGACATGGTTTAACTTTTACCTACCTCCAGAAAGAAAAACCTGACGAGCCCATGTCACCCAGAATCGCTGCTGTATTGCGTTTCAAAGATCGACGGACACGATATTAAGGAGGCATTCATAATGTTTTGGCCCATCAGTGTACGTTTCAGCGGGTGGACTAGCGCTGGCTTGTGCTTCCAGCTGCATGCTTTCTTTTCCATCTTGATAATTTACTCTTAGTGATACTTCACACATTGTGTTGTTGTGTGGAAGTGTTAGGAAGACATGAAATCCCCTCGCGCTGTTTACTGAGCCCCAGAAGTACTGTTGTAGGAGGCAGACACTGCAAGAGAACTGCTAATCCCGTTAGTTTTGTAAAGCATGAGCTAATGCTGCGTAAAGGCAAGTGTACACAGGACCTCCACTCAGTGTGAACTGCCGTACTTTGGACACATAACAATCGTTCTAGAACGTTGCATGAAACATCGACTCTACATCCACTTACTACGGCCTAATCAAATGAATGGTGGCCGAGCACTACACTGAGGCAGGCCATTGTGTGGATTGTGGAAACGTCAGGATTCTAACACAGCATCGTGCATCTGTGTCTCGACAGTTAAGGAAGCCGTCGAAATCTTTCTGACGAACTGTTTACGAAACTGCGATGGCGATTTTAAACTGACATAAATAATGAAGCATTGCCCTAGTTACGTAACTGATGGAGTGAGTGCTTCATTATTCATGAAGGACACAGTTACAGACTTTCTAAAAACATCGATTATGATTAATAAAATTAAGATTTTAATTTGGATAAAATATGGAATTCATCACTTGAAACAATCAATCGTGAAAGGCAGCTATCCATCACTCCTGTCATTAATACCTGGTGTCTATAAACTAGAACAAGTGACACGATGTTCGTTATAGAGGGCTTGCCAGTAGTACACATCTCTGCTGCGCGAGTGACATTTGTGCGGCTGTAGAGCTCTGCATCCTATGCGCATGGCGCGAGCGACGTTGAGTACTAGACGAGTACGGGGATTGAACCCTCTGCCTAACGGCTGTACCGTTTGCCAGCTAAAATATGAAATATCAGCAGAGAAGATTTATTGAACACGTCTGTATTCCCGTAATTTTACACAACAAGCAAACCGCCGAGAAAACATGAAGTCTCGTATCTAAATGGTTCAAATGGCTCTCAGCACTATGAGACTTAACATCTGTGGTCATTAGTCCCCTAGAACTTAGAACTACTTAAACCTAACTAACCTAAGGACATCACGCACATCCATGCCCGAGGCAGGATTCGAACCTGCGACCGTAGCAGACGCGCGGTTCCGGACTGAGCGCCTGAACCGCGAGACCACCGCGGCCGGCAGTCTCGTATCTAAAAAATACTGTAAGTTCGATCATAAATAACTTTGTTTCAAACAAAATCTCGATCTTATCGAATGTTCCACACTTCGACTAAAATGCATCACGTTCGACGCAACCGTAGATCCAGGGTTCGGTTTTGGGGCGGGTCACAGTTCGTTACTCACTCCTCCCTAAAAAATAATATGTAGCGTGTTTCTCCTAAGAACCTTGAGTCGCATTTTCTCTGATGTTTCGGCAGATTTTTGCAATTACATTTTTGCAGTGTTTACCTGGAGTCAGCTCAAACAACTAATGCTCATCTCGTGGTTCATACGAGGTGCATTGTCGACGGAAGGAGGCGGTTTGTTATCCTTTGCAAACAAAATGATTGTTAAAGATGGATTTTACGTGTCCATTCGATAGAGCCGTCTCAAATTAGTCTAGTGCTATGTTCGCTTTATCGATTTGTACTAACAGGGACAGTAAAACTCGACAGTTAACCAGTACTGCAGCAGCGACTACACTGCCACAGCGTGCGCTGACTGGTACCGCCGTGCGGCAGCGCTGCTCAGTCGCCGCTGGAGTACCGGTTATTCTTCGTCTTTTACTTTTCTTGTTAATACATGTCCACAAAATAAATATCACATTAGACCAATCTGGGACCGCTCTAACGAAGAGGCACGTATAATTCCCCTTTAAGAATCGCTTTTTTTAAGGGGAAACAAACCGACGATTTCAAAAATCTTAGCAGTAATCCATGCGCATTCACATCTAACTGAAGAGTTTCCTCATGGGCCAAAAAAGTGGCTCTGAGCATTATGGGACTCAACTTCTAAGGTCAAAATGGTTCAAATGGCTCTGAGCGCTATGGGACTTAACATCTAAGGTCATTAGTCCCCTAGAACTTAGAACTAGTTAAACCTAGCTAACCTAAGGATATCACACACATCCATGCCCGAGGCAGGATTCGAACCTGCGACCGTAGCGGTCTCGCGGTTCCAGACTGCAGCGTCTAGAACCGCACGGCCACTTCGGCCGGCCCCTCATGGGTAACTCCCTCTATCCTATCGAGGAGTTCCTTGGGTGTTGTGGCCGAACGGTTCTAGGCGCTTCAGTCTGGAACCACGCGGCTGCTATGGTCGCAGGTTCGAATCCTGCCTCGGGCGTGGATGTGTGTGATTTACTTAGGTTAGTTAGGTTTAAGTAGTTGTAAGAATAGGGGACTGATGACCTCAGACGTTAAGTCCCATAGTGCTTAGAGCCATTTGAACCAATTTCTTGTGTTATATTGTTGATTGCGTTTGCTTAAACTTACACCTTCACTTGTTTTGGGTTCATAAACATTTCATTTTTATCTATTTTACGTTGTAATTTCATGTACTGACACGTTCCATGACCTTGGAGATTTACTCCCCTATTTGGTCCTACGGAGCTTGACGTATAAATATATAAATAAAATTTCCGTCGCCACCATCGTCGCCTGAATGAAGTGATGAGCACCATTTCTTTGGGTTGACTCCACCTGCAAAACGCGCCTCACGACTCTTAGGACGGATATCCCGTATAACTAGTCGTCACCCTCATTTCTAACGTATGACAAGTGTCTACGATTTTAATAATAATAATAATAATAATAACATAACAGTAAATGATGTAATGAATAATAAAATGAATAATAATTTGTTTGGTTCAGTAGTTAGTTCATCACTTTAACATAACTTCAGGGAAACAGCAGTTTGGACAAACGCGTTATTTGTAAAACATCGCTGAGGCTCGCAAGCCACCCCACCTAGGCAAGATCGATAGTTCAGGGGAGGGAGGCTATGATTATGTGAGCCGGCCGGTGTGGCCGTGCGGTTCTAGGCGCTTCGGTCTGGGACCTCGTGACCACTACGGTCGCAGGTTCGAATCCTGCCTCGGGCATGGATGTGTGTGATGTCCTTAGGTTAGTTAGGTTTAAGTAGTTCTAAGTTCTAGGGGACTGATGACCACAGATGTTAAGTCCCATAGTGCTCAGAGCCATTTTATGATTATGTGAGGAGAATGCCGTGTCTTAAAGTTGTTTGCGCCTACTTAGGCAAATTCAGTCTCTGTTAATTTTTCTTAGTGGAGAGGCATTTCCTTTCTGTCTTGTCTTACAAGGGGAACAAACAAGTGCCATAACCCAGTTTTCCACAAACTTCGCTTGTTGAAAGAGGGGTCAAAGTAAGTGAACATGTGTCTCGGCTTATCTGTAGATACTCGAGCATTTCTGAGAAAGCGACGGTCAAAGTTTTCAAGGTATTTTCCAGCCTTTTTACGTGTCTTTTAGCGCGCAATATGCTAAAACAACTTGGTGGCAGAGTGGCTAGCATCGCGTCCCAACAGTTTTGCGCTCCGTGGTCGAAACCCGATTATTACTCTTTTTTTCATTTATACATCCTCGTCTGTAGAAGATTACTGCATGAATGTTTCCCAGTGTATACTAATATGACGTTGCCCTTATTCGTTTTCCAGTTGTACGTCAGATGAATAAATTGAAAAGAAAAGAACGAGAAAATTATTTGAGATTGATTTCGGTTAAATTCCTGTAGCTGCAAGCGCTTGTTTTCGGAAAAGTGATCCATTCTGCGTGGTTTGCAGCGAAATTATTGTCAGTTCACGAAATCTTCACCGTTGTTAGCGATGTTTCGTTCCTCAGTTTCACAGCGTCAAACCCGCCTTCACACGACGCTCGTGGTGTTCGGAATATCTGTGTTTCCCAATGGTTCTACGATCGGTATCATCCATGGGATTGCAGCAAATCTTCCTGAAGAATAAATGTATGAATGAAGTATAAGAACTTATATAAGAATTGATATGAGAATGAAATACCAGAATATAAGAATTTAAAAAGATTTTTACCCCTCAACATATTATACACAGACATTATATAACAAATGCCTGACACTTATGGTGAAATGCAGTTGTAATTTTACAATTAATCTATCGTTGTTGTATCCCCTAATTTGATAAGAAACATTCGATAAGAAACCCTCTGCGGACATAGGTAGGTAAATGAAATCAATAAAAATAAAACTAAAGTATTCGTAAATAAAAACAATGGTCGGTTGCGAAGACGAGGCGCAAAAATAATAATGAAAAAAAAAAACAGTAACGCTAAGCAATTTTTCGTCGTCGATCTTGGCATTTGGTATGGGCGGACGTCACAGGACACCAGTTTAAACTCGTCGTTGAACACCTCACAGTTATTTTTTTAATCACAGACTATAGCCAGTCCTCTGGCCGAATACTCGAGCTACCGTGCCCGCACACGGAACCACCATTTCGTCTGAGAATAATGGCTCTGAGCACTATGGGACTTAACATCTGAGTCATCAGTCCGCTATAACTTAGTTCTAGGGGACTGATGACCACAGATGTTAAGTCCCATAGTGCTCAGAGCCATTTGAACCATTTTTGAACTGAAGCGCCTAGAACCGCTCGGTCACACAGGCCGACCGTCTGAGAATATCCCGCAGAAAAAGACACATAAAGTTCCTCGAAAATACCTGGAAAACTTTGATCATCACTTTTTCTAAAACGGTTGAGTATCTACTGTTAAGCCGAGACAAGCGCTCGCTTATTTTGACTGCTCTTCCACTGAGCGAAGTTCCTGGGAAATCGGGTGGAGGCGCTTGCCGTCTTCTTGTTAGCCATGTATAGTATTTTCCCTACTATAATTGTGGTTCCACGAACATTTTGAGATTTATTGTTGTCAGCAGCGTCCGTTCCTAGCTGGAATGACGTCTGTAACGTGTCAGGTGGCAAATCCATCCACACAGGCTAGCCTGAGACCAGCAACTGTGTAAAATACTGCTTGTAATATTTTGAAATCCTTGCCATTTTCGAGACTCTTGGCATTAAGGCTACTTTATTCTCGAAAGTTACACTATTGGCCATTAAAATTGCTACACCAAGAAGAAATGCAGACGATAAACGGGTATTCATTGGACAAATATATTATACTATGACTGGAATGTGATTACATTTTCACGCAATTTGGGTGCATAGATCCTGAGAAATCAGTAACGAGAACAACCACCTCTGGCCGTAATAACGGCCTTGATACGCCTGGGCATTAATTCAAACAGAGCTTGGATGGCGTGTACAGGTACAGCTGCCCATGCAGCTTCAACACGATACCACAGTTCATCAAGAGTACTGACTGGCGTATTCTGACGAGTCAGTTGCTCGGCCACCATTGACCAGACGTTTTCAATTGGTGAGAGATCTGGAGAATGTGCTGGCCAGGGCAGCAGTCGAACATTTTCTGTATCCATAAAGGCCCGTACAGGATCTGCAACATGCGGTCGTGCATTATCCTGCTGAAATATAGGGTTTCGCATGGATCGAATGAAGGGTAGAGCCACATCTGAAATGTAACGTCCACTGTTCAAAGTGCCGTCAATGCGAACAAGATGTGACGGAGACGTGTGACCAATGGCAACCCATACCATCACGCCGCGTGATACGCCAGTATGGCGATGACGAATAAACGCTTCCAAAGTGTGTTCACCGCGATGTCGCCAAACACGGATGCGACCATCATGATGCTGTAAACAGAACCTGGATTCATCCGAAAAAAAGACGTTTTGCCATTCGTGCACCCAGGTTCGTCGTTGAGTACACCATCGCAGGCGCTCCTGTCTGTGATGCAGCGTCAAGGGTAACCACAGTCCATGCTGCTGCAAACGTCGTCGAACATTCGTGCAGATGGTTGTTGTCTTGCAAACGTCCCCATCTGTTGACTCACGGACCGAGACGTGGCTGCACGATCCATTACAGCCATGCGGGTAAGATGAGTGTCATCTCGACTGCTAGTGATACGAGGCTGTTGGGATCCAGCACCGCCTTTCGTATTACTCTCCTGAACCCACTGATTCCATATTCTGCTAACAGTGATTGAATTTCGAGCAGCAGTGTCGCGATACGATAAACCGCAATCGCGATAGGCTACAATCCGACCTTTATAAAAGTCGGAAACGTGACGGTACGCATTTCTTCTCCTTACACGAGGCATCACAACAACGTTTCACCGGGCAACGCCGATCAACTGCTGTTTGTGTATGAGAAATCGGTTGGAAACTTTCCTCATGTCAGCACGTCGTAGCTGTCGCCACCGGTGCCAACCTTGTGTGAATGCTCTGAAAAGCGAATCATTTGCATATCACAGCATATTCTTCCTGTCGGCTAAATTTCGCTTCTGTAGCACGTCATCTTCGTGGTGTAGCAATTTTAACGGCCAGTAGTCCAGATGAATAATCGGAAATGAATATTCGTGAAAGTAGTCTTCGGAAAATTGCGTCCGGGTCCGGGCCTGGAAGCAAGTCGGCCGAGACGACGCGGAAGAGCCCGACGCCCGCGCCATCGCCGCCTCCTCCGGCCGGTCAGCTGCTCGCAGCGGCCGCGCGCCGCGTTGTTCCGGCCTGCCGGCTATTCATAGGCTGCGCGAGCCGCGGCCGTCCGCACGAATGCGCGCCCTGTTCCCAGAAATAAGCAAACCGCCCCGCGCCCTCTTGCTTCACGAGCTTCCGCCTGCCCGGCGACGCCCGAATTAGACGTGCCGAACACTGGCCACTTCATGCCGTTTCCTGTCCGTTACTCGCGAGCCGCACCACGTCCGCGAGCTCTGCTCACCTGCAACCACGTTTAGCGCTTCACCAGTGGCGCTTTTATGACGAAAGTGTGTGCTTCTTTTGAGCTCTCTGTTTCTTACAATCGCCAAGGGCATCAGACGTACAGAAATGAAATAAGGATCAAAATTTATTAAAATAAGAAAACTGTCCTTTACATAGCAGAAAACCTACAGGGTGGTCCATTAATAGTTACCGGGCCAAATATCTCGCGAAATAAGCATCAAACGAAAAAACTACAAAGAACGAAACTTGTCTAGCTTGAAGGGGGAAACCAGATGGCGCTATGGTTGGCCTGCTAGATGGCGCTGCCATAGGTCAAACGGATATCAACTGCGTTCTTCTAAACAGGAACCCCCATTTTTTATTACATATTTGTGTAGTACGTAAAGAGAAGTATGAATGTTTTAGTTGGACCACGTTTTTCGTTTTGTGATAGATGGCTCTGTAGTAGTCACAAACGTACAACTACGTGGTATCACGTAACATTCCGCCACAGCCGACGGTATTTGCTTCGTGATACAATACCCGTGTTAAAATGGACCGTTTACCAATTGCGGAAAAGGTCGATATCGTGTTGATGTACGGCAACTGTGATCAAAATGCCCAACGGGCGTGTGCTATGTATGCTGCTCAGTATCCTGGACGACATCATCCAAGTGTCCGGACCGTTCGCCGGATAGTTACGTTATTTTAGAAAACAGGAAGTTTTCAGCCGCATGTGAAACGTCAACCACGATCTGCAACAAATGATGATGCCCAAGTAGGTGTTTTAGCTGCTGTCGTGGCTAATCCGCTCTTTAGTAGCAGACAAACTGCGCGAGAATCGGGAATCTCAAAAACGTCGGTGTTGAGAATGCTACATTAACATCGATTTCACCCGTACCATATTTCTATGCACCAGGAATTGCATGGCGACGACTTTGAACGTCTTCTACAGTTCTGCCATTGGGCATAAGGGAAATCACGGGACGATGACACATTTTTTACACGCGTTCTATTTAGCGACGAAGCGTCATTCACCAACAGCGGTAACGTAAACCGGCATAATATGCACTAATGCGCAACGGAAAATCCACGATGGCTGCGACAAGTGGAACATCAGCGACCTTGGCGGGTTAATGTATGGTGTGGCATTACGGGAGGAAAGATAATTGGTCCCCATTTTATCGATGACAATCTAAATGGTGCAAAGTATGCTGATTTCCTAAGTAATGTTCTATCGACGTCACCACAAGATGCTTCACTGCGTGACAGAATGGCGATGTACTTCCCACCTGATGGATGTCCGGCACATAACTCGCGTGCGGTTGAATCGGTATTGAATAGCTTATTTCATGACAGGTGGATTGGTCGTCGAAGCATCATACCATGGCCGGCACGTTCACCGGATCTGACGTCCCCGGATTTCTTTCCGTGGGGAAAGTTGAAGGATATTTGCTATCGTGATCCGCCGACAACGCCTGACAACTTGCGTCAGTGCATTGTGAATGCATGTGCGAACATTACGGAAGGCGAACTACTCGCTGTTGAGAGGAATGTCGTTACATGTATTGCCAAATGCATTGAGGTTGACGGACATCATTTTGAACATTTATTGCATTAATGTGGTACTTACAGGTAATCACGGTGTAACAGCATGCGTTCTCAGAAATGATAAGTTCACAAAGGTACATGTATCACATTGGAACAACCGAAATAAAATGTTCAAACATACCTAAGTTCTGTATTTTAATTTAAAAAACCTACCTGTTACCAACTGTTCGTCTAAAATCGTGAGCCATATGTTTGTGACTATTACAGCGCCATCTATCACAAAGCGAAAAAAGTGGTCCAACTAAAACATTCATATTTCTTTACGTACTACACGAATATGTAATAAAAATGGGGGTTCCTATTTAAAAAAAACGTAGTTGATATCCGTTTGACCTTTGGCAGCGCCATCTAGCGGGCCAACCATAGCGCCATCTGGTTTTTCCCTTGAAGCTAGACAAGTTTCGTTCTTTGTAGTTTTTTCGTTTGACGCTTATTTCGTGAGATATTTGGCCCGGTCACGATGAATGGACCACCCTGTATGTAGGTGAAAACTTCCGAAGTGACGTAGATGACGCTGAGACAAGCAACGTAACATAAGTCACACGAAGTCGCAATGTCGGCATATACCCAACAATGGATGAAAATGTTGAACTTGTGACTTCACCAGATGACGTACCTCGTTGCAGGTGCAGCGGTCGGGCTTGGGCACGAAAGGAACCATTAGAACAAATGGTGCCAATTTCGTATGCCTTTTGTAAATGTGATCAGTTGTAAACGTAGAAGTAATAAGATAAAAGCCGTTCTTATTTTCTGTTTCTTTCCTTTTGTCCCTTCTTCTTTTCTCTGCAGACATTATTTAGTAAAGAAAATGTAGTCATTTACCAAGGGCGCCCAGAAGATAATTTTTAGGTGTGGGGGCTAGATCTGCGGGTACTGCGTATTTTTAATATTTTGAAAGAAGAATGGCGATATTTAACGAGCCGTAAAACAATTTCAGATCCGGCCACGTTAAAAAACTTAAACTTTTAAATCGTTTTCTTGAAAGAAAAACACCTGAACACACTAATTTTGTCTTTTCCATGAGAGTCAGGAGCGGGCGGGGGTGGGGGGTGGGGGCAACCCCTTGCCCACAGGTACGGCGCCTTGGTCATTGACTGTTAACGACGGAATTCGGAAGCTTATACTCAACTATTTGTGACGGAATACGGTAGGTTCTTGTTGTACTGTACTTTGCAATAAAGCACCGGGCAGAGCGAGACTGATAAATAATAAACAATAAATATTACCTCAATGTAAACACATAATTGTCTAACGCAATGAAAATAATAGTGCCTCTTAGCATAAGACTCGGACTCAGAATCCTGAGAGCTGAAGCCATACACGTGGGTCCAGAACTACACCGACGTGAGTACTTGACCTGAATTCGGATTTATTATTGTTATTATTGTTGTGGGTTGGCAGGAGAGCCAACACCGGTTTACTAGAGGAAGCCGAAAGGCACGCGTTTTAGCTCACGCAGGCTGGCGTGAGGTCTGGAACAGGTCAAGGAAATTAGAATTTAGAAAAACGGACGCAGCTGGTGGAATACTTAACTTTAATCCATTAATGATGAGCGTCGCTCTTGACTGTACATTATTCACAATATCAATAGTAACTGAACATGGCGCCTTGCTAGGTCGTAGCAAATGACGTAGCTGAAGGCTATGCTAACTATCGTCTCGGCAAACGAGAGCGTATTTTGTCAGTGAACCATCGCTAGCAAAGTCGGTTGTACAACTGGGGCGAGTGCTAGGAAGTCTCTCTAGACCTGCCGTGTGGCGGCGCTCGGTCTGCAATCACTGATAGTGGCGACACGCGGGATCGACGTATACTAACGGATCGCGGCTGATTTAAAGGCTACCACAAGTGTGGTGTCTGGCGGTGACACCACATTCCTCCCCCGCAAATCGGCGCACGGTTGTGGCATAAGGCTTCCGCCCGCCGTGGGGAGGACCCCATGTTGACGTATGCGACGAGGTGGGGAGCCTAACAACAGGCGAGGCTGTGCCACCCGCACCCTGCCATTCGGACCGCGGGGGATAGGAAACGCCTGAAAACCTGCTCCAGGGTGCACGCCAACATGCGGTGTATGCGCCCGCAGAGAGACAGGAGGGACCGAAGGGTCGACCTCCATCGGGGCGGGGCACCCGACGGGCGAAGACGACATATGGGCCGGAGCGGGCAAGAGTTCCATGTTGGAGGACAACTAGTAACGGTAAGCGATCGGCGGCGCGTGACCCTGGGAGGCGCCCGGCGGTTGCAGCGACGCGTCCACTGCGGGCGTCGCCGGCGGGAGAACAGGCGGCAGCGGCGGCGGCGGCGCGTCGCCATGGGGCAAAATGGAAGGCAGCGTCGGTAACACCTGGGGCCGAGGCGAGCCAGTAGATGGGTCCCCAGGGCGCTGACCGGACGGCACCGTCGCTGAAAGCAGACGGGGAGCGGCAGATCCCGTGCGACGACAGAGGCGCAGCTGATTGAGATGCTGACGCACCTCACCAGAGACCCCCAAAACCAAATACATAGCGCGGCAGAGGCGGCGAAGAATGCCCCCTGCGAGCCAACGCCGTGAACCTCGATAGTGGCGGTGGTAGACAACGTCGCCTGGGGCAAAAGCAGGTGTCTGCCGCTGCACAGGAACCTGATGCGGCGGATGTAGCAAAGACATCAAGGTTCGATGAGGGCGACCGTGAAGTAACACAGCCGGCGAGCGATCATCTCGGGGCTGAGAGCGATACGAGGAATAAAAAAGCAATAACGCGTCCTCCCGAGAATGCGACTCTTTCAACTCCAACATCTGTGACTTGAAAGTCCTGACCAATCGTTCAGCGGCACCGTTTGACTGTGGCGAAAACGGCGCGGACGTCAGATGTTGAGTACCATTGGCCTTGCAGAATGACTGAAATTCTGCGGACATGAATTGTGGGCCATTGTCGGAAACAATAGTCTGTGGAAGACCTTCAATGCAAAAGATAGCAGATAATGCGTGGATGGTGGCAGATGACGTCGTGGAAGACATCCGGGCAACAAAAGGAAAAGTACTGAATGAATCTACCACAACCAACCATCGAGCATTCCAGAATGGACCAGCAAAATCGATGTGTAAGCGTTGCCAAGGGGAAGTGGCTTTTGGCCATGCAAAGAATTTCCGCGGCGGTGCTGATTGTTGTTCGGCACACACCCTGCAAGAAGAGCACATATTCGTAATCGCGACATCGATTCCGAACCCAGTACAGCGCTGACGAGCAAGTTGTTTCGTTCTCACTATACCCCAATGTCCTTGGTGGAGAAGCTGTAATACAGAGGACTGTAACTAACGTGGGACCACGAGCCTGGACTGATCATTATCAGAACGCAACAGCAAAACACCACATCGTACAAAAAGTCTCTCCTGGTGAGCAAACAATCGGCGAACCAACGGATCCCCGATCCATGACTTTGACAAGGGCCATTGCGTGGCAACAAAACGCAGAACGGTAGCAAGGACAGGGACAGCAGCTGTGGCTGTAGCTACACGACGAAAATCAATCGGAAACGATTCTACCACTTCATCGGTTTCCGAATCAATGAACATGCAAGCAAGTTCGGAGGAATCGAATGCTCTATCCTCAGCAACAGGAAAATGGGTCAACGCATCGGCGTTTCCGTGCTTAGCGGTGGACCGATACAAGATATCGTAGCGGTACTGTGAGAGGAAAATAGACCAGCGAATGAATTTCTGCGCTGTACGTGGAGGTATAGGCTTGGTCGGATGAAAAAGCGATGTCAAAGGTTTGTGGTCTGTGAGGATGGTAATGTGACGACCATACAAGAAATCATGAAACTTTGTAACACCAAATACGAGAGCCAATGCTTCTTTCTCGATCTGTCAATAATTTCTTTGTGCAGACGAGAGCAATTTGGACGCAAAGGCAATAGGGCGATCGTGCGATCCATCTTTGTGCGCAACCACAGCACCGATCCCGAAATCCGATGCATCCACCATCAACAAAAGGGGCTTCCGGGGATCGAATGGCGTAAGTCAAGTATTGGAAAGCAACGCCGATTTCAACTGGCGAAAGGCGCGTTCGCATTCCGTCGTCCAGACGAACGGAACACCTTTACGGCGTAAGCGATGAAGCGGAGCTGAAATGGAAGAGGCCTGTGGAACATAGCGATGATAATAGTTAATTTTTCCCAGCACGCTCTTAGCTGCTTCAAATTCTGCGGCGAAGGCAAGTCTTGTATGGCACGGAGGTGCTCGGGACTGGGATGTATGCCTTGGGCATTGAGTATATGTCCCAGGGTAAGGCACGAGTAAAAAACACACATTTGTCCTTCCGCAAGCGAAGAGCATTTTGTCGCAAGACCTGAAATAATGTTCTGAGATTGGCTAAATGTTCTTCTTCCGTCTTTCCGGAGATCACAATATCGTCCAGATAGTTTGCTGCAGTAGGGACCGACGCACAAACAGTTTGTAGATATTGCTGAAACAATGCAGGGGCGGATGCACACCCGAATGACAGTCGTTTGCATCGATACAAACCAAGATGCGTGTTAACCACCAAAACGTGCTGGGATTCTTCGTCCACCGGTATTTGCAAGTACGTATCTGCTAGGTCCAACTTCGAAAAATATTTACCCGGGCACAGTTTGTCAAAAAGATCTTCTGGGTGGGGTAAAGGAAAAGATGCAGTCACTAGTTGTGGATTCACTGTTGCCTTGAAGTCCACACAAAGTCTCAATTTTCCGGAAGGTTTTGGCAAAATTACTAAGGGTGATGCCCAGAGGGAAGCCTGCACACGTTCAATTACACCTTGTGATTCCAAATCGTGTAATCTTTTTGCGACCGCATCACGCAATGCGGGCTCTGAAAAATTTCGGTTGCGCATTGACTTTCAGTTCCAAACGTGCTTTATAGTTCTTAGCGCAACCGAGGCCCGGTGCAAAAATGTCTGCAAATTCGTCACATAGACGAGAAACACTGTTGGAAGGCACAGTCTGGTTCACTGATAGGACCTGATTTACTATAGACAAGTTAAACAACTGAAATAAATCGAAACCAAACAAGTTCACTGCAGAAGAAGAACGAAGGACGTAAAATGACACAAGTTTTGTTTGTCCTTTTTATGTTGCAAGAAGGCTGCACTGTCCTAACACAGGGATCTTGTGAGCCGAATAGCTAGTTAACTTCACAGTTGCGGCACGCAACGGAGGTGTGCCCAGCAGTTTGTAAGTGTCTTGATTTATCAGTGAAACTGCAGCCCCGGTATCGAGCTGGAATGGTATCACTTTGCTGTTAATATCCAAGTCCACAAAAAGTTTATTGTCCTGCTGACGACAAGAGCGACTGTCTCGTGCAACGTGAACTGACAGTGGTACAAAATCACTTGTGACTTGACGGGAGTTCCGGCGATGTCGACGCACACTATTTGTGGGACAAATACAGTCACTGTTAGAGAGAGTGGCACTGGGCGGAGTGGAATGAACGATATGAATTTCCATGGGCGAAGTTTCGCGAGCCTGAGTATCCTTGGTTCGATTCCGATTCCCGCGTGAAGCAAAGGGCCTGGAATGGTTTTGAGCTTTTTCTGGCAAACACTTTGAACATGTCCTTTTTTTATTACAGTAAAAGCAAATAGATTGGCGTGACGGGCAATTCTCACACTAATGTCTAGTAGCACACCACGGGCATGATTTTAGCACTGCATTTGCTTGCCGGCGCGGTACACGTGGCTGAGAGCCTGGCGGCAGCGTCGCGGCCTGACGCGAGGACTGTTTACTGTTCCGTGCAGCTCGCCCGGCGGGCCGGTGAACCTGACACATGGGTGGCGAAGTTTCAAATGATTCCTGAGCAAAGTCAAATGTGTCCTGCCGATCCAATATGTCCATCACTTGTTGAAGGGAGGGATTGACTAGTTTCAAAATCTGTTCCCGTATACGAACATCAGAAACGTTCTGTGCAATTGCATCACGTACCATCGTATCTGAATAAGGGAGTCCACATTGACACTCAGAAGCACAATCCCTAGTAAGGCCTTGCAAGGTTGCAACCCACTCCCTATTAGTCTGACCTGCCCTACGTTTTGTACGAAAGAAGGTATACCGTTCGGCAACTACATTGACTGATTCTTTGAAATATGCATCTAATGCAGACAAAATTTCGTCGTAGGACAGAGTTGCTGCGTCGCGTCGGGGCAATAATTTGACTATCACACGGTACGTGTGCACCACAACGGAGGACAACAAAAAAGGCTGCCACTCGTTACCTTGAATTCTGTAGGCGGCAAGATGGAATCCAAATTGGCGTGACCACTCCGTCCAGCTTTCCAGTGCAGCATCAAAAGGACAAAAAGTTGGTGCAACTGTGTGTTGTGGCTGCATTAGCGGTGGAGCGTCGGCTGCCGCGTCGTTTTGCATTGCATATTGACCCTGGACGAGCTGTCCAAGGGCATCCAGTAAGGCCTGCGTCTGCTAATTCTGTAAGCGATAAAATTCGGACAGTACATCTGGAGATTTACACAAGTAAATCAGGGCAGTATAGTTACGAACGCGGTATTGTCTCGTCGCCAATGTTGTGGGTTGGCAGGAGAGCCAACACCGGTTTACTAGAGGAAGCCGAAAGGCACGCGTTTTAGCTCACACAGGCTGGCGTGAGGTCTGGAACAGGTCAAGGAAATTAGAATTTAGAAAAACGGACGTAGCTGGTGGAATACTTAACTTTAATCCATTAATGATGAACGTCGCTCTTGACTGTACATTATTCACAATAACAATAGTAACTGAACATGGCGCCTTGCTAGGTCGTAGCAAATGACGTAGCTGAAGGCTATGCTAAATATCGTCTCGTCAAATGAGAGCGTATTTTGTCAGTGAACCATCGCTAGCAAAGTCGGTTGTATAACTGGGGCGAGTGCTAGGAAGTCTCTCTAGACCTGCCGTGTGGCGGCGCCCGGTCTGCAATCACTGATAGTGGCGACACGCGGGTCCGACGTATACTAACGGACCGCGGCCGATTTAAAGGCTACCACCTAGCATGTGTGGTGTCTGGCGGTGACACCACAATTATCGTATGTATCAATTACAGTAATACACATTTAGCAAAACAAAGAAATATATATAAAAATGAACACATGAAATTAAATATAGTAAACAAGTTTTAAAACGGCTCAGACCACACTCGGATGTTGATGGACTCGATCCAGCGGAGTGCCTCGTGGGATGCTTGATGGAGCTTCTCAATGCCACCAGGGAAGCGTCTGATTGGACAGTCATTCACAATGTCCCTCATTGTTTACTCTGCGTCCTGGTCAAATCCTGTGGATAGCATTTGGACTCCCATTTCATATGCTGGTATTCTAGATTTGAGGCGTTTCCTGGGCAGTGATAGCAAATCGTCATGAAGAGGGATCGGGTTGTTTTCAGAAACTTGCTGACAGAGGTAGTACAGAGCAGCCTTTCGACGGAGGTCTGGTGGACAGATGTTTGAAAGCACTGGTAAACAGCAAGTAGGTGTAGACCGGACTGTACCACTAATTACTATCGTAACCGAGTTCAGTTGCACGTCTACTCTCTCTATGTGGGTGCTTTGGAGCCAAACTGGTGCACAGTATTCTGCTGCAGAGTATACCAGTGCAAGGGATGCTCCTCGGAGGACTGATGTGGTTGCTCCTGCTCCAGCTTTCTCACAAGGTTCACTCCTGTTTGTATCTTCTTGGCCAAGTTGGAAAGGTGTTTTTTGTATGTTAAAGTTCTGTCCAGAGTGATTCCCAGGTATTTTGGGCTTTCGTTGTATCTGACTGTGCCAAGAGGGCCGAACTCTGGACTGATCTTTGCTGATGAAAGGCGATTAGAGGGGTGGAACAGGCTTACCTCGGTTTTAGAAACATTTGGTCTCAGTCGCCATGTCTCAAAATAATCATAAAGTTTAGTGAGGCTGTTCGTTAGGTGTTCTTCACTTTCAGAAAGGTCTTCTCTCTGATGTGAAATTGCCAGGTCATCTGCATATTGAAATTTTCGGCAGGTCAAATTCGGCAGGTCAGCTGTGTAGAGGTTGAATAACACTGGAGCAAGAACAGAGCCCTGAGGTAATCTGTTATTGAGTACATGCCATCTGCTTTTCTTTTCTCCTTGACGTATTTTAAACCGCTTATTGCTTAACACGTTACTTAAGAGGTTGCCTAGAGTTTTGCAAGGTATTGCTCTCAAAAATTTCAATAATAGGCCCTCGTGCCACACCGTTTCATAAGCCGCTGACTGGTCAATGAACACTACTCCAGTTTTAAGTTTCTTTTGGTATCCAAATTCTATGTGAGTAGTCAAGGAGAGCACTTATTCTCAGCAGCTTCTATAAGGTCTGAATCTAGTTTGCTCGGGTGGTATCATAGCATTAATTTGATCTTGGATTCGGTTTAGAATCATTCTTTTCAATAGCTTGTAAGCACAGCTAAGTAGAGATATTGGGCGGAAGTGTTCTGCAGCTGTTCCCTCTGTCCCTGACTTTTTGATAGCGATAGTTTTTGCTCTTTTAAATTTTTTGGGATGAATTCGGATGATCAGGTGAGACAGGTGGATAGGCTCAACCGCTGCACGTGCGGAGAGATACGTCATGTGGTGACGTCAAATGTTCAACATTTGTCATCCAGTTTCGGGGCGTCTCCCGACGTTTGCGACCCCGTGTGTCTTGTATTAAATTACTTGTATCAACGTCACTACGTCACTTCGGAGGTTTTTAAACGTTAATAAGGATCGCCATGTATTATTGTATTTTCGTTCATTTATTTACTTAGAGACCGTATTTAGTAAGCTACACCTGTCGTCCCACACTAAGACCGTTGCACAGTATACAAGTAAATTGTGCATTGTTGGAAGGGAGTACATGTTCTCGGTTTTCTGCAGACACAGTTCTGCTGCAGTATGGATAACAGGTGCATCACAATATGCGAGTGAAATGGCATGGCAACTGGAAACGTACCCCAAAGTTAAAGTGCGCACGACGATACGATTCTTGTGGGCAAAAGTGCAAATAGCACACAGATTCACTGTGAAATTCTGGCCATATATAGACCAAATGCAATATCGCGTCCAGATGTGGTGAAATTGTGCTAACAGTTTGACCATGGCTACATAGACGTCGATGATACCGATTACGAAATCCAGATATTGCACAATGCGGTTTCCATCTTTTCGGTCGTGGAGCTGAACGAATATCGGGGGAAGGGGGGGGGGGGGAGGGGGAGATTTCGCAACGATGAAGACGGCCACACAGAGGTTCTGGAATGACCCCGTGACCCAGGAATAGACTTCTGTCGTCGACGAATGGAACGATTGGCAGAACGCTCCGACCGTTTCTTACAGAGACTTGGTGACTTTGTTGAAACATACCGTCAAGTATCTGTATCGCTTTGAAGTGTAGTGCAGCATTCATATTACTTGGACTGCCATAATAAAGTGTAACTTACTTTTTTAAGTCCCCTTTCACCTTGCTTAATGGGTGAAATGTAACTGACTCAACAAATGATCAGCAGAAGCTAATACAATGGCTTGGTGAAGTATTCGATACATTTGTTAGCCGTAATCTAAATATTTGTTGTGGAAGTTTTGCGTTTCCATACTCAAAAGAGAAATTGCATAACATATTTCGATGGGAATGAGACATTTTTGGCTTATTTTTTGTATTTTTTTACCAAAATGTACGAGTTACTTCATATTAGACAATAATACGCATGTATCCTTCAGTGCTTTCTAAATGGCCGAGTAGTATAACAAAATAACGGGTTTTGAAGAAAAAAAGAAGATTGTAAGCTACACCACAATCAAAAATAATCACTGAATATAAAAGGAAATTGTACTAACCGAAAAGAAAGGGTAAATTTTATAAACTAAGTGAGAAGTGTGTTATTGTAAGGCATCCTACATTTACATTATGAAACTATAAATTTCACGAAAGGCTTTAATATTCTGAACCACGAGAGCAAATATTAGACAAAAACTTACATTTAACAATTTATGAAATTACTCGTATGTAATGAAACTAATTGTGACCGATTTTATAACTAAGTTCTGATAAATATTAATTGTTGGAAATTTCTAAAAAGAGAAAGAGCTTCTGTCCTGGCCTTTGTGGAACTTTCTTTGTTGCATTGTTTGTTTGGCTTGGGCGTGGTCTTTTTGTGCAAAAAACTTCATTTGTATCTAAAAAAGTGTTGATTTTACAAATTACTACCAACCCGTGGGCCAACGAATATTTTTCCGAAGTAAAGTAAGCCTTGTAATTAGACTGACTTGATAACGCAGTGTGTAATTAGGAATGGGGAACAACACATTAGCAATGAACATAACGTATGCTCAAAAATGCATGTGATGCTAGTTTCACTTTGTTTGCTGCGAAAAATATGCATTCTCAATATTTGACTGATATCGATCTTTGGAATGTGTGGTTCATTATACGATCCGACACCTACGTAAGTAACATAGACCGAATGCTTTCACAACGTGTTTGATACCAGTTATTCATAGTTATTTCTTAAAGTTCCCGTTTTATTGTTATGTTCGTTCCCTTCCGGCGATCCTATGAACGTGTCTTGATTTTTATTTAGTCTTGCTTCCATTATTAACCGCAACGTCAGAATTGTCTCTCTCGTGCCTTTACCTTTCCTAAAGCTAAATTGATCGTCATCTACCACATCCTCAATTTTCTTTTCCATTCTTCTGCATATTATTCTTGAAAGCAACTTGCATGAATGAGCTGCTACGCCGATTGTGCGGTGATTCTCACACTTGTCAGCTCTTGCCGTCTTCGGAATTGTGTGGGTGATGCTTTTCCTCAGACCGCTCGGCTAATCCCGCGCGGCCACAAGACTTCACATTGCTCATGAACGTTACTGTATTTGTTGGATAGTTTCCGATTGCTTCCAGGAGTAATTCGTCAGTTTGGGTAAAGTCTGTATCGGGTATTCTTAATCCCGGCTAATCGAATTATTTAATAACTAAATCTGTATTTCCCAGTCGTCTGATATGTCTCTCAATGCTTTCACCAAATGTTACCGTGACTATGCAGAGGATAGTTACAGAGCAACCCTGTAACAATTTTGATTGATAGCGGTCGTGAGAAATTGTTCCCTACCAGACCAACTGCTGTCAACGCTCTGATATCTCAGCTTCCCAAATTTGGAAATTTGTGGTTAGGTCTTACGGGACCAAACTGCTGAGGTCATCGGTCCCTAAGCTTACACACTACTTAATCTAACTTAAACTAACTTACGCTAAGGACGACACACAACCCACGCCCGAGGGAGCACTGGTAACTCCGGCAGGGAAGCAGCGCGGACCATGACACCGTGACAAGACGCCTCAAACCGCTCGGCTACCCCGCGCGACTCTCAACTTCCAGCTTACACTGGACAAGAGTCACTGTGCAGTGACGAAAAAGAATACCGCCTAATATAGTGTAGGGTTCCCGTTAGCACTCAGAAATGCTGCAACACGACGTGGCATAAACTTGACTGATGTGTGGAGTAGCGCTGGAGGGAATTGACACCATGTACCTGCAGGGCTGTCCATAAATCCGTAAGAGTACGGGAGGGTGGAGATCTCTTCTGAACAGTACGTTGCAAGGCATCCCAGGTATGCAAAATAATGCTCATACCTGGCGAGTTTGGCGGCCAGCGAAAATGTTTAAACTCAGAATAGTGTTCCTGGAGCCACTCTGGAGCAATTCTGGACATTTGGAGTGTCGCATTGTCCTGCTGGAATTGCCAAAGTCCGTCGGAATGCAAAATGGACGTGAATGGTTGCAAGTGATCAGACAGTATGCTTACGTACGTGTCACCTGTCAGAGTCTTATCTAGAGGTATCAGGGGGGGGGGGGGGGGGGCATATCACTCGACACGCCTTACAACATTACACAGCCTCCACCAGCTCGAACGGTCCCCTGCTGACATGCAGTCTCCATGGATTCATGACGTTGTCTTCATACCCTTACACGTCCATCCTCTCGATACAATTCGGAACAACACTCGTCCGACCAGGCAACATGTTTTCTGTCATCAGCAGTCCAATGTCGATATTGACGGGCACAGGCGAGGCGTAAAGCTTTGTATTGTGCAGTCATCAAGGTTACACGAGTGGGCATTCGGCTCCGAAAGCCAATATCGATGATGTTTCGTTTAATGTTTCGTACGTTGACACTTGTTGATGGCCCAGCATTGAAATCTGCAGTAATTTGCGGAAGGATTGCACTTCTGTCAAGTTGAGCGATTCTATTCAGTCGTCGTCGGTCCCGTTCTTGCAGGATCTTTTTCCGGCCGCAGCGATGTCGGAGATTTGATGTTTTACCGGATTCCTGATATTCACTTTACACTCGTGAAATGGTCGTAAGGGAAAATCCCCACTTCATCACTACTTCTGAGAAGCTGTCTCCCATCGCTCCGGCGCCAACTACAGTACCACGACCAAACTCACTTAAATCTTGATAACCTGCCATTGTAGCAGCAGTATTCGATCTGACAACTGCGCCAGACACTTGTTGTCTTATATAGGCGCTGCCGACGGCAGCGCCGTATTCTGTCTGTTTACATATCTCTGTATTTGAATACGCATGCCTATACCAGTTTCTTTGGCGCTTCAGTGTGTATTACATTCCGTTATGAAAGTTCACTACTACCTTGTATTTCGTTAACAATAATCAGATTGTGTTATTCTTCATTCATGGGTCAAATGGCTCAAATGGCTCTGAGCACTATGGGACTTAATTGCTGAGGTCATCAGTCCCCTAGAACTTAGAACTACTTAAACATAACTAACCTGAGGACATCACACATAACCATGCCCGAGGCAGGATTGGAACCTGCGACCGTAGCGGTCGCGCGATTCCGGACTGTAGCGCCTAGAACCGCTCGGCCACTCCGGCCGGCCATTCATGGGTCAAATCTTATACGAAAAGAGTAATATTTTGAGCCATACAGCTATGCACTCTGAGGTACCCTATAAAGAGGAGCAAGTTTCAGTGTGAACTAAATAACAGATTAACAGGCTGTGATAGAATTCCTGAAGTCGGAAATGAAACTCCGTTTCAAATTCATGACAAGCAGAAGAACATTTTTAAGCCTAAAAGACTACAAACCTGTGCACAGACTACTGCTGAAACTGCAAAAGAAGCGCGTCGTACGGGTCAGACTTAGCTCCATTAAATTATCGTCTTCGAAGCGTTCGCTAAAAGACTGAGGCTCACTACGCTTAATAATCTGAACGTGTATGGGTAGTAGAATTCCCTGTGCCAATGGCTGAGGAACACGGGCAATGATTTCCACCACGTGAGAAAATGTGTCCTTGTCTAAATGTCATTGAAAATGGTTAAAAGTTGAAGGTCATCCGTAAAAGTAAACTGTGTAAGCTGTAGTCACGCCTATTCCTATACATAAGAGGTAATGGTATAATCAGCTCTAAATGCAATCGACTGACAGGATAGGCTGTTTATCATAAAACGATATGAGCTTGCGTAGTGGTAACGGGGTGTGGCGCCGTCTGCACGTCAAGAGCAGCGACATTCAATATCGCCCCACCCACAGTGTCTGGAGTTCTGCGTGGAAGGAATTTCCATCCAGCCTGCTCTGACGTCGACCGCGGCTGCTTCGCTGTGATCTCAATCAATATGCGCATCGCTGCGTGTTTTTATAACCAGAATTTAACTCTTAATTCTTAATTCATCATTTTGCAAATCTGATAAATTTTTCTCATATTTTCCAAGTCTACGTCTTTCTCTCACAATAGTGCATGAAGGATTTCACTAGGTCTGGTTTAAAACTATCACAAAACTCTGGAGATCTCTCTCTATCACACTTGTCCTTTTTCTGCCTCATATATCTACCTCGCTGTTTTTCCTTTGACTTGGTTTTCCAAACAACCTAACAGCAACGTTTTCTAATGCCCCCCACCCCCCACCCCCCCAGAAATATTTTATCAGATCCGCTATTTCCTTATACATTTCCTGCATTTCATCATCATCTGCTTGATATGTAGTCCCGTAATTCTAAAGGTTTCCATCCAGTCACTTGTTGACCAGTCTGCTGTGACACTACACGGCATTTAAGACATTCACGCAGGTGATTCTTACAAACATACAGTTGTTCATCGTTCTACCATCCCACAGACTCTCGTATGGAGGATGTAGTAATAAGCATCTCTAGCGTAGAGAAACACTGAAAGAGTTGAAAGCAAACAAGTCCCCAGGTCCGGATGGAATCCCAGTTTGATTTTACGAAAAGTACTCCAGCCCCTTACTTAGCTTGCACTTACCGCGAATCCCTCGACCAGCGCAAAGATCCAAGCAACTGGAAAAATTCGCAGGTGATTCCCGTACATAAGAACCGTAAATGAACGGACCTGCAAAATTACAGGCCATATTCTTAAGATTGGATTGCTTCATAATTCTTGAACACATTCTGAGTTCGAATACAGCAAAATTCCTTGAGACGGGAAAGCTTCTGCACACGAATCAGTAGGGTTTTAGAACTGCGAACTATGGATTAAGGGAACAGGCAGGTTCCATATTCCTAGGTATCCAAAAAGCATTTGATACGGTGCCCTATTGCATACTGTTAAGAAGGTACGAGCATACGTAATAGGTTTCCAGGTACGTGACTGGCTCCAAGACATCTTACGTAACAGAACCTAGTATATTGACATGGACGGGGAGTGTTCATCAGAGACAACGGCATAGTCAGGACTGCCTCAGGCAAGTGTGATAGGAGTGCTGTTATTTTTCTATACAAAATGATCTGGAGGACAAATTCAGCAGCAATCTTCGGCCGGATGATGCTGCAGTGTACGGGAAGAAGTAATCGTTGAGTGACGATAGATGGATACAACATGACTTACACAAAATTTGTAGATGTTATAATGGATGGCAGCTAGCCCCAAATGTAGAAAAATGTAAGTAAATGCAGGTGAGCGGGAAAGACGAACCTGCAAAGGTCGAATATAACATTAGTATTGTGCTGTTTGACAGTCACGTCGATTAAGTAGCTAGGGGTAACATTGCAAAGCGATACGAAATGGAACGAGCATGTAAGGAATGTAGCGTTGGGAGAATTTTCGGAATGTGTGGTCTGTAAAGTAGACCGCACACAGAGCACTAGTGCGACCCATTGTTGAATATTGCTCGAACGTTTGGGATCCGCACCAGATCGGATTGAAGGACGTCGAAGCCTTTCGGAGGCGGGTTGTTACGTTTGTTACCGATAGGTTCGAGGCACTGATGACCCATCAGTTTAGTCTCTACTCCCCAAGCCAACCAACTAATCTGTAGATTTGGGCAACACGCAGGTATTACTTTGGGAACTCAAATGCGTATCCATGGAGGGGAGGCAGTGTTCTTTCTGAGGAACAATAGTGACAAAGATTAGAAATGCGCATTTGAAGCTGACTGCCGAACGATCCCACTTCCGCCAACATATATATCGCGTAGGGACCACGAAGACAAGATAAGAGACGTTAGGGCTCGGAAGGAGGCATATAGCCAGTCTTTCTCTCGCTATGTCTGTCAGAGGTACAGGAAAGGAAATGACTACAGGAAAGGAAATGACTAGTAGTGGAACAGGGTACCATCCATCACGCACCTTACGGTGGCTTCCGGAGTGAGTGTATAGATGTAGATGAACAACGGTGGTTGGCGTTTCTTTTGTTCCTCACCTCAGACTTATTGTTCAGTCACTCAGTGGCTATAATTCATTCTAAACTTGCCTTTCTGTTGATAACAATGCAAACACCTGTTAAACCATGTTCTGAAACTCTTCTTATTACTTTTGAATCATCAGCAAGGAAGTTATTGTTATTTTTCTGTTAACCTCGCTAAGACCTAATAAGTTTCACCATATATTATCTGTCTTGTGGCTTGTTCGGATGAAATATGATACACCTCACACAGATGTGTTAGTGAAGGGTCTGCAGCAGGAAACTAACAGGCCCTATAACGATTTTGTTAAAAATGACAAGGCATCAACCAAATGATTTACCCACTTGATACAGCGCAGATTGTTAGGTCACAAATTTGGTTCATTACATTTTACATTATATAATCGAACAATTACAGTCCATCAGGGTAACTTTTTACCAGTCAGGGTATCTTTGTACGATTTACTACTTTCGTTTCAAATGGCTGTTGTTCCACCTACTTGTATCATTTTTTTGTGATAGTAACAATTGTATTTCCTCTGTAATTTCCAGTTAATATTTCAGTTGTCCTAAAAGCTTTTAGGCCTGTGATTATTCTTTAACAGCACTGGCTGTAAAGAGAGCCTCTAGCGACAGTGATTGTAGTTGAACAATGCCAGGTTGATACTACTGTCTTAATGTTTCAAAGTAAACCTGCAGTACTGAATTAACACTGTTTGTTTTTAGGTCTTATTATCACATAATTTCCTTTTGCCATTATCTGAGTCTACTAAGTACATTTGAAACAGGAAAAATACTATATTTTTTTAAAAGACTGGTCTACATTTAAACAGAATGACAGTGTAGCTTTGTACCGGTATTAAAATTGAAATTTTACCCTCATAGGACATCATTAACATAGATTTTTTGGTTTCCCAAGCACTCCATAACTATAATTGTAAATTGTTGCAATGTTTGTAGTGATGTGTGATTTGTTTTGTGTCCAGTATTATCAAAACATCGAAAAAAATGGTACACAGTTACCACGGTTGGCCATAACCTTCCTTCCAAGACCGCCTTGAAAACATGCTTCTGTTTTTATTCCTCTACGCAGTACAATGAAGAGCAAATAAGGGTAAGAGTATTGATTTTGTACGTATCTGCCATGTTTTCTTAAGACCTGATTAGGTTGCACTAATGATCCTGTACCGTTCAGTTAATGACAGTGCAACTACCGTTCTTTCAGTGAACAAATGAGTTCGGGGGAACTAGTGTAGCAATTTTCTGAAGTTTTTTCTCAAATAATGAATTGAAGTTACTAATTTTTCTACAGATGTTAACTGTTGGATCGCTTTGAAAGGATGCGTCCGTTTCCGTACGGTCACCCAAGACAACACGTACCAAACGAGGTGAGACGTTGGGAGTTAGTATTTGCCTGATCTGTTTCTCAAGCTGTATAACTTTGATCCACTCTATTCATTCTAAACACCTCGGATGATGACAGCCATAATGTAACTCTGCTTCCATTTCCATCATTTTACGCAGCTGATACGGTCACAAAATATTGTATAAGATTAGTAGAAAAAGAATGTCCGGACAAGGCTTGAGTATATTTCTGAAGAATCTTAGATTCAATACGGTTCTAGTGTTGAAGACACACCGCCTGCAGAGATTTAATGTCACTGCATCGCTCAGTCCATTTCCCCGATCTTCCTTACACAACTTGATTTGATGTCCAGCCACTGCACCACATGACGCTTTTTGACCATTTTGTAACTTTTGTCTCTTTTGTGCTCGTAACTACTCCAGCCGCCCACAAAAGCGCGGCGCAGAATAGCGCAGAACGTCGCAAATTTTAGCACAGTCATCTTTGGTGCACAACATGGTTCCAGTATGAGCAGGTGCATCGGTAAAAATGGAAGACGAGATTCTTAAAATTTCGACTGCTCCTTTCATAGCTGTTTATCATCAGAAAGAATGGAGGCGGGAACGTAGAAAATCAGTCACTGATTGACATCAGTGCTGTAATGTCGAACTACAGGACCTAAACGGCAGAAACAATTTTTTAAATGATTTAAGTTTGAAGATGTTTATCGCATGTCGTCGGAAGACCGATGACTTGGCCACTTTAACTGTACCAGTTACAAAGAAACAAGGCACTAGATACAGAATCGCAATGCAGCATAGGATTTTGGTTGGCTCAAATGGCTCTGAGCACTATGGGACTCAACTGCCGAGGTCATCAGTCCCCGAGAACTTAGAACTAGTTAAACCTAACTAACCTAAAGACATCACAAACATCCCTGCCCGAGGCAGGATTCGAACCTGCGACCGTAGCGGTCTTGCGGTTCCAGACTGCAGCGCCTTTATAGGATTTTGGGTTCAGACACGGTCCTGTGCAGGCACTGGTTCAGTTTGAGAAATGATTCATTAAACGTGAAACATTCTTGACAACAGACTAATACGAATTACACAGAACTTAAACTGAAGCCCAAAATAGTTGATGACAGCAGTGCACAAGCCAGACGATAACAATAAAATGTCTTCAACACAACGAGAAGTAATTCAATGGAACTGGATTAAAATCATCTGTGTCCCAGTATACAGAATCGCGTTACAACAATAATAAATATACCATATGGCCTTGGCCGCAGAAAGGGAGACAATATAGTTCCTGCAATCAACCATAGGATACTAATATAACTGTCAGATTTACTTAAGATCATTCACATAGTTCACAGCTAAACTTTAATCTATGGCTATTCCCATCAGCTACTAGTCACTACAACTAGCTACTATTTACTCTCTACATGACCACTTATTTATATTTCTCAATCAAATCTTCTGTACAAACAAATGGTTCAAATGGCTCTGAGCACTACGGGACTTAACATCTGAGGTCATCAGTCCCCTAGAACTTAGAACTACTTAAACCTAACTAACCTAAGGACATCACAGACAGCCATGCCCGAGGCCGGATTCGAACCTGCGACCTTAGTGGTCTCGCGATTCCAGACTGAGGCTCCTATAACCGCTCGGCCACACTGGCCGGCTTACAAACAAATGTCTAGTAGCGAAATGTATAAATGAATCACTCTTACTGAACAAAATTACAAGGTAACTATCTTTTTACAAAGAGCGTAAACCATTTCGATCATGCTCACAGCATAATAGAAATTAAAACACCTTCTTTGTGATACGAGATACAAATCAATCATGAGCACGTCGTGTAACTAACAAAATAAGAATGGCTCACACCTTTAGATTTGCATGCCCATTGTGGCATCAACAACAACCGCAAAACGTTTCATTATAACAACAGACTTTCCACGCATAATATTTCTTCTTAACCAATACCCTTAATGCACTGTACACCATACTGGGTCTGTTAAGAACCAAGATGCAGCCGTCGGCTACGAAAACACTTAGGTTGTACTCCTCTCCATACGCAAAGCTCCTTTCTCCACCTCCACTGAAGTCTCCAACCCATGGGCTGGAAAAAGACACCAACTGCTCATCTAGGGTTTTTGTGCCCCACAGTGACTACGGCCTACATTGGTGACTAGCGATGTCCTGTAGGCAGCTCTTTGGCGTACCAGATTGGAGAAGGCTTACTGTTCTTGACTGTGTACCAATTGGCATCCTGCTTATCCGATTCTGCTCCACCTTGGCTCTACCAGTGGCCCGCCCTTTAGTTGCGTCAGCGTGACAGACTGCCAAAAATGACTGTCTGGCTAAGGTAAATACAAACATGTCACTCAACACCTCAACACGGCACAACAGTAAGTTCCAAGGAGAGAATGTTATTAACCTTGTATTTTCTGGCTACTGGAGATTCGTTTGCAAATTTGATGTATCTCTTCAAAGCATTCAAGCAAAGCATCTCAATGATTGTTCCTGAAGTGTGTTAGGCTCTTAATGGTGCAATGAAAAAATAAATACATGTAAGTATATTGTATTCTTTATTTCAATACAGCTTAGGAAGTAAAATTATTAACAAAACCCTAAAAATAGCCACAGCCCTGTGAGGGAAGCACATTATGTCGATCTTGAACGGTTGACTGTGGAGAACGTAGAGGTGAAGGGGTTGGACGTGATTGGCAGATTGGTGATTCAGTATTTTATTGATGATTGAGTCATAAGTGCGATCAGATGAAAATAAGGCACCACTTGCATCATTGCTGCAGGCATATTGCAGTTGTGTGCAGAGCTCTGTTTCAGCTTAAGAAATCAGACTATTTAGCCTGTTGATTATGATTTATCTTTGCTGATCAGGATATTTTCGAAGCTTAGTGGCAATTGTGAGGTATCAGTTGAACTGTTTAGCATACTCCTATCTCCGGTGACCTACAGGGAATGGAAGCTCCCTATAAGATCACACAAATTCAAGCGAAACAACGACACACAACAGATAACGTCTTATTGAATGAAAACTATTGGAGGGACAATTAAGCATGAAATTACTGGTACAACACCTCACGCAGTTACGTTAATGAAGGGTCTCATCTAACTGCAAAAGGAAACTAGCAATCACTATAACAATTTGGTTTATTGCTATGAGGCATCAAACAAATGATTTATCCGATGAATCAAACACATAAAATTTTAAGAAGTGGACAAAGGGTTGTAATTATGGACTATAGCCTAGCCACAGGTAAGTTCAAAAATGGCTCTGAGCACTATGGGACTTAACGTCTGAGGTCATCAGTCCCCTAGAACTTAGAACTACTTAAACCTAACTAACCTAAGGACATCACACACATCCATGCCCGAGGCGGGATTCGAACCTGTGACCGTAGCGGTCGCGCGGTTCCAGACTGTAGCGCCTAGAACCGCTCGGCCACTCGTGTCGGCCACAGGTTACCTGAAGTGAATACCTAAAAGCATTAAAAAAAACTATATCACAGATATGACCAATTATTGTGCAAAATGGTAGTGAATTAAAGAAAGAACCCAGAACAGCGAGTAAGGACACTAATAGATTCACCAAAGTGCATGATACCAGGTTGCCGGCTGTGAACGTTAAAACTGCACGTCAAAACCCTGATGTAAATTAACTAGCGGCACGTCCCCCTTGGCTCAGTGATTGCATCACTGGCGCATACTTACAACTCTTAAACAGTCTGAATGCAAGACAGCAGCAGTGAGCGTTGGAAATTCTGAGTCCTGCTTGACCTCTGTGCTCCTGGCATCTTGCACGATGCAGATTTTATGGCACGTAGGCATTCCTCCCATTTACCTGCTGTGTGGAAGCGGGGCTCACTGATTCCTATATCTGCTCGGCGACTGCTTTCAGTGCTGAACAAATTTATGACACTCTGGTCCTTCTTGGAAAACTTCTCTGACATGAGCGAGTTAAAGAAAGTTTCCAAGGCCATAGAAAATAACAAGTCCCCCTCACTGTAATAAGATAGTGCAAGATGTACATTTTTCATAGCCTTTTGCTCGTCATGAAACCTATCCAGGTTTGTGAGCAAAACTGAGGTCCATTTTGAGTCATAATTGTTTTCACTCGTCCAACTACATGCAGCTTGGTTGCTGTTCTCCCTGTGACACTTCTCATTGAGGTGAGAGACACAAACTTTGAATTAAGCTTAACAGTAACTAAAATATACTGGTGTACTCTATACAAATGCAGTAAAAAGCCAAAAAGATCTGAGGCGGCAATGTTACGCAAATTCTTTGGCACGCAAGGCGCGCATTGAGTAACAGTCACAAGTTTCACCTTTCGATTGGTAACAAATCTTCTCAACACCTTCCCAACACACCGCTCGATATTGTTAAAATACACAGACTCTCACACACTATGGAAAAATTTGCAAGGTGCGAAATGCGTATGACTCAGGTTAGTGCACCACTTGAGCTTGTTAATAAATTCGCCCTTCATAGAAAGCAACCAACTGCTTTCGTCAAGGTTATTCCGCCTAAACAATACATTATTTCTAAATAGAAAGTATAGTGCTATAATGGCTGCACCACAATCCCGCCATTTCAATTTGACATCATAGAATATGGGATCTTATCCTGTTCTCAGCTGATGTTAACAAGTGTGTCCCCTACAAACCTCTCAAATATTACGGCCTTCGTGTATAGAATATATAAACTTGCCTCTTTAAGCTCGTTCTCACTTTCTCTGGTTAACCCATTGGGTGCTCTGGGCAAGACATCTGCCACAACAGTGTCCTTTCCTGGTACTAACTCTACGCGGCATCTAAATTCCTGGTGCTATACCACCCATTGAGGAAGTCGTCCATACGTTAATTTTGTACTCATAAGAAATTCTAACGCCTTATGGTTGTTATCGATCTTAGTCATTCTTCTCATCAAAAATATCTAAATTTGGAGAAACACCAGTGCCTCTATTTTGGTCACTGAATGGTTTCTCTCTGCTTTATTTAAAATCGACTGCCAAACACTATTATCTGTTCACATATTACACTATCTTGTTCCATCTCTTGGAAAAGTTGTGCCCCGAAATCAGTAAGACATGCATCTGTGTACATGGAAAATTCCTTACTCAAAGCAGGGTGGATCAGAATTGAAACCTTTACTAACACTTCATCAACCTGTTCAAACTCTTTCTGTTCTACTTCTGTCCAACTCCATGCCATGTTCTTACATGTCAGTCGACAGTAGTTAGCAGTCATGACTGTCTCTCTTATGAATCTTTTGTAGAAGTTAGTTAACCCCAGATAGGCGTGTACTTGCCTCTTGGTTGTTGTACTGCATAGTTTTCTATGGCCTCGAGGTTAACTGGATCCAGTCGGATACCATCTGTGGAGATAATGTGGCCAGGAATCCAACCTCCTTATGTCCAAACTCTGACTTACACTATGTGGTCAAAGGTATCCGGACACCTGGCTGAAAATGACTTACAGAATTCGTGGCACCCTACATCGGTAGCGCTGGGATTCAATATGGTGTTGGCCCACCCTTAGCCTTGATGACAGCTTCCACTCTCGCAGGCATACTTTCAATCAGGTGCTGGAAGGTTTCTTAGGGAATGGCAGCCCATTCTTCACGAAGTGCTGCACTGAGGAGAGGTATCCATGTCGCTCAGTGAGGCCTGGCAGGAAGTCGGCGTTGCAAAACATTCCAAAGGCGTTCGATGGGATTCAGGTCACGACTCCGTGCAGGCCAGTCCATTATATGGATGTTATTGCCGTGTAACCACTCCACCACAGGCCGTGCATTATGAGCAGGTGCTTGATCGTGTTGAAAGATGCAACCACCATCCCCGAATTGCTCTTCAACAGTGGGAAGCAAGAAGGCTGTAGGCCTCCTCTGTGATAGTGCCACGTAAAACAACAAGGGGTGCAAGCCCCCTCCATGAAAAACAGACCACACCATAACAAAACCGCCTCTGAATTTTACTGTTGGCACTACATACGCTGGCATATGACGTTCGCCTGTCATTCGCTATACCAACACCCTGCCAACGGATCGCCACATTGTGCACCGTGATTCGTCACTCCACACAACGTTTTTCCACTGTTCAATCGTCCAGTGTTTACGCGAGGCGTCGTTTGGCATTTACCGGCGTTATATGTGGCTTAAGATCAGTCGCTCGACCACGAAATCCAAGTTTTCTTACCTCCCGCCTAACTGTCATAGTACTTACACTGGCTCCCGATGCAGTTTGGAATTCATGTGTGATGGTCTGGATAGATGTCTGCCTATTACACATTACGCCCCTCTTCAACTGTCGCTGACCTCCCTCAGTCAACAGACGAGGTCGGCCTGTAGCTTTTGTGCTGTACGTGCCCTTCACGTTTCCACTCCACTATCCCATCGGAAACAGTGGACCGAGGGATGTTTAGGAGTTTGGAAATCTCGCGTACAGACGTATGACACAAGTGACACCCAGTCACCTGACCACGTTCGATGTCCGTGAGTTACGCGGAGCGCCCCATTCTGCTCTCTCACGATGTCTAATGACTATTGAGGTCGCTGATATTGAGTACCTGGCAATAGGTGGCCGCACAATGCACCTAGTATGAAAAACGTATGTTTTGGGGGGTGTTCGGATACTTTTGATCACATAGTGTAGCTAGGTTGGCTGCGATTTCTTGATACTTGAAAGTTCCAAGCAGTTGACTCAGTACGACAATGTGTTCCACTCAAATCTTTTGCTATGAGTACATCATCTATGTACACGGTCATCCTGTCTCTTAGCGTTTCCTGAATCAAGGCAGCCAACCACCCAACGAAGGCAGCTGACAGAAAATTTAGTCCGAACGGCAACTTTCTGAACTGGTAGCACCATCTGAAACATAAGAATGCCATGTACTGTTGACACGCAGGGGGCAGTTCAAACTCCGAGCAGCTAATGTGCAGATCCACTGATGTTAATACAGGCACACAATGACACTGTTGCAGCAACTCCTCTATTATAATTGCGTAGGCTTCCGCGGCCAGAGTCAGCCGACATAAAAGTTTTCTGGGTTTGGTACCGCGTCATAATGTAAAAACTACCAGCAGTAGCTTTTACATTATGACGCGGTACCAAACCCAGAAAACTTTTATGTCGAACTCCTCTATTGTTTCTAGCCTATCAGTTCCTGTCTCAATAATCCTGCTGCTCTGTTGCGAAGCTAACACTGACCAAATAGTCCCATCCTTTCAAATAACTCATAGTAAGGGTTTGATATATGAGCTGACTGCTTCTGCAATAGCACCCTCTAGCTTATAGTCTTTATTTCCTTCTGCATCTTCTCCTTGTAAACTAATGGATCTTGACAAGGTTTAACGAAGATTTTTCGGTGTTCCTTTATTTTAAAATGGTACTGGGACGTTTGCATTGTTACTAGTGCACGAGAAAAAAAGTTTTAATGTGTGTGAAGTTCCCTTCCTAATGCCTTCTTCGCATCTGGGGATTCAATATGCTGAAATTTCTTGGTAATCTCGTCCTCTGTGTTTAGCAGTTCATCTTCGTTTGGAACTGAAAGTCTCAGAGCTACGTAATAAGATCATCTATCCCTCCCTGTGTAATCATTAACACGCAAGCTCACTTCCTGGCCCTCAACTCTCGGCACAACAATTCTATCTGTTAAATGCATCATCATCTCGAAATTGTGCATAAAATCTAAGCATGATATCGCTTCGACTGTTAGCCCTTGAATTACCATGATGTTTGTGCTGAACTTGTGCCCCTGGCACCTGAAGTAAATCGAGACTTGTTCTTTGATTTTGATGGGTTTACCGCGAACAGCTGCACGAAGTTTCATGTCCTTCTCATTTCAGACCGGCCAACGCTGTACCTGTATAAACACTCATCCAGTACCGATGTCTGTCTTCTAGTGCCCACGGTACATTGCAGTTTTCTATACCCTATGTCTGTGCTAATTACGGGGTAACTAATACTGAGATCCTACACCAACAGAGAAGCTTCTGGACATCAAGATTTAACATCTTTGTGTCCCTTGAATTCAAGATACTGATTTCCGAAGGTGAGGAAGCCAGTCAGCCACGTCTCTCGTTATCTCTTTCACTGTCATTCCTCTGGTTACGGCGTGGGTCTGGGTTACATATCTTTTCCCTGATCACCAAATCCATGGCAATTTTCTCTCTCATCTACCAAATGGCACTCTTGACCCATGAGGATTGTTCCTCTGCCATCGGTTGCAATTTCTACGGGATAGCTGCCTCGCTCGCCAATTCGCATTAGATGGTCCATCTTGTAGTGACCCATACTGAGTTAGCACTAAGAGCATCCGTTCTCCGACAGCAGCTTTACGCTCATAAGCAAGCACGTCAAGGAAACGTCAGAATGCAATCGCATTATCCATTCCACGACCGGGCACAGTAATATCTTTTTGAATTCTGTTAGTTTTGTTTGGAAGATCCATATTAGCTCTTTCTGCTCGAACTGTTAGTTCAAGGACTGGTTACATTTGACCGTTTCTTTAAAATACTGTGTTGGACTACGAAACTGCGATCCTGTATAAGATTCCATCATCATCAACGCTTCTGTTTCTCTTGCTCCCGAAATTCGAAGAGAGACGCCTGTTTGAACACCTCGCAAGTCCTGCACTTTGCCGCAATCACTTGCCTCGTGGCAGCTGTCTCTTCTTGAAAATATCCGCAAACGAAACTGATTTTATAGCCAGAAGACCGTGACCTCTGAAGCCCGTCCTTTAACTGTTCGACCCAAATTTTTGGATATAAGCTGTTTGATCTGCCCGGGACAGTGCACAATTCTGTATGGAAACAAAATATTTTCTAATTTCGTTCTCTTTAACGTCCTGATAACTTAGTCCTACCGGTACAGCTGACTGTACATTCACAGGCGGTGAAACAGGGTCGCCGCGTATGCTACAGGGTCTGTCTGTTAATTCACGCAAGTCCGCCTCTTCCTTATACCTACCTTTTTCACTCATTAACGTCTCTCCGATCCTCGTGCTGTTACCTGAACCACTATTACGTTCTCTCTCTCCAACAGTCCTGTCACACTTCTTGGTGTGCTCCGGAAATTGCCCTTGCATCTGACGATTTTGTTTCTTTAAAAGCGACGTGTTGAGTTCTGTTTGCAAGGAAGTCTTGAAGCCAGTCGCAAATCTGGTCCGATACCCGGTAAACACGCATTTCTTTCACTAAACAGCAGTGCAGGACGTTGTCAAATATCTTCCTCAAGTCAAGGAACATGGCATGAATCTGAGCAATGTTGGCTACAGCGCTACGGTTATCATGGAGGAACAGGAGAACTTGAGATTCGCAAGATCTCTGTTTGCGGAACCTGTTGAATTTTATAGAAGAGAATTTCATTCTTCAAAAACGTCATAAATTTTGAGTATAAAACACGTTCTATAATTATACAACAGATTAATGTCAACTATATAGGCCTATAGTTATGTTTTGATCTCCATCCTTAAATCTGGTGTTTGCTGGTGGAGAACGGTACATTCTCTGACGATTTGTTCCAGGAGAGAGAGAAACTGTATATACGAAATAACTTCTCCTTGCCTATCCCAGTATACAGGGTGATTTTTTCCACAGCGTCCTAACGCTAGCGATTCATCGATGAGAAGATAGCACTCCGTCATCAGGCCACATGTGACCATCCGACCGCCGTGTCATCCTCACTGAGGATGCGGATAGGAGGGGCGTGTGGTCAGCACACCGCTCTCCCGGTCGTTATGATGGTTTTCTTTGACCGGAGCCGCTACTATTCGGTCTAGTAGCTCCTCAATTGGCATCACGAGGCTGAGTGCACGCCGAAAAGTGGCAACAACGCATGGCGGCCCGGATGGTCACCCATCCAAGTGCCGGCCACGCCCGACAGCGCTTAATTTCGGTAATCTGACGGAAATCGGTGTATCCACTGCGACAAGGCCGTTGCCGATGAGAAGATAAGAAACAAAAAATGAACTTATGTCCGGAAACGCTTTGTTTTCGTGCTAGAGACCCTTTGTTCAATCGTACAGTGTTACAGAGATTGAAGTCTAATACGCCGTATACCATGCAGTCACAGTTCCAGTTTGCATGGTTTCCTCGTAGAGGATGGTGCTGTTCCTCATACGTCTTGCACTAGCGCCCTCTCCTGCCATAGTAATTGGTAATGTCGTGTCCGATTCACTTCTCTTTCTGACTCCCCTTGTAGTGGATATGATACAACGTTGTTGGTTGTTGGTTGTTTTTGGGGAAGGAGACCAGACAGCGTGGTCATCGGTCTCATCGGATTAGGGAAGGATGGGGGAGGAAGTCGGCCGTGCGCCCTTTCAGAGGAACCATCCCGGCATTTGCCTGGAGCGATTTAGGGAACTCACGGAAAACCTAAATCAGGATGGCCTGACGCGGGATTGAACCGTCGTCCTCCCGAATGCGAGTCCAGTGTTACAACGTTGTCCACAATGGTTCCGCATTCGAATCGAGAGCTTGCTGACATGGTGGCTGTATGACTGAATAAATGCACTCTAGCACGGAAACCATGCATTTCCGAGCATAAGCTCATTCGACCTTTTTTGCTCTGTATCCTCTCATCGATCAATTCCTACAGAAAGGCAAATGGCAACGGGCGGCGGGCAGCAAGGTTGTGTGAGGAGACCTATACCCGCCGACAACAACCACAGCATTCTACATGTGCAACAGTGTTCCGCTGTTTGTCTGACACGGAGTCGTTTCAGGAAAGAGAATTTCATGAAGGACATACCCGAAAAGTTCGGACACCAGACTTCGAGGTAAATGTGATTAACACTGTGAAAGGCGACCGCCGTGTCAGTACCTGGCAGTTGGCCCGCCATTTCAGGGTAAGCCAGACGACCGAGTGAAACATTTTCCATGACAATTGTTACTATACTTATCACTTAAGTATCTTCAACTTTCATAAAAGTTATCTGTGGGGTAGTATGAGGAACCGTTGTGGTGTAGTGACAGTATCGGTGCAGCCGGAATATGTGCTCCGAGATAACTGGTAACCGTATTTTGGGACCAGGCCTCCTTCCACATCGCCTAACAGGCCGGAAGTATCGGCGTTTCTTGCGGGTGACTTTACCATTCATGATTCGAAGGATTATGTGGCTGCTACATGATGGTGATCCAGCCCACTTGGCCGTTACCGTACGGACGCATCTCACTCGTGTCTTCCCTGGTAGATGGATCGGACGAGGGAATCCAGTTGCATGAGCTGCTCGTCCACTGCATCTCGACCCGTGCGCTCCCTGGTTACGGGTCCATCTCAAAAGTATCGTGAATGCAGAACTCATTCCAGAGACACTGGAGCAGCGTATTAGTGCTGCCTTTGACACTATTCGGATGCAGCCTGGCCTATGTGAACTTATGAGATAGAACATGCTGCGCCGCGTACATGCATGAATTGAGGCACATGGAAACCGTTTTCAACACATACTGTAACCATGGTTGCATGGTACAGCGCGTATTAGACCTCAGTCTCTGTAACACTGTATGACTGAATAAATGCACTCTAGCACGGAAACCATGCATTTCCGAGCATAAGCTCATTAGACCTTTTTTGCTCTGTATCCTCTCATCGATCAATTCCTAGAGTTTGTGCACGGTGGGAAGAATCAACCTGTATATCGAAAAACTCTCCGAGAGTTGTCCTCTGAACTTTACTTTGCATTTGATGTTGTACAAGATGACTTGCACCAACCTGTACCCTTTTTCGCTGAGTGTTAGTTCCCTTAATAGTCCAAAGAGAGTGGTTCTACCCACTGACTCGTACGGCTTTTGGAACCGTTCGAAGGTAGCTACAAACTGTTTGAACGATGTCCTGAGGTTATTATTGTTCAATGCAGGATCTAGATCCTCTAAAGCACGCTTGATATTTTCCAGCAGTCTTGTTACATGTCATTCAAGAATTTTGGAAAAGAGTTTATATGTGGCTCTAAAGCCGTCGGCACACGGACCGTGCTGTCGAGCGTCAACGTTGAGCGTGCGAAGGTCAACGTGCTGCTGAACGCTCAGAAACGATGCGAGATGTGCATACGATCCGTGGGCCCCAACGTGATACACGCGATCGCAACGCACTCTGGCGGCAGTTGCGGGAAGTTTCTAGTTCGTAAATCACACTGTTTACTAAACGGGCGCGCGTAAAATTCCCACTTTAGCTCTATTAAAAAGCACATTTCCTCCATTGTCCACGAAAAGTAAAGTACCATGTCCAATCAATAAGGACATAGGCTTATAAAAGTTCCACTACAAACAGTGCGATACAAATTTGCAATACTTCTTCACATAAGATAAACATCATTCCCACATTTTAGTAAAACTCTAAGGTCAGTCTTACTTGATCACTGTTCGTACCCAGTAGCAGAATCTTTGCAACATGTGAATTGCGAAGCGTAAAAGGGAAAAGAGCAAAGTATCTTTATACAAGTAGCACAAGCTGTCCTGTAGATTAAGCCAATCGAACAAAGTGACCCCTCAAAAAAAAGGTGAACTTACATTTACATAACATCAAATATTATAGTATATACTTATATTAAACCAATAATAAAGTATGAGAACCTAATAAAAACGTGAATGTTAGGAAAAAAAATTTGATGTGTCGAGACACGAACCACTGCCCCAACGCACAGCTCCATTACGAAGAGTGACGCTACTCATTACGCTAAACCAACGTCACAGACTGAGTCATTATTCATACTATATTACGGAAGATGAAAATCTTAATTGTAGATATGTTACTAACTGAAATTTAGCTATAACAAATTATACCAAGAACAATGCGTTTTGGGTGGATCTTCAGTATGTAGCTGCTTTCAAATAGCCTACTCTCATAATACGCAAGTTACAATAATTCTTTTGCCACGAATATGATGTTTCTCATTATTTTATTGCAACGAATCACAAAGTTAACAACGGGTTATCCAGTGATTCTCAATTTGCTGGTGCTCAGAAACGGCATATATACATAAAGGCTTGAAATGAATGCCAATATGGCGCCTCACAACTCTGTACTCAAGGGAGACGGCGTGCGTGTGACGTAGGTGGCGTTGTGCCATCTCATTGGTCAACGCTCAGACGCACGCTCAGAATATCTGATAGGCCAGATATTGCTCCGCACGTTCGGAAAGACTCCCGTACGTGCTATTCCACGCTATGACGTCAGAAACTCGCCACGCTCAACGCTCAACGTTCGGATGCACGGTCCGTGTGCCGACGGCTTAAGGGGTAAAATGAAAATGCGAGGGACGTCCAATAAATAATGCAACACTTTTTTTCTGGAAGCAGGGTGGTTTGATTCAGTATTCCAATACATCGCATTATTCAGCACTCTTTTGACGACAAAACCCTTCTTTTTAAAATTATTTCCGTTCAATGGGGCGGCGTTACATGACCTCGAAGGGAGGGCCTGTACGCCTACATGTACCACTCTACTGGTCGATGTCGGAGCCAACGTGTTGTTGCATCAGTAACCTCACCGTCATGCATATATTGCTTTCCGAGGAGTGCATCCTTCATTGAGCCAAACACATGGAAGTCGAAAGGTGCGAGATCCGGGCTGTAGGGTGGATGAGGCAGGACAGTCCAGCGAAGTTTTCTGAACTCCTCTCGGGTGCGCAGACTTGTGTGAGGCCTTGCCATTGTCAAGGAGATGGTCGTTCGCATTTTTGTGGCGACGAACACGCTGAAGTCTTTTCTTCAGTTTCCTGAGGGTAGCACAATACACTTGAGAGTTGATGGTTGCACCATGAGGAAGGATATCAAACAGAACAACCCCTTCGGAGACCCAGTAGACTGTCGGTATGATCTTACCGGGTGAGATTGCGGCTTTAGACTTATTCTTCGAAGGAGTGGTGGTGTGGCGCCTCCCTATGGATTGACATTTTGTTTCCGACTCGAAGTGTTGAACCCATGTTTAATTGCTTGTGACGATGTTCGAGAAAAAAGTGTCACCATCAGCCTCATAATGCGCAAGCAGCTTCGCACAGATGGTCCTTTGTCGCTTCTGTTAGGCGGTGAGGAACCTGGGGCACACACCTGACAATACTTTTCTGGTGAGCGAGTGTGTCAGCAGTACCAACAGAGATGTCCAGTTGTGCAGCGAGATGTTTAATTCTGATCCGTCGACCGCCTTGAATGATACAGTCCACACGTTCCATGATTGCGAGAGTCACAGCTGTTTGCATCCGGCTGGCACAAGAGAGATCGGAAAGGTTTGCGCGACGTCGTTGTGATGACAATAGACGCCTCGCCAAGCGACTCACCGTGCTTTTGTTGATGGCAGGTGTCCGTAGACATTCTGCAAGCGTCTATGAATATCTGCGATGCTCTGGTTTTCCGCCAAAAGAAGCTCAATGGCAGATCCTTGCTTGGAACACATCTCCGTTACAGGCGCCACTTTGAAGGGTACGTATAGCGCCGCCACCTAGCGAAACTTCATGAAACTGAAGGGGTGAAGCTGGAATATTCCGCGATGTCCCACAAGGAATTCCGCATTTTTTCAACCGAAAATGGCCGAGTTTTCGTGTTTCTAGTTTTTTTTTTTTTTTTTTTTTTTCATCAGTCTACTGACTGGTTTGATGCGGCCCGCCACGAATTCCTTTCCTGTGCTAACCTCTTCATCTCAGAGTAGCACTTGCAACCTACGTCCACAATTATTTGCTTGACGTATTTCAATCTCTGTCTTCCTCTACAGTTTTTGCCCTCTACAGCTCCCTCTAGTACCCTGGAAGTCATTCGCTCATGTCTTAGCAGATGTCCTATCATCCTGTCCCTTCTCCTTATCAGTGTTTTCCACATATTCCTTTCCTCTCCGATTCTGCATAGAACCTCCTCATTCCTTACCTTATCAGTCCACCTAATTTTCAACATTCGTCTATAGCACCTCATCTCAAATGCTTCGATTCTCTTCTGTTCCGGTTTTCCCACAGTCTATGTTTCACTACCATACAATGCTGTAATCCAGACGTACATCCTCAGAAATTTCTTCCTCAAATTAAGACCCGTATTTGATATTAGTAGACTTCTCTTGGCCAGAAATGCCTGTTTTGCCATAGCGAGTCTGCTTTTGATGTCCTCCTTGCTCCGTCCGTCATTGGTTATTTTACTGCCTAGGTAGCAGAATTCCTTAACTTCATTGACTTCGTGACCATCAATCCTGATGTTAAGTTTCTCGCTGTTCTCATTTCTACTACTTCTCATTACCTTCGTCTTTCTCCGATTTACTCTCAAACCATACTGTGTACTCATTAGACTGTTCATTCCGTTCAGCAGATCATCTAATTCTTCTTCACTTTCACTCAGGATAGCAATGTCATCAGCGAATCGTATCATTGATATCCTTTCACCTTGTATTTTAATTCCACTCCTGAACCTTTCTTTTATTTCCATCATTGCTTCCTCGATGTACAGATTGAAGAGTAGGGGCGAAAGGCTACAACCTTGTCTTACACCCTTCTTAATACGAGCACTTCGTTCTTGATCGTCCACTCTTATTATTCCCTCTTGGTTGTTGTACATATTGTATATGACCCGTCTCTCCCTATATTTTTCAGAATCTCGAACAGCTTGCACCACTTTATATTGTCGAACGCTTTTTCCAGGTCGACAAATCCTATGAAAGTGTCTTGATTTTTCTTTAACCTTGCTTACATTATTAGCCGTAACGTCAGAATTGCCTCTCTCGTCCCTTTACTTTTCCTAAAGCGAAACTGATCGTCACCCAGAGCATTCTCAGTTTTCTTTTCCATTCTTCTGTATATTATTCTTGTAAGCAGCATCGATGCATGAGCTGTTAAGCTGATTGTGCGATAATTCTCGCACTAGTCAGCTCTTGCCGTCTTCGAAATTGTGTGGATGATGCTTTTCCGAAAGTCAGATGGTATATCGCCAGATTCATATATTCTACACACCAACGTGGATAGTCGTTTTGTTGCCATTTCCCCCAATGATTTTTGAAATTCAGATGGAATGTTATCTATCCCTTCTGCCTTATTTGACCGTAAGTCCTCCAAAGCTCTTTTAAATTCCGATTCTAATACTGGATCCCCTATCTTTTCTAAATCGACTCCTGTTTCTTCTTCTATCACATCAGAAAAATCTTCACCCTCATAGAGGCTTTCAATGTATTCTTTTCACCTATCTGCTCTCTCCTCTGCATTTAACAGTGGAATTCCCGTTGCACTCTTAATGTTACCACCGTTGCTTTTAATGTCACCAAAGGTTGTTTTGACTTTCCTGTATGCTGAGGCTGTCCTTCCGACAATCATATCTTTTTCGATGTCTTCACATTTTTCCTGCAGCCATTTCGTCTTAGCTTCCTTGCACTTCCTATTTATTTCATTTCTCAGCGACTTGTATTTCTGTATTCCTGATTTTCCCGGAACATGTTTGTACTTCCTCCTTTCATCAATCAACTGAAGTATTTCTTCTGTTAGTCCGCAGCTCGTGGTCGTGCGGTAGCGTTCTCGCTTCCCGCGCCCGGGTTCCCGGGTTCGATTCCCGGCGGCGTCAGGGATTTTCTCTGCCTCGTGATGACTGGGTGTTGTGTGATGTCCTTAGGTTAGTTAGGTTTAAGTAGTTCTAAGTTCTAGGGGACTGATGACCATAGATGTTAAGTCCCATAGTGCTCAAAGCCATTTGTTTCTTCTGTTACCCATGGTTTCTTCGCAGCTACCTTCTCTGTACCTATGTTTTCCTTCCCAACTTCTGTGATGGCCCTTTTTAGAGATGTCCATTCCTCTTCAACTGTACTGCCTACTGCGCTATTCCTTATTACTGTATCTATAGCGTTAGAGAACTTCAAACGTATCTCGTCATTCCTTAGTACTTCCGTATCCCACTTCTTTGCGTATTGATTCTTCCTGACTAATGTCTTGAACTTCAGCCTACTCTTCATCACTACTATATTGTGATCTGAGTCTACATCTGCTCCTGGGTGCGCCTTACAATCCAGTATCTGATTTCGGAATCTCTGTGTGACCATGATGTAAACTAATTGAAATCTTCCCGTATCTCCCGGCCTTTTCCAAGTATACCTCCTCCTCTTGTGATTCTTGAACAGGGTATTCGCTATTACTAGCTGAAACTTGTTACAGAACTCAATTAGTATTTCTCCTCTTTCATTCCTTGTCCCAAGCCCATATTCTCCTGTAACCTTTTCTCCTACTCCTTCCCCTACAACTGCATTCCAGTCGCCCATGACTATTAGATTTTCGTCCCCCTTTACATACTGCATTACCCTTTCAATATCCTCATACACTTTCTCTATCTGTTCATCTTCAGCTTGCGACGTCGGCATGTATACCTGAACTATCGTTGTCGGTGTTGGTCTGCTGTCGATTCTGATTAGAACAACCCGGTCAGTGAACTGTTCACAGTAACACACCCTTTGCCCTACCTTCCTATTCATAACGAATCCTACACCTGTTTTACCATTTTCTGCTGCTGTTGATGTTACCCGATACTCATCTGACCAGAAATCCTTGTCTTCCTTCCACTTCACTTCACTGACCCCTACTATATCTAGATTGAGCCTATGCATTTACCTTTTCAGATTTTCTAGTTTCCCTACCACGTTCAAGCTTCTGACATTCCACGCCCCGACTCGTAGAACGTTATACTTTCGTTGATTATTCGATCTTTTTCTCATGGTAACCTCCCCCTTGGCAGTCCCCTCCCGGAGATCCGAATGGGGGACTATTCCAGAATCTTTTGCCAATGGAGAGATCATCATGACACTTTTTCAATTACAGGCCACATGTCCTGTGGATACACGTTACGTGTCTTTAATGCAGTGGTTTCCATTGCCTTCTGCATCCTCATGTCGTTGATCATTGCTGATTCTTACGCCTTTAAGGGCAATTTCCCGCCCCTAGGGCAATAGAGTGCCCTGAACCTCTATCCGCTCCTCCGCCCTCTTTGACAAGGCCGTTGGCAGAATGAGACTGACTTCTTATGCCGGAAGTCTTCGGCCGCCAATGCTGATTATTTATCAAAATTTTGGCAGTGGCGGGGATCGAACCCGGGACCGAAGAGGTTTTGATTATGAATCAAAGACGCTACTCCTCGACCACGGGTTAAGTAATAAATTGTGCAGTAAATTTTTATAGAATTAAATAAGAACCCTGAAATACTGTATTCGTTCGAAAACTGCTCTAAAATGATATTTGTGCGGGTTAGTTATCAGAAAATGCCAACGGCCTTGCCGCAGTGGTAACACCGGTTCCCGTCAGATCACCGAAGTTAAGCGCTGTCGGGCTGGGCTAGCCCTTGGATGGGTGACCATCCGGTCTGCCGAGCGCTGTTGGCAAGCGGGGTGCACTCAGCCCTTGTGAGGCACACTGAGGAGCTACTTTATTGAGAAGTAGCGGTTCCGGTCTCGTAAACCGACATACGGCTGGCAGAGCGGTGTGCTGACCACATGCCCCTCCATATCCGCATCCAGTGACGCCTGTGGGTGAGGATGACACGGCGGCCGGTCGGTACCGTTGGGCCCTCATGGCCTGTTCGAGAGGAGTTTAGTTTTAGTTTTTAGTTATCAGAAAATATCCCCTGGTAGGTCCCACACCCCAGATTTAGACTACCGACAGCACATACAGCCCTGATGTGTGGTATCGATAGATACAATATTCTCCTGAAATTCACAGGCTGAGTCTCATTTCGTGACTGGTCCAGGTACAAACGTTCCCCCAAGAGAAAGCAATAAAACATGCACGTAGCCTTAACCTCGCTGCGCTCATCGCGCGGCGTAGACGGCGTCCAGACGGTGAACCACCTGTGGTGGTGTCTGCGAGGCGAATGAACGCTGCAGGTTCTCGGCGCGGCGGAAGTGTGTCAAGGGGCGCGGCCCACATCGGCGCCCCTCTCCCTGCTCTCCGGTCCAGGGCTGCATCGACCGCCCGCCCTGCGGCTGCCACGTGCCGACGCCGTCTCCCGCATTGATTCCCGCGGGCCGGGGGCGCCACCACCTCCGCTCCTCAGGTCGTCACCGCTCCCTGCGTCTCTCAGAGGCGCACTTCTCAGTCGCGCTGCTGATGACCCTTCATCCCTTCGTGGCTAAACAAACTGCCCATGACTCCAGAAGCGCGATTTCAGTACATACGGATCATACGAGGCAAGTCTAGCCTGTATGATTACTAAGCTTCTGACGCACAATGATAAGTTTTTTTCGACAAAGTTGGCAGTACTGCGTCCAAAGATAATGTGTTTGCAGAAGACGTACGATCGTTTCTCTCACGAGGAGAGGTACCCAGCTGAGGGATATACTATTAATGTGGTATTGCAGGTGAATGTCCAAGATATCACACTATGTAGCCATTCACCCTGGAGGGCAATAGTTTGCAAGTAATCGACGAAAAAGTTTTTGGAATTTCATGTAATGCTCTACAGTTTCATGTGAGATATATTGCATGGAGTAGTTGCAAAGCGTAATGTTTATAGTATAAACTTTTTGTGCAAGAGGTGTTATGGAAGTTCCTATTTTTAAATATTTATCGAAACGATTTTCATCATTACCTTTACTCAATTATTGGGTTTAAATGTAGTTTTTCAATTTCTGTTAGTCTGTCGAGTGATTTTAATAACCGTATTAACTTTTCAGCTGCTCTCGTTTCTTCTCCCCAACATCCTTTTTTATGATACTCATGTAATTATTTTTATTTACGGTATCTATCGCAATATTTAAACATTTGAAAGTGCCAACCTATCTGTTGAAAAAAACAAAAGACGAAATAATCTACACTCCTGGAAATGGAAAAAAGAACACATTGACACCGGTGTGTCAGACCCACCATAATTGCTCCGGACACTGCGAGAGGGCTGTACAAGCAATGATCACACGCACGGCACAGCGGACACACCAGGAACCGCGGTGTTGGCCGTCGAATGGCGCTAGCTGCGCAGCATTTGTGCACCGCCGCCGTCAGTGTCAGCCAGTTTGCCGTGGCATACGGAGCTCCATCGCAGTCTTTAACACTGGTAGCATGCCGCGACAGCGTGGACGTGAACCGTATGTGCAGTTGACGGACTTTGAGCGAGGGCGTATAGTGGGCATGCGGGAGGCCGGGTGGACGTACCGCCGAATTGCTCAACACGTGGGGCGTGAGGTCTCCACAGTGCATCGATGTTGTCGCCAGTGGTCGGCGGAAGGTGCACGTGCCCGTCAACCTGGGACCGGACCGCAGCGACGCACGGATGCACGCCAAGACCGTAGGATCCTACGCAGTGCCGTAGGGGACCGCACCGCCACTTCCCAGCAAATTAGGGACACTGTTGCTCCTGGGGTATCGGCGAGGACCATTCGCAACCGTCTCCATGAAGCTGGGCTACGGTCCCGCACACCGTTAGGCCGTCTTCCGCTCACGCCCCAACATCGTGCAGCCCGCCTCCAGTGGTGTCGCGACAGGCGTGAATGGAGGGACGAATGGAGACGTGTCGTCTTCAGCGACGAGAGTCGCTTCTGCCTTGGTGCCAATGATGGTCGTATGCGTGTTTGGCGCCGTGCAGGTGAGCGCCACAATCAGGACTGCATACGACCGAGGCACACAGGGCCAACAATCGGCATCATGGTGTGGGGAGCGATCTCCTACACTGGCCGTACACCACTGGTGATCGTCGAGGGGACACTGAATAGTGCACGGTACATCCAAACCGTCATCGAACCCATCGTTCTACCATTCCTAGACCGGCAAGTGAACTTGCTTTTCCAACAGGACAATGCACGTCCGCATGTATCCCGTGCCACCCAACGTGCTCTAGAAGGTGTAAGTCAACTACCCTGGCCAGCAAGATCTCCGTATCTGTCCCCCATTGAGCATGTTTGGGACTGGATGAAGCGTCGTCTCACGCGGTCTGCACGTCCAGCACGAACGCTGGTCCAACTGAGGCGCCAGGTGGAAATGGCATGGCAAGCCGTTCCACAGGACTACATCCAGCATCTCTACGATCGTCTCCATCGGAGAATAGCAGCCTACATTGCTGCGAAAGGTGGATATACACTGTACTAGTGCCGACATTGTGCGTGCTCTGTTGCCTGTGTCAATGTGCCTGTGGTTCTGTCAGTGTGATCATGTGATGTATCTGACCCCAGGAATGTGTCAATAAAGTTTCCCCTTCCTGGGACAATGAATTCACGGTGTTCTTATTTCAATTTCCAGGAGTGTATTTATATGTGCAATTGTGTCAAAAACGTAATTTTCGTTACAAGACTTACATTTTCATGGGTGGTAATCGTCGTAAAAACATTGAAAACATAAATTCTTATTGCACTGTGGACAAAATAACGGAGTTGAAGATTTGAACGAAAGCAGCGAGTGTAAATAAAACGAAATTCAAGCAAAATGAGGAACGGAACTATTTAACAATGAATGCAGTAACACAATCGGAAACATGAACCGTAAGAAATGAAATCGATGTTAATGTATGGATTTAATTAAAATCTCATTCAAAAACATATCAAGTCAAAAAGTATTGTAGGAAGAAAAAAAGAGCGCGATTGGGAAAGTTAGGCCGGCCGGAGTGGCCGAGCGGTTAAAGGCGCTACAGTCTGGAACCGCAAGACCACTACGGTCGCAGGTTCGAATCCAGCCTTGGGCATGGATGTGTGTGATGTCCTTAGGTTAGTTAGGTTTAAGTAGTTCTAAGTTCTAGGGGACTTATGACCACAGCAGTTGAGTCCCATAGTGCTCAGAGCCATTTGAACCATTTGTTTGGGAAAGTTAATAAAGCGATTAAAGTGATGTAGCAAAAGAATAAAAATAAAGAAACTGTAATTAAACCAAATAATTGAATTAAAATAATGATCAAAGTCCCTTCCATAAAGATTTCGAAATAAACAACTCCGTAGCATCTGGCGAGATTCGAACCCGCAATCTCACGCATTTGAAGCTTTTTCTATACCCGTTACTCTACACAAGAACTCCTTTAATATTTCTTTTTTAAAACCGTAGAGTAGCACGCGTAATTCCGAAATATTTTTTCGTCGACTACTTGCAAACGAGGGCCCACCAGGCTAAATGGCTGCGTGGTATAATACCTGGAATCTTATCCTACATCACTGTATAGGTGGTTTCAAAAAGTCGATCCCATCACTGAGAAGTTCACCCCATCATTGGCTGAAAATTTATGTTGTACTGCTGTGTGGAAATATGTGCCTATTCCGAAACTAACCAGCTGTGAAGTGAGGAACTTTATTCCTCTTCTTCCTGCAAATGGAAACACAGCGTTATAGTTTTTTAACGACATCGAAATTGTTTATGATGATGGTAGGACGAACCGTAGCCTGCTAAGGTGTGCAAGTGGTGTCGAGAGTTTAAAGCTGACGGAGAAAAGGTTCGTTATGAAAAAGCAGTGGGTTTCTCTCATCGTGACTGATGAGATGTTGGACGACATCGAAGAAATTATTCGCTACGATAGTCTATTAGCTTTAGACGAAATGAACGCAATGCATCCAAGAATCTATAGATCTCTTCTGAATGAAATCGTTGCTGTTACACTCTTTAGTGTGTTAGCTGTTTACTAAAAAACAGAAAGTCGACAGAAACGCATCTTCACAGGAATTTCTCCAGCGCTTCGAACTGGAAGGTGAACTGGTGACTAGACGTGGGAGGCCTAATACACTCACGAGATGAAAATACAATAAATGCAGTGGATAACCCCTTCTCACTGTCACAGAAAAAGATCCAAAACCGCTGTTTCGGCCCGAAAAGTCATTCCCTCTTTCTTTTGGGACAGTAAAGGGATTCTCACTGAATTTTTGCACCTGGTAGAAACAATTAATTCTGCCCGATACTGCAGAAATCCAAAAAAAGTATGGAGGCCGATACAGAACAAAAGAGGGGGAATGTTAACGAAGGGTGAACTTGTTGGATGATAATGCATGTCCCTACACGCCACAAAGCAAGTCTTGGATTGATTCAGTTGGTATATCATCAACCGCCTAGCTCATAGCCCACATCTAGCATCTCCAGAGTTTCATATTTTAACTTTCCTGAAGTTGTTTAAGAATGCAAATGTAGAAAGTTTTCTACCAACGACGGATTACAGAGTGCTCAGCGAGACAATTTTTTGACGAAAGTGTCAGAATACTCACTCCTTGGCTTTGTATTGTGACCAAAGAAGAGTATGTTGAAAAACAGTGTTTGATACACATCTGTGAATATGTAAATTTTTCGTAAATGTATTACCTGTTTGATTCTTAAAACAATGACTAGTGTTAATTCCTGGACATGTCTCTTACTGTAGCGGCTTGCGACCTCTGTTATGTATATAGAATTATTAGTTTCCATCGCTATTTCCATGAAGACAATGAAAAAATCACACATATTGTCAACCAAAGACTTCAGTGGTAGGCACATATACAGATGTTTGGTTTTTGCCTCACAGAATTATTCTGATTGACATAATTAAATGAACTGTTGGTAATTAAGACTGTAACATCACCAAGTCAGCAAGCAACAAATGTCAGAGTGACATCAAGTGCATTACATGCTTAGATATGCATACGATTAAAATGTCAGTGAAACCTGCACAAACTATGCATGAATAACACTACCTTCATTCTGTGTATAAGGAAAGAGAACCCAGTGGGTTTTTCATTCAGAAATCGCATCTAAACGTTGTTTGTTTCTGAGATTACCATATTATGGCTCATGTACGAAGGAGAATCGTCTACCTGCATGTGTCAGAAATCGAGAGCAGGAGGATCATGACCTATAGAGACTGTGGTGTATCATTCTGGGATACTGCTTGTGTTGGCATGGATCCCATGAGTGTCACAGATGTACAGAATCTAGTTCAGGAGAACCATCCTCAAAATTTACAACTGAAACATCCTAGTTTTGTTCTAATTTACTTACATATCCTATCGAGATATAATTCAGATTTGTTTGTAAATGAACTTGGTTGTGATGAAAAATAAATAGATTTAATACCCAACAGTAAAGATATATAAGTTTTGGTAAGAAAACAGAAAAAATGAAAATGATATTTAGTGATACATTTACATTTTTAGCTTTAAGTCTTGATAAACTTTCATCAAGTTTGAAAATATGATCAAATAACAAACATCAGATAATTTTTTCCAGAAAATAGAGTCAATCTAATAACCAAAAGAGATGTTTGTATTTCTTACTGTGTGTGTAGTTGGAAAGATTTGAAGAAACACACCTTCCATCAAAACAAGAATTTTACTGTAAGTTGAATGAAAGTGATGAAGAAAACATGCAAAGTTAGTTTGGAAAACATTTAATATAAAAAACATTGGTGATTATCATGACATATCTCTTAAATTATTTTTTTTAGAAAACCTTGTACCAAAGTATGTGATTTGGCTGCATCTTGGTTTTTGCAGATTCTGGCTTACCTCAGAATGTGGTGTTAAGAATGACTAAAGTTAGATTACAATTATTAGGTGATTAAGATGTGATATTAATCATTGAAAAGGGCATAACAAGAGGTATTGCCCATGTTGTAAAAGATGTGAGAAAGCAAATAATAAACATTTGAAAGATTATGGTTCAAATAAGAAATGAAGTTATTTAGTATATTAGATGCAAGAAATTTATACGCTTAGGCTTTGAGGAAATATTTACCATTGAGATATTTTGAATGGGTAGATTATTTAGCTATTTATCTAATGAAAACTTCAGATAATTCAGGATGTAGATGTATATTTGAAGTGGATTTAGAATATCCTAAATAACAGTTCAGTTTATATAAAGATTTACTATTAACTCCTGAAAATGAAATTGCATGTGGGAATAAAGAAAGCAAGTTATTGACAATGTTAAATGACAAATATAATTTTGTTGTTTACTATAGATCTAAAACAATATTTGTCCTTAGTAATGAAGATAACAAAAATACAAAGAGTTTTAAAATTTAAGCAATTTAATTGGTTGAAAAAATATAGTTTTGGATACAGAAATGAGAACTAAAGCAAAAAATCATTTTGAAAAAGATTTCTATAAATTTATGACTAGTTCAGTGTTTGGAAAAGCAATGGAAAATATTAGAAACAGAGTGGATATAAAATTAGTTCAGATGCAAATAAGTGTGATAAGCTTGTAGCAAAGCCAGATTTTAAAGGAGGAACAATATTTAATGGAAATTTTTCTACAATTCAAGTGAATGAAACCAAAATTATTTTTAAAAAACGTATTTAGAGTGGTATGAATATACTTAAATTGAATTGATGTGTGATTTGCACTGTAGAGTTATGAAACCGAAATATGGGGAAAATATTTAGCTATGCCATAGAGATATAGGTAGTTACATTTACAATATAAAAACTAAAGATTTGTATGAAGTTATGAAAACAATGTTTGATAAATTTGATACTAGTGGTTATCCAAAAGAAAATCTTTCCAACATTCCACAAATAAACAAGAAAGTTTTAGGCAAAATGAAAGATGAATATAATGGAAAAATAATAGAAGTGTTTTGTGATTTAAGATCAAAAGTGTATGCTTACAAAGTTAGTGATGTTTTTGAGAAAAAAATCAAAAGGAGATAACAAATTGTTGTGAAAAATGAAATATGTATTGAAGACTATAAAGACTGTTTGTTCAATGGTACTGTAAAATACAGAACTGTGAATTGAATACAAAGCATTAAACATTAAATTTATTCAGTTGAGATTAATACAAAAGCATTAAGTGAAGATGGCAATAAAAGACATATTTTGGAAAATAAAATAGGTACATTTCTTATTAAATAATTAATATATAAATTGTAGATTTAATTTTTAATCTTTTCTTAATTTTAAAATAATTCTCATCTTCTTTTAATCTTTTTCTGTTATGCTCTTCAACTTCACTATCGAAAATAGGAATTTTTGTGTTTTTATTTTGATTTTCAAAAACTAAAGAATATAATTTGTATTTATTACATAATGTTTCTGTTAAATGTTCAACTGCATAAAACGGTGTATCGTTTTCTGAGTCTATTTATAACAAATAAAAATTAATACAAAAATATTTTATACCCTTTCACAACAGGCTCTGAATAAATTTAAATTTTATTATTACATTTTTTTACACATAAGTGGAGGCTCTACTGAAATAGTTCAACTACACAAATGGTTATAATCCATTTAAAAAGTAAATGTTTTATATAACATTATTGGATGGTAATGACTGAACACTTGATATAAATAAAAAATTTCTAAGGAGCTCAATAATGAGTTTAAAGTTATATTAGCTGACAAGAATTTGAAAATAATGAGTGAGTTTGAGCTCCAATTTTTTGACGATGGAAATGATAATCTATGATACAGAAGAATGGAAAACCTCTATGTGAATAATGATAATGAATTTCATCATGTACAATGCACTATGTGAATTCTATGAGTTAGTTTGAAAAGTGTACTTTTATTGTTAATTTTTATAAGTATAGACTTAAACAACATCTAAAATCGACAGTTAGCAACTGTCTCATGTCTACTAAAAATTCTTAATAATTTTTTCCCTGTAGTGGATGTTCATATTCTGGCTCACTTATCAAAAATTTCATCAAAATTTTATTGAAGTCATTAAGAACTCATTAAAAACCTACAAAAACCCATGATTTTTGGGAAAATCGGAGTTTAAGGATGTTGGAAGTTGTTGGCAGATTTTAAGGAAATAAATAGAAAATGATGAAAAATGCTTTAAGAGGAGTGAAGGCGATCAAAGAAATAGTGAAAATGCTGGACAAGCATGAAAAACCGTTAAATTTTCCCTCCATTACCCTACAGTCACCAATTTTTTGTTGAAAACTCCGAGTTTTGGGAAAACCGTTGTTCTTTGAGGAACTTCTTGTTTTTAACCGTTTTTAATTAAATTTTGACGAAATTCTTAATTTTTGGAAAGTGAGCCAGAATGTACAACTGTGTTCTACTCACTGATTAAAAAGGGTGTAAGACAAGGATGCGATTTTTGGCACTACCGTTAAATCTATGAATCAAAGGAGGAATGAAGGAAAGAAAAGAAAGGTTTAAGGGTGGGATTAAAATTGAGGGTGAAGAGAAAATAAATGGTAATATTCCCTGATGTCATTGCTATCCCCCAATGAACGAAAAGAAGAATTACAAGACTTATTAAATGGACTGAACATTCTAATTAGTACAGAATATGAACGGAGGGTAAAGTGAAGTAGAACAAAGGTAATGGGGAGACTCAGAAATGAAATTAGCAGTAAGCTTAACATCAAAATTGATGACCACGAATTAAATGAGGTGAAAAGATTCTGCTGTCTAGAAGGCACATTAAGAGAATTTGAGGAAGAAATTTCTGAAAATATGGATCTGTAACACAGTACTGTATGGAAATGACTTACGAGCTGTGGGAGAACTGAAAAAGAAGAGAATCGAAACGTATGAGATGTGGTGCTACCGAAGAAAGTTGAAAACTTGGTAGAGTGGTTAGAAAAGGAATGAGGAGGTTCTCCACAAAATCGTCTAAGGAAGGAATGTTTGGAGAACACCGACAAGAAGAAGGAGCAAAATAATAGGACATGTGTTTAGACGTCTGGGAATAGTTTCCATGGTACTAGAGGAATCTGTATAAGATAAAAATTGTAGGGGAACTCATAGACCGGAATATATTTAATAAATAATTTAAGACGTTCGGTTCGAGTCTATAGCGAGATGACGCTGACACAGGAGAAGAATTCGTGAAAGGCCAAATCAAAATCGTTAGAGGAGTGATGACTCAAAAAAACGGACAGTCTACAAACTATTGTATTACATGTATTGTTCTTCAACTCATCCTAGTGTCTGAAATTTCAACACTGGTCTTTTCTGAAAATATTTAGTTCAGTATAGCCTAACGTCTGCTTTTTTAATCCTAGCGTTTTGGACGCTTTGTATAATGTAGAGTTACTAGACTTTGAATGGATGGATCATGCAGACGTATCGGACAGATGGACTACGCAAACGTATCACTTGTGGTTAAAAGTTTTGTAAGTGCTGCAAACAAATTCATCATCCCTTCGAAGTTACGTGAAGAGTTATTCAGTGGCGGCATCGAACATGGAGCGATTAATTTGGGTTTGACGAAAGGAATCTTTTTCATCATCATATCACGCCTTTGAAACAGGCTGAGTAGATGCATTCAGAAAGATCATAAAAAAATGAGTCCATTGTGTCCTTGTGTGCTTTGGTTGTGCCCATCCCAGAGGCTTCGTATCTCGGTTGTTGGTGCACACTACTTCTTTGTCCACAAATCATAGATGCTTTTTAAGACGAACATCAACAAAATCAAAACATGGGTAATGGGTTATAGATAGTGACCAAGACAGTGTCACCATCACCTACAGTTACCCTACGTGCTTTCAAAATAACATGCTCTTCTCACTCTTGGCAAGGATGTGTGAATTTAGAACAGACGCCACCCTGGGCACCATTAACCTTAAAACTGGCTGTTCTGGTCTCATCTATAAGAGTAAACAGCAGACCAAAATTAACTCAGCACCATAATGTGGAATTTCTCCCTTATCTGCTGCTCACATTTCTATCTGTGTCTGGATCAATACAACCACACTGAAAGATGTAAAGAATCACGACGATCACCGGCGTGGTGCATGCGCATAAGGCAATGAAAAATAAATAGAGGGCGTACACAGGTCATGTGTCCTTGCAAACGAATTACAAAACAATCTCCCTCAAAAGGATAAAAAAATAAAAAAGTGGTCTGTGTTAAACTACACTCTCAGCTTGATCTTAGAAAGGACTAAAGATTTTGATAAGTTATGCCTTTGATTGGATGTCTGTCAGGACTGCTCTAAAACAGCTAATCGCTATATTGATGAATAATACCAAATTCAACAAAACAGAGCAGTTATGTTAAAATGTTATAAAAAAGATATCTGTAGGGCAATAACTGTAACATCAGCGAACTGCGTGAAAAGTCGGCATTTATACGAGCAGGACTGTACGCGAGAGAGTGAGCCGCTATAAGTTATACAACAAAGAGGTTATTTCACTACAAAGTACGCCGAGGTGGACAGAAGTCATTGGATAACGGCATGCACATGTACAGATAGCGATAGAATCGCGTACACAAGGTATAAAAGGGCAATGCATTTTGGAGCTGTCATTTGTACTCAGGTTAATCATGTAGAAAGGCTTCCGACGTGATTATGAACGCATGAAGGAAATTGTTGTGTTAGGGAATTCAATATTCAGAGTTCCACAGTGTCAATAGTGCCAAGAATTCCACATTCCAGGCATTATCTCTCACCACGGATAACGCAGTGACCGACGGGCTTCGGATAACGACCGAGAGCAGCGACGTTTGTGTATAGACGTCAGTACTAACAGACAAGCAACACTACGTGAAATTAGCGCAGAAATCAGTGGAAGATGGATGACGAAAGTATCAGTCAGGAAGGTGCGACGAAATACAGCGTTACTGGACTATGGCAGCAGACGAGTACCGCGAATGTTTTTGCTAACAGTAGAATATTGCCTGCGACGCCTCTCCTGGGATTGTGACTTTGTCGGTTGGACCCTAGACGACTGGAAAACCGTGGCCTGTTCAAATCTGACCCGGTTTCAGTTGGTAAGAGGTGATGGCAGGGTTCGAGTGTGGCGCGGACCCCGTGAAGCCATGGACCCAGGTTGTCAACAAGGCCTGTGCAAGCTGGTGGTTGCTCCATAATGGCATGGCTGTGTTGCATGGAATGGACTTAGTCCTCTGGTCCAACTGAGCTTGGAGAGCATTTAGAGGCATTCATGGACGTCATGCTCCCAAAAAATGATGGAATTTTTATGGGCCAAAAAGGCCCGTGTCACCAGGCCACAGTTGTTCGTGACCAGTTTGAAGAACATTCTAGGCAATTGGAGCGAATGATTTGGCCATCCAGATCGCCCTACATAAATCCCATTGAATATTTATGGGACGTAATCGAGAGGTCGGTTCGTGCACAAAATCCTACACTGCCAACACTTTCGCAGTTATGGACAGCTACAGAGGCAGCATGGTTCAATGTTGCTGCAAGGGACTTCCATCGACTTGTTGAGTCCACGCCATGTCGAGTTGCTGCATTACACCGGGAGAAACGAGACCCGATACGGTATTAGGGAGGCATCCCATGAGTTTTGTCACAGTGTAATTACAGGTTAGTAACTGATCGAAGGCCACATAGTCATAGTTACCCACAGTCGATTGCCTGAAGATGGAGGATTAATCTTCCGAAACCAGTAGTCTTTAATAATGGACATCTGACACATTCGAATTTTATTTACTGTCGTTCCATTGGATCTATTTATTTCGTAAATCAGGTATGGTTATAAGCCACGATTCCCTTGGCAGTACAAGATCTACTGTAGGTACCACAGTACACACATCAAATGTTGCATCCCTGTTCGCTGATGGAGGCAGCTGGGAGCGGGTAGGACGTGGCTGTGAGCTGCAGTGGAATCCAATAGCAGCCACGGAAAGCCGCGTCAGCAGAAAACAAACAGTGGGCAGGAGCGCGGCTCAGCCAGACTCTGTACTCGCTGCTTCCCTCCCCTCCCCTCCCCCTTGTGATCTCGCGGGCCGGGAGCTGTCCCGAGCTCTGGACAAACTGGCATCCCTTCCTCGCGACAGCAGCGGCAGGGGGCGTGTGAAGTGAAGGGGTGGCCCGCGCAACACTCATGCCCATGAATACCACCCGCACTCGAGCGCACCCGTGTGAAGGGGTGAACGACACTGCCATTAAGTAATACCACTCGCCAGTCTGGAGGGAGGCCCAGTGTGGAACCCCCAGAGCGTGGAAATCATTTGCCCACGTTTTAAGCCAGCTTAAAGACTGCAACTGAGAAATGTTCTTACAAATAACTCTTCTGGTGAAGGAAGTACTCAGAGCCGCAGAGCTTTCGAATCCGAAGGCACAAGCCAAAATTTATTTAAGCTGCCATGACGAATACTGCAGCAGCGTAGTATCTGTCGCGTGTTTTGATTGAATTTACAGATAAAAAAAATTAAATAAATCGGCACTTTTAACTCATACTCTTTTGAAAGTTAAAATAATAAACGGAAAAGTGTGTGTAAGGCAAAGTTTTGCCTCTCTCTGTAATAGAAACGATATGACCTGGACAGCCTGGAACATGTTTTATTTTGATAAATAACGTCTTACACAACCTCTCATATTGTGTGTAAACTATTAACTAAAAATAGTGTGTCACTTGTAATATATTTCTAAAAATGCAAAGTGAACTTCATTTTTCCACATTTATTTACCCGACCAGTGCATTACATGTCATTATCATCCCTTGTACTCAAGAATCTAAAATGATGTCTCGTGCACATTAATTACTACAGTGCTATCGAACAGTACGTCGTGCTCTAGACCACAATGTCCCACAAATCTGTAACACGGCACCTGTTGTCACACTCGCGGAGACGTAAACGAACCAGCATAGCACTTGCGACACTACTGTTATAATAAATTCTACTTGAGAGAAAGTCGCAGAAAGGATCGTTAATAAGGTTTTTCGAAGAATTAGTACGTGGTTCTATGAAAATGGAGTCTCCCCAAGTTTTGAGAGAACACATGATGTCCAGTGCTGTACAACAAATAGTCATCCCAACAACTTATGAAGAACATCAACAGGAGTTAGTAAACATGACAGAACGTTGACGAAAACGTGAACTGGAAGAAAGATGTTACTGGTCTTCTCAGATAATTAAGTTCAGCTACTTTTGCTCTTCGTATACTTGCTAGTTTTGGAAAGAAACGAATCGGTCTCCTGGCATATTTTGCACATTTCCGCCGAGTCATGTCGTACGTAATTCTGGGGTAACTTACCACTAAGAAGTAAAATATTTATTGCACAATAGCAAGCAGTAAGAATAGTACGTGGTGTTCATCTACAGTCTTCGAGTAAATACCTCCTCAAGAAATTATACATTTTAACTGTGCCATCAAAAAAATAAATTCTTCAATTAAATTCTTCATAAATAATTCACAATTTAACAACTATGATGCCCATACCTACAACACTAGAGGCAAAAATGATCTTTAATACCCATTATTCAAGATGTCGGTGGCTCAGAAAGAAGTGCAACATGCAGCAACCAAAATTTTTGATCATTTACCCACTAACATAAAATGCCTGAAAGATAACAAACCAAATTTTACATCTCCTTGACAACTCCTTCTATTTCATGGACGAATTTCTATTCAAAAACTGGTAGGCTCGAAACTTGTTTTTAAGTGTAGTTGCACGATGAGTAAAAAGTAAATAGTAAATTGCAGGAGCGTCTATAGAAAGGTCCCAGAACTGCTCTCATTAATAAACTATCACATTGCCCACATAGTACTAGGGACAGAAAGTTGGCTGAAACCAGATGTAAACAGTAATGAAATTCTAAACTCGAATTGGAATGTATACCGCAGAGACAGGCTGGACAGTGAAGGGGGAGGCGTGTTTATAGCGATAAAAAGTGCAATAGTATTGAAGGAAATTGACGGAGATCCGAAATGTGAAATAATTTGGGTGAAGGTCACGGTTAAAGCAGGCTCAAACATGGTAATTGGATGTCTCTATAGGCCCCCTGGCTCAGCAGCTGTTATGGCAGAGTACCTGAAGAAAAATTTGGAAAATATTTCGAGAAGATTTCGCAGAGCACCTGAAGGAAAATTTGGAAAATATTTCGAGTAGATTTCCCCACCATGTTATAGCTCTGGGTGGAGATTTTAATTTACCAGATATAGACTGGGAGACTCAAACGTTTATAACGGGTGGCAGGGACAAAGAATCCAGTGAAATTTTTTTTGTGCTTTATCTGAAAATTACCTTGAGCAGTTAAACAGAGAACCGACTCATGGCAATAACATATTAGACCTTCTGGTGACAAACAGACCCGAATTATTTGAAACAGTTAACGCAGAACAGAGAATCAGCGATCATAAAGCGGTTACTGCATCGATGATTTCAGCCGTAAATAGAAATATGGTGGAACAAAACAAAATGTCCAGACACTCTGTGACCAAAATGGTACTGAAACAGAGGATGACAGACTAAAGGCAGAAATACTGAATGCCTTTTTCCAATGCTCTTTCACAGAGGAAGACTGCTCTGTAGTTCCTTCTCTAGATTGCCACACAGATTATAAAATGGTAGATATCGAAATCGACGACAGAGGGATAGAGAAACAATTAAAATCGCTCAAAAGAGGAAAGGCCACTGGACCTGATGGGATACCAGTTCGATTTTACACAGAGTACGCGAAGGAACTTGCCCCCCTTCTTGCAGCGGTGTACCGTAGGTCTCTAGAAGAGCGTAGCGTTCCAAAGGATTGGAAAAGGGCACAGGTCATCCCCGTTTTCAAGAAGGGAGGTCGAACAGATGTGCAGAACTATAGACCTATATCTCTAACGTCGATCAGTTCTAGAATTTTGGAACACGTATTATGTTCGAGTATAATGACTTTTCTGGAGACTACAAATCTACTCTGTAGGAATCAGCATGTGTTTCGAAAAAGACGATCGTGTGAAACCCAGCTCACGCTATTCATCCACGAGACTCAGAGGGCCATAGACACGGGTTCCCAGGTAGATGCCGTGTTTATTGACTTTCGCAAGGCGTTCGATACAGTTCCCCACAGTCGTTTAATGAACAAAGTAAGAGCGTATGGACTATCAGACCAATTGTGTGATTGGATTGAAGAGTGCCTAGATAACAGAATGCAGCATGTCATTCTCAATGGAGAGAAGTCTTCCGAAGTAAGAGTGATTTCAGGTGTGCCGCAGGGGAGTGTCGTAGGACCGTTGCTATTCACAATATACATAAATGACCTTGTGGATAACATTGGAAGTTCACTGACGCTTTTTTCGGATGATGCTGTGGTATATCGAGAGGTTGTAACAATGGAAAATTGTACTGAAATGCAGGAGGATCTGGAGCGAATTGACGCATGATGCACGGAATGGTAATTGAATCTCAATGTAGACAAGTGTAATGTGCTGCGAATACATAGAAAGAAAGATCCCATATCATTTAGCTACAATACAGTCGGTCAGCAACTGGAAGCAGTTAATTCCATAAATTATCTGGGAGTACGCATTAGGAGTGACTTAAAATGGAATGATCATATAAAGTTGATCGTCGGTAAAGCAGATGCCACACTGAGATTCATTGGAAGAATCCTAAGGAAATGCAATCCGAAAACGAAGGAAGTAGGTTACAGTACACTTGTTCGCCCACTGCTCGAATACTGTTTACCAGTGTGGGATCCGTAACAGATAGGGTTAACAGAAGAGATAGAGAAGATCCAACGGAGAGCAGCGCGCTTCTTTACAGGATCATTTAGTCATCGCAAAAGGTTTACGGAGATGATAGATAAAATCCAATGGAAGACTCTGTAGGAGAGACGCTCAGTAGCTAGGTATGGGCTTCTGTTGAAGTTTCGAGAACATACCTTCACCGAGAAGTCAAGCAGTATATTGCTCCCTCCTACGTATATCTCGCGAAGAGACCATTAGGATAAAATCAGAGAGATTAGAGCCCACACAGAGGCATACCGACAACCCTTCTTCCACGAACAATACGAGACTGGAATTGAAGGGAGAACCGATAGAGGTACTCAAGGTACCCTCCGTCACACACCGTCAGGTAGCTTGCGGAGTATGGATGTAGATGTAGATTAATTGTTGTTACTACTAATCCGATATACGTAACTTTAAATTAATTCGTTTCGCATGATTTCAAAGAAATAGTCGTTCAAATGATATAAAATGGGACATGTAACTAACTAACGTAGGGCATTGTTCAGATTTGTGGGATACCACGTAGAACTAATACAGGGGGAATGATCACAGTTTTCTTTGCTCCACGGGAGAGGGTCATGGAAATGCTAGGAAACAAGAGCTGACAGACACCTGAAGGAAGGCGTTAGCTAACCCACCAAAGTCTACTATAATAAATCGAGAACCAGTGAAACTCGCTACGTATCACTTCCGTAGGGACCGCTAGAAAAAGATTAAACTAATTAAAGCACTCACAGAGACATTTAAAAAACATTCTTAGCATGATCCGCGAGTGAATGGAACGGGAATAAAACCTAATATGTGCTTTCCCCGCGTCATACACGTCACGTTAGTTCGCGGAGTATGGATGTAGAGGCAGACGTACAAAATACATCCCAGCAGCTGTTAGACTTGAATATGGGGCTGTTAATCACTGTCAGCCATTCGCAGCACAGAAACAAACGTTCAACGGGTGCTCAGCCATTCGACGGCAGTTCACATCACTGGTCACTTCGAATTTAACTCCGATGATATTGAAAATACACAGAAACATAATTTTATTACTGTAAGCATTGTTAGAAAAATAGTGGAAAAGAGTACACTCGGTCAAATAGACAATATGACGAACGTGCATTAGTCTATTATTTAAGTAATTACAAAGCAGTCGTCAGCGTAACTTCACAAAATTATTCTTTGAGTATCCACCCTTCGGAACACTATAATGTAACTTGAACTGATGACTCTCCAAACATGAAACATTTGAAAATAGAAAACAGCCTTTTGAAATTATCAACTGGGAATGAAACGCGTTCGATTAGGGAAACAGTGACTATTGTCTGTAGATATCAAAATATAAACTACACACATTTATTCACTTCCTGCAAGCATAAATTTACCAAATATGGGCTTACAAGAGCCTGCTGTTACCTTAATTGTTCGCTACCGCCCACGTACTGCGTAGCTGCATTTTGCTTGATGACTGTATTTTGTTGTGTTGATTTTACTATGTGTTGATAAGAATAACGAGTATGCGAAAGCGCAGATATTGCTCCAGACTTTCAGCACATCCATTTCAAACCACCAACATGTTTCCTCTATCGGAGCGGTGCGTTTTCCACGCCAAAAATTTGATAGTGTAAAAACGTACGTTGCCAGTAGATATCGACTTATTGTTAGAGTATAAATAAAAAATGAAACTGCTTTTCATCACACAAACACAGCAATACACGTTGACTTGTCCCTCTAGACAAATGTACGTTACATTCATCAGTTCTGACGCACTACATTTTGTTTCGAAGTGAAATACATTATAGTCGAATAGCAATAAATCACAAAGTATGAGACTCCACACCTTCCGACCAGCCCCGTACCACGTCATATCGATTCTTGCTATCGATTTTGGGATCTCTTTTCAAACGTAGAATTTGGGAAAGAAATTATTAATTTATTATGAAAAGTGCGAGTAAATGTGTAACACAATCTGTTCCACAGTAAATATCAAATCTAAATCAACTTCACAACTCAAATACTAATGAGGACTTTAAATTTGCCGCTGATCTGTATTTACTATGTAGACACAGGGGCTGTACAAAAATATGAAAACACTGCGAGAGACGCGTACTTCAACTTAAATGCACGCTAAGCAAGACTGCAGGTTGCAGTGCTGTATTTGACCACGAACGGCAGCTGTGCAATGTCCTCACTATGTTGCAAATGTCGGTCGTGGTCATAACGGTATTCTGTGTAGATGTGAGTACATTATGTCGAAACTAAGTGAGTTCAGGCGTGAGCAAATTATTGGTGCTCGTCTGGTGGCTTCTTCAATAACCAAGGGAGCCAAAGTGTTTAGCGTTTCAAGCGATACTGTGTCGAAGATTTATATCGGACCCATCATCTCATCCATCAACCAGGGAAGACACGATTGAGATGTGTATGGATGTTAATGGCAGTAGTAGGGTAAGGGCAGCACGGGTGCAATTTTGATATCAAATTTGTATGCAAATTAATCAAATTGACAATTAAATACCCCCCTGAACACACCCACACTCACCCTACACCCAGATAACGTCATGTTTTTTCTTAGCCTGCGTATGGATACCCTCATGCCCCCTCCCCACCTCTACCCCTCCCCCTCTCCCATCAACCTATTAGAAGGCATTTCGAATTTTGGCACGAATTTCGAATTTTGGTGGGAATTTCTTTACCACATGGGTGTGCCGATGTCCCACCCCCAACCTCCATCTGGGAATTCGCGAAAACTCAAAAGTGGTGGTGCCCTTTCTGGGATTCCAACTCTGGTCCTTCTGGACAGAAAGCCCAAGTACACCCCCCCCCCCCCCCCCTTATCTCATAGAAACGACCCAGATGCAGGAGAGCAAGGTTGGGTTAGTGAATTTTATTTATTTTGGTTGGAAAACTGAAGTAAATACCTGTCCTAATTACGTAATTAGTCATAAAGATCGAGCTTTATTACTCAACTATATGCGTAGTGCTACACAAGAACTGCCTAAAATAGCAATACAGTTCAAAAATCTACAAAGCCATTTAACTGATGCTATCTCACTGGCAAAATATTTCACAATATGACTAAAAATTAGTGGCAGACGCACTCAAACTCTAGTCTACACCTACTAGCTGGCGGGAAAAAGGCTGGGGTGTAAGGTACTATCTTTATTTCTTTTAATTTTTTTTTCACAGGAAGTATATTTAACTGGCGAGATGCTGGCATTGGACATAGAGGAATGTAATAAGTGTACTACCTAAGCATACAGCTGAGGACTATGTTTACTGCTATTTGATGTCAGCTCGACAATCATCCCGCCGCCCATGTAATCAAAGCCAATACACTCTACAACAACTGACAGAAAATGAATACTCTTCTAATTACATAACGAAATTTTCGTGAAAAGAAAACAGCACTCGTAATCAATACGTCATAAAGCAACACATGTACTGGGGATTGGGAAAAATCATTGTATTAACACAACTGACGCAAAACAAACACCAGAAGATTGCAGAGGGGTAGCAGCTGCAGCTGTCCCCTCCTCGATGGGCACTCACGAACTAATCAACTTGGAGGCAGTTTTATCCCGCCTCCAACTCCCTCTCCCTCCCTCCCTCCTTCCCTCTCCTCACTGTAAGTGAGGCCTGTTCTATCTTGTCGTTAGTGGTCCACAAAGAAATCCTTATGGTGTCACTTATATACTGTCTCCAGTCTGCAAAAAATCAATCACAGATAGACAAAAGGCAAGGAGAGAACATTCCTTGCATTTTGTTAAACATTTCTCTGAAAGATGGGAACGCTCTGGAGCAAGGCTGAAATCCTGGGGAACTTTTTCAGCTGTCCGCTGCTTGGACAACAGGAAACCCGTTGCCTAAAGCAACCACATGAACCTGTGTTATCTGAGAGCAGAGTCTTCCCCTGCTGCGGCGCCCAGGTGCGGCACATAGCTGGATGCTCAACTCGGCGATTATTTGTAGACACGAAAAGGAAATTTAGCATCACCGTCCCACCGTACATTCAGCCCCCTGGTCACGTGCAGCTGTGTCGACGATCTCACACACGCTGGACTGTCTCCAACTGCCACTGCGACACCCATTCTGTGATGTAGAGTACTTTTATTTAACATCAACGCATCGCTTACAGTCGAGCAATTTCTAGTGATGCTCTTATTTTCTTTTTCCTGTAAGTATATGCTGTTATTGCTTACCAGATTAACTTGAATACGTTTGTTTACACCTTGCGACTCTGATACATCCCCACAACCATGTCAGGACATCTGCAAACTGTAGATGTCAGTAATATCAGATGCTAGTAATAAGTTATTCGTCTGTTGGACAGCGTGTCGGCTGCATGCAGCGTCCTGGACCGTGCGAGTATCCTCTCCCTGTACCTACAGAGTGCACACCCACAGTTAGGAAGTTGCGTGTCCTCGGAGTCTTTCGTGGCGACATGATTGAATAAAATATTCTCAGTTTTCAATCTGCATCAGTCCGAATAAAATTCTCGAGCTTTTGATGGCTAGCTGCTCCATCATCAGGAGTAAAACTACTGACTGCTGACTGCTGGGTCTGGCACTGTTTCCTGCTTATATAGCTATGATTATGGCCGCTGGCATCGAAACAACACATGCAAAGAAGGTGAGTTGGGCAGCTGATAGCAGCTCTGGCCTCCCACAGTACTGAGTGACATGCAGAAAGGGCCAGCGCCAGGTTTGAAACTGCCGCTCCCGTCCCCTCAAAGCGTTAAGCATCAGTCAATGCTTCCTTTCGACATACATAGCCCGCCCCCACGGCCTACTAGGTGTGTAACTCTGGTCTCTGTTGAAATTGTTGCTGTTCATTCTTATCTCAGCCTCTTCTTTTATAACAGAATCCCAGTGTGTTGACGCATGAGCAAAGACTCTCGTGTTCTCAATTGTATTTTGTGTCTGTTTACGAGGCAATGCTCAGCTATGGCCGATTTGTCGAGCTCCCTTTGCTTAGTATATCTCTTGTGCTCGGTTAAACACTCTGCAACTGTGCAAATTGTCTGACCTATATAGATGCTGCTGCACCCGCAAGGGACACCATACACACTCGGCACATGAAGAGCTATGTCGTCTTTAACAGGACACGACATATCTCGTACGATGGGAACTGGTCAGAACACTGGTTTCAGTCCATGTCTCTGCAGTGCACATCCTAACTTGCTGCACGTTGCCCTACAGTATCACGGGAAAGCCATCGGCTTGGCTTCTTCTGACGATTAAAAGGGCATTCTTCTTTGGTGACACCTGAAAGCGTTTGCAATGCTCCTTTTGCTGTAGCCATGCTCCCTGAACACATGCCTCATATGCTTCAATTGACACTGTGGGTGGTCGTCGTCAGAAACAACTTTGGCTCTGTGCGTTAACGTGTTCTGGAGTACTTTCTTGGGTACAGGGTGGTGAAAACTACTGGCGTTCAAATATCGATCAGTGTGCATCAATTTCCTGTACACGGAATGACCAATCCAGTCTTCTGCCTTCCACTCAACTAAAACATCTAAGAACGATAGCTTGCCATCCTTCTACATACTGATGGTAAATTTAATAGGAAAGATACCATTCATCAGCTGTGGTATATCCTGCATTAGAGTATTCGGAAACTGTATGGCATTAACAATATAGCATTTTTAGAGGCAGAATCATGTAACGATCTGAGTGTGTATTTATGCTCTACAGTTATGTCTCTCATCCCAGTACCTTCCTGGTGGAATAATGGTTCAGATTTGATAACACGGTTGATTTACGTGCAACATTTCTAACTCCATCCATCTGGAGTGCCAACATGTCTAAACCATACGTTTCTTCTTAACCATCTGATGTGAAACGTCCCCTTTCAACAATTTATACATGACTGTGCTTAAACTGACACACAATATTTTTAGCGCAACGCAATCTGACTTTCAAAAATCCCTACAAAAGAATGGCCCTGACTAACATTAAACTATACCTTTCACAAATCACTTACCTCACAAAAATCTTCGCTGCTCAAGCTACTGCAATACAGCGAGCGCCACTACTGCCAGCTAAATAAAAGATTCAAACTATGGAAGGCACTAACTACTGATAGGGATAGTTAGCAAATGAAAGATATTAATAGAGAACGAACAATGTATTTACCTTGATATCATCATATATAAATATAGCAGTTCATGACAAATTTCAAAACTCCGCCATCTCTCTCCCCACATCCACCACTGCTGGCGGCTCACCTCCAACTGCGCAACGCTACGCGCTGTTCACAGCCAGCTGCCTAACACTACAATGGCGAGTATTACAACAATGCAAAGCAGCCACAGACTGCACACAGCACAGCCAGTGATTTTCATATTGAGCGCTACGTAACGTTGCCAATAAGAAAACATAAACAGCCTACTTACATAGCCCCCATGCTCCCCACAAAAATTTTTACAAATTGGATTGGGCAGTGGCCAATACAGATTTGAAAAAAATTTTTCAAAATTACAATAACAAAGATATAAAATGCACACACTTATTGATACAATGTTGGTCAAAAGCTAAAATTTTCTCACAGTCCATAAAGACAGTCCTCATCATTCGTCACAGTAAAATTGCAGTGTTTTTCTCAAAGTCTGAGCAGTAAAAGACAATGCACACAGAAGTAGTGGATTTCCATGCTGTCTTGAAGAAGTAGTGTTGTCCTTCCAACGGAAAGACAGTGGTGACTCTCGACATGCTGACAGGTAATGGGTCACAACAGAGCAAACCCACTGCAGAGTCAGTCGAAGTTTTGATGAATATTGGTAGGTAGGTCATCACAGAGCAGACCCACTGGAGTCCTGGTAGAGATTGTGGTATTGGTGGGCCACCAGAGGTGCAGACCCACTGCAGTCCTTGTAGAAATAATGGCGTTGGTGGGTCATCATAGATGCAGACCCACTGTAGTCCTTGTAAAGATGATGGTATTGGTGGGTCATCAAAGATGCAGACCCACTGTAGTCCTGGTAGAGATGGCCAGCAGCCATCTGTTGCAAATGTGCAGGTGCACAATCACCATCGAAGAGTCTTGCGGACAATATAGCAAGTCCATAAACCACCACTTGTGCACTCACAAAGTTTTTGGAATTGTCCTTAGAACCAGCAATGCTGTTATCCAGTCCCTTGCTGAATTAATAACACACGTGCAAACACTCACAGTCCCAACTTCTCACATATTATCCATATACTATGACCAACAGAAATGTGTGCAGTGAAATATAACTAACAAGTTAATAATATCATGAACTGGTGACAAGTACAATTTTATAACATAAGAATACAATAACAAAGGTACAAAATACATCATTAAAAACATAACAATACAGATAACATTTGTAGTACAGGCTTTACAAAAGAATCGAACTAACATATACATCAGTGGAATTATGACATGAGTACATACATAAAAGATCACAATAACGTTTGAAACATCAACTTCACACGTGAGCATTAATCAGAATAAATAATGTGTAAGCATATTTATAAGGTAAATAACATATTATTAATGCCAATTATATTTGAGGATAACAGTATTCCTCATCATAGTGAATGTAACTTAATATTAAAAGAAGAAAAAATTCTATGAAACTACACAGAGACAGGAAGAAAACAAATACACAAGGGTACACGAACATATCGTGGGATAACACCAATAGGAAAGGACAGGGTTCGTTTTCAGTGTAACATGTGGTACTGCAGTCCAACCCAAAACTTCATATATCTTTCCTCTTATTTCATCCTTTGTTTCCACCAAAAAAATTCTATCTAAGCATACTTTCTGTATTTATATGTTCACACATTTCTTACCTCAACATTTATTTCCAAGAAAATTCTACCTAAACCTGTTTTCTGTACCTTTTTTTGTATAACTTCTGAATGCATTTCTTCCAATTCATCGCAACTCATTCTCTTAGAGGCTACCCCCTCTTAAGCTAACTTAAATCTACTGAGCTCAGATGCTAAACTAAGGGACGAGGCAATGCAGCAGCACAAAATAAGTAACACAATCAGCAATGCAAAAAAAATGGAAAATTGCAAAGCAAGCTACAGTAAATATAAATTACCAAGCAATGCAACATTGCAACTAATATGAGCCAATGTACAGTAACAAGAAAAATAAGTCAGTAGTAAAACTAGCTTAACAGAGTAACACAATTTAAAATTCAGTAGCACTATGCCTGGCAAACAGCAGTAACTTATACCTAAACATGACATAGCTCAAGCAAAAAAAATAGTACACTAAAGATAACAATGCAGATAAGGGAAATGTATAATCACATCTTAATGTCTAAGTAATTAAAGTGGTGCACCACAACAACTTATTGTAAAAAAAATATTACCATGTACTTGAAAAGAAAATTATGTGTTACTGTTACTAGTTCCTTCTTATTGTTCTTTCCTTTCCAAGTGCTCCTTTTTTAAAGAATGTGGATCATAAAATAATTATTTAATAGATCTGTTGACAGAAAGTGTTCACATTAGCAAATGCATTTCATTTTATAAAAGCAATGCTGCAACACAGCTGGAAACCAGATATCAAATGAAATAAGCAACTACGCAAACCAAAGCATAAAAATATCATTCAATAGTTATGTGACATTTCATAAGTTAGTAGACATTCTCTCAACTCTCGTAGAAAGACACTTGTCATTATCAGGTTTGCAGATGTAAGAATATTTCCGAGGATAATGGCCTCCCCTTTTTTTTTGTTCTACCTGTGCCGCTGAAAAGGGCTCACAATAATGGCTTTTTCTCCAGGCGTCTGACACAGCTGGGTGCCCGCGACGCATTACGTGCAGGTGGTCACTTAACGTTCGTACGGAAATATTTACGACAGCAGTTTCTGCTACCGTGGCAGTCTCATATAAAAATATTTCACAGGTCAAGAATTAGCGTTGCAAATCTGTAGAAACAAAATCCTATAAATATAAGTGTCCAAAAAAAATATTCGTCAGCATTGTGATACCTACAGTGACAGTCTCATATAAAAATATTTCACAGGTCAAGAATTAGCGTTGCAAATCTGTAGAAACAAAATCCTATAAATATAAGTGTCCAAAAAAAATATTCGTCAGCATTGTGATACAGTCACACATTTCATAACTCTTAAAGTACGTTTCTTGGTTTCCAACATCCTTTTCATAAATCAGAGTCCCTAATCACTATTCATTACTCCTTACCTTATTACACATATACGTATCCATCGACACTCGTCAATATTTCGTTATTATAAATATGAAGCATAATCAAATAACTCATATAGCCTCAGCCTATTAATCATAAACATACCTCAGCAGCATAATACACATCGTCGTCGTAAAAATAACATCATTAACACCTCAGTCAAATCTCAAAATCGTCGTAGCTTTCTGCAATAATTCCAAACCTAAAGAAAATTCTCTGCTCATGTCAAAAGTGTCATCTGCCTCAAACGTACTTTAAAAATAATGATCTCATACCAAATACATCATTCAAAGTTCTCATAGTATCACAATGATTCCGAAAAAATATGAACAGTTTACAAAGTACAGACAAAATACAGTTTCATAAGTGTGAAGTTATCCAACTGTGTAATTACGTAAACATCTGTCACTGATATAGTAAAAATAAATGTTTGTCTCTCTCAGTTAAATGATCGGATAGCTGTGTAATTTGTGTGTTAGAGAAATATGGTACCGATGTGTAAAGTTGTATAAGCAAATACCATATTAGCTAGGGTTCCTTGTGGTTGCCACACACATGGTACACAAAGTAAGCGTGTACCCCCCTGAGGATTAATGTAATTATACCCTCAGGTGTTACAGATTACAGCAATGGAATGAAATGTATCACGGAAAACTTTCTTTGTAATTCAAAAATCTTTAAAAATAAATGTTTTAAGTACACAATTAATCACTCAAATACGTGTACTGTAGCGCTAAATGTGCGTCTTGTTGCAACATAATCTGTGTGGAAGTGTCGTAGTTATTGTCCTCCGAAAGCTAAGTTCTGCAGAAGTCAATGTACTTACCTCATAATACACAAAAGTGAAATGCTTTGCGTATAAATGTCTTAGTTATTACGCTTATTGCCGTGATGAGGAAAGTACTGTGCTGTAACGTATTGTTGTGCTACAGAAAAGGCTGTCTCCTTGTAGCTATACCACAAAAGTTACTACTAAAACATGTTTTACTTTCCAGAATAAAACAGAAAACTGTGCAGATATAAAACAGAAACACTGCAAAAGCAACATTGTAAATTTTCACTCATTAGTAGCGTCGTGATAAAACCGTGTAGTTGTCACATAAACTAACCACTGTGTCGTCTGGTATCTCACAGAAAGTACCCTGAATCCATAATGTATTTGCAAGTACCCCAAAATGTTGCATTAAAATCTCATTAGCAGTGCAGGTATATGTTCTAAGTATGTGAGCCTTATAGTCGTTACGTAATCGTGCAACTAACAAGCAAGAATGTACACACACAATAACACTGTGACGTCTGTTCACTATAACAATGCATTCGTAATTTCTGTTTAAAAATGTTCCCTAGGTTCTAGACTGGATATTTAACTTCAAACATTGTTGCATGTTAACAGATTCTAAGTCTGACAAGCATACTAGAAATGTGAAGTGAAAAGTTTTATACGAAAGACAAAGTTAAAAAGCAGATTATCTTTCAATAAACGGTTTTACATGTGAAACGTGGTGTAAACCTTTACTCTTCATAGTACTCAGAGTTTGAACTTGAATGCAATTGTCAGGCGGTATACGTCGGTAAAGAATACTGGAGTTTTTCTCAAGGTTAGCGTCTATGTTATTTTTCTCTGAGCCACCTGGCGCACGCGGCTGCCTGCTGTGCGAGTCATTGTCTGTCTCTTTGTTGGCGCGCGTCGTTATTGGGATTAGGAGACCTAACTTCTACAAATTCGCCTTGCCGAGAGGGCCCTGCTCTGTTTGAATCCCGCCAGTTCTGATGCAATTGACGTCTGTCGTTATGATCATATCGTCTGTCGTCATTTCGGTAGATTCCGTAGTTTCTTCCTTGTCGGTCACGTGGTGGAGAATTTCTCCCTGAATCGTAACTCCGCGCTGAACTGTTGCGTCTGAAGTTATTCTGTCTCCCCTGGTAATAATTGTTTTGGTTCCCATATTGTCTGTTTCTGTGGTTATCTCTGTCATATTCATTACTACGGAAATGCGATCTTTCTCTGTAACTATTATTACTCTGCCAGTGGTTGTCATATGGGTGGTGTCTGTTTTGGTCACGATTTGCGTTGTAAGAATAGCCTTGTCGTGTCCAGTTATTGTTTCTGTCGTCACGGAATTGTGACGTATGTGACCTGTAGTGATTGTTTTCCTGTTTTCGCATCCGGCGACTGTCAGTGTCAATTTCTAATTCTTGTAAGAGTCCCTGAAATGCTTCAATGTCGTCTTTGCAACGTCCTGCCAAAATAATATGTCGCAAATGTTCAGGCAGTTTGATTAAACAAATGCGGATGAGTTCTGAGGGGCTGTATGGGTTTGAAAGATACTGATTCTTGTGCAACATGTCTTCAAAATATTTCATAAAACTGGAAAATTCAGATTGTTCGAAACGTTTCATCATTATGATGCTATGTTTTACACGGTCTTGTGTGGCTTGAGACCAATATGCTGAGAGGAAGGCATGATAAAACTCTCCTTCACTGTGGCAATCGTGAATTACCGATCGCATTCTTACAGCTGGTTCATTCTCCAAGTAGCCACACATAAATTCTAATCTGTGTTCTAACGACCAGTTGGGAGGAAAACAATGAGAGAATTGATGGAGCCATGCTTGTGGATGAATGTCGTTGCCAGAATTCTTAAATGTTTTGAATTTACGTGTAGTAATGAACAGCTTGTAGTCAAAGTCATCATGTCGGCGAGTCGCATATCGGTCGTTGTTAGGTCGTGTCGGCCGTTCCATCTCAAAATTCGGTGCACATTGCCAATTTCTTTCATAACTTCCGAAATGCCCTATGTTATTATTTTGTGGCTGTTCCGTATTTCTGTGTCCCTCTTCCCGTATTGGGGCACGAGTATCCTCTGAAATACGTAATTCTTGTATTACCTGTGTCAGCTGATCTTGTACTTCTCGGATTTCTCTTTTGTACTGTGTATTGATTTGATTTTGATTCTGTTTGAATTTTCTAATTTGTTCATACTCTTCTGTGTCAGTGAAGGCTACAGGTCTTGTGTCATTCAGATCATCATCTACCTTTGTAGATAAGTTAGTGACCTTATCCGAAAGTTCGGCTACTTTCTCCGATAGTGAACACATTTCCTCAGCGTGTTTTTCTCAACCTAGTTTCAGAGTGTCCATTTGTGTTGAAATCGTATCTACTGTGTCCTTTAAGTTTTCTTGAGTTTTTGCAAGTTGCGTAACCGAATCGGTAGATGCAACTGAGTCAATTTTAGCTTGCAAGGTGTTGTGATTTTCATGAACAATGGTTTGCAGTTCTTTTATGGCTGCTTCGTGATTCTGTAATACATTTTCATGCCGCAAAAAAATGGGTTGAAAATGCTCACAAATTTGTGTTTTTATGTCATTACAGACTTTTTGACATTTCGATTCAATGTTATGTAACTCACTAGTTAAATCTTCACGTGTTTGTTCAAGTGTGGTGTCTAACTTTTGAAGATTTTGTCCCATTGCGTCTAACTGTTGCTGTGTTTGTCTCTGGTGTTGTTCCATTGTGTCTAACTTTTGAAGATTTTGTTCCACTGTGTCTAACTTTTGCTGTGTTTGTCTCTGATTTTGTTCCATTGTGTCTAACTTTTCAAGCTTTTGTCCCATTTGTTGCATTAATTGTAATAACAATGCACTGGTGTCTGAAACATGTTCCTCAGTGCTTTTCGGCAGTGAATTTGCACCGGCAACATTCACATTTTGACAAGCGGAAAATGTGTCTTGACTCATTTGAGAAAACGGTGAGAACCCAAAACCTGAGTCTGTAGTATTTGCAATATTTTGTTCTGTCATTCCCGATTCCTGAGGCGAGCTGTTGCCGACCAATCGATCGATAACACTTCCCTGTTCACTACCTGTTTCACTGTCTACACCATTGTTTGCCGCCCGCTCCATTTCCCTATGCGCAATTACCAAATTACTACTTTGAACTTTAGTTAATTCATTACTCTGCGGCGCTAACACACTGCCTTCGTCTTCACTGTCATTTCTCAGTTTACTTTGGAGCCTAGTGTTACGTTTTTCACACGCCATAATTGTCACAATATTTCACACGATAACACAGTAAAGCACAATTTGAAGTGCAAAAATAGGAGAACACATTAACATAGCACTGAAAATAATATCTAGTTAATTGCAAGCGTAGCTGCGAAATACTTGGTGCAAATCTATATGCATGCCACAACTGTTTTACTGTACAACAATGAAAGGCTACAACTACAAAGGGGATTCTCTCTACAATTACGTGCTAGCAATAAACAAAAGCTACACTAAATACACAAACTACAAGAAAAAATCAGAAGATTCCAGTGAGGTATCCTGGCAGGGTCGCCATATGAAACGTCCCCTTTCAACAATTTATACATGACTGTGCTTAAACTGACACACAATATTTTTAGCGCAACGCAATCTGACTTTCAAAAATCCCTACAAAAGAATGGCCCTGACTAACATTAAACTATACCTTTCACAAATCACTTACCTCACAAAAATCTTCGCTGCTCAAGCTACTGCAATACAGCGAGCGCCACTACTGCCAGCTAAATAAAAGATTCAAACTATGGAAGGCACTAACTACTGATAGGGATAGTTAGCAAATGAAAGATATTAATAGAGAACGAACAATGTATTTACCTTGATATCATCATATATAAATATAGCAGTTCATGACAAATTTCAAAACTCCGCCATCTCTCTCCCCACATCCACCACTGCTGGCGGCTCACCTCCAACTGCGCAACGCTACGCGCTGTTCACAGCCAGCTGCCTAACACTACAATGGCGAGTATTACAACAATGCAAAGCAGCCACAGACTGCACACAGCACAGCCAGTGATTTTCATATTGAGCGCTACGTAACGTTGCCAATAAGAAAACATAAACAGCCTACTTACATAGAGAAAACATAAACAGCCTACTTACATAGAGAAAACATAAACAGCCTACTTACATAGTACTTACATAGAGAAAACATAAACAGCCTACTTACATAGAGAAAACATAAACAGCCTACTTACAGTTGTATTACCGCAACACTCTCATGTCTACTATACGCCAATAAGAGGTGCTACGCTCCTTGACACAAATGCATCTGGAGAGATATTGTGTTTTCGGATGGGTGCTGTGGGTAAGATTCGAGTTGCAAGGAGCATTGGTCAAGCACAATGTGGGAGGAATCTGGCAATCTCTGACTTTATGTTACAAATGCGAGAATACGCTGTGATACCCATCCACACAGAGAAAGATGGACAGTTATAATCGCAAATTCTGCACTACGGTTGCTGCACCTGAAATATGTAAATAGCCTAACTGCATCGGTATAGGACGTTGTCTGATATACTTTGGTGTGTATGGTCGAATGGACATACTGCACAATCTAGGTGCATTAGCAGTCTAGTATTCCGTATTTGCAGAGTAGTGGAGGGGTGATTTAGCGATGGTGCAGGAATTGGGAAGCGTTCTGCCATGCCGCTGGCTGGCATTGAAATTACAGAACAACTGGTAAAATTGCTGAAATTGACCCCACTGTCAACAGCTATGCGTATTATAGTACATTTTCCCATATCAACAGTGTCTTTCCCATCCTGTCTGTCCACTGGTGTGTGTTGATTACCACATAATGATTGACTGACATTATTTGGTTGAGATGGAAGAAGCTTTGGCAGAACACTGGATATCTGTTAACTCTCATTTTAGAGCATAGGCTTAAATGTAGAACTCATTACCTTCAGACAATTGTTTCGAGGCATTTCTCAATGCTGCAGACTCGTCCTATTTCCATATGCTGTGATGCCCTCCACAAGTTTCTTTTTTTTTCACCAATAAGATAAAAGTACCTATTTTTATTTCTGCTACCTCGCATATGTTGTGAATTGCACCTTCCAGCAATGGTCAGCACCAGGACAGTAACCATACACATGACTGCAAAATGAGGAAACAATACTCTTCGAAATGGAACACCAATACATCCACTACACCGTCACTCTGAAGGACGTCACCTTTAGACGTCACCTTTAGACAGCTGCTGGAAACACTCCACAATGCCACAAACTCTTCCAATTTGGATATGCTGCGATGTCTTCAACATTTTTGTCAATGAAAAACATTGCCTCTGGGTTTTATTTCTACCAAGCTGTATGTCATGGGAGCTTCATAGTTTACACCATGCAATGTTCAGCTTTCTATGAGAGCCAAAGGATCAAAATGTGTTAATGTCGGTTTAACAGCTGACAGAGACCTTGAAGTCATGGCAGGAAAAAAAGTATAGGACAATGTACAAAGCTGCAGTCGTACACTACTTTGATGTGTTACAGTCGAAAAAGCAATGTATTAAATTGCTTGTGAAGGACCAATAAAGGAACGATCTCTTTTGGTTGATAGTCTGTTGGACATAGTATCCCTCAGTACAGTCGGCAAAACTGTATGCAGATCTGTGCAAGCGACTTTGAGCACTGGCCACATGCTCCAATGGAGCAATACGTGTATATGTAATATGCTTGATGTCAACACGCAGGCGATTTTTGTTCTTCAAAATAGCGGATGAGAGAGAAAAAATCTTATAGGAGGTTCTATTACAAGGAGTTTGGATGCAGATAGTTCTCTCAAAAATGCCCTAATTTTGCTCGAAAAACTGAAAGAAAACAGCCGTATCTATTCTCTTGGAATAATGACTGTTTTTATTATTACCGTTACGATTTAATTCTTAGAAAACAGTTGTTACCGCAAGTCCGGTGTTATTTCATACTTCACAACCTCTAATTATAAAGTAGACACCACTTGAATTACAGCTCACTGTGGAACCTAGAAATGATAAAGTTTTTTCCGTGACATGTGAGTAGATTGCGTGAAACAGATTGCGATGATAAAATTACTGTCAAAACTAGAATACAAGAATCTGCTGTATGATAAAAGCTTTACAGAGATATTGGTACAGGGGAGATATGGAGGAGAAATAGCAAATTTAAGCACAGAGATGGTAACTGGTTTCGATATAACGGAAGAGAGAGACGAGGTAAAGTCTTATAGGAGGTTCTATTACAAGATGGGCTCTCAGATTTATTTCGTAACCACAGGTGTGATATACCTTTGCATTGCTAAAGTGGGACTTGCCGTAGTTTACAAAACAGCAATGTCCTCTTGCATTGTAGCTTGTTGTTGTCAAACGAAAAAAGATAGTTTTTTCTGATATGTGAGCCAATGGCGTGAAAGATTGTTTTCTCTAATGTTATTTCACATATATGAAATGTTTATAATATGCTTGTGCAGGACTGTTGATTTACAGACATTGATTTGATCCTGAGAGACGCTCTCAGCTCGTGTAATTTGTCCATCAAGCTGAAATTTTTTTTTCTTCGGGGATTAAACTCTCGCTTTTTCTTTGCTCTGATGAAAGTTTCAAAACAACAACGACATTCTGTGATGATCAGTAGTTTTTGCGCAAAATAGTGGAAGTTTTTTTCCCAATTTTAGACAGGGTGGAATTGTATAGGGAGTGTATAGGCTGACCTCTGAATTTTAGCCATACGTAATTGGATGCGGTGCATTTCGCTGGATGGCGCAAAATAATGAGATGCAAATTGTATCCTGCAGTCGAACATAAAAGCTATACCGATTTGGCTCATAAACTCTGTTTTAAGAGATGCTCGTTTATAAGAAATGCGTTGACATTAAATAAATGTGTTCTCCATCACAGCAAGGGGGTCGCTTGCATTGGTGGTTTGAGATGGTCCAGTGTGTGTAAGATCTCCGATGCAGCTGCGCACGACCAAGGGGGTCCGCGTGTAGAGTGTTGTCGCTAAATTTCCCTTTTGTGTTAGCGAAGAACTGCCGAATTGAGCATCCAGCCATGTGGCCCGCCCTGGGGCTCAATTAGGAAAGGCTCTTCTCTCAGATATGACAGGCTCTGTGGTCGCTTTAGATGGAGGGCTTCCTGTTTTCCAAGCACCGGAAGTTTGGAAAAGAGATGTGGAGAGTTCTCAGAAATTTCATTGTTGTTCTAGAGGGTTCTAATCTGTCTGAGAAATACCTTTAACAGATTCCAAGAAGTGTTCTCGTCTTGAATTTTGTCTATCTGTGACTGATTTCTGGTGACTTTAGTCAGTATATCAATGCCACCAGAACGATCTCTCTGTGGAGCACCAGCGATAAGGCAGAACACGCCCTACCTACAGTGAGGAGAGGGTGGGAAGGAGGTGAAGGTCTGGGGGTGGTAAGACTACCTCCACGTTGGTTAGTTTTTAAGCGTCCATCGAGGAGGACACAGCTGCCGTTGCTGCCCTCTACAATCTTCTGGGGTTAGTTACGCTTTAGTTGCGTTGTTACAATGATTTTTTCCCAATCCCCAGTACATTTATTGCATTATGTTCCATTGATTACGAGTGCTAGTTTTTTCACTATTTGTAATCAGAACTGTGTGCATTTTCCATCAGTTGTGGAAACGTGTATTGACTTTGATTACCTAGGCTACAGGGTGATTTTCGAGCAGGCACCCGTAGCGAACTCTGCAATAGATACAGTCCCCAGCTGCATGCTTACGGGTAATCCACTTACTAAATTCCTTCCTGTCCAATACCAGTATTTCGTCAACTGAATATATTTCCTGCAAAAAAAAGTAAAGATAGCACCTTACACCCCCAGCCTTTTTCCTGCCAGGTCATAGATAGAGTTTGAGTGTGTCTGCCACTAGTTTCGCGTCGTATGGAGAAACTTTTTCTCAGTAGGATAACACCACTTGTTTGGCGTATGCATTTTTGACCTGTACTAAAATTTTAGGCTGTCCTTGTGTAGCGCTATGCATATAGTTGTGTAATTAGGCCTAAATTTTATGGCTAATTATGTAATTAGGTCTGATATTTACATCAGTTTCCCAAACAAAATAAATAAATTTCACTAACCAAACCTTCCTCTCCTGCATCTGGGCAGTTTCCATGTGTTGGAGGGTGCCCTTGGGCTTTCCATCCAGAAGGAGCAGGATTCAAGTCCCGCAAAAGGCATGGCCAGTTTTAATTACCCCCCCCCCCCCCCAGTAGGGGTTGGGGGTGGGACGTTGTTTACTTCTGTCTTTTCTGTCATACTTTTATGTTGACAGCCACATTTATGCGATAAACAAGTTAACTAGGTGGGAATATGATCAGAATCATCAAGATAAAAAGTACTCCCACATACTGAACTTCACTAATTATGATGACATGCTTGAGATCTGCTGAAGAACACTTCCATTTCCGCTCAACTCTAGGTTAATACATTGGACTCGTGTTCGAGAGGAGCGGTGTTCAAATTCCCAATTGGTCATCCTAATGTACTTTTTTCCACAGTTGCCCTTAATCAATTAAGGTGAACGCCGGGGTGGTGCCTCTGAAAAGGCGATTTCATTGTCCTAACCAAACACGAGCTGTGTGTCTCTTTACCTAGTCGTCCACCAGACTTTAAATCCTAATCTTCCTCCTTTCGTTTCCATTATACTCTCAGACCATCTCCAAAACACGTCGGTTCGGAGCGCCACATGATATTATCCGCCTGATGACTTAAAAAATATTTTGAGGATCCTTAATATAAATGGCGTTCTACGAACACTGCGAGTAAGCATAACACGAATGGCCACATTTCTCAGAAAATTCGTGACAACGAATGGTAAACAAACATTGACCTTCAGCCTACATCTCCGTGTGGGTCTCAGCCTCATCAACAAGTTTCCTCCGTTACGCAATCTCCAGTGCAATTCTTCATCAGTCTTTGAGAAGTTTTGTATTCTCGTCCACACCATCCATTGCTTTCGTGGTCTTCTCCTCTGTCTTCTTCCAGCTGGCCTCTATTTATGAACTTAATCTGTCTTTCCTTCAGCCTCCATTCTAAGAACATGCCCAAGCTTGCTTCTTACTCCTCCTTTATATCAGTCTTACAATAACAATTTCTTGGACAAGGCCTCCAGTTCAGGATTTGTTCTAGATCTTTGTGAACTATTCTAATCCTGAACTATCCATAGGCAGTACAAATATTCCGAGCTGCTGCCCATGAGTAATCGGTTATGTCCAGGTTTCATAGTCATACTCGCCCTATTATGATCCAGTTAAATGCTTTTATTTTAATATCCTGAAAGAAGCATCTACACTGTCCAGTCACATTAATTTGACAACTAGTCAAAAGCCAAAATAACCACTTTTTGCAGTGCGTATCGCTGCGAGAAGTGCAGGGAGAGAGTCTGTGAGGGTCTGGAAGCCATGTGGAGCCATGTCGACTCCAGGGCCGTGGCCAGCTGCGCTAGGTTTCTAGGTTGGGGATCCGTGGCGCGATTAGCCTGATCGAGTTGGTCCCACGGATTCTCGACTGGATTCCATATCCCGTGAGTTTGGTGGCCAGAGGAGTACGGTCAACTCATCCTGGTGCTCTTAGATCGGTGCACGTACACTGTGATGCTTTTGGCACGTTGCATTAACCTGCTGGTAGATGCCACTGTATCGAGGAAAAACAAACTCCATGTAGCGGTGGACGTGGTCCCCAAGGACTGATGTATATCTGCGTTGATCCATTGTGCCACGAAGAAATTAAACAGATCATAGCGCTCCCTCTTCCGGCCTGGAACCTTGCTACGATTGTTGCAGGGTGTTTGCTTTTAGACATTTCACGCCGTACACGCCAATGGCTATCTGTCTGGTGAAGCATAAAAGGTGATTACTATGATAAGGCCACCTTCACCATTCGGTGGGCGTCCAGTTGAGGTACTCGCTTGCAAATTCAGCCTTTGTCGCCGATAAATAGCACTCAGTATTGGAGTATGATCCACTCGCCTGCTGCAGAGTCCTACACACAGTAACGTTCGCTGAACGGTCGTTGAGGAGATCCTGTTGATAGTCCCTTGGTTCATCTGGGCGGCCAGTTCCTCGACTGTAGTACGTCTGTCCGGCCGTAAACATCTGTGACGAGGTACTGGCAGAAGTAAGGCTGTGAGGACGGGGCGTGAGTCGTGCTTGGGTAGCTCAGTTGGTAGAGCAATTGAACGAGAAAGGCAAAAGGTCCCGTGTTCGAGTCTCGGTCCAGCACACAGTTTTAATCTGCCAGGAAGTTTCATATCAGCGCACACTCCGCTGCAGAGTGGAAACCTCATTCTGGATCTCTGTAGTCGCTGCTCATCCCTGTCATCCATGGCCCGTGGTGTACCATAGTTGCCTCGACGTCGATTTTGTACAGCGCCATTTTGCCACGCGTGGTGTACTTCAGTGACGGCGGAATGCGAACAGCTTACAAACTCAGCCTTTTCTAAAATGCTTCCGTCCTTGGCCCGAAAGCCAATGATCGTGCCCTTTTGGATGTCAGATAAATCACTTCGTTTCCGCATTACGACAAAAACTGCACTGTTGCCTGCGCACCCGGTTCGCTTTATATACCCTACACTGGTAGTGCTACTTCCTGCCATCCTTGAGTGCTTACTGCACACTGCACGTTGATGTCGAGCAAAGGCGGTGTTCACATTAATGTGACTGGACCCCGTTTTGTCATTTAAGAACAAAGAAGAGTGTCATAAAATACGGGGAACGAAAGATTATCTGCTACTTCTTCGGAAATAAGACAGTAGTTACATGATTTGAAGGACATGCTATGGAGACAGTAGTTAAAAGGGAACCGGAAAAGGTTCAGTCTATCCATCAATCTGTGATGGGGACCATGGAAAAAAGGGAAGAAAATTAACGTCCAGGAGGCAACAATTAAACCTTTGAAGTTTCTCTGTGACATTTTCAAAAATTGTTCAAATGGCTCTGAGCACTATGGGACTTAACATCTGAGGTCATCAGTCCCCTAGAACTTCGAACTACTTAAACCTAACTAACCTAAGGACATCACACACATCCATGCCCGAGGCAGGATTCGAACCTGCGACCGTAGCGGTCGCGCGGTTCCAGACTGAAGCGCCTAGAACCGCTCGGCCACACCGGCCGGCGCCAAAATAACGATGATATAGAATACATTTCTTTTACTTTACGTCTATGGTGACAAATTTTTTGTCATCAACATACCAGCTTCAGTCTATAATGACCATCTTCAGATCTGTTTTATCAAAACATGTCCTAATGTACTGGTGCCATAGTGGCGTCGTCAAATGTTAAACACAAAATAATGTTGTTGCTGACCTTATGTTTAACATTTGACGATGCCACTAATGCTTCAGTACATTAAGACATGTTTTGATAAAACAGATCTGAAGACGGTCATTATAGGCCGATAACGGTAGTCTTTCTTTCTTTCTTTTGCTACTGCCTTATCCCGGATTGTGCGGAGGGTCAAGTACGGATTTGGCATGGTGAATTTTAAGGGGTGGCCGGATGCCCTTCCTGCCGCCACCCCATGCCCCCTGGGACGGAATAAGTGTACCCCACCTATCTGCGTCTAGTGTAAATAGTGTGAATGTGTTTCAAATGTCTGCGAGTCGTGTAACTGAGGCGGGACGTGGGGACCAGCCCGGTATTCACCTAGTAGGACGTGGAAAACCGCCTAAAAACCACATCCAGGCTGGCCAGCACACCGACCGTCGTCGTTAAGCCGCCGGGCGGATTCGATCCGGGGCCGGCGCGCCTAACCGAGTCCAGGAAGCAGCGCGTTAGCGCTCTCGGCTATCCTGGCGGGTCTGGCCGAAACTGGTAGTCTGAGGACAAAAAAAATTGTGACCATAGACGAAAAGTAAAGGAAATTTGTTCTATATTCGGCTGACTCTTTTATTCGCGACCGTGTCGCAGCTTGTGGAACAATGATATATCTGCAAAGCCATCACCGAATCCTCTCCATGTTTCACTCTTAAAACGTAAACTAGGCCAGAAGCTACAAACGGTGTGAACAAGACTTATCCGACCAAATGACTTCCTTCCATTGTTCGACAGTCCATGTTTTATTGCTGCGGCATCAAGCTTTCCTGTTAAACACGTTTTTATCAGTGAAGATTGGTTTTGGAATTTCAGCTCACCCTGCAGTTCCCAAATTAAGGAGCTTCCTTCCTGTTATTTTCGTGCCCACAGCGTTCGGGAGTGGGACATTCAGCTCTGCAGTAACTTTTACAGTTATCATTCTTTTATTTTTCGTCACGGTCCTCTTCAATGACTTTCTGTCACACTCACTCACCACAGATGTTCGACCACGTCGTGACATAGCGGTTGATACTTTTCCAGTTTCCTCACAAGCAGTTTAAATCTTGGATACGGTGCCTCTTGAAACAATAAACACTATGGCTCCTTTGGTTGCGGAAGCACTGCCATACGAGCACCAACAATATGCCCACGTTCTAATTCTCTTATCTCCAGCATAGCGCACCCGCAACCACACAGAACGCTGTTGAGAGCGCGACAGACACTTGCACCGCACTAAGGACATCGCACAGGTGCTGCTCGTGGTCCAGTACAACAGCTTAACCTGCACTCTTGGCTAGCATCTGCCTCTGCTTTGACGCACATATTTCTCACGGTGTTTCCATATTTTTCTCCAACTCCTAGGAAGTCTTTTCTGGAGATATTTGTCCGTAGTGAGGACTTTAACAGAAGTGAAACGTGGAGGATAAACAGTCCGGAAAAGAAGACCACAGAAATTTTTGATATGTGGTTCTACAAGAGAATACTGAACAAATATAGAGGTACTAAATTGAACTGCGGGAAAAAAAAATTATGATATAAACTGCCTAAAAGCTGCAATAAACCAGTCTTCGGAGTGAAGAGCACAATAGTAACATTATAGACTTAAAAGAGTATTGAAATATACCATTTAAACATTATGAAGCTGTGAGAGAGGTGCTTATAGAAGTTTCGCACACATTTAATAGGAATAGACGGCGATGCTCGTGACTGTCACCCGAGCAGCAAATTTCAGCGGTCAGAGACAGAGGACGCGTTATTCTTTCGGATTTCTGCTGCACTTGCGGGGTGGCCACCTGTCGTAGTAGAAGTGGTGGCTGGTGCGAAGCGAGGGCGGCAGGTGCAGCCGCTGCGGCAGCGGCCGCTGGGACGGCGGAAGGAAGCGGCGCTGCGCGGCCCGGACGGCCCGGGGTCATTGACCTCTGCGCGGAGCTCCACGTGTGCTGCGCCGCGCCGGCCACGTGTCGCCGCCCTGGACACACACCCACGCCACCAGTGGCACCTCCATCACTCTGCTCCGCGCCGGGATGGGACATCGACCCGCCACAAGGATGCTCCGGCACTGTGCCGAAACAGACACCAAAACAAATCCGCGGGGGCCAGTACTGGCTGCCTGGCCAGCCACCACTATGTCGAGCGCGTGCGGCTGCCCACAGGGACCTACTGCTCTCCCCTCGACAACTGGCCTCTGTCCTCAGAGGCTTGATTTTTGATAGTAACTACAGGCGAAACAGACACTTCTCATTTCAGTGCTTGTTGAAGTGTTATCATTAGGTACCTCTGGATGCGTTTATTAGGTTGGTGCATAAGTTTGTAGCATTTTTCCATAAGATGCAAAAGACACACCTAAGAGAGACTTTAGGCATCAATAACATATTCTTCTTCACTATTTACAACAGTATCCCTACGCTGGGGTACCTTTTCGATTCCACGACTGTAGAAATCACGTGTTTTTGAGACGAAGAACCCGTCGAGCTGTGTCCGGGATGTATGCTCATCCGCTAAGGAAGTTAATCTACATCTACACCTACATGGATACTCTGCAAATCACATTTAAGTACCTGGCAGGGGGTTCATCGAACCACATTCACAATTCTCTATTATTCCAACCTCGTATGGCGCGCGGAAAGAATGAACACCTATATCTTTCCGTACGAGCTCTGATTCCCCTTATTTTATCGTGGTGATCGTGCCTCCTTATGTAAGTCGGTGGTAACAAAATATTTTCGCATTCGGAGGAGAAAGTTGGTGATTGGAATTTCGTGAGAAGATTCCGTCGTAACGAAAGCGCCTTTCTTCTAATGACGTCCAGCCCAAATCCTGTACCATTTCTGTGACGCTCTCTCCCATATTTCACGACAATACAAAACGTGCTGCCTTTCTTTGAACTTTTTCGATGTACTCCATCAGTCCTATCTGGTAAGGATCCCACACCACGCAGCAGCATTCTAAAAGAGGACGGACAAGCGTAGTGTAGGCAGTCTCCTTAATAGGTCTGTTACATTTTCTAAGTGTCTTGACAATAAAACTCAGTCTTTGGTTAGCCTTCCCCACAACATTTTCTATGTGCACCTTCCAATTTAAGTTGTTCGGAATTCTATTACGTATGTATTTAGTGGAATTTACGGCTTTTAGATTAGACTGCCTCCCCATGAACCATGGACCTTGCCGTTGGTGGGGAGGTTTGCGTGCCTCAACGATACAGATAGCCGTACCGTAAGTGCAACCACAAATGGTTCAAATGGCTCTGAGCACTATGGGACTCAACTGCTGAGGTCATTAGTCCCCTATAACTTAGAACTAGTTAAACCTAACTAACCAAAGGACATCACAAATATCCATGCCCAAGGCAGGATTCGAACCTGCGACCGTAGCGGTCTTGGGTTCCAGACTGCAGTGCCTTTAACCGCACGGCCACTTCGACCGGCGGTGCAACCACAACGGAGGGGTATCTGTTGAGAGGCCAGACAAACGTGTGGTTCCTGAAGAGGGGCAGCAGCCTTTTCAGTAGTTGCAGGGGCAACAGTCTGGATGATTGACTGATCTCGCCCTGTAACACTAACCAAAATGGCCTTGCTGTTCTGGTACTGCGAACGGCTGAAAGCAAGGGGAAACTACAGCCGTAATTTTTCCCGAGGGCATACAGCTTTACTGTATGATTAAATGATGATGGCGTCCTCTTGGGTAAAATATTCCGGAGGTAAAATACTCCCCCATTCGGATCTCCGGGAGGGGGCTACTCAAGAGGACGTCGTTATCAGGAGAAAGAAAACTGGCGTTCTACGGATCGGAGCGTGGAATGTCAGATCCCTTAATCGGGCAGGTATGTTAGAAAATTTAAAAAGGGAAATCGATAGGTTAAACTGAAGAAACTACAAAAAGGTGGGAATTTAAGGAGATGGGACCTGGATAAACTGAAAGAACCAGAGGTTGTACAGAGTTTCAGGGAGAGCATAAGGGAACAATTGACAGGACTGGGGGAAAGAAATACAGTAGAAGAAGAATGGGTAGCTTTGAGGGATGAAATAGTGAAGGCAGCAGAGGATCAAATAGGTAAAAAGACGACGGCTAGTAGAAACCCTTGGGTAACAGAAGAAATATTGAATTTAATTGATGAAAGGAGAAAATACAAAAATGCAGTAAATGAAGCAGGCAAAAAGGAATACAAACGCCTCAAAAATGATATCGACAGGAAGTGCAAAATGGCTAAGCAGGGATGGCTAGAGGACAAATGTAAGGATGCAGAGGCTTATCTCACTAGGGGTAAGATAGATACTGCCTACAGGATAATTAAAGAGACCTTTGGAGAAAGGAGAACCACTTGCATGAATATCAAGAGCTCAGATGGAAACCCAATTCTAAGCAAAGAAGGGAAAGCAGAAAGGTGGAAGGAGTATATAGAGGGTCTATTTAAGGGCGACTTACTTGAGGACAATATTATGGAAATGTAAGACGAGGTAGATGAAGATGAAATGGGAGATATGATACTGCGTGAAGAGTTTGACAGAGCACTGAAAGACCTGAGTCGAAACAAGGCCCCCGGAGGAGACAACATTCCATCAGAACTACTGACAGCCTTGGGAGAGCCAGTCTTGACAAAACTCTACCATCTGGTGAGCAAGATGTATGAGACAGGCGAAATACTCTCAGACTTCAAGAAGAATATAATAATTCCAATCCCAAAGAAAGCAGGTGTTGACAGATGTGAAAATTACCGAACTATCAGTTTAATAAGCCACAGCTGCAAAATACTAACGCGAATTCTTTACAGACGAATGGAAAAACTGATAGAAACCGACCTCGGGGAAGATCAGTTTGGATTCCGTAGAAATGTTGGAACACGTGAGGCAGTACTGACCCTACGACTTATCTTAGAAGAAAGATTAAGGGAAGGCAAACCTACGTTTCTAGCATTTGTAGACTTAGAGAAAGCCTTTGACAATGTTGATCGGAATACTCTCTTTCAATTTCTAAAGGTGGCAGGGGTAAAATACAGGGAGCGAAAGGCTATTTACATTTTGTACAGAAAGCAGATGGCAGTTATAAGAGTGTAGGGGTACGAAGGGGAAGAAGTGGTTGGGAAGGGAGTGAGACAGGGTTGTAGCCTATCCCCGATGTTATTCAATCTGTATGTTGAGCAAGCAATAAAGGAAACAAAAGAAAAGTTCGGAATAGGTATTAAAATCCATGGAGAAGAAATAAAAACTTTGAGGTTCACCGATGACATTGTAATTCTGTCAGAGACAGCAAAAGACTTGGAAGAGCAGTTGAACGGAATGGACAGTGCCTTGAAAGGAGGATATAAGATGAACATCAACAAAAGCAAAACGAGGATAATGGAATGTAGTCGAATTAAGTCGGGTGATGCTGAGGGAATTAGATTAGGAAATGAGACACGTAAAGCAGTAAAGGAGTTTTGCTATTTGGGGAGCAAAATAACTGATGATGGTCGAAGTAGAGAGGATATAAAATGTAGACTGGCAATGGCAAGGAAAGCGTTTCTGAAGAAGAAAAGTTTGTTAACAGCGAGTATAGATTTAAATGTCAGGAAGCCGTTTCTGAAAGTATTTGTATGGAGTGTAGCCATGTATGGAAGTGAAACATGGACGATAAATAGTTTAGACAAGAAGAGAATAGAAGCTTTCGAAATGTGGTGCTACAGAAGAATGCTGAAGATTAGATGGGTAGATCACATAACTAATGAGGAGGTATTGAGTGGAATTGGGGAGAAGAGGAGCTTGTGGCACAACTTGACTAGAAGACGGGATCGGTTGGTAGGACATGTTCTGAGACATCGAGGGATCACCAATTTAGTATTGGAGGGCAGCGTGGAGGGTAAAAATCGTAGAGGGAGACCAGGAGGTGAATACACTAAACAGATTCAGAAGGATGTAGGCTGCAGTAGGTGCTGGGAGATGAAGAAGCTTGCACAGGATAGAGTAGCATGGAGAGCTGCATCAAACCAGTCTCAGGACTGAAGACCACAACAACAACATGGTGTAATGAACCACAGAGGCTGGTTGCTATATAATAAATAACATCGAAAGGACGGCTGCAGGTGTTTCATTTTATTACATAAGTGTATGGCAGAAGTCCTACAAATCTTCAGTCAGAAGGTGGACATACAAAAACATTATATTTCATAGTTCGCCTATAACCATCAGGCATTCTATGCAGTTCTCCATGCGTAACAGAGTTACGCTTACATATCATCATCTTTCCTTTCCTACTCCCAACTCCTTTGACAGTTTTGGGGAAATAGTGGCATGTCAACGTATCTCACTGGTGCCTAGACTACATTCAACCAAACATGCTATGTCTATGATTTAGTATCTGTAAATATATATATTTAGGGTATAGCAGTGTAAGGACTCTTTGTGGGAATGTAAAGGGTGATGCAAGAGAATCCGCAGTTTCCGGGAGCGTTAGATTTGTTGTTGACAACCCTGATGACATATTCGAAGAGGTTGCATGTAGACCAATCTGTGAAATTATCAGGAAAAAAATATTATGGTATTAGCACCTAATTAGAACTTCTAGTAAAGGAAGCTGGAAGTAGGGAAGGAAAGATGATGATATGTAAGCGTAACTCTGTAATGCATGGAGAACTGTCAGTCATACTTAGAAAACATATGGCCTGTGTTGTTGTGGCGGTGGTCTCCCGGTCTCAAAACTGGCTTTATGCAGCTTTCCACACTAGTATGTCCTGCGGAAGCCTTTTCATCTTGAAAGCCTGTCTACTTTATTCTTCAACCTGTGAGTTCGTAAAAGATTATAACCTCAGTTTTCAACACTCTGAAACATTTCCATTTATATGATATATGACCCATAAGTGACCAAATACAATCTAACTAACATTATTTTAGATTTCGTAGTGAGAAGGAACTTCCTTACAGAACAAGAGAGTAGCTAAAGAACGGTTCAACGTAAGCTAAACCTAAACAAAACTGAAACTACAACCCTTGCAACAGATCTCATGTAGCTATTCAATTTCTTTGTCTCAGAATTACACCTTTTGGTGGCATTTGTGCAATGCAGACGATTAAGCTCTCATCCTACATCATCTAACAAACCGAAAAGATTAGAGCTAATGTGACAGCAAAATATGGAAGTCCCGTCCCTGCAACCACGTATCTTTTCATTCCCACTGCAACAAGAACTTACTTGTCTAGCTGAAAACTGCGCTTAAAAATAAGAAAGTGTCATCACTATTGAATGTAGTCTACTGCTTCTGCTTGAGATATTGTGCAAGCGAAACTTAGTTCGTTCTTATTTTTCTTTATTGTTATTTCAGCCCCTTTTCTCTTTATCGGTGGGTTGTTGGCGGTACAATCAACCCACTCTTCAGCCAAAGGATATTTAGTACTCATATACACAAAGACGAAAAATAACAATAAGTTAACAGGTAAAATATTTAAGAGCGATTATAAAATTTGTGAAGATCAATTTGACGAAGGTTTTGTGTAAAAGGAACTTGATTTTTTACACTGTTAATTTTAAAACAGGAATACTAAAAGATAGAGTGAAAACAATAAGCAAAAATTTAAAACACAATGTAGAGAACTGTGGTTTTAAAAATGTAGCACTATTCTGTCACTTGATGATGTAGCTTGTTCGAAGATGTACAGTATAAGTGAGGGGAGGCGGGAATTTGATGTGATGGTAAACGTTGCATGTGGGGCAGTAATCTGTGCAATATTTGCATATGAGAGGATAGGTCAGATCAAGGTTTTGTCGGTGTGGAGGATGGTGGTGAGTTGTAATCTCCAAGTTCGTCTAGTTGGTAGTTTTAGTCTGTTATGGGCTTTTTGTTGGAAGTTTGGTAAGTAACTTTTTCATGTGAGTTGCAGATCGAGGGTTAATCCAAGGTATTAGTTAACTGGATAAGATGGGTGTAAATGATGAAGTAGTTATGCTGTGGGCAATTTTTTCTACAGTTATTACTATGTAGGTTTTGGAGGGGTTTATCTTGAGGGGTCATTGGTTGCTCCAGGGGCTAAACTAATTGTAATTCATTTAGAGGTTTCTTTGGAATTTTTGTAGCGTTGGATAAAGGGTGAGGAAAGTGGTGTCATCAGCATACTGAAGGGCATGCAGTGGTGGAGGTGGTTTGGACATGTCTGTAGGGTAGAGGAGATAAACGAGAGGAGAAGGATGGAATTTTGCGCACTCTTGAATTGGGATGGAAGATACAGGAATTGGCACTCATAATGGTGACAAAGGATGGGAGATTAGAAAGGAAGGATGCAATAAAGTGGACATAATAAATTGGAAGTCCATGTGTCTGGAGTTGAAAAGGAGACCGGAATGCCATACATGGTCACAGGCTTCCTCAAGTTTCAGGCAGACGAAAATGTTGGACTGGTGGGATAGGAGATAAGTGAGGTACAGCAGTTGGCTGTCAGAGGAGAAGTGGGAATGGAAGCCGCACTGTTGAACAGGAAGGGGGTGGTGTTGGTTCAAGTGTTGATGGATGTGTTGGGAGAGCATGGATTCAAAAAATTTGTTCAACACTGAGGTGAGTTTCATGTGATGGTAAGAAATAGTATCTGTGCGGGATTTGTGTAGTTCGAGGAAGAGTAGGACTCTGGAGGTTTCTCACGGTTCACGATAGTAGCCTGTAGAGAGGATCTACATCTACATCTACGTCTACATCTACATACATACTCCGTTAGCCACCAAGCAGTGTATGGCGGAGGCCACTATTCGCGCCAAAGACATATTTCCCCCCCTCTGTTCCACTCGCAGATCGCGCGAGGGAAAAACGACTGTCTTAATGCCTCAGTACGAGCTCTAATTTCCTTATCTTTAAATAGTGATCATTGCGCAATTTGAAAGTTGGTGGTTATAATATGTGCTATACATCCTCGGCGAACATCGTATTTTGGAATTTAGTGAGCAGCTCCTTCCGTTTAGCGCGTCGTCTATTTGTCAAGTGTGCCCCACTTCAAACTCTCTATGAGATTTGCAACGCTCTCGCGATGGCTAAATGTACCAGTCACGAATCTTGCCGCTCGTCTTTGGATCTTCTCAATCTCTTGAATCAGATCCAACTGGTAAGGGTCCCATACAGACGAACAATACTCTAAGACTGGACGAACTGAAGTATTGTAAGCTATTTCCTTCGTTGAAGGACTGCATCGCTTCAGGATTCTACCAATAAACCGCAATCTAGAGTTTTCCTTACCCGTTAATTGTATAATCTGATCGTTCCATTTGAGATCATTTCGAATAGTCACACTTTGATACTAGACGGATGTTACCGCTTCCAAAGACTGGGCATTTACTTTGTAGTCGTACATTAATGGGGATTTTCGCTTTGTTATATGCAGAAGGTTTCACTTACTAATATAGAGAGATAACTGCCAGTCATTACACCACCGATTTATTTTCTGCAAATCCTCACTGATCTGTTCACAACTGTCGTGTGATACTACTTTCCTGTAGGCTATAGCACAATAGGCAAACAGTCTAATGCCGCTGCCAATACCATCAACCAGATCGTTTATGTAAATTGTAAAAAGCAGAGGACCTATTACGCTGCCCTGGAGCACACCTACTGTTACGCTTGTTTCTTTTGAAGTCTCCCCATTCAGGACGACGTACTGCTCTCTGTCTGTTAGAAAACTTTCTATCCAACCGCATATGTCATCGGATAGACCGTAAGCGCTCACATTTTGGAGCAAGCGACAGTGCGGAACTGAGTCGAACGCCTTTCAAAAGTCGAGGAATATGGCATCAACCTGGGAGCCGGCATCTAGAGCCTGTTGTATATCATGCACAAAGAGGGCCAGGTGTGTCTCGCATGACCGCTGTTTCCTAAAACCGTGCTGGTTTCTACAGATGAGCTTCTCAGAATCTAGAAAGGTCGTTATGTCTGAACACAAAATATGTTCCACGATTCTGCAACAAATCGATGTCAGTGAAATTGGCCGGTAATTATGTGCATCCGATTTTCTACCCATTTTATAGCTTTCTATGACCTGGGCCTTCTTTCAGTCCCGTGGAACTTTCCGCTGTACCAATGATCTCTGGTAGATGATGGATAAGAATGGTGGTATATTTGTAGCATAGTCAACATAAAAACTTATGGTGATACCGTCTGGGCTAGGATCTTAACTGTTTTACGATCCCAGAGACACTAAACACTATGTTAGCCATCCTTGCGTTTGTTAGATAATTGAATGGGGGAATGGTGCAGCAGTCGTCTATCGTAAGCGAGTTTTTGAAAGCTAGGTTTAGAATTTCGGCCTTCTGTGTATCATCATCCGTTACATTACGCGTACTATCAGCAAGAGAAGGTATTGTATTATTTGTAGCGTTCATAGATTTTACGTATGACCAAAATTTTTTGGGGTTTTTTTAGAATCTGCAGATAAAATAATGCTTTCAAATTCGTAAAAAGAATCTCTCATTGACCTTTTGACAGCTGCTTTCATTTCACATAATTTCCGTTTGTCAACGGGGCAGTGACAACGTTTAAAACAACCGTGCAAAATTCTCTGCTTTCTCAGCAACTTCCTAGTACGTTTGTTGAACCAAGGTGGATCCTTTCCCTTCCCTATATTTTTGCTAGGCACATATTTCTCTAGCACGTGATGGACAATACCTTTAAACTCCGACCAAAGATGCTAATATCTTTGTATCCCGCGGTGAATGCTTGGAGCTGACGATGAAGATATTCATTAATGACACTTTTATTTGCTTAACCAAACAAGAAAACTCTACGATGTTTCTTTGGATTTTTTGCAACTTGCACTGACATAGAAGCCACAACGACATTACAGTCGCTAATACCTTCTTCTAGATTAACTTCCTCAAAAAGATCAAGGTCTGTTTGTCGCCAAGATACTTACTGTGTTCCCAACTCGAGTTGGTTTTCTAACCAATTGCTCAAAGTTTATGTTGAGAGTGCTCCTAGCATAACTTCACACGAGTCTTTGCTTCTATCCCTGTGATAAACGTGTAATTTTTCCAGTCAATGGACGACAGATTAAAGTCTCTACCTACAACTAATGGATAATTTGGATATTTATTTCCTATGTGCTCAAGACTTTACCTGAAACGTTCTGCGACGTTTGTTGCGGATGCTGGTGGTCTATATAAATATCCAAATGCGATGGTCAGTCTTTGTATGATTGACAGCTTCATCCAGACTATTTCACAGTCCGACCCAGTATCGATCTCAAATGCATTTAAACAGCTTTTGACTGCAATGAACACACCACCTCCCATAGCATCAGTCCTATCCTTCCCAAACATTGTCCAATCCGAGTTCAAAATTACACTGCTTTTTATGTCTGGTTTCAATCAGCTTTAGGTACCTAATACCGTATTGGCATTCCTACTGTTTATTTCGGAGAGTAATCGGGCATCTTCCTGCAGACACTTCGACAGTTTACTAAAATGAGATTTAGCATATTTAAATCGTTTTGAATGACCTGTTTAGGCGAACTAACAATTTTTACCGTTGGCACACCCACATCAGTGTCATGAACTGGTAATTTCTTCAGGCCAACGATTTGTTTCCCGTGGGGAGGAACCCAATCTAAAAAACCTCCATGTGCACGCCACAAGTACTATGCTACCCATGTAGCTGCTACCTGCGTGTAGTGCAACCCTGATCTATCGAAGGGCGTCCTACAACCTTCCACCCCATAGCGTAGTTCGAAGAATCTACAACCATTTTCGTCACAGAGTCGGCGTAGCCTCTGGTTTAGATTCTCCACTCGACTCCAAACCAGAGGACCCTGGTCCACCCTGGGTACGATGCTGCGAATCGTCAGCTTGGCTTCCATTCCTCAAGAGATGGAGGCTGCCTTCGCCAATTTAGCCAGCCGTCGAAAGGACCCATGGATTTCCTCGGAACCCCGACAACAGGCATCGTTGGTGCCGACATGTGCAACAATCTGCAGCTGGCTGCACCCCGCGCGCTTGATAGCCACTGGAAGAGCCTCTTCCACATCTCGGACAAGGCCCCCCGGCAAGCACACCGAGTGAACGTTAGACTTCTTCCCCGCCCTAGCCGCTACGTTCCTGAGGGGCTCCATGACCCGCCTATCATTGGAGATTCCAATAACTAACAAACCATTATCCCCACATGCATGTCTGGACATTGCTGAAGGAGCAGCCACTGTCCTGGCAGAAGGTGCATTCTGATCCGGCTCAGCCTCCCCCCACTCCTCCCAGCATCAGATAGCACACTGAATCTGTTAGCAGAGTGCATGGGATTTGGCAGGAGCCTGCCTCCTTCATGCAGCCTTTGCCTTGAGGCTTGAGACCTCGACACAGTCCGCCACCCACACAGACATGAGAGTGGGCCGGCCGGTTCAGTCGCACCTGAGGTCGGTTCAGTGACAGAGAGCTGTGATATCCCCACCTGCACACCTAGAATAACAGAGGCTATCTCAGGCACCCCATCCCCACCGTACCTCAAGGTGGCGCTCTGGAGCCTGTTGAATGTGGCCAACAAAGCTTCCAGCTGCGTGTAGACTGTGGCCAACTCCTTCTGCATCCGCACACAACAGACACAGTCCCTATCCATCTAGCTAATATGTGATTTACTAATGGAAACTTAAGGAAATCTACTGCCATACAAGGTTAACAGCTACACTCTAGTTGGCAGAAAGGACACTCAACAATGAAAAACAATAAAAATGTATGGTAGAGGCTAGATCTGGTGCTTATTTTCCTGCTAGGGTCTATCTACTGAATATAAAAATGTATGGTAGAGGCTAGATCTGGTGCTTATTTTCCTGCTAGCGTCTATCTAGTGAATACTAAAGAAAAAAAAAACAGTGAACTACAGTAAACTGCTAGTGGCTATGTAGTGAATATTATTAAAGAATTAAACAGTAGCCTACGTTAAGCTGCACCTACTGACTGTCCCTTGTATTTATAATGTAAACAAACGTTTACGTACACGCGAAACTGACCTAATAAAACTATATAAACTGCTACCTTCAATGTATCGAGTCTAAATGACACTAATAAACGTAAATACTAAGTATTGTACACTGACAGATGTACGCACACAACAAAATCTTTAGCTAACAATAAGAGTTCAGAGTGTAAAGCGCAAATACGAATTCTACTTTATAGGAGCCCGATAGGCTTACAGTACACGATCACTAAAGCCCACAACAAGCTAAGGAATTTAAGCAGACGGTGAGGTGAGTTTTAGCTTTCTGCTAACTAAACCGTTTGTAAGAAGGGCTCAGAAGTTGTATTATAACACTGATTTACTCAGATATCGTAGTGTAACACTAATTTACCAAGTGTTTTACGTTTGCTTAACTGTTAACGCTCGCCGGTTGCGCTAGTCAAACGTATACAAATGAGATTACCCTTCACTGTCAGTATCACTTTTCCTAACAAAACGTATAAAAACTACTACCTTCAATGTATCTTATAGGTGCTGACAGGTAATGTGGTCATGAGCAAGAGAACTGTTGCATTTCTTTGGGAGTACTTGTTTCACTTCATCTACTGTGATTGGTGCATTTCATTCTACGTGTGGTATTTTATCCAAGCAATGGAAGTTGGGAACCAGGGGTGGAATGTAGAAAAAAAGAAGTAATCAAAATGACGGTCATGAGGAATTGGAAGATGTCAGAGAGATAAGATGCAAGGTGGTCAGCTTTGCTCAGGTTGTCAGTTAGGGGATGGTTGTAGCGGACGAGTGAGTAGAAAGGGATGAGATTATTGATAGTGAGTTGATTGGATGGCTTCCAATACTTGAAAGAGTTAATGGCGAGTGTAGCATTGAGTCTTGTTCGTGCCTGTAGCCAGTACCGGTGTTTTTCAGCATTTAATAAGTTTCTAATATGTCTCGTATTTGCCAGTGATGTGTGAGTGTATCCCATCCACGAGTCTGAAGGATAAATTGATATAAGCGACAGGATTCTTGGAAGAGGATTAGGGTTTGAAGAGAATATATGGTCTTGGTAGTGAAGTAGTGTGTAAGGATGTTGAGGAGAAGAAGTAGGTAATAAATTATAATTGGATCGAGGACTGCTGCAGTGATGCGTCCAAGGAAGTTGGGAGAAGCTAAGAAGACATCTGGAGTGGAATTACTTTCATGACGGGTGTGGTTGGGAGGTGGCGACAATATCACCTTGGAAGGAGTCTAAATTAATGCCACCACTGGAGTTCTACAGGAGAGCTACTGTGTATGTTAACATTAGCGGCAATAATAAAGGGGGAAAACGTATGGTGGATATGGGTGAGGAAGTCAGGGGCAACAGGGTGATTAGGTCGTCAGAGCATACGGCAGCACAGATAACGGTCAAGATTTTAAACAACAGGGTAATGAGAAGGTGTTTGGTGGGATATTGTATTGTGGTTGTGGCCCAACAGGGGTGGTCTGTTTGTGGCTGATTGCAACTCCACCTAAAATGAGGGTGGCGTGATTATCTGTATGATAGAGGATATAGGGAGACGTTCAGATAGTGTGAATGTACCGTAAACGATGGAGGTATAGACATTGTGATGGGACAGGAAATGCCTTAAGAAGACGTGAGCGTGGGGTTGAGCTGAGATTCTGTTATTCTGCGTAACGGATTAATCTGAGATGTACCCTTTACCCTATGGCTCCTGCAAGATGCAATTTCCACCCTCACACTACTACAGAAGTCAGACAGACGCTCCTAACGTTCTAAAGAGAAATGCCTGAAAAACTTTCAGCAATAAATATCTTCTGGAGTCGTCCACTGTAAGGAAATGACACAAAAATTCACAAAATTTCTTACATAACTAGTGGGATACTTGGGTACTGGAGTAGTGCTAGTTAGTGTAAGATAAACATGAAACTAACGAAAGTTATTATTTATTTTGCAAAAATTCTGAGAAACCACAATGGCACTTTTAGTTATGAATTGAACAAGTTATATCCTGGTTCTTTTTGGAATGTGAAGTTACCTCTCAAGGAAAGGATTTGCTAGGTAAATTTCTATACAAAGTTTAAGATGGATGTTGACTTGGCAGAATGGCTGATGGGCGCACCTACTCAACTTGAATAATTATCCTTTAGAATGTTGCTAGGTATGGTTGAGGCTGTCATGTGTGAAATGCAGTGAAGTGTACTGTTGTGGAGGAAATATGGAGCTCGCAATAGCTGTAGCGCACGATACCGTAAGCTGCAATGACTGCTGTCTGCGCCGCTCGCTGCTGACAAATAAGATAACTCTCGTTCTATCTGGATTGACCTTCGCCAATCAAACTCTCCCTATGCCTTGATGAAGTCAAGGATTCCTATTCGCCCCTAGTCTAACTATTGGCATGGTACACCGGTCAGATAACCTGTCCACCGCGATGCCACTCAAAAATTCGCTTGCAGGCGTTTAACTATAACTCTGTCCATTCATACCGCATAATAAGTGTGTCGGCCAACACAGTGAACAACGCTTAATCGCAAGTACTCAATATAGAGAGTTGCACTTCGATTCGCTCTCGACAGAGGTGCTCTCCCAGTGAAGTACTGAGGAGAGACTTGTTCCTCGCTCCAAGAGCGACAACGGAATGGCGCCTCTACACGCCAGACCTGAAGGCGAATATCTTTTGGTCTCTTCCATTACTCCTTCAGCTCAAGGCGTCAGAAATATCGTCTGCCAATCAGCATTGCTCTTCTAAAACGGGACAATGACGTTTCACTTAAGGCAACCAAGCCGGAAATCTGTAGTATCGGCGTTTGGCTTTTGCTGTCTCCCTGTGAAAACCTCTGAAACTGCGTGCCATGTGCAAAGAATGCGTAGGCTGGCCGCTCCCACACAATGTAGCGGAATTTGCTTTTAAGCCGAACACAGGGTCATTCCTCCTTTGCCTCAGGCGAACGCTGTCTGCTCCAGGGGCGTCCACCGGCCGGCGTAAATGGGTTGGGACTGGCCTCTTGGCGTACGGTTGCCTCTCTCGAACTTAAAGCTCCTGTGACCGTCGTGTCTGGAATGTACGTGTGTATGCCAGCCTCGAGTATTTCAACCACGGTGCGCACTTGCGATTCATTAGTTATTTGCGTATCGTTTACATGAATTCATACAACATTGACTTTATCTTATCGAGTTTTGGTTCGAATGAAGCGTCTTGATGTGCAGAATATGATTGCGAGGGCGGAATATGTAAGCAATGAAGGTCAGGAGACCACGACGTCTTACAAAGAGCTTGTTGGTTGGAAGAAAGTGGATGTTGGGGAGCAGGACACTGTATTCCTGCCACACTATGAGAGGCTAGGGAATGCCTCCTAACAAGACTGTAAATCAACAAGTAAGTGAGTTGCCGCGCGGGATTAGGCGAGCGGTCTGAGGCGCTGCAGTCATGAACTGTGTGGCTGATCCCGGCGGAGGTTCGAGTCCTCCCTCGGGCATGGGTGCGTGTGTTTGTCCTTAGGATAATTTAGGTTAAGTAGTGTGTAAGCTTAGGGACTGATGACCTTAGCAGTTAAGGCTCATAGGATTTCACGCAAATTTGAACATTTGAACAGTAAGTGAGTTACGTACACCGTTTTCATTGATTTGAGAGAATGGGAATGGCGTACTGACTCATTGGGCATTGGATCCAGATAGGCAGCTCTGAATGACAATAAGAGCGTAGCCGTGGTGTGTGTTCGACTATGGCGCAGAGCAATATTCAAACGGTTTTTGGTAGTTTCTTCCATACTAAGTATGTGTTTACAGGTTGCGTAATTATCTTCTCCTGTTATATTTTTACGTTTCGTAGACATCGAAGTAAAAACAGAAGGAAGTTAGGTAAGGACATAATCTGCTGATCCATTTTTCAACGAAGCATTTCAACGGTCGCCAGAAGTGGGCCAAGGAAACCACAGAGGCAGGATATCCAGGAGGTAATGGGGATCATAAAGCAGAGTCGTGTCTCCTAACCAATGGGCCACTTTCGTTCGTTCAGTTAATGTATTTCCTGTCTAGTTATGTAGTAAACGTAGCTGTCAGAAGCACTTATCCAATGAAACAAGATTAGTGACGAATGGTCGCCTGAATCACTGTACGCCAAGGACTGATATGACAGTTGTACTTACGGAATAGATAAATAAAGCTCTACGAGGAAGAGCTATACAATCACTATTTAATATTGGACAACAGGTGCAGAAATCTACGAATTCTGCGTAGATTTTAAATACATTTGTTTTGTGAAGACATAGCGCACCTATTTCGGCAATGAATGTAGTAGTTTAATGTTCCACATTCTCATAACATTGCCATACCAAGTACCGGGTATCTGTGTAGGACTCATACGCAAGAATAGACGAAAAACGAGATATCACCTATGCCGATAGCGTTCGGTTTTTGAGCAGTGATACATGGGGTAATCTGATGTCACGCCATAACTAGTCTTTCCACAAGACATCCTTCCCATGGTGTTCGACATTCCAGAGAATTGCCTCCGCTAGAGTTAACATCGTGATCAACACTGTGTGGATGTTTTGGATCGCTGTCGATTAGATAGTGCTGCGCTAACGATGAACTACTTTATAGATGTGCCTGGCGTTACGTTGTAAGTTTGCCGGTTGGACTGTTGTTGAACTGACAGATAATGCGTGTTTGACATACCATCAAAATGGTGCTGGCCTAATATTCGCTTTGTGATCAGATGTTGTTGAGACAAGTGTCACGGTATGTGGCGTGGCTAATTATCATGGCACAATGATGAATCGCTTAAAATGGCTCAAAGCCAAGACTAAAATAGTGTGGAAAGTGAAATGAAAAGACAATCGAACTGAGAAAGTGTCATCAATCAGACAAGCCTGTGCCTCTCAGAAATATGAAAACTATATATTCACGTTCAGGCAAAATAAGTCAAGAATGCGTCTTCTCTGTCTTACTATACTACTCAACATTTCTTACTATCAGTTATTAAACAACTAAGTTTTTTATGTACTCGTTCAATATTTCCACACAACCACGGTTTGGAACTTTTGTTTAAATTGTAGTTGTTTGACCTACTCCGTACTCGTGGCATGATAACTTACGGTTCCGATGATAGCTATTGGGTTGACGCAGTTACGTCATATAGACACATATCTTGACTTTCCAGAACGAATTTTCAGCAAAGTCTGCGCTGATATGAAACTACCTGGCAATTAAAACTGTGTGGGACCTTTCCCTTTCCCGGGCAAGTCCTGTACCGACTGAGCTATCCAAGCACAACTAACGACCAGTCATCACAGTTTTATTTCGGCCCGTACCTCAACTCCTACCTGCCAGACTTCACAGAAGTTCACACACCGAGCAGGTGTAGCACTCCTGGAGACATGGCTTAATAACAGCGTGGGGATTGTTTCATGAACGAACTGTTCCCCCAGGCTGTGGATAAGTCGTGTCTCCGTAATATCCATTGTTTCAGGAGTGCTACTCCAGCATGGTAGGCAGAAGAACTTCCACTTCTACATTCTACAAACGTCTATGAAAATCTGCTATGCTCTGGTTTTCCGCCAAGAGAAACTCAGTGACAGCTCTCTGCTTGGAACGCACCTCAGATGCAGACGCCTTTTTGAAGGCTACGTACGTCGCCGTCATCTGTCGGAGCTTCATGAAACTATAGGGACTAAAGATTGGACCCAGGAAAAGGTGTTGCATTACTTATTAACTACACTACTCACTACTGGCCATTAAAGTTGCTTCACCACGAAGATAACGTGTTACAGACGCGAAATTTAACTGACAGGAAGAAGATGCTGTGATATGCAAATGATTAGCTTTTCAGAGCATTCCCACTAGGTTGGAGCCAGTGCCGACACCTACAACGTGCTGACATGAGGAAAGTTTCCAACCGATTTCTCATACACAAACAGTAGTTGACCGGCGTTGCCTGGTGAAACGTTGTTGTGACGCCTCGTGTAAGGAGGAGAAATGCGTACCATCATGTTTCCGACTTTGATAAAGGTCGGATTGTAGCCGACCACGATTGCGGTTTATCGTATCGCGACATTGCTGCTCGCGTTGGTCGAGATCCAATGACTGTTAGCAGAATATGGAAACGCTGGGTTCAGGAGGGTAATACGGAACGCCGTGCTGGATCCCAACGGCCTCGTATCACTAGCAGTCGAGATGACACGCATCTTATCCGCATGGCTGTAACGAATCGTGCAGCCACGTCTCGATCCCTGAGTCAACAGATGGGGATGTTTGCAAGACAACCATCTGCACGAACAGTTCGACGTCGTTTGCAGCAGCTTGGACTATCAGCTCGAAGACCATGGCTGCGGTTACCATTGACGCTGCATCAAAAACAGGAGCGCCTACGATGGTGTACTCAACGACGAACCTGGGTGCACTAATGGCATTTTTTCGGATGAATCCAGGTTCTGTTTACAGCATCGCGATGGTCTCATCCGTGTTTGGTGACATCGCGGTGAACGCACATTGGAAGCGTGTATTCGTCATCGCCATACTGGCGTATCACCCGGCATGATGATATGCGATGTCATTGGTTACACGTCTCAGTCACCTCTTGTTCACATTGAACAATGTTCGACTGCTGCCCTGGCCAGCACATTCTCCAGATCTCTCACCAATTGAAAACGTCTGGTCAATGGTGGCCGAGCAACTGGCTCGTCACAATACGCCAGTCAGTACTCTTGATGAACTGTGCCATCGTGTTGAAGCTGCATGGGCAGCTGTACCTGTACACCCCATCCAAGCTCTGTTTGACTCAATGCCCAGGCGTATCAAGGCCGTTATTACGGCCAGAGGTGGTTGTTCTGGGTACTGATTTCTCAGGATCTATGTACACAAATTGCGTGAAAATGTAATCACATGTCAGTTCTAGTATAATATATTTGTCCAATGAATAACCGTTTATCATCTGCATTTCTTCTTGGTGTGGCAATTTTAATGGCCAGTAGTGTACATTCTACAAGCGTCTATAAATATCTGCTGTGCTCTGGGTTTCGCCAAGACAAACTCAGTGACAGATCTCTGCTTGGAACGCACCTCTGTTACAGACGCCTTTTTGAAGGCTACGTACAGCGTCGCCACCTATCGGAACTTCATGAGACTACAGGGACTAAAGATTGTTGCATTACTTATTAATTCTGTCTTACTTGTTTCGTATATTAAAACACAGAAATGCACGTATAACCATTCCTATCATTGATCCAAAATTTTATTGGATAAAGTGTACAGTGTGTACTGTACAAGAGTCTAATATTGCCCGATATTCGAAGGCTTCTGCGCCAGACAGATTTAAACCGTGGTGGATTTAGCTGCAGGCTTAATTGGTGCGTCCCCGGATTTATCTGGTGGCGCCTTTGTGCACGGGGCCCGCACGTGGCTCCGGCGCTGGAGGAATTGGAGGCGCAGAGGCAGAGAGGTCAACGACCCCTGCCGGCACGCGCGAGCACGCCGTCGATGTCGCGTCCCGGCCGCCGCCGCTGCTGCTGCCGCAGGGTGCGCCCATCCCTTGCAAAATTCAGGTCTGCTTCTGCACAGCAAGCTGTGACCACCGACCCCAAGCAACAGCACTGCTCGTTACGACATCTTCTTGTATCGCACCGTATCAGCTCCGATAGCACGGGCACCGCAACGTACACTACTGGCCATTAAAATTGCTACACCAATAAGAAATGCAGATGATAAACGGGTTTTCATTGGGCAAATATATTATACTAGAACTGACATGCAATTACATTTTCACGCAATTTGGGTGCATAGATCCTGAGAAATCAGTACCCAGAACAACCACCTCTGGCCGTAATAACGGTCTTGATACGCCTGGGCATTGAGTCAAACAGAGCTAGGATGGCGTGTACATGCAGCTTCAACTCGATACCACAGTTCATCAAGAGTAGTGACTGGCGTATTGTGACGAACCAGTTGCTCGGCCACCAATGGCCAGACGTTATCAATTGGTGAGAGATCTGGAGAATGTGCTAGCCAGGGCAGCATTCGAACATTTTCTGTACCCAGAGAGGCCCGTACAGGACCTGCAACATGCGGTCGTGCATTATCCTGCTGAAATGTAGGGTTTCGCAGGGATCGAATGAAGGGTAGAATCTGAAATGTAACGTCCACTGTTCAAAATGCCGTCAATACGAACAAGACGTAACCGAGACGTGTAACCAGTGGCACCCTATACCATCGGGCCGGGTGATACGCCAGTATGGCGATGACGAATACACACTTCCAATGTGCGTTCACTGCGATGTCGCCAAACAAGGATGGGACCATCATGATGCTGTAAACAGAACCTGGATTCATCCGAAAAAATGACGTTTTGCCATTCGTGCACCCAGGTTCGTCGTTGAGTACACTATCGCAGGCGCTCCTGTCTGTGATGCAGCGTCAAGGGTAACCGCAGCCATGGTCTCCGAGCTGATAGTCCATGCTGCTGCAAACATCGTCGAACTGTTCGTGCAGATGGTTGTTGTCTTGCAAAGATACCCATCTGTTTACTCGAGACGTGGCTGCACGATCCATTACATCCATGCGGATAAGATGACTGTCATCTCGACTGCTAGTGATACGAGGCCGTTGGGATCCAGCACGGTGTTCCGTATTATCCTCCTGAACCCACCGATTCCATATTCTGCTAACAGTCATTGGATCTCGACCAACGCGAGCAGCAATGTCGCGATACGATAAACCGCAATCGCGATAGGCTACAATCCGACCTTTATCAAAGTCGGAAACGTGATGGTACGCATTTCTCCTCCATACACGAGGCATCACAACAACGTTTCACCAGGCAACGCCGGTCAACTGCTGTTTTGTATGAGAAATCGGTTGGAAACTTCCCTCATGTCAGCAAGTTGTAGGTGTCACCACCGGCGCCAACCTTGTGTGAATGCTCTGAAAAGCTAATCATTTGCATATCACAGCATCTTCTTCCTGTCGGTTAAATTTCGCGTCTATAGCACGTCATCTTCGTGGTGTAGCAATTTTAATGGTCAGTAGTGTATATTTAACATATTTCACTCGTATTTGTACACATATCTCGTATGTATCCCTAGCGAATTTCGCCCTGTAGTTTCATTTTCACGCAACTCTTGTGAATAGAGTTAAAATTAAAGAAATAATAAATTAAAACGTCGTGAATAATGAGGCAAGTTTTCATACATCTCAGTCTTTATGACGTCATACTCCTGATCTATGTGTCGTAAAATGACATTTTTCTAGGTACATTCAGTGTCATATGTGGCTACTGTCTGCGAAATGTGTTGCTATTAGAGTTAGTAGTAAACAATTAATAAATTAAAGCTTTATGTATAAAGCGGCAATTTTTCGCGCATCTCAGTATTTGACATCATATCTGCTGCATATGTGTCGTACAATAATAACTTTTTGTCGGCACATTAAGCGGAATACGTGGATACTGTTGTGAAAACTGTTGCAATTAGAGTCAGTATCGACGAAGTAACAAATTTAAATGTCTTGAATGATGTGGGAGTTTTTCACGAATCACTATGTATATCATGTCATAACTCCTGAACTATGCGTCGTAAAAAAATGGTTCAAATGGCTCTGAGCACTATGGGAGTTAACATCTACGGTCATCAGTCCTCTAGAACTTAGAACTACTTAAACCTAACTATCCTAAGGACGTCACACAACACCCACTCATCACGAGGCAGAGAAAATCCCTGACCCCGCCGGGAATCGAACCCGGGAACCCGGGCGCGGGAAGCGAGAACGCTACCGCACGACCACGAGCTGCAGACTATGCGTCGTACAATGATATAATTTATCTAGTACATTGAATGGTACATGTGAGTACTGCCTTCAAAATGAGTCGTAAATAGTGTTAGTAATAAGGAAGTAATAAATTAAATCGTCTTGCTTAATGTGGCAGTTTTACTACACGAACAATAAAAATGTAGTAAGCGAGAAACTATTTTCCTTGAGGGTCGTCAGCGAGAAAAAGTTTCGCAAAGTTTTGAAATTATGTGTAAAGTTTGCTGCAAGTCTCTAAGTGCTCTCATTCTAAAATATTTGATAACATAAATATGGGTATTTTTGTGTCATGGGCTACTCTGCTTTTTCACCCCCGCCCCTTTGATAGGTAGGTGGTTCTTACTGCACAGCGATGATTTCTAGACAGTAAGTAATGCGTGTACCAAGTATGGTTGAAATTGGTCCAGGGATTTGGGAGGAGATTCATACATAAATATATACGTACATCCGTTTTTTGATATGTATGGATTTTATGTTAGAAATGTGCAGCAGGTTTTTAAGCAAGACATGCCTTACGTTACTTTATTAGAGGCACTGCCGGCCGCGATGGTCCAGCGGTTCTAGGCTCTCAGTCCGGAACCGCGCGACCGCTACGGTCGCAGGTTCGAATCCTGCCTCGGGCATGGATGTGTGTGATGTTCTTAGGTTAGTTAGGTTTAAGTAGTTCTAAGTTCTAGGGGACTGATGACCACAGATGTTAAGTCCCATAGTGCTCAGAGCCATTAGAGGCACTAACAAGCACGTTATTGAGAGCACATACGCGTAATGTATCACATACTAAATGAATTCTGTGTCCGTTCGCCATAGACATAAATGGTGTTGATTAAAAAGTAAGCCAAGACGAATTCTCACGGAAAAACGTCATCCTACACTCTGTCGTTGGTACCTCTTATCTTATCCAACATTCTTCTTCAATCACTTGTTCATCAGTGCATCAAGGTATTCGTGCCTGCATAGAATAAATGTACATGAGACCATTAAAGACACGTGATGAGAGCATGCTCAGCCTCTAAAACAACCGTGAATCACTTTCGTCAGTCTTCTTCTTCAAGGGACACGTTTAAACTCCGCAGCAGACTTGATGCTTTATGTCGCCTTATCCTCCTAAAGTCTGTTCATGAATTTACTTTGTTTTTTCCTCCGTTCTTTACATAATTTCTTGCCGGCAGTCTTTTTAAACTTCTGCGTTAATTTGTGCTTCGTTACTAATGTTCCAAACGCTAGACGCACGATTTATTATTATAGAAGCTGTAATGTTTATGTACAGGTTCCTTACTTTTTTCTCACCGTATTTTTTGACCTTCTTTAAGTTAAAGATAGTGAGTAGTCTTTTGGTAAGTCTGTTGATCCATTCTATAAATATGGCCACATAATTCCAAGCATCTCTTGCGCATGTTTGTTAGTAAACTTATTAGAGTGTTGACGTGAGGTGTTCTCCTGTTCATCCACATTCCAATTTCTTGTGTCGAACCATGTATTTTCCTACGAATACAAAATGGCTCTGAGCACTATGGGACTTAACATCTCAGGTCTTCAGTCCCCTAGAACTTAGAACTACTTAAACCTAACTAACCTAAGGACATCACACCCATCCATGCCCGAAGCAGGATTCGAACCTGCGACCGTAGCAGTCGCGCGGTTCCAGACTGAAGCGCCTAGAACCGCATGGCCACCGCGGCCGGCCCTACGAATACAGCTAAGGTCTCTGACGCAGATGCCTGTGATAGCACCCCCTCCCTCCCCCCCACCCCCCTCCGCCTGAGGTGGGTCATTTAATTACTGATGTCATCTACTGAGCCTGTATGGCTAGCTGAAATTAGGCATAAAATACGACCGCCAGATTACTGTAACTACGATTCCTCGCAAAGGGCGACCGCTTACATCAGTCGAAATAGAAATGCTCTGGAAGAGACGGCATCGATTCGATCCTATTTTCAGGTTAAGTCACCAGTATTGTGACTGTGTATCGATTCCAGATGTGCAATATGATTGGGGATATCAGCATATTGTCCATTGTTGGGGCTGGTTACGTAAAATAATTTATAAACACATGCATCTGTTAAAAACTGCTTATATTAATGTACTCCAGTGCGTTACTTATAACGATAAAAACACACAGAGATCCGATGCGTGTCGGATAAAACGAGGGAACAATTACGCCATGGTTCTTCTACGCTCGGAGGATTTACCCTCACATTGCAACGTGGGTCGCTGCGGCAATAATGACCTCATGCTCCGAAAGCATAGGTTCATCATTTATGGAGACAGTCGCACGACTGCCGTGAAACGTATACATTTTATTTCATACAGCCGATACAGTCAACTGATAGCACATACATTAGGGTGTTCTTCGACATAGTCTCCATATCGAATAAGGTACTTCCCGCTTCATGGGATGAGTTTCGATATACCCTCCTGGCAGAAATTCTATCGTTGCTTGTTCAGCCATGTTGTCACGAAGTGCTTCAGCTCCTCGTCTGAAGCGAATCGTCGGCCTCCTAGGACTTCCTCAAACTGAGGAAAAGGGCGGAAGTCGCTTGGAGCGAACGATATCTACGATATCTACAAAGATAATGCACATATATGGCCCAGGTTTTCTATGTCTAACAGACAGCAGTGGTTTATTTTAATGACCTTGCAATTGTGACAGCGCGTCATCTACCAGTCACAATAAAATACGCTAACATTCTACATCTGTATATTACAACCTCAACCTCTTAGGAGTAAGATGTTTTCACAATCGTCTGCATTGCCTCTGCCTGTTTCTTAAATCACCATGACAACGCTGGCGAGCTCTAAGGTGCTGCAGGAATTCGGCATGCAATTGGTACAAAATCTTTGACTAATTTCTGATTCGTAATATTCTGTTAACTTAATAATATCAGACTGGCTCTGAGGTGGTTATAAATTTCCACTTCTTCCAACACTTCCTTTAATTGACCATTACGTAGTTTGTGGACAAACTCCATCGAGTGATTAATGCTTAGTGATTTGGATTATTACTTTGATTGTAACTGTAAATAAAAAATTATCTTCTGAAGATATAATATTGTTCTATGAAAATAATAAAAAAGACGAAAAGAATAAGAAGCAGTTAAACCAGTAGAAGAGAAATAAAGAAAAAAAATCAAACAATTAATTCAAATGGGTTACTAGAAAACCGTACAGTAGTATGAAAATTAAAAAAATACACTTAGAGGCATCGTGGAGTCATTTAAAAATCTATAGCAAATGTGGATTCAGGATCAAACTAAATCATACTAAATCATTCGAGATTACTGGGCTGTGTTGCCAAAGGTGTTATGGAGCAATGTGGACATGTGAAATGTGGTTGTAAAATGTGAAGTATTACAATTTAGCCTTTGCTCTAGTAACAGTCTTAAACGTTGTGGCAGCTAGAAGCGAACGTCCCCAAACCGTGGAAGATTGCCTGAAGCGAGACTGCTGTGTAATTGGGACGCCGTACAACGGCGGACTCCGTAATTATTTCCGTGTGGGGGCTTCGGCAGGGACAGAGCGGCTGGTCAGCGCGGCAACTTGCCTGCGTGAACAGGAAACGCGCAGTCCTGAGAGCTCTGTCTGAACAGTGGAACCGTTCCAGCGTCTGGAATTCCGAGTGCCGCGGACCACGAGTTAAATGCGACGCCTGGCTGTCGGTTCACTGCCCATATCGACTGTTTACTTCACTCGCCTCGTGACACATAGCCCTGGTTTCCAGCAGGCCGCTGACACTATCTCTGTCCTTTACACCCACTGGCCTTCCGTCTACGTACAGATAACTGACAAGGTTCTCAACAGCTGACCGGTATGTTTCCGCTGCTCTTGAACAGAGATACAACCGCAGTACTAAGACAGTTGAAGATGTGCTGTCTCTGTTTGCCCCCTGTAAAGTGCTGGAAAATAATATTGACAGCTTGGAGTAAACATCATTCCTGGGACTACTTTTCTGAGAGAAATAACGCAAAGGTGTTATTTCTTGCTCATGTCTTGCAATGTAAGCTCTTTGGAAGTGGGCTCATCTCTTGCAATATAAGCTCTTGGGAAGTGCTCTGTGATCCATGTGCGATTGTATCGATCTAACTTTGATTCAGAGCTGACAAATGCTTAACGGGTGCAAATTGCCATTGTCCGCTTAGTTGGGCTATGTAACAACAGACACAGATGTACTAGAGATTCCTAGAGATAATGTACTTCCTATTGTGTTTTTTTAATTACTAATTTTATTGGCCTTCTGCTTTGTCCATTCAGGTAATGAAGAGAATAGTTACATACTGTTATCATATACACAACATAAAAGTTTTAAATTACACTAGTGCAAGTTAACCTTCATGATACACTTTGTGCAACTGAAAAATGTTATTCAGTTTACTACTTAGGATATCACAATAATTGTAAGAAATAAATGTTCATAGGTGCTTCGTACACATCGTGTACCGGCAACATGAACATATGAAGTTTCATGGGCAACGTACCGGCAGGAAGTTGCTCATCAGACGACATCAGGAGTTCATCCCAACGGTATCCATTTTGCCTGTCACTTGCTGTTAAACACTGTCTATGTGTCATCTGGAGCTAGATTCTTGCTCAGTGCCAAGGGGGATAGGCAACACGCATGACTGGTGATATGATAACGCTATTATTGATGAGGAGTAGATTGTCAGTACCAGTAGGAGGGCAGTTAACGATCCTTTCTCAAGGTCACTATTCTCCACACTTAATGACTTAGCATGTCTTCATTGCACACTTAGCGCGGGATTAGCCGAGCCGTCTCGGGCGCTGCAGTCATGGACTGTGCGGCTGGTCCCGGCGGAGGTTCGAGTCCTCCCTCGGGCATGGGTGTGTGTATTTGTCCTTAGGATAATTTAGGTTAAGTAGTGTGTAAGCTTAGGGACTGATGACCTTAGTAGTTGAGTCCCATAAGATTTCACACACATTTGAACATTGCACACTTAATGCCTCGTGTTTTTGGAACCCTTACTTAAGAAGAGTTTTGCCAATTGTAGATATCCAAAAAATGTTTTGTTTATGCAGTTCCAATCGCTATTATATCATCATCAAAATGTTTCCTTAAAAGCGTAGGTAGCTCAGCAATCACCTTCGTGGTAGCGGTACTCTTATCTCAGGTCCTCTTCATGACTATTACTGTCTTTCACTTGAGTTTTTCTTTCAGAATTGCGTTTAATATGCAGTTCACCCATGAACTCTGAAGGCCGAAGGGATACAAACGTTACAGGAATAGACACACATGTCGCCGACCTTACCGAAATCTAACAGAAGACATTACGCTTCAGTACAGTCGAGCATTCCAACAAAAACTAGGTTTTCACAGATAAATTTCCGTAGATGGCACATTGTCACTATAACACACATCAAGTTGGGCACGGCTATTATCCTTCATATCTAGGTAGGAAGAAAGTTCAATTATCACCGTACTGCAAACAGCAGCCAAATGAGATCGCAGACCTCACCCATGTGATACCAGAAGTAGAGTTGTAGGGTGGGCAAGGGCGACAGGCAATCCTGCGTGTACCAGAATGAGTGCAGATAACGATCTTATCGCAAGGTCACTTCAGATGTCAGATTAAACTTCCAGAGCCATGTTTTACACCCACCGGAACGTTTTTGTGGTAAATTCGACTTGATTCACGGGAATTAGGTCAGGACGTGACTCGAACTGGTCACACGATATAAAATTGCAGGAAAGCTCTGGAACAATGTGAACACATTGAAATGATGGGAGACCCCACTTCCATCCCCCAGGATCAATTAGATTCAAGCTCCACCTCCCATTTACGAGGGTTGACTGAAAAGTAATGCCTCCACCCTCGTAACTCTTCAACAGTTAGCAGCATTGGTATGCGGCAGGTGCTGATTTGTTCCGTAGCCTATTCTCTAGAACTCTAGTTGGCGGGAAGCCTTAGCATTGAACGGTTGTGTTGTTACAGTGTAAACTATGGAACCTGCGCAGACGGAAGGTCAACACGATTTAAACAACGTGCAGTCATTGAATTCTTGACAGCAGAAGGTGTCATCCCAAAGGAAATTCATCAGAGAATGAAAGCAGTTTATGGTGATTGTGTTGATGTGAGTACTGTGCGTCGTTGGGCGAGTAAGTTTAAAGATTCTGAGGCGGAAACATCTGACCTGCGTGACAAACAAAGAGTTGGACGTCCAGTGACAGCAACCACCGAGTTTCACAAGCAAAATGTCGACAGATTGGTTCAGGACGATCGTCGTTTCACTCAGAGACAAATTGCAAGCACAATCGGCATTTCACAAGAACGTGTTGGTCACGTAATTGCTTTGCTTGGCTATCGGAAGATCTGTACACGATGGGTACGCCGGATGCTGACTCCTGAAATGAAAGCGCACAGCAGAGGTTCAGAGACAGTATCTCACCTCCGTACGGCATCTTCCATACAGTCCAGATTTAGAACCGTCTGACTTCCATCTGTTCCCGACAACGAAAGACTATCTGCGGGGACATTATTATGCTTATGATGAAGACGTTGAGAGAACTGTGAGACTGTGGTTGTGGAAACGAAGTGCCAGCTTCTTCCGTGGCGCCTTCAGAAAACTTCTTCATCGTTGGCAGAAATGTATCCAACTGGCTGGTGATTATGTGGAAAATTGAATGTTGGTAATTAAAGATCACTTTCTAAGAATTATTTCTGGGTTTAATTTATTAAAATATTCCCATCCAAACCCAATTAAAGAAGGTGGAGGCATCACTTTTCATTCAACCCTCGAATAATAGCTTATAACTAGTTCAATTGTGAAGGCGTTTTCATTTGGGGCCTGCTTCATGGGGAAAAGTTCAGGTTAGTTTTAAACAAATCATTATTAACAATAAATGTTTGGACAACAAGGTCGTATGGAGATAACAGCAGTTGGTTTACTTATAATCAAATATTCAAAATGACAGTCACAATCGCATTATTTATTTTGTCGCCAACCGGTTTCGACCCGCGATGGGATCATTTTCAGCGCAATTTACACTGTAAAGTTATAATATTAGTAAGTAATCATGTACGTAATCTACAAGGAATTAGTCAAAGTTAGACAAATAAAAAAATATTAATACCCATTTGGTCGCTCGCTGGAGTCGTCACGCTGCCTGTGCACGGTTGGTAACTATGCATGGTTGGTTGGTTCTCTGCATGAGCTTAAATAACGACCAACAACACTTGGGCAGACGGTAACGCCGCCCACGGTGACCAACGGTAGTTACATGCTTAAGCAAGAAATCGTAAATTTTAAAGTTTGTTCCAGTTGTAATAAAAAACATAGTAAATAATAAATAATAATTATAACTAATTAAATCTCGAGAAATTTGCAATTATTTAAAATTCAGATAATTGTTGTCCCATTCATTTTTCACATCATTTGTGGATAGAGCAGAGCCCTCTATCTTTTGTGGTAGGGATTAACAGAAGAGAAACACTGTTGCTTGTAAAGCGCATGCTGGATGCTGGAAAAGTCTCGCTGTCAGAATGTAATTAATATAGTTTGTGTGGAAGTGTGTGTAGTGATACAACAACTGGACCTCAAAATGGAGGCAGACAGATGGACACTAACCGAAAAAAGCCGCCTATACTGTCGCAAGCCAGCACCCAGCATTATGCTAGCGATAATGATGTAACTTCCTGAAACCATCTGAAGATGAACCTGAAAACGTTCGAAAACCGGTTCATGGAATAAAACATAATTATTCAAAAAAGTGACTGGTCGCAGTTTTTTATAACTTGTTTACATTCAATATACAGTCACGGTTCTAAAATATCTGTAATGGATAAGCATAAAAAAAAGGATTCTCTGGCCTGGAAAACCGCTCCATAAACTCAATGTTGAATATGGGTTTGATACTGAGTTTGAATTTTGTATTTACCATGTTTGTGGTCTAAGCTACATAAACAATCTAATAGTAACGATGCCTGAAAAATAACGATTTTTAAACAGTTCTCTGCAGAAATAATTTTAACTAGTTTTTGTTTGTTTCACGTCAGCACAAGAGTACTTGACAAAAGAGCATATCCAATGTGACATCATTAACGATATAAATACGTAATATTTTAAGCCATATTTTGTTGACTAAGGGATTTCTGTAAATAGTACGAGCAAGGGGCTCCCAGGGCGTGATTCGTGATTTGTGAAACTTTAGGGATTGATGACAAAAAATTTTTTAGATATACACAGTCGCTACGAAGAATAGCGGTTAAAATAAACGTGATTGGCGGGCACAGCTCTAGCATTGATGGGTATACAAGCAATCGCATAGAAACAAGGAGAAGGAAGTAGCCATATGGAGAGTTACTAAAACTCACAAAGAAAAAGCCTATCACCAACAGCAATCGGAGTGGTTTAACGTAAATAATTTGAAGGGTGTGCTGCAGTAATTGGAAGAACAGGACTCCTGGGCCGCTGAGTCCAGGGACATAATTAAAAAATAAAATAAGGATAATGCAGGAATAGGTCTGATAATGTATAAGAAATGAGAAATATGTATAAACTACTATGATCAGCATAGTGAATGCATTGTGGTAGCCAACAGAGACTCCAAGCCAGTGGTCGCCACAGTGGAATGAATTTACAAGCCAAGTGGCTCCACAGACAATGAAGAAATTGAAACAATTGTAAGTAGGCTGTTTAGGTTTTTTATTGGTAACGCCACCTCTGTATGAAAATCACTGGCTGTGCTGTGTGCAGTCTGTGGCTGCTTTGCATTGTTGTAATACTCGCCATTGTAGCGTTAGGCAGCTGGCTGTGAACAGCGCGTAGCATTCCGCAGTTGGAGGTGAGCCGCCAGCAGTGGTGGATGTGGGGAGAGAGATGGCGGTGTTTTGAAATTTGTCATGAACTGCTATATTTATATATGATGATATCAAGGTAAATACATTGTTTGTTCTCTATTAATATCTTTCATTTGCTAACTATCCCTATCAGTAGTTAGTGCCTTCCATAGTTTGAATCTTTTATTTAGCTGGCAGTAGTGGCGCTCGCTGTATTACAGTAGCTTGAGCAGCGAAGATTTTTGTGAGGTAAGTGATTTGTGAAAGGTATAGTTTAATGTTAGTCAGGGCCATTCTTTTGTAGGGAATTTTGAAAGTCAGATTGCGTTGCGCTAACAAAATATTGTGTGTCAGTTTAAGCACAGTCATGTATAATTGTTCAAAGGGGACGTTTCATATGTCGACCCTTGGCCTAGGATACCTCACTGGAATCTTCTGATTTTTTTTTCTTGTAGTTTGTGTAATTAGTGTAGCCTTTGTTTATTGCTAGCGCGCAATTGTAGAGAAAATCTCCTTTGTAGTTGCAGTCTTTCATTGTTGTACAGTAAAACAGTTGTGGCATGCATGTAGATTTGCACCAAGTATTTCGCAGCTCCAATTAACTAGATATTATTTTCAGTGTTATGTTAATGTGTTCTCTTCTTTTTGCTCTTCAAATTGTGCTTTTCTGTGTTGTCGTGTGAAATATTGTGACAATAATGGCGTGTGAAAAACGTAATACTAGGCTCCAAATTAAACTGAGAAATGACAGTGAAGACGAAAGCAGTGTGTTAGCGCCGCAGAGTAATGAATTAACAGACATTCAAAGTAGTAATTTGGTAACTGTGCATAGGGAAATGGAGCGGGCGGCAAACAATGGCGTGGACAGTGAAACAATTAGTGAAGAGGGACGCATTATCGATCGATCGGTCGGCAACAGCTCGCCTCAGGAATCGGGAATGACAGGACACAATTTTGCAAATACTGTAGACTCAGGTTTTGGGTTCTCACCGTTTTCTCAAATGAGTCAAGACACATTTTCCGCTTGTCAAAATGTGAATGTTGCCGGTGCAACTTCACTGCCGAAAAGCACTGAGGAACATGTTTCGGACACCAGTGCATTGTTATTACAATTAATGCAACAAATGGGACAAAAGCTTGAAAAGTTAGACACAATGGAACAAAATCAGAGACAAACACAGCAAAAGCTTCAAAAGTTAGACACACTGGAACAAAATCAGAGACAAACACAGCAAAAGCTTGAAAAGTTAGACACCACACTTGAAAAAACACGTGAAGATTTAACTACTGAGTTACATAACATTGAATCGAAATGTCAAAAGGTCTGTAATGACGTAAAAACACAAATTTGTGAGCATTTCCAACCTATTTTTTCACGTCATGAAAATGTATTACAGAATCACGAAGCAGCCATAAAAGAACTGCAAACTATTGTTCATGAAAATCATGAGACCTTGCAAGCTGAAATTGACTCAGTTGCATCTACTGATTCGGTTACGCAACTTGCAAGAACTCAGGAAAACTTAAAGGACACAGTAGATTCGATTTCAACACAAATGGACACTCTGAAACTTGGTTCAGAAAAACACACTGAGGAAATGTGTTCACTATCGGGGAAAGTAGCCAAACTTTCGGATCAGTTCAATAATTTGTCTACGAAGGTAGATGATAATCTGAATGACACAGAAGAGTGCAAACAAATTAGGAAATTCAAACAAAATCAGAATCAAATTAGTACGCAATACAAAAGAGAAATCCGGGAAGTACAAGATCAGTTGGCACAAGTAATACAAAAATTTCATATTTCAGAGGACACTCGCGCTCCAACACGGGAAGAGGAACTTAGAAATACGGAAAAGCCACAAAATAATAACACAGGGCATTTCGGAAATTATGAAAGAAATTGGCAAGGTGCACCGAATTTTGAAATGGAACCGCCGAAACGACGTAACAATGACCGATATGCGACTGGCCGACGTAAATTCAAAACATTTAAGAATTCTGCCAACGACATTCATCCACAAGCGTGGCTCCATCAATTCTCTCATTGTTTTCCTCCCAACTGGTCATTGGAGCACAGATTAGAATTTATGTGTGGCTACTTAGTGAATGAACCAGCTGTAAGAATGCGATCGGTCATTCACGATTGCCACAGTGAAGGAGAGTTTTACCATGCCTTCCTCTCAGCATATTGGTCTCAAGCCACACAAGACCGAGTAAAACATAGCATCATAATGATGAAACGTTTCGAACAATCTGAATTTTCCAGTCTTATGAAATATTTTGAAGACATGTTGCATAAGAATCAGTATCTTTCAAACCCATACAGCCCCTCAGAACTCATCCGCATTTGCTTAATCAAACTGCCTGAACATTTACGACATATTATTTTGGCAGGACGTTGCAAAGACGACATTGAAGCATTTCAGGGACTCTTACAAGAATTAGAAATTGACACTGACAATCGCGGAACGCGAAACCAGGAACACAACAATTACAGGTCACATCCGTCGTAATTCCGCGATGAAAGAAGTAATAACTTGACACGACAAGGCTATTCTTACAACGCAAATCGTGACCAAAACAGACACCACCCATATGACAACCACTGGCAGAGTAATAATAGTTACAGAGAAAGATCGGATTTCCGTAGTAATGAATATGACAGAGATAACCACAGAAACAGACAATATGGGAACCAAAACAATTATTACCAGGGGAGACAGAATAACTTCAGACGCAACAGTTCAGCGCAGAGTTACGATTCAGGGAGAAATTCTCCACCACGTGACTGACAAGGAAGAAACTACGGAATCTACCGACATGACGACAGTCGATATGATCATAACGACAGACGTCAATTTCATCAGAACTGGCGGAATTCTAACGCGGCTGGGCCCTCTCGGCAAGGCGAATTTGTAGAAGTTAGGACTCCTAATCCCAATAACGACGCGCGCTAACAAAGAGACAGACAATGACTCGCACAGCAGGCAGCCGCGTGCGCCAGGTGGCTCAGAGAAAAATAACATAGACGCTAACCTTGAGAAAAATTCCAGTATTCTTTACCGACGTATACCGCCTGACAATCGCATTCAAATTCAAACTCTGAGTACTAGGAAGAGTAAAGGTTTACACCACATTTCACATGTAAAACCGTTTATTGAAAGATAATCTGCTTTTTAACTTTGTCATTGCCATAAAACTTTTCACTTTACATTACTAGTATGCTTGTCAGACTTAGAATCTGTTAACATGCAACAATGTTTGAAGTTAAATATCCAGTCAAGAACCAAGAGAACTTATTGAAACAGAAATTACGAATGCATTGTTATAGTGAACAGACGAGACAATGTTGTTATTTGTACATTCTTGCTTGTTAGTTACACGATTACGTAACGACTATAAGGCTCACATACTTAGAACATTTACCAGTACTGCTAATGAGATTTTAATGCAACATTTTGGTTCACTTGAAAATACATTCTGGATTTAAAGTACTTTCTGTGAAATACCAGATGACACAGTGGTTAGTTTATGTGACAGTTACACGATTTTATCACGACGCTACTAATGAGTGACAATTTACAATGTTGCTTTTGCGGTGTATCTGTTTTATATCTGCACAGTTTTTCTGAATTATTCTGGAAAGTAAAACATGTTTTAGTAGTAACGTTTGTGGTATAGCTACAATGAGACAGCATTTTCCGTAGCACAACAATACGTTACAGCACAGTACTTTCTTCATCACGGCAATAAGCGTAATAACTAAGATATCTATACGCAAAGCATTTCACTTTGGTTTATCATGAGGTAAGTACATTGACTTCTGCAGAACTTAGCTTTCGGAGGACGATAACTACGACACTTCCACAGAGATTATGTTGCAACAAGACGCACATTTAGCGCTACAGTACACGTATTTGAGTGATTAATTTTGTACTTAAAACATTTATTTTTAAAGATTTTTGAATTACAAAGAAAGTTTTCCGTGATACATTTCATTCCATTGCTGTAATCTGTAACACCTGAGGGTATAATTACATTAATCCTCAGGGGGGTACACGCTTACTTTGTGTACCATGTGTTTGGCAACCACAAGGAACCCTAGCTAATATGGTATTTGCTTATACAACTTTATACATCGGTACCATATTTCTCTAACACACAAATTACACAGCTATCTGATCATGTAACTGAGAGATAAACTTTTTTTTATTACATCAGTGACAGATGTTTACGCAATTACACCGTTGGATAACATCACACTTATGAAATTGTATTTTGTCTGTACTTTGTGAAATGCTCATATTTTTTCGGAACCATTGTGATATTATGAGAGCTTTGAATGATATATTTGGTAAGGGGGCATGATTTTAAAGTACGTTTGAGGTAGATGACACTATTGAAATGAGCAGAGAATTTTTTTTAGGTTTTGAAATTATTGGAGGAAGCTACGACGATTTTGAGAATTGACTGAGATGTTATGATATTATTACGACGACGATGTGTACTATGCTGTTGAGATATGTTTATGATCAATAAGATAATGCTACCGTATATGAGGAATAAGAGGTATGTTGGAAACCAAGAAGCGTACTTTAAGAGTTATGAAATGTGCGTAAATGCGTGACTGTATCACAATGCTGACGAATATTTTATTTGGACACTTATATTTGTAGGGTTTTGTTTCACACATTTGCAACACAAATTCTCGACCCGTGAAATTTTGTATATGAGACTGTCACAGTAGCGGAAACTGCTGTCGTAAATATTTCCGTAAGAAAGTTAAGTGACCACCTGCACGTAATGCGTTGTGGGCACGCAGCTGTGTCAGACGCCGGGAGAACAAGTCATTAGTGAGTGCCTCATCAGAAGCACAGGTAGAATAAAAGAAAGGGGAGGCCATTGTCCTCACTATTGACATTTCCTTGTTGAAAGCATACTGTGGAGCTCGTAATTTATGATATTTACTAAAATGCCTAATGAAATGATTAGAAACATTTTACATCTATTGTCTTTGTAGTTAAGAGATTGCTCATTTTGTTTAATATCTGGTTTCCAGCTGTGTTGCAGCATTGGTTTTATAAAATAAACTTAAATGCATTTGCTAATGTGAACACTTTCTGTCAACAGATTTATTAAATAAGTATTTTCTGATCCACATTCTTCGAAAAAGGAGCTCTTGGAATGGAGAGAACAATAAGAAGGGACTAATAACAGTAACTGCATCTATAATTTTCTATTCAAGTACTTGGTAATTTCTTTTGTAGAATAATTTGTGGTGCACCACTTTAATTACATAGACATTAAGATGTGAATATACATTTCCCTTGTCTGCATTGTTGTTTTTACTGTAATATTTTTTCTGCTTGAGCTATGTCATGTTTAGGTATACGGGTAAGTTACTGCTGTTTGCCAGGCATAGTGTTACTGAATTTGACTTTGTGTTACTCTGCTAAGCCAGTTTACTACTGATTTATTTTTCTTGTTGCTGCACATTGGCTCATATTAGTTGTAATGTTGCATTGCTTGGTAATTTAGATTTACTGTAGCTTGCTTTGCAATTTTCCATTTTTTGGGTCGTTGCTGTTTGTGTTACTCATTTTGTGCTGCTGCATTGCCTCGTCCCTTAGTTTAGCATCTGAGCTCAGTAGATTTAAGTTAGCTTAAGAGGGGGTAGCCTGTAAGAGAATGAGTTGCGATGAATTGGAAGAAATGCATTGAGAAGTTATACGAAAAAAGTACAGAAAACAGGTTTAGGTAAGATTTTCTTGGAAATAAATGTTGAGGTAAGAAATGTGTGAACATATATATACAGAAAGCATGCTTAGATAGAATTTTTTTTGGTGGAAACAAAGGATGAAATAAGAGGAAAGATATATGAAGTTTTAGGTTGGACTGCAGTACCAAATGTTACACTGAAAACGAACCCTGTCCTTTCCTATTGGTGTTATCCCACTATGTGTTTGTGTACCCTTGTGTATTTGTTTTCTTCCTGTCTCTGTGTAGTTTCATAGAATTTTTTCTTCTTTTAATATTAAGCTACATTCACTATGATGAGGAATACTGTTATCCTCGAATATAATTGGCATTAATAATATGTTATTTACTTTGTAAAGATGTTAGACATTATTAATTCTGTTCTGTTTAATGCTCATGTGTGAAGTCGATGTTTCAATAATTATTCTGATCTTTTATGTATATACTCATGTCATAATTCCTGTAACACTGATGTATATGTTAGTTCGATTCTTTTGTAAAGCCTGTGTTACTACAATTGTTATCTATATTGCTATGTTCTTTAATGATGTATTTTGTACCTTTGTAATTGTATTCTCATGTTATAATATTGTAATTGACACCAGTTCATCAAATTAAGTAACTTGTAAGCATTCATTTCACTGCACACATTTCTGTTGGTCATAGTAATGCACAATATGTAAGAAGTTGGGATTTATAGTGTTTGCACGTGTGTTAATAATTCAGCAAGGGACTGGATAACAGCATTGCTGGTTCTAAGGACAATTCCAAAAACTTTGTGAGTGCACAAGTGGTGGTTTATGGACTTGCTACATTATCCGCAAGACTCTTCAGTGGTGATTGTGCATCTGCACAGTCACAACAGATGGCTGCTGGCCATCTCTACCAGGACTACAGTGGGTCTGCTCTGTGATGACCTACCCACCAATATTCTTCAAAACTTCGACTGACTCTGCTGTGGGTTTGCTCTGTTGTGGCGCATTATCTGTCAGCATGTCAAGAGTCAGCACTGTCTTTCCGTTGGAAGGACAACGCTACTTCTTCAAGACTGCATGGAAATCGACTACTTCCGTGTGCATTTTCTTCTACTGCTCAGACTTTGAGAAAAACACTGCAATTTTACTGTGATGAATGATCAGGACTGTCTTTATGGACTGTGAGAAAATTTTAGCTTTTGACCAACATTGTATCAACAAGTGTGTGCATTTGATTTCTTTGTTATTGTAATTATGAAAAATTTTTTCAAATCTGTATTGGCCACTGCCCAAACCAATTTGTAAATTTTTTTGTGGGGAGCATGGGGGCTATGTAAGTAGGCTGTTTGGGATTTTTATTGGTAACGCCACCTCTGTATGAAAATCACTGGCTGTGCTGTGTGCAGTCTGTGGCTGCTTTGCATTGTTGTAATACTCGCCATTGTAGCGTTAGGCAGCTGGCTGTGAACAGCGCGTAGCATTCCGCAGTTGGAGGTGAGCCGCCAGCAGTGGTGGATGTGGGGAGAGAGATGGCGGAGTTTTGAAATTTGTCATGAACTGCTATATTTATATATGATGATATCAAGGTAAATACATTGTTTGTTCTCTATTAATATCTTTCATTTGCTAACTATCCCTATCAGTAGTTAGTGCCTTCCATAGTTTGAATCTTTTATTTAGCTGGCAGTAGTGGCGCTCGCTGTATTACAGTAGCTTGAGCAGCGAAGATTTTTGTGAGGTAAGTGATTTGTGAAAGGTATAGTTTAATGCTAGTCAGGGCCATTCTTTTGTAGGGAATTTTGAAAGTCAGATTGCGTTGCGCTAACAAAATATTGTGTCAGTTTAAGCACAGTCATGTATAATTGTTCAAAGGGGACGTTTCACAATGTATGCTGAGATAAAAGAAATTACTTGCTACTACTTTTAAATAATATATATTAAAGGGTGAATAAGTGGATGACACACACATGTATTGGACAGAGATAATGACTCCCATACTGCAATCAGGTATTGTGATTCTATGTACAGCATCTTTTGAAGTGGTCAGTTTTAAAATTGTCGAAACCTTAGTCAAGATTTAATAAACCAGTATTTGGAACTGGTTGGCTGTTATTGCCAATCCATTGAAGATCTTGCATTAACAGTTGCTAAAGTGCAGTCTTGTTCAAAAAAAATCCTAGGAATTGATCAGGAAGTTAAGGACGAACAAAATTTAATTGTGATACGGACTGCAATTGGATAAGAGAAGGAAAAATAGGAGTAAAATGTACACGGGGGAACAGAATAAAAGAGGAAACCGCTTGGTACAATTTTGCATAGAACATAATTTATCATCGTTAATACTTGTTTTACGAATCACCTAAGTAGGTTTTATACTGGAAGAGACCTGAAGACAATGGATGGTTTCAGGTTAATCATGTAGTGGTAAGACAGATACAAGATTTTAATTTGTAAGACGATTCCAGGGACGGTTGTCGATTCTGAGCAAATTTATTGGTTATGAACAATAGATTAAAACTGAAGAAACTACAAAGAAAGGCAAAAAAGTTGACTAGAAATTATTGAGAGTTTCGGAGGGACCGTTAGGCACCTTCTAGAACAGAGGAACGGAATACATTAGAAAACGAATAGGCACGTCTGAGAGATGAAGTAGGGAAGACAGCAGAAGATCAAATAGGTAAAAAGGCAAGGCTTAGTAAATATCCTTGGATAGCACAGAAGGTTTTGAATTTCATTGACGAAAGAAGAGAATATAAAAAAGAAGCAGCTGAAAGGGAATACATATATCTAAAAAAGGAGATGGCAGGGAGTGTAAAATGCCCAAGCAGGAACGGCTAGACGAAAGATTCAAGAACAGCAGAAACATGTATAACTGCGTTACCGAGTGCAGCGCCGTATTCTGCCTGCTTACATATTTCTGTGTTTGTACACGCATGACTATACAAGTTTTTTTGGCGCTTCTGTGTTTTATTACCCTATACTCATCTGAACAGATATCCTTGTCTTCTTTCCATTAAACTTCAGATTCCCACTATATGTAGACTGAACTTTAGTTTTTCCCTTCGCAGATTTTCTAGCTTCACTACCACGTCCAAACATTTGACATTCCACACCCCGACACATAGGACGTTACCCTTCCGTTGAGTTTTCAATCTGTTTCTTATAGTCACCTCCCTCCCCCTTCCCCATTGGCAATCCCCTCCCGGAGAACCGAATTGGGGACTCGTCAAGAATATATTGCCAATGTAGAGATCATGATGACACTTGAAACGTCCCCTTTAAACAATTATATAAGACTGTGCTTAACCTGACACACAATATTTTCAGCGCAACGCAATCTGACTTTCAAAAATCCCTACAAAAGAATGGCCCTGACTAACATTAACCTATACCTTTCACAAATCACTTACCTCACCAAAAATCTTCGTTACTCGAACTACTGCAAAACAGCGAGCGCCACTACTGCCAGCTAAATAAAAGATTCAAACTACGGAAGGCACTAACTACTGATAGGCATAGTTAGGAAATGAAAGATTTTAGTAGAGAACAAACAATGTATTTACCTTAATAGTGTTGAAAAATCATAATATACATAACAGATCATGACATCCAGTCTTACAAATTTCCAAACTCCGCCATCTCTCACCTCCAACTGCGCAACGCTACGCGCTGTTCACATCCAGCTGCCGCTGCCCAACACTACAATGGCAGACAACAATGCAAACTAGCCACAGACTGCACACAGCACAGCCAGTGATTTTCACACCCAGTGATTTTCACACCCAGTGATTTTCACACCCAGTGATTTTCATACAGAGCGCTATGTAACGTTGCCAATAAGAAAACATAAACAGCCTACTTACATAGCCCCCATGCTCCCCACAAAAAATTTTACAAATTGTTTTGGGCAGTGGCCAATAATGATTTGATAAAATTTTTCATAATTACAATAACAAAGAAATCAAAGGCACACACTTATTGATACAATGTTGGTCAAAAGCTAAAATTTTCTCACAGTCCATAAAGACAGTCCTGATCATTCATCACAGTAACAGTGCAGTGTTTTTCTCAAAGTCTGAGCAGTAAAAGAAAATGCACACGGAAGTAGTCGATTTCCATGCAGTCTTGAAGAAATAGTGTTGTCCTTCCAACGGAAAGACAGTGCTGACTCTTGACATGCTGACAGATAATGGGCCACAACAGAGCAAACCCACAGCAGAGTCATTCGACGTTTTGAAGAATATTGGTAGGTAGGTCATCAAAGAGCAGACCCACTGTAGTCCTGGTGGAGAGTATGGTATTGGTGAGTCATCAAAGGTGCAGACCCAGTGCAGTCCTTGTAGAGATTGTGGTATTGGTGGGCCACCTGAGGTGCAGACCCACTGTAGTCCTTGTAGAAATAATGGTATTAGTGAGTCAGCAAAGGTGTAGACCCACTGTAGTCCTTGTAGAAATAATGGCATTGGTGAGTCAGCAAAGGTGTAGACCCACTGTAGTTCTTGTAGAAATAATGGTATTGGTGGGTCATCAAAGATGCACACCCACTGTGGTCCTTGTAGAGATGGCCAGCAGCCATCTGTTGCGACTGTGCAGGTGCACAATCACCATCGAAGAGTCTTGCGGTCAATATAGCAAGTCCATAAACCACTACTTGTGTACTCACAAAGTTCTTTTCTGATTGTCCTTAGAACCAGCAATGCTGTTAACCAGTCCCTTGCTGAAGTAGTAACACACGTGCAAACACTATCAATCCCTACTTCTCACATATTGTCCATATACTATGACCAACAGTAACGTGTCCAGTGAAATGGAACTTACAAGTTCATAATATGATGAACTGGTGTCAATCACAATTTTATAACATAAGAATACAATAACAAAGGTACAAAATACATCAATAAAGAACATAACAATACAGATAACATTTGTAGTAACACAGGCTTTACAAAAGAATAGAAATAGACATATACATCAGTGTTACAGGAATTATGACATAAGTTAATATATGAAAGATGAGAATAACTTTTGAAACATCAGCTTCACACATGAGCATTAAAACAGTACAGAATAAATAATGTCTAAACATCTTTACAAAGTAAATAACGTATTATCAGAAAAATTCTACAACATAACTCTTATTAGCTAAACACATAAAGACAGGAAAAAGACAAATACACAAGGATACATAAACACATAGCGGAATAATACAAAAGGAAAGACAGGATTCATTTTCAGGGTAACATTTGGTACTGCAGTCCAACCCAAAACTTCATTCCATAGATCTTTCGTCTTATTTCAACATTTGTTTCCACCAAAAAAATCTGTATTTATATGTTCACATATTTCTTACCTCATTATTTATTTTCCATTATCTTACCTCATCATTTATTTCCAAGAAAATCCTACCTAAACCTGTTGTCCCTAAACCCTACTTTTTTGTTCATATACTCTTTCAAAATCCTTTTTGGCCAAACCATTTTCTTATAGCTTCCCAATGCATTTCTTCCATTTCATCACAACTCGTTCTCTTATATAGCCTACCCCATCTTAAGCTAACTTATATCTACTGAGATCAGATGCTAAACTAAGGGACGAGGCAAAGCAGCAGCACAAAACAATTTATACAAACAGCAATGACAAAAAAATGCAAATTGGCAAAGCAAGCAGCAGTAAATGTAATAACTTATATCTAAACATGACAAAGCTCAAGCAGAAAAAATATTACACTAAAAACAACAATGCAGATAAGGGAAATGTATAATCACATCTTAATGTCTATCTAATTAAAGTGGTGCACCGCAACTATTTCTACAAAAGATATTACCAAGTACTTGAAAACAAAATTATGTACACAGTTACTGTTATTAGTCCCTTCTTATTGTTCTTTCCATCCCAAGAGCTCCTTTTTCGAAGAATGTGGATCATAAAATAATTATTTAATAGATCTGTTGACAGAAAGTGTTCACATTAGCAAATGCATGTAATTTTATTTTGTAAAACCAATGCTGCAACACTGCTGGAAACCAGATATCTAATGAAATAAGTAATTACGCAAACCAAAGCATAAAAATATCATTCAATATTCATGTGACATTTCATAAGTTAGTAGAAATTCTTTCGACTCTCGTAGAAAGACGCTCGTCATAATCAAGTGTGCAAATGTAAGTATCTTTCCAAGTAATGAGCGTGTCGTATTTGCGATGCTTTCTACAAAGGAATGTCAATAGCAAGGATAATGGCCGTTTTTCTTTCTCTCCACCTAATGGCTTTCTTTTGTCAGACGGCTACCTCTCAGCTGGGCGCCCAAAACCATTACGTCAAGTTCACTTACCTTTCTTACTGAAATATTTACGACAGCAGTTTCCGCTACAGTGGCAGTCTCATATAAAAAATTTCACAGGTCGAAAATATGCGTTACAAATGTGTAGAAACAAAATCCTGTAAATATAACAGCGTCCAAAAAATTTTCGCCAGCATTGTGATACATTCACGCATATACACACATTTCATAACTCTTAAATTGCGATTCTTGGTTTCCAACATCCTTTTCATAAATCAGAGTCCCTAATCATTACTCATTATTCCTTGCTTTATTACACATATACATATTCGTAGACACTTCTTCAATATTTCATCATAATAACTACATAGCACAATCAGATTCCTCATATAGCATCAGCTTATTGATCATAAACATACCGCAACAGCGTAATGCACATAATCATCGTAATAATAACATCATAACACCTCAGTCAATTCTCAAAATCGTCGTAGCTTCCTCCAATAATTTCAAAACCTAAAAAAAATTCTCTGCTCATGTCAAAAGTGTCATCTGCCTCAAACGTACTTTAAAAATCATGATCGCATACCAAATACATCATTCAAAGCTCTCATAGTATCACAATGGTTCTGAAAAAATATGAACAATTCACAAAGTAAAGACAAAATACAATTTCATAAGTGTGAAGTTATCCAACTGTGTAATTGCGTAAACATGAGTCACTGATGTAGTAAAATAAATGTTTGTCTCTCTGTCAAATAATCAGATAGCTGTATAATTCTGTGTTAGACAAATATGGTACCAATGTGTAAAGTTGTATAAGCAAATACCATATTAGCTAGGGCTCCTTGTGCTTGCCAAACACATGGTACACAAAGTAAGCGTGTACCCCCCTGGGGATTAATGTAATTATACCATCAGGTGTTACAGATTACAGCAGTGGAATGAAATGTATCGCGGAAAACCTTTGTATCATTGTACTTCAAATATCTTTAAAAAATAAATGATTTATGTGCAAAATTAATCACTCAAATACGTGTCCTGTAACACTAAATGTGCGTCTTGTTGCAACATAATCTCTGTGGAAGTGTCGTAGTTATCGTCCTCCGAAAGCTAAGTTCTGCAGAAGTCAATGTACTTACCTCATGATAAACCAAAGTGAAATGCTTTGCGTATAGATATCTTAGTTATTACGCTTATTGCTGTGATGAAGAAAGTACTGTGCTGTAACGTATTGTTGTGCTACGGAAAATGCTGTCTCATTGTAGCTATACCACAAACGTTACTACTAAAACATGTTTTACTTTCCAGAATAATTCAGAAAAACTGTGCAGATATAAAACAGATACACCGCAAAAGCAACATTGTAAATTGTCACTCATTAGTAGCGTCGTGATAAAATCGTGTAACTGTCACATAAACTAACCACTGTGTCATCTGGTATTTCACAGAAAGTACTTTAAATCCAGAATGTATTTTCAAGTGAACCAAAATGTTGCATTAAAATCTCATTAGCAGTACTGGTAAATGTTCTAAGTATGTGAGCCTTATAGTCGTTACGTAATCGTGTAACTAACAAGCAAGAATGTACAAATAACAACATTGTCTCGTCTGTTCACTATAACAATGCACTCGTAATTTCTGTTGAAATAAGTTCTCTTGGTTCTTGACTGGATATTTAACTTCAAACATTGTTGCATATTAACAGATTCTAAGTCTGAAAAAGGCTACTAGCAATGTAAAGTGAAAAGTTATATGGCAAAGACAAAGTTAAAAAGCAGATTATCTTTCAATAAACGGTTTTACGTGTGAAATGTGGTGTAAACCTTTACTCTTCCTAGTACGCAGAGTTTCAACTTCAACGCAATTATCATGTGGTATACGTCGGATTCTGTAAGGTCCATTGTAAACTAGAAAGAATTTGTGACTCAAGTGTTTCTTCTTATGTGACAATGAATGAGCTTTAATGAGAACTTTCTGACCAATATATAATTTCTTTGCATTTGCTTTACCGTGTAGTTTTCTCCTTTTGTCTGCTGCAGATTTTATATTTTTAATAGCCAAATCAAATATGTCTTTGTGTCGGAGTTTACGTGTATTCGGAAAAGGTACAAGCTCTCTGATTTTGTTTGGTGGTTCTTCATTCTTCAGTACAAGAGTAGGTGGTCAAGCAGTGGAGTCAAGAGGCATTTCATTCAGCATGTTTTGAAATAAGTGTAAATATCTGTCCCAATGCTGATGCTTTCTGTGACAATAAAGTCTGCAAAGCTTATTGATTTCTTTCATAATCCGTTCGGAGGGGTTACAATGTGGTGAGTACAATGAAATAAAAACAGGTTTGATTTTATGATTCCGAAGCATGCGTGACCAAACAGCAGATCTGAATTGCGGTCCGTTATCTGAAATGACTTTACTTCGTGTCCAACTTCACGTAAGAAATTTTTAACAAAGGCGTTGGATACAGACCGTCCAGTGGCTTTACGTAACGGTGTGAAAGAAACAAATTTTGAAGTAAGTTCAACAGTGACTAAAACGTACGAAAATCCATTAGATGTTCTGACACGCGGTCCCAAGAGATCAACAGCAGCAAATTCATTTAATTTAGAAGGAAAGATAGGAAACAGCGGAGCACGATGGGAGATAGTAGATGGTTTCGCCTTTTGACAAAGTTTACAAATAGACAAGACTCTTCGAATTTTCTTTTCCATATTGTTAAAATAACAAGTCGTTCAAAGAATATGATAACATTTTCGTGGGCCAAAATGTGCATAGCTGAAATGAATGTATTAAATGAGCTTATTAACAAAATCGTCAGGAATGTAAAGTACCAATAGCTTGTCATCAACAGTGCAGCGTTTGAACAGTATGTTGTTTCTAACCAGATAATAATGCCGAATCTGTGTGTGTGTCTTTTCATGCCATTTGCTCTTGATGTCTTTCCAAATCGGATCTTTATCTTGTTCATGAGCAGTGTCCTTTAAAGATGTGGTGATGAAGTTTTCAAAGGCGACTTTCTGAATGTAAAGAATACTGAAATTTTTTTCGAGGTTGGCTTCTGTGTTACTTTTCTCAAGCCCAGCCGGTGCGCGTGACAGTGCGTCCGCAACAATGTTCTCCTTGCCGGGAATGTAGACTATTGTGAAGTGGAATTCTTGCAGAAACAATGCCCAACGTTTTAACCTGACATGATTTAATTTTGAAGACATAAGAAATTGTAATGCACGATGATCACTGTATACTTTTACGTGCTTACCAGAAAGAAAGAAACGGAATTTGTTCAATGCCCAAACGATAGCTAAAGCTTCTAATTCAGTAACGGAATAATTTTTTTCACATTTTGTTAGCACTTGGCTAGCAAAAGCAATGGTTTTCTGAATGGTAGTGTCATTTTCTATGGCTTCTTGAAATAAATGGGCACCAAGACTGACTTTAGAAGAATCCGTGCTAAGGCAGAAATCTTGTGACAGATCTGGATGAGCTAGCATTGGCGCGTTAAGTAGCGATTCTTTCAAAGAATTGAATTCCAACTGTGCTTGTTCGTCCCACTTCCAAATAGTATTTTTTCCAGTGAGAGAACAAAGTTTTGGTGTAACAAGAATTTGCATATTCAGAAAACGACGGTAAAAATTTACGAAATCTAGAAAACTGCGGACTTAGTTTTTTGTGGATGGAACTGGAATGGCTCTGATTGCTTCTAACTTTTCAGGATCCGGCTGAATGCCTTCAGAAGAAATAATATGTCCCAAAAACCTCACCTTTGACCTACCGAATTCAGACTTTTCCAAGTTAACTGTAATTCCAGATTCTGCAAAAATATGTAACAGACTGTTAAGGATGCGATTATGTTGTTCCCATGAAGCTTCTGCTATTAGAATATCGTCCACATATAAGGTGATGTGACGTTTTAAGAGCTCAGGTAGTATGGAATTTAGCCCGCGAATGAATGCTGCTGAAGAAATGTTCAAACCAAAAGGAAGTTTCCGAAACTGATAACAAACGCCGAAACAAAGGAAAGCTGTGTATTTTCTACATTCTGGATGAAGTTCGATCTGATAAAAGCTGGATCTGAGATCAATGGAAGACAACACTTTTACACCATTAAAATTTTGAAGAAGTTCTTCCAACGTTTGCGGCCTGTCTGTTTCAGGAATAATGATAGTATTGATTTGTCTCGAATCTAAGACAAGCCTGATCGATCCATTTTTCTTCTCAACAACATGTAATGGATTGTTGTATGAGCTTACTCCAGGCTCAATAATGCCCTCGTCAAGCATAGATTGTATTTCTGTTCTAATACGGTCCCTATAATGTGCTGGAATTACGTATGGTCTAACACAAAATTTAGTATGCTCACGAACACGAAATTGGTATTGAAATCCCTTGATTGTTCCTGTTTTGTGAGTAAAAACTGTGGAATGTGCTTGGAAAATCTCAAAAAGATCCTGCCTATCAGTGTCATTACAATTCTCAATTGTTTGAATTTTATTCTGAATTAACTCATTAATTTCAAATATGCCGTCGATAGCAACTCTGTCAGCACTTGCAGAGTGATTGTTAGTGTCTAGTTTCGTAGAAAATTCCGAACTGTTGTCTAACAGGAGGTAAAGCCGATTAATTTTCTCGTCATGGTTTGAGAGCCAATCTTCAAATTTCAAAGCTAAAACTTACCTTCCTTCTCTAAACTTATTTCAGCATCGTGAAAGTTTAAGATTGCTTTGTATTCATTCAAAAAGTCTACTCCGAATATAATTTCCGTCGACAATAATGGAACAATAAGAAAATTCATAGAGAAGCTGTGGTTTTGGCAAAAGAATTCTAAATTGGTGTGTTGGTGTACATCTACACTTTTTCCAAAGATTGCACCTTGTAATTTAATCTTACGTAACGGAAGTCTGGGGCAATCGTTCGATATGTTGCATTTTCTAAAAGCTGTTTCACTAGTTATTGAAATGGGACTGCCAGAGTCAAGTACTGTCGTAAATTTTACGTCATTTACAGTAATATGAATCACGGAATATGCAATGTTGTTATTTTTTACGTCGTGTTCCTGGAGTAAGATGTCCCTAATGTCTTCCATTTTTACGTAATTACTAGCTACGGCAGCTGCGTCGTCAGTTTCATAAGTACGTTTTCTGGCTGCCAGCGGTATGAGTCATTGCCTATTGTGTCTTTGTTGGCGTGCGTCGTTATTGGGATTTGGAGACCTAACTTCTACAAATTCACTTTGTCGAGAGGGCTCTGCTCTGTTTGAATCCCGCCAGTTCTGATGCAGTTCAGGTCTGTCGTTACGATCATATCGTCTGTCGTCATGTCGATAGATTCCATAGTTTCTTTCTTGTCGGTCACGTGGTGGAGAATTTCTCCCTGAATCGTAACTGCGCGCTGGACCGTTGCATCTGAAGTTATTCTGTCTCCCTTGATAATAATTATTTTGGTTCCCATATTGCCTGTTTCTCTGATTGTCTCTGTGATAGTCATTACTGCGGAGAAGTGATCTTTCCCTGTAATTATTACTACTCTGGCAACGGTTGTCATACGGGTGGTGTCTGTTTTGGTCACGATTTGTGTTGTAAAAATAGCCTTGTTGTGTCCAGTTATTATTTCTTTCATCGCCGAATTGCGATGGATGTGACCTGTAATTGTTGTGTTCCTGTTCTCGCATTCCGCGATTGTCAGTGTCAATTTCTAATTCTTGTAAGAGTCCCTGAAAAGCATCAATGTCGTCTTTGCAACGTCCTGCCAAAATAATATGTCGTAAATGTTTAGGTAATTTGATTAAGCAAATGCGGATGAGTTCTGAAGGGCTGTATGGGTTTGACAGGTATTGATTCTTGTGCAACATGTCTTCAAAATATTTGACAAGACTGGAAAATTCAGATTGCTCATAGTGTTTCATCATTATGATGCTATGTTTTACTCGGCCTTGTGTAGCTTGAGACCAATACGCTGAGAGGAAGGCATGGTAAAATTCTCCTTCACTGTGGCACTCGTGAATGACCGATCGCATTCTTTCAGCTGATTCATTCTCTAAGTAGCCACACATAAATTCTAACCTGTGCTCCAATGACCAGTTGGGAGGAAAACAATGAGAGAATTGATGGAGCCATGCTTGTGGATGAATGTCGTTGCCAGAATTCTTAAATGTTTTGAATTTACGTGTAGTAATGAACAGCTTATAGTCAAAATCATCGTGTCGGCGAGTCGCTTGTCGGTCATTGTTACGTCGTGTCGGCGGTTCAATCTCAAAATTCGGTGCACATTGCCAATTTCTTTCATAATTTCCGAAATGCGCTGTGTTATTATTTTGTGGCTGTTCCGTATTTCTATGTCCCTCTTCCCGTATTAGGGCGCGAGTGTCCTCTGAAATACGTAATTCTTGTATTACCTGTGTCAGCTGATCTTGTACTTCCCGGATTTCTCTTTTGTACTGTGTATTGATTTGATTTTGATTCTGTTTGAATTTTCTAATATGTTCATACTCTTCTGTGTCAGTGAAGGCTACAGGTCTTGTGTCATTCAGATCATCATCTACCTTTGTAGATAAGTTAGTGAACTGATCCGAAAGTTCTGCTACTTTCTCCGATAGTGAACGTATTTCCTCAGTGTGTTTTTCTGAACCAAGTTTCAGAGTGTCCATTTGTGTTGAAATCGTATCTACTGTGTCCTTTAAGTTTTCTTGAGTTTTTGCAAGTTGCGTAACCGAATCGGTAGATGCAACTGAGTCAATTTTAGCTTGCAAGGTGTCGTGATTTCCATGAAGAATAGTTCGCAGTTCTTTTATGGCTGCTTCGTGATTCTGTAATGCATTTTCATGACGCGAAAAAATAGGTTGGAAATGCTCACAAATTTGTGTTTTTACGTCATTACAGACTTTTTGACATTTCGATTCGATGTTATGTAACTCAGTAGTTAAATTTTCACGTGTTTGTTCAAGCGTGATGTCTAACTTTTGAAGATTTTGTTGCATTGTGTCTAACTTTTGAAGATTTTGTTCCATTGTGTCAAACTTTTTAAGATTTTGTTCCACTGTGTCTAACTTTTGAAGATTTTGTTCCATTGTCTCTAACTGTTGCTGTGTTTGTCTCTGGTGTTGTTCCATTGTGTCTAACTGTTGCTGTGTTTGTCTGTGGTGTTGTTCCATTGTGTCTAACTTTTGAAGCCTTTGTCCCATTTGTCTCTGATTTTGTTCCATTTGTTGCATTAATTGCAATAATAATGTATTAGTGTCTGGAATCTGTTTCTCTATGCTTTTTGGCAGTGCATTTTCACCGGCAACATTCACATTTTGACAAACAGAAAATGTGTCTTTACTCATTTGAGAAAACGGTGAGGACCCAAAACCTGAGTCTACAGTATTTGCAATATTGTGTTCTGTCATTCCCGATTCCTGAGGCGAGCTGTTGCCGACCGATCGATCGATAATGCTTCCCTGTTCACTACCTGTTTCACTGTCTACACCATTATTTGACGCCCGCTCCATTTCCCTATGCACAGTTACCAAATTACTACTTCGAATGTCTGATAATTCACTACACAGTGGTGCTGATAAGCTACGCTCGTCGTCACTATTATTTCTCAGTTTACTTTGGATCCTAGTGTTACGTTTTTCACACGCCATTATTGTCACAATATTTCACACGATAACACAGAAAAGCACAATTTGAAGGGCAAAAATAAGAGAATACATTAACATAGCACTGAAAATAATATGTAGTTAATTGCAAGCACAGCTGCGAAATACTTGATGCAAATCTAAATGCATGCCACAACTGTATTACTGTGCAACAATGAAAGACTGCAACTACAAAGGAGATTCTCTCTACAATTTCGCGCTAGCAATAAACAATAGCTACACTAATTACACAAACTACAAGAAAAAAATCAGAAGATTCCAATGAGGTATCCTCGGCTAAGGGTCGACATATGAAACGTCCCCTTTAAACAATTATATAAGACTGTGCTTAACCTGACACACAATATTTTCAGCGCAACGCAATCTGACTTTCAAAAATCCCTACAAAAGAATGGCCCTGACTAACATTAACCTATACCTTTCACAAATCACTTACCTCACCAAAAATCTTCGTTACTCGAACTACTGCAAAACAGCGAGCGCCACTACTGCCAGCTAAATAAAAGATTCAAACTACGGAAGGCACTAACTACTGATAGGCATAGTTAGGAAATGAAAGATTTTAGTAGAGAACAAACAATGTATTTACCTTAATAGTGTTGAAAAATCATAATATACATAACAGATCATGACATCCAGTCTTACAAATTTCCACTGCTGGCGGCTCACCTCCAACTGCGCAACGCTACGCGCTGTTCACAAAAAATGGTTCAAATGGCTCTGAGCACTATGGGACTTAACTGCTGAGGTCATTAGTCCCCTAGAACTTATAACTAGTTAAACCTAACTAACCTAAGGACATCACAAACATCCATGCCCGAGGCAGGATTCGAACCTGCGACCGTAGCGGTCTTGCGGTTCCAGACTGCAGCGCCTTTAACCGCACGGCCACTTCGGCCGGCCGCGCTGTTCACATCCAGCTGCCGCTGCCCAACACTACAATGGCAGACAGCAATGCAAACTAGCCACAGACTGCACACAGCACAGCCAATGATTTTCACACCCAGTGATTTTCACACCCAGTGATTTTCATACAGAGCGCTATGTAACGTTGCCAATAAGTAAACATAAACAGCCTACTTACACACTTTTTCAGTTACAAGCTTCACATCTTCTGGATACACGTTATGTTTCTTTACTGCATTGGTTTCCGTTGCCTTTTGCATCCTTAAGCCCTTGGCCATTCTTGATCCCTCCGTCTTTTTGGGGCAGTTTCTCGACCCAAGCGCAAGAGAGTCGCCTGGATCTTTGTCCGCTACCCAGACCTCTTTGACAAGGCCGCTGGCAGAACGAGGGCGACTTCTTGCGGCGGCGGCCTTCGGCCGGCCATTGCTGATGATTTTTATTCAAAATTTAAGCAGTGGGGAGGTTCGAACTCAGGAGACAAGGCGTTTTCACTACTAGTCAAACACGCTACCCCGCCATTCTTTCAGCGGACGTTTCTTGACATCTCTTCAAGTTCCTCGTAGAATACTTCGCTTAGTTTTTAGGGTTTCGTACCTCAATCAGTATTAACGGAATTATTATAGTATCACATTCATGTTCGTCTGTCCGTCCGAGTATTAAAAACATTTTTTCTCGTAATTTGGTAGACGTTACAAGTTGCAATTCATGTCACATACCAAGGTCTACAGTCTCTTGGCAGCGTACAAAATTGAAGCTTCCAAGTCAATGTAGTCAAAATATACGGCCATTTATGTCGCATACTATTATGCTCACAAACTCACTCATCAAAATTTATAGGGTTCTCTTCGTTGACCAAGAATCATGAAATTTGGGAAGCAGCAAGGTTTTACAATAAAAATAAATCAACTAATCCGAAAATTGTTAATTTGTAATTACATCAGAAAAAAAAATTATTTTATTTGTCGTTTGTTATGCGACTGGCTGTCTGTCCATCTGTTAACGTTCCTTTTTTCCAGGAACAGATAGAGTATCAAGTTCAAATGTATGTCACATACTAAGAGCTTAGTTTCTTAGCGGTCTTCTAAGTCAACGCAGTCAAAAGACACGGCCATTTATGTCACATGCTTTTACACTCGCAAACTCAGTCATCAAACCCTATAGGACACTTCCCGTTCACCTAAAATGATGAAATTTGGCAAGAAGAAAGAGTTGACAGTACAAATAAAGGAAAACCACCAGAAATCGTTAATTTGTATTTATATCACAGGAAAAAAAAAATTTCATTTGTCATTTGTTATCCTACATTTAAGTTACAAAAAACATTCTCGGAAATCTTGGAATCCCCTGGAGTGATATCTTGCCAGTGTCAATGCCGATAGTAGACAAAAGTCAGCGAGATTTTCGATTTCCGGGATGAGTGAACTGTCTATACACATAATCAAGTTTGTACGGAACTTGAGTCCTACTCACACTCGTACTGACCTTTTCTTTTACAGTGGCAGCCCACCCTCTGACGGAACACGCTGAGCTATTGTGCCCTGTGGCGGCATTCCTAGACCACAGATGCACTGTGCAAAATTATCATCGTTTCATGAATATAGAGCACATTCAGGCAACTCACTTTTTACTAAGAGCCGGCCAGAGTGGCCGTGCGGTTCTGGGCGCTACAGTCTGGAACCGCGTGACCGCTACGGTCACAGGTTCGAATCCTGCGTCGGGCGTGGATGTGTGTGATGTCCTTAGTTAGGTTTAAGTAGTTCTAAGTTCTAGGGGACTGATGACCACAGCAGTTAAGTCCCATAGTGCTCAGAGCCATTTGAACCAGCCATTTTATTAAGAACAGCCTCAGATTGTTACAGGTCAGAAGCAAACCAGTAACTTACTGTTTGGATATACGCAGGGCAAGTGTTTATCGGTACCGACATGAAGCGAGTGTTGAGGCGTAACGGACAAGAGCATGCTTTGAAGGCCCTTCAAGTGAGCGGGGGGCGGCGGCGTCTGCTTGCTAGCAGCTGACTCAGTTGTCCGTTAATGTGCTTATAATGGTCCTAACACTTCCGCAGTCATAATGACTGGAGTCGAGAACACCACAGGAGTCGCTGCCGATGACGCACGATTTCACAACGGTTCACCTTTTTCCAACAAATAAATATAAACTTAAACACAGAATATTCTCATTGTCACTGTACTCAAAGCCCAAGAAACCAAATTAAACATATCGTTAAGTTGAGAGTAACATAAGCCTTAAATGAAGAAAGTGAATTGGGCAAGAAAATCAGCTGCAATAAAGAAATGATGAAAGCTCGATTACAACATCTGATGGCACCGAGATTAGAAATACTTGTCACAAGACATGAAAAAAAAAAATCGACACAGCACGATGTGAGTAATTATTTCCGAAATAATTTATTCTTAAGGAAGCCCATAATAATCAAAAGAAAGCGAAATAGTATGTATTCATATTCTTCGCGTCATGTCCTTCTCCCACCCTCCCAACATGTTTTGTCAATAACAGCGAAAAACATCTCTGAATAAGCTTTTCAGTTGGCAGTACGTCTAAGGCAAAAAACAGTAACAACTGCTGCAGAACAGGGCTACTTAAACAACGTCCTTGGTCTTAATTCATGGTGAAGGTTGCCGTCAGAAACCTCAACATGATTGCTGGCTACAATTTATTTCCTCACTCTGCTTATCAAAATACAAGTGATAGCTCCGTGATCCGAATGGTATCGTTGCTCACTGAATGATGTGCTTTTACGCTGTTCATAATTTAAATCGGAAGTGGCTAGCACGTAGTCATTAAATGGAAGCGTCATTAATAATGATTCCTGATGAACGGTTGTTGGGTATTTCATTTCGTTGGGAAAGATAGCACGCACTACGCACTAATATATATACACTCCTGGAAATTGAAATAAGAACACCGTGAATTCATTGTCCCAGGAAGGGGAAACTTTGTTGACACATTCCTGGGGTCAGATACATCACATGATCACACTGACAGAACCACAGGCACATAGACACAGGCAACAGAGCATGCACAATGTCGGCACTAGTACAGTGTATATCCACCTTTCGCAGCAATGCAGGCTGCTATTCTCCCATGGAGACGATCGGAGAGATGCTGGATGTAGTCCTGTGGAACGGCTTGCCATGCTATTTCCACCTGGCGCCTCAGTTGGATCAGCGTTCGTGCTGGACGTGCAGACCGCGTGAGACGACGCTTCATCCAGTCCCAAACATGCTCAATGGGGGACAGATCCGGAGATCTTGCTGGCCAGGGTAGTTGACTTACACCTTCTAGAGCACGTTGGGTGGCACGGGATACATGCGGACGTGCATTGTCCTGTTGGAACAGCAAGTTCCCTTGCCGGTCTAGGAATGGTACAACGATGGGTTCGATGACGGTTTGGATGTACCGTGCACTATTCAGTGTCCCCTCGACGATCACCAGTGGTGTACGGCCAGTGTAGGAGATCGCTCCCCACACTATGATGCCGGGTGTTGGCCCTGTGTGCCTCGGTCGTATGCAGTCCTGATTGTGGCGCTCACCTGCACGGCGCCAAACACGCATACGACCATCATTGGCACCAAGGCAGAAGCGACTCTCATCGCTGAAGACGACACGTATCCATTCGTCCCTCCATTCACGCCTGTCGCGACACCACTGGAGGCGGGCTGCACGATGTTGGGGCGTGAGCGGAAGACGGCCTAACGGTGTGCGGGACCGTAGCCCAGCTTCATGGAGACGGTTGTGAATGGTCCTCGCCGATACCCCAGGAGCAACAGTGTCCCTAATTTGCTGGGAAGTGGCGGTGCGGTCCGCTACGGCACTGCGTAGGATCCTACGGTCTTGGCGTGCATCCGTGCGTCGCTGCGGTCCGGTCCCAGGTCGACGGACACGTGCACCTTCCGCCAACCACTGGCGACAACATCGATGTACTGTGGAGACCTCACGCCCCACGTGTTGAGCAATTCGGCGGTACGTCCACCCGGCCTCCCGCATGCCCACTATACGCCCTCGCTCAAAGTCCGTCAACTGCACATACGGTTCACGTCCACGCTGTCGCGGCATGCTACCAGTGTTAAAGACTGCGATGGAGCTCCGTATGCCACGGCAAACTGGCTGACACTGACGGCGGCGGTGCACAACTGCTGCGCAGCTAGCGCCATTCGACGGCCAACACCGCGGTTCCTGGTGTGTCCGCTGTGCCGTGCGTGTGATCATTGCTTGTACAGCCCTCTCGCAGTGTCCGGAGCAAGTATGGTGGGTCTGACACACCGGTGTCAATGTGTTCTTTTTTCCATTTCCAGGAGTATGTATATATATATATATATATATATATATATATATATATATATATATATATATATATATGCAGGCAACTGCCCGCTTTTAAAGGGCTAGTGGTAATGTTTTACACTGTGCAAACACGTTAGTGTTAGCACCGCCTGTGTTCAACGTCACAGTGCAATAACCACTCACAGATGCCAGGCGCAGGCACTGGAGGTGTTCTACAGGCTTTTGACAGGTGGTCATATTAATGTGATTAAAAGACGAAACTAAACTCCGTCCGAACAGGCCATGAAGGGCCAACGGTACCGACCGGCCGCTGTGTCATCCTCAGCCTACAGGTGTCACTGGATGCGGATATGGAGGGGCATGTGGTCAGCACACCATTCTCCTGGCCGTATGTCAGTTTACGAGACCGATAGTAATGTGACTGGACGGTATAACTATCGCCGCTGCTACTAATGCAGAAGTTCGAGTTTTTTCTGGTCAGGAATCGTTTCACCTAGTTCTCATCGACCTCATTTTAGAAATGCCGCCACACAATAGTTTGTTTCTTCAACTGAGAAAAGAGGAGGGTGCCATGTCCGAAAATGCTGATGCTGATTTAATAGCCTAAAGAAGCAGGACTGTGTCCTGTGCGGAATGAGCTGAGGCGTTGTCGTAATCAAAAACACGCCCTCTGAGAGCTTACAGTGAGCTGTCGACCTGATAGCCTCCCGTAGCCTCTTCAGGAGATTTCTGAGGCACGGTCTTGTGACGGTTTGCCGCTTGCAAGCATAGCACAAAAATACACTCAGACCTTGCCCGATAATGGTTGCATCTTGTCGTTCCTGGGCGGCAGTGAACGCACTAATCTCCACAATTTACTTTACTCTTCTGTGTCTGGTCACAGTAATACACCCAGCAATCATCAATGGGGATTAGGTGGCTAAAGAAGTCTTGTGGACTATCCTGGCGCGGACGCAATATCTCTGTAGGTGGTTCGGTTCGGAGGGCTTTTTGAAGGGTTTGGTGCAGCTGTGGAACTTTTGTCATGTTCTGCTGATCAGACCACTACCTCGATTGAGATACGCCGGTGTGCGTGCACTTCTTTTGTGATTTCCTGATCTTCACAGAGAAATGGTGTGGCACATGGTTCTTCGTCCTTCAGACACCGGAGGCGTATGATCGACCTCACACGAGTTGTCCCACCAGTCGGCAACTACATGTATCTTCAGACGGCAAGACACAGTGGAACCAGGAGCCCTTCTGAAGATGACCAGTGCAGCTCTGGACGGAACATCATGAACGAACAAGTTTCGTGCACAACGAACGTAGTGTACAACCTGGCAGATTCACTAGTTGGTGTGTAAGAGCCTCCGTTGTACAAACACACACCGACAATTTGTCGCCTCTGGAGGCCCGTAAAGTCTAGCATGATGGTAGATCAGCACAACGCAAGAACAGTAGTAGATGAGACATTTACAGAAATACCATAGCTCAATGCGAGAAAAAGATATAACTCCAGTGTATTACAAATATATCAGAAATTAAGTTCCAAAAATGTTGGCATTGTACTGACGTGTAGATAATTGTTTACATAACAAGGGTATTTCGTGCAAGCAGCAGCTGGAGTGGATCCATATTTCTACAAGCGCGCATGTTATTGTTAAGGTGATGACCGCGCGTCTACCGTTGTCAGTGCTTTTGTTGTGCGCATGTATCAGGAATCTATCACATTAACTTATTTACCGTCGGGTAAGACAAACACAACTGCAGGAGAAGTGCAGGGAACAACAGATGCCTTTACTATTTCTGTTCTACGTCCTAGAAGGGACCTTCGATACAGTGACCAGAGTAGCTATGTGAATTGCCGGCCAGTGTGACCGAGCGGTTCTAGGCGCTTCAGTCTGGAAACGCGCGACCGCAACGGTCGCAGGTTCGAATCCTGCCTCGGGCGTGGATGTGTGTGATGTCTTTAGGTTAGTTAGGTCTAAGTAGTTCTAAGTTCTAGGGGAATGATGACCATAGCTGTTAAGTCCCATAGTGCTCAGAGCCATTTGAACCTTCTTTTTTTTGCCTTTTTCTGGTTTCAATATCTCTGTTTCCGGCACTCCTTTGGAACAAGTAGATCACTTCCTACATCTAGGGAGTGTACAGGGTGATTCAAGAAGAATACCACAACTTTAGGAATTTAAAACTCTACAACGACAAAAGGCAGAGCTAAGCACTATCTGTCGGCGAATTAAGGGAGCTATAAAGTTTCATTTAGTTGTACATTTGTTCGCTTGAGGCGCTGTTGACTAGGCGTCAGCGTCAGTTGATGCTAAGATGGCGACCGCTCAACAGAAAGCTTTTGTGTTATTGAGTACGGCAGAAGTGAATCGACGACAGTTGTTCAGCGTGCATTTCGAACGAAGTGTGGTGTTAAACCTCCTGATAGGTGGTGTATTAAACGTTGGTATAAACAGTTTACAGAGAATGGGTGTTTGTGCAAAGGGAAAAGTTCTGGACGGCTGAGAACGAGTGATGAAAATGTAGCACGCATCCAGCAAGCATTTGTTCGCAGCCCAGGAAAATCGACTCGCAGAGCTATCAGAGAGCTGCAAATTCCACAATCAACCACATTGGCACTTATCTGTCTGTAACTACCTGAACGTCAACTACCCGAGTCGATGGATCAGCCGCCAGGCAGCCCGTGACAGAGCACTTCATCACTGGCCTCCAAGAAGCCCTGATCTTACCCCCTGCGATTTTTTCTTATGGGGGTATGTTAAGGATATGGTGTTTCGGCCACCTCTCCCAGCCACCATTGATGATTTGAGACGAGAAATAACAGCAGCTATCCAAACTGTTACGCCTGATATGCTACAGAGAGTGTGGAACGAGTTGGAGTATCGGGTTGATATTGCTCATGTGTCTGGAGGGGGCCATATTGAACATCTCTGAACTTGTTTTTGAGTGATAAAAACCTTTTTAAATACTCTTTGTAATGATGTATAACAGAAGGTTATATTATGTTTCTTTCATTAAATACACATTTTTAAAGTTGTGGTATTCTTTTTGAATCACCCTGTATTATCAGCTAACTGCTCATCGGCTATGGCCGTGGGGAAAAGGATGAATGCCGCACATGTTGCTTTCGAACATCTCCTACATGGAGCTTCATGAATAAAGATCTGACACTAGCTGTACCGAGCAGTTGTTGTAGAATCTGCACTGCTTTATGGTCGCGGAACCTGCACACTATATCACCGTGATCTTCAGAAATTATAACGCTTCAAGCAACAGAAGCATAGATACATTACGAAAATCAAACGAGATACTTCTATTAAACACCACTATTCTTGAGAAGGCACAGATGTGTAGTATATACTGCGGTGACCAAAGTCGTGGAACAGCCATATGCACATATACACATGGCGATAGCACCGTGTACACGGAGTATAAAAGGGCAGCGCATTGACAGAGCTCCCATTTGTGCTCAAGTGATTCATTTGAAAATGTTTCCTACGCGATGATGGCCACACGACGGAAATTAACAGATTTGAACGCGAAATGGTAGTTACAGTTAGATTCCATTTCAGAAATCGTTAGGGAATTCCATATTCCGAGATCCAAAGTGTAAAGAGCGTGACGAGAATACCAAATTTCAGGCGTTACCGCCCACCCTGGACAACGCAGCGGCCGAAGGCCTTCGTTTAACACCGAGTGCAACGGTGTTTGCGTAGAGTTGTCAGTGCTAACAGACAAGCAACACTGCTTGCAATAACAGCAGAAATTGGAGTGTAACGTACGACGGACGTATCCGTTAGGACAGTACGTCGAAATTTGGCGTTAATGAGCTATGGCAGCAGACGACCGACGTGAATGCCTTTGCTAAAAACACGACATCGCCTGCAGCGGCTCTCCTGGGCTCGTGACCATATCGATTGGACCCTAGACGACTGGAAAACCTGTTCAGATGAGTCCACATTTCATTTGGTTGCTGATTGCAGGGTTCGAGCGTGGCGCAGACCGCACGGAGTCATGGACCCAAGTTGTCAAAAAGGCACTGTGCGAGCTGGTGGTGGCTCCATAATGGTGTTGGGTGTGTTACGTGGAATGGACTGGGTCCTCTGGTCCAACTGGACCGATCATTGAGGCCATTTGCAGCCACTTACGGACTTCATGTTCCCAAACAACTATGGGATTTTTATGGATGACCATCAGCCATGTCACTGGACCACAGTTGTTCGCGATTTGTTTGAAGAACATTCTGGACAATTCGAGCGAAAGATCTGGCCGCCCAGATCGCCCGACATGAATCCCATCGATCATTTATGGGACATAATCGAGAAACCGGTACGTGCACAAAATCCTGCACCGGCAACACTTTCGCAATTATGGACGGCTATAGAGGCAGCATGGCTCAGCACTTCTGTATGGGACTTCCAACGACTTTGTAACCCCACGTCAAGTCGAGTTGCTGCACTGCGCATGGAAAAAAGAGGTTCGATTCGATATAAGGAGGTAGTCCAAGACGTTTGTCATCTCAGCGCAGAACCACCGTTATTGCTCACCAACGCAGATGGGTTGAACGTGTCTGGTGGATGAGAAACAACAGACTTCCTCGAGGAATTCTGTTTAGTGAAGTGAGCACAGGTAGAAGACCCCATAAGTAGAAGGCTCTTCTGAAGTGCAATAAGGAGCAACAGAAGAAGAACGCAAAGAGTCTAAAGACTGACCCAAGCAACCGGTGCGACGCGGCAGAAGTTCGCAAACATTGGCAGACAACTACTTGAGCAGCTGTCTTACATTTTGAGCAGGAACATCGGAGGCAGGAAAATGAAAAACGCTACAGTTGCAAACTTCGCCAGGACCAGCCATGCCCTCCAGCCTCTATTATGTGTAATGTATGTGGCCGCATGTTTCATACCGCAATCGGTCTGCTAAGATATAAAAGCATCTCCATACCTGAACTACGATAAGGTAATGGAAAAGCAGGAGAAAAATAAAAACTCGGATACGAATATTAGACAACGAACGACGGCGAAGACTGAAACAACAATGGGCCAAATTTATTTTCTTTTAAATGGAAATTACGTTATTCACAGTTAGCGAGGCACCGTTTATTATGTTGACTAAGTGAAGAGGGGACTTCCCACCGAACTCCTAAATCGTGAAACAGACAGGAAAGGGGCGTGGCCCAGGTGAGGTGTACACTGACACTAAGGAGCGGCCCGCGGAATGTGGCTTCCAGGAAGGCCGCCGTGTGGTCGCCGGCTGAAACACTCGTTATCTACCCACCAGGTGTGCGGCCCTTATTTGCCAGTTCTCTTAACAATACGTGCGATTACTTGAGAGTGCAGCGCGTGTAGCTGCTACGAATACTAAGCTTTGTAATCACGGACTGTGTCACGAATACGAAATACGTTAACTGGAGTGTCCTGAGGTTTCTGCTTCAGGGTTGTAAATAAAAGGAATATCTGGTATCTTAGCATTAAGTTACTTAATAGCTTTGTGTTACTGTTAGTAACGCGCCCAGATCCAATCAAGATATTACGTGTTGACAGCTGATCTCCACTGTCACTGAAAGTTTGCCCTGGGATGCTATAACACGTTTCATGTTCAGACATGACATCATTGTGAAACTTTATCTGGTCACACTGGGTGACTATTAAAAAAGTTACTGTAAGTAATGAATTATTAAATGATTTTGATTGCTTTTCATTATCTTTTATACATCTCGACTGTATTATACTGGGGCATTAAAAAAAACTGTAACCAAATCAATGTCTCATTTCCTGGTGCTGGCACAGGAAATCGCACATTTAATGCACACCGCTAAACTTTCCTATTCGGCTCCGAATACCGAAACAAGACTTTCGACAGGTGATAGTGCTAAACTGCAAGTTTACTTAGCTGCACAGTTAATGCCTGCAACTTTTATGTCTACCTTAATCATTAATTCAATTATAAGTGTTTTAAATAAAGCAATGTACATTTTGACAGACGTCATGGACAACTGGAAAGCAACAGGCAGTAATAAGGCAGTGATGAGCAATAGGATTAGAGACACCTAGCTAGAAGCGAATAGCTCCCTCTACCGCCCTGACGGCGATGAAACCGCATTTCATGGACTACAAGAGATACCGAAAGCTTTAAGGAGTCATTCTGATCCACGGTCGCTCAACCACTATCCGTAACTCACAAAAAGTCATCAAAGCAGCATCCAAGACAAGTGCACGCTGCAGGACGGCGTCTCAGAAGTGCTGAACAAGGTGAGTCATGTCTGTGGTGTTCCTCACTCGATTCTGACATAATTCTGGAGTAATCGGTTGGTGCATTTTCTCGCTGAAGATACATGTCTCCTGAGGTGTGCGGTAGTAGACCAAACGGAGGCACCTCTAAGACAAAGTATTCCACGCCACGGACATGCAGGGTGTCCGAAGAGTCTTTCCCTGATTACATAAATTGATAACGCAGGCTAGAAGTAAGATACAAATATGAAACTTGTGTCGAATTGTTTACAACTATCGAAGTTTTTTTCTGTTTTACATTAGCAGTACGTAAGTAGTAGATGAGGTGCAGTGTCCAAGAAGCCATGTTAACCAATCAGGAGAGGGCACAGTATGTCCTGTGGTACCATGAGACATGATCGCCAACCACAGTGCAGAGACACTTCCAGACAACATTTGGAAGGAATCCACCTGATGTCAAGAGCATTAAAGCCTGGTATGAGAAGTTCAAGAACACAGGATCGGTTGCTGACCTTCCGAGGTCTGGTCGACCAAGAACCTCAGCAGACAGGGTGGAAGCTTTAAGGCAGTCTTTTCTGCGAAGTCCGAAGAAATTGGTGCGCAGGGCCTCACGTGAATTACAGATGCCAAAAAGCTCTCTCCATGACATTTTACACAAGCGTTTATTGTTTCGTGCATACAAAGTGCAAATCGTTCAGGTCTTGTTGCCCAATGACGGTACACTTCGATATGACTTTGCGGTCGAAATGCTATCACGTATTGAGGACGATGATGGTTATCTCAGACGAATTGCCGACGAAGCGACCTTTTTTGTCAGTGGAGTACTGAATCGCCATAATGTGCGCATTTGAGGTTCACGACCCTATGGCGAGGTCTTGGAGTGCACCAGAGGCAGTCCAAAGATGAATGTTTGGTGCGCGCTATTGCACGATCGAATTATCGGGCCATTCTTCTTCGCTGAGGCTACCATCACATCTGCCGTGTATCTGGACATGTTGCAACTGTATGCTGTTGCTCAGCTGCTTCAGTATCAACCCGATGTCTTGTTTCAGCAAGACGGTGCACCGCCTCATTGGGGTTTGGACGTCCGTGCCTATCTCGATATGACCTTTCCTGGGCGATGGATTGGTCGTGATGGGCCAACGGTTTGGCCTCCACGCTCTCCTGACATAACCCCATTAGACTTCTTTTTATGGGGTTATGTCAAGGACGAGGCCTACCGAACACGTGTACCAGATCTTGAAACCCTGCGACAACGGATAACCACAGTCGACCCTTCAGTGATGTTGGCTAATGTGTGGCCGGAAATTGAATATCGCCTAGATGTGCTACGTGGTACCAAGGGTGCTCATGTGGAAGTTTACTGATGTGTGAAAAAAAATTTTATAGTTTGTAACCAATTATACAAGAGTTTCATATTTGTATCTTAGTTCTAGTCTGAGTTATCAATTTATGTAATCAGGGAAAGACTTTTCGGACACCCTGTATATGACCTGACAACGACCAAATACGCAGTAACTTTGCGTCTTGTCTTGCTCACCCTGCATTCGCTTCTCCCTTCACTGACTGCGGTGTACAATCGCAGTCAGGCACCACATCGAACTATATAATTTGTCGTACAGAAAGTAGCGCTTTCTCTTCAATAAAGCAGCTGTGTATTGTTCAACGGTGTATTAGCTCCGGTCAGTTATTGCAGCATTTATAGATGGCGTAATGGTCTTAGCCGAACTAGGCGAGTTAGGAGGGGCCTTGGGAAAAAAAAGTGCAAGAAAAATCTACAAAACCTGAGTAGGAGTAACGAAAATGGAAAGTCAAGAAAGGCAGGTTCACATTAAGAAGAGTGTAAGGCAGGTTACCACCTTATTATCACTGCTCTTCAGCTTGGATGTCGAAGAAGCAACGAAGGAAGTGGAAGAAAAAATCAGAACTGTTTAAAAGTGTAACGTGAACGGATACCAGTGATAAGGCTCGCTGATGACATTGACCTCCAGGCCGGGTGCACCGAAGACGTGGATAGGAGACTTATCACTGAATATGGATAACGATAACCGAAGCAGTGTCGAAGTGGAATAAATGTAGTAGAAAAGAGAAGAACTTTTAAGAATTCTCCAGTATGTGAAGGAAGGCTATGCAGGATAGCCGTAACGAGGGAGGTACTGAAGTGGATCAGCAAAGGCGAAGAAAGCTTTGTGACATCCATGTGAGGTTTGGATGATGTGGAAGTCAGACAAAGAAGTCTGACTGCCTTGCGGAAAAGTATAACGAAGATGCTGAATAATCTCGGGTAGCAGCTACTCGAAGAAGAACCTTTGCTGTCTCGCTAAAGCTTGTTTCGATAATTCTAGTATGTAACATAGCTATTATGGATTAATATCTAAAAGTGATCGTGGTGGCGTAATTTGTATGGCTGCTTGGGCTGGGATCTGTAGAAAACGTATACATGGAGTTACACGGAGTTCTTTTCTTGTGCGAGAGTCTTCACTTCTGAGGGTTCTGTACCAAACTCGGTAAAAACGGAACACTTACAGGTTCATTTTGTTGTCTGTCTGTCCGACAGTTCAGAGGCCTTATCTGAGGAACGGATAGATGTATCAAGTTGCAATCTACGTCACACATTAAGGACGACGGTCCCTTGGCGATGCAGAAAAGTGAAACTTCTAAGTCAGTGCAATCAAAAGAAACGGCCATTTATGTCACAGATATTGAGATTCGCAAACTCACTCGTCAAAATCTACAGGGTACTTCCCGTTGAACTAGAATGATGAAATTTGCAAAGAGGCAAGGTTTCATACCACAACCAAAGGACAAATCCCAAAATAGTTTATTTGTAATTTTCGTTGTTTGTTGTTGTTGTCTTCAATCCAAAGTCTGGTTTGATGCAGTTCTCCAGTATCCTGTGCAAGCCTCTTCATCTCCTAGTAACAACAGCAACCTACATCCTTCTACATCTGCTTAGTGTATTCATCTCTTGGTCTCCCTCTAAGATTTTTACCCACCACGCTTCCTCTCTATACTGAACTTGTGATCCCTTAATGCTGAAGAATGTCCCCTCCCAACCAATCCCTTCTTCTAGTCAGACTGTACCACAAATTTCTCTTCTCCCCAGTTCTATACAGTACCTCCTCTTTAGTTACGTGATCTACCTATCTAATCTTCAGCATTCTTCTATAACACCACATTTCAAATGCTTCTATTCTCTCCTCGTCTAAACTGTTTGTTGTCCATGTTTCACTTCCATACATGGCCACACTCCATACAAATACTTCCAGAAAGGACTTCCTGACACCTAAATCTATACTCGATGCTAACAAATTTGTCTTCTTCAGAAACGCTTTCCTTGCCATTGCCAGTCTGAGTTTTATATCCTCCCTACTTTGACCATCATCAGCTATTTAGCTTCCCAAACAGGAAAACTCATCTACTCCTTTAGTGTCTCATTTCCTAATCTAATTTCCTTAGCGTCACCCGATTTAATTCGACTGTGTTCCATTACGCTCGTTTTGCTTTTGTTGATATTCATCTCATATCGTCCTTTCAAGACCCTGCCCATTCCGTTCAACGTATTTTCCAAGTCCTTTGCCTTCTCCGACAGAATTACAATGTCACTGGTGAACCTCAAAGTTTTCGTTTCTTCTCCCTGGACTTTAATTCCTACTCCAATTTTTCTTTTGTTTCTTTTACTGCTTGCTCAACACACGGATTGAAAATATCGGGGATAGGCTACAACTCTGTCTCACTACATTCTCAACCACTGTTTTCCTTTCGTGCCCACAGACTCTTACAGTTTCCATTTAGTTCCTGTACAAATTGTAAATAGCCTTTCGCTCCCTGTATTTGACCCCTGCCACCTTTATAATTGAAAGAAAATATTCCAGTCTACATTGTCAAAAGCTTTCTCCAAGTTTACAAATGCTAAAAACTTAGGTTTGCCTTTCCTTAACCTATCTTCTATGAGAAGTCGTAGGGTCAGTTTTGCTTCGCGTGTTCCTACATTTCTTCAGAATCCAAATTGCTCTTCCCCGAGGTCGGCTTCAACGAGTTTTTCCATTCGCCTGTAAAGAATTCGTGTTAGTGTTTTGCAACCGTGTGTTATGAAACTGATAGTTCGGTAGTTTTCCCACCTGTCAACACCTGCTTTCTTTGGAATTGGAATTATTATCTTCTTCTTGAAGTCTGAGGGTATTTCGCTTGTTCATACATCTTGCTCACGGGATGGAAGAGTTTTGCCATGGCTAGCTCTCCCAAGGCTATCAGTAGCTCTAACGGAATGTTGACTACTCTCGGCGCCTTGTTTTGACTTAAGTCTTCCATTGTTCTGTCAAATTCTTCACGCAGTATCATATCTCCCGTTTCATCTTCATCTACGTCCTCTTCCATTTCCATAATATTACCCTAAAGTACAGCTCCCGTGTATAGACACTCTATATACTCCTTCCACCATTTTGTTTTACCTTCCTTGTTTAGGACACATTTTCCATCAGAGCTCTTAATATTCGTACGGATGGTTCTCTTTCTCCAAAGGGCTCTCTAACTTTCCTGTAGGCACCATCTATTTTACACTTAGTGATATATGTTTCTACATCCTTACATTTGGCCGCAAGCAACTCCTGCTTAGTGCTTCCTGTCGATCTCACTTTTTAGACGCTTGTATTCTCTTTTGCCTGCTTCATTTTTTATGAGAAGAAGAGAGAAGGGAGAAAAAACGAAAGCTTTGAGGTTCGCCAGTGACATTGTAATTACATTTTCATATTTTCTTCTTTCATCGATTAAATTCAATATCCCTATTTCATCCTCTGCTGCCTGCACTATTTCATCTCTCAAAGCTACCCATCCTTCTTCTACTGTATTCCTTTCCCGTGTTCTTGTTAATCGTTCGCTCCCTATGAAACTCTCTAGACCCTCTGGTATTTTCAGTTTATCCAAATCCCATCTCCGTAAATTCCAGCCTTTTTGCGGTTTCTCCAGTTTTAATCTGCAGTTCATAACCAATAAACTGTGGTTAGAGTCCACATCTGCCCCTGGAAGCATCTTACAATTTAAAACCTGGTTCCAAAATCTCTGTATTACCATAATATAATCAATCTGAAACCTTAAACCAATTGTTAGCTACGATTGAATTATGCTCTGTGCAAAATTCTACCAGGCGACTTCCTCTTTCATTCCTTTCTCCCAGTCCATATTCACATACTACCTTTCCTTCTCTTCCTTTTCCTACTATCGAACTCCAGTCCCCCATGACTATTAAATTTTCGTCTCCCTTAACCATCTGAATAATTTCTTTTATCTCATTATACTTTTCTTCTATCTCCTCATCATCTGCAGAATTAGTTGGCGTATAAACTTGAACTACTGTGGTGGGTGTGGGCAAGGCCAGATCAGTCAGCCATCCAGAATGTTGCCCCTGAAATTGCTGAAAACGCAGCTTCCCCTCTTTAGGAACCACACGTTTGTCTGGCCTCTCAACAGATACCCTTCCATTGTGGTTGCACATGCGGTACGGCTATCTGTATCGCTGAGGCTCGCAAGCCTCCTCGCCATTGGCGAGGTCTGTGGTTCATAGGGGAAGGGGGGAGGGGAAATTTGTAATTACATCACACGAAAATAAATATTTTGTCATTTGTTATCAGACTGTGTGTTCGTTCGTCTTTTATGACACACGAACGGGAGAAGTGTCGAAATTTATGTCACACAACAAGGTCTATGGTCCATTGGCAGGAGAATAGACGTTAACCTCTACATCAATGTAGTCGAAATATACGACCATTTGTGTTTCGTATTTTAATATTCGCAAACTGAATCATTAAAACCTACATCATCGTCACGTAGAATCTTGAAATTTAGCAAGAAGAAATGTTTCAAAGTACATGTAAAGGAAAAAAATTATAAAATTGCTAATTTGTAATTATATCATCGAAATTTTTTTTTTTTTTTTGTTATTTGTTATACGACTTCAAACCTGGAAATTGAAACGTTATATATACATAGGGTGTCCCAGCTATCTTGTCCACCCAAAATATCTCTGGAACAATAACAGCTATTCGAAAACGACTTTCACCGGTATCAATGTAGGGCTGGGGCCCATGAATGTACATATTTGGAAACATTCTAAAACGAAAGCATATGTGTTTTTAACACAAACTTATGTTTTTTTTAAATGGACCTCCTATATTTTTTCTTCAGCAATCCATAGCATGGCAAAGCACATACACAATGGCATTGATTGCATCGCAATATTCCCATTACATCCCGAGATATTGAGACGCGAAGTTGACGCTTGAAACACCCGACATGCGCTGCTAGTGCACGTCCTGAGGCCCAGGCGTGAACCCCATGCTGCAGGATGGCAGCAGACCGTATTATTCGTTTCGGACCTCTTGATAAGTATGGAAGTGTGATTACGCATGTCAATCACATCGCGATTACGGGCAGCATGGGGTTCACGCCTGAACCTCAGGATGTGCACTAGCAGCGCATTTCGGGTGTTTCAAGCGTCAACTTCGCGTCTTAATATCTCGGGATGTAATGGGAATATTGCGATGCAATCAACGCCATTGTGTATGTGCTTTGTCATGGTATGGATTGCTGAAGAAAAAATATAGGAGGTCCATTTAAAAAAACATAAGTTTGTGTTAAAAAACACATATGCTTTCGTTTTAGAATGTTTCTAAATATGTACATTCATGGGCCCCAGCCCTACATTGATACCGGTGAAAGTCGTTTTCAAATAGCTGTTATTGTTCCAGAGATATTTTGGGTGGACAAGATAGCTGGGACACCCTATATATATATATATATATATATATATATATATATATATATATATATAGGGTGTTACAAAAAGGTACGGCCAAACTTTCAGGAAACATTCCTCACACACAAATACAGAAAAGATGTTATGTGGACATGTGTCCAGAATCGCTTAATTTCCATGTTAGAGCTCATTTTAGTTTCGTCAGTATGTACTGTACTTCCTCGATTCACCGCCAGTTGGCCCAATTGAAGGAAGGTAATGTTGACTTCGGTGCTTGTGTTGACATGCGACTCATTGCTCTACAGTACTAGCATCAAGCACATCAGTACGTAGCATCAACAGATTAGTGTTAATCACGAACGTGGTTTTGAAGTCAGTGCAATGTTTACAAATGCGGAGTTGGCAGATGCTCATTTGATGTAGAGATTAGCACGGGGCAATAGCCGTCACGCGGTACGTTTATATCGAGACAGATTTCCAGAACGAAGGTGTCCCGACAGGAAGACGTTCGAAGTAATTGATCGGCGTCTTAGGGAGCACGGAACATTCCAGCCTATGACTCGCGACTGGGGAAGACCTAGAACGACGAGGACACCTGCAATGTACGAGGCAATTCTTCGCGCAGTTGACGATAACCCTAATGTCAGCGTCACAGAAGTTGCTGCTGTACAAGGTAACGTTGACCACGTCACTGTATGGAGAGTGCTACGGGAGAACCAGTTGTTTCCGTACCATGTACAGCGTGTGCAGGCACTATCAGCAGCTGATTGGCCTCCACGGGTACACTTCTGCGAATGGTTCATCCAACAATGTGTCAATCCTCATTTCAGTGCAAATGTTCTCTTTACGGATGAGGCTTCATTCCGGCGTGATCAAATTGCAAATTTTCACAATCAACATGTGTGGGCTGACGAGAATCCGCACGCAATTGTGCAATCACGTCATCAACACAGATTTTCTGTGAACGTTTGGGCACGCATTGTTGGTGATGTCTTGATTGGGCCCCATGTTCTTCCACCTACGCTCAATGGAGCACGTTATCATGATTTCATACGGGATACTCTACCTATGCTGCTAGAACATGTGCCTTTACAAGTACGACACAACATGTGGTTCATGCACGATGGAGCTCCTGCACATTTCAGTTGAAGTGTTCGTACGCTTCTCAACAACAGATTCGGTGACCGATGGATTGGCAGAGGCGGACCAATTCCATGGCCTCCACGCTCTCCTGACCTCAACCCTCTTGACCTTCATTTATGGGGGCATTTGAAAGCTCTTGTCTACGCAACCCCGGTACCAAATGTAAGGACTCTTCGTGCTCGTATTGTGGACGGCTGTGATACAATGCGCCTTTCTCCAGGGCTGCATCAGCGCATCAGGGATTCCATGCGACGGAGGGTGGATGCATGTATCCTCACTAATGGAGGACATTTTGAACATTTCCTAAAACAAAGTGTTTGAAGTCACACTGGTATGTTCTGTTGCTGTGTGTTTCCATTCCATGATTAATGTGATTTGAAGAGAAGTAATAAAATGAGCTCTAACATGGAAAGTAAGCGTTTCCGGACACATCTCCACATAACATATTTTCTTTGTTTGTGTGTGAGGAATGTTTCCTGAAAGTTTGGCCGTACCTTTTTGTTACGTCCTGTATAGGCATCATGAGCACTCCAAGTCGGTACGAATAAAGAAGCACCTCGACATGTGACCAGCTATCTCTAAATGCCGGGGAAAACCACCAGGAACTGCTGCACATCCTACCAACAGCAACTTCCACCAACAGGCGAAGATGAGACCTACGTATTGAGAAACAAGCTTCCTGCAAGATACATCTTGGATGACAGTTCCGTGTCCTAGTAGTGTCTCTATAACCAAAATTATGTCTCACTCATTGACGAGCCTACCTTAGTCTAAACTGAGGTGACATAAGTCATGAGACAGTGAGATACACATATGCAGATGACAGTAGTATCGCGTATACAAGGTATAAAAGTGCAGTGCAGTGGGGAGCTGTCATTTGTACTTAGTTGATTCATGTGAAAAGGTTTCTGAATAATTATGGCCGGACGATGGGAACTGAAATATCTTGAACGCGGAACCGTAGTTCTGCGCAGTCACCAAACTTAAGACTTTATACTTTATCTGCAGTGACAATTAAAACAAGACGTCTGTAAGGAAACATCAACGACTCTCGATGGTAGGAAATGCCTTACGTCACGGGCCTGTGCTGCCGTTAACTCCAGATGAAATTCAACGTGCAGTATTGTGTCTCCAGAATCACTTTTATAGAGTGTAGAAATGCTCAAGGTCAACATTTTAAGCAAACAGTACGACAGCTGTGATAATAAACAGACGAGCCATATCTGAGTCAGGAGTGCTTGCTCACACTTGGTGTAGTAGGGCAGACGCCTGTGGAATTCTTTTCCTGATAGCAGGATAGTAGTTTGCGGCGCTGTTATCTTGATACTATTTGATCAAGTTCTATACATGTTATGTTGTTGAAGTTCTTTTAGAAGCGTCTTTCAGATACCACAGAAATAGTATGTAGTTCAATTAGGAAAAAACAAATGATGATGATGATTGGTTAGTGGGGCACTCGACTACATGGGTATCTGGATCCGTAAAAATTCCCAGCCTTCCGCTGTCCAGTCTCACCACTTTCCCGAATGCTGATGATACGATGAGGAAAAGACAAATACCCATTCTCCGGGGGAAGAAAATCTCCTACTCTATCGGGAATCGAACCCTTGATCCAGAAGCAGCAACACGAGCTACTTTTTTTTTAGCTTCTTTGTTCGTTATGGCTCGTTTTATTTGTTCGGGGCGGACATCCCATGACATCCTGTTCAAGTTCATCGTTGATCCGTTCACTCAGTTGTTTATTCGACAGGGGAATTAACTCTCTGACCGAATACGCTGAGCTACCCTGCCGGCGACCCGGTGTCATTCATAGTTGGACTGTGATATCTACGTGGGGCCCGAAGCCCGGACCCCAGGGAGGTTGCCGGCATTCTCCACATGCCAGAATCCACAAGAGTCCACAGGAGTCCACTAGACCATGAGCTGCGCAATCGGTATCGTAAATCAGCGGCTATTAAAACTAAACTCCGTCCGAACAGTTCTCGGGAGACCCTTCATCATATGGAAGATCGTGTGGTCAGCTCATCGCTCTCCCGGCTGTTGTCAGTTTTCCTGACCGGAGCCTCTGCTTTGCAGTCATATAGCTCCTCAGTTTGCCTCACAAGGGCTAAGTGCACCATGCTTGCCAACAGCGCTCGGCTGACCGGAGGATCATCCATCCAAGTGCTACCCAAGGCCGACAGCGCTTAACTTGTGCTGTGACGGGAATCGGTGTTACCACTACGGCAAGGCCGTTGGCAATTCGGCGACTATAAACAATAATGGTGGAAGCCAGAAGCCTTACATTGCAACATTCGGCGGGAGACAATTGTACTAGTTGCGTGTCTGAATACGTTAACCATTAAAGAGGCACGAGAACTACATACACAAATACATTGAAATATAGTAGACAGACATATTGGAAAAACATACAGCCAGTTTAAAGTAGGTCACATATTCCTACAGAAAGTAATATTGGTCAAAAGAAGAAGAAAATTTGCTACAATGCCATAGAGCATGTTTCATTTGCGACGAGCAATGTTTAGTATCCAGTGTTGTAGGTCGTCTTACTGTTGTAATTCATTTCCCATGCCTGAGTGGTTGTAATTTTCAGGACAATGGTGGTGGCGTTGATACCATTCATAGCAGTGCAGTGACGGGACCTCACCCCATTTTCTAGGTATCGTACGACAGTACCTCACCGCAAAGTTTCCTGACCGACAGACTATTCGAGGAAATCCGATAGCATGATCTCCTCGTACAAAATGGTTCAAATGGCTCTGAGCACTACGGGACTTAACAGCTAATGTCATCAGTCCCCTAGAACTTAGAACTACTTAAACCTAACTAACCCAAGGACATCACACAACATCCAGTCATCACGAGGCAGAGAAAATCCCCGACCCCGCCGGGAATCGAACCCGGACGCGGGAAGCGAGAACGCTACCGCACGAACACGAGCTCCAGTTGTATGTGAAAGGCTGCATGATCCACGATCGTGCAGGACTTGTAGATCTAGGCGCTTCGTCTGTTTTGGAGGTGTAGGTTTATCGGCTTGAAATGGAATGTACTGCCTCTCGCCGTTTCCCTGTCAGCAGATAAAACCAACCTCGCCTGCTAATCATTTGTTTCCTGGGCAGTGGAGACATCTAGCTTCATCCCCTGCAGAAGGGGATTCTAAGGCCTGGATTAATGACTAAATTAGTGAAGGGGACTGAGGAAACTACAGAGCAGTAACAGACAGTGAATTTAAATTAAATCAAAGATATGTACAATAAAAACACGTAACGGGAGATAGTCTTGTCATAAAGAATAGATTTTAGCGAACTCACAATTCTGGGCTACATGGCGAGCTGCCGAATACTTCTGCAGGACAAGATAAGTATACGTGAAAAACAATGGGAATCAAACGTTAAACAACCATAACTCATCCAGTCCCTGGAGAGAGTGATGATCGCGAAAACTGAGATGGAATCTGGGAATTTAGAATCACGAGAAGAAGTAGTTAGGACTCACGTAATGCGAATACGTATACAGGGGCAAGATGACGAACCTTACCGCCTTAGCATCGGTGGAATTGTAATGCCTGTCGCTCGCGTTCAAATAGCGCATTTGCGTCTTAATTGTGGAAACATCTTGGCTATAGCCGACTGAATCGGCACATGATTGCTTCCGCAACGAAGGAAGCCAACACATGTACAATAAAATGGTGGCAACTCCCGCACTACCACAAATACCGAAGTGAAACAGACCAAGAACTGAAACAAAATGTGTTGGGAGAGCGTCTCTCCATAGTTTTGGAATGTCGGATGCAGCACAGCAGTGTGCCTCCTCCGAAAGCAAAGCCGTTTACAGCCAACTTGACTGGCGGTGCGCAGTGCAACCGGTCCCCGCTGCTTTCAGTTGGAAGGGCAGCTCGGCCTCCCGGTGCTCTGGTCGGTCACCATCTGCAGGCACCAGCTCTCCGAAAGCGGGCGGTACTAGTGTCCTCAAGGGCTGCGATACACGCGAGAGTTCCTTCCTCTCAGACAGTATGATGCTCTCAGGTAGTACGAGTAGAACTGTTTACACTACTCATAGTCTGATGGTTTCGTCCGAGTACTTTTTGTAAGTGCTGAGAGTCTTGCGAGGACAGATGTTGGAAGCGTTTAGACACGATAAGGCGACAGTGTTTATGTAAAGGAAGAAGTAGCAATGGAAAAGCGTCGGGCTGCAGCTGCTCTTCTAATACTTAAAGGGGCACAAAAACATTATAAAACCTAAACGACCGTGTTCTTGTCGCATAAGACAGCGGATTAGGCGGCGACATAATTTTGGAGCATGCAGGAATTTATTTGTAGAGCTCGTGATGGGAAATCGATAGCAACACCGAAATTTTACGGGAATGACAGCGATGGAGATACAAGAAATTTTCTTTATACACTACTGGCCATTAAAATTGCTACACCACGAATGTGACGTGCTATAGACGCGAAATTTAACCGACAGGAAGAAGATGCTGTGATATGCAAATGATTAGCTTTTCAGAGCATTCACACAAGGTTGGCGCCGGTGGCGACACCTACAACGTGCTCACAAGAAGAAAGTTTCCAACCGATTTCTCATACACAAACAGCAGTTGACCGGCGTTGCCTGGTGAAACGTTGTTGTGACGCCTCGTGTAAGGAGGAGAAATGCGTACCATCACGTTTCCGACTTTGATAAAGGTCGGACTGTAGCCTATCGCGATTGCGGTCCATCGTATCGCGACATTGCTGCTCGCGTTGGTCGAGATCCAATGACTGTTAGCAGAATATGGAATCGGTGCGTTCAGGAGGGTAATACGGAACGCCGTGCTGGATCCCAACGGCCTCGTATCACTAGCAGTCGAGATGACAGGCATCTTACCCGCATGGCTGTCACGGATCGTGCAGCCATGTCTCGATCCCTGAGTCAACAGATGGGGACGTTTGCAAGACAACAACCATCTGCACGAACAATTCGACGACGTTTGCAGCAGCATGGACTATCAGTTCGGAGACCATGGCTGCAGTTACCCTTGACGCTCCATCACAGACAGGAGCGCCTGCGATGGCGTACTCAACGACGAACCTGGGTGCACGAATAGTAAAACGCCATTTTTTCGCATGAATCCAGGTTCTGTTTACAGCATCATGATGGTCCTATCCGTGTTTGGCGACATCGCGGTGAACACACATTGGAAGTGTGTATTCGTCATCGCCATACTGACGTATCACCCGGCGTGATGGTATGGGGTGCCATTGGTTACACGTCTCGGTCACCTCTTGTTCGCATTGACGCCACTTTGAACAGTGGACGTTACATTTCAGATGTGTTACGACCCGTGGCTCTACCCTTTATTCGATCCCTGCGAAACCATACATTTCAGCAGGAAAATGCACTACCGCATGTTGTAGGAGGTCCTGTACGGGCCTTTCTGGATACAGAGAATGTTCGACTGCTGCCATGGCCAGCACATTCTCCAGATCTCTCACCAATTGAAAACGTCTTGTCAATAGTGGCCGAGCAACTGGCTCGTCACAATACTCCAGTCACTACTCCTGATGAACTGTGGTATCGTGTTGAGGCTGCGTAGGCAGCTGTACATGTACACGCCATACAAGCTCTGTTAGATTCAGTGCCCAGTTGTATCAAGGCCGTTATTACGGATAGAGGTGTTTGTTCTCGATACTGATTTCTCAGGATCAATGCACCTAAATTGCATGAAAATGTTATCACATGTCAGTTCTAGTATAATATATTTGTCCAATGAATATCTATTTGTGATCTGTATTTCGTATTGGTGTAGCAATTTTAATGGCCAATATTGTAATTGGATCCAAAATGTCCATTTTAGATACTACTCGTATTAACGCGTAAAATCATTAATGTTAAAGACAGAGTGTTTCTGTCACTAATATTTCTAGAATCAGCTACGTTTATTCTCTTCAGTATTTGGTAAAGTAACAATTATGATAAAATAACATTTCACCAATTTCATCTTGATAACCACTGACTTTCAAAAGCCAAAGGGGGCGGATATCTGATAAATGAAGCATTTCCGGACATACTCGTACGTCTGTCTTAACGGTTCTACTTGTATCGACTTACGGAACCGATCGTAAATTCTTGAAGGACTGTTCTTCAACACCCAACACAATAACAAAAATCAGTAATACCACTTCATATAAAATTATAGATGCAGCTGTAGTACTTGAAGTTGAATGTCAGTTTTTCGAATTCCAACTATCACTTTCAAAGATAATTTCACTTGTTTCCCAATGTCAAGGAATCGGGGTTATGAAACTACTTTGTTGATTCCTTGAATTGTGGGTGTTCTGTTAAATTTCTTCTGTGTAGGCGTTAAAAATTGTAACCATTTCAGCCAACATCCTTTGATGCTTATGTCAGTTCCTGTACTCCAGTAACTGTACATACTACAACGCTGGTCTTGTAAAAAGTAATAAAATTCTCAACTCCGTCCTGGCCGCGCAGGATTAGCCGAGCGGTCTGAGGCGCTGCAGTCATGGACTGTGCGGCTGGTCCCGGCGGAGGTTCGAGTCCTCCCTCGGGCATGGGTGTTTGTGTTTGTCCTTAGGATAATTTAGGTTAAGTAGTGTGTAAGCTTAGGGACTGATGACCTTAGCAGTTAAGTCCCATAAGATTTCAAACACACACATGAACTCCGTCCTGAGTCCACTTCCTGTCATTTTTCTTCATTAGTTTCTTTGCCGACACATCGTTGGCACTCACTCACAGGTCGTGTCCATCGCTACAGTAGTCTCAATTGTCCCGACATTGCTGGTATACATTTATAGAGCAGCTTGTTGCGTTGTTAATGTGGCGCAGTGACTAGCGCGCAGGTTCTTTCACTTGTGTGTACATATTAACTTTTATTTTCGTTTGTTAATTCTGTATAATATATATATATATATTATATGATGTTTTTATATATCATTTGCTGCGTAAACAGACTAACTGCTCGTGCTGTTCGTTTAGGAAGTAAAACGGAGATTTCTTCGCTCAAAAACATGCCACGATTACATACTGTGACTGAAAACACTCAGTCTCAGTTTCGTGGGTACTTTTATTTAAAGTGTGCATGAATGCGGCAAAATATATTACCAGGACGTGGTAGTGCACGAACTGTGAAATATGGCACAAATTGTCCTAGTGCTATCAGCCCTCCCGACAATAACGATACAGTTTTTCTTCTCTGAGAGCTACGACGAGCAGCTCTCGAGACATGGAGATTGCCGTCCACACGAGAGATCTACACTCACAGAGCGCGACTATCTGAGACTGAGATCTTGCCTCACTCTCTGATACTACCGGCGAGTCGACTCTCAGCACTATTTACATGACACGCATTTTAAAACATTGCATCGTTGCAGTTGCACTGCTGAATTGTGCAATGATATCGAAGGAATCTCTTCAACCTGTCCATTTAATCCATGTACACACATCAAAAAAAGTTTTGCATCACCTCGGTTCCGAGAGTTCCGGAACCTGCACAGAAAATTGGAATAGAAATCAACATAAACATCATTTACCCGTTTCTATTGTTCATGAAAATTACACGTTGCATTTTGTGCCACCATACAGCGAAACCTTCAGAGGTGGTGGTCCAGACTGATGCATGACTGTATTCGTCGTGGCATACTATCCACAAGTTCATCAAGGCACTGTTTGTCCAGATTATCCCACTCCTCAACGACTATTCGGCGTAGATCCCTCATAGTGGTTGATGGGTCACGTCATCCATAAACAGTCCTTTTCAATCTATCCAGGGCGTGTGCGATAGGGTTCATGTCTGCAGATCATGCTGACCACTGAAGTCACGCGACGTCGTTATCCTGAAGGAAGTATTCACAAGATGTGCACGATGGGGCCGCGAGTTGTCGTCCATGAAGACGAATGCCTCGCCAGTATGCTGCCGATATGGTTGCACTATCGTTCGGAGGATAGCTTTCACGTATTGTACAGCCGTTACGGCGCCATCCATGACCACCAGCGGCGTACGCCGGCCCCACATAATCCCACCCCAAAACAGCAGGGAACCTCCACCTTGCTGCACTCACTGGACTGTGTGTCTAAGGCGTTCAGTCTGACAGGGTAGTCTCTAAACATGCGACACTCAACGGTGAAGAGAACGTGATGTCAATCCTGAGCGGTCCAGTCGGCATTTTGTTGGGCCCATCTGTACCGCGCTGCATGGTGTCGTGGTTGCAAAGATGGACCTCGCCATGGATGTTGGGAGTGAAGTTGCGCTGTCAGTGTTCCTCCGACCCATAATCCGTAGGTAGCGGTCATCCACTGCAGTAGTAGCCCTTGGGCGGCCTGAACGAGACATGTCATCGACAGTTCCTGTCTCTCTGTATTTCCTCCATGTCCGAACAACATCGCTTTGGTTCAGTCCGAGACGCCTGGACACTTCCCTTGTTGAGAGCCCTTCCTGCCACAAAGTAACAGTGCGGACGCGATCGAACCGCGTTATTGGCCATCCAGGCGTGGTTGAACTACAGACAACTCAAGCCTTGTACCTCCTTCCTGGTGGAATGACATGGTTGTTTACATCTGTGGGAGGGTTTAGTGACATCTCTGAACAGTCGAAGGGACTGTCTCTGTGATACAATATGACAGTCAATGTCTGTCTTCAGGAGTTCTGGGAATCAGAGTGATGCAAAACTTTTTTTGATGTGTGTGGATTAACGTTTACATTAATGCAATCGAGTATCTGCCAGACTCTGGAAGATCTACGATGTTTGGTGCGAGGAGATACTAACAAATGATTTTTTTGTCATCAGTCTTCTGAGTGGTTTGATGCGGCCCGTCACGAATTCCTCTCTCGTGCTATCCTCTTCATCTCAGAGTAGCACTTGCAACCTATGTCCTCAATTATTTGCTGGCTGTTTTCCAGTCTCTGTCTTCCTCTACAGTTTTTGGCCTCTACAGTTCCTTCTAGTGCCATGCGAGTCATTCCCTCATGTCTTAACAGATGTCCTATCATCCTGTCCCTTCTCCTTATCAGTGTTTTCACATATTCATTTCTTCTCCGATTCTGCGCAGAACCTCCTCATTCCTTACCTCATCAGTCTACCTAATTTTCAACATTCGTCTTAGCAACACATCTAAATTGCTTCGATTCTCTTCTGTTCCGGTTTTCCACAGTCCATGTTTGACTACCATGCAATGAATGCTCTACTCCAGACGTCCATTCTCAGAAATTTCTTCCTCAAATTAAGGCCGATATTTGATATTAGTAGACTTCTCTTGACCAGAAATGCCCTTTTTGCCATAGCTAGTCTGCTTTTGATGTCCTTGCTCCGTCCGTCACTGGTTATTTTACTGCCTAGGTAGCAGAATTCCTTAACGTCATCTACTTCGTGACCACCAACCGTGATGTTAAATTTCTCGCTGTGCTCATTTCTACTACTTCTCATTACCTTCGTCTTTCTTCTATGTACTCTCAAACCATACTCTGTACTCATTGGACTGTTCATTCCGTTCAGCAGATCATGTAATTCTTCTTCACTTTCGCTCAGGATAGCAATGTCATCAGTGAATCGTATCATTGATATCCTTTCACCTTGAATTTTAATTCCACTCCTGAACCTTTCCTTTATTTCCATCATCGCTTCCTCGATGTTCAGATTGAACAGTAAGGGGGAAATGCTCCATCCTTGTCTTACATCCTTTTTAATACGAGCACTTCGTTCTTGGTGGTCCACTCTTATTATTCCCTCTTGGCTGTTGTACATATTGTATATGACCCGTCTCTCCCTATAGCTTACTCCTACTTTTCTCAGAATTTCAAACGTCTTGCACCATTTCGAACGCTATTTCCAGGTCGTCAAATCCTATGAACGTGTCTTGACTGTACTTTAGTGTTCAAAAATGGTTCAAATGGCTCTGAGCACTATGGGACTTGACTTAAGAGGTCATCAGTCCCCTATAACTTAGAACTAATGAAACCTAACTAACCTAAGGACACCACACACATCCATGTCCGAGGCAGGATTCGAACCTGCGACCGTAGCGGTCGCGCGGTTCCAGACTGTAGCGCCTGGAACCGCTCGGCCACTCTGGCCGGACCTTTAGCCTTGCTTCCATCATTAACTGCAACGCCAGAATTGTCTCTCTCGTGCCTTTACATTTCCCAATGCCAAACTGATCGTTATCTAGCGCATCCTCAATTTTCTTTGCTATTCTTCTGTATATTATTCTTGTAAGCAACTTGGTTGCATGAGCTGTTACGCTAACTGTGCGGTAACTCTCGTACTTGTCAGCTCTTGCCGTCTTCGGGATTGTGAGGATGATGCTTTTCCGAAAGTCAGATGGTATATCGCCAGACTCATATATTCTACACACCAACGTAAATAGTAGTTTTGTTGCCATTTCCCCTAATGATTTTAGAAATTCTGATGGAATGTTATCTATCCTTCCTGCCTTATTTGATGTTAAGTCCTCCAAAGCTCTTTTAAATTCTGATTGTAACACTGGATCCCTATCTCTTCTAAATCGGTTCATGTTTCTTCTTCTATCACATCAGACAAATCTTCGCCCTCATAGACGCTTTCAATGTATTCTTTCCACCTATCCGCTCTCTCCTCTGCATTTAACAGTGGAATTCCCGTGGCACTCTTAATGATATCACTCTTGCTTTTAATGTCACTGAAGGTTATTTTGACTCTCCTGTATACTGAGTCCGTCCTTCCGACAATCATTCCTTTTTGGATGTCTTCACATTTTTTCTGCAGTCATTTCGTCTTAGGTTGCCTGCACTTCCTATTTATTTCATTCCTCAGCCTCTTTTATTTCTGTATTCCTGAGTTTCCCGGAACATTTTTGTACTTCCTCCTTTTCTTGGTCAATTGAAGTATTTCTTCTGTTACCCATGGTTTCTTCGCAGTTACCTTCTTTGTACCTATGTTTTCCTTTCCAACTTCTGTGATGGCCCTGTTCTAGAGATGTCCATCAAATGTACTGCCTACTGAGCTCTTCCTTATTAGTGTATCTATAGACTTAGAGAACTTCAGCCGTACCTCGTCATTCCTTAGTGCTACCGTATCCCACTTCTTTGCTTATTGATTCTTCGTGATCAACGTCTTAAACTTCAGCCTACTCTTCATCACTGCTGTATTGTGATCTGAGTCTTCGTCTGCTCCTGGGTACGCTTTGCAATCCAGTATCTGATTTCGGAATCTCTGTCTGATCATGATGTAATATAACTGAAATCTTCCCGTATCACCCGGCCTTTTCCAAGTGTACCTCCTACTCTTGTGATTCTTGAAAAGAGTATTCGCTATTCTTGCTAAAACTTGTTACAGAATTCAATTTGTCTTTCTCCTCTCTCATCCCTTGTCCCAAGCCCATATTCTCCTGTACCCTTTTCTTCTAGTCCTTCCCGTACAACTGCGTTTCAGTTATATTTTGACTAAAGTTCAGTCTTGATCACATCACGTATGTTTTAATGATATAGGTAACCGGTTTCGGTTCTTTCTACAAAACCATCATCAGACCCATGGCTCCCTTAGGATGGTAGGCGGAGCTCTCCTCGCTGCTACGCAGTCAACTGCGTTTCAGTGTCCCACGTCTATTAGATTTTCATCTACCTTAACATACTATATTACCCTTTCAAAATCCTCGTACAAATTCTCTATCTTCTCATCTTCAGTTTGCGACGTCGGCATGTATACCTGAACTATCGTTGTCGGTGATGGTTTTCTGTCGATTCTGATAAGAACAACCTAATCACTGAACTGTTCACAGTAACACACTCTCTGCCCTACATTCCTATTCATAACGAATCATACTCCCTTTTACCATTTTCTGCTGCTGTTGAATTACCCTACACTCATCTGACCATAAATCCATGTCTTCTTTCCCCCTTCACTTCACTGACCTCTACTATATCTAGATTGAACCTTTGAATATCCCTTTTCAGATTTTCTTGTTTCCCTGCCACTTTCAAGCTACTGACATTCCACGTCCCGACTCGAGAGCATTATCCTTCCGTTGATTGTTCAAACTTCTTCTCTTGGTAACCTCCCCCTTGGCAGACTCCTTCCGGAGATCCGAAAGGGGGACTATTCCGGAATCTTTTGCCAATGGAGATATCATCATGACGCTTCTTCAATTACTGGCCACGTGTCCTGTGGATACACGTTACGTGTCTTTAACGCAGTGGTTTCTGTTGCATTCTGCATCCCCATGCCGCTGATCATTGCTGATTCTTCCGCCTTTAGGGGCAGTTTCCCACCCCTAAGACAAGAGAGTGCCCTGAACCTCTGTCCGCTCCTCCGCCCTCTTTAACAAGGCCGTTGGCAGAATGAGGGGAGACTCCTAATGCATGAAGTCTTCGGCCACCATTGCTAATTATTAATCAAAATTTAAGCAGTGGCGGGATTCGAACCCGGGACCGAAGACGGTTTGATTAATCATCAAAGACGCTACCCCACAGGTCTTAAGTGGTGTACTCTCTGTCGACAGTACTGGGGCGCAAGCTGGTAACAATGCTCGCCAGAGTATGGTGGAACAGAACTCGTAAATAAAATTCATGTGCCAATTTGTAATCTGTTAAATGTGGTTTAATAAAATACATTTACGTCGGATGTGTTCTTCAAACGTTCGAAGCCCCACACGTTTGTACGTCAATGATCTATTATTTGCGGTGCTTTGAAAATGCTGCATAATTATGCGCTCATAATTGCTAGCAGTGTTACTATTTGCTTTTTAAAACTGGCCGGCGGGGATGGCCGAACGGTTCTAGGCGCTACAGTCTGGAGCTGCGCGACTGCTACGGTCGCAGGTTCGAATCCTGCCTCGGGCATGGATGTGTGTGATGTCCTTAGGTCAGTTAGGTTTAAGTAGTTCTAAGTTCTAGGGGACTGATGACCTCAGAAGTTAAGTCCCATAGTGCTCAGAGCCATTTAAACCATTTTGAAAACTGCTACCAGTTAATTTCCCCTGAAAAAAAAAAAAAATTGGCGGTACTGTTCTGGTAGCACTGCGCCCTTAGCTTGATCTGCGTGTACTACTGTAACGAAAACCGCCTCTGGATATGACACAATGTTAAAGACATTACACAACAGTTAGAGGGAGCCATAGGGGGCAAAACCTGTTCGGGAAGAGAGTGATTGGAATATATCCAAGAAGTAATCGAGAACGTTGCTTGTAAGTGCTGCTCTGAGATGAAGAGGCTGGAATAGCACAGGTAGCCGCGGAGGGTTCAAACCAATGAAAAGTCTTATGACCTCAATAAAACACTACCCTTTGTGACACTATTTAGAGTGTTTGCAGATTCTAGTTGTATGTACAGAATGTCTGCTTACAGATTTTAGGCAGGATCTACGCATTTTCTGTGCCTTGTGTAATGTCAGAGTCTCCACAAAGTGTGAGTGTCCTTATACCCACTGTAATGTGGTCGCCACCAGGTTCTGGCTGATCAGCGTAAAATGCTAATAAGGAAGTAATAAGAACTTCTCGGTTTGGTAGTTCACGACACGTGGCCGTTTGCCACCACTCCTGCACACGCTCTCCGACTGTTCCCAGAACGTTGGCCAATTGCATAATCCTCTCGCGCCACGCGCCGTGCCTTACGTAACGTTGGACGACGTCAGAGGCGCTGCACTCGCGAGGTTTCTCCATCTGCTAATGGCCGCCTCCATTGATCGTAAAGGCGCTGACACAGCCTCAATCCAGAACGGCCGTCGTACACCGCCACTACCTGCCTCGCCGTAAGTCTGGTGCACGACAACGCGCGTACGACGGGTACCCATCTCTCCTGGACAACATTCCCGTCCCCTTCAAATTCTCAGTAACAAAAGTCAGAACTGTGAAATGGTACGGAATATCAGCACTTGTTATTGACTGCAGTGATTAACATAGTATAAACGAAATACAGCTGTGAGTGATACGTTGGCAGTCGTATAGTTAGGCCTGACACAATCATGAACTGTACTTGCTGGCCTCCTCCTATAGTCTTTCATGCGTCTGAGGAGAGACGGTGAGATTTCCTGAGAAATAATCATCAGTGTTCTTCGCTCTTCTTTGGGAGTTATGGGATGGAGGACGCTGTGGAAAATGTAGGGAAGATGGGGCAGAGTAAAGAAAGAGGAAGATGGGGCGGAGTAAGAACAGAGGAATGGGGGGGCAGAGTAAGAACAGAGCCATGCCGACATGATCTTGCGCCCCTGGTAGATTAGTGAAAAATATTATTTTGATGAACAGTACTAATGAAAAATATTGCTCACAACAAATTAAGTGTATTATTATTGCACAAACAAATTACAAGTCATAACCTTTCTAAAATAAAACCTATTACTTATTCTTTAAGATAGATACAGTACTTTGGTTTCCGTATGATGTGTAAAAAAGAGCACATTTTAATTGCTCCTTATAAGTTATTATTAGTGTATAAATTATTAATTGGAAATAAAAGGAAAAAGGCCATAATCAAGAGTTGAAAAATATCCATTCACAGAAATTTCTTTATTGTAATTTCCATCACAATTATATCTCGCGTCTTCTCATTTTGAGCGACGTAAACTCATCGATTAATGTTAAGTTTAGCAAGTTCATCGTATTCTGTCAGCAATTCTGTCAAGTTCGAGTCTCGGTCCAGCACACAGTTTTAATCTGCCAGGAAGTTTCATATCAGCGCACACTCCGCTGCAGAGTGAAAATCTCATTTTGGAAACATCCCATAGGCTGTGGCTAAGCCATGTCTTCGCAATATCCTTTCTTCCAGGAGTGCTAGTTCTGCAAGGTTCGCAGAAGAGCTTCTGTGAAATTTGGAAGGTAGGAGACGAGGTACTGGCGGATTTAAAGTTGTGAGGAGGGGTCGTGAGTCGTGCTTGCGTAACTCAGTTGGTAGAGCACTTGCCTGCGAAAGGCAAAGGTCCCGAGTTCGAGTCTCGGTCCGGCACACAGTTTTAATCTGCCAGGAAGTTTGATAAATAATTTCGCCCAGTTTCCCTCTATCTGTGAGGGCTTGTAAGAATCTTATCATGTTACGGTTCTTGTTTTCCCCACCGCAAGAATCGCTAAAAAGGTGAAGTTCTCTGATCTTTAGAGGGAAGAATGAACATGTTTCATTTACGCCTTCCTTCCATTGGCCTCCATTGTACAAAAAAAGGAGAAAAAACATCACTTCCAGTGCTGAGATTATGTACTGAAAAATGGGAATAAAGTTACCTGTAATAGTACTTCCTTGACACAGGAATGCATGGCAGAGATACATTCTGCATGTTATTGGGCGTGAGATAAAGTAAAAACAAAGATGCTACTTTGAAAACAGCTGCTGCATCCACAGCTACACTAAATACTTCCTGTTCGCCTCCCACTGGTAGCTTAATACTAATTTTACTTGAATCTTTCAAACAAAATAATTACTTGTATCTGCAAAAACTGACCCTTGTAAGTAGGCTGTTTAGGCTCTCTTATTGGTAACGCCACGTAGCGCTCTGTATGAAACATCACTGGCTGTGCTGTGTGCAGTCTGTGGCTAGTTTGCATTGTTGTCTGCTATTGTAGTGTTGGGCAGATCGATGTGAACAGCGCGTAGCGTTGAGCAGTTGGAGGTGAGCCGCCAGCAGTGGTGGATGTGGGTAGAGAGATGGCGGAGTTTTGAAATTTGTAAGACTGGATGTCATGAACTGCTATATATATATTATGACTTTTGAGCGCTAGTAAGGTAAATACATTGTTTGTTCTCTATCAAAATCTTTCATTTGCTAACTATGCCTATTAGTAGTTAGTGCCTTCAGTAGTTTGACTCTTTTATTTAGCTGGCAGTAGTGGCGCTCGCTGTATTGCAGTAGTTCGAGTAACGAAGATTTTTGGTGAGGTAAGTGATTTGTGAAAGGTATAGGTTAATGTTAGTCAGGGCCATTCTTTTGTAGGGATTTTTGAAAGTCAGATTGCGTTGCGCTAAAAATATTGTGTGTCAGTTTAAACACAGTCATGTATAATTGTTCTAAGGGGACGTTTCACCCTTACTTGCAGGGCAATACTATTTATCATATGGCTTTACAACACACATTCGTACCTACCAAGTAACCTACAGAACTTTTTAATTATTGTATCTAGATCTTCAAGTAATAAAAAGAGTGGCTAATTAAAGTATAGCTTTCTTTTGAATTAGTTGAAATTTCCTATTTCTTGCTTCAGATGGGAAATTGTTGAATACCACACCTTTGCAGCAGAATCCATTACTCCTCTCAGAACACTGGGCAAGAATGCAAAGTGCCCATGAAAATGATTTTGGTTGCCTTTATTTAGTACATCACCGTTCAGATGAAACTTGTTTTTGTTCTCAGTAAGAAAAACCGTTAAGGAGTACAGATATTGGGGAGTAAGCATTCAAAGAGCCTTAAAAAGCTCTGTGCACAAAGTGTGGTTATCTGCTTTACACGATCATCTTGCTGCTCACTGCTGGTGAATAGTCACTATTTATTGCACATGCCCAAACACTTTATTTACTTGAAGTGCCCTGCCCAAGAGGAATCATTTACAACAGAGTTAAAATACTCGAACACCAGTGCCCAACACCCCCACAAAAATTCATCATTTATGTGGACACCAATGTACACACCAAACACTTTATACAGACATTAATCAAGTTGACACCATTGTGTGTGTCTGAATATTATTGTATATTTCTTATAGGTGAACTAATTCCTCGGAAGAACAACGTAAACAGCCGTTTATTTAACAGGATCATTATCAGTTTCATAACTTCTTTAAGATCTGCAATAGGCTGTATTATTTGTATTAAGGCTGCAGCTTCTTCGTATTAGGGCTGCAGCTTTTTCTGGTAAAGTGGTCAAGGGGCGGGAGGGGGGGAGTACATTTCTGATGCCAACGTTTTCACTTTCTGACCTGGTGCCAAAAAGTTTGTAAACTTCCCATATAAATAAAAAAATCCAAAATAATGATGTGTAACATTGCCGAACAGAAAATAAAAAATAAAAATAATTAAATTTGGATAATTAAATTCTGACGTATGAAAACTGATAAATCTTAACTCCTGAAAAACTGATAAATTTTGACGTAAGCAGCGCTACGCCATGGCCCTGTGAAATCAATCTGAATCCGTCCTTGAGAAATAGACTGAAAAATTCTTACCTCGTGATGGTGTCACCGGATAACGCTGTCTATATATCTGCTCGTAAATGCCACAGCTTACTGCAGTGCTGCCCTATTTACTAATATTGGATAACATTTGTCTGAGATCTGGATTACGAGAAAAACTGACTTTACTTAGTGACGAAGCTGCACAGCTAGTCGTCTGATTACTAAAGAACACATGACTATGATCTGCCAAAATTCTGGATTATTTTAATTTAGATAAATGACTGGATCGGGACTGGCAATGACTTAAGGGGAAATTATACTTTTATAGTTGACTGGCAAGAACAATTATATTCTGAAAATTTTTCACGTTATTGATAAAGATCTATATTCCATTATACGGGAGAATTGAATATATTACAAATCTGGGTCAACTGGTGCTAACGAATCACAAAAGAAAGGACTGAAACAAATTCGTGTTAACGTCTCAGACAAGTGACTTAACTACGCGCGTGCCAATAAAAATAACAAAATTTACCTTACAATAGATGGTTGACTCAATTGCACTGTTGATTTTTCATTGTATTAACAATTATTCATTAGTTCATCATCATCTCATTCCATGGTATCATTTAACTCTGCGGCTGATCACAATTGTTATTCAGTTTCATATAGTAAAATTTTACAATTTGTTCTGCACTGTGACTTGAACAACTACTATCTATAAACTGCGTTGTACCAGCGACAGACTACAACTACACTGTAACAGCGAGTGACTGCAAATGCGGTAGGGCAAAGATATTTTATGTCTCAGGCAGCGCCTGTGAATTGTCGTTCTAGCAAGTGAACAATACATCAAGATTACATTTGCTCCAGGAGGGTGGTGAACCCCTTACAAGTTGATCAGAATTCTAAAATCAGCAATTAACACAAAAGAAAAATGAAAGTACTAATGGTCATAATACAAGCACTTAATTTATCACAGAAAAATAACACTTATCCAAACCTTATATCCCTGTACTGTGGAAATGTCTTACTGTATTATTTATCACAGATGTTTTAGAATCAACTTTATTTAACCTAATTTTTGCTGTAGTGGAAACTCTGTTTGAACGGGAAGAAGAAAAAATTGTTCTATCATTTTAAAAATTAAGACGATAATGCAGTTTTAAGGCATAGAAATTTGGAAAAAACGAAGTGGCAAAAGTTATAAAATATAAGGGGCATTCAAAAAGAAAAGAGCTGGAGGCATAATTACAGAAACCAGTACCTGTATGTTAGAAGTATTGACCCTGGCTGTTGAGACACTTGCCCCACTGTGACACAAGGCGGTGAATGGCTGCCTCATAAAATTCCTGGGGCTGCAATGTTAACCAGTTCCGCACGTATAGCTGGACGTCGTCGCCCACACGAGTGCAGGAAAGGTCATGTTGACGTTCTTCCTTGATCAATGGCCCCCTTCTGATTCACTTTCTGCAGCACGGGATAACAGTGAATGCCCAGCGTTACTCACAAACCTTGAGCACCCTTCGCCAAGCGATCAAATCAAAACGACCAGGCAATCTCACCCGTGGGGTCATTCTGCTCCACGACAATGCAAAGCCCCATACGGCCAACACAGTCTCGGGACTCATGCAAAAATTCAAATGGGAGGTTCTTGGCCACCCTCCATACAGTCCGGACCTCTCTCCTTGTGATTACGCCATTTTTGGTCCCCTTAAAAATGCTCTGAGGGGCAAATGATTCACCTCGGACGACGACGTCCAGCTGTACATGCGGAACTGGTTAACATCACAGCCACGGGAATTTTATGAGGCAGCCACTCACCGCCTTGTGTCACAGTGGGGCAAGTGTGTCAACAGCCAGGGTCAATACTTCTAACATACAGGTAATGGTTTCTGTAATTATGCCTCCGGCTCGTTTCTTTTTGAACGCCCCTTATGAACGCTTATGCAGCGTAAAAACCGGCCCTTAAGGTTATTAATGGATTTCATTTTTTATAAAAGCATAACAAAACATTTCACACGTTTGTTGAGGAATCGTCAGAAAAATAATGTTGTCTGCCAAACTGATATTTTGTGTTTAATTCTTGTGCAAACGGTGCACTAAAAGACTCACAGTCCAACGAAACAAGTATTCACTGAAGAACTGTAATTTTGTCTCCCGTAAATAGAACTGTCAGTATGTTTCACCTCGCCACATGTATAAACCATAATCGTCGAATTGATATTAGAAATTTTGGAGAAATCAGTTTAACTAAACCACTACGTGTGTAATAATAATAAGGCAAATTTTTTCTTGCTAAAATCAATGCTTGATTTCAACTATAAATGAGAAAAACTGTGTCGGATCCATCCCACACAGTGCATAATAAGAGAAACTTGGCGTGCTGCACCGATTCACGTGACTCAGATGTTGGTTTCAGTGTAATGACTCCACGCACAGTCTATGTTATGTATGGTCTATGGTAGCTACTCTCTTTTCGTAGTACTGTCATATTCCATCCTGAATTTTTCATTGTTTGATTTTGTTTTTTGTTTTTATTATTATTCTTCCCTAGATGCGGGTTTCCCACACTAAGACTGCGTAGGCGTACAGATTACTAGTCGCGTCCAGTTTCAGCAGTTGTTAATTGCACTTGAATTTTTGACACAAAAAAAGAGTTTTTCTTTCTTACAAAGCGAATAGTACATTCTTGCCGACCGGGGAGGCCGAGCGGTTCTAGGCGCTACAGTCTGGAACCGCGCGACCGCTACGGTCGCAGGTTCGAATCCTGCCTCGGGCATGGATGTGTGTAATGTCCTTAGGTTAGTTAGGTTTAAGCAGTTCTAAGTTCTAGGGGACGGATGACTTCAGAAGTTAAGTCCCATAGTGCTCAGAGCCATTTGAACGATTTTTTTTGAATAGTGCATTCTTATTGTACGCAAGTATTTCAGCTTATTTTACAGTCACCGTGACACAGCGCCTTGAACAAGTGCTGCCGACGGGAGATTCTTTACCTGGTGCTGGCCACTGTTATCGTTTCCAAGAATTCACATTATGTGCAAGCGCTTCCAACATGTCCGGCAACGCCCAGTCCATTATCCTTTCTATTCGTGACAGTACATAAAATAATACCTGTCACAGCTTTCAGAACAAGCATACTGCCGGAAAACTTATTTACCGTGTGAGACATAAAACAGAAAATATTGGATATGGGTATTTTTTCACTCATATATTGCTAATTTAGTTTATCCAAAGATCAGATAGGTTTTCTCCCCCTGTGAGGTGGTGTTCAGGACGTGTATTCCACGGGAGTGGGGAACGTATCGCCATCCAACCAAGTTGGTTGAGGGTTTCCGTGCTTTTCCTGAACCCTCTCAAATAAATTCCTTAAACAAAATCACTGCCATTTTGTTTCCACATCCTTGTCCAATCGAAACTTGGGCTCAGATTCTGCTGGCTTCATTGTCGACCTGTCTCTAGGTTCTACCCTTTTTTCAATTTTTTGTTACAGGTCATTTGGGAAGTGTTAAGTTCTGTGTTGCTGAACGATTTCCTACTGGATCTTTGTGATCTTCAGTACGACACCTTCAGAGTAACTGATATTTCACGAAGCAGTGAACACTGTGGTGAATTGATATAGGGAAACACTCTTACACAAGTCCATCATACGTTTCACTCTATTGCACAAGTGATAAAAATTTCCTCTTGCCATATAGCATTTAGTACCTTGTAGGTATAAATGTGACTGTAAATGCATAATTTAACAAGTTACAGAATTGTTTTCGCCCTAGAAGAGTGATGCGGTGCACAAGACAGTAAAATCACATTCTAGAGGACAGGAGTTCGACTAATCAACCGGAAATTATGATTAAGGACTTCCAATATTTCTTTAAATTGCTTTAAACAAACGCAACGCTGTGTCCTTTGACAAGAATGTGCCCGATTTGCTTCGCCAATAGAAGCTTGTGCTTTATCTGTATTGATCTCTTTGACTACTAGAAGTGAAAAAGTAATTTCAATTCAAATACATATTACAGTGACTGAAAATGAAGTTCGGCGACTGTGAGTAATATATCCTACATAAAAACATTCGTTTATTTTTTAAAACATGTTAACGTGCGTAGATCGTAAGTCTGAATATTCTCAGAATACTATGAAAAAATATTTATTTAATCAAAATCTTTAATTTTTATTAAATTCATACAATATAGTTCTTAATTTCTACAAATTTGATGAGAAACCAAGCGATGTTATACTTTGGATGGACGACGCACATAACATCTCTGTTGCTCATGTACATGGCAATTGTTGAATCTCTGATAGAGTAGGAGCAGCCATATTGAGTGTTTAAATTGCTGTAATGATGGAACGTTGTTCGCCAGTCTCTACATCAAAAATTCGTAAGTTCTTTGTGCGCTTGATGAGTTGAACTTTTGATGTGTTCTTATTGACACGTTTACGTCTCTAACAACTGTTTTAGTTGAACCTGAAATCCGTTTCATTGCAGAATGTTGTGCGTTTGTGGAGGTTTAAACTGTCATTAAACTCTCATTTGCAGCTTATTCACGTTCGTGATATTACATCACTCGCGAATCGACTGAAAAATGTCGTTTCTGACCTAAAATACTTAGGTTTCTTTTTACTTGCGTGAAAAGTTGTTAGAAGATAGTGAAATAAATACAGAATTCACTATATCTTTTGTTGCTGTAAGGAGCCACTTTTTATGATGTACGGAGTTGGAACTGGGAACTGTTATTTATTTATTTTAGTTTTATTTTTCCCTGTTGCGCTAAAATTGTGGCATACGTCCGAAATAACCACCTCGGAAATCGTTACAGAGTCCGAAAAAATCTCTCGTTATGCGCCACGTAATAAGATCTCCCTGCGTGTCAAAATTATTGCAATTTTTTACGAAATAATATCCCAACTAACGCCACTTAAGATGCTACATGTGCGACAGTTCGAACTAGTTCGTAAATTAACCGTAAGAGGTGCTACCACAGCCTCTCCTTAACGCTGCCAACTTTACTTGCATCCAGAGTGATACTGAAATTTAATCCCATATTGCATCCTGTATACGCTTATTCCGTCCTTAGCGTAGAAAAGATGCCTGGTGTTACATCCGAAATGATTATTGATTCATTGGTACTGGTAATTTATTTTCGTTAATTATGCTTAATTTGGAGAGAGACATCGACGCACGGCAGTTGTATAGAAATGACGTATCGTTTTCTGCTGCAGTGTTGATTAATAATTTTGGTTCCGGCATGTCATACTGTTAAATTTCATACTTCTCGTAAGTCGTTTTGAGCGTAGAGTGAGACAATGCACCGGATCTCTTGTTACTGTGTTTCCGATTATAGCTTATATGACGAGTTAAGAGATGTTTTACACCTTAACTAGTCAGTTATTTATTTTTATCAGTTACTTGATTGAAAACTATGCTATGTCGTTGCTGTGTAGTGGTGTGGATGCATTTTAGGATATTTCTACATATTGGGTCATTCCATTCCAATTGGTGTTGCCTCAACATCTTATCTCAGAGTTGGTTAGAATTTAATATGTAGGCCTGGATTCTAACATTTACGAAACGTTATTACATAAATGTGTTCTTGATGTGGAATCTACATCTACATCTACATCTACATTGATACTCCGCAAGCCACCCAACGGTGTGTGGCGGAGGGCACTTTACGTGCCACTGTCATTACCTCCCTTTCCTGTTCCAGTCGCGTATGGTTCGCGGGAAGAACGACTGTCTGAAAGCCTCCGTGCGCGCTCTAATCTCTCTAATTTTACATTCGTGATCTCCTCGGGAAGTATAAGTAGGGGGAAGCAATATATTCGATACCTCATCCAGAAACGCACCCTCTAGAAACCTGGCGAGCAAGCTACACCGCGATGCAGAGCGCCTCTCTTGCAGAGTCTGCCACTTGAGTTTATTAAACATCTCCGTAACGCTATCACGGTTACCAAATAACCCAGTGACGAAACGCGCCGCGCTTCTTTGGATCTTCTCTATCTCCTCCGTCAACCCGACCTGGTACGGATCCCACACTGATGAGCAATACTCAAGTATAGGTCGAACGAGTGTTTTGTAAGCCACCTCCTTTGTTGATGGACTACATTTTCTAAGCACTCTCCCAATGAATCTCAATCTGGTACCCGCCTTACCAACAATTAGTTTTATATGATCATTCCACTTCAAATCGTTCCGTACGCATACTCCCAGATATTTTACAGAAGTAACTGCTACCAGTGTTTGTTCCGCTATCATATAATCATACAATAAAGGATCCTTCTTTCTATGTATTCGCAATACATTACATTTGTCTATGTTAAGGGTCAGTTGCCACTCCCTGCACCAAGTGCCTATCCGCTGCAGATCTTCCTGTATTTCGCTACAATTTTCTAATGCAGCAACTTCTCTGTATACTACAGCATCATCCGCGAAAAGCCGCATGGAACTTCCGACACTATCTACTAAGTCATTTATATATATTGTGAAAAGCAATGGTCCCATAACACTCCCCTGTGGCACGCCAGAGGTTACTTTAACGTCTGTAGACGTCTCTCCATTGATAACAACATGCTGTGTTCTGTTTGCTAAAAACTCTTCAATCCAGCCACACAGCTGGTCTGATATTCCGTAGGCTCTTACTTTGTTTATCAGGCGACAGTGCGGAACTGTATCGAACGCCTTCCGGAAGTCAAGAAAAATAGCATCTACCTGGGAGCCTGTATCTAATATTTTCTGGGTCTCATGAACAAATAAGGCGAGTTGGGTCTCACACGATCGCTGTTTCCGGAATCCATGTTGATTCCTACATAGTAGATTCTGGGTTTCCAGAAATGACATGATACGCGAGCAAAAAACATGTTCTAAAATTCTACAAGAGATCGACGTAAGAGATATAGGTCTATAGTTTTGCGCATCTGCTCGACGACCCTTCTTGAAGACTGGGACTATCTGTGCTCTTTTCCAATCATTTGGAACCCTCCGTTCCTCTAGAGACTTGCGGTACACGGCTGTTAGAAGGGGGGCAAGTTCTTTCGCGTACTCTGTGTAGAATCGAATTGGTATCCCGTCAGGTCCAGTGGACTTTCCTCTATTGAGTGATTCCAGTTGCTTTTCTATTCCTTGGACACTTATTTCGATGTCAGCCATTTTTTCGTTTGTGCGAGGATTTAGAGAAGGAACTGCAGTGCGGTCTTCCTCTGTGAAACAGCTTTGGAAAAAGGTGTTTAGTATTTCAGCTTTACGCGTGTCATCCTCTGTTTCAATGCCATCATCATCCCGTAGTGTCTGGATATGCTGTTTCGAGCCACTTACTGATTTAACGTAAGACCAGAACTTCCTAGGATTTTCTGTCAAGTCGGTACATAGAATTTTACTTTCGAATTCAATGAACGCTTCACGCATAGCCCTCCTTACGCTAACTTTGACATCGTTTAGCTTCTGTTTGTCTGAGAGGTTTTGGCTGCGCTTAAACTTGGAGTGGAGCTCTCTTTGCTTTCGCAGTAGTTTCCTAACTTTGTTGTTGTACCACGGTGGGTTTTTCCCGTCCCTCACAGTTTTACTCGGCACGTACCTGTCTAAAACGCATTTTACGATTGCCTTGAACTTTTTCCATAAACACTCAACATTGTCAGTGTCGGAACAGAAATTTTCGTTTTGATCTGTTAGGTAGTCTGAAATCTGCCTTCTATTACTCTTGCTAAACAGATAAACCTTCCTCCCTTTTTTTATATTCCTATTAACTTCCATATTCAGGGATGCTGCAACGGCCTTATGATCACTGATTCCCTGTTCTGTACATACAGATTCGAAAAGTTCGGGTCTGTTTGTTATCAGTAGGTCCAATATGTTATCTCCACGAGTCGGTTCTCTGTTTAATTGCTCGAGGTAATTTTCGGATAGTGCACTCAGTATAATGTCACTCGATGCTCTGTCCCTACCACCCGTCCTAAACATCTGAGTGTCCCAGGCTATATCTGGTAAATTGAAATGTTCCACTCGTTCAAGTGAGGGTGGTCGCGAACGACCTTGCAAATTTTTGACAAAAGATTACATATGCTGCATCAGCTCACTACTAAAAATTAACAGTTATTAAGCCACAAAGATATTTTACGGCAATTGTTTCAAAAAATTTCACCCGAAGTTTTACTCCTGTTTATAAAGACCTGCATCTGAAGGGGTCCTCCACTTTTTTTTAGCTTTAACTACCGCTTGATAGAACTCCTTTTTCTACGAGAATTAACTCATTCCGTGGCCAGAAAATAAAAAAAGGTGTATCATACGACTACATATCAGTGAGTCACGGCTGGAATCTGTCAAGTCATACAAGTATCAGACTAACATTTTGCATGAGTGTGAAATGGAACAATAACGTAGACTCAGCCGGGGGTAAAGCAGATGATAGAGTTCGGTTCACTTATAGGATGCCTGGAAAAGATTATCTGTCTACAAACTAGATTGCTTACGAAACACTCGTGAGACCCATCCTACAATATTGTCGTAGATTATTGCTAAAGTCTACGGTAACCGTACCAAACATGACTAACAGGAGATATTGTACCTATACAAAAAAGGGCAGAGCAAAAGGGGGCTCTTTTAGCCGCGGGAGAGGGTCTCTAAGAAGCTGAGATAGCAACGAAAAGATTAGACTATTTACAGCTCTCAGGTAGGTGTTTGAGCAGTCATTCTTCCCCTTCTCCATACGGGAATCAGTCCGATGGGAAGAGCCCTTTGCCAAAAAGTTCATATTGGTTTGTAGAATACAAATGTATATGTATGATCCAATCCTCTTGTGGGGATCATACTGGTTCCACAACACACAAAGAAATTGATTAATACAACAAATTAAACTTGTGTTAATCATTTTAGATAATAGAATCGGGAAAACTGCACTGACGGCCCCTCCGATGTAGGAGCAGGTGCAAGAAGAGTTGCCAGGACAGAAAAGGAAATTGTCCTTTGTTCCTAAGGTTTCTATTTTAAATTTCTGTATTGTAAAAAAATGTATGAAACAGAGCTGTATTGATATCTTTTTATTATTACCATCAGTTTCGGCAGTATACCATCTTCTCAGTGTGAAAAAGACTAATATTACTCGAGAATCATTACAATTATTGACACAAAAAACGTCATTGTCGCTATAAACTCTTCATAGGTGCGTATCTGTAGCGTGGCAATGAATGCTGTAATATCGAATAAACAGTCATCCACTAGATAGGAAGTAATGACTCACTTGAGTCGCCACTTACTTTTTAATCGAGTGTATGTCACTTAATAATCAAAATCTTTCAGGTCCACGTATCCTGGCAGAAGAGATGCTTGCAGTTTTGCTCTGTGGCCTAATCGTCTCTCAGAACAGTAATTGAGACATTTAAGCTGTATGTTAGTTTTAATACAGGTAAGAATTCAGTTTACCCTTCTATTAACAGTACATTTAATATAATGTAGCTTGGAAAATAAAAATAACGGAGAAGGCTGGGTGTTGAGGCTACTCTATGACTATGCTGACCATAGTAAGACCATTTTATTTCATTTTTAGTGTTCTTCTTAACAGCTGGGGGGTTATGTTTTGAAACCATCCCTTCCTTGTTGTTTTTCACTTTCCTTTTTATTCGCTGCCTTAATGATAATTTACAGTAAACCTTTACAGTAAGCGACCCTCTGTTGCATCAAATTGATTAGATAGATCAGTAGTAAAATGAATAAAACAGATAAGTGAAAAATGATTTTTCTCCATCGTTCAGACTACAAACCTTTCCTTTACACGTTGGATTGTGTAATAATCAGTTTTAGCGATAAGTAGACAATAGGCTGCCGTATAAGATGTACAGAGCGTCCCGGGAGGAATGGTCAGTATTCAAGGATATGCCAGGAAAGATCATTCGAAGCAAAAAAGGAAGCGTGGGCTCTAAAATACATATTTTAAGAGTCTGGTATGGACGAAAAGAAGAAAAATTGGCCTTGTAAACATGGGCTCTAAAATGCGTATCTTAAGACCTATAAGCACTTCTTCAGTAGAAGGGATGTGTTTTATAGTAGCGGAGAACTGTAAGTCCTCATAGCTCCTAAGCTATTTATTTTAGACTCCATTTTTGACAGACCCTTTTGCTTCCATTGATCGTTCGTCACGTCGCTGAATACTGACTGTAGCTCCTGGGACACGCTGTGAGGATGAGAAGTTTTCTTTCTTCTGATCCATCTTTATCTTCATTACAAACATGTGTCGGTAACCGAAGGGAGTCACAGACACGAAGAAGTAAATACCACCTCGTGACGACGTGATTTTCGTTATATCCCAAGATATAAAACTGTGTTATGAAGATAATTCAATCATGTGACTGAAATTGAAAGTTATTCTTTTGGTCAAGAAGAGTTCGAATATGACTGCTGAAATATGGGTACTGATGAATATTGCATATAGCAACCATAAGCCTAATGGAAGTTTCAGTTGTAAATTGTTGGTAGTGTATGGATGTAAATACAGAGGCCGGCCGGAGTGGCCATGCGGTTCTAGGCGCTGCAGTCTGGAGCCGAGCGACCGCTACGGTCGCAGGTTCGAATCCTGCCTCGGGCATGGATGTGTGTGATGTCTTTAGGTTAGTTAGGTTTAATTAGTTCTAAGTTCTAGGCGACTGATGACCTCAGAAGTTAAGTCGCATAGTGCTCAGAGCCATTTGAACCATTTTTTTGTAAATACAGATGTACTTACTAGATTAGGTGTATTTCTACTGCGTGGAAATCCACTGTGTTCGTGGAATCTATTTACGTCAAAGAGCAACCAGGAAATAATTCTAATGAAATTGCATTGAACTGAACCGTTTATGTCTGAGTGTATGATTTGTGCAAAACTAGAATATAGTTTCGCCCCAATGTTTGTAGATTTGTTATACATTCAGTTACTCTTAAGTCAAGCTGTTGAAAAACTCGTTAATAATAAGCATTGTCTCTATCTGGACAGTGAAACTTGCTAGTGTAAAGTCCCAACAATTTTGTAAAAACCGTTAACGTATCTTCGTGAAATATTTACAGACAGCATAATAGTCTCCAGACGAGATCTATAAGAACGCATTCGGAGCTAATCAGTGAGCGTTTCTCATGAAGACATAAACATTTAAATTTTGGGGACTAAAGTGCGCGTCATTTATGTTGGCGGCCGAGTTTAGGTTCGTTCTGCGCATCTGACGTCACAAAACAGTCAGCCAATGAACAGAGAACAACGTTGCCACATCTCGACTGCAGTGCAGAGCATGGACGAGTGTCTTCAGTATTAGAAACGTTCAGTCATAAATAAAGTAATAGAACAAAAGCAATGTCTTGATAGCAGACATTCTTTTATAGAAAGTTTGGAAAAAGCATTCTTTATACCAACTGCTTCATATTCTATTAATTAATTAAACCAAACAAGCAATAAGACTCCTAATTCAGGCGATAGTAAGGAAAGGTGTTTGTATCACTCTCACGAACTGCTTTTTCACAATAAAGAACAGCGGTAATTGTTTATTTCCTATTGTACTTCGCCGAAGCGTGAGTAATTCGTAGTCATACCAACAGTGTTTGTCAATATTTTGCGTGACGTATTATAGTCCTCATTGCGGTATGTACTCACTCAAAGCGTAATGTATTCAGCCGACGTGCGTTAGCGTAACGGTTAAGGTGTTGGGCTGCTAACAGAAAGGTTAGAAGTTAAAACCTTGTGCAGTGTTTAATATTTTCAATATTTAAAAACAATATCGAAGTGCCTTACTTCACGAATTATATTCGTTTGAATGCAATTTTTTGAAATTTCTAGTGCTTTGTCTCTTTATTAACCCTTTCGCTGCTGCAGACACGTGCCCGTCGCATTCCGCGCTGTGCGCGATTTTGTCACTGCACTGCTCGCCTGTGCAGACACATGGTGTTCCGATTGCTTTGACGCTCTTATCATTCGATTCCACAAAAACTATTTGGCCCAAAAATTAGATTTTTACACATCTTCTTGACTGATACCTTCCCCCCATAAATGACTTAATTTTGTTTCGCTGTTCAACGCAGTTATCATGCAGCATTAAATATAGTAAACCATTGCACGAAATTTTGAAGAGTTTGCAGAGGTAAGAAGTCCATAGCGTATACTTTCCGTATGGTCGATTTTAGTTGCCACAATGTTGAGGGTGAAATGTGGACAAGATACCTAAATTTCATACAAAATTTACTGTATACTCTATGGACTTCTTCAAAATTTCGTGCAATGGTTTACTATATTTAATGCTGCATAATAACTGCGTTGAACATCGAAACAAAATTACGTCATTTATGGGGGGAAGGTATCAGTCAAGAAGATGTGTAAAAATCTAATTTTTGGGCCAAATTGTTTTTGTGGAATCGATTGATAAGAGTGTCAAAGCAGTCGGAACACGATGTGTCTGCACAGGCGAGCAGTGCAGTGACAATAGCGCACAGCGCGGAATGCAGGGAGCACGTCTTTGTAGCAGCGAAAGGGTTAATGCGGCCGTGGTAGCTTTACTTCATGAACTGCGCGCTCCCCCCTACAGGTAAGCTTGCGAACTATGCTAAACTATGGCGCTGCTTCTATTGGCGCGTGCGTCGTGTGCAACTGGCAACGCAGCAATCTCCCGCGTCTGTGCGGGCATGCGCGAGCCGCCAAGATAAAAGAATTGAACTATAGTGTAGCAGGGGATACAACCCGTCGGCTTTGGACAATGACGTCACAAGTCGCCAAACGAGTAGCGATTCTTATTAGTGTTGTAGCTCCCTTCAGTAGCTGATACGTGTTTTTTGGCTTTTTTAAAAAAAAATCTCACGAGATAGAATAAACAGATCCACTTTATTAAGCAATCAGTAAAAAAACGAAACTGAAACATAACAGCAAAAGCGAAAATGGTAAACTGCTCTCTGGCGACTTGTGACGTCATTGTCCAAAGCCGACGGGTTGTATTCCCTGCTACACTAGACCCAAATTTCGTTAAGAACGCACGAACTTAATTTAAAAGTAAGTCGCGACACCAGTTAAACTGATCACGAATCAAACACTGATTGCATATTGTAATACTTAGTATCAATGTTAGTATTATGATAAAAACGTACATTGATACTTTCGAAAATGGAATATAGGTACTAACATTGCTCATAGAAATATGCACTGTTCTCTTCAAAATAAAGAGAAATCATGGCAACACAGCACAACGGGCGATGGTGGTGTAATGGTCAGCATAGTTGCCTTCCAAGCAGTTGATCCGGGTTCGATTCCCGGCCATCGCATTGATTTTTATTTTCCGATCTGTATTCTACTAAACATGCTGCAGCAGGGGTGATACTTATAATATTACTAGAGTTAGAATTAAAAGCATTAAAATTAAATGTGCCAGTTACAGAGTATGAAATCTTACTTTTGACTGAAACTGGAGAGAATCATTTTTGTTGCTTTCAATACAGCCGTAAAAAAGGAAAAATAAAAGCTCATAAAAGGAAATGTTTGTCAAACTAAGGAAAGAGAAAAACCATTGATACAATTATTTTATTATTCATTTTACTATCGTTCACTAAAGAGTTAATGTGAAGCATCGGTAAGGCCGTGAGTAGGTCGCAGAACTCTATACGCAACCAGAACTCTTTAGAGATGAGAAAGAAGAAAAATAAAAGATAAAAACAATAAGTAAAAGTTCCAAATCAAAACATGCAAAACGGTTGCACAGGAGGTAATTAAAAAATTAAAATGAAAATCATGCGAAGCTGTCATAAAGCAGTTTATCCTGGTTCAGTTCTCGGCCTTCGTCTATTTAATGCATAGTAATAGGAACATTACTTGTAATTTTACCGGCATTAAAACTAACAGTTACTGTTCTGAGAACTGGATTCGTCAACAGAGAGAAAATTTCACGCATTACTTCTCCCAGAATATATGGCTCTGAAAGTCTGCGCATTAAGAGACATACGCAATGAAAAGCTAAAGAAACTGGCACACCTACCTAATATCGTGTAGGGCCTCCTCGAACACGCAGAAGTGCCACAACACGACGTGGCATCGACACGACTAATGTCTGAAGTAGTGCTGGAAGTAACTGACACCATGAATCCTGCAGAGCTGTCCACAAGTCCGTAAGAGTACGAGAGGGCGGAGATCTCTTCTGAACAGCACGTTGCAAGGAACCCCAGATATGCTCATTAATGTTCATGTCTGGGGAGTTCGGTGGCCAACGGAAATGTTTAAACTCAGAAGAGTGTTCATGGAGCCACTCTGTAGCAATCCTGCACGTGTAGGGTGTCGCATTGTCCAGCTGAAGTTGCCCACGTCCGTCGGAATTCACAATGGAGATGAATGGATGCAGTTGATCAGGCAGCATTCTTACATACGTGTCACCTGTCCGAGTCGTATGTAGACGTATCAGGGGTCCAACATCACTCCAACTGGACACGCCAACAAGTGTCGTCGTGTGAACCATTCAACGAAACATAATCGATATCGGCTTTCGGAGCGGACGGCTGACTCGTGTTCAACTGATGACTGCACGACACAAAGCTTTATGCCTCGCCTGGGCCCGTCAATACCGACAATGGACTGTTGACTGGAAACATGTTGCCTGGTGTGACGAGTCTCGTTTCAAATTGTATCGAGCGGATGGACGTGTGCGGGTATGGAGACAACCTCATGAATTCATGGACCGTGCATGTCAGCAAGGGACTGTTCAAGCTGGTGGAGGCTCTGTAGTGGTGTGGGGCGTGTGCAGTTGGAGTGATATAGGGCCCCTGATAGCTTAAAAACTTCCGCTGGCCACCAAACTCCCCAGACATGAACAGTACTGAACATATCCGGGATGCCTTGCAACGTAGTGTTCAGAAGAGATCTCCACTCTCTCGTACTCTCACCCACTTATGGACAGCCTGCAGGATTCATGGTGTCAGTTCCCTATATCACTATTTCAGACATTAGCCGAGCCCATGCCACGTCGTGTTGCGGCACTTATGTGTGCTCGCCGGAGTCATACACAATATTAGGCAGGTGTAACAGTTTCTGTGGCTCTTCAGTGTAGAGTGAATTTTCGCTCTGCAGCGGAGTGTGCTTCCCTTCTTTGCTTAGTAGCTATTGGTTTTCTGTTCTTTCTGATGCTTGTCTCTTTTTACAAAGGTTTCTTTGTTGGTGGTATTTATCATTCCCATAGCCATGCAAGCTTATACAGCTTTTCATTTCTCCTCCAGCCATTCCTGCTTTGCAATACTGAGCTTTCTGTAAATTGTATTTTTTAAATGTCTGTATTCCATTTCGCCTGCTTCATTTGCTGCATTTCAGGATTTTCTCCTTTCATCGGTTAAATCCAATAACTCATACGTTATGCAAGACTTTCTATTGGACACTGTTATTTTGCATCGTTGTAGTGTTCCGCCTTCTGGTGTGTTCCGTCTTCTTCTGCGCTCTCCCTTTGTTTTTTGTCAATCGTTGGCTAATGATCCCACTGAAGCTCACAACCAACTCTGCTTCTTTCAGTGTACTCAGGTCGTGTCTCCCTATTTTCCTACATTTATGCAGCACCTCCAGTTAAAACTTGCATCTCACGACCAACAAATTGTGGTTACAGCGCACGCAAACCTTTGAAAATGTTTTGCAGCTGATTTGCAGTTTAAAATCTAATTTCGGGATCTCTGACTTACCATTATGTATTCTATCTGAAGTGATTCTTAATTCAAGTGCACTTCGCAGTATTTTACTAGTCGTTCTCCCCTGTGATTCCTGTCCTACGGTCCAAGTCGCCCACTACTCTTCCTGCCCTTCCATTTCCTACTATCGATTAAATTTTCGCCTCCCGTAACTGTCTCCCCTTTATCTCATCATACATTCTACATCTACATCCATACTCCGCAAGCCACCTCACGGTGTGTGGCGGAGGGTACCTTGAGTACCTTTATCGGTTCTCCCCTCTATTCCAGTCTCGTATTGTTCGTAGAAAGGATTGTCGGTATGCCTCTGTGTGGGGTCTAATCTCTCTGATTTTATCCTCATGGTCTCTTCGCGAGACGTAGGAGGGAGCAATAGACTGCTTGACTCCTCGGTGAAGGTATGTTCTCGACAAAAGCCCGTACCGAGCTACTGAGCGTCTCTCCTGCAGAGTCTTCCACTGGAGTTTATCTATCATCTCCGTAACGCTTTCGCGATTACTAAATGATCCTGTAACGAAGCGCGCTGCTCTCCGTTGGATCTTCTCTATCAACCCTATCTGGTACGGATCCCACACTGCTGAGCAGTATTCAAGCAGTGGGCAAACAAGCGTACTGTAACCTACTTCCTTTTGTTTTCGGATTGCATTTCCTTAGGATTCTTCCAATGAATCTCAGTCTGGCATCTGCTTTACCGAAGATCAACTTTATATGATCATTCCATTGTAAATCACTCCTAATGCGTACTTCCAGATAATTTATGGAATTAACTGCTTCCAGTTGCTGACCTGCAGATTCTTTCAATCTCTTACAATCATCTGCGCAACTAGTGGACATATAAACTTGAACTACAGTGCTGAATGACAATGTTGTTCATAGTAGCTTACCAGCATTCCTGCCTTCTTATTCATTATTAGATATACTCCTGCAATATATGCTTATATTTGATTCTGTGTTGATAAATCTCTACTCAGCTAACGGGAAGCCCTGTCCTTTCCTGCCACTGCACTTCACTAATTACTAATTCCCACTATATTCAAGCTGTCCACGTGTCGTTGTAAATTCACCAAACTATCTTCTCGATTACAGAATCTACCAATTCACATTCCAACACGACGTCCTCCTGATTAGACCCCATCAGAAGATCGGAATGAGGAATTAATTTACCTCTCGAAAATTTCATCCAGGAGGCTGACATCATTAAACCATACCCTCTGCCCAGTAAGCAAATATATATAGCAGTGTGCAACCAATCGCTTGCACAGTATAATTCCGAAGATAAAGAGTGGAAATTATTTCTTTAAAAGCCGAAACCTATCTCGCCTGCGAATATCTTTATTCGAAAATACGAAAAAATAGAGGAAACTGGGAGTCCCTATCGTGTTTGTAACGAATACCGATGTCAATGATATAACAGATTCCAAATCATCCTCCTACTTTACATAGTCAACTAAGGTGTTTCTCATGTCTAGAGAACCCGAAAACGTCTCTTCCACCTGTTTTTCACCATCTAGATGCACACAACACACATCAAAATCGATATTCTCTCAGCCAAATATGGGAAATGTGTAGAAGCAGTCAACTGGTTAGTATACATGGCAGGGAATAATTGTCCAGCACAAGCATTCGTCCATATTGAACCTTCCCAAATTTCCACGGAGAACACATGCGATCTCGAAGACTGCCCAACACGTATTGAGTGTTAGTTCGCCGTTCACCCGCCTAGAGAGCGGCAGCTTAAGTCAGCTGCATTCTTGTACTCCAGCCTGCCTAATTCATACCACTCCCACTGGAAATGTCAATCGTTCCAGCCACAGGCTACTGCCACCACACACCCCTCGCACACCAGGCAGAATCGTCCTAGGATACTAGTCACTTATTTATCAGTGTACCTACAATTAAATATTACGATTTCAGTCTCAGTCTGGTGGCATTCGATAGTGAGCGAATATCAGAAATCCCCCCACCCCCCCTCCCTCCTGACAGCTGTGGCACTGGAAATATGAAAATGTTTATTTTCCACTTAAAAAATGTTTCATACACCTTATGGCTATCGTAGTTTTCCTAGTCAAATCCATACCCCCTCTTACGACAAGACATAGTCCTTTTCTTTGCACTTAGCCGGCCGGAGTGGCCGAGCGGTTAAAGGCGCTACAGTCTGGAACCGCACGACCGCTACGGTCGCAGGTTCGAATCCTGCCTCGGGCATGGATGTGTGTGATGTCCTTAGGTTAGTTAGGTTTAAGAAGTTCTAAGTTCTAGGGGACTGATGACCACAGCAGTTGAGTCCCATAGTGCTCAGAGCCATTTTTCTTTGCACTTATCAGAACACTGACCTCAGTAGACATACTTTATAAGGCTGCTGAACACAGAGAATCTATCACACGTCCCAAACTAAATATAATACGCCGCCAATAAATGAACGCTGACGATACCAAACAATACTGAGCGAAAATCCACGATGGCTGGGTATGCCTCATTTGCTTATCTTGCGAGTATTACCATTGTGCCTTAGGAAGAAAGACGTAATCGTCTTATAAGCCACCAGATGTTAAAAACACAATCGCAATGGCTATTTCACTGTCGCCCTGCATAAAAAGCGGACTTGTTCTATAGACACACAAAAGCATTGATAACGATATCTATATTAAAAAACATACAAGCTTTATAAATCGAGGTGTGGTATTGGTTTCGAACGCAGTGGTCTTCCACACAAACACCGCGACATTGACTATAGACGGTGAGACCGTAGAGGAAGACAGAGATTGGAATACATCCAGCAAATAACTGAGTACGTAGGCTGCACGTGCTACTCTGAGATGAAGAGGTTAGTACCGCATAGGAAGTTACGTTACTATTGTTCGATTTAAACGATATATACTTTTTGCTCCATAGTGATGCATGCTTCCTCTTACCCTCTGTACATGTAATTCTTCCATTACTACACCACTACCCCCCTCCCTCCAAAATGGTTCAAATGGCTCTGAGCACTATGGGACTCAACTGCTGAGGGCATTAGTCCCCTAGAACTTAGAACTAGTTAAACCTAACTAACCTAAGGACATCACAAACATCCATGCCCGAGGCAGGATTCGAACCTGCGACCGTAGCGGTCGTGCGGTTCCAGACTGCAGCGCCTTTAACCGCACGGCCACTTCGGCCGGCCCCCTCCCTCCCCTTCATTTATCAACACTATTGCTTTTGCTTCTGTATTAGTCTTTCTTTCTCTTACTTTAGAATCTAAGTTTCTTTTTTAATTTTAACAGCCTTTTCTTTCTACATTTTTTAAAAAAATTCTTGTAACAGTGCGAAGTAAATAATTTAAATCTGCCATTTTTAACACCAACGTCGTAGATCGTACGATTTCTATTCGCTTATTTTGGTGCAGCGCCTTTTGAGCTGTTGGCAGAAATAATAAAATTGAGCTTTATACATATCAAGTGAAATTTTCGAGCGGGTGTTCGTAAAAAACTCCTCTCCGTCAACCACTATTGAAGCTGCTTCCGATTCCTGTTTTTTTAATTAGTTAGTATTAACACAAGTAACATAAATCGTAAACAATGCTGTATGGAATGAATAGTTGCGATTTTGATGGTATTTTTGAGAACCAACTTCTGGTACACAGAGCTCAAGTTTTACGTTTCAGATTTTTAGGTACATTCACAACACATTTAAACTGCTTTCAATGTTCTTTCATACTTCAAAGTTAAATTTTCTTTAATTTTCTGTACATAAATGTTATAGTAAAATAGACAAACGACATTTTCGGTAACATTAATACATAGAATTTTATAAATACATTAAGACTACTTTCTACAAAAAATTTAACTGAGGCTGGTTGAAATTTAAGATAACAAATTTGACCTTGAACTTAGAAAAACAACTTATGAGAAAATAGATTTTAAAATTGATTTGAAAAATAAATGCTAGTACGAGACACATTAGATTCCTGTCGCTGTAAGGCTTCTTCTTATAATTTCAAGACCTCAAGACGAGGGTAGCTTTTTTTTCGAAATTTTCCTTCTTCAGGCAGCGTCTTCAGATAAATAGATTTTGTTCTGGGTGGATGATAAAGGAGTGCTGGGACTCCTGGTCTCTTCAGTCTTCAAAAATCCCGTACTGAACCGAGAAACAGCTCCTACAAGAACCAAAAGTATCTTTTTTCTAGTCACAAAAATTTCTTTGGATCACTTGGAGCATGACATTGTGCAAAGTTCTTTTACATTTTGTGTCTTGGAATCAGTGCATCTTGCCATTAATGGATCATATGCAAGCCTTTGACAGACAGGTACTACACTGACCGTAAATCCATACTAAAAGCAGTGTGAATAATATCTTAGTGAGAAACTTCCTGACAGATTAAAACTGTGTGCCCGACCGAGACTCGAACTCGGGACCGCGAAAGGCAAAGGTCCCGAGTTCGAGTCTCGGTCGGGCACACAGTTTTAATCTGCCAGGAAGTTTCATATCAGCGCACACTCCGCTGCAGAGTGAAAATCTCATTCTGGAAACATCCCCCAGGCTGTGGCTAAGCCATACCTCCGCAATATCCTTTCTTTCAGGAGTGCTAGTTCTGCAAGGTTCGCAGGAGGGTTTCTGTAAAGTTTGGAAGGTAGGAGACGAGGTACTGCCAGAATTAAAGCTGGGAGTACCGGCCGTGAGTCGTGCTTCGGTAGCTCAGATGGTAGAGCACTTGCCCGCGAAAGGCAAAGTTCCCGAGTTCGAGTCTCGGTAGGCACACAGTTTTAATCTGCCTGGAAGTTTCATATCAGCGCACACTCCGCTGCAGAGTGAAAATCTCAATCTTAGTGAGATAAAGTTCATCTCCTAATACTTGCAATTCAAATACAGCCAAATTGTTTTGACATCTAAGCGTAAATATTTCAAAGATGTGAAATAGCTATTAAAACTTTATGAAACAAATTGATATTTTAGGCCAAATTCTCCACTTAAGCCACAGTACTGACACTTTACCGAAAAGTTTCCGATGTGTACGAACCCCAAGGAGTTCACAGTTCTTTTGTGAGTTCGTGCGTGACGCCCATGAGGCCCTGAGCTATTGAAGCTCATTCTTCCTACCTGGACTGCATTTCCTTCCCTGTACCCCTCCCTCCCCATCCTCGCTCCTTCACTTCGGCCCCCTCCTCCCCCTTTCACTCTTTGTACTCTGTCTTATGTCGACCTGGTTGCACACATGGTTTCCTCTATTACCTGCGGTTTCGTTTCCCTTGACTTTTATCTTTCATCCTTTTTGGCGCTTTTGAGCCCCCCTTTGGTGTTTGACTTTCACTTCTAAATTTTCTGTTTATTGTGTGAACCATTTGGGGAACAACTCCCTCCCTAGCGTCTACTGTGTGGCTTCCTTTCCCCACTTCCTTCCACTTTTCCTTCCCTGCCATAGCCCCTGTGCTCCAATAGGTCATCAGCACATATAGTTAATACGTGTGGTGGGGCTGTCATGTACCCATCTGGTGAAGTCCCCAGACAACACTGATACCTGAGCAGTCCCCCCCCCCCCCTCATTTATGCCTAGGAGTGAGTGCTTGTCATTCCAGAGCATTGGAACTCCCAACGGTCGCCGTGCCAGACAGCCTTTGCTGTGGCTCTGTGGTGCTCATGGGGAGTGACCCTGATCAGTGTGGTATCAGGGTCGATGCTTTGTGCATGAAGCATATCAAGCACCAAAAATGTGGCTATTCTCCTAGAGCCACCTCTTTGCGTGGTAATGGTTATTGAATGTTGCTTCTTATGAGCCTCAGCCTCCCCTCCCCAGCAATATCCTGGGACGAGTGGCAGGCTCGCTGGGTTGGGGTGAAATCTTTTCCCCGATACCTGGTCTGTACTAGGACGGACAGGGATGCTTTCAACGCCGTTGGTTTTTGTCGAAAATATTAAAAACAAGTTTGGCGAATTGGACTCAGTAAGATGCGGTCAGGTTCCCTGTTGATGAAAGCTGCTTCTGCCACCCAGTCTGCACGTCTTCACGCTTGTGATCGTCCTGGCGGCGTCCCAGTTCTGTTACATCTCACCAGTCTCTGAATATAGTCCAGGGAGTCATTTTTCATTGGGACCTCATGCTTCAAACTGATGAGAACTCCAGAACAATCTGGAATGACGAGTTGTTCATTTTGTTCGACGTGTGCAGAAAGATAGTAAGGACAATAGTATTTACTCTGACTTTCGCTGGAGGTACCCTCCCAGAGAAGTTTAGGGGTTGTGCGTTATCAGTGTGACGTGAAGTAGTTCATCCCGCCACCCTTGAGGTGCTTTCAGTTGTTGCATTTCTGGATTTTGGGCAAATCTTCCCGGTGTACATTGGACCCTCTGTGTAGTGACAGTGGACACCACAATATGAGCAGAGCCCTGTGTTCTGTCACACATGTGTAAATTGTCATGACTGTGTCTCCACACTCACCATATCGCCCAGCTTACAAAAGAGAAAAGATATAAGAGTATAAGTCCCTGGATCATTTATCTTACACTGAGGCTCGTCACCCTGTGTTGGTGGCTTCTACTTTTGCCTCTGTTATGTCGTTTCCCCTCTTCCCTCTTTCTTACCCCAGTCCCATTCACGATTGGCTACATCCTGTTGATCACCCATTTGGATACCCGTTCCCTGATTATTCGTGAAGCGGTAATGAATACTACAGTCACCTCCCAGAGTTGCAATCCATTATTGCCTTTCACTCGGCAGCTTGTGTTTTTCTCCAGGAATCTCATTTACTGATGCTCGCTCACTGATCCTTCGTGTGTTCTGTGCTTTCTGTCAGAACCGGGTTGGCCCTTTGAGGGCTTCCAGTGGCGCCTGCACATTGGTCTGTATGGATCCTGCTTCTTACCACATTGCAGCAAGCAGTTTCTGTTCGGTTCCACTTGGACTCCTCCATCACCGGGAACAAGAGAATCAATGGTAAGTGATCACTATCATAGAGTTCATTGCGTGGAGACCAGAGAAAGGAGGGAAGAAGGGGAAGAGAGCGAAAGATCAATGGCAGCACTAAAATGAGTGGGGAAATCATCATTAAGAAGACACAGGTCGTGGTGAACAAGAAATTAGTCAATTAGGAGCTCCTAAATACGAGGGGCGTTTCGGGTTTCGCTAAATAGGTCAGGTGCCCACTACACACAGGAGGTGGCTACACGGGTAGCAGGGGCTGTGTGGTGTGGACTGGGCGGTTTTTTAGGTTAGACAGTCTTGGGAAAGATCAAAAAGGGCTCCAGTCTCAAAGGGTACAGGGCAAAGAAATGACGAGAATCGACCAAGCAACAGTCGGTATTGTAGTTGTAATTTGTCGTAGCTATGTTGGAAAAGTACCAGAGCTTCAATCACTGATAGTAGGCACTGAAGCTGAAATTGTTATAGGAACAGAAATCTGGCGCAAGTCAGAGATAAATTCTGCCAAATTTTTACAGAGGCGCAAGCCGTGTTCAGAAAGGGTATATTAAATAAAGTAGGTGATGGTGTGTTTGTGTCTGTTGGTAGTAGTTTATCTTGTAGTGAAGTTGGAATGGATAGTTCCTGCGAATTACTAAGGGTAGAGGTTATACTCAGCAGCGGTACCAAAATAATAACTGGCTCCTTCTACCCCCCCCCCCCCCCCGACTAAGACGATATAATAGCTAAACGCTTCAAAGAAAACTTGGATCTCATTACAAATAAGTACCACACTCATACAGTTATAATTCGTGGAGACATCAATCTAGCCTCGATTTGCTGGTGAAAATACAAGTTCAAAGCCTGTAGTAGACAGAAAACATGTTCCGAAATTGTACTAAACGCTTTTTCTGAGAATTACTTTGAACAATTAGTTCATGAGCCCACACGAATTGTAAATGGTTGCGAAAACACACTTAACCTCTTAGCCACAAATAATCCTGATCTAATAGAGAGCGTCATGACTGATACAGGGATTAGTGAACACAAGGTCATTGTAGCGAGGCTCAAAACCACATCTACCAAAACCACTAAATGGCTGAAACGGCTCTGAGCACTATGGGACTTAACATCTTAGGTCATCAGTCCCCTAGAACTTAGAACTACTTAAACCTAACTAACCTAAGGACATCACACACATCCATGCCCGAGGCAGGATTCGAACCTGCGAGCATAGCAGTCCCGCGGTTCCGGACTGAAGCGCCTAGAACCGCACGGCCACCACGGCCGGCAAAACCACTAAAAATAAACGCAAAATATATCTATTTAAAACAGCAGAAAAATTCGCTTGATGCCTTCCTAAGAGAGAGTCTCTATTCCTTCCAAGCTAATTATGTAAGTGTAGACCAAATGTTCAAATGTGTGGTGTGAGTTCTTAAGAGACCAAACTACTTAGGTCATTGGTCTCTAGACTTACACACTACTTAAACTACCTTATGCTAAGAACAACACACACACACTCATGCCCCAGGGAGGACTCGAACCTCCGGCGGGAGGGGCCGCGCAGCCCGTGAATGACGCCTCAAACCGCGCGGCCACTCCGCGCGTTAGTGTAGACCAGATGTGGCTCAAATTCAAAGATACAGTATCGACAGCAATAGATAGATTCACACCGCATGAGTTATTCAGAGACGGGACTGATCCACCATGGTGCACAAAACACGCCAGAACACTTTTGCAGAAGCAACGAAAAAAGCATGCCAAATTCATAAGAACGCAAAATTCCCAAGACTGGCTAAGTTTCACGGAAGCTCGAAATTTAGGGCGGACGTCAATGCGAGATGCTTTTAATAGTTTCCACAATGAAATATTGTCTCAAAATATGGTACAAAGCCCAAAAAGATTCTGGTCGTATAAGAAGTACACCAGTGAAAAAAGAAAAAAAAAAAAAAAAAAAAAAAAGAAAAAAAAGACAGTCAATACCGTCACTGCGCGATAGCGATGGAAAAGTTACCGATGATGGTTCCACTAAAGTGGAGTTACTAAATACAGTTTTCCGTAATTCCTTCACGAAAGAAGACGCAGTAAATATTCCAGAATTCGAAACCAGAATACCTGCTAGCATGAGTGACATAAAAATAGATATCTTATGTATCGCGAAACAACTCAAATCACATAAGAAATGCAGTTTCTTTCGGTCCAGATGGTATAACAGTCAGGTTCCTCTCAGAGCATTGAGACACAATAGCGCCTTTTTTAGCAATCATATACAACCGTTCACTTGACGAAAGGTCTGTTCCGTAAGACTGGAAAGTAGCACAGGTTACACCAATATTCAAGAAAGGAAATAGGATTAACCCATTGAATTACAGACCCATATCACTGACCTCAATTTGCAGTAGGATTTCGGAGCATATATTCTACTCGAACATTATGAATCGCCTTGAAGAAAGTGACTTATTGATACATAACCAACACGGATTCACAAAATATCGTTCTTGTGCAACACAGCTATCTCTTTATTCCCATCAAGTAATGAGTGCTGTCGACAGGGGATCTCAGATCGATTCCATATTCCTAGATTTCCAAAAGGCTTTTGATACCGTCCCTCACAAGCGACTATTAATCAGATTGCGTGCATATGGAGTATCCTCTCAGTTGTAAAAGTCTGGATTCGTGATTTCCTCTCAGAGAGGTCACAGTTCGTAGTGATAGACGATAAATCATCGAGTAGAACAGAAGGGATATCTGGCGCTCCGCAATGTAGTGTCATGGGACCTCTGCTGTTCCTGATTTATACGAGGGTCGGTCAAAAAGTAATGCCTCCCATTTTTTTTCTACTTAAAGAAATTAAGTTAAGTGAAAAATTTGAATTTGGCGCCATTCCTCAAACCTTCTTCTGCAATCCACTGCAGTAGTAACTTTCTGTGTCAACAGGTGGCAGCACAGCAGAAGTTTGTAAGATGGCCGACATCGATGTTCGTTTGAAACAGCGTTGTGTGATTGAATTCTTGAATGCAGAAGGTGAAACGCCCATACGCATTCATGAAAGACTGAAGAAGGTGTATGGTGTTGTGACAGTGGATGTCAGCACTGTTAGACGATGGGTTCGTCGTTGTAAGGAAGCTGAAGGGCAAACACCGTTGACTGACGAAAAGCGGAGCGGCAGGCCGGTGAGTGCAGTGACTCCACACAACATTCAGCAAGTTGATGACATCATTCGTGGTGACCGTCGGGTGACTGCAGATGAAGTGTGTCGCATTATTTCTCTTAGTAAAGGCAGTGTGATCACGATTATTAAACAATTGGGGTACTCAAAAGTTTGTGCACGGTGGGTTCCAAGAATGTTAACCGATCAGAATAAAGAGGCAAGGAAAACAATAGCCTCCCAACACTTGCAGCGCTTCCGTTTGGAGGGAAATGAGTTTCTGAAAAAAATTGTGACCGGGGACGAAACATGGGTGCATTTTTTTGAACCCGAATCAAAGAGGCAGTCAATGGAGTGGCGTCACACAAGCTCGCCGAGGAAGAAAAAATTCAAAACTGTGTGATCGGCAGGGAAAGTTATGGCAACAGTTTTCTGGGATACAGAGGGTGTGATTCTGGTTGATTTTTGGAGCAGGGATGCACAATAAATTCTGTTCAATACGTCACAACCCTCAACAAACGTAAAGCACGTCTTCAGCGAGTTCGCCCAACAAAATCAATGGCAGATGTTCTTCTTTTGCATGACAATGCAAGACCACACACCAGTCGTCACACCTCTGACGAGATTGTCAAAATTGGATAGGAAGTTTTGCCTCATCCCCCATACAGCCCTGACCTGGCACCATCAGACTTCCATTTGTTCGGGCCACTAAAAGAAGCTCATCGTGGGATTCATTTTGAAGATGAGGAGGCCGTCAAAACATCCGTGCGTCAATGGCTTAGGAAGCAGAGCTGTGATTTTTACCGTGCTGGGATACATGCCCTTGTTCAAAGATGGGCCAAAACTGTAGGGATGGGTGGAGATTACATTGAAAAATGACAAAATGATCCTCAATGTTGTGGTTTTCAACCTATGTAATTGCATTTAAATTTCCTGACAATTAAATGTAGAAAAAAAAATAGGAGGCATTACTTTTTGACTGACCCTCGTATAAATGATCTAGGTGATAATCTGAGCAGCCCCCTTAGATTGTTTGCAGATGTCGCTGAAATTTACCGTGTAGTAAAATCATCAGACGATCCATCCCAATTACAAAATGATCTAGAGGGAATTTCTGTATGGTGCGAAAAGTGGCAATTAACACTAAACAAAGAAAAGTGCGAGCTCATCCCCATGGGTACTAAAAGAAATCCGATAAATTTTGGGTATACGATAAATCGCACAAATCTAAGGGCTGTCAATTCGACTAAATACCTAGGAATTACAATTACTAGCAATTTAAACTGGAAAGACCACATAGATAATACTGTGGGGAAGGCGAAAAAAAGACTGCGTTTTATTGGCAGAACACTTAGAAGATGCGACAAACCCACTAAAGAGACAGCCTACATTACACTTGTCCGTCCTCTGCTGCGAGGTATGGGATCCTTACCAGGTAGGATTGACGGAGGACATCGAAAAAGTGCAAAGAAGGGCAGCTCGTTTCGTGTTATCGCGCAATAGGGATGAGAGTGTCACTGATATGATACGCGAGTTGGGGTGGCATTCTCTGAAACAAAGGCGGTTTTCTTTGCGGCTAGATCTATTTACGAAAATTCAATCAGCAACTTTCTCTTCTGAATGCGTAAATATTTTGTTGACACCCACCTACGTAGGGAGAAATGATCATCATAATAAAATAAGAGTAATCAGAGGTCGAACGAAAGATTTAGGTGTTCCTTTTTCCCACGCACCATTCGAGAGTGGAATGGTGGAGAAGTAGTATGAAAATGGATCGATGAACCCTCTGGCAGACACTTAAGTGTGAATTGCAGAGTAACCATGTAGATGTAGGTTTCCCTGCTCGGATTTCCACAGTCCTGATTGGCCTCCATATACCTCCCAGGTCTTGTTTCCATCTTCTTTGTCAGGTTGTATTGATGAAGTCGTCTGTGATCTGCCTGATAAGATAATCCGCACTGCTGGCATTGTCATTCCCTGCTTGACGGGCCCTATTCACTGTCGGCCACTTCCATGCTGGAGTACAGCCATTGTCACCGCTATCATTGATTGTTGTCGTGTCTTGCAATATCTTAAGTGGCAGCCATCCTCTGCCAGTCTTATTACCTTTAAACATTTTCGAACCAAAGCTCATTACTTAATCAAACAGCGCAAACGGGTTTATTGGTAATGCTTTGTCTCCTCTCTAGGTTTTTACTCTTGGCTGACGCATGGTCATCTGCTGCGTCGAGAGGACCCCCCTCATTGTCGCTGTGGTGCGAATATGACGGTGTCCCATATATTGTTGGACTGTCCACTTTTAACCGCCCTCAGGCGAACTTTTAATCTCCAGGGTGCTTTATCATCTCTTTTAGGTGACAATGTCTCTATGGCAGATCGGGTTTTAAGTTTTATTCGCGCAAGCGGCTTTTATAGGTCCATTTAAATTTTTTTTTTTTAACATCACCCTCTTTTGAGCTGTCTCTTCTAATTCGTTTTGTGTTGTGATTCGACTCCACCCTAAACTTTCAGGCTGGAGGTTTTAACGTGTTGCAGAGTGGCTGGCTCATCCCATTATTTTCGCGATCAGCCAGCCACAGTCCTCTGCTGTGCAGTTTTAATTCCTTCTGCCTTTGTTCTCTATGTTGATTTTGTTGCTGTGCTCTGTTTTCCGTGTTGTCTTACAATGGACTATGGGGCTTTTCTTCCCCCGGAATTTTTCTTTTAGTGCTTCACCTGACTGGTGGATAGTTTCACTGTGCTCTGTGTTTTTATGAAACAAGGGACCGATGACCTTTGTAGTTTGGTCCCTTCAATCTTTAAACCAACCAACCAACAGGTGTGGACTACACTCTGCGCCCTCCAAGGTTGTCAGTGGCAGTTTTCCATTCTGCGCCTTGGCCTTCCAGGTGGCCTTTGTACAGATCCATCAATTCTCGTGGAACGCATCGTGACCCATTTTGCAGTAGCATCAGTGTCAGCCTCCCATCCAGCTGCCTTCCTCCTACAGAAACATTTGTCTGAAGCTCCCCACTTACGTTTTAATCTTGTCAAGTGGTATCCTACATTGAACTGTTTACTGAACGGGAACATGTTGTGGTCTTCTGTTATTCCCACAATTCCACTGTTGACCCTGATTCCATCTATAACCAACTGCTTCAACACCTCAATCCTCCACAACACCAATATCTCCTCTAGTTCTCCTCCAGGTTTTCAACCATATTTGACTCCAAGGCATTTTCCCTCTCAATGGAGAGACAGTATTGTGGTTCCTGTCCATAAGCCTGGCAAGGATCCATCGTCCCTTGATAATTACTGGTCCATCATCCTGACAACTCCCCCCCCCCCCCCCCCCCAGGGGCTCACCACTTTGTGGTGGGTTCGTGCTTGGCTACCACAGGGCCCCAGCCTTTGCAGCATATTTTTTCTTCTGGGCTGCATGTCTATCCTCTTACTATTCTTTTTCCCCTCCCTTGGGGAACATGTCTGGAGTGTTTTCGGGAATGTTCCACATTGTCTGTTGCTGACATAAGAAAAGTCTCACTACTATTTTTCGTTCCCTTTTCTCTCTTTGATTTCCTTCTCCTCTCGTTCCTCCGCTTTAGCGTTTGAGGTTCGTCTTTTTCGTCTTCCTCCCTGTGCACTCCTGAAGGCCGGCTCACACATCTAACGCATAACAGATGACTGCGTAACGCGTAATTCCCAGCGCCTCGTCGACAGGTAGGGTTTGCTCATACCCCCTGGTACAGGCCAGGCCCAGGGAGGGATGACTGCCTAAGCTGCAACCACCCAAATTGCCGATTGGTCCCTCTGTCAGGTGTTCGGGAGGTGTGAACAATCACTTAAGGCAGGTGCCCCCCTTGTGGAGGGGGCCCCCAGATGGAAGGAGCACACCATCAGAGATGCCGCCAATCACGGGGCATTTCCTCGCAATGAGCCAATCACCTTCACAACCAACATCTATGAAACGTAAACGGAATGAGGCTAACAATTCAAAGACCCTTCCAGCTGCACCATGGTTTCTCATGGTCTCACGTACTGAGGACGGTCAGTCCTTCGCACAGTAAATCCAGTCCTGCTCTCGTCTGCGGAATGGCACTTTGCTATTGGAGACTACTTCTGATTCTCATGCTATTGAAGACTACTTCTGATTCTCAAGCACAACAACTGCTTGCCGCCTCGCTTCTCCATGGCTACCCTTTTCGTGTCGAGGCCTATAGAACTCTGAATTTTTCCTGTGGTGTTATTTACACTAGGCTGCTCGACTGTCTGACAGAGGTCGAAGTACAGTTGTACCTCTCTGATCATGGTGTCATTGCCGTCCATCAGGTGATGAAAAAGGTAGATTCCTCTTAGTGCCCACCTGCACTCTTTTTCCCACCTTTGATAGAGTATGCTTCTGTCCAAGATCAAAGCAGGCTATGAAATTATCACTCTCTGACCGTACATTCTGAACCTCATGTGCTGCTGCCAGTATCATTGTTTCAACCACACTAGAACATCTTGTGGACACCCAGCCAAACGTGTAACCTGTGGTATGGATGTGCATGAGAGCGATTGTCTGCCTCCTTCTCGCCACTGTGTCAACTGCAATGGCAGCCATGCTGCCTCCTCTCGGGATTGTCCCATGTATCTTGATGAGCGGGATGTCGAAGAGATCTGGGTAAAGGAGAAAGTGCCTTACCCAATCGCTTGCAAGTTATTGGCTAGTCGCAAACCCTGCATTCTCCCGTCTGACACCTACAGATCTGTTCTTGTTACCCCTCACTCCATGAAGGACATGGCCACGCCGACATGCGACCTCAAATTCATCTCTGAGGTTGTGAAATCGCCCAGTGTCAACTGTGCAACAAGCCATCAAACTCTCGCCTCAAGGGGCGAAGCCATCAGCTACACAACCGTTAGGCTGGAAAGGACAGGAGGGGTACTCCCGTGAAGACTTTCTACGTCCCTCAAGCCAATCAACAACGGGGTCTTCCTCTGCTAACCAGAAAGGCTTGAAGAAGTTCACCAAATGCAAACAGTCTTCTCCTTGGCCAACTCAGAGATCCTTTTCGACTGTGTTGCCACATGATACCTTAGCCTGGATGGCTTCAATGTCGCTGGTGTGCACCACCAACCGTTGGACTCCACAGACCGACAGCACAAGCCAGCCTATGGTTCTGTCGATCACATGGAGCAGCATCCTCCTGCTTCGGTGCCCTGTAGCAGCGACTCTTCGCAGGCTGTCACTCGGCAGCCGCTGAGGTGACACCCCTTCATGTATTCCTCATCGCAATTCTCCTCCAATGGAACGTTCGCTGCCTTCGTTCCATGAAGAGATTTTATGGTTGCTTTTAGTATCACAGTGTCCCCTTGTACTCTGCATCAGGAAACTAAATTGTATCCTCATGATTGCTTTGAGATTTCACATTTCTTCCTGGTTCGTTTTGACCTTCCCCCTGAGGTCGGCATTATATCTCATGTGGGTGTCATGCTGCTGATACAAGATGACGTTCATAGTCAGCCCATCTCCCTGACTACCCATCTTCAAGCTGTTGCAGTTCGCCTTTTCCTTCCTCACCTGACTTTTCCCTCTGTACCATTTATGTCCTTCTGTCATCCGATGTCACCAGGGCAGACATCCTTCAGCTTATTGGGCAGCTACCTCCCACATTTCTGCTACTTGGTGACCTTAACGTGCATCATCTCCTGGGGTTCTCCCAGAACCTGTCAGAGAGGTTCCCTGTGGGCTGATGTTAATAAACTTAACCTCTTCTGCTTTAACACTGGAGCACCCACATTCCTTTCCGAATCCTCGTACACCTATTCCCATTTGGACCTATCCTTCTGCAACGCCCATCGTCTTGAGTGGTCCGTTCTTTCTGGCACCTACTCTAGCGACAATTTCCCATGAGCTATCCATTTGCTGACTCGTACCCCACCTGCATGCACACCTGAATGGCAGCTTACTAAGGCTGACTGGTGGCTTTACTCCTCGCTGGCGACCTTCGCAGAACGAGATTTCCCCAGTTGTGGCGAGCAGGTGGAATATCTCACAAAAGTTAGCCTTACTGCTGCAGAACGTTCCATTCCTTGCATTTCCTCCTTACCACGTCGTGTCCTAGTCCCTTGGTGGACTGAGGCATGCTGCGACGCAATTCGCTCATGGAGACAAATGGTTCAAATGGCTCTGAGCACTATGGGACTCAACTGCTGAGGTCATTAGTCCCCTAGAACTTAGAACTAGTTAAACCTAACTAACCTAAGGACATCACAAACATCCATGCCCGAGGCAGGATTCGAACCTGCGACCGTAGCGGCCTTGCGGTTCCAGACTGCAGCGCCTTTAACCGCACGGCCACTTCGGCCGGCCTCATGGAGACATGCTCTCCGCGTTTGTAACTGTTATCCTATGATGACTAACTGCATTCATTATAAAAAGATGCGTGCACAGTGTCGTCGGTTACTTCAGGATAGCAAAAAAGCTAGCTAGATTTCATTTACTAGTTCTTTTAACAGTTCCAGCCCTTCCTCTGTCGTGTGGGCCAACTTCGGACAGTTCTCTGGGACCAAGATTCATTCGCCAGTTTCCGACCTGACAGTAGCAGACAATGTCATCGTGGACCCTATGGCTCTCTACAGCACATTTGGCCGCCACTTTGCGGAGATTTTGAGCTCTTCCCACTATCACCCTGCCTTCCTCCATCGGAAACGAGCGGAGGAGGTTCTGGCGATACCACTCTCTTCTAAGAATCGTGAGTGCTAAAATGCCACCATTACTATGAGGGAGCTAGATCACGCTCTAAGTTCATCCTGATCCTCTGCCCCAGGGCCAGACGCTGTTCATACTGAGATGTTGCAGCACATTTTTCTTGCGGACAAGCACTTTCTGCTTGACACATACAAATGCATGTGGGCAGAGGGCACATTTCCAGGATGTTGGCGTGAAGCCAGCGTCATACTCATACCTAAGTCCGGTAAGGACAAAAACCTTCCTTCTAGCTACCACCCCATCTGTCATACCAGCTGCGTTTGCAATGTGATGGAATGTATGATTCATGCCCGGCTTGTATGGTGGCTCGAGTCTCGCAATTTACTAACGACTGCACAGTGTGGATTTCGAGCTCGGCGTTCTGCAGTTGACCAACTCGTTACTTTGTCTACCCATGGATGGTTTTCTACAGAAATCACAGACTGTAGCCATGTTTTTCGATTTGGAGAAGGCCTACGACACCTGCTGGAGGACTGGTATCCTCCGTTCTCTTTATACATGGGGATTCTGTGGCCACGTTCCCATTTCCTTCAGGAATTTTTAAAAGACAGAATTTTCAAGATGTGTGTGGATTCTGCCTTGTCAGACACCTTTATCCAGGAAAGAGTGTGCCTCAGGGTTCCCTCTCCCACGGGGCATCTCCGGCTTCCTTTTTGTTGACGATTTTGCCATCTATTGCAGTTCTCTACGGACCTGTTGTAAGTAGGCTGTTTATGTTTTCTTATTGGAAACGTTACGTAGCGCTCTGTATGAAAATCACTGGCTGTGCTGTGTGCAGTCTGTGGCTAGTTTGAATTGTTGTCTGCCATTGTAGTGTTGGGCAGCGGCAGCTGGATGTTAACAGCGCGTAGCATTGCGCAGTTGGAGGTGAGCCGCCAGCAGTGGTGGATGTGGGGAGAGAGATGGCGGAGTTTTGAAATTTGTAAGACTGTCATGAACTGCTAAATATATTATGACTTTTAAGGTAAATACATTGTTTGTTCTCTATTAAAATCTTTCATTTGCTAACTATGCCTATCAGTAGTTAGTGCCTTCTGTAGTTTGAATCTTTTATTTAGCTGGCAGTAGTGGCGCTCGCTGTATTGCAGTAGTTCCAGTAACGAAGATTTTTGTGAGGTAAGTGATTTGTGAAAGATATAGGTTAATGTTAGTCAGGGCCATTCTTTTGTAGGGATTTTTTGAAAGTCAGATTGCGTTGCGCTAAAAATATTGTGTGTCAGGATAAGCACAGTCATGTATAATTCTTCAAAAAAGGGGACGTTTCACTGTCTGACTGAGCGGAGTCCTCGGCGATGTCTTGATCGTCTTTACTCCTGGAGCATCGACAATGGCTTTTGTTTTTCCACTAACAAAACCGTCTGTACGAATTTCTGGCGGCGCAAATGGTTTCTCCCACCATCTTTACATCTTGGGCCTACTGTCCTTCCGTTCGTTGAACGACGAAATTCCTGGGGCCCATGCTCGATGGAAAACACTCTTGGTCCTCCCACGTGCCTTACCTGGCAGCCCGCTGTACATGGTCCCTCAATGTCTGACGTGTCCTCAATGGTACTTCCTGGGGTGCCGATCGAATCGCCTTCCTCCGTTTGTACCAGTCCCTTGTCTGTTCGAAACTAGACTATGGGTGCTTTATTTATGTGGCTGCATGCCCATCCCTCTTACGCTGTCTCAACACTATCCACCATTGTGTCATCTATTTGGCCACTGACGCCTTTTGCACTAGCCCATTTGAGAGTCTGTATGCTGAAGCTGCTAAACTACCACTGTCCTACTGCCGTGACTTTCTCTTTAGTATGTGTGTATGCATGCCGTTTGTCTGCCATGCGTGGCCACCTATCCTATACCTCCTTCTTTGATGGTTCCTTTGATCGCCAGTATGGGGCACGTCCATCTTCTCTGTTACGTCCTGGAATCTGCTTTTGGTGCTTGCTTCGGCAGCTTAATTTCACACTACCTTCAACTTCACCAGTGGGTGTGAACCCTTCACCACCTTGGCTTCGTGGAGTGGCCTGTGTTAACCTTGGCCTTCATTCGCTTCCTAAGGACACTACTCCAAACTCGCTCTATCGCCTTCAGTTTCACGACTTTCGCATGGAATTTTGCGATAGTACTTTTGTGTACAGTGATGGCTCTTGGACTGACTGTGGTATTGGGTGTGCCTTCGTCATTGGCGCCCACGTGTTTAGATATCAGCTTCCTGCATACTATTCAGTATTTACAGCCCTGCTCTTTGCCCTGTATCAGGTCACGGAGTACATCCGGCTACACTGACTTTTCAATTGTGTACTTTGCTCAGACTCTCTCAGCGCCCTTCAAAGTCTATGTGCGCTGTACACCGCCCATACCTTAGTGTAGAGGGTCCAGGAAAACTGTCACTTGCTCACTCTCTTTGTGGAGCCACTGTGCAGTTTATGTGGGTTCCAGGTCATGTCAGTCTGCCAGGAAATAAGGCTGCTGACGCTGCTACCAAGGGTGCAGTCCTTTTACCTTAGCCTATATGCGCTCCAATGATCTCTGTCTGCTGTCTGTATAGGAGGTGGTGTCTCTTTGGCATCGCCATTGATGCTCCCTTCATGGGAATAAGCTCAGGATTATTAAACCTCTTGCAGCGGCTTTGACGACCTCCTCTTAGCCCTCCGGCCAGGAGGAGGTCATTTTAACTAGGCTGCGTATTGGGCACTGCCTTTTCTGCTATCGCCATTTGATAAGTGGCGCTCCCCCACCACTTTGTGCACATTGCGCCCAAGTTTTAACTGTCCGCCACTTCCTGATGGGATGTCCATTTTTTAACTGATCACGTTCCTGCTTGGGTTTGCCGTGTGAGTAATCAACCGTTTTAGCAAATGACGTGAGAGCGGTCGACCGGCTTTTACTTTTTATCCGTCAAAGCAATATGGCGAAGACCATTTAATTTTTAGTTTTGGACCTCCATTTCTGTATGGTGTCCTTAGTAGCTCTTTCTCCACGTCTTTGTTTTTAGCTGTCTTCTCTTATGTCAAATGGGATTGACGTTTAGTCGTTTTTTAACTGCTCTCTGTTTTCGTGTTCTATAGTTTTGACGTGGGCGCGTAGGTCTCCAGTTGTTTCTGCGCTGTAAAACAAAACAAAACAAAACAAGCCTGACAAATGTCCCCTAAGATGGTGGCTCGTGGGCTCAGTTGGGAAGATGGTGGCTCGTGGGCTCAGTTGGGTTCTTGAACCTCAGGACCTTTTATCTCATTGCCAGTGTGGCTTTTGGGAGGGACGGTCTCCTATCGAATCATGTGCTTTAAATGGAAACTGCAATTTGGCATGCACTCTCTTAGACCGCCATCTTGTCGCCGTTTCCTTCAATATTTGTAAGGCCTGTGGCGCAGCTTGGCGCCATCACATCCTCGTTACGCTCCGTGGGTGAGGTCTTTTGTCACTCACATCGGTCGTTCAGATTCTGGGTTGGTATTGTTCTCAGCTCTCCGCTGACCCAGGAGAATGTCGTTGCACAGTACTTCATAGTAAAAGTGTTCTTTTTCTAATGGCTATTAATGGACTCGCAGCCTCTGCCACACCGTTGGTCACTGTTGCTCTATACATGGATGATTTCTGTATCTGGCCTAGCCACCATTTGATGGCCTCTGCGGAATGTTATCTCTAGGATGCCCTCCAATGTGCTGCCATGTGGACACTCTTGCACAGTTTACAATTCTCTGCCTTTAAGTCGAGGGTGGTGCATTTCTGTCACTTTGCTATGGTCCATCCTGATCTAGAGCTCTACCTCGATGCCCAACGCCTGACCGTGATCCGTCAGTTCCATTTCTTGTGTTTTCTTTAGGACAACAAGCTTGCTTGGTTGCCGCTATCTGTCACCTAAATGTTGGCTGTTTATGTAAACTCCATATCGTTCACTTCAATGTGCAGATCTCTTCGGGCACAGATCATTTTACACTTCTCCACCTTTACTGGGCACTAGTTCTATCCCATATGACCGTCGGTACCAAATTTATGGATCAGCTGCCCCTTCCACGCTGCTCCTCTTGGACCCAGTTCACCATCGAGGTATCTCATCAGCCACTGGTGCCTTTCGCATTCGCCTTGTTGTTGTCCTTTGATTGATTAGATTCGATGGTCTCAGCTCCTGGTTTCCTATGCCATTACTATGCACACCTCCCCTGCTCGCCCATCCTATTCTATTCTTATCGCAGCTTCGAGCTGTTGCCCATCTGCTGCCCACCCTTGACTGGGTTTAATGGTTGGTCTCCACTTAGCTTCTCTCTGCCTAGACTTCCATTTGCTCTCCTTGTCCTCTTCCACATATTCTTTCTCGACACCACCCTCTCCCCCTTGGTTAGTTTCTAGGTGAAGGGTTTGGATGGATCTCTTTTCAGGACCAAAAATCTCCACCACTCGAATGGTTTTCTGTTGTTTGTTCCAAATGCACTTAAGGGGGTTTCAGGATGCTGTTGTTTTTTATACTAATGGCTCTAAATCCACTGATCACATAGGATATATCTTCACATCCTCTGTTGGCATGAATTACTCTCTCTCGCCTGCCATGTGTGGGTTGTTTACTGTGGAATTGATGTCCATTTATCGGGCACTCTGTTTAATTAAATGGTCCTTCCTCACCCAAATTTTGTTATGTATGGACTCAGTGAATGGCCTACAGACTATCGCTCATTGTTTTTCCCACCATCCCTTGGTCTCTGCATCCATTACCTCGCTGATCTTTGTGGTGCTGCTTGGTTTGATTGATTCCCTTTGGGTTCCTAGCCACGTAGGTAACTCGGTAATGAACTTGCTGATCAACTGGCTGAGAGGGAGTGACCACCTACCCCAATCTCCATGACCCCTCTGGGGGGCGGATTTGTCGTTTTACATTGAATCCCTTTTTGCTCAATCATAGGCTGATTCTTAGGAGGCTAATGAACTTCGCACCATTACATGTGGCGTTCTTCCCTCTGCCTCTCCCAGCAGTAATCTTCCATCTTCTGCCGTACTCATATTGACCATACCAAGTTGATCCATGGCTATTTACTCTGTAATGACCCCCCCCCCCCCCCCTGCGTATTCATATTGGCCATACCAAGTTGATCCATGGCTATTTACTCTGTAATGAAACCACCCCCCCCCCTCCCCCCTGTAGTTCCGGGGTTCTACTCACTGTGATCCATACTTTGATGGACTGCCCCTGCCTTTTGGCCCTTTGCACTAAAAATGCCCTCCCACCTTCCTTGTGTTGGGAGTTAGTGGAAGACCATCACGTGGTTATGTCTGTCCTCGGTTTTCTTCGCGAAAGTGGTTTGTACTCTCAGGTGCAAGTCATTGAATTTTCCTCTGGCTTTTGAGTCCCTCACTTAGCGTAGGCGTTGGTTATGGAGGCCTTGACTTTGCCTCCGTACCAGCCAGGTTCTCCGTGTGTTATCCGCACATTTTGTCTGATCTGTTGTGCTGTATTATTCCCCCTTTTCTTGTGTCATCTTCCCCCGGCATTGTCCCCATTGTATCGTGATAATGGTATGGTGTGGGTGTCGGGATGGGTCGGTGATAGTGCTGGTGCCCCACTGTGAGTAACGTTTCTCGGGCGCCGCTACTCTCTCTGTTTCCACCCACTCCCCTCCTGTTCCTTCCTCCTCTTGCTTCCCTAACGTCCTTTTTCCTCTTCGAATGTTATCACTTATTCTGGACTGTGCTGTGCTGTTTGTGTTGTTCCTCCCGTGATTCCTGCCGTCCTAGATCATGGGACCAATGACCTCGCTGTTTGGTCCCCTTCGCCAAATAACCAACCAACCAAACATTGTCCATTAAGTTTGCTGACCTGCCTCTTAGAGCGTCTGGGTCAGTGCGCTATAGCTTTACATTTCTCGACGAAAATATACATTGAGGTGACAGAAGCCATTGGATTCCTTCTAATGTCGTGTCGAACCCCCTTTTGCTCGACGTAGTGGAGCAACTCGACGTGACATGGACTCAACAAATCGTTGGAAGTCCCCTATTGAGCCATGCTGCCTCTATTGCCGTCCATAATTGCGATAGTTTGCATGGGGGCTTAATTATTAATAAATTTGAAAATAATTTTTATTCTTTTTGGTGGCTGTAAGTCCGCTGTAAGTCGTAAACGGTTGGCCCTGACTAGTATTTGTACGCAATCTGACTGCATAGAACAACAACAATGAATGAAATGAAAATTTCCTGTTAACACAATTAATTAATTAAGTCTCCAGCAAGTATAAAACCTACGAAACCAAAGCACAAGTGTAATTGTTCTGTGTGTGGGAGTGTGACTCAACGTACACATCTGGCACGGTTCTTCTTCAACAAGACAAGAAATGTTAAATACCATTTATACTGAAGTAATTAAAAAAAATTAGAAATACTATAATTGCGCAAGAAAACCAGAATTACACTCTAATACAAGAACACAAGCCAGATGCTTTGTTGACTGAACCTGTAATGCTGCATTGTTTAAGACATTGAGATAATAAAAAGAAAAGGAAAAATTTTTTTCTTTTACCTTCATATATTGACGAAAATCACTCTAATCATTACAATATATCTCCACACCGACTCTCTACTACCACATCTCAACAAGAACTCTCCACCACGACCTCTCGACAAGCACTCTTCACTACCACATCTCAGCAAGCACTTTTCACTAGCACATCCCAACAAGCCCTGACTACTACGAGTTCTCCCCAAGCACTGCCAGTGGAGGCGGCTGAATAATACTCTTTGGCGCAATCTCTGGCGCTGTGGCTCAGTGTAGCCACCTTTCAAGTTCTGCCGGCGCATATGTGTCGTGCCCCAACTGACCGCTCCATTATGTCCCTCAAATTCGACGGGACTCATGTCAGGCGGTCTGGGTGAACAAATCATTTGCTGGAATTGTCCAGAACGTTCTTCGAACGACTGGCGGACAGTTGTGGCCTAGTGACACGGCGCATCGTCATCCATAAAAATTATATCGTTGTTTGAAGTCCATGAATGCCTGTATAAGGTATTCATGTAGCCGAACATAACCACTTCCAGTTAATGATCGGTTCAGTTGGAGCAGAGGACTCAGTCCATTCCATGTAAACGCAGCCTGCACCGTTGTGGACCCAACACGAGTTTGCACAGTGCCTTGTTAACATCTTGGCTCCATGGATTCGTGAGGTGTGCGCCACATTCGACCCTACCATCAGGTCTTACCGACTGAAATCGGGATTCATCCGACCGGGCCACGGTTTTCCAGTCGTCTTAGAGTCCAATCGATATGGCTACAAGCCCAGATGAGGCGCTTCAGACAATGTAGGGACTGAGGTCATCAGTCACTTAGAACTACTTAAGCCTGACTAACCTAAGGACATCACACACATCCATGCCCGAGGCAGGATTCGAACCTGCGACCGTAGCGGTCGCGCGGTTCCAGACTGTAGCGCCTAGAACCGCTCGCCCACCTCTGCCGGCCACAATGTCGCTGTTAGGAAGACACTCGCGTCGGTCGTCTGTTGCCATAGCCCATTAACGCCAAATTTCGCTGCACTTTCCTTACGGATACGTTCGTCGTACGTCGCACATTGAGTTCTGCGGTTCTTTCCCGCAGCGTTGCAAATCTGTTAGCACTGACAACTCTACGTAATCGCCGCTGTTCTCTGTCGTTAAGGGAAGGCCTTCGCCCACTGTGTTGTCCGTGGGGTGAGGTAATGCCTGAAATTTGGTATTTTCGGCACACTCTTGATATCATGGATCTCGGAGCATTGAATACCCTAACGTTTTCCGAAATGGAATGTCCCAACTACCACTCCGCGTTCAAAGTATGTTTATGCCCGTTGTGCGGCCATAATCCAAATGATAGCTGCGCCAATGTGCACTGCCTATTCCTCCGCCATCTTTATATGTGCATATCGCTATCCCGTGACTTTTGTTACCTCAGTGGAGTATGTCTGTAACTCCCACGTCCACTGCCACAATCTAGACGGTAACTTCAGAATTTTTGTTGACTTCCTCTTCATTACCGGTTTTCTCTTTGCTGTTAAGAAATGTTTCTCATGATTTTCGACCAGTCGCTAAAAGTCGGTGGATGGGAGGGGGGGGGGGGGGTTTTAGTGCTTTCCCTTTCGTTTAGGAGTGTGTGTGTAAACGAGCGGAGGCTCCTCGTAAGGGGGCAGGTGGTGTGCTTGGCAGGTGGCGCGCTCGTGGCCCAGTTCCCGCTGCACGTGCCGGTCCGTGGCCAGCAGCTCCACTGCGCTGCTGCTCTCTCTTTGTTCTCCATCAACAAAAACTTGGCCGTATTGTACTTTACAATCAGTGCTCGTTATTCCTGAAATACTTTTTAGCTCCAGAAATCGTCGTTAAACGCGCCAACGATACGTTTGGAGTTGCGTGGCTGTTTGACGAGTGGGAGCTGACTTCTGAAGAAATAGTAAAGACAAGCAGTTCATTTGAGCTAGCAAGTGTGGGAGATTCGGGCTCCGAGAAAGAATATTAAAGGGCATAAGGGGGAAGCACTTCTGAATTACAAGCAAGAGAAATCGAAGAAGCGAATAAAGCGGAAAGCACAGAAGTGCTTTTGGAGGGAAGTGATGTTATTTATAAATTTGTGTTCGATTGAGATTTTAGAAATAGATTGCTCTTAAGACTGGGTAACGGAAAAGCAATGCTAGGCTCTTAGTCCGATTGGGGCGAAGCCAAGCACATTTGTGAACTGCCACGTCTCGACAAGATACTACGAGAGTTTAAATATCTGCTATAGGAAGAATAAAACCGGAAAATTTACTAGCTAAACCAAAATTTGGTAGAAAACCAGTAATTAAAGATTTGTTGTAAGAAGAGGGGCCAATGCCCAATGCAACTGAGATTAATCGTGTTTTAAAATATAAGTTTGTTGTTTGGAGAGAGAGTTATTAATTGAAAACAGTTCCGGGATTTCGGAAATTCCTCAAGAATATTTTACAAGCTTGACGCACAGAATTGGTGTGGTCGTACTGCTGATACCAAATGTTAAAATCTTCGTTGCTACAAGGATGTTGTCCAAAGCAATCCGGCATTAAGGATGTTCTCATAGAGCACACGTTCTTGATCATTCCGAAGGTAAGTAACATGATTAAAGAGATAGATTTTTTTTTAAATTTGTACGGGTATTGTGTCTGTTTCGATTTGTGTTTTGTGAAAAGTGTATGTTGAAAAATAGGCTATATTGTACCGTTTCTTAACCAAAAGGGCGGGGATAGGAGAACTTCGGAAGGTCGTTAATCAGAAGAACTGGATGAGGAGCAAAGTCGTAGATTAGTTCTGGTACCGAGAATTAGGAGAGAGAATAGGGAGTAGTACATAGCTGTTAAAGAGCAAATGCAGATTATGGACAATTGAGAGAGTCTGTGATATGACTGTTATCAGATATCCAGAAAGAAACATTGAAGGAGGTATTGCTAAGGAATAGTTGTGTGTTTCAGATATACCTTAGCTCTTGAAGAAGGTATTTGGATGTAGGTTAGATGTAAAGCCTCACGAGATATTTGCGGTCGAGACATGCCCTGTGTCTTTTGTGCAAAAAGAAGTGGTTCAGACCGAAGCTAATCGGGTCTTATTGAAAGAGACAGTAGTGAAAATTATCCATTATACATATTCCAAGAAAGGATGGGAGTGTCTGTCTTGTTTTAGACGCGCAGAAACTAAATGAAATAGTGGAGAGAGAAACTGATAGGCCCGTAGTTAAAGTCAAGTTGCTGCAGCGGTTCCAAGGGGAAAAATTATCTACAGACTACCCGCGTGGCTATTGAGTTCTCAGGTTAGCACGAGAATCCAGTAAGAATACTGCATTTCTGCTCAGCAGCTTGTGTGGCGCCTTTTTGTCTCAACATTTCGTTTGTGCAGTTTTTGCGGACAGTGCATAATGTCCTGTCCTGGAACTCAAGGAGCCATGGTTTACATTGATAATGTATTATTAACTGTACCTACCCAGGAAGAGCGTCGTATCTTGTTGGAAGTATTAGTCGTCATGCGAGAAGAGGATAAGAAGGTGAAACTTAGCAAAATTGAATTGGTTAAAAGGGAGATGAAATTCTTAGGGTATGTCATTAATGTGGAACATAGCACCTGAAGGAGAAAAGCTCAGTGCAATAATGCAATTTCCTAGTCCAAAAAACAATCAGTTGAGGGCAATGTTCGGTTTTTTGGCCTTTAGACAATTTGACTCTTCAATCCAGCTCTGAACCAATTGCTCAAAAAGAACTCAATGTGGATCTGGATGGAAGGCTGAACTTGCTTTCCAAGAACTCAAACTGCAATTGCTGAAAAGCAAATTTGCATACCAGCTGTACTTTACGAAGCGTTTCTTTGTCATCGGATGCATGTGTGTGGAATTGGCGCAGAGTTCTTCCAAATGGAAGGCAATGAGGATCCGGCCCAACATCATACCGTATCATGTGGAAGTAGGACGTTGATGGCAGTATATTGCAATTACTATGTGGCTGAAAAGGAGGCGCTGGCCTTACTGTTTGAGTTTCAGAAATTTGAAGGCTACCCTGGGAATCTGTACCACAGTTTTGATAGACCATAAGGCGCTTAGTTTTATGAAAAGGTGTCGTCTCATTCATCCGCAGTTAGCAAGACGGGTCATATACCTGTAGCAAATTGACATGGAGGTCGGGTACTAGTAAGGATAATATCATGGCCGATGCCCTATCCCATTTACCTGCAGAGGGAAGAGAAGGCTGAGGAGGGACAAAGTTCGAAAGGGCTACAAGTCTTGTTTATGAAAGGAACACAAAACGAAGCTGAAGTGTGCCAAATCTGTCTTGGAATTCGTAGAGAACAGAACAGGGATTCCACTTAAAGTACGTGAACACATTTTGGACTCACATAAACAAAAATAAACAATCAAAAAAGGTATAGTATAAGATGAGCACCAAACGGGCTAAATTCAGTTAACTTCAAACATGAGAGGATATGAAATATCGCAGAGTCACGGCCCAAGACATTTGCCATCTAATACTATCCAAAACATGTAATGAGAAATTTTCACAAAACCTGAGATTTACATTTAAAAGGAAACAAACAAAAAATCTTTTTGTTGTCAACTAAGCAGTTAATAGCAGTATTATACCCCAAAGCAACTGTTCATACTTCGTAGCAACGTGGCACACGGCTGAAGATTTCCGCTAAACGGAATCATCCTTGGTCTGCCAACGGCGTTGTGAAAGAGGACGGAGAGACGGACACAGGCTTAAAGCATCCTTCTTCTCTTGGGCTTCTAGCCTACTTTTTAGAATCCTCGGATTCTCATCTATTAGTTCGCCACTTCTTGTCCATAAACCTATGCTTTCTATCTCTTTCCTCATCGTTCTTTCTACTTGCAATCATTTACGCACTGTCAGGCTCTGCTTTTTGCCTATTAGACCCTGCTTTTCTATTTCTTTCCTTTTCTTATCTCTTTTCTGTGTTTCCTTTCTATAATTTTCCTTTTCCTTTTGACGCAAAATGAGACGTCGCTCATGGTTCCAAAATTTGCGTTATTCTGCACCGCGTTCGCTACCATCTTGCAAGATGAACTAGCCTCGCTTTGCTGCGAAGTACTGCTACAGTAAAAAATTGTTTAATAACAAAGACAAACCCTAAACATGTGATAAAAGATCTTCACATGCAAAATTTTGAAGTTAGCACAAAATACACTAATTATTCCGCCAGAATACACAATTACAGAAAATATGACAAGTAAAATAAGACAGAATACAACAATACACTCAGCGTTAGCAGTGATTACGCTGAGGCCGCGGTAAATGTGCAGGCAAATCAAAGGAAAATTAATGTTCACTGTGAGTTCTGTACCCTACGATGCGTCTTAATGTGATTTTATGTCTACAGGACACAGAGCAAACCAGAGGAAAGTATCCTGGCAGAGTCGCCATGAAGGTAATATGCATGATTACCGCTTCGAGCTTCGAAATAAAAACTTGCAAGCATTACCCACTCTTCACCACAATAAACGGTTTTGCATGTTATGCAGCGTTGCATTAATAAATTGACCACTGCACACAGCGAAAACACCACCACATAAAACAAAACCTTAGTGTATCCCTGATTAAATTCCTTAAATAAGTGTCGCCTAATAATGGGAGAAGTTGCAGGAAGTAGCGTTTATAAATGGAAGTCGATTTCATAAATCACCAAATTTTTCTCAAATTTATAAACATGGAATCTCACTCCAGTATTACTCTTGGGAAACAAAAACAAAGAAAATTAACCTGAGAAACTGCAGCTATAGTGTGGACTTTGCATTGCTAAGGAGACTGAAAGAATAACAAATCAGAATTCCTCATCTGCGCATCTCTCATGTTCAAATAAACAAGAGTAATGATCCAGTGAACTCTGCATCCATGATGCACAAACAGCCAGGTGAATATGAGCTGCTCAGAGTAGGGACCCTAAGATACGAAGGTAACACTCATGCCATAGCAAAGTGATACATCTTCAAACTGCACAGTCAGCACAGGCCGACAGCCAGGAAGCGAAAGATAGTCAGCATGGCGTGGCTCCCAGGAAAGTTCTCTGTTCTCAGGCTAAACTCTGTTTTGGAGGGTCTGCAGCGAGCTTGTGCCCAATATGACGAACGAGAAAGTGCTTGAAGCTTCAAAGTAAAGGTGAACACAGCAAAGTTTCACTGACGTTGTGTACAAATACTCGCAAACAATTTACTATGTTGGTACTGCGTAGAACGGTCTTTTTCTATTGGAGGACGTAGCACACATAGTGCCCAGAAGGAGAGACAATCGATAGGATTGGCCGTACACAAATAGTGTTGAGATGGTGAGAAATTTATCACGATTCATGGTAACGGAAAGGTAGTAATCTTGTCGACATCCGTGCTGAATAGGTACTTGTTGCATCTAAGGTGGGCGCATGCGAATTCAGGTCTACTTTACATAGAGGTGCCAAAAGTGGTGGGCTGGAGATACGCGCAAGTAAAGATGACGACAGTACCGCGTACACCATGTACGTATAAAAGGGCAGTGCATATTGGCGCAGCTTCATTTGGATTGAGGCCGAACGCGGACTGGTAGTTGGAGCTAGACGCATGCGATTTTCCATTTCGGAAATCGTTACGGAATTCAGTATTCAGAGCTCCACACTGTCAAGAGTGTGCTGAGAACACCAAATTTCAGGCATTGCCTCTCACCACGGACAACGTAGTGGCCGACGGGCTTCACTTAATGACAGAGAGCAGCGGCGTTTACATTGAGTTGTCAGTGCTAACAGACAAGCAGAACGGCGTGAAATAACCGCAGAACACAATGTCGGGCGTACGACGAACATATCTGTGAGGACAGTGCAACGAAATTTGGCGTTAATGGGCTATGGCAGCAGACAACCGACGTGGCTGCCTTTGCTAACAGCCCAACATCGCCTCTCCTGTGCTAGTGACCATTTCGGTTGAACGCTAGACGACTGGAAAACCACGTCCGGGACAGAGGAGTCCAGATTTCAGTTGGTAAGAGTCGGTGGTAGGGTTCGATTATGGCGCAGACTGCACGGAGCCATGGACCCAAGTTGTCAACAAGGCGTTGTGCAAGCAAATGGTGGCTCCATAATGGTGTGGACTGGGTCCTCTGGTCCAATAGACCCGATCTTTGTTGCAGATTGTTATGTTCCGATGCTTGGAGATCATTTTCAGCCATTCTTGGACTTCATGTTTCCAAACAACGATGGAATTTTTGTGGATGGCAATGCGCCATGTCACCGAACTAAGATTGTTGGCAACTGGTTGGAAGAATATTTTAGGCAATTAGTTAATTTTTTGGCCCACTCAGATCGCCCGACTTGATTCCCATCGATCATTTGTGGGACACAATCGAAAGGTGCACAAAAGCCTCCGCCAGCAACACTTTCGCTATTATAGATGGCTATAGAGGAAGCGTGGCTCAATATTTCGGCAGGGGACTTCCAACTGCTTCTTGAGTCCGTGACACGTCCAGTTGCTGCACAACCAGGGTAAAAGGAGATCGGACACGATATTAGGAGATATCCCGGACTTTTGTCACCTCAGTGTATATATGACACAGATGTAACTAAATTGATACAGGGTCGAGAGGCAATCTTTACGAGATGTTGCACTGGCTCGAAATTAATTAAAAAGTTTACAGTGTTTGGATGAAGTTGCTCCTTGCGTTCCAGACTGCCAAACGATGGATCCAAAGATTTCAGGTTCGAGCCGCCAGTCAGACCTGCGACTTTTTTCTTTCGCTTACGACTTGTTTCACCTCCGGAAAAGTTTGTGAAAGTGATATATACTGAGTTACGCCGTGATTCTCAGTTCGCCATAAACTGTATGTCCCCGTATAACTGGGTGGGTAAGTCAGTTCTAAGATCAGATGAATACGATGGTGTATAACCTGTCAAAGGACTAAATCTAGTAAAACAATGCGATCAGCACAAAGGTATTGGTTAATTGCAGATGAGCTGCAGCATGCTTTAGTGACCTCAGCCATGTGATAAACGATTAGGCTCTTCTTCGAAGCCGGCCGGTGTGGCCGAGCGGTTCTAGGCGCTTCAGTCTGGAACCGCGCGACCGCTACGGTCGCAGGTTCGAATGCTGCCTCGGGCATGGATGTGTGTGACGTTCTTAGGTTGGTTAGATTTAAGTAATTCTAAGTTCTAGGGGACTGATGACCTCAGATGTTAAGTCACATAGTGCTCAGAGCCATTTTAGCCACGAAGAACTGGAATTTTTACTAAAACATTTGTAGTGCGCTATCTCATTTTTCCATTAGCTATATAGACTGTGGTACTAATGGTGTGTGGATGATGATAAGATAATGAGTGTGGATGTGAAGTGATAGTGTAGCAGACAATAGCGATGTCCACAGTGGCCTAAACTGCCAGAGCGAAGTAGATGAGACAGCTGTTCATCAGATGAATCAGGTTGAAATTGCCGCCAAAAAGGAAACAAAACGTGCTTTCGTTTCTGAATATACTAGTCACATAGTTTAGCTGTTAACCGTTAATAAGAAGAGTGAAGTCCATGTGCTTGTGTGAATAGCGCCTAATTAAGGCAGATAGACAAGAAATCTGGAAGTAACACCAAAATTCTACTTTGACCAAGTAATATAGACGTGTGAATAATTCATTAGTCTAGGAATGTAGTATTTGTTGATCTTCCTTAATTCAAAATTATTTTTTTCTTAAAATTTTTTCGGCTAAGATTTAAATTAGTCTGTAAGTTTTTATTTCTAAAAATAAATACACTGGCGGAAAAAGAAACAGCGACAGTAAGGAGGAGTTGTGCGACATAAACGAAAGTTGGCACGCGTGTTTCTTCGCTGAAAGATGATGTCTATTCAAATTCCATGCTTGTCGTATAAAAGTGGCGCCAGTAGCGCCCCTATGAGGATGCAAATCAGATTGCTTTAAATGCAGGCTGTAACTGTCATGAGCGTTAGTTACCTTTGAGATTGGACGTGGTCAGTTGATGTTAGTCAAGAATGCCTTTAAGGCGACAAAGAAGCTAATATCAACACCTCTCTGAGTTTGAACGAGGTCGTGTAGTAGGGCTACAAGAAGCTGAATATTCCTTCTGCGATCTTGCAGAAAGACTTTGCAGGAATGTAGCCACTGTACATGTTTGCTGGCAGCTGTGGCGACGAGAATGTACGGTCGCAGGAAGACCGGGCTGCGGACGGTCAAGTGACACTACCGAAAGGGAAGGCCATTGTGTTCGATTTTTGCTCTGGTGCATTGTTCTGCATCTGCAGCAGCAATTTGAGCACCACAGTGACACAACGAACTGTTACAAATGGATTACTTCAAGGACAGTTCCGAGACAGACGCCGTGCTTCGTGCTTGCCACTGACCCCAAACCAACGGCATTTGCGACTTCAGAGTTGTCAAGCGAGAACTTACTGGAAGGCAGGGTGGTGTTCTGTTGTGTCTTTCGATGAAGGCTGGTTCTCCCTCGGTGCCAGAGATGACCGTGTGTTGTTCAGCGGGAGGATAGTTGGGTGCCTGCAACCAACCTGTCTGCATCACACTGGACCAATAGAGTTATGGTGTGGGGTGCGATTTCGTACGGCAGCGGGAGCAGTCTAGCGGTTATCCCACGCACCCTGACTGCAAATTTGTACGTCAGTCTAGTGATTCGACCTGTTGTACTTTCACTCTTGAACAGCGTTCCAGGGAGTGTTTTCCAACACGATAATGCTCGCTCACATACTCGTGTTGTAACCCATAGCGCTCTATAGAGTGTCGACATGTTACCTTGGCCTGATCGATCACTATATTAGATCTGTCTCCAGTCGAACACATATTGGTCATCATCGGACGACAACGCAGCATCATTCACAAACAGCATTAACCGTCCCTATATTGACCCATCAATTTATTTATTTATTTATTTATTTATTTATTTATTTAACCTGGCAAGATTAGGGCCATCAGGCCCTCTCTTACATCTAACCAGGCATTCTACTTATTTTACATTCATATGTTTTAGTAGGCATGTTAAACTACATCTAGTACAAAAAGTGAAATAAACAATTTGAAAGGTACACCTGGAAAAATACATACATATAGAGTTTATATTCTTAGGTCACAAGTACTGTTATAATTAGACATTATTGAAGAGACAGATTTTAGATAGGAGTGCCGGCAGCAGGGAGTATGAGGGAGACTCATGGTGAAGGGAGGAGAAGAATAGAGACATGATGAAACATAATTAAGGGAATATAAAGGAAAAGAAGATTGCGTGGCTAATAGAGAAAGATGAAGAGGAAGGCATCTCAGGAGCAAGATAGGAGACGCTAGCTTTGCTATTTGACAGATGAGGGGATTCACCTTGTACATTAATTTTGTGGAGACCTTTGTGAGGATGATAGTAGGAAATGCTTCAACAATTGGAAAAGGCAAGGAACTTCATCCCACAACTGACATCCGGCGTCTGTACAATGCAGTGAATGCACGTTTGCATGCTTGCTTTCAACAATTTGGCAGTTACACCGACACCGATTATTAATGTACCAGCATTTCGTATTTGCAATGGATTAGATGGATCAAATGGCTCTGAGCACTATGGGACTTAACATCTCAGGTCATCAGTCCGCTAGAACTCAGAATTACTTAAACCTTACTAACCTAAGAACATCACACACATCCATGCCCGAGGCAGGATTCGAACCTGCGACCGTAGCGGTCGCGCGGTTCCAGACTGAAGCGCCTAGAATCGCTCGGCCACCAGCAGCCGGCTGCAATTGATTATCTCGCACTTACATTACCTTGAGATCTTGCAATGGTGATCACTGAAATATGTTACCTCGACAAATGTATTCCCGAAATTTCATGACTCTACTTTAATTTTCTTTTTTTGCTATCTTTTTCCGCCAGTATGTACACTGCTGGCCACCGTAAATGCAACACCCTGAAGGAAGCATCCGAATCAAGTGAAATTTACACCATGGGTTTGCAGCGATGAGATATGCAACTGATTAGAATTTCAGCGCAGACGCACATCACGCGCGCCTGTGGCGCCACCTCATAGCGCCATTTAAGGCTTGGCGATTTCGACGAGTGTACGTTCGGCACGTGTGTTTACCTTGTGGTTGTTTCACAAGACGATCAGTTATGCCTCGTAGACAACAGCGAACATCGTTTGATCAAGTATCCGAGTTCGACAGAGGAAGGATAGTGGCTTTCCGAGATTGTGGATTATCATACAGAGAAATCGCTAGTCGTGTTGGACGAAACCAAACAACTGTAATGCGGATATGTGACCGTTGGGTGCAGGAGGGTATGACGGACCGACGTGGTCGATCGCATTCACCTCGGTGCACCACTGCACCTGCTGATAGGCAAATTGTGCGCATGGCAGTGACGGATCGCTCAGTGACATCCCGAACCATGGCACAGCACATTGCGTCTGTAACGCATCATCCAGTGTCTGCGCGTACCATTCGACGCCGTTTACAGCAGAGTGGTCTGTCCGCAAGGCGTCCATTGCTTCGTCTACCATTGACGCAGAACCACAGACGTCTCAGTCGCCAATGGTGTGATGACAGACGGATGTGGACGGCAGAATGGAATGACGTCTTTACTGACGAGGCACGCTTCTGTCTGCAGCACCACGATGGTCGGATTCGAGTGTGGAGACACCGTGGAGAGAGGATGCTGGACAGCTGCATTATGCACCGCCACACTGGTCTTGCACCGGGTATTATGGTATGGGGCGGTATTGGATATTACTCTCGAACGCCTCTAGTACACATTGCCGGTACTTTAAATAGCCGGCGCCACATATCGGAGGTGCTGGAGCCAGTTGTCCTTCCTTACCTTCAGGGCTCGGCCACAGCCATATTTCAACAGGATAATGCGCGACCACACGTGGCACGCATTGTCCAAAGGTTCTTCGTCAACAACCAGACTGAAGTGCTTCCCTGGCCGGCTCGCTCTCCTGATCTTTCGCCGATAGAAAACATGTGGTCCATGGTTGCTCAACGAGTGACCCAGATTACATCCCCAGCTGCCACACCAGATGATCTTTGGCAACGTGTGGAAGCTGCTTGGGCTGCTGCACCCCAGGAACACATCCAACGTCTCTTTGACTCAATGCCGAGACGTGTGGCAGCGGTGATCTCCAACAATGGCGGCTACTCTGGCTACTGATTCTGGCAGGAACCACATGTCACAGACGTATGTAAACGTAATCATTTGATACTTGGTCAACATGTTATCTACAAAATAAATTTTGTTGTGCTACCTCTTGTCTTTCTTGGTGTTGCATTTACGATGGCCAGCAGTGTATAATATGAGAATACACTGACACGTCTCTCCTCACAAATTGAATGTTGCAGATTATTTGCGATATAACATTTTGTCTTATTCTGGGTGTGGCTATCTTAGGATATAGGTACTGATCTAGTACCAGTACAGCTTTGCATATACTACTTTGGCGCCTCATATCTGAAATAAAAACACGACAGAAGGGAAACATTTGCGAAACATATTTTGCATCAATCTAGCATTTCTTTAAACACAGTCCAGTCTCGATTTATTTCAGTTCTTTGAAATTTAAGTTACAAGTGGATCATATAATATTACTCAGCACTGATCGTAGTGTCTATGTTGATACTTTGGAAACAGAGCATCCATCCACTGGCATTTGGCTAGGCTGTTTCAGGAGACCCTTCGGTAAATTTCGTAAGCACGACTGGTCCAAGACTGAGGACTGCCACGTCTCGGACATTTAACGCTGCGCGCGACGCCGTCTGGCGGACAGCTACTTCCACCGTTACGGAAGGCGGCACTCCGTGATCGAACGGCGGCCTGCCGCCGGCGAGCGACACGTGTTTCCCCCACCCCGCGCGCTGGCTGTGACTCCCTCACAGCTTGCGCCATCTGCTGCTGCAAGTGCAGACACGTGGCGTGCATGCACTCCCTCAGCAAACGATAGCTCAATAGGCGCGGGACGGCACGGCCGGGCAGAACGTTGCCAGCATTGCCCCGCGCCGCTGGAAGCGCTGACCTCGTCACACGCTACCGGGACGTTCGTACACGCCTCACTGCGTACGCTATAGGAATGGCGTGATTCTGTCACTATTGTTAGATGCTTGACTTCAATGTCCCAGGTGCGCGTGGAACTGTTGTTGCGGAGCCAGTGACAATGGCTGCCATTTCCTACTGTCCACATTCACAGAATTGAAAGAGGTGAGTTGTTTTGCTGAAGTCCCCAATTAACTAGGCCGAATTATAATTATTTGACGTTTCGCGATCCGGTGTAATGCGAGAAGAAAATAATCTACAGAATCTGTTAGTGAGTTGTTACAGTGTTTGCGTTGAGTGACTGAAGAACCTCCAAGGGATGGGATCTGAAATGGTTCCACGGATAACTTTTGACTTACGTGACGTGGGAATCTCCATTACATATGTAGGCCGCGAAACATTGTATAATGGCTGACCCGATCGATGTTTTTAGGTAGGTTTTTACCTTTGCACGGACTATGGCATAGTTCCTACCTATTTGAACTCCAGAAACTCATTAGATAGACGCTATACAAACAGTGACGTTCAAAGACAGGCATTTATATTTTTTGTATAATAATTTATTGCCTAAGGATCGTTTTGAAGTATAAAAAATGTTCACATTACCGGTTTCGACAAGTATTTGACATCTTTAGATGTGCTTTAAGCAAAAAAAAAAAAAAAAAAAAAAAATCGTACAGACGTAAACGAATAAGTCAGACACTTTAAACATCATGAAGTCATTTAACAAGTCAATGATTGTACAATGTGCATTCATTCAACTTCATGGAGTTCGAATTATGTAGCTAAATAAAAAAGGAAAAAGCTTTTCTATTGCCTCTCTCCACTGAGTTTCGTTGACCAGTCCATCTCTTGAAGATTGAAGATGGTTCAAATGGCTCTGAGCACTATGGGACTTAACTTCTGAGGTCATCAGTCCCCTGGAAGTTAGAACTACTTAAACCGAGCTAACCTAAGGACATCACGCACATCCATGCAGGATTCGAGCCAGCGACCGTAGCACTCACGCGATTCCGGACTGAAGTGCCTAGAACCGCACGGCCACCACGGCCGGCAAACTTTTCTATTTTAAGTTGATAGTTTCCCATGCAGCCACTTTCATTCTAAAACAGTATCTAACTCCCTTTGGTGCTTATACATTTTCTTTTATTATAGCTAACTATCTGGACGAATATTGGGAGCCACCGTAACGTTATTATGTGCTTTCCTTCGAAGCACTCGTGTGACCCTTGACAACTAGCAGGCTGTTGTCTTTCTGATTCTGTAGGATATTCCTGTGTAAAGTGTTAACGTAAAAGCTGTTCAGTACACGTATTGTGATGAAGCGTTATTAACTCTAAGTAAGCATGCAAAGAGACAGAGCAGCTCAAAATAAAGTCGCTACGTTTAAGGAATACAACACATTTACTTCAGATGAAACCATCAAAGTACACCAATGGTACTGGAACATTCATCAGCATGCGATGAAAAGGCATGTAATGAAGGTTATAGAATGCAACACATGATCTCTCCTTGATAACAAACATCCGAGCTGTGGATAGTTGCGCACTGGCTCTGACCTTGGGCTATGCTAGGGCGTCCGTGGCGAACCGCTCACCCCTGGAATACTATGGTCCTCTTAAGACCAATCGTCACTGGGATCAACTCAGCCTCGTATTACCTGGTGAACCATCCGATCGAAAATTTACAGTGCCTAGTTGATCACATGGCGTAGTATGTTAAGAATGTCACGCATTTCACACAGCTCACAGGGAAACCATTAATGCCCTGCATTTACTTCGTACATTTTTGCTTGTCAACACATTTTAGTTAATAGGGCAAATTAGGGAGAACAACAACTTAACAGCGGCTGGCTGCCAGTGATCCCAGTCGTATGGGCTGCGTGTGTTCGCCAGCCAGCAGCTCCAAATGACCTGGGCTCAACAGTATAAACAAGCGTCCACAAGTAACTGCCGTGCATCATCAGCATCTCGCTGCAATAAGACACAACACTGGACAGAAGCTGACGATTCGCTGTTGCCTCCGATCAACTGCCAGAGTAGCACAGGCAAGAGCCTACCGGACAACCACCCCTCCACAGCAATCTTCACTTCGAATTGTCCTGGGGCATCCCAGAATGTAACATCGTTAGCCATCTGATAACCGAAAAAAAGCCGTAATAGGGGTAGATCGCCAAAATAATTTAAAAATCATAAATATAGCCCACTAACGTCCTTTAGGAATCATCAGTTATTGTCATCCGCTTTTTTATTTTAAAACATGTTTTAAATTTGTGTAACCTTTTGCCGAAGAGCTGTTTCATTCGCTGCCAGCCCACCCCGTTGTGGGGAATCCAGATGACAATAAAAGGAAAGAAAAAAACAGAATCCAGCAATTAGCCGCACTGAAGAGGACCGCTCCAAAGACATTAGAGGAGTCAGTATTTTAGTAGTTTCAGTATTTCATAATGAGTGGCCTCATACCAAAATATATTTCGTAGATTCAATTCAGATGACTAATATATGCCTAATCAATGAATCTATTAGCGATTCGGCTTAGTAGGTAAACACAGACGTCTTGAACAAGGTGAAGCAACGATGTTATAGTTAACGGTTACAAAAACTGGTAGTCGTTCTATATCTTCTATATCTACATGACTACTCTGCAACTCGCACGTAATCGCCTGGCAGAGGATTCATCGAACCACCTTCAAAATATTTCGTTACCGTTCCACTCCCGAACGGCACGCGGTAAAAGCGAACAAATCTTTCCGTGCGAGCTCTGATTTCACTTATTTTATTACTATGACCATTCCTCCCTCTGTAGGTAGGAGTCGACAAAAAAAAAAAAGTGTGTGAAAACTTATGGGACTTAACTGCTAAGGTCATCAGTCACTAAGCTTACACACTACTTAACCTAAATTATCCTAAGAACAAACACGCACACCCATGCCCGACGGAGGACTCGAACCTCCGCCGGGACTAGCCTCACAGTCCATGACTGCAGCGCCCTAGACCGCTCGGCTAATCCCGCGCGGCTAGTCGACAAAATGTTTTCGCCTTCGAAACGGAGATTAAAATTTCGTGAAAAAGATCTCGCAGCATCGAAAAGTGCCATGCTTTAATGATTGCCGCCCGAACTCACGTATCATACCCGTGACACACTCTCTTCTGTTTTGCTATGGACTAAACGAGCTGCTGCTCTTTGTTCAAAAATGGCCCTGAGCACTATGGGACTTAACTGCTGAGGTCATCAGTCCCCTAGAACTTAGAACTACTGAAACCTAACTAATGTAAGGGCATCACACACATCCATGCCCGAGGCAGGATTCGAACCTGCGACCGTAGCGGTCGCGCGGTTCAAGACAGTAGCGCCTAGAACCCCTCGGTCACTCCGGCCGGCCCTCCTCTTTGTTTTCGATGTCTTCGTCAGTCCTGTCTGGTTATAGTCCCATATCGTGCTGCAATACTCTAGCAGAGGACGGACAAACAGAGTGCAGGAAGCCTCTTTAGTGCACTTCCTGCATCTTCCAAGTGATCTGCCGCAGTCTTTGGTTCGCCTTCCCCTCAGCATTTTTCTGAGTGATAGTTCCAATTTGAGATGTTACCGAAATGATTTTCTCAGTCATTTCATTTTCCCTTCCTCTTATCATAATTTCTGATTTCTGTTTTAAAAATCCAAACGCTTTTTTTTGTAACAAGAGTGCACATATCTTCAGTCTCAACAATGGAGGCGTTGTAAATAATTTAAATATGTATGCAAGGTCGTAATTGTATTGTTTAATGTAGTAAAATATGCATGTGTGAGAGTGAAGGTAGCTCTTTACTTAAACATGCTCTGTATTACTACTTAAGTTATCTTGTGGTTAAAGATAATTGCATTCCCAGTGCTGCGAAGCGCGTACTGCCGTTCTGAATTAGATTTAATGTGGTAGTTACACGATGCTTGGGCTAGTGTGGGTGATAACGAAAGGCTGTGACAGAATCGCAGAGCGTTGCTAGTATCCTTCCCTGTTCCAGCTCAGCGCGGCAACGGGTTGCCTGAGGCCAGGCCCTGGGCTACACGTGCCGCACAGCGGTGGCGGGGAGCGGTGAGGCAGTGGCGCTGTGACGTCACGCGGGGCGGTGCGGGGCGAGGAGGCGGCGTACACGTGCCGCCTGCAGACCCGACGCCGCGCCGCAGCGCGCAGTTCCACACGAGGCTCGCCCGAAAACACAGTGGTTCTCCTGGACGCCGACCAACAGGTAAGCACCAAACGCCGGGATCTCTGCGAAATCCGCCAGACGTGTTGCGAAAGCGAAGCAGAGGCAGGTGGAGGGGGTGAGGAGTGTCCAGCTGGCGAGGAGCCAACGGGTGACTGACGCACTCAGGTGCATATTGCACCGGTGCTGCGTAACCCGGATGTAAGCGATGCGTTCAGTGTTGTCACAATACTTCCGAGCCGTGATGCCTAGTACGAGTTTCCTTTGTTTCTATCACAGATTTCTGCAGGCAACAGCATCTTCATTGCATTTGTTGCTGATACTGCGATATTAATTTCATAATTTAATTATTACCAAATTATTTGCATTAATCAGAAATAAAAACTGCTCAAAATACGAAGTTTATTTTTTCGTTTGAAAACGTTTTCCGGGGTGAGTCGAAATTGTCGGTGCCGGACGCAGCTTTGAAAGCCTTCATCTTTAGCGCTTTCCGAGGTTGCATGCAGTGCTGCCACTTAGTCGACGGCCACAGAGGAATGACTGCGTGCATTGGTTGCGATATTAATTTCGTAATTTTATTACAACCAAATTATTTGCATTCGGCAAGAAAAACTACTAGAAAGTATAAGATTTATTATTCGTTTCAAAATGTTTTACGAGGTGAGTCCAATTTGTCGGTGCTGGACGCAGCTTTGAAAGCCATCATCTTTAGCGCTTCCTGAGGTTGGATGCAGCGCCGCCACGAGGACGACGGCCATGGAGGAAACGACTGCGGTGTGGTACGAGAGACAGCTAACAGAGGGCGATGGAGGCGCCTCTGTATGTGCTGCCCTCTGGTGGGACAGCGTAGAACGACGAAGCTGCGGAAGCGCCACGAACGATCAATATGAGCCCTAGTGCCTTTGTTTTGCAATGTGGGTTCTTCATTTCAGCTTTTTGAATTTAATGCCTTTTATTTCGCCTGCTTCATTACTTTATTGCAGACTTTCACAGATAGTAATCCCTGTAGTCGCACGAGAGATGTATCCGGCTTTATGCCTTTGTTGGAAGAAACGTGAGTGCGAAAACAGTAGCTTAATTACAGACATTTGGCGACTACAGAGAACAAAGATATTACGCTGGAGAAGACAACGAAGCCACTCATGGGTGCTTTATTGCCGCGCGTTTACTCTAATATTGTTTATGCACACTATGTCTGGATGGTGAGTTTAATGCATCCTTTGAAGTCAGAACATCTTTAATTTCTCTGGAAGATACTCCTTCAACATAATCCATCGCGGTCGCATTAACGGCTATGCGTTGATAGGTTGGAATGTGAGATACGCAGCGCGTGCGTGACCCTCATTATGTAAGCGTCCTTCGGACTGCGGGTGCCATTTGAAGATGGCGATTGGTGGTTGCTGTTGTGGCATTGTCCGTAACGCGGGGTCAAGGCTGCAAGCCCCGGTTAAGCACGTGGCGACCCAGCAAAACATTCGGCATTGATTACGTTCGACAGGTCCCACTATAACTGTCGCCAATCATTTTTGAAGGATTAATTATTTTATGAATGCAATCTCTACTAGCATATTTATTTATACTTACTGCAAGTTCTTACAGTATTAAGCATGATTGAAGTATTTACGAATGATTTATCAAAGAGCACACTTGTTTTTGGAGAGAGTGGACGATACATAAAAAAGTTCCACCATCACAGATTCTCTCTCTGTCTCTCTCTCTCTGTCTCTCTCTCTCTCTCTCTCTCTCTCTCTGTGTGTGTGTGTGTGTGTGTGTGTGTGTGTGTGTGTGTAATAGCGCGGACGCATTATTAGTAATAATAATGTAAGAGGTAATCAAACTGTTTTCATCACACGTGTTCCCATGATGCTGGCGCATTATACAGGTGAGCACTTTCCTTACAAGTGTTGTTTCTTTGCTCCACTAAATAGAAATGAATTTCGTCTACAGTGTGCTTGACGATTATTCTATGGAAGTGGTGTGGAAAGAATTCGATGATTTGACTTCGTTACACGCGTTTAACTTGCCTCAAAAAATTTGCGAAAATGTGTTTAGTAGTTGCAGTATTTTTTAAAATTATTTTCAGAGCAAGCTGAGATACGCTTAGAGGAAGTTTTTGCGAAAGTTGATTCCACAATCCTGGTTGTTTGTCTGAAGATATGAACATCGTTAGTCCCACTGTCATTTGCAATAATATTGCTTCATCAGTTTGTTGCGACTAGACGTCCACCGTCATTAGAAGAACATTGCTTCATACGGAACCTACGGCTAGGTGACGGTAAGCAACCTAGAATAAAAACCTAATTTGACTGGGTGTTGTGTGATGTCCTTAGGTTAGTTAGGTTTAAGTAGTTCTAAGTTATAGGGGACTGATGACCATAGATGTTAAGTCCCATAGTGCTCAGAGCCATTTTTTAAAAACCTAATTTCGTAAATGTCCTAATTTTAAGGAAAATGAAGCCAACGGGAAATTGTGGGAGATGTATTCATTTTGTATATTCGTATTTCGTCGGCTATCCCGTGAAAATAGAGGGCTATAAAGATTAAGTGCTCAGACTTCATATAGTAGAACAGAGTTTAGATTTCGGTTATTGTAACAATCTGAGTGTATTGACAGGTAAGGGAGGCCTCATTCTACCTCTTCTTACATGTGAAATGTTTAATGAAGTTAACTGAACTTTTTAGAGAGATTATGGAGAAACTTTCTTTTCTGACAGTAATAACGCGTGAGGCCACGAATTGTAGTATAGTCCCATTTCCAATTTGAATTTGTCTATCACTATGAGAAGGAAGTAAGGCACAATTTAATGTCCAGTCGATGCCGAGGTCCTTGATGGACAAGTCTAGGGAAATCAAATCGGGCACGACCTTGTTGAAGGTACCGTCGCGGCATTCACTTCAAGCGGTTTAGAGCAACTATGACAAATCTAAATCAGGGCTATCGCAAACAGATATGAACCACACTCATCATGAACATAAACAGTGCTTTGACCATACTGATACGTCGCTCGGACTCTATAGTTGTCGAAAGTAAGTTAGCCTTTCCTGTGTAAAGCGTTACTCAGATATGCAATACGACGTGAACCACGAGTGTCTCTGTACACCGCAAAAAAAAAAATTTTTTTGTTCATCCTAGTGCAGCAAACCTGTCATAAGCACAAAATGAGGCCCCTGCAGTAAACCAGGGAAATCAGTAAGAACCACCTGAAGATGGATTTATAATAAATCCGAAACGCCGGCCGTAGTGGCCTTGCGGTTCTAGGCGCTATAGTCTGGAACCGAGCGACCGCTACGGTCGCAGGTTCGAATCCTGCCTCGGGCATGGATGTGTGTGATGTCCTTAGGTTAGTTAGCTTTAATTAGTTCTAAGTTCTAGGCGACTGATGACCTCAGAAGTTAAGTCCCATGGTGCTCAGAGCCATTTGAACCAAATCCGAAACCTATTGTGGTTTGGTATGAAAAAACTTTTTAAACATTACTTGTGGCCGGTTACTGTTTAACTTACAAAAATTGGTTCAAATGGCTCTGAGCACTATGGGACTTAACATCAGTCCCCTAGAACTTAGAACTACTTAAACCTAACTAACGTAAGGACAGCACACAACACCCAGCCATCACGAGGCAGAGAAAATCCCTGAACCCGCCGGGAATCGAACCGGGGAACCCGGGTAACTTACAAACATTACAGTTGTAAACGATAGTTTCCTCTGTACTTCTTCGTTTAGAGAAACGATAGCAATCAGTCGCTTCAGTAGTGTCATCATTGTATCTCCCTCCCTTTAGATTCCCAACAATATAGCTCATTTATCACGCATCACCAGCGATGAATCTCAAGTTAATAATATCTAGTATTGTCCCTTGAAAGACAGAGTACTGCAAAGTAAAATCTTACGTTATTCTCGAAATTCATGGGCCTCTGCGCGTTTTGAGGACAGTACTTCCATTGAATTAACCGTTTCAGAAAGAAAAGATGTAGCGAATGGTGTTTTGCGTTATCAACCATAAGGTTTCATTTGGAATTACATTATCGTATTTATCTCGAGGCCTCTATCAAGAATCTGAGTCATGTTTGCACTTCTCTGAACGCTCGTACAATATAACTGTACACAGTCGAGACCAGGACTATGTATTTTTTTATCTTTTTCGAGTAGTGTTCTCCCAACAGTTATAGGGCCTTTCGATGTCGTACTAACAGCTTTGCAACCCAGTTCCTTATTTCTACCTTTCCACTGCATGTGGAAGGCAGATATCTGGACTCGAATGCTGTCATATCACATGTTTTTGATGTGTTGGAGGATTCATCTTAGCTAACCCTGCGATAGAGAGCTAAATTCTGAAGCCCATTCCTTTTTTAAATTTATGTAGCTGTTTTTAGCTGTAGCTACAGCACTAAACCGTTAAACTAGAGTACACTGTTTGCCTTATTCAGATGTGCAATACGATGTGAATCATACGAGCCAAAATATTTACGTAGAGAAAATATGTTAGATATCTTCAACTTTTGTAGTCCTGTCGTCCTCAGTTGTGTATAATATAACGTTACGTTTATAATTTTTACTGAAAAAAGCACATATACCATCACGTAACCATATCATAAAAAATACCAATGCCCGCGCGCGCGCACTCTCTCTCTCTCTCTCTCTCTCTCTCTCTCTGTCTCTCTCTAACATATATCACGGACATCACAAAATACAGTCAGTAGATGAAAGTAACATTCGATCTTTGCCAGTAACATTCGACAGTTGGCAACACCAACGAAAACATAACATTAAAACAAGTTTTCAGTTGCTAGTGCCGTGAAGTATGGAAAACAAAAATTTTAAACGAAAATTGTTATAAGGTGAAGAGCAGCGTCAAAAATGGGGCAAAAAAACACATAATGTGTAGAACAGCATCCACGAAACCTGTAAGTAGAACATTATTTATTACTACATCGCAGAAAAGCAAACTGACAACTATTTGTAACCAACATACATATGGTCCCAAATTGTAAACTAAATAATTTAAAGAAAATATGTTCATATTCCAAGCCATTGAAGATGTATTGCAATGAATAAAGGCGAAACACGCACAGCATAAAAATTGTTTCATTCAGTTACAATTAGCCGGTCCAAGAGTAAAAATTATCAACAGACAGCAGAAGGTTACATGTTTACACATGCTGCCTCGTTGTGAAGTAATCTAAGTCAGGTTGTCAGTATGTTATGTTACATTTCCAGACATAACTTAGTACTGAGGAATTTAAAAATAAATGAATATTATTAAAAAGAAAGTAAATTTAAAGGAAAAGAAAGAAAATCAGGGAGTGAGAGGATCTGTGACCTTACCTGAACAAAATTTAGCATTCGAAATTAATGGCCCAGCGGTTTCCACTCAACTGGACCAAAAAATATTGCGCCTACACTTTCAGGTTCAATGCACCGTCGGTTGTCTTGTTTGGCCACTACCTAGCTGTTATCAAATGCCGCCATAGTGAAAGAGCGCACGGATTATGGAAAAAAATTACACGTCTAGTGGTACCAGCGGGTGCACCGCAGTCGATGTAACATGCCTTTTATGCTTAAGGACTGGTAATAGACAGTGTGTATCTAAACTTCGCTGACAACGTTTGGGAGGTCGTTCATGGATACTTTTTGGCATAAGAGCCCCGTGGTCTCGGGTGGCTTGTTACACAGTAATTCCTTTTAGTTTGATTTCTAACACCCCTTCCCCCCCCCCCCCCCACCCCCCACTTCGTATCTGTATTGCCTGAAAATATGTGCACAGCAGTGCAAATGCCGATGGCATGCGCTGTGTGTCTTGTTTCGAGATAAGGAATTGTTATACTCACTCATTGTACTTGCAGTTGAGAATAGCAGTGCCTCTCCCTCGAGCCCTCGTCAGTACTGCTTGGTACTGTCTCGGGTTTATTTCCCGACAATGTTACCTGTACGTCCACAGCAATACACAGCAGTACTGTGAATAGGTATACTGATGAAGAGCTGGTCGATATGCACTTAGCATATGTGTTCGCTACATGCAGTGGAAGAGCGACACGACGACGCTATGCTGAGCTGTACCCGCAGCGAAGGCAATCGCACCACCGTATCATTTGAGGTTTGTTGCGTTATTCTGTGTTTTAGTTTTTACATTATCCACATTGCATAATTACAAGCATTTTCATTATGTGAAGGTAATTTCACAGAAAAAGATAATTTTGGTTACAAACGGAATCAAACATAACTACATTATTACTCTAACGAGCCACTGGAGACCTTGGGTCCCTTATTACAAAGCACTCAGAGAAAATATCACTGAACGACCAGCAAAAGTTTGTTGGTAGACCAGATTCATATCCTATAATACGTAACCGAATGAGGTGCAGCAGCGTGTAAAGCGTTACTCTCAATTCAGAAGACTAGGGTTCAAGTCCTCGTGCGACCAACCACATTTTCGTTTACTTTGGTTTCCCTAAATCCCTAGCATGAATGCTATGGCGGTTCCTTTGAGTAAAAAAAGGACAAAGCCGATTTATTTCTCTATATGTTTTATTCTAGCTCATCCACCGTCTCTTAACAACCTCGTATCGATGGGACTTTAAACTGTCATCTTACTCTCACATTGCGTCGATCCTTTTTTCAGCTCTCGACATATGTACAGGTCAGCGGAGAGATAGTGTACGTACAGGTCAGCGGAGAGATAGTGGTGCGCCTGTAACACACATGTTTCAGAGTTTATACTTCAGCAAATTTGTGAGATATTTGCTTCTCTACGTAACCTTGTTGGAAGTAAGTTTTCGGAAGGTATCGATTCTAGTGTGGCCGCATCATATCTTAGGATGTTAACTGTACCCACAATGCTTCGATTGGCAATGACCTCCCTGTAAACGCATTTATATGACAAGGTAGACAACAAAATAGGTAGGTTGCCGACGACTTTTCTTGCTGTGGTGGGAAGGTGCAGAAAAAAATAGCAAAGCTGGAAGGTGATTCATTGTCCTTAAACTAGGCTCAACAATCATTTTTTCTGTCGTAACAGAAATAGTCATATATCCTTCACCTAGAACGAGAGAACAAGGAAGTTCCTCAAATGGTTGGTTCAAATGGCTCTGAGCACTATGCGACTTAACTTCTGACGTCATCAGTCGCCTAGAACTTAGAACTATTAAACCTAACTAACCTAAAGACATCACACACATCCATGCAATGGTTTTCGTTATTGTAGTTTTACAGTCTGTCAAAATTCATCATCGATGTAATCATTACACACTTCGTGTAAGTCAGAAAAAAGCAATTTTACGACAGAAGTTACTGCCTGTCGACTGTACTCTGGCATCGAGCGGTATTTCTCAAACATCGTTCAGTAACAATTGCATTAATATATACAGGGTGTCGCAGGAGGAATAGTCAGCATTCAGGAATTTGACAGGAACGATCATTCGAAGCAAAGAAATCTAGCAAACATGGATTCTAAATTGCGTAGCTTGAAGGGTTGTGAGCACTTCATCTTCGATGCTGTGAAACAGATCTCTTCTTACTCTCTGATTTCCGTATTTTGGGAGGAGGTAATATGGACCAAAACGAGAAAAAAATGTATAGTAAATATGGGCACTAAAATGTGTACCTGAAGAGTTATAAGCACTTCTTCCTTAGAAGAAATGTCTCACGTAGCTTTTAAGGTAGGCATTTAAGAGGTCACATTTATTAGACTTTTTTGCTTCGAATAATCGTTCCTGTCATGTCCCTGAATACTAACCATTCCTCCTGGGATATCCGGTGTCAGTACGTTACATTTACAGCACAGTTTCCATATTCAACAGATATATTTTTATTTCATTTTTTCAAGGCGCCATAATTATTTTCAAAACAGGATGTCGACACACCATGACTTAAGCAAATGAGTTTATCCAAGTATTCTTAGCTTCTAATCCCTCCTCCTACAGGGAAGAGGACTGTGTTCCGGGGAACAGTTAAGTATTAAGCACTACATGACGTGGTGTTGTGGTCCAGTGCAGTAAACACCATTTGCTGAAATCATGATCTTGAAAAAATAGTCTCATTAAAATGTCGACTTATATAAGCAATCATAACAAATAAATTTCTCGTCGTTTGACTTAACCCTCTAAACCTATAAGCAAGACTATCCAATCTTGAGATTTCGGTAACATTTTTTTTTGTTTTGTTTGCTTGTTGAAGGCGGAAAAGAGGCAGCAGAAAAATTTCTCAGTTAACGATTCCTCTCACTTGAGAGATCCCGTAGATACAAGATTTCATAGCTGGTTATTTGTACCCTTTTTATACATTTAATTTAATGCGTCTCGTCTAACAGCACATGGTACAGATAATGAACACGACATAAAAGCTTACCGTGTGAGGGAAAAAAAAGATGAATCAACTTCTGTTCATGAATTTAAAGGGGGTGTATCACCACACACAGTAGGAATGTAAAATTACACTAATCTTTTCGTATCGAACGTGCCGACATACCCACTAAAGTTTGTACTCAGTTTGTTCATCGCTTCTGTGTGTGTGTGTGTGTGTGTGTGTGTGTGTGTGTGTGTGTCTGAGCTTTCGTGCGTGTATGCGATGCCATATTACATTACTCAAACTTGATTTTTGCTTCAGTAAAACGAGTGAGCGGAAAGAAATGTTAATGATTGTAATGGCACAAGGTAATCCTGGCTTATTACGCAGCGAGCGTACGATACAAAAGTTGAAATGTCTGAAAGACTCTTTTTGGGGTCTGTGGCCTAACCATTAGCTAAAACGATGCCACAGGCTTATCGAGTCACCAGTCTGCATGTGGAATAGCCATTTTCTCTATTTCTTCTCTTAATCCCCCATCTTTATTCCGTAGGCTACCTTACTGGATATACTGGACGGTACTTCTGGTACAACTGTCTGTTCCCTCTTCCCTTATCTACTAATGAATAGCACGTAGGAAGAATGATAGTTGGTAAAGTTCCATACGAGTTCTAGTTTGTGATTTTCTGCTCGCGACCATTTCGCTGGACTATGTGGGAGGAAGCGATATGTTACCCTACCCTTCCTGGAAAGTGCCCTCTCGGAATATCAATTGTAAACCTCTCGCTCGTGCCTATCGCCTCTCTACAACGTCTGCCAGTGGAGTTTCTTCTGCATATCGGGAATGCTCTCCCACCGAGTAAAACAATCACTTTATGAACCGCGCCACTCTTCGTTGGATCTTCTCTATTTGTTATATTAATGCTAGGTGATAAAGGGCCACAGACCTATGAACAGTACTGAAGAATCAGTCGAATGAGTGTTTTGTAAGCCATTTCTTTCGTGGATTAACTACATCTCCTTAATATTCTCCTAATGAATCTCAATCTCTCATCTGCTTTTTTCCTATTATTTGCTTTACGTGGCCATTCCACTCCACGTCGTCCCGGATTGATACTCCTAGGTATTTGACGGTAGTAACTGTTTACAGTGCTTTGTCACCGGTAGTGTAGTCGATCAGTAGTGGATCTCTTCGCTTGTTTTTGTGTAACATCTCATGTTGTGAAAGAGTGCTGAAGAGCGCATGTACAGGCAACTAAAATTGTGTACCAATCCGATTGTATGCCGTAGACACTAAGGAATACACATTTTGAAAAACAGTGACATCTGTGTCAAACAGAACTTCTGAATCTTCGTTACTGTTTTCATAATTTGTTGCCTGGAACTTTTTACACATACACAGTAGTCTCAGAACCTATTTCGACATTTCTGCGAACACGCTAAAAGCATATATTGAGAGGTTGAGGCAAAGTTGTCGCAATCACTCAATAATTAAATTAAGGAGAAAAGAGAAAAAATGGAAAAATGCTACATAACTTAGAAGATGCCGTTAAATCTACATCACCGGCCGTTCTGGCCGAGCGGTTCTAGGCGCTTCAGTCTGGAACCACGCGGCCGCTACGGTCGCAGGTTCGAATGCTGCCTCGGGCATGGATGTGTGTGACGTCCTTAGGTTAGTTAGGTTTAATAGTTCTAAGTTCTAGGGGACTGATGACCTCAGATGTTAAGTCCCATAGTGCTGAGAGCCATTTGAACCATTTTTTTGGCAGCTACATCGCAGAAAAACCACATTGTGCGAGCCAGATCTCAAGTGGTTGCTTCAGTGTTTACGCGCAATCGTCCGTGAATCACTGGAACTGTGCCACTTACCTTCAGTAATAGGGCATTTGATTCAGTTTTGGATGTTCTGAGGTGCGTTACTGCCTAGAAAGGTCTTTATGTTGATAAAGCTATACGAATATGTAATCCAGCTGCTGATGAAGACAAGTGCGCAGAACTGTGTAAAAGCATAAATCAGTCCTCGGTCCGAAACTTGGTTTAAACGCAACGGTGTTCTACCACATACGGTCCTGGTGAATGGATTATATCCCTCTATATAGCGACCTAAGAATCGGCTTACCAAGTTACTCTCTGAAGTATCTGCAATTTATAGGAGTAGCCAAACCAATTTGCAGATTAGCATTTGTCGCTTACATATGAAACGTCGAGGGTGAAACTTGGTATAAACGCGGGGAAATTCCAAATATTCGTATTATTAGTCTTGCAGCAGTTTCATGAACCATCGCTATGCTAGTATTATGCTCTTGTGTAAGGATTAAAAAAATTAAAAAAATAAACAAGGAAAACAAGGACATGGAGACCGACCACTTGAAACGGTGTGCTGGAATACGGGCTACGGAAATTGCAGGCGGTAGACAAGATGCATCGGCGGCCCTAGACTCACTGCTGCATAGACGAAGTGCGTCCCTTGAGGCCGGGCATTCAGTCTCAGCACTTCCTAAATTGCCTCGTGGCAGTTTTACTCCTAGTCAGCATCCCCATAGCCTTCTCTCTCTCTCTCTCTCTCTCTCTCTCTCTCACACACACACACACACACACACACACACAGAGAGAGAGAGAGAGAGAGAGAGAGAGAGAGCGAGCGTTGGGGGTTATATGTGTCATGGAAAAGCTATTCACAGAATCACTTAGAACGGTATAGGTAAATAGTGAAGACAAGACAGACTGAAAATCGAAATAGTAACATGAAATAGCTTTGAGCCTCCAACCGATGTTAAGTACACTCTATATGGGTTACGTTAACAACGATGTTGGGTACTTAATTACGTGTCTGTAAATAATGACTTATTTCAAACAATAAAGCCAAGAGTTTTTGTTTAGCTTCTGCTCATTTATGTGTTATGCAAAGATCGTACGAGCGTAGTTGTGTTGAGCATCTGGGAAACAATTTCAGATTGAAAAAAATCGCACGCTGCTTGTGAACTTGGTTGTGTTATGTATCACTGTATTAAGATACGCACAACACATTGGTATACTGATCAATAACTTGTTTTATTTTACGCTTCTAGTTCCTTAGAACTGAATTTAGGAGCAAATATCAATCGTCGTGGAGCGCGTAAGTACAGGTAATTATTGTCAGAAATGTTGTTAACAGATAAAATAAAATTTACACGAATCCTTTGCAGACGACACGGTGTTGGGTATCTACTGGCATAATCAACAATGTAACACTGGAATTTGCTTAAATTTTTTTCCAGGAATTTCCCGCCAGAACAGGAGTGACCCATGAGGAAATTCCTCAGTTTAGACTAGAAAGTGCGTGACTTAGTGCTAAGACTTTTTAAATTCTTGTGGTAGTTTATTGAAAACGGATGCAGCTGAATACTGCTCGACTTTCTGCACAAGAGACAAACAGGAGCGATCCAAATCCAGACAGTTTCTGCGCAGTATCAACTGAGTGAAAGCTGCATTATTGGGAATAAGCTCATATTGTTAACAACAAACGACATTAAACAAAAAATACATTTGAAGTCTGATGTAAGAATCCCCAGATTCGTGAACAGGCTTCGGCGAGAGGTTCGCGACCTTACACCACATATTACTCGAACTGCCCGTTTCTGAGCCATTTTTAACCAGAAAATTTACCCCAGAATATAATATCCTCTGCCATAAGCGGAAGGAAATAAGCAATGTAGGCTCGTATTCGTGTTGGACTATCACTTACTGCAGATACTGTTGTAACGGTAAATATAGCAGCACTCAGTTTTTGAGTGAGATTGTGAACATGAGCGTTCCATGTCAACTTACCATCTGCCTCAGTACCTAGGAATTTTGATTGTTCAGACTCACTAATCATATGCCCATTTTGTATAATCAGAATGTCATTTTTAGTTGAATTATTTGTTAGAAACTAAAAACTTACTCTTGCTGTAACTTAACATACTTTTTTTCTTCAAGTTGTGAACTTATGTCTTACCATTTGATTCAGTGCCTATTTTGCACTCAGCATTCTTCACTACCAAGCTAATGTCATCAGCAAACAGAAATATTTTAGGACCACCTGTCATATTCGAAGCCCCCTCTCTTCCCACTTAAGTGTGTCCCAGTCAGACTCTACGTCATAACTGTTCTCATTTCTGTGGAGAATGACCTTTCGCTGTCTGTTCTGGCAGTATGAGAGGAACAGTCTGTGAGCTACTCCTCTTTTTCCATAATGGTCCTACTTATGCAGTAATATTTTGCGATCAGTACAATGAAACTTTTTATTTAAAGCAAAGAAGACGCCTAACTTTCGCAACCTTTTGTTTAATCTGTCCTGTGCCTCACATAGAAAAGAGAATATAGCATTTTCAGTTGTTAAACCACTTCTGCCGCCAAAGTGTTTAACAGAAAATTATGTGAACTGAAATATCAATTACACTTATACCGCATATACAGTCTTTTCAATAACTTTAGCAAACACCACTGGCATAAAAATAGATCTAAAATTGTCTACGTTATCCTTTCCTCCTTCTTTTATGCAGTGTTCTCGCTGCAAAATACTGTAATCGTTCAGGAAATTGACCATTCCTAAACGAAAAATTACTTATGTGGCTCACTGTGTTAACAAATTCAGCACAATGATTTAGTGTTTTGGTAGATACCCTCATATCCATAGTTGTATTTAGTGTGTGTGTGTGTGTGTGTGTGTGTGTGTGTGTGTGTGTGTGACTGAGTGAGTGAGAGGAGGGGGGGCCGCGCCCCTGTGCTCACAAATTGCTTTTAGTGTTAAAATTTGAGCATCATTGTCTAAAAGCATTTACCCTTCCACAGTGGAATACCCGTCTAAAAATGAAGAATGAACAAAAATTGTCTATACTTGTGCTACTGTTGTCCTGGACCCTGGTTGGAAAGAGTACAGACTACGTCAGATGACATGAATTTAGGAGATCTTACAACATTCTTTTCTTTCCACAGTCACGTATAAAATTAATATTTTGTCTCCATATACAACTGGTTTTTGATACTCTGGCTTGAATAGAAATCTTGTGAAATCGAGTTAGGGGACCTATAGATTACTGATATTAAAAGTTTAGTTCCTGCAAAACATTAAAATGACCTGTTCAGTGCATTGCTTTGATACTTCAATAGATTCAAATGGAATACGGTCGTGCATGGCCACTCCCTCACTCCACAAAGAACTCCTTAAAAAATAGGCCACTAATCTCTATCTTGTCCTAGAAAACTTGTGAATTGTCACATTGTTTAAGTGGTGCCCTGATACACAATTAATGTCTGAGTCAACATCCACAAGCAGCTAATTAGCTTTATCCATAGTACCTCTTATATTTTGATGAAAAATGCTAATTCCTTAATTATTTAGATACCTGACAGTTTTACTTTTTATCAGGGAGACTTCCTTTCATCGATCAGTTTTACTGGAAATATTATAGGAAATACATCAGTAGGAATTCCTATAGCCTGTGTTGAAGATGCTTCCACCTGTCGGATACCAATGTGTTTCTGCCAGGAGACACATTTTGTCCTAGCTCAGCCCGTCAGGTTTTGTCCTGTCTGTAGGTGCGTCCACAATTTTCGATTTTTTTTATTTTGATCCAGTGATTAGATGCATTACTTGGCGCCACGCTACTTACCATAAGGGAAGGAGGTAATATTTTATGCGGTTTTGTTTCGGAGAAAACAGCATTCAAAATGGCCGGTGTACGGGACAAACGGTCGTTAATTCGGCGCGGTGATGCGATGCGGGTCTGGCTCAGTTACCTTCCCTCGCGAGCCATCGTGCTGCGCGTGAAGCTATAGAGACGGGCAATTTGTGACTACTCTTTCTCGCTTGTACGGTATTAGCTAAGATGTTTGCTGAATAATTGCCCTAGGTTCCACGAGAGGCTGGCGTGTCACCGGCAGTAACTATAGCAGGGACAGGGTCCATCACTGCCTATCCCAGAAAGCAAATATACGTGAGAGAGAATCCCTGCTCTACGAACATTGAAAGTGTGCGTCTTGGCACAAAGTGTTTGCAATGTAATCTGATTGTAGCAATATTATTTTCAGCAAATAATACTAACGTCTTCGCAATTTACTCATCCTTTTTTAATGTTATGCCTGGATTCCCCCTATCTGCAGTCGTAGTAATGACCTAAGCCAATTGTTTCATATCCTAAATTTACGCTTCGTTTGCACTATGGTAAAGGTACCTCACTGGCCCTTCCTTACTAATCGACGCAATTAATGTACAGATCTCATTAAGCTGTAAACTCGATATTGCATCACAGTTAGTGTGTCCGTCAAGAAAAATTTCGAATTTTACCTGAGAATGATTTAGAAAAGACTTACGACAACCTTCTGCCTCTCCCCCCCCCCCCCCCCCCCGCCCATTTCTTTCTCTCTCTCTCTCTGCCCCCCTCGCCCCTCCCCTCACACACTAACGGAAACGTGTGCAGAACTATATTACTGTATTAATGGAACATTGACGAACCTACAGTGATTACATGCGATCACGTCTGTTAGAAGATTTCTTTAACATACTGCATTAGATCTACATCTACATGAGTACTCCGCAGTTCACACTTAATTGCTTGGCAGAGGGTTCATAGAACCACTTTCACACTATTTCTCTATTGTTCCACATTCGAACAGCACGTGGAAAAACGAAAAGCTAAATCTTTTCATGTGAGCTCTGATTTATCATATTTTCTTATGATGATCATTTCTCCTCAGGTAAGTGGGAGTCAACAAAATATTTTCGCATTTGGAGAAGAAATTCAAATTTCGTGAAACGACCTCGCCACATCGAAAACCTACGTTGGTTTAATGATTGCAACCCCAACTCGCATATAATATCCGTGACACTCTCTCCTCTGATTCGCGATAACACGAAACAAGTTGGCTTTGTTTACATTTTCTCGATCCTATCTGGGAAGGATCCCATACCGCGCAGAAGTACTCCAGAAGAGGACAGACAAGCGAGGTGTACTCAGTCCCTTTAGTAAACCTGTTGCAACTTCTTAGTATTCTGGTAACAAACCGCAGTCTTTGGTTAGCCCTCCCACAATACTATATATGTTATCGTTCCAGTTTAAGATTAAGTTTATACATTATGGATACTTTAGCACCCGTGACTGTTAATTGAAGGTAAATACATAAAACTGCAACCAGCCACTTTTTTGAATACTTATTTATTATTCCATGAACCGGTTTTTGAACCTTTTCAGGCTCATTTTCAGATGGTTTTCTGGAAGTTACGTATGTGTTTCTAGCGTAATGCTGTGTGCTGGCTTGCAACATTATAGGCGGCTTTTTTCGGTTAGTGTCCATCTGTTTGCTTCCATTTTGATGGACAGTTGGTACGTCACTCCACACACTTTCAGACAATCTGTATGTATTTACACTGTGATAGCCAAAATTTTGCCAGCATCCAGCATGTGCTATACAACTGTTCCTTGTCATAAATATCTTGACGCAAGATTACTGAAGTGCGTGGGAGCCATTTGAACGTGGACTGACAGGGAACACAATTGTTAGTGCCGCTACAAAGTAGCTTCCGCCGTGCGTTTTACAGAGGCAACATAGTGTACAAGGGAAGGCGGGAGTGGTCAGACATATTAGCGTCATCGGAGGGTGTATAATAGGTGGTGAAAAAGTCAGCTGGCAGATATTCATAACATTTATGAATATCTCACAAGAAACGACTTGGAATGTTGATAAATCGGTTTTTAGTAGGGAATCTGCAAATTATCTTCTATCTCATATGTATCACTCCCGTGGATGACAGAAACAAATCATGCAGAGGCATATAAGATGTCATTTTCCTGTTTCGTATCCCACAGCGAAATGAGGAGAAACTCTAATAGCCTGTATTGTACAGCAAAAGTTAGTGTCACACCCTTCAGCGATTTGAGAACTATAGACGTAGACGTAGGCTGAAATATCGCCAATTCTAATTCGACGTTAAACAGAACTTGGTTTCTTTATTACCATTTTGCATATTATGAATCGTAGTTAACGTTTTCGGTATTTTGAAATAATACATCAATAAGTGGGTTGGAGTTATGCAAATAAATCAATTTATTGTCGAATTTTAATTCAGATCATTAATGGAAATTCGAAATCGATCCTTATCGAAAACTGCCTATGTTTTAACCCTGTCATAGCCCGCGAGATGAGGACCGTCATATCAAAAGTTTTTCTAAACGTGATCTGTTAGCTGAAAGGAGCTGCGTCAGAACACGTGGTTCCCAACGCCGTAACGCACCCGTGATTTGTTTTCGGTAGTGCTGGTGACGAGAAGTGGGTCAAGTGTTGCCAGACGAGGCGGAAGCGTAGTAACTGTTGCTAGGCAGCAGCCGTGGCCAGGCGCGGGGGCCATCTTCGAGCGGGTGGCAGTTGGGATGGCGCATCGATTGTAGCGCCTGCCGCGGTAGCCGACAGCGCATGCGCACCACGCGCTGATACGTCTGCCATGGCGCTTCCTCGTAAACGAGTACCGCCGATACAGTTTCTGGTTCCTGTAAGTTGTTTGTAGTACCACTAAGGTGCTTTTGCGTAGCATATTTTCTCCAACATTGTGCCCTTCCGTGAAATTATTGCTCCTTTTTTTTCACTTTCATTGTGCAGGCCTGTTAACTGTGCGTGCTCTGGTGTACAGATTTGACTACTCTTTGCCCCCAGTTTTTAACGATACCTATTTCCAGAAGGGAGGAGAGCAAGCAGCAGTCCATCGTAATCGGAATCACACGTAACAGTACGTACTGCCAGCATGGTAACAGCTACAAAGAAATATCTTTTGCCATTAGCCTTTTTTTTCTTCCTGAAAAACGTCTTAGGTATGTAAAACATTTGTACTGTTGAAAGTAACAATATTCAAAACTCTTTATATCCAAACGAAAAAAATTGAGTAGTAATGCTCTGCCTTTTTGAAGTTTAGAAAATTATCCCGAAAAGATAGAGTAATTTTGAAACTGAATACAATAAACAAAAAAAATCGTTATATCTCCCCTGAACTAAATTTTGTGATAGTTAAATAATTGTCACATTCCAGAGCACCAAATTGAACACTGAAATTATCACGTAACGTTAATATTTTTGACGCATTTCTTATAACTTGCTTGACACATCTTCCTTTTGGAATGACTTTCTTCATAGTTTGTAATTGCTGGATTTTAAAACAGCCTCCTCATGAACATGTAGTAATTAGTTTTAACAAAGCACATCTGTAGAAAGATACAGCTTGCCAAATGGACACAAAACATGCATAGTAGAATGTTAAGGCAGCTTCAAAGAGGACGTGCTTCATGAAACTCCTTGGTCAGATAATAAATATGAAGTTATCTATGAAAAATGCATCTTTATGTCATAACTGGTAAGCGTCGTAGTTGAGATTATCTTGTCTTGAAACACAAACGCTGCCTTCATTCTTTTTGCATCTACCTTTCCGTTACATTTCGGGTATGGATACAAAGTACAAAATGATAGATAAAATTATAGAAGCTGATGATGGATTTATTAAAATGCGGGGTGTTATCCTCAGCTGCTCTCCTTACACATAGGCTGCGACATACAGTTCTCTAATACACTAAAGGAGTTTAGGATTAAATCCTTTTTTAAGTCTTCCACTACAAAGCCTTAGCACCATTTTTAACAAGACTGTTTTCCACGGAAAGCTTAATAGTTCGACGATACGAGACTTATGTCTCAATGATTAAATCTGTGATGCTATAGGCCATTGGTACTCCAATGACCACGTAACCCGTCTCGTGAAATCTCTTGCGATTCGTTCATAGGAACAGCGCTTGATGGTAAACTATTGAGACAATGGATCTGTGTGCGGGAAGGCTCAAATGGCTCTGAGCACTATGGGACAACATCTGTGGTCATCAGTCCCCTAGAACTTAGAACTACTTAAACCTAACTAACCTAAGGACATCACACACATCCATGCCCGAGACAGGATTCGAACCTGCGACCGTAGCAGTCGCGCGGTGTGCGGGAAGGAAAGAGGACTAAAATCACACATAAATACCCAAGTATCTTCTCTGTGGTTTTTATGTGAATAACCTGGGGGCGAACGTAGAGATGGTTTCTTTGAAAAAACCGCCACCTATGTCCTTCTCCGTCCTTGTCCAACTGCCCATTACCTCCGTGTCTGTTGACGCCGATTGCGACAAGACGTTTAAATATTATTTACTGTTCGCTGAATTTTGGAAGAAGCGCAAACTATATTAAAGAAAATGTGGAAACCAATCACATTCGCCCTCATCTGAAATTACGCTAGAGGATAAGATATTTCGAACGCCAAAAACGCAATAAAATATTTAGCATGATTCATATTCAGCGTAAGATGCATATTGAGAGCAAAATAAAGCCTTGGTTCAGACATGCTTATATCTTAAATTATGGAATAAAAACATAGTTGAAAAATAAAAAAAAAGTTTACGAAGCTCCAAAATAATGAAGGATAGGACCAACAACTTAGGTATTAATATTTACTTTCTTCCAGTAACCACCATAGTTGCGATAATAGTCATTTCTTTGTGGCGACTAGTTTCAGACCATCACGTTCATTTTCAAACTATAGCCTTAAACGTAACTGTAATCATTCAGCCCATCAATGTACGTGATCGTCCGAAACTAGTCGCAACGAAGAAATTACTATTATCGCAACTGTGACGAATATTGGAAGAGAAAAAGAAGCAGATTAACTATGTTTTAACTGTTTGCTTGTTCAGTACAGTACCAAATTCAGGTTATGTTCTTGTGTACAAGTTCTTAGGGATGCCACGAGGCAAAGCTGCAAAGCCGACATGCCTGTAGGAATGATACGAGGCTCTTATAGGAAAACTAAAAGATATCTTTGGTAAAAAGAAAAGCCTTTGTACGAACATCCAAAGTTTCAATAGACAAGATTGAAAGTTGGAGGGAGTAGTAGATTACTGTTTAACGCCCCGTCGACAACGAGATCATTAGAGACGGTTGAAAAGTTGAACGAATACGCACAAGGACTACGCGAAGAAAAGAAATTGGGAGGTAGTATTGTGGGAAGAGAAGAAGTGAATGAAAATTAGGTGAGTAATGCCATATAACAAGAAATTGTAACGGCACGCATCAGCTGACGCCGGTAGAAGCAACCGTCCTCTTATGTTTCTTTTAGATCTGAAGATTGCTTAATTCAGCCGAGACTAATCTTGTTATGACAAGACTGGCAGAGTGCTGAAATATCTATGTTGAAATTCCTTAGATTTATTAAAATTCAGCTGTGTTACTGAAACTTCAGATTAATAGCGGAAGAAAGGAAAGAGTTGTAGAAGTCAGTTACAGTAACGAAGAAACACACGAGGCAATACTGGCCCCTATGATGTACGTTGGAAGAGAGTGACGAAAGATAAACCCACTTTTACAGTATTCGCAGGTTTCGGAGAAAGCTTTTAACAATGTTGTCTGGCGTATACTCCTTAAAATTCTGAAGTTATCAGGGATGAAATAAAAGTATAGGAAGCGAAATATTACCTGCTACTTGTGCATAAAGCAGACTGCAGAGATAAGTCTAAGGAGCTCCTCCTAAATTGCAAGAAATTTTTCATTTCTCGTCCTTGTTCCTATGTTTTCCTCTCCTCCACAGCCTGTTAAAAAATCCTGAGCTTTATTGTGACTTGGGCTTTCATGAGTGAAGCTTCACGCAGCTGGTTAGGTGTGTAAGGACATATGCTTTATAGAATTTGTTTTCTTTAAAATTGGGATTTGCGTATGAACCGGGACTCAGCATAGCAAATGACCTCCAGACCATTTTCATTTTTTTTCTCCAGAATTAGCTGCCGTTGCATTACCACAGAGATGAGATCATTGTGGCTTTACTAGGGCTAATTTTTATCTCAAGTTTGACGCTTGTCGTTTCAGATTCTTTCTTAGTCAAAGTGTTCCTGGAGTTTAAATCAACAATGTAATATCATTTGAGAAGTGACACAACTTTGCAGCATTCAGTTTACAGATCTGTTAGCGAGCATATTTGTGTGTGTGTGTGTGTGTGTGTGTGTGTGTGCGTTCGTTTGCCCATTGAACGTAATTTAATATTCATTAGTAGTTCCATGATATCAAGCAAGCTCTTCGGATGCCAAATAACGTTTAGTGTAGAGATTCATCCTCAGCTTCGGTTCAGAGAACCAACTATTTACGCTACCAGAAATAGTCTAATAGTAATGTACTAATGCATGATAGTCATTTAAAGTCCCATTTCTCTTGCAGATAGTTTTCTGTTGTGTGCTATCCCGAATAACTAATTCAAAGTTTACGAACAACTGTGGCAACCATTGCCATTCTAGCGAAAACACGTGAAGGTGACAAAAGGTAACTACCAAAAAAATAGTTGTAAATTGATACGCATCAGTCACTAATAAAATACGATATAACTCTTCGTAATGGAAGTTAAATTTCGCGAACATTGATGTGATTATACTTGTGAGCTGTCAGAAAGAAACTAATTATCTCCGTTTCAGCAAACCAGAAATATCGGTTAGAGAGCATAAAGAAAACGCCACATTCATCTGTTTGCAAAAAAGTTTTGATTCAGATTCTAACTGAATAAGACGTTAAGATCAAATATTTTAATTCTGACTACTGGTATTAACCATTTTTCGCACACTTATGAAAACATAACACGTAGGCCGGCCGCGGCTTGTCTAGCGGTTCTGGCGCTGCAGTCCGGAACCGCGGGACTGCTACGGTCGCAGGTTCGAATCCTGCCTCGGGCATGGGTGTGTGTGATGTCCTTAGGTTAGTTAGGTTTAAGTAGTTCTAAGTTCTAGGGGACTTATGACCTAAGATGTTGAGCCCCATAGTGCTCAGAGCCATTTGAACCATAACACGTAGTATCTTCTCATGAATCAGTTTGAACAATTTGTATTGATTCCAGATCGCCGTTATTTATGACCAAGCTTCTCAGTCCGCTCACTAATTCATTATTTTAGCTAAATAAGTAAGGAAATGTGTTGAGTAAAAGACTGTTTTCACAGATGGCACGAACCCAGATAACACTCTTACTTCCCGTAAGTATACCAGTGGAAGACATAGAAAACACTTTTTATCACAACCACCATCTAAAATTACTTATCAGTGCTGTATTGGCTTAAATTTCAAGTAGTATGAGGAGCATTGATGTAACAGAAAGTGAAATTGGTCTAACCATTATGACATCAGTAGCTGAGCTTAAAGTTAAAATATGTTAATGTGTAATACGAGGGTTATTCGACGAAAGGTGTATTTATTTCGTAGTGGTAAAGGTGTAAGTTAAATGTTTTGAAATTACTGTTCAGCCTTTCTTGTAATTGGTGGTAACGTATTTGCCTTTGATGTAACAGTGGGCAAAGACGACGTCAGCATTGCTAGTGAAACCGCTGATAACAACTGTGGTATTAAGAGTTGGTTGGAGGAACGGATACAGCGGCGTTCAAACGAAGTCACGATTCTGGTCGAAACCGGTTAAGCTTTAGGAGGGCGGTTATAAGACCACGTGGTAGCAGTCAATTTGAAAGTTGCCGTAAAGCGGAATGGAGAATTTACGATGCACTCAGCTCGCTCATTAACAGACATGGTTTCAGTTGCCATGGAAGAAGCTACTTTTCCAGTGACGACTTGAAAGACACAGAGCTGCGTAGTCGTGAAATAGTAATTTCGCTCCACTGTACTTTTTCGATAGGATCCTAATTTTGCAGCACACGTCGTACTTTTTTACTTCCACCGAAAAAAACTGAACTTATTTTAACGTAACGCGTAAGTTCGGGAAATTCATAAGAGCGCAACTACTGCGCAGATGCGTCATTTAACACGAAGAAATTCAAAAGAGTAATACAGACTGTCCCACGAGGAATGGTCAGTATTCAGGGATATGAGAGGAACACTCATCTGAAGCCAAAAACTTCGTATAGATATTTACAATATTCGGAATGATTTCCGAGATAGAAAACGTTTTGTGTACATTTGTTTTTGCGTTTGTGCCGCTCACGAATATACCTTAATCCGCCCAGCCTCTGTGATGGTTTGTTCCACCCCACCTACATCGTCGCTTTTAGCCTCTTTGCTCGGGGTTTCTTTCTGCCATTAAACAAGCCTATTGAATCCGCAGTTGTCCATGACGTGTTGTGAAATAGTGGAAGGGGTCGAGACTGCATCAGAGAGAAGCATCGGTTAACTGTGTTTGAACACGCGCTGGCTAAAATGGCACACATTTACACTAACGAAGAAAATGCAGATATGGTGTTTGTTTACAGCTTCTGCGGTTGTGCTCCCACTACTGTTGAATAATATCGTCGGCGTTTCCCGACAAGTCGAATTGCTAATGTTAGTGTTTACCAGAGTTTTCAGCACATTGCGTGAAAGACGTATTCTTCAAAGTTCCCATTTTTTTCTGAACGTGTAGTTCCAGAAACTGTGGAGAAACAGCAACACAGCCGGCCGAAGTGGCCGTGCGGTTAAAGGCGCTGCAGTCTGGAACCGCAAGACCGCTACGGTCGCAGGTTCGAATCCTGCCTCGGGCATGGATGTTTGTGATGTCCTTAGGTTAGTTAGGTTTAACTAGTTCTAAGTTCTAGGGGATTAATGACCTCAGCAGTTGAGTCCCATAGTGCTCAGAGCCATTTGAACCAAACAGCAACACAGTTGCAATGATGCAGGGTAGTTCTAAAACCAGCACACAGCGACTTTCTTCACGTAGCAGTGTCCAACGGATACGTGTATAGCGAACATAAAATACGGAAAACTTGTACACATTTCACATAGAGCGTGTTCCAAATCTTCACATTGGCGACAAAGCCACACGACTCGAATTTTGTCACTTCTTAAATAACAGTTCTTCCATTAATACTGTCTACTGATGCAGCCACGTTTACATGGCATGGAAACAACACAGTTGATAGTAATTATAACAACTGATGGTCGCCGGAAAATCCACGCGCTATAATGGAAACGATTTTCAGGTTTTATTTTAGATCAACGTTTGGTGCAAGATGATCGTTAACATGTTGATAGATCCATTCATTGTAAAAGGGCGAATGACGGGACAGAATTACTTGCATTTTTGTTTCGAAAATTCGTTTGTTGAATATCCTGAGGACGTTAGCTGAGTCATGCGAGCTAGCATGTAGTCCCAGCGTGACGGAGCCCGTCCATATTTTACCAGATATGTGAGGGAATGGAACATCTTACCAGCGCTTACCCTAATCGTTGGACTGGTTGTGGTAGTACAATTTACTGGCCATCAATATCGCCAGACCTTACGCCATGGGGCTAGCTGAAGACTTAGGTGCACACAAACGAAAGTTGAACACGCGAGATGAACTGCTTGGTCGCATAATGAACGCTACTGCCATTATTAGAGGACGTGCAGAGTTATTCAGACAAGCAATACTACATGTTCTCAAAGAATGCACAAATACTTTGAAGTTCACGGTGGGATATTCGAACATTTATTGTGAACTGTGCAACAGCTGTAATGTGATGTGTACGATAATGGTTACAAATACGTATGTTCCAAATGAGACTTTGTAAAAGGCACGTTGTAATGTTTACTAAGTATTCTACATGTGTACACTTGACTATATATTGGTTAATACAGAAAATAACAATGTTGATTAAATGAGTTGTATCTCGGAAGCCATACGGAATAGGGCATATATCCATATGAAGTTTTATGCTTCAATCAATTGTTCCTACCATATCCCTGAGTATTGAGAATTCCTCCTGGGACACCATGCGTACCTCTGTTGTATGTTTTTCTAGTTCGTTGCATTTGTGTTTTTGACAGGTCTGAAGATGTTCGTCGCTGTATGAAATTATGTATACTGTAAATGAAGTTGACTGAAAATTAAATAATTGAACTGTGGAATAAGATAAAAAAGAGTGGAGGCTTATGTAGCGGATAAGATTTTGGAAATAGTAGTCTGTATGTAAATTTTATTACCTCCTACTTATACGTCGGTAGTCATCCAACCATTACATTTCGGAGGATTTGCTGGACTAAAATATATAGTAATACTTGGGCCATCAATACTCGTAGTTGCCCCGAACCAAATGTTAGCCTTCTGTCGTGAGAAATGTTAGCCTTCTCTCGTGATCGGTGCCTGATACTCTGAGGTTGACCTGTGTTGTTGATCAATTGTGCAGAAAACTGATTTCCTCACTGGAGGCTAATCGCATGACCTTATTATACGAAGCACAAGCACAGCCACAGGAATTCTGGAATACTGCTGCCGTGCATACACGAACCGTTACGTGGCAGCGAACTTGAGGACTCAGTTCTGTGTGATACCTGTTGACAGTACCATTTCCGATATTACCACGAAGATGGTATTAAATGTAATAGCCTTGTTATTTCGCATGTATCAAGTTACGTTTCACAGTAGGTATCGTTACGAAAGTCGCTAGCAGATAAAAAAGAATGTGTGCCGAACCGGTACGCGAACCTGAAAAATTTCCTCTTGCGCGAGCACTGTTCTTACCGGCTGAGCTGTCAGGCATATTCTGCTTCAAATGAAAGATTCATTTTGAATTCATCATTTTGACTGGTTGCTTTGACACGTGTTAACTCTAGAATTCATCGCCACCAAACGTGTCCACGAGCTTTCACTGAAAGAAAAATGGAACGGATTATGTCATGGATGTATTTGAATTACATGTTCTTTGTGAAATGTTTTAAAGCCATTGCACTGCATCTACTGTCGTAAGATATCTCTTCGTTTTGTAGCCTGCAGATATGCTTATCACTGAGAATGGGATAAATTCTGTAAAGCACGTTTAGTTCGCGAAAAAACTGTTCACAAAACTTTAGTACTTCACTTGTTCCTAAAGGAATTCTGTTGAAAAGAGGACTTCGTTGCAAGTAATAAGAGTGTTGGCTACCTGGCTGTGTTTAGAACTTTCAGAAATCTTTCTTGAGGGCACGCAGCGGTATGTTGTGATATGCATAACCATCGTCGCAAACACTGCTGAATAAAAAACATGAAATCGTGGACGTGTCGATTCGTATGTCTTGGTCATTTGCTTCTATAGTGCATACGAGCCTTCACTGAAAGGAAAACAAGCGACTCGTTTTTAGGGGCAATAATAACCTCATGAAAAATGTATGGCGATTGTCAGAGGTGCTAAATTATTCTTCAGAGCGTGGGTGGCCTCTTCATACCAGGAATTGTTCACATGTCCTGAGAGGTCGTTTCCTGCGACGATGGAATAAGATTGCGTATTACCGTTCTTAAATAGAAAAGAATTTCCCCCAGAAGATACAAAGTTTAGATCGATCCTGTCGGAACTGTTTCACATAACTCGCGCTTCAAACACGCGGTCAACCAACAGATTTATTTCGCCTATGAAGGATTATGCTTCAAAAGAGGATGCTCCTTGCTTGACTAGAACAGAATACACATTCGAACTTGTCTGATTATTCATAATAATTCTATTTAATAACAACGATCTTACCTATACAGAACTGGAGTCACGGTGTCAGGCAGAATCTGAAAAATGATCTCACTTCGAATTTGCGGGTAAAAGGTGACGAAGCAGCATTAAGGTCATCACATAATATATTCAGATTTAAAGCAACAACTGTACTGCCTGCCTTTACGAGTTCCTAAATTTTTTTTAGTCTTCACATTTCTTCTTTTGAGGCGTAAAGAAAGAAAGTTAGGGATGTTATTATCGTAGCGACTGATTTTACAGCTCTGTTCGGATTGATGAATGTATTGTTCAAATCTCCTGTGGTAAAGGAGACACGTTTCCAGACAACATAGTTATTTCCCATTGTGCACCAAACAAGAAAAGCCTATAACTGCCAAGACACTGTGAAAATGTGTATTACTGTTCCACTTTGTATTGCGACATTGATCCAGATTCAGCAGTTTATGAACGTTAAACCGTCAGGACTGTAATAAACACGCTAGTGCGTGCTGTGGCAACGAACACGATTTTACCCGTAATGTACCTGTTGAGATCTTGGAAGTGGCAGTGCGCCAGTAGTGAGGTTCCATTAAATCCACTCGTAGCACTTCCCGTGTGGGGCCATTTAATGCGACTGGGGCATGGTCGTCTAAAATCTCTAGTATTTGGCTGTCTCTCGTAATGGCCGTTGGGATATCTGTCCTGAAACATCAGTTTCTACAGCTAGGTATACTAGCTCGTCAGTTCAAAGTAACATGAGGGTTACGTATTCAGCGAAGTTGTCATGTGATAAATGTAGAACAGTGTTGCATATGATATTTTCATAGAACTCTTGGCGTTAATTTTCCCCTCTTCCCGTTTGTAGGCTGTTTACATCATCTACCTTGTGCAATATCTTTTCGCATAAATAATTGCCACTTCAGACATTCTCTGTCGCTGCATTGTTTAGTGAACAGAAGACATGAAGATGATGCGATATGTGGCGAACTGTGTTTATGTTTTATAGCTTTTTGAAGGTTCAAAATGGTTCAAATGGCTCTGAGCGCTATGTGACTTAACTTCTGAGGTCATCAGTCCCCTAGAACTTAGAACTACTTCAATCTAACTAACCTAAGGACATCACACACACCCATGCCCGAGGTAGGATTCGAACCTGTGACCGTAGCGGTCTCGCGGTTCCAGGCTGTAGCGCCTAGAATCGCTCGGCCAATCCAGCCGGCAGCTTTTTGAAGGACACGATTGTTCCCTGAGAAAGAGTGAACATCGAACATTTCTCTGCACGATTTTTGCTACACCATCGTTGTATCACTCCCGGTGGAGAAGATGGTAAGGGTGGATCAGTATCCACTTGGTCCCCCGATAGTAAATATTCGTATAAAAAAGTATTAACTTTGTTCGCAACAGAACTTCAAATGGAATTACAGAGGAATGTTAGTGCCAGACTGTTTCTTCCGAACAGAAACAGTGGGTGTAAGTTTAGATAAGACAACATATGACATGACGTTGATTGTAGCAGACCAAACTAATGACTTGTGATGGTTCCTCGGTGTTGAACCGTTTGTCCTTATTATGTCTTGCGGTTTGCAACTCATGTACCTCAGTGAAAATCTGAAAAGTAATACTTGCATCACAACCATAGTTTGGTGCATTTGTAGCAAATATTGCCTTAGAATATTTGTTTCCTACAGATTCAACAGATTCTCTCAGTTACTGAACATCATACATCTTATCACCAATTGGTGCTTTTGCCTATGACTTGTATTCATGTACCGGGTGATCAAAAAGTCAGTATAAATTTGAAAACTTACAAAACCACGGAATAATGTAGATAGAGACGTAAAAATTGACACACATGCTTCGAATGAGATGGGGTTTTATTAGAACAAAAAAAAACGAAAGTTCAAAAAATGTCAGACCGATCGCGCTGGACAGCAAAACTGCTACCGTGACGGGTGAGAGGTACGCCGATATGTTACAGAATCGCATCATCCCCAGCCTGGCTGATAAACATCTGCTGGAACGTACGATTTTTATGCAAGCTGGCGCTCCACCCCATATTGCTAGACGCGTGAAAGATCTCTTGCGCGCGTCGTTTGGTGATGATCGTGTGCTCAGCCGCTACTTTCGTCATGCTTGGCCTCCCAGGTCCCCAGACCTCAGTCCGTGCGATTATTGGCTTTGGGGTTACCTGAAGTCGCAAGTGTATCGTGATCGACCGACATCTCTAGGGGTGCTGAAAGACAACATCCGACGCCAATGCCTCACCATAACTACGGACATGCTTTACAGTGCTGTTCACAACATTATTCCTCGACTACAGCTATAGTTGAGGAATGATGGTGGACATATTGAGCATTTCCTGTAAAGAACATCATCTTTGCTTTGTCTTACTTTGTTATGCTAATTATTGCTATTCTGATCAGATGAAGCGCCACCGTGGGACATTTTTTGAACTTTCGTTTTTTTTTTTTTTTTTGGTTCTAATAAAACCCCATGTCATTCCAAGCATGTGTGTCAATTTGTACCTCTCTATCTACATTATTCCGTGATTTATTCAGTTTTCAAATTTACTCTGACTTTTTGATCACCCTGTATATGAAGATATTGTGGTCCAGGTGTTGGTCTATCAGTTGGTCGCTGAATTTAATGCGAGAGATATCGCAGGAAACGCTTTGTGTGTGTGTGTGTGTGTGTGTGTGTGTGTGTGTGTGCCCGCATCTCGTGGTCGTGCGGTAGCGTTCTCGCTTCCCACGCCCGGGTTCCCGGGTTCGATTCCCGGCGGGGTCAGGGATTTTCTCTGCCTCGTGATGGCTGGGTGTTGTGTGCTGTCCTTAAGTTAGTTAGGTTTAAGTAGTTCTAAGTTCTAGGGGACTTATGACCATAGCAGTTGAGTCCCATAGTGCTCAGAGCCATTTGAACCATTTGTGTGTGTGTGTGTGTGTGTGTGTGTGTGTGTCATGAAGCAACCCGGTAGGTTGTACGTGACAAGAAAATGAGAGCTCGGATTTATCGGCCTGTCCATGAAGAATGTCCAGTACTCAGTGGTTCGTTGCTCAGAATATGAGCTTTGTGCCAGCTAAATGTTGATGATCTGGTACCAGTTATGTGAAACGCTAGAAGTGTAGCTAGGGCAGAGTGCAGAAGACTGTGGCGGCTGTGTGGAGCGGCCAGGGCGGAGGCAGGCGCTGAGTAAGGCGCGGCGTATCAGACGCGCGTATCTGGTTTCAGGCACTCAGCTTCCGCGCCGCGACCACGCACAACGCGGAACGACACGCCACGCCGCGCAGGCTCTGTGCTTCCCACGAACACCGTCCTCTACATTTCGCGACCACCACTGCCTACTTCGACGGGGCGGTTGCCACTTATTTCCTTGCAAATAATACCGTGGCGGTAGCCATTTCTTGTGTTCTATCGTGGTCTTCGGTCGGAAGACTGGCTTGATGTAGCTCTCCGCTATAGCCTTCTGTCAGGCCTCATCATCATCATCATCATCAAGGTTCAAAAAATAGCTCTGAGCACTATGGGACTTAACATCTGAGGTCATCATTCTCCTAGAACTTAGAACTACTTAAACCTAAGTAACCTAAGGACATCACACACATCCATGCCCGAGGCAGGATTCGAACCTGCGACCGTAGCGGTCGCGCGGTTCCAGACTGTAGCGCCTAGAAACGCTCGGCCACTCCGGCCGGCTCATCGTCAAGGATTACGCCTTTTGGCCTGTTTCGCCTCAAAATTGTTTACGCCATCACGCCAGCTTTTAACATTCCTCTTTCCTGTTGGATTACATAGTACGACAGTTTTAGATATCCTAAATTATAGTTGTAATGCGTTCACCCTTCAGTTCTTGTCTAAAATTGGTGTTTCTTTTATGGTCCTGTAATGATATCCCGCTACGAAACGGAAAACATCGTCTCTCATGATGCAACGTTCGCACCATACAGCAGCAAAGGGATTGTTTTTTTGTGTTAAATTTAATTAATGTTTCCTTCCGGGTGTTTTGTTGTAATATACATTGTATGGTGTCACAGAAATGTCTGAAAATGGCTAATTTTAACTACATAATCTGACTTGGAAAATTTAAAATTGCTCCCGAGATATTTAAACCGTCTTACTTGTTCAATTATTTGTTCATCGATAACTGTTCTGGCTCTTATGGGCTACAGTCCTCGAAATGCCACGTCTTTTGATTTATTTGTGGACATTTTCATTCCTTATATAGCTGCAGTGTGACGCGACTTAAATGTGAGAATGTCTTTTTAGTTTGTAATGCCTTTTAACTTGCAGCACTAACATATCTAGCAAACTATCTGAATTTTGATGGCGCATGTTGAACAGAATGTTTCTTAGGTTGTATGTAGCGGCTGCGCGTGATCAATTCGACAGGCCTTTGAGAATTCTGGCGTGGAGTGGTTCATGTTTGTGTTGTGCTCTGAGGAAGGAAATATTTGTTTGTGGATCCGAGCACTGTACTTTTGCAGATATGTAAAGCGTACTCACAGGTCACACCCCCTAGCTTCTGTGCAGTAAAAAGTATGCTGAATGAGTGTGGCCTTGTCTTTAAATTGTACCGCAACTTTTCTTATATATTGAATATTTTAAAATAATGTTTGCCGTATATGTTTCTAGCAGTTGTTTTGGTCTAATAATTGTACTGCTGTATGTCTTGAAGAAATTTGAACTTAGTGCAGACTTACCTGTGGATCTTGTGGACGCACTGGTGGATCACATTTTGCTACTTAAATCCCACTGTTTCGATATTCTTGAGCTCACTTGCAAAGAATACTCTTTGGTTTGACAGAAGCAAATGGGATTACACAAAGATTTAAAAATGGAAAGTCAGGTATATAATGGTATTATAGCTTCATGATTTCGCATCCTGAATTTGCTGTGTGCCAACCAAAAATTATAAGGTAGGATCAAAAAGGGCCATTATCGAATGAGTTCAAACATGAAAAACATGCTGTTATTCTTTTCTTGGTTGCTAAGGACAGACATCAAAAGGCATCCATCGGAGGATGATGATTGTGTGTGGGGCAACATGTCCATCGAAAACCACCGCTGTGAAATGGTGCGGTGTGGCCGAGCGGTTCTAGGCGCTACAGTCTGGAACCGCGCGACCGCTACGGTCGCAGGTTCGAGTCCTGCTTCGGGCATGGATGTGTGTGATGTCCTTAGGTTAGTTAGGGTTAAGTAGTTCTAAGTTCTAGGGGACTGATGACCTCAGGAGTTAAGTCCCATAGTGCTCAGAGCCATTTGAACCATTTTTTGAAATGGTGCGCCAAGTTCCTTGTTGGTCGCGTTTCGACATGTGACGCTTGTCGATATGGGAGACCAGCCTCATCCATTACGGGCAAGTGGGAGACACTCGAGCACCCACCCATTAGTCTTGATCTTTCCCCAAGCGACTGCATGCATTCGGTCCCTTAAAAAAGGCCTTGAAGTGTCATCTGTTCGTCGGACGAAGATGTGCAGCAGGCAGTTACAGACTTCCCCACGCAGCAGGACACGGCGTTTTGCCAAACGGGTATCTTCAACCTGGGATGATTGTCTCAGTGGGCGAGGCGATTTTGCCTGATTTTCATACCGATTGTGGCCTTCAAGCGGAAACTTTTTGTCTGCCCCATATATTTTGGCAGCTTCAACGAACAAGCTGCGTTGAAAATTCTTTCGGGTTTAGTGGACAAACTGGGCTTCCACGTTATGCGGATGTTCAGGATGGACAATACTAGCCTGTTCACTGTACACGAACCTCAAAAGGCCATGAAAGTTTCTTCGGGTTTAGTGGACAAACTGGGTTTTCACGTTATGCGGATATTCGGGATGGACAAGACTAGCCTGTTCACTGTACAGCAACCTCAAAAGGTCATTGCACAATGGGGAAAGCATCAAGTGGGGGCTGTAACTAGTGCACAAAGGGGTCTGTTGTTTCTGTGCTTCTGTCGCGTATGTGCTTGCAGTACTATTATTTAAGAGAAAATAATACCAGGTCATTTAAAACTTCAAGTTCCACGTGACATCAAGCTTGCTACGGGGGCTATTCGGAAAGTAAGTACCGATCGGTCGCGAAATGGAAACCACTGTGAAAAACAAAAATGTTTTACTTGCAATTATTGGCTACACCTTACAGCTACTTCTCTACATAGTCGCCGCTCTGATTTAGACATTTGTGTAGCATTGTTCCAATTTTACAATACCCTCGTCATAGCCGTCTGTGCTTTCCAACAATTCTCTGTGCTCATCTACAGCTCGTTGTCTGTGACAAAATGTTGTCTTCATAGCCAGCGGTTCACGTGAGACAATTACGGGCTGTGGTGTGGGCGATAAAACACTGACCATCTTCATTACTCCTGCATATTGCAGTCGAGAATTTCATTAAGAAGGAAACGTATGGTAGTTATGTGGGCTGCACGACATCAGGCGAAATCTCTCACCAGATCCTCATGCTTGGCTGGAGACACTATTTTCTCGGCATCTTTATGTGCTCACATTGCGCTCAGAATTGAAAAGAGCGACGTACCGGATCGACCAGCATACTAGGGACACTACCCAACACATCTGTGCAAAACTCCATCGGATTTTGAAATATTTTTCCATTTCGCGACCGATTGGAACTGATAGCCCTCGTATTTAAGTCAGTGGTTGCATGACTAGTGACTTATTTGTTCAGGGGCTGGAGCACTTCATCGAAACTGTATTATCTGATTCTGACAGAACAGTGTCACTAGTATTAGACAGACTTACAACACTTACAAGAAATCAGCACGCTATAACTGTAGCTAAGGGTAATGGTATAATCATGCGTTGCCTGCCTTCACACAACACTCACAGGCTACATCCACTAGGCGTTCATTTTTTTAAGACACTTGCAGCTTATTACAACGAAGCAGTTGAGAGATGGCTTCGCACAAACTCGTACGAAAGTGTTAGACTGACAAGGATTGCTCAGCTGTTAGGAGAGTCATATGGCGGGACAGCAACTGTACGAAATTCAGCCAGCAGCTTCTCCAAAACTGACATCTGGTGATTGGAACCACACATTTTTCAGGATTCTGACTTCGTGGCAACTAAATCCAATCCAGAGTCAGAAGCTAGAAATGAGGAAGAAGAAGTGAATGGACAGACAAGTCAAGAACTCCCAGGAAAATCAAGACAAACTAATGCAAGTTATCCAGTCATGAATCCTAGAACTGCCACAAAATAAACCTGTGGTAGGAGAGCGTCAATAGGTCCACATGACGTCTCCCCTATCCAACTCACCCAAAAAAGAAAAAGAAGCTGGTCAACATCATTTGCTGTTGAGATCACGTGTAGTCCGTACTATAGGCTCTTCCTGACTAGGAATCTGAGGAGAATAATAGTAGAGGTAACGAAACTAAAACAAATGTCTTCGGACTGGTTCTGCGAGATCTTCGAAGTTAACCCGGAGGAAGAAATGATTTAGTTCTTCTAACGTTGTGTGTGGTTGCGTAGCCAGTGTGCGGAAGCAAGCACGAAGAAAAAAAATATTTTACTGTGATAGCTTAATGAATAACTAATGTTTGCTAGTGTTTCAAATTTGTTTGCTAATGTCTCAAAAATTAAACTGTTATGCTCACGAAGTTTCTGTAGTTTTCGCTATAGCAAAAAAATGTTGAGTGGTACAGTTTCTGATGACATTGAACTGAACCACTTTGCCGCTCTCCACCTATTGTGCTATATCTTTGAAAACGTAGAAATTTTTTTTTCGAAACTTTCGGCGTATTTGTCTGAGAGAATGAGCTCCACATTATTAGTACTATAATTAGTTAATGTGTAGTAGATTTCAGTAACATCAGAAAAATGCTGCAAGTAGTAAAATTTGAAACTTTACCACTACTGTAGTTAGAACCTTTTCTTAATTTTCTTCTATTATAAGATTACCATCAGCAAATAGCAGTGTCATGAAAATAAAATTATCACTTTTTAAACTGTCATTTATTATAATCAGCCACTTACGAATGATATCGTCAGTATAAACATTTAAAACTGTGGGGGACAGTGGACAACCTTTTCTAACTCTCTGATTAACATCGGCAGATTCTGTCTCATTCTTTACAGTATGGATCCTCATTTTATTATTTGTGTGTAATGATAGAATTGCCGTAATCAGATGAGCTGAAACTCCCATTTAGTTAAGAGATTCCCATAGCATTTAATATTTTTACAATATCCAACGGCTTTGCATAATCAATAAAAACATACGAAGTGAGTATTAAATAGGCGCTGCAGTCATGGACTGTGCGGCTGGTCCCGGCGGAGGTTCGAGTCCTCCCTCGGGCATGGGTATGTGTGTTTGTCCTTAGGATAATTTAGGTTAAGTAGTGTGTAAGCTTAGGGACTGATGACCTTAGCAGTTAAGTCCCATAAAATTTCACACACATTTGAACATTTTTTACTAAATAGGAAACGCTTCCTGCAATTTTGCAGATTATCAAGATATATATCCTGTTTAATATTATAATCATGTTCTGCCAACCACCGACGCAAAATTCATTTAATAACATAATAAGGCGGTAATCTAAATTCTGTTAGTTTCTCAGTTAGTTTTGTCATAGTGTAAAGAGTCGGAACATGATCTACCTTTTCTAAAAAACGTTTTATACTTCTGATATACGTTCTTCCGCTCTTGATATTAATCTCTTGTTTTAATTTTAGCATACGTTTTGTGACAGGGATTTAGCACACTTATTACTCGTAAATTGCGCATTGATTTTTTATCGTCTTGCGTATAAATAGGGCATATCAAAGCTTCATTCCATTCTTCTGGTACATGTCCACTCAGCCAGCAAATATTCATAAAATTTAAAAACCTCTCTATTTCTCCATAAATGATAATTAATTGAAACCCTCAGCTGCCCACAGGTGTTGTTGATATACCTCGATGGGGACAGCTGAAAATGTGTGCCCCGACCGGGACTCGAACCCGGGATCTCCTGCTTACATCGCAGACGCTCTATCCATCTGAGCCACCGAGGACACATGTGAATAGCGCGACTGCAGGGACTTATTCCTTGCACGCTTCCCCATAACTACTGCAACGTGCATCCATTGGAACCAGCAACTGTGTCAAGCCTGAGCGTCTCTGCTCAATTTTTAACACACCCTCCGCCTTCCCCCAACACCGAACTGACGATTCCTTGATGCCTCTGGATGTGTCATAAATTTATTTTCTCCCTAATTCGAACTAGTAACTCCTCATTAATTACTCGATCTACTCGTCTAACCTTCAGAATCTATAGCACTACACAGAGGGCTGGACTGAAGTCCAGAAAAGATACACTAAATTTATATTAGATGTTAAGAAAATTTGTCCTTTCCAGAATTGCTCTTCTTGCTATTGCTAGTCCGCTTCTTTTCTTTTTACGACGACCATCGTCTGTTACTGTGCCTTTCAAGTAACTCAAGTAACAAAACTCGTCTATTACTTTTAGTGTCACTTTTCGTGGTGTATTTCCCTCAGCATAGCCTATTTTAATTCGACTTCATTCGAGTACCATTGTTTTACTTTTGTTGTTCATTTTATAACCTCTTTTCAAGAAACGATAGGCCTACAATAGTTTCAAATGCTCTTCCAAGTTCTTTGCTGTCTCTGACAGAATCACCGGTACAATGTCATCGGCAAACCGCAGAATTTCATTTCTTCTCTATGAAATTTAGTTGCTGTTCTAAATTTCTCTTCGGTTTTCTGCTCAGTACACAATCAGTAATAGGTTACAACCCTGTCACACTCCTTTCTCCTAAGCTGCTTCTCTTTCATCTTTTTTCTATGTAACTGTAGTCTGGTCTTTCACTCCCTGTATTTTGTCATTGCTGTCTTCATTATTTTATTTAGAGGTATTTAGAGACTGAATTCTCAACGCAGTAGCAAACAAGATGAAGCTTAGTGACTCGTTGAAACTGTGTACTAACTTGGGACTGGGACTCAATGTCTTTCGCAAGTCGTATTTTGTGAAATCCTTCCCTCCGTCTCGCTGCAGTGACCGCCTAAAAACATTAATCTGCAACCATATCTTTACTACTCTTTCATCAGACTAAAGTTCCGGGTCAGTTCTTGAGACGTGTTTCCATTAACTTTTTCAACAGAAGACGCTCTATGAAAGAAATTGACCTAGAGTTACGGTTCAGGAAATAGATATTTTTATCTGTAACAGGTATTTAATGCTATTCATCAATACCAGCAGCTATTTTATTAATTTTCTAACTACGTTATCTACACTCCTGGAAATGGAAAAAAGAACACATTGACACCGGTGTATCAGACCCACCATACTTGCTCCGGACACTGCGAGAGGGCTGTACAAGCAATGATCACACGCACGGCACAGCGGACACACCAGGAACCGCGGTGTTGGCCGTCGAATGGCGCTAGCTGCGCAGCAGTTGCGCACCGCCGCCGTCAGTGTCAGCCAGTTTGCCGTGGCATACGGAGCTCCATCGCAGTCTTTAACGACAGCGTGGACGTGAACCGTATGTGCAGTTGACGGAATTTGAGCGAGGGCGTATAGTGGGCATGCGGGAGGCCGGGTGGACGTACCGCCGAATTGCTCAACACGTGGGGCGTGAGGTCTCCACAGTACATCGATGTTGTCGCCAGTGGTCGGCGGAAGGTGCACGTGCCCGTCGACCTGGGACCAGACCGCAGCGACGCACGGATGCACGCCAAGACCGTAGGATCCTACGCAGTGCCGTAGGGGACCGCACCGCCACTTCCCAGCAAATTAGGGACACTGTTGCTCCTGGGGTATCGGCGAGGACCATTCGCAACCGTCTCCATGAAGCTGGGCTACGGTCCCGCACACCGTTAGGCCGTCTTCCGCTCACGCCCCAACATCGTGCAGCCCGCCTCCAGTGGTGTCGCGACAGGCGTGAATGGAGGGACGAATGGAGACGTGTCGTCTTCAGCGATGAGAGTCGCTTCTGCCTTGGTGCCAATGATGGTCGTATGCGTGTTTGGCGCCGTGCAGGTGAGCGCCACAATCAGGACTGCATACGACCGAGGCACACAGGGCCAACACCCGGCATCATGGTGTGGGGAGCGATCTCCTACACTGACCGTACACACACTGAATAGTGCACGGTACATCCAAACCGTCATCGAACCCATCGTTCTACCATTCCTAGACCGGCAAGGGAACTTGCTGTTCCAACAGGACAATGCACGTCCGCATGTATCCCGTGCCACCCAACGTGCTCTAGAAGGTGTAAGTCAACTACCCTGGCCAGCAAGATCTCCGGATCTGTCCCCCATTGAGCATGTTTGGGACTGGACGAAGCGTCGTCTCACGCGGTCTGCACGTCCAGCACGAACGCTGGTCCAACTGAGGCGCCAGGTGGAAATGGCATGGCAAGCCGTTCCACAGGACTACATCCAGCATCTCTACGATCGTCTCCATGGGAGAATAGCAGCCTGCATTGCTGCGAAAGGTGGATATACACTGTACTAGTGCCGACATTGTGCATGCTCTGTTGCCTGTGTCTATGTGCCTGTGGTTCTGTCAGTGTGATCATGTGATGTATCTGACCCCAGGAATGTGTCAATAAAGTTTCCCCTTCCTGGGACAATGAATTCACGGTGTTCTTATTTCAATTTCCAGGAGTGTATATTACATGTATCATTGAAAAATTTTGTCCTGTGATCGTATTCAGTACACATTTTGGGAAACTTAGCCTACGGTGAACTGACATGAAGCGGATACACATGCAAGTCTGACACATGAATGCGGCAACTGTAAAGCAAACTTAATTTTAAGGACTCGAGAGGCCAGACGCGCTGATTGGCGCAAATTGTGTTCATACTATCTGGAAGGCTGGGCTCTGTGTATTGTTTCAGCAGACGAAGCATATGAGGTACATCATATTGGCTATTTACACTTACAGCGAAAATGTCCTTAATTCATTGGACAACAAATTAGAGGCAACTGGCATATTCTGTGACCTGTCAAAGGCGTTTGACTGTGTGACTCACAGCATTCTTTTAAGTAAATTAAAACATTATGGCGTCACTGGTAGTGCTGCAAAGTGGTTTCAGTCATATCTTACTAATAGAAAACAAAGGGTGTCATTACGTAACTTATTGACATTAATAAGTGGTTCATAGCCAATTCACTGCCATTAAACTATGAAAAGACCCACTATAGGCAGTTCAGAACTTCCAAGAGATTTCCTTCTGGTGTGTGTATAAAATAAGATGACATGGAAATAGGAGAAGTTGAGAGTGTAAAACTCTTGGGACTACAACTTGATAATAAATTTAGTTGGGAGCAACATACTAACGAACTGCTAAAGCACCTAAACAAGTCTGTGTTTGCAATGCGAATGATGTCAGACATAGGAGATATAAATATAAAAAACTGGCATATTTTGTTTATTTTCACTCCATTATGTCATATTGTATCATCTTTTGGGGTAACTCAACAAACAGAGAAAATTTTTTTAGAGTACAGAAGCGTATAAGAAGAGTAATGAGTAATGTAAATCCAAGAACATCAAGTCGGAACCTATTCAAAGAATTGGGCATATTAATCACAGCTTCTCAGTGTATTTATTCCTTAATGAAGTTTGTTGTAAATAACACATCTCTTTTTCCAACTAACTGCGTAGTGCACAGTATCAATACTAGGAATAAGAACAATATACATAAAGATTTAAAATCACTTACTCTTGCCCAGAAAGGAGTCCAGTATTCAGCAATGCATATTTTCAATAAGTTACCAGCAACCATTAAGAGTTTATTTTCAGACAAGGCACAATTTAAACATAATTTAAAAGAATTTTCGGTGGGCAACTCCTTCTATTCCATCCATGAGCTTCTCAACAAGTGCAGTAGACCATTTTAAAGAAATTTTATTATAGTTTAATTTTTGACAATACTTGGTTGTAATACCCAAGAAACTAGCAAATGTCTGAATGATGGATTTAAGGAAAGCAGATGTAAGTATTAAACCTGTAAATATTAGAAGTGTCAATTAATTCATGTACATAATTTTGCTGTTTATTGACTGAGGATCATTAAAATTAATGAAACTCATCTTTTTCTAATTACATTTTTGTAATGTGTTTATCTGACATGTTCCACACCCAGGAGGATTCCCTATTTTATGGGTCTATGGAATAAATATTTAATCTAATCTAATCTACTTCATGATCATTCACAGGAACGTTAACTTTACTCTCTGAAGAATGTAACTATTCCACTAGTTACCCTCTGAACTCAACAAGGTTACCTTTGCTTTCTGTATAGCTAAACAGAAAGCGCACGAAGATCATAACTCACAAGATATTTTTTAACACAGGATAGTGTCATGTAAGTTATAAACGTAAAGGTTTCTTGAAATTTTAGAAATGGCTGCAAATGCAGTCCCTGGCGTTCCCCGTATTACGAAAACAATGCTACATTCTTTTAGTCAAAAATTAAATAAAAGAAAAGCTGTAAAAGTAAAGAAAGAATACACTGTTCTTCTCGAGATACTGCAGACTATGACTTTTAGTTTAGCGTTCTCATCAGGACTACTACTTATTTAAATTTGCTACTATAACAAAATCTTCTACGTGGAACATTAAGGAAACATGGCAGCGACATATATGCCGGTGGGTAAAGCCGATATAGTCTCACGTGCAGAACAAACGGGTAGTACAGCCACTTGTGCAGTGTAACTTGCACTAAACTAAACATTAGGTTGTTCGCTTAGATCACAACCAAACATAACAAAGTCCAAAAATCAGCGACACTGTATGGCTCTTCCCCTAAAAGAGTATTCCAGCTCGTGAGATTCTTTATCATTCGCAATTAGTTACTTGCAGTATCCCTAAAACTCGAAGTTTTCTGGTCTTATTCACCCTCGCAAACGATGATACCATCCGATCACAGTCGGCCGGTAGACCGTTAGCAATGCAATATTTTATTGGCAGCTTCATCTTTGGTTGATTTCACGGTTACTTTTAATTTGGTTAAGAAGAAAAACAAAACAGAAGTTGAACATGGGATATTATAGAAAGCAATCAAGAAAGTTTAAACGAAAAAAATTAATTAAAAGACGACGTTAGAGACGTCGCCCTGAAGGTTGTTATGTGAAAGCATCCCATTCCAGTAATCATCATTACTAGAGCCCGGATTTTTATGTAATTACGTATTCTCTTCACATATTACTACATTTTTCACTATAATTAAATGTTTTACATATTTTAACTGTATACTACAGTAAATGATTATTATTGCTTTTTTGCCCTCATTCACCTGTTCCTACACTTTCAGTAGGCCACTCCAGATCTGACCTACCATACAACCTGAAGATAGGAAGCATATTACCTCAAATAATCACACTCTAGTGGTATGAAACGTTGGTAATTGCACTTTGAGTTGTATTACGAATGACGCGCTTCTGATTAATTTTCTAAGATTCGGAATTTCAGTTTTCAAATGCAAAGCAGATGCAAGAACAATATTGTAATAGCCATTATTACATGTAGGATGTGGCTACACGTGCTGTCGAATTTAGCAGTGGGGACAACAAGACTAGCGGCCCGTAGTTTTCGACTACTACCGACTACCGCTTCAGAACTAGAGTGCTTGCCTCAAGATAAATTTGGCAAACAGTACTTCTTAAGAGTTTTTTCATGATGCCTCCTGTTGTATCAGAATTATTATCTAGCTTGAGTTAGGATGGGCGACACGTCCATTACTGGCGGAGAGATTATTCTTTGTCGACCGAGGAATAAGCAGATCGGCTACTGTTTGAAGTCCCAACTTCAATAACATATCATATACGTAGTCACGCGCACACAAAGAACAAAGCAGCGCAGTCGTCTAAGTAGCCAAATGCTACTGACGCAGATTAAAAAGTCTCCACAAAAGATTTTAGCCATGATATGTGCGAAAAGTGTACGTCGCTATGTAAATAAACCCCATTATGGCTGTCCGTCGACAAAACAATTGATTTATATGGACGTTTCATTAGCAACCTCTTACTAGACAAAATTGATCGAAATGTGAACCCTTGGAGCCATTACTGAGTTCCTAAAAGCGTTGGAAAGCACAAATCATTCAACAGTAGCTCATTTTGTGACTGACAGGCTTATATTGTTGTAGCCTGGTGAAATTCAATAGGAAACAAAGTTCTTGTTATTAATTCTGATGCTGTGGGCTCCATGGAGAAGGCGGCGACTGCCCTACGCGTATTCTATCCGCATTTAATCCATTTCATCTGCCTTGTCCATGCACTTCAATCTATCGCCGAGGAAGTGCGCGACAGGTGCCCAGAAGTAAATAAAATAATTTCATACACCAACAAAGAGTTTCTCAAAGCCCCTCATTGTGTATCGCTTTGTGGAGAACTGCTACCAAAATAAACATTGTCGCCTGAGTCTGCCCTAACTAGCCGGGGTACATGTATTGAAGCTGTCATTTTTATTGTATGATAGCCATTTCCAAGCGGTGAAATCTGTGATAAAATCATTTTCGAGAGAATCCTTAGTTTCCCTACGAGAGGCACATTATGCTTTCACCGAAGTTAAAATCGAAAATATTGTGCTGTACATCTGTGGCTACTTTTGCTTCAGTTCCGGCGGCATTAAGGTATTAGAATCTATCGGGTTCCCTTTACAGAAGTCATTATCAATGGTTAAAGTGTCAAATGGAAACTGACTGACATTAGAGGTTATTTTGGGCAGAGAGAAATGAGTAGCCCTGTTTTCGGAATAAATCCAGGCAACTCGACTCTTATTACTATCTGAAATATCCTCAGTGGGGAGGAGAAGGCACTGCTGCGGACCTCTCCAGAAATATTTCGTCTTCTAAAATTTGCATCATCAACGTCCTGTGATCTGGAGAGAACATTTTCCTCCTACGAGAAGAGTCTTTCAGATGGGCGACATTCTACGACCGCAGAAAATTCGGAGCAGTGCCTGTTCATTACGCTTCAAAATGAAAGGTGAGGTGGGATATCTTAGTAATTTAAACGAAATCGGACTTTTAGTAAATAGATGTTAGCGGAAATACTTTTGTACGTGCAGTGCTTTCGCCATTAATACTGCTACATCTGTCGCCATTTCGCCTCAAAGACGCGAAGTATGTAAACTGTTGCAGTAGCCAGTTTTGCTCAGGAGGTTTCCAGGAAGTTCTCCGAAGATCTCACTTGTAACTATTACTATGGCAAAAACAGACACAGCCGAGAAAAGTGGCGACTTACTCTGTCCACGCCTCTGGGAAAGGAAGGAAGAGAGCATGGGAGTGCCGCGAACAAAGAGAGAGCTGTGTTGCGGGTAGCGGGGTCACAGGCGCCGCCGCTCTGAGCACGTTTTTCCGGTATATCGTACAGCGCATGTGGAAGGCTGCTGGCAATGACGGGGGTTCGTTTTGAATGGTTGTTTGATCCATTCTAGAGTGGATGATTGAAAGTGCATGTGAAACAGTTTGATTGCGAAATACAGGCTCGCGTGTCCCAGGAAGAATGGTTGATACTCAGAGATATGACAGGAACGATCATTCGAAGCAAAAAAGTCTAGTAAATATGATCTGTAAAATTCATAGATTAAGAGCTGTGAGCACTTGTTGAGGAGACCAGATATCTTTGACATTAGCAAAGATGAACAAGTTGGGCTGGGTTGTTTTGGGGGAAGAGACCAAACAGGAGGTCATCGGTCTCATTGGATTAGGGAAGGAAGTCGGCCGTGCCCTTTCAAGGGAACCACCCGGCATTTGCCTGAAGCGATTTAGGAAAATCACGGAAAACCTAAATCAGGATGGCCGGACGCGGGATTGAACCGTCGTCCTCCCGAATGCGAGTCCAGTGTGCTAACCACTGCGCCACCTCGCTCGGTGATGAACAAATGCTGTTAGAGTTCATGTTTAGTAGAGTTTTTTTTGCTCCGATTGATCGTTCCCGTTATATCTCTTAATGCTGAATGTTCCTCCTGGGACACCCTATATACACAACCACGCAAAAGTTTGTCTTACTACTCACCTGGTTTGTGCATCATTTCGTTGCGTTAGATTTGTGTGGATCACGTTTTCGTTAAGTTGCTGGTTTGTTCCCAGTCTACACAAAAAAAAAAAAAAAAAAAAAAAAAAAAAAAAAAAATTGTGGTTGGAAAACAAATGTCATTTAATCACAGTATTTTACCACAAATACTCTCTGCATTGCGATTGCGGCAGAAATGACTTGACCTAGGAACGAGTTTAAATCAGTCAGTCCGCGAATTCTTTGCTTCTGACGTCGCGTATTTTGCTCAAAGTCTTTGAAAAATATATTGACCAAGTGTTTGAAGGGAATAGCTTCATGTATGTCTCGTATTTGTGTTATACTTGGCTGCTCCTATTATTTTTACCGTTAGTTATAATTTTCCATGCCTCTGAAAATACTCCGACGCAAAACATGCTCCTTGAATTCGAAAATGTTTGGGCAACAGTACAGAACGACTGTATTATTACACGAAAAATTAATTTTATTACTACATTGTGCCCGAACTTTTGTATTTAAAAAATGACAGTCTGGCATCCAAAATATTCGTGAGGCCTTACAGTCGGTCCTAGTTTTTTTTTCTTTTAGTTGTTGCTTTGACAATTAATGTGAACAGCGTGGTTCAGAGTATATGTTTACATGTCGATTCCCCTATAGTCATTTCAAAGTTCGGAGGCACTCCGCCTAAAAGAGAACCATGTACCATGCTCTGTGGTGTTCAAAGCAACATTCTGTTTGACGGCAGTTTACCTTTAGCGAAGAAAGGTATATATTGTTTGCACGACACTGAAAATCACCAAACTTTGGTTGGGAGGAGCACTCTCGCCCTTGTATTAAATTCGACTATTACTAACTGTGGCACGGCAGGTTGCAAGCAATTACTAGCGACAAAGTTACCGGATATATGGAGCTGCACAGCAGCGCGACACGCCTAATAATGCAAGTGGTGTGGAAGTATGAGGAGAAAAGTAGATATATCATTCGAATTTTGACACGTTTATTTAGCTTCGTGTTTGATTGTCAGTGAATGGAAGGGAAGTCTTAAAAGGTTGTTTTGGCGTCGGTTTGTTGGCTGTGGGAGGCGCCGGACTCGGCGCGTGGCGAGCTGCGCGGTCGTTGACCCCGACGGCAGCCGCTGCCGAAATACTCGCCGCCTCCGGAAACAGCTCGCCTCGCCGCGGCTTACCAGCCCCGGGGGAGCCGGCTCAAATAAATAATACGAAATACGTATCTCTTTAAAACACGTGTTCGGTACCCGTCGATGCCACTAGACTGTTAGGTAGCTTCGTTCGTTCACATTTGCCTTCGTATTTCTAATCGGCGTTTCGTGCAAAACGCTCTGACGCCCTTCGTTCGACGTAACATCTGGAACGCATCTGTGATCAAAATAAGTTACATACATAAACCTGCAGAAATTCAGCGTAGCATAGTTTTTAGAAACGTGACCCTGAGGTTTGCTTCTCAGGTGTGGCGTAGTTGCGCTTGTTTTATTACTAAAGCCGATCCACGAACGATGGCGGTTCGTGCAGGTCGAGACATGGACGGGAATTGCACTGTTGGCGGTTCCAAGGGATAGTTGCAGACTGCGCACACACGTTCCTTGCTTTTGATGAAAGACAGTATCCTGCAAATTATGTCTCTCTCTTGCTTGTGTAGAATTTGTCGCTTACCAACACCATAAGCAACGAAATAACTCGCTTCGGTCTCGTTTCTGCTCGCATTGCATAAAACACTTGTAGCACATAGCTCAGAACAACATTCAATGCTCATTTTCTGTTGGAGAACGCATGACGTAGGTGCGCAGAACAAACCTAAACTCGATCGCCATCATTTGTGACTCCAATTATAGGTGGCTCGAGTTTAAAGAATCAGTTTCCTGTGAAAGGGCCTCTTACTTTGGACAACAGCATTCGGTGCTTGGAATAAAGTTCCATTTGTCATTTAGTGTTACTGCTTTCATTTGACTGTGCTGTGTAGGTGAATGGAATGCTTTCCTTTGTACAGCCACTTCAATTTTTGGTAGTTGCTTCCACTATTTGGTGATTACTGTTGGCATGTGTGATTCTATCTGTAGTTCATATTTGGCGTCGTTGTTTTAGGATCCTGATTTATGCTTCCCACTCGTGCCCAGCAGAGTTTCATCTCCAGTATTCATATTAGCTTTACCTGAAAACGTATTGCCATCAAACAATAATAAACTTATTACATTCAGTACTTCCTACCGATTCCACTACTACACGAATGGTTTGCAGCGTAAAATCTATGCTGTTCCCGTCGTTTACTACGAATGTTAGGCTCTGACGCTTCACTATTTTATTCGGAAACAATCTGTTACAAGTTTGCGTTGTTACAAGGTTTCTCCGTTTTGGTGAGCGAAGATATGTCACTCTAAATCATGGAAACATTTCGTCGTAAAAATATTTACAGCTTCGACAGGAGAACTGTTTTAATTAATTTGAGAGTATCTCGTTACATAAGTGCTAACTGATTTCCTTACCTCACCTCTTGTGTGAAAACTGCCGGTTCCGTTTGATTTTCGTTAAAGGTGTCACACGTGTTCTGGTGATTCCATTACGTTGTTTGTTGCAGCAAACAGCCTTAATGCGTGCACCGGTGCAAGCTGGTGCGTCCACAGCCTCGTGACTAGCCACGGTGCTTTGCTGTCGAAAACGAGTGCACAAACGTGGCTTGTTGCCATTTACACAGCATCTGACTTACTGTGGCAAAAACGCCATCTTACATTACTTATGTACATGTAGGAACTCCTCCATGGGTCATCAGATTTGGTATGGAAGTCAGGCTGCGTGAAAAACCACCAAACCCGTGACAATCGGAATCTGACTAGCTCCCTGGTTTCAGAGTTGTACAATTACTGCCTTTTTTCCCTTCAGTTATAATCTAACATATAGTAAATCAGTTCGGAATCATTCGTTTCCATTTGATTCTGCGTAATTCTTTCGTAAAATATGGTGATTAAATGGCATTTGTTTACCAACCGCGTTACTATTTATGTTGATGTAGTATGGATGAATAGAAAAACTTGTGCGCATGTAATTAGAATGTAATTCGTCCGTAGATTTTGTTAATACAGATTTTTCTCACTCGCGTATTTGTTTTGCTGTAGAAAAGTCGGTACAGTGACATTGACACGTCGTTTTCAAGGCCTAACAGACACTGACGTATGGCAGTGATTACTCTACGAAAGGGTTCTACGAAAATCAAAAAACATCAGAATGATATATATTGAACTCAAGTCACAGGTAACAACCATGAAAGCAATATTAATTTGAGAGGAGAATGACTGCTGCTGAACTATACACTTAGGTGAAACGTCGTCCAGGTGCACACAGGAGCTGAGAGAACCTCATTTTTGTCCCCACGCATTAAGCCCCATTAATGATACAACTAAGAAATGTGCAATGTGTAAGTTCTTTACGGATTGTGCATAACGTTAGGATTTCTGGGACTAGCTTGATTCTGAAAATAGTTCCGTTTGTTTAACGCATTAACGTTCTTTAGATTTTTAATTATTATAACCAATTTATTATAACCAATGTCTATATTTAATGTAGTTTCAAACAAGAAGTAGCTGTCTTTCTATATATGACATAGACTTAGAGAGCCTTTGATCCAAGAAGCAAAATCGATTATAAACCCTTATCAAAATGGTTCAAATGGCTCTGAGCACTATGGGACTCAACATCTGAGGTCATCAATCCCCTAGAACTCAGAACTACTTAAACCTAACTAACCTAAGGACATCACACACATCCATGCCCGAGGCAGGATTCGAACCCGCGACCGTAGCGGTCGCGCTGTTCCAGACTGTAGCGCCTAGAACCGCTCGGCCACACCGGCCGGCTATAAACCCTTATTTTATTTTGATGCCACCTACAGAAAACGGGTACATCATCAACTGCATAGCAATGATGGAACTCTCAAAGGTTTTCGTTAAACATAGGTACCCAAACACCTTCTCCACATGCATGTCAAGCATTTCAGAGAACTATCTCGAGATCTCTTGCACCGCAAGTTTCTGGAAACAGGAATCTGTGCTTACTCGTGCAGGATAATCTCAATATCCGCGAAAGCGACGGAGAATGCAGTGTCGGGCAAGGCCGAGCCAGGAAGTGGAGCAGCGACATTCCGTACTCGTCAAAACTCGCCCGTGGACCGTACGCATTGTGTGCGGTAGAGTTGAGCAAGCTAGCAGTCGCGTCGGGACAATGAGGCGGAGCGTAGCGGCTGGGGTGAATTATTCGCGCGGCGCGGCGCGGAGCTGAGGAGCGGAGAGAGAGCGGAGGAGCCGAGGCGGCCGCGGGGGTATTGACCGCGCGCCTCAGACACGTGCCGGCCCGGCCGCGCACGCACGGCACAGCGCAGCGCCACGCCTCACGCTTTCCCTGCCTCTGCCTTCCCTTTTTTCGTGCATTGATTTTACACTAACTGCGTCCCACCTCCCCCTCGTCTTTTGCCGTTTCTCTTCCCACCTGCAGCAACCCATATTTAATCGTCCGCGCGCGGCTTTAGTACCGCTTCTGCGCACCGATCAGATGGAAATACACAGAGAACGGAGTCTCGTGACATTGAATGTACACTACGAACATTTAAATGTACGAAAACGTATTCCAAATACCTATGAATTTGAATGTTTCAAAACCAGGCCCTACTCGAAATTATACATCGATAACAATACCTAAAACTGTATCGATCGCATAGACTGAACTTTTTTTAATACACTGTTCAGTCACTTTAATGTGAGCACCTGTCAAAAGGCTGAATAACAACCTTTCGCAGCCTGGCTGCCAGCCGGCCGCTGTGGCCGAGTGGTTCTAGGCGCTTCAGTCCGGAACTGTGCTGCTGCTACTGTCGCAGGTTCGAATCCTGCCTCGGGCATGAATGTGTGTGTTGTCCTTAGGTTAGTTAGGTTTAAGTAGTTCTAACTCTAGGGGACTGATGAACTCAGACGTCAAGTCCCATAGTGCTCAGAGCCATTTGAACCCGGCTGCGAGACGTGTAGGAAGAGAGTGAATGAGATTCTGGAAGGTATCGACGGGGATGTGGAGCCGTGCCGTGGCCAGCAGTGCCATGTTTCTCGATTGAGGACCCATTGCGCGAACAGCCCGATCGAGGTGGTCCTACAAGTTCTAGATTGGATTTAAATCCGGTGAGTTTGGTGCCATGGGAGTACAGAAAACTCATTCCGACACCACACATGTACACTGCGAGCTGTGCGGCACAGTGCATTGTACTGCTGGTAGTTTCCATCGTGTCGAGGAAAAATAAACTGCTTGTAGGGATGGAAATGGTCTCTACGGATAGATGCGTACTCGTGTTGCCGGATGGGAAGTTGAACTCCGTTATTCAGAAGATGAGTCCAATTTCTTAACGACATAGCCGCCTTTCCTCAGTGACGAATGTAGGTTAGTTGCATCCGGAATGTTGCACGAACTTCGTCGGAATTGACGTGTCACCTTTCCCATTCATCTCTTTCTTTACATGGCTGAAATCTGTGCAGCAAAAATTCTTATGTTTTGTACTACTGGTATATACCACGTACTTGCTAGGAAAATTTTAATAAACATTGGTTAAATGTTGTATTAACCGTACGCGTCAAGAAACTGATGTACCACGACCGCTGGAACTAAACGGTTCGTGCTTAGAAAAGAGACGTGGATGAACTCTACTGAATACAGTCTCCAATATGTAACACCATCGTTTTGACGGTAATAACCTTGCTTCGTTTGAAAATATTTTCGTTCCTAAATACGAGTAGGACAACATGTAGCTATATATTTGCTTACTGTTAGAGCCATAACACCCGCTTAAAGCTGATGGAACATCTGAGTACGGCAACAGGTTGCTATAGTATGGAGGTGAGCTGTTTGACGGATCCGAAGGTCCCTTCACTGCTTATCTATTTAGTTCTTCCGGCTGTCGGACATATTGATCTTTCAAATCTGATACACTTCTTACCGGTGCATTTGTTGTTACCAACCCATCTGTGAAGCAGCAGCATCATTTCACTAGCCGGAGAGAGATCAGGCCACCGTATGAAACACGCGTGACAACAGCTTGTCGGTAACGAAGGCAGTGATTACTTTGTTCTCCATTAAGGAGCCCCTATAAAACGTTCAGTAAATATTTGTGGCGCCTGTCTGTTGTTTCATCTTGAATAAAACTGGTTAGAACGTCGGCATCTACCTGTCTATACAGTGGTATTTATTTCAGTGCTTTCTGAATCGATTCTAGAATTGTAAACTGGAATATTTTTTAGCATTTTCTTCTCCTGGAATATGGACCCTATTCTGCTTCTAGTCAACATTTCTAGGTCTACTACACACACACAAAAGTGAACACGGCGACTTTGTCATTTTTAAGGTAATGAGTGCGAGGCAGGGAGTCTGTCCTTTCAAAACACAGATCTTTATGCCTCAGTGATACACATTAATTTTCTGTTTGTGTTGCTGGTTTCAGAAATTATTGTTTAATAAAGCAACTTCAGATATTCAGCTAGAAGTCGCAACCCCTAATTTTCCTCTGCTTGGGTAACAGTTTCCAAATCTCACCGAAATTCTTTGTCCACGTTAAACGGTAGGTCCTGCCATAGTTGGCTGGGTGTCATTTCAAAGCTTGGAGGAACACAGAGACGTACCACTTCCAATCGGACAATGCGTAGTAAATTACTACGGTGTTCAAACTAACATTAAGAGTTGTTGCCAGCTTTACTTTTCTATGAACAAATGTATTCATGGACGTTACCGTTTCAGCACAGTGCTGACACGAGGAAGTGATACAACTCGATGGCAGCAGGAGCAGCGAAATTGTATCGTTTTGTTACTGTTTTTCTACAGATGCCGTCAGACTGTACGCACAAAAGTACCTACCATGGGGGCGTGGAGGAGGGGGGGGGGCGAGGGAGGGAAGAATAATGGTTTCAAGGAAGTATCGATTACGAATAACCGTGGCCGCGACATTGGGGAATTTAAATTTTATTTTCCCAGACTCGGTGTAGCCGTAAAAACGCGGCGTGGGAGTGACGCATAATGGAGGCGGTGCACCAGCACGGAGGCTCCGGCTTGTTGTGATGGTTGGTCGGCGGGAAGGGCCAGGGGGCGGCGTTTCGTTTCCTGAGAGCCGCGTCATTCCATGGCCGCTGCGCGAGGTCGTTCACCCCGGCGCACCGCCCGCTACACGTGGCAGCCAGCGCCCAGCCTCAGCCCTCTACTGCTGATGCCGTTGCTTTCGTCAGCATCCATGCGTCTCACGTTCACACTTTACATTAGTGCCTAAAAGTGTAGGGACGGTTTGCTACACGCACCATAGATACCAGCCATGTAAATAAGTACATCCAGGACCTGCACCAATGGGCGTACCCAGTCGGGGCAACTGACCCCTCCTCTTCCCTGCAAAGAAAAATTACCTTCACAAACCGAACCTGAATCTTGCCCCGCCACCCACTTTGACATATCAGCTCAGTATCACTTTGAAGAACGGTGGCGGTATGTGTAATAGATACGATTAGTAAACTATTGTGTGCTACATGTTAAGGTTTCTACCCTTTCTATTCGCGTATGTAGCGCCGCAAGAATAACTGCTTAAATATCGATCCCTAAGGTAGTGTTATGTATGCTAGATTTTTCACTTCATTCTGGTTCTGGAAACTTTGGAAGTAGGCTTGCAGTGGTTAATTGACGTCCATATTGAAGCATCTGCCAGTTAAGTTGTTTTAGCATTTCCGTGACCCTCTCCTGCGACTCAGACAAAACTGTGACCATTTGTGCTGTCCTTCTTCCTATTTTTTCAACTGATGTTGAAAAATATTCTGGGATGAGTCCCAGTAGTGTTTTGTGGCCAATTTTTTTGTAGGCTGACTGCGTTTTCTCAGTACTTTGTCAGTGAACCGGGGTCTGCCACGTACTTTACCTATGATTAAGCGTACTTGGTCTTTACATTTCATATCCGCACAAATCTTAATATCCTGGTATTCACGAATTTCCAGAATGCTGGAATAATTACGGGGCAGTAACTTTATCAATACAACAGAAAAACAGCCAAAGTTGCAAATTCCAATTTTATTTACTTGATGACTAGTTTCGGTTCGGGACCCGTTTTATCATCCCGGTAGTCAAAACGATATTTCCCAAAACACAAGAACCACATGAAATAGCAAACATAAACGTATAACAAAATGCAGATGATCAGTTACAGAGCTTTTTGCATGCTACAGGATTGTGTATATGCTCTCTAACTATTCACTTGCACTTCATTATACGTATATGTTTGTCGTCTTGACATGGATCTTATGTTTTGGGAAATATCATTTTGACTGTATAGATTATTTGAAAATGAGTCTCGACCCATAACTAGTGATCAAGTGAAATTTGCAGCTCTAGCTGTTTTTCCGTTGTATTGTTCCTGGTATTCACCTAATTTTACTGCTATTACGGCTTTTAAACTTTGACAGGGCTTGTAACAAGTTGTGGTGGAGCGAAGGCGGAATTTATTTTCATTTTTCCTGGAGTGAGTTCAATACTTTCTGCTATTTTCCAGTGTATTGGTGTGACACACATCCGGAACTATAGTTTATCATAAATATGAGAGGAAGGGTTTAGGTTGGTGCTTTGAGCATACCAGTCAACAAATCCGCCGGATTTTCTTCGAATTATGGTACTGCGCTCCTCGATTCGAGGGAAAGATATTAGCAAGAGAGTACAGGAAACATCAGGTTCCAAACTGTTGACACATCGCGAGAAGCGTGCTGTTGCCTGGAATTTTTCACACCACCTTCGATGATTTCGCCATAAGAAAAATTCTCATGTCGGAAAACAGGAAAAACGGTTCCATATCTCGTACAATGTCGTATTGTATGGTGTGCATGAAATGAGATGAAACATGGAGAAGGGCGCCTATTGACCTGGGAATGGTGTTACGTCAGCATGTAATTGAGACTCTGAAAATCAGTGGAATTTTACATTTCAGGGTCTCCATTACTCGCTCGTGTAAACAGGCTATCACTCCGCAGATCAATACAGGTGCCAAATCTTGTAGTGTGCACGACCTTCGACCCGTCAGCGCTCTACAACACAATGAGGACGTTCTTTTCACAGCTGTATGCGACGTTGCAGATACGTTCTTTGATGTCTGGGCAACAAGGCGACCAATTAAAAGTTCTCTCGCCTATCGACGTATCGTTTTGTCACTGAGCTTTGTACATGACTGCAACGAAAAGCCGTCGCAGTAGTTTCCGGCGATCGATTCGTGTAGCATTTTTAGAACACACAAATCCTTCTCACTCCACAGATCGATGGTTCGGTTTTATGATTCTCCGCCTTTATCATTTCGTTAATAATGGGTCTGGAGACGTGTAACTACATGTTTGTCACAAGACTAATGGTAGCGTTGAGCTGAACTCACGCAATGAATATATTTTGAGTTAAGTTTTCCACTTTATGAGATGGCTTTAGGTCAGTCACAATAGCAGTTTTCCACCTCGATACAACCTGGCGGCGAAGCGCCCAATGGGACGCTACTCGTCACTTATCAAATGGTGACGACTGCAAAATAAGAGCGAGCGAGAACAAACGGTCTACTGCACGCAGTTCACAATGCAACTCTGTTACATCCACCTGCAATGACTGTACAAGGAGAAAACCACTAGTCACATATTTGGCGTATTTTACGAAGTGCGAGGAATAAGATGGCTGTAGAATCTGGCTGCATCGTCGCTGTCACACTGCCCCCTCTCCAGCTGGCTGGCACAGTGACACGTGCAGAGTGTAAAGCACGGCCCCTCTTACGAAAGGGAAAGTTTTGTCCCGGTCGTCACTGGTCACGCGGCGTTTGCCTGAATGAATTAAGAGCTGCCACCCATTGTAGCCTACTTCACATGTTGCTCTGGCCGGTGTTGGGAAAGATTGACGTGCGAGACCGCTAATCGTCTCAGCACTCTAGCATTCAAGACGTATCAAAACTGACACTGCTGCTATTCAATGAAACTTGATGTACGGCAGAAGTGCGGCAACGACCCATGTTTTGGAAGTTTCGGCACTATCGTGCGAGGCAATGTGTCAGTTAGTTCCTGTAGTAGATCATCTGGTTTACTTCTTGATTTCTCTCTAATTGGTTAAATGAGTCTCCTTAACTCAATGTAACTACATATTTGTGACAATGCCGGCCGAAGTGGCCGTGCGGTTAAAGGCGCTGCAGTCTGGAACCGCAAGACCGCTACGGTCGCAGGTTCGAATCCTGCCTCGGGCATGGTTGTTTGTGATGTCCTTAGGTTAGTTAGGTTTAACTAGTTCTAAGTTCTAGGGGACTAATGACCTCAGTAGTTGAGTCCCATAGTGCTCAGAGCCATTTGAACCAACCAACCATTTGTGACAATGAAGAATCGTTCACAAACAGTATGTGGAGAGTTTAGAGTTTCAGCGCTGCTCTAGTTTCACTGTCTATATCCGTATTACGGAAACATAAAAAAAAGAAACACTGGGAATCTGTGTTAGTGCCTTTCAGTTAACTAATACGATTTGATGTTGGTCTGTAATTATTAGTTCTGCATTAGGTTCTGTGTGCCCATATATCTCGTACAACAGCCTACTCTTCACGAGGTAGATAATCTGGTTTCCTGCATTGCTGATGGTGTGCGAAAGCCTACATTTTCATTTGTGATGTCCTCGTGGAAGGCACGGCTTGTGTTTTCGATGGACAAGTAATTTCTCTTTTTTTTCTAACTGCATTATATATAGTGTGTTGTGTCGCCACCATACAGCATCCGTGGTCAAATGCTCCGCGTAAGGACTGCCGAGCAGTACCACGATTCTATATCCGGTGACGATTTCGAATCGCTTAAACCACGTGATCTGATTAAGTAAGCAACACTATTTTTATCGGCGATTCCTTGAAGGAACATAAAGAAGATGAGTACCAGCAGATCGCTGAGATCTTTTATTACTTAAGACTGTTAGCTTCACCTTCTTTCTATGCATGTAATTTCCAATAAATAAGTTGGTCACGTACGAATTTTCGCGTACTGTCTCCTGGGGTAAATAGAAAGCAAATCTCCAATTAACATCGTAGCAACAACTATGCACGTCTTATTTAGCTTTTTGATGTGCATCTGAAGTGTTACTGGTGCTTTTTGGGGACCTGTGAAGTGCTGAAACTTTTTCCTTTTTATAGTACTTCATTGTATTACGGAACTAGCAGTTCAGCATGTATTAGTTGCAAAATATTTGCGTTAAGTATCTACAGAAGAATGGAAGGACTGATAGAAGCCAACCTGTCGGAAGTACAGCTTGGGTTCTGGAGGAATGAAGGAACAAGCGAGGTAGTGCTAACCCCACAACTTGACTAAGATGGACTGACTAAGGACAAATTGACATTTATTTATTTAGAAAAAGCTTTTGATTGTGTTGATTGGAATACTCTCTTCCAAATTCTGATGTTATCGCTGACAAAATACAGGGAGCAAAGACCATCTACAATTTGTACAGAAGTCAGAGGAAGTTCCAGAAGACTCCAAGGCCATGAAAGGAAAGTGATGCTGGAGAAGGGAATGAGACATCATTTTAGCTTGTCCTCAATGTTATTTAATATGTGCATTGATCAAGTATTAAAAGAAGCTAAGGAGAAATGTGGAAAGGAATTAAATTGCAAGCAGAGATACAAAGCTTTATTTGCCAGTAACATAGTATTTGTCGGAGATGGCAAAAGGCTTAATAGATCAGTTGGACGGAACAGATAGCCTTGACAAAAGTTGTAACACTAATATAAACAAAATTAAAACAAGGGCAATGGAATGTAATCGAATCAAGTTAGGTGATGGTTGAGGAATTAGATTTGGAAATGGCACTAATAGTAGATGAGTTTTGCTATTTGGAGCATAAAATACTAACGATACCAAAAGTAGAGCATATGAAAGACGGAATGACAGTAGCAAGAAAAGATTTTATGAAAAAGAGAATTTTTTAACATTTTTGTTAAATTTAAGCGTTAGGAATTCTTTATCGAAATTGTTTGTTAAGATTGTGGCCCCATATGGCAGTAAAGCGTACAGGTTGAGTAGTCTAGAAAAGAAAAGAATATAAGCTTTTGAAATGGAGTTAGAGAAACATACTGAAGATTAGATGAGTCGAGTAAGTAATGAAGGGGGCACTAATTGCAGAGAAGAGTTTTATGGTAAAACTTGACTAAAATAGACAACAGGTTGAGAGGTTACATTCTGAGGCATGGAAGTATAGTTGGTGGGGAGTATCGGGCTGAGGTAAGAGGCGGCAAAGGAGGGCGGTAAACATTCTGTAGGTAAAAAAAGGCATTACTATGTGAAGAAATTCGAGTGGATGCAGCTTGCATTTGTTATGCAGATATAAAAAGACTTGCACTAGGGTGGGGAGCCGGACCAAACCAGTCTTAGGGCTGAAGATCACAACAACAACATCAGGGGTCCACTGCATCACCTGCACACGCTCGAAGGGGGCGTGGCCTGCACTTGTTAGTGTGGGAGAATTGTCTGCGACAGTGGCCAGAGGGGCTGTCCCGTGTTTACGGCAGCTGAGTCAGCGGGGGAGTGCGCCCCGATGGAGCGTCTGGCGTGGCTCCCGGCGGCCGGCTTTATAAATAGTGCGCCTGGCCAGAGGTAGAGGCAGGGAGGTCACGGCGCGAGATAAGGGGTCGGCGACCGGCGCGGGCACGCGCAGTTCGTCGACTCCGGCTACGCAGCTGCGTGCACGCGCTCGCCGCGCCGCACGCCGCCCCCCGCTCAGCCGCCTTGGGCCGCGGCTTTCCTCCGCGCCGCCAGCAGTCATTGGCCCTCGGGCCGCGGCGGGCTTTGTGCTCGCCTCTGCCTCTCAATGGGCGTGTCCTCCACTTTGCCTCGTCTTTATCTCTTCACCTAGCAGCGTTTATGATTTAATTCCTTGTTGCAGTTGCTGGAAGGCAGCGAATCCTATAGCGTGACGTTAGTTTTGCCGCGGCGGTTTCTTGTGTGTCCACGAGTAGAAACGGAAGCTCACCGTGACTGCAGAGGGACTTGCCTCCGAACAGAGGCACTGTTTGCCGCTGTCATCCATCATGTAAGTACTCAAATTGATAGGATTTCGAGACGTAAGTGTTTTGTGAAATGTATAGGATTACTCAAAGTGTCTTATCACTTTTGCCCATTACCACAACTTCTACAAAGTGCTTACAACTGCCTCTCATGTTGCAGACCACGGTAACGAAATGGTTCGACGTACGAGAAGCGCAGGAAGGTTCCTGGTCTTCATAGCTGCCTTCATTCTGAGTATCGAATGTTGCAAAGACAACTGAAACGCAAGAAGTGTAAACGCATCAAGTACAGGCCGAGGTACGTAAAGTTTTCAGCTTCTGATTATGTGTTGTTTGGGTTGAACTCTGATCAGTGATAACTGCAACGAAGAAAATTCTGTACTTCTTTCACCATTGGGGATATAATTTTCAGTCGCATCTAACGCTACAAGTCGATAGGTGTGCTTGGATTTCGCTAAAACGAGTAATCGATGAACAAATGTTCGTTGACAATGTGTGTCACGCGTTTTTCACCGAAATCGAAAACATTGACTGAAACTATTTTCTGGCCTAATCGGTATGGTTGCTATTGCAACTGCTCCAAAGTGTTCCCTCATATCGCCGACCGCGGTGGCCGTGCGGTTCTAGGCGCTACAGTCTGGAACCGCGTGACCGCTACGGTCACAGGTTCGAATCCTGTCTCGGGCATGGATGTGTGTGATGTCCTTAGGTTAGTTAGGTTCACGTAGTTCTAAGTTCTAGGGGACTGATGACCTTAGAAGTTAAGTCCCATAGTACTCAGAGCCTTTTTTTATTCCCTCATATCAGTACCGAAAGCTATTTTCGGCAAAGGCTAAATTATACAGAGCCACATAATTTTAATCCTACATTAACTTGTGGAGACTATACCACACAGCAGTGAAGTAAAATTTCATTTTAAGTGCATTCAGAATGTGTAAATTACTTACATATTCCTTTACGACGCAAAAATTAAGAACTACGGTATGGGGGTTGAAGTAGTTTACCATAGTTTAAATGAGGACTTGATGACTTCTGCCGAGTACAGTAATTTAATTTCCTCGCATGGTTATTGTTTCACAGTTTAATTTCTAAACTGTTTAAGCATTCATTTAGTGCGATTTTGTTACAGCAGTTATGTTTCTAGGGATATATTTTAAATCTGAATGAAACAAATTCAGCACACAAAGAATTCCCTCCTGAAAAAGTGCAGGTACTACATAGTATATGCTTCGTAGTTGGCTCTGAGCACTATGGGACTTAACATCAGTCCCCTAGAACTTAGATCTACTTAAACCTAACTAACGTAAGGACGTCACACAACACCCAGTCATCACGAGGCAGAGAAAATCCCTGACCCCCCCGGGTATGTTTTCCTCAGCATAAGTTTTAATAGCTCGAAATGACGATTGACGTGGAAGAAATATGATGGTCGGTGTTGGACGGCACTTGGAGTTCTCACAGGCTCGGTGGTGACGCGCTGTGTCGGTTAGCGTACTCAATCAACGCGGCGATGTCGTCAGTGGCGACCGCACATTGCATAACTGCCAGGCATCCGCGCCTTGTGTAATCTCACAGCCGGAACGGTCACCGCCGTTTTGGCGCCAAACCGGCTCTTTCACTGCTTTGATCTTCATTACTTTTACAACCGTGTTTTTGTATCAGGAAGGGTAAACTCTATGTAGTAGGGAGATTTGCTGCAAGAAAGCCTTCACGTTCGTGTGTGTGTGTGTGTGTGTGTGTGTGTGTGTGTGTGTGTGTGTGTCCCATACGTTCTATACGTACTCTTTGTTTCACTTTTATATGACATAAAGGCATTAAGTTTGTAATGTTGTTGCTTTAATTTGCTATGAAACCGGTGCTGATAGACAATAAAAGCGGGTTAAAAGCTGTGAGCTGTCTGGGAAAGTTAACCTTGCATTACTGAGCAACTGTTTCACCAGGTGTCCAGTCTAGCTTACCAAATTCCCAACCAGACTAACATTAATTATAATCTTTTAATAGTCATACGACAACCGGTGATATGTATATAAAAAAGAGAATTTAAATAAAAAGAAATAAATCAGTTTATATTTGGAAATTTATTTTAACATTGATCATTGAAATTTCAGCATATTAAACTCGATTCATAACTAAGCTGATCCCTTATTTAGGATTGTGAAAATGTGAGATTGTAATCTTACGGAACACATCAAATATGGAGCCAAGATTGGGAGACTGATAAAACACTGCATTCATAAAATAACACACGAAGAACGTTGAAACATATGCAAGAGGAAATTAACCACAACAAACCGATTCAATTTTCACCCAAAGAAGTTACGTTGGTAGCACAATCCTGTTCGTCATGTAATTACCACACACTGGTATGCTAAATTCATACTAACTCCCTGTGAAATCTTCCCGAAAAGAGTAGCTGAGGGCTACTTTGATGATTACACCACATGCTTCACGTGGTCAACTTGGTTTACACAAAGAGTGTAACTCCACAATAATTTTGATAATTAAAATAAATTACATCGAAAAGGAATTTACAAAAGAAAAACCTCAAACTGGTTGCTATCGTCTTACTATTAACCTGATGGGTCAAACCATTGTATGGGCACGTGGTACTGGTCTCACAAAGTACACCCCACGTGGGTTGAACATAAAGAAAAGTTGCTATATTGAAAAATATTGTCAAGACGAGACGTTATAATCTCACGCACATTCGCATTTAAGATTGATGAACTTAGTTAGAGTTACTGATCAACACGTGGTTCCACTTTACTCACAAAGTAGTGACAAAGCAACTACCGGAAGATATTCTGAACTTCACACGAGAATTACACTGCGTTGCAATTTAAGATAATATTAGATATTTTACAGCCAAACCTGAAATAAAGTTGATTACATTTTCAGTTAGGCTGATACTAATGTCGATGTGATACTAAGTTCTCTCAGTTTTTGTGATATATGGCACAAGAGTGTCTTCTTTTGACTTTTAATAGTGGGAGGACTTCAAAAATGGCTCTGAGCACTATGGGACTTAACAGCTGAGGTCATCGGTCCCCTAGAACTTAGAACTACTTAAACCTAACTAACCTAACGACATCACACACATCCTTGCCCGAGGCAGGATTCGAACCTGTGACCGTAGCGGTCGCGCAGTTCCAGACTGACGCGCCTAGAACCGCTCGGCCACTCCGGCCGGCTGGGAGGACTTCGCTGCTGTTGTTTCCCTTTGGTGCACAACACAGTGGCGATACGTGCCAAGCGTTGGAGAGAGACAGAGAGAGAGAGAGAGAGAGAGAGAGAGAGAGAGAGAGAGGGGGGGGGGGGGGGGGGGGAGAGAGAGAGAGAGAGACTCGCGCCGTATCTCAACACCAATTATTACAAGCGCACGGGGCTGCACCGACTTTACGGAATAAATTGCACACTTCTTTGGCTGATATGTGCCCAACCTCTCACCCAGTTTCCCAAAAGGTGTAGTACCCAGCAAAATGATAGAGGCTATCACTGTCTTTTATAACATAAGAAGGTTACACCAGGTGTTTTGAACTGATGTCTTTGCTGCGTATCGCTTAAAAAACACACTGAATATCCGAGTAAATAAAAAAGTGTTTCATTTCAGCTGTAGCATCCCACGTATTATACACAGTTCAGCATCAGTATTCCGTATTCACTGGACAAACAATACCGAGCTGAGGAAATAATGCAGTCAGCTAATGCATAAAATAATGTGGAATTTTCTTATGTTTTGCACCTTCGAAATCTCGTGAGAACGAGCATCGTAGTCGTGGAGAGCTGATGCTCCACGAGAAAAAAAGAGGTCAGATGAAAACTATCAGTGTACTGATTTCATCTCAACCTCCAATCCCCCCCCCCCCCCCCAATCAATTTCATTTTCTTCTATCATTGTGCTGCATCTTCCTTGTAGAAAGGCAATGTACAACTTAAAAGGTCTCTGCTGGATTCCTTTCATGTTAATTTCTTAAATCTGTTGCCATTTACGGCATAAATTCCTCTTCTAAATTTACTGTGGCGGTTTCTGACTATCTGGGAGGAGACTGAGTAGTGGAACGTGTTACTTTTACACATAAACAAGAACGATCTGTCACACTACTACACTTTAAAACACAGTTTATATGTAATTCATGTCACATAGTCTCATACGGAACCTACATCCGCTTTCTTTTATATACTGTATATGATAAGATACTGTCATCCCCCGTCCCTTCTGTGTGAGAGGATGAATGAGCAAATGTATTTCTAGTTGCATGCTTGAGGGTAGCAGACACGCCTGTTTCCTAGAGAACAGTAGGACCAACGTCGGAACAGGTAGCTACGCTTTCTAAAAGCAGAGAGGTTTCTATTCTTAGTATGGTCCTGTCCGTCCCTTGTCATGTTGGTGTAGGAAGCTGCCCCTCTGGCCCGACTTCCTGCGGGAACCTGAGTGTCGAGCATGGAGAAAGTGGACGGGGTCTGCGGAGGGGCGGTGCTCGGTGATAATGTGTGTTGGCCGTGAGAGGTGTCGAGGTAGCCCGTGCAGTTGCGATAATGCTACGTCTCGGATGGCACAGTGGTTAACGCACTTGCCAAGTAAGCAGGAGATCCTGGGTTCGAATCCGGGTCCGGTACACATTTTCGCTCGTCGCCTCTGATCCCGCATAATGTCCCGATGCAGCTGACATCAATAATTCCTTTCCTTCCCTTCCCTTCCCTTCCTTTCCTTTCTCCCACCCCCCCCTCCACCTTCAGTAAGAAGACTGAAAGAACAACACAGAGTTCCTCATTTGCAGAACTCGCATTTTCAAACCAACACGAGAAAATAACCCAATTAACTCCGCAGCGAGGATGCACAAAGAACCAGTTAAATGCGAGCTGCTCAGATTACAGACTCTGAAATACGAAACAGGACCTCATGCTATAAGCAAAAGCGACACTTACATCTTCGTCAGACAGCGAATGACAAAGAATGCAAAGTTATCTATTCTCAAGCCAAAGTCTCTTTGCAGGTGTGGCAGAAAGTTTGTATGCAATGCGATGAACGTAAATGTGCCTCGAAGCATGAAACGCTGCAAAAGTTTCCCCTATATGGCGTGCAAATGCGCATAAACGCTTTACTAGATTGTTACTGATTTTGAACGGTCTTTTACTGTTGGTCGACGTAGCATACATATTTCTAGAGGGGAAGACAATGCACAGGATTGGACGAATACAAATGCTGTTGAAATGATGCGAAATTCCTCACGTTTCTTGAGAATGGAAAGCCAGGATTCTTGGTGACATCCAAGTTGAAAAAATACTTTCTGCACCTCAACTGGGCACATGGGGGCTGAGGCACCCTTGTGGCCGCACGTAGGGGATTAACTCCCGCAATTGTAGAATACGGCGAGCAACTCTGAGAACGGCCCCAGAACGCCACCCATCTTAAGGCAAGCTTCTCTGCTGCAACTCCACAGTAAACGTAGGATGTGGAACGCCTTTCCTTGCGTGAGACCCTTTTTACCAAGCATCCAACGGCCTGTACTGCATATGTATGAAGATAAAATATAACTGAACTGCCGGCCGATGTGGCCGAGCGGTTCTAGGCGCTTCAGTCCGGAACCGCGCTGCTGCTACGGTCGCAGGTTCGAATCCTGCCTCGGTCATGGATGTGTGTGATGTCCTTAGGTTAGTTAGGTTTAAGTAGTTCTAAGTCTAGGGGACTGATGACCTCAGATGTTAAAGTCCCATAGTGCTTAGAGCCATTTGAAACCATTTTTTTATAACTGAACTGTTTCAGAACCGTAAAACACTCTGTACCACTCATGTTACAGAACATTTTACTCATAAGAGTTTTTGTTATACGTGAAAATAAAATTTTTTCTTGAAAAAACCCAGATTGATCTCTATTTCCATGTAAACATATCATAATGGGGCGCAAATACGCTGAGAAGGTGCCCATGGTCTTCAGAAAAATTTCATGCCTCTTGCAAAGAAGACTTCCATTCCGAACATTAACAAGCATCATGTATTTAACTCAGTTTTGGGGAGAGCTCAAAGGCGTCTAAAAAATAATGTAGTTGAATAACATCTTTTGTACCGAGACGTCCGTTTGTGCTCTGCCGGAAGATAAGAAACAGAGGAAGACCTACGCAGCATCATAGTAAACAAGGTGCAATCGTGTTCTGAGCATTAGAAGGAATGAATACAGACGGGCGCGGAGTCAAAAACTATTATGAAGGCAACCAACACTAATTATACCGTATTTGTAAGACCGCGTACAGGATATCTTCCGTCCATTGCGACTAAGTTCAGTTTTTTTTTTTAAAAAAAAAAAAAGGCCGGCCGAAGTGGCCGTGCGGTTAAAGGCGCTGCAGTCTGGAACCGCGCAAGACCGCTACGGTCGCAGGTTCGAATCCTGCCTCGGGCATGGATGTTTGTCATGTCCTTAGGTTAGTTAGGTTTAACTAGTTTCTAAGTTCTAGGGGACTAATGACCTCAGCAGTTGAGTCCAATAGTGCTCAGAGCCATTTTTTTTTTTAATGTGTCATTCTTAAAGTACGAAAATTGTGGTGGAAAAGCACGCCATGACAAAGCCTTCATTTATCGTACTCGAAGTCTTTTCTTGGATATCAACCATTTCCATCACGTGAGGGAAACTTTATTCCAATTGTCTGTTCTATTTACAACATATTTTGAGTTATTCCCATTTTTGGGGTAGCCAGTATGTATGCATGGTGTGCGAGCTAAGGCCTTGGTGATGTTATCACACACCTGATTTATGATACACCTGAATGCTGCTCAGCTGCTCTGCACAAAGAATTAAAAAAAAGACTCTTCACACTGTTTTGGTAGTGCACTGTGACGTCATCTCATGTAGGTATGCCGCAAAGGATATCGTGTGGTTTCTGTGTATGAACACAGTTGACCCTCCACGCGCTCTAATGAGAAACATACCTCAGAGAGATGTAAACAGTTTCACTATGTGGCACACAATTTGTCTTTGTCTGCGCAAAGGAGTAATAAGCGCAGACTTACCTCCCAAATAATTACACAGAGTAGTCTGTAAAAAGATGCCAGAAATTCAGTGGGAAGGATTGAAGGCGAGCCTGCCACAATTGCCGAGAACTAATTTACGAAGTACAACTTTAAAGTACCACTATGTATGTTTTCTCTGTTTTATTAATCGCTAAAATCATTGACAGTATTTATTTTATTGGAAGTCTCTTCATTGTTAAATCTGGTTTATAAAGTTAGGTATATTTATTTATTATTTTCGAACCACTTTGTCTGAATTGTAATACTTGATAAATGTAAATTTGTAGACTAGACTATTTCTTTATTTATTTGGTTAATTTCCGGCTGAATCCCCATTCGTATGTATGTAAACTCGACACGCGTTAGTCATTTACACTCGACTGTTAGACTTACATCACACACACACTTTGCGAAAGGTGCCATAGTGGGTGAAGAAGGAAGGCCTTTCCAATTACGCTGCTGAAAAACCCCTCTGTGGTCTTCAAGACTTACCTTAACCTTTTACGAAGGTTGTACAAGAAGCGCTATTAACGCAACGTGTTGATGGGTGTCTGTCGAATAATGTGTTTAAGTTTAAACTGTGTAAGTGAATATTACCGGAGTAGAACGATCCCATTTACTCCTCACATTTAAGGTACCGTGTACCGTACACATGTATAGTCGACCTCACATCATGTGCGATGTTCTTCTGTCATGGGTTTGTAAGTAACTGAAAATGGAAAATATAGTGCTCACATGACTGTCCCTAGTACAAAAATATCACTTCATTCCATATTTAACTAATTTACATAGATCTTTAGAACGCCTACAAATTGAATGAACTATAACATACTTCAGTTTCTTTTAAAATTCAGCGTTCATTTTACAGAGAAGTGACTATTCGCAAATCCGTGAAGTGTAACTGGCGCTTCTAGATATTAATTAATGATGGCGCCAGCCGCCAGTTAAATTTGCGTTAGGAACGCTGCGCCACAGCATTAGAACGCAGAGCATGGCATTCGCGAACGGCAGTTTGCCTATAGGCCAGGCACTCGCAGCAGTAGCTGCAACGCAACTACGCGCTGAGGAGGAATTCGACAGGAATTTTTCCTATTGTGACAGCGGCTTTCATAACTGAGCTTGACCAGAATTTATTAAATTACCACAAATTATTGCTTTTCAAGTTATTTGCTCCTTTACTGTAAAATAATTTTATTTCTTTCCGCTTGTTTTGTCTGGCGAATGGAATTGGCTCTGTGGGACGATGTTTGTGTGCGTGAGAGAGAGAGAGAGAGAGAGAGAGAGAGAGAGAGAGAGAGAGAGAGAGAGAGGGGGGGGGGGGGGGGGGCGGGGGAGATAGTGTTGCCACCAAATTCCAGCAATGTTTACCGTCGGCAAGCTTTACTCATACATAGTTTTATTTATTCTAAATAGTTTGTGTAATGACTTCGGGAACGATCCATTCGCAAAGTTGTAAACTAAGAATACCAGAGCGTTCTGAAAAGTAGTGCCTCCAAATTTTTTATGTGAAAACTCAAAGCTTTTTAAATAAAACAAACGTTATTAACATTCCACATCTTAGTTCTTCATGTCTACACGTGTATTTCTCAATGTTGCCGCCCTGGCTACGATCATATTTCTCCCAACCAGTTTGTTGATCCCGTCACTGTAGAATACTTGACTTTGCTGACGGAGGCACTACCTCAGCTCTGCTTGCGCCGCTTCATCACTATCAAAGCGAAGTTCCGGAAGTTGTCCTTTAAGTTTTGGAAAAAGACGAAAACCGGATTGGGCCAAGCAGGAACTGTATAGAGGATGATCGATGACAGTGAACCCAAGACGTCTGGTTGTTGCAGACGTCGCAGCTCAGCATTGCCATGCTGAAGGAGACGCTGCTACGTGAGTGGGCGAACTCTTCGAATTCGAAACTCGATTACAGCACTCTGTTTCTCACGCACCAACGTAGTTACTGTACACACCGCCATTTTACATGTTACAATGTGGAGCCCTCTAGCGGCAGAGTGCTGCAAATGTACAGACATGCAGGGTGAAGATGTAAAATGTTATTAACGTTTAAAAAGCTTTAAGAGTTTTTCACATAAAAAATTCAGCGGCATTACTTTTCAGCAGGCTGTCGTAATTCGTACGCAAAACCGAATTTAAGCTTTCCATTTAACTCGACCACTAGATAATTTCATGTTATTTTTTGAAGAACACCAGTAGCATGTTAGTAAGTACTGCTCTTTACATGGGAGGGTTGGGCAATCTCGGTCGCCTTACACAAGGAGAGACGTCTTGGTATCGTAATCGACGCTCGCTTGGCGGGCACTGCGTGACTGCAGTCACAGAGTCGTTATAGTGAGCTGCGAGCCACGTCCGTTTTGGCCCGTATCGACTGCCGTGCGAACCGTGTACGTCACTCATTAGCAGTGGCGCGCGTTCCCTTTTTCTCCCTACCGCAAGCCTCGCCACTGTGAGTCGGCGTCACTGTTACAGTTTCAAACGCCGCTGGGGCCGGGAAAGGGGTAAGAGAAGATGACGTCACGGGTTGATAACCCTTGTACACGTGTAGTCGCTCTCCCGGTCGATGGCGACCAATGGTTGCGCGCGCGCACCTCCGACCAATGCCCGCGCCGGAGGGGGCGGAGTCAGTGGCCCCCTCTCCGGGCGGGAAAGAGGGGATGGCGAAGGGGAAGGGAGTGGGCAAGCTGCCGCTGTCGCAACTCTAGGTTTCCTACTCGGACTCTGTTGGTGGTCGTCGTGGAGAATGGACGTGTTTCGCCGATCCTGCTCATCCCGCGTTCTTTGCTGAATGCTGACTCTGGCAAGTATTGCTACATTATCTGCTTCTACTGATGCTCACTCTAGCACTACTGGCTTCTTGTTTTAAAATTTTTGTAGCATTAGTTTTCTATATGTTGCTTCCATTTGCCGTTATTATCGCGAATGGTTTTCTGCTAATAGTTTGCTTATATGGCGCTTAATAGATTGTTCGGCAAATATAACAGCGGAAATGAACGGTTATCTTTATAAACTTTGCTTGTGATCTACGATATAAACACGAAAGCATACATATTCTGCAGTAGCCTGGTGACAGATAAGAGTAGTACGTTAAACATGGCGGATGCACGGCGGCTTTCTCGTCTGGCTTCGCTCGATGACGCGAACCTTGCAGCAGCCAATGCGGTGCCGCGCAGCGCACATCACGTGATATCGACATTGTCTTCACGTGATTCGTATCCACTGCGCGCTACGTAACGGCCTACCTTACAGAACTAGCATGCAAATTTACGACGTAGTGGCGGTATAGAACAGTCGGCAGATGAACGGGTTTTTGGCGCCAATAGCAGCGTGCGCTTTACAGTAAAACCGATGTTAGTAGTCCTCAGCGAGACAAGTAATCGTGGCAAGGTGGGGACATCTATAGCACCGGTCGCGATGCGAGGAGAATGTTCGCGAACTTCCCGCCATGCGGCGCTGCCTTCGCGTTGGCCAGGGTTCCGTGAAAATGCGTTGCGCCATCCGCAACCAGCGGACGGAGCCGAAAGGTGCCGACACTGGACGAAGGATTGCGGCAGCGTACGGGTCTCGCGGCTTCCCTTTACGTAACGGCAGGAGCAGCGCCAGGGGGACTAAATTGGGTACGGCACGCCATTCTGTCTGACAGCGCGTGCGTGGCAGCAGGCGGAGCCCGGCGCTCCACGAGTACGCGGACGTAGACAACGGACAGAAGCAAGTTTGGCAGTGAGTATGTGTAAGGTTTGCGAGTAGGTATTTTTATTGCACTACGCTTTCATCTCCGCTGGGAACAAGACGTAAATTAGCTAATGGTGCGAATGTATGATGCAGGCAGCTTCATTTTGCGGAATATATTTCGTGGTTTGCGAACTTTCGACCCCGAACGTTGTTACCTGTACGCTATGGAGTGGTAATAAAGAAGAATGCCTGTTGCCGAGGCGGAATTTGAAATTGTTTTATAAAACATTAGCAACATGGCTGATACTGAGAGTTAGCGTAACTTTTCCAGGTTAAAGAGCGCTTTTAAGGCTATGCGTTGGTGTATTAGTTTTTAGAGGTTTGTAACTTGAAGTATTGTGCTTTGGCGATTGGTAGATTCCTACCACAAGGTGGAGACGGCGGAGGCGGGCAAGTTGCCGCGTATGCGTTCATTTCCGCTGTTTAGCGGCGCAGCATCCTCGAAATTTCTACGAATCGCTGGTGTAGGGGTGGTGAGGGAGGGAGAGGGGAAGGGGACTGGGGGCTACCCCCCCCCCACCCCCACCCCTTATTTTTATGGCGTGGGCGGTGGGGCGGGCGCGCACACGTGCGTGCACTCTCGACCTTTCGGTCTCCGAAGCAGGCAGGGACAGTCGCTCCGATCAGTCCAGCGCAGGCAGCGGGACCGAGTGGACGTGTCGGCGAGGGCGGCTGCTGCTGTGCTTCCGTTCCCGGACTTAGCCCGTGGTCGGTCGCGAGTGCATTCGCCCGTCTCTGTTCGTGGTGCTGATCGCTTCCGGACTTGTTCATATTTCGGCCCTTTTTGCCGGTTTTTACTTGGTTTGCGTGAACTCATACCACTGATCATGTCTTTACTTCGATACCACTTGAGGTTAATGAGCATTCTTAAGTGATGGCTCTGGGACTTGGTCGTTACCCAGTGTGGCCAGCTACCTGGATCACTGTGGTCGTTTGGAGAACTGTTGGTGTTTGTAACACAGGAATAGTGACTCATTTCTCATATTGTGCACGAATTTCAGCTGTTACTGTAGTCTCACCGTATGTTGCCCATTCGGAGGGGCTAATCGGTATTAGAGCGCCTGATTACTGAAGTGCTCTTCCGCAAGTTAGGTCATTGTAGTTCTTTCCGTTCCGTCTGCATTGGGATCTGGACGATTCGACCGTGAAGGTGGCGGGCAGCGGTCGCTTCCAGAAACGGGTCGGCGGCAGTAGCGACGGCAATAATTGCCCGGGCGAGGCGGCCGTGACGTAATTCCGAGCGGTCCGGTTGGCACACATTCAGCCGGCTGGCTGCGCGGAGCGAACTTAGAAAGCCACGGCGCGGTCGGGCGCGTTACACAATGCTAGAGACTGCTGCGCGCATTGCTCAACCTCTTATTCCTCGCAGTGTGAAAGGTACTAGTGCTGTGTGAAGTGTGCAAACTGTCCAGAGAACCGCCTCGTCGTTTCTGCGGGCAGTGTAATCTGCAGCCTTCACATATAAACCAGTAGTCTTAGAAGCCCAGTGTTCTGGTTTTGATTGGCACCACGGAGTTCTGCACGTCCCATTTTGGAAAGTGAGTAACAATTAGCTTCGTTCCCTTTACTTTCAGAATATGGAGTTGCAGAAGCGTAATTAGATTGCTTGGCATATAGCTGTGAAAGTGTTCCATTGGCAGATATTCATCGACGTCGTCAAGCTGTGGTTTCCTAATGCGAAACTGACATCGCAGCGACGCAACCAAACAGAAGTGTCTACCTGCAGAGAAGAGTTGAAACCATCTGTCTACAAATTCGGCACGTGCGCATGGGAGATAGAAACAGGCTATGACTCTGTGATAAAGTAGTCAGTCTTTTTCTCTCTCCTATCCAACGGCCGGACAGTCACCATGAGACCATCGAGGATTGGAGAGCTCGCCCTTTCTCGGATGGCACGGTTCAAAGCTTTGCAGTGAAGGTGGGAGTCTCTTGTGCCGCCACTGTTTTTCATGGCACTGGGATTTCTGTGGTCACTGCTGCGAACCTGGCCTCTACTCCAGCTGCGTTTCTCCTAACTCCGGCTCTTGCACTTTTCTCATCTGTTTCTAGTGTTAGCATGTTCTCGTTCGTCTGCTAGTTTGAGCAATCTTAATGTTAGTTTGGCTATCCTCAGTGTCACAATTAGTGATAAAGCTTCATGGGATGTTAGATTGCTTAACTGGTGGTTCGATATTCTCCACTCATCCTATTCTGTAAAGGAAAGACAAAATTTTGTCAACTCACCATTCCCATTTAGCGTGAAGCTCTGCGTACGCGTGTTTATTCATAGTAATATTGTCAGGAAATAATACAGATCTATTAATTCTTCCTAGTTTCGTTGTTTCTTCCGTTGTGCAGTATAAATTTAGATTTCATCATTTGCCTATTATGTAATACAGCTGTATACTGTCCAGCTCTTGAATTTTGCTTTCGCGCTCTCAGTACTGCTTGGAGAAAACAAAGGCATGAAAGAGCGTCATAGTGTACTTCCCGTTGTTAGCACCACGTTCTATTTACGGCAAGTTGGATGCAGTTGCTCTACTTCTCGTCGATCGCCTTCAGTTTAACGGAATATTTATTTCGGGTTTGCTATTACATATTTTCCTGTTTGATCTATGACGGTGCAAGGGGGCTCAGTGTTAAAGATAATGGACACGTACTGAAGAGAAGTACTCGTCCGACCAGTGTGATTCTTTCCCTGGTTTCCCTAGGCCTTCACCATTACGTTTACTCTCGTATTTTCGTCTAAAGAGCTAGTGCAGTGTGTAGAGGGAACGTTAAATTCTTTTTCTGATGAGTTCTGCTGTGAAGCTGATGTACAAATTGGTGTCAAATTACCCAAAACACCTGCTGCAGTGTCTTCAGATTAATCTACGGCTCTATAATTTCCCGTCAGAGATTAAAATCCAGTTCCCCTCAGTACAAGACGTCGAAACCTATTTGCCTTGTCTGAAACTTCACTGTGCCCTTGACAGTTTTGATCATGGGCGTGGGTATTTCATCTAAAATTCTGTTTAGAAATCTAAAAGGCAAACGGAATAGCGCATGGCTCTGTAGCCTAATCTCTACTGGGTATGACAACCATAAAAGAACTACCATTTTTCGAAGTATTAAGTGAAAATCAAACAGCTGATGCTCACTACTAATAGAATTGAAATCAGGTCGTTAAGTTTACCTGTTAATTGCGGTCTGCTGCTTGTGGGAAAGGCAGTGTACCTTAGGAGCTCGCACGTGCGGAACTTTCCAATCCAACTAGGCACTTCCTCATTCCAAAGCGGGAAAGCAGGTCGCTTTCTGAGCGTGTGTACTGGATCTGTGGAAGCAAGAGGAGAACCGGATGTGCATATATTCTTGGATAGGCATCAATAGACAAGATGCACATTATCATGAACGGAAAAGGTGTTTCGGGCGTTTAAAGTTTAGAACTGTAAAAGGCTTTGTAATCAGGTTCGTATTACTGACTTTTCTCCTGGATGTGTCTAAAGTCTCGTCACTTTGAACACTCGTCAAACCCTAATGTTTCCCGTTCCTTGTCTAATATTGTTTTGCTGTAGTTAACACCTTCAGTTTCATGTGATAGTTACAAGCGCATGGAGACGGAAGTAATATTAAAAGAATCATTAGAACTCATTTTATAAACTCTGCCACCTGACTCCGTGTTTCGATACCTAAAAGAACGTACAGCGAAATATAGCTTACATATATCTGTATACTGAGATAGCTTACAACTCATCAGGATCCTCTACAGTGAGTTGTGCATGGTAATATTGAGTGGAAGACATTCCGTCACTCGCAATCATAACCTGTTACGTGAGCCATGCTTCGCTCGTAGGCGGCACTCGGGCAATTACCGAAGCGCTTCCAGGTCGAGGAATCTTTAGTCTTGAAGACACCAGATAAACTGCACTTAAGTTGCCTCGTACGATTTTTAAAAGTTAGGTTTCACGAGCGAATGCTCACTGCCGCTAGAAGTCATGGGGTGCCACACAATTTTTAAGCTACCTGTTATTAGACTTTCTCGTTAGTACCAATGGATATAAGATTAAGTATCTTAAACACTGTACTTCGGTGAAGAAATTTAAAAATAACTGTTTATCAAGTATAACTTTATATTCCGAAAGTTAAATGACGTGAAGCAGCAAATGCGCGAAAGCACCTTAAATATTGATTTGCTTGAAGTTTGTGTCCCTTAATTTTTGTACCTGTCCTCGTTGCGTGTAAGTATTCATTATTACAAACATTAAATGTGTTTACTTCCTCGGAACCAAGATTGTAATTACTCGCGCTTGAGAGAATCGCTATGAAAGTTTTCAGTTTCTCCCTGGCATGAAGATGCTTGTCCATGAAACAAGGTGGTATTGCCATTAATGCTGTGTACACTTAAAGGTTGTGTAATAACTTGCGGTATCAGCTGTGAAGAATTACTTGCTCTAATGTAATGGATTATTTGCGTAATATTCCACAAAGATTTCTATATATAACAAACCCGTGTATCCTTCCTCAGGAATGCTACTGCGAAAGTCTTGAAATTACTTGAAAATATCTTGTTTCCCCTCTTTAGTTTTTCGTTGTCACTAGCTTATCCCCATATGGATAGTTATTTAGATGTAGTAGGAGCTTAAGGATTCAGATTACACTAAAAATAATACCCTGGCCGCATTTTAAAGTAAGAACACGCAAGGAGACAATCATTCCAAATAACGCCAGCTATGACTATGGTAAGTAGCTACATGTTGTGGTAGGTAGCAAATGTTGCTTTATATTCCTATAATTACGAAGGTCTGAACAAGGTGAAACTATGATCTACCAATTTAGAACAATGTAACTGCCATTTTAAAGCGCAGTACTTTGAGACAGTTTGGGGTATGGATTAAAAATCCAATGTTTGCTTCCTGGCTTTGCCTTGACTCTTTTACCAAAAAGTCTATCTTTCAATAATAAATTGTTCATCTTTGTGCAGTGATTTATGCATTCCGGGGAAAATAAAGGAAACAATTTCTCTTAATGTCTTAAATCCTCAACGTTTAAGCAGGAGTGGGATTCAGAACTGGGGTGCTAGGAGTTAACGAAGGAGTTGTCTAAGTTTATATCAGGTGCTCAGAAGGTGGACATAAATTTCTGGAATGAACTTTGCTCGCTGTAAGATGTTTGTTACACTTACAGAACCAGCATTTTTAATATTGTAAACGGTTTTCATTGATCATGGAAACCCAAGTCAGCTGCTACGCTATAGGTAACATCGTGGGCTTGAACTTCAGTATTGTCAGCTAGCCGATGTAGGTATGCACAGATTTTCGTTGGAGACGACCTGGTAATTGCATCTCCGAAAAAGTCGTTGCGTTACTGTCAGCAATTAGGAAATTTGCTATTATGAAGAATCCTTGAATCATTCGTACCTCGTGCTCGGTTTAATGGGTCGTTAAATTATAATCCTCTTCCTGTTAAGCACCAGCTGCAGTTGCTAAAATGCAGCAGGATTCTTGGACGGGTAGATAATCGCTGTCTCGACTTCTTGACTTCTTCCTTCAGCAGTTAATACAAATATTGTCCTGAATATGGAAACAAACCTTGTGTGTTAGTTGGCTGTAATCTGTCGACCTGTTCAGCTATCGCCAATGGGCCAATGTACCTATGTTAAGCTGTTTCTAAAATTTACTTCCTTCGGAAACACTGAAACACGTAGCTTTTGATACTGTGGAAATTTGATATGTCATCAGCTGAAGGATTGTTTTCGAAATCTGATTACAGGATGGGTACCTTAGTACACAGTTGAATACCTGCCTTGCTTAGAAATTGATCCCGTAACCACACTAATGTGCGCCTACGACTCTGCGCTTATTGCACAAAATTCCAATTAATTCTTTGTGGCGTTAAATGCTGTTATTGGCTTCAACCCGAAGAATGACTTAATGCATTTCTTCAGGCTGTCTGTCCTGTAAAAGCCTCATCTCTGCGTAAGTGCTACAAGCTACACCTGCTTGCTATAGTGATGGGATTCTACATTTAAACTACGATAAAAAATTAATAAAGTTACTGGAGATCGTTGTAATGTGGAATAATTACGCCAACGTAGCTAGTACTTTTCAGAAAGGGTGAACTGAAGAATGTTACAAACTAGTTCTGCGACTATCGTATCTGCGAGTAGTGAAGTCACACATCCGAGTGAGAGATATGACATAAATTTTGTATAACTATTTGGTAGAGCTGTGCTATGGAGTAGAAATGTATTTGAAATTTAGATTTTTCTGTTCTAGCGGTGGGTTGCTTGTCACACTGTGGCGAAATGCCTCGTCGAGATACCGGTTTAATCAATTTCGTATTGCACTTAGGGGAATTTGAACGAAGTTAACTTATAATTGTATAGACACCTTCATGTTCGACGTTTTCTCTTACAGCGTTATAAGAAACCTGCCAATGCTAACGACTGCCCCTTCCTCTATGGCAGTACCAACTTTCACATGGTAAAGCATTTTGGTGTTGAAACAAATCTTCGAATCCGATAAAAGCTGTGAACTTGTCAGTTTCAAGACCGGTCACAGATCTCCAAATTACTTGCATTTTTTCCAGTGTGCATGAAACTCTATTCCAACCTGAATGTCACATGTGTGTGTGTGTGTGTGTGTGTGTGTGTGTGTGTGTGTGTGTGTGTGTCTCAGGCGACAGATGTAAAGCTTAAAAAACACTGAACTACAGTCTCTTAGAAATGTTCTGCACCCCGCCACAAGAACATTGTTTAATTTAAACAGAACGTCAACTGCCTCGCAGGTCATCACAATTTCTTGAGGACTGCACATCATAACTGCAGTTACACGAGAACCGCACAATCACGCGACCTGTACCGGTTGGATATAACCTGCAGCGGTTTAATACGGACAGGACCCTCTTCTTTTTTGGCCACTCTTGTATCTGTAGTCACAACTAAAATTTATGAAACCGTGTCTTAACGACAGATTATTTCCTTTTGCATTTAAAACTGCCCTCACTTACTCCTTAATCTGGGCGTCTTGGTTCCTAACAAATGACATAACATTTGCTTTTTATGATATCAATAAACTAGCATTACTAAAGACCGATACGCCGAGGCAGTATCTTGAATTAAAATAGTGGTGTGGCAATGTAAAGTGACCAGTAAAGGGACAGTTCTGATGTTGGGAGTTCAATCCCCTTGCCCCATCGGGTTCTGCAGAGACTCCTGAATGTTTCACTTTTTAGAAATTAAATCAAAATATCGGTCACATGAGGTTCCAACATATAACTTTTCATGAGGGTCATTCAATAATTAAATTGGCCTGAAGGAAAAAGCGTTTATTTTTACAAAATACTTTTTCTACTTTTCAACATAATCCCCTTGAAAATTTATGCACTTGTTCCAACGGGCTACAAGCTTTTTTATTCTGGCTGCAAAGAACTCTTTATCTTTGGTGTTCGAACCAATTTCGCACAATTTTTCACGTCCTCGTTGCCCTGGAACCTCTTCCCACGTAATGCATCCTTCAGTGCACCAAACAAACGGAAATCACTAAGTGTTAAATCAGGGTTGTAAGGGGGATGAGACAGTACTTCACAGCCCATTCTGTCGATGGTTTCACTGAGTAGTTGAGCAATATGAAAATGTGCGTTGTCTCCCTGGAGAATCTCACCTCTCCTCAGGGATCCACGACGTCTCTTGTGGCTGGCTTCGTCTTGTTTAAAAGCAAATCCGAGCAGTATTGGCTGTTCATTGTACGCAGCTCTCAGAGATAATCACAAAACTGGACCTTCAGCATCCCAAAACACCGTCAACATGACTTTTCCTGCTGATGCTTGGGTTTTGAATTTTTTCTTGTCAGGCCAGTCTGCTTCCACTCGATGCTTTGCCTTTTTGATTCTGGCTCATAATAGTGAACCCAAGTTTCATAACAAGTTAAAATTTTGTTAGTGCTCACCTTCTTTCGAAACGTTCCTTTAGCCCTGTGCACACAGTAGCCGCGTCAACTCTTTGGAGACCCATCTTGCACATGTTTTGCGGTGCTTCAGCTTGTTACAGATGTTACGAACTGTACCAGTACTAACTTGAATCTTATCAACTATAATTTCCAGTCACACGGCGGTCGGCACGAATAATGTCATCAATTAGACTTTCAAGGGAGGGTGTTGGAACTGCAACTGATCGGCCTGAACGGTGTCCGTCAGTCACTGAGTAGGGACCATTTTTCAGCTGCTCTACCCACTAGTAAAAATTGGCACTATTCATACAACCTTCACCATAAACTTTACACTTTCTACAGTATATATTCACTGGTTTCTAGAGTTCAGCAAATAAACGAATAACAATGTTATTCAATTAATGTGGACGTTTCAAGTGGTTTGAGGTTATAAACAACAGTTCATATATCAGCTGATCAGCGCTCATCCCAGTGATGCAAACTTAGGCCACAAAAGTACCAAACTTGCCCTACCAACAGTTTTTTCCACAGACCAATTTGTCTAATTTACTGACCCTCGTATATTTCTGGCATTATAAAGGTATCTGTACTTCAATATCGCATAACCAGTATATCACATCGCGCCGTGTAGTGTAATATGTTCCCACGGCATGATTGATGGTGCGTTCGTCTTAGTTGTAACTCTAATGCTTTCATGTGCGTTTCGTTAGGGTGACTATTGTAGGGCGCAGGCCTATGGCACAGCTAACAGGTTCTTTATTCACTTTATTTAGGGTGTAACCAACATTCAGTTTAGAACTTCAGGAGGGGTACGTAACTTATTTGTAATCCAATGACATAGATTAAGTAAATTAAATCCATTCCAAGCAAATTAGCTCACATTATCATTTACTTAATTTTAAAATCTCAAAAGTGATAGTGACTTAAGTCAAGAGTTTACATGCAGCAGTTTGACACACCTCAGCAAATAGAGAAATACGAGCGTAGAACAAACGGTCACTGATAAACTTCGGGTGCAAACGCTCCAGCACTTCACATCCAAACACATCTTCCGGGACATCTGAGAACTCAAATGAAAGTAGGTACTTTGAAAACTAAACCGATGGTGAAAGTCAATTTGCAATACAGTTGTTCCGAACTTCTACTTCTTAAACTTACAGGGAAGCAAACATCGGCTGAATCAAATTCATCAGAGAAATAGGAGGGCATGAATGACTGACTTTTAAAAGCTGTGTGTAGTTACCTGAGCAAGTGATGTTTACTAACTTCTAAGATGTAAGTGTATTATACAATACCTATTGGAGACTGCTATTCATTTCATTGTAATTTTTCATGATGTAAAATAATTTCAGAGCATTGTTGCAGTCCCGGTAGTGAGCAGTTATAAAACTGGTCTGATTAGACTCGCATAAAGTCACCTTTGAAAATGGGCTAGCATTTTTACATTAAATCTAAAGTACGTCATCTTGGCCAGGAGGCGGCTGCATAAGAACAGTGTTGGACTATTTCGTTAGTAAGAATGTTACTCATTAAATACTGAACCAGCGGAGCCACAGACAATTAAGATCTTTGTACAGATGTTGTCCTGCGCGTACATCGTTAGGCGATCTAAGCGTCACAGTTTAGCGAAAAGAGGATGTTCCTCGTTTCTGTGCAACATAGTGTTCAGATATCCTGTGCAACCGACTTAAGGCATACAAAACTTTAAGTAGGAGGGCTATCCAGAAAGACTACGTTTCCACCTTGAGCATCGATGGGTTACGATAGCGTGGCCATATTGTCTGAGCATTTGTCCTTCCAGTCGGCATCCGGATGTGTCAACGCGAGTTTCGTGTTTCCCCTTATTTCGCAATAATAGTTTCAAACGAGTGTCGCAATTGAAAATCCCATGAGTTGTGAAATGCGGTCAATGTTTTTCTTGGTAGAAAACCATAATCCGTAAATTGGCAATCAGTATATTGCGCTTGGTGGACGACCAGGCATTGTCAAAGCCGCCGATTCACAATGATGGAGCTCTCGTTTGGTTTACAATAAAGATCACGAAGTTTTTGCATCAAATAGTTGCACAGAAGCTAGGATATCACAGATTTTGTGCAAGATGCGTACCAAAAAGCTTCACAGAAAACCACAAGAACCAGCGTATGGCTGCGTCATTGACATTTCTGGATTTTCGGGAAAAGATGGTGAATCATCACTTGATCGAACATAACTTGAGTGGAGACTGCGGTCAAACGTGTGAATTGAGACCAAATTGCAGTCTATGGCGTGAAGGCACACAGATTCCCCAAAAAGCCAAGCGAACGCTTGCAAACTTTGGCTGAAAAAGTTTCTTTGTCAGGAAAGGTAAGTCTTGTCGATTTTCTTGAACCTGGTATAACAATGTGTTCGAGGTATTGTTAACTGTGGAAAACTTGAGCAGTTCTGAATAAGTGTAGAGAAAAATTGAGCTCAAAAATGTTCATGCACGACAACGCTCGACCACCCACAGCCAATAGTGCAAGAGAACTACTCTATGCTTCAAAGTGGGTGTTCCCTCATTCGCCTTAAAGCCCGTATCTTGCACGCAGTGACTAGTATGTTTCCAACGATGAAGACCTGGTTAGCAACGCAGAGCTTTGACACGGAACTGCGGGAGGGCGTGAATAACTGGTTGAAGTGTTAGACGGCATAATTTTACGGCAATGGAATTTCAAAGCTTGTTCGCCGCTAAAAGTGCATAAATTTGTGTAGAGACCATGTTGATAAGGGTCTCTTTCAAACGAATAAAAATCATTGTTTTCCCATACTTTGTTTTTTAGGGTTCCTTGCATCAGTCGGTGAAAACGAAACCCTTGTTGGATCACTCTGTCTGCCTGTTAAGTCTCCAAATCTCAGGAACTGACAGACATCAAAGTTCGTCACTTGCTAAGGTCTTCTGTTCCTTGGCGATGTAAAAAATTTAAGCTTCTAAGTGAAGTCAACAGATACCGCCGTTTGTTACATATCTTAATATTCGCAACCTGAAGAGTACTTCCCGCTGATCAGGAATCATGAAATCTGGCAGGAAGTTTTCACAGTACAAGTAAGGGAAAAATCCGAAAGTTATCTTGGAATTGATCTCGATTCTCTAAGAATTTCCTGAGCCAGTTCTTTACCAGGATCTCTATCGGCAACATGCAAAAATGACATTCTAGGTTTCAAGGATAAATGAATTAGCTATATACGTAATTAACTTTGTACGAAATCCGTAGTGGGCGATTCCTAGTCGCACTTATCCTGGATTTTTAATACCAAAAAGTAATCTACATTCTGAATAAACATCGTATTAGTGAATCGTGGCATGTTTACTTCGTTGCATCTGAAATTTGTTCTCCAGTTTTTCTGGACACGATTTATTCATACTTATCGCCCTAGTGAAGACAAGTAGCGCAGGCCAAACGGTAATACGGTTAAACGTCGCTGTAATAGTTTCAGAAAATGAAGTATGAAACTTAAGCTGAAAGCAGTTATATAATTGTTGCAGTTAAACGGAACCACAACTCTTACCTCCTTGAAGAAATGAAGTCAATGAAGCAATAGGACAGATGGAATTCAAACACGAGCTTTCTATTCTGCGGGGAGTCATACTTTCGTTAGACTTCCCACAGCAGGAGAAACACTCTTATCGATAAATACACTATTTCCTTGAATTAGCTTTTCACGTACAAGATGTGAAAGCAGTTGATGGAATATAATGCAGATAATACTTTCACACTGAGGTAGATCGTATGTCTATTTCGAGCATTTAAAAAATGCTACTCTTGAAAAGCTGAGCACAGTGATTTCTATAGGTAGGGAGGAAATATGTGCACGGTCATATATCATAAAGCAATAAATGCTTACTCATCTGCAGCATAGAACTGCACAATAATGCATTTACTGCATGCGTTTGAAATAGCTTGCGAGAACATTCAAATTTCGAAGCAGTACTGTAAAATTATGACTCAGATGCGTCGCGGGTGTATGCAGAAATTTTATGGCCTGTACTGCAGCTCAGCTAAGGTGCTGTAGACCTCAGCCTTTCTTTTTTCTTCCGGAGTCACATAAGGTTGTAGCGGCCTGCAACTCAGGCTTCACGGCAGTCAGCGATAAAGGTAAGCAGTAACAGTCATGTTATGAGCTAACAGCGTTGCCATTTCTGACATCTCTGCAGGAACACGATGGATTTGTTGCTCTTCCTAGGCTGCTGTCTGTGTAGACAACGTCCTCTGCACGCATAACAGTGTGCAGCTGAACGAATACTGAGCACCGCCAATTATGTGCTGTGACTGCCAAATCCCAAATAGCTTCATCAGAGCGTAGCTGACGATCTTTCGTTCTTGTTTGTATGAGAACACGTGGATTATCTAGTATTTAATTTACTGGTCGTAATTCGAAAATTCCTTGCTTTTAAACTAGCTAGTTTCTCTTAATTTTAGTGAGTATGCTACACTGATCTTTTCGTTTTGATTCTGTTCAGCATGTTTCGTAATGTTTCGGCTACGGGTCATACTTTTTCCTGTTTAATTCTGGTCGACAAATAACGTGGCAACTTCTGGTAGTCAGCTAGAAATCTGATAAAACCTCTTCATTATATTAATATAGCAATGAGTAGATGTTGACGAAACACGTGACACTGAAATCATCTGCTTTATTACTATAAAATTTATGTAGGTTTCTATAGACTTTTCAGTACACAAAATCTCATCGAACGTACAGCCGCAGAAATGCATTCAACTGGGCTTGAACATGTTACCGTAAGCGAGTTGCAATTTTTGCAGTCCAGTAGTCTGGCTTTCTCCTGAGTTCCCTTACGCACATTTGGGTTATTGTGGCAGACTCTGTCTGCTTGTACCAGGAGCATCAAGGTGAATTGCTGCAATGTAAAATGCTAGACGGTTCGTGCGATGTTACCATAATACGACCAAGGGAACAAGGCCACCCATACGATAGTTTGCAGGCCGGGGAGGGGGGGCGGGGGGGGGGGGGGAAGTTAGACTATAGACTAGGAGGTATGGAATATTTATAATATTCTCGAAGACGAATGGCGGCTTGCAAGTAGCCATAAAGCCAGAAAAAGTTCGTTACGATCCTGTTGAAGATCTGCGCAATACACTTTCAAATCATTTTCTGGGAGAAAGAAAAAACCTAATTACACTAAATCTTTTCCTTCTCCTTAGAACGAGGGGGCTGGGGAGCCCTTGGGTCTCAAGTATGGACGCCCATGCAGCGCGTTATTACGATTATAGGAAATACGGATTTTCGACAGTTGTGTGTGTGTGATGCGTAACGACCAAAACCGCGTACAGCCGAAAATTAATCTCGTTCAAATGGTATTCTCTCCCCTTTCAATTATTCCCCATCCCCACTCCCAACCCGTGCCCGCGCGCCACTAAATGAAAAGTATGCAGTGAAACAATAAACATTTATACGAAGCGATTCAGTACTTCAATATCTATATTTATTGTACGCATTTTGTCAGAAAGAAATTCGGACAATATTTTTAAATTTAAGAACGAAAGGCCAGTAAAACTGAATTTCTTGCCTTTCTTTCTAGGAAGATGCAAGTATCGCCAATAGAATGCTTGCAGGTTCACACACAAACGAGTATGTTGTTCCATATTTACGTACGTACATAGAAGTGCTCCAGAACAAATGTTTCAGGATGGGAGGAATTGCAAATGGGAGTAGCAGTTTCCTAAAGTAACAGATCAGCATAGGCGAAATAATGCAAAACTGGCAGACATTTTTCTTAATTACAGCCGTGTGTAAGTTTTCAGTACTTACAGGGTGACAATTACTGAACTACATGAAAAAAAATTAGTTAAAGACTACGGTGCAGATACTTTATTCAGCATGTAAACGTCACTACAGATATTCCGATTTAGATTACATGTTCGATATGCTTGGCATCATTGGCAATGATGGGGCGCAGATGAATAGCGAATAACCGACCAAGTGTCGGAACATCGATGGTGTCAATGACATTCTGAATGGTGTTTCCAGCTCAGCAGTGGTTTTGGGGTTATTGCTGTGCACCTTGTCTTCAGTATAGCCTCACAAAAAGGAGTCGCATGTGTTCAGATCGGGAGAATGTGGCGGGCAACTAGAGGCCCATACCAGTGGCCTTCGGGTGCCCCAGAGCCAGAGTGCAGTCACCAAAGTGCTCCTCCATGACATCACTATCCTGCTTTGATGGGATCGAGCTCCGTCTTGTATGGACCACATCTTGTCGAAATCAGGGTCACTTTGGATAATGGAGATGAATTATCTTCCAAAACCTTCACGCACCGTTCGGTAGTCACCGTGCCACAAAAGAATATCACTCAGATTATTCCGTGACTGGACGTTGCTCTACACAGTCACCTGTTGAGGGGGAAGAGACTTTCCGATCGCGAAATGCAGATTCTGTCCCCAATATACGCCAATTTTGCTTCTTGAATAAACTATACAAATGAAAGTGGGCTTTGTCGTTAAACCAAATCATACTAATTTGTCATGTCCTGCAGCCAAACGTGCAGTTTGAACATCCTAACGCAAACCTTTCAGAAGTTACGACGATTTTATATCATATAGTTCAATTATTGTCTCCCTGTATCATGCTAACATAGTGCAACATTCTAGCTACTCACATAAAAAAACTGTCTGGTATACCGGCTCAAAAATTTCAGTTTATGATAAAAGAAACGTTATATAGAGTAGGGTAACTAAATAATACACACAAAAAGTGAATAAACGTAACAAGGCCAACAGATGAGCTTTCTGCATTATTTGTTTGCTTAGCTGTACCTCAATATACATTTTTAAGTAATCCTTAATCCTTCTACTGCAGACCTATCGTCTAGTTTTTAAAATCGTAGAATCCAACACCCTAATCATTTATTAGTTTTTTTGTCAAAAATAAACGAAATAAGAAATACGCACTGATTAAATGAAATCAAACGTAGGACATTATATGCTATACAACTACTGACCAGAATTTGTGAAGCTTGTTTGAAGTCTGTTTTGTAGTGATAGTTTCTCACCTCGTTCTCCACGTTGTTCCTGTCAGTTTGCTTACATTCCTGGTGGCCGTAGTTAGTTTCATTCTCTGAGAGCTGCTTAAAGGAAAACTGTGGTCCAACGTAATACTTAGTTACATGTAGTTAACATATGTCCCTTCGTTCCTTCGAAGAATAGGTGTAAACTCCTCTTTCACTTCCCCATCCTCAGTCTGAAACAATCTCTTTAGTTTTACAGTTTCTTTTAGTTTAACCAGGTCTCTTTTACAATACACAGTGCACCCTGAAATTTGTATTGGGCGATATTAATACGGTAGCTGGTAAATATAAAACTTTTGACCCATTCCGGTGGACGATGAAAATTTGTTAGATGTCAAATATTCCGCTAATAACTGAGAACTCAATTTTTTGTTTACTCCAGTTATTCCTCCGGCCTCGGAATACCATAATCATCCGTAGGACATTTCTCTCATTACGCGTTAAGAAAGTCTTTCATGACACTGTACACCTTTTGCTGGTGAAAGGCTATCATTCACAGTGTCATAAACTAAGGTCAGCTCCTGATAAGATTTTGTTCATGCTCATGAAATGTGCACAACCTGTCTTCCCAGATAATCTCTCGTTCCCTTATATGGAGTGTCAGTGCCGACAATACAGAAATAGTCGGCCAGTCGCTTCGTGGATCGTTTCGGCTTTTAATATGGTCACGACTTTTTCTCTCCTCCATATTTTTGATTTGTTGCTGGACAGGGTGGAGCTATGTATGAATTTCAAAAACCACTGTTTTGCGATGAAAGTATTTTCAAACTGTCTCAGCTTGCAGATCGAGGCCCATTGGTTTACTCAGATCCATTTCCTTAGAAACAGCTTCAATTCATCAAAAGTGAAAGGTTTGGAAAATGTTTTTTTCTAACCTAAATTGTCTGCCTACAATTTTGTTTCCTGCTTTGATGGAAGAAACGACAATTTCATAAAAGTAGAATAAACTGATTTGGTCTTCCATTAAAATTGGTATTTGCTTGGGTCGGATCACTACTTACGCGTCGTAACAGATAAAAGTTGCCAAGTGAGTCAGTTTATGCCAGCTTCTGTTATAAAGTTTGTCTGCAGCCTGGGATATCTGTGCTATACGAAGACGTTGTCGCACTAAATGAACCTTCACTGCAAAGTCAATGCATTTTCGGCAGACACCTAATTAAAAATAGACTTATTTGAACCATTTTACCTTCCAACGTACGGGGAGACGGCGCTATGCAGTGCGAGCAACGTGTGCGACTTACTCTCCATTTTTTATGATAGAACTGACACACGGAAGTAGATAACATACGTTGGCTGTAGCTTCAACGGAGACGAATTGCCGCTCATGCCGAAAAATATCGATAGGAGGTAGGACCTGAGGCGAGCTGCTGATTTCAGCTACGATTGGAAACATTCAGCTACTGAGCTGAGCGCCGGTACTATGTCAGTCTCGGCCACTGTGTGTGATAGTCGTGCCACACTGAATTCCGTTGCTGCCCCAAAATCGTCACGTGAGCAAAAGAATTACAGCACTTAAGAATGTAGGTTGTTAGCTATGGCTGTAAAAGACTACGATAATACACGCGAAAGAATTGATTTTATGATATTTTATTAATGATTGGGTGTAAATAGAAGACTTTCATAGGACATATGCTAGTTATTATATTTGAGTACTGTAGTGCTGCAATGACAAACCGCAGTTGTTAAGTTGGTGTTCGCAGGACTTAGTAAGAATATAAAAACAAATTTTAATATTCACCTGTTTGCGGACTCATCACTATTCACGAAGTTAACGTAAATGAATTTAAGTTAACAAACTAGACAAAGCTGGTGAAATTTGGGCTATTCTCATTGCAATGGAAGCTTCTTTGGGCGTCATAATAGTGTACTACAATAAATTGCGTTGTGTTGTAACTGTCAAATGGTGGTTGCAAGTTATATCAACAAAACATATACAATATGCATTCTCGTGTAAAAAAAGTAGAATTTCAGAATATGCCTGAGAGCCAGTTGGTGAGTCAAATTTACAGTTACAGTAAGACTTGGTGACCCCTATCACCTTAGTTCTGTTTGGGAGAATTCGGTAGACTGCGTGTACATAACTGAAGTCTTTGACACGTTTAATTTCTTATTCGTTCAAACAAATAAGCTCAAAATTATAGCGCGAGTTTTGTTATAACGCCCTTTCATGAAACCTTGCCTCTTCCGTTTGCGGTTTCTACCACAGCATATCAACATTACGCGATAAACGTTGTTAGCCCTGCCAACATGCCCGGCGGAAGTCTTCCGTTTACCTTATTGCGGTACTTATTTACTTCAGGAGGCCGAGCAGTTATTTCGTTTATATACATACATACGTCCATCACACCGAAAGACATCCCAGTCACCGAGCGAGGTGGCGCAGTGGTTAGCAAACTGGACTCGCATTCGGAAGGACGACGGTTCAATCCCGCGTCCGGCCATCCTGATTTAGGTTTTCCGTGATTTCCCTAAATCTCTCCAGGCAAATGCCGGGATGGTTCCTTTGAAAGGGCACGGCCGACTTCCTTCCCCATCCTTCCCTAATCCGATGAGACCGATGACCTCGCTGTTTGGTCTCTTCCCCCAAACAACCAACCAACCAACCATGCCAGTCGCCTCGATATTGTAATCAAACTGAGCCAAAAAAATGAATTCTGAATGTACATTCAACGAACATTTTTCTTTTGAGATAATCGACAGTCAACAGCGTACGAGGACGGATTTTTCGAAACAAAAATATGCGTTGAAGTACACACATCACATGGGGTATTTCAAATACAAGGTAGCGGAATACTTTGTTCATTTTCGCCTGGTTGCATGTTTGACATTTTCTGTTTTTTACACTTCCTTCTACTGGCCCCCTGAAAAGAGTAAAAGCGAGATTTTACTGTATATACTTACTAATTATTGATGTATTGCGTATTTAATCACACTTTTTTCCATAGGTAATTGTGCAATAAACCATTGTTTGTGCTGAGATTCAGAGAACACAGACATGGGGAAGTGCAAGGTGAAGCACACTTGTTTCAAATGCCTTGATAAAAATGGGTATTTAATTGGATCATGGGTCAAGAAAAGTTCAGAAACATCTGTCCAGCGTGATGTCAGTAATTTCAGTGTTCATGGTTTCTCAAGCATTAACGTGTTAAAACGAAAGCTTGTAACAGCAATTGAGACAAAACTACTGAGGTCGTAAAAAGTGGATTCTACATTTTATTTACATGACGTCGGTTCAAATAATGAGAAATGGACGGCTTCCTCTACAGAGGTATCATCTGGACAAAGACTAAAGCGTACCACATCGCCAGATGAAACTCGCCTTTTCATGTAACAAAGGAAAAGCAGTGAAAATGGAATTGATGTGGACTGTGAAATTAGTATTGTGTAATTACTTACTGAACAGCTGCCTAATATTGCAGAAGTTTTCGGAGATATTTGGAAATTCTGTGCCTGATTTTGCTTTGTCTCCAACGATGATTATATATTTGATTACCGAGGTTCTAGGACTCTCTCTGGGATCAAACTGCAAATGATGCAAGAAGTTCAACGTGTACTCTATTTGAGGCGGCCCCAAATGAAGCCAGCAAAAATGAAATGCAAATTGCGATACGCTATTGGTCAGCAACGAAAGATGTTAAAATCGTCTTCAGGCTTATTTGAGGGTAATTGTTTTCGCAGGAGACAAAGTAAACCTTCCTTCAAGGAATCTGCTGCTCATCAGTTGTGAAGGCCCAAATATGAATAAGGCAGTATTAAAATTGAGCGGAAGTGTCCTAGCAGTATGCGGTAAATCTGATGTTGGAACATGCGGTTCGTATAAAATTCACAATTATTCTTGGGTGACCTTGAAAATTTTGGATGTGATGTAAATTGTTGTAAATCAAATATTTCACTATTTTCAAGGCTGGCCCGCCAGATAGGATTTTCTACTATATCAAGTGAAAGCTGGGTCGGCTAAACATTGTCCCATCACTTGTGCAATCACGTTGGCTAACTGTAAGCCCAGCAGCCCAAACGATTTTGGACCGGTGGTGTGCTATTAAGATATTTTCTGTTTTCTCTGTTAAATCTACTACAACTTTAGAGAAGTCGAAAGAAATAGTTAAGCTTAAAAAGCAACTTGACATTAAAACGAAACTTTATTACTGAAAGTGCCAACTTCTTTTCATCCTACTAGCAGCTCTTTCAAAAAGGATCTATAATCCACCCTTTGTATGAACCTGCAATTGAACTTCTAATGAAGTTGAGGAGTAGTTTACAAGTCAGAAATTGTATGTAATTTGTCTGTTCTGCAAGAATTTTCTCTATGACGAATATTTTTTGCAATGAAGTCTTCACCAAGGAACTGAATAACGTGAAAGAGAGAGACGCTGCCTTTTTTTAGCGCGGATATAAAATGCCGTTTTGTTGAAAGTGCCAGAAAGTCTCAAACTAAATGAAGCTTCTTACTACGACAGTGTGTCGTTTAATGCAAGTTGCTTGAAGAGTTTAGAAGCTTTCCCTCTGAGACCAAAATTGCAACTTTATTTCATGCTTTACCTTCTCATGTGGATGCAGCTATTCTGTTGGATGTGTGGAAACTCCTGAAATTTGAATTAGAACTCCTACAGGTGCACAGGCAATTGATAAATACTGGTCCTATATTTTTAATTTAGGTCTGCTTTAAACTTTTTAAAAATATCACGGTGTAACGAATGTCGTAAAGACAATACTTTCTCACGATAGTGCTTCGTAGAAAGAGAATTTACTCTTTCTTGACACGTTTTGCCCAGTGATCAGGTGAACATGAATGAACGTGGTTTAAATTCAATGTTGAATATTTAATTTGGCATGAAATTTTACAATCGCCAGGCACACATGCTTCCTATCACAAACTTTTACTGTTGGCTAGAAATGCATACTAAAGCTAAAAAAGCGTTAGGAGAAAAAAAATTAAGCAAGAAAAGATGTTGAAGGAAACTGAATAAAGACGAGCATTGGAAAAAACAGAAAATTTGAAAGTTAAAACTGCTGCTAATATGAATGAATTGTCAAAAGTTTTATTCCAGAAAAACATGGAAAAGAAAATCCAAGGAAAAGCTATTGATCAACTGCGCGAAGCGGCCATCTAGCGCCTTCGGGGAATCACTCTAACCCAAGGTATACTAGCTGGAGTAAAAAGAATTAGAAGTGGAGAAGCCAAAAAATCGGATCAGGTGGGTACAATTGCCAAAGAAATTATACGAAAAACAAAAAAGTATCATTCTACTTTAAGAACAAGGAAATTGTTTTCGTAATTCCCCAAATCTGATATTCAGATATTGTGGTGACGCTAAGACTTTAAGTTTAATTTCTAATTTGATTTTTTAAATTTATAATTCCTGTACTACGATATGTAAAAGAACGATAAAAAAATAATTGTAAATGAAACGAAAGTAGAACCCCATCAAAGCGATTGTTTGAAAAATTTCATTTTGTTATATTATCTAATTGCAAGTGGTGTAATACTTTATTCTCTACCTCGATACTGGCTGAAGCTAGCGACTGTGAAGATGAAGATTAAAAACAGCCTGTATTGCACTTTATTTATATGCTGATAACTCGCTTCACCCTTTGTCATCTTCAGAGCAGTACGTGTTTCTGCTGGCCTGCATAAATCAAACTATGAAGTAAAGATATTAGAGCCCTAAAACTAAGCATGGAAGCCTGAGTTTTGTGTATATAGTATTCTGAAGATGCCTCGAAAGCGCGAAACATATTAGCAGTAAAGAAATAAGTATTATCGAGATTGTTCTTTATTTGCTAATTTTTGTTGTACTTTCTTTTTTAAATCTCTCATCCTGCACTTCTGGCTCATTTGGTAGGGTTTTTTTTAGAAGGAAAATTGAGTGCTAGTATTTCCTTTCCCTTTCGGTCCCTTAAAAGTTCATTGTCCTTTAAAAAATGGCTGCTTAAGTCGCTATTTATTTTCAGATTTCTGCTAGAAACTCTGCAAATAATGCATTAATTACCAAATGATTCACTATATAGATTCGCATCATTTTAGACCATACAGACGGTCTAGTGGCAAATGTAAACGAAGTAGGAATGAATGTCAGATTCCTTACACTTTTTCTGACTAATGTTAAACAGATTTGCCTATTGTTACCATATTTCTGGTTAATCTTTTTTTTCTAGGTGCAGGAAAACTCGTCAGTGTAAAAGAAATTACATGCTTGACCACAAACTTTTTTGTTCCCTTTTCTTGGTAGCTTTCATTCCGAACTAGCAGAGAAACCCTGCCATGCAAGGGTATTTATTTATAGCTGTGCATCCACGCTTTTACCATGCAGCCTCTGGTCTTGTCCTTACTGTATGTGATGTCGTATCTCCTGAACTGTATTGTACAATGATGTAATTTTACAGGAACATTCAGCGGCGTATGTGGATACTGTCCGCAAAATATGCCGAGGATGGAGTTAGTTAGCAACAAAGTAATAAATTTAAAAGTCAGGCACAACACGGATGTTTTTTCACTGTCTATGACGTTAGGCCTCCTGAACTGTGTCATACAACTATATAGTATTGAGTAACAAAGAAGTAATTTAAGTCATGCATGATGCGGCATCTTTTCACGGATCTCACTGTTTACATCGTATCTTCTGAACTATTGTATTACAATGAGCCGGCCATGTGGACGAGCGGTTCTAGGCGCTTCAGTCTGGAACCGGGCGACCTCTACGGTCGCAGGTTCGAATCCTGCCTTGGGCATGGATGCGTGTGATGTCCTTAGGTTAGTTAGGTTTAAGTAGTTCGAAGTTCTAGGGGACTGATGACCTCAGATGTTAAGTCCCATAACGCTCAGCCATTTTATTACAATGATATAATTTTGCACCTGCATTCAGTTGTATATGTGCATACTGTCAAACGCGTCGTGCACACTGTTCATAGCAAATAATTAAAAAATTATAACACCGTGCTTCATCCGGTTCTTTTACTGCATGAACAGCGGAAAAGTAGTAAGCCATAAAGACCTTTCCTTTCATTCTTTTGTTGGGGTTGTCAGCGATAAAAATATTTGTGAAGGTTTGAGATTATGAAAGTTACTAAGTGCTCTCATTCTCAAATACTGGATGAACAAAGTTTGGGATTTCACGTGTCACGGGCTACGCTCCTTTTTCACCCCCTTTCCCCTCCAGGTAGGTGGTTCTCACCACCACAGTGAGTGCCACCTGACATGGATTACTACTACTACTACTACTACTACTACTATTCGTTTACATTTGGGCACTGTCTAAAATATAAATCAACTGTTTATTAACAAATAGATTAAGTACACTCTACGCACTTTTCACACTTTATTTTAGATTTACGAGGGTTGTAACTTAAATACTGGCAACGATTTATTTACAACCGATAAAAAGTTACATGTCTGAGCCCGTTACTGTCCTTCAAAGTAGTCACCAGCGTTGTGTAGAACTCGTTGCCAGGCTTAGCAGAGCGTGTTATTTTGATGGTGCGAATGGAGCGTTCTACTGCCTATCGAATCTCTGGAGCAGTTCTGAAGCGAATGCAACGAAGTGGTTCTTTCATCTTCGGAATCAAATCAGTCACGGGGACTTGTGTCCGGGGAGTATGGTGGATGGTACAGTACTTCCAAGTCCCATCGACCGAACAGAGCAGCCACAGCTTGCGCTGTATGCGCCCGAGCCTTGTTGTGCAAAATGATGGGTGGGTTGCGCAGAAAGTGTCGCCGCTTCTTTCACGTAGCTGGTCGCAGGTGATCCTCCAAAAACAAACAGTAATACTGTGCGTTGCCGGTCTGCCATGGGGGAACGTAACGCGTTAGGATAACACCATCACTCTGGTACACGAGAATCAGCATAACTTTCACCATATTGGGGCTCTGTCGCACTTTAGACTTTCGCGGCGACCCATAATGACGCCATTCATTGGATTGGCGTTTGTTTTGGCTCGTATGATGTGGCCCATATCTCATCCAGTGTTACAATACGGCGTAGGAAAGCTTCACCTTCGCGCTCATAGCGCTCCAATTGCGTCTGAGCAACGTCGTAACGCATCCATTTGTGTATTTCCGTCAAGTCATACGGAACCGATTGTGATGAAATTTTTCGCATGCCTAGGCGTTCCTTCAGGATGCGAAGCAGAGCCGTAAACGCTAATCCGGTTTCGTGGGCGAGCTCACGAATCGTATGGCGTCGATCACTGTCCACTAACGCGGCAACAGCATGCACTACTTTTTCAGAGACGCTAAGACGACATGCCCGATGCATGTCTGCCACAGTTTGCCGACCTTCGTTGGAGGCTTTTACCAAACGTGCCACTGTTCTGTACGGCAATGCCGATTCCCCGTACGCCTTTTGAAGACCTTGATGACACTGTCGTTCTGTACGACCTCTGGCACATTCAGTCTTGATCCAACTCCGTTGTTCCTGTTTCGAAAACAGTGACACCGTTACGTTAGACCGCTTGCTCACAATTGTGTTTCCCTCGATTGTGCGCTCGCCGGTGACGGGACAGGCGAGTCCATTTGCTCAGAGGTAAGGTAGGTATGTCAACAACGTGTGCTATCAGTGAAGCAGATTCCATTGCATAGTGCCTCCACAGCAGTGTTGCTACTATTTAAGTTCCAAGCTACGTATATCCAGTCACTGTATCAGTTTGACTGCTCACACTTAACGGTTTGTTTTTATTCACTCACCGCACTACTTTTACCGTTCCTCCATTAGTTTCTAATAAGAAACTGACATTCGAACCCACGACGGGTCTTGCTTTATATAGTCCTATCAGCGGGTAGCCCCACTGCTGGCGGATTCCAGAACATACCAAAAAGGCTTCGAAAGGTCCACAATGTTTCAGAACCTTCCACAACATTCGAGAGTGTTCTGGAATGTTCCAAAATGATCTGGGATTTTCTGGGATGTTCCTGAACATTATGGGATCTTCTCGAATGTTCCAGACTATTTCTGAACATTCCAGAACATCCCGGGTCCTTGTGGAACGTTCTGGAATATTCTGGGGTGTTGTGGAATACTCTCGAATGTTCTGGAATGTTATAGAATTTCTAGAGGGCGAAACTTACCAGCATTTATATCTTCAAAAGCGCACCCTTCAGGTAAAAATGGGAACCTTCATGGATCTGGGATAGAGGGGTAAAACATCATGTAACTCCTTTGATAGTAGCAGGACGAGTTTGACTTTCAGCGGCACGCACATTATACACTTACTTTAATAATATATATTGATTACTTCGTGGAATAATTCACAATAGTAATGTTATAATATTGTGAAATTGTTATTCTGTTGTATTGCGCTTAAATAAAACTTAATTTACCAGATTTTATATTTTCCAGCTCAAAGAGACCTCCGTTGGTGTTCAGTAAAATGTGATCTACGTAATTTAAGTGGATAACGAAAAATAAAAAAATAAAACAGCATCCAGTATCGGACTCATGAACAATCGCACACCGATTTCTTTGCACAAGATATTGAAAGGAAGATGTCGCCATTATTTTACGACGCTATTTTTCCCGAAATAGAAAGAATGTCTGATAGTATCCAGTATGGGATCAACTGTTTAACGGAGCCTGTACATGGGGAAGTTGTTTTACAAGCTATATAAGCATTTCCTGACGCGAGAAGTAAAACAGTTTTTGCGTCACCGGAGAGATCGCAACTGCTTCTTCTCGTTAATGGACCGTATTACCGCCACGACTGCGGTAAATCATCAGTAATGAACGTCGGCTCTGATGCACGCCGCGCAGCAAGCTTTAATCATTCCATTAAATTGGTGCGTTGCATAATAAGCTAGCTTACACTGCGGAAGCTTAGGCAGCTTCAGTTCTACTCATTGTGAGAAAATAACGGCGGTGCACATCATTTCACGGACGATCTGGGAGAGGGCCCGGGAAAGTGGTACGTCAGCTTTCTTGGTATATGTTTCACTCCTTAGCAGCACACTTGTAATGATCTAGTCACGTTATATTCGGCTCTCACCTAGGTTTCACTTCTGCACCTACGTCTACATCTATACTGTACAAACCATTGGGGAATGTGTGGCAGAGGGTACTTACCGTAGAATCAATTATTAGAGCTTCTTCCCGTTTCATTCGCGCATTTAGCACGCGATGTCTTTTTTAATTTAATAGCCTTCAGTTGCATCTGTACAGCATCCTTAAGCCGTCGGCACACGGACCGTGCTGTCGAGCGTTAACGTTGAGCGTGCCAAGTTCAACGTGCGGCTGAACGCTCAGGAACGATGCGACTTGTGCATACGGTACGTGGGCCCCAGCGTGGTATACGCGATCGCAACGCACTCCAGCGGCAGTTGAGGGATGCTTCTAGTTTGTAAATCACACTGTTTACTCAACGGGCACGCGTAAAATTCCCACGTTAGCTCTATTAAAACGCACATTTCCTCCACCGTCCACGAAAAGGAAAGTACCATGTCCAATCAATAAGGACACAGGCTTATGAAAGTTCCATTACAAACAGTGCGGTACAAATTTGGAATACTTCTCCGCATAAGGTAAATATTATTTCATCATTCCCACATTTCAGTAAAACCCCAAGGTCAGTCTTACTTGACCACTGTTCCTACCCTGTAGCAGAATCTTTGCAACATGTGAATTACGAAGCGTAAAAGAAAAAGGAGCAAAATATCTTTACACAAGTAACGCAAGTTGTCCTGCAGATTAAGCCAATCGAACAAAGTCACCCATCAAAAAAAAAGGTGAACCTTTATTTACATAACATCAGATACAGTATATACTTATATTAAACTGATAATGAAGTATCAGAACCCAATAAAAACGCGAATATTAGGGAAAAAAAACTTGAAAGTGTCAACGCGAACCATCACCCCAATGAACAACTTTAGACAGGCCAGTAACCTAAGTCATTACGCTAAACCAACAACACACACCTTGCTTATAGTCAAAGAATGTTACCATTGCTGAAAACCTTAATCGTAGATATGTTACTAATTGAAATTTAATCATAACAAATTGTACCAAGAACAATGCGTTTTGGGTGGCTATTCAGTGTGTCGCTGCCTTCAAATACCCTACTCTCATAATAGGCAAGTTACAATAATTCTTTTGTCAGGAATATGATGTTTCTCATTATTTTATTGGAACGAATCACACAACTAACAACGGGTTTTCCAGTGATTCTCAATTTTCTGGTGCTCAGAAACGGCATATATATACATATAGGCTTGAAATGAATGCCAATATGGCGCCTCACAACTCTGTACTGAAGGGAGACGGCGTGCGTGTGACGTAGGTGGCGTTGTGCCATCTCATTGGTCAACGCTCAGACGCATGCTCAGAATATGACATGCCAGATATTGCTCTGCACGTTCGGAAAGACTCCTGAACGTGGTGTTCCACGCTATGACGTCAGAAACTCGTCACGCTCAACGTTCGGATGCACGGTCCGTGTGCCGACGGCTTTAGCCAAGTGGTCGGCTTTCTCATTACCCACAATATCATCACTCATATCACTCATAGCACTTGGAAATGTAATTAGTCTGATTTTTCCGTTGCGATTACTATGGGAGCGATACGCAGAACGTTGTAGTACATTACTAGATTCCTCGCTTAAAGCTGGTCTCTGAAATTTTGCTAGTAGGCTTTCGCGGTATAGTTCGCGTCGGTCTGAGTATCTGCCAGTTCAGGTTTTTCAGCGTCTCCGTGACACACTCTTATGGATAAAATAAACCTGTGACCATTCATGCTGCCCCTCTTTATACAAATTCAACGATATCCCCTGTTAGTCTTATTAGGTACGGGTCTCTCACTTCTGACAGTTTCATTTGTAGGCTGATTGCATTTTCCTGGTAACCTACCAACGAACCCATGTCTGCCATCTGCTTTACGTACATGATTGTTCCGTTTCGTATTTCGAAAAACTGTTACAGGCAGATATTTGAATAGGGTGACTGATTCAAATTATAGATAATTGATATTGCAGTCATAGGATACTCAGTTTTATCGTTTTCACAAAGCAAAATTTTATATTTCTGTACATATAAAGCTATTTGACAATCTTTTCACCCCTTTGAATTCGTATCAGGATTTGCCTGAGTACTTCTGCAGGTCTTTTTCAAACAGTACTCCGTTATAGATAACTGCATCGTCTGTGAAAAGTCTGACGTTATCATTAATATCGTTGCAAGATCATTGATGTACAATACCATCAACAAGGTTTCCAACACACTTCCATGGGACACGCCTGAAGTTATTTCTACGTCGGCTAATGACCCTCGTCAAAAATAGCTTGTTGCGTCCTCGCTACCAAGAAATCATCAATCCAATCACAAATTTCGCTTGATACCCCATATGATGGTACTTTTTGTGGTACCGAGTCAAATACTTTTCGGAGGTTAAGAAATACTGTCTCAATCTGATTGCCTAGATCAATGTTTTCCTTGATTTCGTTAGGGGCAAGCGCGGATCGGGTTTTGCACGACCGATATTTTCGGAATCTATGCTGGTTGACATAGTGTAGATAATTTTATTAACTATCCGTCATTAAGAAAGTAGCAGATTGGGATATTTTTCGTGGCTAAAACCGTGGCTGGAGTCACATTTACGTGGAGTGAAACTCATCCGCCCTATCTGTCGAGTTTGCTGTGAAGTTAATGTCAGTTACTGATTAGCTGTTTTTTAAGCGGTTTTACTTCCAATAATTCCAGTTTAAAATCTCTGAGCTTCTAAGTAACGGACTCTAATTCAGCCGGTGATAATTTTAGCAATAAGGCCGTGGATTTCTAGATATGTTCTCCAGAGCGACATATGAGAGAACCATACTCACGAAGCGGTTCCGAATATAGGTAGGAGAGTGTGTTCTACCTTGAGAATGGCGTATCTAGGAACGCATGATGTTTTTTGGTCAGTATTTCAGTCTAGCGACCGATTTCAGAATGACGTGGACACTGGAGACTGCCATAAGTAGTTGCCTGCTTTTCTGATGTTCTTGGTGTTGGGACGTGTGGCAGTGTTTCGCTCAGCGTTTGTAAATACGTTGGCTTCTACACGTTTATGTGCTGTATAATATATTAAAGTTCTTTGGAAGATGTTAATTCTTCAGTTACAGAATTTTATAGCAAATAAAATAGTAAATATTTTTAAAACTAGTTATATAACATGTGGATGGTTAACCTATGTTTCGTCGGTCGTGGATCGTCTTGTACCTTGTAACACAGGAAGTTTTTTAGCGCGAGACAGTTGATGTTTGCAAATGAACTGTGTTTTGTTGCCCACCTTCAAAATGAAAATTTGTGTTGGATTCCAATAACTTCCATTTCAAAATGTATTCACTCGCAACAGGTTTTTGATTATACGTTATTAAATGTCACTTCCTGATTGTGGGTGTGTAGTAGAGTGATGAGTGTAACATAATAGACTCTTTTGATTGCAATAATTGTTAAAACTAAAAAAGAAATTTGTTCATAGGTACATGATCATGTACTATCTTGGAACATTTTTTCAAATTTGTAAAAACCTCACTTCTCCAGAGAGATTCTTTAAATTTCAGATAAAGACTGCAACACACAAAAAGTGAGCACAACGTTTTAAGGCTCTTACTAACCGATCAAATCTTTCATTGCCCATCTGAATACATATTTTACTCGCCCTTTCTGTTTCATAATGGAAACCTCGTATGTTTAATCTCTGTGACTGAGTGTTGGATGTACCTCGTTAAAGCTAATCTTGCTCTTTAATATTGTCCCTCCCGCACGTGAATCATCGTGTGTTCAACCTTCTTTAAATGTGCTGCGGTCACTAAAGTGAGTGACAAGGGCAGACGGATCGTTGATATATGGCGAGAACGTAGCTGCCCAACAGCAGCAGTTGGGCTTGTCTTACCTTGTTCCTGACCTATCGCGGGGGCGCTATATTTCAGAGATTGGCTGTCGTCGTTTCAAGAAGAGCCAGGTTTACATCCCTGCCCTGCAATCCCGACAAGTTTCCTGTGGAATGCGCAAATGAGTTCAGATTAACACAGGGACAAGTTTATTAACAAGTCTGCTCACTTTCCCAGTCTTTCCCAACTCGTAACGCTATGATCGTATTTCTTTCCTTCGTTCATTTGTCTGAGGATTCTCTCTGTTGAGGCTAACGTGCATAGTTCTTTCAACCAGGAAATCTTACAGACTTATCACATTTACATAGGAAGGCACTGAGTACGAGAATTTCCTTACCAGTTCGCAGTGTTGTGCCGTTTCGATTGGCTTTTAGAAATATGGAAAAACGGAGGCGTTGTTTGTCTGCTTTCCACTCCATTGTCTAAACGAGATTGGTGTTTTTCACTAAACTGCAGTGTCATAAAATGGATTCAAAGAACTCCACTTCTCGTCAACCAGATTAATGTCCTGTTACAGGTCTTAGTTTGTGTTCCAAACGTTTTGACCGAAATTACACACGCGTGTTGTATAATTCTAAAACATCAATTGATTCTAATTGTAGTTACAAGAGCATACAATTCCTGAGCTGTTCCTGAGCTGAGCTGTTTGCTGCAACATTTTAGAACAACAGATGATTTATTTTCATATAGTTCTGATACCTCTTCATCGTATCTACCTTGGGCTAAAACTGTTTCCTCACATAAAGACGTCTTCACAATGACACAAAGGAATATTGGTATTCGATTTTTGCTGAACTTACCATCCAGCGAATTTAACCGTTGTTTTAATGTTTGTGTACCATATATTTTAATGTGTTTGTGTTCTCATTCCACTATTTTTCAGATTCAGCTGGAGCTTCAAACGTGCACATCGTAATATTTCTATATGCTGACATTATTTACTTGAATATTTGACACAATTGTTTCCCCAAGGTTTGAGATTTTTTAGAGTACTACATTACAACCCATAAATATTTTTGAATAACTTAGGCTGTACTTACATTCAGAAAATGACTACGAGTGTCAGAAAATAATTCACATGTGAAAGCAGCTGGTCTTCATGGAACATGAAATACTTGCGGAGCGTCGTGACAATACCTCACTGTGAAGGGATCACCGTCTGAATGCTTGGAATTCTTGATGACGTCACGAAGAAACCAGCAGACACTAAGTATTTTGTGCACGTCGTTTTCGGAAACTGCCTCAGAAGTGCAAGAACCACTGGCGTTTTCAAAACCAAGTGTATATGTAACAGTGGTTTCCCAGAAAAAAAGTATAGGTAGTTCTAGTGCCACGGGAAAACGAAGAGAGATACTGATACTTTTCTGAAAAATTTTGTGGGAAACCAAATTAAATTTGTTGAATGGGCTGTTGATAATGTGGCGACCATACCATGAGTTCATACATTTTGGTAAATAATGGTCTCACCAGAAGCGATACGAGTAGTAACAGAGAAACGACTTTTATCTTATGGTTCCCATTCTTGTAAAAATGTGGTGCTGGTGGTAATGGTGGAGCAGAAGTACGAAGAAGAAGAAACTATTGTGACATTATCACCAAGAAAAGTACTGGAATGTAGCCCTACTGAGTGGAGGAATTCTTTTCTTGTAGATGTGCAGCTAATTGCAAATAATTATGTAAACAAGCCTTTTAAAATTGTCATGCACGGAATATTGAAAGAAAATATAGCTAGGGTCAGTAAGAGGGTAACTGCTGTACTAATAACCTGAATATTACCAACAGGAAGTAAAACTTAGCAAAGATGCGGCTTTCAGAGAACTGTGAAACACGCCATTGAGAAACAAAGGTAATATGTAAAGTCAAGCGATGTTGAGTAAGCACTGCTGTGAACAGGATAAGCCCATAAGATGTCAGATAACTACATTCTTAAACGATACATCATAATCACTTCCTTTCTTTGAGTATACAGAACAGTATTATTTGTGTCTTGTGCAAAACGTATTAGATTTGGAAAGAGAGTTAAAATTAAGTTTCAGGTATTCATAATCTTGACTGTTCTCTGTAGACGATGAATGTATTAATCTGAAAACTACAAAACAAAGGGTCTGGCCGCATCTTACATCTAAATTGTGATTCACAATAGGACGGGAAGTGAGTTTCGTGGGGGCGCAAGACACTGACTGGGATCATAAAACTGTTGGCGACACAGAATTGGTTCTCAAATATGTTAACATGGTAATACGGTTATATATCTTACGAAATAACACCACAGAAGGAAATACAAACTGACAGTTTGAATTGAAACAAAACTATTGTAAACTTGTTGTAGGTGTGACTTATTAAGTTTTATTTTAGCTATTTAAGACTTCAGTGGTTAAAAATAATTTAAATATGTTACGCGATGCTGTATTCCATTTACTACTGTTTAATTTGTATACTGATGAAACTGCGTGTATTGGCGGGCTTAAGGTTCAAAAAATGGCTCTGAGCACTATGGGACTTAACATCTGTGGTCATCAGTCCCCTAGAACTTAGAACTACTTAAACCTAAGGACATCACACACATCCATGCCCGAGGCAGGATTCGAACCTGCGACCGTAGCGGTCACGCGGTTCCAGACTGAAGCGCCTAGAACCGCACGGCCACACCGGCTGGCCGCTTAAGGCCGGAAACTGCGTTGAGAAAAACATGTTATTACCTCAAGGATAGCAATCGTGCTAACTATTAATAAACGATATCACTAATCTTTGTATCGATCTGGTGGTATAAGGTCGTAGATAGCTGGCGAGAGAAAAGAATTAAAAATAAGATTCCTTTAAGAGATTCCTACTAATTATACTCCACCTGAGTTGTATAAATTGGCTGTATTACCCTTGTCGACTTTTCCAGCAGTTTTCTGCAGCAAAAATTGTTTTGTCCCTTCGGTCACAATCAAGCGCAAAAACCTTTGTCGTGCAGAAAATGTATTTTTAGATGTCGCCATAAACTTGTGTGTGTGAGAAGTGCGTCACGCATTAAACGGTATTGAAATGTGTTATAGTGAACGAGCGTGAATCTTTAAGTGTGACAAATAATAATACGGAAACTCCGCACCAAGTGCTCATCTGACAATTTATTTTCGCGCACCGCGCGGTCTTGCTCCAGTTCTGAATAATGTCCGGCGAGAAATAGCCCCAGTAAATTATCACTTGCAGCTGAACCTAACTATACTTAGACATCAAGAGCGTAACTTGTAGAGTGGAACATATGTGCATTTGAGTGAGTAGCGACCTACATAATGTAAACCCTGAACACAGTGCTGATTTCATATCTTCTCCATGTTTCGTCTATTTGTTTTTGAACGCAGTATATGCTCATGGCTTAGTCAGTCGCGAAATATGGACGGCATCTTTTAATATTGACTCCGATACAGAAACTAGTACTGAAACAATGAAATAATGTCTTCAGCGCGAATATGAAAAAGTTTTCTTTGAGTGTAATACTACTGAGACCATTGTTTGAAACTAGGGGGCAGTAAATCATACATTCATGCTGTTGGAAAATGCGAAGCTTTGGTGTAATGTACGTCAAAGCATAGACCAACAGGAATGGTACGATCAGAGATGAAAAATGAAGTTTTGGTTAACGCTAAGTATGTGGATATATTATGAAGGAAGCTCATGCAGGTTGCACTGAGGGACAACAAAAAAAAAAAAAATTGATGAGAAATGAAAGATCCCTTGGAAATTTTGGAATCGAAAATTCATAGATATGTTTCATATAATGTCATTTCTACAGATGGTAATATTCATATCCGTTTATCAACAGAGAGATACTGCGCAACTGTTTGCCACTAAGAAGACCATCCGGGTACAAACATCCGTCGGGGACGGAGGATGCAGAAATACACCAAAAAACATGGAAATCGCTGCAAGACTGACCGTAATATCACAAATACAATGACGTTGAAGATCTACCTGCTGACACGTTCGCTTATAAAGAAAAGATGAGATTTATCGTAGTTGTGCATAAGGTACACAAGTAAAGCTGAGAATCCCTCTAATATAAAGAGGTCATTGGTGTAAGAAACAGTAAGAGAGAAAAGTGGATCAAGAATTGTAAAATGCTGCTGCACGGAGGCTGGCTTATAGATCTACGAACAGCGACAGTGCGCGGAGTCGCGCCGAGGTGTATTACGGAGGTTTTTGTAGCACTACTTCCGATAACTTCTGCTTCAACTTTTTTGCTCCTCCCTCCTCCCATGTGCCTAAAAAATAATTGTTCATTACGAAAGGAAAGCAAATTTGTTAGTCTATTAGTTTCTGAAGTTTCGTTCGTTGCAATCCCATTTTGGTACCGACTGTAAGGTACATGCTCTACTTTCGTCAGTGAAATAAACTTTTTTTTTGTAATTGACTTTGGTACAAAGAAATACATGACAATCTATTTAATGTCAGCAATGCAGCGCCTAAGTAACTGCTCCCCCATACGTTAAATTAAGCAACTTACAACAGAGACTCATTAGAGGAAAATGTGATGTATCTCCTTACTGTCAGTGACACTAATAGTCTGTCTTTACTGATGCAATAATTACGCATTGTGTCTCAGATAATACTGATCTCTCGAATATGTAATGAAAATAATGTACAGTTTTTAAATAAATATTTAGGCTCCCATGGCTTCTGAGTGTTGTACCGCATCGTTGTATAAAATACTTTAATTATGAACTTAAAACGAACGTTTCGACCGTATTACGACGCCCTTTCTCAGGGGCAGGACTGGGTTTGGTGCAGGAAAGATTAGACGATCTGTGTCAGTACGCTATATTTTTGAAACTTTATTGGCGCTAGAATATAATAAGCTAGTCCTGACGGAAGCGGAGGGTAGGAAAGAAGCTATTCGTGGGCTAGCCGGCTTGTCAGTGATTGATGACAGTCTGCAAATTAGCGTTTGGCTTCTGGTGGGCACGTTTTCTTCCTGGTGTGCGCGAAAATGCACTGACACTTCTCCTGTAGGTGTTTGATTAGGCTGTCGCGTCCGTGCCCGATGAGGCTTCTGATCCTTGGACTGGGATAGCTGGTAGCCAGGTTGGTTCTGTCCAGAAGGTTAAACTTTGCATTTTGGTCAACGGAGATTCCCACAGAGGAGATCATGCAGTCTGTGGAGGCATCTCTCCAACAAGTACCACATTTCGAAGCAGAAAAGATAAGGCAAGAAACCGTCAGAACATTACAAGGAGCAAAGCCACCAAGAGACAATATTGCACATGACGAAAGACGGGCCATAAGAGAGCTCACGATAGCAAGGATATTGCGGTCCTACATGTGGACAAAGTATGGACACCGCTGAATATCGAAACAAAATGGACGAACTACATAACGACCCCATTTATAGAGACCTAAGGAGTGATCGATGGTGAAGATAGCCCCACGAAGGCCCTCATAAAGGACTCGAGAATGGATCATGACACAGCCAAGATGCTCGTCACTAAAGTTCTCATGCCTCCTAGAATTTATGGAGTACCTATGCTCGATTAGGAGGGTTGCTCACTGAGCGGAACGGTCTCAGCTCCCTATTACGTGGTGAAACATCTGGCATTTAAATTGCGCCGGATTGTGGACGGACTGATATAAGCAGGATTCTTCCTACTTTGTACATTTAATTAAGGAGCAGCGGATACAGTCAACTGTCATTATGGTTAGTTTCGACATTGTCTCTCTATACTAACCTACAGAGGAGGCCATTCGCATTGTTCAGGAGCACATTCCACCTGTATATGTGGTTTGTTGCGTTTGTACCTATCAACTTACTTCACCTGGCGAAGCAAATATTAGGAGCAATTAGATGGAGTGGCAATGGCCTCTGCCCTCTCTCTAGTCGCTGCGGACGTCTTCATGGAATCCTTTGAGCAAATGGCCACAGCTTCTGCACCGTTACGCCCCCGCTGCTGGCTACGATACGTAGACGACACGTCCCTTATCTGGCCACACGGCAAGGCAAGAGTTGGGAAGCTTTATCCAGCACTAAAACAGTCTCCATAAGAATATATGGTTCATCCACGAAACCAAAAAGAACGGTTCGTTACGATTTTTGAACGTGGAGGTGTATAGAACTATGGATTGTGCACTGGGACACAAAGTGCATCCGAAGCCAAACGACAAACTGTGCGCTGGCGAAAGAGTCGTGGACGTGCCAACGCGAAATCCGAGAGGCGGCTGAAATTATTTAGCAGCCTGACAACATGAATAGAGAGGGTGGCTACAAACGTCCGGCGTCCTGGTTTCCCAGTCCAACTGGCCGCGAGCGGTCGCGGGGCAGAAGCCTCACCGGGCACAGACCTGACTGCCTAAACAAACAGCTACAAGGGAACTGTCAGTGCATTTCCACGCACACCAGGGGGGACTATGTACCGACCGGAAGTCAAGCGCTGCTTTGCAGATTGGCACCAGTCACTCACAAGCTGGCCAGCCCAGCAACCTTCCTATCCTCTCCCTTCCGTCACGACTAGCGTATTATAATGTGGGGCAAATAGTTTAAAAAATATGAGGTATTGACATCGGTCATCTTCCCACGCCCGGGTTCCCGGGTTCGATTCCCGGCGGGGTCAGGGATTTTCTCTGCCTTGTGATGACTGGGTGTTGTGTGATGTCCTTAGGTTAGTTAGGTTTAAGTAGTTCTAAGTTCTAGGTGACTGATGACCATAGATGTTAAGTGCCATAGTGCTCAGAGCCATTTGACATCGGTCATCTGCAATGGATAGAGCCACCTTTCCTCCTCCAAAACATTTCTTGGCCCGAGGAAGGCCGTTGTAATACGTCGAAACGTTGGTTTTAAGTTCATAATTAAAACATTTTATACAATGACGCGGTACAACACCTAGAAGAATTTTAATCATCAAGCTTTTAAATTTTATTAGGATTCGGTGTAAGTCTACATACCAGACAGCTAGCTTAAAAATGAGCTTACTATACTTTATACTAAATATTAGTAATTTTTTATCTACTAAGATATCTAAACAAGTAAGATTCTTCTACCTAAAATCTTCGTGTTTCAACGTAACTCGACAACTCTGAAATACAGTGACTTTGTAATGTTTGCAATATCACGGCGTGCAAAAATGCCTGGGAATAGTTTAAAACGTGAGGCTAAGCATACAGACAGGGCACCGTTGTGCAGTGTTAACATGGCGGTTAAGTGGAACTGTACTCAATTATGAAAATTTCTGTCCTGTTTTTGCGTACTGCCTGGCTGGAAACAAACATTATAGCGAAATGTTCCTCTTCAAAAAATCTCTAATGAGTAAAAAGGTTTACCTTCGAAATATCGTTATGTATTCAATATTCTGATGAAAAAGTAAAACTTATTATTGATGTTACCGCAAAGGCCTTGCGCTTTGTTTCGATATCTTGAGCCACAGTCAGTTGTTAAGGTTCTATTTGTTACTTGGTATACGATACTACCTATTCCAAAGTTGGAAGTGTTTCTCAGTTGTAACATCAAATTTTAAATAAATGAAAATATAAATAGTGCTGTTGTATTCAGTAGACGATCTTGCAGCGTGTTGGGTTGCACTGTTTGCACGAAATACAATACTATTTACACGGTTATGGACGACAGCGTTGGGTTGTACGGTATTTTTAGCTTCCTGGTTTTATACAGTGTGTTCCATCCCATCACTTTCAGCTCATCGTTTGTCAAAATGAAATGTAACGTCACGCGTTGCGCTGCTGAACTAGGCAAACTTATTCTGGTGCCTAGTAAATGCAGTGGTGGACTGCATTGCAGTAAAACAGCTGTTGTAAGAGGCCTTGTACACTACTTGTTTGTTTAAAAATGGGTCTGATAAGCATTCAGCCGTCTTAAAAATAATAAAGCAATGAACAATATTCTCAGTCACTGTCCTACTGGGAAGGGTAAATGTATGAATCTGAAGTAAGGGACGCAACCCCGGAAATGACCGAGTGGGAAGTTATAAGCGAAAATCGTGCTGATATTTCTGACTGGTGGACGTACCGGTACTGTTGCTAAGGCAACTTTCAGTGGTGGTAGCATGGACCAAAACGAGGGAAAAAATGTCAAGTAAACATGGCTCTGTGAAATACATCTACTGAACAAATAGCCATAGCTCTTAAGGTTTGCATTTTAGAGCCCCTGTTTACTAGGCAATTTTTTCTTGTTTTGGTCCATACTCTGAAAGTAGCCTTTCCCGAACGATTTTCGCTTAGAAGTTCGACTCGGTCGTTTCTGGACCTCAAACTGTTACATTTAACCTTCTCCATCATCCCTAAAAGTTTGTAACTTTTTTGTGGAATCACACTATATAAGTTCATTTTAGATGGGAAAGAGATTACATGATAAATCAGTCTAATCTAAAATCCGTAAATTTGGCTAAATACCTAGGTATTACAATTACGAACAATTTAAATTGGAAGGAACACACAGAAAATGTTGTGGGAAAGGATAACAAAAGACTGCGTTTTATTGGCAGGACACTTAGAAAATGTAACAGACCTACCGAGGAGACTGCCTACACTACGCTTGTCCGTCCTCTTTTAGAATACTGTTGTGCGGTGTGAGATCCTTACCAGCTTACCAGATAGGACTGACTGAGTACATCAAAAAAGTTCAAAGAAAGACAGCACGTTTTGTATTATCGCGAAATGTGGGAGAGAGTGTCACAGAAATGATACAGGATTTGGGATGGACATCATTAAAAGAAAGGCGTTTTTCGTTGCGACGGAATCTTCTCACGAAATTCCAATCACCAACTTTCCCCTCCGAATGCGAAAATATTTTGTTGAGACCGACTTACATAGGGAGGAACGATAGCCAAGATAAAATAAGGGAAATCAGAGCTCGTCCGGAAAGATATAGGTGTTCATTCTTTCGGCGCGCTATACGAGATTGGAATAACAGAGAATTGTGAAGATGGTTCGATGAACCCTCTGCCAGGCACTTAAATGTGATTTGCAGAGTATCCATGTAGATGTAGATCGAGACCAGAGCTTGTAACTCCGGTTTGACTTCGATTATCTCCACAAGCAACAAAAGAGAAGACTGGTGTACAGTCCACGTTACACGTCCTACGATCATCTACGAGGTGCATTCAAGTTCTAAGGCCTCCGATTTTTTTTTCTGATTAACTACTCACCCGAAATCGATGAAACTGGCGTTACTTCTCGACGTAATCGCCCTGCAGACGTACACATTTTTCACAACGCTGACGCCATGATTCCATGGCAGCGGCGATGGCTTCTTTAGGAGTCTGTTTTGACCACTGGAAAATCGCTGAGGCAATAGCAGCACGGCTGGTGAATGTGCGGCCACGGAGAGTGTCTTTCATTGTTTGAAAAAGCCAAAAGTCACTAGGAGCCAGGTCAGGTGAGTGGGGAGCATGAGGAATCACTTCAAAGTTATCACGAAGAAACCGTTGCGTAACGTTAGCTCGATGTGCGGGTGCGTTGTCTTGGTGAAACAGCACACGCGCAGCCCTTCCCGGACGTTTTTGTTGCAGTGCAGGAAGGAATTTGTTCTTCAAAACATTTTCGTAGGATGCACCTGCTACCGTAGTGCCCTTTGGAACGCAATGGGTAAGGATTACGCCCTCGCTGTCCCAGAACATGGACACCATAATTTTTTCAGCACTGGCGGTTACCCAAAATTTTTTTGGTGGTGGTGAATCTGTGTGCTTTCATTGAGCTGACTGGCGCTTTGTTTCTGGATTGAAAAATGGCATCCACGTCTCATCCACTGTCACAACCGACGAAAAGAAATGCTGCCGTTGCGCGTCAACATTTCTTGGCAACATGCCACATGGGCAGCCATGTGGTCGTCTGTGAGCATTCGTGGCACCCACCTGGATGACACTTTTCGCATTTTCAGGTCGTCATGCAGGATTGTGTGCACAGAACCCACAGAAATGCCAACTCTGGAGGCGATCTGTTCAACAGTCATTCGGCGGTCCCCCACTTTCTCAATCATGTCGTCAGACCGGCTTGTGCGAGCCCAAGGTTGTTTCGGTTTGTTGTCACACGATGTTCTGCCTTCATTAAACTGTCGCACCCATGAACGCAATTTCGACACATCCATAACTCCATCACCACATGTTTCCTTCAACTGTCGATGAATTTCAATTGGTTTCACACCACGCAAATTCAGAAAACGAATGATTGCACGCTGTTAAAGTAAGGAAAACGTCGCCATTTTAAGTATTTAAAACAGTTCTCATTCTCGCCGCTGGCGGTAAAATTCCATCTGCGGTAAGGTGCTGCCATCTCTGGAACGTATTGACAATGAACGCGGCCTCATTTTAAAACAATGCGCATGGTTCTATCTCTTTCCAGTCCGGAGAAAAAAATCGGAGGCCTTAGAACTTGAATGCACCTCGTAGATCACATATGGGTAACACAGCCGGCCACATTAAGAGACCAGGTTCTGTCTGACACGAAAGCGGCGTTAGCCGCTGAGCAGGCGGCGCCTGGGGTACGCGGTGTCCCCTAAGCCAGCAGGGTCTGGGGTCTAGGGCGTGGGGTCGCGGTCGCGCCGAGGGGCGGATCGCCGAATCGATGCGGGCTCTGGGTCAGACGTGCCACAGCACGCCGCCATTTTGAGTCGCCGGCGCCATCGTTTCATTTGTACAAGCTCGCGCCTGCGAGATATCCAGCAAGTGCTGTGGCCAGCGGTCGACTTCTCTCTTGAACGGCGCACTGTCTCCTCGTCAATCGTAATAGCTCGATAAGCCTATTTTTCCGACGTAATATACTGAGTGCTTTTAAGGCGATTATTCTCTCTATAAAGGGTGTTTACAGGAGCTAGTAGTATAGACTAATTCGAATAAAGCCGGCCGAAGTGGCCGAGCGGTTCTAGGCGCTTCAGTCTGGAACCACGTGACCGCTACGGTCGCAGGTTCGAATCCTGCCTCAGGCATGGATGTGTGTGATGTCCTTAGTTTAGTTAGGTTTAATTAGTTCTAAGTTCTACGGGACTGATGACCTCAGCTGTTAAGTCCCATAGTGCTCAGAGCCAATTCGAATAAAACCATGAGTTGTCAAATTTTTGTTAGTTGCAGAGAGAAGTTTTCATTTCACATGTTGGCAAGCTAATTACTATCTATCCCCATGTCCAGAGATGATTTTAAAGCAAGTTAGGTACAATAAAATTTATTGCCACAGCCAGTGGCTACAATCCAGTTCTTGTTGACCACATCTTGCACAGGAAACAAAAACGGAAAATTATACCCCTCCTCTATGCCCCACCTGCTTACCCATCCAATGTCTGCAAGAAATGGTGTACACTAGCATTTCTAAGTCAGGTATCACAGATTGTAGCCAAAGCACTGAAATCCTGCAAGTATACGCTTTCCTACTATGTCAGGAACACGACAGCACAGTGTGTTTTTAATGGCAAAGACAAGATCCAGTTATTAGCCAACAGTGGCGTATACAAAATCACCTGTTCTGATTGTTACAAATTTTACATTGGTCAGTCAGGCAGAGACGTATCAACTAGGCTGGCTGAACATGAACGCAGCTGGAGGTTGCAGAATTCAGACTCTGCATTTGCTGAGCATATACTGAGTGAGGATCGCAACTACCAGCCAGTGTCCCATGTACTTCACTTAGCAAACAAAGGCCATAAACTCAACCTGCTGGTAGCCCTGGAAATTAACAAACATCTTGCTCTGTCCAGATCTCATCCTAAATGACCAGACACAGCTCAACACTTCCCCTCTCTTAAACTTCATATCGTCTTCGTTGTTCATTACTTCCCAAACTCTCTCTTCCTGCATATTCCTATTTTCCTGTATTCATTAAGTTGTTTTGTTTTGTTGAAGTTGTCTCTGTATTCCACATAGACTAGTTTCAATAGTTAAGGCTTTCTTTTAACTGGGACTTTTATTACTGTCCATGTTTAACACCCCCTCGTAGTTGTCTCATCAAATACTGTTCATATTTTATTTTGCTCATTTATTTAATGAAAACTGTTACACAGCCACTGCTTTGATTATAATATTAATGTTAAAATGCAGTACCACCACACTCTCAAACTGTAGGTTCCCTCAAACATCTCCATTTTCCTGCATTTATTTATTTCTGTTTATCTTATTGATATTGCTTAACTTCCTCATGTATTCTGTATTTACATTGATAACTCTCTCTTCTTTTAATTGGTTATGTATCACTCTCCATGTTTCATACCTCCTGATGCAGCCTTGTCTAGTACTAATTTTATTTGTTTTGTTTATTAATAGAAACTGTTATGTAGGCATGCTATTCCTATTTTGTGCTAAAGGTTTTCCTGTCTACTCCATTGTTATTTATGTACGGTTCAGTTTTTACTTTTTCATTCCAAAGATGTTACTTGCTGTATGTTTCTACTTCAGTCTAGATGTGTTACTTCTTTTCCAATGTCGTCTGCTAACATTTAACTTATTTGGTGATAACACTCAGTAAATGTCTGAAGATGGCCTTGTAAGCCGGAAACCGGTTAACAATAAAAGTAATATTGTAGAACAAAAGCAAACTGGTGCTTTTCATTTATTAATTGCCAGGTGTTTATTCAGTGACTATCGTTCTTGTTTTGAAGTTCAAGTGGAGAATACTGTGGACGACTTCCTAACCGCAATCAGAATCTATAGTGTTTGCTCGCGTTTTTAAAACTGCATGAAGTTGGAGCCCAGAAGTCATATTTCATCTGAAGGTACAATGAAAGATTGTATGTGAATTATAAGACATTATCCAGCTGGCTGAACGTAATGCTTCAACAAGTATACGCAGAATGTCTACACGTATCGATGTTCCACATACAAGATTATGGCGGACGTAACGTATGCACGGCCTCTACGCTTATCGTTTACAGCAGATTTAAGACCTTCGAGAAGATATTGAAAGTAAACTATTAAAATTGTCACTGACTAATTCCAAATTGCTGAGTAATCACAAAAATGTTTTTTTACTGATGAAGCCACTTTCACTCGTTATAGTATCAATAACATTCATAACTCATATTGGTTGTCCAACAAAAACCCACATGTATTTGTGAAGATAGAGTTTGAAGAACGCTTCTCACTAAATGTGTGCTATGCTGTGACGGGCAGTCAGTTGATTGGGAGTGTTATTGAATCGTCTCAACAAGAGCCCTTTACAAAGACTTTCTTGAAAAGGACCTTTCAGCATTGTTGGAAGAAGTTGCTTTGCCTACAGGGATGGGCATATATGAACAGTGTTACCCCCATAAAAGGATACCAAAATGACCCCAGAAGAACTACATGTGGTGCTATCAAGAGAATTCGAATGTACTTGTACATTGAAGTCGAAGGTGTAATCTACGAAACTCACATATGACATTAATGATTTACCTTTGGTTAACCCCTTGTGATAATGCTAGTTTCGGTTACATTCTGACAGTAGTATTTCTGTAATCACTAATAACTGGATACATGTCATATGGATCGTTTTATTCGAATCAGTCTATACCACCACTTGCTAAAATATCTATAATTCTTCCTGAAACACCTAGTATAACTTAACTAACTTGGATGTTCTATCCGGGTACCGAAATATCTTGTAGAACAGGACCAGCCACGGCAAGCATGCATGTGTGGGTCCGAGGCTCGGCATGTCTAGCTTTGCTCGGTCTTTCACGGAAGTACTCGATACAGCGCGACGTTTCATTTAACAGTGCGATGCGACGCTTTTTTCCGGCATTTGATACGATATTTTGCGGTCGGCACGACTTTCTTTAGTTTCACGGAATTGTGGTGTCAGGAATGTTTATCCTTTGCTATTCGTGGTATAAACTAACTTCATCTGGTTGTCTGCACAAAAGGGATAGACTAGCGAGCTATCGTCCCACATAGAAGGATTATAATTTTCAGTACCTATTACAGACTCGCATAATAATCAATGGGTAACGAAATTTGCTATGGAACCATACAGAAAGAGTTTAAAGATATATTTCATGATGGAAGAGCAAAAGATTTCAACGATCGACAGACGATTTGTGAAGGATTCATTGTTCTGGATGTCAAGAAGCACTTCGTACTAGATTAGGAGACATGAAGCGCCTCATGAAATTGGTGATACGAACAGTATATTTTCTGAAGTCGCACGTGTTATTACACCGTCAGTTGCAACAGTCCTTGTGGAACTGAACGAAGAGTATGGAGACATTATATGTTACTGCAAAGAACGTCGGTTACATAAGGGGCACCCTGGAACGATTTTTCGATTTAAGACCCTCTACTGTTGCGTTTATTCAGGAAAACAGGAACGAAAATTAGAACATCCAGAATGGATTGCAGACCTCTCACTTCAAGTGGACCTGACTGCACACTGTGTCTACAGTAGGACGGTGCAAGGTGTGAAAAACTTATTTTTGATTTGGTGGCTATGCATTGAAAAAGAAAATCGCATTGTGGAAAGGGCAATTTCTGACAAAAAACCGTCCAACTCCCTGTGCACACTGACTTCAGAGAAAACTCGAATTTTGAATAATTCATTGTGGGGTTGAAAGAATTGCAGGAATTTGAGGACGCTGCCAATCTTACATCTGTTCTTGGGCTGTTTTCGAGACCGTTTGTCGTTTCCATTGAAAGCGCCCTTGTACATACGCAGCTGGAAACGATCGATCTGCAATACAACTCCCGTGTAGAAAAATGCTTTCGCGATAAAACTGATCAGGAGTTCTATGTTGTTTTGCTCTGGGAGAGTTTTGCTCACTGAGGTTGCAAATGTCATACAGTGTTTCGGTCAACATATTTGCGTGAAGCGCTGTTTTAGATTATGAAACTGAGTCACTATTACACGGAAACCTGAGTGATAAAAGTCTGCGACATTGTTTACATCTGCCCTATGTTGACAGTTTGTACCAGTCATAAATTTTATGTCTCCACCACGCGAAAAATAAATAATACTGAGTTTTTGTATTTGTGGTATATATCGTTATGAAATATGAAACCAAGTTACATGCAAGGTTTTCAGTGTTCCTCACGTGATTGCATTACCATTTAAATGCGGTGCGTTCGCAGTTTTCCACTCTTCCCGTTCAGAGAGTGTGGCATGATAGTGGGGGTCGTGTGCAGCCTGGCCGCAGAACTCAGCAGGAGAGCGACAACACAGCACATGTGCAGAATTCTTAGCTGTCCCTCTTGTAAACCGTCTTCTTATCCACTATGGAAACATGTATCTTTATAAGAGAAATTTCCAGGTCTCAGCTTCTTACAGGCATTGCATTGCATTCAATGCAATGGCGACATTTGAAAATTTGTGCTGGACCGCGTCTCGAAACCGGATGCTCCGCTTGTCTAGAACGGTTGCCTTAACCGCGTCAGCTATTCGAGCACTCCTTTCATCCACCCTAATTCCTGCGTATCGCACACTACAGATGTAGTGTCCTCTGTCCATTATCCACTACTTTCCCGCATCTATTCAGCTGATTGCCGCAAGGATTCGGAATTGTGTGCATCCGCACAGAAGATATAACTTCCCCGCATGGCGCATATATATACGTGTATAAAAGTGCGGTGTCTTTTCTTTCCGAAAGAACAGACACCACCCATATAAATACGTGTATTACTAATGTTGTGGATTGAGGCTTGCGTCGATGCCAATATCTTCAATAATAATTGCTTTGTGGTTAACATTTAAAGAACAGTGTAACTTTACGTCAGTATTTTCGACTATTTTTGCATTACTGGCGATTAATGATAATGACTATTATCGCTCAAGTCATCATCATCATCGTCATCATCATCATATCCATTCGGGACGGAATACCACTATATTGACTTTGAACACGCAGTGTCCTGGAGATGGTGAATGTATCGTTGACATCTGCAAGTGTTAAAGATGACAGTGTGTCGATCATCTTAAACTTCCACACAATTTCGCCTGTAAGCTACCTTATATCGTAGCGATTCCCGCTTCAAACAGTCCACAGCTGTCGCTCCATGGTGTCCAGTGGACCCGTTCAATCAATGCGCCGGTAAAAATTGAGCAACTATGTTCCTTTATCATTTACAATGAGAGGTCACTGACGTAGTTACCGAAACTGCCCCAAAACGACCTGACGACTGTTCTAAGTCACTCCATCCATTGAAATCTTCGCTTCATGATCTGACTGCTGTTGTGTGTCACATACGACATAAATAGTGTTCGGTATAAAACTAGTGATACTATCAATGTTTCTCTTAATAAATTTTGCAAGATAACAACGCAATGAATTAAATGCTTATTATATAGAGAATAAGTTTATTAATATCTGCACATAGCACAAATAGAATTATGAGAATAGTTCTAGAAGAAACAACAATATTTCTGCGCTGTCATTAGAATCATGCTGAATATACACCACAGCTGGAGAGTCAAACAACGTCTAGCATGGACAAGATGAACTAGCATATAAATTACGTTAAGACTTCCAGTTCTTCCCCCACATCCATAACTAAAATTAGCTAGGTGATGACAAGGCGCTACCTTACCTTGTTCTGATCCAGTTGGCACATTGATGAGTCAGCATTGTCAATTCCGGTTTAACACAGTCACCTGAATTTTGGTACACGCTGTGTCTAAATTTTATGCTTCTCACTGCCACATGAACATATTTTGGACAAAAAAAAAAACGATTTTCAATATCACAACGAACTACATTAGCTTTCTGTTTGACCATGACTGAATTGTTGAACTGTTTTAAGCTAACATTTTAGTTAATTACATTTTACATACATCATTTGAACGATTCTTTTATGAAAATTATGTGGAAGAATCAGGTTGCAGGATATTTTACATGATTAGTGGTAACATTAATGAATACACTATTATTTTTAGTCCTACTCATGGGACTGCACGTTTTTAACTGGCTACCAGTTACTAAGTAGAAATTCGTCAATGGAATGGGAGGAGTTGTCAAGGAAAAATTATTTTAAATTAGATTTAAAACTTGCCTCGTTACCTGTCAGATACTTTGTTATTGGGTAAATCATTAAAAAAAATTTATGCTGCATATTGAACTTTTCTCAGCCGCTGACAGCTTCAACAGTGGGTAATAAAAGTAATTCACCTCTCTACATGTTGTATGTACATCACTGTTCTTCTGAAATAGTGATGGGTTATTTATGATGAACTTCATTAGCGAATATACGTATTGCGATGGCGCGGTTAAAGCGCCTAGCACTTCGAAGATGTACCTACGTGACCTCACTGGGTGAACACATTATTCTTACTGCTTGGTTTTGTGCAAACAGTACTTTCTTTATAAGTGATGAGTTACCCCAGAAAATTGTTCCATAATACATAATTGAGTAGAAATATGCAAAATATGTCATGAATTTGATATTTTTTTCCAAGATTAGTAATTGTATGAAGAGCAAAGTATCTCAACTTAATTGTTTGAGAAGCTCAGTAATTTGCTTCTTCCAGTTAAAAAGTTTGCGTCAACATGTAGACCTAAACATTTGAAACACTCTACCCTATTTACTGACTGTTGCTCATGTGCTACATCAATTTTTGGTATGACTCTGTCTGTTGTACAGAACTAAATGTAATGTGTTCTTTTTTTTTTTCAAAATTTAGGTAGTCAACTTCCAGAGAATCCCTTAATGATTCTTTGGGAAAACAGTTACCAACTCCGTTGCGCTTTCTGTCTGATAGGATTTATTATAACAGCAGAGTTATTTTCAGAAAGTACCAATTTCACTTGTTGGGTGTTAGTGGAGGTTATTAACATATGTAAGGAATAGGAGTGGACCCAAAATTGAAACCTGTGGGACTCCCTTTGTGACTCTTTTGTTCCCCCAATAACTAAAATTTTCTACCTTTCCGACACTATCTGAACTACTGAGCACAGTCTTTTGAATTGTTTGTTAATGGCTTTACACAAAGCTGGTTTGAACTGTACTTAACAGTTCAAACCAGCTGTGTGTAAAGCCATCATTTTGTATTTCTAAGAGAATAATACGACCTTCGCAATCAAAGGCCTTGGAAAGATCACAGAAAATACCAGCTTGTGGTATATTACTATTTAAGGCTTGTCCTGTTTGATGAATGAATGTAAAAATAGCATTCTCAGTCGAGCAACACATCTGTAATCCAAACTGTGATGTACTAAGTAAATTGTTTCCACTTAAGTATGCGACTGCTGTCGAGTACATTTCTTTTCCGAATATTTTGGAAAAAGATATCAGTAAGGAAATTAGACGGTAATTGTTTAAGTCTGTCTTGTCACTTTTCCAACTTAGTTGGAAAGCTGTGGTAAGGTCTTATGGGACCAAACTGCTGACGTCATCGATCCCTAAGCTTACACGCTATGTAATCTAACTTAAACTTACGCTAAGGACGACATACACACATCCATGCCCCAGGGAGGACTCGAACCTCCGACGGGGGGAGCCACGCGGACTGTCACAAGTCGCCCCAGACCACGCGGCTACCCCGTGCGGCAAGTAATTTAACAATTGCGTATTTTAAGGTGTCTGGGAAAATTTCCTGAGTCAGTGCTGCATTGTAAATATTACTAAGGGCATTACTTGTTAGGTTGGAATAACTTCTTAGAATTCTATTTGAAATTCCATCAACCCCACATGAACTTTTGTTTTTTACAATTTTTATAACTAGTAATTTCAGTGAAGGAAGTTGGTTCTACTTCTCGTTGTTTAAAGTTTTGTGGAATGTCATTTTTAATATATTCTCTTACTTTTTCAACTGAACCATTTAAGCCCTTATTTGCTGCTACGTTTAGAAAGTGATTGTTGAAAGCAGTTGCAACTTCTAAATTACCAGTCACATTGCCATTTAGTACATTGAGTGACTCATTCTATTGCATAACGTTGAGTTTACTCATTTTGTGGTTAGTTTAACGGGCCCCACGTTAGACGTCGCATTATATGCTGATTCGATGTGCAGGGCCGACGTTGAGCACCAATTTAATGACTAATGGGTACCAGACCGCTGAAAGTAGACCAACAACGATTAAATTCGTGGACACTGTAACGGCATACAGGAAAGAACAGCAGCATACAAGCAACTAATACGCTTGTTCGCTGATAGTAATTTGGTATAAATCAGCGCAGAATACTTAACAGCGGACGTATTAGTTGCATATGAAACCCTTGGTGAGAGAGGCGTAGCCGGCCGCGGTGGTCTAGCGGTTCAGGCGCTCAGTCCGGAACCGCGCAACTGCTACGGTCGCAGGTTCGAATCCTGCCTCGGGCATGGATGTGTGTGATGTCCTTAGGTTAGTTAGGTTTAAGTAGTTCTAAGTTCTAGGGGACTGATGACCACAGATGTTAAGTCCCATAGTGCTCAGAGCCATTTGAACCATTTTTGAAGAGAGGCGTCTTTTTTCTTTTTAATCTGTGAATGCTATTTTGGTTTGAATGACTTACGGTATTTAGCTTAATCAGAAGTACTATTGGACGTCTGAAGATGGATTTATAGTTCGGAAAGGGGAACGTACTATAAATATCTTAAATGAGTGACATGTAGTGGGAATCGCCCTGAATTCGGTTAACAAAATACTGCTGAACGCCTCACAACCTCGGTATGCAGTGATGGAGTCCACAAAACCTGGTTCGACTTCGAGTGGCTCATTGTTGTTGTTGGTAGAAGCGTGAGCGCCGAGCCCGTATTGCAGCTTCGTGTCAGAATGGATACTTCACTTAACGTACTTGGCGGCGTACTTTTAAATTGCTATCAGTGTATTCAGATATGAAAGGCTACTTATCAACCGCAGCAAAGTATTTCCATGTCTCGCGACTGCACCCACACACCAGTGGTGATACCCTTCATCCCTGCTGCGGCGTCCTAGATACGTGGTCAGAGGAAACTTCTAAGGCTGTAGTACATGCAGCAAGCGAAGGGGAAATCAGCAAACAGGCAAAATTAAGAGCACATAGTACTTACGAGCAACACTTTCCCTAGATCTGTCAGAATGTGTGAACTTACCTCTGGGTGGAATTGAGTCTGCCAAGTGTACTGTTACGCTAATTATCACTCAGAGGGTGGTCTCTTCTCGCACAGAGATTTTACAGTTTCGCGACATTCGAATTAATTATCCCGTTACCTGTGTCAGATTAATCCATTTTCACTGTTCTTAGCTCTGAATCTGACTGCTCCCAACTCATTATCTCCATGTCACATCCACCCATCTGCAGAACCATAATTAATTTCTTCATTTGTAATACATGTGAGTGCACATGTAATTCCCTCATACTCACTGTCTGCGAGGCCACTTCTGATTTCCTCGATTCAATGTCTTTGGTTCCTCATACAATTTCTTCGGCCTCTCTACATGTGGCTCAGCATCATATCTAATTCCTCAAACTTCCTATGTGTGGCTTCGAAAGTAATTCCTTTACGCTCAGTATCTGCAACTCCATATCTAATGCCTTCACATTCACTGGTTTATTCTGGCTCACTATCTTTGGCGCGGCATTCAAGTCCTTCAGACTGTTTTCTTATCTGTGATTCGACAGCGTCTCTACTAGGAATGCACACACAATTCCTTCACACTCACTACTTGCAACTCCTAATTCCGTCACAGTCGCTATGATTCCCAATGTCATTCCTTCACAGCTACCGTCTGAAAGCCGACTTCCATTCCCTCAAATTTGCCGTATAAATCAGTTTCCCCGAGTAATTGGTTTTGTGCCTCTACTCGCTGTACCTGATAGGACAGTGAGCAGACCTTAAACAGCTTAGCGATTTCTGATGATGACACCGTAGTATTCATGGGAATCAGTGAGTTAAGAACCCATCAGGACGCTATCTGCAGCATTCCTCGTCTGTCCTTTGACCGCCTTCGACGCTTACGATCTAAACCTAGGAGCTTTCGCAGTTAAGCTAGCGGAGGCCAATTTGAGACATTCCCAGTAGATTGCTGACACGTCGCCAATCAAAAGTCGAATGAGTACTCACCTAACAATATTGTGCTTCGCATGCTATCGGCTTCAATGACAAAGCTGCGATCAAGTGCTCAGTGATGTGTATTGCGCATCCTCTGTGCGATCATCGCCCGGACGATTTCTGAAATGTTATTGGGGGAACAGGACGGCTATCTTCTCAAGGTAGTAACATCTACATGTAGGAGGCACGGTTTGTTTAAAAAAAAACTAAAAACAAAAAGAATATTACACCTACTTTATTATTACGGTAAAGCGCGGACCTTAACGTACTTTCCAACAAAGTTTCCACCCATATTAAGGCACTTACCTTATCCTATGACCAGCTTCTGACATCCATCCTCATAAAAATCTGCTGCCTGAGTTTTTAACCAGTCCTGTACTGACGTTTTGACAGCGTAGAGTTGACCGGCAAGGTGCTTTTTTAAGAGCAAGAGCAAATGATAGCCACTAGGTGCAATGACAGGACTATCTGGAGGGTGATCAAATCGTTCCCAACCATATGCTACGATGAGATCTTGAGTTTGACGAGCCACATTGTGTCATGCAGCAAAACGATACCTCTACTCAGCATGCCGTGCCTTCTGTTTTGGACTGCATGAGCAGTTTCTTTAAGATCTCAAAATAACTATCTGCATTAACTGTGTTACCCTGAGGCAAAAAACTGACAAGCAAAACGTCCTTCCTATCCGAAAACGCAGTGAAGGTGATTTTTCGGGATGGAATGTACTGCTGGAGCCTTAGTTTCTTAAGAGATGGTGTATGACACCATTCCGAAGACCTTTGATGCCGGTGTGAACAACCCATGTTTCACACCTGCGGCAATAAGGCTTAAAATTTTATTCCCTTCGACACAATACCTCTGCAGGAAAGTCATTGCACTGTCTAAACGATTGGTTTTGTAGAACCTTCAGCATTTTTGTAAACCATCGTGCATTTCCGATACTGCAAGTGTTCTGTCAGAGTTTCATAGAAAACATTTCTTGAAACATGGGGAAAGGTTTGAGATAATGATGAAATCGTGTACTGGCTGTCTTCTAGAATTTTTTTTATCGACTTTCTGCACCAGGTTACCAGTAATGACATACTGTCGCCCAATTTGTTCTCCATCGTACACGTTTGTGCAACCATCTTAAAGTGCTTTTCTAACCATCCCAGAACCTGTAACGTTTTTTCCGTACATTTCGCTAATTTTCCGATGAATTCCGGCAGCCTTCGCGTCACTTGCATTCAAGAAACAAATACCAGTGCGTATCCCGCAATGCAGTCGCTTGAGCCATTTTAATCACCTGCAGATAACCGTTCATACAAGCGAAAGGTACTGTAATGGCGTTTGTGAATAGCCAACAACCGAAGCCAGTATGCGAGTACGCGCAGTACAGCGACTGCAAAGTTCCAGCGATCACGTTTCAAAACGGTACCTGATTTGATCTGATTTAATCACGAAGACAAAACAACAGTGGACTTGGCCCCATTTCTGCCCGCACCGAAGTTAACTTTATTATGCGGTATCTCTCCGTGTAATTCTAGTAAAGCCAGCCATTACCCTTGAGGAGTTGTGGGAGTTCCTTCATTAGGTCTTTGTGAGACAAAATCTCTTCACGAATTACTGACCAAATATTTTGTCTCTTTTGGGCTCCAGTGCTTTACTTTTAAGATTAAATGTCCGGTTTTATTCCCCTCACCTCACACTATACACTTAGGGGCATCTTCCTCTATTCCAATCGTGTATAGATGTTTCTTGAAGCTGCCATGGCCTCCTGTTCACGCCCAGCATTGCAGAACTTTTCTTTAAACATGGTTTTAGTATCATTAGCTTGCTATGTTTCTGATTTCGGGTCTTAGTCCTTAGTTCTACATGTTACCTTCTGATCCAGTAACGTGCTTCGGATTACATCATCAACTTCATGATAGCTAGGACAGGTAGCAGTCCAACAAACGCGGTCGTTCCTCTTTCCTAGCTAGCCTATGCGCTTGTTCTTTACCAGAAAACGGTACCCACTTTACAAACGCTCCTCGTAATTCAGTTTGTTGCCAGTGTTTTTAATACATCTCTCTCTGTAAGGGTGGGACAGAAGAATATCAAGCCATTATATTATTTGTAAGTCATGTTTGTAGGTGCATTTATAACGAGCTGATATTATGTTTTGCCTTCCCCTTTAGTTGGTAATATCGGTGGAAGCGTTACCAGCAGTCAGTACATTTATGTATGTCTTGAGGATGTGTTGGCATCGTATATTGGACATTAAACACTCGAACAAAGGCAAGTTATCGGCGCCGCTCAATTGGTGCATCAGAGTCAATGTCTGTCGCACCTGGAGCTACTCGTATCTACTGTCATGACAGTTTAACTTAAAGTTGGAGAGAAATTAAACGCAGTAACATCAGGCAGCAGAGAAAATTATAAATGTAAGTCCAGCTGATACAGTCTGAGGTTGACTGCGCAAAGTCTGACACATTCGGCAGAATCCACTTAAGCTGTTTTACTTTACCGGCTGGGTTAAGTACGGTGAGCGTTGCACGCTGGTAACTGCGAAGAGAAATTCCTTCGGCTTCAGAAACGCAAAGACTTCGTTTGATATTTTCCCATTTTCCATCTAACATTGTGTCTCACTCCCCACTGAATTCAACATGTCGATCTCCGAATCAAACCGTCGCTTGTCTGCCGCGTTTTCAAAATTTTCACTCATTTTCTGCAGACCCATTGTACTTCCCGTGAATTAAATCAACAGACTTCGAGCGGCACGTTCATGTGACCGAAATCGAGTCCCTTTAGTGCCTGCTAATATGAGTAGACGTCAACGACTTCCTTTATGGACTCCCTTAGTTCCAAGCTACAAACAAAATCTCCGACACAAGATACAAAATTGAGAGTCCTTCAAGTTATTCCGTTTGTGCAGAACCTATTTATCTTCGTCTGACACGCTGTAAAGCTGTTTGCATCGACCTTGTATATGCTATTGCAACAGCGTGCAGAGTTAATGAGAAAAAATAGTCTCAACTACAGGCTGACGGAAAAAAATCGCATTGCCAGAAAAGCAATTGTAGAGTAATGAAATTTCGAGAACACGTTTGTCTATGTAACATATTTAAGTGTTAAACATTCCAAGGTCACAAGTTAACGTAAGCGCGGGATAGCCCATTGCAACTGTGAAATGCTGGTACATTAATAATCGAAGTAACTTCCAGAATGTTGAATCCAAGCATGCAAACGTGCATGCATTGTGTTGTACAGGACCGGATGTCAGTTTGTGGGATGGAGTCCTACGCCTCTTGATGCTGGAGTTGTCATTAGATGATGATCCATATGTGCTCGACAAGAGAGAGATCTGGTGATCGAACAGGCCATGGCAACTTGTCGATATTCTAAACAGCACGTTGGGTTACAGCTGCTGTATGTGGGCGAGCATTATCCTTTTGGAAGACACCCCCTGGAATGCTGTTCATGAATGGCAGCACAGCAGGTCGGATCACCAGTGTACAAATTTGCAGTCAGGATGCGTGGGGTAGCCACGAGAGTGCTCCTGGTATCATACGAATTTGCAGCCCAGAGTGTAACTCCAGAAGTAGGTCCATTGTGTCTAGCAAGCAGTGTGGTTGCAGGCGCTCACCTTGCCTCCCCCTTACCAACACACGGCCATCATTGGCACCAAGGCAGAACCAACTTTCATCAGAAAATACAAAAGACCTCCAGACGTCCACCCTGCCCTCAAATGAGCCCTCGCTTGACACCACTAAAATCGCAAATGGCAGTGGTTTTGGGTGAGTGGAATACACACTACAGGGCGCCCAACTCTGAGCTGCCCTTGAAGTAACCGACTTGTAACAGTTCGCTGTGTCACAGTGGCGCCAGCTGCTGCGCTCAGATTGCTGCTGCAGATGCAGTACGATGCGCCAGAGCCATACACCGACCACGATTATGTTCCTTCTCGGTAGTGCCACGTTGCCGTCCGAAGTCCAATCTCCTTGCTACTGTACGTTCTCGTGACCACCGCTGCGAGCAGTCGTGTACAGTGGCTACATTCCTGCCTGTGTACAGTATCGCCGTTGCTACTGACCCTCGTATCGTACAGGCTTTTGTTTGTTTGGTTAGAACAGCTCAGTGTCGGTTAGACCGTCAGTGAGAGAGCACTTCGATTTCCTGCTGCTAATAAGGCGAGTACACCGTTCGCTTGTTACACATTTTTGCGAGCTTCAAACAGGTACAACTTATTTTCAGTTATCTGGGTAGTTACTTTTTTTTATTTTTGTAATTTCTTGCGTGTTTGAGTGCCTACTAGACACAACCTTTTATTTTAATAACAGTGTAGTGTACAGTATCGCCGTTGCTACTGACCCTCGTATCGTACAGGCTTTTGTTTGTTTGGTTAGAACAGCTCAGTGTCGGTTAGACCGTCAGTGAGAGAGCACTTCGATTTCCTGCTGCTAATAAGGCGAGTACACCGTTCGCTTGTAGGGTAAACATAGTCATGTGTAGGGACTGTGGTTGTTGTGAGCGGACGCAAGGAGAATTGGCCACTCTTCGGGGGCAGGTGGAGGCTTTGTCTGTTAGGCTCATCGAGCTCGAGGCGCAGGCGTCGGCTCGTAGTGGCGTTGGGGCAACTGTGGTGAGACCTATGCCTACTTCGGTGGCCTTGGAATCGCATGGAACCCCTGATGTCGCTGCGTCTTCCGGCAGTGAGCATCTTACCGGTCAGCCATCACTCCAGGGTGAATGGCGGACAGTGGTGGGCTCGCGCGTGCCTGGCCGAAAGGCGAAGGTGGGATCTGGCCGCGTGGCAGCTGCCTTACCCCTTTCCAACAGGTACGGGGTGCTTCCTAGTGGTGATGACATCGTTTCCGAGCCACCACAGGATGCCTCGCCTGTTGGGCCAGTGGCCGATTCTCCGGCAAGGTCCCGACAGTCACAGAGGGCGGGCCTATTAGTTATAGGGAGCTCCAACGTTAGGCGGGTTATGGAGCCCCTTAGGAAAATAGCGGGTAGGTCGGGGAAGAATGCCAGTGTGCACTCGGTGTGCTTGCCGGGGGGTCTCGTCCGTAATGTGGAGGAGGCCCTTCCGGCAGCTATTGAACGCACTGGGTGTGACCGGCTGCAGATAGTAGCACATGTCGGAACGGATGACGCCTGCCACTTGGGTTCTGAGGCCATCCTTGGTTCCTTCCGGCGGCTGGCTGATTTGGTGAAGACAACCAGCATCGCACGCGGAGTGCAAGCTGAGCTTAATATCTGCAGCATAGTGCCCAGAGTCGATCGCGGTCTTCTGGTTTGGAGCCGTGTGGAGGGTCTAAACCAGAGGCTCAGACGACTCTGCGACTATAATGGTTGCAAATTCATCGACCTCCGTTATTGGGTGGAGAACTGTAATGCCCCCCTAGACAGGTCAGGCGTGCACTACACACCGGAAGCAGCTACTAGGGTAGCAGAGTACGTGTGGCGTGCACACGGGGGTTTTTTAGGTTAGAGGGACCCCCCCTTGGGCGAAACGATAAAATACCTGACGGCTTACCAGAGAGGACATTATCATCGTTGATAAAGAACGTCCGTCCTCAGAGACCAAAAACAGGAAAAGTCAACGTAATATTGGTAAACTGCAGGAGTATCCAGGGCAAGGTTCCTGAATTAGTATCTCTTATTGAAGGAAATAGTGCGCATATAGTATTAGGAACGGAAAGTTGGTTAAAACCGGAAGTGAACAGTAACGAAATCCTAGACACAGAATGGAATATATACCGCAAGGATAGGATAAACGCCAATGGTGGAGGAGTATTTATAGCAGTAAAGAATTCAATAATATCCAGTGAAGTTATTAGCGAATGCGAATGTGAAATAATCTGGGTTAAGTTAAGTATCAAAGGTGGGTCAGATATGATAATCGGATGCTTCTATAGACCACCTGCATCAGCAACCGTAGTAGTTGAGCGCCTCAGAGAGAACCTGCAGAACGTCGTGAAGAAGTTCCGTGATCATACTATTGTAATAGGGGGAGACTTCAATCTACCAGGTATAGAATGGGATAGTCACACAATCAGAACTGGAGCCAGGGACAGAGACTCTTGTGACATTATCCTGACTGCCTTGTCCGAGAATTACTTCGAGCAGATAGTTAGAGAACCAACTCGTGTAGCTAACGTTTTAGACCTCATAGCAACAAATAGACCGGAACTTTTCGGTTCCGTGAATGTAGAAGAGGGTATCAGTGATCATAAGTCAGTGGTTGCATCAATGACTACAAGTGTAATAAGAAATGCCAAGAAAGGAAGGAAAATATATTTGCTTAACAAGAGTGATAGGGCACAAATCGCAGAATATCTGAGTGACCACCATCAAACGTTCATTTCTGAGGAAGAGGATGTGGTACAAAAATGGAAAAAATTCAGAAACATCGTCCAGTACGCCTTAGATAAGTTCGTACCGACTAAGGTCCAAAGCGAGGGGAAAGATCCACCGTGGTATAACAATCATGTACGAAAGGTACTACGGAAACAAAGAAAGCTTCATCATAGGTTTAAGAGTAGTCGAATCATAGCTGATAAGGAAAAGCTGAACGAAGCGAAAAAGAGCGTAAAGAGAGCAATGAGAGAAGCATTCAACGAATTCGAACATAAAACATTGGCAAACAATCTAAACAAGAACCCTAAAAAGTTTTGGTCATATGTAAAATCGGTAAGCGGATCTAAATCCCCTATTCAGTCACTCGTTGACCACGATGGCACCGAAACAGAGGACGACCGAAGAAAGGCAGAAATACTGAATTCAGTGTTCCGAAACTGTTTCACTGCGGAAAATCGTAACACGGTCCCTGACTTCAGCCGTCGCACGGACGCCAAAATGGAAAATATTGAAATAAACGATATCGGAATTGAAAAACAACTGCTATCACTTAGTAGCGGAAAAGCATCCGGACCAGACGAGATACCCTTAAGATTCTACAGTGATTATGCTAAAGAACTTGCCCCCTTTCTATCAGCAATTTATCGTAGATCGCTGGAAGAACGTAAAGTACCTAGCGACTGGAAGAAAGCGCAGGTCGTTCCCATTTTCAAGAAGGGTCATAAATCAGATGCGAATAATTATAGGCCTATTTCGCTTACGTCAATCTGTTGTAGAATAATGGAACATGTTTTGTGTTCTCGTATTATGACGTTCTTAGATAATACAAATCTCCTTCATCATAACCAACATGGATTCCGAGAACAGAGATCATGTGAAACTCAGCTCGCCCTATTTGCCCAAGAAATTCACAGTGCCGTAGACACTGGCGAGCAGATTGATGCCGTATTCCTGGACTTCAGGAAGGCATTTGATACGGTTCCGCACTTACGTTTAGTGAAAAAAATACGAGCTTACGGAATATCGGACCAGGTTTGTGATTGGATTCAGGATTTCCTAGAAGAAAGAACACAACATGTCATTCTTAACGATTCAAAATCTGCAGATGTAGAGGTAATTTCGGGAGTACCGCAGGGAAGCGTGATAGGACCTTTATTGTTTACAATATACATAAATGACTTAGTTGACAACATCGGTAGCTCAGTGAGGCTATTTGCAGATGACACGGTTGTCTACAAGAAAGTAGCAACATCAGAAGACTCGTACGTACTCCAGGAGGACCTGCAGAGGATTAATGCTTGGTGCGACAGCTGGCAGCTTTCCCTAAACGTAGATAAATGTAATATAATGCGCATACATAGGGGCAGAAATCCATTCCAGTACGATTATGCCATAGGTGGTAAATCATTGGAAGCGGTAACGACCGTAAAATACTTAGGAGTTACTATCCGGAGCGATCTGAAGTGGAATGATCACATAAAACAAATAGTGGGAAAAGCAGGCGCCAGGTTGAGATTCATAGGAAGAATTCTAAGAAAATGTGACTCATCGACGAAAGAAGTAGCTTACAAAACGCTTGTTCGTCCGATTCTTGAGTATTGCTCATCAGTATGGGACCCTTACCAGGTTGGATGAATAGAAGAGATAGACATGATCCAGCGAAAAGCAGCGCGATTCGTCATGGGGACATTTAGTCAGCGCGAGAGCGTTACGGAGATGCTGAACAAGCTCCAGTGGCGGACACTTCAAGAAAGGCGTTACGCAATACGGAGAGGTTTATTATCGAAATTACGAGAGAGCACATTCCGGGAAGAGATGGGCAACATATTACTACCGCCCACATATATCTCGCGTAATGATCACAACGAAAAGATCCGAGAAATTAGAGCAAATACGGAGACTTACAAGCAGTCGTTCTTCCCACGCACAATTCGTGAATGGAACAGGGAAGGGGGGATCAGATAGTGGTACAATAAGTACCCTCCGCCACACACCGTAAGGTGGCTCGCGGAGTATAGATGTAGATGTAGATGAATCTTTCTGCAATATCGCGGAAGGAACATCCAGATCCTCGCTCAAACTCAGTGAGGTATTGATAAATGCATTCTTGACGACCATCAGCTCACCACGTCCAATCTCATAAGTAACTAACGCTCACGATCGTTACGGCGTGCATTTAAAAGCAAACCTGATTTGTATCCTCACAGTGGCGCTACTAGCGCCACTCTTGTGCGACTGGCGCGAAATTTTAATAGACATCATCTTTCAGACGAAGATACGCCCTGTGAACTTTCGTCTACGTCACTCAACTCCTCCTTGGTGCTGCGATTTTTTCCGTCAGTGTAGAATACCGGAGGAGAAACTGTACTTACGGATGTCAGCTGGCGTGAAACGCGATTGTCAATTCTAATAATGTTGTATGGAATTGTTTGGGTTCAGCAACTTTGTATTGTAAATTTATGAAATGTTAAGTGGTGGTGTTGTGGTTTTTACTGTGCTCTGTGGGCGACATAAATAATTTTTCAGCAAACATGTAGAAATTTCGGTGCATAATCTTACTGGCACAACCAGCGAATAACCATCACTCTTCAGATTAATCTACGTATAACTGTAATGCATCTGATGATGGCAGCTTGCTATAAAAATTTGCTGTGGTAATAAATGTTAGTAAAATGTGTCTGACCAGTAACAATTGTTTCATAAATCCGGTAAGATCGTTAGAAAATAAAGTTGTTTGATAAAGTACGAAACAAAGGAGTACTAAAAAGAGTAGCTGAGGAAAGAGGTCTATGGAAGATTTTTCCGGAGGAAGAGGCAGGTTAATTGAACTAGTGCTAAGGGGTCCACGAATATTTGACTTGGAGCTGGAAGCAGCGGTGCAGGTGGAAATAGTAAGGGTACACTTAGACTAGGACATGAAAAACGTAGAGGCGGAAATGTTAGCACGAGACAGAAAACGTTGGAGGATAGCCAAAGAAAATTTACGGAAAAATAACCGTCACAACCAAAATGGATGGTGGGCTTGATACGCATCTAGACAACACTGTGATGACAAAAACGACGGGAATACTGTATACCGTCCGGAACCGCGCGACTGCTACGGTCGCAGGTTCGAATCCTGCCTCGGGCATGGATGTGTGATGTCCTTAGGTTAGTTAGGTTTAAGTAGTTCTAAGTTCTAGGGGCCTGATGACCTCAGATGTTAAGTCCCATAGTGCTCAGAGCCATTTGAACCAATACTGTATACCATGTATTGAGGATAGAGCTGCCATTGCCAACCTTTTGCAAATCAGGTGAATGAAACGAAGTTTGCTTTGGTGGAAAGAGCACAAAACGTCGAATACCGATAAACGTAAACGTTTAATTGTGGTCCAGCTAATTTAATTTGGCATTTATGATGCCACTAGACGTGTTTACTCTCCAGAGTACTTTCTTCTGCACTAAAACTGGATGGAGGGTTTATGATGGCTTGGACAGACAAATGTACTTTTCAGTCGGGCACGCAATCGCACTGAAAGAAAATACTTTAGTAACATCTATGAAAAAAGTATGTGTGGCCAGAATGGTATCAGTATCATTAACCACCATTCACGATTTATGCCCACCGATTCTCGGGAAGATTTTAGGTGATTTGGTTCCTAAACGCTACCCTGCGTCATATTAGATGATTGTTCACATATTATTGTCCAGTACAGCACTTTTAGACTTTCATATCTCCAGATACACTGTTGAGCGGCTGATCTAGAGATACTAATTGGAAGGACTGAGAGCGCTGAGTTCACCAAGATCAGTGAAATAGCTTGTCGTGTCACTTGTCTGCTATGTCGTCGGCGTGGTGTTGGAGATCAGGAAGGGAAAGCTGCTCAGTACGAGCTGATTACATCGCAGCCTAATAATGCCAGTACGTCAAAGGAAACTCCATCTCAGAGATCATGTAGACAATGGATTTTTCGATGACCGTCATGTCAGTTAGGTACAATGAGTGCTACCTTCATCTGAGAAAACCGCTATCGCCTATGTCAGCTGTCATTTGGAACAAGTTATTGAGGACAGGAGACGTTTCGATCATGGGCAGATATGCACGTAGCAAGTCACTACCGGCGTTCAGACAGACCCGTTTCTTTTTTCTGTAGGATTCAGAAGCTACCACCTCGCGGAGGTAACTATCCTCGCCGCACGTCGCAGGTCGCAGAGATCGGCATGGGTGCAGGCATACCGCCATTGGTGGCTGAAATTATGGAAAAAGTCACCTTGACTAGTGAGTCGTGACACACGTTGATACAATCTAATGACTGAGTGTATCGAAAATAGCATATGGCCATGAATTCCACTTCCCAATAAGGCACTGTTTAAGCAAATCTACATATACATTTTTGTATATATATCGCAAGCCACCGTATGGTGCGCATCGGAGGGTACCTCGCTATACTGCTAGTGATTCCTTTCCCTGTCCCACTCGCAAATGGATCAAGGGAAAAATGACTGTCTACAAGCTTGCGCACGTGCCCTGATTTCTCTTATCTTCTCAGTCCTCATGGGAGTTGTATGTTGGTGGCAGCAGGATTGTTCTTCAGTCTGTCGCAGATGTCGGTCCTTTAAATCTTCACATAGTGTTGCGCGAAAAGAACGTCTCTTTTCCCTTCAGGAATTCCCTTTTGACTTCAAGTAACAATTTCATAATACTCGCATGTTGGTCGAACCTACCGGTAACAAATCTAGCAGCACACCAATGAAAATTTCGATGTGTTTCTTTAAGTTAACCCGATGGGGATCCAAAACAATCCAGCAGTACTGAGGAATGGATCGCACAAGTGTTCCGTATACGGTCTCCCGTAAAGATGAGTTACACTTTCCTAAAATTCACCCAATGAACCGGAGTCGATCTGTTGCCTACACCCGACCTGACGTTCCCATTCCGTTTCATGTTGCTTTGCAGTGTTAACGCTAGGTATTTAGTGGAGTTATGTTCCTGTGAGCAATGTTTAAAGACATTAAATATGACCCAGCATGCACTGACCATCGTCTTTCAATGGCAAACGTCACAGGAACATATTGACTGATCATGTGGACCCGTTGTTTTTTTTTTGTTTTTTTTTTTTTTTTGTTTCTTGTTTTTGTTTTTAACTGAAAAAGAAGCACCAATCAACAAATCTCGAATTTTGTCGGAAGAGTTTGAGGAACACACCTCAAACATGTGGATGCTTGTGTTCCTTCAAGTCACCTGGCCTCTCTCCTATAGGGCATGCTTCTGACGCTATCGAGGCAGAAGTGTAAATCTGAGATTCAGTTCTGACCAATCTTCGCGTTTTGTGGGCGGCGATTAACTGATCATTGATCTGGATGGCTCCTCAAGGAGCTTGATAACTCGTGGATTCCATGTCACAACACGTCGTCACTACTGTCAGTGCTATATAGCGTGGTTCACATAACTAGGTAGTTGTGTGTACTGTAATTCTACTGCTCATCAGTGTAGAATTGTTTACGTTTTGTTTATTTAGCCCTGATGGTCTAAGTGCTTCAGTGATTAGTGTTGCTAGCTCCTACCATAGAAACTGTTGTTGAAGCTATGACTGCTCAGCGGTTGTTGTCGTTGTTATAAAGTTTATGTCAGTCAGTGCTAACACAAGTTTTTTGTATTATACCGGTTTTTACTATTAGGTCATTGTCTATAAAGTTTCTTGGCTGTTGATAATGACTAAATAGTGGAAGACGTTGTTATAAAGTTTGTATCAGTCAGTGCTAACACAAGTTTTTTGTGTTATACAGGTTTTTACTATTAGGTCATTGTCTATAAAGTTTCTTGGCTGTTGATAATGACTGAATAGTGGAAGACGATATAACTAATAAATAAAAACTGTGCAAGGATTGACTGGTATAAACTCTATAGCAAAACTAGACGAGCACATTGGACGCTCTGTGCCAACAAGTGAATGAGTAGGTCTGATATAGCTCAAACAGTGCCGAAGATGTTGCTGCACAAGCAGCAACAAAGCAAATGTAGCGTTAAGTGATGCTGCTGATGGTGTCTAAACACTGTAGCAACTGTATGCCATCTTCCTTGCAAAACTTCACGATGTGTGTGTCTGGTAAATAACAGCAATCACTTTCACAGGTAGCGATGCGCAAGCCATGATATTACAGCGATATGCAAATGGAGTATGTTATGGTTGTGAAAAGATTTCTGACTCTATCTGATTCCAAATAATAACTCAAAAGTAGTCACCCAGTACACTCTTTGATATAACTAACACAAACTATGTAAAAGGCCCTGCATATCTCAGTACAGGAAAGGATTCATAACTGAGTACTACTAATTTGTGTTAGCTTCTCACTTGTAGCGATCTGCAATGCAGCTAGGCTGTTTCCCCAAGTATGTATTCATCTATTTACAATGAATTCAATAGTTAAGCATCAAAGCAAGCATCATTCAAAGGGATTCCAACATTTCTCATACGTTAAATAAGTATGATTCTGCGATGTAGCGTTATCACACATAACAACCTGATGACCAGCAACAGCAACCCATATTATCTTAACCTCGTTCAGTGGCTGAAAAAGCTAATTACCATGCAAAGAGATTGCGATGATTCCTTTCATCTGTTTCCACTTCTGCTTTGTGACAAGTAATGTAATCATTAGAATAACTTTCAATTCTGCAACTATTTGACTAACTTCAGGTTAACAAGATGGTGGTGCCCTATTTGCAGTACTTTTAAACAAAACACGAATAAAGGGAATGATCTGCCTTGAAACGACTGTGCAACACGTATTGTCAAATATGATTATGTTGTTCCTGAAAAGTATATACACAGTTTGCAAGCTCGAAACCAGAATCTTATTTACACTACTCTTTACGCCGGTAAACTCAATCATCATAAAAAGATTTCAATGTTTTTTTAACAAGGATACCTAGTGTCTCTTGAATGTGTCTCAATTGTTTGTTTGAACAAAAATTTTTATATAGTAGTGTGAATTGAAGCTAACATGATATCATCAGCTCTCAAACACTTAATAATTCCGTAACTTTTTGTTTCCCATCATTTCTTAGTTGCTTCTATATTTTTGGGATGTGGTACGTTTTTTCTTGTGCCATACGCGTGTCTCTTCTTTTTTTGAAGCATCGTCATTGACCTGTAATACATATATTTTTTTCTATATAATAATTTCGTTATGTAATAGTTACAGATTTGGTATCACATTACAAGTTTATGTTGTACTCTCGCTGTTAGGTGAGAAACAACTTAACCGTAGCACAAGTTCGTGAGATTAAATTATTCGTTTCTATTTATAACTTGTGATCTTATTAGTGCATATGTGCCGTCTGTCCTAGAGACGTGCTTCGATGGTTTTCTTGCACAAGATGTCCGATTTTCGGCGTTTTAAAAACACATCCCGACGTGACGTCTCACTGGTACTGTTCACTATGTTTTGGTTCGTATGTACTGTTCCAACCGTCGCTCCGTGTTTATCATTTGTCTTTAGTTTGTATTCTGCTGTCTTTCACATTGTATGCACATTTCTTTCCTAAGCTCGTGTCTAATTCAGTTCCACCTTTCAATCTAATTTGCAGAGAGGAAAAAGACGTACTCAAATTTTCAGGAGGCTTGCTAATCGATAAAGTTTACAGCTTGTTTTGATCTTTTCAAATCTTTCGCAGTCCATTTAGCTTTGTCTGTCTTCCTGATACGAATATATTTTTTAACGATGGGAAACAAAAAAAAATGTGACTGATGACCATAGATGTTAAGTCCCATAGTGCTCAGAGCCATTTGACCCATAAAAAATGTATAAAAATGGATACTATTACGGCAGTGATGGTCAGTGTATTGAGTAAATGACATTAACCTAAATACATGGTTTTATTAATCAATTAAAGAAACAATGTGCTTAAAATCTTCAGTAAACGACTGCATCATACAAAAGTAGTACTTACCTTGATGCTGTACAATCATTAGCACGTCAGCAGAAACATTGAAACAGACGATTTATTGTCATCTAAACCATAGTCTTGCTTACAAAAACCCTGTCTCACGCTCGACATCCATACAAAAACTGCAAACTTGACCACACTGTGCCTTTTAAATTTAGAATGCTGCCGGCTGCACTTACCATTGTGAATGATTTTCAGTTCACAGGGTGATCACCATTCCCCTCTGGATGAGGGGAGCAGGGTGGCGACCATCACCCAATTCAACAGTGCCCACTTTATCATATACACTCCTGGAAATGGAAAAAAGAACACATTGACACCGGTGTGTCAGACCCACCATACTTGCTCCGGACACTTCGAGAGGGCTGTACAAGCAATGATCACACGCACGGCACAGCGGACACACCAGGAACCGCGGTGTTGGCCGTCGAATGGCGCTAGCTGCGCAGCATTTGTGCACCGCCGCCGTCAGTGTCAGCCAGTTTGCCGTGGCATACGGAGCTCCATCGCAGTCTTTAACACTGGTAGCATGCCGCGACAGCGTGGACGTGAACCGTATGTGCAGTTGACGGACTTTGAGCGAGGGCGTATAGTGGGCATGCGGGAGGCCGGGTGGACGTACCGCCGAATTGCTCAACACGTGGGGCGTGAGGTCTCCACAGTACATCGATGTTGTCGCCAGTGGTCGGCGGAAGGTGCACGTGCCCGTCGACCTGGGACCGGACCGCAGCGACGCACGGATGCACGCCAAGACAGTAGGATCCTACGCAGTGCCGTAGGGGACCGCACCGCCACTTCCCAGCAAATTAGGGACACTGTTGCTCCTGGGGTATCGGCGAGGACCATTCGCAACCGTCTCCATGAAGCTGGGCTACGGTCCCGCACACCGTTAGGCCGTCTTCCGCTCACGCCCCAACATCGTGCAGCCCGCCTCCAGTGGTGTCGCGACAGGCGTGAATGGAGGGACGAATGGAGACGTGTCGTCTTCAGCGATGAGAGTCGCTTCTGCCTTGGTGCCAATGATGGTCGTATGCGTGTTTGGCGCCGTGCAGGTGAGCGCCACAATCAGGACTGCATACGACCGAGGCACACAGGGCCAACACCCGGCATCATGGGGTGGGGAGCGATCTCCTATACTGGCCGTACACCACTGGTGATCGTCGAGGGGACACTGAATAGTGCACGGTACATCCAAACCGTCATCGAACCCATAGTTCTACCATTCCTAGACCGGCAAGGGAACTTGCTGTTCCAACAGGACAGTGCACGTCCGTATGTATCCCGTGCCACCCAACGTGCTCTAGAAGGTGTAAGTCAACTACCCTGGCCAGCAAGATCTCCGGATCTGTCCCCCATTGAGCATGTTTGGGACTGGATGAAGCGTCGTCTCACGCGGTCTGCACGTCCAGCACGAACGCTGGTCCAACTGAGGCGCCAGGTGGAAATGGCATGGCAAGCCGTTCCACAGGACTACATCCAGCATCTCTACGATCGTCTCCATGGGAGAATAGCAGCCTGCATTGCTGCGAAAGGTGGATATACACTGTACTAGTGCCGACATTGTGCATGCTCTGTTGCCTGTGTCTATGTGCCTGTGGTTCTGTCAGTGTGATCATGTGATGTATCTGACCCCAGGAATGTGTCAATAAAGTTTCCCCTTCCTGGGACAATGAATTCACGGTGTTCTTATTTCAATTTCCAGGAGTGTAGTATAAAACACATCTTTTGACAAAAGTACTAATTTTCATTGTGGTATAGGTGAAAATGTGTACAACTTACATCGACTTATATATTGCACAGTTGTTTTCAATATCGTTTGACACACGTTCCTGATAATCATAAATTCCGATGTATGGGGCATTTTGTTACAGTTTTGCTGTGATAGTGATGATGTATGTGGCAGTTTGTTACAATTTCTGCTGCAACATGGAGAATTTTATTACATTTTAGGTACAACATGGGGCACTTTTTACAATGTTGCTGTAAAATGGCGATATAGGGGTGAAGTGTCATATAGTCTGCACTGTGTAATAACAGGAGATGACAAACCTTTTTTACTGCAAGATAAAGTTAATACCGTAACATAGGATCACTACAGTTTGTGGCTGATTTTGAAACTGAGTACTGAAAGCGTAGCAAACTTTCGTTACTTGTCAGCACTAATATGTATTACTACCATTCAGTATACTAGTTTGCCAGAGAGTCATGTAGTTTCTGCTGTGTGACAGCATGACTAAGCATTATCAGCAGAATATCATAAAGGTTTTTAAATTGTAAGATTATGTTAATACCTTAGGATGGGGTAAGTATAAGGTTTGGATGATTTAATATCGGTTTTAGAGACTAGGTTTTGACACATTTAGATGTGGGAATAACACTGTTTACCGTGGTATTTCTCGTCGACAAGTGCACTTTAAGCTGTAAGTTAGATCAATAGTAGTGACCATGTGTGTTTTGTAATGTTATAGAACAAATTTTTGCATATATTGACTTCTTCAATTTGCAGTACAAAGATCGAATTTTGTTCATCAAGTAACTGATGATTTATTTCATTAGTGCCACTAATTGAGGTGCATTTATTTTGATAAGTAATACAGGTAATTTAAAACAAAAATAATCTTTTTGAGTTTCATTGTGCTTGCAAAATACAGTAGGAATCTCAAACTTTGGTGACTAACAAGTGCTGGTTAACCTGAATGTTTTATCAGCAGTGCCAATGTGCAAGAAATGTGTACTTTTTTAATCTTATAAAACAAGTAAGCTATGATGGTAGCACCAAGTGATTTTTGTGCTAAGAATATAGCACCTTTTGAGATGTAATGCTAGTTTGTTTTGGTGTGAAGTTCGAATTTTTATTCCAAACAGAGATATGTATTTATTCTTGTATATTAATATAAGTAACCTGTGTGTATATTTTTATGTTCAAAATAATTACTTAATTTCGAAAATAATTTTACTTTGTTGTAAAGGTTGTGATTTCAAGATACTGAACTTTCATATCTATCTTGTTCCACCAGAGATCTGTAATTATACTTATGAATTATGACAAGCAACCTGTGTGTACATTTCTGTACTCAAAATCATTACTTAATTTGATAAATAATTCCACTTTAGTTTGAAGATGATGTTTTCAAGATACTGGCCTTTAATCTCTGTCTTACTTTGTATTTTATATGCATTATTAAGGAATCTTGCTGTATTATGAAACTATGTGGTTTAAATGATACATCACAATAAAGATCTCATCACAGTACCTATTCCCCTCCTTAAAATGGTGTTTGGTCTGTTCGGTTGTATTTTCACTATTTCTGTATCTGCATGTCTTATTCTGGAGCATTATAATTAGATTTCTGGTACTATTTAGTAGCTGATAATAGAAATACAGCCTGCAAACGTTTGGAGAGCCTTGGAACCGTAATTTCAAATAGTAAGAGTTGCAAGCTTCCTGAAAAATTAGCTTTTGAACATAAATTTAAATGTTATAAAAGATAAAATTAGTCAGTCAGTATCACAATCAATGAGCATAATCGATAGTCATTATAATCAAAATTTTTCTACTTTAAGCATGATGCATTATCTTCTTCCACCTAAAATGGTGTTTGGTAGGGTGACTCACTACTGAAAAATTTGTAAAAACGTCAGGTGCTTATAATTCAATCTTTGAACAATGAGTAATATAGTCTAGATCAAAATGTCAAAACCTGTTATGTATTTTGACAGATGTTTTGTGTGTGGAGATACGATTGTAACACTTGACATAAATAATCTGTGTGTTTCTGACATTTTTTGATAAGATGTGGAAATAACATTGACATAAACATTATGTTAATGATGTACTTTGCAGACATTTTAGAGGTTGAATTAATATGGTCACACTTAACAAGCACTAGAGACCAATTTAAATGTGGAAATATTTAGTTTGAGGTCCACTGTGCCTTACACCAAGTGTGGAACAAAAAATGAAATTGACTGCAGTTTTCCAGTAGCTGTCAGAAATTCAAATTATCTATATACTGTATTTGTGTGCTTGCCTGCTTAAAATAGTATTTAACCAGCATGTGTTTTAAGCATCTGTAAGCTTAGGCCTAGTCAGATTTATTTTTGTACTTCGGCTCATTTTGGACTAAAATTGGAATGTTAACTATCTTCTTGGAACGTGATTTCTAACAATTTAGATATAGAAATCGCATTGCAGCACTTAATTTGAGAGTCCTCACTCATGATTTAGACATCTATTTTGGTGGTTTTGTGTGTGTGTGTGTGTGTGTGTGTGTGTGTGTGTGTGTGTGTGTGTGTGTGTGTGTCAGGATGACTGCAACGACTGCCCTAGGTGTCAGAAGGATATAGGAAATGCATCGGCAAACGACAAAGCTTGCTTGATCATGGATGAGTTCTTGAATACATAACCAGGTGTTAAATCATTAGATCTAACGAAAGTAAAAGTAATGCACCGAGAAAACCCTAACTGCTCTCTTCCCCTGGTAGCCTGTGCTGCCAGATATTATCCCCATAACTGGTGAGTTGCACAAATGAGAACTGCATATGGCCAGACCTGCTGGCTAACCATTGTCTGTCAGCTGCCGTGTGATGTGTTCGCCCTCAAAAATGCAAGTCTGCCACGTTCCCATAGTCAGAGTGCCTACAGACTGTCTACGTCACCCTGTCTCCGAAATCTAAGTGTCAGTTTTCTTGTCTCCATCCAGAGTGCCCAAAAAACTCTGTCTTTCCTCTCTGCTCTTCACAAAAACCACGCAGAAGGTCTGTCACCAATCAGAAAGGTCTGCTAAGCTTTGGCCAGTCATACTTTGTATTAAAACAGCGGTCAATGCTCCTAGGAAATGTTTCGTAAGTTACGCAATGAGCTGCCTTCCCACTTATATAGTTCTAAAAAAACCAAGTTGCAGACTCCTCAGATATGTTTCATGTCACCCGCCAGGATATTTTATCACGGATGAAATTTCTATACGGCCTACTAAATTCTCACTTATATTTTTTTTTAGATCTCTCATTGCGCTATTTTCCCCTTATGAAACAAATTCTTACTCCACATGGAGTGTTGCCCAGCTGTCACATTTCCACACCCACCAACGGAGAAAAAAGAACTTTTAACAATAAACAGCCACTGGGCTTCCCACAACAAATCAGAGATGAATATATCCTGGCCAGCCTGGCACCCTCTAGTTTTCTAGAAAAAATATTACCAGGGAAAAGAACATTCCAACAAGCTGTTCTTTGAGTGGAGAGGTGTTGGTTCTCAGCACAAGTCTTGTCGCCAGTTTTGGAAAGTGTGGTCTGTGTGGTACAATCAGGACATTGTCAACAATATAGGCTGCGGTCTACTATGGTACCTTTAACTGAATGAGAGTGAGAAACACTCATAGGACACTTAGCACAGGTACTTTTGGAACAGAGAGGGGAAGTTGTTGGCTTCATAGGAAGTGAATAAGGGAGCTAGCACTTAAGGATAAAATTTAAGAACAATTTATTTCACAATAGTTCAACCTCATTATGAGAGGTGTTTTACAGTGTCTTTATATCTTTGCAAATCAATGAGTACACCATACAACTCTATATATAAGTAGTTTCCAGCAACTCCCAGTTTCTGAGTCAAATACGAGCGCTCTTCTTGCAACTCGTTCTTACAGTACACTATCAAATGGTTTAACCACAATTGGCAACAAGTGAGAGGTGGCTCTTGTTCTCTACTGTAGGCAATTCATGGAAAATATCGTATATTTCTGTTTGCAATTATATGCACTCATTCACAATAGGAAACAAGTGCAAGATTGTGCTTTTTACTCTTTATATTCCAACAAAGAGAAAATATAAACTATTACTCGTTACTACTACTAGAGACAAACTCCCTGCAGTTTGTTCTATTCTAACACGCAGGACACTCGAGATAGTAACTGTTGCAAGGTACGTACCAGAAACTCAGTCGGCTTCCTTCGAATGTTTAACAACTTCTTATAGCTTTTACTGCATCAACATTGACGTGTCATTCTGTTTTACTGTTACTATTTGCTTCCTGGTAGGGGCTAGTCGTAGCTCGTGATACTGACTACGACTGCCTTGGTCATGTGCACTTGTCGCTTATACAGCGTGTTTCCGTATGAGCCTGGAGAAACGTAACATAGAGAATGCTCCATTGAACAATTTGAGGTAAGGAACCTTGGGTCGGAGAAGCCAGCTTAAGATGATATGTAAGTAAACTTGTCTACTGCTTTGTCTATAATTACTGTTTTTCAACTTACAACTAACATGTATACAAGTTTACACGTATTTTGCTGTTTATTTACGTACACATTCTTTGTTTCCTGCAAGGAAACAAGGAAGACGATCCTGGTTACCAGGAAGTCATGGTGCAGGTTTTGTTTACTTTACTTGTCCACAACGTGGCTCTGTTGTATCGTATTTACATTGTCCCATGACAGGACATGCTACGAACCAACGACAGACCCATTCATTACTGAGTGCTATTCAGAGACGTAGGGTGCAATACGATGGAGCAATACTGATACATTATTTCCTGGTCGCTGGATTGGAAGAGGTGGTCCTATTCCATGGCCTGCGAGGTGACCTGATCTCAATCACCTTGAATATTTCCTATGGGGATATTTAAAGTCACTTGTGTATGATATTCCAGTGAATAGAATTAGTTGCGACAATTGTAGCTGCCTGTGATGTGATTCGAAACACATCAGGGATATTTGTCAGGGTGCCTCAGAGCCTTGTTCACCGATGCCATGCTTGCATTGAGGTTGATGGCCGTCAGATTCAGCACATTTTGTAAGATACAGTTCAAACGGTAGGTTCATTGCGTCAATGATGGTATTTACAATAAACTAACGTAAATAAAAAAGTACACAGTAAAGTGATTTTTTCTATTATTTTCTTAAGCTGGCTCCTCTAACCCCAGGTTGCCTATCTCAAATTGTTCAGTGGAGCAGCCTGTATGTCTTGTTACAATTTAGCACGCACTTACGGAAATAACCTGAATACTGATTTTTAAGAGACGTGTCGATCAGTTTCTCTAGCAGCGATGGTTTCCCCTGACTCTACCGAAAGTGCTGCTAATGACTGAAATGTTTTCAGAAGTTTCTCAATCATGCAGTGTGGAGGCCCACATTTGCTGTTCACCTTGGCACCCGAGGGTGTAGTGCTCGCTAGCTTTAAGCGCAATGCCGCAGCATCAGTAGTCTAATCAACAAGTCTTACTTCGTACGGAGCGCTGGCTCCCTTCCGGATGCCCACCTCACATCACGCCACGTGCATCGTCTGAATATTTAAAGTTTCCCTCCTTTCTTCGTAGCTATGCCACATTTTATATTCATAAAAATTGACAGTCACCACTGAGGCCGGCTTGTAAAAATAATTTGTTCTGTACTAGCCAAAAGCGCGACAAGGTCCATTATACTGGGCTCTTAGCCATCATCTAGGACCACCCAGCTCACACACAGACACACACAGTTTATGAAATCTTGCCGTGGGCACCTCGCAGGCACTGAGGCAGATGATATATCGCCTGTAAATGCCTCCTTGGCGGTCAGTGTTTTGTCATTCCACAAAAGCACCTATTTTCCTCGAGTTCCTCGTACTGGCAAATCTCACTTATACTCAATTCACTCTAAGTCAGCCATCACACTGACCTGGTAGTATTGATTTCCCACAGGATTAAGTGACAGAGGTAGGAATGGACGGTTAGAGCCTACATTTCGACCACACCGAGGTTAAAGACTTCACAAAACGTGCGAGGGTAGCAATCGTAGACCACCAAAATAATAACTCACTACAAGGGTTTATGAAGTTACGTAAACTGGGAGTGAGAATGTGTGGACGTACAAAGGGACAAGTTTACTTGAGTGTGGTAAAGAAAATGACAGACTTTTGTGATTGGATACTGAGAAACTGTCTGTCAACAGCAGACATTGCTTAGAAAGAATTGTATGCCTCCACAGGAAAGTACTTAAGCGTGAGAGCCCACTATTAGGATTTTAGAGCCTACACGAAGAAAGACAGCAAGAATGGTCACAGATTTCGCGGGAATATATAACGAAAATGCAAGAAATTACAACCTGCAGACACTCCAAAGAAGGTATCCAGTATCTCGTTTAAACAACTTAGAAAAATTCCAATACCTTGTTTTCAGGGCAGAACCTTATATATTGCTCGCGTAAAGACCACGAAGATATGATTAGGGTAGTAACAAGACACACAGGGACGTGACCAGCTACAGTTTCTAAGTACTGGAAAGGGATCAGGACCAGATGAGATCCCTATAAGATTCTACAAGGAATATGCGAACGAACTTGCTGTCCTAGCAGCAGCTTACAGTAGTTCGCTGGAGCAACGAAGGGTAGCTGGCGACTGTGAAAAAGGACAGCTCATTCCAATTTTCGTGAAGGGTCATAGGGTAGGTGCGCGTAATTATATGCCTGTATCATCGACGTCAGTCTGTTGTAGAATTATGGAACACTTTTATGCTCAAGTATTATGACTTTTTTGGAGAACGAGAATCTCCTCTACAAAAACCAACATGCATCTCCTGTTCCTCCAGGAGATCCATAGCGCTGTAATACGGTTTTCCTTGACTTCAGGAAGTCGTTTGACAACGCTCCATACAGCCGTGTAGTGAACAAAAATAGGAGCTTACCGAGTATCGGACCAGATTTGCGACTGTAGTCAGGACTTTGTTGCAGATTGAACTCAACAGATTGCTCTTATCGGAACAAATAGACAGATGTAAAGATAATTTCTGAAGGACCCCAGGGAAGTGTCATAGTACCATTACTGTTTACAAAGTAGTCACACATAAATGATTTAGCAGAAAGCGTCGGAAGCTCTTTAGGACTGCTCGCAGATGATGCGGTTGTCTATAAGAAAGTAGCAACGCCAGAAGACAGTACCGATTTTGCAGAATGACCTGCAGAGGATTGATGAATGGCGCAGGATCTGGCAGTTGACAATGAACATAAATGAATGAATGTAACGTATTGCGCATACAAAGCAAAGGAAATCGGCCACTGCACAGGTACACCATTGATGAGAAATGGTTGGAAATAGTATACACAGTAAAATATCGGGGAGTAACTACCCAGAGCGACCTTATGTGGAATGACCACGAAAAAAAAGAAAAAAAAACGAAAAAAGAAAGAAAGGTAGTAAAAGCAGACGTCGGACTGAGATTTATAGGAGGAATCCTAGGGAAATGTAACTCGTCCACGAAAGGAGTGGCTTACAAGGCGCTTGTTCGACCTATTCTTGAGTATTGTTCATCTATCTGGGACACTTACCGGATAGGACTGATAGAAAAAGAAAAAGAAGAAGAAGAAGAAGAAGAAGAAGAGGAGAATATCCATCGAAGAGCAGCGCACTTCGTCATGGGATCGTTTGGTCCTCACGTAACATAGTAGATGTACTGGAAAGTGTATCTAGGAAGAAGTTCAAGATATAACTTATTAGTAAAATGTTTCACTTATGTACTGGAAAGTGTATCTAGGAAGAAGTTCAAGATATGACTTATTAGTAAAGTGTTTCACTTACACTGAAAATTTTTCTGTGCAAATCAGGATGTCTTGATTATTTATTTTATTATATTGATTTTTTGTTTATTTAATTATTTAATATAAATAATTTTGTTGGTTTTTGTCTTAGTATATTTTATAGAATTGATTTTTAAAATTATAGCTTAATAGTAATGTAAATGTTTTATGAAATATTATTTTGAATTTTTTAAAGTAGATTTTATTTATAGTACCTTTTGTATCAGGGTTTATCAAAATTTTAGTATTTATTTTACTTGTCTCGTTTTGGGTTGATTTAAAAATAATTTATAGTTACAGAGATGCTCAACAAACTCCGGTGGCAGACGCTACAAGAGAGGCGTTGTGCATCATGGTAAGTTTTACTATTGAAATGTAGAGTGAGTACTTTCCGGGAAGAGTCGGATGACATATTACTTCTTCCCACATACATCATCCCGCGTCCGGCCGTCCTGATTTAGGTTTTCCGTGATTTCCCTAAATCACTCCAGGCAAATGCCGGGATGGTTCCTCTGAAAGGGCACGGCCGACTTCCTTCCTCATCCTTCCCTAATCCGATGAGACCGATGACCACGCTGTCTGGTCTCCTTCCCCAAAACCAACCAACCACATACATCTCGCGAAATGACTGCGATGAAAGAATTCGGGAAGTATACTGAGGTGACAAAATTCATGGGGTAGCGATATGCACACAAACAGATGACGGTTGTATCGCATATCCAAGGTATAAAAGGGGCGTGCATTGGCCAAGCTGTTATTTGTACTCAGGTGACTCATGTGGAAAGGTTTCCGACGGTATTATGGCCGCACGACGCAATTTACAGACTTTGAACGCGGAGTGGTAGTTGGAGCTAGATGCATGGGACATTCTATTTCGGATATCGTCAGAGGATTCAGCGGTCCGCGGTCAACAGTGTCAAGGGTGTGCCGAGAATGCCACATTTCAGGCATTGGCTCTCACCACGAACAACGCTGTGGCCGACGACCTTCACTTAATGAGAGAGAGCGGCGGCGTTTGCGCAGTGCTCTCAGTGCTAAAAGACAAGCAACAACGCGTGAAAATAACTGCAGAAATCAATAAGGCACGTACAACGAATGTATCCGTTATGGACCGTGCGGCGAATTTGGCGTTAATGGGCTATGCTAGCGGACGACCGACGCGAGTGTCTTTGCTATGATCATATCTCCTGGGCTCGTGAGCATATTGGTTGGACCGTAGACGACTGGAGAACCGTGACCCGATTGCTAGGGTTCGAAGGGGGCGCAGATCCCACGAATCCATGGCCCTAAATTGTCAACATGGCATTGTGCAAGCTGGTGGTGGCTCCATAATGGTAAGAGCCGTGCTTACACGGAATGAACTGGTTTCTCTGGTCCAACTGAACCGGTCATTGACTGGAAACGGTTACGTTCGGCTACCTGGAGACAATTTGCAGCCATTCATGGACTTCCATGTTCCCAAACAGCGATGGATTTTTTTTGGATGACAATGCGGTATGTCGCAGGCTACAATAGTTCGCAACTGGTTTGAAGAACACACTGGACAGATCGAGCGGATGATTTGGACACCCAGATCGCCCGACAAGAATCCCAGCAAACATTTATTGGACATAATCGAGACGTCAGCTCGTGCACAAAATCCTCCACCGCCAACAGTTTCGCAATTATGGACGGCTATAAAGGCAGCCTGGTTCAATATTTCTGCAGGGGACTTCCAACAACTTGTTGAGTCCATGCCACGTTGTGTTGCTGCACTAAGCCGGCCAAATGGAGGTCCGAGTCGTTATTAGGCGGTATCCCATGAGTTTTGTCACTTAGTTTGGAGGTAATAGAGAGGCTTACTCAGGAATCATTCTTTCCATGCGCCATTCGCGTGTGGACAGGGAAGGGGGGAGTAGTTATTGGCACCAGAAGTACCTTCCGCAACACGCCATCGGTGTGAAACTTCCTGACAGATTAAAACTGTGTGCCGGACCGAGAATCGAACTCAGGACCTTGCCTTTCGCGGGCAAGTGCTCTACTATCTGAGCTACCCAAGCACGACTCACGCCCCATCCTCACAGCTTTACTTCTGCCAGTAACTCGTCTCCTACCTTACAAACTTTACAGTAGTTCTCCTGCGAACCTTGCAGAACTGGCACTCCTGGAAGAAAAGATACTACGGAGACATGGCTTAGCCACAGCCTGGGAGATGTTTCTACAGTGAAATTTTCACTCTACAGCGGAGTGTGCGCTGATATGAAACTTCCTGGCAGATTAAAACTGTGTGCCGGACCGAGACTCGAGCTCGGGACCTTCTGGACGTAATCGGTAGCTTGCGGAGTATTGATGTAGATGTAACCTTTCTACTCACGGCGTATCCACGATTGGATTGATAAGGAGTCCTAATACAAGCAAAAATAAAGAAATATGTCCTACCACGGAGTTTATAGCGGTTCGCAAACTATAACGGTAGATGATTCGCCGAGTTGAGTGGTAGAAGACAACTGGTTCTCGAGACAGGACCTAGTTTAAGGCGGCCCGTGTAGCGACAGTTGCGAGCAGTACAGGAAGCGACCGCCCCCCACTTTTTCGTTTTTTCCATGCAGAAGTGTCTGCGCTGAAGAGGCGGCGAACTTGGCGCCCCTCCTCTTCCCCCAGCACGCCTTTGTCGGGCGCAGAGCTGATAAGCTGACGTCAGCGCGGCGACCGTTGAGCGCCGCGCCGCAGCCCGCGGCGCGCGGCAGAGGCCCGCATTCCTGACCGTGCTCCCAGGCCGGCCCAAGGCCGCGCCGCGCCGCGCGCTGCCCCGCTCCACAGCCGCAGCCGCGCCGCGCCGACACCTAGCAATTTCAAACCCGCGCTTCAGCCCAAACGGCCACTCGGCTACAATACGCAGCATGCTGGCGTTCCAAAGAAGCCTGATTCGAGCCTCCACCCGATTGTACTGATTTTGCTTCTCCATACCGTTCCTACCGCTAGCCCCAATGTTATTCAACCTGTACAATGAGCAAGCAGTAAAGAAAACCAGTGAAAAAAAAATGGAGTAGCATTTAAAGTTGAGGGAGAACTTAGAGGTTTGCCGAGACATTGTAATTCTGTCAAAGACAGCAAAGGACTTGGAAGAGCAGTTGAACGGAATGGATAATGTCTTGAAATGATATACAATGAGGTGACAAAAGTCATGGAATACCTCCTAATATCGTATCGGACCTCCTTTTGCACGGCGAAGTCGTTGGAAGTACCCTGCCGAAAATTTGAGCCTGCAGCCACTACACCCGTCCATAACTAAAAAAATGGCTCTGAGCACTATGGGACTTAACATCTATGGTCACCAGTCCCCTAGAACTTAGAACTACTTAAACCTAACTAACCTAAGGACATCACACACATCCATGCCCGAGGCAGGATTCGAACCTGCGACCGTAGCAGTCGTGCGGCTCCGGACTGAGCGCCTAGAACCGCTAGACCACCGCGGCCGGCCGTCCATAACTGCCGAGCTGTTCCCAGTGCAGGATTTTGTGCACGAAATTACCTATCGATTATGTCCCCTAAAGGTTTAATGTCAGGCGATCTGGATGGCCAGATCATTCGATTGGATTGTCCAGAATGTTCTTCACACAAGTCGCAAACAACCGTGGCCTGGTGACAAGGCGCATTGTCATCCATAAAATATCATCGTTGTTTGGCAACAAGACATCCATGAATGGCTGTAAATGGTCTCCCGGTACGCGATCAGTCAGAGGAACACGTAAACACAGCCCACACGCCGGCCGGTGTGGCCGAGCGGGTCTAGGCGCTACAGTCTGGAACCGCGAGACCGTTACGGTCGCAGGTACGAATCCTGCCTCTGGCATGGATGTGTGTGGTCTCCTTACGTTAGTTAGGTTTAAGTAGTTCTAAGTTCTAGGGGACTGATGACCTCAGATGTTAAGTCCCATAGTGCTCAGAGCCATTGGAACCATTTTGAACAGCTCACACCATTATGGAGCCAGTACCCGCTTCCAACAATGCCTTGTTGACAACTTGGGTCCATGGCTTTTTTTGGGTCTGTGCCACACACGAACCCTACCATCAGCTCTTACCAACCCAAGTCGGGCCTCATCTAACCGGACAACGGTTTTCCAGTAGTCTAGGCTCCAACCGGTATGGTCACGAGCCCAGAAGAGGCGCTGCAAAGGCACTCGCATCGATCGTCTGCTGCCTTAGGCCAACAACGCCAAATTTCGCAGCACTCTCCTAACGTGTATGTTCTTTATACGTCCCACATCGATTTCTGCGGTTATTTCACTCAGAGTTGCTTGTCTGTTAGCGCTGACAACTCTACTTAAATGCCTCTACACTCGGTCGTTAAGTGAAGGCCGTTGACCATTGCGCTGTCCGTGGTGAGAGGTAATATACGAAATTTCGTATTCTCGGCACACTCTTGACACTGTGGATTTCGGAATATTGAATTCCGTAACTGTTTCCCAAATAGAAAGTCCCATGCGTCTAGCTCCAACTATCATTCTCCATTCAAAGTCTGTTAATTCACGTCGGACACTTTTTCTTGTGAGTCACCTGAGAAAAAATGACAGCTCCGCCAATGCAGTGCCCTTTCATACCTCCTATACACGATTCTACCGCCGTCAGTATACATCGTAGATAGTTTTGAAAAGGAAGAGATCTAACAGCAGCTTCACACACAGTTAATCATAGAAGACTTCTTATGAAGCTGTACAATACCACTACAGACTACCAGCTAACCTGTTTCATTAGGAATCTCCTAATTTATAGATCTAACAGCACCTTAACACACAGTTAATCATAGAAGACTTCTTATGAAGCTGTACAATGCCACTACAGACTACCAGCTAACCTGTTTCATTAGGAATCTCCTTGAAAATAGTAGATTTTCTGTTTAATTCCAGGGCAAGAGAAACAGATGGAGATCACAGATAAATGGATTACCCCAGGGAAGTGTGCTTGCTCCAGGTTTGTTTAACATCTACACAAATGATCAACCACTACCTGAAGGAACACAGAGCCTCATCCATGCAGATGATTGTGCTATCACCGCCCAAGCCCGCTGCTTTGAAACTGTTGAAGATAATCTGTCCAAAGCATTGAGAGAACTGTCAGCTTACTACATGGGAAACCAGTTGAGACCAAATCCTGGAAAAACACAGACTTGCGCTTTCCATCTTAAAAACCGGCAGGCAGCTAGAGCCCTCAAAATCACCTGGGAAGAAACATCACTAGAAAACTGTACATATCCCAAATACCTAGGGGTCACCCTTGACCGTGCATTAACATGGAAGAGGCGCTGCCTAAATACCAAGAAAAAAGTGGCAGCCAGGAACAATGTCATCAGGAAGCTAACAGGCACAACGTGGGGAGCAGACGCCAACACTGTGAGAACCTCTTCCCTTGCATTATGTTACTTTGCCGGAGAATGCGCGAGCCCAGTGTGGTTCAATTCTTGCCATGCCAAAGCAGTAGATGTCGCTCTTAATGATACTTGTCGTATCATCACGGGGTGCCTGAAGCCTACTCCTCTGGATAAACTGTGCAACCTCGCCTGAATTGCAACCCCCCACATCCGCCGAGAGGTAGCAGCCAAATGTGAGAAGAAAAATCAGAAACTTCTGAAGCTGACCCCCTATGTGGCTGTCAACCAGCAAACCGTCCGCCCCCGGTAGCTGAGTGGACAGAGCGACAGACTTTCAATGCTAAGTGCCCGGGTTCGATTCCCGGCTGGGTCGGAGATTTTCTCCGCTCAGGGACTGGGTGTTGTGTTGTCCTAATCTTCATTTCATCCCCATCGACGCGCAAGTCGTCGAAGTGGCGTCAAATCGAAAGACTTGCACCCGGCGAGCGGTCTACCCGACGGGAGGCCCTAGTCACACGACTTTATTTACTATAACCAGCAAACCCACGACTAAAATCCAGAAAGAGCTTCCTCAGATCTACCGAGGCACTAGTTGGAGCACCACAGCAATGCCGAATCGGACTATGGCGTGCAAGGCTTACCAGTACTGTGGGTTGGATTACACAAAGCGAAAGACTACCACCTGGCTACACAGAGAATTGGAGTACATGTAGAGCCCTCAACAGACTTCGCTCGGGTGCCACGAAATGTAAGAGCAATTTGACTAAATGGGGTTTCCTAGAGGAGCCGCCACTCCGAGAGTGTGGAGCAACGCAGACGACCTTCCACCTGCTCCAGTGTACCCAATGTCCAGCAACATGCGCAACAGAAGACCTGCTACATGCAACGCCAAATGCAATAGAGGTCGCTAACTTCTGGGCGGTAAAAGTGTAAATAATTTTCTTGTAAATATATATACACACGACATGTAAATATTGTACATTATATTATACATCGTAAATGCTTCTGACACAAATAAAAAATAAAATAGTATCTGTGTGTATCGCTAACCCATGACTTTTGCCACCTAACTGTGTTAGATGAACATAAACAAAAGCAAAACAAGGTAGTAGAATGCAGCCGAATTAAATCAGGTGATGCTGAGGAAATTTGTTTAGGAAACGAGACACTGAAAGTAGTAGATGAGTTCTGTTATTTGGGCAGCAAAACAACTAACGACTGTCGGACTACAGAAGATATATACTCGTAAAATGTAGACCGGTAACGTCAAGAAAAACGTTTCTGAAGAAAAGAAATTTAGTGAAATCGAATGTACGTTTAAGTGATCTCCTGAAACACTCCAAACAGCCGAGTTCGCTAGTAAAGTATTTATTTAGATGACAGGTTTCGGTAAGATTTTGTTGCCATCTATCTTTAACTTTACAGTTAATACAATCTCATCAATCTGCGCTTTGTATCGTGTCATATCTCAAATACGTAACGATTGTGGAACACACTGGATGTCAGCATGTCATAATTTAAAAAACTGCATATACAAAACATCAGATTAACGTGCCGACTGCCAGTGTTCATGCACATACCACAGTTGAATACAGCATATTTTAATTATGACATGCTGACATCCAGTACGTTCAACCATCCTTACACATATATTGTATTATGATATGACATGATACAAAGCGCTCAGGGCTGAGATTGTATGACGTGTAAAGTTGAAGATCCGAAGATAGTAGCACAGTCTTACCGAAACTGGACATGTAAATAAATAGTTTACTAGCGATCTTGTCTCTGTGGAGTGTTTCTGGTGTTCGTTATTCTACACTTCACCCCATACTAGAAACTTTAGGAATATGTATATAAGTTCAAAAATGGTTCAAATGGCTCTGAGCACTATGCGACTTAACTTCTGAGGTCATCAGTCGCCTAGAACTTAGAACTAATTAAACCTAACTAACCTAAGGACATCACACACATCCATGCCCGAGGCAGGATTCGAACCTGCGACCGTAGCGGTCGCTAGGCTCCAGACTGTAGCGCCTAGAACCGCAAGGTCACTCCGGCCGGCTAGACTTAAGTGTTTCGATGTCTTCTCTGAAGGTACGTTTCCGGATCGTGGTCGTGTATGTAAATGAAACATGGACGATACAGTCTATACAAGAAGAGAATAGAGGCTTTTGGAATGTGGTGCTGCAGAAGATTGCTGAAGAGGAGATGAGTGGATCGCTTAAGTAATGAGGAGGTACTAAACAGGATTGGGGAGACAGGAAATTTATGGCACAACCAGACTAAAAGAAGGGACGGGTTGATAGGACACATTCTGAGGCATCAAGCGATCATCAGTTTAGTAATGCTGATATGTGTGGGATAAAAATAATAGAGGGGGACCAAGAGACGAACATTGTAAACAGATACAGAAGTACGCAGGCTGCAGTAGTTATTCGGAGATGGAGAGGCTTGCACAGGATAGAGTAGTGTGGAGAGCTACAAAAACCCAGTCTTCAGACGCCGTTCCTTAACCACTTCATCTTCTTCTTCCGTCAACACGCCGTGACTTAAGTCCCAGGCCTGTTTGACCTGCCAACATTTCGTTTTCTTTTTGAGTGGTAACAGAACACCCTTTCCGCTAAAGATCAACACCAGTAGAAGTAACTTAGCCGTACCCTAGGGATGTGTGCTGGGTCTGTCGCTGTTCATGTTATATGCTAATGGCCTCATAATCAATTTTTTTGGACCAGTGACTCAGTGTCAAAGCGTCGGATTGTAGTATACGCACTGTGTACACTGCCTGCGAAAAAAAAAGAAAAAAAGGGGGGGAGGGGCATGAAGGGCTCGGGCTCAGAAGGGGAGGAAGAAATAAGATGAAACTTAAGTGTTCACAAGGTGATAGGTGAAACTGGGGTGGAATGTTCAGGTGGTGTCCCAAAATGGAAGAACTGAGGTCCCCACATATTTGCTACAGCGTTCAGCAGGTTCAGAGAAAAAATTATTAAGACCAATACCAAACTAATACTCTTTAAACAGTTGTCAGGATTTTAATTCATTACTATCAAATAGATATCGGGGTACAGACCTTCAACAAACAACCAACGATGAACGAATAGTCAGCTACAGGGGTATGTTCACAGATAAGTTTGCTGGACGTTTCACACATAGCTGCTATTAGTCACCAAAACATCTGTCATTGCATTGAAACCAAGAAAAATTATTTACAGACAGCAAACGATAATATCTAAAGGAAGGCAAGTAAGACAACAACTTCCAGCAAACAGTTTTACCGAATTAAAATCGATGATTACCTAATGCACAGTTACCGCCAGCTGGATGCACTGAAGCTCAGCAAAATTTCTCATTTAGAGATGCCCTTAATTATAAAAACACCTGTCAGTATATTGAAAACAGAACTACAAACTATTATAAGCAGCAAACAATGACAATTAAGGGAGACAAGCAAGATAGCAGCTTTCAGTAATCAGCTTTACCAGATTATCGTACTAAGCGACCACGTATACTTTTTTATACTTATTTTTTTCTTTTTTGTTTGTTTTTGGAATCAGTAACCACTTAATGCACTGAACATTACGGCCGTAGTTTCCCCTTGCTTTCAGCCGTTTGCAGTACCAGCACAGCAAGGCTGTTTTGGTTATTGTTACAAGGCCAGATCAGTCAATCATGCAGACTGTTGCCCTTGCAACTACTGAAAAGGCTGCTGCCCCTCTTCAGGAACCACACGTTTGTCTGGCCTCTCAACAGATACCCCTCCGTTGTGGTTGCACCTACGGTACGGCTGTCTGTATCGCTGAGGCACGCAAGCCTCCCCACCAACGGCAAGGTCCATGGTTCATGGGGGGGGAGGGAGGGGGGGGGGGTATAGCATTATGATCTATACAATAGACACTCGTAACTTGTTTCAACATCTTATACTAACAACCTGGAGTATATTTGGAGCCATGTTGCTCAGTACAGTCGGTTCTTATATCTAGCTCGTATGTCTAATGACAACAAACTGTCCTTCCTTGCTACAATTATAATGCTAATGTTTTCACATTATTTGTGTTGAAACACAGTCAACACGGACTTAGAAAAAACCGTTCTTGTGAAACATATCTGGCTTTTTGCTCACACGAAATGCTGAGTCCTATTGATAAGGGATTTAAAACTGATTCCGTATTTCTAGATTTATTGTAGTGAAATTGTGTGCTTATGGAATATCGACTCAGTTATGCGGCTGGATTCGTGATTGCCTGTCAGATAAGTCACAGTTCATAAGAACTGACGGAAAGTCATCGAGTAAAACAGAAGTCATTTCTGGCGTTCCCCGAAGTAGTGTTATACGAGTAGGCCCTCTGTTGTTCCTTATCTACACTCATGCTCATAAATTAAGGGTAACGCTGATACGTGGTGAAACAACGCTCTGGTGGGCGGTTTGCGGGTTAAAATCACCTCGGGGTATGACCATGCTGTGCATTTGACCTGCGGTCGGCCCACGGTGGTGCTGGCAGCAGTCCACATACGCAGAGGTGTGTTGGTGCATGTCAGAGTACGGTGCAGCGAGTAAGTGTGCAGACGTTTCCAGACGTACTACTGGTGACTGTGTGTTGAAAATGCCTCAAAGAACACATATTGATGATGTTATGACGGGTAGAATATTAGGGCGACTGCAGGCTGGTCAAACACAGCAGGTCGTAGCACGGGCCCTCCGTGTGCCCAAAGTGTGATCTTAAGATTATGGCAACGATTCCAGCAGACAGGAAACGTGTCCAGGCGCTACAGTGCGGGACGTCCACAGTGTACAACACCACAAGACGACCCATATCTCACCATCAGTGCCCGCAGACGGCCACGGAGTACTACAAATAGCCTTTCTCGGGACCTTACTGTAGCCACTGGAACAATTGTCTCCAGACACACAGTCTACAGACGACTGAGCAGACATGGTTAATTCGCCCGGAGACCTGCAAGGTGCATTCTACTGACCCCTGGTCACAGGAGAGCCCCTAAAGCCTGGTGTCAAGAATAATGTACATGGTCATTGGAACGGTGGTCCCAGATTATGTTCACGGACGAGTCCAGGTATAGTCAGAACAGTGATTCTCGTCGGGTTTTCATCTGGCGTAAACCAGGAACCAGATACCAACCCCTAAATGTCCTTGAAAGGGACCTGCATGGAGGTCGTGGTTTGATGGTGTGGAGTGGGATTATGATTGGTGCACATACACCCCTGCATGTCTTTGACAGAGAAACTAACAGTTTAGGGGTATCGGGACGTCATTTTGCACCAGTATGTCCACCTTTTCAGGGGTGCAGTGGGTCCCACCTTCCTCCTGATGGATGATAACGCACGGCCCCACCGAGCTGCCGCCGTGGAGGAGTACCTTGAAACAGAAGATTTCAGATGAATGGAGTGGCCTGCCTGTTCTCCAGACCTAAACCCCATCAAGCACGTCTGGCATGCTCTCGGTCGACGTATCGTTGCACGTCTTCAAACTCTTACCACACTTAGGGAGCTCCGACAGGCACTGGTGCAAGAATGGGAGGCTATACCCCAGCAGCTGCTCGACTACCTGATCCAGAGTATGCCAACCCGTTGTGCAACCTGTGTACGTCTTCATGGTGATCATATCCCATACTGATGTCGGGGTACATGGGTAGGAAACTGTGGCGTTTTGTAGCACATGTGTTTCGGGGCGGTTTTCTCAACTTATGACCAATAGTGTGGACTTACAGATCTGTGTCATGAGTGTTCCCTATGTGCCTATGCTATTAGCGCCAGTTTTGTGTAGAGTCACGCTGTGTGGCACCACATTCTGCAATTATCCTTAATTTATGAGCATGAGTGTGTACAAAAGCTTTAGGAGACAATCTTAGCAGCCGTCTTAGGTTGTTTGTAGATGATGATGTCGTTTATCGCCCAGTAAAGTCGTCATAAGATCAAAACAAATTGCAAAAATATTTGGAAAACACATCTGCATAGTGCGAAAATTGGCAATTGACCCTAAATAACGAAAATTGTGAGGCTGTCAGCATGAGTGCTAAAAGCCTAACGAAATCAGTTAAAGCTATTGGCTGTAAGTGCAACTAAATATCAAGGAAATACAGTACGAAAAACTTAAATTAGAAACGACGCATAGAAAATGTTGTGAGGACGGTAAACCAAAGACTGCGTTTTATTGGCAGAACACTTAGTGTAACACATCTACTAAAGACACTGCCTACACTATGCTTAGGCCGAGCGGTTCTAGGCACTTCAGTCTGGAACCGCGCGACCGCTATGGTCGCAGGTTCGAATCCTGCCTCGGGCATGGATGTGTGTGATGTCCTTAGGTTATTTAGGTTTCAGTAGTTCTAAGTTCTAGGGGACTGATGACCTTAGATGTTAAGTCCCATAGTGCTCAGAGCCATTTTACACTATGCTTACCTCCTCTTTTGCAGTAATGCTGCCCAGTCTGGGATCCTTATCGTATAATGTTAATGGAGTACATCGAGAAAGTTCGAAGAAAGAGCAACAAGTTTTGTATTATCGCGAAGTATGGGGGAGAGCGTCACTGACATGATACGCGATTTGGGGTGGATATAATTAAAACAAAGATATTTTTCGTTGCGGTGGAATCTTCTCACGAAATTTCGATCACCAACTGTCTCTGCCGAATGCGGAAATATTTTGTCGGCGCCAACATAAGAAGAAACGATCATCGTAATAAAATAAGGGAAGTAAGAGCTCGCTTGGAGTGGTACAGGTGTTCGTTATTTCCCCACACTGTTCGAGGCTGGAGTAATATATAATTATGTGAACGAGGTTCGATGAACCCGCTGCCAGGCACTTAAGTGCTATTTTCAGAGTATCCATGTAGATGTAGATGTAGATTCTTACAGCCATACGTGTTGCTAATGCATCCACATCCTTTTACTGCAGTATTTACGATCACCTCATGTGATTTCATACCTTTCTTTACCAAGGCCGAGCTGATGATGACAGTCACTGAAACTAACTGTAATTAGGAGAGTATTGGTATGGAAGGTTTTGGCGGGTTGAAGGTGTGACTCCTGAACCCTTAACTAATCTTTCATTCGGCACTGTACACAGTTACGCCTTTTTCTGTAATCTGCGATCCGTTCTTCTTATGTTAGTTATGCACACTTAGCTTGAGGCTGTGGCTTACGGTCCTTCGGCCACGATAAACAGAAGTGTCAGCCCTTACACGATCAGCAGCTGGGAGTAAACAGTGAGTGAAACTTTCGGAACACGAATGTCAGTCCACCACAGTTAAATTGAGTGTCTTTCATTTTCTGGCCTGAGGGCCAGCCTCTCTCTTCTGAAGGACTTGTGCAACATTTTCTAATACCATCGAGCATGTCTGTAATGCTCTCGTACCGCTGCACGTCTTCAAACCACTACGACACTTCAGGAGCTCCGACAGGCACTGGTGCAAGAATGGGAGGCTATACCCCAGCAGCTGCTCGACCACTTGACCCAGAGTATGCCAGCCCGTTAAGATTTTATTTGTTGTCTGGTCTCCTGAAAAAAAAAATATTGTGACGACGTTTGTAGTGTTTTTATTGTAGCTGGATTGCCCATTAATATTTCGTTGCGTCCCACAGCGAATGGCCCCAATTTATCTGGTTTTGTTTTGATATTGTGTTATGGATTTTGTCGACAGTTTTTCTGCTTTGTTTTATCTATATTTCGCCCTATTCTTTATTATGACTTCCTTTAGCTCTGTGTTGTATTTTAAATGCTTTTTGTTGCGCTTAAATGTTGTCCTTGTTTGGTTTTATAGCTTATTTGGCTTTCAATCGATTTTAATCACATCCGGTTCTATACAGAAGGAAATTCAAAAAGTAAGGTGCACGTTATTTTGGTAGGTCAAGTAACTTTTGTGGAATGCTACACTGCACATCAAAGTCTTACATATGCGTGACATTATTTTTGAACGTACTTAACAAGTCGCCGTTAACAACGGTCGAAACTTTCTATCAGTTACTCAGTTCCTAGACAGTAGAAATTCGTTACTTGGTCACGGAGCCATTCAAGAACACCTGTGTGAACGTTCTCATCGCTGGAAAATCTCTTCCCCCAAAAGATGGAACATCTTACAAGATCTAGGCTTCCTGATCAGAATCACCCATGTCTGGTCGCCCGTGGTCAAATTATTAGCACCATTTCACTACGGCTGATCGTGACATTGAATTTGTTTCATGTTCAGCCAGAATGTAGACGTTTTGCCCACAAAATCGTACTGCCCCACCTACTTCAGTTTTGGAGCATGCTTACAGTTGTTGCACCTTTTCAATTGCACCTGATATCCGGACACCAGCAGAACTGTGTCTGCAGAAAACCTCGCGCATATTCTCAATTCTCACAATGCACCACTCTTGATGCACAGTGGCTTTAGTATGGGACGAGATGTGTAACTTACTTTCTGAAGTACCTACGCAGTTTTCCGTAAGGACACTGATGACTTAGCAGTTCAATGTCCTAAAACCGTAACGATCGTGATCATCACAATGAACTGTTGCTGTATACAGGGCGTCCCAAAGGCCTGAAGCCAAAATTAAATACACAGTAGAGTTTCTAAATGGTACACTACTGGCCATTGAAATTGCTACACCAGAAAGATGACGTGCTACAGACACGAAATTTAACCGACAGGGTGAAGATGATTAGCTTTTCAGAGCATTCACACAAGGTTGGCGCTGACATGAGGAAAGTTTCCAACCGATTTCTCATACACAGGAGTTGACGGCGTTGCCTTGTGAAACGTTGTTGTGATGCCTCGTGTAAGGAGGAGAAATGCGTACGATCAAGTTTCCGACTTTGATAAAGGTCGGATTGTAGCCTATCGCGATTGCGGTTTATCGTATCGCGACATTGCTGTTCGCGTTGGTCGACATACAATGACTGTTAGCAGAATATGGAATCGGTGGGTTCAGGAAGGTAATACGGAACGCCGTGCTGGGTCCCAACTGCCTCGTATCTCTAGCAGTCGAGATGACAGGCATCTTATCCGCCTGCCTATAACGGATCGTGCAGCCACGTCTCGATCCCTGAATCAACAGATGGGGACGTTTGCAGCAGCACAACCATCTGCACGAACAGTTCGACGACGTTTGCAGCTGCATGGACTATCAGCTCGGAGACCATGGCTGCGGTTACCCTTGACGCTGCATCACAAACAGGAGCGCGTGCGATGGTGTACTCAACGACGAACCTGGGTGCACGAATGGCAAAACGTCATTTTTTTGGATGAATCCAGGTTCTGTTAACACCATCATGTGGTCGCATCCGTGTTTGGCGACATCGCGGTGAACGCACATTGGATGCGTGTATTCGTCATCGCCATACTGGCGTATCACCCAGCGTGATGGACTGGGGTGCCATTGGTTACACGTCTCGGTCACCTCTTGTTCGCATTGACGGCACGTTGAACTGTGAACGTTACATTTCAGATGTGTAACGACCCGTGGCTCTACCCTTCATTCGATCCCTGTGAAGGCCTACATTTCAGCAGGATAATGCACGACCGCATGTTGCAGGTCCTGTACGGGCCTTTCTGGATACAGAAAATGTTCTACTGCTGCCCTAGCTAGCACATTATCCAGATCTCTCACCAATTGAAAATGTCTGGTCAATGGTGGCCGAGCAACTGGCTCGTCACAATACGCCAGTCACTGCTCCTGATGAACTGTGGTATCGTGTTGAAGCTGCATGGGCAGCTGTACCTGTACACGCCATCCAAGCTCAGTTTGACTCAATGCCCAGGCCGAAAGAAATGTGCCATTCTAATAAATCGAGCCACTCCTTTTCTGCTCTTGAGAGGGGGAAGCTACGTAATGAACGTGTTTGCTCCTGTCTAGTAATGATACCCACCAGCAAAGATGAGATGACCCAAAAAAGATATACAAGGACGAGCCAAAGTGATCTTAGAAGGCTCTACTGTAAGCCGTTATTACGGCCAGAGGTGGTTTTTCTGGGTACTGATTTCTCAGGATCTATGCACCCAAATTGCGTGAAAATGTAATCACGTGTCAGTTTTAGTATAATGTATTTGTCCAATGAATACCCGTCTATCATCTGCATTTCTTCTTGGTGTAGCAATTTTAATGGCCAGTAGTGTACCTTGCGATAAGGAGCAACATGTCTGGAGGAAATATTTAGACGGAACGAGGTCTTGAATGAGTAATACATGTGAGGCGCGTATTGCTAAACTGTTCATGTTTCATAACAAATAGCAGTCTGTAGCGTCGAGCATGGTGCGCCTACTCTGAAAATTAATACACAATCGTATGTGACGTGTCCGGATCGGAGTTTACTACTGTATACAGCTGATGTCTGGTTGTTGAAATCGCAGGAACTTGCAGACATGCATGTAATGTACGACGCAGTGCAGTGCAGTGGCTTGCAGGCAAAAGTTTGGCAAGTCAGAATGATTGGAAGACATTTATCGACGTAGGTAGAAACTTAGGAGAGAACTGGTCGGGGAACTCGCTAAAGAGTTGCTAGCGGCGTAGAATTTGAAGAGATGGTACTGGGTTGTGTGTGAGAGGATTCAGCAAGAAGCACCAGTTAACTTGCCTGTGAAATGCAAACTTCGAACATTAACAATATGGAGACTACTGGTGGAGCAGCAGTTGCACTCCTGTCATATTGGGGACAAATGATTCTAAACCCAGAATTCCGTGCTGTCAGTGCATTATCCAATGCAGTAGGCCTACAACAGCGCCGAACTTCCTGCAGTTTCTGTTGTTCACGCACGAGACATCCATTCACTGTGGTGGTATTTTCAGTTGCCAGAATGTCCTTGTCATGACTGAAGAAAATACTCAGCACGATCTTTTCAGGTCACCTACAACAATTTTGCATCAACTCATGGGCTGGAATTGTACAAGATCAACCAACGGGACCTTAATTGCTGCCATACCATTTCAATGGTGCAGGAACCTATCGTTTGTTCAAGATGTAATGCAACAGTTTCTGGAGACTGTGCACCTTACTTCCCGCGAAAGAAGGTGGTTCAGCACGAGACTGTACCAAACCACTCCGATATTAAAGTTGACGAGCACTCAACAATAGCTGCCTTAGATCTTGTTCCGTGGAACTTATGAATTTTTAATTGTAGAATTATATGAAATCGCTGGTGTTTAAAACTCCAATGGGAAACGAATAAGTGGTTAGTATGACTGCCTGTTACATTGATACAATAAAATGTAGAGATATTTAACAATGCATGAATTTCGTCTGACGCGGTATCTTTGATCAGATTCTATGAGTACAGTTGTTTTTATAAGATGTAAGTTGTTTATGTCTATTAAAAAGCAAATACTAGTCATTAGATACTTATCTGAATGTGCTCAGTTTTGGGGTCAGGGATTTTCTCTGCCTCGTGATGACTGGGTGTTGTGTGCTGTCCTTAGGTTAGTTAGGTTTAAGTAGTTCTAAGTTCTAGGGGACTGACGACCATAGATGTTAAGTCCCATAGTGCTCAGAGCCATTTGAACCATTTTTGTGCTCAGTTTAGGATCCTCAACCATTCGTAAATTTTTGACGGTGACTGCTGGCGCCCCCTGTATAGACATTCTTCACTGTCTCCTCTTTAGTGACATCTGTAACTCAAAGATAGAATTTCCGAAGCCTGGCTTCGGCGTTTGTCCATAGTGTTCAGCTCCATAAGGGAATGTAAGTAATAGGAGTAAGTAGACGAAATGACCAATTATTGTTCATGGTGCATTTACCATATATGTCAGATTACAAATTGACAGAAAATGTCAGACTGAGTTTTCCCGAAAGAACTTTATAAAACTGCATCTACACCACAACGGTGCTCACTTAAAAATGCTCTTTTAACTAATTTCCTGAATATTATTCATCAATCTGGGACCCTTATAAAGTAAGATTAACCGAAAAGACTAGACAAATTCAAAACAGAGATGCAAAACTCGTGACCAGATTGTTCGGCAGCACGAGAGCGTCATTGACTGCTATGGCAAACGCATTGTGCAGCAAGGAGAGTGTTAATTTCTAGAGAATACCTAGTAGAATCATGTCTATTTATTTCCCAAGTCGATTGGTTGTTTCGACATTACTTTGTTTGTATTCACACAGTTTTCATATGAGCGTGTATATAGTTGTAATATAATGATTAGCCTTGCGTCAACATCTAGAGTAGTTTCAGTAGCCTGCTTGGACGGATTCATGTGTTGATTTGTTCTCGTATGGTGTAAAGTAGTATGTTCAGTTTAATATTCATGTAAGAAGAACTTTTTCATATTTTAGCCGATACTGTATGTGAGGAGCTTCCCTTCAAGGATTCTGTCTTGACCCGTCAATCTGGCCACTGCGAGTTTTCAAACAGTTAGGGTACTTATGATATCGGTCTGTGTAATACATGGGGTCTATTCCCTTTTTCTGTTGCGCCTCGAGTCAATCTGCCGCCGGCAGATGAGTTAGTCAGTATGAGAAGTCCACCAAAAAGCACACGCATGCTGGTCAGGATCGTGGGCCAGTCGACGCACACACGGGGGCAGATGCAATGCAGGTACGACCCATCTCCATGTATCGCTACCTGTCACCCAGTGCATTAGACGACAAGGTAATATAAACCTACAAAGTGCACATTTTCACTTCGTTGCCGTGGAGTTTAATTTCCAAACTATCAGAAGAAAGCGACCACATTTCTTGCGTTTAAGTTGGCCTCTAGTGTCTTATCATCGTTGTACAATTTATATGGAGCAAGGAGACGTTACTTTTTCAAAGGAGTTGAAAAAACTCCACAAGGTCCCTTATCTAACTTCTGTTGACGTGTGGCTATGCGCAGTCGTAAGAGTTTATCTTAGTAGCACAAGGTCCACTGAAGTGAAACGATCACCATACTCATAAGGCGTAAGCGGTCATTCAAGGACAGCGGGACCGAAAGTCTGACATAGGGTAGCATAACGCAGGAAGGAGGCAGTGTGTGTCTTCCCTCACCATCCCAAAGGCGGTATGGATTCTATAGAAAGTGAAAGTAATTATGTCTCGCTGTCGTGTTCCAGTGCTTTAGGTCCTCAGACAGGACCAACCATTCATGCGCTGACTTACTTAATTTTAAAAGTACTGTAGTTGTCCGCAATGAGAGGCCTGTGTTGTCGAGGTTTATAGTCTTGCAGAATAGAGCAGCCATCTCTTGCATCTGTACGATTACTTGCACATGGCTTTTGGAATATATATTTGTTCATACATTATGAGATATCTCGAAGAAAACAAGTCTATTGACACAAAACCATCACGCATATAGAAATTACCGTTCTTGTGGAACACAACTGGCTCTCTATTCACACGAAGTAATAAGGGGTTATCGAGTTAGTTCTATTTTTGAATATTTCTAGAAGACGCTTGACGCCATTCCTCACAAGCGGATACTAATCATATTTAGTGCCTATGAAAGATCTTCTTAGCGAAACGACTGCGTTCGTGATTTACACAGCAGTTGGTGTTGTGTGTGGTCGTCAGCGGTGTAGAAACCGCTGTTCACAAGAAGTGTGTATGACTTCGACAGAGCGTTCCAAACAACGCCGTGATTTGTTTGTGGAACAGTGGAAGAACATTATGCAGAATGATTTTATTTTCTCGAACTTCCACATTTTGAGATTTAGCGTATGACACACAGCAACAACGGACTGGAAGATGGTTGGTCCAGGAGACAAGGCATATCGTTCGCTCCAACTTATATTTACTCTGACGCTATCACCACAACTTAAGTGGACTCTATTAGCTTTCCGGAATACTTCCTGAGGAAAGATTCTGTCAACTGGAATATGATTCATAAGAGGACTCGAATATGTAAAAGAATGAACACTAGAGTGCAGTGCCTCATCGCCACAGTTTGATCATACCTCCTGGCAGATATTCTTTTCGAAGGCAGCTAATACAACAGTTTTTTAATTATTACCGATACACAGAATTAGAGAAGCACACACGCAAAGACACTGACACACACATCATTTTAAACTCTATAAGTTACACTGAAGAAAATACGTCACATCATAAGATAAGACCTCAGATGGGCCAAAGTGGGTGATAAAAAGGTTAGAGTTCCCAGTCTCGAGATTGTTCCTTCACAATTTGGAATCGGTTGCCGCTTAACAGGATATTTCCCTTACAATACCTTAGGAGCCATTTAGACTTACATTAGAAGGACGTATAATGCGCTGTGTAGTTAAAACTTGAAACATCCCCTTAGAAAAAATTTATAAATGACAGTGCTGGAAAACCTCTATGTTATTTGATTTTCAAACAGCTGAGCAAAACTGAACTTACTCAGACATTTCTCTCTTTACTTATTCTGATCAACACTAAACCGACACACAATATTTTTTTTAGCGCAACGCAATCTAAAAAACTGGCTCTGAGCACTATGGGACTTAACATCTTAGGTCATCAGTCCCCTAGAACTTAGAACTACTTAAACCTAACTAACCTAAGGACATCACACACATCCATGCCCGAGGCAGGATTCGAACCTGCGACCGTAGCAGTCCCGCGGTTCCGGACTGCAGCGCCTAGAAGCAACGCAATCTGATTTTTGAAAATTTGTACAAAAGAATGGCCCTGACTAACAATAACCTATACCTTTCATGAATCACTTACCTCACAAAAATATCAGTTCATGACACCCAGTCTTACAAATTCCCTTTTTCTGACGGACACGCGTCCATATCGTCCGCTCTCAAAACTCCGCCATCTTTCCCGCCACATCCACCACTGCTGGCGGCTCAGCTGCAACGCTATGCGCTGTTCACATCCCACTGCCCAACAATAGAACAGAGAATATTCCAACAATGCCAACCAGCCACAGATTGCACACAGCACAGTCAGTGATATTCATGCAGAGCGCTACGTGGCGTTACCAACATAAAAACCTCAACAGCCTACTTACAAACGTTTTAGGTCATATCACCAAAAGGCTGCTTTTCCAGACCGTTAACTCTGAAAGCACGAGGAAGGAAAGAATGATCTGTCTGGGTAATAAATGTAAAATATCCGTCGCCTGTTGGCCGACTTACAAGTCCTGTATAGTATTCCACTGCCTCGTGTTCGTGTATCACGGTAAAAAGCCTGGTCCTTGGTGTCTCGTGCAGTGCTTGTTGTCTCTGGTATGTTAGAAAGTCTGTTGATGCTTTACATTGTTACGTGCTATGAGTAATCTTACTCCAATAATGGTTAGCGGCCCGCATTTGGGTGGAGTCACAATCTTCCAAACAATTTAGTTTCAAACGAATAGGGGATTGGTGACGTACTGCAATAGTGGCCCGAGAGTCATTCTGGAGAAACTCTGTCACTAGCCGCCCAAAGACAATAATGCACTGTGATGGGAAAAATGTACACTCCTGGAAATGGAAAAAAGAACACATTGACACCGGTGTATCAGACCCACCATACTTGCTCCGGACACTGCGAGAGGGCTGTACAAGCAATGATCACACGCACGGCACAGCGGACACACCAGGAACCGCGGTGTCGGCCGTCGAATGGCGCTAGCTGCGCAGCATTTGTGCACCGCCGCAGTCAGTGTCAGCCAGTTTGCCGTGGCATACGGAGCTCCATCGCAGTCTTTAACACTGGTAGCATGCCGCGACAGCGTGGACGTGAACCGTATGTGCAGTTGACGGACTTTGAGCGAGGGCGTATAGTGGGCATGCGGGAGGCCGGATGGACGTATCGCCGAATTGCTCAACACGTGGGGCGTGAGGTCTCCACAGTACATCAATGTTGTCGCCAGTGGTCGGCGGAAGGTGCACGTGCCCGTCGACCTGGGACCGGACCTCATCGACGCACGGATGCACGCCAAGACCGTAGGATCCTACGCAGTGCCGTAGGGGACCGCACCGCCACTTCCCAGCAAATTAGGGACACTGTTGCTCCTGGGGTATCGGCGAGGACCATTTGCAACCGTCTCCATGAAGCTGGGCTACGGTCCCGCACACCGTTAGGCCGTCTTCCGCTCACGCCCCAACATCGTGCAGCCCGCCTCCAGTGGTGTCGCGACAGGCGTGAATGGAGGGACGAATGGAGACGTGTCGTCTTCAGCGATGAGAGTCGCTTCTGCCTTGGTGCCAATGATGGTCGTATGCGTGTTTGGCGCCGTGCAGGTGAGCTCCACAATCAGGACTGCATACGACCGAGGCACACAGGGCCAACACCCGGCATCATGGTGTGGGGAGCGATCTCCTACACTGGCCGTACACCACTGGTGATCGTCGAGGGGACACTGAATAGTGCACGGTACATCCAAACCGTCATCGAACCCATCGTTCTACCATTCCTAGACCGGCAAGGGAACTTGCTGTTCCAACAGGACAATGCACGTCCGCATGTATCCCGTGCCACCCAACGTGCTCTAGAAGGTGTAAGTCAACTACCCTGGCCAGCAAGATCTCCGGATCTGTCCCCCATTGAGCATGTTTGGGACTGGATGAAGCGTCGTCTCACGCGGTCTGCACGTCCAGCACGAACGCTGGTCCAACTGAGGCGCAAGGTGGAAATGGCATGGCAAGCCGTTCCACAGGACTACATCCAGCATCTCTACGATCGTCTCCATGGGAGAATAGCAGCCTGCATTGCTGCGAAAGGTGGATATACACTGTACTAGTGCCGACATTGTGCATGCTCTGTTGCCTGTGTCTATGTGCCTGTGGTTCTGTCAGTGTGATCATGTGATGTATCTGACCCCAGGAATGTGTCAATAAAGTTTCCCCTTCCTGGGACAATGAATTCACGGTGTTCTTATTTCAATTTCCAGGAGTGTAGAATGAAGAAAACATGGAGCCTTACCGCGAATTCTGAGAAATCTGTTCGGTTAGGAGTAATCCTTATCGATTATAGCGTAGCAGTGGGCCGAAGCAAATAATTTTAATCTATAATTACGATAATAAGAACACCTAGGGAATTCCTGTACAGTATATGCGATTGTGGATGTGAACGTTAACAAGGAGTGGCGTGACTATCACTGGGCGTATCAGAAGTTGAAAGATGCCACTCTGTTTTCCATTAAATCCGAAACACCAGTAAGGGTAAATTTTGTTTATTGCGCGCATACAGTTTAGTAGGAAGAATACGTGATCACATTTGTCGGTAATTTGGGGGTTCACATCGTGCAAAGTCCAGTATACAGAGCGACCACATATGACTGGTACAATGGCTCTAACGCAGCCGGGTATCGAGTCGCACTGAGCTTCGATGAGAGATGTCATTCATGATGCCTCAACTGCCCACCAGAGTTCATCCGTTGGTGTGCCTGCCTCTTGGCAAGCCATGACCAGATGTTTTCATTGTAGGATACCTCTGCACAACGTGGTGGCCAGGGCGACAGTTGAACAACATCTGTATCAAGATGCGTAAGGACAGAACGTATAACAGCGGTCTTGCATTATTTTGTTGGAAGGTAACGACACGAAGAATTTAAAGATAGGGCACAGCCATCGAACTTAACACGACAGAAATGTAACATCTTTTGACCAAATTCCCGACTATGCGAGCAAGATCTGATCTTATTGCGAAACCAATGACACTTTGTGCTACCACGCTACAGTAGTGGAAATCACTATAAAGGTAGGACTCCTACGAAAATAATAGTACAATGTCTGTAGCACATTGTACCGAATTTTTTATCAAAGTAATAGACACATACAAAACATAAATATTCATGATGGAATTACATAGTTTCTTTCATGACACGAGTAACACAATAAGGCGTTTGCATTTCCTGGACGGAGGTTGGTATCAAGGCATCACTGTCCTGTTGTGTTATTGCATTGTTAGTAGTTCGTCCAACCTCTGTTCTTCATTTTAACCTCAAAAATTTTCTTTGACATTGATTTTGCTAGTGTTTGTAGTTCTTGTGGTGAACTTGTCTCCCATTCTTCTCGTACCATCTTTTTCAGCTCACATAAGGCCTCAGATTGTCTTCCATTGCGATAAACACCTTTTGCAACTATTTGCCAAGGTTTTCCACGGGGTTCATAACCGAGCTACTTGCAAGCCAGGGCAAGATATCGATATTTTTATCTTCAAACAACGTTTTGGTTGGAGCAGAAACATGCACAGATCCCTTATCTTCCTGAAGCAGGTTTGTGTTTGGAGCAGGTTCCTGAAGTCGTTTCTTCAATGCAAGATGTTTGTCATTCTACACAATTTGTCGTACACGTCTGTCAGTTACTAACAACTGAAAGTCAGCAACAATTTGATAAGAATAACCATTTGTAGCCCTTGCTTTGCGCAAAAGGAACCGCAAATAATTTTCTACTTAGCCCATATTTTACGCTCTGTTCGTATCGTGCGCCCATTCTAACGCAATTATCAGTCGCTGCACTAGAACAATTCAACTTCTTGGCGACTGGACGATTAGAGAGTGCCATTTCGTTGTACGTACCGGTTTTTGCTTTTTTATCTTCTGTTTACCGTGTTCCACGTGCAATTATCACAGTCGTGGTTGATACAGTCTGCACAACACCCACTGTCACTAGCGGAGTTTGCTTCCTATCTGCAGTAAAAGGCACATTCGCAGTATCACCGCACAGAGCCGACTGCCTTTATACTGAGTTCCACCCTCTACCACCTGAATCGTTTGTGTCTTATTATAAACTGATCAGTCGAAACATTATGTGCGCTGCCTATCGCGACGATGGATGCCGCCTGGTGGCTTCGCGGGCACGTGATGCGTTAACAAAAATACGTAAGTGGAGCAGTCACGGATGGGGGATCACCCTAGAGAAGATATGGGCTGCAAAAGGGGAAATCTATTTAGATAAGCGACTCTGACTAAGGGCAGATTATTATTACGCAGAGGCTGTGGACGCCGCGGGGGATTAGCCGAGCGGTCTTAGGATCTGCAGTCATGGACTGTGAGGCTGGTCCCGGCGGAGGTTCGAGTCCTCCTTCGGGCATGGGTGTGTGTGTTTGTCCTTAGGATAATTTAAGTTGAGTAGCGTGTAAGCTTAGGGACTGATGACCTTAGCAGTTAAGTCCCATAAGATTTCACACACATTTGAACATTTAGAAGCTGTGGACGATTATCTCGAAAACGGCGATGCTAGTCGAATGTTTACGTGCTACTCTCGTAAGCGTCTACGGAAAGAGGTAGAAGGACGCCGAAATTACAACTTGGCGCTAAATGGTTGGACGTAGACGACTCTTCACAGAACCTGAGATTAGGAGGCTTGCCTGCTTTGTAAAGTAGGATACATGGTGATCTGTGTTATCTCTGCCGAAAGAGCGCATTGCTGGTGCACGCACAAGTGTTTCGGAGCACACTGTTCATCGTACGTTGTTGAACATGGAGTTCCGCAGCACACTACCGTGCGTGTACTCTTGTTGACCCAACGACATAGTCAGTTGGGATTGGAATCGGAAGGGGGTCACCAGGATTCAACCGTCGATGAATGGAAACGTCTCGACTCTTCGGGTGAATTACATTTTTGCTGCAGTAAGTCCATAGTTGTCTCCACATACGCCGTCATCGAAGCGAACGGCGGCTCGAGACGTGCAGCACGCCCTGGACGCTGGCTGGTTGGAGCAGCATTATGCTTTGGGAGGCATTCTCCTGCGCGAGCATGGGACCTGTGGTAGTAATCGAAGGCACAATGACAGCTGCGAACCACCTGCACCCCTTCCATGTTTGATATCTTCCCCGACGGCGATTTCATCTTTCAGCGGTATAAGTGTCCATCCGTGTCTCGGAGCCAGGACCGTGCTACTGTGGTTTGAGGAACATTATAGTGAACTCACGTTGATGTCTCAGCCACCAAATTCGCCTGACATTAATCCGTCTGGGTCGCTATCGGGCGCCATCACCATGTATGTATATCAGCGGTCCGTTGTTTACGCGAAATGAACGACCCTCTGCGTAGACATCTAATGCCACAAACCTCCACAAACCTACCAACGGAGTGCCGAATCCCTGATACGCAGAATCAGGGATGCATTTCGTTCCAAAGATGGACAAACAAGCTATTGAGCAGCTGGTCATAATGTTTTGTCTCACGAGTGTAAACGGTACTACTGACATCAAATGCGATGCCATTTGATTACATTTGTCAGTATAATGGATCTCATACTGTTGCATATACAGTATACACAACTATTCCAGCCAACAATGTTCATTTTGCTGCAAATTTCCACGCCTTTCTACTGATTTCCACTACTGTAAATCCTCGGTCCATGTGACGATATCGAATGCAATTTGCCAATATGCACAGATACAAACGTCCATCGAGACGCAGGAGGCAGGATCGAGACTCATCTGGGAAGACGACACGGTGTGTCACCTACGTGTCCAGTGCAGGCGTTAGGCGCACCGCTGACTACGCGAATCTCACTGCTGCCGCGTCAAGAAAAGTTGCAGCAGTGCTTGCTGTGCTGGCAGTTTGTAGTACTCTTGGCGATGACCGACTGTCTGCCTAGATCTTTCCAAACAAACCCTTTCCTGACTTAAGGTACGTGGGTGACGTTGAATATGTCCTTGCTGAAGACCTGAGTTCTGTAGTCGCATCATAGTCATTGGATCCCGACCAGCGTGAGCAGTAATACCGTGGAACGGTAAACTTCGTTAAAAAAGTGCCGGTGCTGATTTACTATTTCAATTATACCGCGCGCGTCGTCAGAAAAGGGCATCGACAAGCAAAAACGAATGGCTCGACACTTGTAAGTTGCCCATCGAAAAGAGCATTATTTTAGTCTCGTGTTGACAAACGACCGCTTCCGAAACTGAGTTATCGGCAAACACCGTCTGTGACTACTACGAGTTCTATTGAGAAGGACAGTGTTCCTGTCGGCGGACAAAACAAGATATTTGAAATTGACAAATCACATATAGCTACTCGGAAATACAAGAAAGGACTACCACTAAAAAACGAAATTGCACACATATGGATCTTCGGAGGCATTGAGAGGAAATCCCCGAAATGCTTTATAGTTCGAGTATATTAGAGAGGCAAGAAAACTTACGTGTCCTTCTTAGAGCTTCTTCATCTTGTCAGGGACCAAATTTATAACAGACGGCTTTAAGACCTACAAAACCTTGTGGTAAGAGGGATTCCAAAATGAATTTGTAAGGCAGTCTGTGGAATTTGTGTCTTCGGACGATCCATCTGTCCACACAGGGTATATAGAGAGCTTGTGGAAATCTGTCAAATTGTGGATTAAAAGAGAGGGCTGACCGGGATATGGGGACGAATCGTACTTTTCCGTACCTATACTTCCACAATTTGCTTGGGAAAATTCAACCTTCGAGAAGTCTTCCTATATTTGACAGTGTGTGTACCAGGGTTACGGGAAACAAGGATTGCTTCCCGTGGCGTATACTACCCATGGAATAGTCCATGAAGACAACGTGACCGACGAGCGCAGTAAATGATATTTCTAGTTTCTTTTGTAATTAATGTTAACGTAGTAAACGTTCGTCTTTTGTCGCCGCTCTAGTTACCACAATAAACACTATCCGTAACTGCTGCCACGGCGCTAGCGCGATCGATACACAGTACTCGTTCGGAGCCCGCGCGTTCGATAGGCAACGCCACGATCCTGCAGCTGTCGAATTTCGAGACATGTTGGTAGTCGTTTAGCTTCTTCCATGAAGCACAATTCAAATTTCTCATAAACAACCAACGTCTAATTACTATTTTTGAATGAGAAATTCGCTGCGCAATGTTCCCTTTTGTACAGATTGTGGGTGGTATTACTCCAACGTACTTTGTGCAGCATTGACATACGATACACCTCCGGCAAATTTGACGTTTCTTGCATGCCTCCTTTATGGTGGCAGAAATGTATTTCGAACCAATTTCTGAGAAAAAATATGAAAATTTTGAATCAGCAACTGAGGTTTCATTACCAAGTAGTGTAATTAATCAGGACATTTTACTTCACATCCAAAGGAATATGAAGAACTCAGAAAAATGACTTACCTCAAAGATTATGGATTAAGTTAGATTAGATTAGTACTTGTTCCATAGATCATGAATACGACACTTCGTAATGATGTGGAACGTGCCAGGTTAATAAAAGGTGTCAATACAAGTTATTACATTACACAAAATACTACATGACACTTAATATTTTTTTGTGGGGGGGGATTACCCACTTACTATATCCAAAAATTTATCTAATGAGTAGAAGGAGTTGTCATTCAGAAATTCTTTTAATTTCCTTTTAAATGCTATATGGCTATCTGTCAGACTTTTGATGCTATTAAGTAAGTCACCAAAGACTTTTGTGGCAGCTGAGTCAAAGTTAGATTTAACCTTGAGTAGTGAAGATCATCCTTTCTCATAGTGTTGTAGCCATGTACACTGCTATTACTTTTGAATTCGTTCGGATTGTTAATAAAAAATTTCATGAGTGAATATATATATTGTGAGGCTAGCTCTTTAAACAAGTGTCTGCAGGATGATCTTGGATGAGCTCCAGCAATTATTCTGATTACGCGCTTTTGTGCAATGAACACTCTTTTACTCATGATGAGTTACCCCAGAATATGATGCCATACGAAGGCAGAGAATGAAAATAGGCGTGGTAAGCTAATTTATTGAGATGTACTCTTATATCGCCAAAATTTGCAATGACCCTAATAGTAGCATTTTGGCACCAATATTGTTTAATTTTTGTGCCACACAGCTCTAGCATCATGGAGTCGCAAGAGGGCCCTAGAAATACGAGGAGCCCGCTATCAACGTAACCGCTTCCCATCATATTCTCAAAAGGCACATGTCTGCGAAATCGATCTTAAGAGCAGTGAGGCAAGGGAGGAGCAAAGAATGAGATGAGGAGGCAAAAACTGACAGCATTTCCCGGCACTGAAAAAGTTTCAACTTGGATCGGAGTTTGACTTTCAAACTCTCCTTCCAAACACTATGTAACCGTTATGTTACGTGGCTAGAACAAATTATTTTGAAAGAATTAGTAATGTTGGGCAATACAGTGGCAAGGGCCCCAGTTGAAAGCCTTTGTATCTGTTTCATTGTGAACTATGGACTGAGGCAGTGAGGTGCGAGCGGGCCCGGCCACAAGCGAAACGCCTTCCATTGGTGGAGAGATAGCAGGAGAATTTCAACCAGCACGGTTTTTGGGTAACTTATACTGTTAAATTTAAGAGTCAAAAAGGGGGAGCGGCACAGGTTAATCCAAGATGGCAAATGCTAATTGTACGTAATTTTCTGAAGCAGGGGAGGTTTAAATATACTACAGTAACAAGGAGGACGAAAACCACACAGTGGAGCGTCCCTTAGTGGGTGAACGCGTGTAGGAACTTTTCAGCCCGGTATCAAACCGTGTGGTCCAGCACGCTTTCGCCAGTGGCCATTGTCGATGAGACTTTAGCTTCCATCTTGGTAGATTGGCCAGACACACGAGAGAAATCGGCTCGGAACTTCCAGGCTATATAGATAGGCGTCCCGCCCGTAAATTTGGCGGAAGTTTAATGCAATGTAACTTTCTTAGTGTGGAGAGGACAGTAACTGCATAGACTAGCTGGAACATAATTTAATAGCGGTCATTTTATGATGTAATGCCATGGTTCAGAACTGTTTTCGTTGATATATGGAGATTACAGAGTCCAGAATTGATTTCTTGAACTACTGACTTATATTTCATAGAAGCCTTAGAGAATCCAGACCCTAGACTTTATTTACAACTTTCTAGTTGAACCCCTAGTGGGGTACAAGACAGGAGCAGGTAAGGCAAGACTGATATCTGTGCATCAAGAGCTGCATCCTCCAGACATCGCCAGGTAAGTGCACAATAGCAATAGTGTACGGCAACGGTAGGTATGCTCATTCATTTATAAGTTTCTTGTGTTACTTGTTACAGGGGTCACTGTTACCCTCCATATGACTTATCCCAACGTTGATTGTAGTGAAATACTCAGTAGAACCTATTTTCAAATTCTCTGCTATCATGTTTGGACTTGACTTCTACTGAGGAGTTTAAATTAGTATTTTGGCGTTGTTGTTCTTCCAGATTCACGAGGAGTTAGTGTTGTTGGAGAGAAGTGGCTGGATCGTAAGTGAAATGTTACGTGTCGAATACTAGGAGCAGCTGGGAGCGAGGTGTGTTGCCAGTTTAGGAAAGTGAGAGTGGTCGTTCTGACAGGGTTTTAGCTTGCAGTGGGGTAGCTGGTTCCTTTGTATATCTTACGACAGGGGCGGAGAGACAAGAGGCGACCGGCCAGCGTATTATAGGAGGTCTGTTAGGAGCCACAGTATTGGCGGATAACAGAAGAATGTAGGAACGTTCAAGGAGGCTTGAGTTTAGCGAAATAGTTGTAACAAAGAACTGAATGGATGAGGAAGCTAATAAGATTCTTACTGGTACGCCACCGAAACTGTAACACAGCTCGTGAGAAGAGATAATAAATTTCACTGGACAGAGCGATGGAACTCTAGCTTAATTAACGCTTAGTAAGCAAATTGATGTACTCTGATTGTAGTAGGAAACCGTGGGATCAAATTGCAAGTGGCGACCCATCACAGAGAAATTTAAGACTTAGATTAACGTCAAAATTTTCGGTTTCAGAAACACAAAAAGGTCAAAATGGATAGAAAAGAGAAGTAACTTGTCAAACAGAAAGGTGTAACCGAAGAACTGGAGCCAGAAGGTAGGGGAGAAGTTAAAGATGAACTGGACTATTTAGATGAAAGTCAGGCAGAGGTAACTTAAGGTTCAATTCGACATTGCAACAAGTATTAGAAGTGTTGCGAAGCAATACAGTGTATTGAAAGTCACCAATCATGTATAGATTCGTCGGAAGCTTAAATGACAAGAGAAATACGTTCATTAGAATCAAAAACGGAAACAGAAAACAACTGGTGCGCAGAACTTAAGGATGAATGTCATTTTCACGCAATGTGTCACCGCTACGTAACAGAGTTCGACGAAACTTGGACCATGCATAAATAAAATTGCTTCAGTGGAGCACAGAAAGCAACTGAAAGAATTACGCAGTGAGACGAGCAGATACTACACTTTCATTCAAAGACAATAATTATATCGAAGTCACAGCGATTTGTGATAGTCCCCTGGATTATAAAAAAGGCGGGAAAATTTCTTAGTATATCCTTAATGAGTTGAGGAGACTTACTGAAGTACATCAACATGGACCAACGACTCTTCATCAGTTGTCGACCGTACTAACGCATGAATTATTTTCTAACCCTGTGACTAGTGTGGCAGAACTTTGCAAAGCGTGTATTGCCGTCAGTGATGATTACAGACCCTATCAAAAATGCTGTCCCGCCGTTTGTAATGTCCAGGGGACCATCATGAATTGTAGTGACTTTAGTGCAATCATTGTCTCTGAATGAAAGTGTCATTTATGTTCATCTCATTGCTTATTTCTTTCAGTTATCTTCTGTACTATACCGTAGCAGTTCTTTTATGTACGGTCCAAGCTCCATCGAGCCATGTTGCTTGGCAGTGACACATCACGCAAAAGTTACTTTCGTTCTTAAGTTTTGCCCTCCAGTGCACAAATAACCTTAGTAGCTAGGAAAACAGGAATGAAACCAGACAACGAATCTCTGAAATCATAGGGGGTGGAATCTGTTAGTAAAGGTTTAGAACCCTTGAGGAAGGAAATGGGTACAGTGGGAACTGATTACGAAGTGAAAGCCGGAATAATAGGAAAGGTAGTCTAACCAGTTAAAAAGGAGTTTAATGAGCGAATAGAGGTGACTGAAATCAGTTTGATGGGACAGATCGGCGAGGCCGATGATAAAGTAACCCTCGAAATGAAGAGAATTGGAGAAGTTCATGAATTTTGACAACATAGTCCACGGGAGAGCAGCGACCTGATTCTATATTTAAAAAAGAACAATCGAGATCTGTTATTACTGCAATCTCGAATGCTCTTTTTTAACGTAAGAGAAGAGACGAAAGAGTCTTGAGAAGGGGATTTTCAAAACTCGTTCTTGGGTGGTGAAGGAAACATAAAATAAAGATAAATGTTTCTGGAAATCAGGCAAAAGTTTAATCACTAGAAAAGCACAGTAAGGGACGGGACCTTCCCCTGAGAATCATTAACTGATATCACGGGACTGTTAATACAGACAGGAAGTTTGCTTCTGAAGGAACATACACCCAATGGTGTTCATAAATGAATGTAGGTTTTGGGTACCGAATAATTATACAGAAGCGGAAAAAATTTATATGGTGGAACAGTGTTTTGCTGGAGATGCTTGAGAATGACCAGTTAGAGCGCTGGAAGAATGCAGTACTTTCGAAGAGTTAAATAAGTTGTTCGAAGATACATTCCGGTCATATGATCGGCAAAGGGAGCAAAGAAAATGGTTCTACAATATTCACGCGATTGCATGAAGGATACTATGAAAGGTTTTCTAGAATTGTGGATTACAACAATCCGCGGATGTGACGGGGCGATTTAATCTGTTCCACACACAGAAGGTTATCGAGGGAAGTACAAAAGCACGTTAGTGTAACGAACACTGATTGTGATCAGTTACTGAGACCAGTAAATGATCGTACAGTAGGGAATAAAGTCTGTACTATAGGGAAGGAGGGAGACCCAGAGACGAGAGACAGGTTACTGAGATTGGAATGAGAGCAGTTCAGATGAATAGAGGATGCAGTGTAGGAACGAGAGGAGGAAGAATTCGACGTTATTATTGAGGTGACTATAATCAGAATGATATGGAAAATAATATGCAATACGATTCTCTGCATCAGTAAAGGATTCAACGGGGGCGGAAAATGAACAGTGGCCCATTAACGTCAATAGAAAATGTATACTGATAAAGGAGAGATGGAGGTCAAAATCAAATAAAAAGACGAATCCTCAGAATCTGGGTGAGTCGAATTAATGTAGATCAGCCGAAAGCAGGGCATATTTGTGGATATGTAATTTAGGGAATTTATGAGAGCAATGAATAAGAGTGGATCAAATGAAGTAAAAGAGTTTATTGTTGATGTGTTGGAAAACAGTTGAGGTGAGTTGTCTGGAAGGTGGCATGAGGAGTGAAACTCAATACAGTTAATGAGAGAAGAGAGGAAGCATTACTGGAATTCTATTGGGTGGCGGGGAAAGAGGTTAAGAATGTCAGTCATGAGTCTATAAACAATACTTTTCGCAAAACCCTGCATGTGTTTGAGTTAATTTAACTCAACCAGAATGCTTGATTAAATGTATGCAATCAATTGATTACGTGGCCTTAGCAGTGAATCTTAATGTGGGGAATTCGCATTGTATCATTGAAAAAATCAAATGTGAAACACATGATTTAAATTAACTCTTTAGTTTATTAAAAAGTGTTAGAATGGACAAGCATCTAAATAAATCATAAAGTCATGAGACTTAGGAGCCCAAAAATTTGAACTATGAGAATCAGAAAAGTGAACTATCAGTTGACAAAGATACTTGGTGTGGTCAGAATTGGTTAATAGTCATGCATCTGACTTCGTGTAATTCATGTCGACCTACTTACACATCAATCACAGTGATTATTTGTCGCCGCAGAAAGTCAAATAATCCAATGCAAACCCGAATCCACTAACAAACATGGGAAAGGGCAACCGATCGTGAATCTGAACTTCTGTTTCATGATGGACCTAACATGGCAGGGCTGCTAATTATGCTCGCCAATATCGTCGGTGTGATATGAGCAGGGCACTGGCAGCGTGGCTGGCTTCCATCAAGTACAACACTAGTTCTCTCTGCTAAGGATTCAAACATCAGATTTTACTCTGCTGATGGAGTCTAATGTTCCAGTTGGGAGTGCAGTCTGCCGAGTACCGATGTGTTCAGTGCCAAGTCAAGAGACGAAGTCCTTCTTTATGGTTAGTAAAGAACTGACTGCTCTCTTTTTCTCGCAAAGAATCATGGCAGTCCTCGTTAAAGCTATATCGACCAGCCAATGGCGTAATTTTTTCTTTAAAAAATATTCCACCAAAAAGAGGTGAAATGTTAAAAAAAACAGTAATCTCGATCCTCTCCACTTTTCTAAACAAAAAAAAAAAAAAAAAAAAAAAAAACCATGAAGTCACATCCATATACCCTCTGAAGCAGCAGGTAGAATAGCATGACAGGCCATGGGAAAAGCCAAAAAACTGTACTCGAGAGCCTACTTCGTGGTGTCTTCTGAACCTGAAGTACGTTAGATCTGTTTTGCCTTCACGCGAAACGGGGCCGCTTAAGCCGTGCTGTTTGTGAGTCTTGTCGCATATCCACAGAACTCCCCAACTGCCAAAGCTCACCCAGAAAAGCAATGAATGTAGATGAATATAGCCAGACGACAGGTTGAATTAAAGAATGTTAGGAAAGAGGAAATTAAGTCAGCTCATATAATCACTGTAGCCTCATTAATCCTATGAGACTGCGTTTCTTCGCCCCACCACAGGGAGTCGATTTTGCTCTTCCACTTGGGATTCTTGCTCCGTATCTGCAGTGCTCCTCAGTTCTAAGACTCACCCAGTAAAACAATGAACAGGTTAAATTAAAGAATGTTAAAAAAGAGAAAATTAAATCAGCACATACAATCACTGTAATCTCATTATTCCATCTAAACTTTTATACTGACAGTGCCTGCCTAACTCAACTCCTATCCAGTCGAATTATTTAATATAAATAAATGAAAAGAGCTTGGGGACATTTCATAATAGGAGTGGAAGACGTACTGAATAAAGTATTATGGGAGAGCAGTAATCTCATGCCTCAGGGGATTACGACAATAGTTAGAAATCCTAATTTAATAGAAGAATTAGTGTGCTTTCACCCACAAAGGAGCTGAGTATAGAGGGGAAGTGAAAATCATTGAAGAATAATATTGAGGAAAGGATAATGATAAGACAAGAGTGATATGATAAATGGATGAGGAAGGCTGACTTCGAAGTAGGAGGTTGGGTTCTGGTGCGGACACAAGACAAATCTAAAGAGATTGATTCGGAGATATCAAAATTCTTTAACATTTATCAAAGACCGTACGTCATTGCAAGGATTCCACAACCAGTCATGTATTTCTTGATTTATCGAAGTCCAAAAATTTATTTGTGAGTAGTAACGTGCTGAAATCGAAATGGTTCTCCCAAATTCACTCAGAGTTAATGTTGATGGAAAGAAGTGGCTGGATCGTAAGTGAAATGTTACGTGTCGAACATTAGCAGTAGCTGGGAACGAGGTGTCTATCCAGTTTAGGAGCGGAGCGACAAGGGGGCGACCGCCCAGCGTCTTAGAGGGCATCTGGTTTGGGAGTCACAATATGGGCGAATAACAGGCGAGTGTTGGAACGTTCGAGGAGGTTTGGATTTAGCAAAATTTTTGTGATAAAGAACTAAATGGACGAAGGAAGCTCATAAGATTCTGAGACTTTAATGCGGTTTGAGAGAACAAACACAAATTTTCAGTGGACAGAGTGATGGAACCCTAGCTTGACTAACAAAACATAAACGGAATAACGGAGTCCGATTGTAATAGAAAGCCAGGGGATTTGTCGCGACAGGAGACGACAATGAATTTTTCAGAATATCATCGATGCACACCTGAAATGAGGCTGATTGCATTTCTTTCTTCAGTGATATTTACAAAAACAGCCTCAGTGTTCTCAAACCAATCATGGATTAAATAATGACACTGTCGGAATGCTCTTGGTTGATCATTGGAAGCAGACCCACATTTACTTTACATTGAGGTGACCAAAGTAGTGGGATATCTCCTAGTACCGTGTCGAATCTCCTTTTGTCTGGCGTAGTGCATCAACTGAAAATGGCTTCGACTCAACAAGTTGTTGTGAAGTCCCATGCAATTATGCTGAGCCAAGCTGCATCTACAGGCGACGATGATTACGAAAGTGTTGTCGGTGCAGGATTTAGTGCACGAACTGACCTCTCGATTATGTTCTATAAATGTTCGACGGGATTCACGTCGGGCGATCTGGCTGGCCAGATCATTCGCTCGAATCGTCCGGAATGGTCTTCAAACCAATCACGAACAGTTGTGGCATGGTGACATGGGGCGGTGACATCAACTAAAATTCCGTCGTTGTTTGGGAACATGAATTCCATGAATAGCTGAAAATGGTCTCCAGGTAGACGAACATAGCCCTTTCCAGTCAGTGATCGGTTCACATCGTTGTGGAGCCAGCACCAGCTTCCACAGTGCCTCGTTGACAGCTTGGGTCCAAGGCTGCGTGGAGTCTGCACCACACTCGAACCGTATCATCAGGTTTTACCAACTGAAATCGGGACTCATCTGATCGGCCCACGGTTTTCCAATCGTCTAGGGTCGAAACGATACGATCAGGAGTCCAGGAGAGGCGCTGCAGGCGAAGTCGTGCTGTTAGTAAAGACACTCGCTTCAGTCGTCTCCTACCATACCCCACTGACGCCAAATTTCCCCGCCCTATCCTAACGGATACGTTTGTCGTACGTCCCACTTTGATTTATGCGGTTATTTCATGCAGTGTTGCTTATCTGTTAGCACTGACAAGTCTATGCAAACGCCGCTGCTCTCGGTCGTTAAGTGAATGCCGTCGGCCACTGCGTTGTCGGTGATCAGCAGTAATGCCCTAAATTTGGTGTTTTCCGGACACTCTTGACACTGTGGATTTCGGACTATTGAATCCTCTGACGATTTCTGAAATGGAATGTCCAATGCATCTGCTCCAAGTACCATTCCGCGTTCAAAGTCTGCCAGTTCTCTTCGTGCGGCCACAATACCGTCGGAACAATTTCTCATGAATCACCTGAGTACAAACAACAACTCCGCCAATGCACTGCCCTCTTACACCCTGTCTACGCAATGCTACCGCCATATCTGTACTTTCATATTGCTATCCCATGAGTTTTATCACCTCAGTGTATTTCACTTTGATTCTAAGTGCTTCCTAACATGCAAATAAGGTGGACTCAGACCTCATCGAATCTAAGAGAAGAGCTGAGGCAGAGTTGGCACAAATTAAACTGACGCCTGTGCAGAAATGCATTATCATTCTCAGCACTAGAAGAGGCCACCCATTTCTTCCGAAGGGGCTGCTGTCACCTGCTGAGCTGTGCGCTTCATCCGTCAGAACCAGCTGATTCATTTGTTTATGTGCAGTTTTTTTTTATTTGGTATTCTAGTCGAATTATTGTTCGTAATTGCGTAACCTGTTGATATGATGATTTGTAGACTCAGCAGCTGTAGCTAAGAAGTTCTGGTTGTGAGCAGGTTTCTGCTGTTGAACTGCATCTCCCATATTACGCGATGGCTGCAAGCAACAGTACCCCCACCACTAACATTACCGTCTCTACAGGTACTGGACAAGTAATTTTGTGCACAGTTTACGCGTTTGTCTAATCCATATGCATAAATTACGCCAGCACGTACACTCTATCATTACAGAGAAATTGTCACAGGCTAGGAAAAAACTAAAATCGCAAATGATCCCAACGTCAGTGTGTTATTTGTAGCGAGGAAGTTGCATTCAGGTGAACTTTGTGCACAGAATTGACATTACGGAGAGAACGCCGGAAGATCTCTCCCCCCCCCCCCCCCCCCCCCGAAAAACCGACAGGGACAGGTTCTGCTGTTTGCAGAGATGCGTTTACCGAACAGAGTGCGCAGTGAGGCGGTGTAAGATCAGTTTGCAGAAATGGGCCGCACTGTCAGATGAGACGGTCTTGGTGTGTGACCCTGGTGTTACGCTAAAAACTCGCTGTTGGACTAATTGTCCTCGAAAGAAAAATTGTAACGGCTACTTAGCCACATGATCGCGGGGCTGCTTTGTATTTGTAAATTAAATTGTCTGCGTGTGCTCTCTGATCATGGAAATACTAAAGGGCTGAGAGTAGTTGCCAGTAGAAGTGAGACTGACAGCAGCTAATGGACTGCTGAAAGCGATAGCGGAAAGGCGGGAGATGGTTCTGGGTCCGCCGCTCAAGCGTACCTCCGACCGGAGCCGCTTCATCGCGTTTTGCTGGGCTCAGCGTACACTGCGCAAAGTACGTCGACAGTGCAGGCTTAGCATCTCAGGAAGAGCAGGTTGCAATGCAATGTGTCAAGTTAAGGGCACAATAACAATAGCTCTAACGGAGGGATGTTCATTCTACATTGTTGGGGCGCTGTAAATGTATACCGTCCCGCTGAAATTTCTCTATTTCTTTCTTATATTGTAGCCTACTATTTATGTTTTAAGCAAAGAGTGTGTTAATCTTTAGTTAGCTTACTGCTGTCGTAAAATCCGTAGGGATAACCCTTTACAAAAACCTAAAGTGTAAGGAAAATATAAATCTCGCTGTAGGGAAAGCAGAGAAGGGATAGGATTCATTTGAAGAAGCGTAAGAAAACGTAACTCATCCATGGAAGAAATGGCTTACGAAACATTCGTGCCACCGATTCTTGAGTGTACCTCGTCAATTTGGGGTCCTTCCCAGGCTACATTAATAACAGAGACGGAAAACTTCGAGAGGAGAGCGGGATATTTCCCTTACTGGCTAATTTAATAAGTGCGAGAGCGTTACGGGATTGCTCTTCAAACTCCAGTGGTAGACGGTGCAGAGACACCATGGAGAAGTTTACAGTTAAAATTCAGAGAGCGTCCTTGCGAGAAGACTTGGTCAACACATTACTTCCTCTCACGTACGTCTCGCAGAGTAACCACGGCGAGGAACTCAGATAAACTGGAGCTCATACGGGGGATTAACAACGGGCGTTACTTCCAAATATCAGTCGCAGGTGGAAGAGGCAAGGGGGGCAATGGTTCAAATGGCTCTGAGCACTATGGGACTCAACTGCTGAGGTCATTAGTCCCCTAGAACTTAGAACTAGTTAAACCTAACGAACCTAAGGACATCACAAACATCCATGCCCGAGGCAGGATTCGAACCTGCGACCGTAGCGGTCTTGCGGTTCCAGACTGCAGCGCCTTTAACCGCACGGCCACCCGGAGGGGGGGGGGGGGGGCAATGGAACAGCCGTACGGGTACCGGAAGAAGAGCCCCCCATACATTGTAAGGTAGCCTGCAGATAATAGATGTCAATGTAGGCGTAGATCAACAGTAACACCCTTTTGCAAAATCGATAACTGCCGCAACTACACGTACTTCTACAGCTAATGTAATCCTAGTAGCCATAACCGTAGCTGCTTCTACCAGTTGTTAACACTGCATCTAGAGGAAAAGGTGTAAAATGGGCACAGCTGTAATTATGGGCACCTCTCACGAACAGGGTATGGGAAGTGCTTCAGTCTGGCGACCAGGTTGGAAAACGGTGCCTATTGTTGATAGACAGTAGCTGTGAACAGTTAGAAGCATTGTTTCAAGCAGTGTAGTTACAGCGTCGGTTATTGCGTAAATTAGTGTTTGTTCAGGACTGCAAACGTTTGGCAGGTATGTGAAATCGTTTTCGTTTTATATTCTTCCGATTAGTTTCTCAGTGATATCCGGAATAACAAGCTACTTTTAGAAGCACGTTTCAAGTTACACACGCTTTTAGGTTAGACGTGATAGAGGCCATATTGCTTAAGAATGGTTGGTGTAAATATGAGTCCATTGGTTTGGTGTAAAAATGTGCCCCTATTTAAGGAGGACCCATAATTACACCATCTCTTATCTTAAACAATGTAAAACATTTAAATAATTTTACAGGGATATGGTTCATCGAATTTTGTTTAAAGTTCGTATATACAACTCACACAGCAACAAACAAACAGATAGAATTTTTAAATTGCGATAATAGTCCCTGGTGCATTTGTTTGTCCACGCAGAATGTCGAAAACGAAGAATCGCTATGAACGTAAGAAACAGAGGCATCAGTGGGATAAATCTCAGACGGTACGTGCCTTAGCAGCTGTGAAAGCAAAGGAGGCTTCTGTGAAAGGTGCTACAAGAACATTCAGAGTGCCTCGTACCACTTTGCAGGGATTTCTTAAACTTGATAAAATCCCTGAGTAAGTGGTTCGAGAGACAAAGCTTGGAAGGACACCGGCTTTAAATGCAGACCTCGAAAAACAGCTAGTTTCTTATCTCCTTGAGATGGAGCAAAAATTCTTTGGGTTCACTGGATCTGAGGAGAAAGGCATTTTTACTTGCCCAGAGATATAGTTTGACAACCCTTTTCAAAGGAGGAGGAGCAGGACCTTTATCTTGAGAAAGACAAAGATCAGCTGTCAATTCGAAAACCTTGTAGAACTTCATATGCCAGAGCCTTAGGCTTCAATAAAGAGAATGTGATGGTTTTCTTTGATTTATTGGCAGACGATTTCTACAAACACTCAGATCCAGCAGACCGAGTGTATAATGTGGACGAGACAGGCCTGTCCATTGCCCAAAGCAAAATTCCAAAAGTAATAGGGATAAAAGGGAAGAAACAAATTGCAGCTCTAACGTCTGCAGAAATAGGGACTACAGTCACAGTTATCGCACGCATGAGTGCTTCGGGACGTTATTTTCGGCCAATGAAAATTTTCCCTAGAACCAATATATCGCAAGCTCTAATGAGACGCTGCCCACCTGGTGGAACTGGTAGAGCCCATCCTTCGGGATGGGTTTAAAACAATTTGTTCACCGAATGGTTCGTTCACTTCATTGAGAAAATATACCCGACTGAACAAAGGCCTGTTCTCCTCATCTTGGATGTTCATTACAGCCACGTTCGAAGTCCAGATGTGATTGACTTGGCGAAAGAACTCCACGTGACTATCATCTCACTTCCTCCACACTGCACCCACAAACCGCAGCCTCTAGATAAGACGTTCATGGGACCTCTGGAAACGTACTACAGCGAGGCAGTAAGGGCATAGTTGCATCACAATGGGCGTCCTCTCACACCTTACGACGTTATGGACGTTTTTGACCAAGCCTACCTTCGTACCCAATCAGCTGAGATAGCAATAAACGGATTGAAAGTAACTGGGTTATACCCTATGAACCTTTATGTCTTCACCGGCGCTGATTTCGTAGCTGCTGAGTTGGTTGCAGGAAAAACTTGCTCCACTGTGGAGCATAGACGTAAAGTTTCTGAATCACATCCTCCTCTACTTGCTATCTCTGGACCATCAACATCATCTGCTTCTTCTTCGAATTATGCTGATGTACAGTCGCATCAACACCGGGAAGTTCTCCAGGGACTTCAACAAATGCAGCAAAATTGTTCTACAAAACTATCTCTTCGTCATCGGACTCTTCAGCCTCCCGCAGCCTTCGCCTTGTGGACAGCGATAATGGCCTTGATGTGAACGATGGGGACACGCCAGGCTCAAGCGATGCAAGGTGCATCTTTTGAGATGAAAAGTTCTCTCAAAACAGGAGAGGAGAGGTATGGATTAATGTGTTATGTGCAAAATGTGGGCACACTTAGACTGTGCTGCCGCTGAAGGAGCTACTTAACGTTTGCGATTACTGTAAATGATTTCAGATCTCATGCATAAATGTACGAAAGTTCCTTTTTGTAGACTAGTCTACCATTCTGCATTGTTTTAACCAATTTCATTAAAATATTTCAGAAGATTTCTTGGCGCCTTTTTGTGGACATCCGTATTTGCACAATCATTTTTTAAGTTCCATTTTACAAGGTTTTTTTGTAAATCTTTGTTTTCGAAAAGAAATAATGCTTAATAATAATAATTATTTCGCCTCTCATCATTCCTTAAACTTGTTATGGTTGTTAATGAAGGTATAAAATCTAGAATTTTTACAAAAGAAGGTACCTTTAAGCAAAAACAAAAGAGGGTGTCCATATATACACCTTTTCCTCTACTACCGCAGGTAACTACCGTTAAAGTTGTGACAGCTGGAACGACAGTAACTAACGACGCCTTGACTCAGCTGATAATCCGATAAGACTTCATCATTAATGAAATTTTGTTTATTATGTATATGCGGCATAGTAGACTACGCTGCACACTAAAAATTTCATCCCCCAGGCTGTGGCTAAGCCATGTCTCCGCAATGTCCTTTCTCCCAGGTGTGATAGTCTTGCAAGTTGCGGAGGAGAGCTGTGAAGCTTGGACGCTAGGAGATGAGGAGGAAGTAAAGCTGCGAGAAAGGGTTGTGAGTCGCGCTTGGGTAGCTCAGTTAGTAGAGCACTTGCCCACGAAGGCCAGAGGTCCGAAGTTCGAGCTCCGGTCCGGCACACAGTTTTAAACTGCTAAGAAGTTTTATCTCACAAGGGAAACTCCCCATCTCACCCCCTCTCAGATTTAGCGATAGTCAACAACTGAACACAGATCAAGCATGAAAACAGGAAGAAGATGTACTGAATTGTGAAAAAAGAAGAAAAACAGGAACAGTAAACGGTTTCAACTTAAGATGTGCAACACCGAGCCAACTGCAAAAACTGCGGTGTCGTGGTTGTGTGCTCACAGTGTTTGACTGCAAAGTTGAAGACCCGAGTTCAAATCTCCATCATGCAACCTTTTTTCCACAAAATTTTGAACTTTCAGTCCGGTCATTGACGTGTCTGTTCTCTTCTGTAGTGTAGGCAATTGTCATACTACACATTGGTTATAGAATGTGAGTCATGCGGTAGGAATATATTACCGTTGCAAGTAAATGTGATTAATATTGAGGACAGCGAGATGCGCATAGATCGCTCACAGAAATGAAAACAATAATTAACTATGTAACTAAAAGGAAATTTAAGAACCAAAACTTCCAAACCGGAAAGCAAGAGTCATAAAGTGTGGTACAAGTTTAGAACAAATAGGAAGTACGTATGTCTGGAGGTCTCTTCCTTACACCTTGCAGTTGCAAATGATACAGACACAAATTTGAAAACAGCGAACAGACACGTCAGTGACCGAATCGACAGTTCATAATTTTGTGAAAAAGAAATTGGCACGAGGGAGACTTGAACACGGGTCTCCACCATCACAGTTTAACACCGTAACTCCATTACGATGACGCTGTAGCTAATGAAATTTGCTCGATGTTGCACATTTTGAGCTTGGACCGTTCGCTGTTTCTATTTTTCTTCTTTTTTCGCAGTCCAGTACACCTCCTTCCTGTTTTCATGCTTGATCTGTGTTCAGTTTTTGATGGGCTATCCACTGGGCTATCTGACCATTAAATCTGAGGGGGGTGCAGGTCGGAGTTTCCTTTGTCAGCACATACACCGCTGCAGAGTGAAAATTTCATTCTGGATACGTGATTAAATCTGCAACTGAATTTAGGGAATGTATCGTGAAACATTTATTACACATAGCTGTTACCTCTAGCATCAACAGTGGTCTAACCGGTCTGAAGATCGAGTCGGACTGATAATCAGGTTGGACGACAGGTATGAGCAATTTATTCCATTCTGTTTCACTTCTATGCCATACTTCATTAATCATGGTGTCTCGGGAACCCATGACCACGTCTTGCCAAAAGGTGAGAGGTCTGAAGAACGTGCTGGCCAGGACAACAAGCGAACACTTTCTGTGGTGAGGTAGTTCAGCACAGGTAACACGAAATGTTGCATTATCTTCTCGAAAGAAGTCACTGAGACATAAGAAACCGTAGACAGGCACAGGCCTCAATACGACAGAAATATAACGACTCCTGTCGAAGTTACGAGCCATGATGTTGCGTACGCAATGACACATTCATATTATGACACCATGTGCTGGACTCATGTGAGAACAACCAACGCAGTCTCCTAGGGGCCTTTACACATGGACGCCGTAAGTACTAACGGCGTTCAATAAGTAATGTAACACTTTTTTTTCTGAAAGCTTTTTGATTTTATTCAGGATTCCAGTACACCATATTATTCCCCACTGTCCGCAGCTCGTGGTCTTGAGGTAGCGTTCTCGCTTCCCGCGCACGGGTCCCGGGTTCGATTCCCGGCGGGGTCAGGGATTTTCTCTGCCTCGTGATGACTGGGTGTTGTGTGTCTTTCACCATCATTTCATCTTCATTGACTCGCAAGTCGCCGAAGTGGCGTCAACTAAAAAGGACTTGCAATACGGCGGCCGAACTTCCCCACATGGAGCCTCCCGGCCAACAATGCCATACGATCATTTCATTTCATTTTTTTTATTCCCCACTCTTTTAGCTACGAAGCCCGATTTGTCAAGACGATCTCCTCTCAATGTAATAACGCTACGCCACTTTTACATATCGAAACATGTAGAATACTTGATGCCAATGTGATGTTTGTCTTGATTTTGCAATTTTATTGTCCAGCACTGTATACCTATTACTTCCATGTCACTACAACTATTTTCAGTTCTCTCTATCGTTACCGCCGGCCTCTAAAAATGTTCAAATGTGTGTGAAATCTTATGGGACTTAACTGCTAAGGGCATCAGTCCCTAAGCTTACACACTACTTAACCTAAGTTATCCTAAGGATAAACACACACACCCATATCCGAGGGAGGATTCGAACCTCCGCCGGAACCAGCCGCACAGTCCATGACTGCAGCGCCTGAGACCGCTCGGCTAATCCCGCGCGGCGTCGGCCTCTAATGAGCTTGATATCGAAGGGACGTTAAATACTAATCTTCCTGCTGCTATCATTACTATACGCTACATCTATTTGAAATCCTTTGTATACAACAGTAACAATCTTTTTTGCATGTTACATTCGGCAAAAGCGCTTCACTCGATCGCTCGTCAGACCGTCGGCGCACCCTTCCGGTCCTTTGGGCGCTGCAGGATGCATTGTTGTTGAATCTGGCGCTGCCATTGGGTGCTCCCTTGCTGCGTATAGGGGCGACTCCCCCACGTCCACGGGAGCACCTTCGCCTCAGTTGCACTGTTAGTTCTCGTTACGCTGCAGCTTTTTGCCTCAGCAGTCTTTGCAGTATTGCTCTCCGTTCTTCCGTCGCAGTCTCCCATTGTACTTCGGACAAAGGTAGGTTGAAAAGTTGTCGCACTACGCAAGGAGGTTTGCCTCCTGTCAACTCTATACCAGTAGGCGGTATAGGAGCTTGTGAATCGTCTTGATGTAGGTACTGATGTTCCTCATTCCCAGTTACTGTTTTATGTTGGAAGCTGTTTCGACATCATTTGTCCGTTTTAAATATGGGCCCAGAGCGTGCTTAAGTAGGATCGTTGCTTTACAGTCTATAGTATCCCAGACACAGTGTGCTCTCTGAACAACGCGAGGCGACTCGGAAAACGAGTATTTATTTCTGCTCCAGCAGTTATTCATAGGTACCTCTCGTCTTCCAGAATACGACTGCAGTAAACTACACGATATTCAGCGAAATAGACACACGTGTCAGTCTGCTAGCAAAGCTTCAATTTTTGATTCATAATTTCAGTCCTGCCGCAGTTGGAGAATGAACTGCTATGGAGAGGTAGTGTAAGGACAGGGCGTACACTGAAGCCTTACCTTCATTTTGTCCCCGTGATTTTTTAAATCTGAATGACCTGCTCGAATAGCTTAACGCGCAGCGCACTTGCTTGCGAGACTAGGAGGTGACCGGCACCGGATCGAATCCGCATGGCGGATTAACGATCACGCGCTGGTAAATAGCGAGGCTGCGCGTAGTTTTTAGGCGGTTTCCCAAGCTCGTTTGCGCAAATGCTGGATGGTTCCCAGCTTTCGCCCCAGAGAATATGATACAAAGACTCTTAAATTACGATTGCACGCAGAGCAAAGTTTACACGATTCACGGACGGATAGCGCACACGACTTCTCTCCCTTAGGTTGCTTTGACTGTTGTGCCTGGAACGGCATACGGCCACAGACTTAAATAATAGAATACAATTCCGCAAATCCTAAGACAGCCGGTCCCCTATTTGACGGGACAAACGCTAAGGGAGAGAAAGTAGTATTGCGTAAACGTGAGTCAGCATTCGTGACTGTCCGCGGACGGCTTGAGCGTAGAGCAAGTCTGTGTCCGGAATACAGAAGTCGCCCTGTGGTGTACGTTTGTTATGTATCGCGCCTTAGGCAGATCACTCCGCATTTGCGAACTGCAGCTGCCCGAAAACTGAAAAAACGACACGTTCTTGCACGTATTAGGATCGATCGGCATTTGTCTCAACGGCTTTGCAGTATTATTACAGGTCCCTATGATATGTACATGTGCTCTACCTCTGAGATCCAACCCATCAAGTTTACAATATAGGTAAAGATAGTGTCGATTTTTTACTTGATAGTAACTGTTAAATTCTACCATTTATTAAGCAATGCAGAGTACAAGCTGTAGCAGTGACAAATAAGAGCTATCTTAGCCATTAAACGTCAGCCGTAAATACCAAAATAGTAATTCAGCTCTCATAAAACGCAGTGTGGCAGCCGTAAATACCAAAATAGTAATTCAACTGTCATAAAATACAGTGGTAATGTCCGAGATAAAAACGATTTTAGAAAGTAGGAATTCAATTGTTGGAAATATTGAAACTGGTGGTTAACTACTGAGCAGAAATACAAGCAAGTGAGTGAAAACTATCCTGTTTGCGATAGAGAAAACTGCATATGTGTTGGTATTGCTAATGCTTCAGTGTTGCAACGTTTGGTAAACCACAGCAGTTAAACTATGGACAGCAACATTATCAGCATTAGTAGAAGATAAGGACTATATCTGTTTGTAAAGGTAAATATTTTGCAGTTGGGGCAGTCTCTACTCATCCTGGCGGAGGTTCGAGTCCTCCCTCGGGCATGGGTGTGTGTGTTTGTCCATAGGATAATTTAGGTTAAGTAGTGTGTAAGCTTAGGGACTGATGACCTTAGCAGCTAAGTCCCATAAGATTTCACACACATTTGAACATTTTTTTTGCAGTCTCTACGTTTCTTCTGACCTACAGATCTCCATAATATCGCCAGAGGTGACAGAAAGAGTTGTGGTCGTGTGTAATTCTGCGCGCTAGACTTGGGGTTATGGCATGACTCGTCTTAAACACGGGGGGTACTCCGCGCAATAAGTCTAACTGTGCAGTGCCTGCAAGCTCAAGCGGAAACACTGAACGGAGTATCTCCGACAATCCGTCACTAGACGCTGTGCAGAGCCCCATTGTCCGCCCCGATAATGCCGGCGCGGTAGCTCAGCGTGTTCGGTCAGAGGGATAGCTTCCCTCTGTAATAAAAAAAAACTGAGTTAATAGATCAACAACGAGCTTGAAAGGGTGTCTTGCGACGTCCGCCCTGATCAGATGCAACAAACGAAAACGAACAAAATGAAATTAAAAAAAAAAAAATCTCTGAATGGTCAACATGACGGACTGCCGTCCTAAGGGGCCTGGGTTCGGTTCCCGGCTGGATCGGGGATTTTCTCCGCTCAGGGACTGGGTGTTGTGTTGTCTTCATTATCATTTCATCCCCATCTGGCGCGCAGCTCGCCCAATGTGGCGTCGAATGTAATGTGACCTGCACCACGGCGGCCGGACCTGCCCGTAAGGGGCCTCCCGGCCAATGACGCCAAACGCTCACTTCCATTTCTGAGCCCATTTTTCGTACCACGTACCAGCAAGAATAAAAAATGTTTTTTGGAATATTAAGAAATTCAGCGAGAATGGCTGCGAAGATTTTAGGCTGGCAGATAGTAGGTACTGTGAGCAGATTGCACTAGAAGATCTAACGAATCATGAGCTGCAGGTACCCGCTGTGTTCTGCACAGACGTTTTCCTGTGAACCATAGCGGACGCAGTTGCTGTAACGGAACATTATTGACGTACATACACTGCCTGACAAAAGAATTACGAACTTCCAGCATGCCGGAATAGCTGAGCGTCAGCAAGTTCTGTTAATCAGTTGACAGTCACAAATTTTACTTTTTTTTTTCTTCATTCGATGGCTAGTTTCGGGCCGAGCCCATTTTCAGATCATCCTACAGGACAGAAAACCAAATTTATACTCACGTGTAGTACAGGTACTACCAAACTTTTTAAGCCTATGCCAAAAATACAGACTTACGTAACATATTTAAAAAATGGTATTTCCGACGATGTGAAAACCCTGTCAAACACGTCCAACGAATAGCTACAGGGCACACAGATAACTGACAGTCTACTCCTTCCGCTGCCGTAGAGAAGCTTCGGGAAGGGGGCGCCCTATCAGGATACGTGAAACCTTTCTTATTTATTAAAATTTTCTCCAACCATCAATAATACAATAATTAATAAAATAGCCGTACAATTAAACAATAAAGTTAATACTTCAAAAGTCTTTACAAAAACAGTCAAATACTTAAAATCACTGAACACTAAAACACAGCAGCACCACGTACGGAGCGTATTACACAGTTGTATGCCATGCTGGCATGCAAAAATCATTAAATGTGAACGACAACATTGGTATTAAAACAAACCAAATAACAGGAGATTAAAAAAATCTTCGTCACTTCCGTTCCTTTACAAGTATAAAATTTTTACCGTAACAAACTTTAAAAATTACTTTATGATAAAACAAACATTAAACCACAAAATTGTCTCGTAAATCACTACTAAAGTATTGTAACAATTTGTTTAGGTACCGTTTTGTTATCATATTTTTGCTGTGCGATTACTCTTGAGTAACGTATGGTTTCTCTTTTGAATATGGTAGTTCTTATTTATTTGATTATAAATTAAAACATGACGAATATTCGTTTACAGTTCAACTTCAGTAATTTTGTTTTGTTTTTTTATTACTGGTAATATACTTACGTTGTTGTCATGTTGCCCACTTGACCCTCCCTCTTATTTTGCTCCTCCCACCCCCCTCTCTTTCCCAGCCCACCATCTCCTCTTCGTCTCCCCTCCTCCCCCTCCCCTATCTCCCCCCGCACCCTATAACCACACTCCATCCCTCCACGCCCAAGAGTGTTGTTATGCAATGTCTTCCTCAAGATGGCAAGTACATTTTTGGTGCTTTATAAAAGACAAGTTTGTGGTTTACTGTTTGTTTTTACCTTGGACATGTTAGAAGAAAATATTTCGTCTTCAAGTAATTTGTAAAATTTGTTACGCTATAGTTTTTATGCTTGTAAAGGGTGGGAAGTGACGAAGATTATCTAATCTACTATTATTTAGTTTGTTTTAATACTAATGTTGTCGTTCACATTTAATGATTTTTACGTGTCAACATGGCATACAACTGTGTAATTAATACGCTCCGTATGTGGCGCTGCTGTGTTTTACCGTTCAATGATTTTAAGTATTTGACTGTTTTTGTAAAAGTTTTTAAAGTATTAATTTTATTGCTGACTTCTACAGTTATCGCATTAAATGTTGAATTATTGATGCTTGGAGAGCATTTTAATGAATAAAGAACGTTTCCTATATCCTGATAGGACCCCTCCTTCCCGAGGTTTCCACGCGGCAGTTATCTGTGTGCTGTGTGTAACTGTTTGTTGCACGTTTTTGACAGGGTTTTCACATAATCGGAAATACGATTTTTGATTGTGTTACGTAAGTCTTGAAATGACATGTTCTGTATTTTTGGCATATGCTTAAAAACATTTGGTAATACCTGCATTATATGTGAGTATAAATTTGGTTTTCTGCCCTGTCGGATGAATTGAAAATGGACTCGGCCCGCAACTGCTCATCGAGTGATTAAAAAAAAAAAACTAAAATTTTCAACTGGTTTTCGTTGTACTGTGAAAAGAAATTAAAGACTCAGAAAAAGTGAACTGATATCGATATAGCTTCGTACACATACACTCCATCGGTTGTTATGTAAATGATTAGATTTGCAATTTTCTGTGACAGATAGAAGTGCATTACCGTTATTCCTGTTTAGCGATGTTACCAGGCCTGGTAACGTCTATAAGTCTAGTGAACAGCGTCGTACATTGAGTGATTAATGCTGATGACATGGGGTTAGTGTCTACTCATACGAGACAGCGTTATCAGCACCTGATAGTTTGAAAGGGGCCTTGTTCTGGGTCTCCATTTGGCAAGCTGCTCGAATCGTGCAATATATAGATTTCTGGGGCATTCGCATATGACAGTGGCCCGAAGGCGAACTGCATGCGAACATGAGAGTAGGCATACCAGTCGCCAAGGTTCCGGTCGACAGTGTCTGACCACCACAGGGGATGATCGCCGTAATATGCAACAAGCGCAATATAACGGCTTCACACCTGCGACAGCCATCCGAAAACAAGTAATAGACAGCCTGCAACACTCTGTATCTTCCAGAATGAGATTTTCACTCTGCAGCGGAGTGTGCGCTGATATGAAACTTCCTGGCAGATAAAACTATGTGCCGGACCGAGACTCGAACTCGGGACCTTTGCCTTCCGCGGGAAAGTGCTCTACCATCTGAGCTACCCAAGCACGACTCACGTTCCGTCCTCACAGCTTTACTTCTGCCAGTACCTCGTCACCTACCTTCCAAACTTTACAGAAGCTCTCCTGCGAACCTTGCAGAACTAGCACTCCTGAAAGAAAGGATATTGCGGAGGCGAGGTACTGACAGAAGTAAAGCTGTGAGCACGGGGCGTGAGTCGTGCTTGGGTAGCTCAGATGGTAGAGCACTTGCCCGCGAAAGGCAAAGCTCCCGAGTTCAATTCTCGGTCCGGCACACAGTTTTACTCTGCCAGGAAGTTTCAAGTTTCATTCTGTATCTTCTTGCACCATTTTTCGGAGACTAGCGGCAGCCGGACTAGACATTTACCGTACAGTGAGTAGGCTGCCGTTAATACCACAACATTGGAGTGGTGCGTAATCGGGAAGCATGGACTGCCGATGGCGTCGCATTTCGTTCAGCGCTGAATCACGGTTCTGCACTACCCTGGATGACTGTGGTCAGCGAGTATGGTGAGAGGTCGCTTTCTTCCCATGTTCTGGGGAGACACAGATGTGTTACTCCTGGTTTCGTGGTGTGGAGAACAATAGGGTACGTCTTCGAGTCACGGCTGACAGAAAATGAGGGTACCCTGACGGCAATACGGTGTCACGTGCATCTTCTGCCCTCGAATGCATTGTTTCCTGCGACGGAACTGTTGTGCCATGTTTCAATTGAGCGCAGTGCTCATCCATACAAGGCACATATCTCTATGAATTATCTGCATGATGTTGAGGTACTCCTGTGGCCATCAAGATCCGCAGATCTGTCCGCAGTAACACGTATGTGGGATCAGCTCCGACATCAACTCTGGCCCAGATCCAGTATCCAAGATATCAAGAACCAGTTACAGCAGTCGTAGGCCAGCTTGCCACAGGTGAGCACACAACGGCTTTACGACACCCTTTCGAATTGGATCAGCGCTTGCCTCCATCCCATTGGCAGGGGAGGGGAAAGCGATGGCAACATCATACTGATAAGTAGCCTTGCTAAGTTCTTTGTAAATTTGACTCGATGTTGTAAACACTGATATAATGTCACATACCATCTCAATTCCTGTGGTTTCATTTCGATTGCTCTATATCTTCTGGGTTCTTCACTTCTCTTGTCAGTCAGTGTACCTTCGACAGCGACTGAAAGAAAATGACTTTGCACAGAAGGTGATCTCCAGTGACGCAGCCACGCATCATGCGCCTGGCAAGGTGAATAGTCATGAGGGTACACGTCTGGGTTGTAGAAAGTGTTCACGAGAGTTTCAAAAGTATTCGAATATTTGTAAAGGTCACTTATCTAGAAATACTACATCAATTATGTGTTACAAACAGCAGAAGAAACTAGTGAGTTCATTTAGCAGCATGATGGTGTTTCAACTCATTCCCGTTCATATTTCTGTTGAAAATTCACAGCGCTAGTTGTACTCCTCAACATTTCGGTTAACTGCACATTCGTTTCGTCTGATTGTGATTCTTTTAGCTTATGCATGTGTATCAAACATTGCATTTCCGTATATCCACTGCGTATCACGGAGAGGTTGCCTGTTGAAATTCCGAGACTTTGTATATTCTAAGAAAAGTCAGGCAACATATTCCTTCTTCCCGCATACGCCTTGCGAAATGACCTCGGCGAGATAATCAGAGAAATTAAAACTCACGCGGAGATTTATCAATAGGCGTTTTTCTGAAGCTCCATTCCCGGAAAGGTGGGGGAAGTCGGGGAATGAGGAAATCATAGTGGCAGAGGGACTATCCTCTCGGTTCTAGGCGCTTCAGTCCGGAACCGCGCGACTGCTACGGTCGCAGGTTCGAATCCTGCCTCGGGCATGGATGTGTGTGATGTCCTTAGGTTAGTTAGGTTTAAGTAGTTCTAAGTTCTAGGGGACTGATGACCTCAGATGTTAAGTCTCATAGTGCTCAGAGCCATTTGAACCATTTTGACTATCCTCTGGCACACATCCTAAGGTGCTTTACGGAGTACAGATGTAGGTGTGAGACTGAAGGCGGTGTTAAGTACGCATCCTATAATACGTTGTCCACGTAGCTCTGAACCACTGTTTGTGTATTGTGATTTTGAACAGGCCACAGCAGTCCACCCACCCCACCGCCGCCCCACACCGAATCCAGGGACAGGGATATTGTGCGGTTCGGCCCCCAGGGGACAACCCCCCCCCCCCCCCCCCCCTGCTTCCGAGAATGTCTCCTACCAGAAGAGCGTAACCCCAGATGTTTGCGTGGTAGAGTAATTATGGTGTACGCGTAGGTGGAGACAGTGTTTGCGCAACAATCGCCGACGTAGTGTAACTGAAGCGAAGTAAGGGGAACCAGCCCGCATTCGCCGAGGCAGATGGAAAACCACCTTAAAGACCATCCACGGGCTGGCCGGTACATCGGACCTCGACACTAATCTGCCAGGCGGATTCGTGCCGGGGACCGGCCCGCCTTCTCGCTCGGGAAGCAGCGCGGTAGGCCGAGAGACTAGACGGGCGGGCTCCAATCGCTGTTTAGTATTAAATGTTATTATGTAAATTGGTAGTTGCATTACTTCTTAACAATTGTTGCAGTCATTTATTGGAATCCAGGTTTACATATTTCTTCAGTCGCAGTCAAGTTTTATTTTGTAGCCATGGCAGATGTGAGCGGTCATGGTTACACTACTGAAGACAATGAGACATTACGGGAGCATTCCAGGGAAGATTTAATAAGGCTCCACGGCGGAGACGGCCTGTGTGGCCGAGCGGTTCTAGGCGCTTCAGTCTGGAAGTACGCGACTGCTACGGTCGCAGGTTCGAATCCTGCCTCGGGCATGGATGTGTGTGATGTCCTTAGGTTAGTTAGGTTTAAGTAGTTCTAAGTGTAGGGGACTGATGACCTCAGACGTTAAGTCCCATAGCACTCAGAGCCATTTGCTTTTGAACTTTTGTCACCTCAGTGTGCTTCAACGAGAAGATTGAGACGTACAGAAACGTCTTTACAGCGTGGTGGGGAACATAGTGAGTTCGTAAGTATTTGTGCTAAACAAATCACAGTAAACAGCATTCGTTATTAGAGGGTACGGGGACTGCTCGCCCACCTTGTATATGTTCAAGCGATCGCAGTGTTCGCAGCGACTGCTCACTTGGCTGCCTGTAACTACGTGGCTTGCACCTGCCAGAATAGTCGCCGACGGCTGAAAGCAGCGCGCGGCTCATTACAGCAAAAGGAGGAGTGCGCACGTGGCCGGGTCGCCAGGGAGTGAACGCACTGTGCTGTGCGGTGCGGTGCGGTGCGGTGCGCGCCGTTTGAAATCTGCCAGTCACGGCTCACGCCTGGAAAACGCGCGCTCGGCCGCGCTCCGCGAATCGCGGCGGCGACCTTGGCCAGTCATCAGATTTCAAAAAGGCGGCATTGACCGACTCACCAATGGCAGCGCTCGTACGTAACCTTTGGCTGGTTTTCCACACTGCGGCCGTTGTTGCGACAGCGCGCCACGAGTAGGAACTCCGGTGACGGCGGCAAAAGCAGAGATAGCTGGGGCAGGCGCCACCGTCCAGGAACTGTGCAGAACGGTTTGGCTTTCCCAACGCCGCGTTCCAGGAAGTGTTTCGGGAAAGGGCGGAGCGTTCGGCGGGACGGAGTTCTGCGAACGCCGTTTATCGGAGGAAACGGAAGACTGTCGTCACTGTTTCGCGGGAAAATGTGCGTAGGCAGTGAATAAATAATCGTACCTGTAGGAGCAGACGGTTGCTAATAGGAATCGTCGTATGGAGTCCTGCGCGTAGTAAGCTAGGAGCGATTCTGCTACAGCGTAAACCTGAACACCACTGACAACATTTCGAACTTATCGTTAGGGACAGCTTGACCCGAAACGAGAATAACCAGTAGCATTTCGGTGTAGCGAGGGCCTACAGAATTGCTCCGGTTTGGATGAGCTCGAATACGGTACGGCGGAGACATTTTTATCTTTGGTGTTCTCTGAAAGCCGTTGCGGATATAACGAAAGCTGGAGATTTGCATGTGAAACATTGAGGGAATAATTTCTCAGCAAATGATTCGTGGAATAGTGTATTTTGTTACCGCAGTTATTTTTGTGAAAAGGAGAGAGAAATAAAACTTGGTCTATATCTTCGATACGTGAATGCTGGTGTCTGCTTCTGGAACAGTAAATGAATGCCGTATGACTAGGGTAGGGTGACCAAATTATTTTCGGTGAAAACCGGGACACATTCACCCGGGTGCCAATGGACACGCATTCCACATGTACCCAGGTTTCTTAAATTTAACTATTAATGTTTTGTTGATACATTTTGTTAACCCGATTATTATAACTAATAAGAGGATACGAAAGATTGATATAATCTAGATTATCTGTATAATTAATGACATTTAATAAACGTATACAGTAATAAAGAAATGTATTACGATTTTACAACATTTTACAGCCATTCAACTTTTAATCAATTAATATTATCATGAGCTTTAATATTACTGAGCACTTGTAGATGGAATTGGCTGTCCTTGGAGAAAAGGGTATTTTTCACTGGCTCCCGCCTTCTTGATCATGTCTTGTTCTTTGAGACACAGTGATAAAACTCGGCACAATCCTTTTTGTAGTTGTACAGGATCTGCAGGATTGCTTCAAGAGAGTCCATCTCCATTCTGTTTCTTTCATCAGTCCACTGGATATTCATGAACGAAAATATTCTTTCCACATTGGCATTATGGGCTGGGATTGCAAATAAATACCTCACAATTATTACCAACTCAGAGTAATGCTGAAGACAGTCACAGCTTTTAAAAAACCTCACCCACTTCTCATGACATTCCAATGGTGTTTTTTTTTCTCATCATTCCAGTTGTGAAGACTTTCTTCAACAAAATTTGTCACTATGCCGAACTGATCAAAGAGAATGGAATCATCGATTTCAATCTCTTTACTCTTCAAATAAGGAACTGTCTCTTCAACACTTTCCCATTTTGGCACTCTCTTCAGTAACATCCAATCAAACACCGGCGATGAGGGTAAATATGAGGCGCTCCACTTGCTGAGATATTCTACACAAGTGTCATAAAACTTGTTAACTTCTTCTCTAAAACTCCTTTCCGCTGCTTCTGATACTTCTGCTCTTTTAAGGACAGATTTAACATTAAATGAAATGAACTGCTGTTCTCTCCTCTTAGTAACAATTTCCAGAGTATTTTTCAAAACATCATTTACCTCTATTACACTTTTCGTGCTTCCCTCAATTTCCTTTATCCCATGCTGCCAAGTGCTAAGCTGACTGTGAATGAACCATAAGTAGACTTCACTTAAAGGGTTACTGAAAAACTGAACCAATATTTTGGGGGCTTTGTCTTCATTTAGGAAAAAACTCTTTTAACGGTTCAAACAGGCGGACTACTCTTTCAACTGCTGGAAACAGTGATAACCAGCGAGTTTTCGAGTGACACATTACATTCATATATTCAGTTCCAACATAATCACAGAACTCCTTAAGCCTCTCTGTTCTAACAGTATACATGTAAAAGTGTGAGTATACCTTCATGACGATAGTTTCAACATCACAGCTTAAACTGTCAGCAGATGTCTGCACGCTATTGTGTAAAACATGTGCAGGGCACCCTATGCCTTCAATGTTTTCATGCAATGTTGCCTTTAATTTGGTAAATACGTTGCATTTGCCTTGTCTTTTTAAACCACCAAAGTTTGTGTTGGTGTTGTCTCCACAAAATGCCACACATTTATTTTTCTCAAGGTCAAACATTTCGATAGTATTCATACAAAATCTCGAAATTTCGTCAGATGTTTCATTAGGTAGGGAACTCACCTTAAAAAGTTTGGTCTGAATTCCCTGATGAATATCGAAAAACTGAACAACAAACGAAAATATTTTAGTGGCCTTATGATTGCTTGCATCAGTGGATATCCCGTAGAAAGAAGACTTTTTTCTGTATTCAAGGCTTTCCTTTACACTCTGGCGAGCAATAACTCCTTTCACTAAGGCTGACGCTTTAGTTCTTGCTGAACTAAACCTTTTTGCAATGGAAGAATCATCAAACATAATGCTGTTAAGCTTATAAGTACAATTACTAGATCTATAAGTTTGGTGATGTTTTACCGTGTGGTAGGCTAGTGTAAGCTCGGCTGCTCGAACTTTCGTCTCTTCACTTGACTGATGTTTCACAAAGTAATTTTGTAGAGTTTTACTGCAGCTCGGTGCACTGTATCTGTTAATGTGTTTCTTTGACCTGATGTGATCAACTATGTCAGAACGTCCACCATGACTTATACTAATAAAACAGTTACATACGGAACGCTCTGCTTCGTAACCAAAACGACCTTTCTTAATGAAATTCCATTCCTTGGAATAACAGTCATTAAACTTGCAGGCACGTTTCGGCATTGCGTTTCACAGTACTGCAGCAATAATACCACTAATATGAGAAAAAACTATTGCAGTTTGTCTGACAAAACATCATCTACTACACTGTTCTGACAGTGAGTGTGTAAGTGGCGCGACAATCGGACTGTTTCATAGCTCTGTTACAATAATACAACTTACTACTTGTTGGCCAAAGTACCGCACAAAGTAAATTATTTCCTGAGTGTATCAATACTGATATGGTGATTACTAGTATGGGACAATGGAGGTTTTAGACAAATAAGCTAAAATATATTAATTTCTTGTGTTGTATATCCTTTAATATAGCGAAATCCCAAAAATTTGAGTGTGTTTCACGAAATGTATTTTAAAACTGAATTCCGTGACTTTTGAGCATCCCGAAACAAATTTTCGGGACACCGGAACACAGGGATGAAAACCGGGACAATCCCGGTTTTCCGGGACGTTTGGTCACCCTAGACTAGGGCCTCCCGTAGGGTAGACCGTTCGCCGGATGCAAGTCTTTCGATTTGACGCCACTTGCTCGTCGATGGGGATGAAATGATGATAATTAGGACAACACAACACTCAGTCCCTGAGCGGAGAAAATCTCCGACCCAGCCGGGAATCGAACCGGGCCCTTAGGATTAACATACTGTCGTGCTGACCACTTTTTTTTAAATCTCATTTGTTCGTTTTTGTTCGTTGCATCTGCTCGGGGCGGACGTCGTAAGACATCCGAGTTCGAGTCTCGGTCGGGCACACAGTTTTAATCTGCCAGGAAGTTTCATATCAGCGCACACTCCGCTACAGAGTGAAAATTTCATTCTGGAAACATCCGTTTAAGTTCGTTGTTGATCGATTAACTAAGTTTTTTACTACAGAGGGCAGCTAACCCTCTGACCGAACACGTTGAGCTACCGTGCCGACTGGCACCCAGCTACCGGCGTCGGTCTCTGGAACAGTGGCGTAGTGTAAAGATTAGCCTAATACTTTTTCGTGATTTGTAGCACGGTTTCTATGGCTTAGATATCTTGGTGAGTAGCGTTGTTTGCTAAAATTAAGTGTATATTTCGTGTTTTTACGATCATTGAGCGATATGTAAACGTGAGGTATGGAAATTATGGTACCTTTAACAGTCGGACAGCGTAACATCAATGACTATTTTCTATTTTGCATGAAGTTCATTATCACTCGGTGTGTGGTGTGCTCGTTGTTTTGACTGCTGAATTTGCGAAAGTGTAGTTAATGATTCGAACGCCGCTAAATATTTGTGACATGTAGAAATATAAACATCACTGTTCCTCGCTCCACTTATGTTCCTGCCTTGCTACAGCCCCACCCGCGCGGAGTCTCCGCGCGCTTGGTTTGAGGCGCCATGTCACGGATTGCGCGGCCCCTCCCGCCGGAGGTTCGAGTCCTCCCTCGGGCATGGGTGTGTGTGTTGTCCTTAGTATAAGTTATTTTAAGTAGTGTGTAAGTCTAGGAACAGATGACCTCAGCAGTTTGGTCCCTTACAAATTCACACATCTGAATATTTGAACATCCTCGGAAATCACGACGTATTACGAATAAACGGCAAAGCATTTCTGACAAACAAGATTAAAAATGTAACACTGCTGCTTCTTTCACTCGCAACACTTTAAAGCTATCCTTTTAGGAAAAAAAATGGCTCTAAACACTATGAGACTTAACATCTGAGGTCATCAGTCCCCTACACTTAGAACTACTTAAACCTAACTAACCTAAGAACATCACACACGTCCATGCCCGAGGAAGGATTCGAGCCTGTGACCGTAGCAGCAGCGCGGTTCCGGACTGAAGCGCCTAGAACCGCTCGGTCACAGCGACCAGCAGTTCTTGTAGATTCCAGGCTATCCACACGCTCGGAAATTGCGACGTATTCTGAATAAACAGTAAGATATTCGTAACAAACTGAAGTACTAACATCACTGCTGGTTGCTTCACTTGTAGGTGTTTCATGTATTGTTTTTGAAACAGACTGAAGTTACAAAATCGAAGACACCCGTTACTGAGAAAGCACGCTCTTTTATGCAAATAATATCGAATATTTCAGTACATACTTCTATTACATGAATAAGAAAGAACCAGATTCTGTTACAAAACCGGAAACAGAAAAAGAACTGTCATGTAGTAAAACACGAACCTATTTCCTCCGACATCGCAACCAGATGTCTGTAATCACGAGACCACGCCATACACATTCAGCTCTTGCCGATAGTACAGTTCATCTCAGGATTTTGTAAATGCTTTTTACCGCTGATGTGTCGTTAATTGAGATTTAATTGTAACAAATCGTACCAAGAAAAAGTTTGTCATAAATCTTCGATGCGCGATTGCTTTTAAACTGCATGTCTCCATAACACGCGAGCTATTATACAGAAGCAACAGAATAGTATGAAATCCAATATGCAGTCTCCGAGGTAGGAAGCGAGCTGCACCATGTAACCCGACCAGAATGCTGTGAAATGCTATTGATTATTCTTGTTTCGGAACGAGCTGTCTCTAGCGATAAATAAATTTCGAAAGTTGTTCAGGGATATTTTTAGAGTATTTTGGCATAATTAAGGCACCGTTTGTCTCAGGTGGCTTTTAGAAACATTTCATTTGCTTCTTACTCCCGTTTACTTTTCGATGTGTACTGCACTGAAAGTATCTGAACATCACTGAAAATGTCGACAGTCTGCGCTGAGTATCTTCTTAGTAAACAAATTTCTTTCATCTACTCACGATATTACTGTTGACATTTAGTTTTCTAAATGGTTCAAATGGCTCTCAGCACTATGGGACTTAACATCTGAGGTCATCAGTCCCCTAGAACTTAGAACTACCTATACTTAACTAACCTAAGGACATCACACACATCCATGCCCGAGGCAGGATTCGAACCTGCGACCGTAGCGGTCGCGCGGTTCCAGACTGAAGCGCCTAGAACCGCTCGGCCACACCGGCCGGCTCTAGTTTTCTCTTTGCCCTCATGCTTTCATCCAGTGCTGTTCTGTTCTGTCCTGCTTTCTTTTCAGACAGTGTTAGTTGTACGTTAACAGCGATACGCAGCTGTTCGGATAAGTTTACTGATGATGATTGCCCGTCTTCGTGTAGGGTTTCACTGAATTCAGTGGTAGAGAGCGGCATAACAACGCCTATGCTGAGCTATTCTCCCAACGGCGGCAGATACATCACATTTCTCTGGCGTCTGTACATGGTCTTCTACGACAAAGCGGACGTGCTGTAGATTTGGTAATTGTACATTACAATATTTTTCATTATTGCGAAGGTATTTTTCACTGAAATACAGGCAACTGGGATAACAAACTGAGTACATCGTAACTACATAGTACGCTGTAGCCTGTCTCCAGAGGCCACGGGTCCATGGTACCAAAAAAAAAAAAATGAAAAAAGAAGTAAAGTTCCGCGCTCTGCCCCTGCCCCACCGAGTAATCCTCTGCCAGTGGCGTCATCGAATGCAGTATGGAGGGGCGTGTGGTCACTATACCGCTCTCCAAGTCGCTGTCGGCTTTCTTCAACTTGGAACCGCTACTAATCGACTGAGAAGCTCCTCAGTTGGCCTCACGAGCCTGACTGCAAGCCGTATTAGTCCTCCCATCAAGGACAAATAACTGACAGTAGAGGGAAGCGAACCTGGGCCTCCTGCATGGCAGTCCGCTGTTCTGAGAACTTAGTTTCGCAGGCGGACCCATGATAGTAAAATACTCAGAAAATATCTCTGAACAACCACTGAAATTTTGACGTTGGTCTTCGGCTCCACCCTCTATACCAATTGAGCGGAGTGGTTGGTGTCTTGAAAAGAGTTTACGAGATGATCTTCAACAACCGTAAAACAATGGCAATGGATCGTAGTCGGATTGACGTACGCGATGCTGAGGGAATTAAATTAAGAAATCAGACACTAAAAGTCGTCAGCTATTTCGGTAGTAAAATAGCTGCCGGTAGCCGAAATAGATAGGGGATATACAATGCAGACTGGTAATGGGAATAAAAGCGTTTCTGAAAAAGAACAATATCGTTATAACATAAACTGAACTTTTTCCAAATCTTTCCTGAAAGTATTTGTCTGAAATATAGGACAGCATTGGAGAAAGGAAGGAAATGTCAAACGACTAGCGTTTGCTGTGTAATGGCAGTCGTTTGCCTAATGCCGTCCGTCAATTCGACATAGGTCAGCCAGTTCCTGCGTGATTATAAATTCGAACCTCCGGAATTAGTATACAAATCTCATGTCGAAGCTACTCAGTCATTAGGATATGTGCGCGATCCCAACAATATTAAACAATAACAAGCATTTGCTTAACAGGTGAACGTATGTATTATCCAGAATGGATCCACTGCAGTGGACTGTGCACTGATTTGAAACTTCCTGGCAGATCAACAATTGTTTTTTCCACCAGAAAATTTCAGACAGAATGTACACTTCTTCCTAGCCGCCGGCTCCCCTCTGGTTTCCTGTCCTTCTGGCACTGTTCGTCTACGATAATTTAGGCTGTTTCTATGGGTTAGCGCATGGATTTGATGACCAATTGGCACAACACAAAAAAGCAGAGCTTCTTTCGAAGTTACGACTTTGGGAGATGGCGCACTGATAAGTTTCTGGAAACATATTCGGAAGGACAGCGGTTCAAAATCCCAGTTTGCCCATCCGCATTTACGTTGAAACTTCCGTTTCGTCCGTCCACGGAGCTTCCGTGGCATTTCGCGAAGTCACATCCGCGGCCCGAATCCACGCCCTCTTGGCGATGTGTGGCGCACGAGACCCATGACGCGACGAACTGCTCCGCGGATTTAATCAGAAACGTTTTTGGAGAACCCGGGTCGATTGTCTACTGTGCCACACTACCTGGTCAGATTAAAAGTGGGTTCCTAGCCTCGCTTCGACCCGCGAGACAGGGTTACACCTTCACGACTCCAAAATCAGTAATCAAAAATCCCTTTTTCTACCTAGCTATTTCCAGGTAAGACTCCAAGATCCGACCAATGAACTAGAAAGGTTAACCACTAACTCTTCAGTAAATCACCTTCAGCTGGCCATTAGAACTTCCCACTGATAATTTAGAGACAATCGAACGGCACCACAGTTCAGTATCAACAGGGCAAACATCACTCAAAAAACAAAAAAACATCACTCTCGGATTTGCTGCTCTGGTAGAAATGAAGTTTATTAGTATCGAATAATACTAGCCAAGTCCATCCATTTTTATTTAACTACCACTACCAGCTAGCTAAAGTTTCCACGTTTCCATAGATCCCTTATCTTACAACACAAGCGCACACTTATATCTCCCCACTGATATAATACTGGCAACTTGGCACCATAAAATAAGAGAAATTTCTTCTGCAAGAACAAATTACGATGGTGCTTTAAAAGATTTTACTCCACAGACCAAGATCCAATAATAAGTTAACTTGGCATTACAATTTAAAATCATTTATATAAAAAAACTTCGAGAAAGATAACGGCACTTGGCACCATAAAATCAGAGAAGCGCAACACAAAACCAATAAATATAAAATGGTTCAAATGGCACTGAGCACTATGGGACTTAACTTCTGAGGTCATCAGTCCCCTAGAACTTAGAACTACTTAAACCTAACTAACCTAAGGACATCACACACAACCATGCCCGAGGCAGGATTCGAACCTGCGACCGTAGCGGTCGCGCGGTTCCAGACTGTAGAGCCTAGAACCGCTCGGCCACTTCGGCCGGTCGATAAATATAACAAAAAAATATTAATTTCATACAGCCAAAGGGCAAGGGCAACTCCTAACGCAATCACAGACGAGCGACCTCTCAACACTTCGGAGCCTTCCCACTAGAAACGGTCCGTGAAATAAACCGCTGAGAGCTCCCCGTCATGTCTCCCACAACTGCCCATCACTTACGCACCTTGATTATGTTCTGTAACACACGACAGATAATATCAACACAAGATAAAAATCAAAAATCAAATAATAATATAACATCCCGACAGCACATGATATCCACGGCGCCGTGAACTCGGGCGCACTTAACAAGTGCCGGAAGCCAGCACACACAAATCTTACTAAACAATTCTCGCTTCTTAAAACAAAACAATAAAAACCATGCGCACATGAATCGTCTAACCACAGTCTTAGAAGTGCCTTAACGACACCAAACGCGACTATTCCACCAAGTTAATAATAATACAGTGAGATAAAAATACAGAACATACCACTAAATGCTGTTACACAAACCAAATTGACAAGATCGTGTTGTTCAGGTCCCAGAAGACCACATATACCAAGCAGCAGGAATTCACTATGCATATACTGTCCAAAACTGGCTTTGTTTGGCAGACAATACCTGACACATCAAATGGCAAATATACCATACATGAACGCAACTCCGGGCAGGTAACAGGAACTACCTACGTGGATTCCTTCAAAAAGGAACAAACAGGCACTACCAAAGGTAACGCTGAGCAGACCGGGTGGGCAACGACCCACTCAGCGGGATAACCAAAAGATACTCCAGTTGAGCAAATAAATTGGTTGGCTGGTTCAAATGGCTCTGAGCACTATGGGACTCAACTGCTGTGGTCATCAGTCCCCTAGAACTTAGAACTACTTAAACCCAACTAACCTAAGGACATCACACACATCCATGCCCGAGGCAGGATTCGAACCTGCGACCGTAGCAGTCGTACGGTTCCGGACTGCGCGCCTAGAACCGCGAGACCACCGCGGCCGGCAATAAATTGGTACCAACAAATATCGTAACGTAGCACGCACACACAGCCAGAACTTCCAAGAACCCCGTCCTATATCAGAATGAAGTTCAGAAACCGCTGCTGGAGCTTCCAGCGGAAAATCTGAAGATCCAACCGAGCCTACACCCTAACCTGGCAGACGACTCCAAAATTCAGCAACTAGTTGTCTCCGGGTCAGAGTTTCACAGGACCCCACCGGACCTCCACATCAGACAGGCAGGCAGAACAAGTACGCCGACTCCAATTAATCACCACCGCATGGCCAGCACAGCGGCGAGTCGCCTCCGCCCCAGACCACTCTGCTCATATTGCGAGGCACGACAACCTTAGCGCCAGTCACCAGCAGGTCAGGCAGAGCGAACTTCACGTTCCGTGCAATACCCGGAAAACCGACTACCCTCTCGCTTTCCGCCGGCCACCGCAAACACGCGCCAGCGACGTAATAGCAGATCACCACCGGAGCGGCACCCGCACCAGGACAGCGATTATAGCGTGCGCTCTAAACAAGATCACAGGATAGCGGCGCGCGCCGTATCACCCACCACTTACAAAGCTCAACTAGAAAACGCCCAGACAGGAATCGCTGCTTGCGCTCTAGAACGCACTGACTATATATATTCACAGTCTCCCATATTTCACTTATCCCCTCGTTGATCACAATGGATCGCGAAACCCGGACTTTCAAAATACACTCCGGAAGTACCAGCTCCGCCCCTGGGGGCACACGCCCTCTCCTCCCGTCGCCGGCCGCAGGCAGACTACCGCGATTTCGTAAGCTCCCCACCACTTCGCGAAACTGTTTAAAATATAAGCCTCTCAGTCTATCAGAAGACCAGAGCAGAAGGCACGCGTTGTAGCTGGCCATTCCCCTGCTCCTGCTTTCAGCTCTCCTGTGAGATGATGACCGCTGGCAGGACATTAAGAATCCCTCCTGCAACCGCCGCCATGGGGAAATTTCTTGTCAGCTCCGCCATGTAGGCTCCAGCAGTCACCAGACAGCAGGATTAGGGAAACCCCGACCCATCATCTTTAGGCGAACAAAACCGTCCTTCTCCATCTGAGTGGTAACTGGCTGACGACGCTACAGAATGAAAAGGGGTTAACACACACGGGTGCCCAGGGAATCATATGTCCCTAAGTCCTTAAGTCGCTTGAAGTGAATCCCCGGATGATTCTTTCCAGCGGGTGCGGTCCATTTGCTTCCCCTTTACGAGCTTGTGCTCCGTCTTTAATGATCTAGTACTTGACAGGACTGGAAAATCTTAACCTTTCTTCTTTTGTTCCATCCTTTGAAGTTACCACTTCCTCCTTGGGGAGGGTATAAGGGTCTAAACTTGCTAGTATGTAATCTGATAGTTCTGATTACGAAACCTAACTCTGCTCCATCAGTATCTTTTTCCGGGTATTCCTTTCTCGACTAAACTTCATTAAAGATTCTAACATACTGCGATCCGTTTCGTAGAACGCCAACCTTATAAATACTCATTCTGGTTACTCTCTTACCTCTCAGACATTCGAGTGCTTTTGGCCCTCACCACTGCCCCGTCTCCTCAAATGGACCTTCGCTTACGTAATCGCAACTGTCATGGTGATACTGATTTCTTAACATAAGTGCGGAGAAAGTGGATGAGTCTGCAGTCCGGCTTGTAGAGAGGTTTCGAAGAAACCTACTGTACTGGCTGTATAAACTTCCACACTGTATAGCGCTGCCGAAAATCTTTCTCACGTCCATCTTGATGGTAGAATTGAAATTCTCTGACGTTCCAATCAGTGTCATTACTATCAGTTTCTTCACCATAAAATAACAGGTATGGGACTCGTCGAAGTGTCGCGGAATTTCAACGCTTCTACTAGACTGGTAAAGTTCATGCTCCGCCAGTTGCGTCATCGGATGCGGTATTCAGGGGGATGTGGTCAGCATACAGCTTTCCCGGTAGTTGTCGGGTTTCCTGACCTGGAAAACACTGCCAATCAGTCGGGTAGCTCCGAGGTTGGCCTCACGAGGCTGAGTGCAAGCCACACCAGTCCTCCCAGCAAGGAGAATCCTCTGGCAGTACCAGGAATCAAACACGGGTCCTCCGTGTCGCAGTCAGCCGCGCAGACCACACAGCTAGACGTCAGACTGGTAACCCGACACATTTCCATTGAGAGTACACAGGGGCTGCTTCTGAGACGGCTTCACTTTTCAATCATGTAGCATGTCTATACAGCTCAGTACTAGGCATCTGGATTGTGAGTGGAACCGAGGTGAATAAAGTGTATGTCGAGGAACGAAACCTGGTAAACGTGGCCGCTTTCATATGCAGCAGTCTGCTTTCTAAGTACTCCATGACTACACTAGCACTAGATTGAATGTCTGATTCCGACATCGTAACTAATGTAGCGACAAGAACGTAGCGTAGAAGAGGTACGGATAGTTAGAGAGGGGATGGAGTTGGGATAAATGAACTTGAGAGAGACGAAGGCCGGCCGGTGTGGCCGAGCGGTTATAGGCGCTGTAGCGGTCGCAGGTTCGAATCCTGCCTCGGGCATGGATGTGTGAGATGTCCTTAGGTTATTTAGGTTTAAGTAGTTCTAAGTTCTAGGGCACTGACGACCTCAGATGTTAAGTCCCATAGTGCTCAGAGCCACTTGAACCATTTTTGAGAGACGAAGATACACTTCATTAGTATATTTCAGAATAATGGTTTAGAATATGTTTATATTGTAGATATTTGTCAGTTTCTGTTGCTATCTACATTGTAATGTTGATGCATTACGTGGTTCTGAAAGCGGTGCTGATATTCAAGACAATAAAAGCGGGTTAAAAGGTGTGAGCTATCTGGGAAAGTTAACCTTGCATTACTGAGCAACTGTTTCACCAGGTGTCCAGTCTAGCTTCCCAACCAGACTAACATTAATTATAATCTTTTAATAGTCATCTTATGGCAACCGGTGATTATATATATATATATTTATATATATATATATATATATATATATATATAAGATAATTTAAATAAAAAGAAATAAATCAGTTTATATTTGGACATTTATTTTAACACTGGTCATTGTTCCGTTGAAATTTCAGCATATTAAACTTGATTCATAACTAAACTGGTGCCTTATTTAGGACTGTAAAAATGTGAGTTTGTAATTTTACGGAACACATCAAATATGGAGCCAAGATTGGGAGACTGCATACAACACTGCATTCATAAAATAACACACGAAGAACGTTGAAACATATGCAAGAGGAAATTAGCCACAACCAACCGATTCAATTTTCACCCAAAGAAGTTGCGGTCGTAGCGCAATCCTGTCCATCATGAAATTACCACACATTGGTATACTAAATTCATACTAACTCTCTGTGAAATCTTCCCGAAAAGAATAGCTGAGGGCTACTTTGATGATTACACCAAATGCTTCACGTGGTCAACGTGGTTTACACAAAGAGTGTAACTCCACAATAATTTTGATAATTAAGATAAATTACATCGAAACGCAATTTACAAAAGAAAAACCTCGAACTGGTTACTATCTTCTTACTATTAACCTGATGGGTCAAAAAATTGTATAAGCACGTGGTACTGGTCTCACAAAGTACACCCCCCGTGGGTTGAACGCTAAGAAAGTTGCTACATTGAAAAATATTGTCAAGGCGAGACGTTATAATCTCACGCACATTTAAGATTGATGATCTTAGTTAGAGTTACTGATCAACACGTGGTTCCACTTTCCTCACAAAATAGTGACAAAGCAACTACTGGAAGATACTCTGAACTTCACACTCGAATCACACTGCGTTGCAATTTAAGATAACATTAGATATTTTAGATCTAAACCTGAAATAAAGGTGATTAAATTTTCAGTTAGGTTGACCTTAAGAAATCCATTGTCCTACAGACTTAGCAGAAACGCACTCAGCCGGAGATCTTACCACTTCAGACGCTCGCCGCGGACAGACCGGCGTGGGCCCCTACCGAGGGTGCTTCACAGATATAAGCGGAAGTGACCAGAGAGGCAGCTTCCTATACCAACATGACAAGGGACGGACATGACCATACTGAGAATAGAAACCTCTTTGCTTTTAGAAAGCATAGCTACCTGTTCCGACGTTGGCCCCACCGTTCTATAGCAGACAGGCTTGTCTGCTACCATCAAGCATGCAACTAGAAATACATTTGCTCATTCATCCTCTCACACAGAAGGGAAGGGGGATGACAGTATCTTATCATATACAGTATATAAAAGAAAGCGGATGTAGGTTCCGTATGAGACTGTGTGACATGAATTACATATAAACTGTGTTTTAAAGCGTAGTAGTGTGACAGATCGTTCTTGTTTATGTGTAAAAGTAACACGTTCCACTGCTCAGTCTCCTCCCAGATAGAGTCAGAAACATCACAGTAAATTTAGAAGAGGAATTTATGCCGTAAATGACAACAGATTTAAGAAATTAACATGAAAGGAATCCAACAGAGACCTTTCAAATTCTATACTCTGTAAACCACTACGAATGTAAAGCAAAGGGTTTTTACCATTGTACACTTGTAATTAGTCAAATCTCTTTGCGACCAAGAGCGGTAGAGCAGTGGTTAGCACACCGGACTCACATTCGGGAGGACAGCGGTTCCCCGGGGTGGTTTCTCCGAAAGGGAACGGCTGCTTTCCTTCCCATTCATTCCCTACTACTCTGTCGCTAATAACCTTGTTGTCGGTGGTATATTAAACACCAATCTGCTCATCTTCCTCCTTTTCCCTTGCTTTTCGATCCCTGTGGGAACGATTCGTAAGGGCCGTAGTTTATTCCTCAACGCTGATTCTTGAAACTTTGTAAGATCGCTTTCAGTGCATAGCTGGCGTCTGTTTTCAAGCGTCTGCCACTTCAAGTTTTTCAGGTTTTTGAGCATCTCTGTGACGCACTCCCATGGATCAAACAGTCGAAGCAGTAAATGAGAGTATCTCGATTCAGGCAGAGAGTTTCTCATAAAAGACGATTTAGAAATAATATGAATTAATTAAAATACCAATAATAATATAGTGTTCTTAAAATGTTCAAATGTGTGTGAAATCTTATGGGACTTAACAGCTAAGGTCATCAGTCCCTAAGCTTACACACTACTTAACCTAAATTATCCTAAGGACATACACACCCATGCTTGAGGGAGGACTCGAACCTCCACCGGGACCAGCCGCACAGTGCATGACTGCAGCGCCTGAGACCGCTCTGCTAATGCCGCACATGAATAACATAGTGATCGTTCTCCAAAATTGATTATAGTCCTGCATAAATGACATTATTTGCAGTAGGATTTTGGAACATAAACTATGTTCTGACATCATTAAATACCTTGAGGAAAACGATGTGTTGAAACATAACCAGCACGGGTTCAGAAAATACTGTTCTTGTGAAATACAACTGCCTCATTATTCACACGATATAATGAACGCTTATCGGCAATGGATCTCAGGTTGATTCCATATTCCAGATTTCCAGAAGGCTTTTTACACTACTCTTCTCACGCAGTGTCAAATCAAATAGCGTGCCTAAGGAGTACCGTCTTACTGCGACTGGATTAGCCTAAAAGTGGTACTATGAACCGTCCACCAAAAATTTAATTGTGAATTGTAGAGTAGCTGTATAGATGTACACACAATGACAAGTCTTAGTCTAGATACGTAATTTCCGAATCATAAGTTGTCGTGTGACACACATAAGAATAGTATGCCATTAAATTATAATTTTGGCGATTTTATGATAATTTTTTCAAAATTTTGTAGAACATTATTCTCGCATCAAACCGGTGCAATGATTTGCATGCATGCATACCCGACCCAATGTGAGAGAGTGAGGAACATGCATTTCTATAATGATACACTGAATCATGTACAGAATTAGGCTTCCGCTTAAATTAAAAATATGTAAAATATAAACTAAACTAAGAAACATGACGTCATTATGCTGCGCAGCTCGTCTGGCGTTGTAACAACGACTCTGAGATCCGCTACGTGAAAAGACGCTGCCTGAACTACAGGTATGCAGTGTTTGACAATCAATGTAGGGGGGAGATACTCGCACAATGTATATTGAGGGCAACAGTGATTTCAGCGATTTTGCATTTTCAAATGATGTCTTAACTATTACACACTGAGATGACAAAAGTAATGGGACACCTTCTGTTGCCCGGAGTATTGCAGCAACTCGACGTGGAATGGACTCTACAAGTTGTTGGAAGTCCGCTCCCTCTGTAGCCGTCTATATTTGCGAAAATGTTGCCGGTGCTGGATTTTGTGCACGTATTGATATCACGATTACATCCCATAAATGTTCAATGGGACTCATGCCGGGTGATATGGATGGCCAAATCATTCGCCCAAACTGTCCAGTATGTTCTTCAAACTAATCACGGATGACTGGTGTTGTCATCCGTAAAAATTCCATCTTTCGTTGGGAACATGAAGTCCATAAATGGCTGCAAATACTCTCCAAGTAGCCGAACATAACCGTTTCTGGTAAACGATCCATGTGAACACAGCCCACACCACAATGGAGCCACCACCAGCTTGCTGACATGTTGGGTCCATGACTTTGTGGGGTCTCCGCCACGCTCAAACCCTACCATTAGCTCTTACCAACTGAAATCGGGGCTCAATTGGCCACGCCATGTTTTTCCAATCGCCCAGGGCTCAAGCGATATGATCACGAGCGTAGGAGAGGCACTGCAGGAGATGTGCTGATAGCAAAGGCACTCGCGACGGTCGTCTGATGCCGTAGCCCACCAACGCCACATGTCTCCGTACTGTCCTAGCGCATACGTTCATCGTACGTCCCACATTGATTTCTGCGGTAGTTTCACGCATTGTTGCTTGTCTGTTAGCACTGATTACTGAACGTAAACGCCGCTGCTCTCGGTCGTTAACTGAAGGCCATCGGCCACTCAGTTTTCCGTAATGAGAGGCAATGCCTGAAATGTGGTATTCTCTGGACACTCGTGACAGTGGGGATCGCGGAATAATGAATTTTCTAACGATTGCGTCGCATGCGTCTAGCAACAACCGCCATTCCGCGTTCAAAGTCTCTTAATTCCTGTCGTGCGCACATAAATCACGTCGGAATCTTTTCGCATGAACCACCTGAGTGCAAGTGACAGCTTCGTCACCAAACAGCACTTTTATACCTTGCGTACGCGAGACTCTCACCATCTGTATATGTGTGTATTGCTATCCCATGACTTTCGTTCCTCAGTGTATGTTTCTTTGGTCTGAAACCGGTAAGTAGAGAAACATTCTGAAACGCGGCAGCCGGCCGCGGTGGTCTAGCGGTTCTAGGCGCGCAGTCCGGAACCGCGCGACTGCTACGGTCGCAGGTTCGAATCCTGCCTCGGGCATGGATGTATGTGATGTCCTTAGGTTAGTTAGGTTTAAGTAGTTCTAAGTTCTAGGGGACTGATGACCACAGATGTTAAGTCCCATAGTGCTCAGAGCCATTTGAACCATTTGATGCGCGGCACTTACTGGAATTAAGGGAAACGAGGAAGGCAGGACCCACCGATATAACTTTCTTTTCATACAACATGTTTATTCAACAATATATAAACTGTGGTTTACAAATATTCGAAGCAAAAAAATGGTTCAGATGGCTCTGAGCACTATGGGACTCAACTGCTGTGGTCATCAGTCCCCTAGAACTTAGAACTACTTAAACCTAACTAACCTAAGGACATCACACACATCCATGCCCGAGGCAGGATTCGAACCTGCGACCGTAGCGGTCGCGCGGTTCCAGACTGTAGCGCCTAGATATTCGAAGCATTTAACCACAAAATTTCCTTTAACAAAGTGAACAAATTTGCAAAACTCGTTTGACCTTAAACCTTAACTTGAATAAGCTTTTAATCTTTGCAAAAGAAATCTCAAGTGCTTGATTGCAAAACAGCAAACAATATGCGATGATTGCAAAACAGTCGAATCTGTAGCCCGCCCGTTATCGGGTGAAACAGCGGTTTTTACTACCGCGCTGGACACAGTCTACCTTATTAAATGCCATTCTGCAACACACGAAACCATATAAGCACCACTGATGGGAAGAGTGATTGAACTACTCAGAACAGATGACTGAACTTTTAATTTGAATGCTGTATGTCGAAAGATTCTAGGTTAACATGCGCACCTGTGCTTAAATGTTAAAAAGATTAGCAAACAATATGACAATGATAAGGCTTACTTCAAAGCAACCGACCTCTTAATTTCAATCGGCGACTGGATCCCAGCCCGACCCTTCTGACAATTTTATTTTGACTAAAGCCCTGGTAATAGTTGGCTGTTAATATTTTCAAAGTTAAACTGATTGTCAGTTATTAAGACCGCTCTTTAGGAGTGTCTTACAACATTACATTGTGAACATTACATTGTGAACATTACATTGTGAACATTTATTACAAGAGAAATCACTCAGCCGAACCACAAGATCCAGCTAAAACACACCAATAATAACCCGGTCTTAAAAAACACAGAAACGAACAGCTTAGTAAATGGTTCAAATGGCTCTGAGCACTATGGGACTTAACATCTGTGGTCATCAGTCCCCTAGAACTTAGAACTACTTAAACCTAACTAACCTAAGGACATTACACACATCCATGCCCGAGGCAGGATTCGAACCTGGTTAGTTAGGTTTAAGTAGTTCTAAGTTCTAAGGGACTGATGACTACAGATGTTAAGTCCCATAGTGCTCAGAGCCATTTGAACCATTTTCGAACCCAAACTTCGTGCTTTTTTTTTTTTCTCGAGCCACCGAACCCCGTATACACACACACACACAAAAAAGTTTTGCATCAGTTCCGAGAGTTCCGGAACCTCTACAGAAAATTGGAATAGAGATCAATATAAACATTATTTCCGCCCTTTTTATTGCTCATGAAAACCACACATTGCATGTTGTACCAACATACAGCGAGACATTCAGAGGTGGTGGTCCAGACTGCTGTACACACCGGTATCTCTAATACCCAGTAGCACATCTTTTTGCATTGATGCATGCCTGTATTCGTCGTGACATACTATCCACAAGTTCATCAAGACACTGTTGGTTCAGATTGTCCCACTCCTCAACGGCGATTCGGCGTAGATCCCTCAGAGTGGCTGGTGGGTCACGTCCTCCATAAACAGCCCTTTTCAATACATCCCAGGCATGTTCGATAGGGTTCATGTCTGGGGAACATGTTTGCCACTCTAGTCGAGCGATGTCGTTATCCTGAAGGAAGTCATTCACAAGATGAGCAAGATGAGGGCGCGAATTGTCGTCCATGAAGACGAATGTGTCGCCAATATGCTGCCGATATGAATGCACTATCGGTCGGAGGATGGCATTCACGTATCGTACAGCCGTTAAAGCGCCTTCCATGACCACCAGCGCCTTACGTCTGCCCTACATAATGCCAACCCGAAACATCAGGGAACCTCCACCTTGCTGCACTCGCTGGACAGTGTGTCTGAGGCGTTCAGCCTGACCTGATTGCCTCCAAACACGTCTCCGACAATTGTCTGGTTGAAGGCATAAGCGACACTCATCGGTGAAGAGAACGTGGTGCCAATCCTGAGCGGTCCATTTGGCATGTTGTTGGGCCCAACTGTACCACGCTGCGTGGCGTCGTGGTTGCAAAGATGGATTTCGCCATGGACGTCGCGAGTGAATTTGCGCATCATGCAGCCTATTGCGCACAGTTTGAGTCGTAACACAACGTCCTGTGGCTGCAAGAAAAGCGTTATTCAACATGGTGGCAATGCTGTCAGGGTTCCTCCGAGGCATAATCCGTAGGTAGCGGTCATCAACTGCAGTAGCAACCCTTGGGCGACCTGAGCGAGGGATGTCATCGACAGTTCCTGTCTCTCAGTATGTTCTCCATGTCCGAACAACTTTGCTTTGGTTCACTCCGATCGCCTGGACAGTTCCCTTGTTGAGAGCCCTTCCTGGCACAAAGTAACAATAAGAACGCGATCGAACCGCGGCATTGACCGTCTAAGCATGGTTGAACTACAGACCGCATGAGCCTTGTACCTCTTTCCTGGTGGAATGACTGGAACTGATCGGCTGTCGGAATCCCTCCGTCTAATAGACGCTGCTCATGCCTGGTTGTTTACATCTTTGGGTCGGTTTAGTGACATCTCTGAACAGTCAAAGGGACTATGCCTGTGATACAATATCCACAGTCAACGTCTATCTTCAGGAGTTCTTGGAACCAGGGCAATGCAAAACTTTTTTTGAGGTGTGTATATCGGCAAGCAAAGACCTTCTAAGGACACAACGCAATTCATAGATATTGGCAATGGGGGCACAACAGGGATAGTCGACACTACACTTGAGCCAGTGGCGCCATACAGAACAGTGTACTTACTCAATGATGCCACGACTCACATTACGCAGTGTTTTTTCTTTTGATTGTTCGTTGCTAGTCCACCTCCATAAATGGGTGGTCTATGTACGTGCTGATGGATGTCTTGCGGAGAACCGTTGTTCGATAACCGGTACTGTCAAGGTTTCCTTGGTTGGGTGGGGGGGGGGGTACTGTTGCAAGGTGCACTCAGCCTCGCGATGCCAGCTGAGGATGAAGCTGCCACATGCCCTCCACACTGCATCCGCGTGACGCCACTGGAGAGAGGATGACACGGCGGCCGATATACGTCCATTAGGCCTTCAAGGCCTGGGTGAGAAGCTCGTTATGCATTGCTAATGCAACGTCAAACCTTTCTCAGGATATCAGGAGAAGGGGTAAGTCTTCACCTCTCAATAAAAGAATCAACTCGGAAGTTAAAAAAGTAAGTATATGGCAGATTATGGATTTACGAATCAGCGTATAGGTACGAGGGGCTTTCAGTAAGTAAGGCAACGCATTTTTTAAATAACGTTGCTTTTATTCAGGATTCCAATACACCATATTATTCCACACTCTTCTGGCTACTTTTCAACACAATCTTTGTTCAATGCTATGGCTTTACGCCACCTTACTGAGAAGGCCTGTGTACGCGCGTGGTACCAGTCTAATGGTCGGCATCGGAGCCAAAGTCTTGCTGCCTCCCACGGAGTGCACCCTTCATGAGGTTAAACACATAGCAATCGAAAAGTGCGAGATCCGGACTCTAGTATGGATGAGGAAGAAGATTTCAATGAAGTTTCGTGAGCTCCTCTCCGGTCCGCATACTTGTGTGAAGCCTTTCGTTGTCACGGAGATGGAGAAATTCGTTTGCATTTTTGTGCCGACGAACACTCTGTAATCGTTTCTTCAGTTTCCTGAGCGTAGCACAATACACTTAAAGAGTTGATCGTTGCGGCATGAGGGAGGTCATCAAACAGAATAACAGCTTCAGAAAATGGTTCAAATGGCTCTGAGCACTATGGGACTCAACTGCTGAGGTCATTAGTCCCCTAGAACGTAGAACTAGTTAAACCTAACTAACCTAAGGACTTCACAAACATCCATGCCCGAGGCAGGATTGGAACCTGCGACCGTAGCGGTCTTGCGGTTCCAGACTGCAGCGCCTTTAACCGCACGGCCACTTCGGCCGGCTAACAGCTTCAGAGTCCAGAAGAACGTCGCCATGATTGCCGTCTGAGGATGCAGTAGAGGATGTGTGGCGCCACTCCGTGGATCGCCGTTTTATTTCCTGTTCGAAGTGATGAACCCATTTTTCATCACCTGTGGCAGTGTTCGGCAAAAAACAAAACAAAAAAAAAAAAAAATCACCATCAGCCTGGTAAAACGCAAGCAACTCCGCACAGATCGTTCTTCGTTGATCCTTATGGTCTTCTGTCAGGAGGCGAGCTGAGCACACACCGTTGAGTACTCCAACTGGTGCACAAGTGTGTCAGCACTACCAGTTGTGCAGCGAGGTGCTTGATTGTGACCCGTCAATCACGTCGAATGAGACTGTCCGCACATTCCAACAGTGCAGGAGTCGCAGCAGTGTGCGTCCGGTAGACACACGGGAGATAGGACAGGTTGGCGCTACCTTGTGACGTTGATGACAGACGCGTCGCTCAACGGCTCATCGTGCTTTTGTTCTCTGTCATACCTCCGCAGAAGTTCTGTGCCTATGAATATTTCAGTGTTCTGGTTTTCCGCCAAAAGAAGCTCAGCTGCACCTCTCTGCTTGGAATGCACCACATAAAACAAATAGTGGGAAAAGCAGGCGCCAGGTTGAGATTCATAGGAAGAATTCTAAGAAAATGTGACTCATCGACGAAAGAAGTAGCTTACAAAACGCTTGTTCGTCCGATTCTTGAGTATTGCTCATCAGTATGGGACCCTTACCAGGTTGGATTAATAGAAGAGATAGACATGATCCAGCGAAAAGCAGCGCGATTCGTCATGGGGACATTTAGTCAGCGCGAGAGCGTTACGGAGATGCTGAACAAGCTCCAGTGGCGGACACTTCAAGAAAGGCGTTACGCAATACGGAGAGGTTTATTATCGAAATTACGAGAGAGCACATTCCGGGAAGAGATGGGCAACATATTACTACCGCCCACATATATCTCGCGTAATGATCACAACGAAAAGATCCGAGAAATTAGAGCAAATACGGAGACTTACAAGCAGTCGTTCTTCCCACGCACAATTCGTGAATGGAACAGGGAAGGGGGGATCAGATAGTGGTACAATAAGTACCCTCCGCCACACACCGTAAGGTGGCTCGCGGAGTATAGATGTAGATGTAGATGTAGATGTAGATTACAGACGCCACATTCTAGGCTACGTGTAGCGCCACCACCTACCGGAACTTGACAAAACTATAGCGCGTAAAGAGGGAATATTCCACGACGTCGCACAATAAATTCTCCTTTTTTTCAGCGGAAAATATCCGAGAAGAAAAATTTGTTGCATTACTTGCTGAACACTACTCGCATATACTTTCCAAAATTTCTTGTGTTCGAATGACCAGATGTGCCTGCTGGTGTCACATCATTTTGTTCATTACAGAGATCCGTGTAAACTGTATCTGGTGAGACAGCAGGCGGTATTCCGTGCCCGTTTAGACAAATGCAGGGCTGATTCCCAATCCTCTCGTCAGGAAATACGAAACACGAACAGTTAAAATACGATAATACAAAGAAAAAAGTATACGCGATTGAAAGGAAGATAGTGTTCACGAGTTTCCTCGTTTATGTTGAGTGACGAATGTGTCGACAGGAAGATCAGCTGGCCAAGACTAATCAAAGAAACTTGCCAAGTTGTGAAATATAGCGGAGACTGTAAGACAAACAAACGATAGGAAGTAGACAGAGAAAGCTAGTAATCTGTGTTCTTTACGTATTTCATGCTCTGCCTGTCAGGTGGATATCGCGAGACAGCGCGACATTCGCCTAAATAAAAAAGTAAACAGTGTCTACAGCTACTCTCAGGCCAGTGTACGACGCTAAAGTTCGCCAGTTCGGCTTGCGCATTACATTCTCTTCAACCCATCTCGCTGTCTCAGTACTCCACCACTTGGCGTCACTCACTCTTTAAACTTCTGTTTAAGACGCTCGATCCAAGCCTGTGAAATTTCATAAGCACGACAGGACTCTACAAACGGTCGGCGGGGCTTAAAATATCGGCCTCGCCTCCATTCACGTCAGGCTGCAATTGGCGCCGAGTCTGCGAAGCCAACTGCGCCCGTGACGTTGTAAAGTGGGCGCGCACGCCAGCCTGCCCGGCTCCACCGACACTACCCGCCTCTCCTAATGGCCGCTGCCTGCTTAATAACGGCCGCACGTTGGGTCCAGTGCGTTACGTCCGCGCCCGCCACACGGCAAAGCTGTCTCGCCTTAAGTGCGCCCCGAGCCGCGGTGTCTTATTCCCGAATAATGACGCTAATCTCACGCGTGTAACGGTACCACTCACTTACGTTGCACATTACATTTTTTTCCCTCTAGTATTTACTTATAGCTCTATTTTAATTTTCAGGTCGGAATATGAATTTCCTAACGACAAGCAGGACACAATCGACTCTGCTCCTGCAAATATCCACCCGTGCACTCTTCAATTTTGACTGTGGAGCACCCCTAGTGTATTTCCTTACTTGCATAATGAGAGAACTTTATTTAGACACATAGAAACAAAATTACGCATTTCGGCCGGTTTCCACAATCAGATTCGAGAAAGAATAAACAATTATTCCACAATATATCGTGAAATATTGTACTAAATCATGTTGTTGTTGTGGTCTTCAGTCCTGAGACTGGTTTGATGCAGCTCTCCATGCTACTCTATCCTGTGCAGGCTTCTTCATCTCCCAGTACTTACTGCAACCTACATCCTTCTGAATCTGTTTAGTGTATTCATCTCTACGATTTTTACCCTCCACGCTGCCCTCCAATGCTAAATTTGTGATCCCTTGATGCCTCAGAACATGTCCTACCAACCGGTCCCTTCTTCTTCCCAAGTTGTGCCACAAACTCCTCTTCTCGCCAATTCTATTCAATACTTCCTCAAAGTTATGTGATCTACACATATAATCTTCAGCATTCTTCTGTAGCACCACATTTCGAAAGCTTCTATTCTCTTCTTGTCCAAACTAGTTATCGTCCATGTTTCACTTCCATACATGGCTACACTCCATACAAATACTTTGAGAAACGACTTCCTGACACTTAAATCTATACGCGATGTTAACAAACTTCTCTTCTTCAGAAACGCTTTCCTAGCCATAGCCAGTCTACATTTTATTTCCTCTCTACTTCGACCATCATCAGTTATTTTGCTCCCCAAATAGTAAAACTCCTTTACTACTTTAAGTGTCTCATTTCCTAATCTAATTCCCTCAGCATCACCTGACTTAATTCGACCACATTCCATTATCCTCGTTTTGCTTTTGTTGATGTTCATCTTATATCCTCCTTTCAAGACACTGTCCATTCCGTTCAACTGCTCTTCCAAGTCCTTTGCTGTCTCTGACAGAATTACAATGCCATCGGCGAACCTCAAAGTTTTTATTTCTTCTCCATGGATTTTAATACCTACTCCGAATTTTTCTTTTGTTTCCTTTACTGCTTGCTCAATATACAGATTGAATAACATCGGGGACAGGCTACAACCCTGTCTCACTCCCTTACCAACCGCTGCTTCCCTTTCATGTCCCTCGACTCTTATAACTGCCATCTGGTTTCTGTACAAATTGTAAATAGCCTTTCGCTCTCTGTATTTTACCCCTGCCACCTTCAGAATTTGAAAAAGCGTATTCCAATCAACATTGTCAAAAGCTTTCTCTAAGTCTACAAATGCTAGAAATGTAGGTTTGCCTTACCTTAATCTATTTTCTAAGATAAGTCGTAGGTTCAGTATTGCCTCACGTGTTCCAACATTTCTACGGAATCCAAACGGATCTTCCCCGAGGTCGGCTTCTACCAGTTTTTCCATTCGTCTGTAAAGAATTCGCGTTAGTATTTTGCAGCTGTGACTTATTAAACTGATAGTTCGGTAATTATCACATCTGTCAACACCTGCTTTCTTTGGGATTGGAATTATTATATTCTTCTTGAAGTCTGAGAGTATTTCGCCTTTCTCGTACATCTTGCTCACCAGATGGTAGAGTTTTGTCAGGACTGGCTCTCCCAAGGCCGTCAGTAGTTCCAATGGAAAGTTGTCTACTCCCGGGGCATTGTTTCGACTCATGTCTTTCAGTGCTCTGTCAAACTCTTCACGCAGTATCTTATCTCCCATTTCATCTTCATCTACATCCTCTTCCATTTCCATAATGTTGTCCTCAAGTACATCGCCCTTGTATAGACCCTCTATATACTCGTTCCACCTTTCTGTTTTCCCTTCTTTGCTAAGAACTGGGTTTCCATCTGAGCTCTTGATATTCATACAGGTGGCTCTCTTTTCTCCAAAGGTCTCTTTAATTTTCCTGTAGGCAGTATCTATCTTGCCCCTAGTGAGATAAGCCTCAACATCCTTACATTTGTCCTCTAACCATCCCTGCATAGCCATTTTGCACTTCCTGTTGATCTCATTTTTGAAACGTTTGTATTCCTTTTTGCCTTTTTCATTTACTGCGTTTTTATATTTTCTCCTTTCATCAATGAAATTCAATATTTCTTCTGTTACCCAAGGATTTCTACTAGCCCTCGTCTTTTTACCTATTTGATCCTCTGCTGCCCTCACTACTTCATCCCTCAGAGATACCCGTTCTTCTTCTACTGTATTTCTTTCCCCCATTGCTGTCAATTGTTCCCTTATGCTCTCCCTGAAACTCTGTACAACCTCTGGTTTAGTCAGTTTATCCAGGTCCCATCTCATTAAATTCTCACCTTTTTGCATTTTCTTCAGTTTTAATCTATACAGGATGCTTATAATTAAAATGACGATTTTCAGGGCTGCAGTGCGGGCTGTATACATTGCAGGACGCTGAAACATCGTAGGTATGTGCACTCTCAGTGTAGTTTAACTTTGCGCCACTAGGAGAAAATATGGCGCTGTAAACAGTCTGAATGTGCTGTGGTGCAGGAAAAAAAAGGGGGGGGGACGATCAAACACATTTCAATGGTGGTTCCAGCATGTTTATTCGGATACTGTCACAAGCTACAACATGAGTTCAGTATGGTCTTCCGACACGACTACTTGGACAGAACTCTGTTTTCGAGAAACGGAAACAGCCTATTTACTGTGGAAACAGTATGCTTCAGCTAAGCAGCCAGAAAAGTTCTCAGTTCTTGGATTTGTATGTAATGTTGCCCTGTTCCTTAATCTGTATTGTCGGCCTCTGACTCTAGTGACCGCATCCCCTAATCCAGGCATGTGTAAAAATAAATGCGCGCAACGAAAAATACTGAATGCGAAACTGATGATTTGGTCCTGTCTGACTAATCCCTGAAGCAGATTTAGGATCTCTTAATGGTGATATTATTTCCTCCTTCTTGCTCTGTAGCATATAAGTTACAACATAAACATAAATGAATGATTAAGGGAACTAGTAACTACTAGATGATGTGTTGTTTCTGCCTATAAATTTACTGTGGATTGAAACCCCTTTATACATTACAAATGTTTATATATATATATATATATATATCAGTGTCCAATTGACATAAAGTGATAAAGCCATAAGGACATCTCAATGTGAGTATAGACAGAAGAAGTGCTCTCAATCACAAATGAATTTTCTAATTAATATTACTGATCAATTGTCCAAATCTGCCGCTTTTTTATGGCTACGTGATCTAATATAAATAATGCGAGATGACTGACATCATCTACGTACCAAACACTAGAAAACACTACTTTCAAAGGTGGTCTACAGTGGTGTGCAACCTCAGTGAAAATAAAACTTAGGTGTTCAAAGCTGTTTAGTTTTATAGCCCTGATAAGCTGAAGCAATTACCAATATCATCGTATGTACTGCAACCGGTGCGTTGGAACGATGGTTCTTGTACACGTCTGCGGCGATGGAAGAACTCCAGCCACAAAATTAAAATCTCATTCAAACGCTGGGACGGCAGAAGGCGGTCCTCTGACTAGTATAATCTAATACTGTCTTCTCCTCTCTGTGTTCTACAGACAAGAAACGCGAACTCGCAGCCATAAGGACATCTCAATGTCAGTATGGACAGAAGAAGTGCTCTCAGTCACTGAACACTGCGTACTTAATGACGACTCTCTACCCAGAGGCGAAGTCCAGAATCGTATAATTTTACAACAGTACAGTGCCTAACAATTCACTAACTATAAAATCTCCTGAGAGCAAACACAGCAAGTCCGTCTGTACCAACAAAAGCCGATACTGAGCGACCGTCAAACACGGATACTCAAAACAGAAGACCACTTTCTCTCCACCGCTGGCTTCCCAGCAAAGCTCGGCTCCCCTCCCTCACAACTCCAGAAGACAAATCATGTTCTCCAAACCACAGAATATTCTCCCTCTCTACAGATTCTTCCGAACGCCGACCAACTATATTTTAGTCTTTTGTTGTCCAGCGCGGAAAGTTTGCGAGGAAATACCTATACCCGTTAATTAGGAATTCATACAATGGTACGCTTCTCAGAGTAAAAATCCTCAGAAATAACCCAGTCTGGCCGGCCGAAGTGGCCGTGCGGTTAAAGGCGCTGCAGTCTGGAACCGCAAGACCGCTACGGTCGCAGGTTCGAATCCTGCCTCGGGCATGGATGTTTGTGATGTCCTTAGGTTAGTTACGTTTAACTAGTTCTAAGTTCTAGGGGACTAATGACCTCAGCAGTTGAGTCCCATAGTGCTCAGAGCCATTTAAATAACCCAGTCTGCGTGATTTCCGAGGTAAAGCTTCCTTGTTCCTCTCTGCTGTGTCCAAGATTTTCAGAGTTTCCGAAGTATTATCCGGTTACTCTTCCGGCTTCGCTCCAATGCCGGCCAGCTGCTGCTGTATTGGTATTGTGCTTCAGTGCTCAGTTGCCCCGACGGTCCGTCTTGGGCTACTTCCTGTGTTAAGCAGGACCAACACGCCTATGCGGGTCAGGGCCTGAGTTACGCCTGCCATTTCATTTCCACTGGCGTTCCAACCTCTGATAGCATAGGCAATCATTCATTACGCCGTTTTCGTAATAAATACAATCCACCACCTTTCATGCAACAGGCGTTAACAACTACTTGCAAGGTGTACGTGACAATGTCAGTCTTTTTAAATATTCATATATACGATGTAGAACGTACCAAACGATACCTAATTCCAGTTGTAAATCGCGGCAAAGTATGTAGATGAGTGCTTGTAAGGTGCGAAATTATGGCACCTTACAATACTATTACATGAATGTGGTGTGGATAACAAGCCAACTATCTTAACGCAGCAGACTTCAACAAACACAACTACTGAAATAAAATTTCTGGGCGACATCTCAGAATCTTTTGACATAAAAACTGGTGCAAGGCAAGATGGTTGGTTGTCTCCACTTTTTTTCAGTATGGTACATCAGATCGTCAAAATATGGCAAGAAGGAATATCTGGAATAAATATGAAAACAAAAGAATCATTATGCAATGTCTTGATTTCGCTAATGACCTAGGAATTATTTGCAGAAACTGCCACTGAAGCGAGACGCGCGCTAGAAAATACCATTGAAATCGCTATAAAAACCTGAGCGCCATATCTTTTATCAGTAGACACAGCATAGGGACTCCAAACATATATACCTGGGATACATCATAACGACACGTGGGAACATCATTCAGGTTCACAGGTGAAATTATCGGGAACGTTAGCAGTGACATAGTGAACAATAAAAATCATGCAGGAAACCCGTGCAAAGTCTACTTAGTCACCTTGAATATTTATAATAATAAATCACTTTCAGTCTGAGCCAAACGGCTTCACTACGATACAATCATTCTGCGCTCTACGCAGCTGATACGTCATCGTTAACCAGGAATGTCAGTGTCATAGGAAAAATGGAATGGCAGGTATCGCAAAAAATTTTCGGATTCAAGTTACGAAACGTTTTAGGAAAACTGTCTTCCTGACGGAACGATTTATTTTCTTTCAAAGAAAAGACGTATTCAATTTAATGGACATATAGATGGAAATGACGACTCACGATAAACCCAAAAATCTTTCAGTGTCGTAAACGATACCCAAAAAACCAAAGTGCAATGGCTAGTCGATATCCAGCAGACCTCAAGGAAGTCACTTTTGACTCACTGCAAGCTACACGGACGACATACATATTGGATCTCACAAGTTCACTTTCAGACAGCTAACACAAAGAAGTCTGAAACTGAAAAACGCTTGGACACATGAAAGACTCACCGGTGGTGGCACGCTGAAGGAGTTTTGGAAATATGAGAACAACAACCGTTGAGCTAACTAGTGGTTCTATGTGCTCTTTAAAGGCTCAAACGAAGTTCTCCATTGTCTGTTTCACCCCTTCATTAATTTTGCTTCTTCCTGTCCTTCCCAGGCATTTAAAGTTGTTTATCTGTTGTGCGACACCTTCCGCTCTTTAGAGACTTTTTGTGTTGTTGTAGGCTGTCCTCTTTCTAGTTACGGAGTACCTAGCAACGTCGCCTGCGAAAACTAGGTAATCAGCTTGTTTCTAGTCATCGCCGTCCCTCCATCAAAATGTTACACTTAAGAGGCATCGCTCCGAGAGAACAAAGAAAATATTTCCATTTAGGTGGCTAAGTCTTTCGGAAGATAGTGCCGTAGTACTTCTCACTGGTAAGGTCATGGCGGCCTTCGACTTCATTTCGATTTTAGTAGTTCCTGGATAACACTTCAGCCTCGAATATTATTAAGTGTAGCGCTTACATCGGGTGACGAAGGGGGGGGGGGGGGGGGGGGGAGAAAGCCTGGGGACTAGAGAATGCTCAGCACGATTTTCTTGCGCGGGACGGTGTGACGCAACTCTACAAGGTCGCTTCTGGATACGACGACAGAGGCAGTGAAAGGGTTACTAAACGCTCTGACAGCGCAGCACTTTGAAAAGATTCACTCCTGCGCCCCGTCTTAATCTAGGCGCACACCTGTCGTAGATTTCAGCTTAGTCATCAGAGATAGAGTAAAATTCGTTTGGGTAAAAAATTGAAAAGAAATTGGTTGTCCCCTCGCTTGAGGGATCATCCAGGCATTCACCTCAAATGATTTAGGGGAACCAATGAAAACTGTAAATCTAGATGGCTAGATGCGTGTTTGAACCCAGCTCCTCTCGAACACGTTTCTAGTGACGGAGGGAAACTTTATTGAGTTTTCACACTGTCAACTCAGACACAAGGAGCTAGTTACAAGGGGCTTGAAGATATTCATGAGCGTTTTTTGTTCATTGCAAGCGGTGCTTAATTGCAGAAGAAAGGCCCTAAACTCACTGTAGACTGCAACTTCTGACTGCGAGTGCTGGCCAGACGAATATATCTCCCAGAAGTCAACAGTTTGCCAATATACGGCCTTGGTTAAAATCGCTGTCTCCTCTAACTATTTAATACAGAAACACATTTCTTGCGTTGTCCGTTGGCTTGTTGATATTCCTAAGTCTAATAATTTATTGGACTCCTCTAAACTGGTCTTCTTTCCCTTATGATAAAGACATTGTTTTACAATGATGTCAAGAGCAAAAGCCATCGTCTCAGTTTTACAACGCTTTGAGTTCGATTTGTTAACAGCGACCTATAGATTTTAATTTTTGCCTATGCTACCAATTTCTGGCAGTGTTTTCCTGGCTTTGTGCTTGTGGACGTCCCTTTCTCACTTATTCTTCGTCACAAAACCAGCATCGGAAAAAACCTGTCATATGTCTTCGTGCATACAAATAATCTGTTCTGATTACAAAGTTCTGACTTACGCTTCACTCATGCTGAAAGCCTCTATGACGAACCTTTCTCGCAAGTGAAAACTTGTACTGAGATGGAAGTAAAGGTTATGTACAAAATTGGTACTTACGAAAAGTCTGCACAGGTTCGCAACTGATCTGAACACTAGAGAAGGGAAATAACTTCCAGTGTACCCAAAGCAAGCGTTCAATGAACGTTCATATTCATGATAAACATAAAAAAGACCCACCTGGCAACGTTGGTAGTTCTGCGAAACTGTTGACTGGCAACGCTGTCGGAAAACTGTTACGATTTAAACGCGAAAGACGAAGGCCTTCTGGTAGGAGCCCCACTAAAATGTTGACTCCCCGCATATTGTGGCGCAGTCTTAAGCTAACTGTTTTACATGGACAATTGAAAATGGCTATCAGCCGATATTGATTTAGCCATTAAAGGCTTTACGTTAGTATTTGATTCCAATAAAGTTTTATCTAATTATGTAATCTGCTCGCCGGCCGCGGTGGCCGTGCGGTTCTAAGCGCTCCAGTCCGGAGCCGCACTGCTGCTACGGTCGCAGGTTCGAATCCTGCCTCGGGCATGGGTGTGTGTGATGACCTTAGGTTAGTTAGGTTTAAGTAGTTCTAAGTTCTAGGGGACTGATGACCACAGCAGTTGAGTCCCATAGTGCTCAGAGCCAATTTGTAATCTGCTCGCAGCTGCTGTTCGCCAGTAACATGACAAAGATGAACACCTTAAATCTTTTTTCATTGCAGGAGTATGATAACTAATAGCCCGCCTGGTTGTCCGTGCGGTCTAACGCACGGCTTTCCGGGCGGGAAGAAGCGCCGGTCCCCGGCATGAATCCCCCGGCGGATTTGTGTCGAGGTCCGGTGAGCCGGCCAGTCTGTGGATGGTTTTTAGGCGGTTTTCCATCTGCCTCGGCGAATGCTGGCTGGTTCCCCTCATTCCGCCTCAGCTACACTATGTCGGCGATTGCTGCGCAAACAAGTTCTCCACGTACGCGTACACCACCATTACTCTACCACGCAAACATAGGGGTTATACTCGTCTGGTGTGAGACGTTCGCTGGGGGAGGGGGGGCGGGTGCGGGGGGGGGGGTGTCGACCGGGGGCCGAACCGCACAATAACCCTGGGTTTGGTGTGGGGCGGCGGAGGGGTGAAGTGGACTGCGGCAATCGTCGTGGGGTTGCGGACAACTGCGGCTGCGGCGGGAACGGAGCCTCTCCGTCGTATCTAGGCCCCCGGTTAACATAACGTGACATAACATGATAGCCTACAAGCGCTTCTTTTGAAATGGAATTTAAAATGTATTAAGTTCGTAAGGGAGGAAAGAAAGTAACCCACCACAAAGGAATTATCCGAATGAGGCTGAAATCGGTAGATGTGACGCAGACGTACAGACAAACAAACGATTGCAAATTCAGAAAAATTGGATGACTTATTCAAGAGAAAGACCTTCACAAATTGAGAAAGGCAATAACGCGTTGGTCCACCTCTGGACGTTACGGAAGCAGTTATTCGGCTTGAAAATGATCGACAGAGTTGTTGGGTGTCTTCCTGTGAGACATCGTGCCAAAGTCTGTTCAATTGGCGGGGCCTGTGATATTACTGGCTGGAGTAGAATTATCTTCACTGATGAGTCCCGCTTCGAACTGAGCTAGACGTATCTGGAGACACATAGGACAAAGGTGGGACACCAACATGACTGTCGTACGCCATGCGGCCTGGCAACTAGGACTGATGATCAAGTGTGCTATTTGTTTTCATAACAGGATCCCTTTGGTAGCCATCCGCTGCACCCTTACAGCACAGCCATACGTCGACGATATTCTACACCCCGTTTTATTGCCCCTCATGGGAAGCCATTCTGGGATTACATTTCAGCAAGGTAATGTGCATCCGCATGCGGAGAGAGTTTCTGTTTGTCTTCGTGCTTGCCAAACCCAAGCTTGGCCAGCAAGGTCGCCGGATCTCTCCCCAATTCAGAACGTTTGGAGCATTTTGAGCAGAGTCGTCCAGCTATCTTGGGATTATGACGATATAACACGCCTATTGGACGGAATCTGACACGATATTCCTGAGGGGGACATCCAACAACTCTATCGATCAGCCGGCCGCGGTGGTCTCGCGGTTCTAGGAGCACAGTCCGGAACCGCGCGACTGCTACGGTCGCAGGTTCGAATCCTGCCTCGGGCATGAATGTGTGTGATGTCCTTAGGTTAGTTAGGTTTAAGTAGTTCTAAGTTCTAGGGGACTGGTGACCACAGCTGTTAAGTCCCATAGTGCTCAGAGCCTCTATCGATCAATGCCAAGCCAAACAGCTGCTTGTTTAAAGGCCAGAGGTGGACCAACGCGTTACTGATTTTTCAATTTGTGAAGCTTTTTCTTTAAATAAATCATCCAATTTTTCTGAAATTGTAATCATTTGTTTTTCTGTACATGTACAACAAATCTACCAATTTCCGTCCCATTCGAATAATTCCTTCGCGATGCGTAGTTTCTTTCTATCTTTGATCGTATTTTGCAACGGTGACGCGCTTTATACTGCGAAGTGAAAGATTCATAGGTGAACATTTGCAGACTGTATTTAAATCATTTCTTTGGGATAAAGTTTGTTCCTGGGGCCCTAGTTCAGCAAGATATGGAGGAAAACTTGCAAGCCGGGAAGTAGCAGAGAGGTGCCAGAAGAACTGAAGCTGTGAGGGCGAGTGGTGAGTGTTGCCCGTATAGCTCAGCCGGTAAGAGCATTACCAGCGAGTCCGTGGCTCCATACGCCACGCAGCTTTTAATCTCCCAGGAAATTTAATTTATGCTCTACTTTGAACAGCTAACATAGGACATTCAGGTAATTCACAATATCTTTAGTTTATAAGGTAATATAATGGCTGTTAGAGCGAGTGGCAGCCAGTCTGTCCAGCTACTGGAGTTTCGTAACTTACTGTTATTCTAATACGTCGTGAAGAATGTCACGAAGTATCATCATGTTCCTTTCGCGAAGAATGTGTAACTCGCCACTCAGTCACAAATCGAAGGGCCAATTATAATACTTGATGCAGTACATCAGTAAAAAAATGGTTCAAATGGCTCTGAGCACTATGGGACTTAACAGCTATGGTCATCAGTCCCCTAGAACTTAGAATTACTTAAACGTAACTAACCTAAGCCATCACGAGGCAGAGAAAATCCCTGACCCCGCCGGGAATCGAACCCGGGAACCCGGGCGTGGGAAGCGAGAACGCTACCGCACGACCACGAGATGCGGGCACATCAGTAAAATGTCGCTCTAATTTGCTAGTGAATCTTCCAGATTGTATGGTTGTGGTCCATGAAACTTCTTCGTTCCTGACGTTTCGCCCAGAGCTGTGCTGGACATGCTGATAGATTTCCCGGGTTCGGCACCTGCTCCTGGTTGAGTCGGCAAGACCAAACGGTACCACGAGCACCTCTCAGACAGTCCAGCGCAGCTCTGGACGAATCGTCAGGAACGAAAAAGTTTAACGGACCACAACCATACAACCAGGAGAGATGCACCAGTAGCTAAGGTCGTGAAATTCTTCAATGAGTACTTCTGAAGGTGGAGTATTTGAACTAAGTTTATGTTAATTCCTTGCCTAATAAAGGTACTTATCATCTGTTTTGAGCAATGAAGGATGATTAACTATCGTTTAACTTGCTGGTGAAATTATGGTCATGAAATATGGAAATCAAGAAAATAGTTGGCATGAATATAAATAGCCTTAGATATGCAGATGATACTATACTGGTGCTAGACAGTGAACAAGAGTTAACGTTCTTCTCACTGAAGGCGAAAGAAGAAAGTGCAAAGGCTAATGTGATGCTGAATCTCAAGGAAAAGAAAATTATGACAACTGCGCCCATCACTTCATGGCACTTAGGGGGGGAAAGAATGGAGGCAGTTTCTATATTCAATTATCCAGGCTCCAGATTTCTTCTGATGGTGACTGCAGCTATCAGATAAACAGGCGCTTCTTAATTCGTAGAAAGGTAATGACCAGCATCGACAGTGATTTAAGATCCGTGTAGTAAGGACTTCGGTCTTTACAGTTATGATTTAGGGACGTGAAACCTGGACCATAAGAAAGACTTAACAGCCTAGAAATGACACCTTTCAATTGGGATGATGGACAGAACGCGTTACAGTTCCATGGCCGGCAAAAGAATGAATAGGTAAGTACTATATCAGATTTATGGGGCGATCAACAAGTTTCCGTTTGAGGGCGTTGCTGCAGCGTATATTTAACATAGCGCGACTCCGATGCGTGCATTTAAGCACCGACATGTAGAAAAGGGATTAGTATGGCATTTGTGTGTTCCAGAAGTGCGTGCAGTAAATGTGGAAACGTGAACTACACCTTTCATTCCCAACTCATGTGAGCAGGACGGGCTGTTGTAGAACTTCGCGCTTTCCAGGGAAATATTCCAATAGGTTGGAATGGGGCACAAGGAATCGTATTTGAAGAACAGTCTCTCTTGTGGACAATACCGTACTTGACAAAAACCATGTGAATGGTTGCGCTAGAATTTGACGTTGGTATTACCCTTTACGTCTGCAGCGTATGGCAGCGTAATGGCATTCTGAAAGAAGAGGAGTCAGCTGTCCATCCAGATTTAGGTTTTCCAACGTTTTCCCAAACCGCATAAGACAAATGGAGAGGTGGTTCCTCTGAGAAGGAGACGGCCTGTTTCGTCCACCCGCCCTTCCCCAATTGAGCCTGTGCTCCTTATTGATACCGCTGTCGACGGGGCGTGAAATCCAGATCTTCCTTCCTCCCTCCATTCCTCCCCTCCTCCTCAAATTAGCCCGGTTTCTGTACTGCAGTGGTTTGTAGTTTGTATAAGATGAAGGTACGTGTGTTGGTGCGTGCGTGCGTGCGTGCGTGTGTGTGTGTGTGTGTGTGTGTGTGTGTGTGTGTGTGTGTGTGTGTGTATGTGTATGTGTGTGAGAGAGAGAGAGGGTAGGCGGACAGGTGAGTAGGTGGGAGTGTGGGTGTTAAGCTTTCAGGTGGAGATGCACAACACACTCTCCCGCCTGTCCAGTCCTTTCATTCTCCCCGGACAGCTCGTCGTTCCACGGACGGTCATTAACATTTGAGAACGAGCAGAGTGTCCACAACGGCGCTTTCGCGGGTCGCACTCACGCGTCCATTGAGCGCGCTGTAAGGTCGGCCGCATTCCGGCGAGTTCTCCAGGTCCTTTCCTCCGTCCTTTCCCTTCCGACAGCAAGGACTCCAGGGCCCGCGTATCGGCACCAGCCTTGAACCGCGCCGCTATTATTTTTAGCGCTGTTCACACAGGCTTTCGAAATATTTTGTTCTTGCCGCCAGAGTAACCTCGTCCCACTTGGGCCGGATAAACGGGCTGCGCCGTTGGACGCAACTCCACTTCGGTATTTCGTAAGAAACTAGACGCTGCGGCACATCTGTGCTCCAGCACTCGCTTTGTCCTCTGCCAGGCTGCATGTGTAACAGTAACGTGCCGCTACGGCAAAGAAATTTTAACTATATTTAAGCGGCATGTTTTTACAGCTACGAATTCCTCTAACGTCTAGAATGCCTCTAGCGTCAGCGCTTTACCTTCTGCTAGAGAGACCTCTGCGCCTGATGTGGCTCAAGGCTATCGTACGCTCAAGTCACCTCCTTCTTCGTGCTGTCGCTAAACACTGCCAGTGAATTTCGGCTTGGTCTTTCATCGAGGGCAAGGCCAAAAGTTATCTAGAAATTTTCTACGATGTTGTTGTAGGCTCAAACTATATTGTTACTGAATTATAGCTTGTTGAATAAACCTGCGTACATTACCTTTTACAGCAGTGGTTCAGTGTGGATGCATTCTGATCAGACGTCGCCACTGATGCTGCGGTGTAGCGAAGAACGATGTGTACCGTGTAATAATGATACGTACTGTGTCAACTTATACGGCAACGTGGACATGGAAGACAAGTGCTGTCGACAAGGAATCTCAGATCGATTCCATATTCCTAGATTTCCGGAAGGCTTTTGACAACGTTCCTCACAAGCGAATATTAATCAAATTGCGTGCATATGGAGTATCGTCTCAGCTGTGTGACTGGATTCGTGATTTCTTCTCAAAGAGGTCACAGTTCGTAGTGACAGACGGTAAATCATCGAGTAGAACAGAAGTGATATCCGGCGTTCCGCAAGGTAATGTCATAGGCGCTCAGCTGTTCCTGATTTACATAAGTGATCTAGTCGATAATCTGAGCACCCCCCTTAGATTGTTTGCAGATGATGCTGTAATTTACCGTCTAGTAAAATCATCAGACGATCAATTCCAATTACAAAATGATGTAGAGAGAATTTCTGTATGGTGCGAAAAGTGGCAATTGGAACTAAACAAAGAAATGTGCGAGGTCATCCACATGGGTACTAAAAGAATTCCGATAAATTTAGGGTATACGATAAATCGCAAAAGTCTAAGGGCTGTCAATTCGACTAAATACCTAGCAATTACAATTACGAGCAACTTAAATTGGAAAGACCACATAGATAATATTGTGGGGAAGGCGAAAGAAAGAGTGCGCTTTGTAGGCAGAACACTTATAGAATGCGACAAACCTACTAAAGAGACAGCCTACATTAGACTTGTCCGTCCTCTGCTGGAATATTGCTGAGCGGTGTGGGATCCTTACCAGGTAGGATTGACGGAGGACATCGAAAAAGTGCAAAGAAGGGCAGCTCGTTTCGTGTTATCGCGCAATAGTGGTGAGAGTGCCACTGATATGATACACGAGTTAGGGTGGCAGTCACTGAAACAAAGGCGGTTTCCTTTGCGGCGAGATCTATTTAAGAAATTTCAATCACCAATTTTCTCTTCCGAATGTGCAAATATTTTGTTGACGCCCACCTACGTAGGGAGGTATGATCATCGTAATAAAAATAAGAGAAATCAGAGTTCGAACGGAAAGATTTAAGTGTTCCTTCTTCCCACTCGCCATTCGAGAGTGGAATGGTAGAGAAATAGTATGAAAATTGTTCTATGAACTCTCTGCCAGGCACATAAGTGTCAAATGCAGAGTAAGCATGTAGATGTAGATGTAGAAAAGGTTCGAGTAGGGGTGTGTGCCATTCGATGTAGTCCTACAACTATTCAGGAGAACTGAAACCTGCGAACACCAAAGCTACAAAAAGTGACTATAAGCCTTATTGTTCTGAAAGACGACATAGTTATTTAGAAAATAACGCATAATTGTCAGATACACCGTGCCTGCAATAAATCATGGATTCCTTATTGGCACTAGAGTCCCAAGTTCTTGCTATGTAGGGTTCGTATGTGCACAGTTTACAGCCGTGACTTCGCTCAATACTGGAAAGGGTTCATAGCGTCATGCTCTTAATGCCAAAACCACACCAGCCCCTTCCACAGAGCACTCTAAAAGATTGGCTCGTCAGACCTGTCACCATTTTTACGATCTTCAGCTATCCAGTCAGTACGCTCGTTCAACTTTACTAGTCTTTCCATTGCAGACACTGAGAAATAGGGGAGGCTGTAAATACCGTAAATGCAGACTCAGAATGAAAGCTGTAAAAACAACGTACTGAAAATAACTGTCGTTGCGCCTTGTATAAATATGAATGGGAACTGTAATGGTCCATTTTGTTCTACAGAAAGCCGACGATTATCAATAACAGTACAAGGAAAAGGAATTCTACAACGCGGATATTCTTTATACACTTATTTTGCAGATCGGTTTCAAGTCGATGTGAAGGAAAACAATCATTTGAGACTATACAAGAGAGTGAACACCTTAGATGTTCCATCGACAAACGTGAAATCTCCGCAGTGATCGTTGATGTGACAATCCTGTGCCTTAGTGTAGTTTAGCTACCTAATTAAAAAGGATTTTTTGCACAGTAAGCGAAACGACAAATCTTTGAAATCTGTCTGCGAAACAAATATAAGTATCAGCCACATTATACTTACACTGTCTGATCAAAAAGCCGTGAAGGGTAGCCGTGCGGTCTGGGACGCCTTGCCACGGTTCGCGCGGCTCCCCCCGTCAGAGGTTCGAGTCCTACCTTGGGAATGAGTGTGTGTGTTGTCCTTAGTGTAAGTTAGTTTAAGTTAGATTAAGTAGTGTGTAAGCCTAGGGACCGATGATCTCAGCAGTTCGGTCCCATAGGACTTACCACAAATTTCCACAAATCATCAAAAGTGTCGAAATACCTATTAAAGGACATTACTACGGTGTATGTCCATACTTCGACTTTATAACGCTTTAAGCTCTGCTGAGGACACATTCAGTGAGGAGTTTGAATGTCTGCGGAGGATTGGCAGCACATTCTTTATGGAAAAAGTTCAAGACAATAGTAAAATGCGTTTTAGACAGGTACGTGTCAAATAAAACTGTGAGGGACGGGAAAAATCCATCGTGGTTCAATAACAAAGTTAGGAAACTACTGCGAAAGCAAGAGAGCTTCACTCCAAGTGTAAACGCAGCCAAAACCTCTCAGACAAACAGAAGCTACACGATGTCAAAGTTAGCGTAAGGAGGGCTATGCGTGAAGCGTTCAGTGAATTCGAAAGTAAAATTCTATGTACCGACTTGACAGAAGATCCTAGGAAGTTCTGGTCTTACGTTAAATCAGTAAGTGGCTCGAAACAGCATATCCAGACACTCCGGGATGATGATGGCATTGAAACAGAGGATGACACGCGTAAAGCTGAAATACTAAACACCTTTTTCCAAAGCTGTTTCACAGGGGAAGACCGCACTGCAGTTCCTTCTCTAAATCCTCGCACAAAAGAAAAAATGGCTGACATCGAAATAAGTGTCCAAGGAATAGAAAAGCAACTGGAATCACTCAACAGAGGAAGGTCCACTGGTCCTGACGGGATACCAATTCGATTCTACACAGAGTACGCGAAAGAACTTGCCCCCCTTCTAACAGCCGTGTACCGCAAGTCTCTAGAGGAACGGAAGGTTCCAAATGATTGGAAAAGAGCACAGGTTGTCCCAGTCAACAAGAAGGGTCGTCGAGCAGATGCGCAAAACTATAGAGCCATATCTCTGACGTCGATCTGTTGTAGAATTTTAGAACATGTTTTTTGCTCGCGTATCATGTCGTTTTTGGAAACCCAGAATCTACTCTGTAGGAATCAACATGGATTCCGGGAACAGCGATCGTGTGAGACCCAACTCGCTTTATTTGTTCATGAGACCCAGAAAATATTAGATACAGGCTCCCAGGTAGATGCTATTTTCTTTGACTTCCGGAAGGCGTTGGATACAGTTCCGCACTGTCGCCTGATAAACAAAGTAAGAGCCTACGGAATATCAGACCAGCTGTGTGGCTAGATTGAAGAGTTTTTAGCAAACAGAACACAGCATGTTGTTATCAATGGGGAGACGTCTACAGACGTTAAAGTAACCTCTGGCGTGCCACAGGGGAGTGTTATGGGACCATTGCTTTTCACAATATATATAAATGACCTAGCAGATAGTGTCGGAAGTTCCATGCGGCTTTTCGCGGATGATGCTGTAGTATACAGAGAAGTTGCAGCATTAGAAAATTGTAGCGAAATGCAGGAATATCTGCAGCGGATAGGCACTTGGTGCAGGGAGTGGCAACTGACCCTTAACATAGACAAATGTAATGTATTGGGAATACATAGAAATAAGGATCCTTTATTGTATGATTATATGATAGCGGAACAAACACTGGTAGCAGTTACTTCTGTAAAATATCTGGGAGTATGCGTGCGGAACGATTTGAAGTGGAATGATCATATAAAATTAATTGTTGGTAAGGTGGGTGCGAGGTTGAGATTCATTGGGAGAGTCCTTAGAAAATGTAGTCCATCAACAAAGGAGGTGGCTTACAAAACACTCTTTCGACCTATACTTGAGTATTGCTCATCAGTGTGGGATCGGTACCAGATCGGGTTGACGGAGGAGATAGAGAAGATCCAAAGAAGAGCGGCGCGTTTCGTCACAGGGTTATTTGGTAACCGTGATAGCGTTACGGAGATGTTTAGCAAACTCAAGTGGCAGACTCTGCAAGAGAGGCGCTCTGCATCGCGGTGTAGCTTGCTCGCCAGGTTTCGAGAGGGTGCGTTTCTGGATGAGATATCGAATATATTGCTTTCCCCTACTTATACCTCCCGAGGAGATCACGAATGTAAAATTAGAGAGATTCGAGCGCGTACGGAGGCTTTCAGACAGTCGTTCTTCCCGCGAACCATACGCGACTGGAACAGAAATGGGAGGTAATGACCGTGACACGTAAAGTGCCCTCCGCCACACACCGTCGGGTAGCTTGCGGAGTATAAATGTAGATGTAGATGTAGAAACTGGAGCCAGGGGATGGGAGTGATGTTGGACGCTGGAGCCTGAAGCGAACCCCACGTTTTAACTCATCCCAAACGTGTTCCATTCGGGAGCAGACCAGTTCATTTCAGGAATGGTGTTATCACAAACCATTGACTTACTACCCGACCACGATATAACTGCACATGGCCTCCCGTCGCCATTACGGGAAACACGCGGTGGCTTTACAACAAACAGTACAGTGACGATTAAGGAAAGCACGTAGCACTATGAATGATTTCAATACAGTTCCGCATACCCAGGTGTGCCAAAACGTTATGACCACGTGCTTGATACACTATGTGATCAAAAGTATCCGGACACCTCCAAAAACATACGTTTCTCATATTAGGTGCATTGTGCTGCCTCCTACTGCCAGGTACTCCATATCAGCGACCTCAGTAGTCATTAGACATCGTGAGAGAGCAGAATGGGGTGCTCTGCGGAACTCACGGACTTCGAACGTGGTCAGGTGATTGGGTGTCATGTGTCGGGGTGTAGGCGAGATTCCCACACTCCTAAACATTCCTAGCTCCACTTTTTCCGATGTGAGAGTGAAGTGGAAACGTGAAGGGGCACGTACAGCACAAAAACGTACAGGCCGACCTCGTCTGTTGACTGACGGAGACCGCCGACAGTTGAGGGTCGTAATGTGTAATAGGCAGACATCTGTCCAGACCATCACACCGAATTCCAAACTGCATCAGAATCCACTGTAAGTACTATAACAGATAGGCGGCAGGCGAGAAAACTTGGATTTCATGGCAGAGCGGTTGCTCATAAGCCACACATCACGCCGTTAAATGCCAAAAGACTCCTCGCTTGATGTAAGGAGCGTAAACATTGGGACGACTGGATAGTGGAAAAATGTTGTGTGGAGTAACGAATCATGGTACACAATGTGGCGATCCGATGCCAAGGTGTGGGTATGGCGAATGCCCGGTGAGCGTCATCTGCCACCGTGTGTAGTACATACAGCAAAATTCGCAGGGGGTGTTTTTATGGTGTGGTCGTGTTTTTCATGGAGGGGGCTTGCACCCCTTGTTGTTTTGCGTGGAAATATCACAGCACACGCCTACATTGATGTTTTAAGCACCTCCTTGCCTCCCACTGTTGAAGAGCAATTCGGGGATGGCTATTGCATCTTTCAACACGATAGAGTACCTGTTCATAATTCACGGCCTGTTGCGGAGTAGTTACACGACAATAACATCCCTGTATTGGACTGCCGTGCACAGAGTCCTGACCTGAATCCTATAGAACACCTATGAGATGTTTTAGAACGCCGACTTCGTGCCAGGCCTCACCGACTGACATCGATACCTCTCCTCAGTGCAACACTCCGTGAAGAATGGGCTGCCATTACCCAAGAAACCTTCCAGCACCTGATTGAAAGTGAAAGTTGTAATCAAGGCTAAGGGTGGGCCAATACCATATTGAATTCCAGTATTACTGATGGAGGTAGCCACGAATTTTTATGTCATTTTCAACCAGGTGTTGGGATACTTTTGATCACGTAGTGTAGCTTGTTTGGCCGCCTTTGGATCGAAATACATCACAGATTCTGCATTATCACGGATCAGTCAGTTTTTTGGTAGGTTTGTGGCATTATTAGATGTGTACGCAAATGTCATGTTGAAAGGGTACAGTACCGCCCGACATTGAAAATAGGTACAACATACTCATTATTTTTGTCAGAACAACACATTTTTTTATAAAATAACTCAATTTCAATTAATACAGCGAAGCCAGATACCATTGTGGGAAAGAATGACAATTTATTTATTTAATTGATCAAATGTGCACTCCCTCAAAATAAATCCCTACATCCAGTTTGGTGAGATCTGTGAAATGAATGAATGTATGGTCGTCTGCTAACCGCAGATAGTGAATGTGAATATATGATCATCATTGAGAAGATCCTTTGGCCACCTTTGGTGCGACCAAAGTGATGAAATTTACCTGAGCTTCGAGCGCCTGAAATGTGGCTAACCAATACGGTAGCAAGGTGCTCCCCCACTTCGACAGAGGTGCGAGAGGACCTGAAGAACGGCCATGTTTCAGCACTCTGTCGCTGGATCTTGTGCTGTTAAGACCTGTCTTGGGTGCGCTTCGTAAAGACAAAAGAGTGGAGACATGGTATGCATGTGGAATATTTAAGAGTAGTTTGAAATAATAATTTCTCTATTTCAGGAAATTTTGTGGGGAGAATTAAATGTCAGGCAGGTAATATTAATGGGATCGTAGTAATCTTCAGAAGTGACCAACGGTCACAATGAAACCACGTGTAGCAATAAGTTGAAATACTTCCGTGTGCTTAAGTTAAGCTGAATTACTAGCGTGTGTACTATAAGTTGAAATATTTAAGAAATAGCATGTGCAGGACTTGAAATTACAGGCGAGTACTTCCACGTGGTGAGTACTGTGTGAGTCTCAATCTGTGTATGAGACAAAGGATAAAGAGAAGTACTCGTCCATGGTATCAGTTGAGGACTCGTGTGTGTGATGAATATGTTCTTAATATTACTTTGCGAGATATGTTACCGTGTGACGCTTGATTCAAACTACTCTGAGAGAGAAACAAGGTGAGTCAGTCGTCTATCCAGCAACGCCACTTGGCTTGCATTGCATAGGAAGACGTGCATATATCTCCAGAGTTCATAGTAGGAGAGTAGAATTACGAAGTGAGGCAGTGTCGTGTGAAACTGGGATAAATATTAATTGAAATGGGAAAGCTGAAAGTGATAATGTTGTGACTATTCCCTGTCATGTATTTCATGTTGCAGTGTGGTGTATGTCATGTAATTTAAGTAAGTGTGGTTTGCATGGGAGAATAGCAAGGTAGTTTCAAAAGATTAGTGGGTTATGCGAGTTCCTTTTGTACCGCTGGGTCTGGAGGAAAGATTCGTGATGATGGTTGTGAGAGTCGAAGTGTGAGATATAGAAAAAGATCCACCATCCTATCCAAAAAGTGCACTGTAGCGTTAAATAATTACGAGATCATAAGGTAGAGAATCACCAATGTAAAGCCGTGCCCACTGGGCGGAATTTCTCATGTGTTATTGTTGTAGGTTATAGAATTTGTGTGTTTAGGTTACAGAATTTATCGGAATAAGTAAGATAGTGAAAAGAAAAAGATTGGTGGACTTTTCCTTCGAATTGTATGTTGTCATGATATCCAGAATTTATAATGTGTGCGCCATTCATATTCAGTGCGGTGGCCACGCGTTGATAAAAGCCGTTAAATAAAAGAAAAAAGAAAATGTGGTATTGCTAGTGCGTAGTGAACAGTCAGAGTTCTGTAAATTACTGATAGTCAGATGTGCGTTTCCGTTGCGTATTATTCATACGGGAGGTTGATTAGTGACTTAATTGTGGGTACGAGAGTTCATGTTACTCGATAAATAAGAATGAATCCACTCGCTTGGCAGACCACTCATCTTGCAGGCCTGACTGCTTGATGCCACAGTATGAGCAAGGCACGTGGGTGCCTCTCAATGTAATTCGAGTAAATAACGGGACGCTGATTTGCGTTGAAGGTGATGGTGCCCGATGGCTACCCGGGTAGGTTACATAACATTTACATCAGGCGAATTTGGTTAACGAGACATCAACGTGAGTTCACTATAATGCTCCTCAAACAACTGGTTCTCGCTCCGAGACACGGTCAATAACATTGCTGTAAGATGACATTGTCATCAGGGAAGACATCAAGCAAGAAGGTATGCGGGTGGTTCGCAGCTGTCACCGTGCCTTCTTTTACTATCACATGTCTCTTGCAAGCTCAGGACAATGTCTCCCGTAGCGTAAATAGTACTCGCACTAGCCTGCGTCCTTGGTGCGCTGCACGTTTCGAGCCGCCGTTCAACTCTATTTGTGGAGACGACCATCGACGTAGCGTAGCTAAAATGTGATCTACCCGAAGAGCTAGCACGTTTCCATGACGGTCGAATCCTGTGCCCATTGCAATCGTAATTGACGACATCGTTGGGTCAACTTGTGGTCTGCTGTGGGGCTCAATGTTCAACAATGTACCATGAACGGTGTGCTCCGAAACACATGTGCGGGTATCAGCATTGTGCTCTTTCGGCAGAGATGTCACAGATCACCATGTATCCTACTTTACAGAGCAGACAAGCCTCCGAACAACACGTTCTGTGAAGAGTCGTGGACGTCTAAACATTTAGCGCCTAGTATTAATTTCACTGTCCTTCTACCTGTTTCCGTAGACGCCCACGACAGTAGCACGTAGACATTTGACGAGCTTCGTCGTTTTCGAGATACTCGAGACACCGTTGTCAGAGTCGCTTGTCTCAATGGATCTCCCCATATGCAGCCCATATCTTCACTTGGGTGACTCCCCGTCCATGTCTGCTCCTCTTACATACTTTTGTTACCGCGTCATTTGCCTGCAGCGCCACCAGGTGGCATCCAACGTCTCAGTTGGCAATGATCGTAATGTTTTGTCTTATCAGAGTAGATCATCAAGTCGTTCAGCCTGCCTTCGTGAAATATCACGATATAAACTCACGATAAGCCAACCGGAGAGCCCTCACTCACAAAAGCAATAATATTGTGGTCGACTAATGCAAATGCTGCTTTGTGACAGAGTTCAGCGTCATGCTGATATAAACAAACATCGTCTCTGAGCCATTACTCTACTGTACGCAGTACACAATGCTGTAAAACGCCGTTGCAGGTGAATAAAGGGACCACACCCAAAGCACGAAAGGCACTCCCTTACCATACTAGTACTGCTTCCATACTTCGCTGTTGGCATTACACATGATGGCCGGTAACGTTCTCCAGGCATTAGCCAAACTCGAACCCTTCCTTCGAACTGCCACACGGTATAGCGTGATTCATAAAGCCAAATGACTCACTTCCAGTCATCCACTAGTCCACCGTCGCTTAGCACTGCATGGAGGAACGCGTTGCTTACGAGGAGCTGTTCGACTGTTGCACATTTTTTTAAACTCCCTACGCACAGTATCACGCAAGTGACTTTTTCCTCTGATTTCATGCTAGATTTTTACAAAAACTCTCCGCAGTGTTCGACGGTCCGTGTCTGTGAGGACATGAAGTCTGCCTGGTTTTGGTTTAGCTGTTGTTTTTGGTTTAGCTCTGGTTGCTTCTTCGCTTATCCACTTCACAGCCGGATCATCAGCAGTCGACTTGGGCAGCTGTAGGTGGGTTGAATTGATCCTGATGGGTTTGTTGTTCAGGTGGCATCCACAGATTAATCCACTTACAAAGTCGCTGAGCTCTCCTGACAGGCACATTCTGCCGTTACTACTTCTCTACTGACAACACAATACACCCCGCCTCCTTTATACTGAAGGGTGCACCTATCGTGGCATTGAGCGACCAATTCCGCATTGCATAGGTATGTCCAGATACTTTTGATCATCGAATATATTTCTTACAGAAGATCCGTACAAAATCCAGGTGATAACAAACAAAAAAATAAATATTAAAATCCATCTACAGCACTGGAATGTGAATACCAGCGAGCCGCGTTGGTGACACTTCACTCTCAACTCCAGGTTGTGATGGCTTCGGTTACACAGCTTGAAGCTGCAGAGGATGGGCATCACTGTTGTGGGCCGGCCGTGTGGATTCAATGGACGTCCAGCACATCTGAGTCTGCCAGTTAGTCCACACCGATGACCAGCCCAGTTACTGTTCGCACTGAGGTTGACACCTCGCCCGTGGTCCAGTGGGAGGTCGCCTCAGGGCGTGGCAGGTGGCGAAAGACTTCCAGGGTGCCACACGTAAAGCCTTCCTGGTTAGTCTGACAAAAAGGTTTCAGGTGCTGCCTGTAGCTGACACTGTCTCTCAGCTAGATGCAGCCACTTTTCCTATTTAGTTGGAACCTATCAGCCTGCAAGATCCAGGCAACCACAGATGGTGGGTTATTGGTGTTAGGTGCTTTATGAGGCCCCTTAGGGACATGACTTCCAAGGAGGGGAATAAAGCCAATGTGCACTCCGTATTCATATGGAGTGTAGTCATTCCAGATGTGGAAAGGGTCCTTCTGGATGGCATGAGGAGCACAGGGTGCAGCCAGCTGCAGGTGGTGGCTCACATTGGTGACTAACAGAAATCGTAAAGGTTGCCAGTCTTGCTTGCGAGATGAAAGCAGAGCTCACCATTTGCAGCATAGTCGACAGGACCGATTGCGAACCTCTGGTACAAAGCCGACTGGAGGGTCTGAATCAGAGGCTCAGACGGTTCTGCAGTCTTGTACGTTGCAGATTCCTGAACTTGAGTCGTAGGGTGGTTGCGTTTCGGGTTAGCTGAATAGGACAGGAGTCCACTACACGCAAGAAGCGGCTACACGGGTAGCAGAGTCCGCCCCCGGTAGCGGAGTGGTCAGCGCGACAGTCTGTCAATCCAAAGGGCCTGGGTTCGATTCCCGGCTGGGTCGGAGATTTTCTCCGCTCAGGGACTGGGTGTTGTGTTGTCCTAATCATCATCATTTCATCCCCATCGACGCGGAAGTCGCCAAAGTGGCGTCAAATCGAAAGACTTGCACCAGGCGAACGGTCTACCCGACGGGAGACCCTCGTCACACGACGGGTAACAGAGGATGTGTGTTGTGGACTGTGCGGTTTTTTAGGTTAGAGGGTATCGGGACAACACAGAAAGGGCTTCAGTATCAAACGGTGCAGGCTGAACACAGGAAGAACGTAGATGCAGGAACCATTGGTGTAACAGTTGTAAATTGTCATAGCTGTGTTAGGAAAGTACTTGAGCTCCAAGCGCTAATAGAAAGCAGTGATGTTCAAATGGTTATAGGCACTGGAAGCTGGTTAAAGCCGGAGATAAGTTCAGCTGAAGTTTTTGCGAAAAACCTAACGGTGTTCCGAAACACAGTTGTTGCTGTTAGAAGTAGTTTATATTGTCTCGAAATTGAAATAGATAGTTCCTGTGAGTTGGTATGGGCAAAGGCCATTCTTGGCAACCGGAATGAAATAATACTCTGAAGAGCTCAAGAAACTGGAACATCAGCCTAATTTCATGTGGGGCCTCCGAGAGCACTCAGAAGTGCCGCAGCACGGCGTGGCATGGACTCGACTAATGTCTGAAGCAGTGCTGAAGGTAAGTGACATCATGAATCCTGCAGGGATGTCCATAAATCCGTAAAAATACGAAAGGGTGGAGATCTCTTCTGGACTGCACGTTGCAAGGCATCCCAGATACGCTCAATAATGTTCATGTCTGGGGAGTTTCGTGACCAGCGGAAGTGTTTAAACTCAGAAGAGTGTTCCTGGAGCCCGACTCATACAATTATAGTTGGTGATAACTTTAATTTACCCTCGATATGTTGGCGGAAATACAATGGTTGGAACTTAAGTCAGTGGCAACTATTTATTCACAACCGATACGAAAGAGTTACATGTTTGTTCCTGTTAATGTCCTTCATAGTAGTCACCAGCGTTGTGTAGAACCCGTTGCCAGCGATGTGGAAAGCGTAGTATACCGTTAGGAGAGCCTGTTCTGTTGGTGGTGCGAATGGAGCGCTCTAAAGTTACGGTGATTCTTGTGTACGACTGTGATGGTGTTATCCTAGCGCATTGCGTTCCTCCATGGTAGACCGTCAATGCGCAATATTACTGTTCGTTTGTGGAGCATCGCCTGAGACCAGCTTTGCGAAAGAAGCGGCGACACTTTCTGCGCAACCCACCCATCATTTTGCACGACAATGCGCGGACGCATACAGGGCAAGCTGTGGCTGCTCTGTTCGGTCTATGGGACTGTGAAGTACTGTACCATTCTCCATACTCCCCGGACTTAAGTCTTTGTGACTTTGATTTGATTCCGAAGATGAAGGAACCACTTCGTGGCATGCGCTTCAGAACTGTTCCAGAGATTCGACAGGCAGTAGCCCGCTCCATTCGCACCACCAACAGAACAGTCTCTGCTAACGGTATACTACGCCTTCCACATCGCTGGCAACGGGTTCTACACAACGCTGATGACTATTTTGAAGGACAGTAACATGTGTAACTCTTTTGTATCGGTTTTGAATAAATAAGCTCCAACTCTCGTACATGTTTAAATCCGGAGATGTGAATAATGCATCGTCCAAAATTGTTCTAAACCGGTTCTCTGAAAACGATTTCTAACAGTTAGTTCATGAGCCCATGCAAATAGTAAACATATATGAAAACACACTTGACCTCTTGGCAACACATAATCCAGAGCTAATGACGAGCATGAAAACGGATACAGGGAATAGTGAATACAAGGTTGTCGTAGAGAGACTGAATATTGGAACCCCCAAATCCTCCAAAAATAAACGAAAAGTTTATATATTTAAAAAAAGCAATCAAAAATCACTTGACGTGTTCCTGAGAGGCAATCTCCAGTCCTTTCAAATTAATAATGTAAGATTGGCCAGATGTGGCTTGAATTCAAAGAAACAGTATGGATAGCAGTTGAGAGATTTATACTAAATATATTAACAAACGACGGAGCTGATACCGCTTGGTACACAAAACAGGTCAGAACACTGTCGCAGAAACAACGAAAAAAGCATGCCAGATTTAAACGAACGCAAAATCTCTAAGATTGGCGATCTTTTACAGAAAATCTAAATTTAGTGCGGACGTCATTGCGAGATGCTTATGACAGTTTCCACAACGAAACTTTGTCTCGACATCTGGCAGAAAATCCAAAGAGATTTTGATAGTGTGTAAAGTATGCCAGAAGCAAGACACAATGTCATCTCTGCGCTATAGAATGGAAGCACTATCGACGACAGTGCTGCGAAAGCTGAGTTACTAAACATAGGTTTTCGAAATTACTTCACCAAAGAAGACGAAGTAAATATTCTAGAATTCGAATCAAGAACAGCTGCCAACACGAGTAATTAGAAGTAGATATCCTAGGAGTGGTATTGAAACATAAATCGCTTAATAAAAGCACGTCTTCTGTTCCAGTCTGTATATCAATTAGGTTCATTTCAGAATATGCTGATCAACAGATCCGTACTTACCAATCTTATACAACCACTCGTTGGACGAAACATCTGTACTGAAAGACTGGGAAGTTGCACAGGTCACACCAATATTCAGGAAAGGTAGTAGGAGTAATCCACTAAATTACAGGCCCACATCATTAACGTCGATATGCAGCAGGATTTTAGAACATATATTGTGTTCAAACATTATGAATTACCTCGATGAGAACGGTCTATTAACACACAGTCGACACGGATTTAGAAAACAGCGCTTTTGTGGAACACAACTCGCTCTTTTCACACACAAAGTGTCGAATGCTATTGACAAGGGATTTCAAACGGATTCAGTATTTCTAGATTTCCAAAGGGCTTTTAGCACTGTAGCACACAAACGGCTTGTAGTGAAATTGCACACTTACGGCATATCGTCGCAGCTACGCGACTGGATTCGTGATTTCCTGTCAGGGAGGTCACAGTTCGTAGTAACTGACGGAAAGTCATCGAGTAAAACAGAAGAGATTTCTGGCGTCCCCCAGGGTAGTATTATAGGTCCTCTGCTGTTCCTTATCTGTATAAACGATTTAGGAGACAATCTGAGCAGCTATCTTAGGTTGTTTGTAGATGATGCTGAAGTTTATCGTCTATGAAAGTCATCAGCAGATAAAAACAAACTACAAAATGATGTAGAAAAATATTTGAATGGTGGGAAAATTCGAAATTGACCCTAAATAATGAAAAGTGTTGGGTCATCCACATGAGTGCATAAGGGAAGCCCTTAAACTTCGGTTACGCTACGAAACAGTCAAATCTAAAGGCCGTAAATTCAACTGAATACCTAGGAATTACAATTACGAACAACTTAAATTGGGAAGGACACTTAGGAAATGATGTGGAAAAGTCACACCTAAGACTGCGTTTTATTGGCAGAACACTTAGAAAATGTAGCAGATCTACTAAAGAGACTGCCTACACTACGTTTCTCCGTCCTCCTCTGGAGTACTGCTGCGCGGTGTGGGATTCTTACGAGACAGGATTAACGGAGTCAGTCGAGAAAGTTCAAAGAACAGCAGCACGTTTTGTATTATCGCGGAATAGGGGAGAGAGTGTCACTGACATGACACAGGATTTGGGATGGACATCATAAAAAAGGCGTTTCTCATTGCAGCGATATCTGCTCACGAAATTTCTATCACCAACTTTCACCTCTGAAAGCGAATATATTTTGTTGATATCGACCTACACAGGGTGAAACGATCATCATAATAAAATAAGGGAAAACAGAGATCTTACGGAAAGATACAGGTGTTCGTTTTCTCCACTCGTTGTTCGACATTGGAATAACAGAGAATTATTGTGAAGGTGGTTCAATGAATTCTCTGCCAGTCACTTAAGTGCAATTTACAGAGTATCCATGTAGATGAAGATGTAGGTATAGAAAGGCAGTCATGTGTATAGCTTGTTCCTGAATATCCGGTAATTGTTAACAGTTGATCATGTAAACGCTTAACCCTAGGTCAATTACTCCACAGACAGCGGCTCATACCCAACAGCGAATACACCTCCACTAGGGGTACGTGTAGGACTAGGAACCTTAGATAGGTTATAAATGCAGAGTAAATGGCTGTATGGCGGGTGGACAATTCAAAGCATTTTTAGAGGATCGCAGTTGTAATAACAATTTTTGCGAGTCAATATAATTGTAATCTAGCTAGTGGAACAACGAAGTCAGCTTAATTAAAAAAAAAAATCCGTTGTTCCTATTATACGGCCTCTGCTTAGTGAACGAGAATAGATCAACAGAGTTCAGTTATATAGTCTGCGATTGACGTAAATTAATTTTGGTTGCATAAGTAATTTTGGAGCTAGACCTGAAAATGTGCGATACTGAAAACTTTTCGTTTCTGTTTTACTGACTCTTGCCCAAGCCCTGGCTCTGGTCTAAAGGGCGTATGAGTAGCTGAGTATGATACGTAAAAATAAGACGTCATGTATTAATGGAATTGTGAAAATGGTTTACTATGTTTGAAAGTGCAAAGGGTGGTAGGGGTCGTGTTTGGGGTGGAGGGGGGGGGGGGGGGGGGCAAGCGGGGGGCGGTGATTGAAAACCCCATACGGGTTGCAAAACCCCTGCAGCCGACCCTGTTAGTAGGAATGGGATTCCGTTCCCTCACCAGTTATCCTGACTGGGTTCACAATAGGCGAACGCAGAGAGTGATTCTCATACAAGAGGACGGGCACTGTGTTACCCGTTCTCCTCATTCACTCCGAACTAGTGCTCCGTCTCTTATGATACAACTTTTGTCGTCCTTTGTCCCTATCATAATCGTTCCTTCCTGGTTGTATCGAAGTTTGACGCGTAATGTTTACATATACGTCATCGTTATCATCATCATCATCATCATCATCATCATAGTCATCGGCCATTCCATATCCACTTCTAGATATAGGCAATGCCAAGACTTCTCCATAACTAGTCTAAAGCAATACGCACCGACTACGCCCCTGCATGTTTTCTTATTTCATAGACCTATCTTAAACCACGTCGTCGTCTCGGTCTTTTCTTACTTCTTCGAATTTAGTAAGGAATTTTGATCCATCTGCCATCAATCGGGCTGGCCATAGATCATTTCGGTCAAATCCTACTGTAGCAGGAAACATATTGAGGGAAGAAATAATTTAAATTACTGCACTCCTTCTTTGATGTTTAATTAATATGTGACATAAATATTACTATTACAAGTGTTGATTTACGCACAAGAAAAGGTTACTGAACTGAGTACTTTTGTTCGAAAATGTATCACACTAGGTAAACTGTAATCTTTTTTTGGTACAATTCTGATCATTGACATCTTTCACATAAAAAGCCCTTTTTCCCTCGGGAACCTACGCATTACATTTTTGGCAGCGAATCCAGTCCCCCTTTGCCAATGATTCCGCACTATAATAATTCAAGGAACAAAATCCACAATGTTCTCGTTCTTTGCTGTCGATCTGGAGCTTTTAATACTTCTTTCATCATTGCTCATGGAACTACAGCTCTGTTTATTGTTCTTGTTTCACTCATTGTTTCTTTCTTTGTTCTGTCTTAAAATTTTTTTTACTTGCTGCGGAGGTTTTCCAGGTTTTCATCTGAAGTAAGTCGAATTTATGTCCGTGTTTTCCTTTTCCGAGATGATACTTTTTTCTCTGGAGTGGGCAAAAAGTCCTGGACAGCATCGTGCTGAGAAATGGTACTGGATGCTGGCGTTACGGATTTTCTGTGCTCTTCAGTTACATATTTCAAGATATGTGCTCTTTGCCCAGAATGCTGGTAGTAGCTTGATTGGTGAGGGTTGAAGGTGCAGGAGCCTCGAATAACACTGAAGGTGCAAATTTCTCCTCGGGAACAATGTGTTTGCAGAAGGGCATTATTCCTGTGCACTGGAACCCCTTGATTGCCCACACAACAGATGCAGTTTCGCTCCACGCATCACAGAGAATAGTACAGAATGTTCTTTTTTAATGCTTTCACTGGGCTTATGACGAATCCACTAAGTTGCATTTCTGTGATATAGAGCCTTTAGAGACTTGAAGAAAGTTCTGAATAATGGCTGTCGTACATATGTACTGTGTGGAGGCAAAAGTTCTATCCCATTTTCCCGACAGTATTCTAAAACATCCAAGCTCATATGGCTGCCATGGTTGTCAATAATAAGAACTATAATACTACCATTTGTTATCCATTTCTTGAAGTGTCGAAGCCAGACCAGAAACAGTTCTTCACTGATGTACCCCAATTCACTTATCTTCGTAAAACCAGGCCGTAACTTTACCATGAAAAAGAGTGCTGAAAGGAATGTGATACAATTCTGTTGCACCTCGAAGGTTCAAATATCCATCCATTACACTCTTTATTGCCTCATGTAATGCAGTTGGACTCCCTTTATTGTAGATTTTTCTTTTCTGCTTGTTTTCGGGCCATCTAAGAGGAAAAAATAAGGATTTGCTCTAAAAGATCACGAGAGGAAATTTATTTAAATGTACAAAATTTATTTTTTAGTAATTGTTCATAACATGTCTACAGTAACCAGTCTTGACGGACTAAGCTAAAGAACTGCATCGATCGAAATTGTACTAGGTTGTCGAAATTGTACCTTTTGTCTGATCGAAAATGTACTATTGGCAAGAGTGAAATCACGAGTAAATAGTGCAACGTCCCCTTAGAAAAATTGATGATTTAATGTGCTGATAAACCTCTTACGTTATTTGATTTTCAAACAGCTGAGCACAACTGAACGTACTCAGACATTTCTCTCTTTACTTATTCTGATCAACACTAAACTGACACACAATATTTCTAGCGCAATGCAGTCTGACTTTCAATAATCCCTACAAAAGAATGACCCTGACTAACAATAACTTATACCTTTCATGAATCACTTACTTCACAAAAATCTTCGTTACTCGAACTACTGCAATACAGCGAGCGCCAATACTGCCAGCTAAATAAAAGATTCTAACTACTGAAGGCAGTAACTACTGATAGGCATAGTTAGCAAATGAAGGATTTTGATAGAGAACAAACGATGTATTTACCTTAATAATGTTCAAGAGTCTTTCTGATGGACGCACGTCCAGATCGTCCGCTCTCAAAATTCTGCCATCTCTCCTCCCACATCCACCACTGCTGGCGGCTCACCTCCAACTGCACAACGCTACGCGCTGCTCACATCCAGCTGCCCAACACTACAATAGCGAATATTCCAACAATGCCAACCAGCCACAGACTGCAAACAGCACAGCCAGTGATTTTCATACAGAGCGCTACGTGACGTTACCAACATAAAAACCTAAACAGCCTACTTACAATAGTAGTGAACTGTGCCAAGAGATGACAGCACACGTCACGCAGTCTTTCTCTATAGACGTCTCGTAACACACGGGAACGGAAAACAAGTATCTAACCTCACTAATGTAGAATTTACAAGCCCATGGAAAATAGTCAGTTTGTAAGAGGACTTAAAATTAAATAACTTCACGTACCTCTCAACAAGAAAAAATTTATACCTCTGTAGCATAAACTAGTGTATTCAGGGAAAAGAAAGTAGGAGCTGCAGAAACCTTACGCGCTGGAACGCCGCACACTGGCAACTGTAGAACTGCGCCATACCATATGTTGATCTGAATTGTACCTATACCAGAATTGTACCACCTTACCTTACACTATCTGATCAAAAGTATGTCGACACCTATTAGTAGACGCTACTATGGGATGTGTCCACCCTTGACTGGCTTGAATTTTCTGGGGAAACTTTCAATGAGGTCTCTGAATGTTTGTGGTGGAATAGCAGCACATTCTTCCTCAAGAGACAAAACTGGAAAAGGCAGCTGGAATCCGGAGCGAAATCAACGATCTAACTCATCCCAAAAACGTTCCATTGGGTTCAGCTCAGGACTATCGGCAAGCCAATCCATTTGAGGAATGTTGTTGTATACAAACCATTGCCTCACTGAAACTACTTCGTGACAGACTGCATTTAATGCTGATAAAATCAGTCATCGGCCCCGATCTGTTCCCCTACTGTACGCGTTACAGAATGCTATGAAAAGTGTTCATATTCATCCGTATTGTGATTTTTACAGAACAAGCGGACCACAACCCAAGGGGACGAAAAACTTACCCTTATTGTAACACCACTTCCTACGTACTTCACTGTTGGCACTACACAATACACATGACGTTAGGTAAAGTTCACCAAACACAAATCCTTCCATCAAATAAGCGCACGGTATAGGGTGATTCATCTCACCAGATCACTATTTTCCATCATCCACTGCCCAGTGGCGTCTCTATTTACACCTCTTCAAGCATAGCTTTCTACTGACTACAGAAATGTGTAGCTTATGAGGAACTGCACGACCAGTCTGAAACCGCGCGACCGCTACGGTCGCAGGTTCGAATCCTGCCTCGCTCATGGATGTGTATGAGGTCGTTAGGTTAGTTAGATTTAAGTAGTTCTAAGTTCTGGGGGACTGATGACCTCAGAAGTTAAGTCCCATAGCGCTCAGAGCCATTTTTAACGTCCGATGCACAGTCACTGCGCTAGCTCGGTTCCTACACCCTTTATATTTTCTGAGAGCATGTAACTCTATTGTACGGCTTCATTGCATCTTATCGTGTAAAATATTCCAGAGGTGGGACACTCCTTCATTCAGATCTCCAAGTGGTAATTACTCAGAAGGATATTGCCTTTGTAAAAGAAGTACATCGAATTGTGAAGGAAAGAAATCTGTAGCACAACTTGCCAAAAAGAAGAGACCAGTTGACAGAAAACATCGTGAGACATGAGGGAGTAGTTAATGTGGTAAAAGTGGAAGGTGTGGGGGGCAACATTGTTGGAGGAGACTGAGGTTTGAATACAGTAAGCAGCTGAAAATGGATGTTGGTAGTAATAGTTTCACAGAGAAGGAGAAGTTTTCCAGTGGGTAAACTAGTGTAGGGATTTCCATCAAACTAGTCTTCAGACTGCAAGCGACAACAACAACAATACAACAACAACAGTGGTGTGTTGCAATAACACGTATTCCTCTCCCTGTTTCATTTTTTCTGATTCCCTGCTCTACAGCTTCTGAGAATACTTTTGTTGACATGCAATCTCCTTGTATATCTCCTCCTTTTGTTCCAGAAAATATTAGATACAGGCTCCCAGGTAGATGGCATTTTCCTTGACTTCCGGAAGGCCTTCGATACAGTTCCGCACTGTCGCCTGATAAACAAAGTAAGAGCCTACGGAATATCAGACCAGCTGTGTGGCTGGATTGAAGAGTTTTTAGCAAACAGAACACAGCATGTTGTTCTCAATGGAGAGACGTCTACAGACGTTAAATTAACCTCTGGCGTGCCACAGGGAGTGTCATGGAACCATTGCTTTGCACAATACATATAAATGACCTAGTAGATAATGTCGGAAGTTCCATGCGGCTTTTCGCGGATGATGCTGTAGTATACAGAGAAGTTGCAGCATTAGAAAATTGCAGCGAATGATAGATAAATGTCATGCATTGCGAATACATAGAAAGAAGGGTCCTTTATTGTATGATTATATGATAGCAGAACAAACACTGGTAGCAGTTACTTCTGTAAAATATCTGGGAGCATGCGAACGGAACGATCTGAAGTGGAATGATTATATAAAATTAATTGTTGATAAGGCGGGTGCCAGGTTGAGATTCATTGGGAGAATCCTTAGAAAATGTAGTCCATCAACAAAGGAGGTGACTTACAAAACACTCGTTCGATCTATACTTGAGTATTGCTCATCAGTGTGGGATACGTACCAGGTCGGGTTGACAGCGGAGATAGAGAAGATCCAAAGAAGAGCGGCGCGTTTCGTCACAGTGTTATTTGGTAACCGTGATAGCGTTACGGAGATGTTTAGCTAACTGAAGTGGCAGACTCTTCAAGAGAGGCGCTCTGCATCGCGGTGTAGCTTGCTGTCCAGATTTCGAGAGGGTGCGTTTCTGGATGAGGTATCGAATATATTGCTTTCCCCTACTTATTCCTCCCGAGGAGATCACGAATGTAAAATTAGAGAGATTCGAGCGAGCACGGAGGCTTTCCGGCAGTCGTTCTTGCCGCGAACCATACGCGACTGGAAGAGGAAAGGGAGGTAACGACAGTGGCACGTAAAGTGACCTCCGCCACACACCGTCGGGTGGCTTGCGGAGTATAAATGTAGATGTAGATGTGAGGACTAGTGGATAATGAGGTAGGGTGTTTGTATTGTATCTTGTAGTACAAACACATTTCGAACACTATTTTGAGAAAGCCTAGCGGATTGCAGTGCAGTGCAGTCTAATGGTGGCTGCAGAGCTTAGGGCTGACCGGTAATTAGGGTAATGGCGAGGGGAACACGAAGCTGGGGCTAGGGTGGCGAGCTCCTCCCCCTGGCGTGCCAGCCAATGGGAGGGCGAGGGTGCGGGCAGCTGCCTGACTGCCTGCCCGCCACGGGCCGCCATTGTCCGCGCCCTCCACGAGGTACCACGGCGAGCGCTGTCGCTGCTAATTGAACCTTTGTTCATCGCAGGTACCAGCCACAACGGAGGCACGCGTTGTTCTCAGCGGAGCGCCGTATCGGCACTCCGTACTCCATCGCACGGCTGACGCCGAAGCCACGGGCGTCAAGCATTGCGCTTATCTAGCTGTTTTGGCGTGCTACCTGGAGGACGAGATTCTACGTACATCCTTGAGGCTTCCGTGTGGTGCCCAGTAATACGACCTGCTCAAAACTTTATTCGAAGAAGAGAAAAACGTACGGATTCAGTATTTCTAGCGCTTCAAAATACCTTGGTGGCCGTTAAAAATGCAACATTAGGAACGATAGCAGGAAACGAAATTTTACTTATATCGTGTGTACTCAGTATAGTCGGAAGAATAAGCGATTCGGTTTTTATATATTATGGGGGTATACGGGTACGAAATTTACTAGACATGCCTGCCACCAGGGGCAGTAATAACACTGCGAAAGTAGGCAGTAACTACACTTCCAAGGTATGTGGGCAACCACCCGAACTGAGCTTTGACGAGAGATGCTCCTTCAGCTATGTAACTGAGTTCATCAGTCGACACGGCTCGCTAATGGTGGCGAGCCAGTTTCTTGTCAACTCACAGTCGTTTAATGAACAAAGTAAGAGCATATGGACTATCAGACCAATTGTGTGATTGGATTGAAGAGTTCCTAGATAACAGAACGCAGCATGTCATTCTCAAAGGAGAGAAGTCTTCCGAAGTAAGAGTGATTTCAGGTGTGCCGCAGGGGAGTGTCATAGGACCGTTGCTATTCACAATATACGTAAATGACCTTGTGGGCCGGCCGCGGTGGTCTCGCGGTTCTAGGTGCTCAGTCCGGAACCGCGTGACTGCTACGGTCGCAGGTTCGAATCCTGCCTCGGGCATGGATGTCTGTGATGTCCTTAGGTTAGTTAGGTTTAAGTAGTTCTAAGTTCTAGGGGACTGATGACCATAGATGTTAAGTCCCATAGTGCTCAGAGCCATTTGAACCATTTTGACCTTGTGGATAACATCGGAAGTTCACTGAGGCTTTTTGCAGATGATGCTGTAGTACATCGAGAGGTTGTAACAATGGACAATTGTACTGAAATGCAGGAGGATCTGCAACGAATTGACGCATGGTGCAGGGAATGACAATTGAATCTCAATGTAGACAAGTGTAATGTGCTGCGAATACATAGAAAGAAACATCCTTTATCATTTAGCTACCATATAGCCGGTCAGCAAGTGGAAGCAATTAATTCCATAAATTATATGGGAGTAGGCATTAGGAGTGATTTAAAATGGAATGACCAAATAAAATTAATCGTCGGCTAAGCAGATTCCAGACTGAGATTCATTGGAAGAATCCTAAGAAAATGCAACCCGAAAACAAAGGAAGTAGGTTACAGAACACTTGTTCGCCCACTGCTTGAATACTGCTCACCGGTGTGGGATCCGTACCAGATAGGGTTGATAGAAGAGATAGAGAAGATTCAACGGAGAGCAGCGCGCTTAGTTACAGGATCATTTACTAATCGCGAAAGCATTATGGAGATGATAGATAAACTCCAGTGGAAGACTCTGCAAGAGAGACGCTCAGTAGCTCGGTACGGGCTTTTGTTGAAGTTTCGAGAACATACATTCACCGAGGACTCAAGCAGTATATTGCTCCCTCCTGCGCATGTCTCCCGAAGAGACCATGAGGATAAAATCAGAGAGATTAGAGCCCATACAGAGGCATACCGACAGTCTTTCTTTCCACTAACAATACGAGATTGGAGTAGAAGGGAGAACCAATAGAGGTACTCGAAGTACCACACACCGTCAGGTGGCTTGCGTAGTATGGATGTAGATGTAGATGTAGATGTTTTCAGTCAATGAGAGATCTGCTGAACACATTGGTCAGTATCGAGGTGAGATCAGGACAGCACGATCTTGTGTGTTAAGTTATTGAAAAAAAAAATTAAAGTCCTTGTCTCATTTTTGGCCGAGAGCTCTACGTCGAGGAGTTCAGTTGCCTGATACGTCATTTTATATGATGCCAAGTCGGCGACTTGAGCGTGGTGACGATAAAATGAGGATGGCAACACACACACTCAGGCTCAAGCGGAGAAAATTCCGGAACTGTGCGCTTATAGAAGCGGGGCCTTGTTATCGAGAGTCAGCAACTGTAACCACAAGACCACGAACTGCTAACATCTTGTTGAAAGATAATGACACAGTGCAGGCGAAGATGGGGCACAGCCACAGGTCATAGAGCGTCAGAAATGTATCAGCTGCGAGTATGCGAACCAGAGGTGATCGGTTCTAGGCGCTTCAGTCTGGAACCGCTCGACTGCTACGGTCGCAGGTTTGAATCCTGCCTCGGGCATTGATGTGTGTGTTGTCCTTAGGTTAGTTAGGTTTAAGTAGTTCTAAGTTCTAGGGGACTGATGACCACAGCTGTTAAGTCCCATAGTGCTCAGAGCCATTTGCACCATTTGAACAAATGGTAATAAAGTGGCCCATTTCACGATAATCAAAAAAGCAAGCGTCTGGTGAGTAAACGTTGAACGATACATGTATTAATGATATCTTACAAATACCTCGGAGTTACAGGGCTTGCGGTAATGTGAAGTGTTACGAGCAATAACACTTAGTAGTAGAAGAGACAAAGGAGAGGCTTCGATTCACTGCTAGCATGCTGGAGATTCCAATCAAAACACATATGTGCAAATGTTCAAATGTGTGTGAAATCTTATGGGACTTAACTGCTAAGGTCATCAGTCCCTAAGCTTACACACTACTTTACCTAAATTATCCTAAGGACAAACACACACACCCATGCCCGAGGGAGGACTCGAACTTTCTCCGGGACCAGCCGCACAGTCCATGACTGCAGCGCCTTAGAAAACACGTATGCTGCCTACACAGTTCTTAGGTGCAGGGAACCATAAAAGGATTGCTTCAGAGAAACTTCCTCCATGAACGAAAGCCTGAATGGTCACAGATTTGTTTGACTTGTGGAAGACTCTGTAACAGTCCGTTTCTCCTTTTCTTCCTATGTAGCGTCGCAGAATCTCGTCCATACCAGGGTCTACGTTTCTCTAGGTTGGTGAGACGTGGGATCCCACAATGTAACACAATTATGTGGTATCACAAACTGATACCACCCCATGGCGTATGAAGTTTAGTAACGGAATGGCAGGTTCCCGTGTGACGCCTTTGGCGGCTGCGTGGGACCTGGCAGAACCAATGGTGTGCGTCCTCTGTGCCATCCCCCAGCAGCTATGTACTATGAGTGGCCTTTGCCGCCGCAATATAGGACGGCTGGTAACAGCCGCTCAGTCCCCCTTACACTTGGAGCCACTACGCTAACACACCTTTGTTCGTTCTTGTTCCTTATTGACACTGTGATAGCGACAATGTTTCTTGCAGAGTACTTGTAAGAAGTCTACGTAAGTTTGGAGAAATACAACTCAACTAAATCTTCTGTTTGTTGTGTTATCTTGTTCGCTAATAATTTCTGCTCCTGTCCAGGTTTCCTATGACGACAGTTGCTACACCACCCTGTAAACCACCTCTCCATACCATTGTGTATGAAGTCGACACAACAAACTAGACCTTTGTAGGCGAAGGAAAAGTTGAGCTGCAGATCTGGGTCAATTCTTTGCGAAATACACTGCTGCTCATTAAAAATGCAACACCGTGAAGGCTGCATATAATAAACGTCAAATTTTCTTGAAGTGTTCTACGTGCTTCAATTGAAAGGTGGCGACCATCTTTCACCGCTTGTTAATTACGTAGTCCCTGCATAGGCATTGCAGCCACCTCAGCTACGTAGCGAGCCATCAGGACGAGTAATTATAGTTATGATGGGGAATGATGGAGCTTCTTTGCCGCTAGCGATAATACACTCCTGGAAATTGAAATAAGAACACCGTGAATTCGTTGTCCCAGGAAGGGGAAACTTTATTGACACATTCCTGGGGTCAGATACATCACATGAGCACACTGACAGAACCACAGGCACATAGACACAGGCAACAGAGCATGCACAATGTCGGCACTAGTACAGTGTATATCCACCTTTCGCAGCAATGCAGGCTGCTATTCTCCCATGGAGACGATCGTAGAGATGCTGGATGTAGTCCTGTGGAACGGCTTGCCATGCCATTTCCACCTGGCGCCTCAGTTGGACCAGCGTTCGTGCTGGACGTGCAGACCACGTGAGACGACGCTTCATCCAGTCCCAAACATGCTCAATGGGGGACAGATCCGGAGATCTTGCTGGCCAGGGTAGTTGACTTACACCTTCTAGAGCACGTTGGGTGGCACGGGATACATGCGGACGTGCATTGTCCTGTTGGAACAGCAAGTTCCCTTGCCGGTCTAGGAATGGTAGAGCGATGGGTTCGATGACGGTTTGGATGTACCGTGCACTATTCAGTGTCCCCTCGACGATCACCAGTGGTGTACGGCCAGTGTAGGAGATCGCTCCCCACACCATGATGCCGTGTGTTGGCCCTGTGTGCCTCGGTCGTATGCAGTCCTGATTGTGGCGCTCACCTGCACGGCGCCAAACACGCATACGACCATCATTGGCACCAAGGCGGAAGCGACTCTCATCGCTGAAGACGACACGTCTCCATTCGTCCCTCCATTCACGCCTGTCGCGACACCACTGGAGGCGGGCTGCACGATGTTGGGGCGTGAGCGGAAGACGGCCTAACGGTGTGCGGGACCGTAGCCCAGCTTCATGGAGACGGTTGCGAATGGTCCTCGCCGATACCCCAGGAGCAACTGCGTCCCTAATTTGCTGGGAAGTGGCGGTGCGGTCCCCTACGGCACTGCGTAGGATCCTACGGTCTTGGCGTGCATCCGTGCGTCGCTGCGGTCCGGTCCCAGGTCGACGGGCACGTGCACCTTCCGCCGACCACTGGCGACAACATCGATGTACTGTGGAGACCTCACGCCCCACGTGTTGAGCAATTCGGCGGTACGTCCACCCGGCCTCCCGCATGCCCACTATACGCCCTCGCTCAAAGTCCGTCAACTGCACATACGGTTCACGTCCACGCTGTCGCGGCATGCTACCAGTGTTAAAGACTGCGATGGAGCTCCGTATGCCACGGCAAACTGGCTGACACTGACGGCGGCGGTGCACAAATGCTGCGCAGCTAGCGCCATTCGACGGCCAACACCGCGGTTCCTGGTGTGTCCGCTGTGCCGTGCGTGTGATCATTGCTTGGACAGCCCTCTCTCAGTGTCCGGAGCAAGTATGGTGGGTCTGACACACCGATGTCAATGTGTTCTTTTTTCCATTTCCAGGAGTGTAGTTGTGGCACTAGATATTTTTCTGTGTCGGTGAGGACGGCAGTGAGACGTGGCCAAAGCTGCAGAAGTGGAAGAAAGAGCCTAGGCGTCTCCAGGAAAGCATCCAGGCTTTCTACAAAAGTGTGACCGCTTTGCTTGTGAGCACAGACGATGGCATCTCGTTATAAAGTCGCCCCGGTCTTCAGGAGGACAATGGCCAGTGGCCTGCATTCCAGAGGCATATTATTCACCTTGGGTGGGTGACCGACAGAGTTTTATGATTTGTTCTGGGAAGGAGAGCCCTGTCCGCCGCATTGTCTGGTGCCAAGTTTAGTAGGGGAGAGCATAGATTTTGGCGGCAAACTTTCTCATTGAAGGAATGCAGCTACGCTGTGTCTAGGTGGCAGTTCCGGGGCGGTGTTATAAGTACGACATTGACGCAATTTGTGCTAGCAGCTTGGCAATTGGAGAGGATAATTTTGACTACTCCACGAGGCTCAAATGGCTCTGAGCACTATGGGACTTAACTTCTAAGGTCATCAGTCCCTTAGAACTTAGAACTAATTAAACGTAACCAACCTAAGGACATCACACATATCCATGCCCGAGGCAGGATTCAAACCTGCGACCGTAGCGGTCGCGCGGTTCCAGACTGTAGCGCCTAGAACCGCTCGGCCACTCCGGCCGGCCTACTCCACGAGGATTTGGTGTCGAAGAGGGAAGAGAGGAGTGATTTTCGAGGCATTCGGTGGATCTCCATTGTTGAGGATAATCTGGGCAGTTCGGCCGAGGTACACTGTACGTTCGGCATTTTGGTGGAGAAGCGCGACACGGGACAGTGTTGGTCTTTTCGGCGCGAGGGTACGCCGGCCGCGGCATTTGCAGTTGCGCAACAACGGCCAGTCTCCAAATTACCTGTTGGGCAGTTCAGTGGTGAGCATTTCGGCAGCACGGGCATGTCAGCAATCTTAGTCTGAGGTTTTAGTCTTCGCTGCAGTGAGTCCATCTGAATTGTATCCCTGTATTTCAGCCAACCTGTGTCGTATCGACGTTCAGCTAGCGGTTCAGAATGTCGGTCAGTATCTCACTTATAGTCAGAAAGCGTTGTTGCTATTATCCCGAGGGAGTCAGGCATCGTTTTAGCTTGAACCCCCTTTCCCTTTAATAACTTTTCCAGCCATCGACATCATCTATCACAGTGTGTTTTGTTTCGCGGTATTTTTGTTTGTTTGTTTGTATGCTAATTCTGTGAATGCACGCGTGGGATTTGTAATAAACTACGTCTGAGAAGAGCAATATTTCATTTCAGTACTCTATTCCTCCTGGCTATTTGAATTATAATAAATTTTTGTGAGCTGACGGAACGTAACGAAGGTACGAAAACTTACAGAATATGTAAATCGAGTAGCATATCAGTGCAACCCCACAGACAGCAGAAATGCCATTTACAATCTGTATATAAGTAAAGATAACGGAGTGAGTGTATCATTGGGAATCGCATTGGAATGTCGGCAGTGAGAATGTGGTGTAGTTGGTCGTGTAAGGAGAAGAAACGAAAACCAGCGCGTGTAGGAATTTGGCAGCGGTAGCATCGTGGCCTATCGAGAGTGCGGCTTACGTTTCCACACGGTATCGCTGCTCACGTCGGTAGCGATTCCGCGACTCTCATCCGAATATGGAATCGACGACTACACGAAGGCCACGTCCGACGCCATGCAGGAAGTCGGTCTCTCGCGCCACTACCGTCCATGAGGGCAGACATACTGCGCACTCGGCAGTGCAGGATGGTACAGCCAGGTCACGTACTTTGAGTCACGTCATGGCCTTGTTTGCAGCAAGACATGTGTCCACACGGAGAGTGCGACTTCCCTTGACGCGGCAGCAGAGAGTGGTTCGCCGACAGCGGTGCGCCGGCCGTGGTGGCCGAGCGGTTCTAGGCGCTCCATGCCGGAACCGCGCGACTGCTACGGTTGCAGGTTCGAATCCTGCCTCGGGCATGGATGTGTGTGATGTCCTTAGGTTAGTTAGGTTTAAGTAGTTCTAAGTTCTAGGGGACTGATGACCTCAGATGTTAAGTCCCATAGTGCTCGGAGCCATTTGAACCACTTTTTTGACAGCGGTGCGCCCAGTGTCAGCACTGGATACAGGTGTGGTGTCACGCCGTCTTTCCACGCGACAACCGGTTCGCGTACAGCATCACTATGAACGGATCAGTGAATGGTGGTTCCGAAGATAAAACGCTCTCAGACTGTATTCGTCATCGTCTTAGGGTCTCACTGGCTCAGCAGCCGGTGTGATGGTGTGAGACGTCACTGGGTACACAACATAATCACTCCTAGTTAGTGTACCCGGTATTTCGGATAGCGGGTGTTACCGTCCTGACGTGTTAAGGCCGGTGGGAGAAGTAGCTTCTTCGAGAGCTCTGCGATGCAATGCAGTTCCGCCTGTGGTGTACTGGCTGAACTCGACACAGGCGGAGCTCGGCTGTTGTCCTGGCTAGCACGTTGGCCATGTCTCTCACGCATATGTAGTCAAACTTCGTGCTTAGGGGATATCCTCTCAGTTATGCGACCGGACTCATTTCCTGTCAGAGAGGTCACAGTTTGTAGCAACTGACAGAAAGTCATCGAGTAAAACGGAAGTCATTTCTGGCGTTCCCCGAGGTATCTGAGTATGCCCTCTGCTGTTCCTTATCTATATAAACGCTTTAAGAGACAATCTGAGCATCCCTCTTAGGTTTTTTGCAGATGGTGTTGCCGTTTATCGTGTAGTTAAGTCATCAGAAGATCAAAACAAATTGCAAAACGATTTAGGAAAGATATCCGTATGGTGCAAAAATTGGCAATTGACCCTAAATAATGAAAAGTGTGAGGTCATCCACATGAGTACTAAAAGGAATCCGTTAAACTTCGGTTACACGATAAATCAAACGAATTTAAAGGCCGTAAATTCAAATAAATACCTAGTAATTGCAACTACGAACAACTTAAATTCGAAAGAACACATAGAAAATGTTGTGGACTGGCAAGACAGCCAATCCACTGTGAGGTAGCTGAAAGGCACGCGTTTAAGCTCACGCAGGCTGGCGTGAGGTCTGGAACAGTTAAAGGAATAGAGACTAGCAAAAAAGGTACGTAGCTTCTGGAATACTTAACTTTAATCCATAATTGGTGAACATCGGTCTGACGGTACATGCATCACAAGATAACTAGCAAACGATAATGGCGCCTTGCTAGGTCGTAGCAAATAACGTAGCTGAAGGCTATGCTAACTATCGTCTCGGCAAATGAGAGCGTAATTTTTCAGTGAACCATCGCTAGCAAAGTCGGCTGTACAACTGGGCGAGTGCTAGGAATTGTCTCTAGACCTGCCGTGTGGCGGCGCTCGGTCTGCAATCACTGATAGTGGCGACACGCGGGTCCGACGTATACTAACGGACCGCGGCCGATTTAAAGGCTACCACCTAGCAAGTGTGGTGTATGGCGGTGACACCACAGAAAATGTTGTGGGGGAAGGCGAACCGAACACTGCATTTTATTGGCAGAACGCTTAGGAGATGCAAGATATCTACTGAAGAGACTGCCCGCACTATGCTTGTCCGTCCTCTTTTGGAGTACTGCTGTGCCAGACAGGACTAACGGAGTACATCGAGAAAGCCCAGCGACGAGCAGCACGTTTTGTATTATCGAGAAATAAGTAAAAGCGAGTCGGCCTAAGGCGTCCTGTCGTTGTCCACGCGGCTCCCCCTGTCGGAAATTCGAGTCCTCCTTCGGGCATGGGTGTGCGTGTTGTCCATAGCGTAAGTTAGTGTAAGTTAGATTAAATAGTGTGTAAGCTTAGGGACCGATGACCTTGGAAGTTTGGTCCGGTAAGACATTACCACAAATTTCAAAAAAAAAAAAAAATAAATAAATAAATAAAAAAAATAAGGGCAATCAGAGCTCGCGCGGTAAGATACAGGTGTTAGTTTTTTCCGCGTGTTCCTCGACAGTGGAATAACAGAGAATTATTATGATGGCGGTTCGACGGATCCTCTGCCAGACACGTAAGTGTGATGTGCAGAGAATCGATGTAGGTGTAAAGCTGATCATGGGTGGCTGACAGACTAGCATGGCCTCGCTAACCAGCCACTTCATTCGGCATAGAGTTGAAGCTGCGTGGAATGATGTACCCCTATCTGTCATTGAAACTCTGTTCGACTCTATGCCCAGGGGCGACAGCTCTCTGTACTGAATGTCGCACCCTCTATACCTATAAATGACCTACGAATTTAATCATTTATTCTTCCCATTATACTGTATATGCCCAATAAGTAAACAGTCGTTATTTTCTGTCCTCCATGGCGTTACAATTTTAGTAGCTACCCGTATTACCTAAGTGCAACATTCAGAGTTCACCACCGTGCTTACACATAGTCTCTCGAGGAACAATCTAAATGGTGAAAAACATTGGCAAATTTAGCTTCTCTGTTGGTACATTCAGCGCATTTGAATGAACCAATGACCCTACTGCTTCTTTTTTTTACTTATTTTGTTTGGATGCAAAGTTTATGAAACATATTATAGATTTCCCGCCTTTCATTTCAGCTGTAGAGACAAGTTTGCGCTTCCAAGCCTCAAATGAGACTCCCTTGGAGGTCATGTGGGTAGGAAGAGATTCTTACGCTCCCCTGCACTAAACAACGCGAGCAACGCAACACTTGCCGGCTGGCGACCGCTAGTCAGCTCACACGGAATTGTAAATGACCGCCTTCAGTGTTGTGCTTTGTTTGCGGTCGGTAGTACACTCTGTTTCCTCGCACTTTCCATTTGCCGTGATCTTTCATCATCAGAACTTGGACGAGCTACTTCGGAGTCCAGTATCAATACAGTAGCTTGCCTTCTTCCTTTGATATGACAAGTACCACGAGTGCAAATAGTTACATCGATCTGCCAGAAAACTGTGGTTTTCCGCATGGCCATCATCTTAGAAGAGGACCGTAACTTTACCACTTCTCCCAGTCCTCACATTCATCAAAGTAGAACCGTGGTGGCTAAACCTGAGGAACAGGGTCTCAGGGGGACGCAAGCATCGAAACTGAGCTGAATATTTTCCAGCTCTGAACTCACAGAAAATATCTTGGGTCACATGCCAAGGTGGTAAACTTGAGCGGTGTCATCCACGTTCACTGACAGACACGAATTAGTTTTCGTGCAAGGACTGGTTAGAAACTGTTATCTCCCATGCCTGGTGCATCGTTTAGTCTGTGTCACAGAAAATTACGTGGGTTGTGAACGCTAATGGAGCTGCTTCCCGATGTGACGGGGGAAGCTGAAACTTCCGTTCCGACTCGTCCTCGGAGCTGTCTTGGCCTCTCGCAGGGTCCCACTGGCAGTGCCGGTCACAATCCACTCGCACTCTGAGGTGTACGGCGCGCGAGACAAGGTACGCTACGTACTGCTCCGTAGACTTACTCAGAAACAAAATGGTGCAAATGGCTCTAAGCCGGGACTTAACATCTGAGATCATCAGTCCCCTAGACTTAGAACTACTTAAAACTAACTAACCTAAGGACTAAGGACATCAAATACATCCATGACCGAGGCAGGATTCGAACCTGCGACCATAGCAGCCGCGTGGTTCCGTACTGAAGCGCCTAGAACCGCTAGACCACAGCGGCTGGCCACTCAGAAACAAAATTTTGAGGCTTTCGTAGGCACTTGACGACTTACCGCATGTTCAATTTTGCCCCGGGATTTCGGCCAACGTTAGTACGACGATGTTTCTGGCGTTTCGGCAACACGAGTGGCCGGCACTGCGAAAAGTTCATCCTCCATTGCCGTCATCAGCAATGGAGAGTGAACCAGTGCATAGCCAGTGTGGCGAAATCTCATAAAAATCATTTAACAAATGTCGACAGAAGATCCCGAGACAAAAGCTAACAGGCTTATTCGGAAACAGTTATTGCCGGGCCCTGAAGCTTCTTGTGCAGCACTAGACTAATAAATCATTTTAAATAAAGGTCCGCCAGCATCCGTTTGACAAGCGAGACAGGTTAAAATTGTCATTAGTCCTATACTACTAACAAATGTACTGCTTCCAAAGGGCTCTCACATCGAACCACAGAACAGGAAAACAAGCACGGTCAACAGTCACTGTTCCAACTCGTTTTCACCGAGCCAGGTGGCGCAATGATAAGTGCACTGGACTGTCATTCAGAAGGACGACGGTTCAAATCCGCGTCCGACCACCCGGATTTGGGTTTTGCGTGATTTCCTAAATCGCTCCAGGCAAACGCCGGGATGATTCCTATGAATGAGCGCAGCCGACTTCCTTCCCCTCCTCAAAAACAATCAGAGCTTGTGCTCTGTCACTTATGACCTCAATATCGACGAAACTTACACCCTAATCTTTCTTCCAAATGGTTTCTAGTAACTTCCTCCGATAATTTCCTCCATAAACAAAACAGGAGAACAGTTTAAAATTCAGAAAAGGGAAAAAGGCACATATGACAACACACCTGATATTTCCCACGTAAGACATTGCCTTATTCAATGGTTCAATTCATCTGAAGACACTCAAATAACTCGAAAACTACACATCGGATCCAAACAATTTATAATTAAAATGCCTTTCTCTCGGAGAAAGACACCCAGTTATACCAAATTCGACCGCCCATCCTACCCCGTGTGTGGAGCCAACTTTGAAATCTTAAATGGGAACACTCATTTTTATTGGAGAATCGGATTCTACGGAAAAATACTTAAGTTTTGTCTGGAAAATTTTTTTTCGTTTCGTGACAGATGGCGCTGTAATGGGAAAAGTCAAAATGGGTAGAAAATCGTATGTTTGAAAATGCTATCCAGTGACACTTGGATTAATCCCCCGCCTCCAGGTTGTGAGGGTAGGACAGGGAATTATTCCAGAACTTTTAATGGGAAACCCCATTCCTCCGACAAAACGACTGCCCCACGCGGCACTGTGGCCGTGGGGCCAACTTCGACTATCATAACAAGCAGTGCAGTGTCATTAAAAGTTGTGAAACAACCGCCTGTCCTACCCTGGCACCGTGGAGGTTCGGGGACAACTCAAGTTTCATTGAACAGCATTTTTAAAATACGGTGTTCTACCCATTTTTATTTTGCCGATTATAGCGCCATCTGTCACGTAACGAAAAAAATGTTTCGGACAAAATTTACGTATTTTTTCCGTAGAATCCAAATCTGCATTTAAAAAAAATGAAGGTCCTCCTTTAAGACTTCGAAGTAGCCTTTCTCCCGACCGCACACAGGGGGTAGGGTGGGGTGAGTGTTGCATTTAGTGTCCCCCTCCGAGGCGAAAATTTTTAATTGTAATTTTTTGTGTCTGAGATATTTCAGTGACTTCAGAGAGATTGAACACTCTCGCCAAATCCGCTTCCTTCTTATCAAATGCCACCTGGAGCCAGTCGATGGCTCCACGCCATGACATGGTTCCTCTGCCTGCGGAACGTCTGCTCGGGTACTAAATATTAGTAGCACCACTCACCAAGAACGCCGGAAAAGGAGTAAGTCGACGCCTAGGCTGGTCTGGTCTGGAGTGGTAGTGCGATCTCCAGACCAGATGTGAGGAAACGCAAATCAGCAAATCGTAAGTAATTACATTTTTTTACAAAAAATCGCGAAGTGAACTGTTTCATAATCTATAACTAACAAAACTGTATCGTTATAGAGCCCACTGATGAGGCCTTAGAACAGGAGAAGGCGAAACGCGTATGGATTAAATAAAAGAAATAGCAGCAGGAAAAGGCAGTTTGATTTGCAAAACAAGTATTTATATGCTTGCTGCGGATGATGGCCACACAAACAAACAGCTCTAGCTGTTCGTCCATGAAATCCACGGAGCCGTTGACCGGGCCATCGAAGTCGATGCCTTGTTCTTTAGCTTCTGGAAAACATTCGATACAATTCGCCGCTGTCGTTTCGTGAACAAACTGCGTGCTGACCGAGTATCGGAACAGATTTTTGACTGAATTCAGGGCTCTCTAAGGGACAAAACTCAGTCCGTTACGGGATGAAATCGACAGATGCGGAGGTACTTTCTGGGGAACGGCAAATGAGTGTTATAGGCCCATTAGTGTTTTAATATACAGTGCCTGACAAAAAAAGTAAAGCACCCAGAAGGGGAGGAGGAACCGAAATGGAACTTCACGAGAAGGTTTGGTAATACTACTTGAGTGTTTACCGAATCGAGTCAAATTTATGCAGAACTTGGCAGTAGGAGCCCACTTATCAGAATGACATTCGACATCCTCTGGCCTGCTTGCATGCACTGATCCTATTAGAAGGGTGTCGTAAAGCCGCTGTACCCTCCTTGAGGTCAACTGGCTCACAACTGTTGTACTTTGTCCTCGACATCCTGGGTACTGGTACTGTGACGGAATTGACGTCCGAATTTGTCTCACGTACATCTTCTATCGGGGACATATTTGGGGATATTGCTGGTCACAGGAGTATCTCAACATTATACAGCCAGTTCAAGGAAACACGAGCCGTGTGTCAACGAGCATTGTCCTGTTGAAAAATGGCACCAGGGTACTGTCGCATGACAGGTAAAGCATGAAGACGGATAACAGCCGTGACGTACTGTTGCTCTGCGAGAGTGAAACGTGATGCGTTATGTGATTGGCGTATTATAGCGACGCCCTGTGTTGGTGAGGTTTTGTGTGCTATATGGGAGCCGTGTAGGCATTTTCCGCTGTTGGCATGTAGAGTTCGATGGAGGAAATAGCCTGGCATAAGATTCTGTGGAAATATTAAGGAGTCAGTAGCTAGAACGAGAGCGGATCGGAGTTTGTGGCCAGACTAGGGATGGTGGTTATCGCTGAAACAACCGATTTTCGGTAATATCGTTTTGTTTTTCAAGACCAGTTTAACCTACATCTTAAAGCAGCTCAAAATAACGCATTATTTCCTGTAATAAACGTAGAAATCGGAAAAAGACAAAAATTTCGACTCCCTTAGTTTCAGGACACATGGAATCAAAATATTAAATTAAATAGGGAAATAAAAGTTAGTCCGTCCAGCGTTCGCTGTTTTTCTCTAAACGGTGATACGTGGCTGAATACTACCAAAAATTCTCGTATTGAATCTAATTTTTTGGAACTGTGCTCAAAAATCATGTTATAGTCGAAGATTATACCATTATTAGGACATTATGAATAGTCAGTGCTAAAGGTTGAAAACTGTGATTGAAGAACTCTACTTTTCGTGTTGACTCGTCCGTTTTCAAAAGCTACTGGCAGATATAGGCGTATTGTACAGACACAGGCAATAGCTCATTTACTTTCTATTTGTGTTGTAAACTGTGAATGAATTGTTAAGTTTTTCAAAAATGGTTCAAATGGCTCTGAGCACTATGGGACTTAATATCTGAGGTCATCAGTCCCCTAGAACTTAGAACTACTTAAACCTAGCTAACCTAAGGACGTCACACACACCCACGCCCGACGCAGGACTCGAACCTGCGACCGTAGCGGTCGCGCGGTTCCAGACTGAAGCGCGTAGAACCGCTCGGCCACGCCGGATGGCTGTTAAGTTTTTCTCCTTAAATGAAATCGCAAATTCCCCGTGGCTTATCCCGTTCTTAATCTTTTAAACTATTAATGGCACTGTACTTAACTGATACCACACTTCGTAAAACACTTAGAGACTAGGGGTGATGTCATTCTGTAATACACCTACTGTCCACCGACAGCAGGGAGAGGTTATCATATAGACCAGACGGGGCGAGGCTCACGCACTGCCCGTAGGTGCGCGCCATCCAATAGGCCACGCCACACGATATCAGGTATATTTTTGTCTCAGCAAACTGCACTAGTTCTTACGCCATGTATTTGTTGCTCGTTTCTGTCGCTATCGCTTCTAAAGTAGCACTGATCACTTTTCCCATTTTCTATAATAAAACAACATTTCAGAGCTATGAAAATTTTACTAATAAAAATTACACATTTTTAAAAATAGGTCTATTTAAAAACCAAAAAATTTAGCACTGCTGCAATAGCTAATTGATATTTTGGTTTTTCAACCGGTTATTAGCAAAAAATATAAATACTGTTAATAGTCGAGACCAAACAAATACCGAATTACACCGGTTATTCAGAACTAAAATACAGATATCGATTCTAACCGGTCAGTTTTTCCCATCTCTACACCAGACGCGCTAGTGAGTGCATATTTAGAGTTCTTTCGGAAACGTGCAGCTGCGTGCCTTGTGAGCATATCAGCCACGTGTGGTGGATACGGACGGGGGTGCTCATCAGCAGACGGACAGGCTCCAGACTTGTGACGAAGGCGCGACTCTCGGTCTCTACTGCAAAAACCTTCACACGACGGCGGTGTTCTGAACGGGTGTCGGCGAATAATTACAGTCAACATAATTAGCAGCAACAGGCGTGACAGGCTACTTTTCCCACGTTCCTGAGCAGAGATCGAGCCGCTGTCACTTCCGAATGCTCGACAAGTAGACCCACAATGAGCCACTTTCAAACTGCCAGGTAGTAATAACGGTCTCACATGGGTTCGCGACATCTCGGTGTGATTCACAGCGATTATTCAGTATCTGACGCTGTTGATCCCCTTATTTACACTGCCGCTGTGGCCGAGCGGTTCTAGGCGCTTCAGTCCGGAACGGCGCTCCTGCTAAGGTCGCAGGTTCGAATCCTGCCTCGGGCATGGATGTGTGTGGTGTCCTTAGGTTAGTTAGGTTTAAGTAGTTCTAATTCTAGGGGACTGATGACCTCAGATGTTAAGTCCCATAGTGCTTAGAGCCATTTGACCTTTTTTTTGGTAACAGTACTGAACACCAATTACGGTACTGGACTCTGGTGGCCATTCTATCCGTCACAGGGAACTACAACCCTAATCATTGACATACCTACCGATGGTGTATACGTGTACGAATATATATTGACATTTATGTCCTCTGCATGCTTCACTTTCCGTCCGGCATTGTATATAAATAGTATATTGGATAGCGTCGAAAATTTTACGAAGGGCAGCGCGGGACAGCCGTGCGGTCTCGGCCCCCTTACCACGGCTTGCTTGCGGATTGCGCAGCTCCCCCCCCCCCCCCCCTCCCCCGTCGGAGGTTCGAGTTCTCCCTCAGCCATGGGTGTGTGTTTTGTCCTTAGCGTAAGTTAGTTCAAGCTAGATTAAGTAGTGTATAAGCCTACGGACCGATGACCTCAGTAGTTTGGTCCCATAGGAACTTATCACCACTCTTATGAGACTTTTAATACAAACGTCAAAAAAAGTTTTGCATCACCTCGGTTCCGAGAGTTCCGGAAACTGTAAACTGGAATAGAGATCTACATAAACATCATTTAGACCCTTTCCATTGCTCATGAAAAACTAACATTGCATGTTGTACCACCATACAGCGAGACCTTCAGAGGTGGTGGTCCAGATTGCTCTACACACCGGTACCTCTAATACACAGTAGCATGTCCTCTTGCATTGATGGATGCCTGTAGTCGTCATGACATACTATCCACAAGTACATCAAGGCACTGTTGGTCCGGATTGTTCCACTCCTCAACGCGATTCGTTGTAGATCCCTCAGAGTAGTTGGTGGGTCACGTCGTCCATAAACAGCCCTTTTCAATCTATCCCAGGCATATTCGATAGGGTTCATGTCTGCAGAACATGCTGGCCACTCTAGTCGAGCGATGTCGTTATGCTGAAGGAAGTCGTTCACAAGATGTACACGATGGGGGCGCGAAGTCCGCAGCTCGTGGTCGTGCGGTAGCGTTCTCGCTTCCCACGCCCGTGTTCCCGGGTTCGATTCTCGGCGGGGTCAGGGATTATCTCTGCCTCGTGATGACTGGGTGTTGTGTGATGTCCTTAGGTTAGTTAGGTTGAAATAGTTCTAAGTTCTACGGGACTGATGACCATAGATGTTAAGTCCCATAGTGCTCAGAACCATTGATTTGGGGGCGCGAATTGTCGTCCATGAAGACGATTGTCTCACCAATATGCAGCCGATATGGTTGCACTATCAGTCGGAGAATAGCACTGACGTATCGTACAGCCGTTACGGCGCCTTCCATTACCGCCAGCGGCGTTCGTCGGCCTCACATAATGCCGCCCCAAAACAGCAGGTAACCTCCACCTTGCTGCACTCTCTGGACAGTGTGTCTAAGGCGTTCAGACTGACAAAGGTTGCCTCCAAACACGTCTCCGACGATTGTCTGGTTGAAGCCATATGCGACACTCATCGGTGAAGAGAACGTGATGTCAATTCTGAGCGGTCCATTCGGCATGTTGTTGGGCCCATCTGTACCAGTCTGCATGGTGTCGTGGTTGCAAAGATGGACCTCGCCATGGACGTCGGGAGTGAAGTAGCGCATCATGCAGCTTGTTGCGCACAGTTTGAGTCGTAACACAACGTCCTGTGGCTGCAGGAAAAGCATTATTGAACATCGTGGCGTTGCTGTCAGGGTTCCTCCGAGCCGTAATCCGTAGATAGCGGTCATCCACTGCAGCAGTACCCCTTGGGCGGCCTGAGCGAGGCATGTCATCAACAGTTCCTGTCTCTCTGTATTTCCTTTATTTCCGAAGAACATCCCTTTGGTTCACTCCGAGACGTCTGGACACTTTCATTGTTGAGAGCCAGCCCTTCCTGGCACAAAGTAACAAAGCGGACGCGATCGAACCGGGGTATTGACCGTCTAGGCATGGTTGAACTACAGACAACACGAGCCGTGTACCTCCTTGCTGGTGGAATGACTGGAACTGATTGGCTGTCTGACCTCCTACGTCTAATAGGTGCTGCTCCTGCATGGTTATTTACATTTTTGGGCGGGTTTAGTGATATTTCTGAACAGTCAAAGGGACTGTGCCTGTGATACAATATCCACAGTTAACGTCTATCTTCAGGAGTTCTGGGAATTGGGGCGACGCAAAACATTTTTTGATGTATATAGATGGTGCTGTCTCAGTCTAACAAAACAGTCGTGACATTTTGTCTCGTTTTTGTTACCTACAACAATATCGGCGCCCCAAGGGGCCAGCAAGTGACTCTTCTTAATAGGAATTGGATGAGTGCGAATACTAACGTTTATATCGTTTTGTAAAATACTTTTTACAATAGGGAGCGTATGTAGCTCCATAAAAATGACCAATAACTAAAAAAATGACACAGCAGTTGCCATTCTTTAGTTTCCTAAGAAAGCTGAGAGGTACGAAAAGGCACATCACACGACTGTTTATTTATCATTATCTAGTAACGTACAGATACTTAGTGAATCATATCGTTTTCCTTCAATAACAAAAAACTGCTACTAAAAAACACTCTGTTTGCCGAAAAACTTTGTATATCTACCCAGCAAAGTGAAGTTATGTTCGTTACACTTTCAGACAAATGAGTGAATATGGAGCGTAGGTAACCTATGAGGAATATGCTAAAAACATTATTTAACGTATCAAATGAGCCACCACACCTGTATCTTAAGGGAAAACCAGAAAGCCGTGATAATAAATTGACAAAAGTAATAAAACTGTTTCTCAATACAGAAGAAACCAATTCCACAATATCGTTGCTAAATAAGAGCTACGAAAGGCATGATTCTTCAACACATTCGCATTTGAAGCAAAGGTAATTACATTTACAAAAATATTCCTGTGTTAGATAGTCGATTGAAGTGTTAGGACGGACGAATCATTAGACTCTGTATTTTTTCTGTAACTGTCAAGTCTGTGATAATAACAGAAATAAATGCTTCTCAGGCATGAAATGTGTTTCTATTTTCTTGCGTTCGGTGGAGAAAGCTGCAGATATAGACATATTCGAAAGTATTTCTTCCTGAATAAGGTGTAGCTTCTGTCATTGAATCAGTATGACTCATTTGTTTTTACATGTGTTTCACTATAATTCATGTCCCTTGGAAATTTACTAACACATGAAACGCAAAATTATAACAACTACTTCGTTAAGTAGAAAATTACTAAAAACAAACATACTTACGTCGTTTGTGACCGTGCTTTCTCACCGCTTGGATCGCTAGTGTCGCTTCAGCTGTCAAACGGTAACAACTTCCGCACCAGAGAGTGTCGTGATTGTATGTATTAGACTGTGGTGCTGTTCTCAGGATAAAGTTTGCACCGTAACGAGACTGTAGCAAAATGCAGTTGAAAGGGTACGGTACCGCCCGACATTGAAAATAGGTACAACATACTTCATTATTTTTGTCAGAAGAACACATTTTTTTTTGTAAAATAACTCAATTTCAATTAATACAGCGAAGCCGGATACCAGTGTGGGAAAGAATGACAGTTTATTTATTTAATTGATCACAAGTGCACTCCCACAAAGTAAATCCCTACATCCAGTTTGGTGAGATCTGTGAAATGAATGAATGTATGGTCGTCTGCTAACCGCAGATAGTGAATGTGAATATATGATCATCTTTGAGTCGATCCTGTGGCCACCTTTGGTGGGACCAAAGAGATGAAATTTGCCTGAGCTTTGAGCGCCTGAAATGTGGCTGACCAATGCGGTAGAAAGGTGCTCCCCCACTTCGACAAAGGTGGTAGAGAACCTCAAGAACGGCCATGTTTCAGGGCTCTGCTGCTGGATCTTGTGCTGTTAAGACCTGTTTTAGTTGTGCTCCGTAATGACGAAAGAGTGGAGACATGGTACGCATGTGGAATATTTAAGAGTAGTTTGAAATAATAATTTCTCTATTTCAGGAACTTTTGTGGGGAGAATTAAATGTCAGGCAGGTAATACTAATGGGATTGTAGGAATCTTCGGAAGTGACCAACGGTCACAATGAAACCACGTGTAACAATAAGTTGAAATACTTCCGTGTGCTTAAGTTAAGCTGAATTACTAGCGTGTGTACAATAAGTTGAAATATTTAAGAAATAGCGTGTGTACCATAAGTTGAAATATTTAAGAAATGGCGTGTCCAGGACTTGAAATTAGAGACGAGTACTTCCACGTGGTGAGTACTGTGTGAGTCTCAAACTGTGTATGAGACAAAGGATAAAGAGAAGTACTCGTCCATGGTATCAGTTGAGGACTCGCGTGTGTGATGAATACGTTCTTAATATCACTTTGCGTGATATAATTCCGTGTGACGCTAGATTCAAACTCTGAGAGAGAAGCAAGGTGAGTCGGCCGTCTATCCAGCAACGCCACTTGGCTTGCATTGCACAGGAAGACGTGCATATATCTCCAGAGTTCGTAGTAGGAAAGTAGAATTACGAAGTGGGGCAGTGTCGTGTGAAACTGGGATAAATATTAATTGAAGTGGGAAAGCTGAAAGTGATAGTGTTGTGACTATTTAGTGTTTTATATTTCTTATTGCAGTGTGATGTATGTCATGTAATTTGGGTATGTGTGGTTTGCATGGGAGAGTAGCAAGGTAGTTTCAAAAGATTAGTGGGTTATGCTTGTTCCTTCTGTATCGCTCGATCTGGAGGAAAGTTTCGTGATGATGATTGTGAGAGTCGAAGTGTGAGATATAATAAAAGATCCACCATCCTAACCACAAAGTGCACTGTACCGGTAAATAATTACGAGACCATAATATAGAGATTCACCAATGTAAAGCTGTGCCCACTGGGCGGAATTTCTCATGTGTTATTGTTGTAGGTTGTAGAATTTGTGTGTTTAGGTTAGAGAATTTATCGGAATAAATAAGATAGTGAAAAGTAAAAGATTGGTGGACTTTTCCTTCGAATTGTATGTTGCCATAATGTCCCGAATTTATAATGTGTGCGCCATTCATATTCAGTGCGGTGGCCACGTGTTCACAAAAGCCGATAAATAAAAAAAGAAAGAAAATGTCGTATTGCCAGTGCGTAGTGTACAGTCAGAGTTCTGTAAATTACTGATAGTCAGGTTCGTGTTTCCGTTGCGTATTAATCATATAGGAGGATAACTTGTAACTTAAGTGTGAGTACTAGAGTTCATGTTACTCGATAAATAAGAATGAATCCACTCGCTTGGCAGACCACTCATCTTGCAGGCCTGACTGCTTGATGCCACAGTATGAGCAAGGCACGTGGGTGCCTCTCACAGTATTACCTGCAGAGTATCGACTGGCGGTTGACCTTGAACGCGCGTGAATAAGCGCTGTTGGTGAAAAATAGTAACAATCGTGAAATACGTGGGCGCAGTAATTGGTTTTTTTTAAAAAAGAGTTTCCAGAACCGTGACCTTCCAGGATGCTTCTTAAAACGTTATTTCAACGCTTTTCTGAGCACATTAAAAGTGTGAATACTACATTTGTTTTACATCGTTTTAACCGCAGCAGAAGCTGTATCCTACCACAATTTTTTTCGTCAGCGGTACCGGTACGGCGTACTGGCCCGTACCATCAAAAATCGAGCATTGCGCGGAGGTAATCGTCCGGAGCGACTTAAAGTGAAAAGACAAGATTCAGTTAACTGTAAGAAAACCAGATGCCAGGTTGTGCCTTACTGGGAGTATCAACACTTATTAGACCTATTCTTCTGTACTGCTCAACAGTCTGGAACCCTACCTAGTAGAATTAACAGAAGAGGTAGAGACGTTCCAGTAGAGAGCGGCTAGTTTCGCCTCGGGATCATTTTACTCGTAGTAAGCGTGAGAGCGTTACGGAAGTGCTCAGCGAACTCCATTCGCAGACGCTACAAGAGTGGCGTTATGTATCATAGAGTTTGTTACTGCTGAAATTACGTCCCAAGAATACTTGGTCAACACTTCACTTCCTCCCACAAATGTGTCGCGCAGAGATCGAGATGAAAAAAAAGGCCGAGAAATCGGAGCTCATATGTATCTTTATCGAGAGTCGTTCTGAGCAAAAACCACTCGCGAATAGAGCAGAGAAGGGGAAAATGCTGGTGGTACCATAGGCACCCTCTGCCACATAACCTAAAGTGCCTTGCGGAGTATAGGCGTTAATGTACCTTCAAATTGCTGTAGGCCTGTGTCCCAACCGGATAAATTGATCAATCAGTGAGGATTATTCCCTGTCGTCTTGCAGCACTTAAAACACCACCACCGCCCCCCAAAAGCCCAGAACTTGGTTCCTACACCCAGAGGGCTGGCTACAGACCCCATAATTATATTTCGAATCATCACCTCGACTCGACCCAAGAGAACAGGAACTTACCTTCTACGCCTCGCGAGAACTACCTGCCGACTTTCGATTTTGCGAACTCTAAAACTGCTCCACGGAACTGTTTTAACACCCGTGCCTTACATCCAATCAATTTCCGGAGAAGAGTGCAGGCATTCGTGAATAGTGCATGGGGCGAACGACTGTCGATAAACTTCTGTATTAGCTCTGACTTCTCTGACTTTTTCGTCGCCGTCATTTCGCGAAACATGCGTGGGAATAAGTAATTTATTGCCAGATTCTTCTCCGAACGTAAGCTTTCGGAATATCGACAGTAACCCTATCCGTGGTAGACAATGGCTTTCTTATAGTGATTGTCATCAAAGGGTGCCCATTATCTGGACATAGTGGAGCTTCATGACGAAACTGTTGAAAATGTTCTTTAAAAATTGACACAAACAGCATTGACCACAAAAACAGGTCAGCTTTTGAACGTCCTCAGACCCTTACACTGAAATATGACCATATAATGGATTTAGAGAACACCTGATAATAGAAGTAGCATATAAAATACATATTATACACTGAAGAGCCGATGAAACTGGTACACTTGCCTAATATCGTGTAGGGCCTCCGCGAGCACACAGAAGTGCCGCAACACGACGCGGCATGGATTCGACTAATGGCTGAAGTAGTGCTGGAAGGAACTGACAACATGAATCCTGCAGGGCTGTGCAAAAATCCGTAAGAGTACGATGGGATGGAGATCTCTTCTGAACAGCGCCTTGCAAGACATCGCAAATAGGCTCAACATTGCTCATGTCTGGGGAGTCTGGTGGCCAGCGTAAGTGTTTAAACTCGGAAGAGTGTTCCTGGAGCCACTCTGTAGAAATTCTGGATGTCTGGGGTGTTGGACTATCTTGCTGTATTTCAAGTCCGTAGGAAGGCACAGTGGACATGAATAGATGTAGGAGATCAAACAGGATGCTTAGGTACATGTCACCTGCCAGAGTCGTATCTAGATATCAGGGGTTCCATGTCACTCCAAAAATTGCACGCGCCCCACACCACGACAGAGCCTCAACCAGCTTGAACAGTCCCCTGCCGACGTGCGGGGTCCATGGATTCATGAAGTTGTCTCCATACCCTTACACGTCCATCCACTCGATTCAATTTAGAACGAGACTCATCCGAACAGGCAACATGTTTCCAGTCATTAACAGTGTTGAGGGGCCCAGGTGAGGCGTAAAGCTTTGTGTCACGCAGTCATCAAGGGTACACGTGTGGGCCTTCGGCTCCGAAAGCCTATATCGATGATGTTTCGTTGAATGGTTCGCACGCTGACATTTCCTGATGACCCAGCACTGAAATCTGGAGCAGTTAAGTAATAGAACCCAGTACGTTGTCCTCGATGGTGAGTGTTCATCGGAGGTGAGGGTGTCATCTGGAGTGCCCCAGGGAAGTGTGGTAGGTCCGCTGTTGTTTTCTATCTACATAAATGATCTTTCGGATAGGGTGGATAGCAATGTGCGGCTGTTAGCTGATGATGCTGTGGTGTACGGAAAGGTGTCGTCGTTGAGTGACTGTAGGAGGATACAAGATGACTCGGACAGGATTTGCACAAAATTGGTTCAAATGGTTCTGAGCACCATGGGACTTAACATCTGAGGTCATCAGTCGCCTAGAACTTAGAACTACTTAAACCTAACTAACCTCAGGACATCACACACATCCATGCCCGAGGCAGGATTCGAACCTGCGACCGTAGCGGTCGCGCGGTTCCGGACTGAAGCGCCTAGAACCGCTTGGCCACCAGGGCCGGCGACAGGATTTGTGATTAGTGTAAAGAATGGCAGCTAACTTTAAATATAGATAAATGTAAATTAATGCAGATGAATAGGAAGAAGAATCCCGTAATGTTTGAATACTCCATTAGTAGTGTAGCGCTTGACACAGTCACGTCGATTAAATATTTGGGCGTAACACTGCAGAGCGATATGAAGTGGGACAAGCATGTAATGGCATTTGTGGGGAAGGCGTATAGTCGTCTTCGGTTCATTGGTAGAATTGTGGGAAGATGTGGTTCATCTGTAAAGGAGACCGCTTATAAAATACTAATACGACCTATTCTTGAGTACTGCTCGAGCGTTTGGGATCCCTATCAGGTCGGATCGAGGGAGGACACAGAAGCAATTCAGTGGCGGGCTGCTAGATTTGTTACTGGTATGTTTGATCATCACGCGTGTGTTATGGAAATGCTTCAGGAACTCGGGTGGGAGTCTCTGGAGGAAAGGAGGCGTTCTTTTCGTGAATCGCTACTGAGGAAATTTAGAGAACCAGTATTGGAGGCTGACTGCAGTACAATTTTACTGCCGCCAACTTACATTTCGCATAAAGACCACAAAGATAAGATAAGAGAGATTAGGGCTCGTACAGAGGCATATAGGCAGTCATTTTTCCCTCGTTCTGTTTGGGAGTGGAACAGGGAGAGAAGATGCTAGTAGTGGTACGAGGCACCCTCCGCCACGCACCGTATGGTGGATTGCGGAGTATGTATGTAGATGCAGATGTAGGGTTGCACTTCTGTCACGCTGAACGATTCTTTTCAGCTGTCGTTGGTCCCGTTATTGCAGGATCTTCTTCCGGCCGCAGCGATGTCAGAGATTTGATCTTTTACTGGTTCCTGATATACACGGTACACTCGTGAAATGGTCGTACTGGAAAATTCCTACCTCGGAGATGCTGTGTCCATTCGCCCATGTGCCGACCATAACACCACGCTCAGACTCACTTAAATCTTGATAACCTGCCGTTGTAGCAGCAGTAGCCGATCTAACAACTGGGCCAGACATTTGTTGCCTTTATACCGCAGCCCCGTATTCTGCCTGTTTACATATGTATCTCTGTATCTGAATGCGCATGCCTATTCCAGTTTCTTTCTCGCTTCAGTGTATAAGATACATCTTATATAACAGATATTAAAAGAAGAAATTATTCCGATGATGATAGGCGGTGACGGTGAATGGAACAGGTGCTGTAACACTTTTAGCGCTGGTTCTCCAGAGAAATGTTTCCAAAAATTAGTGTACGAAATGTTGCCTAGAGCAGCTGCAAAACACCTTCCATAGAGTCAGGGCCCTGTCCACAAACCATTTAGAACGACTACGTAATGAGAGGCCCATTATCTCCAAGCTGGACAAGAGCTTCCGCACCGGAAACCAGCTCTGGCGTCCACAGTGGCAAACAGGACGAGCCCAAGGACGTGCCAGAGAAATGATTCAACGTGCCTGAATTTGTATAGCGTGAACTTCAGTTTGCACTTGGCTGGTGGTGTTTGTGTGTCGTTTCTCTGCGTCTGCGGCTGGACGGCAGTGGTGGTGGGAGCGCAGCCCGCGGGCCTACAGCCGCGGCCGGAAGCGCGCCCGGTGCCTCGTGCTGAGCCGCGCCGTTGTGCGCTGACAGGCGGCCGCCGCTATCTTATCGCCTCGCAGACTCGCCCACTGCGCGCTTTCGTACAAACAGCCTGGCTGCGATGGCGAAGCTTGTCAAACACGCCGTTTCCCAGGCGTTTTGCGGCGGTCCTCTTTTTTTTCTGTCTGTCTCTGCGAAGTGACACTCTCTACGAATTCAGCGCTGGGGAATTATCGTTTCCCACGAAATATCCCACACCTGTGGTATAGCGGCAACGAAAATGCCGGCTTGCCGCTTAAACTCGCGGAGACGAGAACAAAACTTGACGCCGTCCAACAAAGCACGCGTAACGCCGAAACGGAAAGAGCTCATTTAAAATTTTTTGCTACATACTAATATGAATATGAGAACACAACTTACGTAAACATCGACATCACATAGAAATTTTCTCGATTACTGCACAAAAGGTGGTTGGATGCCCAGTTAGAAGATAGGGTAGAGCGGGCCCTAGGTGTTTTTTAGAGATCACAGAAGTTCGAGAAAACACATCCAGCATTCGTTCGAGACGGAGGGCCATCGTTGTTGCGCTTGACAAACATCGCCCTATGCAATATATAGAGGATGTTTCAGAAAAATTCCATTTTGTTTGCACTTTGTTACGGCCGCAGGTTCGAATCCTGCCTCGGACATGGGTGTGTGTGATGTCCTTAGGTTAGTTATGTTTAAGGGGACTGATGACCCTTAGTGCTCAGAACCATTTTAGCCACTCTTTGCAGTTTATAAAAGAATAAATAAAGTAATATTTATTTAGATAGGCAAATGTAAGAAACGTCACTCTTTCTGCGGAGTTATTAACATGGTTTATTTATTTATTTTAAATATGGTTACATGAATTTTATAAATATCACTTTTTTGATGTAGCTGACGTATTTAAACAAACTGGTACAAATCAATTTAAATGAAATATACAGGGTGATTCCGTGATAATGGTAGAGACTTTCGGGGATGATGGAAAAGGGTAAAGCTATCAATCAGAGGTAAACGGAAACCACCGAATCGAAAATTGTAAGAGAAAATCCTTCTGGTACCTCTGAGCAATCAGTAAAGGAAGCAAAAGAAAAATTCGGAGTAGGTATTAAAATCCATGGAGAAGAAATAAAAACTTTGAGGTTCGCCGATGACATTGTAATTCTGTCACAGACAGCAAAGGACCTGGAAGAGCAGTTGAACGGAGTGGACAGTGTGTTGAAAGGAGGATATAAGATGAACATCAACAAAAGCAAAACGAGGACAATGGAATGTAGTCGAATTAATTCGGGAAATGCTGAGGGAATTAGATTAGGAAATGAGACACTTACAGTAGTAAAGGAGTTTAGCTAAATTCCTTTACTACTTTAAGTGTCTCATTTCCTAATCTAATTCCCTCAGCATTGGTAGCAAAGTAACTGATGATGGTCGAAGTAGAGAGGATATAAAATGTAGACTGGCAATGGGAAGGAAAGCGTTTCTGAAGAAGAGAAATTTGTTAACATCGAGTATTGATTTAAGTGTCAGGAAGTCGTTTCTGAAAGTACTTGTATGGAGTGTAACCATGTATGGAAGTGAAACGTGGACGATAAATAGTTTGGACAAGAAGAGAATAGAAGCTTTCGAAATGTGGTGCTACAGAATAATGCTGAAGATTAGATGAGTAGATCACATAACTAATGAGGAGGTATTGAATAGAACTGGGGAGAAGAGCAATTTGTGGCACAACTTGACTAGAAGAAGGAATCGGCTGGTAGGACATGTTCTGAGGCATCAAGGGATCACCAATTCAGTATTGGAGGCAGCGTGGAGGGTAAAAATCGTAGAGGGAGACCAAGAGATGAATACAGTAAGCAGATTCCGAAGGATGTAGGTTGCAGTACGTACTGGGAGATGAAGAAGCTTGCACAGGAAAGAGTAGCATGGAGAGCTACATCAAACCAGTCTCTGGACTAGGACCACAACAATCTCTGGCAGTGGGCCTCTTCTACTGCAAGCTCTTTGTATTCCGTATTATGACAGGAGGTAGTATAGACCAAAACAAGGAAAACTCTCCACTAAACGTGAGCTCTAAAAACCATACCTTCTACATCTACATCTACATTTATACTCCGCAAGCCACCCAACGGTGCGTGGCGGAGGGCACTTTACGTGCCTCTGTCATTACCTCCCTTTTCTGTTCCAGTCGCGTATGGTTCGCGGGAAAAACGACTGCCGGAAAGCCTCCGTTCGCGCTCGAATCTCTCTAATTTTACATTCGTGATCTCCTCGGGAGGTATAAGTAGGGGGAAGCAATATATTCGATACCTCATCCAGAAACGCACCCTCTAGAAACCTGGCGAGCAAGCTACACCGCGATGCAGAGCGCCTCTCTTGCAGAGTCTGCCACATGAGTTTGCTAAACATTTCCGTAACGCTATCACGGTTACCAAATAACCCTGTGACGAAACGCGCCGCTCTTCTTTGGATATTCTCTATCTCCTCCGTCAACCCGACCTGGTACGTATCCCACACTGATGAGCAATACTCAAGTATAGGTCGAACGAGTGTTTTGTAAGCCACCTCCTTTGTTGTTGGACTACATTTTCTAAGGACTCTCCCAATGAATCTCAACCTGGTACCCGCCTTATCAACAATTAATTTTATATGATCATTCCACTTCAAATCGTTCCGCACGCATACTCCCAGATATTTTATAGAAGTAACTGCTACCAGTGTTTGTTCCGCTATCATATAATCATACAATAAAGGATCCTTCTTTCTATGTATTCGCAATACATTACATTTGTCTGTGTTAAGGGTCAGTTGCCACTCCCTGCACCAAGTGCCTATCCGCTGCAGATTTTCCTGCATTTCGCTACAATTTTCTAATGCTGCAACTTCTCTGTATAATACAGCATCATCCGCGAAAAGCCGCATGGATCTCCCGACACTATCTATTTCAGAGCTATGAGTACTTGTTCAACCCTTCTGCTGAACAAGTGCTCATAACTCTTACGGCATGCAGTTTAGAGCCCTTTTTACTAGACAATTTTTTCTTGTTTCAGTCCATACTACCTCCTCCCATAATATGGAATAGAAAGAAATGCAGTAGAAGAGGTCCACTACCAGAGGCACCGTAACGATTTTCGCTTACAACTTTCGATTCGGTCGTTTCTGTTTACCTCAAATTGTCACCTTTACCCTTTTCCATCATCCCTGAAAGTCTGTAACATCATCACGACTCGCCTTGAGTATCAGTTTCAGTTAGGGAGCGGTAGACGTTCAGTTTTTATGGGTAGATGAAACTTGCTGCACGTAATTGGCTGGGAGCGCAATGCTCATTAAAGTGAAGTGTTCAAACGAGTGCCCTTATTACCTAATGCACAATTCAGTGCACCTTCTAAGCGACCTACGGAAGAGGTGTATGGCTGTTGATTTCACGGAATAAGCTGTCTTGGAACAAAGTCTGCAGTGGTACAGAAATGAATCGCTTTCTGGTCTATCTAAAAAACAGTCTGCGACGTCTTCAGTTCTCTAGGCTTGGTAACTCTGATACAGAATATAGACCGTGGCTCCAAAACTTCCAAAATCGCATTAGTCTTTGTCGTCGGTGTAGATGTTGCGCAAAATGAACTTGCCCATCCAGGCAGTGAAACCCACCATGAATGGGCGAGGCACAAATAATTTTAATCCTATCCCGAAGTTTGGCAAGACCGTAGAAGCTACGACCCTCGTCCGTGGTATCACAGTACCTTTGCCAAGCACCTACTGCTCAGAGTTTCAGATGAATTCTGGTGCCAGATATTCTTTTAACTCTTTTAGTTAGCTATTTCGAGCTTTAAGAGGCTGTTAGATGTGTGACTGAGTCATCGTTATCGGATCAACTGGTGTGGTTAGTGCGGGTAAGTCCTCGTGCGGACGACACAAGGTTTCCCTATGTCTTTCGTAACACAGCTGATGTGTCCACACGCTGGCCGCAAAGATCGAAGACACAAAGAAAAACGCGATTGTGACGATGGCGCTATCGTAGCCCCTCAACAGCTGCACCGGCTATTCTATGTGTGAGTGCCTATGCAGGCTAGTTTTTATATTATTCTACTTGCCTTGGCTGCTGCCATAGTGGCATGACGAAAGAAAATTTTAAGATAAATTCCTGAATATCCGCATGTCGTCTGCCTAATTTTCGTCTTATTCTCTAATCTTATTTTTGTGTTTAGGGCAAAAGAAAATTTTCCTCTTGGCACCTGGGAACTCACAAATTACACATGAGTTTTTTGAGTGTAGAGCCGCGTCGTCGTTGCCTTTTTACGTTTCACTGTGGGGCCGTCGTTATTACTATATATCGGTTTCAGTAGTGTTACTGTCAGTGAAGGCATGCCCTTTCTGATGCAACGGCTCCTGCTGGGAAGAATTCGGTGTAACCCATCTGTCTCCGTCTAGACTAGACCTCATTTTCAAGTGTGATAACCTTTTCTAAATGTTTAAATAAAAGGGTAACTGAGGCAGGAAGTGGGCATCAGGCCGGTATTTACCTACTTGAATGTGGAAAACCGCCTAAAACCACACCCAGGGTGTGTGGCTCACCACCCCTCGTCGCGAATTCGCTTACCCTGCCGCTACGGTCGCAGGTTCGAATCCTGCCTCAGGCATGGATGTGTGTGATGTCCTTAGGTTAGTTAGGTTTAAGTAGTTCTAAGTTCTAGGGGACTGATGACCATAGATGTTAAGTCCCATAGTGCTCCGAGACATTTGAACCAATCGCTTACCCTATCCCGGAAGTGGCGATTTGGAGCGCTCGGCTATCTGGGAAATGCGCCATATTATAAACAACTGTCACTAAATGAATGAAAAATGACGTTACGACCACAGTTGCAGTGTACACATTCTTCTTCTAAGCTCAGAGGAAGGCCATTGGGACCATCGTCGAAATAGCGGTTTCATCCATCATATGAAGGGCTTATTTCAATAGTGGTACAAGTCCATTTTTGTTCATTCTCAGATACACAGAGTTCTAAAGTTAAATGAGCGCTGAAAAACCTGCAGTTGAGATACCAGGAATATTCAAGCATATGGTTTCTTGCTAGAGATGAACCTTTCTCTCTGTTTGTTTGCATCATTGATGTCAGAAGCACTATAATCAGAAAAGTGGAGGTAATGGACTTGTACCACTATTGAAATAAGCCCTTCATATTAAAGTTATTAGACACAATGGCGACCTTCTGCAGGCAAACACTTAACAGTTGACTGTCTCCAGCCATCGAAGTTACCGTCAGTATTTATCTTATGATCTCCCGCTTTTCATTGAGTCATCCACCCTCGACAGTAGGCACTGGTATCCGTCTGTAGTCCCGATATCTGAGTGGTCCTAACGGCACCTGACTGAATCGCCTCTACTTCATCGAGCTGTTTTGTGTGTTGTTACTTTGAACGCTAGAGGTGGCGCGGTAGAGTAAAATACACTCTTGGAAATTGAAATAAGAACACCGTGAATTCATTGTCCCAGGAAGGGGAAACTTTATTGACACATTCCTGGGGTCAGATACATCACATGATCACACTGACAGAACCACAGGCACATAGACACAGGCAACAGAGCATGCACAATGTCGGCACTAGTACAGTGTATATCCACCTTTCGCAGCAATGCAGGCTGCTATTCTCCCATGGAGACGATCGTAGAGATGCTGGATGTAGTCCTGTGGAACGGCTTGCCATGACATTTCCACCTGGCGTCTCAGTTGGACCAGCGTTCGTGCTGGACGTGCAGACCGCGTGAGACGACGCTTCATCCAGTCCCAAACATGCTCAATGGGGGACAGATCCGGAGATCTTGCTGGCCAGGGTAGTTGACTTACACCTTCTAGAGCACGTTGGGTGGCACGGGATACATGCGGACGTGCATTGTCCTGTTGGAACAGCAAGTTCCCTTGCCGGTCTAGGAATGGTAGAACGATGGGTTCGATGACGGTTTGGATGTACCGTGCACTATTCAGTGTCCCCTCGACGATCACCAGTGGTGTACGGCCAGTGTAGGAGATCGCTCCCCACACCATGATGCCGGGTGTTGGCCCTGTGTGCCTCGGTCGTATGCAGTCCTGATTGTGGCGCTCACCTGCACGGTGCCAAACACGCATACCACCATCATTGGCACCAAGGCAGAAGCGACTCTCATCGCTGAAGACGACACGTCTCCATTCGTCCCTCCATTCACGCCTGTCGCGACACCACTGGAGGCGGGCTGCACGATGTTGGGGCGTGAGCGGAAGACGGCCTAACGGTGTGCGGGACCGTAGCCCAGCTTCATGGAGACGGTTGCGAATGGTCCTCGCCGATACCCCAGGAGCAACAGTGTCCCTAATTTGCTGGGAAGTGGCGGTGCGGTCCCCTACGGCACTGCGTAGGATCCTACGGTCTTGGCGTGCATCCGTGCGTCGCTGCGGTCCGGTCCCAGGTCGACGGGCACGTGCACCTTCCGCCGACCACTGGCGACAACATCGATGTACTGTGGAGACCTCACGCCCCACGTGTTGAGCAATTCGGCGGTACGTCCACCCGGCCTCCCGCATGCCGACTATACGCCCTCGCTCAAAGTCCGTCAACTGCACATACGGTTCACGTCCACGCTGTCGCGGCATGCTACCAGTGTTAAAGACTGCGATGGAGCTTCGTATGCCACGGCAAACTGGCTGACACTGACGGCGGCGGTGCACAAATGCTGCGCAGCTAGCGCCATTCGACGGCCAACACCGCGGTTCCTGGTGTGTCCGCTGTGCCGTGCGTGTGATCATTGCTTGTACAGTCCTCTCGCAGTGCTCGGAGCAAGTATGGTGGGTCTGACACACCGGTGTCAATGTGTTCTTTTTTCAATTTCCAGGAGTGTAGCTTACATGATATGTATCTTAATAAGCTTCATTTCTCTAGACTTCCATTTAAAGAATGTGTAATTAAATAAGCACATAAATTGTTAGAATATGAAACTTCTGTCAAATTAAAACTGTGTGCAGGACCGGGACTCGAAACCAGAAACTTTACTTTCTGCGGGCAATATGCTCATAGACTAACCTATCAAGCCACACTCACAACTGTTTCCTCCATTGCCTAACTTCCTACCTTCCAAACTTCACAGCCCACCTGCATAGGAAATGGGACTAATACTATTCAAAGAAGGTATACTGCGGAGAAACAGTTTATCCACAGCCTAACGAGTTGTTTCCAGAATGAGTCTTTCACTTTGCAGTGGAGTGTGACGTCTTTTTTGGGACTTCCTGAAGGAGTGAAACAGTGTGCCGGCCAAGAACTTGGAAACTTGCCTTTCGCAGGAAATGCTCTAAAGCAGGTCGTGAGACATGTATGGATAGGTCATCGCTGGACAAGGCAAAGACTCTGGGTTCGAGTCCTGCTCGAGGACACACTTTTCACCCACAAGGAAGTTTGAAAAACAGCGCACAATTCGCTGCAGGATGAAAAATTAAATCAGCAAAATAAAAATACACTTGTTTTTCCTAAAGCTGACTGCCTCTGAAATGCGCTGATTGTATTGAGAAGTGTTACATCACGAACACCTTGATCTAATGCTGCTGAACTGATACTCCAGTATTTCCACGCCTGTGGGTTAGGCCTCAAATGGTTCAAATGGCTCTGAGCACTGTGGGACTTAACATCTGAGGTCATCAGTCCCCTAGAACTACTTAAACGTAACTAACCTAAGGACATCACACACATCCATGCGGGAGGCAGGATTCGAATCTACGACCGTAGCGGTCGCGCGGTTCCAGACTGAAGCGCCTAGAACCGCTCGGCCACACCGGCCGGCTGTGGGTTAGGCCTACGGTGATTTAAATTTCATCGCTATACTACCTCAGTTTCAGCATTTTCAGTCCAGAAAAAAATCATTGCGTGAATACGTGACGGCTTTATATGTGTCTAAAGTTACTGGAAGTTTTCAGATGAAGATGGCAGCACAGCGTCCCCAGGATGTGCGCGTGCAGCTTATCGCCGTCTTTGGAGCACTGATAGTGGTCGAATCACTGGCATGAAGGACGTGGGAGTATTACATCGACAGACAGCGTAGATAGCTGGCTTTTGTGCAATGACGAGAGTGATGACGAGTTGGACTCAGGACAACATTGTAGGAAGAAGAGTAGGCGCAGACTCTTCAACAAGGACCAGACCAAGAGAATATCGTAGCTTTTTTCGACTGACCCTGACAATCGGGCAGATGGAAACAGCTGAAATTAGGGAAGAGGTTGCACAATTCGTCAGGGACAGATTACTGGAAGCTGATTTGAGATCTCGGGTTGTCATTCACCGTTTACCGCTGACACCGTAACACGGACAGCAGAGTCTTGCATGGTGCAGAGCCAGCGTCAGGTGGCATCCTATGGTGTTCAACGACGAGCCTCACTTCTGTCTGTGGCGGTCACATTGACGCCATCGTGTACGTAGGCGATCTGGTCAAATGTCAAGGGAAGTAGCGATTCTCGAGACCCATACCCTTCCAGCTGTGAGGAGGTATTGGATATGACTACAGGACTGATTTGGTAATTGTTGAAGGGAGGGTGGACGCTCGCAGTTGTGTAGCAGTAATGATTAGCCCTGTTGTCATACTCTTCTTCTCCAGGTTGCCACATTGTATATTCGAGCAGAATAACGTAAGTCTGCACGGCAGTTCACACCACAAATGCCTCGAGGAATCTACAGATCGTTGACTGGCCTCCCCAGGCCCTGATACACGGTCCACTCACATTAATGTGCGCTCCGCCCATGTTCGACATCAGTGTGCAGTAGCTAATCACAGAGGTCACAGTGCAGAGCTAGCAGTGGAGGGTACATATAGCGTGTTGGGGGGGAGGGGGGGGGGGGGGGGAATGCGGACAATAAGTAGGTCACAGTTGTAAAGTGGAAACGGAGAGATTTATCCGACGTTCAAAAGAGCAGAATCATTGGCCTTTGGGTCAAGGGTAGAAGCATTTCTGAAACGGCGAAGTCTGTAAACTGTTCGCATGCTGCTGTAGTTAAAGCATATCATGCATGCCAAAATGGTGGTATCCAAATCCGGCACCGAGGCTACTTTGGTGCACCATAGGTCATAGATTATAGGGGTGAAAAACGGCTGTGCAGATGTATACAGGGGAACAGACGTACAGCTATTGAGCAATTGACCGCGCAGATGAACTAGGGGTACCAACAGCCTCTGCTCAACGACTGTTCGATGGATGTTGCTACATGTGGGTCTCAGCAGCACGTGCGTGGATTCACGAATACGTACTGACTCAAATGGTTCGAATGGCTCTAAGTATTATGGGACTTAACATCTGAGACCATCAGTTCCCAAGACTTAGAACTACTTAAACCCAACCAACTTAAGGACATCACACACGTCCATGCCCGAGGCAGGATTAAAACTTGCGACCGTAGCAGGAGCGCGGTTCCTGACTGAAGTGCCTAGCCGGCCGATGTGGTCGAGCGGTTCTAGGCGCTTCAGTCTGGAACCGCCCTCCTGCTACGGTCGCAAGTTCGAATCGTGCCTCGGGCATGGATGTGTGTGATGTCCTTAGGTTAGTTAGGTTTAAGTAGTTCTAAGTTCTAGGGGATTGATGACCTCAGATGTTAAGTCCCATAATGCTCAGAGCCATTGGAACCATTTTTGAAGTGCCTAGAACCGCTGGGTCACAACGGGCGGCTACGTACTGACTGCTGTTCATAGGTGACGAAGGCTGAAATTTTCTGACGATTACCACAACTGACGCCCACTGAGTGGCGACAGTGGCCTTTTCAGAAGAATTAGGCTTTTGGGCAGATGGGTATGGGAGTGTACAACTTGAAATGTCTGAAAGTAAACGCACTGCAACAATAATTAGAAGTGTTCAGGCTGGAGTCATTCCCTGGGTGATCACGTCATTCTGGAAGGGACTACGGATCAGCGAAAATATCTGGTATCCGGATGGGCTTACCGTACACCTCTGGCCACGAAACTTCCTAGACTTAATGGAGAATTTGTGGGGCCAGCTCAACTGGGCTGTTCGCACCACGGATTCTCAGCTGAGAAACCTAGAGGAGCTGGCCGCAACCCTGGAGTCGGAATGGATCCACGACCCTCTCAGTACAGTCCAGAACGTACCTGATTCTCTTCCTGCTCGTGTCGTAGTGGTGTGTACTGCGAAAGGTAGTTATTCAGGTTTTTGACATGTGGTCACATTAAACTGACTGGACAGTGTAAGTATAAATATAAAGATGGGAAGTTGAATACTTTCATACCAGCTTCCAGCCCGTAGTCTTCATGGGCTGACAGAGAAAGTATGAAATTGTAATTAAATCTAGACTTTAGCTGCTTACAGGCATTGATAATATCAACGGGAACAGTTGAAAATGTAAGCAGGAGGTTCCGTGTTCGAGTCCCTGTCGGGGCACGTATTTTTCAACTGTCCCCGTTGATATTATCAACTAGTTTCACCAATTGCGACATAGTCGCGTATACAAACAGTGATCCAATACTGTCAAATGTTATTTATTCCAGTCTTTGATCATAATATCAATTCTTTAGATGATGACCGGTTTCAGTCCTTAATGATCACCCTCAGACCTTTTTTACACCATGTCCTAAAGTGATATATGCTGTGCTGATTATATTTACATGTTATGACGATGCCATTATGGCCTTATCACTTTAGGACATGGTGTAAAAAAAGATCTGAGGATGGTCATTATAGACTGAAACGTGCTAAAGGATTGATACTGTGATCAAAAACTGGAATATAAAACATTTGATATTATCAACGCCTGTAAGCAATTAAAGGCCTAGATTTCATTATAATTTCATTCTTCTAGAGCTGCAAGATCACCAATGATATCTGTACAGATACCAGCTTCATCTGACGGAGAAAGTGTTTCTGGCAAGGAATATCTCAAGATGACATTTGGTCACCGTTTGCCTCCATCCCACGATGAATACAACACTGTATTCGTGCCAGTATGGGGTTACACTCCATACAGATATTTATGATGGAGAGCGTCTCTGAATGGGACGAAAGTTTAATCGCTTAATACCCATTGTGTGATAAAGATCTTCCCGAAGTTTGATAAATTTTGGATAATCCTTCATGCTGTGTCCGTCTCCATATCTAAGCAACATGTTTGGCAGCTATGAGGAGGACACGGGATCGATTCCCGGTACTGTCGGGAACTTTTTCTTGGTGTTATGACTAGGCCATGGTGCATTTCGCCTCATTATGCCACTTGAGAAGCTACCAGAGTGGGAAGTAGAGTTTGGAAGGTCAAGAAAGCCGACAAAGTTATGCCCTTATATCCCGCATCAGGATGACCCCATTGGAGAGAGGATAACACGGCGGTCATTCGGTTCTGATTTGCCCTTCAGGGCCAGCCCTCCGTACTCCATGGTGTGACATTTTCCATTTGGTGTTCGTTTGCTTCCATCCCACGATGAATACAACAGTGTATTCGTGCCAGTATGTGGTTACACTCTATACAAATGTTTATGATGGATAGCGCCTCTGAATGGGACGAAAGTTTAATCACTTAAAGCCCATTGTGTGATAAACATCTTCCCAAAGTTTGATAAATTTTGGACTAATGCTTCGCGCTGTGTCCGTCTCCATATCTCAGAAACATGTTTGGCAGCTATGAGGAGGATCCGGGTTCGATTCCCGATTCTGTTGGGAACTTTTTCTTGGTGTTATGACTATGCCTGGGTGCATTTCGCCTCATTACGCCAATTGCGGAACTACCAGACTGGGAAGTAGCGGTTGGAATGTCAAGAAAGCCGACAAAGTTTTGCCTTTCCATCCAGCATCAGCATGACACCATTGGGGAGAGGATGACACGACGGTCATTCGGTTCCGATTTGCCCTTCAGGGCCAGCCCGGGGCGCGTCACGGTGTGACACTCTCCATTTGGTCGGTGTATTTCCGTAGTGGGAGGTGGACTAGGAGTAGCCGCGCTTCCGCCTTCGAAACCGACTGGTGACGTCAGCGTCGCAAGAGACGCGCCGGTAGGCGTCGCTCCGGAGGCGATCGCGGGCGCCGCTTTACGACACGCGCCGCACTTGTAAGGCGCACGCAGCGCGTTGAGCCAAAGCCGCGCCCACGCCCGCCCGCGGGTGGGTACTTGTAGGGCTTCGAAGCCCCGCGCGCCGCCCTTACACAATGGACGCGCGCGCTCTCGGCCGCCGCGCCGCCTCTAACCTCCTTAACAGTAATCTGCGCGCCCAGTAACGAACTTTTGTTTGAACGCCCTGCCGTGCGCGCCATAGAGATATCGCGCACAGATGTACGAGCGCCGCCAAAGATTACACCTGTTTGCTTCCGGCCGGCGATCCGACTGGGGAACAGCCCGTTAAGCCATTTCAACAGTATGTACGCGAAGCCCATAACCGAGTGCTTGTCTCCACGTGTCGCACGTATTGATACCTGCACATGCGAGTGATTTTTACGATTCGGGGTACCTGACACAATTCCACAGTTTACGGCGGAGTTCAGTAGCAGTTCACTAGCCTGAGTCATTAAACGGACGAAACAAAGTGAAACAACCTAGTATTGAACCATTGTCCCGACAGAATGCTTACGTGCTGTACCGTCGAAAAGTGGGCTTGCGTGCTTGATGATCAGGTACCCCTATTCCGTCAGGTACTCCACATATTGACAAAGGTCGTTGTAGTTGCAAAACTAGTTACGGAAATGCCCTTCGATTCACAGACTTTGTTCTGATTCAGATTAATAATGGTTTCATCGTATTACTCCTTAGCAGTTCCATGGAGGTCACCAAGCAGAAACAAGACGATTTCATACACTACTGACCATTAAAATTGCTACACCAAGAATAAATGCAGATGATAAACGGGTATTCATTGGACAAATATATTATACTAGAACTGACATGTGATTACATTTTCACGCAATTTGGGTGCATCAATCCTGAGAAATCAGTGCCCAGAACAACCACCTCTGGCCGTAATGACGGCCTTGATACGCCTGGGCATTGAGTCAATCGAGCTTGGGTGGTGTGTACAGGTACAGCTGCCCATGCAACTTCAACACGATACCACAGTTCATCAAGAGTAGTGACTGGCGCATTGTGACGAGCCAGATGCTCGGCCACCATTGACCAGACGTTTTCAATTGGTGAGAGATCTGGAGAATGTGCTGGCCAGGGCAGCAGTCGAACATTTTCTGTATCCAGAAAGGCCTGTACAGGACCTGCAACATGCGGTCGTGCATTATCCTGCTGAAATGTAGGGTTTCGCAGGAATCCAGTGAAGGATAGAGCCACGGGTTGTAAAACATTTGCAATGTAACGTCCACTGTTCAACGTGCCGTCAATACGAACAAGAGGTGACCGAGACGTGTAACCAATGGCACCCCATACCATCACGCCGGGTGATACGCCAGTATGGCGATGACGAATACACGCTTACAATGTGCGTTCTCCACAATGCCGCCAAACACGGATGCGACAATCATGATGCTGTAAACATAACCTGGATTCATACGAAAAAATGACGTTTAGCCATTCGTGCACCCAGGTTCGTCGTTGAGCACACCATCGCAGGCGCTCCTGTCTGTGATGCAGCGTCAAGGGTAACCGCAGCCATGGTCTCCGAGCTGATATTCTATGCTGCTGCAAACGTCGTCGAACTGTTCGTGCAGATGGTTGTTGTCTTGCAAACGTCCCCATCTGTTGACTCAGGGATCGAGACGCGACTGCACGATCAGTTACAGCCATGCGGATATGATGCCTGCCATCTCGACTGCTAGTGATACGACGCCGTTGGGATCCAGCACAGCGTTCCGTATTACCCTCCTGAACCCACATATTCCATATTCTGCTAACAGTCATTTGATCTCGACCAACGCGAGCAGCATTGTCGCGATACGATAAACCGCAATCGCGATACGCTACGATCCGATCTTTATCAAATTCGGAAACGTGATGGTACGCATTTCTCCTCCTTACACGAGGCATCACAACAACGTTTCACCAGGCAACGCCGGTCAACTGCCGTTAGTGTATGAGAAATCGGTTGGGAACTTTCCTCATGTCAGCACGTTGTGGGTGTCGTCACCGGCGCCAACCTCTTGTGAATGCTCTAAAAAGCTAATCATTTACATATCACAGCATCTTCTTCCTGTCGGTTAAATTTCGCGTGTGTAGCACTCATCTTCGTGGTGTAGCAATTTTAATGGCCAGTAGTGTAAATACCTGGCATTGTCCCTGGAGAGTGATCAATGAATTCAATGCAAAGACAACTTCAGATCTGAAATGTTCATTACCTTGATCGCGTATAGGTACACTGAATTATTGGTTTCGACAGGACTAAGTTGCCATATTCAGATCCACAGTGCAGAGGTTACGAAATCATGCTGTGCGATAAACCACACGTTTGTTTCGTACCATCGCAATGGATTCATAATAGAGAGTAGAACATTAAAAAATATAACTGTGTCCACATGGCAAAACAGAGTCGTACAAACGTTTCACATCAAGAAGTGTCGCATGAATGTGGGTGGGCTGCAGGCTACAGTGAGTATGTAGACGGCAGCCAGTCCAGATACATGCGACACTTCTTGATGTGCCACGCTTGTACGACTCTGTTTTGCCAAAAATCCTTCTATAAGATGACTTTTAAAACTGGCTACGTTGAGATGAGACGGTGGGTTGTAGTCAGGAAGTTGACCGATCGTTGCTCAGAGAAACATCATTTGTCATTACACTTTTTTTGAACTCGTAAAGACGATCTGCACTGGAAATATCCTCCGGGGCGTGGACTGAAAGCAACGACTGGAAACACGCTGATGTGGACACAGTTACATTTTTTAATGTTCTACTGTCTTCGTTTTACGAGTCGGTTACGATGATATGAAGACAAACGTGGTTTCTCGCACAGCATGATTTCACAACATGTATACTGTGTATCTGAACATTACAGCTTAGTCCTTCTTAAACTGGTAATCCAATGTACCTACATACGATCAAGGTAACAAAAACTTCATATCTGAAACTTTCTTTACATGATGAATACAGTTGCAATCCTTATAAGAAAGGGCAAATTTTGCGTGTCTCCAATAACAAAATTATCGACGGTACACTAAACAGAAGTAAGAGTGAAGAAAAAGAGCTAATTAATTGTATTGTACTGGTGACAGGAAAATTCCTCGAGAACGTGCAGCTGCCGATCTGGAGAAGGTTCGTTTCGTCCGTGCTTTTCCCACTGTTCCTTCGATATACAGCTGATGTATGTTGAGCACAGATGAATATATATAGGACATAGTAACAGATCGTCTGTCTTTGAAGGAGTGGATGACCCATCTCCTTCTTCAAGTAAAAAAATCACAACACTACCAATTTTCATACTTCAGGAATTAAGGAGCGATCAAAAAATGTTCATTCGAGGGTGTACAGTCAGAATCGTTATGCCAATCAGGCAACTCGCAGAGAGCATTGAAGCAATTATCCCACGGACGCGTCAGGTTGCAGATACCCGTTTGGTAAAGCACGGTATCGTGGTGCGTGAAGAAGTCCGTAGCTACCTTCTACACATCCCCGTCCGACAGGTCTTTCACAGTCATACTACCCCGTACACAGTCTTCTTCATTCTCCGATGGATGTTTACCGGTGGTTGTCCTTCACCAGCCATGAAAAGAATAACATTACGTTGATCTGTTTGGTCGCATTTGATAATAATGTCGCCGTAGTTCACATTTCAGCACTTACTGCACGCAACTTCGGAAAGCCATGAATGCCAAACTAATCCCCTGCCTGCGTGTCGTTGCTTGTATACCTGCATCGGAGTCACGCTACGTTGCGTATACGCTGGAGCAACGCCTTCAAACGAAAACGTTTTTATCGTCCCCTGTAATAAGGGGTAACACGTTCGTTCCGACAGAATGATCGTCTTCTCATAAACCTTGAGCTCACGGAACGAAATCCACTCATTCTAAAATGGTATCAGAATAAGCGAAACTGCTCCATATGCGTCTTGCGCAATAGAATATAAGCCTTCTTCGGAGGACACCCTGTTAGACTTCGTAAGTGGCTTCGTAGAATGGATTGTCAGACATGGTAAATAATTAAACTCTGCTGAACAGCTGCTTAAAGATCAGCATAGTGCCCCAATGATGTCAGGTTCAGATCGTTAACAGATTTTTCCTGATGCGTAACTTGAGCGACTCCCTTGTGTGGAAAAAGCTATACGAAGAAGAATAATTTGGATCCAACACAACAGTGTTGCTTTTCTTTAGCAGAATACGCAGCACCAGTTTGACAAAATTCCACACATGCCAAACAGGCGGATACGGCGTTGAATTAGACTGGACGCATTCTGGCTGCCTACGACCAGCTACTACCACTAAAATTTGTCAAATTATGTGTGTAGCGTCACCTGACGTCCGGTAAAGAACAGTCGCAAAATCGGAGAATAAGAAGCAAGAAATCGAACCCAGGCACCTCCTGCTTCGATGTGAACCACAAAAATCTAGGTTGAGTTCAAGGAGGAGCTTCATGCGCACGACATTAGCAATTTCATCACTACCTGGAACTCACCGAACAGACCTATGGCGAAATTCATTAGCTGAAACGATCGAGAAGAACTTCAAAGAGGAACTTGCTGCGCGCCGCTCCCTGGCGTATTTGACACTGAAGACACTAAACCGACGGAGGACAGGAGTGTCACGATGGGAGGCGAACCTCTGGAAGTGTTGCGTCATGACTGAAGATGAGACCTGTGAGTGCGGTGACCTGCAGGACCCACAACATTTCCTGGGCTCTAGTAACCTGCCCCATACTTGCGTCACAGAAGATCTGTACGCAGCAAGTGATAAGAACATGAAGACAGAGGACTTCTAGAGCTTAAAATACGTTTAACAGAGAATCACGTTGCCTGGCAGAATTTTGTTATTAGTTTTATTATTCTGTATTACCTAATACTGGACATGTAAAATAAATTAATTAATAGTCCTGCTTCAACACTTGGCTGATTCATAGGCTTGAAATTCTCAGAGAAATATGTAAGCTTAGGGGGAAGACGGATGGAATACAATCTGTACAAGAATCAAGAGGGAAAAATAGAAGTGGAAGACCAGGAAGGGAGTGCTCAGATTAGAGAGGGTGTAAGACAGGATTAGCAGTCTTTCGCGCCAGCTGTTCAATCTAAAAATCGAAGGAGCAATAACGAAAATAAAACTAAGTTTCAGGAATGGAATTAAAACTCAGGCTGAAAGGATATCAATGACAAAATTCGCTGAATGACATTGCTATCTTCAGAGAACGTGAAGAAGGGTCGCAGTGCAGGACCTATTGAGTGGATTGCAGCACATAATTTTACAGTCACATCCTCGCCACTATCGAACCATCTATATAATTACAGGAAAATTTCCACGGAATGTACCATATGAATTGACGATGGATTCGCATGTAAAATTCCTTGACAGTTCGCTGATAGTGGATCCAAAATCATTTACAACAGTCGAGTATCTGGCGATATCCATATGACAGAACTTCATTTGGCTGTGAAAGTTTCGTATGCCTGGCTGTAGTTCACTGGAATAATCCTTAGAAAGCTTAATTTTGTCCATTCTTCTTCCAATCGATTTCTGAATATTGTTTTATAGTTTGTGATTCTCTGTAATCTATCTTGACAGAAAACATATTGAAGATCTGTTACGGACCTAGTCAGTGCGAGACAATCGCGGAAATAATCAAAGAGCTACGTGGGAAAGAGGGGAAACACTACATGGAAAATATAACAATTAGTGTTAACCATTTAGCCAGTGGGGCTATAGAGGCCAGTACAGAATTCTTAAAAGCAGACATATTAGTCGCACATGACACACTTAAAGTAACTCATTTTCGTCTGGATTTCCATTTATCAGGAGAACTATCGGACGTCAGAAGACAGGATTGTATAATCTATAAATCAGTAATGCAATACAAGTATCTTTTTTTAAAATATGAAACAAAAACAGGCAGCCAGTATAAAATTAAGAGAAGAATTGCTTGAACATATAATAAGGTACAAGACTTCAATGGGATTAACGAAGAGTGGAGGAACTCTAAGAAAGGACAAAGTCTGTCAACAGACAGTGGACGCTTCGGAAAACAGGTGAGTAGAGCTGAAGAGAATTACCCAGGATAGGAAGAAACAGAAGAACATCACATTAGCCAAGAGACTCGAGAACAAATCTATAACTAATACCGCCAAGTTTTTTCGTTAATAACTTGCTCATGTAGTTAAACGCTCAGTGAGCCACACGCTGTATTAACAACCATTGGTGCAAAATATCGGTCACTCTGAGTGTGATTTTTCAGTGGTATTCAGCTCTCGGGTGCACAAGTCTCCGCCTCAGAGACGCAAACACACAGCCAGTTGAAACACCATTGCACACAGAACAATTTTCACTACTCACAGAGAGTTGATGCTCTCAGATCTATTAAGACTGACGCCCTGAAAAGACAGAGAACGGCGAATCAAGATATACTCGCCGGCCGACTGCCTGATGGATCAGCACGGTGTGTTTTCACCACTCTTGTGGTTACGTTGGCAGTGTAGTGCTTGTGACACCATTGAAGACTCTTTTTAACGCTCTCAATAGCGATTAATTTTAAGTGATTTAATGAATGTAATTAATACGGCTTACGTCCTTTTAAATGACAATCAACAGCAGTGTCAGGTTGTTCCGCTGCTATCTGTAGAAACAGAAGTGGAGGTGGCTTCACGCTACTAATGTTTCCGAGAAGAGAAGCAGACGAAGAAAACAGTGGGCAGCAAAAGTTTAGCGAGGAGATAGGAATCGTAAAGAGGGTTTGCGGAAACTAAAAAATGAACATTGCTAAATTTCCGCATAGAAATTTAAGAAAAAAAAATCCCAGTATAATAAATATCATATCCACAATAACTTACCGAAAATACATTGTACTAGGGCGTAAGAAAACATTCAAAGTTTAATTGCGCATTCGTCCTCTGTGTGGTAAAAGCAGAGTGTCCGCTAGAAGAGTGGCAGCCTATGTCTACATAAGCCGTCTATTTGGGGTAAGTACATCTGAGGGTCAAGAGAAGCATTCGGGCACGAAATTAAGATGAAGATAATGGCCAAGTCACAATAGCCCGGTAGTGCAACAGTACTGGACTCTGCCACGTAGCGTTGCAGACGCAGAACGGCGGGGCAGAGTGCCATCTTTCATAACGAAGCTGTGGGCAGCTCAGCCAAGACAAACAACGAACTTCGGCGAAATCTTAAACGATAGACTTTGTTATTAGGAAATGCCGACGAGCTTGATCAGTGACAAAGTGAGAAACGAAGCGACTAGGACATGGAGTAGTATTGTCTAAGGTCTCAAAAAGAAACGTTATCTCCTTGGATTTACTAGCTGCAATACCAACGGACCATACTTAAAAACCAATATAGGCAAGCGCTTAAATCGCGGAAAATTTCCAACCCAGCTGCTCCGAATAACAATGAACATTTTTCTACAATGTGATGTCTCCTCTGAAGAAGGAGAATTATTTACTACTCTTGTACGTCAGATACAAAACATGAGAAACATATTTCGTTCGAGCGCTGGATAAGGCATTAGCTTCACTTTCGACACCGGTCGCAATCTCAGTACCAACAAAAATGGTTCTGAGCACTATGGGACTTAACATCTGAGGTCATCATTCCCCTAGAACTTAGAACTACTTAAACCTAACTAACCTAAGGACATCACACATATCCATGCCCGACGCAGGATTCGAACCTGCGACCGTAGCAGTCGCGCGGTTCCGGACTGAAGCGCCTAGAACCGCTCGGATACAGCGGCCGGCTCAGTATCAACCCGAAGGAGTGAAGCTACGCAAATCCGATGTGATGTAAAATCAGATTTACGCTGGGAAACAAATTAGTTACAATTGTGACCACCAGGTGCAAATCCGGTGCTGTAGACAGTTTGTATGACAGTATGACATCCACGCTGTCATTTGTCAAGCCATAACGTGAGTGAACAGTGTGGCTGTCGAGAAGAGAGACTGTGCGCTGTTAGTGAAACTTTTTTGTATGAACGGCAGCAATTACTGCAATCCACTGACAGCACCGCCGATTGAACGTTCTGAGAGAAAACCCAGTGTAATTAAATGATTTAAAGACGATGACAATGAAATTCGAAGACAGGGGTGAGTTTGGTGTGGCACCTGGAAGAGGAAGGCGTCCCATCCCGGTGGAAGTTGTTGACGAGATTGCTGTTACTGTAAGCGACCGCGCAGTACGTGTCCCGGGTAACGCTAGTGGCCGTGCTGTGTCACGAGAACTGTCCATCCCATGGTCAACAGTACTGAAAGTTTTTCGCTCAGTTTTCCAATGGCACCCCTACAAGATCCGGACGGTGCAGCAACTGAAACATCATGAACGCAGCAACAGTCTGAATCTGCCCTTCGGTTTCTAGCATGGATCAGAGTTGACGACATGTGGCCAGGATATATTCGATGGACTCCTGAGGTGTATTTTCACACTACAGGGTGCACTGAGTACACAGAGCTGCCGAACTTGCGATTCTGTTAAACCGTGTGTTGTGCATAAAGAGCCATTGAATTCGCCCTATGACACTGAGTGGTGTGAATTCACGAGCACCTTTATGGGTATTCCTGGTCCGTTCTTCTTTGTATACACACAGAGGGCCTGCGAGGTACACCGTGAGGTCTGTACGTTATCGCGACCTCCTTGTACTGCATGTAATTCCTGCTTTGGAAGAGCGCAACTCTGTGGAAACCACTATTTTCAGGAAAGATGGGGCAACGACTCATCTGCTTAATGCAACCTTCCACAGACGTATAATATCGAGAGGTTTTTCAAGATATATGGCGTACGACGTCGCCTGCTCTCAGTCCATATGATTTTTGACGCTGGGGATATCCAAAAGAATGCATTTACTACGGACACGTTCGGTCGAGACCTGACCTGAAGGCCAGTATTCCACCGGAGCTGTTGCGAGCAAATGTTGCTCACGCATTTTAAGGATGCAGCATCTCATCGATTCACTGGTGCTCATACTGAACAAACTGTGTAAGCGACAGTTAACAATACAATCAACATTATGGCTTTCTCACTTGTTTGGCCTTTTCTGCCCACTTGCCGTTCCTAATCTATTACATATGGAAACACTTCTATATGTGAAACCTCCTGGCAGACTAAAACTGTGTGCCGGACCGAGACTCGAACTCGGGACCTTTGCCTTTCGCGGGCAAGGGCTCTACCAACAGAGCTATCCAAGTACGACTCACGACCCGTCCTTACAGCTTCAATTCTGCCAGTGCCTCGTCTCCTACGTTCCAAACTTCACAGAAGCTCTTCTGCGAACCGCGCACACTCCACTGAAAAGTCAAAATCTCATTCTGGAAACGTCTCCCAGGCTGTGGCTAAACCATGTCTCCGCATTATCCTTTCTTCCAGGAGTGCCAGTTCTGTAAGGTTCGCAGAAGAGCTTCTGTGAAGTTTGGAAGGTAGGAGACGAGGTACTGGCAGAATTGAAGCTGTTCAAAAATGGCTCTGAGCACTATGGAACTTAACTTCTGAGGTCATCAGCCCCTAGGACTTAGAACTACTTAAACCTAACAAACCTAGGGACGTCACACACATTCATGCCCGAGGCAGCATTCGAACCTGCGACCACAGCGGTCGCACGATTCCAGACTGTAGCGCCTAGAACCGTTCGGCCACTCCGGCTGGCAATTGAAGCTGTGAGGACGGGTCGTAAGAAGTGCTTGGGTAGCTCAAATGCCGGCACGGTAGCTCAGCGTGTTCGGTCACAGGGTTAGCTGCCCTCTGTAATAAAAAAAAAGAAGAGTTAATCGATCAACAACGAACTTAAACGGATGTCATACGACGTCCACCCCGAGCAGAAGCAACGAACAAAAGCGAACAAAATGAGATTTATTTTTAAAAAAGATATAGTAGAGCACTTGCACGCGGAAGGCAAAGGTCCCGAGTTCGAGTCTCGGTCCGGAACACAGTTTTAATCTACCAGGAAGTTTCATATCAGCGCACACTCCGCTGCAGAGTGAAAATCTCATACTTCTATGCGTCTTTCTTGCAATCACAGTGCCAGATTTGTGCCTGGTGGCCAAAACTGGAACTTACTGTTTTCCATCGTAAATCGGTTCCGCAATAACGCAGTAGCATGTCTACCAAGTTTCGCTGCCGCACGATAATTACATACCACCACTGAATCCCGTGAACAATTGCACTTCAACTACCTGGCAGGTCGGTATAGTCCATACGAAACTGTAATGCTCGGGAAAATAAAGTGGAATCCTCGGAAGAAAGACGATGTAATGTTCACGAAACCTTCTGGTTAAATTTCGAGAGCCTATATTCGAAGGAGATTGTTCGATCAGTATGTTGCCACCAAGGCACATCTAGCGTACGGATCGTGGGTAAAAGAGATTAAGGCAGAGGCACATGGACACTATTTTTCCTCTCGCTCAATGCGTGAATGTAATAGGAAAGAAAATCGATAATACTGGTACGATGTACCCTCCGCCAGGCGCTATACAATGTCGTGTGGAGTACAAATTAGGTTGGTGCATAAGTCCGTAGTGTTTTTGTTTTGGATGTTGGCATTCCCGTTGCTATGGGTTTATTTATCGAGTGTTATTTTTGATTTGGAATTAAATGTTGCTATTTGAGTTTACATGTTGTCATTTCGTCATTAGGAGATAGTGAGTGAAGCTGTGGACGCTAGAAAATGGAGTACCAAGTGGAGAAACGGTAATGTTTCCGACGTATTCTTTTTTTCGAGTTCAGAAGAGGGTTGATAGCTGCGGAGGCAGCCAGAAACATTTGCCGTGTGTATGGTCAAAGCGCCGTTGGACAGAGCACAGCAAAAACTGGCTTTCTCGTTTTAAGAAGGGTCGTTTTGACATTAGTGACTCTCCACGCTCAGGAGGACCTCTGGGTTTTGATGAAGATCGTTTAAACGCATTAATCCACAACGATCCACGTCAGTGTACTCGAGAACTGGCTACCGTGACTAACTGTCATCATTCCACCATCATGCGGCATTAACATGCCATTGGGAAGGTTCAAAAATCGGGTGTATGGGTACCGAATACTGTAAGCCAGATTCACAAAAACCAGCAGGTGGCCAGATGTGCATCTCTGCTTTCTCGTCATCAATTGGTTCACGAACAACACCGACCGTTCCTATGCTGTATCGTTTACTGGTGACAAGAGATGGTGTTTTGATGCTAACAAAAGGAAAAGAAAAGGAATGGTTGAGACCAAACAAAGCAGAAACTGCGACTGCGAGGTGTACTAAGAATTGCTTTCCTGAAGTGTAACCATCACTGCTGACACTTATTGCCAACAACTGTGACGTCTTGCTATCCAAGTACAACGACCAGGAAAACTGCATGAAGTGAAACTACTCCACGATAACGGCCGCCTCCGTTCTGTTAGGCTGACGGAAAACTGATCTAGCGCCATCAGATTTTCACCTTTCCCTTTCTCTAACAAATAACCTTCAAGAAACTTCCTTTCCGGTTGAAAATGCGTTCCGAACATGCCTCAAAACCACGTGATTTCTGCAGTAGCGGAATCGAAATGTTACACCAGCATTGGCAGACTGTTGTAAACAGTAAAGGATAATACGTTATTGATGACTGAAGTCTGTTTTGTGTATACAGGGTGGCCCATTGATAGTGACCGGACCAACTATCTCGCGAAATAAGCGTCAAACGAATAAACTACAAGGAACGAAACTCGTCTTGCTTGAATGAGGAAACCAGGTGGCGCTATGGTTGGCCCGCTAGATGGCGCTGCCATAGGTCAAACGGATATCAACTGCGCTTTTTCAAATAGGAACCCCCATTTTTTACTACATATTCGTGTAGTACGTAAAGAAATATGAATGTTTTAGTTGGACTGCTTTTTTCGCTTTGTGATAGATGGCGCCGTGGTAGTCAAATACGTATAAGTACGTGGTATCACGTAACATTCCGCCAGTGCGGACGGTATTTGGTTCGTGATACATTACCCGTGTTAAAAGGGACCTTTTACCAATTGCGGAAAAGGTCGATATCGTGTTGATCAAAATGCCCAAGCGGCGCGTGCTATGTATGCTGCTCGGTATCCTGGACGACATCATTCAAGTGCCCGGACCGTTCGCCGGATACTTACGTTATTTAAGGAAACAGGAAGTGTTGAGCCACATGTGAAACGTCAACCACGACCTACAACAAATGATGATGCCCAAGTAGGTTTTTTGCTGCTGTCACGGCTAATCCGCACATCAGTAGCAGACAAGCTGCGCGAAAATCGGGAATCTCAAAAACGTCGGTGTTGAGAATGCTACTTCAACATCGATTGCACCCGTACCGTATTTCTATGCACCAGGAATTGCATGGCGACGACTTTGAACGTCGTGTACAGTTCTGCCACTGGGCACAAGGCAAAGTAAGGCACGATGACAGATATTTTGTACGCGTTCTATTTAGCGACAAAGCGTCATTCACCAACAGCGGTAACGTAACCGGCATAATATGCACTATTTGGCAACGGAAAATCCACGATGGCTGCGACAAATGGAACATCAGCGACCTTGGCGGGTTAATGTATGGTGCGGCATTATGGGAGGAAGGATAATTGGCCCCCATTTTATCGATAGCGATCTAAATGGAGCAATGTATGCTGATTTCCTACGTAATGTTCTAACGATGTTACTACAAGATTTTTCACTGCATGACAAAATGGCGATGTACTTCCACCATGATGGATGTCCGGCACATAGCTCGCGTGCGGTTGAAGCGGTACTGAATAGCTTATTTCATGACGGGTGGATTGGTCGTCGAAGCACGTTCACCGGATCTGACGTCCCCGGATTTCTTTCTGTCGGGAAACTTAAGGATATTTCCTTTCCTGATCCACCGACAACACCTGACAACACGCGTCAGCGCATTGTCAATGCATGTGCGAACATTACGGAAGGCGAACTACTCGCTGTTGAGAGGAATGTCGTTACACGTATTGCCAAATGCATTGAGGTTGACGGACATCATTTTGAGCATTTATTGCATTAATGTGGTATTTACAGGTAATCACGCTGTAACAGCTTGTGTTCTCGGAAATGATACGTTCACAAAGGTACATGTATCACATTGGAACAACCAACATAAAATGTTCAGACGCACCTACGTTCTGTATTTTAATTTAAAAAACCTACCTGTTATCAACCGTTCGTCTAAAACTGTGAGCCACATGTTTGTGACTATTACAGCGCCATCTATCACAAAGCGAAAAAAGTGGTCCAACTAAAACGTTCATATTTCTTTACGTACTACACGAATATGTAATAAAAATGGTGGTTCATATTTTTAAAAAACGCAGTCGATATCCGTTCGAGCTATGGCACCGCCATCTAGCGGGCCAACCATAGCGCCATCTGGTTCCCCCCTTCAAGCTAGAAAAGTTTCGTTCTTTGTAGTTTTTTTGTTTGACGCTTATTTCGTGAGATATTTGGCCCGGTCACGATGAATGGACCACCCTGTATATGTTGTGTTTATTAATCTTACGGAAAAACGCCCCCCATGAACCATGGACCTTGCTGTTGGTGGGGAGGCTTGCGTGCCTCAGCGATACAGATGGCCGTACCGTAGGTGCAACCACAACGGACGAGTATCTGTCGAGAGGCCAGAAAAACATGTGGTTCCTGAAGAGGGGCAGCAGCCTTTTCAGTAGTTGCAGGGGCAACAGTCTGGATGATTGACTGATCTGGCCTTGTAACATTAACCAAAACGGCCTTGCTGTGCTGGTACTGCGAACGGCTGAAAGCAAGGGGAAACTACAGCCGTAATTTTTCCCGAGGACATGCAGCTTTACTGTACGATTAAATGATGATGGCGTCCTCTTGGGTAAAATATTCCGGAGGTAAAATAGTCCCCCATTCGGATCTCCGCGCGGGGACTACTCAAGAGGACGTCGTTATCAGGAGAAAGAAAACTGGCGTTCTACGGATCGGAGTGTGGAATGTCAGATCCCTTAATCGGGCAGGTAGGTTAGAAAATTTAAAAAGGGAAATGAATAGGTTAAAGATATATAGTGGGAATTAGTGAAGTTCGGTGGCAGGAGAAACACGACTTTTGGTCAGGTGATTACAGGGTTATAAATACAAAATCAAATAGGGGTAATGCAGGAGTAGGTTTAATAATGAATAAAAAAATAGGAGTGCGGGTTAGCTACTACAAACAGCATAGTGAACGCATTATTGTGGCCAAGATAGACACAAAGCCCATGCCTACTACAGTAGTACAAGTTTATATGCCAACTAGCTCTGCAGATGATGAAGAAATTGATGAAATGTATGACGAGATAAAAGAAATTATTCAGGTAGTGAAGGGAGACGAAAATTTAATAGTCATGGGTGACTGGAATTCGTCAGTAGGAAAAGGGAGTGAAGGAAATATAGTAGGTGAATATGGATTGGGGGGAAGAAATGAAAGAGGAAGCCGCCTTGTAGAATTTTGCACAGAGCATAATCATAGCTAACACTTGGTTCAAGAATCATAAAAGAAGGTTGTATACCTGGAAGAATCCTGGAGATACTAAAAGGTATCAGATAGATTATATAATGGTAAGACAGAGATTTAGGAACCAGGATTTAAATTGTAAGACATTTCCAGGGGCAGATGTGGATTCTGACCACAATCTATTGGTTATGAGCTGCAGATTGAAACTGAAGAAACTGCAAAAAGGTGGGAATTTAAGGAGATGGGACCTGGATAAACTGAAAGAACCAGAGGTTGTAGAGAGTTTCAGGGAGATCATAAGGGAACAATTGACAGGAATGGGGGAAGGAAATACAGTAGAAGAAGAATGGGTAGCTCTGAGGGATGAAGTAGTGAAGGCAGCAGACGATCAAGTAGGTAAAAAGACGAGGGCTAGTAGAAATCCTTGGGTAACAGAAGAAATATTGAATTTAATTGATGAAAGGAGAAAATATAAAAATGCAGTAAATGAAGCAGGCAAAAAGGAATACAAACGTCTCAAAAATGAGATCGACAGGAAGTGCAAAATGGCTAAGCAGGGATGGCTAGAGGACAAAAGTAAGGATGTGGAGGCTTGTCTCACTAGGGGTAAGATAGATACTGCCTACAGGAAAATTAAAGAGACCTTTGGAGAGAAGAGAACCACTTGTATGAATATCAAGAGCTCAGATGGCAACCCAGTTCTAAGCAAAGAAGGGAAGGCAGAAAGGTGGAAGGAGTATATAGAGGGTTTATACAAGGGCGATGTACTTGAGGACAATATTATGGAAATGGAAGAGGATGTAGATGAAGACGAAATGGGAGATAAGATACTGCATGAAGAGTTTGAGCCGGCCGGTGTGGCCACGCGGTTAAAGGCGCTTCAGTCTGGAACCGCGCGACCGCTACGGTCGCAGGTTCGAATCCTGCCTCGGGCATGGATGTGTGTGATGTCCTTAGGTTAGTTAGGTTTAAGTAGTTCTAAGTCTAGGGGACTGATGACCTAAGATGTTAAGTCCCATAGTGCTCAGAGCCATTTGAAGAGTTTGGCAGAGCACTGAAAGACCTGAGTCGAAACAAGGCCCCGGGAGTAGACAACATTCCATTAGAACTACTGATGGCCTTGGGAGAGCCAGTCATGAGAAAACTATACCATCTGGTGAGCAAGATGTATGAGACAGGCGAAATACCCTCAGACTTCAAGAAGAATATAATAATTCCAATTCCAAAGAAAGCAGGTGTTGACAGATGTGAAAATTACCGAACTATCAGTTTAATAAGTCACAGCTGCAAAATACTAACGCGAATTCTTTACAGACGAATGGAAAAACTGGTAGAAGCGGACCTCGGGGAAGATCAGTTTGGATTCCGTAGAAATGTTGGAACACGTGAGGCACTACTAACCTTACGACTTATCTTAGAAGAAAGATTAAGAAAAGGCAAACCTACGTTTCTAGCATTTGTAAACTTAGAGAAAGCTTTGGACAATGTTAACTGGAATACTCTCTTTCAAATTCCAAAGGTGGCAGGGGTCAAATACAGGGAGCGAAAGGCTATTTACAATTTGTACAGAAACCAGATGGCAGTTATAAGAGTCGAGGGGCATGAAAGGGAAGCAGTGGTTGGGAAAGGAGTGAGACAGGGTTGTAGCCTCTCCCCGATGTTATTCAATCTGTATATTGAGCAATCAATAAAGGAAACAAAAGAAAAATTCAGAGTAGGTATTAAAATTCATGGAGAAGAAGTAAAAACTTGGAGGTTCGCCGATGACATTGTAATTCTGTCAGAGACAGCAAAGGACTTGGAAGAGCAGTTGAATGGAATGGACAGTGTCTTGAAAGGAGGATATAAGATGAACATCAACAAAACCAAAACGAGGATAATGGAATGTAGTCAAATTAAATCGGGTGATGCTGAGGGAATTAGATTAGGAAATGAGACACTTAAAGAAGTAAAAGGGTTTTGCTATTTAGGGAGTAAAATAACTGATGATGGTCGAAGTAGAGAGGGTATAAAATGTAGACTGGCAATGGCAAGAAAATCGTTTCTGAAGAAGAGAAATTTGTTAACATCGAGTATAGATTTAAGTGTCAGGAAGTCGTTTCTGAAAGTATTTGTATGGAGTGTAGCCATGTATGGAAGTGAAACATGGACGATAACTAGTTTGGACAAGAAGAGAATAGAAGCTTTCGAAATGTGGTGCTACAGAAGAATGCTGAAGATAAGGTGGGTAGATCACGTAACTAATGAGGAGGTATTGAATAGGATTGGGGAGAAGAGAAGTTTGTGGCACAACTTGACTAGAAGAAGGGATCAGTTGGTAGGACATGTTCTGAGACATCAGGGGATCAGAAATTTAGCATTGGAGGGCAGCGTGGAGGGTAAAAATCGTAGAGGGAGACCAAGAGATGAATACATTAAGCAGATTCCGAAGCATGTAGGTTGCAGTAAGTACTGGGAGATGAAGAAGCTTGCACAGGATAGAGTAGCATGGAGAGCTGCATCAAACCACTCTCAGGACTGAAGACCACAACAACAACGACGGAAAAACGCTACCAACTTATACACCAATCCAATGAGTAGATGGTGGCTCACGAAGGAAGCATTTGTAAAAGTACCTTAGTATATTTCGTGACGCCACGGGTGAAAGTAAGGTGTGCTGGACCGAAGTGTGGGAAGGTCGTTGGTGGTCGATGCTGATGAGGTTTGAGAACAGCTAGCTTAATGATAAAACTGGTGGAAAGGGCAATAAGACGGGAGCGCGTTATCGGGGCGGCGCCGCGCCATCGCTCGCTGTTGCCCACCGGCGCCTCCACGTGCGGCGCGCGGCCACGTGTAGCGGCTGCGCCGGTGACTCAACGCTATTTGCAGTGAGCGGCGCGGCGCGGCTTGCACAACAGCCCCGCCAACCCGCCCACGCCGGCTCCGCTGCGCCGCGGCGATCCGTCTTCGTCGCAGTGGCGCTCACCGCTACGCCGTACTTTCACTCCGCCTCACCACCACCGCCGCCATCTTACCGCAACACTTGCGCTTGTATCTGCGTTTCCTGGATACACCAGTATCCTTAAAGCCCTCCTAACACGGGATAGGAAAAGCGTTTGTGTACTAGGATCTGGTCGAGTTTAGTGGAATTTCGTATCCCACAGCATTCCGCAGAGTGCAAGATTGAACAAGGCAAGTCAGATTTTTGTGTCGTGAAGAGGAATGTGACCGTTGAGATGCAAGATCGCGTTGTGCGTCGCAAGCCGAACTTGGGATACGTCATATTAGATTTCGTCGTTTTCATTTGAAGTCCGTGTGTGATAGATTTTACAATATAGCTTGTGGCCAATGAATATAGCGGTTTCCTCTAAAACGCGTCGGTATTGATACGACTTATTGCAATTAAATGACGGCAAACTCCATATTGTTGCCGAAGATGACGTGCTACAGACGCGAAATTTAACCGACAGCAAGAAGATGCTGTGATATGCAAATGATTAGCTTTTCAGAGCATTCACACAAGGTTGGCACCGGTGGCGACACCTACAACGTGCTGACATGAGGAAAGTTTCCAACCGATTTCTCATACACAAACAGCAGTTCACCGGCGTAGCCTGGTGAAACGTTGTTGTAATGCCTCGTGTAAGGAGGAGAAATGCCTACCATCATCCCCGTTTTCAAGAAGGGTCGTCGAGCAGATGTGCAGAACTATAGACCTATATCTCTAACGTCGATCAATTGTAGAATTTTGGAACACGTATTGTGTTCGAGTATAATGACTTTTCTGGAGACTAGAAATCTACTCTGTAGGAATCAGCATGGGTTTCGAAACAGACGCTCATTTGAAACCCGCCTCGCGCTATTCGTCCACGAGACTCAGAGGCCCATAGACACGGGTTCACAGGTAGATGCCGTGTTTCTTGACTTCCGCAAGGCGTTCGATACAGTTCCCCACAGTCGTTTAATGAATAAAGTAAGAGCATATGGACTATCAGACCAATTGTGTGATTGGATTGAGGAGTTCCTAGATAACAGGACGCAGCATGTCATTCTCAATGGAGAGAAGTCTTCCGAAGTAAGAGTGATTTCAGGTGTGCCGCAGGGGAGTGTCATAGGACCGTTGCTATTCACAATATACATAAATGACCTCATGGATGACATCGGAAGTTCACTGAGGCTTTTTGCAGATGATGCTGTGGTGTATCGAGAGGTTGTAACAATGGAAAATTGTGCTGAAATGCAGGAGGATCTGCAGCGAATTGACGCATGGTGCAGGGAATGGCAATTCCATCTCAATGTAGACAAGTGTAATGTGCTGCGAATACACAGAAAGATAGATCCTTTATCATTTAGCTACAATATAGCAGGTCAGCAACTGGAAGCAGTTAATACCATAAATTATCTGGGAGTACGCATTAGGAGTGATTTAAAATGGAATGATCATATAATGTTGATCGTCGGTAAAGCAGACGCCAGACTGAGATTCATTGGAAGAATCCTAAGGAAATGCAATCCGAAAACAAAGGAAGTAGGTTACAGTACGCTTGTTCGCCCACTGCTTGAATACTGCTCAGCAGTGTGGGATCCGTACCAGATATGGTTGATAGAAGATATAGAGAAGATCCAACGGAGAGCAGCGCGCTTCGTTACAGGATCATTTAGTAATCGCGAAAGCGTTACGGAGATGATAGATAAACTCCAGTGGAAGACTCTGCAGGAGAGACGCTCAGTAGCTCGGTACGGGCTTTTGTCAAAGTTTCGAGAACATACCTTCACCGAAGAGTCAAGCACTATATTGCTCCCTGCTACGTACATCTCGCGAAGAGACCATGAGGATAAAATCAGAGAGATTAGAGCCCACACAGAGGCATACCGACAATCCTTCTTTCCACGAACAAAACGAGACTGGAATAGAAGGGAGAACCGATAGAGGTACTCAAGGTACCCTCCGCCAAACACCGTCAGGTGGCTTGCGGAGTATGGATGTAGATGTAGATGTAGATCACGTTTTCGACTTTGATAAAGGTCGGATTGTAGCCTATCGCGATTGCGGTTTATCGTATTGCGACATTGCTGATCGTGTTGGTCGAGATCCAATGACTGTTAGCAGAATATGGAATCGGAGCGTTCAGGAGGGTAATACGGAACGCCGTGCTGGGTCCCAACTGCCTCGTATCTCTAGCAGTCAAGATGACAGGCACCATATCCGCATGGCTGTAACGGATCGTGCAGCCACGTCTCAGTCCCTGAGTCAACAGATGGCGACGTTTGCAAGACAACAACCATTTGCACGAACAGTTCGACCACGTTTGCAGCAGCATGGACTATCAACTCGGAGACCATGGCTGCGGTTACCCTTGAAGCTGCATCACAGACAGGAGCGCATGCGATGGTGTACTCAACGACGAACCTGGGTGCAAGAATGGCAAAACGTCATTTTTTCGGATGGATCCAGGTTCTGTTTACAGCATCATGATGGTCGCACCCGTGTTTGGCGACATCGCGGTGAACGCACATTGTAAGCGTGTATTCGTCATCGCCATACTGCCGTATCACCCGGCGTGATATTATGGGGTGCCATTGGTTACACGTCTCGGTCACCTCTTGTTCGCATTGACGGCACTTTTAACAGTGGACATTACATTTGCGATGTGTTACGACCCGTGGCTGTACCCTTCATTCGATCCCTGCGAAACCCTGCATTTCAGCAGGATAATGCACGACCGCATGTTGCAGGTCCTGTACGGGCCTTTCTGGATACAGAAAATGTTCGACTGCTGCCCTGGCCAGCACATTCTCCAGATTTCTCACCAATTGAAAACGTCTGGTCAATGGTGGCCGAGCAACTGGCTCGTCACAATACGCCAGTCACTACTCTTGATGAACTGTGGTATCGTGTTGAAGCTGCATGGACACATGTACCTGTACACGCCATCCAAACTTTGTTTGACTCAATGCCCACGCGTATCAAGGCCGTTATTACGGCCAGAGGTGGTTGTTCTGGGCACTGATTTCTCAGGATCTATGCACCCAAATTGCGTGAAAATGTAATCACGTGTCAGTTCTACTATAATATATTTGTCCAATGAATACCCGTTTATCATCTGCATTTATTCTTGGTGTAGCAATTTTAATGGCGAGTAGTGTATGTACTTGGCTGTTTTTCTGTTGCACTGCGGCTGTGATAAATAAAAGTCACGGATTGTCTTCACAAAATCACTGTATTTATAATAAATGGTCTCCCCTTTGATCAAAACACAGCTGAAACAGTTTTAAAAATGTTTTGTAACAGTCACTATAGCTCTGTTTGGAGTTGCGTTTAGCACTACAGTGCTGCGTCATAACGGTGTGCTTTCACAATTGACTTCAACTTGGTGAATATCCAGAAGTCGGCTGGGGCCAAATCCGGCGAATACAGTGGGTGATCCATTTGCTGGCCAAAAACTTGTGCACATGCTTCGCTTTGTGGGCCAAGGTGTTGCCGTGGAGGAGCAACCAGAAACCTGCCTCTCGATATTCTGGTCGAATTCGACAAATTCTCGGCCACAAACGCTGGAGGATTCAACAAATAGATGTTGCCTCGGTGTTTCCAACGAGAGTATGTATTGTTAGATTCGCGGCCAGGGTGCGTGCTGTAGAACTGCTGGCGCTTTGACTTTCAACACAGCTGTTTTTGAAACCTCAATTATCATAACGCCGGAGTTTACCACGAGATAGTACTGCAGTTTGGAATTTCACACAAGCAGTCCTAATAAAACAGGGCACACTGTGTTCAAAGGGTTCAAATCGCTCTGAGCACTATGGGACTTAACTTATGAGGCCATCAGTCCCCTAGAACTTAGAACTACTTAAACCTAACTAACCTGAGGACATCACACACATCCATGCCCGAGGCAGCATTCGAACCTGCGACCGTTACGGTCTCGCAGTTCCAGACTGTAGCGCCTAGAACCGCTCGGCCACTGCGGGCGGCGACACACTGTGTATAACTTGCGTGATATGAGTGTAGTCATTTCGGTGCAACATCACACTGAAGGTTTATAAAAAACCCTTGTTCTTAGTACGATTTATTATAGTTGAATTTCGGTAATAATACTTCATCGATTAAAGCCTTCAGAAGATTCAGCATCCAAGATCACAAATTATAATTTTATTCATGATGACCGGTTTCGGCAAATTCACGTTGACGTTCGCGGATCTTATGCAAATACATCTCAAAGCCTCTCCGTCGTGTGTATACAAGAGATTTACTGTGATGTATTTGCATAAGCTCCGACGATGGCAATAAACGTTTGTTGAAATCGGTCGTCGTAAATTGTAATTAGCGATTGAAGTTCTCATTTCTATATTTCTTATTACTGCCGATCACCTCCATACACGAGCCATGTCAAACATGTATAAAAGATATGGTCGTATGTGACACAGGCTCAGTGTAGTGCAAGTTAAGCATAGTTGGTTCGCGTACTGTCGAATTTAAGTATTTTTTATTCACCTTCGAGTTTTATAAAAGGTTCTGAAACTGAATTTAAAAGACGTATGTTCTGCAGTATTCGATGTTATGTAAATACGAGGGTCGTCCACAAGGTAAGTTCCGTTTCTACTTCTATCCGCAGCAGCGCAAAGATCGCGCGGCAGTTACTCTGACTCAAGGAGAAGACATGTACGCCATTTTCAGATCGTTGCTGCCGACGTGTGCTTTGTAGTGCTTCTTTATAATGTCAGCCGTAATTGAAAATGCCACCGCGTGTGAAACCAGATCTGTGAGTCGTTTTCTAAATGCAAAGAAAGTTAAACCAAAGGAAATTCATCGGCAAATCTGCGAGGTTTACGGACAAAATGCTATGAGTGAGTCAATGGTTAGAAGACTGATCAGACTTTTCAATGAAGGACGTGATCAAGTGCACGATGAAGAACGAAGTAGACGCCCGTCTGTGGCTACTGATGAACTGGTTCACACAATTGAAGAGAAGATTGAGCACAACCGTAAGTTTACACTTAGTGCCCTTGCTACGGAAGTTCGGGAAATCTCATGATCACTAATACATGAAATTGTTACTGAAAAACAAATTTCGAAAACGTTGCTCAAGTTGGGTACCCAAAATTCTTACTGAACAATACAAAAAACAACGGATGGGCAGTGCACTTCACTTCAGTTTTTGACAAGCTACAATGAAGAAGGCGATAGTTTTCTTCTCGGATAGTCACGGGGGATAAAACTTGGGTATCGTAGGAGACCCTTGAAACAATGGATTTGATGCACACTTCATCCCCAGCGAAGGGTAAGCCTAAGCAAGTCATGACACCTCGAAAAGTCATGTGCACCGTTTTTTGGGACAGAAAAGGCATTTTGCTGATTGATTTCTTACCACGAGGCCAAACAATCAATGCACATGGTTACTGCCAGACCATTAGGAAATTGCCCCGCTTGGCGGCACTTTCAATTACGGCTGGCATTATAAAGAAGCACTACAAAGCACACGTCGGCAGCAGCGATCTGAAAATGGCGTACATGTCTTCTCATTGAGTCAGAGTAACTGCCGCGCATGCTCGGAACTGCGGTCGTAGCGTTGCCGCGGATAGAAATAGAAACGGAACTTAACTTTGTGGACGACGCTCGTATAAGAGAGCTTTGGCTCAGGAGTCGCGAAGGTGCCAGGGAACATGGACCAACGAACTGGAAGATCGCTTTACTCCTCACTGGCTGATTCGATTGCAATACAGTAGTCATTTATTCATTGAAAAACTGAAAAAGGTTCTATAATTTGGGTTACATTATTCCTTTTAAATATTGTTTATGATTATGTGTAAAATGAAGCACCTACACTCCCCCCCCCCCCTCCATACACACACAATTACATTAAGTACGGAAGTTATGAGTAATATAGCAGTAAATAAATGCTGTTTTGACTTCATCTGCAAGAGAACTTCCACTGATACAATAGAATATTTTGTACTTTCTAGTTCCAGGTCTTACATTGCACATGTTCTAAAAATCCTGCTACTGAACAGAAGCAGCGATCTAGTAAGAATGACGGGGTTTTACTAGAAAGTGAGAACGGTGAAACAATATTTATCTTACGTGGAAGACTACTGTAAATTGTAATGTAACTTTTAAAAGCTGGTATTCTTACTGATGTTCTTTTTTTCTTTATAATATGTTCGTGAATTTTATCATCTATGTATACTACTGACAGAACAACAAGACTAACGAGTGGACAAGCGACGAAATGTGCATTTTCATAAGACAACGTAGTAATTTTACACCCATCCAGTTTCGTAAACAAGCAGTGTGATTTTCAAGCCAGATACATGCGACAGCTGTCTTTGGAAAGAGCTGCACGTGCGAATCATGATGAGGAGCATGTTCCGCGTGATGCACTGGTACGTTTCTGAGCGTGCAACAGAAGAGTCTGCCGAAACCGGTTGCCTTAATTAAAAAAAATATTTGTGCGCTCTAGACTGTTGAACATTTCTAGCAAGTAAGACAGATCTCCTCCTTAGGTCTTCTCAAAATGAGAAAGTTCAGCAACATCATTCCATGTGCTTCCTGGTTCACGCCAGATGAAAACCCGTCGAGAATCACTGTTCAGACTATACTTGGACTCGTCCGTGAACATAAACTGGGACCACTGTCCCAATGACCATGTACTGTGTTCTTGACAACAGGCTTTACGGGCTCTCCTGTGACCAGGGGTCAGTGTAATGCACCTTGCAGGTCTCCGGGCGAATAAACCATGTCTGTTCAGTTGTTTGTAGACTGTGTCTCTGGACACAACTGTTCCATTGGCTGCGGTAAGGTCCCGAGCAAGGCTACCTGCAGTACTCCGTGGCCGTCCGTGGGCACTGATGGTGAGATATCGGTCTTCTTGTCGTGTTGTACACTATGGACGTCCCGTACTGTAGCGCCTGGACACGTTTCCTGTCTGCTGGAATCGTTGCCATAATCTTGTGGCACACAGAGGGCCCGTGCTATGATATGCTGTGTCTGACCAGCCTTCAGTCGCCCTAGTATTCTACCCCTCATAACGTCATCAATATGTGTTCTTTGAGCCATTTCCAACACACAGTCACCATTATCACGGATAAAAACGTCTGCACACTTACTCGCTGCACCGTACTCTGACATGCACCAACACACCTCTGCGTATGTGGACTGCTGCCAGCGCCACCGTGCGACAACCGCAGGTCAAATGCACCGCATGGTCAGACCCCGAGGTGATTTAAACCCGCAAACCGCTCACCAGAGCGTTGTTTCACCATGTATCAGCATTATCCTTAATTTATGAGCATGAGTGTATTTTAAAATCAAAATGCGTATAAATTTATGAACAACGCAACTTAATGCTAAATTCATATGGAAAGCTTTTTGTGATTATGCTCTCTGTTTAGCAATATCTAATATATTTATTTAATTTAGTAATAAAGTAATTGCTTTGGGAAAAAAATAAAAAGTCGAAAATAAACAGTACAGATAAAATCCTCCTTGAAGGAATATGCCGCAGTATTGACGTCTTAGAAGTTGTCAGACTGTGTTTCAAAAATGTCTTTCTAAGTTTCCTGCATGTGCAGCCCGATGCAAACAGCCGTCTCACGCACACATCTGTTCAGAATAACGCAGTGGTGGGAGAAGTCGAAGCGCTGAGCAGACTCGGCTGCAAATAATGCCAAGTGCCGCTTTAACGGAATTTTGAAATCAAGCTTTACTTGGTACCAAACTGACAAATATTCCTAAAATTTCGGAAGAAGTATGGTGGAAACTGTCACGAACTCTGTAAATGTGGATAATTGCAGATTAGGCCGGCCGCGGTGGTCTAGCGGTTCTAGGCGCTCAGTCCGGAACTGCGCGACTGCTACGGTCGCAGGTTCGAATCCTGCCTCGGGCATGGATGTTTGTGATGTCCTTAGGTTAGTTAGGTTTAAGTAGTTCTAAGTTCTAGGGGACTGATGACCACAGATGTTAAGTCCCATAGTTTTCAGAGCCATTTGAACCATTTTTTTGCAGATTAGTGTAAATAACAAAGAGCTAGTACCCAATATTATTTGATTACAAGTTTGTTATGAGTTGCTAGAGCTCACGAAATCGTTAGGAAGGAATATGAAGTGGGACGAAGACAAAAATTTTGTGGTGGGTTAAATAGCTGGAAGATTTAGATTTGTTTAAGAGACATGGGAAGGAGTAGAGCATCTGCAATCGCATCTGCAAAGGAAATTGCGCGCGAGACGCTGCTTTGGACGCCTTTAGAGTGCTGCTCCTACGTTCGGAGTTCCTGGCTGCTTACAGATGGTTAGGAAGTCATTATTCTCACACCTACTACTTACCATCGCTTTCGTGAGTGCCCTTCACCCAAATAATGCCCTACGAAGGCTGTCCCTTCTTTCAAAAAACTCTATGAAGTCTTCTGTACTCTATTGAAGAAGTTAACCTCAGCGTTGGCGTAACTTCATCTTGTACTATTCTGAAAATATCTATAATTTCCTAATGCTTGCTTTACAGTCGATATAAACAACAATAGTGGTTAGGTGCAGCTCTTTCTAACATCCTTCTTAATACTAGTCTGTGGTCTTTCTAGGGTATTCCACTTTCATTATTTGCTTTGTTCGTACATTGTGGAGCAGTCATTTGTTCCAGAACATTATCATCGTCTACTTCATTATGTTATTGCGACTATAATTTTCGAAACCTTTTTCGCAAGTCCACAAACACAATGAAGTTGAAAATATAAGTGGACAGCCGGATATTTGAAAAAGATCTGACATACAGAGTTTGAAATGTTATCTCTGCAGAAGGACATTGACAATTAAGCGGACAAATGAAAATCGAAGTAGATTCTTGTTACACAAAACAAGTGAGGGCAGAAGCTCTGCGTATGCCTCGAAGTCGCATTTCATAAGTGACAACACTGAAAGAAGCCATCCAGAGCTGTTCGGTTGTATAATCGAAAGAGTATCGGAATGAAAATAACTAATGGATACAAGAATACTCGTCGCCGGTTTTTCCAAGTCATGTCGACGACGGTTCTCCAAGTCCTGCCTACTCTGTATCATTGTTTGCATCATTGCCTACCCACTGCATCCGAGAGGCTGACAGAGGAGTAAAAGAAAAAAAGGGAGAAAGAGAAGAGTTTAAATCTTCATCACAGGCAGACGAGTTTAAATCTTCATCCAACTCGTTAGTCGCTATCTGTATCAGCGTGACGCTCAGTGTTTCTGCGAATCCTCGCACATCTGCTCGCATGTTTGCCTGTAACGTTCCGCATACTTGTCGTCCTTATCGTATTGACATACGACGGCTGATAGCCGCCAACCGCTTGAACCTTCAATATTAACTGAGGTCTTTTGACGCAAACAAGTCTTTTCCTTAGTAAATTCGTATTTATCGTCATATTTTCATTTTCCGTCGTTCCTTAGTTGCTTCAAAATACATGGAGCTATTGCAATTAAATTAAAGGCAGCTTGTTTTTTGCCATAAGCATTTCGCTTCTTTTTCTTTATGAAGTGTCTTCTCTCTTCACTTTGTACTGAATTCAATGAACAGTGAAAATGCAACTGTAGTGTTGAAATAAATGTGAGCGAGAAAACGCCGAAAATCGTCCATCTGGAGTATGGAAACTGAGGAAAGACATTTACAGGACGACACACCTGAGTTAACAACGCTGGAAATCGCCACTGAAGATTCTTCGTAAATAATAAACGAAACGTGTACGGCAAAAAACAAACTGCCTTTCATTTAGCTGCAAAGACGGAATATACTTCCGTGAATTTTAATTTACCTTTTCTGTAAGTACAGCAATATTAAAAAGTTACATGTTAAGTCACAATTTTAAGTATTCAATTGAAGGGACGAAATAGAGAGACAGCGGAATAGCAATGACATCCCATTAAATTGTTATGGACGTTAATAACTTAGTCCTGGTAACGTTGCCGGTACGTGACGCGGCAAGGAAAGTGTAGATACGTCTACCTCTCCACTTGGCAAGCTCAGGGGCTTCTAATACATTTTCAGGAGGTGGCGCCCAGAGCTCTTATATATTTGAAAAAGTCGTATTAGCGTCTAGAGCTACTGGTAAAATACTTTATTTACACAACCAGTTTCAGTCGTCCGACCATCAGCAGGTTCATAAAAGTATTCACAACGTAATGTTAGGCTAAATATAAAATCGTTACCTTCAGGTGATAAAAGAATGTTGTCATATCGTAATACAAATTACGTCGTCAATCTATAAAAACAGTGTTTCGTAGCGTACTCATTCTATTAAAACTACAACTGGCGTTAACGCTGTGGACGGATTCATACCACGACTTCCAGTGCCTACTTCATTCCCTGTCTCCGGTTTCATTCACAAATGGCGAACGAATAGGATGTTTATTTGTAAAGTTCCGTATGACATTCGATATTTCCGGTTTTCCCGCCTTGATCATTTTGCTCAACCTACGAGGGTTGGAGCTTTAATAGTGGCAACTATTTATTTACAGCTCGTACGAAATAGATACGTGTTTCAAACTCTTACTGGCCTTCGAAGTAGTTACCAGCATTGTGTATAGGCCATTGCCAGCGATGTGGAAGTCGTTGGATACCCTTAGCAGTGCCAGTTGTGTTCACAGTTCGAGCTGTTCATTTCTGGAACACAACCTAAGACCAGCTTAGAGACAGAAGTGATGACACTTTCTGCAGGACCTAACCATCATTTTGTAGGACAATGCTCAAGCACGTACAGTGCGAGCTGTTACTGATTTGATTGACTGATGGGACTGCAAAGTGCTATACCACCTACTGCACTCCCATGACTTAAGCCCTTGTCAGTCCAACTCGATTTCTAAACTGAAGCAAACACTTCACGGCATTCGCTTCAGAACTGCTACAAATTCGTCGGGCAATAGACCGCGCCGCTCGCACTGTCGACACAACCGGCACTGCTAAGAGTATCCTACGACTTCCACATCGCTGGCAAGGGGTTATACACAACTGGTGACTACTTTGAAGGTCAGTAAAACTTTGAAACAGGTATCTGTTTTGTACGAGCTGTAAATAAATAGTTGCCACTATTAAAGAGGGGAAGGGAGGGGAAATAACATGTTGCCAAATTATTTGCGGAATGCACTCGGTCGGAATTTCAATGGGAAACCTCTCAGTCATGCACAACGCCTCCCTTGTAGCGTGTGCCACTGGAATTTGTTGAGCATCTCAGAAACACTCCCACGATCCCATGACAAAACGTACTAATACCGTAGTAGCGTCGCTGACATTAGACTGGTTAACTACCACGACTGCTTCCATATAGGGTAACACAGTTTTAAGAAAATCTGTGGAGCTCATAAATATTTGATGCGCTTTGCGGTAACTCCGACTGAAATTGTCAAGTATGAACAAAATCAGTATCTTTCCCAAGCTGCATATGTAAACTCTCACAGCAGGAATATACTGCACTATTGTAGATATTTAGTAACTCCGTGTACAATGTGACAACGACAAAACCCTGCTTCCTAAATGTAACATGATATGCCACGTCACTTTTGTAAACTCAACTTAATGCGAAAACTTTCCAAACTGAAGGAATGTTCTTAGAAAGTAAAATTCTATGTACCGACTTGACAGAAAATCCTAGGAAGTTCTGGTCTTACGTTAAATCAGTAAGTGGATCGAAACAGCATATCCAGACACTCTGGCCGGCCGCGGTGGCCGAGCGGTTCTAGGCGCTTCAGTCCGGAACCGCACGACTGCTACGGTCGCAGGTTCGAATCCTGCCTCGGGCATGGATGTGTGTGATGTCCTTAGGTTAGTTAGGTTTAAGTAGTTCTAAGTTCTAGGAGACTGATGACCTCAGCTGTTAAGTCCCATAGTGTTCAGGGCCATTTGAAACCAAACCAGACACTCTGGGCTGTTAATGCCATTGAAACAGAGGATGACACCCGTAAAGCTGAAATACTTAACACCTTTTTCCAAAGCTGTTTCACAGAGGAAGACCGCACTGCAGTTCCTTCTCTAAATCCTCGCACGAACGAAAAAATGGCTGACATCGAAATAAGTGTCCAAGGAATACAAAAGCAACTGAAATCATTCAACAGAGGAAACTCCACTGGACCTGGCGGGATACCAATTCGATTCTACACAGAGTACGCGAAAGAACTTGTCCTCCTTCTAACAGCCGTGTACCGCAAGTCTCCAGAGGAACGAAGGTTCCAAATCAGTGGAAAAGAGCACAGGTAGTTCCAGTTTTCAAGAAGGGTCGTCGAGCAGATGCGCAAAACTATAGGCCTATATCTCTGACATCGATCTGTTGTAGAATTTTAGAACATGTTTTTCGCTCCAGAATCTACTCTGTAGGAATCAACATGGATTCCGGAAACAGCAATCGTGTGTGACCCAACTCGTTTTATTTGTTCATGAGACCCAGAAAATATTGGATACAGGTTCCCAGGTAAATGCCATTTCCTTGACTTCCGGAAGGCGTTCGATACAGTTCTGCACTGTCGCATGATAAACAAAGTAAGCGCCTACGGAATATCAGACCAGCTGTGTGGCTGGATTGAAGAGTTTTTAGCAAACAGAACACAGCATGTTGTTATCAATGGAGAGACGTCTACAGACGTTAAAGTAACCGCTGGCGTGCCACAGTGGAGTGTTATGGGACCATTGCTTTTCACAATACATATAAATGACGTAGTAGATCGCGTCGGAAGTTCCATGCGGCTTTTCGCGGATGATGCTGTAGTATACAGAGAAGTTGCAGCATTAGAAAATTGCAGCGAAATGCAGGAAGATCTGCAGCGGATAGGCACTTGACGCAGGGAGTGGCAACTGACCCTTAACATAGACAAATGTAATATATTGCGAATACATAGAAAGAAGGGTCCTTTATTGTATGATTATGTGATAGCGGAACAAACACTGATAGCAGTTACTTCTGTAAAATATCTGGGAGTATGCGTACGGAACGATTTGAAGTGGAATGATCATATAAAATTAATTGTTGGTAAGGTGGGTGCCAGGTTGGGATTCATTGGGAGAGTCCTTAGAAAATGTAATCCATCAACAAAGGAGGTGGCTTACAAAACACTCGTACGGCCTATACTTGAGTATTGCTCATCAGTGTGGGATCAGTACCAGATCGGGTTGAGAGAGAGAAGATCCAAAGAAGAGCGGCGCGTTTCGCCACAGGGTTATTTGGTAAGCGTGATAGCGTTACGGAGATGTTTAGCAAACTCAAGTGGCAGACTCTGCAAGAGAGGCGCTCTGCATCGCGGTGTAGCTTGCTGTCGAGGCTTCGAGAGGGTGCATTTCTGGATGAGGTATCGAATATATTGCTTCCCCCTACTTATACCTTCCGAGGTATCGTCGAATTATATCGATACTTTATGGAAGAAATATCGATACGTCGATATTTTGTAAAGAACCCTATTTCAAACCTATGATTGAGAGTTTGGAGCACAACTATGAATTACCATCAAGGTATACACACAACACAATATTACTGGATGCTCAGTATGTAAGAGCGCAAAATAAATTAAAAGACGTTTTTGAAAGTCTCACTTTTCCATTACTGAAGATGGTTGGACGTCTCGGGCAACGACGTCCGATCAGAAGTCTGCATTATTAGGTTGTTTTAAATGTTATGAGCGTCACAGATAATGCACCTAACATGAAAGTTGGTTCTCGGGCTCTGAACATCTGCATGCACTTAATAGTACATTCGGGAATTACGAGCATTGACAATATGATACAAAAAGGAAAAACAGTCGCAGAATACTTCCACAGAGATCCAGTGTCTACGAAAAAACTTCAATGCAAGAGCAGCTCAGGCCTGGACAAAAGCCGTAACGCTGAAAATGGACGTTGCCACTAGGTGGACTGGATATGGTGGAAAGGATTTCTATTCTACAAGAATCCCTTGAGGCGGCGCTTGGACTTCTACACGAGCCTGTGGAAAGACTCTTTGAAACTGACTGGCGAGCTGCACCAGAAGTTTTTTAAAGAGTTTACAGAAGAATGTATTCGCAAACGCACGTGTCTATTTCAAAAGCGCTAGCAGCCACCGATAGTGTAGCGGGAATATTTGACAATTTATATATTCATTTCAGTAGGGAAATAGCAAAGAACTTGCTGCTTAAGTTAATTACAGAATTTAATAACCTGTTTAAAAACTGTGTTAGACATCCAGTCCTTTCGAAGACGGCCATATTGAATCAAAGTTTTAAGAGGCTTGCTTTTTAAAGGTGGATCTGCCAAAAGTTCATTAAAAACTGAATTACAAAAAAAAAAATATTCATTCAACGACACCCCTTGAAATGGAGTTGACTGAGTCCTATCGCCCATTCCTTTTAGCGAAGAGGACTCAATTTAGAAAGAATTTGATGTGAAAGTAACGTCAAACTCAACATCACTGTTACCAGCATAATTTCAATAATCAATATATGGAATAAATGTTGTTAAGTAGGCGAGAGTGTCCTTTAAAATGGTTGCAGGCGCGAACACTCCTCTGTTCTGGGCTGTCATGCTTAGAAAAAAAAATATTTATCCGTCTTCGCTACTTCATCGCCATGAGAGAGGACATTCACAGAATGGGGTCAAATACTGCCTGACAGGCGAAGTTCCCAGAGCCGAAATGCATGAAAAAAATTTATTTTTAAACTTGAACCAAAGGTTTATACATCAAACTATTCTGATAAAATATACCCGATGGTAGGCAATGAAAACTTCGCAACTCCGTTTTGTTAAATTTTACAGAAGAAGCGTAAAAGTTTTGTTAAAAAAATGCATAATTTGATACCGATAATATTGCTTCATACCAGAAGCCTAGTTAATGACAGTCTAGAGAAATCCAAGCACTTTCAAATTGCTCTTTGATAATGGAGTTACATGTTACTGAAATCACGAGATTTTCACAGACAGTTGGAGTTACGACGTTCTCATTGCCTGCCACAGATACATTTTCTAACTACCTGTTTTATATAGTCCACGTATGTTGATTATTAGAAAAGACTTCCCAACCGATGTAAAAGTCGTGGACACGCAATTCGCCATACCGCGATCGATATTATCGCTTTTACCGCCTTATTCCAAGCCTAATTTAAAGTATGTTCGTAAATATAATTAAAATATTTTATGTATAAGCTCATAATTGGGATCCTCCTTTGAAATGAAGCACATAATGCTTTTTTTTAAGTTTATTTAGTCGACTGAATAATTGAGAACGTTATTCTCATTTCGCTTATCAGTTATTTAAAGTACATATGTAGTAACTTGCATTGCAAAAAAATTGTCTTTAACTTCCACATTATATATTTAAAAACTTACTGTTTTCATTTTGCTATCATACGAGCTTCAAGCAGATTTAAGTAGGGTAAAAGATACATCGAAGGTCCACGATGCAATCGTATAAAGGCGACCGTGTAGTAAAACACAAGAAGCTGAAACGTCACGACCATACAAATGTTATCATCGTCGTTGCTGCTAGTTATTGTTTTAATGAATATTGATACTGTTCTTTACATGAAGTACACTTTCGTACGATTTTCAGTTAGGAGGTTGTTTTGAACGATACAGCAAGCACAAATGGCGACGGATTGATGATATCTGAGTTTAAAATACAGCCGAAGGTAGTAGAACCTCCTTGATGTAGCCCGCCTTGTTCCAAAGCAGCGTAGTTCTCTGGTGATGGTGTTCTGCAGTCCTCGAATATCGCTGCATTGGATTGAGGTGGCGATGGTAACTTCGTTAGTTAACAAAATTAATCACTTCAAATAATGTTGACTTGCGGCTGGGGCGTGGTGTTTCGCAGCAGGACATGTTGTAAATAAAACTTTAAACCTTTTCGAAAGGTGCGCGATGTTATATGTTGAGGTAATACACACATCAAAAAATAGTTTTGCGTCACCCAGGTTCCCAGAACTCCTGACGGTAGACGTTGGCTGTGGATATTGTATCACAGACACAGACCCTTTGACTGTTCAGAGATGTTACTAAACCCGCCCAAAGATGTAAGCAATCATGCATGAGCAGCGCCTATTAGACGGAGGAGGTGCGACAGCCGATCAGTTCCAGTCATTCCACCAGCAAGGAGGTACACGGGTCGTGCTGTCTGTAGTTCAACCATGCCTAGACGGTCAATACCACTGTTCGATCGCGTCCGCATTGTTACTTTGTGTCAGGAAGGGCTCTCAACAAGGGAAGTGTCCAGGCGTCGCGGAGTGAACCAAAGCGATGTTGTTCGGACATTGACGAGATACAGAGACAGGAACTGTCGATGACATTCCTCGTTCAGGCTGCCCAAGGGCTACTACTGCAGTGGATGACCGCTACCTACGGATTGTGGCTCGGAGGAACCCTGACAGCAACGCCACCATGTTGAATAATGCTTTTCGTGAAGCTACAGGACGTCGTGTTATGACTCAAACTGTGCGCAACAAGCTGCATGATGCGTAACTTCACTCCCGACGTCAGTGGCGAGGTCCATCTTTGCAGCCACGACACCATACAGCGCGGTACAGATGGGCCCAACAACATGCCGAATGGACCGCTCGGGGTTGGCATCACGTTCTCTTCACCGATGAGTGTCACATATGCCTTCAACCAGACAATCGTCGGAGACGTGTTTGGAGCCAACCCGGTCAGGCTGAACGCCGGAAGACACACTGTCCAGTCAGTGCAGCAAGGTGGAGATTCCCCGATGTTTTTGGAGTGGCATTGTGTGGGGCCGACTACGCCGCTGGTGGTCATGGAAGGCTGTACGATACGTGAATGCCATTCTCTGACCGACAGCGCAACCATATCGACAACATATTGGCCCCCATTGTGCACATCTATATGACTTCCTTCAGGACAACGACATCGCTCGACTAGAATGGCCAGCATGTTCTCCAGACATGAACCCTATCGGACATGCCTGAGATGGATTGAAAAGGACTGTTTCCGGACGGCGTGATCCACCAACCAGTCTGAGGGATCTTCGCCGAATCGCCGTTGAGGAGTGGAAGAATCTGGACCAACAGTGGCTTGATGAACTTGTGGATAGTATGCCACGACGAATACAGGCACGCAGCAGTTAAGAGGACAAGTTATTGGGTATTAGAGGTACCGGTGTGTACAGCAGTCTTGACTACCACTCTGAAGGTCTCGCTGTATGGTGGTACAACATGCAATGTTGGTTTTCATGAGCAATAAAAGGGCGGAAATAATGTCTATTTTGATCTCTATGCCAATTTTCTGTACAGGTTCCGGAACTGTCAGAATCGAGGTGTATTACGAACACGGAATTTGCACATTCAACAATGCCGGCTGCTTGGCTCTCTATTGAAACAACAAGTTGTCGGTTTATTACTCTCAGTTCAAAATAAACGCTCGGAAGCTTGGTCCTCACAGACTTTTAAATACAGTTTTTGACAACACGATCCGCAGTTTGGAGCACAAGACATTTCACTCGTAAATCCGCATGCTAGCGAAATATATCATCCCATGTTGTCTTAAAATTCACAACATTAGTTGCTTCCTGAATGAGCTTCTATGTAACAGAACTCTCGTAACACGATTTCTGCTGATAGTAGAAGGTTCTGTGACTAAATGAAGTCGATTCTAAAATAAATTATTTTCTTAAAGATTTAGCAAATTGTAGCCATAATAGTGCAGCAGTGATCTTCTAGAATATTCCAAGTCTCTCCTCGCAAATGCCGACCTTCTCCATCTGCTCCTGATGTCTTCGAAGTCTCCTCTCCTTCCACCGCCATCAAAATCATTCTTTTCTTCACTTTTTAATGAAATTCGTTGCTCTTCCTCCGAATTGCACGTTCTCTTCTTCCAGACTTTACATACCGACCAATGTTAATCATAAACACTTATTTTTTTAAAAATTGCCTGCCTTTTCTACCAATAAATCGACCTATCATAACCGCCCGTTCCCGCGCCCGGGTTCCCGGGTTCGATTCCCGGCGGGGTCAGGAATTTTCTCTGCCTCGTGATGACTGGGTGTTGTGTGATGTCCTTAGGTTAGTTAGGTTTAAGTAGTTCTAAGTTCTAGGGGACTGGTGACCATAGATGTTAAGTCCCATAGTGCTCAGAGCCATTTGAACCATTTTAACCGCCCGTCTTAACACTGCTCCGTCCTTCCTTGAACAACTCGCTCAATTGTCTCTCTCTCTCTCTTTCCCTCCCCCCCTCCCTCCCTCTCTCCCTCTCTCTCTCTCTCACTTCCCCCCCCCCCCTCTCTCTCTCACCCCCCCCCTCCCGTCACACACAAGTTGGTAAAGCTTTTACACAGACATCGTTTTCGTCGAAGGTTACGGAAGCAGAAGGGCAACATACACAGGTACAATGAGAATAACAATACAATCAAAAATAACAATATTAATTTTGCCCGCGGAAGGTCAGCGCGATACTGTATCTTCTCGGAAGTCAACAACACAGCCTCACCTTGAGCGCTTTTGTCTACGGCGGAATCCTTATTGACATTTATAGAGGAGATTTTCGTTGTCCAAAAACATCACAATATGTGGCCATAAGCCATATTCTGTTATACGCTCAGGAAACTGAAGAAAAGACTTCAGCGTTTTCATCGCCACAAAAGTACAAACGAACTTCTCCTTCTCTGCGTCAACGCACGGCCTCGCGCAAGACTGGGCACTGTAGAAGAGCTCACAAAATGTTCATTGGACCGTTCTTCCTCGTTCACTCTACAACCCGGATCTCGCAGCTTCCGGCTTCCATCTGTTTAGCCTGATGAAGGATGCACTCCACGGGAAGCAGTTGGTGGATGATGGGGAGTTATCGATGCACCAAGACGTTGGCTGCAACGTCAACCTCTAGTGTGGTATACAGGGACCTCGCAGAAAGGTGGCGTAAGGCTGTCGTGTTGGACGGAGATTATGTTGAGAAACAGAGTTTTGTAGCCAAAAGAGTAGGGTGTATGGGAATCCTGAATAAAACCCACTTGCTTTAAGAAAAAAAGTGTTGCACTACTTAATGAACGCCCTTCGTATTTAACACTAACAATAACCGCCGATGGGAAAAAACGGGATGGCGGTCAGGTGTCGGGAGTATATAGCAATATATAGAAATCTACTCTGTAGGAATCAGCATGGGTTTCCAAAAAGACGGTCGTGTGAAACCCAGCTCGCGCTGTTCGTCCACGAGACTCAGAGGGCCATAGACACGGGTTCACAGGTAGATGCCGTGTTTCTTGACTTCCGCAAGGCGTTCGATACAGTTCCCCACAGTCGTTTAATGAACAAAGTAAGAGCATAAGGACTATCAGACCAATTGTGTGATTGGATTGAAGAGTTCCTAGATAACAGAACGCAGCATGTCGTTCTCAATGGAGAGAAGTCTTCCGAAGTAAGAGTGATTTCAGGTGTGCCGCATGGGAGTGTCATAGGACCGTTGCTATTCACAATATACATAAATGACCTTGTGGATGACATCGGAAGTTCACTGAGGCTTTTTGCAGATGATGCTGTGGTGTATCGAGAGGTTGTAACAATGGAAAATTGTACTGAAATGCAGGAGGATCTGCAGCGAATTGACGCATGGTGCAGGGAATGGCAATTCCATCTCAATGTAGACAAGTGTAATGTGCTGCGAATACATAGAAAGATAGATCCCTTATCATTTAGCTACAAAATAGCAGGTCAGCAACTGGAAGCAGTTAATTCCATAAATTATCTGGGAGTACGCATTAGGAGTGATTTAAAATGGAATGATCGTATAAAGTTGATCGTCGGTAAAGCAGATGCCAGACTGAGATTCATTGGAAGAATCCTAAGGAAATGGAATCTGAAAACAAAGGAAGTAGGTTACAGTACGCTTGTCCGCCCACTGCTTGAATACTGCTCAGCAGTGTGGGATCCATACCAGATAGGGTTGATAGAAGAGATAGAGATCCAACGGAGAGCAGCGCGCTTCGTTACAGGATCATTTAGTAATCGCGAAAGCGTTACAGAGATGATAGATAAACTCCAGTGGAAGACTCTGCAGGAGAGACGCTCAGTAGCTCGGTACGGGCTTTTGTTAAAGTTTCGAGAACATACCTTCACCGAAGAGTCAAGCACTATATTGCTCCCTCCTACGTATATCTCACGAAGAGACCATGAGGATAAAATCAGAGAGATTAGAGCCCACACAGAAGCATACCGACAGTCTTTCTTTCCACGAACAATACGAGACTGGAATAGAAGCGAGAACCTATAGAGGTACTCAGGGTACCCTCCGCTACACACCGTCAGGTGGCTTGCGGAGTATAGATGTAGATGTAGATGTAGATATAGTAATTCAGAATATATTAATATATGATTCTTTATTCTAGAAATTAAGATGATATTAATTTTCACATTTTATAATTGAGACTTCATTGACCCGCCAGGGTCGCCGAGAGCGCTAACACCCTGCTTCCTGGACTCGGGTAGACGTGCTGGCCCCGGATCGAAGCCGCCCGGAGGATTAATGACGAGGGCCGATGTGCCGGCCAGCCTGGATGTGGTTTTAGGCTGTTTTCCACATCTCGCTAGGTGAATACCGGCCTGGTCCCCATGTTCCGCCTCAGTTACACGGCACGCAGACATCTGAACACTTTCGCACTATTCCATGGATTACACTCGGCACAGACAGATGGGGTACACTAATTCTGTCCCGAGGGGTACGGGGGGGCAGGAAGGGCATCTGGCCACCTCTTAAACATTAACATGCCCAATATGATTAACGATGGCTGACCCTGCGGGACAAGGCTCAAGCGATAGATAGATATGAGACTTCATTAATAAATGAGGCATCATTGAAATTATGGATAGTGGCTGACGTTCACTTGTGGTCTCTCATCTTCGGAGTATCAAACGCGCTGGTAGTAATTCAGCGCTATCTACTGTCAGATCGCTTCGGGTGACAACAGTTCCAAGACGATGACTTTCGACGTCGCCGGCAGGTAGCGACCAGACACATGGATCAGGATGTCGCAGCCAGACATTACAGTGCGACCAAGTCGTAAAGAACTTCCTCTATCATGGGTGGGGTTTGAGGGGAATGAGGATGATAACCGCTGCAGGACGACGGAGAGCAAAGGAAGCACTTCCGCCGTCGCTTGGAGTGCTAACTCATTTTGAGTTGTGCCGATTATCTGCTATTCTCCTACAGACTCTCCAGCGATAATTCTAGGTCAGTTTATCAGAATACAATAGGAGTACCCGGCGTTATCTGGGTATTTATTTATTCCAATCTTCTATTAATCCATCTCCTCCTTCCCCCTCTCTCATTCCATCTCTTCCTCCCCCTCCTGTTCATCTACTTCTTCCTGTCCGTCCGTCTCATCCTCCCCTTCTAAGTCCACCTCCCCTTCCCACATCTCTCTGTTCATCTTCTCCTCCTTCTCTCTCTGTCCCCTTCCTCCCTCTCTCTTATTTATTCCCTCCTCTACATCACCCCCTCTCCTATCCCATTGTCCCTCCTCTCCCCCTCTTTCATTACTCTCTTCATCTCGTTCTGCGCCCATCGCCTATCCTGCCCAGCTCCTCTTCGTATTCTCTGTCCATTTCTTCCTTTCCCTCTCTCTGTGCATCTCCTCTTCCTCCTATCTCTGCCCATCTCCTCCTCCCCCATTTCTCTCCACATTATCATTCCTATCCCAAAAGGAAGCTGCTGGTTATTACCCTCGTAGTACTTCTTTCCAGACTGTAAGTCACATGCGTAGCAAGTTTGGCTGAAATCGACCCCCAGGTTTAAGAGGAGACGGGAACATACACTATGTGATCAAAAGTATCCGGACACCCCCAAAACACACGTTTTTCATATTAGGTGCATTGTGCTCCCACCTACTGCCAGGTACTCCATATTGGAGACCTCAGTAGTCATTAGAAATCATGAGAGAGCAGAATGGGGCGCTCCGCGGAACTCACGGGCTTCGAAGATGGTTGGATGATTGGGTGTCACTTGTGTCATGCGTCTGTACGCGATATTTCCGCAATCCTAAACGTCACTAGATCCACTGTTTCCGATGTAAAACTGAAGTGGAAACGTGAAGGGACACGTACAGCACAAAAGCGTACAGGCCGACCTCGTCTGTTGGCTGACAGAAACCGCCGACAGTTGTAGAGGGTAATAATTTTAATAGGCCGACATCTGTCACGACCATAACACAGGAATTCCAAACTGAATCAGGACCCACTGCAAGTACTATGACATTTAGGCCGGAAGTGAGAAAACTTGTATTTCATGGTAGAGCGGCTGCTCATAAGCCACGCATCACGCCCGTAAATGCCAACGACTCCTCGTTTGGTGTAAGGAGTGTAAACACTGGATGATTGAACTGTGGAAAAACTTTGTGTGGAGTGACGAATCACGGTACACAATGTGGCGATCTGATGGCAGAGTGTGAGTATTGCGAATGCCCAGTGAACGTCATCTGCCAGTGTGTGTAATGCCAACAGTAAAATTCGAAGGCGGTGGTGTTTTCGTATGGTCGTGCTTGCACCCTTTGTTGTTTTGCGTGTCACGAACACAGCACAGGCCTACATTGATGTTTTTAGTTGCTTCCCACTGTTGAAGAGCATTTCTGGGACGGCTATTCTTTCTCCTCAGTGCAACACTCCGTGAACAATGGGCTGTCATTCCCCAAGAAACCTTCCAGCACCTGATTGAACGTATGCCTGCGAGAGTGGCTAAGGGTGGGCCAACACCATACTGAATTCCAGCATTCCCGATGGAGGGCGCCACGATCTGTAAGTCATTTTCAGCCAGGTTTCCGGATACTTTTGATCACATAGTGTATATGAACTTCCATAATATGTGTGGATTTGGACTAAGGTATGTAATTTTTATATAGCCCCAATGTTTATATTAAGTTAATCTTCACTATGACAGCGAATATACAGCTATCAAGTGGTCTGTGTAGTGATACATAAACACTTTGAAACATTAGATTAAAGCAACAGCTGAGCAGTAGAGGAGGAGGAGCAGTGGCGTTTTTAAAAGTAGCTAGTTTCCTCCATAATGAGCAGTATGAGACGATTGGCACAATAGATAATTTGTTGTTGGTATGCTTGGGAGAGGTGGTCCGTAGTAGTTGCTTTTGCCCGTTAGTGTATAACTTGATTCGCTCCACATTGATGAAGACTGTCCTTCATGATAGCATTTGGTGAACTAGATATTTGCAATAAGTGATCGGACAAATGAATATGTGATGTCTCCATGTGCCTGCCCTGTGTCTAATACAGTGCTAAGTTGACTCGTTCCACATCGCTGAGAACTGCCCTTCGTGATGGCATTTGGTGAACAAGATGTTTGAATGAGTGATTGGACAAATGAATATGTGATGTCTGTTTGTGCCTGCCCTGTGTCTAATACAGTGGTCTCGATTACCTGGCCTGTGAACATGGCTCAGCGAGTCTCTGTCGCGCCACTCACCCGCTGCTGACGCCGGCTGCAGTATCGTTGCATATGCGCCGCTGAGTAAGGCAAGACGACTGCCGCGTCAGCGGCTGACACCGTGCGCTGGTTGCTGTCTGCATGGCCACGTGTGTCTGCTGTCGGCTAGGCTAGGCCGAGGCACTTTTTGTGTCTCTCTCAGTAAGTTGTAGGAGGAAAAAAACTTTGATTTGTACAACAGAAAGGCCTAAGATTTACACCGATGAGCCAAAATATTATCACCACCTGTTTAATACCATGTTGTTCCACTTTTCAAATTGGATGTTTGAATGATTGTTTGGACAAATGAATATCTGATGTATGCTTGTACCTGCCTTGGGTCTAATTCAGTAGTCTCGATTACGTGGGCTGTGAACATAGCAGATATTTTGCTGGGCATGGATTGTACAAGTCCTTGACAGGATTCCAACAGTGCATGACACCGAATGTCTACTCACAAATCAAGCATTCCCGCAAATTACGCGATGGTGGCTCATGGACAGGCAGCTGGTGCCCAATATCTGTTACAATGGATACGGATCAGACACATTTTCTGGCCAAGACACCAATGTGAGTTCATTATAGTACCTTTCAAACCACTGTAGCACGTTTATGACATTGCAAAAATGGTTCAAATGGCTCTGAGCACTATGGTACTTAACATCTGAGGTCATCAGTCCCCTAGAACTACTTAAACCTAACTAACCTAAGGACATCACACACATCCATGCCCGAGGCAGGATTCGAACCTGTGACTGTAGCAGTCGCGCGGTTCCACACTGAATCGCCTAGGACCGCTCGGCCACTGCGGCCGGCTATGACATTGCAACTCGGACAATTATCATGCTGGAAGATGTCATCGCCGTTGGGGGGACTTTGGGCATAAAGCGATGAAGGTGGCCCACGATAACGATCGGATAGTTCGTTGCTATCATGATGTCTTCGATTACCACCACAGTTCCCTAGTTCCCTTGGGAGCTCAACTCAATGTACCCCATGGCATATTTCTGCCCTCATCGGCCTGCATTTGTGATGAGATGAATGTTTCGAGCAGCCACGCGCCTGGATGACGGCGACCCAACTATCGACCTGGAGTAATGCGATTCATTCGACAGGCGACGCGTTTCTGTTCATCCATGGTGAAAGCCCAGTGATGCTGTGTTCACTGCAGTCATAACTGTCGATGTCGTTGGGTCAACACAAAAACACGCTGTGTTGTGTGATGTGGACCTTCATGTGCAATAACGGCCAATGAACGGTGCGCTCCGAAACATGTGTGCCTGCAGCGGCGTTGTACTCTGCCGTCAGATCTGTCACAGATAGCTCGCTGCCTATCCTGGATTGCACAGTAGCGGATCCTCCGACCCCTACGTTTCGCGTTGAGACGTGGTCGTCCAATACCATATTTATAATATATTTATAATATAATAATATCGTTATTTCACGATTCTTCAATCACTTTCCATAGGTGCTCACAACAGTAGTAAGCTAATAGGCGACCAGCTTCTTCGTTTCAGAGATTATCGTTTCCAGCCGCAGGGCCATAACAATGCGCCCTTTGTCAAAACTGCTTATATCAACGGATTTCCGCATTTATCTTCGCTATAACGACTGCTCATCTGTCTGTCTCCCGCTTACATTCTTTCCTTTCTGCGCCACGTGCCCGCAACGCTACCGGAAGGCACTCAACCTTGCGGTGGGCAGTGGTCATAGAGTCTTGGCTCATCAGCGTATATACGTGTATTTTGTTTTCGCTGCACTTTTCTCTTAACTTTTTTTGCTAAAAGCACCCTGGGTGCTTACAAATGATCTTCAAAACAGGAATGAGCACTTTGGCCAAGGCATTAAAAGTGACCAGTGGATTTTCACGCAGGGACGTAGGAGCTTAATTATTTTTATACCGCCAAGGGACCACTGACCTTAGTGTCTGGCATATTTTCCAACTTGATATGCCTACCTGTTTCTCAGAAAAAGAGCTCTTATCAGTCCGACGGGCGAACAGACAACAAAGTGATCTTATTAGGTTTCCGTTTTTACCGATTCAGGTACGGGAGCCTAAATATCAGAAAAGTGTCATGATAATAAAAAGATGCCGGATGTCGTATACGTTAAAAGAAAGTACTCACACGTCGTGATTAAGACCCGAGAAACAAAATTTCTCTCGAAGGATTTATACTCGAGCTTTGGCTGTTCTAACATGAATCGCTGCGCGTGGAATACCACTTCAATATAGATTGTATTTGTGACGACTAGCAATAAATATCATGCACTGACTTGTGACGCTGTTAGTGACGTTACGTATGAGCTTCATGGGTACTACGTGTAGTAGTTTTATAGAGTAATACTGTGCTGTAGTAAGATCACCGAGTAAAATATTAGTCACGCTTATAGAAGATTATGCTAATCGCTTTTGAGGCGATGTAGACTTTCTAGAGCTGTATCAAGCGGTCACGTGACCCCCACCGCTGACGTAAGTCGTGACAGTGAAGTGGTCTGTTCGTGACAGTCGGTTATAAGGAATCAGTGCACTAAGATTAGGATGTAGGAACGTGACAGAACCTTCTTTGGCCGTATCCATGGCAACACTGCGAATGATGTTACCCGATTTGTTGGTATATCAACACGGACTTTCGAATGTGTCTACAAGGAATGCTGTACTACTCGCAGCCGAGTAACACGGCCTACAAACAGTGGCCGTTAAAGGACTATAACCAGGAAGTACCGGAGACGAGTGTCAAGCCTTGTCAATCAGAAACACTTTCAAACTCGACTGGCATTATTACTGTCAGCGAATGTAGGTCTGTATCAACGAGTTTGCAACTGGACATCATGCAAATAACTGCAAGCGACTGAGATTTGGTTTCGGGTACATCGTAAAAGACCATTGCTCACAGCGGCGAGTAGAACTGCTTGTGTTCAGTGAGTCAAACCACACAGAAACTAGACAGTAGCTGACTGTAGGCGTGTTTTGTGGTCCGATGGGTAGCTTTGGTGGTGTTATTCTTACTGTGGATTGGGACCAGTCATTTAAGTTCAAAATGGTTCGAATGGCCCTGAGCACAATGGCACTTAACAGCGGAGATCATCAGCCCCCTAGAACTTAGAGTAACTAACCTAAGGACATCACGCACATCCATGCCCGAGGCAGCATTCGAACCTGCGATCGTAACGGTAGCGCGGTTCCAGACTGAAACGCCTAGAACCGCTCGGCCATTCTGGCCGGCAGTCATTTAAGTTTCCATGAACTTGAGCCAGGATGTTCATTTCAGCATTTTCGTTGACTAATTATTGTCCTTTCTTCTATGTCTTTATGGCGAGAGTCAACGGCCGAACCCACTTGAGCTCACCGCTTCCTGTCAGAACACCGAAATTAAGCTCTGTCAGACGTGCCCAATACTTGTATGGGTGACCGTCCGGGTACGCTTCGGGCTGTGAGAATTTTCCCTGTAATACAGGAAATGTATTGGTAGTTGCGAATATGGACCACGTTCGACTGTGTATTGAAACGTCGTTCCCACTTTACATGAGCGGTCGCCTTAATCTCTCTGGCCATCAGAGCACGGATCACGGCTAAATGCAAACTTCCATACGTCGTCGTCCTTGTGTCATAAACTGCACTCGTACGTTACGTGTATTCCCGTCCAGGAAGGACATATTGATTGAGACTCAAGGGCCTCGTGTTGTCGAATAAATACACTACTGGCCATTAAAATTGCTACACCAAGAATAAATGCAGATGATAAACGGGTATTCATTGGACAAATATATTATAGTAGAACTGACACGTGATTACATTTTCACGCCATTTTTTGTGCATAGATCCTGAGAAATCAGTACCCAGAACAACCACCTCTGGCCGTAATAACGGCCTTGATACGCCTGGGCATTGAGTCAAACACAGCTTGGATGGCGTGTACAGATACAGCTGCCCATGCAGCTTCAACACGATACCACAGTTCATCAAGAGTAGTAACTGGCGTATTGTGACGAGCCAGTTGCTCGGCCACCATTGACCAGACGTTCGCAATTTGTGAGAGATCAGGAGAATGTGCTGGCCAGGGCAGCAGTCGAACATTGTCTGTATCCAGAAAGGCCCGTACAGCTCCTGCAACATGCGGTCGTGCATTACCCTGCTGAAATGTAGGGTTTCGCAAGGATCGAATGAAGGGTAGACCCACGGGTCGTAACACATCTGAAATGTAACGTCCACTGTTCAAGGTGCCGTCAATGCGAACAAGAGGTGACCGAGACGTGTAACCAATGGCACCCCATACCATCATGCCGGGTGATACGCCAGTATGGCGATCACGAATACACGCTTCCAATGTGCGTTCACCGCGATGTCGCCAAACACGGATGCGACCGTTATGATGCTGTAAACAGAACCGGGATTAATCCGAAAAAATGACGTTTTGCCATTCGTGCACCCAGGTTCGTCGTTGAGTACACCATCGCATGCGCTCCTGTCTGTGATGCAGCTTCAAGGGTAACCGCAGCCGTGGTCTCCGAGTTGATAGTCCATGCTGCTGCAAACGTCGTCGAACTGATCGTGGAGATGGTTGTTGTCTTGCAAAGGTCCCCATCTGCTGACTCAGGGATCGAGACGTCGCTGCGCGATCCGTTACAGCCATGCGGATAAGATGCCTATCATCTCGACTGCTAGTGATACGAGGCCGTTGGGATCCAACACGACGTTCCGTATTACCCTCCTGAACCCACCGATTCCATATTCTGCTAACAGTCATTGGATCTCGACCAACGCGAGCAGCAATGTCGCGATACGATAAACTGCAATCAGAATAGGCTACAATCCGACCTTTATCAAAGTCAGAAACGTGATGGTACGCATGTCTCCTCCTTACACGAGGCATCACAACAATGTTTCACCAGGCAACGCCGGTCAACTGCTGTTTGTGTATGAGAAATGGGTTGGAAACTTTCCTCATGTCAGCACGTTGTAGGTGTCGCCGCCGGCGCCAACCTTGTGTGAATGTTCTGAAAAGCCAATCATTTGCATATCACAGCATCTTCTTCCTGTCGGTTAAATTTCGCGTCTGTAGCACGTCATCTTCGTGGTGTAGCAATTTTAATGGCCAGTAGTGTACAAAATAGCAGTATCTGTGGTATTAAAAAGTGCAATGAATGTTCCTTGAGACACATTTCCGAGGCTGAAGCAACGCTGCATCGTACTTCTTAATAACACAAGCACTGCTATTTCGCATTCGCAATCTCCGCTTTGTCTTTACGGCAGAGGGGACAGAACGGGTTGTGGCATAAAGTCCCCGATCGTCAGTCTTTGCGCCAATGCGCTGCATTAAATTACACAATGTTTCACGAAGTGAGGGTATGCGAGGCTATTTATGGTGATTAATCCATTGGATGAGGACGTCAAGCTCAGTGGCCCCCTTGGATCTATTCAAAAGGAGTAGCCTGTGTGCTGGCACCGAGTTTCTCCGTCTGCCTTCTCTCATCATCTCCAACGCGAGCATGACATTACACTCCAAACACACACATCTCACATATACTCACCCACACTCAGACTTCGCGATGGAGTGGTGTCTGCGGGCGTGTAGGATAGGGGAAACCTTTCCTCTTAAAGCGCTGAACCTGCCCTTCGGGTCCCGCAGCCATTCATGCTGTACGACTTTATTTTTTCAATAGTGAGTATGCTATGGGCACTACCGTCTTTGACGATGTCGACAGTCGTATCCACAAGGCAGCACGTTTATGTTCCTGGCTTTCATATCTCTACTCGTCGCTAAATCACCCGATCTGAATCTCATAGTCTTGAAAGTCTCTTCGGGTTTGCTGCCGGATTCTAAAATCAAACTTGATATTTCGGCGATCCAAGTGGTCGCCATCTTCAGAAATATGCTGCATCTGCTGATGAGTCCCGCTGAGAACTGACGCCAGGCCAAAAATCGACGTCCTATATAGGCCACCGTTCAGTACACGGCGCATGCGCCGTCCATCATGGCCATCATGGTTGCTGCCCTCCAAGACAGGGAGGTGGCGCCGCCCTTAGTGGAACACTGCTGGCAACGATATATCGCACTCAGGGCGGCGCCGAAGAACGTTCAGTTTTGATGCGAGATAATACAGGATTCCAAGTCTTGCTAAGAGGAAACCCATTGTCTCTGTTGACTAAATTATCCGCCAACCTAATTTCAGTCGCCTCTTTATAGACTCTGTTCCAAAAACCGGAAATGTTGGCAACTACCACAGTTTCATCAAATTTAATACCATGTCCCATAGTCGTTATCAAGGCTCGTGATGATGTTACACAATATTAGCATGATGTTTCCCAGGAGCGGCGAAGTTTTTTGTCCAGTGTGTTTAACTTGGTGGTTAAGTCAGTTAGCGTCAAAATCCACATCTTGATCTTTGTTTTTGATTCGGGCCAATGCACGATCATTACGAACGTAGAATTGTTACTGGAGGATAAGAGCGGTTTCTTTACATTAAGGGCTGTGGGCGCCTGCCCTGGCGGCAGTGCAGGTGCTGCTCCGCGGGCCTTCGGGACTCTGAACCGCCCGCCGCCCTGGAAGAAGCGAGGTCTTCGGCCGGCAAAGGCGGTTCGGGCGGCGGAATCGAAGAGTGTCCTTGGCGGCCCGCCAGGATGGCGCGAGCCGCAGCAACGTTGCGTCACTTGCTCCTTTCACGAAATGCCACAATGTAGCGGACCGCACTGAATCCATTACTCGCACCTCATTACCATAAAATTGCCTCTCTCGTACGGGCCTGTAATATGACTTGATGAGATCGCGCATTTTGTTCTGCACGCAGTGTTCCTCTCTCATCCGAATGCAAATCGACGTGCTCAGCGTACTGCGGAGATTACAATGGTTAAGAACGGGCGCACGGCGATTTCCATAAATTAGGGAAAAAATCATAGAACAGCGACAACTGCGAGACACATAAAGCAATATAGATGACAGCCTTTTATTCTTTCTCAAGTCAGTGCTACACTGACTTACACCAGGTGTTCCTTCTACAGCCGCAATATCTCTGATGCTTCGGTAGATGTCTGCAACTTCGTTTTTACAGTATGTAACTGGCTACAGCGCAGACAAATGCCTCTCTTCACGTCTTTCATGTGACGCCCAATGTCAACGAAAAGTGTCGCTTTGTTTCCCATTACAAAAAAATGGTTCAAATGGCTCTGAGCACTATGGGACTCAACTGCTGAGGTCATTAGTCCCCTAGAACTTAGAACTAGTTAAACCTAACTAACCTAAGGACATCACAAACATCCATGCCCGAGGCAGGATCCGAACCTGCGACCGTAGCGGTCTTGCGGTTCCAGACTGCAGCGCCTTTAACCGCACGGCCTTTCCCATTACAAGCAAAATCATATTTAAAGTGGAATTTTATGAGCACATATGACGGAGGAATTCAAAATTAGTCTAGAGTGATATTTTGTTTTGTCGACACATCTTTCTGCTGAAGTAAGATGACGTATAACTCGCAAATACGAACTTAGACGGATAGTATTCAAAGGTTTTCATCGACGTTAGCCGCATTTGGGCATCGAAATCAATCAGTGACATTAGGTGAAAATATGTACTAGAGCGGGATTCCAACCCGGACCTTCTGCTTAAAGGGAGCGGTTATCTTAACTGACTCGGCTATCCGAGCACGCTTCCCATCCGACCCAAATTCCCAGCCTGTTGCACGCTTCAAGCGTAGGGTCACCTACCCATGAACTCCTCACTCGCCATTTCCGATTCCCTCAAAAGATAGGGCTTGGTGTGCGTCCGCACAGAAACAATGGATCTTTGGTCGTCTTCCGAGATCACCACAACCCAATCATCTGCATTTTTCTCTCTGGAGCATCTCAATATGAAACGTACGGTGCACAGCGCCACCGCCAACAAGGTCGAATAGTTGTATCAGCGAACTGCCAGTCTTGTCAAGCTGATCCTGGGGCATTTGAAATAACTCGTAAGCCACAGCAGAAACGGGTGAAGTATTGCACGCAAACGCATGGATGAGACATGGAACATCTCATTTAACAGGTACGAGGTTACAGTAAGCAAAATGGTACAAATGGCTCTAAGCACTATGGGACTTAACATCTGAGGTCATCAGTCCCCTAGACTTAGAACTACTTAAACGTAATTAACCTAAGGACATCACACATATCCAAGCCCGAGGCAGGATTCGAACCTGCGACCGTAGCAGCAGCGCGGTTCCGAACCGAAGCGCCTAAAACCGCTCGGCCACAACGGGCGGCTATTCAGTAATCTGTAACGTGTGATGTAATGACGCAATATTGTATTTTTCATCAAGCTAGACCATGGGCGAAATACACTCCTGGAAATTGAAATAAGAACACCGTGAATTCATTGTCCCAGGAAGGGGAAACTTTATTGACACATTCCTGGGGTCAGATACATCACATGATCACACTGACAGAACCACAGGCACATAGACACAGGCAACAGAGCATGCACAATGTCGGCACTAGTACAGTGTATATCCACCTATCGCAGCAATGCAGGCTGCTATTCTCCCATGGAGACGATCGTAGAGATGCTGGATGTAGTCCTGTGGAACGGCTTGCCATGCCATTTCCACCTGGCGCCTCAGTTGGACCAGCGTTCGTGCTGGACGTGCAGACCGCGTGAGACGACGCTTCATCAAGTCCCAAACATGCTCAATGGGGGACAGATCCGGAGATCTTGCTGGCCAGGGTAGTTGACTTACACCTTCTAGAGCACGTTGGGTGGCACGGGATACATGCGGACGTGCATTGTCCTGTTGGAACAGCAAGTTCCCTTGCCGGTCTAGGAATGGTAGAACGATGGGTTCGATGACGGTTTGGATGTACCGTGCACTATTCAGTGTCCCCTCGACGATCACCAGTGGTGTACGGCCAGTGTAGGAGATCGCTCCCCACACCATGATGCCGGGTGTTGGCCCTGTGTGCCTCGGTCGTATGCAGTCCTGATTGTGGCGCTCACCTGCACGGCGCCAAACACGCATACGACCATCATTGGCACCAAGGCAGAAGCGACTCTCATCGCTGAAGACGACACGTCTCCATTCGTCCCTCCATTCACGCCTGTCGCGACACCACTGGAGGCGGGCTGCACGATGTTGGGGCGTGAGCAGAAGACGGCCTAACGGTGTGCGGGACCGTAGCCCAGCTTCATGGAGACGGTTGCGAATGGTCCTCGCCGATACCCCAGGAGCAACAGTGTCCCTAATTTGCTGGGAAGTGGCGGTGCGGACCCCTACGGCACTGCGTAGGATCCTACGGTCTTGGCGTGCATCCGTGCCTCGCTGCGGTCCGGTCCCAGGTCGACGGGCACGTGCACCTTCCGCCGACCACTGGCGACAACATCGATGTACTGTGGAGACCTCACGCCCCACGTGTTGAGCAATTCGGTGGTACGTCCACCCGGCCTCCCGCATGCCCACTATACGCCCTCGCTCAAAGTCCGTCAACTGCACATACGGTTCACATCCACGCTGTCGCGGCATGCTACCAGTGTTAAAGACTGCGATGGAGCTCCGTATGCCACGGCAAACTGGCTGACACTGACGGCGGCGGTGCACAAATGCTGCGCAGCTAGCGCCATTCGACGGCCAACACCGCGGTTCCTGGTGTGTCCGCTGTGCCGTGCGTGTGATCATTGCTTGTACAGCCCTCTCGCAGTGTCCGGAGCAAGTATGGTGGGTCTGACACACCGGTGTCAATGTGTTCTTTTTTCCATTTCCAGGAGTGTATGAATCCAATTAGATGGAGTCTTCAGTGAAAATTTTGCGTTTTAAATGCATTTGTACTAATGGGACACTATTTGATACTTAGGTCAGTGGCGATATGTAGCCACAGATTAGAAATTATCTCGTAAACGTTTCGTTTGCGGACATATGTTTAGTGGAATAGTCAGATTAATGTGACCACCGCATGCCCAACGTCAACGTGCGATAACCACTCACAGATGGCAGGTGTCTGCACTGGCTGGAGGGCAAATAGCATGAAGCGTGTCGAAGGGACGCGGGAAAACAGTTCAGTGGTTGTAGTAATACGGAAACGGGGCGATTTATCTGGCGTCCAGAATGACATGATCGTTGGCTTTGTGGCCAATGGTGGAGCAATTTCCGAAGCGGTTACATCTGTAAACTGTTCGCGCGCCGCTGTGGTTGAAGTATACTTTGCATGGCGCTATACAAAATGGGCGGCAAGGCAACTGCGATGCACGATGGCCAATAGATGACAGGTGTGACTGACGGTCGCCGAGATACGTACTGTCGATTCGATGTGCAACTGTTGAGCAACTGACCGCCCAGGTGAACCAAGGGGCTATCAACTGTGTCTCCTCAACGACCGTTCAGCGAACGCTACTGCGTATGGGCGTTCGCAGCAGGTGCCTAGTTCTCGTATCCATGCTGACTGCCGTTCATCGGCGACAAAGGTGGAATTTTGACACCAATACCGCAACTGTACGGCTATGGAATGGCAACAGGTGACCTTTTCATATGCATCACTTTTGATGTTTCATCAGCGTGAAACGTCTTGAAAGCAAAACACCCTGCGACAATCGCTGGAAGGGTCCAGGCGGGAAAAGGGAGCGTTATGGTGTGGGAAACGTTTTCGTGGTTTTCCATGGGTGATTTCGTCATGCTGGAAGACGCAATGGATCAACACAAATACGCATCTATGCTTGTAAACCATGCCCACCTTTACGCCGGCCGCGGTGGCCAAGCGGTTCTAGGCGCTTCAGTCCGGAACCACGCGACTGCTACGATCGCAGGCTCGAATCCTGCCTCGGGCATGGATGTGTGTGATGTCTTTAGGTTATTTATGTTTAAGTGGTTCTAAGTTCTAGGGGACTGATGACCTCAGATGTTAAGTCCCATAGTGCTCAGAGCCATTTTGAACCCACCTTTACATGCAGTTTGTTTTTCCTTTGTGACGATGGCACCTACCAGCAGGACAATGCAACGTATCACACAGCTCGTAGTGTTCGTGCTTGGTTCAGCGAGTACCAGAATGAGTTTACCATGTTCCCCTGGCCACCACACTCCCAGGACTTAAAGCCAATCGAGAAGATGTGGTACCACCTTGATCGGACCTTTCGTACCATGGGTCCTCAACTAAGAAACGTAGCGCAGCTGGCCACGCTAGAGTGGGCATGGCTCCGAATTCCTGTCGGTTCCTTCCAGAACCTCATTGCCTCTCTTACTGCATGTCTGGCAGCCGTTTGCGTTGCAAAATGTAGTTATTCAAGTTTTGGCAGGTGACCTCGTGAATGTGACTTGACAGTACATTATAGAGTGTTTTCAGCCGTGGCAATTTTCAGCAGTAATTCTGATACAGCCTGAATATGTAACAAACAGTATCAGTGAAGATTATCTTTACTGTATAGTGCTCAGCCTAACTTTTAGCTTGATGAACAATGAAGGTTCTAAATGTGTTTTTCCGTTTGTAAAATTTTTCTGTCAAAGGCCTATTTCAGCCTCGTTAAATTACATAGTTGCACACTGTATGTGGATAACAACCACCACAAGTAATTTAGCATTGTATCTGGTAAGATGGGTCTCCTTCCGTAGCTGAGAGTAGGATTGCCATGGAGAGGACCCGCGTTCATGTGCGGGTTCAGTTCCCGGGACTGCTTGAGATTTTTTCTTGGCGGGACTGCTGGAACCGGAGCCACTCAGTCTTGCGATGCCAATCAGAAGCTGCGTGAGAGGAAAGTAGCGGCTCGAAGTGCAACACCTTCACCCCGTCAGAGTGACATGCCCCAGTATTTGGTTGTCACAGATTTCCACACACGGAAGGGTTATCGCTGGAGACGTGCTATGTCGGGTACATCCCGGAGTTTTTCTATAGTTCTCCTACTTGATGTCTACTATAGATTTGCCCTTTTCGCTACTGAAGATGAGCTCGTTCGTATTTTCGTTGATGACCTGTTGCTGCAGGTGAGAGAATCATAGGAAAATCTAGTACCACCTTTCAGCAAAGAGCTCTTAAGCTTTGTTTCAAAGTATGGCATTTATTCCGTGCTTTACTCCTGAACACAGTGCTGTTAACTTTACACAAGAGGCATTACACAACATGCAGTAGGTGACACTCGCGAACAGTGATGATAATAGTTATTCCTATTTCACACTCTTGTTAATCATACGCTACTGCACTCAGCCCCGATCCGTGACTGTCTAACAATGAAATATTTCTCAATAACTGGATAGAGCCGTGGTCTGTGCGACATTACAGTGTGGCCGCCGCCAATCCATTCTTATAATGCACTTTCGTGAAGCAATTAACACTTAGAATGAAAGAATTAACTCATTTAGATAATTTCTTTACAATGGCCTTATTTGTACGACTGCTCACTGTTGCTGCCCCCCACTCGATTCTTCTCAGCAATATAACCGGAGTTGCCTCAGACTTTTCGGCCAGTCAGGGTCCAGGTTGTTACTTGCTACCAAATAAGAGTCCGCTTCTCTCAGGCCATAGAGAGCGACTGTGCTCTATCCACGGGCGTTGCGACGTCGTAACTCGCCACAACAACGCCCCCAACTCGTAAAAGACTTCCTCAACAGTACGGCTTGCTACATACGGCACTAGGTTACACCTGGATTGACTGTAACTTGCCATAAATGCCATAGAAGGAATGGAAAGTTGTGCGAGCTGTCTGCTGAACCTATACCACACCCAAATGGCACTGTGGCCGGTCGGGGTCGCAGGGTCCTCAGGGCGGAACGTGCAATCTGTATTTGGCAAATGGATTTTGGCCGAAAGTAAGAGACTCTCCTAATCATGGAACCAATGTCTGTCACTACTACACCTAGAGTCAAGGTGACTACTGTGCGGAGAGGGCTGGCTGAAGAGGCGATGAATGCGTTTACCACGAATTGCGGAGCACTGGAGGACCGTGTAGAGTCTAGTAGCTCGACTCTGCCCTCCTTAGCAGCGCCGAGCCACCGAGGACCACCCCTGTTGCCCTGTACACGTTTCCGCTCTTCGTGACACACGTGGTGCTGCTACATGCCGTAAGTGGGCCACTGTAGTCAAGAGTTGATCCATAGCCATCGATAGTTCCAGACAAAACTGAAAATGTGTATTGTGTAAGTTTGTTGCATATGTGCTTGTGATTCACTGTAGGCCTAGGTGTTAATTTACTGATGACAGTCTAATTTTATTTTCACCTTTCATTCTCCACTCCCCAAGAGCAGAAAGGGCTTTTTGAAATCAGGCCCATTAGAGGGCCATGCTGCTTCTTAGCCACATGTCTAAGCAGGGTGGGAGTGGGGTGGAGAGAATCTCTATTGGATATATTTGGAAAGGGACTGCTAGAACTAGGATTAGGCTCATAACCGAGGGAAACTTCCTAAAAACCTTATTTGGAACCTGGGGCTTCGGAGTGTGTTGTTCCAGACAAAAGTTAAAAATACAGTGTATCTCCTTGTTGTAGATAACATATTAGCGCAAAAGGTTTTGATAGGGTTTCCAGCCTCGCTTTAATGTTTTTTTCTTTTCTTTTTGTATTCAAAGTTTCAACAACACGACGGGTTCGATTTCTGGCTGGGTCGGAGATTTTATGCGTTCGGGGACTAGGGTATTGTTGTCATCATTATTTCATCATCATCGACACGAAAGACGCCGAAGTGGTGTCAAATAAAAAGACTTGCTGTAGTAGCTGTAGTAGCCGTTGTAGTTAAATGTGCTTGACACTCGGCATGATGTCTCAAACATGTCACACTTGACGGAATATTATTAATGACACTACAGTTGAATCATTCATAGCAAAACTGGATAACTAATTTACCTGTCTGGAACACTTGTACCAGAAAATCGTGACATTAGTTACGATACCAGTTTAAAAGCAATAAAAGGTCAAACAGAGGGCCCTTATTTCTTCGTGTTCCCTAGTTTCTTGGCGTACTGCGTATTGGGGCATTAATCACGAAAAGAACAATGAACAGGGGTATGTGCTCAAATAACTGAAATATTTGAGGCGTTTTGTTCCAGTATATTATTGCTGCTCTTCGCACAGGAATCTGTACGTCAACTTCTAAGTTCCCCACTGTTTGTTTCTGTATGTAATTTAGCCCAGATTTACCTCTCACCCTATAAAAAGTCTAAGTATTACCCAAACTATGTACCCACAAACTTTTTCCCAACTTATACTCATATGCTAACTTTTGGCTACAACAAACCTTATTTGAAATTAACTGTAACTGGTCTGAATTCAGCTTGTCTTTATATTAAATGCGCAAGTGAAGTAAAACGGCTACCTGACCCTAATAAAAATTTCCATTTACCTCACGTCTAGACAATATTGTTGTAGCTTTCTCGAAAGCACAACAGCAAACAGCATGCAGGCAGCGGCTGAGCTAGAGTTCATTTTTAAATACAATTTCCGAACAATATTCAAACTGTTAGATACCATACTGTGCAATGTCTTTCTTTAAATATTCGGATGGGGAGAGTAACTATTCCTTTGAAGGGATACTCCAGAGCAACGATTTTAGAATGAAGTATGTGTTCAAAAGAACAGAGAAAAACTTCGCGTGATCTTCACGCATAACATTGGTCTGAATAGTACAATGCTTAACAAGGTGAACAATGATTTGCAAAGCGTATAATGTTAACAGAGAATTTCTATAAAAACCAAACAGCATAATGAGTTGATATATTAACGCATGACTCAACGAAGTGGGTCGGTCTTCCTCTCAGCTCTGAGCAAATGAACAAAGTTAACTAGCTGACAATAATCAGTCCGACAACCTAGCTGTCTTACGTCATACTTTTTCTCTTAAAAAAATTATATTATTTACACCTTTCAATGTACATGTCATTCATCCTCGCTGTCCTTTACAATAAACCTTTCTTCACCTAACTGATACAATCACAATTCAAGACAGCACTACTGAATAAGTCCATCACCTACCATACTTAAAATAAGAATGCATCAGACTTAGCAGAGGAAAAGACTGTGCCACAGCAAGACCAAAGATTGTTTAACAGTAACATAACTTGTTCTCTCTGTGTGACGTACACATCGATAACTTGCAAAAATCAGAATGACGTGTCCACCTTTAAAAGTCCTCTCACCTCGCCTCTTGTCTTGGAACACTGCTACCGCTCTGCTGTCTTCGTCGGCTTCACCCACCAGCTGATCTGATGGGTTTTCGGGCACTTCGAAAAATTTTAGGCCATCCTACGCTTATCCTCAGGCGAGATCCGCTGTCACTGCCTGTGACTGAGGTCGCCGTACTTCGGTTACTGAGATCTCCATTGTGGTAAGACCGAGCCGCTTAGGGGATTTCAAGCCAACTTATAATTTTACAATTTCAGGGTCTCGCTTTGAAGATTTGCCTTGTAAAGTCATGAATAGTTTGCTTCCAAAATCCACAACAGTAATGACACATTATTTTGACCTTCAATATTTCTAAGTATTACCTTTTGTAGTTCTATTTTATGCCAACTAAATTCACTACAATAACTCAGCACTTGCACCATTTATCTTCAGTTCCCTCCTCCCTCCTTCCCCCCCCCCCCCCCCCCCCCTCGCCGCGCCCCTCGTGTTAGATTCATCAGATCTGCTTTTGCAAAGGTCGCTATTATTAAATATTTATTAAGAAGTTGCCAAAGGTTACCATTATTGTGTTTGAAGGGGAAGGATAAATTATCAGTGAGAGTACCTAAATATCATTCCGCCTTAATTGTTAGTTATCTAACTTTTAATATGCAAATAAACCCAAGTAATCAGAACACTTGTATCACTTAACATTTTTTCGACCCCTGCTCCACAGTGACCCAACACATTATTGAGGCTTCCCCTGGTGCCACCAACGGTGGTGAGCCCGACGACATCACTGACACAGAATTCCGAGAAATGTTCTGCTTCTGCGTGCAGCATCACAATGGACGTACCCTTGTGTGAAAGCTTATATTCGTCTTCCTAATATCGGTCCAGCATTTGCCATGGTATTATGAGGTGCCATTGGATACACAGGAGGATCACCTCTGACTCGTATAGCCAGAAATTTGAACCGCAGGTGCTACTTTTCGTATGCGATGAGCCTATGGTTGCACCCTATCTGCGTGATACCAATGACGTTACCATTTAACAAGACCACGTGTTGTCTGTGCTGTGCCGACTTACATCGATACAAAGGGTTTTAGATTCTTGCCATGGCCAGCAAATTATCCACATCTCCCATCCATTGAAAACATCTGGTCACGGGTTGTCGAGATACTGACATGCCACCACTCGCTAGACACTGTAGTTGATGAATTCTTGACACAGAGTTGAGCGGAGTGGAATGACGTTCCAGTTGTTATATGAATGCTTCGCGTTTCTTCTTTCAGACATGTCCGAAAGAACAGGCACTACGGATTCATTTAAATGAGTCGTCTAGATGGGCAACGAATCCACAATCTTCAGTCCCGATGCACGTTTCATTCGACCTCCGGAGGGAAACTAAAATTAGCGAGTATGGAGGGAATGGACGGGGACTATGGATAAGTGACGCTAGGTGGGAATGTGAGTCCGCGCAGTTGTTATAAACACTGTGTCCAGGTGGTGGAGTTGTTAACGCAACTGTCTCGCAAGCAGGAGATCCCGGGTTCGAGTCCCGGTCCGGCACACATTTTCACTCGTCCACGCTGCAGCTGATACCAAAAGTCCTTTCCTTCCTCCCTGCTCCACCTTCAAATTACATAATAAGTATCAATATCTGTCATCCTAACTCAGTGAGACTCGTTGCTCAGCGGGTTTGAGCTGTTAAAAAAAGAAAGGAAGGATACACTAATGGACCGTCGACAGCGAAGTCCTTGGAGATGGAGCACGAGTTCGGATTGCGAAAGGATGGAAAAGGTAATCTGCCATGCCCTTTTCAAAGAAAACATTCCGGCGCTTCCCTGGAGCGATTTATGGAAATCACGGATAACGTATAGGTAACAGCTCTGACACCTAAGTTGGCGCATTCTTAGACCACCAAATCCAATCATGTATTCTTCCTACTGTATTGTGCACGCACAATAAGTGAACATTCGTTGGTAGAGATCAGTAAAGTCTCTGGAATTCTGTCATTTCATTTGTAAATTTTCGTTATTTGAAGGACTGCCTGGTGTTGCAAGTTTAACGACCAACTGTAGAGAAGAGAAAGAAAACTCAATATACGAGCATTGTGGAATAAAAAAAATGCTTCCTGCTCGGCACGCTGACGTGATTTCTGGAGTACAGACGTCGGTGCAGCGTCACTTTCAACCGTCACCGAAAAGGAAACACATTCCAGAAAAGGAGCAGAGGTCTGGAACACATGGTAGAACGGTATAGGCCCAGTGAAAAACAGCGATACAATAATTTTCTGGCTTGAAATATGCCAATGTGAGGTCTTTCTGTAAGAGAAGTGGTACCGAAAATGATAATCTACTGGATGATCTCTTAACTTCATTTTATGAGTGTTGAGAAGGCCAGTTAGTAGCCATGAAAACAATGGGACATTTACATAACCAAAATTTGGATTTCAGGAAGATCTTTCTGTCGACACAGTTATTTATACATCCGTTAATCATGAAAATTTTTTAAAGTACAAAATATTACTTCAGCTATATCTGTCGCAACATTGTGATGGATAGGAAATGTTTTTATGAAAATAATACTCCAGCATATTATTAGTTTACATCGTATCCAAGGGAAAAGAGTATACAAAAGTATTCTAAGCATTCCAAGTAAATCATCGACGGACAGTAATTCATTTGCTTTGGCAGAAATCTCAAAGCACGTTCCACGAGGCTCGGTCAAAGGACCTTGGTTGTTCCTGCTCTGCCTAGAGGAACACCGATTTTATTTGAAAATGTGAACAGAACATGTTATTTCATTTATGATACAGTTGTTGCTAAATCAAGTGAAAGCCATGAACGATTCAACTGTTAATTCATTTTATATGATGAATTAAAAACTGACTACACGGATCGTCCCCGTCGTGGGAAACCAGCTGCAGTACAAAGTTTGCTCTTGCCATAGACATTCAATGTAGCACAGAGTAAGATAATTTATTCACAAAACTGCAAGTGTTCTTCTAGAAGCTGTTTGTCATTTGCACAAATGAGATAGTGCTAAACATCGAACAGTCGCAACTCCTCTAGTTCTGTAACATATAACATGACTGGTTACTGCTTTCTCTTAAGGAAATACCTTTAACAAAGTAGTTTTGCTTCATAGGCTACTAGAGACGAATTATTTACAGTTTAAACGAATAAAATTGTGTATTGTATCCTATATGTCTACTATGTTCTGCTAAGAATAATTTCAAATGTTAGAGACAGAATTCAATAAGTCAACGTTTTTTGCAGAAATTCAGCCATTTACATCACACTTGTTGTTAACTTGGGATATATTTTCACTTAGCCAACAAGCGTTCATTGCAGAACAGAAACGAATTACGTACTGAACTCAGACAGGTATTCATTACAGACGCGTGTTGAAGCAATTGAGAATACTCGTATACGCTCACAGTACATTTATTCTCCAAAGAAATTAGCTGTCAACACATTATTTCGTTTTGAGATCAATATCGAATTAAAAGTGTTTGACGATTCATCAGTGATATGTATGTTTGAATATCTGAAATACTGTGAATCCTTCTGCACAATAATTAAAGTAAGCAGTCAGTCACGTACATTTATATGCTAATCTTTTATGCACGCTGCACATGGCGAAGTTTATCATAAATCAACGGAAGACGTATCAAACTGACGGCTACGCTTCGACTGAATGAATGGTTCCGCTGCGGAGGCATGCCAGCGCGATCTGTTGGCGGGCGTCGAACCTAGGACAGCAAACTGGTCCGCGTCCTTGCAAGGTCTGTCCAGGCACTGAACCGGGGACCCCTGGCTGCAAGTCTCGCGACGCTCACGTTAGGTGACGCTATCTGCTCCGTTCATCGCTTCAGTGAATCACAACTGAAGTGCTGCTGTAATTGGACGCGCGCTCAATTTTTGTCCATTTGATAAGAGCATTGGCTGATTGAGTCAGGATTATGTCCTCTGCAGTGTGGGAGAAATGACTGAAAGGAGCTGTATCTAACGGGCAGCGAGTTCATGATCTGAAGGAAGGGACATAAAAGTGTAACGCCTCGTCGTAGTCGTGATCAGCGGGACGTGGAAGCGGAGGAACGCGGCCTGGTACTCTTCAAGCACTCGCCGAAGTTATTTAGTGAAATCGCGTGAAACCCATATCAGAACGCTGGGACAGGTACCAGACAGCACTGTTTTAGTAGCTGAATACCGTAACCGCTACGTCATCTCGGTCGGTCTGAGGAGAAGAAAACAATGACCTGGACTCAAGCTGTCCCTTGAGATAAGACTGACTCAGTGTTAGACTGATTCGATTTAAGCCTCTTCTTTTATGGTGAAGAATTATATTTCTCCGCCAGTGATATATTCCAGAGACAATGGTGATTCGCGGGTAACAATATAATGCGTAACTTTAAGTAATATGCCAGTTTGAGTAATTTTTACTATTCCAGTGTTTCAGGATCCTTTGCATCTCTCTTAAGAAGCAATCGAGTGAGGCGGGTCAGCAATAAGACATTGGACTCGCGTCGTGGGGAACGGTAGTTCAAACCAGGTCTCACCATCGAGACTGAATTTTTTCAGTGGTTTCCTTAAATAGCTAAGGGCCCATGCAAGAACGCTGCCTTGGCAGAGGACACGGCCCATTTCTTTCCCCATTCTCTCCCAACCCGATCTTGTGCTCCGTGTCTCCCCACCGTCGACGAGACGTTAAAACGTTGTTCCTTCCTTCTTAAGAAGCGGGTAGAGCCCAGCGCTAGATTTGACTTTTTTCACTTCTACAGAACTCGTGATAGCTGTTAGGAATTACAATTTGTTATGTCTGTAAAACAAATATATCATTTGAGCCGCGCGGAGTGACCGCGCGGTTTGAGGCGCTATGCCACGGATTGCGCGGCCCCTCCCGCCGAAGATTCGAGTCCTCTCTCGGGATGGGTGTGTGTGTTGTTCTTAGCACAAGTTAGCTTAAGTCAGTTTAAGTAGTGTGTAAGTCTAGGGACCGATAATCTCAGCAGTTTGGTCCCTTCGGAATTCACACACATTTGAACGTATCATTTGACGCCTCTACCGGAATATGACATGACAGAGAAACAGGTGCTTACCCAATACATTTTGCGAACAAACGTACAATCATATCTAAGATGCAGAGCTCGCAAACATTTTAGTCATTGAAGGAGTTACTGGGATGAATGGTAATGCAACCATGGATAGCTGCTGATCACGCTGAATGCGAAATGGTTCAAATGGCTCTAAGCACTATGGGACTTAACATCTGAGGTCATCAGTCCCCTAGACTTAGAACTACTTAAACCTAACTAACCTAAGGACATCACACACATCCATGCCCGAGGCAGGATTCGAACCTGCGACCGTAGCAGCAGCGCGGTTCCGGACTGAAGCGCCTATAACCGCTCGGCCACACTGGCCGGCGCGCTGAATGCGGATGCATTTCAAATGTCCCCGGTAATCCAAATGAATAATTATCTATACCTTGATGCACCTCGGCTGCTGTGGTGTACGTCTTTTCGATTTTCCCTGTAGCTTAATATAGTGTTTAATACTAGATAAACGACAAAGGACTCTCGATGTGACGGACCGAATCCATGGAAAACTAAAATCAGAATTACTCTGAGCTAATAGTATTTCCCTATTGAATATCTTTGTCTGTAATCCAGTCATTGCACAACTTGCTATCTGCTCTTTTAGGCAAAATAACGGGAAGTTCGACGCTGTTAAAAGAGATGTAAAGGTTCAACTTCATGAGCTCTGGTAAAGATTCATCACTCTTTGCAAAGAAAGACAATTTCTCTAAATTTTTCCAGTATCAATCAAATGTTTCCGAAATAGCATGATCTTTCCAACGAAATCTTGTCAATTTTTGAAAGAAACCTCATAGTTTAAAACCTGTGAAGGGAAATCGGGAAGAACACAAACTTATCGTCATAAACGTTTGCCCACAGTATCTCCGAAAGCAAAGAGCGTACTCCATGTGGGCCCTCGCTTACGAATCTGTGGAAGAGAATGTGATCGTTTCCCAGTTCTAACTGCGTTGAAGAGAGAAAAATGACAGAGTTACATAGCGTCTGAGCGACCCCAAAGCCCACTTAACACTGCTGAGTTATAGTACAGACCGCATCAGGGCAGTGTATATGGGGAGCAAACTGGGCACATAGCGAGCACTTCCTTCTCAGACTCCGCTTGTCCGTTCGTCAGTTTGTAGGAGTTTAACACGCTTGTTCAAGGTCGCGTGTAACTACCCTATAATTTCGACAGATAAGATTCATACGTTTACTGGTTAATTTAATATATACACATCAAAAAAAGTTTTGCATCACTACGGTTCCCAGAACTCCTGAAGATAAACGTTGACTGTGGATATTGTATCACTCCTTTGTCTGTTCAGAGATGTCACTAAAAAATGTAAACAACCATACATGAGCAGCGCCTATTAGACGGAAGATGTGTGACAGCCGATAAGTTCCAGTCATTCAACCAGGAAAGAGGTACACGGGTCGTGTTGTCTGTAGTTCAACCATTCCTAGACGATCAGTACCGTGGTTCGATCGCGTTCGCATTGTTACTTTGTGCCAGAAACGGCTCTTAACAAGGGAAGTGTCCAGGCGTCTCGGAGTGAACCAAAGCGACGATATTCGGAAACAGGAACTGTCGATGACATGCCTCGCTCAGGCAGCCCAAGAGCTACCACTGCAGTGGATGACCGCTACCTACGGATTGTGGCTTGGAGGAACCCTGATAGCAACGCCACCATGTTGAATAATGCTTTTCGTGCAGCCACAGGAGTCGTTTTACGACTCAAACTGTGCACAATAGGCTACATGATGCGCAACTTCACACCCGACGTCCATGGCGACGTCCACCTTTGCAACCACGACACCACGCAGCGCGGTACAGATGGGCCCAACAACATGCCGAATGGATCGCTCAGGATTGGCATCACGTTCTCTTCACTGATGAGTGCCGCATATGTCTTCAACGAGACAATGGTCGGAGACGTGTTTGGAGGCAGGCCGGCTAGGCACTGTCCAGCGAGCATAGCAAGGCGGAGGTTCCCTGATGTTTTGGGTTGGCATTACGTAGGGCAGATGTACCCGGCTGGCGGTCATGGAAGTCGCCGTAACGGCTGTACGATACGTGAGTGTCATCCTCCGACTGATAGTGCAACGATATCAGCAGCATATTGGCGAGGCATTCGTCTTCATGGAAGAAAATTCACATCCCCATCGTGCACATCTTGTAAATGACTTCCTTCAGGATAACGACATCACTCAACTAGAGTGACCAGCATGTTCTCCAGACATGAACCCTATCGAACAAGCAGGGGATAGATTGAAAAGGGCTGTTGATGGACGACGTGACGCACCAACCACTCTGAGGGATCTATGCCGAATCGCCGTTCAGGAGTGGGACAATCCGGACCAACAGTGCCTTGATGAACTTGTGGACAGTATGCCACGGCGAATACAGGCATGCATCAATGCAAGAGGACGTGCTACTGGGTATTAGAGGTACCGGTGTGTACTGCAGTCTGGTCCACCACCTCTGAAGGTCTCGCTGTATGGTGGTACGACATGCAATGTGTGGTTTTCATGAGCAGTAAAGAGGGCGGAAATGATGATTACGTTGATCTCTATTCCAATTTTCTGTACAGGTACCGGAACTCTCGGAACCGAGGTGGTGCAAATCTTTTTTTGATATGCGTATAAATGCTGTTTAGTCATCATATTATCAGCAAAGTGTGAAATGAAAAAAATTAAAAAAAGAGGTTATGAGACATCTGCTACGGGATTCATGAACGGTTGACGCTGGAAGGAACAGCTGAAACCACAAAAAATAGGGGTAGATAAACAGTACCATATGCAAACAAGATTACAGAGGAGGTTGATTGCAGTAGTTGCGTAGAGACGAAAAGATTAGCAGATGAAAGGGAATTGTGGCGGGCAGGATCTAAAAAGAATAGTACCGTAGCATTGTTAAAACAGAATTGTGCAGAATCTTCCCTGAAGTAAGACAAATAATTTTATCTCGCAGAATCTTTTGTCGAATGTTACTTTCTTTAGTGTGAGACCGGTGTACGGCATAATGTGGTAGCTCGCTTCACTCTGCCGCTCGTGCAGTTATCGACAGAACGTCTCCCACTAACGTTACCGCAGAAGCCCCTTAACTATATCGCCTACAGGACCTTTAACGTACACAATGTGCTGTAAAGTTCTACAGCCGTCATTTCCACGATCTGAGCTTCAGAAACCAGGAACCACATCAAGCATATGGGTTATTCTCTGCCACTGTTACGCTATGAAGTTCATTCGCCGTCGCAGGCACTGCTAGTGGCAAATTTTCAGAGTTTTCCTCTCCAGTGTTCACCAACTGATGTAGATGCATTTTCCAGCCCGATCAGTCCACAATGTGTGTTCAGCAACGCACATCAGATGCTGTACATCCCACGTGTTTGTACGTCAAGACATGTGAAGAATTGTGGCATTACCGTGCCGATGTTATAGGCTGTGTTGCAGGTGCATCTATACCAAAGTTGTCAGGGGTAGCCTTCTGCTGGAGGAATGAGGGGAACCATTCCTGCAATCACACACAGACCAATGGCACTGTGAGGTACAAGAGCAGGCAAAATACGAGGAACCTCGTAGGCTTCCAGAGAGGGGAAAACGTAGCGTTATTAAGCAGAGCAATGTAGTGTGGCTGCAGGGATTCTTCGTCAGAACGAATCACTCCACTAAACCTTCTGTCGTATCGGGGAATCACCAGGAAGAATTCAGAGTTATTGAGAATTTTACTACAAACGTTAGAGCACCCCGATAGAACTAAAAGAAGTTGTGCAGCTGAGTTTCGAGTATTATCCTTCGAGTACTGCCACCACCGACCAACGACCATCTTTCCGTCTCATCAAATGATGGCTAAGAGCAACAGTTGAGACCCTAGCTTCGTCAGCGATGGAACTCGCATTAGAACACGGATCTACTGTTTTCGAATCACTCGAAACTCCGTGACCCAGGACTGCATCTTGTGTCGTAAGAGTAAACCCACGATTCTTTTAAGACTCGAACCCATGCGTAGAACAGCTTCAAAAGTCTGACTACTTAACAAAAGAGTTAATGAGTTAAATATTTGACGTAAAGCATATGAACGAGTAAACCTTTAGAATAAATTTGAAATTACGCTCAATGCTAGTTGGAAGTAGCTAAGTACTCTCATTATGGAACATGTGACTTGTACAGTGTGGATAATCGGCGCTTCATTTCAAGCAAAAGTGAGCTTTCCACGTAACTCAATGTTTACGACATCATATCTCCAAAACTATTATTTGTCATACAATAATATCATTCTGCAGGTGATATATGTTGTCTGAAAAGCTTATTTAATACATTAAAAAGTCATACCTATTGTTGAACATATACTACGCACCCTTTTAAGCAGATGTTAGCTTTTCACGAGTCTATGCTGCCATATATTCTGAACTATGTGTCGTACAATGATTTAATTTGCAGGTACGTTCAGTGGTGTATTTGGATGCTATTAGCAAACTGTGTTGAGGATTGAGTCGGTAGTAAAGCAGTAATAAATTAATACATTATGTCTGATGGTAGCGCTTTACTGAACGAACAGCGGAAATGTAGTAAGCGACGAACGTTTTTTCTGTCCTAGTTTTACAGTCACTAAGTGCTCTCATCCTCAGATACTGGATGAGTGAAGTCCGTGTGTTTGCTCGTCGTAATTTACGTTGCCTCAAGACAAACACAGAGTCTCTAAATGTAATACTTGTATTATTACGTAAACTTTTAACATAAGACTACACCTCTTAATGAGTAGATTACGGCAGCACTTAAATGTTTAAATTCTGTCAATAACTACGAAAAATACTGATAATCAAATTTTGTTGTCCCCTGAAGACGTCAGATAGGCAACCTGCAACTGGAACCCGGTTCCTTGATTGTCGCTTAGTAATATACACTGAAGAGCCAAAGAAACTGGTTAAATTCAGAAGAGTGTTCCTGGAGCCACTCTAGCAATTCTGGACGGGTGGGGTATCGCATTGTCCTGCTGGAATTGCCCAAGTCCGTCTGAATGCACGATGAACATGAATGGATGCAGGTGATCAGACAGGATGCTTACGTGCGTGTCACCTGTCAGAGTCGTACCTAGACGTATCAGGGGTCCCATATCACTCCAACGGCACACGCCCGCCGGCCGGAATGGCCGAGCGGTTCTAGGCACTTCAGTCTGAAACCGCGCGACCTCTACGGTCGCAGGTCCGAAACCTGCCTCGGGCATGGGTGAGTGCGATGTCTTTAGGTTAGTTAGGTTTAATTAGTTCTAAGTTCTAGGGGACTGATGACCTCAGTAGTTAAGTCCCTTAGTGCTCAGAGCCATTTGAACCATTTTGCACTGCCCCACACCATTACAAAGCCTCTACCAGGTTCAACAGTCCCTGCTGGCACGCAGGGTCCATGGATTCATGAAGTTGTCTCCATACCCGTGCACGTCCATCCTCTCGATACAATTTGAAACGAGGCTCGTCCGACAAAGCTTGTTTTCAGTCATCAACAGTCCTATGTCGCTGTTGAAGGGCCCAGGCGAAGGGCAAAGCTTTGTGTTGTGCATGTCATCAAGGATATACGAGTGGGCCTACGGCTCCGAAAGCCCATATCGACGATGTTTCGTTGAATGGTTCACACGCTGACACTTTTTGTTGGACCAGCATTGAAATATGCAGAAATTTGCGGAAGGGTTGCACTTTTGTCACGTTGAACGATTCTATTCAGTCATCGTTGGTTCAGTTCTTGCAGGATCTTTTTACGGCCGCAGCGATGTCGGAGATTTGATCTTTTACCGCATTCCTGATATTCGCGGTAGACTCGTGAAATGGTCGTACGGGAAAATCCCCACTTCATCGCTTCCTCGGAGATGTTGAGACTCATCGCTCGTGCGCCGACTATAATACCACGTTCAAACTCACTTAAATCTTGATAACCTGTCATTGTAGCAGCAGTAAGCGACCTAACAACTGCGCCCGACGTTGGTCTTATACTGGTGTCGCCTACCACTGCGCCGTATTCTGCCTGTTTGTATATCTCTGTATAAGAATAAGCATGCCTGTACCAGTTTCTTTGGCGCTTCAGTGTAGATACTAAGCAGTAATATGACCCATTTACAACTGAACCGTTGATGCATTGGCAGAATGCCTTTTTAACTGCAGAGAGTTGAGCTCGGGAAGGCGGACGGCACGGTACTCGCATATTTCGCTTTGTTAACCTGTTCCCAGGATTTTTTTTTTCCTAAGTAGGTTCACGTGAGACAATAGGCATCCTTCTTGAAATGTTTGTTAGTCTAGATTTTTTAGTGTTCTGCTACACACATTTGCCAATGGCCAGTTCGTTTTTGTATCCACTCGTTGTTCCCAAGCAGTAGTGCCTAGTAAGATTCCCACATAAGTGTACGGATGTAAATTATTTTTTCTTCAGAGGAAAACCGGAGTTTTCGAGTTGTCTGTCAATGAATCCCAGCCTACCATCTGCGTATTCTGCGTCTAGCTGTCTGTGATCGTATCTACCAGCCACACCGTTCCTACGGCCAACTGACTCTGGTTGTGAGACAACAGTCGGACCATGGAAGACTACTACAGTACATTAACAGCAGTTAAGACAACTTACGGGGATGCAGCCGGGTAACGTCCTCGAAAACCACTGATTTTTCGGTGGGTGAACGCGCCGTGGTTTACAAAGAATAAGTGAAACGAGAGGTCGCTGAGCAAGGCAACTTAAACCTAGAATGGGAGGGACTACGTCAGTTAGAAACCAAAAGACGGCCTTCGGAGGAAAACAACACACAGTGTAAACAAGTATCGCCACCACTCTACGAAAGACAACAAACATAATGCGTTATCGATAGTGGAAGACCGTTGTATAGAGCATGAGAGTTATATACTACGTGATAAAAATGGCGTTTGTCCAGCCATCGCGTTTATGACGGCTTGAATTCTGTTGGGGACACTTTCAGCGATGTGTCTGAATGTCTGCTGAGGAATGGCCGTCCATTCTTCCTTAAAAGCCGACACCAGAGAGGGTAGTGGTCTGCAGCGAAATCGGCGTTCCACCTGATCCCTAATGTGCCCCGTTGGGTTCAGGTCGGGTCTCTGGGCAGACCAGCAGCGGATATGTTGCAGCTGTGTCGTCGCAATCCAGATTGATTCTTCAGGCATCTGGATTAGCCCGACACAGCTGCAACATTTCCGCCACTGCCGGAAAGGAAATACCGAACCGTTCTCCACTGTATAACGGTGCTCCTCTAGCCGTCTGCTACGGCACTGCGGCGAAGGCTGCCGGCGTGTGCCAGAAAGGCAGACAGTTGCCTGCCTAAACAAACAAGAAAGTTAATTACGAAAGTTTATTTTATCGATATCGTGATTAAAGCTTTGTGAGTGCTCATCCCGTGCGGTGGAGCAGAAGGCTGGTGTAGTTGGCACCACTGCGTGGTCCGCGGTGGCCCCTGACGCAGCAGCGGCGAGGTGTGCGCTGAGCGGTCAGCAGCAGGCGGGCCGCGCGGCACGTGTCGGCGGCCCAGTGCGAGCCGCTGAATGGCGGCCGGGGCACTGAACCCGCCGGGCCGGGAACCCGCCGCTCTGGTTCACGGCGGGCCGGATACCGCAGCCCAGCCAGCTCTCTGTCCCGTCTCCAACCTGCTCCTGCCTCACTCGGTGAATTTTTTTGTGGTAATCGACAACGACGTAGTTTTCTCCTTCGCAGAACGTGTACGCAATGATATGTCAACTTAATACAAAGATACACTACTGGCCATTAAAATTGCTACACCACGAAGATGACGTGCTACAGACGTGCAATTTAACCGACAGGAAGAAGACGCGGTGATATGCAAATGATTAGCTTTTCAGAGCATTTACAAAAGGTTGGCGCCGGTGGCGACACCTACAACGTGCTGATATGAGGAAAGTTTCTGTTGTGGATTGGCAGGAGAGCCAACCCAGGAATACTAGAGGAAGCCGAAAGGCACGCGTTTTAGCTCACGCAGGCTGGCGTGAGGTATGAATTACAAGATCAATAACAACTGATAATGGCGCCTTGCTAGGTCGTAGCAAATGACGTAGCCGAAGGCTATGCTAACTATCGTCTCGGCAAATGAGAGCGTATTTTGTCAGTGAACCATCGCTAGCAAAGTCGGTTGTACAACTGGGGCGAGTGCTAGGAAGTGTCTCTAGACCGGCCGTGTGGCGGCGCTCGGTCTGCAATCACTGATAGTGGCGACACGCGGGTCCGACGTATATTAACGGACCGCGGCCGATTTAATGGCTACCACCTAGCAAGTGTGGTGTCTGGCGGTGACACCACAGTTTCCAACCGATTTCTCATACGCAAACAGCAGTTGATCAGCGTTGCCTGGTGAAACGTTGCTGTGACGCCTCGTGTAAGGAGGAGAAATGCCTACCATCACGTTTCCGGCTTTGATAAACGCCGGATGGTAGCCTCTCGCGATTGGGGTTTATCGTATACCGACATTGCTGCTCGCGTTGGTCGAGTTCCAATGACTGTTAGCAGAATATAGAATCGGTGGGTTCAGGAGGGTAATACGGAAGGCCGTGCTGTATCCCAGCGGCCTCGTATCACTAGCAGCCGAGATGACAGGCATCTTATCCGCATGGCTGTAACTGATCGAGAACCCACGTCTCGATTCCTGAGTCAACAGATGGGGACGTTTGCATGACAACAACCATCTGCCCGAACAGTTCGACGACGTTTGCAGCAGCATGGACTATCAGCTCGGAGACCCTTGACGCTGCATCACAGACGCTGCATCACTGATAGTGGCGACACGCGGGTCCGACGTATATTAACGGACCGCGGCCGATTTAATGGCTACCACCTAGCAAGTGTGGTGTCTGGCGGTGACACCACAGTTTCCAACCGATTTCTCATACGCAAACAGCAGTTGATCAGCGTTGCCTGGTGAAACGTTGCTGTGACGCCTCGTGTAAGGAGGAGAAATGCCTACCATCACGTTTCCGGCTTTGATAAACGCCGGATGGTAGCCTCTCGCGATTGGGGTTTATCGTATACCGACATTGCTGCTCGCGTTGGTCGAGTTCCAATGACTGTTAGCAGAATATAGAATCGGTGGGTTCAGGAGGGTAATACGGAAGGCCGTGCTGTATCCCAGCGGCCTCGTATCACTAGCAGCCGAGATGACAGGCATCTTATCCGCATGGCTGTAACTGATCGAGAACCCACGTCTCGATTCCTGAGTCAACAGATGGGGACGTTTGCATGACAACAACCATCTGCCCGAACAGTTCGACGACGTTTGCAGCAGCATGGACTATCAGCTCGGAGACCCTTGACGCTGCATCACAGACAGGAGCGCCTGCGATGGTGTACTAAACGACGAACCTGGGTGCACGAACGGCAAAACGTCATTTTTTCAGATGAACTCAGGTTCTGTTTACAGCATCGTGATGGTCGCATCCGTGTTTGGTGACATCGCGGTGCACGTACATTGGAAGCGTGTATTCGTCATCGCCATAGTGGCGTATATCACCCTGCGTGATGGTACGGGGTGCCATTGGTTACACGTCTCGGTCACCTCTTGTTCGCATTTACCGCACTTTGAACAGTGGACGTTACATTTCAAATGTGTTACGACCCGTGGCTGTACACTTGGCTCTGAGCGCTGTGGGACTTAACATGTGAGGTCATCAGTCCCCTAGAACTTAGTAATCCTTAAATCTAACTAACCTAAGGGCATCACATACATCCATGTCCGAAGCAGGATTCGAACCTGCGACCGTAGCAGTCGCGCGGTTCCGGACTGAAGCGCCTAGAACCGCTCTGCCACCGCGGCCCGTGGCTCTACCCTTCATTCGATCCCTGCGAAACCCCACATTTCAGCAGGGTAATGCACGTGCCGCATGTCGCAGGTGCTGTACGGGCCTTTCTGCATACAGAAAATGTTTGACTCCTGCCCTGGCCAGCACATTCTCCAGATCTCTCACCAATTGAAAACGTCTGGTCAATGGTGGCCGAGCAACTAGCTCGTCACAATACACCAGTCACTACTCTTGATGAACTGTGGTATCATGTTGAAGCTGCATGGGCAGCTGTACCTGTACACGACATCCAAGCTCTGTCTCACTCAATGCTCGGGCGTATCAAGGCCGGTATTACGGCCAGAGGTGGTTGTTCTGGGTACTGATTTCTCAGGATCTATGCAACTAAATTGCGTGAAAATGTAATCACATGTCAGTTCTAGTATAATATATTTGTCCAATGAATACTCGTTTATCATCTGCATTTCTTCTTGGAGTAGCAATTTTAATGGCCAGTAGTATAGTTTACTCCTTCTTATAACGTGTACGCAACGATATTGGAAATGTCAACTTAATACAAAGATGTAAGCAATTACGAGGGCTATTCGGAAAGTAAGGAAAGATAGGTCGCGAAAGGGAAACAACAGTGAAAATTAAAACTGTTTTATTTGCAACACTTAGCTACAACCTCCAGCTACTTATCTCCATAGTAGCCGATCCGACGTAGACGTTTGTCGTAGCGTTGTGCCAACTTTCCAATATCCTCGTTATAGAAGGCAGCCGTCAGAGCTTTCCGCCAATTCTTTACGCTGGCCTACAGCTCGTTGTGCCAAAATGTTGTCTTCGTAGCCAGCGGTTCATTTGAGCAGAGATGAAACTCAGATTGAGACAATTACGGGCTGTATTGTTTTCAATCAAACATTTCCAATTGAAAAAGATGCAGGAGCATCTTCATTGCCCCTGCAGAATGCGGATGAGAATTGTCTTGAAAAAGGAAGCGCTCCATAGTTTATAGTTTCAGGCGAAATTTCTCACCAGGCCCTCGTACTTGGCGGGAGACACTATTGTTCTAGGTACCTTTATGTGCTCCGTGTGTGCTCAGAACTAAAAAGAACGACCTAACGCGATCGACGGGCATACTAGAGACACTGCCCAACACACATGTGCAAAACTTCATCGGATTTTCACTGTTGTGTCCATTTCGCGACCGATCGTTCTTTACTTTCCGAATAACCCTCGTAGAAAGGTAATTAATTCATATACATAGGCATTTGATAACGTTATCTGGCAAGAGATGTTCAAAGTGCTGAGGAAAAGTGGAATAAAGTACAAAGACGTCCGTGTGATACTCAGTTTCTATAAGAATGAGGTGGCAGTGATTAGGAACTGTCACCATGAACAAGAAGCAAATATTAGAAAAGGGGAACGCAAGGATTTGCTCTTCTCCTCTCATATTCAATGCTTACATCCAGGAAGCTATAGACCAAGTTCGAGAAACTACTGAGGTGGGAATCAAAATTAATGGGCAGAGGATAGACATGTTACGTTGTGCAGATGATATTGCGATAGTCACAGAGACAAAAGAGGATCTAGAGGAAGTCCTCAGAGCAATGGAAAAAATTCTATGCAATCAGTATGGAATGAGAATAAACAAGAAAAAGACTAAAGTGATGGTATGCAGTACAGGAGTGGAATATGAACCTCTGAGAATGAGAATTGGGAGAGAGGCGCAGGAAGTGATAGAGGGATTTACTTACCTGGGAAGCAAAATTACAAGAGATGGTAGAAGTCGGAAAGAAATTACGACCAGAATACAAAAGGCCAAAATTGCATTTAATCGGAGAAGGAACTTACCAGCAACAACATCAGTCTGAAAATAAGGAAACGTATCATGAAAGGTTTCGTTTGGGGTGTGGCCCTATGCAGATGTGAAACTTGGACAACTGTAAGAGAAGAGAGAAGCGGCTAGAGGTCCTGGTTCAAAATGGTTCAAATGGCTCTGAGCACTATGGGACTTAACTGTTGAGGTCATCAGTCCCCTAGAACTTAGAACTACTTAAACCTAACTAACCTAAGGACATCACACACATCCACGCCCGAGGCAGGATTCGAACCTGCGACCGGAGCGGTAGCGGGGTTCCAGACTGTAGCGCCTAGAACCGCTCGGCCACACACTAGAGGTCCTGGAGACGTGGTGCTACAGATGGACGATGAAGATCGGCTGGAGAGACAAAGTAACAAATGAAGAGGTGCTTAGAAGAGTACAGGAAACCAGATCTCTGTGGAGGCACATCCAAACAAGAAGAGATAAACTTGTAGGGCACATCCTACGAAATAACAACATCATTGGAACAATAGCAGAAGGAGCTTTTGGGGGAAGGAATCGGAGGGGGCGACCAGGGATATTATACATGCAACAGATCATGAATGACGTTAGATGTAACACATACATGGAAATGAAGAGGAAGGCAGACAGAAGAGAGGAATGCCGCACTGTTGCAAACCAATCTCAGGGTTGAACACTAAAAGAAAGAACATAGTCATATTATCATACTCATTGTGAAAGGAGTATACTGGGGCGCACTTGCATGTGGCACCAGAATACGATAAGAATATTAATAAATTCAGATGAAACTAATGTACCATAAACGATGAATGTCTCTGATAGGCTCGATAATGTGGATCGCGACCACAGAGCCAAAGATACTGCTTAGTTGGAGTAAGAGAGTGCTGGGCGCTCAGTTGTTGGTAGCTGTCTATGAGGGAAAGACGATGGAGTAGGCAGTTTGTGTGGTGTGCTGTGTGAAGCCGCCAAGTGTTAGATCAATTTACGTATGTCAATATTGTTGAACGTGAAAGAGGAAGTCTTCAGGCAACCAAGGTAAACATGTTAAATAATTATGATTTCTGTTGTTGCCAGCGTCTTAGTATAGATGAGTTGGCTTATAATCTGTAATTGTTGACTAACCCCAGAATGTACGAAAATTGTTTTCAGAAAAAGACTAGTTAGATATTTCATTTTTGTAATGTTTTTAAGATTTGTTAACAGAGCTGTATGTAATTTGATGATTTGCATTTATGTTGGATTAATGAAGTTAGATCATACGCCCTTTTTAAATCTCATTGTTTGTGAATTAGTTGTGAGTAACGTAACTTCAGTTGTCAGATGTTTTTCGAAAGCCAAACTTAACTTGCAATATAATTTTGCTAAAAAAAAACTGAGTGTTAGTAATTCACCATAATCAGTACCGTCATATAAATTTTAAAGAACATGAATTTTCTTATGTTCTCGTTTATCAGCCAAATGAATTTCATGTACATTTCAAGTATTATGGCGAGCATTGCACACTGCTAAGCCCGTAGCTAGCATTAATATTTTTTTGAGAGAGACCAGAATATATCCCGTTCCACCGTTGCTGCTCTAGAAGTAAGATAATTTAATTTATTTTTTATGTGCACGAGGACCAAAGTTATGTTTTGAACAGGGCCAGGTGATTCAGTCCCTAAGGGGCTGAATGTATTTTGCAGTGATGTATTTCGTTATTGCTAATGGGACTTGCAGTGCCCAATCGATTCGTGTAAAGTTATGCTAATAATAAGACAGAGTAAGCACACTACTTACAGTTTCAACACGCAACAAACTATTCGAGTTCAGTATCCATTCCACAGTTCAGACTTCTTTTAACGTAATCGTAAAATAATATATCTTTTTTTTTTAAAGAATGTTACAATTGTTATTTGACAAAGAGTTTATCTGATGTACACAATGCTTACTTGCTTACTACTTGAGGGGCTGAGGGCCTGATTGTACAAGTAGCACAACTGTTTGCCGAAGCAAACTGAGTAAATGACTGCCGAAGTTAAATGGCTGCTTATAAATTATTTGAGTCACTATCGAAACATCAGAAAGTTTTTTCCTAATAGCAAGTTAGCCTACGTATAGCTGTGGGTCTGGTTATAGATTTTAGTGCCCTTGCATTATTTTTTAAAATATATTAAAAGTACTCCTTAGGTTAAAACAGGTTCAAGTGGAAAAACATGTTATTTATTGTGCTATATTTTGAAAATTTTTTGGTACAACGCACATGATGTAATGGTAAAATACAAAGTAATTATAAGACAATGATACGTGAGTAATCAATGTGAAATTAATATAGCGAGGTCAAAAACAGTAAGTAAATAGCAAATAAAATTAAAATATCGAAACGGAAACACACTGTAAGACAAATAAAAAAAGGAAGACGCCCCACAAGGGATTATGCGGATAGGACGGTAGATGTGATGTACATATACGGACAAGCAAATGATTAAAATTTTTAAAAATTGATGATTTATTGAAGAGAAAGAACTTCACAAAATAGGCAGATCTATAAGACGCTGGTTCATCTCACGCCATTATGAAAGCAGTTACGCGACTTGACACTGATTGATAGAGTTGTGGGATGTCCTTCTGAGGGATATCGTGCCAAATTCGGTCCAACTGTTGCGTTAGATCGTCAAAATGTTCACAATTCAGGAGAGATCCGGCAACCTTTCTGGCCAAGGTAAGGTTTCGCAAGCACAAAGCAATGTAACCACTCGCTGTGTGCCGGCGGCCATTGTCTTGATGAAATGTAAGCTCAGGATGGCTCGCCACGGAGGGCAACAAAATGGGGCGTAGAATATAGCCGACGTAGCGCTGTGCTGTAATGATGCCGCGAATGACAACTACAGTGCTCCTAGTATTAAAAGAAGTGGCACCGCAGACCATCAGTCCTGTTTATCGGGCGGTTTGGCGGGCAACAGTCAGTTTGGTACCTCACCGCAGTCCGGGCTGGGGGGTCTCCAGGCACATCTTCGCGGGTCGTCGGGGCTCAATTCGAAGCGGAATTCATCATCACTGAAGACAGTTCTACTCCAGTCATTGAGATTCCAGGCCGAAGACGTGTCTGGAGAGGATCTAATGATTTCCGTCCAATTTAGCAATTCAGGTAACTCCTTCGTGGTGCATCGTTTTCTTTCCTTTTCTCAGAACGTGTAATAATATGGTTCCAACACACACAACAGAATATTCATAGTCACTTTCTATAATCCCCTCACAGTCATTGTCTATAGAAGCAAAATCATTTCCTTTTGTGATACCTCTTGGAGAATGTCCTTCCTGAGCAATACTAGTGATGCTGTATCATTGTGTTGTGCATTTTTCAGTCGTCTTCGTTCCCTCCTTATGACAACATCTTTTTCCTTCTCCATTCGCTCTTCTTACACCTACGGTAACTGCTATCTGTATTGTTACAGAACTCATGGTAAAATGGAGGGATGTAGTGTTTCATCTCCTGACGATTTTTCCATTTCTCAAATTTTATTTCAAACTCATCTTGATGCAAAGACTGCAGAAGAGGTGCTGATGATGTAATGGGACAATACTGGGCTTTCTAAAATTCGTTTCTATGAACTGATGATCATGGTTTAGTGAACACTTGAACTGCATTATTAGAGAATTTTCTTTGCTAATTCAGAGCCACGTTGCACTCCTCCGTTGTATTTGGTTGGATTCTGTGTCTTTAGCAACTTTATTTTTTGCTATGGTATCCATGGCTTTAATTGTAAAAACGTTTTCTGTTTCCATTTCCACTATGAAAAACTCCCTGCTGATCTGCTTCTCTAAAATGGTTCAAATGGCTCTGAGTACTATGGGACTTAACATCTGAGGTCATCAGTCCCCTGGACTTAGAACGACTTAAACCTAACTTAACCTAAGGACATCACACACATCCATGCCCGAGGCAGGATTCGAACCTGCGACCGTAGCAACAACGCGGTTCCGGACTGAAGCGCCTAGAGCTGCTCGGCCACAGCTGTCGGATGATCTGCTTCTCTGCTTCCATTCTGTATTGATCAACAAATATATGTCTGAAATATTTCTTTGTCTTTTCAGATAGACCAAAACCTTTATCACATATTTATCGCTAGTTTCAAGTACCTTATGATCTATTGTGGCAATACGTTGATTTTGACTCAAGACATAAAAGCGGAATTTCAAAATATGACCTATTTAAAAATGCATTAAATATCGGTATATATACTCTTGAAAACATAAGCATACGGCTATTGCCGTACTTTCAAAAAATAAATTCGTGAACCTTCATTAAAGATATCAGCAACCGTCTTTCTGTACACCATTTCACTTATATTAGCTGCGTTCTACATTCAGTTCAGGCTTTCGCTTAGAGCTTGAACTTCATCACCGCAGAATGTGGTACTATGCAGTAAATCGCTTGTACTTTTTGTACTCAGAAGAGATCCATACTTTAGCTCTTCAAATGCGCATTTGGATTATTTTCTTGTGAAATATATCTTACGACACTTGTACTCTCAGGCTTCATTTGTATAGATAGGTTTTTTTTAGGTAAGATCTTTTTTCTCTGTAACTCATAGAACAATAACAGGAAGATGGTTTAAAAATCTGTAAATACAACATTATTTGTTCTTTCTTGTAGCTGATGGGCGTCTCTTTCCAACCTCCTACATTTAAGATACCCAGAAAAAAATAGTACTACAGTACATATGATACTGACATTGTACTGCCGGCCGGCCGAGCGGTTCTAGGCGCTACAGTCTGGAACCGCGCAATCGCTACGGTCGCAGGTTCGAATCCTGCTTCGGGCATGGATGTGTGTGATGTTCTTAGGTTAGTTTGGTTTAAGTAGTTCTAAGTTCTAGGGGACTGATGACCTTACAAATTAAGTCCCGTAGTGCTCAGAGCCGTTTGAACCATTTTGAATGACATTGCACCCTATGCTAAAGCATCTGAAAGAATTTATTTGATAATCATCACTACAACTACAACTATTATGTGATCCATCTGAAGCACGAATAAAATGGAGTCTGTATTCAGTTTCTTGCCATGTTCTTCGTAACATTTCCTCTGTCACTATCACCATCGCACCAGTAACACGACGGCGTAACATAGGAATATCATCCACTTTGCTCACATACACGCTGCCCTTCACGAATCCCCAGAAGAAGGAATCCAGTGGTGTAATATGGGGGGAACGTGGTTGCGAGGTAATGGGTCCTCTGCGTCCGATGCAGCGACTGGGAAATTTCGTATCCAAGAATTTGCGAACAGCCGCTGACCAAAGCGGCTGGCTCCATCTTGTTGAAAGATGCGGTCGCGTTCCAAATCTTGTTTCTGAGGGTATGCAGACTGCTCCAACATGTCCAGATACGCTAATACATTCACTCTGTTTTCTGTAAAGAAGGACAGTCCAATAATCCTGTCGTGCTCTAGCTGACACCAGACATTTAGTTTAGGTATATCACGAACATGTTCAATGATAGCGTGCAGATATTTCGAGCCCCAAATCCGAACATTATGCCAACTAACCGTTCCTGCTACATGAAAGGTTGCCTCGTCTGAGAATAAACATGTTTCCAGTAAGCTGGCATTCGCGTTAATATGCTGCAACATATCCGTAGTAAGTTGTTATCGTTGTCGCCCGGCATCAGATGTAAAATAACTTGCAGTTTGTGAGCGTACAAACGAATACGTTGGTGTACTACACGATGGAACTTTGCTCGGGATACAGTAAGTCGCCTAGCCGTCTGCCGAATTGACGTACGTGACCATCTAAGAAACTCTTGTCTGATATTCATTGTCTCTTCCGAAAACCTACGACGTGCGCCGCCAGAATGATTCAAAACATTTCCAGTTGTCAGGAACATACGATACCATTACTTAAATACGAAGTTGGTGAATGACGCAACCAGCCGCGAGCACTTTTTAAACATTTTATTTTAGTGCCATAACCAGTTTCCGGATACCACGCTCACCTTCAGATGCCTAACATTTTTCATGTGAAGTGTGGAGCAGACGACATGCTGTTGATCAAAATATTTGCGTAACGAAAAATATTAGCCATCTCAAGACAGGCGTGGTAGCCCGAAACCGGTTAAGGCACTAAAATAAAACATTTGAAAAATATTTTTGCTGGTTGCGTCATTCATCAACTATAATTAATGGCCACGGAGCTCACAAGATCTAACATGGATAAAATAACATTTCTTGTTTTCACATCAGGCGAATTACATCCATGCAACATACGATAATTTCTTTGCCCAGTAATCGATGATTTTGTTTCTGCAAACCAAACTATTGCTTGCTCGTACTACTTTGGAGTCGCCATTTTACTTCATGCTATCATGTTGCCCTCTGGCGAGAATAATTTGCACATCTCAATCCTAAACATAAAGTCTTTGAGATGCTATAGCATATTATGCAATTTCATTATCATATCTACTGCGGTTGTTTTTCCCTGTGCCTTGAAAGGGACGGCCTTTATTCAAACAGTTGTGTACAGATCAACTTAAATTTCTATCAGTATTATGGACCTAAAACCGTGTAGCATTTTAGGGGTGGATGCAATCTGCTGTTTGGAATTGACTGTGTTCGGATGGATGTTCCGGTGGCGAAACGTTCATTTAAGTAATGTGGTCAAATGAGTACCTATTTTGCTGTCTGCACAACTCATTACAGATACTACACAAGCAACGGACGACCTGTAACGTCACGGAGTAATAAGGCCCCTCGATGCATTGTTTGAAGTCATGTTCTATTAGACTGTAGAATGCATCCTTGTGCTGCCATATAAAAGGATGGTCGCAATGAATAAAAAGCGAGACTCGGTATGCCACGGATGCTTACGTGGAATGAACATAGCACACACATCCACCGAATACGATGTCACGTTGCTGATGTCCTGCTAATGACGACACAATATCAGTGAACCAGCCATGGGTTACGCCTGAGTTATCATGGTCGAAAAGCTCCATTAGCGGCTACGCTCTTACGTGTGAGCAGCGTAAACAGTTTTACATGAAGCGGCGGTAACAGATGAAGGCCAGCACGAAGTGAGGATATGGAGCGTTTGTTTCAGATGCAGTGCAGCGCGATTCTCACATCAGTTAAGAAAAAGACTGCTGCAGTCATCGATATCAGTCTTACATGTGTGTGGCGAATAGTACACGGTCACAAGTTTCATTGTTCCACGTCACTGACGAACTACAAGCGAACGATTTTAATTGGAAAGTTACTTTCTGCGAATGGGTCGTGAATAATTTCATTGTGCTCGCCTTACAAAGCGTCCGTTATGCTTTCTGTTAAAACCACGTTCACAAATTATACTGCAGTGAATCGTCATAATATGTATATATGCGCAACAAAGTATCCTGGTTAGACATGTCGTGTAGATCATTAATGAAGGCTGTCCGTTATTATGTCGCGTGCAATCCTTGGACATGAAGAAATCGTTCCAGACCACTTCGCAGTTACTCTGACAGGTCAGATGTATCGAGCTTATATTGTGCTCTCGTTCAGAATATCAATCTAGATATATCCTGCGCCTGATATTGTGCAGGAACTGAACAAAATATTTCCTGCAAGATGGTTGGGACACTTCACTGAGGCGTAGTGGCTGCGGTCTCGTGATCTGAGATACGGCCTGGAGAGCGGTGTGCTGGCCGTATGGCCCTCTGTATCCGCATCAAGTGACGCCTGTGGGCTGAGGATGACACGGCGCCGATTGGTACCGTTGGGCCTTCATGGCCTCTTCAGGTGGAGTTTAGCTTAGTTTTTGTGGGTCCATGGTCAAACTGTTAGCAATCGGTGCCGGCGCATACACTACTGCTTTCGAGCGGCACCAAAGAGACCGTCTAACTTGACGTCTCCGTACGACGGACAAATGACCATCGACTCTGTCAAATTCTCTCACTCCATCAGACACTGCAGAGAGGTTTGGAATTCAATCCAGGAAACTAGTTCACCATATCTGCTTCCCCTGCTGGCCGAATGCTGATGATGAAAATACTATAATATATTCCGTTACATGGATGTAAACAGGCTACCTCCCAGTCCAGCGCCACAGCAAAAGCATGAGTTAGTGACCTCATGTATAGCGGCGTGTTACACTAAAGTACGAGGACGTGCTGAAAACTGAGCCATGTTACAGCTCGCGTTGGTGCCGCTGGTAGATTGGCATTGTGTAATAGGGATAGTGGCGTCTCGTTTTCATCATTTGTTTACTGGCACCACTACATTTGCTAGCATTGTCTGTCTGCGAGTGGCAGCAGCGGTTATCGATACCTAGTACCGTGGTACTATCTTTGGAAGGACGTGAAGTGTTTTCCGGGTCGGAGTGTGTTGGGGAGTTCAGTTGGGATGGAGCAGCAGTGAGGTCCGGCAGGCGAGGTCATGCCGGGGCAGTTGGAGGCACGCAGGCAGGCACTGCGGGATCGAGGGGCTGTAGTAGCGAGGGCCACAACCTCGTGGCCCACCGGACGCAGGACGTTTGAGTTGAGTGAACATTAACCCAGCGCTGAAACCTCCACTATTTTGAGATCACGCCATTTCTTTGGGCGTTGCTTCTCGCAGGGTCGATGAGATGAAGAGCAACGAGTGGAGTATTTGGAGTTGGCGAAATTAGTTAGCCATCCTCTGCTTCTTATTATTAATCATTGAATTCCTTGTGTTTATTGGTGAAGTTCAACCAGCGGAATTTTTCTGCCTAGTGGCCGCTAACGCCCTAGTTACCTGCCCTGGAGGTTAGCGTACTTTCGTGTCATTGTACCTTTCCTCGCATTGGCGCTGCTGTCTGGTAAGGCGTGTAGTTAGACAGCCTCCTTGATTATAGTTCGGATATCTTGTTTATGTTCGGCTGCTTTGGTCGTAGTGATTCCTACTGCTTCTGGATGTTCTAAACGCCAGATTCTGAAGACGCAGTACTGTCTGCGGGTTCCGCCTTGCTTGGGTTATTCCATCGTTGCACTGGTTATCAGACGTTAGGGAGAATTTGCAAGAGTGTTGGTCTGCGTTTAAACTGTCACTAGTCTGAGTTGCCATCCAGTTAAGTGAATACAACTCTTGGCTGCCTGTCTCATCGGTCACGAAGTTGAGTGACTTTCCCAGGCTGATCCTTGGAGCACTGTCTGATGCCCACTACTCTCTTGGTTTGATCACATTGTGATCATTATTTTTTTAACATTTTAAATTTGAGTTATTACTATTGGGGCCTTCAGCCGACAAGTAATTTGAATTTCTTGTCAATAAGGCCTTCAGCTGTGAATGCAATTTTTACAGTGAAATTTTGAGGATTGTCCTTTTCTTTAAAAAATATTTTAGTATCTATTGAAGAAGAGAAGTTTAACTGTTCTTAAGAATTGCTATCCAGGCCTTCAGGCGTCAAATTGTTGGAGTTATTACTATTGGGACCTTCAGCCGACAAATAATTTGAATTTCTGGTCAAAAAGCCCTTCAGCTGTGAATGCAACTTGCTTGAGATTTTTTTTTATTAGACATTCTGTCTTAACAGTCAAATCTGATAATTGTTCCTTATTGTCAACCTTGTTTGCAATTGGTTCCAAATAAAATGCAAGCGATTTTTTAAAAGAAAAACTGAGCAACGAACGGTAACAGTAAGGCCCCATCCACACCGAATCCTGCCTTTCCCTAAGTCCCATGTTTGAAAAACTAATGCCTTCGAATGTGCTATCTGCAAACTCATAAAGATTTTTTAATAAAACAGACGTCATTAACATTCTACATCTTTTTTCTTCATGTCTACAAGATTATTTCTCAACGTAGTCACTCTGGTGAGGATCATAATTGTCCCAACGAGAGAACAGTTTGTCGATACCGTCACTGTACAATGTTTGACTTTATTGACGGGGCCACAACCTCACCTCTCCCTGCACCGCTTCATCACTATCAAAGTGAAGATCTCGAAGGCGTTCTTTGAGTTTTGGAAACAGATGAAAATAGGATGGGGCCAAGTTGGTGAGACTGCACGAAGGATGATGGATCACGGCGAACCCAAGGCGTCGGGTTGTCGCAGGTGTTGCAGCACTCGCGTGTGGTCTGGCGTTGTCCTGCTGAAGCAGAGGGTGCTACATGTGTGGAAGAACTCTTCCAACTCGAAACTCGATTTCAGAACGCTGTTTCGCACGCACCGACATAGTTACGTTACAGACCATCATGTTACACTCTACAGTTGAAAGTGTTCTTGCAGCAGAGGTCTGAAGATATGTAGAGGAATAAAGATGTACAGTGTTAGTAACATCTGTTCTAAAGAAAAAAAGCTTTAGGAGTCACATAAAAAATATTCGAAGCATTACTTTTCAAGATGCCCACATGTGCACTGAAGTGACAAAATGTTATGGTATAGCGATATGCAGATATACAGATGGCGGAAATATGGCGTACGCAAGGTACAAAAAAGCAGTGCATTGACCAAGCTGTCGTTTATACTCAGGCGATTAATGTGAAGAGATATCTGAGGTGATTATGGTCACACGACGGGAATTTACATACTTCGAACACTGAGTAGTAGTTGGAGCTGGACGCTTGGGACATTCCACTCCGGAAATTGTCAGAGACTCCAGTATTCCGGGATACACAGTGTCAACGCTATGTCCAGAATACCCAATATCAGGCATTACCTCTCAATACGGAAACAGCCGGCCGCTGTGGCCGAGCAGTTCTAGGCGCTTCTAGGCGCTGCTGCTACGGTCGCAGGTTCGAATCCTGCCTCGGGCATGGATGTGTATGATGTCCTTAGGTTAGTTAGGTTAAGTAGTTCTAAGTCTAGGGGACTGATGACCTAAGATGTTAAGTCCCATAGTGCTTAGAGCCATTTGAACCACTTTTGAACCACGGAAACGCAGTCACGTAACGACGGAGAGCAGTAGCGTTCGCATAGAGTCGTCAGTGCTAACAGACAAGCAACACTGCGTGAAATAACATCAGAATCAGTGTGGGACGTACGACGAACGTGTACGTTAGGTCAGTGCGGCGAATTTTGGCGTTAATGGACAATGGGAGCAGACGACAGACGCGAGTGTCTTTGTTAACAGTATGACATAACGTGTACCGCCTCTCCTGGGCTCGTGACTAAACCGATTGCACCGTACACGACTGGCAAACCGTGGCCTGTTCAGACGAGTCACAATTTCAGTTGGCAAGAGCTGACGGTAGGGTTAGAGTGCGGCGCAGCCCCATGAAGCCATGGACCAAGTTGTCAACAAGGCACTATTCAAGCTTTTGGTGGCTCCGTAATTGTGTGGGCCGTGTTTACACAGAATGGACTGAGTCCTCTGGTCCAAATGAACCAATAATTAGCTGTAAATAGTTATGTTCGGCCACTTGGAGGCCATTTGCAGCAATTCGTGGATTCCATGCCCCCAAAAAACAATGCGCCATGTCACCAGGCCACAACTGTTCGCAATTGGTTTGAACAACTTTCTGAACAATTCGAACGAATTATTTGGTTACCTTGATTGAAACCCATCGAACATTTACGGGACGTAATGGAGAGATCAATTCATGCACAAATTTCTGCAGCTGCAACACTTTCGAGATTATGAACGGCATTATGGAGGCATCACGGCTCAATATTTCTACAGGAGACTTCCATGACTTGTTGATTCCATGCCACGTCGGGTAAAAGTAAGCCCGACATGATATTAGGAGGTATCGTATCACTTGTCACTTCAGTGTATTAATATAAAGTTTCCACGGACTGTGGAACTTGCTGAAGTGGGGTGGCCTGCGGCCGACCATCGTGGCCCAGCGGTTCTAGGCGCTTCAGTCTGGAACCGCACGACCGCTACGGTCGCAGGTTCGAATCCTGCTTCGGGCATGGATGTGCGTGATGTCCTTAGGTTAGTTAGGTTTAACTAGTTCTAAGTTATAAGGGACTGATGACCTCAGATGTTAAGTCCCATAGTGCTCAGACGCATTTGAACCATTTTTGTCTCGCTAGGCGATGATCCTACCGCTGTCAGATTTCGACCAATTCTAGTAAACGTTCGTTCTTACATGCTGCACAACACAATTTTCCCAAGGAAAAAAAAATATTCAAAGGCGAACTCTGAATGAGAACCGTGTTGTGTATATTTTCATTATACAGGGTGGTCCATTGGTAGTGACCGGGCCAAACATCTCACGAAATAAGCATCAAAAGAAAAAACTACAAAGAACGCCTGCGCGCCTCTATAATACAGTTCGCTGTACCGTAGGAGGTTGTCTGTGGAGAGTCCAGACAAACCTGTAATTCCTGAAGTGCGGCAAGAGCCTTTTTAAGTGTTGTAGGGACAACAGTCGGGATAACTGACTGGTCTGACCTCGTGTTATTTACTCAACACAGCTTTGGTATAATGCTACGGCCAATGGCTGAAAACAAGGGGAAACTACAGCTTGTGTGTGTGACATCTTATGGGACTTAACTGCTAAGGTCATCAGTCCCTAAGCTTACATGCTACTTAACCTAAATTATCCTACGGACAAACACACACACCCACGCCCGAGGGAGGATTCGAACCTCCACCAGGATCAGCCGCACAGTCCATGGCTACAGCTGTTTTGTTTGCTCGGGACATGCATTTCTCCTGTAAGGTTTGATAATAATAGTTTCCCTTTGGCTAAAATATGCTGGAGGTGATACAATATCCCATCCGGATCACCAAGTGGATTTCTCCTATTTGATGATAGTGGTTTCCCTTTGGCTAAAATATGCTGGAGGTGAAACAATACCCCATCTCGATCACTAAGTGGGACATTCGGGTGAAAGTTGTCCTCAAGAGTATTGGTGTTCCACAGGTCGGAATGTGGGCTATGGAATTTTTTTTTTAAAAAAAAAAGAGTTACCAACGCAGAATCAAGTAGAGGTTAAGCAAGAAAAGTTGTAATTCTGAACAAGAAAATAGGAATGCGGGTACGCTACTACTAACAACAGTTGATGCTTCGCAGCAGCCAAGTCAGACACGAAACCGGTACCCACCGCAGTCATACTCCTTTATATGCTATCTATCTCCGCAGACGATGAAGAAACTGAAAAAAAAGTGCGAAAAGATAAAAGGCTTTATTCAGATGACTAAGACATATGTAAATTTAATTGTGATGGAGAACTGGAATTCAATAGTAGGAAAAGCAGGAAAAATTGTAGGAGAACATCGACGGGAGATGAAAAATTTGCAGAGAGAAAATGGAGGTGCAGCAATTATGCAAAGGTAAATAGCCCTTACCAGGATACAATAGCTAGATGTCCAGCATGGAAAGAGCATTAGGACTGAAGACCACCACAATAACAACAACAACGACAATACCAACTACCACTACTATAACTACAATGACGAGCAACAACTGCTACTACTGCTACACCTACAAAGTTCCCGTCTGGGTGAATTCGACGAAATAGCGCTATGTTCTGATCAGTGTAATTCCCATCACCTTCTGGCGAAGTCACCCTACTTCGTCTGACTGAACTCCAGAGATGCTTTCATTAGTTCATCTCGCCGGGACAGACAGACATCATATCGTATTACACGCACATATTTGTCACTCATAGGTGTGTTGTCCTCCATTAACCGCTCATGGTAAAGTTTCAGTTCGTTTAGTTTCTTCCGTACAAATGATCGATATTTTCATTTTCATTAGTTAATCTCGCCGGGAAAGAGGAAGACATCGTATCAGTATTATAGAATATATTTGTCTTGACCAACTCGCCGGTGTGTTGTCCTGTATTAATCGCCCACGGTAAAATTTTGTTTCGTTTGGTTTCTTCCGTACGACTGATCGACACTTCCGAGACTGAAGCCATGAAACGTTATTAATATGGTGCATTTTGTAACCGAACATGTGTATCCACCATCAATATATCCAATAAAGGACAATATTTTTACACCGGAAGGAAATTCAGTGAGATGTCTTATTTGCGAAAGCAAATCGTATGCTCTTAGAAGATTCACTTTCACAAAAACTGATTTTAAAACTAGTAATTAACAAAGGTTACGAACAAGAGTCGTTTGTTCTTGAATGTGGTGAGAATACTTGCATCTCACACTTTCATGTTTCAGGTGGGTCCCTTGCCAGGTTTATGCAGGGAGATTGAAGGCTTACTTTTCACAATTCGCGAAATCATATTGTTACGCCGGCCGGGGTGGCCGGGCGGTTCTAGGCGCTACGGTCTGGAACCGCGCGATCGCTACGGTCGCAGGTTCGAATCCTGCCTCCAGCATGGATGTGTGTGCTGTCCTTAGATTAGTTAGGTTTAAGTAGTTCTAAGTTGTAGGGGACTGATGACCTCAGAAGTTAAGTCCCATAGTACTCAGAGCCATTTTGAACCATGTTGTTACCCAAATGTATTAGACCAGCTGGATTTCTGTAGCTTCACAGAATATATCTTCAGTGATATTCAAAACTTAGGCAGGCAAGGTGTAATGAAATGAATTTGAGAGAGAGAATAATGTTATTAAACTCCGAGAAATACATAAAGAAAGTTGTTATAACTATCAGCCTATTGAAGCTGAACAAACTCTTTCGATATCACTTCTTCAGGACGGATGATAAATGTCGTGTTTTTAATATCAGAGCCTTCTAGTATCTATCAAATTATTCCGCAAGTTTGAGTAGTAATGTTATTTACGGTTGTTGGTAATCCGAATTCAGGTGATTGAACGCTCAGTCAAACTCTGATATCATTACTAAGTCACCTGTCTTATCCAAATAATCTCTCCCTCTTGTAGCGTCGTACGAGACAGATCTTGTCTGTCTAGCAGTGCTTCATGTGCTATTATTTATATGCCCTTTCACCTGAAATTAACAGAGATTCCACTTGTGGCCTTCCTGGCTTAACCCACCCATTTGTTAGTTCAGATTTAACTTTCAGATGAATTTATGACAGTTCTCGAGCAGTACTGATCATTTATCTTTTTCATTATCTATATTTTAATACAGCTTTAAACAGCAGTAAATTAGTAGAAGACTCTCTGTTGGGTGCATAAAACAACGACTGACAAATAAAAGTTGTCACTAGTGCCAATACGAATTTCTGAATACCGTGGTAGAAACCGGTCATAATTGCAAATGCAGTTGCGATATGGGTTCTCAAACAGTAGCGATAATAAATCGGACTCACTTTGAAGGTTTGTAACTAGTAATCTGGCTGGTTTGACTAAATACCTTTACTTTTCTTTTCTTCCAAATTGCGTTCAGTCTTCCTGTACACAATGTCGAAGTTTCGTAGGACCAACCCCATCGGTTCTCTTTAACCTCCGCTTAAAATATTATAGCTTCATTTGCTGGAGAAAACATGCAGAAGTAACCTGGATGTACGTCGCCGAAGGCCCTTATAAACAGAAATATCCTGATGAGGTTTTTATCCAATAGTAGATGTCAAATGACTGCTGAGTCAAAGTTGAGATTTTGGAACTTTGTTGAGAAGTGAATCAGATAAGCTTTTAAGAAGGGAGAAATTGTGGCTTCAGGTGTGTGAAAATGTTCCTCACTAGAGAACATATAGATCTACAACGTAGCGTGCCACAAACATATAATCCGGCCCAGGGGTGAAAAAACATCAGAAGCCAGCGGTATATTACATCACTGACACCTTGGTATATAGACTAGACTTACACTAAAGATGTATTATTTGTTCTGAATGGTCGGTTGACGATGACCTGAGGTTCGAAACGGTATGCAACAATTAAACTTCGCAATAAAAGAGCGTACATTGCTGCATGTTTTGTGATTGTTTGGGCGCTGTATACCTGTATATTAATTTTTTTATTGAAATGCTTGTTGATCTCAATTCGAATAGATTGATATTGATGGTTTCGTATCACAATGATGTAACACCACTCCTTCCGTAATTATTTCATAAACAGTTCATCAAATCGAAACGTTTTTTGTTTCTTTTTTTTGCGAGATTTTGTCTGCCGGATTACTACTCGCATCTATAATTTTCATTTTACTGCTTCAATGACAATTTGAGATGCGAAGGTCATTCTGAAAGTAAACAACGTTTGTTTCTTTAGACATTTTGATTCAAGTCAATGTAAGAGAACTTATTTTACAACGTATTTTGATGTTTTAGCTATTTTTTGGGTTCCGTGGATCACTTCGTTATCCGCATGTCTGTCTGTCCGACTGTTCAAAATCCGTTTTCTCGAGAACGGGTACATGTATAAAGTTGACATTTATGTCATATACCAAGATCTATAATCCCTTGGCGAAGTAAAAAAGTGCGTCTACGTCTATGCAGTCAAAAGATACATATCCTGATTCTCGCAAACTCACATATCAAAACCTTCAGTGTGCTTCCCCTTGACCCAAAATTATGAAATTTGTCAAGAAGAATGGTTTCACACCACAACCAAAGGAAAAAACCCTAAAATTGTTAATTTGTAATTATATCACACGAAGAAGAAATTTGACATTTATCAGAATCTCAGGAATGGGCAGACGACTCAAATTGAAATTTGTGTCACACACGAAGGTCTATGATCCCTTGGCGGTATAGTAACCGTTAGCTTCTAAGGCAGTGTAATCAAAAGATACTGCCATTTACGCCACATATTTTCATATTCACAAACTCACTCATCAAAATCTAGAGTGTGCTTCCCGTTGATAGAGAGTTATAAAATTTGCCAGGAAGCAAGATTTCTCACTGCAACCGAAGAAAAACATCCGAAAACCGTCAATTTGTAATCATATCACATAAAATTTTTTTTTGTCATTTGTTATCCAACTGTTTGTCTGTCTCTTCGTCATTAAGAACCCTTTCTCTCAGGAACAGACAGATGTATTAAATCGAATTTATGTCGCAAATTGATGTTTATAGCTCTTTGGTGGCGCAAAAGTATTAAGTTTCTATGTCAGTGCAGTCAAAGAATACGACCATTTACGTCACAATTTTCATACGCGCGAACTCACTTATCAGAACCCATAGGATGCTTCACATTGACATATAATTTTTTGTGCGTAGTTGCCGTTCAAACTTAAACATTAATCGCAGCGTTCCACAAGCTTTAAGATGTCTTATGCGTACGTAGTTGCCACCAACTTGTTCACCACGTTAAGTAACGTTCTTTGCTGTTGACTATTGACAAGGGATTTCAGATCGATTCCGCATTTCTGGATTTCCGGAAGGTTTTTGCCACTGTACCACACAAGCGGCTTGTAGTGAAACTGCCTGCTTATGGAATATCGTCTCAGGTACGTGACTGGATTTGTGATTTCCTGTCAGAGAGGTCACAGTTCGTAGTAACTGACGGAAAGTCATCGCGTAAAACAGAAGTGATTTCTGGCGTTTCCCAAGATAGTGTTGTCGGCTCTTTGCTGTTACTTATCTATATAAATGATTTGGGAGACAATCTGAGCAGCCGTCTTAGGTTGTTTGCAGAAGACGCTGTCGTTTATCGACTAATAAAGTCATCGTAAAATCAAAACAAATTGCAAAACGATTTAGAAAAAATATCTGAATTGTGCGAATATTAGCAGTTGACCTAAAATAACGAAATGTACGAGGTCATCGACGTGAGTGCTAAAAGGAATTCGTTAAACTTCTGTTACACGATACATCAGTCTAATCTAAAAGCCGTAAATTCAACTAAATACCTAGGTACTACAATTACGAACAACTTAAATTGGGAGGAACACATAGAAAATGTTGTGGGGGAGGATAACCAAAGACTGCGTTTTATTGACAGGACACTTAGAAAATGTAACAGATCCGCTAAGGAGACTGCCTACACTACGCTTGTCCGTCCTCTTTTAGAATACTGCTGCGCGGTGTGGGATCCTTACCAGATAGGACTGACGGAGTACATCGGAAAAGTTCAAAGAAGGGCAGCACGTTTTGTATTATCGCGAACTATGGGAGAGAGTGTCACAGAAATGATACAGGATTTGGGCTGGACATCATTAAAAGAAAGGCGTTTTTCGTTGCGACGGAATCTTCTCACGAAATTACAATCACCAGCTTTCTCCTCCGAATGCGAAAATATTTTGTTGACACCGACCTACATAGAGAGAAACGATCACCACGATAAAATAAGGGAAATCAGAGCTCGTACGGTAAGATATAGGTGTTCGTTCTTTCGGCGCGCTGTACGAGATTGGAATAATAGAGAATTGTGGAGGTGGCTCGATGAACCCTCTGCCAAGCACTTGAATGTGATTTGCAGAGTATCCATGTAGATGTAGATGTAGATGTAGATGTAGACCAGATTTTTGTCAGTTCCATAGTGTATTCGACAACAAACTCCTTCTACTTCGCCGGCCGCGGTGGTCTAGCGGTTCTAGGCACTCAGTCCGGAGCCGCACGACTGCTACGGTCGCAGGTTCGAATCCTGCCTCGCGCATGGATGTGTGTGATGTTCTTAGGTTAGTTAGGTTTAAGTAGCTCTAAGTTTTAGGGGACTGATGACCATAGATGTTAAGTCCCATAGTGCTCAGAGCCATTTTTTCCTTCTACTTCGAAAAAATGTGGTAATCACTTGGGGCCAAATCTGGACTTTAATGCGGAGGTTCAAAAGCTTCCCATTTAAAACTGCCGAAGCTGGCAACAATTCATGTCTTTTGTTTTGATCGGTGCGGCATAGTCGGTGAAGAGTTTGACAGTAGGCCGATGCATCTGTCTATCCTCGAGGCATAAAGGCGCTGAGTAGGTCGCCCTTTCGTGTTCATCTGCCAAAAGTCGAAGAACGCACCTAGCCCGAAAGACAATTAACAGTTTGATAAAGAACTGATCCCGAAATTTCAGGAAAGCGTCTGTCCTGTTGAATTTTTTTCTCAGTCCTTGATCTTACTTCGTTAGTCACAACTGATGGTCGGCCCGATCGCTCTTGACCATGAATTTTCGTTTGTCCCCCATTAAATGTGATGCACAATTTTCGAACTGAAGCTTTATTCAACGCATTTCCATAACCAAAGGTTCTCTGTCAGTTTCCATTGGACGGACTTTTTTGCATTCAGAAACGGTATTACACACTTCGGGGGAACGCTGATTTTGTCACACATTCTAAAATCGCACGAATGAACAGTAAACTACCATTTGTGTTCGCTGTTAGCGTCATACTAAATGAAGGTGTACGACGTAGCGGCGTGGGGGGGGGGGGGGGGGGGGGAAGGGGGAGGGACATCGGGCTCGTCCTTTCAAAATGTCGTCTGCATTTAGAAGGCCCGTCGTACACTGAAAAGATGTGATACGACGCCATGTATGGTGTGCTGTGGACGTTTCCCTAGAAACAGCGGTAGATGGGTTGCTTGCACACTGAGGTGACAAATCAGGACGCGACTGCTACGGTCGCAGGTTCGAATCCTGCCTCGGGCATGGATGTTTGTGATGTCCTTAGGTTAGTTAGGTTTAAGTAGTTCTAAGTTCTAGGGGACTGATGACCACAGATGTTAAGTCCCATAGTGCTCAGAGCCATTTAAACCATTTTTTTGACAAATCAGGAGATAGCGATATGCACAATACGTATGACGGTAGTATCGCGTACACTAGGTACAAAACGGCCGTCATTTGTACTCAGGTGGTTCATATGAAAAGATTTGCAGCGTGATTATAGCTGCACCACGGGAATTAACACACTTTGAACGCGGACATTCCATTTCGGATATCTTTAGAGAATTCAATATTGCGAGATCAACAGTGTCAATAGTGTGCCGAGAAAATCAAATTTCAGGCATTACCGCTCACCACCGACAACGCAGTCGCCGACAGTCTTCACTTAACGACCGAGAGCAGCAGCGTTTGCGTAGGGTTGTCAGTGCTAACATGCGAGTAACACTATGTGAAATAACCGGAAATTTGGCGTTAGTGGGCTATGGTAACAGACAACAGATGCGAGTGCCTTTCTAACAACGACATCGCTTGCAACGCTTCTCCAGGGCTCGTGACCAAATTGGTTGGACCCTAGACGACCAGAAAATCGTGGCCTGATCAGACGAGTCCCAATATCAGTTGGTAAGAGCTGATGGTAGAGTTCAAATGTGGCGCAAGCCTCATGAAGCCATTGATCCAAGTTGTCAATAAGACACTGTATAAGCTGATGGTGGCTCCATAATGGTATACCTGTGTTTAGATGGAATGGAGTGGACTGGGTCCTCTGGTCCAACCGAAGCGATAATCGACGGGAAATGCTTATATCTTCGGCCACGTGGAGACCATTTGAAGTCATTCATGTTCATTTTCACAAAAAGCGATGGAATTTTTGTGGATGAGGATGTGATATGTCACCAGGCCACAGCAGTTCGCGATTGGTTTGAATAACATACTGGACAATTTGGGTGAATTATTTGATCACCCATATCTGAAAGGCTCTGAGCACTATGGGACTTAACATCTGAGGTCATCAGTCCCCTAGAACTTAGAACTACTTAAACCTAACTAACCTAAGGGCGAAACTTCCTGGCAGATTAAAACTGTGTGCCCGACCGAGACTCGAAGTCGGGACCTTTGCTTTTCGCGGGCAAGTGCTCTACCAACTGAGCTACCGAAGCACGACTCACGCCCGGTACTCACAGCTTTACTTCTGCCAGTACCTCGTCTCCTACCTTCCAAACTTTACAGAAGCTCTCCTGCGAACCTTGCAGAACTAGCGCTCCTGAAAGAAAGAATATTGCAGAGACATGGCTTAGCCACAGCCTGGGGAATGTTTCCAGAATGAGATTTTCACTCTGCAGCGGAGTGTGCGCTGATATGAAACTTCGTGAGTCGTGCTTCGGTAGCTCAGTTGGTAGAGCACTTGCCCGCGAAAGGCAAAGGTGCCGAGGTCGAGTCTCGGTCGGGCACACAGTTTTAATCTGCCAGGAAGTTTCATATCAGCGCACACTCCGCTGCAGAGTGAAAATCTCATTCTGGTAACCTAAGGACATCACACACATCCATGCCCGAGGCAGGATTCGAACCTGCGACCGTAGCAGTCGCACGGTTCCGGACTGGAGCGCCTAGAATCGCTCGTCCACCGAGGCCGGCGTCACCCATATCTCCCGACATAAATTTCACTGGACATTTGTGCGACGTAATCTAGAGGTCAGTTCGGACACAAAATCCTGCACTGACAACACTTTCGTAGTTATGGATGTCTAGGGAGGCAGCATGGCTCAATATTTCTGCAAAAGACTTCCAACTATTTGTTGAGTCCATTTCATGTCGAGTTGCTGCACTATGCAGGACAAAAAGGATGTCAGACGCTATATCAGGAGGGATCCTATGGCTTTTGTCACCTCAGTGTAATACCAACGCTACTGGCGCAACACGGACAATGGGAAGCTTACTTGACAATCTACACGTAACACCAGTCAGTTCCGGATGCTTCTTACACTCGCTCTCTAAGAAAAGACTACAACGACTTTAAGAGCCTGTCAGTACGAAACAGGGACTGGAGAAGCAGAAAATCAGTCAGTTTGAATGGTGGATGCTCTCTGAACGCAAAACGCGTTCTCCGTTAGAAGAGGCAGTGAGGCAGCCGGATCTCCGGGTAGAGTCGTCACTGCGTTTGCCGGGTCGTTAGAGGGCAGGGCGCGGTGACTTAGCAGCGGCGTGGCAAGAGCAGAGGAGCCGACGTGACGTGACGGCAATTAGCAACCGCGCTGTTCGCCTCCGTAAGTGGGGCAAGTTGACGGCAGGCGGGCGGCCGCAGCAGTAGCGCAGCTCACTCGCGGCTCGTCTCCTGTTCAGTGTCAGGCAGTCGTGGAACGCGCGGGAATGCTTCTGAACAAATAAAAGTTTTCTCGTTCTGTTGCACAGTCTCTTCTTCGTGTTATAAGCAGATGCAACCCCATACTCACATTTCTTGGCATACGCCGTTTACAACGCATAAACCGCCTAAACTTGTCGGTGACTGCTTTGCTTCTCTTGCGCCACAGTCATAAAAAAGAATAAAATCGAGGCAGAAAAGGAAAAGATGTGCTGATTACACAGCATGGTTAGTTCCTGGGACACATCGTGTATCGAAAACCTACACACATGGGCGAGCACAAACAGTCAAAGCATCAGGCTGCACTGCTGCTCTTGCGCCTGTTAGTAGGCATGCGGAACATAGGGGCGTCAAGGGGTTGCCTATCTGCAGGTGCCTAGGACTGTCACAGGTTATCTCTGTACAGATACATTTTAAAAGTGCTCATCAAAGGCTGGCAGGTTTCACTGATGGTGCTGCCGAACTGTGTGGTCTTAGTGGGACTCTTTTTCCATTTCATTCACTCACGTGACAATTTCGTACCCCTGGGTGATCATGCTACAGGATGGCGCAAAACAGGAGGTCGGCAGAAGCACAATCACCCTTTGCTGAATCGTATTCAAATTTCTTCTAATTTCCACCCTGTGCACCAGAACAAAATTTGCACTCGTACTGAACTCCAGGGGGGCGATCACTTTCAGTTGGGTTGCTGTCCCACAGTGTCCTTAGACAAGGGATTAAAGCGTCTGGGGGATGTCTACATTGGCGAAAGTTGTCAAGACGGTCGTTCTGTCGTTCATCGTACTGCGAACTATCGTTTTCGGTCCCAATATATGTGGGAATCAACGCCCTAAGGGAAGGAGTGGTTTAATTGACGCATTTTATGCCACCCAATAAGGCCTTCACATGGCGATTCTGAGCGGCGATGTGTCGGAAATGTTTTCTTCAGCCACCTATAAGAAAACGGCGTGATGTCAACGTTGGGAGTCGCGGTTCTGACTTCCATCGAAGAGGCGTCAAAAGAAGGGGTGAATTGTGGGTAAGAGAGGCTGTGATGACATGCCCAACGTCTGAAACTTCATGGTGGCGTTGGGCAGAATTGTACTGAAATTTGGAGCCATGGCATCATTAACCCACATTACACATTACACGAACCTCTGGGCTCTGGCCTCTTCTTCGCATGTGTCGACACACCGAGCCAGAGATAGACGCAGCAGGGCGCCACGCTTTTGCACCATTACAGAGAGAGAATGTAGGCACCTATGAGCCAAATTTCAAACCTACGTCGCAGTAGGAGACAATATTGGGGTTTCGAAAAAGTGATCTTTTAGTTGTCTTGAGCAGGGTAGTTGTCAGAGAGAACGAAACACAATTTGTCCGTCTACACGCTTAAATATGAAATTATTCTTCCATGAACTGACTGAAGAATTATTAGTTGCCTTAAAATACTCCGTCTTTTTTGAAACACGACAGTTAAACTTTCGAACAAGCTCTACTGAAAGTTCAAGGTAAATAGGTCTTGAATTTTCCAGTGCTAGATCTCAAACCATACTGTAAGGAAACCACTTATTTTTTAGACGCTGTTTATCCACACTGCAACGGCCTTGCCGCAGTGGATACACCGGTCCCCGTCAGATCACCGAAGTTAAGCGCTGTCGGGCGTGGCCGGCACTTGGATGGGTGACCATCTGGGCCGCCATGCGCTGTTGCCGTTTTTCGGGGTGCACTCAGCCTCGTGGTGCCAACTGAGGAGATACTCGACCGCATAGTAGCGACTCCGGTCAAAGAAAACCATCATGACGACTGGGAGAGCGGTGTGCTCAACTGAGGATGACACGGTGGTCGGATGGTCCCGATGGGCCACTTGTGGCCTGAAGAAAGCGTATGTTTATCCACGTTGGCTTCACGCGTTATACAGGTTCAACGTCCACCTCCCCTAGTAGTCGAATTATCGAGCGCCTCATGCTGCCGGAGGAGTTACGTGTCCGAATACGCTCGCAACACGCAGTGGTACAGGGTCATATTCTGTCTTACATCTCTCGTTCTTCTCTCCTGTTCTTGCACAGTGTGTAATTTACTTATGGCGTTCGGCCGAGTGACCACATCCTTACCTGTTTCACTATAAAGAGATGTTCCTGGAACGAAACGGCCCAGGTGTGTCTTCACCTACGCTGTCAATTCGTTGTATTCGCTTAATCAAGACAGTATCGGATAGTGAGAGTAGCACTTTACTACAATATTTTAAGTTGCGGAGGGCTAGGCTCAACCATCTTTCAGGGAGATAGAACAATGTTGCGTGCATTCTGAAATTCTACCGCTTGTTTCACTAGACCTACGTCTCAATCTACATCTGTAGTTCGTGAACTACCGGTGTGTGCTGGAGGTTATTTTGTATACTACTGTCGCTTCCCCCCTTTCCTGTTCCAATTCCGAATGATTCGCGTGAAGAACGACTGCTGGTAAGCCTTCTTGTGAGGTCGAATCTCTCTAATTTTACCTTCACTGTCTTTCCACGAGATTTAAGCATGAGGAAGAAATATGTTCCCTGACTTTTCTAAGAACTTACGCTCTCGGAACGCTAACAGTAGAGGAAAATGTGTTTCAGAACGTCTCTCTTGAAGCGTCTGCCACTGGAGTCCGACGATCATCACTGAGACACCCTCGCGCTAGGTAAATGAGATTGTAACGAAACGCGCTGCTCTTCTTTGAGTCTCCTCTACTTTCTCTGTCAATCCTATCTGGTACGGATCCCCCCGACTGGCGAGCAATTCTCACGTGCTGATCCAACTACGACTTTGTAAGTTCCTTTCGTTGTCCGTGGACTACATTTCACGACGATTCTTTCAACAAATCTCAGTTGGTATTTTTAACCCGGTTGACCACTACGAGACATATCTCGATGTTTTGTGTCTCACAACGCCAGTTAAAGGTTCACGTAACTTCACTATGGTATACTCCATTTCGCCGACAACTTTCCTTGCTGAGAACCCTTCTTGCAGTAGGGTGAAAATAAGCGCATAGTCCAAGCTTGAAATGACCCTTCGAGATACGTCGGTATACTCGGACAGAACACAGTCGTCTCTGCATGATCATTTGGCCTCAAGGTACCCTTTAAGAAAAACAAGTACTGCAAGAAGAATGTGGAAAACTTAACACTTGGAATGAAATCCAAATTAATACCTTTCTAGTCTTTTCAATTGCCAATTAGAGGGCTATGCAATAACCCATTGTCCAACCACAGAATATAAATTTCGTCATTAGGTTCGTTTTTCAAGACGACAATGCACCATCCCACGTGCCTACTTCAGGAGGTACACTATCTGATAAAAAGTATGCGGACATATTTATGTAATGTGGAACTGACTAGGAGACGTCACAATACGCGGCCCCGCCGGTACAGAAGGTGTCTGCGAGTACTGTGTTGTCTATACAGAAGCAGAAACAGAAGAACGCTTCGGCTATGAAAGCTGAGTGACTTCGAACGCGGACTAATCACTGGATGTCATATGCGAATAAATCCATTAGGGACATTCCAACTCTTATAAAGCTGCCCAAGTCGATTTTTGGTGATGTGATTTTCAACTGGAAACACGAAGGAACAACTGTAGCTATACCAAGTCCAGACAGAGCTCATATACTGATGGACAGGGACCGTCGAGCATCCGTGAGTTTCAGAGTGCTACCAACAGTCCAGCTACTACCGTGACTGCGTGCTGGGAGACAAACAGGATGGAGTTCAGTGGTTCAGCGGCTCCTCATAAGCCACACATTTGTGTAGTCAGCGCTATGTGATGCTTGAGATAGTGTAACGAGCAACGCCACAGGACAGAGGATGACTGGAAACGAGTGATTTGGAGTGATGAATCACGCTATACCCTGTGGATATCCTATAGAAGGGTTTGGATTCTGTGAATGCCTGGAGAACCACATCTGCCATCATGTGTAGTGACAACTGTGAAGTACAGAAGAGGTGGTGTTACGGTCTGGGGATGGTTTTGGTGGTTAGGATGTAGTCTCCTTAATGTGATTACGGAAACGCTATATGCGTAAGGCTATGAACACGTTTACCGGCATTGTGTACTGCGTTCAGCACAGGAAGAATTCGGGGACAGTGATTGCTTGTGTCAGCATGACAGTCATCCTGTTATAAAGCAGTATCCATGAGATAATGGTTTGTGGACAGTAACACATCTGAGATGGACTCGCCTGTCCAGAGTCGCTACCTGAACCCAATGGAACATCTTTGTGGTCAGTTAGAATTTCGACTTTGCATCAACCCCCAGCGTCCAACGTCAGTGCCTCCTCTGGTTTCGGCTCTCAAGAAAAAAAGGGGCTGCCATTCGTCAACAGACGTTCAGGCACTTCACTAAAAGTGTCTCCAGCAGAATTCAAGCCGTCTTAAAGGCGAAGTGAGGACGCGGCCCAAATTAGTGTCCAGTAATAGGTGTCAGAGTACTTCTGATCAGATACTGTATGAATCAATCGAATGCAATGGCTTATGGTACCTGCTGATACGGACGTAATTGGACATACTTGGGGATCAGGCGAAACTTACAGTACATCGACGCAGGACCATCGTTAATCAGCGGATGACACGAGGAGGACAGTCATCAATGAATGAGAGGGGCTTGAGCAGTAACGTTTCGATCATGTTCTGAACTGCAGGCCAATGAGTGTCCAAGGATGTTATAATGCGCTGAGAGGAACAATATGGTGTTGAGTGTTACCCACCTGCAAATTGCGGACTCATATATGTCACTTTTCGACCACAATCCTATTTTTGTTTAGGTTTTATTTACTTCGTAAGAATTGTTATGTCATTCTCTGCTCCCACTGAATCTAAGCCCACATACGTTAGCAGGTATGGAAGTGTTGTAAAACTTATTTGAAAGCTCTGAGCCCTGTGTTTCGTCATCTAAAGTATCGGAAAACTCTAAAATAAATTCGCACAATTATTATTGGTCTTATTAGCTGCTGGGATCAAATGCGAGGAAGGAGTTCTGAAAACTCGTGACTTCCACACACCTTAGTGTTTTGAATTGCCGGCTTGTAAAAAGAACCACTTAACTAACTAAACTACATCCGAACAGGTCTCGGAAGGCTCGACGGCACTGACCGGCCGCCGTGTCATCCTCAGCCTATAGGCCTCACTGGATGCGGGTGTAGAGGGGCGTGTGGTCAGCACACTGCTCTCCCGGCCGTTGTCAGTTTTCGTGGCCGGAGCCGCTACTTATCAGTGAGGTAGCTCCTCAATTTGCCTCACAAGGGCTGAGTGCAACCCGCTTGCCAACAGCGCTCGGCAGACTGGGCGATCACAGTAAGAACCAGAGCAAGCGTAACATCTATTGTGTTAGTCTTTGATCTCCAATAGTTCTTTCAACTTACGGAATAGCCCCGTACGTTTGTTGATTAACCTGCACCATTCTTCCTTAGTCCAAAAGTAGATTACCAAACAGCAACCCATTGCCCAACAGTGCAAGAAAAAATTTCATCGGTGGGTTTATTTTCCGAGACGTTAATGCAAGATCCCACAGTGTCCATTTCGTAAACACCGCCCTCCAGATGGTATGTCTCAATCAAATGGAGTGGCGTGTGGTATCTGCTGATATCTCGCTACACGACAATCGTTCGTATTTTTTTATATACTACTCGGATCATTTATTTCTCTGTGTAACGTGTTTAGTGATATCTCTGTACCATGGAACAAAGAGTGACAGATCCTGTACTGCAGATAAAGCTTTCCACGTTGCGTCAATGAAATAAGAGCTTTTCGGACGTATAACTGCGCCAATCAGCAGAACACCGTCTCATCCTCGTCGTTAGATGACTGTTGAATGTCCGCAAAATTCGCTGAAGGACGAATGAATGATAAGCCCTGATGGCTCTCTCCCATAGAAATCGTAAGTTACATATAAAAAATGGACTTATTTTCAGTATGTCGGTCGTTGCATTATTCTCTTAAAATTATCGGTTTCTGACTGTGTCGGCCATTACGAGAGCTCGCTCTTAAAAGAACATAAAATTAAATGACAACTAGGATCTAATTCTGTGTTTAGAATGTCACAGAGCTAACAAAAATTCTATCTATTTACAATACAACGTTGGCAGCGCCATCCATATAAATCTGAACTACTTGAATGAGTCTTGACACTTGAACCAACAATGGGACACATTTAAAAATTTGGGAGGTGATAATACATTATTGGGAAATAACATACATACACATACATACATACATACAAAGTCCTCACACCAAATATTGTAAGTGCCCTCCACCAGCATTGATGCACAACTATACTCGTTTCACCAGATTCCGCGACGTTCTGCGAAGTGTATCCTCGCCAGTGCTGTTTATTTCGTGTGTAATGGCTCATGGAGTTCTGCTGTCGTCCGTGGTCTATTCTTCTACACTCAGCTTTTGAGATACACCGACAAGAAAAAATCCGGGGTGTTTGATGAGGTGGTCGAAGGGCCAAAATTTTTTTTATTTTATTTGGTCACCAAAGAAACTGGTTTCAATTCGCATGGAAGCGATAGAAATGTGAAATGTTCTTCCAACTTGTAGGACATAACCTTCTGTAAGTTCGTCATCCAGCTGCTCCGCAAATATATTGAAGATGCCCGTATAAACTGTGGTGTCTACGGTCGGATCAAAGAATATGGGCCAACAAACCTGGATGCTGACACTGTGCTCCACAGTCCAACCTTTTCACCATGCCGTGGTGTTTCGTGGATGATAAGGATGTTTACACCAGCCGGGTATCTGCTTCAAATGGTTCAAATGGCTCTGAGCACTATGGGACTTAACATCTGAGGTCATCAGTCCCCTAGAACTTAGAACTACTTAAACCTAGCTAACCTGCCCGAGGCAAGATTCGAACCTGCGACCGTAGCGGTCACGCGGTTCCAGACTGAAGCGTCTAGAACCGCACGGCCACACCGGCCGGCTCCAGGTATCTGCTGTTCTGGTGTTCTGTGTATTGATGTAACCTGACTGGTAGAGCCCATGCCTCATCTGTAAACAAAGTTGTGGAGAGAATGTCTGAACGTTGAATAAGAAACTCCTGAAACCATAGACAGTAACGCACTCTTTTGTCATGATATGCTTCTTGCAATACTTGCATCTACATCTACATTTATACTCCACAAGCCACCCAACGGTGTGTGGCGGAGGTCACTTTACGTGCCACTGTCATTACCTCCCTTTCCTGTTCCAGTCGCGTATGGTTCGCGGGAATAACGACTGCCGGACTGCCGGAAAGCCTCCGTACGCGCTCGAATCTCTCTAATTTTACATTCGTGATCTCCTCGGGAGGTATAAGTAGGGGGAAGCAATATATTCGATACCTCATCCAGAAACGCACCCTCTCGAAACCTGGGCAGCAAGCTACACCGCGATGCAGAGCGCCTCTCTTGCAGAGTCTGTCACTTGAGTTTGCTAAACATCTCCGTAACGCTATCACGCTTACCAAATAATCCTGTGACGAAACGCGCCGCTCTTCTTTGGGTCTTCTCTATCTCCTCTGTCAACGCGACCTAGTACGGATCCCACACTGGTGAGCTATACTCAAGTATAGGTCGAACGAGTATTTTTGCATCATGTGCAATCTGTATGGTTCACAATCCCGATTTCTTCGCAACTCTCTGGAATGTGCCATTTGAAATACCTGTTTGCTGGCTCAATCGACGCAGCGATTTCCTTGGAAAGTTCTCCAAGCGTTTTAGAACATTATCAGTAATATCTGCACTCAGCGATGGTCTATGTTTACAACTGTCACTGTTTGGCACACCAGCTGTCTTCAGCATCCTTACAATTGATAAAATTGTTGCCTTTGTTGGAACGTCACTCTGACTTCTCTGCGGAATGCCAATTCTGTTGTAACCAGTGAATCTGTCTACCGAGATGTTTTCACGATAAAAACGCGCTATCTAAATGTGTACTGCGTGTTTCTGTCAGCTAAAGACTGCAAACGAATCACTCATTTGTTCGTTATTCCCACGCGGCCCGAACTTCACACTCACAGACTTCACGAACCGCGCCCAACGAGGCTTCCAACGAACAGGGTTCGAGCAAGCGCGGCATTATACCGGACAAAGGTCCTTGTGCGCTACTTGCTAACAACGGGCGGTACATCCGATCCTTCCAGAGTTACTGATATTAAAACAACTTTCCTGTTTCTACGAGCTTTCGGAGTGAAATTATAACCCAATTAATTAGTTCAGGTTTATATGGATCGCTTTGTGTAACATGCCCTTCTCGTGGTTACGGAGTAATCCGGCTTGGCTCTCGATTTTGCATTTATATAGAAAGCCAAGATTGTATTCTGTCGCTTTATATCAAAATTTAAAGAGAAATGTAAATTATGCAAAAAATCCGTAGTGCTGCTGAGCGTCCTCTACACGTACTAAGCCGGCCTATGTGGCCGTGCGGTTCTAGGCGCTTCAGTCTGGAATCGCGTGACCGCTACGGTCGCAGGTTCGAATCCTGCCTCGGGCATGGATGTGTGTGATGTCCTTAGGTTAGTTAGGTTTAAGTAGTTCTAAGTTCTAGGGGACTGATGACTACAGATGTTAAGTCCCATAGTGCTCAGAGTCATTTGAACCATTTTGAACACGTACTAACATAAAACATCCCAGAACATTGAACGTAAAACATTACAGACGATAACCTAGATTGACCATTACAGAGAAACAATAAAATAATGTTTAAGACGTGTCCTCTCTTCTTTTCCATTAAAACATCGTAGAAGGAGCTGCCTAAGAGCCAGGCCGATAACAGCTCCACGCTGAGGTTCCTCCAGTTTTGAGAAGCTCGAGGCTTCCAGTGCTGGGGCACGGTAGTCCGACGTTGCCATGGAGAAATGATAAGGGGAGATGGCGCTAGAGACTGTACGTTGTTGCGAAGCCGGCGCCGCCAACTGTTCATAGTTCTTCTTGTTCTAGTTCTGCCGTGTCTACGTAACAACTGTTTTAAATAATAAACATTAAAGCGCTTTCGTGAACAGCACAGTGTCAGGAAGACACTTTCGGACGCATTTCTGATCTTAAAGGCATATTTGATCAAGTAATACGACGCATTTGGCCTCATTAATGTAACTTTTTTTGTTACCTGTTCCGAATAACCAAGAAGCGAAGTATGTGATACGAATTGTTGTTTTCGTAATTCAGCTTTTTCCTTCATGCGGAATGACGAAACTGATGTTCCGACTGTGTCCTCTTCCCGAATTCGTTGAGAACATATTATGCTATGTCTGGACGGTTTGCAATACTTCCTTCTCACAGCTTTCAACCGGAGCCCTCTTCGAGTTGTACTGATAGGATAAAGTCGTATTACAGAAATGAAACCACTACAGTACAAGTAACAAGTGCAACTAAAATTCAAGTGTATAAAAGAAAATATCGCTTGAACGAGCCCACTTACGAATGACGTGCGATTCCTTTACACTTCAGATTATGACTAGTACAGCTGTAAATGATGAAATTTGGCATTTTTTATCTTAACACTGCCACCGGAGGATAATCTTTGGGCCTTCTAACATGGCGGACGTCGGCTCAAGTTTGTGACGTCACGACAACTCCTTTTATTGTACATCCTGGACAGGTGGTAAGCATGCAACGTCCTGTCGCATCCCAGCAAAGAAGCCCACAGTGGTCCGTGCCTGATCCCGGTAGCTAAGAGCCGTGGGGCGAGACAGCGACGTCACCTATACTCGGATCGAATCCGCGCGGCGAATTCGCGTTGGTACGGTACACCGGCCACCGTGAGTGTAGTTTCTGGCCAGGTTTCACGTCGTTTAGACAACTGCTGGCCTTGCCTACAATCTCCGTCCCAGAAAATACCAAACTCAAACAGGTCAAAGTTTACACGATACCGTCCCTTCTCGTGACGATTGAAGGGCATTCGGTCACAGACTTAAAATAAAATATATTGGTTAAAATGAAAGTTCCTTTCGTCTGTGACGTGGCGCTAAGTCACTATCGCAACCAGAATTGACAGTGTTGCCGAAGTGCGTTGCGTGAGACAAATTACACGACGAAATGCTCCTCAGAGTCACTCGGAAATGTTTATTGCCCGAACCGGATTAATTCGCTGCACTGCTACGCTATCACGTTAGCCGAAACAAGTGGCGTCAGCCTCGCTAAATTTCTCACTTCTCCAAAGCCAATAATTAAAACCCTGCAGCTGCTCGCCTCCCTCTGGAATCTTCTGTTATGTGGAACATGTACAGCGCTAACAGTTGTTACACCGCCTCAAACTGTCTCCTACTAAATTTCGCCGATAATCTCCACAACAACAAAATGAGAATACACTTCTAGTTAATAAGAAAAAAGTCACACAAATCCACCACACTCATATTTCCACGGAAACAAATAGAATTCGTCGGCTTCAATTAAACGTCGGCGAGAGTGCTTCGTTCACTGAACACCATCTCCTAGTTCGCTACTTGCGAGAAACCCCCTTCCCGCACACCTCCCCCCCCCCCCCCCAAATCGTCTAATCATCCATAAATGTTTCAGTTTAGTCGGTGATGCCGTAGATGGTGGTATAATGGGCGTACAGCATAGATAGCCACGTTCTCCCACCCGAGTTTTGCGATAATTAAGCCTGTCCAGCCTTGAACTGACTTAATGAGCCGCATCGTAGGGATTCTTCCTACCTTTTACGTGAAGATGCTCTCGTAGTTTTAAGTCCCCTTGCAGAGCCGTGGCAGCGCCGTAGGATTCTGAAAGTGCAATACTACCGTCTATGTTTTACGTAATGCCGGCCGGTGTGGCCGTGCGATTCTAGGCGCCTCAGTCTGGAACCGCGTGACCGCTACGATCGCAGGTTCGAATCCTGCCTTGGGCATGGATGTGTGTGATGTCCTTAGGTTAGTTAGGTTTAAGAAGTTCTAAGTTCTAGGGGACTGATGACCTCAGCAGTTAAGTCGCATAGTGCTCAGAGCCATTTGAACCTTTTTCTTTTTTGTTTTTTTTTTGTTTTTTTTTTTTTACCCTAATAAAGCGGGAAGAAGTTTCTTTTGCGCAATTTTTTTTACATAGGAGGCCATTATGGTGGGTTTATTTATGGTACATGGTAAAATTAACTTGTCCACACTAACTATAAGCTAACTGCTATTGGTACGAGAACATGATCTACCACATGACTAGATCGAAAGTCATTCTATCGACGACTGCCGACTATGGCGCACAGTCTGTAACTTGAACGTAAAATCGGTATAATTCGTATAAAATCATACGTCATCGGCTATGCCAAAGTTATTCGTTTGTTTATTAATATCAACCTTTCCTGTCCGCCCCCGGTAGCTGAGTGGTCAGCGCGACAGACTGTCAATCCTAAGGGCCCGGGTTCGATTCCCAGCTGGGTCGGAGATTTTCTCCGCTCAGGGACTGGGTGATGTGTTGTCGTAATAATCATCATTTCATCCCCATCGACGGGCAAGTCGCCGAAGTGGTGTCAAATCGAAAGACTTGCACCAGGCGAGCGGTCTATCCGACGAGAGGCCCTCGTCACACGCCATTTCATCAACCTTTCCTGGATTGTAAAATTAGTGAAAAATGGTGTTTATAACCCGTAAACTCCTCCCGGTGTCTGAGTGGCAAAAGGCAACTTCTGTTATCAAATATTTATTCATAACAATTACTTGATTCGTGCCATAATAAATGTACTTTCCCTGCGTATCTCTTTGCTGATGATGCGAGCGATTTCTGCTTCGGCACTTCAAACCACTGGCTTTGAAAGCGCAAGATGGCCAACCGCCTCAGCTAGCCAGTGTCGGAACCTTCCTCTGGTCCTACTCCATACGTAGTGCAGCGCTGATACATTTACTTCACATATGTGAAAGACTGGAAGTGAAGTATAACGCTCTCTTATCTGTAAATAAGGGGCACCTTACAGACTGTCTCCGTGATTTGCTGTAAGAGCTTGGCACACACATGCCTACGTATGCGTAGTACTCGTCTAGAAAACTGGAAGTGCCGAAGTAGACTCTCAGTACTGGAAAGGTATTCTTGTTGTTCACGAACGATCAGCAACTTCCTACTTCCGAAACAATAATCTCTTTGAAACACAAACTCCTCCATTCGCGGCCTACTGCCCTCGTCTCTCGCCCTCACGATGGCTAGCTGCCAACCGTCAATTTCCTGGCCCGAAAATCTCACCATGAAATGAGTTTAACGTCCAAGTCATCCCGCCAATCAGCGTCTTGTACCGTATACAGGCATTTCAGATAGCCATAGCCTGCTCCTAATGACTACACTGTTCTGTGATGCTGCTTTCTGTCAGCATTTACGAAGTTTCTTTTCGAAATTTACTGAGAAACACCGATCGTGATGAGGAAGTCAGAAGCCATTAATCCAGCCTCATATCTGATCAAAAGTATTCATCGTCTCCGAAATGGTCCTCCTCTGTACTCAGTACACAATGCTATTAAGTGTGTTTATGTCCTTCAAATGGTTCAAATGGCTCTGAGCACTATGGGACTTAACATCTGAGGTCATCAGTCCTCTAGACTTAGAAGTACTTAAAACTAACTAACCTAAGGACATCACACACATTCATGCCCGAGGCAGGATTCGATCCTGCGACCGTAGCAGCAGCGCAGTTCCGGACTGAAGCGCCTAGAACCGCACGGGTCACAACGGCCGGCTATTGTCTTTCCACATTTAACGATTTCTTAAGTGCAATAAGGGAACCACACTCTAAAGACGAAAAACATCCGCATACCGTAACAGCACCTCCTCAGTACTTCTCTGTTGACATTACGCTTGAGGGCAGTTAACGTCCTCCAGGCGTTCCCGACACCCCAGTCTGTCCATCGGATTGCCGCAGGATGTGCCATGATCCATCGCTCCAGATCACTCGTTTCCAGTCAACCACTGTCCAGTGGCGCCGCCTTTTAAACCACTTCAAGCGTCGCTGTTCAAATGGCTCTGAGCACTATGCGACTTAACTTCTGAGGTCATCAGTCGCCTAGAACTTAGAACTAATTAAACCTAACTAACCTAAGGACATCACACACATCCATGCCCGAGGCAGGATTCGAACCTGCGACCGTAGCGGTCGCTCGGCTCCAGACTGTAGCGCCTAGAACCGGTCGGCCACTCCGGCCGGCCAACCGTCGCTGTGCACTGATTGCAAAATGTACGGCTTTTTGGGAGCTGCTCCACTGTTGTACCCACTATTTTCGCTATTTTTAACTCCCTAAACACATTCATTGTGCTAGGGGGACTGCAGGCAGCATTTGATTTTTTACAACCACACTCCGCAGTGCTGTCCATCTGTACATGAGGACCGCCTGGTCTCGGTTTAATTGTGTTTGTCGCTTTGCATATCCACTTCACAATCACGTCACCAACAGCTGCCTTGAGCAGCTCTACAAGGATTGAAATGTCGTTGATGGATTTGTTGCTCGCTTGACATCCAATGACTAGTCGATATTCGAAGCTACTGAGCTCTCCTGACCAACCGATTCTGCTATTACTGCTACTCTTCTGACAATGCAATACTCTCCACCTCATTTTACATTGGCGGTTCCGTCTCTCGTGACATCTAGTGGTCGATTTCGCATTACATAGGAGTGTCCGAATACTTTTGATCAGCTAGTGTGTGCCTTGACCACAGCCCATTTAGAAGGATTTCGGGAAGACAGGCTCATCAACCTAACGATGGAGAAAAAAGCCTCCCCCCCCCCCCTCCCACACCCCTCAGTTAGCGGAAAAAGACCCTCGCGTCCGTAACAGCGAAGAGGACGACACAAAGGCGCGGCCACGATATGGTGTGTTACAAAACCATGAAAACAGTGGATCCTGTACGATGGTTAACCATGAATCACGAATTCTGCCGTAGCACCTCACGTCTGCTGGCAGCCGCTTCTCTGCCTAACCGCGTCACTCATTCAACCTAGTCTGTCGAAATGGGCGTTTTATCTGACAAAGCCTACTGAATACTTGGCCAGCGTGGCAGCACCGTTGTGTGTACTCCTGAGAAACAGGGAAGGGAGGTAGCAACTGCGTACACTCACACCAGCATTTCATGAGTGAAGCGCTGTCAACATACGCCCTACCGAACGATGTGCCTATTGAGAACATGAGCAGAAACAATGTGCCGGACTGAGACTCGAACTCGGGACCTTTGCCTTTCGCGGCCAAGTACTCTAGTGATAGAAGTAAAGCTGTGAGGACGGGGCGTGAGTCATGCTTGGGTGGCTCAGATGGCAGAGCACTTGCCCGCGAAAGGCAAAGGTCTCGACTTCGAGTCTCGGTGCGGCACACAGTTTTAATCTGCCAGGAAGTTTCATATCAGCGCACATTCCGCTGCAGAGTGAAAATCTCATTCATGAGCAGGAACAGTATGTAGAGTATTCTTGGATGGTCATGACGCTTCGCTGGCAACGTCTGTGATGTATTTTTCTCAGCCGTGTCTGTTGAATCGTCGCCTGCTGTTTCAGTCACGGACGACAACGCCGACTCTTTGCTCGATTCCATATTGGTTTTCAGTTTCCTCCTATGACAATGTATCTATTTTCCAGTAGCTGAAAACCATTTTTCGGCGTGACATAAGGCTTTTTTAGTCCGATTCCACACCAGATCTATAGGATTTAGGTGAACACAGTTTATTGTCGATGAAATGAACAGGAGAAAGCTGCTGCTCCTTAATAAATGCCGATAGTTCGACTTTCCTTGACTTATTTTCTATTTTTTCCTGTCCATTTCTGTATGATAGTCCTGTAGTAAAAGATACTCGAGACGAATTTTGTCGCTTCCTCCATGCACAACGATGAAGAATTGTGTCGCACTATTGTATAACAGTACTCCTTGCACATTGTCATTTTGCCAGTATTTATTCACAGTGTATTGTGCATAAATCCTCTTTTAGCTTAAATAAACCATTGACCCCTTTTATTCTGATGCTTCTTTCCTTAATAGAAAATCAAGTACAGAATTCCCTTTTTGCAAGTATGTTCCCTCTTTCGCACATAACGACTGTTTTGATTTAGCACCTTTCCAAATTAGTTCCCATAAGTGTGAGAGATGGAAACCCAGTTCTAAGCAAAGAAGGGAAAGCAGAAAGGTGGAAGGAGCATATAGAGGGTCTATACAAGGGCGATGTGCCTGAGGACAATATTATGGAAATGGAAGAGGATGTAGATGAAGATGAAATGGGAGATACGATACTGCGTGAAGAGTTTGACAGAGCACTGAAAGACCTGAGTCGAAACAAGGCCCCGGGAGTAGACAACATTCCATTGGAATTACTGATGGCCTTGGGAGAGCCAGTCCTGACAAAACTCTACCATCTGGTGAGCAAGATGTATGAAACGGACGAAATACCCTCAGACTTCAAGAAGAATATAATAATTCCAATCCCAAAGAAAGCAGGTGTTGACAGATGTGAAAATTACCGAACTATCAGTTTAATAAGTCACAGCTGCAAAATACTAACACGAATTCTTTACAGACGAATGGAAAAACTAGTAGAAGCCAACCTCGGGGAAGATCAGTTTGGATTCCGTAGAAACACTGGAACACGTGAGGCAATACTGACCTTACGACTTATCTTACAAGGGAACCTCCCCATCGGACCCCCCTCAGATTTAGTTATAAGTTGGCACAGTGGATAGGCCTTGAAAAACTGAACACAGATCGATCGAGAAAACAGGAAGAAGTTGTGTGGAACTATGAAAAAATAAGCAAAATGTACAAACTGAGTAGTCCGTGCGCAAGATAAGCAATAGAAGGACAATATGAGTTCAGGAGCGCCGTGGTCCCGTGGTCCCGTGGTTAGCGTGACTAGCCGCAGCACGAGAGGTCCTCGGTTCAAATCTTCCCTCGAGTAAAAAGTTTAACTTTTTATTTTCAGTTTATGTGACAAACTCTTATGCTTTCATTACTTTTTGGGAGTGTTTATCACATCCACAAGAAAACCTAAATCGGGCAAGGTAGAAGAATCTTTTTACCCATTCGCCAAGTGTACTAGTTAGGTGGGTCGACAACATATTCCTGTCATGTGACGCACATGCTGTCACCAGTGTCGTATAGAATATATCAGACGTGTTTTCCTGTGGAGGAATCGGTTGACCTATGACTTTGCGATCAAATGTTTTCGGTTCCCATTGAAGAGGCACGTCCTTTCGTCAACTAATCGCACGGTTTTGCGGTGCGGTCGCAAAACACAGACACTAAACTTATTACAGTGAACAGAGACGTCAATGAACGAACGGACAGATCATAACTTTGCGAAAATAAAGAAAGTAAAATCTTCAATCGAGGGAAGATTCGACCTAAAGACCTCTAGTTCTGCAGCTGCTCACGCTAACCAGGGGACCACGGCGCCCCTGAGCTCACGATGTCCTTAGTATTCATATCTTGCACATGGACTACTCAGTTTGTATATTTTGTTTATTTTTTCATAGTTCCACACAACTTCTTCCTGTTTTCTCGATCGATCTGTGTTCAGTTTTTCAAGGCCTATCCACTATGCCAACTTATAACTAAATCTGAGGGGGGTGCGATGGGGAGGTTCCCTTGTTAGAAGAAAGATTAAGGAAAGGCAAACCTACGTTTCTAGCATTTGTAGACTTAGAGAAAGCTTTTGACAATGTTGACTGGAATACTCTCTTTCAAATTCTAAAGGTGGCAGGGGTAAAATACAGGGAGCGAAAGGCTATTTACAATTTGTACAGAAACCAGATGGCAGTTATAAGAGTTGAGGGACATGAAAGGGAAGCAGTGGTTGGGAAGGGAGTAAGACAGGGTTGTAGCCTCTCCCCGATGTTGTTCAATCTGTATATTGAGCAAGCAGTAAAGGAAACAAAGAAAAATTCGGAGTGGGTATTAAAATCCATGGAGAAGAAATAAAAACTTTGAGGTTCGCCGATGACATAGTAATTCTGTCAGAGACAGCAAAGGACTTGGAAGAGCAGTTGAATGGAATGGACAGTGTCTTGAAAGGAGGATATAAGATGAACATCAACAAAAGCAAAACGAGGATAATGGAATGTAGTCAAATTAAGTCGGGTGATGCTGAGGGAATTAGATTAGGAAATGAGACACTTAAAGTAGTAAAGGAGTTTTGCTATTTGGGGAGCAAAATAACTGATGATGGTCGAAGTAGAGAGGATATAAAATGTAGACTGGCAATGGCAAGGAAAGCTTTTCTGAAGAAGAGAAATTTGTTAACATCGAGTATAGATTTAAGTGTCAGGAAATCATTTCTGAAAGTATTTGTATGGAGTGTAGCCATGTATGGAAGTGAAACATGGACGATAAATAGTTTGGACAAGAAGAGAATAGAAGCATTCCAAATGTGGTGTTACAGAAGAATGCTGAAGATTAGATGGGTAGATCACATAACTAATGAGGAAGTATTGAACAGGATTGGGGAGAAGAGAAGTTTGTGGCACAACTTGACCAGAAGACGGGATCGGTTGGTAGGACATGTTCTGAGGCATCAAAGGATCACCAATTTAGTATTGGAGGGCAGCGTGGAGGGTAAAAATCGTAGAGGGAGACCAAGAGATGAATACACTAAGCAGATTCAGAAGGATGTAGATTGCAGTAGGTACTGGGAGATGAAGAAGCTTGCACTGGATAGAGTAGCATGGAGAGCTGCATCAAACCAGTCTCAGGATTGAAGACCACAACAACAACAACAAGTGAGAGAGAGTTCCGTTGCTAGCCTAGAGGTCCAGTTCTGTACGACAAAAGCTGTGAAGCTTTCGCAAAGATGGTTTTTCATTTTACTGTTAATAATATAGCATAAGCTGCTTTCGAACGACACATTTATCGGTATTATCAACATAATAGTTATGGTGTGGATTTTAATTTGGGCATATGCCTGGATCGTGCTCCATTCAGTAACGTATTTTGCACACTACTGATTGACGGGACTGACGGTACGTCCTCTTATTTGGATTCAGTCAAACAAAAGTGATCCGTTTAGCAGGAATGGAGCTGCTACGGAACAAAGGTGATACGCTTAATCGATAGTTCGATAAAGTTACTGGAATATAGACTGGTCAATATTATGCAACGTGTGTATTTCAGTAATCGGGAGATGCTTTGCTTTTATCTCACGCGTGACTCTGAGCGCGATAAGGGTGCTATCGAGTCTCGTTTATCGCTAAGTAAACGCACATATTGTGCCACAAGGCTCGCGCAACGAGTTCGCTATCTCGCAGACCTCCGCACTTTGCCACGTGCAAAGGTATCGCGTTAAACAAAGAGCAGTATGGCTGTATCGTTTACAGACACGTCATTTTGAATTCTGAGATAAAAAGCTGTTCTTGATAAGGTGGCAATCATCTCTGAAATTTCGTAACACTTAAATCGTTTCGCCTTCAATGAACAGAAACTATTACTAAATTGTATTAACAGCTAGGAGACGAGTGTATCTCATTACTGCTTTTATTTGAGGTAAGTAATATTTTGTACACTTTCTGCGGCGAGATGCGTACCCAGCAAGCTCTCGTAAAATCGATGATACCACATCTGTCAAAACACCGTAGAAAACTTTATTTTGCTGACATAAAACATGATGTCTTGGCAGAGCTCTGCCATTATTCTCACCGAGGGTTCAAGAGTTACGGTAAAATTTTGATTGTACTTTTTCTTGAAGCACCGTAACGAATCTTCTAACTGCTATGATCCAGACCTTCGTTTCTCTATAACCTGTGCAGACTTTCCTAACTCAACGCCTTTTATATAAAAGGTCGTTTTTAATCCACGTCATACGTTCTACTCTTTCCTTTGCTCTGCTGTTTTCTTGCACTCCGCTACTACTCTGGTCTAGGATGTTTTGGCTGTTGTCTTATCCCTTTTTACTGCGAGGAGACTGCGAAAAGTAAGCTACTCTTGTCTCACGCAATGACCACTGTGCGACTAGAGTGGGACATTGTTAGACGAGGTTTCCTACAGATGTAGTTCTGCTGCGGTACAAATAACAGAAGCAGCACGGTGTGGGAGTGAAGTGGGGCGGCAACTGGAATACTGTTCCAAAGCTGAAGTACATGGGACACTACAATTCTTGTGGACTAAATGTCTAAATTGCACATATACTCACAGTGAAATTTTAGCGGAAATGGACCAAATAAATTGCCGCGTCCAGACGTAGTGAAACGGTGTCAGCAGTTCGACCAAGGACCAACAGGCGTGGCGTGGGTCATGCTGATAGGTAAGGAAGCCCATCATGGACCGCAGACGGCAATGGGTTCAAATGGCTCGGAGTACTATGGGACTTAACATCTGAGGTCATCAGTTCCCTACAACTTAGAACTACTTAAACCTAACTAACCTAAGGACATCACACACATCCATGCCCGAGGCAGGATTCGAACCTGCGACCGTAGCAGTCCCGCGGTTCCGGACTGCAGCGCCGAGAACCGAATGACCACCGCGGCCGGCTCAGACGGCAGTGTGCAGACAATCGATTAACTGCTTCACAGCAATTTCATATTTTCCGACGTAGAGGACCTTTATACACCATTTCTCTGATGTCTCCGAGATCAAGGACTGGATTTGTATCGTCGAGGCCGGCCGGTGTGGCCGAGCGGTTCTAGGCGCTACAGTCTGGAACCGCGCTACCGCTACGGGGTTTAGGAAAAGTATTACGCCTGCGGGTAGATATTCATGTTTAAGTGAACAGCTTCCGTGGAAACAAGCAAACAGTCGAAAAGCTTGGCAAAATGGCGAAGCCCGGTATGAGAGCCCGTCTTGCCGGAGCTTACATAGGGGTAGCCGATTCGGCCCGACTTCCAGTTTCAGCACGTTCTTCAGGTATGTTTCAAGAAAAATTTCAACGTCGACATTAACGAGCGTTGCATCACCATATTCGTCTTTTCAAGACCTTAGGAATACCGTTGATAAAAGTGGTGAAAGAATACGCTACTGGCTGTAATATCTTGGTTGATACGATAGTTAAGCGTATTCAATAAATTACTTGCTCCTCCGCTTGCTATAAATTGTCGAAAAACGAAATGACAAGAGTTTTGCTTTTAGGTGTTGAATTCCTTATTTCACATGCCCAGCCAGCTTTTCTTTGTCTTTTGTTGTATTTATGAATTAATTAAGGAGAGAAACATTTTTTGCACTCCAGAGTTACTAGGTGCAGACTGAATTTTCTATAGTCGGTTGGTACGATCCATAACGTAAGCACGAATCATCTGATGTATTCTTTTTTTTTTGTTGTGGACAGGCTACCCGAATAAAAAATACCAGCACGAATCTTTTGTTTCGGTGTGCAGCATGCAGTTATCGTATTAAAAAATTCAATTGTCATTTTGTAGCTCATTCTTATCACGCAATATTTTGCTGAAGATAGTCTTATGCTTAATAAAAAGTGAAGCCGTATGGCTTGGATGGGTGTTGTAGGTTCGTTCACCTACTTGGAAAGGTTTTTCTCCCTGCATGCACCATGGCACATTTGGTTTGCGAAGTGTGAGAGTTATGTGTTACCATGTGTGTCCGTGTGTGTGTGAGAGAACTTCTGTTCTGTAGCACCAAGAAAGTTGACGGGCTGAACGTCGCCACCCGACTGACGGATCACCATGAACAATGCCACCTGTGAGACAAGGAAGAGATGTTTGGAATTTAATAGAGACGTAACGTATTATTTCTTAGTCGTCCAGCTCTTGTGGCCCAGTTTAGGTATTGCTTTTACCTCAGCCAGTTTGCTGCGGTAGGGAGAAGGTGATTTTTCTACTGCCCGAAGAAGATGGGCTGGACTTTCCCCAATCCTTGTGAATCGATGTCGGCTGGAGCCGATTAGGCTGGCTTACAGGGAGAGAAATTTCACCATGGTGACCTTTGCAGAAACGGTTCTTGCTATCCTGCTAGGAGGCAGCACTTCAGAGAAGTGCTGTAAGCGGGAACAAGGGAATAGCCAGTTATATTACCTACATTCTGCTCCTGGTTCTGACAGGCTAAGAGGCCTATGTGTTAAACAGTTTCTTCGAATTGTTTGGAACTCGCGGAAGCGGGCGAGTCGGCCGTCAGACCTCGTTGGGTTGAGGTGTCACGTGGTGGGCACTCTGAGCTGAAGCTTGTGTTTTTAAGTGGTTAGCAGTTCAGAGGTCGGCAGTTAGTGATGCTTTGCGATCAACAACGTCGCTTTTCCGGTGCAGAAAGCCTACAAAGAATTTGAAATTGCGTTCCCGTGCGCGGGCGTCGAATTCTGCTTAGGCACGTTCTTGTTCTTTTTCTTTTATTTTTTCACGAGTGTTGTGGGATAGTAAGGGGGGACGTGTTCGGAGAAGACAGGCCTCAGAGCAGAGCATAGAGACATTAGCTAGCTTGTGGTGATGTTAGCTAAAAGTGGCGGACTTGACTAGAATGGCTCTGAGCACTATGAGACTGAACTTCTGAGGTTATCAGTCCCCTAGAACTTACAACTACGTAAACCTAATTAACCTAAGGACATCACACACATCCATGTCCGAGGCAGGTTTCTTACCCGCGACCGTAGCAGTCGCGCAGATCCAGACTGTAGCGCCTAGAACCGCTAGCCCACCCCGGCCGGCCACTTGACTAGAGTGCCTATAAATTATCTTCACAACTTAAGACCTTAATAACTTAAAAAACTTTACTAGATATTAACAAATGGTTTTCAGTATGTGATAAGATTACTCATAAAGATTTTTACCTTGCAGGTGACGCAATTTTGACGCGCTGTTTAGTATGAATATCTGATAGCGTGTGACATGGTTCATATAGACGACGTCCGATACCCAAGTGGAAAGAACCTTCCGAACCCAGTATGGAAGGAAACCGCCATCCGGACGAACTATTCGGGCTTGGCTTAGTCATTTACGGAAACAGTGTTCTCCATAAAAAAGGGGCGGGTCGCCCACTTGTTTCAGACGCCAATGTGGACAAAGTAAGGCAGGCGTTTGCAGGGAGCCAGAGAAAATCGGTGCGTACGACTGCCAGAGAGTTGGAAACAAGACGGTGAACATTGCACAATGTCTTGCGTAAGTGGTTACGGATGTAGTACTACAAGGTGCAGCTGCTTCAGGCGTTAAAGCCTACGGACAAGCTTCAGAGCAATTTGCAGTGGATATGCTAGGCAAGATTGACGCAGACAGTCACTTTTTTGAGAAGAACTTTTGAGGCAACGTTTTATGTAGGGCCAACCCCGCAAACTTACTCGTGATGAGGTTCTGTGAAGGTGTGGGCTGGGTTCATCTGTTGAAGATGGGGGATGACAGCAGCGGAGGCGGGTCCTGGTAAAGATACAACTCTTTATTAGTTCTTTACTAATTCATAGAGTTTAACTGTTCTTCTGATTGTCCTTCATTCTCTGGCGCGGTCCGGAGTTCCCCCGTAATATTCCGGCTTCTTAGCTGCAGACATAGACGTATGGCGGGCGGCGTGCAAGCGCTGCCCGGGGAGACAGGGCGCTACCCTGGAGAGTCCGGTATGCGAGGCGGCAGGATGCTCCTAGTGGTCACAGCCGGCCACCAGGTCTTCCCTAAAGCGGAAGGTCGCGTCGTTCCAGTGGTGCGCCAATGGCGGTGCACGGAGTCCAGGTCTGAACCGCTGGTGAGGAGCAGCGGCGAGCAGACGGCGCGGTCTTGCCTGCCCATGCTGGATAGACAGGCAGAAGCCCCTCCTTCGCGGTCCTGTGGCAGCACCTGACACACTGCAGCTGCTGTGTGTGGCCCTGCCGTGCCCGAAGTCAAGTACTCGGCTGAGCCAGCGTTCAAAAACTGGTTCCCGACGCTGAATTCGCGCAACCATCTGGAACCGGGCGAAGACAGGGTCTGGCGTAATCGTCGGTGAGGTGAATCGAGCCGGAGTGGCTTCTCCAAGGCTGACCGCAGAGCGTTGACACCTGGACGGACACCTGTCACGGAAATCATGTTGTTGCTGAGGGGTGCTGATCAAGTAGGAGCGGAGGGGCCGAGCGGTTCTAGGCGCTTCAGTTTGGAACGGCGCGACCGCGACGGTCGCAGGTTCGAATCCTACCTCGGGCATGGATGTGTGTGATGTCCTTAGGTTAATTAGTTTTAAGTAGTTCTAAGTCTAGGGGACTAACGACCTCAGATGTTAAGTCCCATAGTGCTCAGTGCCATTTTTTGCACCAAGAAGGAGCGACGGCCGGCTGCGGACGATGTCCGTGGCTTGTGGCCTGATCCGAGTCGATCGCGCAGTTCAGTAGTCAGCATCTGTTGTCTGACTGCGGCCTCGTTGCAGTTCTCGGCTCTGACGTCTGCTCCAAGTACTCCTATAATTTTGTCCCTTTAAGTTTCGTATACGGGGTTCACAGCATTCTCATGTTACCCGTGAAGTAGAAAGAGACAGTCCCAATATCAATGTTTGACACGCACAGATGCACAGTTGCATTATTGGTCCATTCTTTTTCATACAGTCTCCCGTCAACATTGCTGTTTAGCTGGACATGTTACAAGAGTTTGCTGTGTCACAACTGGAACATACGTAACCAGATGTCTTATTCCAACAGGACGGAGAACCACACTACTGGTCCCTAAATATCCGTCCATTTCTAGATGGAAAGTTTCCAGTAGGGAAGACAGAACGAGATGGTCCAAATTTTATGTCCGCCACGGTCCCCTTATGTCACACCACTAGACTTCTTCCTGTGGGTTTTCGTAAAATATCTGGTATAACGAACCACGATTAGAGGCCTGCAGGACTTGAAGGCGCGGGTTCGCAATGCATCAGAACATGTCACCGTGGCGAACTTGAATCGTACGCGGAGAGGAATGGAATTCCGACTAACATTATCCGTGCCACTAATGGTGCGTAAGGTGATGTGTATGAATGAGTCCCTGTAGAGAAGACGACGCTCTTTTCGCGAGGCGCTGGCGGAAATTTAGAGAACCGGCATATGACATCTACGAAGGGCGTTTGAAAAGTCCGTGCAGAGTCCGAGAGATGGCACCACCGGAGCGTATCGAGATGATGTTTAGATAGTAGCATCTGTGGAAAGAACACACACCAAGTTTCAGCCTTGTTGGTCTATTTCTTTGTGTTTGGCATTCGTGTGAATCAAGGAAGTCGAATGATTGTCAAAAAATGGACGAAAAAGAATTTCGTGTGGCGATTGAACATTACTTTATGAAAGATAAAACGCCTCGGGAGACTAAAAGAAGCTTGATAAGCATTAGGGTGACTCTGCACCATTGATTAGAACAGACTATAAGTGGTTTCAAAATTTTCAGAGTGGCCATATGGGCACAAGTGGTGCTGAACGTTCTCGACGCCCTATGGAGGTTACGACTCCAGAAATCATTGATAAAATCCATGATATGGAGATGGATGACAGAGGAGTTAAGATGCGTGAGATTGCTAGTGCTGTGGGCGTCTCGAATGTTTTTCATAAACATTTGGACATGAGAAAGCTATTCCCAAGATGGATTCCGCGATTGCTCACTCTTGACCAAAAACGGAATTGTGTGAAGTGTTACAAGGATGGCTAGCAGCTGTTCAGGAAGAATGTGCAGGACTTTAAGCATCGTTTCGTCATTTTGGATGAAACACGGATACATTACATTACTCCTGAGACCAAAGAACAATTTAAACAATGGGTTACCAAGGGAGAATCTGTACCAAACAAAGCGAAGACCATCCCTTCGACCGGAATGGTTATGGCGAGTGTCTTTTGGGATTCGCAAGGGATAATCCTCGTCAACTACATGGAAAAGGGTAAAACCATTACAGGTGAATACTATTCTTCGTTATTGGAACATCTGAAAATCGAGCTGCAAGAAAAACGCCGGCGATTTGACCGCAAAAAAGTCCATCACGACGATGCACCAGTATACACCTCAGCAGTTATGGTCGCAAAATTAATGGAAATAGGATTCTAACTCGTTTCACATTCCCCCTATTCTCCAGACTGGGCTCCCTCGGACTACTACTTGTTCCCCAATTTGAAAAAATGGCTGGCTGGGCAAAGATTTTATGTAAACGAGGAGGTGAATGCAGCAACTAACAGCCTTTTTGCAGACTTGGACAATTCCTATTATTCGGAAGGGATCAAAAAATTAGAACAGCGCTGGACGAAGTGTATAAGTCTAAAAGGAGACTATGTCCAAAAATAAAAACGTTTACGCGAAAGACGTAAGTAGTTTTTATTTTTGCAAGGACTTTTCAAACGCCCCTCGTACTGCAGATCGATTCTACACCCATAGATCTCGCGTAAGCGCCACGAAGATAACACATACTAGGCAAGCCGCGCGGGATTAGCCGACCGGTTTAAGGCGCTGCAGTCATCGACTGTGCGGCTGGTCCCGGCGGAGGTTCGAGTCCTCCCTCGGGCATGGGTGTGTGCGTTTGTCCTTAGGATAATTTAGGTTAAGTAGTGTGTAAACTTAGGGACTGATGACCTTAGCAGTTAAGTCCCATAAGATTAAAAAAAAGAAAAAAAGAAAAGAAAACTAGGCATCGAATGGAGGCTTTCAGACAGTAGTTTTTTCGTCGCTCTATTTGTGATTGGAACAAGGAAGGAAATTACTAGCAGTGGTACATGCTACCCTCCGCCGTGCACCAGGTACGGTGGCTTGAGGAGTCCATACGTAGGTGTTGAAATCCGTGAAGCAGTGCGTCACGTAATTCACCTCGCGCGCCGCACGTCAACAAGAGTACGTGGGTTCAAACCGCGGCCGCGAGAGTGATTTCGCGCGGTGCCACGGAATCTGCGGAGAACGGGCGACAGGAACGTTTCACAGGCCGCCGGCCCGAAGTCTGGTAATCAGGAAGTTAGCGCCAGCACCTCTTTCCCACGTGTAGGCCGCACACTGACTGTGGAAACGTCTTCCAACCGTCAGGATCCGAACTGCCGGCTCCATGCCGAGCGCCACTGCGCAGACGTGCGTTCCGACCTCTGCTCTCTTCTTTTTGTCTGACCATCTCAAATTCTGAAGGTGGCAGGGGTAAAATACAGGGAGCGAAAGGCTATTTACGACTTGTACAGAAACCAGATGGCAGTTATAAGAGTCGAGAGACATGAAAGGGTTCAAATGGCTCTGAGCACTATGGGACTTAACATCTGTGGTCATCAGTCCCCTAGAACTTAGAACTGCTTAAACCTAACTAACCTAAGGACATCACACACATCCATGCCCGAGGCAGGATTCGAACCTGCGACCGTAGCAGTCGCGCGGTTCCGGACTGAGCGCCTAGAACCGCTAGACCACACCGGCCGGCGGATAGTGGAATGTAGCCGAATTAAGTCGGGTGATGCTGCGGGAATTAGATTAGGAAATGAGACACTTAAAGTAGTAAAGGAGTATTGCTATTTGGGGAGCAAAATAACTGATGATGGTCGGAGAGGATATAAAATGTAGACTGGCAATGGCAAGGAAAGCGTTTGTGAAGAAGAGAAATTCGTTAACATCGAGTATTGATTTAAGTGTCAGGAAGTCGTTTCTGAAAGTATTTGTATGGAGTGTAGCCATGTATGGAAGTGAAACGTGGACGATAAATAGTTTGGGTAAGGAGAGAATAGAAGCTTCCGAAATGTGCTGCTACGGAAGAATGCTGAAGATTAGATGGGTAGATCACATAACTAGTGAGGAGGTATTGAATAGAATTGGGAGGAAGAGGAGTTTGTGGCACAACTCGACTCGAAAAAAAATGGTTCAAATGGCTCTGAGCACTATGGGACTTAACAGCTGTGGTCATCAGTCCCCTAGAACTTAGAACTACTTAAACCTAACTAACCTAAGGACATCACACACATCCATGCCCGAGGCAGGATTCGAACCTGCGACCGTAGCAGTCGCGCGGTTCCGGACTGCGCGCCTAGGACTAGAAAAAGGGATCGCTTGGTGGGACATGTTCTGAGGCATCAAGGGATCACCAATTTAGTATTGGAGGGCAGCGTGGAAGGAGACAGAGAGATGAATACACTAAGCAGATTCAGAAGGATGTAGGCTGCAGTAGGTACTGGAGATGAAGAAGCTTGCACAGGATATAGTAGCATGGAGAGCTGCATCGAACCAGTCTCTGGACTGAAGAGCACAACGACAACATCTCAGAAGGAAGCAGGACGCTGCAGGTGCAGGGAGTTTAGCCGCTACTTTGGACGCGGACCCTCCTCTCGCAGCTAGTAGCGCAGTGTCGCGGACGCGGCTGGCCCGGGCGCGAGCACGGGCAGGGCCGCGCTAATCTTAGCGTTGGCGTTTTTGGCGCCGCTGCAGACGCCGGCTGTTGCGTCACGCCGCGCGGGGCAGACGCGGGAGGCAGCGGCGGCGGCGGCGGCGGCTTCCGCGTCCGCGGAGCGATCCGCGAGCTGCGAGCTGCGGGCCCAGGCCGGCAGGTGCCGCTGGACCACCAGGAATAGGCTGGACGACCGCCAGCCGGCGCCGGCCCGCTCTCTGGCCACAGGAAAAAAGAAAACACTGCTCCATTCCGCTAATGCGCTCAATCGTGCAATATCGCGGCGTCTGGGGGTCTAATGTTACACTGTGGGGACCATTACAGTCTGCCGTGATGAACACATCATCCACGCTTGACTTACCAGGGGCAGCCATGAAGTTTTATCACCTCGAGAAAACAAAGTTGCGTCTACGAAAATACTGATGGTGTTAAGAGAATGAGATTTTCACTCTGCAGCGGAGTGTGCTCTGATATGAAACTTCCTGGTAGATTAAAACTGTGTCCCGGACCGAAACTCGAACTCGGGACCTTTGCCTTTCACGGGCAAGTGCTCTACCATCCACTTGCCCGCGAAAGGCAAAGGTCCCGAGCACGAGTCTCGGACCGGCACACTGTTTTAATCAGCCGGGAAGTTTCATAGCAGTGCACACTCCGCTGCAGAGGGAAAATCTCATTCTGGAAACATCCCCCCAGGCTATGGCTAAGCCATGTCTCCGCAATATCCTTTCTTCAAGGAGACGGAAAATCATCGAGTAAAACTGAAGTGATATCAGATGTTTCCCAGGGAAGCGTCCTGGGACCTCTGCTGTTCCTGATCTATATAAATGACCTGGGTGACAATCTGAGCAGTTCTCTTAGGTTGTTCGTAGATGATGCTGTAATTTACCGTCTAGTAAGGTCATCCGAAGACCAGTATCAGTTGCAAAGCGATTTAGAAAAGATTGTTGTGTGGTGTGGCAGGTGGCAGTTGACACTAAATAACGAAAAGTGTGACGTGATCCACATGACTTCCAAAAGAAATCCGTTGGAATTCGATTACTCGATAAACAGTACAATTCTCAAGGCTGTCAATTCAACTAAGTACATGGGTGTTAAAATTAGGAACAACTTCAGTTGGAAAGACCACATAGATAATACTGTGGGGAAGGCGAGCCAAAGGTTGCGTTTCATTGGCAGGACACTTAGAAGATGCAACAAGTCCACTGAAGAGACAGCTTACACTACACTCGTTCGTTCTCTGTTAGAATAGTGCTGCGCGGTGTGGGATCCTTACCAGGTGGGATTGACGGAGGACATCGAAAGGGTGCAAAAAAGGGTAGCTCGGTTTGAATTATCACGTAATAGGGGAGAGAGTGTGTACGATACGCGAGTTGGGATGGAAGTCATTAAAGCAAAGACGTTTTTCGTCGCGGCGAGATCTATTTACGAAATTTCAGTCGCCAACTTTCTCTTCCGAATGCGAAAATATTTTGTTGAGTCCAACCTACATAGGTAGGACTGATCATCGAAATAAAATAAGAGAAACAGAGCTCGAACAGGAAGGTTTAGGTGTTCGTTTTTCCCGCGCGCTGTTCGGGAGTGGAATGGTAGAGAGATGATATGATTGTGGTTCGATGAACCCTCTGCCAAGCACTTATATGTGAATTGCAGAGTAATCACGTAGATGCAGATGTGGAGTGCTAGTTCTACAAGGTCCGCAGGAGAGCTTCTGTGAAGTTTGGAAGGTAGGAGACGAGATACTGGCAGAAGTAAAGCTGTGAGGACGGGGCGTGAGTCGTGCTTGGGTAACTCCGATGGTAGAGCACTTGCCAGCGAAAGGCAAAGGTCCCGAGTTCGAGTCTCGGTCCGGCATACAGTTTTAATCTGTCAGGAAGTTTCACTGATGGTGTTAGTCCATCTCTATATACGCACCCTTCAGTGCTACGCACTTTTCCCAACGATTGATGACTTCGTGGAGGCCTCGGATTCTAGAAGTCTGCATTTTTGCTGTTCAGGAAACGAACCATCTCGAAAATCACCTTGTCGACAATCTGGAAATGCCAATCATTTGGTGAACTTACGTACAGACATTGGACAATTTCAGCTCACAGCAATCTGGAATCGAATTATACATTTGAAGACTTTTTTTTAGTTAAGGCCCACATTTGGCGCTAATTAATGTTAATTACATTTATTGATCACTGGCTGAGTACCCGGCGTAGTTCGGGTATGTATTTATTCTAACCTTCCATTAGTCCATTTCTTCCTTCCTCCTTTCTCTGTCCACCTCCTCACCCGCACCACTCCCTGTCCATCTCCTCCTTCTCCTTCCCTCTGTTCATGCCCTCCCCCCTTTTCTCTTTCCGTTACCACGTCATCATCATCCCAACCCTAACAGGAAATTGGCGTTTCTCATCCCTACAACATTTGTTTCCAGATAGCAGATGACATGTACATCAAGTTTGGTTGAAATCGATTCAGTAGATTAGAACGATCTTCTCATCTGCGACTTGGCCCGGATTCGCACGTGTCGTATATATTTTACCTACATTTATCGTATTTCCCACGTATTTCATATTTCATCTTCATATTTAGGGGATTTCGACGGTGAAAGTCACTCGTAAGAACTCTTCTCTCTGAAAGTATTCGCGTGCTATCTGACATACGTTTAGTTCTGACGATATCTTCTAGCTCCTCGTCCCGTTGCTGTGTCAAATTGTCAGCTCTCTTCATCTCAACGATAAGCTTTGATTGTGAAAATATCGTCGTCGCTGTAACCCAACAAAACACATTGCGACTACGTCTGGTCCCTGTTCCGAAAAATCGCACTTCCCCGTCTCTCTCTCTCTGTGTCGCTTCGCCTCCGGGCTGCGATATTTTCTCCCCGGCCCTCTTCCCCTTCAGCTATAGTGCCATAGGTTGAGGACGATATGCGTCTTCACTTCCTCCCTCCTCTCTCTCCCCCCCCCCCCCCCCCAATGCCTGCTCCCCGCCAATATTCCTCATCAAGAACAGATTAGATTTGCTTTTGCGCTTATAAGAAGAGACTGCGTATCAAGCCAACAGAAAGATCAATAGAACGCTCAGCTCATTCTATCGAGCTATCTCCAGCAAGCTACCACGTTTGGTGGACAATAGCTCATCTCTGAAAAGCAAAGAAATGATTTCGGTGAAACACGACCACAATTTGATGAAAATTACATCTACATCTTCACACATATTCTGAAAGCCACCGTATGTATGAAGATAGAGATCTATTTTTTTTTTTGTTGACTTGATACATTGTCTCTTCTTGTAAGTGCAAAAGCAAACCTAATCCGTTCTTGATGAGGAATGGCGGCGGTGAGCAGGCATTGGTGGGGGGGGGGGGGGGCAGAGAAGGGAGGAAGGGAAGACGCACATCGACCTCGACCTATAGCACTGTAGCTGAAGGGGAAGAGGGCAGGGGAGAAAAAATCGCAGCCCGGAGCCGATGCGACAGAGAGAGAGGCGGGGAAGTGGGCGTTTCTCATCCCTACAGCATTTGTTTCCAGATAGTACGTGACATGCATGGGGGGGTATACCTTTTACCACTGCTTATCATTTCCTTTCCTATCCCACTTACAAACGGACCGAGGCAAAAACGACTGCCTACGTGCTTCCGTACGAGCCCTAATTTCTCTTATCTTGTCTTTGCGATCATTACACAAAATGTACGATGGTGGCAACAGAATCCTTCTGCAGTCAGCTGAAAATGTCGGTTTTCTCGATATTCTCAATAGTGTTTGAAAAAAGAATGTCATCTTCTCTCCAAGGATTACCATTAGAGTTACCGAAGCATCTCCATGATATTCTCGTGTTGATCGGACCTACCGTCAACAAATCTACCAGTCCGCTTCTGAATTGGGCCTATGCCTTCCTTTAATTCGACCTGGTAGGGATCCCAAACACTCGAGCAGTACTGAAGAACTGGTCGCAATGGTGCTCTATACGCTGCTCGGCCTATAGATGAGCTACAGCTTCCTAAAATCCTCCCAATAAACGGAAGTCGTTTATTCGCCTTCACTACTACCATACTTACGCGCTTCTTCCATTCCATATTCAAATGTGCTTGATAACTAATTTAAAAGATGTACAGAAATATGAATAATGTTGCATTTCTGTCAATAACAGAATTTCTGAGGAGAACAATACGAAAATTAAAATTGATTGTTTTTTTTTTTTTTTTAAATGGACTTGTAGTCCGGGGTGATATGTTATCGAATCACGTAATATAAACAAACCAATCCTCAACCATCTGACTGCGAGTTTTTAAATATCCTCTAACGTGTCCTACCAACTGTTCTGCAATGCTCCCATACACAACAGACAACTTACCTCGTCTTGCTGCTGCAGCTGCATGATCACCAACATGCTAAAATCTTTCAAAAGCAATACTGCGATCCATGCAGAGTTCAATGCATGGAATAATTGCAACAATTACTGCCACACTATTATTCATAGAAACTAAATGATCGAGAGGGGTTTGGTCAGCTAACCTTAAACACTGTAAAGAAAAATGAAAGAAATTAATAAAAGATTTTAATTTACTATATAAAGGAAATTGATGACTTTAATGCTGACAAACTTTTCACAAACTTTTAATTATGACTTTTAATTATTTCTCAATAAATAATAATGTCGTGTGGCTAGGGCCTCCCGTCGGGTAGACCGTTCGCTTGGTGCAAGTCTTTCGATTGGACGCCACTTCGGCGACTTGCGCGTCGATGGGGATGAAATGATGATGATTAGGACAACACAGCAATCTCCGACCCAGCCGGGAATCGAACCCGGGCTCTTAGGATTGACAGTCTGTCGCGCTGACTACTTTTTCTTTCTTTTTCTTTTTTTTCTTTTTTCTTTTTTTGTTCGCTTTCGTTCGTTGCATCTGCTCGGGGTGGACGCCGTAAGACATCCGTTTAATTTCGTTGTTGATCAATTAACTCAGTTTCTTTTTTATTACAGAGGACTGCTAACCCTCTGACCGAAGACACTGAGCTACCGTGCCGGCTCCCGTCGGGTAGACCGTTCGCCGGGTGCAAGTCTTTCGATTTGACGCCACTTCGGCGACTTGCGCGTCCATGGGGATGAAATGATGATGATTAGGACAACACAACACCCAATCCCTGAGCGGAGAAAATCTCCGACCCAGCCGGGAATCGAACCCGCGCCCTTAGGATTGATATTCTGTCGCGCTGACCACTCAGCTACCAGGGGCGGACTATTTCTCAATGCCTATACTCAATAAACACGTTTCTGATAGTATCCATACACAAATCTGACAAAAGCCCTCCAGTGCGTAAGCAACCAACAACTACGTGCAGCGGAATGGGAAATTACCAAAAAATCCTCAATTAATACCAAAGTCTTCTCCGGCGCTACTAGCTCGACCACGACAGGCTGCGACCTCTGATGTCGCGCGACTTCTGCCCAACACACCCTGCGTCCGACCACTTCCGACTCCTCTCGAGAACTGCTCGCTCGCTACTATTTGCTATAATAATATCTCAGGCTCAGAGTTAGTGTCTGCACGCAGCAGAACCATAGACGTCCAACTTTCAATATCACTTTGCATTGTTACGACTAGATATTTAACCGACCTGTCTGTCTCGAGCAGCATACCGCTAATGTTGAATTCGAACATACAGGATTGTTTATCCTTCTCATTAGCACTAACTTGCTTTTCCCTAACTCTTACAGGAAGGTGCCATTTATCACACCAAACAGAAACACTGTCTTGACTCTACGACCATACTATCCCGTATACTACAGCGTCAATGCAAACAGCCGCTTATTGTACTGGGTGGTGAACAAGGAGCGCTTACAAACAAGAAAAACTCAGAACGTTATCTTAAGGGGGAGAATTGGTCCTGGGGTCAGTCTCTGTCTGATTTCCCCAACTCAGACTTGGAGGGATGTGGGAAGTTCTCTAAAGCTAAAACTAAACCAAACTCCTCCCGCACAGGGCATGAAGACCCAAAGGTACCGACTGGCCGCCGTGTCATCCTCAGTCCACAGGCGTCACTGGATGCGGATATGGAGGGGCAAGTGGTCAGCACACCGCTCTCTCGGCCGTAGGTCAGTTTCCGAGACCGGAGCCCTACTTCTCAATCAAGTAGCTCCTCAATTTGCCTCACAACGGGTGAGTGCACCCCGCTTGCCAACAGCGCTTGGCAGACCGGATGGTCACCCATCCAAATGCTAGCCTAGCCCGAAAGCGCTTAACTTCGGTGATCTGACGGGAACCGGTGTTAACACTGTGGCAAGGTCGTTGGCCGGGGAGCTTGTCTACACTACAGTAAAACGTACGGAGAGTCAGGAAATGAGGGTAATCTTGTAAAAATTCTTTGTTACTTCGGCTCTTGTTCGGCAATGTTTATAATTATCTCGGTAATCATCTTCGATAATGGACGCGGGATAGTCTGAAAATGTGTTGTGGCTTTTCCTGCGTCCTAGAACAGCAGCGGAAGCTACACAGGAGATGTAGCCGCGACGGAGTTTCTGGCGACATGCTGCCCCACTGCAGGACGCCAGTCCAGGTTGCTTGTTATACACGGTCGTCGCGTAGGCCCTTAGGAATGCTGCCTGGCTGCCACATCAACTGCCGCTGGTGCAGACACTTAGCGGAATTCTGGCCACAGTTTTAGGAGAAAGTGGTCAACAGAAGTTTTTTGTCGTGGAAGAAGGCACGCGGTTGATTTACTGCCGAGACGACTTGCGGTCGCGGCACCCCGACATCTTCGTGACCGCGGTACATCCATTACTCTTTCGGCCCACTCGACAACACGCCGCCACCGCAGCCACAAATTTCGATGGGTCTACTCAACGACGAGGAGGTGGGTGTAATTAGCACCACCTACACTACTGTTGAAGGAAGCGTCTGCGTTTACTCTCGTCCAAGCGGACCCCGACTGCACAGAGTTCAAATGGTTCAAATGGCTCTGAGCACTGTGGGACTTAACATCTGAGGTCATCAGTCCCCTAGAACTTAGAACTACTTAAACCTAACTAACCTAAGGACATCACACAAATCCACGCCCGAGGCAGCATTCGAACCTGCGACCAGAGAGGTCGCGCGGCTCCAGACTGTAGCGCCTGGAACCGCTCGGCCACCCCGGCCGGCCTGCACAGAGTCTACCCCTCCGCCACAGCACCATTCGTGGCAGACCCGGTGTCCAGCAGATCCCAACCGGTGATCCCAGCGACGGGCGCTTACCTCCTTATCCCAGCTGAGACACCGTTCGTGTCCATTCAACGAGGAAGCTATACATCGAAATGGAGACAGAAGTAAATCTGACTCGGAAGGTACTACGAGCACATGACTATTCCAACAGGACAAACGAGTATACAGGTTGTATCAGTATTAAAGTAAACTGTTATAACTCACAATATATGACAATAAAAACAAAAACATTCCTCTAAACATGGGTTCGCAAATGAGCAATTTTCCAGGTAACTGCAAACGTGTGTTTACGAGCCACCACGGACTTCGTTAAGGGACGTTATCTTTGTTAGCATACATGTAATTGGAATATAAAGTTATCGATCGAGTCTCCATCTTATTGGGCTCAGATACCGCCGGTGGTCTACTTTAATATACTGCTTTATCACGTTACATGTTACAGTTTACTATAGACTTGTACCAGTTGAAGGAAGTGTTCCACGTGTGGTCCTCGCATTTGGATGAATAGCGTACTCGTTTCTGGTGCGAGTTATCATTTGTTTGAGACAACGTCGGATCATCTCGCTCAGCTCGACAAGACCATAAAATACATTGCACCAGTTCTTCAATCGTATCAGCTAGAATGCTGTACACTTCACTTCTGAGATGAGTTCAGACAAAAAAATCCAAAGAATTTATTAGCTGCGAGGCCCTTATCAATGTTTAGCTGTTTTACACATGTGACTGCAAAGGAGATACCAGGTGTCTTTGCTAAGAGTCGTCAGGCGCATTTTCTCTGGTGTTTCGGCAGACGTACGTAATTTCGTTTTTACATTGCTTATTTAAGGTCAGCCCAAACAATTACTGCTCGTCACATCTTTTAATGTGACGCCCAGTGTCAACAGAAAGCGCTTGTTACTGATTCGATAGAGCGGTCCAAAATTAATCTATTCCTATACTCTTCCATCGATATGTGCTAACAGGGACAGTAAAACACGAAGCAATCAGCAGTGACTTAGCGCTGCATGCTTGGCGGCAGCAAGTTGGCGCAGACCAGAACAATACTGTCACCGCTGGAATACTCGTTATTCTTTGAGTTTTACTATTCCTATTACTCCATATCAATAAAAGAAATACCATACTAAATTTGAGGCTGCTCTATCGAATGAACGAATTGACTCCAGCTACACAGTGCAAAAATTAAATACATCTGCTGAAGCACTAGACACTAGCCCCTGACGAATCTTAGGAGAGCCACCATGAGCACTAGTTTTATGGAGTTATTGCTGCCATCTGAACAGCTAATTTTATTAACGTGAAACTGCCCCTATTTAAATCACGTTTTATAATTTTGTTTAGAATATTTCTAATTTTAAACACTATATTTTTTATGTAAAGGAAAAAAAAATGGTTCAAATGGCTCTGAGCACTATGGGACTTAACATCTTAGGTCATCAGTCCCCTAGAACTTAGAACTACTTAAACCTAACTAACCTAAGGACATCACACAACACCCAGCCATCACGAGGCAGAGAAAATCCCTGACCCCGCCGGGAATCGAACCCGGGAACCCGGGCGTGGGAAGCGAGAACGCTACCGCACGACCACGAGATGCGGGCTAAAGGAAAAAAATTAAACTCCTCGATCAGGCACTGAAGAGAACGTGATAATTCATTCATTCATTCATCGTGATAATTCATTCACTCATTCATCGTCGAATGCGGTTTGGAAGAACGTCAGGTCCGCATACTTCGCTCCCGGCCGTTGTCGACGCCCCGATCTTGGAGCCGCTATCTCTGTCAGGCAGCTCCTCTGTCGCCATCGCCAGGCTGACTGCACTCCACACCAGACCTTTCACCAAGGAAAAATTCCTTGCAGTAGCAGGTCATCTCACGTGAGGTTCTGTCTATTGACTGGTCGACTACGGGACGAGCTATTTTTTTACGCATGACTGGAAAAATGAAGGCAACGTTACTCTTCCCCCCCCCCCCCCCCCCCCTTCCACTAGCTTCACCTGTCGGCTAGAACTTGCATCGCTGTACATATTTTGAAACGAGTTGGGAGTCGGTCGACAGGACGTAAAACCATGATCTTCTTTCTTCCTCACGAGTTGGCAGTTGACGCCGTGCTTAGACACAAGTTTTATTAAGACTGACACGGAACATTGTTTTGACGAGTAGTATTTTTTTTTAAATTTCAAATTAACAATTTTTCATCTTTTTTCACCTGATAGTGTATAACAAACACCTCTCATTCATTTCTGCCTCTAATCTTAATTACAGCCGGCCGTTGTGACCGAGCGGTTCCAGGCGCTTCAGTCCGGAACCGCGCGACGTATTGCCGCAGGTTTGAATCCCGCCTCGGGCATGGATGTGTGTGATGTCTTTAGGTTAGTTAGGTTTAAGTAGTTCTAAGTTCTATGGGACTGATGACCTCAAATGTTAAGTCCCATAGTGCTCAGAGTCATTTGAACCATCTTAATTATAGATCAGATGACGGCAGTAGTTGAAACGACGTTATAAATAAAGTACATTTAGCGACCCACTCGGCTTTATTCACAAACCATTTCCGCACCTTAAGGTGCATTTACATAGGCCCTATTTTACGTTAATATTTGGCCACAATAACATTGCTGTCAACATCGCTGCAATGTGGCTGCAATAGACGAAAATTCTGCATTATGGCGGGGCAATATTGTTGACGGTGCATGTAGTTTAAGACATGTTGCCGAACGGTTGCCGGTGTTGGCAAAATGTGCAAATGTGTGTGAATTCCTATGGGACCAAACTGCGGAGGTCATTGGCTAACAACAACACAAATACCCATGCCCGAGGGAGGATTCGAACCTCCGGCGGGAAGGGCCACGCAATCCGTGACATGGCACCTAAAACCGCGCGGCCACTCACCGCGGCGCTGGTGGTGTCCAACAAGGATGGAGACTGTTCCGTATTGCATGGCAACATCTGTCTCTGTCGTTGTCGGTAAATGCTTCCCTCTCGCTCTCACCTTTGTTTCCTACTTCTCTCACCGACGGTGCTGTAATCGTGAATCTGAGCGAAAAACAATATCGTCTCGCTTTTGTTCGAAAGCCACCTGTTCCGTTAGTTGTTTCTTGTGTACAGCAATGGAGAACGGGAAAAACGAGAAAACTACGAATTTATTGAAGACGGACGATTCATCTACGACCAGAGGTATGGGGCGTCGAAAATAATGTATACAAAGATCGGCATCTGAAAACGTGCCGGTGAACAATAATGAAACGCAAATAAAAATTGTATTTTGATTTAAAATTTAATGAAATCCTTCATTCCTTCTAGCAAAGAGCTGCATACTTCTGGTACCAAGAGGAGTACTGATGAACAGTGCACTTTAAAGAGGTACATTGAACTTCTGTACGAAACACCAGTAGCTAAAAACCAAAGGGTGAGCGCCAGTCGGCTTGTAACTGGTATAAACTGTCTCATTGTTGTAGAAGAATATTTTGAAGCATTTCACCTCGGCTACTTTTTCACAAGTGTTCAATTTACTATACCTTGCACAATTGGCCAATTTCGGCCTTACGGGCCATTTCAATGGCTACTGCTCTTGAAAATTGCCTGTAAAACCGAAATTGGTCAATACGCTTGTGAAAAATTAGCCGAGGTAGGAAACTTCAAAATGTCCTTTAACAAGGTACTCCACATGAAGAAAATGATCGGCTTATCCAAGATTTCGAAATTCTTGTTCCGACATTCTGGGCCGGCCGCGGTGGCCGAGCGGTTCTAGGCGCTTCAGTCCAGAACCACGCGGTTGCTACCGTCGCAGGTTCGAAGCCTGCCTCGGGCATGGATGTGTGTGATGTCCTTAGGTCAGTCCAGGGGACTGATGATCTCAGATGTTAAGTCCCATAGTGCTTAGAGCCACCTAACCATTTTGACATTCTGGTAAAATTCTGGAAAAGTACACGAGCTAAATTTTCAGAAGCATTCCATCTACTTAAGGCCACGTTCTCATTCAAAATGGTCGAAAATTCAATTTTTTAAATTGCATTTTTTTAATGTTGTAAGTTTCTAGAACTTTGTGACGAAAATGTTTACAAGTTTTGCGTTAAAAAAGTTTCTGCAGCCCATTCTTCGAAGGAGTGCCACGGCTGCCATGGGACGCCCTCAGACGGAGACGCCCGGCTCACATAGAAAACTTGTCGTGCCGCGACGCTCACCCCCAAAATAATTTATATTGCAGTGTGTATGTAAACATGTTCGTCGAAAAAGCTGACGAACAACGTGTGCAGGCAGCCGAACGCAGCCAGGTCGGCTTTTCTCGCAAAGAATAATGAGGGAATTTCTCTCCAGAAACAATTCTAGTTTGAGGGACGGTTGATATACGGTCCTGGAATTGCAGACTAGACGTAAGCAACGAAAACACTTTTTGTTGGTAAAATTTTGGTCAAAATTGGTCGAAACGTAATATTTGGTCCACATAGTTATTTAGAATTTTGAAAATCTAACTACAGATTTGTATCCAGCGACAAGATAAATATATAATAGCATGTAATTTTTATAAAAAATGAACTGATAATGCATATAAAAGTTTTCCGTAAACTCTAAACAGCTTTTTCCCTAGAAACGATTTTGCAAAACAGCGTACAGCGTAAAATAAGAATGATTCAGCCTTACTTTGGCCCCCAAAAGTAAATACTTTTCTTGGGAACTTATACCTATAATATATAAAATTCTTTAATGTTAACTTTTTTTGTAAAGCCATGAAGAGTGAAAGAAACCCACAAAAATTGAACTCAAAGTTCGAATTAGCACCATATCGTCAAATTTAAAGCTATTTTATTGTGGATAGGTATAAGCTCCCACAAATTTAATGTAGTGTCGACTGATGTTATCCATTATTTATTTCAGATAACTCCTGAGGGGCTACACTCCACGCAGTCTGCGTACTTGGGACTCGCAGGGCCTTGATCAAACCATAATTACGAAGTCTATTTTGTTTTGTTTTTTGTATTGAAAATCTAAAATAAAGTTCAAAGTATGATCTATCATAATCCCTAAACAGATCCTTTGTTTGTCTCTTGTCTCAAAAAAAAAAAAAAAGAAAAATCCAAACTTTGTCTCCCTTTTGCTCATTGTAATGAGAACCTTGCCTTAAAAAAAGAACGCATCCACAAAGCCTGATTTCTCGTCTTCTTTCCAACTAATTCCTTGTGTGATGCACGGGCAGGAGAGACCCACTCAGTTCTGCTAACTCGCATTCTTCCATTTTGCGGCAATAGCATATAAACATTTCTGGCCCGGAAATGTCTTGCTGCAAACATTGCCAGGCAAAAGTGGCTGGTAATGGCGACTTACATGTGGGTGCAATTTGAGCGGCCGTCATGTTGCCTGACAACGTAGTCGGGATACAGTGTGGGCAGTATACCCCTGTGAACGTACCTCCAGAGCCACAGTCTGCTCCCTCGCGTGCAAACTGCGTTTACCGACGAGCAGAGCAGGCTATTCCGGCGGTGCGTGCCACGGCCTCTGAGTGCCCTCGGCAGGTGAATCACAAGCGACGAGAATAGCGCTCGCTGTGGATCGGCTCTACCCCTCACAGCAGTTACTGCGGACACCGAATACACTGCCGGAAAAAAATTAATACGCCGTTTTAGAGATTTCCACTTCACTCAGGATTTATTGTTGCCTCTGTGCATTATGTTTATAGACCAATAGCACAGACGAATATCACCAGATATCGACACATGCTGACACACCGATATCAACACACGGTGTAAGCTGCACGGGCGGTAATGCAGGCGCTGATCCTGGCACCCAGGCGATCATACAAGTGGCAATAGTGTCCAAGGATACGTTATGGCACGTCTGATCTATGGTCACGCACTTATTTAAGAGTTGCTGGGTGGTGGTTGACGAATTACACGAGTCAGTTCTCGTCGCATCATATCCCACACGTGCTATATTGGACACAAGTTTGGAGATCGTGCAACCAGGGAAGTTGGTGCACGTCTTGCAAAGCACGTTGAGTTTCACGGGCAGTGTGTGGGCGAGCATTATCCTGTTGGAACAACGCATCATCTTCCTGTTGCAAGAATGGCAAAAGAACGGGTCTAACAACATTTTCCACGTACCGAGCGCTGGTTAGCGTCCCCATCAAAAATACCAGAGGTGAGCGAGTAGCCGGCCGGTGTGGCCATACGGTTCTAGGCGCTTCAGTCTGGAATCGCGTGACTGCTACGGTCGCAGGTTCGAATCCTGCTTCGGGCATGGATGTGTGTGATGTCCTTAGGATAGTTAGGTTTAAGTAGTTCTAAGTTCTAGGGGACCGATGACCACAGATGTTAAGTCCCATAGTACTCAGAGCCATTTGAACCATTTTTTGCGTGCAGGCAGAATATGATGGACAGTGTCTTGAAAGGAGGATATGAGATGAACATCAACAAAAGCAAAACGAGAATAATGGAATGTAGTCGAATTAAGTCGGGTGATGCTGAGGGAATTAGATTACGAAATGAGACACTTAAAGTAGTAAAGGAGTTTTGCTATTTGGGGAGCAAAATAACTGATGATGGTCGAAGTAGAGAGGATATAAAATGTAGATTGGCAATGCCAAGGAAAGCGTTTCTGAAGAAGAGAAATTTGTTAACATCGAGTATAGATTTAAGTGTCAGAAAGTCGTTTCTGAAAGTTTTTGTATGGAGTGTAGCCATGTATGGAAGTGAAACATGGACGATAAATAGTTTGGATAAGGAGAGAATGGAAGCTTCCGAAATGTGCTGCTACAGAAGAATGCTGAAGATTAGATGGGTAGATCACATAACTAGTGAGGAGGTATTGAATAGGATTGGGAGAAGAGAAGTTTGTGGCACAACTTGACCAGAAGAAGGGATCGGTTGGTGGGACATGTTCTGAGGCATCAAGGGATCACCAATTTAGTATTGGAGGGCAGCGTGGAGGGTAAAAATCGTAGAAGGAGACCGAGAGATGAATACACTAAGCAGATTCAGAAGGATGTAGGTTGCAGTAGGTACTGGGAGATGAAGCAGCTTGCAAAGGATAGAGTAGCATGGCGAGGTGCATCAAACCAGTCTCAGGACTGAAGACAACAACAACAACAGAATATGATTTCATCGCTGAAGACCGCAGCGCGCCGTTTCATCTTCCAGTTGATCATCTGACGGCCCCGTCGAACGATGCACGTCGACGCTGAAGCGTGGATGGAAGACAGGCTAAAGGCTCCCACTGTTAATAACCGGTTCGGAACAGATTGTGTTGTCACGTCTGTCCGCGAGAGCCCTCTTATCTGTGTTGCGGTAGCTGTACCATCTGCCAGTCCTGCACTTACAATACGACGATGCTGATGGGCGTCTGTGCTACGTGGACATCCAGAACCCCATCTGCCGGTATGAGATACTTCACGTTGTCAGTGATACCAGTATCGTTGTACAACTAACCCAGCACGTCCTGCTTGTGTGGCAGTTCTCCTAAAAGACAATCCCGCCACTCGCAAGGTCACAACTTGACAGCTCTCAAACTCGCTTAGTTGTCTGTAGGCAGCACGTGTACGCCTCCGTGGTATAGCCGCCTGCTTGCTTCACACGTTTGCATCACACTGAGCCATCTGGCTGGCTATTAAAGGTTAGACACAGGTGACGGTAGTTATGTCACTACGCTGTCTGTTGACGGACGACGTAGAAAGCATTATCAGTACATCTATTTTCCCTCTACTTTTCATCGGTTCAAAATCGACGTCGTATTTCCAGTTGTATTAATATCTAGCACTGCAGTCTCGTTCAGCAGAAGTTTTGTCTTGAAGACACCATACCAGAGGCAGAGGGCGAGTGAAACTCCCCACATTTAGCCACACATGTTGCGCACGAATGTGTTAATATTTAGGGATTAAGGAATGCCTAATGACTTTGAGTGTCTGTTCCTGACGACGGGCGGTAGATGCCACTATTTTGCTTTCAGACTTAAGTTACAAGCCCTGCTCTTAATTTCTTCCTCTTCTGCAAATGAGTTAACAATTTGACATTGTGCCACTAGTCGTGCTAGCGACGAATCCTCTGTGTCTTTGGGAGAGGAGCTGGGATGAACTTTTCATGTCGTCGGAATGTGCGTTCTGTACTACGGTATACGTTGGTGAGAAGAGGCACAATACTCGCAGCGCCAGTGGCTTTAGTTAAACCGCACACAGCTGCCGAGTCGTACCTAATGATAAACACCTCTGGGACCTCAGACTTGGATGTCTTCGGGATTGGCAAAAACTGGGTTTCCTAAGCTGGAGCTAGGTCAGCAACAGCTGTCCTCTAACACCGTGTGTGTTTTAGCGACCGCTGTAAGGTGTGATAGTGGAACTTGTGTGCAACGGAACTTTTAAGCTTAAACACCCAGATAAGCATACAGTATACAAAAGAATTTTAAAGTGGGCTGTATGTCGTTGATTTGGATAGCTGTGGAGACGAATCAGCCATTAACGGTAAACCTATAGAACAACCTGCTGTTGTATGAAGGGCAAGTTGCTGGGTTTGCAGAGAAAGAATACAGTCAGAGTTCTAATAGTACACATTTATTCAATACTAGTTGAGAAGCATTTCCCAGGTATTTATTTATAGCTGTGCTTGAGACTTCGTAAATACGGAATGCATTTTTGACGTATAAAGCCTCTTTGTATACGACGTCTGAAGTCGTGTGGTTAGGGACATGAACGAACAGCTTATTTCCTTCACTAACACGGGAGAGACTGCGAAGCACACGCTGAGAACTCTGGCGGGTTTCTCTGTGAGAGAAGGGTTCTGAGGAGCGAGATAATGCATGACGATCAGAGTTACATCTCACTTCGCTTTTGGAATGAGTTTCCTAAGAACGAGTTAAAGCCCGATGTTCTTGAGCTACGAAGTCTCGTCTCACGGTCTTCACTGGATTCTTGAGACTGCATAGTCCTCAGTCTTTTAATTCTTCTAGTGTATCCAGAATGACTCGACCGTCTTCAAAACATTTTTATTTGTAAACAAAACGAAATCAAAATGTAATGTAACGAATAGGTGCCAAAATAGTAAAGCAAACTGAATAGATTTGTTTTTTTTTAGCAAAGAATATCAATAAAACTTATCAAAAGAATCAAAACAATGTCGTTTGGTTTTTAATACACAAAGCGAAATCAGTAACTCCATATATCCCAGGCAGCTAAATTCACTGTTAATTTGTATTTCTAAAGACAAAATTGTGGCACTTAATTCTGTCGTCGATGTAAGCTTCCGAAAATACATCTGTCACTGAGTTTAACAAACTAACAGCGTTATCTAATAGGTCTTTGGTATACTACGCCGTGATGGTCGTGTAACTGAGAGAAACATCCGAACTACTAAGCTCAGCAGACGATTGTACATAAAACTGTAAATTACGATACCTTTTTTTCTGTTCCGAGTTTGATGACATAGTAGTTTCGGGATTAGCGTGTTCAAACAGACAGACACAACGGTTTGTATAAATGGCTCTGTAGCATATCTTTTTCTTTCCGTGATCGCTCAAGTACCTGTGGAAACCCAATTAAAATTCGTCCAGTAGTTTTGGATATTAGCCCGTTCAAACAGACATACACGACAGTTTCACTTTTTCATTATTAGTATAGATATGCCCCTCTTCCTTTCAAAATCGACAAGTTCTTTACGCAAAAAATGACCCTTCAGGAATTTTCTCGGTTTCGGAAACAGTATGATAATCAGAACATGCTCGTAACGCATAAGAATCTATTGAATAAACAATTAATGTGATTGGTAGCACAACAAAACAAATAATTTACTCATAAGAGTCAATAAGGCTACAGTCAAATATGATTCATATATTGTAGTTGATGAAATTTTACCTGGATACGAAAACCTCATTAAAGCGTACTGAAAACACATCTAAGTATAAAATTCAACAAAACCTTTTTCTATGAAAATTTGGTAACTAATTACGTAAAAGTTGAAATACGTAACACTTCCACCTCAGCGCAAGTTGCTAATGCTAGGTGTGGGAAATACTGGAGTAGGTGGGAAATTTAGAGATAGTTTGTAAACTATCAAATACTTCATTTCAGCAAATTGTTTTCTTCTGCATGCAATAAAATCGCCTGACGATAAGAAACATGATTCTTGAAACGCATAGCAATTAACTGAATTAAGAAATAAATAGTTAATGTGTCTGGTATCAGAACAAAACAAATAATTTAAACCGAAAGTACCGGGACAGATGAATAGGGGGAGACAGTCAAGCAGTTGGAAACGCAGGGCTTTCAATTTGGCAGACACAAATCGGGATGTGTGCCAAGGTGCACTGTGTTGCAACAAACGTATCCCTTAGGTCAGCGTCCCGCCTTCATCTGGCTGAGTAGAATAACTCCGACTCTCCGATTATGTAAGAGCCCTGAGGTAGTACACCAGCGGAACACCGTCTTATTCCAGAAAATGGATGTCATAATTTTTTGATGGATTTCTGAGTGCGTAACTTCATCGATCGGCTGGACCGACTTCGCCATCATTGCTATGACTGTTCCTTAATTTTAGGGTCGTAAATCGTGAGCCAGCTCTCATCCTCATTCACTAACCTGGCGAAAAAGTGACGTTCATAACCTCAAAATGTGTCAAAACGGTTCTGGATGCTGAAGGAGAACAACAATTCATCGATAGGCAGAGAGACACACACACCCTTTATTGAGCAGATGTTTTGCTACCTTGTGGGTGACGGAGCAAGTGTGAGGTTGAAGTCCATGTATTAATAGTATCACTCGTATGCGCTGCAGGTTCATACGGTGTAAAAAGTTTTTGACTCTGAGATTTCTGCTCTCGTCTAAGGAACGCTGAGTGGAATTGAACCCTGGCCCCGTGGTCACAAAGCATCGACATTAACCAAATGCTGCGCCATCCGACAGCTCACATTTTGTTTGTTCACTTTGAAGCTGACAAAAATTTGTCTCACTTCGAGTAAAAAATTAAATTAACATAATTAGAAACATTTACGTGAACGTTCAGTGCCCACTCACAGATCTCTACCCAATGGCCAGGAACGTCCTCTGACAGATGTTGCAACATCGGCAACGGAACCTGCCCTTTTCAATTTCTTGATAAGTTCTGCCACAGTGTCATGGGTTATCCAAGTTCTGTAAGGAGATAAATGACATATACAACTTTAATCTAATTTGATAAATGCTTTTAGTGTATTTTATTTTCCGGATTATCTGCCCATAGACGACTCGTTCCTGCTTTCAACCTGCTACTGTGCTCTTTGCTTATTGCATATCTCAGTGTGTGGTTGTATGTTCACTGGAAAACAGAGAATAACCAGAGACAGTCGTACTTACAACGTCGCAGGATGTCTACTCGTGCCTTTTGAAGAAGAAAAAGAAGGATGATTAGTGTTTAATGTCCGATCGATGAAGAGGTCATTGGAGCATACCTCGGTATGAGGAAGGATGCGAAACGAGTTTGGTGAGAATGAGGAAGGAATTCGGAGGTGGCCTTTCAAAAGATCCCATCTCGTCATCCGCCCTGAGCGATCTGGAGAAATCATGTGAAACACAAATCTACAAATCTGGGCGGCCGGACGGGAATTAGAACTACTACTGTTTAGAACACGAGTCCAACGGTTTAGCACTGTATCACTTCATAGGCTCGTGCCTGCAGCTGCTTACTGTTCAGACATTTTGCACCCATTTCGCTGAAAGAGTCATCGTGTCTAGGATATTGTTAATAATGAAACCTAAATGCTCCAAGGAGACGTCCAGTACCTCGGTTACTTTTTGGCTGATATTCGCCTGTCAACAGTGACATTGGATTGTTAATGACTGGAAATATGTTGCCTCGTCGGACGAGTCTCGTTTCAAATTGTATCGAGCGGATGGACGTGTACGCGTATGGAGACAGCCTCAAAAATCCATGGACCCTGCATGTCAGCAGGGGACCGTTCAAGCTGTTGGAGGCTCTGGGATGGTGTTGTGTGTGTGTAGTTGGAGTGATATGGGACCCCCGATATGTCTAGATAAGACTCTGACAAGTGACACTACGTAAACATCCTGTCTAATCACCTGCATCCATTCATGTCCGTTGTGCATTCCGACGGACTTGGTCAATTCCAACAGGGCCAAGCGACTCACCACACGCCCAGAATTGCACCAAGTAGCTCCAGGAACACTCTTATGAGTTTGAATACTTCCGCCGGCCACCAGACTACCCAGACATGAACAATATTGAACTTATCTGGGATGCCTTGCAACGTGCTGTTCAGGAAAGATCTCCACCCCCTATTACTCTTACGGATTATGGACAGCCCATGGTGTTAAATTCCTCCATCAATATTTCAGACATCAGTCGAGTCCATGCCACGTCGTGTTGAAGCACTTCTGCGTGCTCGCAGGGGCCTCACACATTATTAGGCACGAGTACCAGTTTCTTTGGCTTTTCAGTGTGGTATGTATGTTGCGGTTGGCCTTCAAGTTTAATAGAACGTAAATAGTGAATTTTCACTCAAGTTTAATAGAACGATGTAAATAGTGAATTTTCACTCAAGTCTCATTCTAGTCGCTTCACAAAAAGCACGTATACGTCTGTTGGGTTATACACAATGCTGGTGACTACTTTGAAGGTCAGTAAAACTTTGAAACACGTATCTATTTTGTACGAACTGTAAATAAATAGTTGCCACTATTAAAGTTCCAACCCTCGTATATAAGACCATAATGTTGCTTAGCTGTCAGGAATCAGCAGAGCTGGTACTGGAACCTCTTTAGTTTGCGTAAGGCGTCAAACAACTTTGTCACTTAGCCCCATTGTCCTCACAATATAGCTTGTCCACAAATGACAGGTACGAGCCTGCAATCACGGGTGTCGGTAACAGCGAGACTTCCTAAGCTGCTGTTAACGCTTCGAAGCACGTTGCTTGTTCTGTTACGCAACTTGAGTTGCCGATTTGACTTGTTATTTGTGATTTTATCTCATTAACTTTGAATTCGACAGCTGCCTAAATCAGGATATGAAGCTGTGTTTCCTCCATGCAGTCTGCCGTATAATATGGTACTTTAGCAGAGTGTTAGTATCATTGTTGTAAATTCAGTAGCCATTTTAGGGAATAATGCTTCTTATAAATTGTGTTCATTAATCAGAGTAAACAATAATCTGTTATAAATAGACTTGACTTAGATTTCAGTAACAAATATAACGCGTTGTACGCCTACGTTTATGTTCTCATTGTGAGGGTGTTATTGTTGCGCACAGTGGTCCGACTCAGTGATTGGTTGCTTATTATTCAATGAAGGTCGAGCGCTGCACTCGCTCGTCCTGTATGATAATATATTTGTTTATTAACTAGGGAGAATTGTGTCGATTTCCCCTAGGATTATAACTTTGTTGTGTGTTGTCTCATGATAACTTGGCTAACAATCCTGCATTATGCCGGCGTAATAAGCAACAACTTTTTTATAGCAACTTCATATCATAACGCAAGTCAGGGGAACACGCCTCCCGATCAGAGACGACTGACACAGTGCTTTCATAGTATAACAATGATTACATTCGCCGATGGTATCGCCATTCTCAGTGAGAGTGCAGATGAATTACAGGACTTGTTGAATGGAATGAACAGTCTAATGAGAATATGTAATGAGAGTGAACCAAAAAAACACAAAATTAACAAGCAGTAGCAGAAACGAGATTAGACACAAAGTAATCAAATTGTGGATCACGTAGTTGATGCTTAGTATATGCAAAGAGAGCATTCCAGGCCAATGGAAGTTTGTTATAGGGTCAAACGTTTGAGGAAGATATTTCTGAGAATGTTCGTTTGGAGTGCACGGTAATGAATCATGCACTGTGAGAAAACCACAAAAGAAGCGAGTCGAGGAATTAGTGATGTGATACTGTAAAAGGATGTTGAGAATTAGGTAGACTAATAAGCAATGAGGAGGTACTCTGCAGAATCGGCGAAGGAAGGAACGTACGGGAACCGCTGAGAACAGGAAGGGACATGATGATGGAGATATGTTACATCAGGGAGTAACTCCCACGGCACTAGAGGGAGCTGTAGATGGCAAAAAGTGTGGGGTAAGACAGAGACTCCACTACATCCAACAAATAAGGAAGGACTTAAGTTGCAAGTGCTACTCTGAGATGAAAAGATTGGAACAAGAGAGGAATTCGTGACGGGCCGTATTGAACCAGTCAGAGGACTGAGAACTTCCCGCACCCTCTGGTCCCCCTGGCCCACTTCTACCGACCCACAACATTCCACCCAAAAAAAGAGCCCTTAAGATTTATCACGAAATGTGCTCTGTTAAATACTTATTGTTAGCATTAATACGTTTTAGCTTGTGAAATCCTCTCTTCGTGGAAACTTTTCCTAACCGAGAAAACATTGTGGGCAGGCCAGTCCTTTAAGACCAATACTATGAATTTAATGTGCATAACTTCTAATCGATAATGAGGTTCTTAGGCACTAGACATAGATCCTAAAATGGAGGATTTACACAATAATGCAGTGTGATCAGAAGATGTCTGACAAAAACAATCTTTCATTTAAAGTTTATTATTTATTCCTTAAAACATAGCTGAACACATCTCATGAAGAAAAGACAGCCAGACAGTTGAGTAATAAAATCTGTATGAAAAATTTAATTAGTCGTTATATGTATAGCGGTGTTACTCAATTGCATGAGAAATTACACGCTTATTACTCAAAAATGACGGTCTGAAACCCAATTTGAAAACCTGCTATTTCCTGACGGAAAACAGTCACTGAGATATTGTTGACTGAAAGGTTCATACATTCAACATACGTACGTTGAATGTCTGACAGGTGAGCGTATATAATTCCACAAGTGTGGAATAAACGAACGCCGCTGGCGCGCAGGCTGTGCTGAGAAAACGAGGGCGTGTTGCTACAACTGCCACACCGTTCCCTGGACATCCTGCGGTCAGCACCACGTCTCAGCCAGAACCGATGCTGCCTCCACCACATCTCCACCCGGAGTCGACGCTACCTCCACTGCGTCTCTATTTTTTGGCTCTCCTTTCCCGGCAAAAAGTGCTGGTAGCCAATAGCGAAAATACAAAATACTGCGGTGGAATAGCGAGGTTTCTCTACAAAATGGAGAACCCCGCCAACACAGTGCGTCGTGATCAGACGCCAATCATATAGCAAACCTCTCCTCTACTACTAAAAACGGTCCGCACCACCTGTGTGCTCGTGACGTCACACTCTAATATACCAATCACATGTTGTCGCGCCTATAGCACTGGCCTTGCGTCAGAGGGTCTCTGAAATTACGAATGCCAGCTCACGAAGCTACATCATTAATTTCTGCAGTGCGTGTTTTCTAAAGCGGCTGATGGCTTCCTGCAAAGGCAGTCCTCAGAATATAAGGAAACAGCACCTGCCTACTGTCAGTGGCACCTCTCCGCGCCTGTGGGGCGGGAGGGGGGGGGGGGGGGGCGGTAGGCTGGGTGAGGTTGTAAAGCTGGACAATTGCTACTCCCTGAGGCGCATCTGCAGCCATAGCTGCGCTAAGCCTCCGGTCTCCACTCCAAGTAAAGCGCCATTTTATGCAGCATTCTCTTTGCCCCATCTCAACTCCAATGCACTGTGTCTTCTCATGCACCCAAGAAGGATTCAGAAACCAGAGACTTTATCACCATGCTAAAGAAGGGAAATGAACCTACATAGAGCACTATACGACCAGTCACCGTGGTCCAAGATCTTCAACAAAAACATGCTTAATGCAGTCCCCACCATTATCATCCTCTAATTACACAACGAGTCTCGAATTAAATGAAAAAGGCATACAAAATTACCAGCCGCATTTTATGACACTTCCCTTTCTGCGTAAATTTCATACCGTGGGTATCTCGCTCAAGCCAGATAGAGGAGCAGTGACAAGCAAAATTTGCAACCAACAACCAGTCTGATTTTTGTATATGTTAATTTACTGCTGGGCTGGTGCTGAAGGCAGGTCTTTCAGGATTGCGAAATCTTAATAATGAATAAGGGCTTACGTTGCAGTAGAACAAATGAGAAATAATATTTTGTCTCACGGCTCAGAGTTTTCATTACATTATAGCCCACGAAAAATCTTACTCTGCCTGACATTTAATGTGGCTCCTTGCCCATCCATTTGTTACTTGGTCAATATGGCGACAAAGGTCCATTCATACTCCATACCTAATAAATTCATTTTTATTTTGTTTTACACGTCTAATTCCGTAGGACCAAGTTGAGTGGCAGATCTCCAAGGTCATGGAACGCGTCAGCACATGAAATTGCAACATAAAAATGATAACATATAAAATAAAATGTTTATGAACTCAAAAAATACAAGTCATAAGTTTATGTAAACGCGATCAACAATATTACACAGGAATAAGCTTAACTTCCAAGGAACTCCTCGACAGAATGGAAGGAGAGACCCACGAGGAAACTCTTCAGTTTCGATTTGAACGGGCATGGATTACTGCAGAGATTTTTGAATTCTTATGGTAGCTAATTGAAAAGGGCTGCAGCAGTATACTGCACGCCTTTCTGCACAAGAGTCAAGGAAGTGCGATCAAAATGCAGTAATAAGTGAATGACAGCTGCTAAATCTTGGGAATAAGCTGATATTGTTAACAAGAAACGACTGTAAAGAATATATATATTGAGAAGGCAATGTCAGAATACGCAGAGTAATGAACAAGGGTCGACAAGAGGTTCACGAACTTACACTACTTATTGCTCGAACCGCTCGTTTCCTTTTAGAATGGGAAGGTTACCTCAGAATATAATCCCATACGTCATAAGCGAATGAAAATAAGCGAAGTAGACTACTTTTCGTGTCGAACTATCACTTACTTCAGATACCGTTCGAATAGTAAAAATGGCAGCACAAAGTCTTTGAACAAGATCCTGAACGTGGGCTTTCCAAAACAGTTTACCATCTACCTGAACACACAGTTTCACTAATCATACGCTCATTCTCTGAAATTAAAAATTCGGGTTTTGTTGAATTGTGTGTTAGAAACTGCAAAATCTCAGTCTTACTGTGATTTAGCGCTAGTTTATTTTCTAGAAGCCATGAACTTATGTCTTGAACTGCTCTATTTGAAACAGTGACAACGCTACACACAACATCGTTTACTACCAACCTAGCGTCATCAGCGGACAGAAATCACCTCTAATACTAAAGGGCATATCATTTACGTAAATAAGGAACAGACGTGGCCCAGCACTGATGCCTGGGGCTGGGGAAATCCCGCCCCCCTCAGCCCCCCGTTTAACTGCGCCCCGCTCATATCCCACATCACAGCCATCCTCAACACTATGGAGAATGATCTTTTGCTGTCTGTTATTGAAGGAAGAGGTGAAACAATTGTAACTATTCCCAACATTCTATAATGGTCGAATTTATGTAGCAATATTTTGTGATCAATACAATCAAATACCTTAGTTAAATAAAAAAAGATGCCTAGCTTTTGAAATATTTTGTTTAATCCATCCAGTACCTCACAGAGAAAAAAAGAATAAAGCATTTTCAGTTGTTAAACCACTTCTAAAACCGAACTGTACATCTTATACAAATTATGTGATATGAAATGATCAATCATCCTTACATATACAGCCTTTTCAATAACCTTAACAAACACTGATGGCATAGAAATAGATCTAAAATTGTCTGCATTATCCCTTTCTCTCTTTTTATAAAGCAGCTTTACTATTGAGTACTTTAAGCGTTCAGGAAACTGACCATTTTTAAAGGAAAAATTACAAATATGGCTATGTACAGCCTAACATGTGCAGCACAGTATTTTAATATTCTGCTAGGAATTCCATCATATCCATGACAGTCCTTAGTCTTCAGTGATATAATTATTGACTTAATCTCCCCCTTGGAAGTATCACAGAGAAGTATTTCAAATGTAAGTCTCGGAAAGCCATTTTCCAAGAGAGTTATACGATTCCTTGTAGAAACCAAGTTTTTGTTTAAGTCTCCAGCTATACTCAGAAAGTGATTGTTAAATATTGCAGCTACCCTATGTGATCAAAAGTATCCGGACACCTGGCTGAAAACGACTTACAAGTTCGTGGCGTCCTCCATCGTAATGCTGGAGTTCAATATGGTGTTGGCCACCCTTAACCTCGATAACAACTTCCACTCTCGCAGACGTATGTTCAATCAGGTGCTGGAAGGTTTCTTGGAGAATGGTAGCCCAATCTTCACGAACTGGTGTTCGTGTGGTGAGGCCCGGCGTTCCAAAACACCCCAAATGTGTTCTATAGAATTCAGGTCAGGACTCTGTGCAGGCCAGTCCATTACAGAAATGTTGTCGTGTAACCACTCCGCCACAGGCCGTGCGCTATGAACAGGTGCTCGATCGTGTTGAAAGATCCAATCGTCATCCCCGAATCGCTCTTCAACAGTGCGAAACAAGAACGTGCTTAAAACATAAATGTAGGCCTGCGCTGTGATGCTGCCACGCTAAGCAATAAGGGGTACAAGGCACCTCCATGAAAAACACGACCACACCATGACACTACCGCCTCCGAATTTTACTGTTGGCACTACACACGCTGGCAGATGACATTCACCGGGCATTCGCCATACCCACACCCTGCCATCGAATCGCCACATTGTGTACCGTGATTCATCACTCTACACAACGTTTTTCCACCGTTCAATCGTCCAGTGTTTACGCTCCTTACACCAAGCGAGGCGTCGTTTGGCGTTTAATGGCGTGATGTGTGGCTCATGAGCAACTGCCTGACCATGAAATCCAAGTTATCTCACCTCCCGCCTAACTGTCATAGTACTTGCAGTGGATGCTGATGCAGTGTGGAATTCCTGTGTGATGGTCTGAATAGATGTCTGCCTGTTACACATTACGACCCTCGTTAACTCTCGACGGTCTCTGTCAGTCAACAGACGAGGCCGGATAGCGGGAGGACGTTGTTCCAACATTCCTATAGGCCATGGAGGGTGACTGTGACCCTGTGCGACATCATAACGCCTGGAAATACATTGCTACCATTTCCTCATCAAAGCAGTCCGTTGGCCGCTGGTGGGTGTCCAGGAATAAGCAATCGGTAATTTTTCCAAAGTTTATACAGAGATAACTAGTGTCGGTTATAGTTACCAATTCAGTTTTGCTCTGATAGTGATGCTTGTATGCTTCATAGAGCTGAAGAGGCAATTTGTGGAGGACTAGCTATCCAAAGGTTCAATGTAACCATGGCAGAAGGAAGTTCTCATCATGAGAACAGAAACTGATTTCTGACTGTTGTGGCCCTGCACAAAACTGCTTTTTGGTGCAGTCTGGCCAATAGATAGTGATTTTCACCAGGAGAAAAGGATCCTAAGTGCCATGGTTTATCTGACATACTCTGTCAAGAAATGCTTGTGGCAGAAACTTAGTTAGATGTGGCATAGTACCAGCATAACCAGTTATTAAGTCCTCTTGTAGGCTATTGGGATCCCTTGTCGAGGTCACTCCGCCATAGCAGACCACTGTTTGCCTTGGATGCCATACCAGTCACCCGCAGGTCTCCATCCTATGCCTCATGGGACCTCTCCATTGCGTTCTGCAACCCCTGGAGCTGATATGTTCCCCGCCCAAAGCTGCCGAGCAGCTGATGCTGGCTCACCTCGACCACGACCGTGTCAGATGGGACGCGCCCCCAGCTCTCCGGTTGCACAGCCACGACTATGCTGTGTGCATCTGCCACCACTACATCAGACTGCCAGCTCACTGTGTGTTGCTGCGTGCCGCACTCCTCGTCTCCATGTCATCCTGCACAGTACTTTACGACCAGGCTCAGTGTATGAAATTTCCTATTATCTAACATACATCCTAGATATCTCCCTAATACTGAACAAAATGTGGCTACCTTAGCCAAAAATAAGAAAATTGAATGTCATGCAGTTGGTTCAACAACTAATTACATAAAAATTTTCGTTATTATTTGCACTTTCGATGCTGAAAAATGTATTAGTCCCACGTTATTTTACCATTTACTACCTTGGTAGCTACAAATGGTTCAAATGGCTCTGACCACTATGGGACTTAATTCTGAGGTCATCAGTCCCCTAGAACTTAGAACTACTTAAACCTAACTGACCTAAGGACATCATACACGTTCATGCCCGAGGCAGGATTCGAACCTGCGACCGTAGCGGTCGCGCGGTTCCAGACTGTAGTGCCTAGAACCGCTCGGCCACTCCGGCCGGCTGGTAGGTACATCGTACAAGCCATACCTTAGGCCGATTAGCATGATTAGTGCCTAATTAATCCTGCCCGCCTGGATAACCACACGGTCTAACGCGCTGCTTCCTGAGCGGGAAGGCGTACTGGTCCCCAGCAATTTCTGAGTTCTCTCATGATTCGTTTCACGTGATTTGAACTTGGGCGGTATGCTGAGATGTATTTGAGCTACATTCTGTGTTTTCTCAGAGTAGCTCTCCACTGTTCTGATTTAAATTGTGGTCCATTGTCTGACATGCTGTCCAACAGGTCCTACTTGTGTCTTAGGCACAGTGAATGCAGTAGCTCTTGATAACAGCATGAGAGTCACATACTTAGATATGAGCTCCACAGGAACTAAGACATATCGATATCCATGGCCAGTTACTGGTAATGCACGCATCAAGTCTGCTGCCACAAGGTCTCACGATTTCTGGGACACCACAGGATAGAGTGGTGCCTGCATTGTCGAGGTGCTGGGTTTCACATTTTGGCATGCCTTACAGATGGAAAGAACCTTCCTTATACTCCGTTGCACATTATTAAAGGGGCATACGAATTTTCAACTTCAATTCCTTTGGCCCATAGTTCTCGTAGATGAGGTTGCTTTCTAGTATGATTTTATTTATTAGCTCTTCTAGGATTGTGAGTGTCCACAGTGAATCCGTAACACTCCTTCGTTGGAACAAGGTTTCCTCAGATTCCTTCAGAGCAGGCCGGGGTGGCCGAGCGGTTCTAGGCGCTACAGTCTCGAACCGCGCGACCGCTACGGTCGCAGGTTCGAATCCTGCCTCGGGCATGGATGTGTGTCATGTCCTTAGGTTAGTTAGGTTTAATTAGTTCAAAGTTCTAGGGGACTGATGACCTCAGAAGTTAAGTCCCATAGTGCTCAGAGCCATTTGAACCATTCCTTCAGATAAACCACTCTGATCGTTGCTTCCTCTCTGTTTGCCATTTCTCCTTTAGCTATCTAAGTACCGGGTCCTTGCCCTGCTCCTTTGCTATCTCCGGAAGTGTTACTTTGATATAATTCTCAAAGACTACGTTAATTAGATAAAATAGACTGAAGTGGTTTCTTTCAAGTCCTTTACTGTCTCTTTCTTCCTTTCTACCAGTAAATGTTGCATTGCGTCAGCTGTTATGCTCGTAATGCCTTGCACGTGTGTGATGAAAAGTGAACACACTGCCTCAGTCTATCGTGGGTTTATTTGGCTGTCAGCAGAAATTCAAGCGCTTGGTAATGAGTGTACAACAGAGGAAGTACCGAAATTTTTTGAACTCCCATGGCCACACTCTCTACCCTATTACGTGATAATACAAAACGAGCTGCCCTTTTTTGCACCCTTTCGATGTCCTCCGTCAATCCCACCTGGTAAGGATCCCACACCGCGCAGCAATATTCTAACGGAGAACGGTCCTGCCAATGAAACGCAACCTTTGGCTCGTCTTCCCCACAATATTATCTATGTGGTCTTTCCAACAGAAGTTGTTTGTAATTTTAACACCCAGGTACTTAGTTGAATTGACAGCCTTGAGAATTGTACTATTTATCGAGTAATCGAATTTCAACGGATTTCTTTTGGAACTCATGTGGATCACATCACACCTTTCGTTATTTAGCGTCAACTGCCACCTGCCACACCATACAGCAATATTTTCTAAATCGCTTTGCAACTGATACTGGTCTTCGGATGACCTTACTAGACGGTAAATTACAGCATCATCTGCGAACAACCTAAGAGAACTGCTCAGATTGTCACCCAGGTTATTCATATAGATCAGGAACGGCAGAGGTCCCAGGAAGCTTCCCTGTGGAACACCAGAAATCACTTCAGTTTTACCCGATGATTTGTCGTCTATTACTACGAACTGCGACCTTCCTGACAGGAATTCACGAATCCAGTCGCACAACTGAGACGATACCCCATTGGCCCGCAGCTTGATTAGAAGTCGCTTGTGAGGAACGGTGCCAAAAGCTTTCCGGAAATCTAGAAATACAGAATCAACTTGAGATCCCCTGTCGATAGCGTCCATTACTTCGTGCGAATAAAGAGCTAGCTACAAGAAACCCTCACAAATCCCTTCTGTTTCGAGGTGTTGCGAGCCGTCCAGTCACCTCTAGTTTTTCCGGATTCAGTATTATTCCTTCAAGTGAGACGATATGACCTGAGAATTCTACTTACCAAGTGCCTAAACAAGACTTCTCCAAATTGACTGTTACTCTGTGGTTCAGCAGATCACCGAGCAACTCCTGCAGAGCTTTGTTGTGTGATCTTGCCAGGTTCCCTTTGGAATCCACAGGTCGTCAACATAACAGGTTGTGTCTTCCCTCACTGATTCATCGAGAATTCCGTTCAGTTCACAGAAAAAATGCAGCCGAAGATATTTTCAGACAGAAAGGTAGTCGTCGAAATTGGTAACATCGGTCGAAAACGTAAAAATCCGATATTTCCAGCAAGACAGATGCAGTTGTATCAGACAGAAGCTCGATCTAAATTTGAACGACAAAAACACTTTCACCCCGTGAGGTCTTTGTAATAGTTCTTCCAATTTCTGCCCTTCAAGTTTATGATATTCCACCAGTTAACTAAATGGCATACTGTTGTATCTTCATGTAACAACTTTACAAAGTTGGAACGGTAGCAAGCACAGATAGCGCGTGTAATAGAATATTATTCTCTAAGAGCAATTATCCTGGTCGGAGCAACGGCAGAGTTGTAAACTATCACAAGAATTATCGTTTGTTTTCCTTCTTTCACGTCTACTCTTATGCAGACAAATATGATGCACCTGCAGAAAATGGCAGAATTTGACAAAAAAAATGTCAGCTGCGAGATATTGTAATTACTTGAATAATATAATATGTAAAGTTTGTAAAGTTACGTTGAAATAAATGTTACTCAACATATTTGGGTAAAAGTGATAAAAAGTGATTTAGTTCCCAGTCAACGATAAGAAGGAAATGTGCTTGTAGGTAAAATACGAATATATTGTTAACCGTTGTCCTTGAGTTAGGGACAGAACAGAAGAACTTAAACATTGTAGATCTGCAACAGCCCTGATTAGCAACAAACTTAGTTTACGCTTTCTTTGTTATTGGGAGGAGAAATGTTTAGACTTGGGACTGGCGTCTCATTATCTTGACTGATTAGAACAAATTGTCACGTAGGTGTGTTATCGTCTCTCTTGCAGCGCAGTAATAACCCGTGGTTATTAAAGTAGACAAGGGCTCTCGATTGTGGGTGCTTCCGCCTTCCGGTGGGAACTTCGTTCACCGTTGCGTAGGTTCTGATGATAACCGTGCTGTGCCAACCTGTTCCAGTCTCACGCTTCCTACTTCCTCGGCCGCGGCGAGGGCTCTGCGTAACATTAGACACGTTTGCAAGCGCCGATCCTCTTCTCCTTTTATTTTTGCTGTGTTCTGGCTCCGCTGCCTTCCCATAAACACCGACTCTGCAGTGCTGGATTAAGGGTTCTTGTTGGGATATTTATCCGCAGCATATGAGGCACAATTTTGCTTCTTCCTTGTCCAAGTTTTTTTTCATTTGTTCAGAATAGTCATTTCTTACTGACAATACACTCAGTTTTGATGTTGTGAACCATTTCACTTGCTCTCCTGCAGTCTCTTACCGATCTAAGGAACTTAGTTTTGAATTTTTATCTATTCGATCGTTTCAGCCGCTGATAAACTACAATACGCAATTGCTTTCGCTTCTAAAACTCTTTTGTCTTTTGCCAGCATCCCTTCGTTCCTTCTACTTCTTCCGAAATTACTTTCTTTTCTCCTTGCTTTCTCATTGAACAGATCGAGCACTCAGTCTACTTATGTTCTGCGCCTCTCTCTGTTTCCTTTCGGATGATGGTACGGTACTTAGGAATATCTCTCCCTCAGGCATTACACACTAATCTGAATAAGACAAACGAAGTATGATCCTATTACAGAATTTCAGATGGGTCCCGATCCTTCACCCTCCTTCATAGATCTTGCAACGACACTTATATCCCACGCACATCCTCACACCCTACCAACCCTCCTGAGCACCTATCCCTCCATAGGACCCCTCAAACAGCTTATCCAACACGCTACCCCCTTCCCCCCCCCCCACCCCCAATAATAGAACTCAGCCCTTCGTTTCTTCCAACACTTCTGATGTACATTAAATGTATGTATGGACTGTCATTACCGGGCACATCCGAAGAAACACTGCAACGCAGTTCTGAACAACACCGGCACTGAAAAAAAAAAAAAAAAAAAAAGGCGCGCTGTTTCGGACTGAAGCGCCTAGAACCGCTCGGTCACAGCGGCCGGCTCAGTCACTGCAACATCGTGCTTCTGGTGCAGGTGTTCCACGCAAAACTCGACACTCACAAATCGCGATCTTCTTCGTTGACTTCAGTTCTACAGTATTTCCTAATTCGATGGCAGTTATCTTCTATAAACTGCTAAATAGGTTATCTTCATTTTTAAACAGAACATGCAGCATATTACTACTAAAATTGCAAAAACAAAATCCGAAGACTGGACTGATTCAGCTCTGCACGTTACTCTGTCCTGTGAAGGACTATTCATCTCCGACTAACCGCTGCAACCCACATTTATTTGGATCTGCTTATTGTACTCGTCTCTTGGCCTCCCTCTATAATTTTTTCCCCCACACACTTCCCTCTAGTACTAAATTGATAATTTCTTAATGTCTCAAACTGTTTCCTATCACCCGATCCCTTCTTTTAGTCAAGCTGTGCTACTAATGTCTTTTTTCCCCAATTCTCTTCATATCTTCTCATTAACACTCTTCTGTAGCACCGCATTTGAAATGCGTTGTCTGAACTGTCTATTGTCCATGTTTCACTTCCATACAAGGCTACACTCCAGGCAAATGCCTTGAGAAAAGACTTCCTAATATTTAAATTTATATTCGATGTTAAAAAATTTATTTTCTCCAGAAACGCTTTTCTTGCCATTGGGCAATCTACTTTTATATCACCTCTACTTCGGTCATCTTCAGTGATTTTAATACCCACATAACAAAACAGATATATTAATTTTAGTGCCTCATTTCATAATCTAACTCCCTAAGCATCGACTGATTTAATTCGACTACATTCAGGTATCCTTGTTTTGCTTCTTTTAATGTTAGTCTTATATCCTCCTTTCAACATTTTGTTAAACTGAACTTCCAAGTACTTTGCAAACCGCAAAGTTTTCATTTCTTCGCCCCGAACTAGAATTCCCTGAATTCCCTTTCCAAATTTTTGCTCGCTTTCCTTTCCTGCTTGCTTAATGTACAGATTGAATAACATTGACGATAGGCTACAATCCCGCTCAATCTTGCTCAAGCACTGATTCTCTGTCATGCCTTTCGGCAATTATAACCGCCATCTGGTTTCTGTACAAGTTGTAAATAACTTTTCGTTCCCTGTATTTTACCCCTGTTACCTTCAAAAATTTAAAGATTGTAATCCAGAGAATGTTATCAAAAGCTTTCTCCAAATATACAAATGCCATAAACGTAGGTTTGCATTTCCTTAAGCTATGTTCTGAGGTAAGTCGTAGGGTCGGTACTGCCTCGCCTGTTCCTACAGTTCTCAGGAATCGAAACTGGTCACAGTATTCTCCATTATTCTGTACATAGTTCGTGTCAGTATTTTGCAACCAAGACCTATTAAACTGAGTGTTCGGTAATATTCACATCTGCCAGTATCTACTTACTTTGGAATTGGAATTATTATTTCTTCTTGAAGTCTGAGGTTATTTCCCCTTTGCCATATATCTTGGACACCAGGTGGAATAGTTCAGTAAAGGCTGGCTTTCCCAAGGATATCACAGTTTTGAGGGAATGTATTCTAGTCCAGTGGCCTTGTTTGTGCTTGGGTCACCAGTACTGTGTTATATCATTCTCTCATCTCATATCCGTCTACTTCCTTCCCCTCCTCTTCTTGTTCTTATTGGCTTTCTTTTAAAACATTTGTAAGAAGAACCGGTGTAACTGTACCAGCGATAGCGTAGCCCATTTCTCACCCTTTAACCTGCTTGCTTCCCATGTGGGACGAAAGTTATGAAAAAAATTATAAAAATAAAAAACACATTACATGCTTATGAAACAAGGAAAATGCTTTTTCAGTGGATAAGGGACGAGCTTTTGTAGCTAATTAGTTGTTTATTTACCCACAGCTAATTTTAAAAAGAAATTAGACGTATCAGCTTTCTTTGTTGTTGCGGACTTCGGTCCACGGAATGATCTGGCACATCTCTTCACGCTAGTCTGTTCAGTGGAAGCCTCTTCATCTCCGCATACCTACCGCAAGCTACATCTACTTGAACCTGCCTACTGCAGTATAACTCTGATGTCCCTCTACTATTTTGTCCCTCTTCTCCTCCTCCTTCCGCTGCCCGCCTCACTCTTATCTCCGTAACTAGATTGACGATTACTTAATGTCTCAGGACGTTTCCTGACAACCAATCCCTTCTTCTAATCTAGTTGTGTCACAACGCTCGTTTCTCTCCATTTCAAACGGACTCTCTGCGCTAGTAAATCGTTAGCATTCTTCAGCAGTACCACAATCAAAACCTCTATTCTCTTTTTCTTTATACTGCATGTTGACCACGTTCTTTTGACAAATATTTTCAGAAAAGATTTCCTATCTCTCCAAGTTATGTTACATACAACATAATTAAAAATTAACAAATATATGTGTAACTACATGCACGTATAGCTACATCGTATGTGTGGCGTTTGTCTACAGCCACTATCTATCAAGGAACAAGGGAATTACGATTTGTAACTGCCATTGGGCACTGATTGACAACAATGGGGAAAGCTGAAAATTTGTGGTGGGCCTGGATTCAAACTCCGGTATCCTGCTTTCTATGCAAACGCCCTGACCACTGAGCTATCTGAACACAGTGGTCATTACAGCACTCTGATGATCGCTGGTGAACGGAGCATCCCGGTACGCCACAAATGTTCAGCTTTCCCCGTCGATGTAAATCAATGCCCTCTACCGGCTACATGTCGTAATTCCTTTGTGTCTTGATTGATAATGTAAGGACCCGGCGGAGGGCCGCGAGTAATGAGGATAGTGGGCAGGGGTAAAGCACTAGATATACGGGGCTGAACAGTCCGCCATTGTGAATCTCAATCTGACGGCAGTGTTGTATGCTTCGTGTAATTTGCTTAATTTTATTGTTTCACAGCGTCAAATGGTTGAGTGTGCAGTTCCAAACTGCTCAAATAATAGCAGATATGGTCGCTATTAGTTTTATCGGTTTCTTTCAGATATAAATCGACGTAAAAGGTGACGTAAATTCAAGGACACCAAAAACGTGCAACTACCTGTGTGATGTAAGAAAAAAAGCTTGTTTCTTTGAGTTAGAAAAAGATGTGCTGACAAATTTGCTTCATCACTGACAATCTTTTTATGTATTGCAAATGTTTCTTGCACATACTGGAATTCCCTCAAAAATCATTCCATACGTAAGTAGTGATTGTGTATTACCTTGGTACATTGAATACAGAATGGTACCTTGTACTTATTGTCAGAATTCGGACAGTGTATATGAGAGAGTGGCTGTAGGTGATTTAAACTGCTGATGTGCACCTTCACGTCATTTTCTTTTGAATATGTTTACTCAAAAATTTTATATCACTCACATCTGAAACAGATTTCCACTCAAGGATAAGACCAGGACGTGCAGGGTGGACTTTTGTACAGTGTGGAAATTAAGTGCAAAGTTTCATTAGAATTCTTTACGAGCCCGCTAATTTTAAACCATGTTTTGCTCTTTCCTGTAAAAACTCGAAGTTTTGTGTACTTCAGTGTTGGTGTATTTTATTTCAGTAATTTATTAACGATTGTGTAAGTATGATTGTATCCATTTATAAGACTGGTCTCTGATTCAATGACAGCTTAGCGTATATCAATTAGATCAATATATCAATTAGATCAGAGGCTTTACTAAGGCCAAGAAATATACCGGACACTTGATGTTTTTCATGCACTGCTGTGTTTCATGTAAAGAGGTGATTATTGCTGTGTGGGATGACATTCCATACTACTGAATGCATGCTGTGAATCACTTATTAGTTTTTCTTTACTTCGGAAGGCAAGTAATCTGCAGTGCATGATTTTCTCCATAATTTTGCTGAAAACAGATAATACTGATACTGGTTTGTAATTAGAAATTACATTTTTGCTCCCTCCTGGTGAAGTGGAAAGCATTTTGAGATATTCTTTTCTCAGATGATGAACTTACAATACTACTAGTGGTTTAACTATAAATGTTGCACTTGCTTTGATAACATCAAGAAATTCATCAGCACCCCACGAATACTTATTCGGTGAAACTTTTATAATGTTAAATAGTTCCTCAATTGGCACTGAAACCATAAAGAAAATCTTTGCATGAATGTTTGTGTTTATTACTCTCTTGCAGTCTGACTGATTGACATGATGCGTATTTATTAATTGCTCAGCTAGATCTGAGAAGTAAAGGTTGAAAATATTAGCCACTAGTTAGGGGTCAGTTAGTTTATTGCTTTTTTCATTCAGTTTGATGTTTCTGTGATTATCTGACTTAGCACCTAATACTTTTTTAATAACTTGTCAGGTTGCTTTAATTTTATTCCTAGATTTACGAAATAGTTTGTCATTTTCCAGTTTCTTTTGCTTTTTAAATAACTTCTGAGAGGTTTGTTTTAAGCTTTTGAAATAGTCAATAAAACTGGGGTCAGTAATATACTTTGAGTACTCATACACATTCTTCTTGCTCTTAAATGAAATTTTATGCCTGTTTGTTCCATTTAATTATTCCTTAATTGTTTACGAATGCAGCTAATAGTAACCGTAAACTTAAATGGATGTACCTTACATAAACAAGAAAATACGATACTGGCAAAGTATTTTAATCGTATTTGGTAAATATTTAGAACAGCAACGTATGACTTACATGGAACGTTCGTGAAAGTACCATATCCCGAAATACCTCTCTAATCATATACTTTAATTTGCTTGCCTATATAGGTCTAATGTAAGCCAATGCATTTGCTACGCTGCAGTATCATCTGCGCAAGGACTGCACATCTGATGACCTTAAGAGCATATTAAAAAGTGTAAGTGTTCCGCATTGTTTAAATGTGTTCTTCGACGTGGGATTTAAAATGGCGGATTGTTCAGCTTGTACTATACAGCGCTCTAGGCAGGGGCACTACGTCAGTAGTGAGCAGATAGGTTGAGAATTTGGATCCGACGGAAGGCATGCTAGACTAGTCCGTGGAGACGTGATAACCATTGTGTTCGGATGGTCAGACGGCTTTCAGCCGTGGTCGCTTGCGGACCAGCTCCGCGCGCCACAGGGCGCTCCCTCTAACGGAGTTGTTCACTTCCGCGTCGCGTTGTTTTTGACGCATAGCGTCCGTCAGTATTGTACCCTACATTGCACTCCTTCCGACGAGTGACACTTAAAATTACATACCAAGCCGTACATACACGATCACGCGCCTGGACCTACAAAACGTGATACGTGTTCACTTCTCTATTGCCGTCAGCACCGTGTACATTAAAATGGCGACGGAGGCAGCATACGCTGACCTAGTCCGACATCACGCACCACGTGCATCGACAAAAGTTCAAACATTCTGACGGTCATATTGGGGACGTGGCGGCAGGCCACGCTGGTTTTGGTCTCAGAACAATTAGAATGTTTAAGCCCCCTTTCGAAATGCCCCAAGACGTGATCGTTGCAGCCTTCCGCCCCTACATTGCGGAAAAAAGGCTAATGTTCACGACATACCACGTGTTAGATGGTATGCAACGAATCAAGATCAAACTGTCCAAACATGTGCCATTTTATCCGCTGATTGGTAGTGTGCGAGCAGTCATCATGTATGATGACCACCCGAGGACATGTGCAGGATGTGGGAAAGAGGGCCATGGTAGGTCAGATGGTCTCCCTCGCCGTTTTCTCCAGATCCATACAGTGACGGTCACTTCTTTACCACAGACTTACACCTTCACGATGCTCAATCCAGACGCATCAGTCCAGGATGCGCCTGTTCTCCCGCTGACACTCCCTCTTGGTACTGATGATGTAGAGAAGACCTTACAGGCACAATCTTCTATGGAGGCGACGAGACCAACAACTCCCCAGAGCTTGATGAATGATCCACCTGATGCAGTGGACATCATATCGATTGTTGTCCTCACTCAGCTTTCCTCCAGATGAGCATGACCTCAGACGACCGACATGGACAGCACCTCCGAAAGAAGCAGTCACCCTGAAAATGGAAGAAGCAGAGTCAAACGCCCTCTGACGACACACTCCTTTATATGGTATCAGGGGTAGTGAACTAGATACCAAACAGTGATCTCCCTTCAAGTGCCCTGACAATGGGAGTGGCACTCTGCCCATTTGAGGAGCGTCCTTTCCACTACCTGTGATCCCTCCCAACAACAATGGATCCTATGGACGGAGTTTCCCAGAGGCCACCCTGGCAGTCACCACTCTTAGCCTTTGATTGGCACAACAGTCGCCCACCACTGGTTCCGATCTCCTGGGCTGATGCTGTTGATGACAGAGCAGATCAGAATGTTGGCCCACCCATGTGGGAGTGCCCCATGGTGGCGCCTGGCCCAGCTTCCACCCAGTGATTGCAGCCACCCAATGGTTGCAGCCACAATGGCTGCACCAGATGTTTCATCCCAGCAGGACATCTGTGCAGGATCCTCCATGCCCATAAGGTGAACTTAACATTACTGCATTGCGACAATGAATCTGGCCACCACTCAGATTCCACACAAACTGTCAATGTTCAGACACTACTTATGCTGCTGACGTTTACAGTGTCGTCCTCCAAGAAGTGATCGTCACTGATTTCTATATTCCCACTGGCTACACTGCCCACATCTCCCATGCCTCTGACAACAGTAGTAGATTGACTATCCTCCTCCACACACGTCTCCCCACTGGAGATATAGTGTACCTTCCTAATGCTAGGGATATAGCCCCACACTGTTTGGCGTCTGCTTCCTAAATGCATATGCACTGTCTGGCTCCAGTCGACATCGAGGCAGCTACACCTTCTTTGCTGGTGAGGTAATACTGCTTTTTGAGGGTCTCCTGGACGATTTGGTGAGCGCCTAACAAGGGCCCACTGAGCCCGTGTGTGGCCCTCTCTGTCATCATTGACTGACTTCAGTTTATCGACACCCTCACAAAGGTTTACGGCACTCATGCAGGTTACACGTATTGTACAGTGCACTCGTTCAGTCACCTTGACTGTACCTCACATGCACTCTTGTTGGTGACACTCGACATACCGAGGTTTGGCGTCTGTCATTCTCTGACCATAAAGCCAACATCTGCGTTATCGCACTAGCCCGCCAACGTGTGTGCCACAGTGAAGGCCTGTGGAAATTAAACGTTTCCCTCCTGGCTGCCGGCCGCGGTGGTCTAGCGGTTCTAGGCGCGCAGTCCGGAACCGCGCGACTGCTACGGTCGCAGGTTCGAATCCTGTCTCGGGCATGGATGTGTGTGATGTCCTTAGGTTAGTTAGGTTTAAGTAGTTCTAAGTTCTAGGGGACTGATGACCACAGTAGTTAAGTCCCATAGTGCTCAGAGCCATTTGAACCATTTGAACCTCCTGGCTATTCCTGACTTCTGACGGATCACTGAGGATGCATGGGCCCTCTGTCATCGACGTCACCCCACCTACACATCCACCCCATCTGGTGGCTATCCTGCACTTCAATGTCATTCTCTCCCACCTGTCAGGTGACTGTGCATCATACTAAAATGCGGATCACTTCACTCATATGATGACGCTCGGAAGAAACTTATATTAGGTTCTGTACCCAAGACCATATGCCTCACAAACCGCTGTCGATGTACCAACTCCTCACAGAATGTTGGCGTCGCCATCAAGCTCTCAAACACAACGTGACCGATGCGGAAGGAGGACAATGTACTACGCAATGCGCCACTGGTCAAGCTATGCATTCCCATTTCACTCAGCTTTACACTTCCATCCTGCATAGCCCAACCTTAGCTGAGGAGGAAGTGGCACTCACTGTAAACACCATACCAGAGGACGTAGCTTTAGAACTTCAGGAAAACATGATCTTGGATGAAATCTTTCACTCTATCAAGGCAGGAGCTGCCAATAAGTCCCCAGGACCGGACAGCCTCCCAATAGAATTTTACAAGTGTTTCAGCTATCTCTTGGGACCTACTTGGATGCCCATCTATTGTGAACTGATGTCCCCAACAACAATGATCCCAGCCACCTTCCTTGATTGGATCATTATCCAAGTTCCTAAACTTCATGAGTGATTGCGGACCTGTGGTTAACTGTCCATCATTCTATTCAACAGTTACATGAAGGTTTTCACCCATTTGTTGACATCACGACTGAAGAAGGAGCTCTATACGTCACATCACTGAATCAGACTTCTGTGGGTGGTGACAACAATTTTCATACAGCCCTTTGCCATTACAGGGACATGATGGCACTCGCCAGATCGCGACGAATGCCTGGTGCACTGGCATCACTTGACCTGAGGCATTAGACCGTCTCGATCACACCGTTTTGATGACAGTCCTCCAGCACATGAGTTTTCCAGTTCATATAGTAACAGTGATAATGTACCACTTGAGCGATATGACTTCAAGAATATAATGGACACCTCACTGTGCCTCCAGTGATCGAGCACTCCATCTGACAGGGTTGTCGACTTGCTTTGGCTTTAGAACCCATACTCCGGGACTTTGCCAAAGCCAGGTGGGCCTGTCATTGCATTGACGCCACTTCCGCTGTATGGCCTATGCTGACGAGCTCGTCCTCTACTTACATAGTGCAGATCATGTCCACATGGCTCTAACAAAGATGACAACATATGGTGAGGCATCAGGCAATTTTCTTAATGTTTCAAAATCGTAGGTTCTGTTACTGGAGAGGGCCTACCTGAGAGACGTGTAGCTCCTCTATGTGTGACCACCATTGTCTGCTGCTTGTGCATGGATTTTATGAATGATCTTCTTCGTTCAGCAGCAACAAACAGCAGACATCTCCTCCAAACGATCAGGGCTGGCCTCGTTGATCATCAGTATAGATCCCTCAATATGGTGCGGTATGCGTCTACCATACGTCTTGTGGCAAAAGTGTTTCTGCTCCCTCTCACGGGAGTGCGGTGTGGTTGAGTTATTCTACATCGCCCGCATCTCGTGGTCGTGCGGTAGCGTTCTCGCTTCCCACGCCCGGGTTCCCGGGTTCGATTCCCTGCGGGGTCAGGGATTTTCTCTGCCTCGTGATGGCTGGGTATTGTGTGCTGTCCTTAGGTTAGTTAGGTTTAAGTAGTTCTAAGTTCTAACTTATGACCACAGCAGTTGAGTCCCATAGTGCTCAGAGCCATTTGAACCATATTCTACATCCCAGAGAGGGTTACAGCACTTTTTGTTAGCTTCTAACCGAAAATCTGGCGCCATTCCCTGCCGAGCCTCACGAGACTTCTTTTCCGTTTCAGCCCCAGTCGTGTTATCAGACATTCCAACCCCATTTATCACTTTTGGCATTTCTTTCTGGAATTAAGTTACATCCTCCAATCCTTACCACTCCCGTGAATACTCTGGGCAAAGAATGTACACGAAGCATTACAAATGCATCAGTCCCCCCCCCCCAATACCATCGAACACAAGTTCCTCCAGATCATATGGCGTCGTGTATAGAAAGCGGTGCATGCAGCCTTTCTCGGCACCAGCGTCCAATCTACCTGGTATATCACCGTCAATGACAAACAGGTCAACCAGTTTCATTTGCACCGCATCTGCCTCACCGACACACCCATATGCGTTCACTGTGGTGTGGACGACACAGACGCCAACCTATTCTCGCATGGCCCCTTGTCTAGCACACTGAGGCCCGTGCAGCATATCTTGGCTTTCTTTGCCCCTCAGATGCCTGCTCAGATTACTTTTCAGATGCTTTTATTCCCGGACGTGATTCATTATCCTGTAATGAAAACTAACGCCGTCAGTTGGATACACAATCATACTGTCTGTCCCTGACGAAAAATCGGAACTGGATAATTGAACGTACCTTAAGGATCAACACTACGCACTAGTTTGCAACCACATATACAAGCAGTTCTTTCTAAATTTTGGAGCCGCGCGGGGTAGCGTGGTCTGGGGTGTCTTGCCACGGTTCGCGCGGCTTCCTCCGTCGGACGTTAGAGTCCTCCCTCGGGCCTGGGAGTGTGCGTTGTCCTTAGTGTTAGTTTAAGTTAGATTAAGTAGTGTGGAAGCCTAGGGACCGATGACCTCAGCAGTTTGGTCCCATAGGAACTTACCACAAATTTCCAAATTTTGTTGGAGCGTCTTTAATGAGCCACTTTCCAGCTGGAACGTCCAAGCCATGAGGTGCTGATGTTTATTTTGTCGATATGATGTCTGAACAAACTACAAACGGAATCTCCATAAAAATTTCGGGAGGACACTTTTGGATGTTCCACCATCCGAAGGCGCGAGCTACTCTCGGAATTTCGGTGCAAAAAAAAAAAAAAAAAAAAAAAAAAAACCCTTGCTCAACATTATTTTCATCGCTCCCCTGTGCGTTCCCTTACCATGTTCTCTTTCTTTGCATATCGCCTTTTAGCAAAAGTTTAGTTGTTTTGGGATCGACATAGACAGACGCCAACGCCTGAGGAGGTGCAGCTCTTTCTTCTTAGGACGTAAGTGACGGTGGAAATTAGATCTTTTTCTTTGTTCCGTTTCCTGTCCAGGGGAGGAAAAAAAATTTAACGCAGCTGCAGAGCTCCAGAACTTTTTGCTACGAGTTTGCCTTTTTCTAAAAATTATAGCGGTTGCACCGGCAGCTGCTGTAAGCAAAACGTAAAAAAATGAAAAAAAAGGTGACTTAGTGGTCAGAGCACCTGACTAGTAAGTAAGACTCGGGCTCCGGCTCGAATCCCAGTATGGCACTAATTTTAAACTTTCTCCATTGGTGTATGTCAGTTCCCACTAGAAACTACATGCCGTAATTCCACTGTTTATAGTTACATTGATCGACTTTTCCACCGGATTATGGTAAAATATTTTGTAGGTTACGAATAAAGCAACATAAAAATACAATATTTATTATTTGTTCCTTTGCCGGTTTGCAGCTGTTATGCCATCATCAGGTACAAATATAAGTATGTGCTGCAGTGAAATTTTGTTGGATCAAAGATTTTAAACTAGTGCATCTACCGAGTATCTTTATTTCCAGAGATGAAAATGTTAATGTTAGAATTAGGAAAAAAAACAAGATGGGTTATTTCAGTGTAAATTCATTTTAAGATTGTGTAACTAAGATAGAAAAATGGTTCAAATGGCTCTGAGCACTATGGGACTTAACAGCTGTGGTCATCAGTCCCCTAGAACTTAGAACTACTTAAACCTAACTAACCTAAGGACATCACACACATCCATGCCCGAGGCAAGATTCGAACCTGCGACCGTAGCAGTCGCGCGGTTCCGAACTACCCGCCTAGAACCGCTAGACCACCGCGGCCGGCTAACATAGAATATGGTGACGTATTAACTAATGAACTATAAACAAATTACAGCAGTTACACATAGAAGAACATAACTGAGCAATATTCCATGTTGACATACTACGAAGATGTGACTGAACGAAATAATCTTGTCTGTAACAGGACCTAAATTACAACGGCGCCATGGTTATCATGTGCTGTCGGGATGTTATATTGTTATTTGATTTTTGAATTTTATCTTGTGTTGATATTATCTGTCGTGTGTTACAGAACATAACCAAGGTGCGTAAGTGATGGGCAGTTGTGGGAGGCATGTCGGGGAGCTCTCAGCGGTTTATCTCAGGGACCATTTGTAGTGGGAAGGCTCCGAAGCACTGAGAGCTCGCTCGTCTGTGATTGCGTTGGGAGTTGCCCTTGCCCTTTGGTTCTGTGAAATTATTATTTTGTTATTATATTTATTGGTTGTGTGTTGCGCTTCTTTCATTTTATGGTGCCAAGTTGCCATTATCATTATTATTATTTTTGTTTATTACTGCTCTTAATGTTTTCCGACTTCATGGTGGCAAGTGTCACTATTCTTAAAAGTTTTTTGTAAATGATGTTAAGTTGCATTGCCAAGTTAACTTATTATTGGATTTTGTCTCTTGGGTAAACTCTAAAAGCACTATTGTAAAAGGTTTTTTGATTTTATGGTGGCAAGCCGTTATTGTTTTTAAAGCTCATTCTTTTAACCATTTGTTAAGTTCTGTAAGTTATATGAATTTGTTGTTATTTAAAAGAGTTTAGTATTGGCAGTTTAATAAGTTGGGTACAGATCCTGCTGTTTCGATATTATTGGGTGGAAATCCTTGGATAGTTGTCCTATAAAACCACCCATTCCAAGACAGTTTACTTCTTTTTTTCCATCTGTGTCGTTTTCATCTGACTGGCTCTTACAGATTTACTCAGAAGTTCCCAACGCTTTAAACAGGTACTTCCAATGGACTCATTGTTTCAGGTCGTTATTTTCATGGCCGTGATGCTGATGCGGCTTAAAATGCGTGTAAAATGCTCGGACGTCGCTCCTAACAAATCCGTCAGCGGCCCGATTTGCACGGCACGTGTTTCGGGTTGACAAATTTCCACGCACAGTGCTGCCGAATGCTGGTAGGCAATAATGGAGAGTTGAGCGGCACGCCGGCAGCAGCGAGTGCAACATGGCGGCCGAGGCGCGCGTGCGCACGGCGGCGCGGCTTGCGGTGGTCGGAGGCGGCCCTGGTCGGGGCGTTATCGAGCGCGCGCCGACCTGCCCCAGGCAGCCTCGCCTCGACACAGCCCGCATCGCAGCGCCTGCCTGCCTGCCTGCCCCACACACTGGAGCCGCCGGCGACCGCGATGGCGGACGCTCCAGCCAGGCTACCGACCACCTCGCCAGTGCCAACATGAAACATACAAATGTCGCGATAACCTTAATGGCTGATGATGATGGGTCCCATACTTATTTACAGTGCGTAGGGGAGCGACGTGGGAGACCAGCGCCGCCTTCCTAGGCAAGGTCCTAGTGGAGGTGGTTTGCCATTGCCTTCCTCCGACGGTAATGGAGACGAATGATGATGATGAGGACGACACAACAACACCCAGTCATCTCGAGGCAGCAAAAATCTCTTACCATGTCGGGAATCGAAACCGGGAGCCCGTGCTCGGGAAGCGAGAACGCTACCGCGAGACCACGAGCTCATCAGCAACCTCAGTGGCTATCCACGGCAAAACCGAGACATTTCACTAAATCGAAAACTTAACAACAAAATTTCTCTGTTGTCTTTGTAGCAGCGTCGATTCGTAATGTACGTGAATGTACATTTCGAAGTCGCGCCTTCGTCATCATGCTTTCAGTTGTTCTGTTAGGCCTTTCACTGCAATGTCAACACTCCAGTCTGTGGAAGTTATAGCGCGTTGTTAACGTTAGATCACTAAGCCCTCGTAAAATTTACGATTGCGGGTGCTAGAAATTCGCAATTGTCGCCATGCTGGTGCCGTTCGTATAGGGTGTAAAATAGGACATTTTCTACATATTTTCATTTTGTAGGTCACATACCACTGGAGGAGACCTTATAACTCTAATTAACTACTGCATATTCTATAAATTATGACTTCCTTTCAATAAAACACGGAATAGTACAATTTACGGCTGTTTAGTAAAAATGAACAATGTACCATTCCCCTCCCCCTCCCCATTTAGTGTTCTAGGATTAGTCACCACTAAAAAAATCCTGCTGCAACGTTTACAGAATTACAGAAGAATATGAATTTTATTCTATCTTCTGTTATGACATAACAATGAACCTTCACATTTTGTTTGCAATATTCTATCAGTATACGCAGCTTGCAGGGATGGCACTATAAATTTAAAAGAACATGACAAGACTGCATGAATAACTCAATAGAACAAATATTTTAAGTAGCTGACCTGTTAAATAACACACATTAATTTTTAAACAACTTTTTATTTCTTTATTGTACAGAGAAAATAATAAGATTATACACTCTTATCACTAGTTGAAATTAGAACTGAACATCACTTTTATGGTTACAAAACGTAAGATAATTATTTAACGATCATGTCGATTTCATACAGGAATAAATACTAGCGTAGTGTGTGGGTGAAAACAATATGCGAAACTTTTTACAAACTTGCCTACAGAAATAAATACTACTGTACTGTGCGGGAGTACGACAGACCCCGTGCAAAAGTATTTACATATTTTTTTAAAATATTTATTGTGACAGACCCAGCTGCAATAGGCCACACAAGACAGCTATTTCTGATAACTTAATGATAATCTTCAGATCTAAATATAAAATAAAATAAAGCGTTAATAAATAACTATTAAAGATGCTAACATAGACTGAATTTCTTTAAAATTTAAAATTCTAAAAATTCTACCTGAGTAAGTAATTAACACACTGATTATACATAAACGGTTACTGGAAATTATATTCCAGAAAAACATATTAGTATTTATTCCTGTATCAAAGCCACATTATTATTAAGTAATTAAATTTTGTTTTGTAACTTCTATTAGTAAGGTTCACATTTAATTTCGAGCATTCAAAAGAATAGACAATCTCAGTATTTTTCTGTACAACATATAAATAAAATATTGTGTAAAGATTAACTTGTTTTGCATAACATGTAATTATTTATTTTCATTGTACTAATGAATATCTGTGAATTTTCTCATGTTGTTGGAAACGTTAGTGTCACTATGGAAACTATGTATGGTGATATAACAGTGCTTACAACATGTTCGAGAACTCCATTATGCTGTCGTAAACAATAGAGACCAACGATATCTGCAGGAGTAATATTAGTTATAACAAAAAGGTATGTATTCTTCCTTAATTCCGTATATAGTCCACCATAATTGCGCAAATCGCAATTAAGTATGCAGTATAATTCCCTCTAATTCGTGTTTCTAGCTTGTTTACATCATAATTAAGGGCCTTATATAAAAACTACAGATGTGATGGTGAAGCTCTGACTTCGAAATTTTCACTGGCCTAATGAAAACACTATTCAGAATCTAGTAGATTGATTTTGCTATTAAGTTTATCACAGAACAGCCCAATGCAGCTCAGAGATAAACATATTCGCCACAGGACAACAACAACGATGACTGGCAGGGGGTCTGAAAGCCTCCGACCGCAGATACTTCGCATTCAAGCAGATAATTATGCTTATGGATACTCCGACTAGTCACTTTATAACGTTTTCAAAACGTACATTTGCCCAGTGCCCATCTTTCTAAGTACAGTACGATCACCACCATATGGCGGGAACCGACAGACACTTTTCTACAGAAAGTGAAGTTAGGTGCTGGGATCGTGGCACTGGTGAAAATAATTGGATTTATAGTTGAGCATTGATTATCCGAAACAACCAGGGACAGAGGGTGTTCGGGTAAATGATTTTTCGGGTAACCAATATTTACGAAAACATACTGTACCAATGTTCATATGAATACGAAACGGAGATACACCCTGTACGTCTAAGTCCCTATTTCCACGCCTCGAATTTGAAACGCATAAGCCAGAAAACAATCACTTCACAATTAATGTAACCCCTTGTTTCTTGTTCATTACGAGAGAAATTTCTGAAATCATGACCATTTGTTGCTTGTCTCAGATACGTACCTACATTAAGCATGTGTAAGCTACTGACTTTCTGCCAAGACATCAGCGCAGAACAGCAACAATGACGTCTTACAGGTAGGGGGAAACCACAGAAATGACAAGCTGAGCGCTGACCCCCTCTACACGGAGCTTGGTGCGCGAATCTGAATGTGTCGACAGCAACACTCCCTATTAAGCGATATTTCGGTTATCGGGATTCGGATATTCGATTACCTACTGTATATAGGGTCTACCAAGTTGCGAACGTGAACAAAGAACAACGTGGTTTGTGTTTACTTACACCTCACATAATTCCCGTAGTTGAGAGTATAGCGATTTAAAAAGATCAATTATACAACATAGAAAAGGTTTAGGGAGTGAACACAGCGAACTGAACGTGTTGTCAACATCAAACCGGAAAAATCACATGACTTCAGAACAACGCAGTTTGTGAACAGCTTGCAAGTACAGCGGCACAACACGTGAGATACAAGCGACGTGTTTCAGTGAGAATGTGTGTGAATTTAAACAAACGTAAAATGCTTCAATAAATTAATCTGAAACGCGTCTGACAAACGATAATTGCTTGTATTCATTGCACTTAGACAAACATAACCTTAGAACCATTAACGTGAAATGTAGGTGCGTCCACCGACGAGCTGTCCATTGTCAGATACTCGCAGCACCGTAACGAAATAATGGTGACGCAAGCTGTTATCTCAAGACATTTAAGGGCATCCTGCACATTCTTTAGTAAGGAAAGCGTTGGCAAAAGATTAACAGCGAAGTACGGAAATATTAAAATGCAAACAGGAACGTGTTAACATTTGATTAACTAAACAATAAGCATGAGAAGTTCAGCAGTACGTAAACATCTCACTTTTTAATTTGGCAAGTGGAGGGCGTCTCTACAACGAGGAAGCTGTCTGTGTACACGCCCCATTCGCAAGTGTATGATGCCCATCTGCATCCCCGAATATTAAGATACCGTAAAGAAATGATTTGATGGTAGTTTTACATGTGGGCTGAATCATTTGACCCTCCTGAAGTCAATATGCTTGGCTTTCAAGCTTCGCTGTGAGTTAATGGGTGCACGCATCAGAAAATAAAAAGCATCTCATTGAAGTCATATAACACATTAAAATTATGTAAATTGTTTGAATAGTAAAACACCTACATAATATTTTCGTTCTTTATTTATATTTAAGTCATTTTTATGGAAAGAATGCGTGCTGGATTTCGCACGTTTTAGTCACGATCCATTTTGTGGACCAAGAACGCGGAAGTCACTCATTTTCAAATTGTAATAAAACGCTGTTGTTAGGAGAGCCACATCGTGCAGCTGCACAAATCGCTCACTTGTGATGTAAGCAAACTTAAACCGTAAGCTGACCGTCGAAAATTCTAGTATCCCCTTAAAAGAGTACCCTGGGCGCTTTGGAGCGCTGAAGATGGTGTGGAGCTGGTGGGAAAGAAAGGACCTATCATGTTTCGGCTTGCTCATAGCCACACTGCGAACTAAGTTCTCAAATTTATAGGTTTAACAAGGCGTACTTCCCAATGTGTCTACAAGGAATAGTGTACCATTTGCATCCACATAACATGGCATAGGAACAAAATTCATAAAAAGATCATAAGTGACAGAATCCAGAGACAAGTGCCACTGTCTGTTAATGACGATTGGTTTCAAACACGAGAGGAATTGTAGCTGTCGGAAACCAGTTTCCGAGCAAAAGTAGCAATACACATTGGAATTGGGTATCTCACATTGCTCACAGCGCCACATAAATCGCCATGTCTTCAGTGGGCCAAACAGCTGACTGAAAACGTGTAGTGCGGTCTCCGAGTCACAATTTCGGCACCTTGCTAACGATGTAAGGCGTCGAGCGCACCTATGGCGCAATGAGGCGTTTGACCCATGGTGTGTGGAGGGTATAGTTCAGGCTGGAGGTTGTCTCTGATGTTTTGGGAACGATTTCATACCATAACTTGGGCCTGCTCCTACAAGTTACCACGAAAAGGAACCAGAATGTTTAATTCAGCATTTTAGGTGACCAGTGGCAACTCACACATTTTTTTTTTTTACCATTGTGCTACAATGTGTTTGGCCTTACCCTTTTGATCTTCAAGGGTAGTAATCGTAACAGCCCGGCTAGCCGCGCGGTCTAACGCGGTGCTTCCCGAGCGGTCACCGGCACGAATCTGCCCGGAGGATTGGTTGTCGAGGTCCTGTGTGCCGGCCAGCCTGTGGATGGTCTGGTTCAAATGGCTCTCAGCACTATGGGACTTAACATATGAGGTCACCAGTCCTCTAGAACTTAGAACTACTTAAAGCTAACTAACCTAAGGACATCACACACATCCATGCCCGAGGCAGGATTCGAACCTGCGACTGTATCAGTCGCGCGGTTCCGGACTGAAGCGCCTAAAACCGCTCGGCCACCGCGGCCGGCTGTGGATGGTTTTTAAGGCGGGTTTCCATCTACTTCGGCGAATACAGGCCTCAGTTACACTATGTCAGCGATTGCTGCGCAAACACTGTCTCCACGTAAGCGTACACCATAATTACTTTACCACGCAAACATTTGGGGTTGTACTAGTCTGTATGAGACGTTCCCGCGGGGATCCACTGGGAGCCGAATCACACAATAGCCCTGGGTTCGGTGTGGGGCGGCGGAGGGATGGGTGCACTGCTGTGACCTGTTGTGGGGTTGTGAACCGCTAAGGGCTACGGCGGGGCGAAGCCTCTCCGTTGTTTCTAGGTCCCCTGTTTAATACATACGCATAATCGTAACAAAATTGAATATATTAATTTTACGTACATAAAATTTAACTTTTTAAATATATTTAAATTTTATAATTAAAACACTGATGGAAAAAAATCGCAACAAGAAGAAGGAGTTGTGGAACATAAACTAAAGTTCTCAGACGTGTTTCTAAATCTGAAAGACGATGTCTATTCAAATTTTGCGACAGTCGCATAAGAGTGGCACTAGTCAAGCCAGTAGGTGAGTACAAATCAGGTTGGCTTTAAGTACATGCTGTAATGGTCGTTAGCGGCAGTTACCTTAGTTACCTTTGAGATTGTTTGTTACCAATGCGTTTAAGGCGACGAAGACTCCACTATCAGCACCTCACTGAACTCGAACGAGGTCGTGTAATAGGACTACGAGGAACTGGATGTTCCTTCTGCGATGTTGCGTAAAGGCTTGGCAGGAAGTGGCCACTGTACAGGACTGGTGGCAGCGGTGGTCACGGGAATGTACAGTCGCAAGAAAAGATCAGACTCCGGACGGACAAGTGGTACTACCGAGACGGAAGACCGTCACATTCGGCGTATGGCTGTAGCACAAAGTACCACTCTGCAGCAACAATTCGTGGAACAGTTAGCACCACAGTGACACAACGAACTGTTACAAACCGGTTAGTTCAAGGACAGCTCGGAGCCTGGTACATTCCACTGACCCAAAACCACCGCCATTTGTGACTGTAGTGGTGTCAAGCGAGAACTCATTGGAGATCAGGGTGGAGGTCTGTTGTGCCTTTGTGATGAAAGCTGATTCTGCCTCGGTGGCGGTGACTGCCTCTGTTGGTTAGAAGGAGACCAGTTGATGGCCTGCAACCAACCTGTCTGTGTGCTGGCCACAGTGGATCTTCACCTGGAGTTATAATCTGCAGTGCCATTTCGTATGACAGCAGAACCACTCTCGTGGTTATCCCACGCACCCTGACTACAAAGTTGTACGTCAGTCTAGTAATTCGACCTGTTGTGCCTCTTCATAGACATCATTCCAGGGGATGTTTTCCAACAGGATAACGCTCGCCAACATAAACCACTGTTGTAACGCAACATTCTCTACAGAGCGTCGACATATTGCCTTGGCCTGATCTGCTTCCAATCGAGCACATATAGGACGTCATCGGACAGCAACTCTAGCATCATCCACAGACAATATTAGCCGTCCCTGTATTGACCGACCAATTGCAACAGCCTTGGAACTATCACAAACTGACATCTGGCACCTGTACAACACAATGCATTCACATTTTCATGCTTACGTGCAACATTCTGGCCGTTACAGCGGTTGTTAATGTAACAGCATTTAACAGTTTCAATGGCATATCTCGCCTTTAGAATAACCTGTGATATTTCAATGTTAATCAGTTAAATATGTTACCTAGACAAATGTATGCCCATAATTTCATTATTCTACACTACTGGCCATTAAAATCGCTACACCACGAAGATGACGTGCTACAGTCGCGAAATTTAACCGACAGGAAGAACATGCTGTGATATGCAAATGATTTGCTTTTCGGAGCATTCACACAAGGTTGGCGCCGGTGGCGACACCTACAACGTGCTGACATGATGAACGTTACCAACCGATTACTCATACACAAACAGCAGTTGAGCGGCGTTGACCGGTGAAACGTTGTTGTGATGATTCGTGTAAGGAGAAGAAATGCGTACCATCACGTTTCCGACTTTGATAAAGGTCGGATTGTAGCCTATTGCGATTGCGGTTTATCGTATCGCGACATTGCTGTTCGCGTTGGTCGAGATCCAATGACTGTTAGCAGAATATGGAATCGGTGGGTTCAGGAGGGTAATGCGGAACGCCGTGCTAGATCCCAACGGCCTCACATCACTAGCAGTCGAAATGACAGGCATCTTATCCGCATGGCTGTAACGGATCGTACAGCCACGTCTCGATCCCTGAATCAACAGATGGGGATGTTTGCAAGACAACAACCATCTGCAAGAACAGTTCGACGACGTTTGCAGCAGCATGGACTATCAGCTCGGAGACTATGGCCACGGTTACCCTTGACACTGCATCACGGACAGGAGCGCCTGCGAGGGTGTACTCAACGATGAACCTGGGTGCACGAATGGCAAAACGTCATTTTTTTTCGGATGAATCCAGGTTCTGTTTACAGCATCATGATGGTCGCATCCGTGTTTGGCGACATCGTGGTGAACGCACATTGGAAGCGTATATTCGTCATCGCCATACTGGCGTGTCACCCGGCGTGATGGTATGGTGTGCCATTGGTTACACGTCTCGGTCACCTCTTGTTCGCATTGACGGCACTTTGAACAGTGGACGTTACATGTCAGATGTGCTACGACCCTTGGCTCTACCCTTCATTCGATCCCTGCGAAACCATACATTTCAGCAGGATAATGCACGACCGCATGTTGCAGGTCCTGTACGGGCCTTTCTGGATACAGACAATGTTCGACTGCTGCCCTGGCCAGCACATTCTCCAGATCTCTCACCAATTGAAAACGTCTAGTCAATTGTGGCCGCGCAACTGGCTCGTCACAATACGCCAGTCACTACTCTTGATGAACTGTGGTATCGTGCTGAAGCTGCATGGGCAGCTGTACCTGTACACGCCATCCAAGCTCTGTTTGACTCAATGTACAGGCGTATCAAGGCCGTTATTACGGCCAGAGGTGGTTGTTCTGGGTACTGATTTCTCAGAATCTATGCACCCAAATTGCGTGAAAATGTAATCACATATCAGTTCTAGTATAATATATTTGTCCAATGAATACTCGTTTATCATCTGCATTTCTTCTTGGTGTAGCAATTTTAATGACCAGTAGTGTATATTAATAGTTGCTCGGTGTTGAGATTTTTTCCGTCAGGGTAGTTAAATATTGTGTGGAATGAAAGAAAATAAAAAAAAACATTGTTGGTAACAGTGGGAACCGAACCAAAGACCACCATTTTTTAAAATTTTGTTTGTCATTATTCTCGTCCCTTCATGTTCACGCTGAGTACTGCACTCATTTTTTTTATATTATAAAGGGCAGCCAGCCCGCTGACCGAACACGCTGAGCTACTGTGCGAGCTACCACTGGACCACAGTGTATTTACAACAGCAGCTGCTCAAAAATCGCTCATCCTCTAATTTGCACAGTACACTACATGCAATTTCGGACTGACCTGGTGCTGTGAGTAACGTAGCACTCGTCGTGCCAAGAAGGATGACATCACATCAGAACAAGCATAATAAAAAAAACATAGACCTGTGTCCCTTGTCTGACTTGATGGTAGCGTGGCTGTTCACCATTTCAGCACTCGACACAGGGTCCTAGCTGTCGTAGAGAGAGCAATACAAAAGATGAGTTCGTTCATTTTATTTGCATACCAGCACGCATTCGAATAGAAATTGCGTAACGTTAGTGCGTTTCCTGGACTGCGTTGGAAGAGAAATAGCGTACTGTTACTGCGGTTTCCAGCTCGCATTCGAAGATAAATGATATAATTCAAGTGCGATATTTGCAGCTCATTAGCACATGATAACTTGCTACCAATGTCGGTGACCAAGTGTTACCATTTATTCCACGTCTTCATGACGAGCGAGCTGCGCACGTTCCCGTCTTTCAAGACACCGACAACTGCGTTCATAAGGCTGCACGCATACATTGCCAATTTGACAAGCGCACAGTAATATTTTTGCAGCTGCACTGGCCCAGTAATCGCCCAATGTTAATCCCATAGAAGATATTGGGGACTGTTTGGAATAGCAGGTGATACACAGAAAACAACATCCACACAGTTTCGTAGTTCCACAGGATCTAACCGTCAATGAGTGGCTTTATCTGGTTATTACATACCCGAAAAAATTTGTGACGCTTTTCCTCGGCGAACTGAGGCCATTATTAGGCTAGAGTTGTTGTTACAAGGTATCAGCGCCTTGTCTCCTAGGGCTAGTAATATATTGTCTCGTGTCATGTCCTCTAACTTTTAACCACAAACTGCTAATTACAGTAATTGCAGAGTAGTAGTACTGGCTGATATCCGAATCAACTTAGGCTTCTACCTGCCATATAATTGTTTCTGCCGTTGTCAGCGGATATCTGTACCCCTGCAGAACGCTAGACAGCACAGTACACACGAAGGGAACGCAGAGACGTACTGCAGCCCCCTCGGACAGGTGTTCAGACGCCCTCGGGCTAAAAAGGAAGTTGTATTTGCATGAGAAGCGCGAAACATTGTTATCTTCTGTAGCGCACAGAATGGCTGCAAGTCATTAGCAGCGACGCAGCCGTCAACGCAACACGCACACACGAGGAAGGGCCCGGCGAGATAAGAAAACCGGACACCGGAACCGCAAGCCACGCTCCGACCGCAGCCGTTTGCTGCTTGCCCTACGCCGCATGCCCAGCTCCGCTGCTTACTGATCCACTGGTCTCTGGAAAAAAAGTTGCTTTCACAAGGAACTGCAACTGAATCTGGTGTACAGAGCATTTCAAAAACATTCATCAGATTTCGCAAGGACATTACCTCCTACACGAATCGAGACAGAAACGTGGAGTGAATGTTAACTTACGCATCGAAAGTAAACGTTTAGCTTGGCACTAGTTGTAAGTTGCCGGTTCGTGTGGTTGCCGATAGATGTCTGCCTAGGACAGCTAGGTAGCTCGGTCGATCGGTCGTTAGTCGTGCCGATACAGTGGTAACGTATCAACAAAAGATGTCTTGCGTGCTATGCTCCAGCAGTTGCAAATGAGTTTACAGCTGTGCTGTGTGATTTGAAGAGTACACAACAGTGACCTGCCTCAACGAAGGATCAGCTGTAAGGTGCGTACGGACCTCGCACTGCGGCATTCGCCTCCAAGATGTCTGATCGCACTTTTTGTGGAGGATTGTGCAAGACTCATTCCACGTATCTTCCTTTACAAGTATATTGGGTGACCCTCGACTGCAGCGACTCCAGACATGCTTGCAAAAATATGCGACCTGTTTGACTGTCGTCTAGATGTTTTCGCTGGATCTGATTGATAGAGTACTGAACATTTGGGAAAGGTAAATGAACATTTTTCATCCTAAGCGTATGTGCATTTACGTAGAATAAACACCCTCGTAAAATCCGGTGGTTCGTTTCAAAATAAAAACTTTAACCAAAAATATCCATCTTAATTCACGTAGAAGATATAGTTTTGTGAAAGCGAGATTCAGACAAGCACCGATAGATAATTCTGGTTCGGGCAGTTTCACATTCTTTGTTATTTGGAATATAACGTTCCAGTTATTCACCCTCCGAAAACAGAAGTAACAAGAACCACAGAATAACTTCATAAGGAATTTAGTAGTTCAGAATTACTTGTGCGAAATGACTTTACGGTATTGAGGACCCACGCCATCGTGCTTCCTTTGGTAAGCACATACCAGAGCGCCGGAACAGTATTTTTCATAGTTTTTATTTATTTTATTTCTTTCTTTCGAAAGATCCGCACCAGACGAGCCTCTGCTCATCGTGACTATGACAATTTTTTTTTCACGCTAAAAATCTTTTAACTACGAGAGGAGTTATTATGTGTGGTTAGTCTGAACAACTAGCCATACCGAGGTTGCCATTTTCAGTAGGGAGTACTTTTCCATCTGAGTCATCTGAGAACTCGTTGATTGGAAAATCTTCATTCTCGCAAGGACACTGGTCTCACAACTCTTTGGAGACTGGAAGGAAAGGAGGGGAATTATTGTCCAAGCTGATATTGTCATGCGGACTGTGGGGTGTCATCGACTAACTATACCACGAGATCACTTTCTGTTGAAAAAGTGCTCAGGTTCAAGACTTAATTCGGCGTAGATTTTTAGCGCACCAAAACAGACGCTGTGCTCTGCAAACAATAAAGAAATTAAATTTGCCACGAAGAATCAGATCTTATAGTAGACCATATGACCCGATTTAAATAATGAAAACAGCACCAGTAACTTACGTTTTGATGCTTAGCACAAAGCTTTACGTGAAATTAATCTTATTTTCAAGTGAACTTGTTTATATGAATATGTTTGGTGATGTTTCCGTGTATGTTTTTCTGCCTGTCTTGCACACATCACCTAACATATTTTTGTAAACAAATGCACAAATGCACTTCAAAATGAGGATAAATTCTCGAAACGCGTTGCGCTAAGCATCAAAAAATAAGTAACTGGTGCAGTTTGCACTATTTAAATCATGACTGAAACAGTTGCCGACGTTTCTGAAACATCGAATACCATGAACCACATTAAAAACACACGACAATAACAGAAAAAGTTTTAATAAGTTGGCCATCTGCGAACAGAGCTACTAGAAAGGAAATTTTATGACGCGATATGGCAGCAGTTCGCTTGGCAGTCGCTTCCTGTGTGATTAAGTGATGTCTGGCGATCTGGGTTGCCAAATCATTCGCTCGAAATGTCCAGAATGTTCTTCAAAGCAACCGACAGTAATTGTGAGCTTGTGACATGGCGCATTGTCATCCATAAAAATTGCATGAATGGCCTTAATTGGTCTCGAAATAGCGGAACGTAGCTTTCCAGTCAATTATCCATGTGAACACAGAGCACGCCATTATGTAACCACCACAGCTTGCATAGTGCCTCGTTGACAACTTGGGTCCACGGCTCCGTGGTGTCTGAGCCACATTCGAACCCTACCATCAGCGCTTACCAACTGAAATCGGGACTCATACGAGTAGCCCACGGTTTTCTAATCTCCGAGAGTCCAACCGATATTGTCACAAACCCAGGAGAGGCTCTGCAGGCGAGTTCAGGATGTTAGCAAAGGCTCTCGCTGCTCACATAGCTCATTAACGCCAAATTTCGCCCCATTGTCCTACCGGATTTGTTCGTCTTACGTCCCACATTGATTACTGCGGTTATATGACGCAGTGCCGCTTGTCTTTCAGCAGTGACAACTCTACGTAAACGCCACTGTTCTCGGTCGTTAAGTGAAGGCCGTCATGCGCTGCATTGTCCGTGGTGAGAGGTAATGCCTGAAATGTAGTATTCTCGCCACACTGTTGACACTGTGAATCTCGGAGTATTGAATTCCCTAAGGGTTTCCGAAATGGAGTATCCGATGTGTGTGGCTTCAAGTATAATTCTGCGTTCGAAGTGTGTTAATTCCCGTCGGACAGCTTCCCAGCCGGCATCTGTGACCGAGCGGTTCTAGGCGCTACAGTCTGGAACCGAGCGACCGCTACTGTCGCAGGTTCGAATCCTGCCTCGGGCATGGATGTGTGTGAGGTGCTCAGGTTAGTTAGGTTTACGTAGTTCTAATTTATAGGGGACAGATGACCTCAGACGTTAAGTCCCATAGTGGCCAGAGCAATTTCAGCCACTTGAACAGCTTCCCATATGAGTCACCTGAGTACAAATAACAGCTCCACCAATGCACTTCCCTTCTATGTCTTGCGTGCGCGATGCTACCGCCATATGTGTAAGTGCATATTGGTATCCCATGAGTTTTTTTCACTTCAATGTATGTTGTTACCAGCAAAGTATTGAATGTCTTGATGTTTGTAAGCGTTAGCAACTGTTCATTACTATACGTAAATGTATCTAATCGCGTTTTGTCGAAATGCTCACACTCGTGACGGCCCCATCATAATAAACGAATATTGAGATAATGATATCTTCAACGAGCTCCCTCTTGTCGATTGTCGGTCTTTATATACGGAGACCAACTTAGATAAACGTGTATAGACTCGGGCAGCAGACTTTTCTATCTGAGTATCGATGATTCATAATTCGCATTTTCGACATACAGAAAAGGTGCTAGCTCGTGTCCATCTGAAATGTGACTGCTGACTGGGAGTGGTGCGCTGCTGAAACTCAGGGCGGCGACGGCTTCGACTAGAAAGGCGCGAGGTGAACGTCTAATCGCTGTTCCATGTAGCGTCTCCAGAGTTTCCGTCCTGCAGCTGCGTGTGGAGTCGTGGAACGTTTTAATGAGACCTAATCGACGTCGTGTTTCTGTGGTGATGCTATCGCACTGCTGAGAGAAAGTGGTCGTCTGAACGTCTCACAAAACTACTTTACATCCCGCCTAGCTCGACAGCAGTGGCAATGGCAATGCTAGTGGGATGGCTGTGGTTTGAAAAAGCCTTCTCTGTACTGTAAATTCAAACTACTGCGCCTGAATTATCTCTCTCAGGACGCAGACGCATCAGAATACCGACTAATATGCGAGGACATCAACGTGTGATTCCTGACTATGCTAGAGACTATATAGTCCGAGTCACTAGCGATGGCGGTTCGAGCATGTCGCGGCACGAACGCGAATGGCTTTGTTGGCGATTCCAAGCGACAGTTGCGGTACCCAGGTGCGCGTGCTTTCCGCTTGAAGGAAGAGTATATCCTGCAAATTATGTCTCTCGCTGCTTATGTACAATTTATCATTTACCACCACCATCAGCGATGACGACTCGCAAAAAATGAAATAAAAATTCGCCAAACAACTAGCTACTATCACATTTAATGCTCTCATTAGCTACGACATTCAGAGAAGAGAGCTCAGAACACTACTGAACGTCCATTGGCTGTCGAAGTATCCGTGAGGTAGATGTGCAGAGCAAGCCTAACTCGACCGTCGTCGTTCACGACTCAAACACTAGTGACGTCAGCGAGTCACGTGGATGCAACACGTAGAGGTGACCAGCCTGCTCCCGTCCCCGTGCTGTTCGCTTGCGTTGCTCTCAGATACGAACCCTCTACTCTGCCCTTTTTTCTGCAATGAAACCGCAGAGCCAGTTAGTAATCGAAGTCGAATGGAAGTCGAAGGATACTCTTAGCAGTGCCAATAGTGTTGACAGTTCGAGCGGCGCGGTCTATTTCCCGACGAATTTGTAGCAGTTCTGAAGCGAAAGCCGTGAAGTGTTTTCCTTCAGTTTAGAAATCGAATTGAACTCACGAGGGCTTAAGTCACGGGAGTTCAGTAGGTGGTATAGCACTTAGCAGCCCCATCAGTCAAACAAATCAGTAACAGCTTGCGCTGTACGTGCTTGAGCATTGTCCTGCAAAATGATGGTCAGGTCCTGCAGAGAGTGTCATCGCTTCTGTCTCTATGCTGTTCATTTTTGGAACACAACCTGCGACCAGCTTAGAGACAGAAGTGATGACACTTTCTGCAGGACCTGACCATCATTTTGCAGGACAGTGCTCAAGCACGTACAGTAGAAGCTGTTTCTGATTTGTTTGACTGATGGGGCTGCTTAGTGCTATACGACCTACTGCACTCCCCTGACTTAAGCCCTCGTGAGTTCAATTCGATTTCTAAACTGAAGGAAACACTTCACTGCATTCGCCTCAGAACTGCTACAAAATCGTCAGAGAATAGACCGCGCCGCTCGAACTGTCAGTACAACTGGCACTGCTAAGAGTATCCTACGACTTCCACATCGCTGGCAACGGGTTAAATGGAATGCTGGTGACTACTTTGAAGGTCAGTAAAACTTAAATACGTATCTATTTTGTACGAGCTGTAAATAAATAGTTGCCACTATTTAAGTTCCAACCCCCATATATTATTGTCTTATTTCTCGTTTATTCGTCGATTAAACAAAACACTGTGTGGTCGTAACCATTTTCCAAGAATCTGAACAGTTGAAGCAGGTCATATTAGTCAGTTATTTAGGAGATGGGCATTCAAAAGCCTTCAAAGCATTTAAGGAAAATAAGCCATATGGAGCAAATGTAACTATCACTAAATTGGAGTGGGTAGCTCATGTACAAAAGTGGGCGAGTAAGATGGTGCGACGACTGAAAATTGGATGATGGAAGAGGTTTAGATGGTAAGAACAAACTCACAGAATCTATCGTAGATAAACTCCAAAATTATTAAGGCATGGTCATCAGGCACAATGTTAGAAGCGTAGAAGATATGGGAAAAGCTGTATGCGCAGTTTTGTTTCACCTCTATTCAACAGATGGTATAACTACTCATGGCCTATGCCTTCCAGGAAGTGATACATGGTGCGAATACAACAGATCAAAACAAAATGGTGAGAAATTTATTCACAAACCAGTTATGGCTTTTGCCATAACTTAAAGACATTTGTCAGGGTTAAGGCTATGAAAGAAACGTCTTCGTGACCGCACCCAGAGCCCTACGAGTCCATCAACATCGTAATCTGGACCAGAATTCTCAAGATAGTGTTTGTGTCAATTAGTACGCTGCATTTTGGTGTCTTTGATGCAGTGGCAATGTTCTATGAAGGCTGCAATGTGTGAAGTCCTGGAAAGAATGTTACAAAGTGTTGTTCGTTGCACAGTGAACAAATATTATATTTGGATAAAGAAAGAGTTAGAGTATCAGAGAGTGCTATTAGAGATCTTGAAACAAGCAAGACAACGCAAACGAGCAAGAAAAAGGACATTGCAAGATAAGATGGAAGAGGATGCACACAACCGATCTGATGCAGTTGGAATGCATTGACAAGTTTTATGGCTGTTCTCCGTAAGTTATATATTTTTTAAAAAAATAAAGTTTACTTTTTCCAACTTCTGCTTACCAGAATAGAAAAATGATTATTATTTTAAAACTAGTCAGTATTTTGAGAAATCCTTCTATTAAAGTGGTTAGAAACATGTAATCTACGAGACTTGCCCAGAAAGTAATGTACCGCATTTTTTCCTCAGCCGAAAACAATGCTACGAATGCGAAACGTTGCGTATTATTTGTAGTCTCTTGAGTGAGCGCGCCAAGTTTCCGTCATTTCCAACAGATAGCACAGCTGCAGGATAGTTTCAAAATGGCGTCTGTAAGTGATGTAAGTTACAAGCAACGTGTCGTCATTGTATTTCTCACTGCAGAGAAAGAACAGTGTGGCGCATTCACAAACGCTTGTGCGAAGTCTGTGGAGCATCTTCTGTCGACAGAAGTACAGTTAGTCGGTCGCTGGACAAGAAGGGTGAGGTCATCAGAAGGCGGTTCGGCGGAGCTCCATGATTTGCAGCGGTCGGGGAGATCATCCACGGCTGACGGCTGTCACACCTGACGTGTTGCAGTGAGCTGATGTTTTCATTCCTGAGGACAGATGCATTACGACTCGGCAGTTGGCGCTGCATCTGTCAACCAGCAAAGGAAATGTGGATGCAGTTATCCGCACTCTCGGATATTCAAAAGTGTGTGCAAGATGGGTCACGTGGTGTCTAACAGTGGATCACAAATCGCACAGAAAGAACATTTGTCTCGATGTGTTGCAACGTTTTAAAGCTGACAGGGAAGCCTTCTTGTCCCGGATTGTGACAGGTGATGAAACCTGAGTTCACCGTTTTGAGTCCGAAACAAAACGCCCCTCAGAAGCAAAAATTCAAAGCAACTGTTTCCGCCCTTAAGGTCACGGTCACCGTGCTCTGGGACTGTCAACGTGTGATTCTCATTGATCTGATGCCAAGAGGCGGTGCCATTAATTCAGAACCATATGTCAACACACTAACAAAACCGAAGACGAGCTTCCGGCGACTTCGGCGCTACAGCAACCCAGGAGATGTTTTGCTGCAACATGATGACGCTCAGCCCCACACAAGTCTGAAGACTGCTGAACACATCCCAAAACAGGGTTGGACAGTGTTACCCCATCCATCTTACAGCCGTGACCTAGCCCCCTCGGACTTCCCCTTGTTTCAGCCATTAAGGAATGCCATTCGTGGAAGACGTTTTGAGGATGATGAGGAGGTGATTCACATGGTCAAACACTGGCTCCGCCATTAGGACAAGGATTGGTACCGAGAGGGTATACACGCCCTTGTCTCGCGCTGGAGGAAGGCCACAGAACGGGCTGAATATTACGTGGAAAAATAGGGCGGTAAACTTCTTTCGTGTAATTATCATTATCCAGAATGAGATTTTCACTCTGCAGCGGAGTGTGCGCTGATATGATACTTCCTGACAGATTAAAACTGTGTGCCCGACCGAGACTCGAACTCGGGACCTTTGCCTTTCGCGGGCAAGTGCTCTACCAATTGAGCTACCCAAGCACGACTAACAGCCCGTCCTCACAGCTTTACTTCTGCCAGTACCTCGTCTCCTACCTTCCAAACTTCACAGAAGCTCTTCTGCGAACCTTGCAGAACTAGGTCCCGAGTTCGAGTCTCGATCCGGCAATCTGTCAGGAAGTTTCATATGAGCGCACACTCCGCTGCAGAGTGAAAATCTCATTCTGGAATCATCCACTAGGCTGTGGCTAAGCCATGTCTCCGCAATATCCTTTCTTCCAGGAGTGCTAGTTCTGCAAGATTCGCAGAAGAGCTTCTGTGAAGTTTGGAAGGTAGGAGACGAGGTACTGGCAGAACTGAAGCTGTGGGGACGGGTCGTGAGTCGTGCTTGGGTAGCTCAGTTGGCGCGCGAAAGGCAAGGGTCCCGAGTTCGAGTCTCGGTCCGGCACACAGTTTTAACCTGTCAGGAAATTTCAATTATCATAATGTTCAATAAAGAATTGTTGAAGAAAAAAGAAGCGGTGCATTACTTTCTGGGCATCTCTCACACAAGCGATATCTTTTTCAAGTTCTTCCCAACTGTTTCTGATAGAAGGTACCTTGCATATGAATAAAGTTTACGTTATTTAAGAAAGGGATTACTAACCTGCCCAGCTCCCCTTAATCACGATTGTTTCATCACAATAAAGGATGACAGCCAAAAACAGTTGCAGGATAAAAATTTTTTATTAAAATTCTTGACCAAGGTTTCGGTACATATAAATATACCTTCATCAGAAATAAAACTTCCTGAACAGAAAGACACATTCATTAGAAATGCCATATCAACGAAAGTGAGAGACAGAAGCTTAAATAATGGTGAAATTGCTAAAGTAATACAGGCACAAAATCTTTAGTACTTACTAAAATTACATCATGCACTGGAGAATAATAAAACAATTATGCCAAACGGCGTCGTCAGTAATTAAAATATCATCTCCATTTGTACAACATGTGTAATGGGCACAGGGTCAAAGCGAACAGTTTAACACCGTTACTTCGCCTATGAACTATTGAGACACGAGTGTGTAGGCACTAAGGCAGATTGTTTCGCCAATAGAGGGCACGATTGTTTCATATATTTCTACTGCCTGCCAATCGCTGAGTGTCCAATTCCGTAGTCATCGTCATCATTTCACTTTAGGCAGGTTATGGGTTTTAGCCTTTTACGTAGCGGGGGCCAGTAGCCTGAGAGAGGATTAACGGACGGGGGCTGTTCATGGGAGAGAATGGCGCCACGTGCCGGGAGGGCGATACGTCGCATGTGGAAGCAGAATGTGGCGGGACTGGAGGTGGCAAAAACAGATGAGTTACGCCACAGTGGCGGTGACAGCGCGCCGCTGATGGATTGTGTTACGAGCCGCCGCGGCACGTGGGCGCAGTTCTCGCTGTCACGACCATCGCCGCCGTCCCCGACGCACGCAAACACTTGGCGTAACTACGGTAGGCTTTACGCAATGCAGCAGCCGCCAGGCTGAATTTATTTTTGGACTGTAGTTGACACGGAAACCAGCTTCAGCAACCGAGGTTGCTAACGAGCAGCGGTAGTACGACTGACTACTGATGGGGGGAGATACACTACTGGCCATTAAAATTGCTACACCAAGAAGAAATGCAGATGATAAACGGGTGTTACTTGGACAAATATATTATACTAGAACTGACATGTGATTACATTTTCACGCAATTTGGGTGCGTAGATTCTGAGAACTCAGTACCCAGAACAACCACCTCTGGCCGTGCGTTTGTGAAATCTTATGGGACCTAACTTCTAAGGTCATCAGACCCTAAGCTTACACACTGCTTAACCTAAATTATCCTAAGGACAGACACACACACACATGCCCGAGGGAGGACTCGAACCTCCGCCGGGACCAGCCGCACAGTCCATGACTGCAGCGCCTAAGACCGCTCGGCTAACCCCGCGCGCCCCTCTGGCCGTAATAACGGCCTTGATACGCCTGGGCATTGAGTCAAACAGAGCTTGGATGGCGTGTACAGGTACAGCTGCCCATGCAGCTTCAACACGATACCACAGTTCATCAAGAGTAATGACTGGCGTATTGTGACGATCCAGTTGCTCGGCCACCATTGACCAGACGTTTTCAATTGGTGAGAGATCTGGAGAATGTGCTGGCCAGGGCAGCAGTCGAACATTTTCTGTATCCAGAAAGGCCCGTACAGGACCTGCAACATGCGGTCGTGAATTATCCTGCTGAAATGTATGGTTTGGCACGGATCGAATGAAGGGTAGAGCCACGGGTCGTAACACATCTGAAATGTAACGTCCACTGTTCAAAGTGCCGTCAATGCGAACAAGAGGTGACCGAGACGTGTAACCAATAGCACTCCATACCATTACGCCGGGTGATACGCCAGTATGGCGATGACGAATACACGCTTCCAATGCGCGTTCACCGCGATGTCGCCAAACACGGATGCGACCATCAGGATGCTGTAAACAGAACCTGGATTCATCCGAAAAAAGGACGGTTTACTATTTGTGCATCGAGATTCGTCGTTGAGTACACCATCGCAGGCGCTCCTGTCTGTGATTCAGCGTCAAGGATAACCGCAGCCGTGGTCTCCGAGCTGATAATCCATGCTGCTGCAAACGTCGTTGAACTGTTCGTGCAGATGTTTGTTGTCTCGCAAACGTCCCCATCTGTTGACTCAGGGATCGGGACGTGGCTGCACGATCCGTTACAGCCATGCGGATAAGATGCCTGTCATCTCGACTGCTAGTGAAACGAGGCCGTTGGGATCCAGCACGGCGTTCCGTATTTCCCTTCCGAACCCACCGATTCCATATTCTGCTAACAGTCATTGTATCTCGATCAACGCGAGTAGCAATGTAGGGATATGATAAACCGCAATCGCGATAGGCTGCAATCCAACCTTTATCAAAGTCGGAAACGTGCTGGTACACATTTCTCTTCCGTACACGAAGCATCACGACAACATTCCACCAGGCAACGCCGGTCAACTGCTGTTTGTGTATGTGAAATCGGTTGGTAACGTTCCTCATGTCAGCACGTTGTGGGTGTCACCACCGGCGCCAACCTTGTGTGAATGCTCTGAAAAGCTAATGATTTGCATATCACAGCATGTTCTTCCTGTCCGTTAAATTTCGCTTCTGTAGCAAGTCATCTTCGTGGTGTAGCAATTTTAATGGTCAGTAGTGTATTTGTTCGTTCTTATTATTGATCGGACGGTAGTGTTGCAATGTCGTGGATTTAAACTCAAAGCCCGGAAATTAATTTCAGACTTCTCCCATGTGACTCCCAGAGTGAGAGCATGTGATGCTGTTGATGGAGGTCCGTCCGTCGACAGTCTGCGGAGGCATCAAGCTTGACGGAACTGTTACTATGTGCCTGCATCGAGCTTTCCCTTTGTTTTCTTTCTGCTTTTACAATTTTGTATTACAGCGCAATCACTACTCTTTACAGATGCACAAACGACATTCAGATTCTCTTTGAAAAAAACGTTCGCCACTTGACAATACATTTTTATTCGTTTATGGATGACTGTTATTTACAGTGAAATGGCGGAAATTTCTTTCGAAAAGTTCTACCATACTGGTCCCCCACGAAGGAAAAATCATTTAGAGTCTCGTCTGCCGCATACTCAGTGATGAGAGGGCAGCGCGCATATATAAGTCACTGACTTCCGAAATGGATCATATCATTCGCTGCTGAGAAATACGGGCATTAATGAAAAATAAAACTGTTTGTTCCAAGGGCGTTTCACGAAGTTCTGAAAGTTGTTTCGTGCCTCTAAGAAGAAACGTTTTGGTACGGAATGATACAAAAATAATGGAGATAGCTAAGCGGTATTTTGATGATGTTCCTTTTGTCTATAAATGACCGCGTTAATGATTGTTAAAAGCTGGCGCGTTATTGCCGGTTCCACGTCCCATACAATGAGGTGAGGAGAGTCACGCGATACCTCGTAACATTGTATCGGACCTTCTCTTGCCCCGCATAGTGCAGCAAATCGACGTGTTGCGGACTTAACAAGTCGTCAGAATCCGCTGCATGAATACTGAGCCATGCTGCCCCCATAGGCGTTCATAACGGCGAAAGTATTGCCAGTGCAGGATTTTGTGCACAAACTGACATCTCGTGCCATAAACGTTCGACGGTGACCAAATTATTCTCTCGAATTCAAAGATGGTTCAAATGGCTCTGAGCACTATGGGACTTAACTTCTGAGGTCATCAGTCCCCTAGAACTTAGAACTACTTAAACCTAACTAACCTAAGGACATCACAAACATCCATGCCCGAGGCAGGATTCGAACCTGCGACCGTAGCGGTCGCGCGGTTCCAGACTGCAGCGCTCAGAACCGCTCGGCCACCTCGGCCGGCATTCTCTCGAATTGTTCAGTATGTTCTTAAAACCAATCGCGAATAATTGTGGCCCGATGACATGACGCATTGTCATCCGCAAAAAATTGTGTCGTCTGAGAGCATGAGATCTATGAATGGCTGAAAATGGTCTCCAAGTAGCCGAATATGAGGGTTTCCATCAACGATCGGTTCAGTGAGACCAGAAAACCCACTCAGTTATGTATGTAAACACATCCCACACCATTATGGAGCCATCACCAGCTTGCACAGTCTCTTGTTGACAATTTGGGTCCATGGCTTGTGGGGTCTGCGCCATACTCGAATTCTTGATGGTATTCCTGACCGAAGCCACTACTATTCGGGCGAGTAGCTCCTCAATTGGCATCACGAGGCTGAGTGCACCCCGAAAAATGGCAACAGCGCATGGCGGCCTGGATGGTCACCCATCCAAGTGCCGACCACGCCCGACAGCGCTTAACTTCGGTGATCTCACGGGAGCGCCATACTCGAACCCTATCATAAACTCTTACCAACTGAAATCGGGACTTATCTTACAAGACAACGGTTTTCCAGAAGTCTAGGGTCCAACCGATATGGTCACGAGCCCAGCAGGGGCGGTGCAGGCGATGTGTGTGGTGTTAGCAAAGGCGCTCGCGTCAGTCGTTTGCTGCCATAGCCCATTAAGGCCAAATTTCGCCGCATTCTCCTAATACATTCGTCGTACGTCCCACATTGATTTCTGCGGGTATTTCAAGCAGTGTTGCTTTCCTCTTCGCACTGACAACGCTCGCCAAGTGAAGGCCGTCGACCACTACGTTGTCCGTTGTGAGAGGTAATGCCTGAAATTTGGTATTCTAGGCACGCTCTTGACACTGTAGTCCTCGGAATATTGAATTCCCTACCGATTTCCGAAACAGAATGTCCCATGCTTCTAGCTCCACCTGCCATTCCGCTTTCAGCGTCTGCCAATTCCCATCGTTAGGCCATAATCACGTCAGACACCGATTTACATGAATCACCTGAATAGAAATGACAGCTCCGCCAATACACCAACCTTTTATACGTTGCGTTCACTATACTACCGCCATTTGTACACGTGCATGTAGCTATCCCATGACTTTTGTCACCCCAGTGTGCTATGTCATTGGTAAGATGTCGCTCAGGGTCTTTGCGCACTGCTATACGAGGTGCGACAATAAAGTAATGAGATTGATTTTCTTTGCAAGATGTGGCAACCCTGCAAGCTTGTGTAGACATAATATCTTTGACCTTGGTCTATAAGCTGCTTCTAGTCCAAGCGGCACATCGATGCAACTACTCAGTCGTGAGTTGTGCTGTAATAAGTTAACACGTGTTTGTGTCTCTCGTCATGGAAATGGAACCGCATAATATTGCGCAACAGTATGCCATTTATTTTTACGTTAAATTGGGTGAAAATGCGACGACAACTTACGGTAAGCTTCAGAAGGCTTTTGGACAGGAGGTTATCTCAAGAGCTCAAGTTTTTCGTTGGCATAAAATGTTTAGTGAAGGCAGAACGAATGATGAAGATGAAGACTGCAGTGGACGACCATCAACTTCACGGATGGATGTCAACTTGGCCAGGGTGCGTGAACTCGTACGATCTGGTCGAAGATTATCCGTGAATGTGGTTGCAGAAGAACTGAACATCAATCGAGAAACGATTCGTGTAATAATAACTGAAGACCTTGGTATGAGAAAGATTTGTGCAAAAATGGCCCCCAAAAATCCCACATCCCAACAGCGAGAAACACGGAAAAATGTGGCAGCCGATCTGTTAGAGCAAACGGAAATAAATCCAGAATTATCACTGGTGATGAAAGTTGTTTTTTTTTCAGTATGATCCAGGAACAAAACGCCATAGTTCGCAAAGGTGTTCAAAGGGATCTCCCAGACCAAAAAAAGCTCGCATGTCAAAGTCAAAAGTGAAATGCATGCTTGTGTGCTTCTTTGATTCCACGGAAGCTGTTCGTAAAGAGTGGGTGCCTCCTGGACAAACAGTTAACCAATATTACTACAAAAAAATTTTAGAAAGACTTCGTAAAAGAGTTCTTCATGTCCGTGCCAACATTGCTGACACTTGGAGTCTGCATCACTTTAATGCGCAATCCCATACTGCTCTGTCAGAACAGCAATTTTTAACCTCAAAACAAATTTCAGTACTACCACAGCCACCTTATTCACCAGATACCGCTCTGTGAGACTTTTTTCTATTTCCAAGAGTCAAATCGGCGTTCAAGGAACACCATCTTCAAACAAGACAAGATGTCCAAAAAGCTGTGACGAGGGTCTTGGAAGATATTACCATCAATGGCAGAAGCGCTGGAGAAAGTGTGTGCAATCAGAAGGGAACTACTTTGAAGGAGACAACACTAAACATGAATAAAACGGTAAGCAACATTTTTTTCACTTCAGTCTCATTACTTTATTGTCGCACCTAAAATCTGGTTGCTAGACTAATGCCTAAAGCTAGGGACAACAATTATGATATCATTACTTCATCGTGGGATAATTAATCTTGGTTTATAGCCGGTATGTTTAATCCTTGAATGACTCATGACGGTCCTTCAGCCGACGGAATCAATCCATGGTTGACATCACACATTTTCTATCTACTGCTTTGAATAGTCCTGAGAGTCCTGTCTTCTACTTGATAGTAACTAATATTATGACCTGCCAGAATCTAGTGGCGACCCTTTAGAATTTCCAGGTGCTAATGTGTTTGTTTTCCAGGAACTAGCTTTCGATCTGGTCTGTTGTGCAACCAAGGCCCAAACAAAGTGACGAACCTACGAGGAAGTACGTGAGGTGGAGTACGTGTAGCCGCAACCTACCTTCATCTAACAGAAATGGTTCAAATGGCTCTGAGCACTATGGGACTTAACATCTGAGGTCATCAGTCCCCTAGAACTTAGAACTACTTAAACCTAACTAACCTAAGGACATCACACACATCCATGCCCGAGGCAGGATTCGAACCTGAGACCGTAGCGGTAACGCGATTCCAGACTGTAGCGCCTAGAACCGCTCGGCCACCCCGGCCGGCTACATTTAACACACAAAGCTTCTTTAGTCGCGCAGAAAGTCCAGTCAATTCTGTGGGGACAGTGTGTTGATGACAGGCATTGGGGAATGAGAAGAGACTCTTATGCCACCTGCTGCCATTTTTACAGCAAACAGCCATCTTTGCTGTCCTTTGCAGCACATGTATGTTATTTGATCACAGTTGTAGTTGATGCTGTGAAATAAATTCTTGCGTGTGAAAATTGCTGTGTCTGAATTCTTTAAATAGTAGTATGTAGCAACAATTTGGTTTCGAAACCGAGGCTTTACATGTTGGGCAGAAATCAACTGAAATGCTAGTGTCGGTGTTGCAGAAAAGGTTGTGCTGCGCAATGATTGTTAAGAAAAAATTCGTTTCCGAGTTATTTAGCAATGACGTTATCCAACCAGATCGTTGCGCCCGCAAATTGAAGCAACTGCCAGAGACAGTGTCGCCAAACTTGTTGCTCGTTTGGTTTGTTCAAACTAAAAAAAACTTAGCTCTTCTTCACGTAGCTTAAATTTATCATTTCCGAAAAAGGCCCATTTCAACCGGTCACGAGCATTTGAACAAGTGGTAAATCACGGGCCCACAAATGTCTGTGTATTACCGCATTTTAGCGCGTGCAAGGGCTTGAATTTCCGCGCGCAACGACCTGATCAGCTAACTTGAGCGGAAACGGTGTAAAGTAACGAAGTTTGATCTTAACAACTATTTCTCAGCTCAACCTCCCATTCAGCACCGTTACAAAGTTTTCAGGCTGTTTCTGACTAACCTGTATAAAGATATTAGCTGCTACTACACATTCAAAAGTTATTCGGTCGCAGTAAGTTCAGCACACGAAGTTTATTTCACAGCATTTGTAACACTGTAATCGCATCACTTACGCTATGTGATCAGAAGTACCCGGACACCATCAAAAACATATTTTTTCATATTAGGTGCATTTTGCTACCAGGTATTCCATATCAGCGACCTCAGTAGTCATTAGACATTTTGAGAGAGCAGAATGGGGCGGTCCCCGGAAATCACGGACTTCGAACGTGGTCCAGGTGATTGGGTGTCATTTGTGTCATATGTCTGTACGCGAGATATCCACACTCCTAAACATCCCTAGGTCCGTTGTTTCCGATGTGGTAGTGAAGTGCGAACGTGAAGGGACACGTACAGCACGAAAGCGTACAGGCCAACTTCGTCGGTTGCCTGACAGAGACCACTGACAGTTGAAGAGGGTCGTAATGTATAATAGGCAGACATCTATCCAAAACATCACACAGGAATTCCAAACTGCATCAGGATCCACTGCAAGTACTATGGTAGTTAGGCGGGAAGTGAGAAAACTTGGGTTTCTTAGTCGAGCGGTTGCTCATAAATCACACATCACGCCGGTAAATGCCAAACGACGCCTCACTTGGTGTAAGGAGCGTAAAAATTGGACGATTGAACAGTGGAAAAACGTTGTGTGGAGTGACGAATCACGGTACACAAATGTGGCCATCCGATGGCAGGTTGTGAGTGTGGCGAATGCCCGGTGAACGTCATCTGCCACAGTCTGTAGTGCCAACTGCAAAATTCGGAGGCGGGGGTGTTATGGTGTGGTCGTGTTTTTCATGGAGGGGGCTTTGCGTGGAACTATTACAGCACAGCCTACATTGCTGTTTTAAGCACCTTCTTGCTTCCCACTGTTGAAGAGCAATTTGAGGATGCCGACTGCATCTTTCAACACGATCGAGCACCTGTTCATAATGCACGGCCTGTGGCGGATTGGTTACACGACAATAACATCTCTGTAATGGACTGACTTGAATCCTATAGAACACCTCTGGAATGTTTTGGAACGCCAACTTCGTGCGCGGCCTCACCGACCGACATCGATACCTCTCCTCAGTGCAGCACTCCATGAAGAATGGGCAGCCATCCCCCAAGAAACCTTCCAGCATATGACTAACGTATGCCTGCTAGAGTGGAAGTTGTCATCAAGTCTAAGGGTGTGCCAACACCGTATTGAATTCCAGCATTGCCGATAGAGGGCGCCGCGAACTTATAAGTCATTTTCAGCCAGGTGCCCGGATACTTTTGATCACATGGTGTACACGTGCTGCAAAGGGGAGCACAGTTTACTGTTTGCTATAAAAGTCCCAACAGATGGCATACGAGTCTCTTCCCCAACAACAGAATCAGTGGGTCACAATGCAGAGAATCACAAGCAAACTGAAAGCTGGACCGCAGCAATTAGTGAATAGTCGAAAAATCTACAACCAGCTCCATGTTGTGGGATTGAGAAACCAGTGTCCCGCATGTGTTCCCCTCTTCACCACGCATCATATGGGTAGAGGTTAGTAGACAGAGGAAAACCACCAACGATCATTCTAAGAATGTCGCCTGGACTGACAGGTCACGAAGTACTAATGTCACACGAATACGTCAAAAACCGTATGAGTGTCTTCAACCCGCATATCAACAAGGCACTGCTCAGTAAGGTGGTAGAAGCATTCTCGTGTGCGGGGTTGCATCAGATGAAAAGAAGCCCTTGTTGGTCTGCCATCGTCGTCTTTACAGGTGAGCGGTGCGGGAATTGTCCAGGTATCGCGGTACATCGATCTTCCGATGGATTACGGGACGACAGCTGTTACTGCAGCTTTATGTAACAGAAATGACACCTCTAGCTATCCTACAAGTCTAATTTTTATTGCAGTCGATTCCAGTGCCCCATTATATCACCTTCAAGCCCCTCTATGATGCCAGATGATTATATGTACACCCTTTAATTTGCCTTCAGCATCCTAAAGGCGACCTATATATTCAGTATCACCCATCGCTACCAAAATGTGTCAGAATGGTTTGAGAAGCACTCCTCAGCACCCCCCCCCCCCCCTCCCCCAAACTCCCGCATCTCTTTCTCCTTTCCGTCGGCCGGGATGGCTGAGCGCTTCTAGGCGCTACCATATCTGGAACCGTGCGGCCGCTACGGTCGCAGGTTCGAATCCTGCCTCGGGCATGGATGTGTGTGACGTCCTTAGGTTAGTTAGGTTTAAGTAGTTCTAAGTTCTAGGGGGCTGATGACCTCAGCAGTTAAGTCCCATAGTGTTCAGAGCTATTTGAACCATTTTTTCTCCTTTCCATCAGTTATCATATTGAGCACATCTGGGACGTCACATCTCCGACCAGTCTCAGGGATTTGTGGGCGAGGGTTAAGCGGTCATGGATCATAATGGACTCTTGACCCTTTCCGTGCCTCAAGGAGTCCATGACACAACGCTTCGCAACACTCACCAATGTGAAATTGTATCTTACAGGTTCCTAGGTAACTTTCTGCAACTCCACTGCACATGAACGTGTATTTCAGAGTTTCATCCATATTGCCAGTGCCGTCAGAAATGTGATAGGTGTTTCAGACTCCCTCCTGAAAGGATTTTAACTAGCCTTGAAATTAAACACATGTGAATGTTGATCAAAAGAATTCAACAAGTAAGTAACACCAATCTCGAGTATGACTATAGAGAGCTCAATAACCTTACACGAAGAAGTAACTGCCTCTTCATATAAAAAATGATCTCTCTGAAGGAACGTTGAGAAACGGATCCAAAAGGGGCTTGAAGATTCCATGCTATGTAGAAGACGAAACGCCAGGAAGTATTTGATACGCAGTGTAAAACACATGAACAAAATTTGTGCTGTCATTTCGTCAGATACTGCCATATTAGGCGATGACATTATAGCAACATTATTTTCTTCTCAGTATGTGTGTGATTCCAACGGATCTGTGGCGACGAGCAGCCTCGTAACGCGCGAGCAACTCCGCGCAGACGGCTCCTCGTTGCTCTTTATGGTCTTCTGTTAGGCACTGAGAAACCCAGCAGGCACACACCTTTGAGTACCCTAACTGGTGTACGAGTGTGTCAGCACCACCAACAGAGACGTCCAGTTGAGTGGCAAAGTGTTTCATTACGATCAGTCGGTCACCTCGAACGAAAGCGTCAGCACGTTCCAACATTGCAGCAGTCACATCTGTGTGCGCCCGGCCGGCACGCGAGAGATCCGAGAGGTTTGCGCGACCTTGTTGCGATGTTTTCAGAAACGTCTCGTCCAACGACTCACCGTGCTTTTGTTCACTGCCAGGTCTCCGTAGACGTTCTGCAAGCGCCTATGAATATCTAATTGAGGCACACAGAAGATGACAGCAGGTCCCGAAACATGTCTGGGTAAATAAAGAAGCAAGAGCTTTTGTTTTTGCCCCGCGTTGTGGCCGCTTGGCTAGAGGCGCCATGTCACGAATCGCGCGGCCCCTCCTGCCGGAGGTTCGAGTCCTCCCTCGGGCATGGGTGTGAGTGTTGTCCTTAGCGTAAGTTGGTTTAAGTAGTGTGTCAGTCTAGGGACCGATGACCTCAGCAGTTCGGTTCCTTGGGAACTCACATACATTTGAACGTTTCTGAACGCTGTGTTTTGCATAAGGTGGAGTTTAAACAGTCTTAAATTTAATTCTAAAACGCAGAAAAATCGTCAACAGGAGCATCCATGCAAAATAAGATGCTTCTTCCATATAGCCGACTGGCGCGCGCGCACCCATACACACACACACACACACACACACACACACACACACACACACACACACACCACTTTATTGCCATGGCTTGCAGCAGCTTATAACAACCCTACCACAACAAAGGTCAAAAATTAATTATGATTGTAGTGTTGCTCACGCTGCTAAATATTGCATTTTCGGGCAACAACAAAGTTATATTATGTGGCAGGTGTCATTAGAGCACAGTTAAAGTCATTTCTTGAAATAATGGATAAACTAGGCAGTCATCTTTTCGTGTTTCCCACGCTAGGCTCGTTGTGAACTCATGGCTCAATCGTCGCAAGTCTAGGTAGTGATGATTCCAAGCTCGGATGCAAAGAGGCCTAGGTGTTATTCTGCGATATTCAAATGTTTTATAGATGTGTTTCTTAAACCATTCTCGAAGATTAAACTTTTGCAAGTAAGGACAATGGTGATTTAAAAAAGTAATCAGCACTCCGAATTTAAGTTACACTTCTTTTTTATTACTTTTGTTGCAATATCACGTAACTCGTTCCAAACCATCACCTCACAATATAAAACATACTTGAAAATATCTTTCTCACTGTTAAAGTTCACATTTCATAAGCTGACTACAATTTGCGTCTTATTAACATGACGACCAAAGCTTGACTCTCCAATAACCGCTTACGCGCTCAAAAATCAGAGTTACAAGTACGTCAATGATCATAGTGACAAAAGGAAGAATACACATAAGAATAATATCATTGCAATATATACATATCGATCTATTGAAGTACCTCTACATTAATGAAACCAAATCTGAATGTTGGCCGGCCGAAGTGGCCGTGCGGTTAAAGGCGCTACAGTCTGGAACCGCACGACCGCTACGGTCGCAGGTTCGAATCCTGCCTCGGGCATGGATGTGTGTGATGTCCTTAGGTTAGTTAGGTTTAATTAGTTCTAAGTTCTAGGGGACTTATGACCACAGCAGTTGAGTCCCATAGTGCTCAGAGCCATTTGAACCATTCTGAATGTTGTCACAGAAATATCTTATGTATTTTACAGAAAAACAGTAGAATATTGCTGGTATCGGGAGGTTGAGGTGAGTTGCCGTAATAGTTACGTAATTCAAAAATGGCTCTGAGCACTATGCGACTTAACTTCTGAGGTCATCAGTCGCCTAGAACTTAGAACTAATTAAACCTAACTAACCTAAGGACATGACACACATCCATGCCCGAAGCAGGATTCGAACCTGCAACTGTAGCGGTTGCTCGGCTCCAGACTGTAGCGCTTAGAACCGCACGGCCACTGCGGCCGGCTACGTAATTGAAGTACCATTACAAGCTGTAGAGGCTCACATGAAAGCGTCGTACCAGTTCCACACGATCCAAAGCGACCAGTGCGCTCTTTTAAGGAATTAACTAATATTTTTGCCCTGCTTCATAAATATCGCATGCAATCCTTTTTTCCCACAGTGGAAGCGACAAAAGCGGGACCAGAGTGGTAGCAGATGTAGACGTCGACGCCCCCCAGCAGAGCAGACGGCGGCGGCGATAAGTCGACCTAAATTCGCGCGCGCGCCAACACGTGTGCGCTCCTCAAATAATCTGCCCGGCCGCGGTATCTCTGGCCTCATTTCCAGGCGCGTCCCACTTCCGCCGCTGCGCGCACAATGCAGGCGTGTGAGACAGTTGTGGCGGCAAAGCGCTGTTTACTGCGGGATACGAGGCTGCTGGCTTCGCACCTGAAAGTCTTCCTCCCACGATTAGTACACGCCGAGGGACGTACTACCCGAAAACAAATTAGCTCACATACAAATAGTGTTCTCACGCGGTCCCAGGCACTGTACACTCGAGGAGTCTCCCATGTGTGCTTTGGCGCAATTGTAGGTATACAATAATTGTTTGGATAAAAATACTTTTTAACGTAACAGATTTTTAAAACGCATCAAAAAATATGAAATAATTTCTCCTAGTCCCAAACATATTCCATGCGGATAGACCTGAAAATTTATGCTTGTGAATTTTTAATATCTATGACAATACCTGTAAAGTTTAAAACGAAAAAAGGTGAAGTGTATATAATCGATAACTGATGCATGAATAGTTCACCTGTCACTAACAATACTGCCATACAAACGATATGAACTGTTGCGTGATTTTTTTTTTTTTTTTCCTCAACGACAGCTACTCTCTACACGCCTGCTGTAATCAACTGCACACACTCCACGTTCGTAATTTTACAAATATTGTCATAGTTATGTAAGTAGGCTGTTTAGTTTTTTATGTTGGTAACGCCACGTAGCGCTCTGTATGAAAACCGCTGACTGCGCCGTGTGCAGTCTGTGGCAGGTTGGACTCATTATTTGAGTACTCGCTTGTGTAGTGTTGGGCAGTTGGATGTGAACAGCTCGTAGCGTTGGGCAGTTGGAGGTGAGCCGCCAGCAGTGGTGGATGTGGGGAGAGAGATGCCAGAGTATTGAGAGATTGCTACAAGCGGACGATCTGGACGTGTGTCCGCCAGAAAAAGGATATTTGTAAAGATGATTATCATGAATTGATAGATATATATGACGACTTTTTAACATTATTAAGGTAAATACATTGTTTGTTCTCTATCAAAATCTTTCATTTGCTAACTATTCCTATCAGTAGTTAGTGCCTTCAGTAGTTTGAATCTTTTATTTAGCTGGCAGTATTGGCGCTAGCTGTATTGCAGTAGTTCGAGTAACGAAGATTTTTGTGAGGTAAGTGATTCATGAAAGGTATAGGTTATTTTTAGTCAGGGCCATTCTTTTGTACGGATTTTTGAAAGTCAGATTGTGTTGCGCTAAAAATATTGTGTGTCAGTCTAGTGATGATCAGAATAAGTAAAGAGCAAACTGCTTGAGTACACAGAGTTTTACTCAGCTGTCTTTATAACATAGAAGTTTTACCAGCACAGTCATTCATAATTTTTCTAAGGGGACATTTCAGTGATTATAAATGTACAAGTACAAAAGTTTTAATAGTGTCTGTATGGGGCTAGAAGAAGTGATTTTGTACTTTTTAGTCCGTTTCAAAAAATCTTATGTTAAAAAGTTTTTTATTTAAATAATTTTTTCTGATTTTACCCTTGAGTGTGTGTAATTTTTCAAACCATTTCAAACATATTGATAAGGTTACAAGAGAGATACGTGGTAAATTTCAAGTTTATTTCAGTTTCTCTTGATCTGAGTCAACCAAACCTGCTACGCGTACCTCGCGAAAAGACCTAGTGGCAAGGATACCTGGCTCTCACCCAAGATGCCCGGAATCGGTTCACGGTACCGGAAATGCACATTGTTTGTTGCTCCTCGTACGCAACTTGTCTCGCAGTCGTTCATACCGCGGAACATCGCAACTGGAATAGGAAATCAAGGTATTGCAGTGGTACACAAAGTACCCTCCGCCACACACCAGACAATAAAGCGACTTAATATTGCATTGCCATCCAGTTCTGAACCATGTGGAAAGTTTCAAGCCTCTAGCTCGTCGGAAAGACCGAAAAACAAAGTACCCTCACCCACACACCGGACAAGAAAGCGAGTTAATATTGCATTGTCATCCATTTCTGAGTTATGTTGAACGTTTCAAGTCTCCAGCTCATCGGGAAGTTAGTTTGAAATTAATTGTAAGATTTGTGCAGAACAACCAGACGAACAAGAAAGCGACCGAGTAAAAATGAGTTAAAAAGAAAAAATGTTAAAGTTTAGTGATAATTCATTTGTACTATACCTTTTTATGATTTTATTACCTGCCAGTATCAAAGATATTGAAACAGAGCACCTTCAGCGATGGACGAGGATGCGTGTAGGCCGGCCGAAGTGGCCGTGCGGTTAAAGGCGCTGCAGTCTGGAACCGCGAGACCGCTACGGTCGCAGGTTCGAATCCTGCCTCGGGCATGGATGTTTGTGATGTCCTTAGGTTAGTTAGTTTTAACTAGTTCTAAGTTCTAGGGGACTAATGACCTCAGCAGTTGAGTCCCATAGTGCTCAGAGCCATTTGAACCATTTTTGATGCGTGTAGGGATAATCCATGACACTTGTTTTCTTTTAATCGTGAATCTGCAAGTAAAATCGACCCTTCACCAACGTAAGAGCTACATGATATCGCTACAAGGATGGTGCTCTTCCATTTCTTTCTAGTCATTCCTGGTTTTCATTGGAACGATTTACTGACAGATTCTTGCTTTTTGGAAATAAAAGCGATAACCCGCTGGTTCTACTAAGACTTCCTTGACTAATATTTGAAATTCGTGTGGGTCATAGTGAGTGCTGATGTAGAACCCCTATTCTTCCCTCAGAGTAGTGTGGCAATTTTGTACCTTTGTCTTGTGGAAATCTTCGGTGATTGACCGTACTAAGTATTGTATTGATATGGATATGAAAGTTATTGGAGAGGAAAATCAAGTGATGTATTGCTTACTCCTCTCGAATAGCATTAAAGGGACCACCAAGTTTAAACTCGACATCCGACCCTCGGAAAACCACATTATCAAGCCTCCACAGGAGGGGTACGGAAAATGCCACAATCTGCTGATTAATGAGTGTTGTCGTGAAGGAGCATGTAGTATTAGAGTTTTATAGACAATAGTGGCAGGCCATGAAATGATCTTTTCCAGAATCAAATACTACCTGTAACACCGAGGGAAGAAAGGCTACGGCGCAAACTTAGCGAAATCGTGAATGGAATTTTCTTTAAGGAATCAGAAAACTACAACGAGGGAAGAAAAGAAGGAGTAACCACGGCAGATACCAAGATAACTGCCTCGTAGAAGATAGTGACACCAGCACGGATCAAACCGCACCAAGATGAAAGAGCTACTGGACAGACGCAAAAACAAAAGAAAACAACATGTATGATAACATTCGGAGACATGGTGCTTGTGACTGGATGCAAAGGGGGCCTCTCATGGAAATCCATGGAGTCATGGTTCCTAGGACTCCGAGCGACATAAGCAGGTACGGTCGCAGGTTGAGCCCTGCCTCCTGTATTCCACTTCCTGTGAATCGGACGAGAGGAACCAAACCTATAGAACGGGCGCACGTGCGGAAAAAACAATGGAAAGAGTCACAATTACGCTTACGATATTACATGGGAACGGTGGAGGTTTAGATGTTTTATCTTGTTTCTTTTATTTAATAAATAACTTTTGTTTAATATTATTTCATTTTAATTGCGTATGAAGTATTAGAAGTAATTCTGGCTTTGAGCATGCGCTAGAATAGCAGATTGCTGATTGACCAAGCGATATAAGGAACGTATCTTCAGCGACGAAGATGTGAAGTATCAATAGACAAAGTTTTAAAGTACTGGATAATACGCTGTAAACATGTACGTGGTAAGAAAGGCTGTGAGGGACGAGAAAGACCGGCCGTGGAATAGCTATATTAAGGCATTTGCAAAGATACTCATTACATATTTTAACGAAGTGAATGCAATGTTAACATATCTACCTGGATCTGGGATGTTGCTTCCTGAGAACTGGAGAGATAGTCTTCTAGATGAACAGAAAAAGTTAAGCAGGTAACGAAGAATAGATAGCATTTGTTGAAATTTAATGGTCTGTGATAGTATCAAGGTCACAGATTATTCAAAACTACGTCACTCTACCAGCGTGCTATGCAAAACGTAATTAAATGATGAAAAGCCTGGTGGTAAAAAGCTGCTCCCTCGCTCACCTGCATTCGAACCGACTATGTCTGGGGAATTACAGTGATACTTCCACCAAAATATCGCTATTGCACAAGGAATGTTACAATACTTCTCACGGAACTCGTCTACTCCAATTGACTGTAGTATTTTATTCTCCCGTTGCGTTGCTGGGACGTAATTATTACTCTTTCGTTCTTAGTTTATCCTACATTACGCTTAGCTTACGTATCATAGTGGGAACTTCACACCTCCGGTAAAAGAAAGAAACGAAGATTAAAGTTTAAAACCCCTTGACGTCAAGGTCAAATGGTTCAAATGGCTCTGAGCACTATGGGACTTAACTTCTGAGGTCATCAGTCCCCTAGAACTTACAACTACTTAAACCTAACTAGCCTAAGGACATCACATACATCCATGCCCTAGGCAGGATTCGAACCTGCGACCGTAGCGGTCGCGCGGTTCCAGACTGAAGCGCCTAGAACCGCTCGGCTACAACGGCCGGCTTGTCAAGGTCATTAGACACGGATGATAAGCTTGGATATTTTCAAGAATGGGGCAGGAAATTGGCCGTGCGCTTTCAAAGGAACCGTGCTGGCATTTGCCTGGAGCGATCTACGCACACCACAGAAACCGTCGTCTCCAGTGTACATCTGCTCGACGTAAAAATGTCGTTTGCTGGGATATTTTCCATCGCCTTATGCATAGCTTACTACTTGTCGGCAGTTTTCTGTTAATGTTCGATGAACTGAAATGTGAGCATGGCTAAGGGTACAGTATAAAACTTGCCCTTTGTTGAGTTTCAGAGGGGAACACACAGGGCCACTCGCGTCATCGGGAAAATGGAATAACAGGTACAATGATTCAGGTCCACAGACGTATTATCCTCTTTTCCTCAAAATGAATACAAACGAATAAGGTCAATTGCGCCCTGAGCATTCTGCACCTGTAGTAAGTCCAGAATGCATCGCTGTCCTTCCAGGCATACATTCCATTTGTTCGAGGTAGAGAAGCAATATTGTCTGCGTAAAACGTATCTAATGTGTGAGACGTGAGTTGATAGTTCTTTGAATAATACACTGGTGCGCAAAACTTAAGGACGAAAGTGTCACTGCCAAGTAACACAGCTCGGTGAAGCTTGGACCACACATAGAGTTAACTGCTACTGTTTAGAAGAGAAGGTAGCTGAAAGAAATACGCAATAAGACAAACAGAAATGACACATTGAAAGGCTATAATTACTTTAAAATAACCGTGATTCATGATGATCCTCTGGACGTTACAAAAGGCGGTATATAGTTCTTAATAAAGTGTGTGATCACCACAGACAGCAATGCAAGCTCTGCAAAGTACTCCCATACTGGCCACAAGTTTGGTACGGAGTTCCTGTGGTTGTGCGTTCCATTCTTCCACCAGCGCGTTTGACAACTGCTGGATGGTCGATGGTGCGTACAGACGTGCTGCAGTGTCTCCCCAACGCATCTCACACGTGTTCGATGAGATTTAAGTCGGGGGACTGGGCAGGCCAGTCCATTCGCCGAATATCCTCTCCTTACGAGAGCTCCTCTACCTGTGCTGTCCGATGCGGCCACGCGCTGTCATCCACCAAAATGATGTCGTGTTCGAATGCTCCCCTAAAACCAAGCACATTGGGAAAAGAGAACAGTGTCTCAATAACGTTGACCGCTGCGAGTACCGTGTTCAAAATTTGTAAATAGTACGCCCATGCAATATTATACCTCCCCACGCCATAACGCCTGTACCACCAAGACGATCATGTTCGACAATACTGGATACATCCTCATTTGGCAATAGATGGGGAGGCGGCACGTAGGGATACTCTCTTTTCAATAGAGCTGGCTTTTCACTCGTATAACAGTTTTTATTAAAAAGTTTTCATCTATTTACGTTCTTGTTTAAACAAAGGGTATTCTTTTTCTTTGTCGAGGTACTTAAATTACCTTCTCCTTTAAGATATTTGTCCTCCTGTATGGGGAAACAGTCACAGGAAAAGTAAAATCCGACTGCAACTCGTGTAACGTGTTACGAAAACAAAGCTAGCTATAAAATAAAGATCAGGCCGATAAGAACTACAAAATCCGTCACTGTAACGCGAGTGGGTGTAACTTTCGATGTCAGAAGACGACGCCACCTCTGTGCGCACGCGCATTCTTCGGCACACTCTGGATTTCGGAACTCTACACCCACCACAATCAATTAACCACTGCTGCTGCTGTCCCACTCGAAGCCTGCTCTCACGAACTTCCCAGCTTTTATCTGCTCTACAACGGAGCTTCGCACATGCCAAAAACTTACCCTACCGCCATTACAGCAACTCCGCAACCCGCAGCAGTCCTATGATTTCCTCCTAGCCATTTACCTCACTGCAACAACTCAACAAGCGATATTTGTATTAGTGAAAAAATTTTAAACTAGAGAGAACTATTACATTTTTACTACAAAATTACAAGATGTAATTATTGCTTTAAATTGCAGAAGGAAGAAGAGAAAGGGGTTTTAAGTAATTAAGTATTTAATAACGAGATTAAATTGCAAGTACTTTTGTATTCGGCTGTTTTTAAGCTAACGATAACATTTAAGTTTTGTACAAAATCAATAAGTGAAATCTATCTTCTGCATTATTATCTACCAGAGCAATTTTGTTCTGGATGAACACTTATATTTCTTTGCACTTCTTGTCAGCTCTTGTTAAGTAGGCAGAGCCGACACGAACAGCTAACAAGAGAATGAAAATCCAGTCCTGCATTTGTGAGTCTCCGAAGCACAGACGATTAATCTTCTCGAACAAACGGTTATTCTTAATTACCTCTGGCGTACGCAGAATATTTCTACAAATCAAATGGCTCTGAGCACTATGGGACTTAACTTCTAAGGTCATCATCCCTCTAGAACTTAGAACTACTTAAACCTAACTAAACTAAGGACATCACACACATCCATGCCCGAGGCAGGATTCGAACCTACGACCGTAGCGGTCGCGCGGTTCCAAACTGTAGCGCCTAGAACCGCTCGGCCACTCCGGCCGGCAATATTTTTACAAGTTTCCAACTCACATCCCATGTGTTCACTATTGGCACCGCTTTTAACGTAACAAACGTCAATACGATAGTCAAATTCTAGCTATACCCATATCGACACATCATAGACGATAATACTGGACGCATCGTCATTAGGCAGCAACCACATTAATTAACTGTCCCTCTTTGTAGCTCCTGCAAATTAAGTGGCAGTGGCGGCTATCCAACAAATACTATCACCAACAATCTGACTTATGTTAGCTCCGATGCGATGCTCTCACGACTACGAGCGACACTTGCAACGCATTGAGGGCATTGCACAGGCGCCGTTCGCGGTCAAAGACAACAGCGCAGCCTGCAGGCTTGGCTAGCATCCGGATTTGTGTTCAAGCATACATTTCTCGCGGTTTTTCAATATTTTTGTCGAACCCGTGTAGGTCACGTTATGGGCGACAGCTATTGTTAGACACGTCCGCTGCCGTTTCCTCGTGCTGTTTGGCGTCGTTTTATTGAGCTCGCCGGACCTGGGACGACGAGTTTTTACCGAACTAACAGGGTCTACTAAGCAGGTGCGCTGCATCTTCGTACTACCTATCCCAGTAAAGTGACAGAGCGATTTTCTACAAGAAAACCTTAGGGATGAGTGTCTCTAAGTGGAGGAAGATGTATTAGCAGCTCCGCTCATCACCTTTCACGCGGAGTAGATGACTGCAATATAGGCAACACGCATTGCATACTAACGCAATAGAGTGCCTACGTTCTGCCGAGTCTTAGGGCATAACAGATAAGAAAAAACTAACTCCAACTATTGTAAAATAATATTCCAACAGCCGTTACTTTTGTAAAATTTATTCGGGCCACCAGACTACTCAACAGAGTCATATTCAGTAACCCTTTGATTTAAAAATTCCCGCACTTCTAGACGCCAGTGGAACACTTCTAGATGCCAGTGGAACTACCTAGAGGTAACCATGTAAAACTCGAGAGTTTGCTCTTTCCAACAGTACGTTGTTCACGCACGTATCTCAAATTACGTAACAGTTGTGATTTTTTAAAAATCGAATGATTCTTTTTGATATACCCTGTATGTAAGTAAAAGAAAATCCAGTAATGAAGTAATACATTCAGGGTATAATGAAGTATATACTATAAGTATATACCATAGTTAGCACACTTAGTGGAAGAACACAAGTAACCCATCGGAAATAACTCATAAAAACAGTACTGTTATTGTAATACAAACATTATCCCCGGGAGTTCATTTTCCACAAATATGTAAGGATACAAGCGAGAAGGATCGGGTTGTTATAAGTTTTTTCTCCGACTATTTATTATTGTACGTTGTTTTTTACACTTTTGGCTCTGAGCACTATGGGACTCAACTGCTGAGGTCATTAGTCCCCTAGAACTTAGAACTAGTTAAACCTAACTAACCTAAGGACATCACAAACATCCATGCCCGAGGCAGGATTCGAACCTGCGACCGTAGCGGTCTTGCGGTTCCAGACTGCAGCGCCTTTAACCGCACGGCCACTTCGGCCGGCTTTACACTTTTGTATGCGTGTGAAATCTTATGTTCAAATGCGTGTGAAATCCTATGGGACTTAACTCCTAAGGTCATCAGTCCCTAAGCCTACACACTACTTAACCTAAATTATCCTAAGGACAAACACACACACCCATGCCCGAGGGAGGACTCGAACCTCCGCCGGGATCAGTCGTACACTTTTATAGTTTCGAACAGTTTATCGTTGCGCATCTCATGCTATTCTTCATTTTATTCCATTAAAAGAGGGAAAGAAAAAAATCATTGTCTGACTCCAGTGCGATTTATCTCATTCTTGTACTACTGATTGAGCCGATTCGTATCTTAATATTGCTATCAGCATACAATCTCTGAAATGACGATGTTAAATACTGGGCAACGCTATACTCTCCTCAAACTTCCCTTAAGTTCCCGTTTGAAGGCCTTCTCATAATCCACCGATGCTTTCGGACCAAGAAAGGTGACGCAAAGACAGTTCAGACGGCCAGCCAGACTGGGAGTGTGAGTCAGGGAAGAGCGCCCGAAACCGCTCTGTTTTCGAAACAGGGGGCGAGTGCCGTGTGGAGCAGCGGTTGCGAGAGGAGAGGAGAGGAGAGGCTGGCGGGCACGAGTGTCGTGGCGTGTCGTAGTGTGTCGCGGAGCTGCGGCGTCGAGCGCCAAGTAGGTCGGCCGCTGTCCCGCTGGGCGCGTGCGCGACCCCTCGGCCAACTTATCGACCGGCCGAGAGGCGCGCAGCGAGCCGTGCCGACCACGTAAACACCTCGCCCCGCTTCGCACGTGGCGCGCTGCCGCCCTGCGCTACGTGACACACTCCCCTCAGCCACGCGGCGTTCTTCACGTAGGCTCGCAAGCACATTTTCCCACAAACAGAACGTTGCGTGTCCGTTGTTAATGGAGACTAACACGGACACCTCAAAGCTTTGGTGGTACCTCGAGGGAATTTTGTAGCACTGTCACTGTTCACAGCTTTCAGTGAAATGAAATGATCATATGGCATTGTTGGCCGAGAGGCCCCTTTCGGCGAAGTTCGCGTCGATGATGATGAAATGATGACGGACACACAACACCCAGTCTCCTGCCGGGAATCGAACCCGGGTTCCCTGCGTGGTAGGCGGTAACGCTACCGCTACGCTACGGAGGCGGACACAGCTTTCAGTGTGTCCTCTTGATGTGCACGGAAAATCGAAGTAGCAACACACTACGCTGAAAGAAATTTTCGAAATTTGTGGTAAGGTTCTATGGGACCAACCTGTTGAGATCATCGGTCCCTAGGCTTACACACTACTCTAACTTACGCTAAGGACAAACACACACACCCATTCCTGAGGGTGGATTCGAACCTCCTACGGGGAAAGCCGCGCGAACCGTGACAAGGTGCCCGAGACCGCACGGCTACCCCGCGCGGCACGGTGAAAGAATTCGAAAAACTGTGTACTACTTTTATCACTAAATCCATTCGAAATACTACACGTCTTTTTCCAAAACTATTTCACCGAGGAAGGTCGCACAGTAGTTCATCCTTTACATTGTCACACGAACGTGAAAATCACTTATCGAATTATATGACCAAGGGACATGAAAACAACTGAAGCTGCACAAAGAGGAAAGGCCACTGAAACTGATGGGATACCAATTACCAATATGATTCTACACACAGTATGCGAAAGAACTAGATTCTCCTCTGGCCTCAGTGTTTCTTTGTAAAAGCGTGTTTTTTGTTTTGTTTGTTTTTTTTTTTTCTTCCCAAAAGTGCTCGGGACATTCCCGATTTCAAGAAGGTTTATCGAATAGACCCAGAGAAGTATAGACCAACATCCCTGATATCGGTCTGTTGCAGAATCTTGGAACATGTTTACTGCTCACGCATTACGACGTTTCTGGATACCGAAAATCTCCTCTTTACGAGTGAATGTGGTTTTCGGTAACAATGATCGTGTGACCCATAAAATTTCGGGCGTGCAGCCTCATAAATTCGACTTCTTCTTCTAATATTTCGGCTGAATACCGTCCAGCCGTCTTCAGAGTGAGATGACTGGGCGGTATTCAGCCGAAATATTAGAAGTCGAATTTATGCGGCTACACGGCCGAAATTTTATTGATCAGTCTTTGCGCCGCGAAATTATGAAGATGCACAACGATCGTGTGAAGCCCAGCTCGCTGTATTCGTCCACAAGACCAAACAGCATTAGATACGGGCGCCTAGGTAGATGCTATGTTCCTTGACTTCCGTGAGACATTCGACACAGTTCCGCACTGCCAACTAATGAGCAAATTACGACCCTACAGAATATCAGACCAGCTGAGTGACTGGACTGAAGACTTCGTAGTAGACACAGTACACTATGTCGTTCTCAACAGAGGCAAATCGTCAGACGCTAATGTCGCTTCGGGCCCACCCCAAGGGAGTGGTATAGTCTGTCGGTAAACTGAAGAGCGAGCGCGCGTGTCCCCACTTTACCAACCCCTGCTACGTCACAGGGCGCTTCTACAGGCTGTTTGACCACGTAGTACAGTCCCTTCCGCGGCGCGCGCTTTAAATCTGTGGCGACGCCGTGTACAGATACGTCCCGGCTGCGTTCATTTTTAGACAAATGCTTTGAGAGTATAAGGAAAGCAAAAGACGATAGCTTCTTTGAAACAAAACTTTTTAGAGTAAATAATATTAACATAAGAACGGAAGTCAGGATTCTACTACAAACATAGAACCAAATGCCTATTCATATGAATGTATGTTCCTTTATTCGTAAGATGAACCAGATATGGTGCAATCAGTCTGTAGAATTTAAGGCTTATTCTTACTTTGTGTTTCTACTAAAAGGTAGAAGTTTTCTTTGAAGGGCTGCATTGAAACTTAACAATTCTTGCAACATGAAGAGTGTTCAAAAAGTAACCAGAAATTTATAATTTCGTGTGTTGTATTAGTTCGATTCGCACTGCTTTTTTTGTCACAGTCTTCGTAAACATGTCTGAAAAGTATTTCCAGGTAAATCCCATTTCACGCAATGTCTTGTGTAAAACATCTTTCTGCAACGAAAATGTATTTTTTGTTGCACGCCAGTAAGTAATTCCCGCAATGTGGCCACTATTTTTTTGTTTATTTAAAAAGTCCTCCATCGTTTGTCGAATGACCGATTTTGTGAAACTGTCTATAACGATGGGTTTCCTCCCTAAATTATTAGTTTTTCTTCGCGACTATTACAGTAAACCATGAGCCTTGTTTTCGGGTTCCTTCCTTATGCGTCTTATTGTGGCGAGGCTGACGTTTGCACAAACGATTGGGACTGGTAATATTAGCGAACAGTTCTTTTTGTGTAGCCTCCTTAACACACGCTGTAATAACGTTAGAGACGATCGAACGCTCGTTCTCCGCAAATATCTAGTCTTCTTCGTATTCTGCACATTTTCTTGCAATTCAGGGCGATTATGCATTACTTCCGGATACTGAAGTATATCAGTGAGTATACAAAGTTAGCTGACTGAGATTGGCAACTGAGATGCCACGAACAGAAACGACGTATATCACTGCACGCCGAACTACACCGCTGGACAGGTAACAGGCAACTGATTTTGGGTGGCCCTGTGGGCCAGTGGCAGGTTTCTTCCGGGAAGGGCCACTTCCCCCACCAAAAGCGCTGCTCGCTCTTGAGTTTACAGACAGACTATACAAGGCCATTACTTCTCAAAATATATACACTGAAAAGCCAAAGAAACTGGTCTATCTGTCTAACATAGTGCAGGGTCCCCGCTAGCACGCAGAAGTGCCGCAACAGGACGTGCCATTGGTTCCACTAATGTCTGAAGTTGTGCTGCAGGGAATTGACACCATGAATCCTTAAGAGTACGAGAGGGTGGAGATCTCTTCTGAAAAGCACGTTGCAAGGCATCCCAGATATGCTCAATGATGTTCATGTCTGGGGAGTTTGATGGCCATCGGAAGTATTTAAACTCAGAAGAGTGTTCCTGAAGCTACTCTGCAGCAGTTCTGGACGTGTAGGGTGTCGCATTGTCCTGCTGCAATTGGCCAAGTCTGTCGGAATGCACAATGGACATGAATGGAACCAGTTGATCAGATAGAATGATCATGTACGTGTCACGTCTCAGAGTCGTATCCAGACGTATCAGCGGTCCCATATCACTCCAACTGCACATTCCGCACACCATTACAGAACCTCCACCAGCTTGAACAGTCCCCTAGTGACATGCAGGGTCCATGGATTCACGAGGTTGTCTCCATACTCGTACACGTCCATCCGCTCGATACAATTTGAAACGAGACTCGTCCAACCAAGCAACATGTTTCTAGCCATCATCAGTCCAATGTCGGTGTTGACGGGCCCAGGCGAGGCGTAAAGCTTTGTATCGTGCAGTCATCGAGGGCACACGAGGGCTCCGAAAGCCCATATCGATGATGTTATGGTGAATGGCTCGCAAGCTGACAGTTGTTAATGGCCCAGGACTGAAATCTGCAGCAATCTGCGAAAGGGTTGCACTTTTGCGATGTTGAACGATTCTCTTCAGCCGTCGCTGGTCCCGTTCGTGCAAGTTCTTTTTCCGGCCGCAGCGATTTCGGAGATTTGATGTTTTAGTGGATTACTGATATTCACGGTACACTTGTGCAATGGTCGTAAAGGAAAATCTCCACTTCACCGCTACCTCGGAGGTGCTGTGTCCCATAGCTCGTGCGCCGACTATAACACCACGATCAAACTCACTTAAATCTTGATAACATGCCATTATAGCAGCAATAACCGATCTAACAAATGTACCAGACACTTGTCTTATATAGGCGTTGCCGACCGCAGCGCCATATTCTGCCTGTTTGCATATCTCTGTATTTAAATACGCATGCCTACACCAGTTTCTTTGGCGCTTCAGTGTATAATGACCTACAGGATAAAGTCGAAGTTCCTTCAGGCTTTTCGCGGATATGCTGTTGTATACAGACAAGTAGCGACGATATAGCGAAATGCAAGAGGACATTCAGATGGTCGACTCTTGGCTCACGAAATAGTAGTTGACCCTCAAGTATAAATAGGCACAGAGACCCATTATTGTACGATTACAAAATTGCAGAAGAGTCACTGGAGGCACTTAGATCCGTAAAATATCTAGGAGTATGCGCATGAATCGATTTAAAGTGGAACGACCACATAAGACAGCGCAGCTAAGGCAAATGTCAGAATGAGATTCGTTGGAAGATCCCTCGGGAAATTTAGTTCACCAACAAAATAAGTAGTTTACAAAGCCCTCGTTGGACCAATACTTGAATGTTGCTTGTCAGTTTGGAATCTATAGCAAATAGAATTGATGGAGTAAATAGAGAAGATCGAAAGAAGAGCAGCGCGTTACCTTACAAGTTCATTTAGTACACGCGAAAGCGTCACGGAGATGCTAAGCTAACTCTAGTGGCAGACGGTGCAAGAGAGGCGTTCTGTATCACGGTTTAGTTTGCTGTAGAAGTTCCGAGAACGTACGTTCCTAGAAGCGTCAGCCAGTGTATTTCTTCCTCCTAAGTATATCCCGCGAAAAGACCACGAAGGTAAAATTAGAGAGACACACGGAAGCTTACCAGCAATTGTTCTTTCCGCGAACCATTCGCACGTTGAACAGGAAAAGGGGCAAGTGACAGTGGTACCTAAACTATCATCCGCCACGCACCATAAAAAGGTTTGGAGAATATACATGTAGACGTACGAGTATATGTACGGAGCTGTCGCTACTTTTCTGCAGCTCACAAAAGAGAAGTCAAAGGAACGTAAAACCAATTCATACACAAAATGATCACATTATGAACACTTCATGGAGCTGCAGCGTCTAAAGGAAGTATGTTTCGTTGCAAAATGCAAGAAATTAGCAGCAAACAAATCAAAGAAAGGGCATTGGCTCTGGAAATACTGCAATTCCACCCGGCTTAGCTGGTGTTCAACTTGATAAATGTCGTTGGGCAAATGTGACACGTGACACACTTTCCGTTGAACATATTCGCCATGTATTGTCAATAATATCCAGGTAGTCCGACATACGGCTGCTTGTTCTGACCTCTCCGTGCAGCTGGCTGTTCCGGACATATCCAGTGGTTCCTGTGAAGAATAAGCTTTCGCGTTATTATTGACTAGATCACGGAAAAAATTGGAAGAAAAATTATAGTATGCAAATCATTTATTCTTTCTGCAGACGAAGTTTTTGTGCATATCGAAAAGTCACACTAAATTTAAATGACTTTGCGGGTAATATCGGAAGATATATGTGGCTGTTCATGGATGATTCTATTATATATACAGAAGTCGCTAACGCTAGGAAAACCCTGCATAGCACTGGCAGTTGATGTTCAACACAAACAAATCTGACCTACAGCACTTGAACAGACGCAATGACCCGTTGTTGTTCGATTTCACAATTGATGACTAATCTCTGCAAACAGTCACATCCATCAAATACCTGGGAGTAGGCATACGCATACGGAACGATTTGAAGTGGAACGACCGCATAAAACTAAGAGTAATAAAGGCAGACGCCAGAATGAGATTCATTGGCAAGATCCTAAGGAAGTATAGCCCATCCACGAAAGATGTAGCTTATAAAGACATAGTTCCACCGATACTTGAATACTGCTCGTCCGTCTGGGACCTTTACAAGATAGAATGATTAAATTAAATAGAGGAGATCAAAAGAGTAGCAGCGCGTTTCGTCATAGTTTCGTGTAATAAGGGCGAAAGTGTCATCTGAATTCTCATCCAGTACCAGACAAGGTAGACGTTGTGCCTCACGAAATGGTTTACTCTTAAAATTCCAACAGGGTAAGTTCCTAACCACCTGCATAAATCTCACGAAAAGATCGCGAAGGTGCAATCAGAGATTTTCTAGCTCATAGGGGAGCCTAACCAAACGCACTATTCACGGTATTGCGGTAAGGCCGGGAGACGACACCATTGCTGCTCAGTGTCCCAATAGGCAGAGGATACAGTTTACGCTATTCACACGCTGTCATAACAAGTCTGCAATGTCAGCCTGTGTTTAAAAAAGACTGAAATTTCTGACTGTTTAATACATTGATGATCATCGGTCACGAAACTGCGAGCGTACGCTGTTTTGATTATATATCAAAAGTTAAATTTCTCACAGAACCAACCAACTCTCTGTGGGGAGCGCATTTTTTAATCGGGCGGACGAAGCACGCGCTACTAAATGTTCACTCCAAAATTCGTACAACGAATCCTCTGTCAATCAAATATTTTCTTAGCAACTGCAGCTCTGAGGCTATATTTCAGTCAAACTCCCCACTGCAATCATTCTCCTAGATACCTTAGTGTGAAAGGCTTTGGTGAAATTTGGAAGGTATGGACATGAGCTAGTGGCAAGCGGAACATCAGAGGTGGCTAGTCACGTTTGCTCTGGTAGGTTTGATGGTAGTTTTGATGGTAGGTTTGATGGCAGGTTTGATGGTCAAACAGGCCTCGTTGATACACCAACTAATAGGCAAACTTCATTCACGGTGTGGTGATTTACATGTTCAGTCGTGATAACTCCTTTCTGCCGTTCTGTCACGTCACTACATCGACCCACCTTAGTCCGCTGTCTCCGTATAACCGACTGGCACTTACACATCACTTCACTACCGTCACGTACGTCTTGTGGAGGGACAAGCAACCGCCTGATACGTTGAACAGACAAATGAACTCTCTTAAGTTGGAGACTAATATTTTACCCAGTGAGCGTACATCGTGAGGACAAGAGTAGGTGGGACGCTATCGAGATTTAGGAAAAGAAAGCGTCTTGCACGTTAAGAAAAATTACTTATGGGAAAACTTATCTCTTTGCGCACGCAGTTCTTTGCTGCTGTTTTCCAGAGATTGTTGGCAACGAGAAATGTTACGATGACCCCTCCCTTACGAAACAATTTAAATTTATAGAAGATATCTTCCTCGTAGTTTCTGCAGGAGTTTAATCATTAACTATCGCGTTTGGGTGGTCTGATCGGAACAGCACGATGGGTATAACATTAGAACTTATATGGAGATCTATTTCCGTTGTATGTTCCTGCTGGGGAACCGTGCTTCTTTTCCCGTGACTGTACACTGGCCTTGTGATAACGTAAGCCAATGTGGGACGAAATGCGTACGTAACACCTCAACAAATTTCGTCATCTGCAAGATAACGAGATAAGAAAGAGTGTCATAGCGGACAGCATGTTGCCTCACCTCCAAAAAACATCCATTCTTTCTGAGCAAGTGTTTCCCTTCCTTCTATATCTCCACGGTGTGTTTACTGTGAACACTCCCGTCTTCGGAGACGACAACAGCCATATTAAAAGAGTTACTTGCACATGTTCCCGGTTTAACGAAATTTCAGACACCCCACTGCCCCTCGACTGGCCTGCTTAATCACGCGGCTAGACCGAATATTTTTTGGGACAATTTGGAACGGTGGCTGAAACGTAGCAATTGACATCGCAACAAATGTGGAGCTCAACATAATCGATATATTGATAAAAGCTTGAACTGGAGGAAACATACACTCCTGGAAATTGAAATAAGAACACCGTGAATTCATTGTCCCAGGAAGGGGAAACTTTATTGACACATTCCTGGGGTCAGATACATCACATGATCACACTGACAGAACCACAGGCACATAGACACAGGCAACAGAGCATGCACAATGTCGGCACTAGTACAGTGTATATCCACCTTTCGCAGCAATGCAGGCTGCTATTCTCCCATGGAGACGATCGTAGAGATGCTGGATATAGTCCTGTGGAACAGCTTGCCATGCCATTTCCACCTGGCGCCTCAGTTGGACCAGCGTTCGTGCTGGACGTGCAGACCGCGTGAGACGACGCTTCATCCAGTCCCAAACATGCTCAATGGGGGACAGATCCGGAGATCTTGCTGGCCAGGGTAGTTGACTTACACCTTCTAGAGCACGTTGGGTGGCACGGGATACATGCGGACGTGCATTGTCCTGTTGGAACAGCAAGTTCCCTTGCCGGTCTAGGAATGGTAGAACGATGGGTTCGATGACGGTTTGGATGTACCGTGCACTATTCAGTGTCCCCTCGACGATCACCAGTGGTGTACGGCCAGTGTAGGAGATCGCTCCCCACACCATGATGCCGGGTGTTGGCCCTGTGTGTCTCGGTCGTATGCAGTCCTGATTGTGGCGCTCACCTGCACGGCGCCAAACACGCATACGACCATCATTGGCACCAAGGCAGAAGCGACTCTCATCGCTGAAGACGACACGTCTCCATTCGTCCCTCCATTCACGCCTGTCGCGACACCACTGGAGGCGGGCTGCACGATGTTGAGGCGTGAGCGGAAGACGGCCTAACGGTGTGCGGGACCGTAGCCCAGCTTCATGGAGACGGTTGCGAATGGTCCTCGCCGATACCCCAGGAGCAACAGTGTCCCTAATTTGCTGGAAAGTGGCGGTGCGGTCCCCTACGGCACTGCGTAGGATCCTACGGTCTTGGCGTGCATCCGTGCGTCGCTGCGGTCCGGTCGCAGGTCGACGGGCACGTGCACCTTCTGCCGACCACTGGCGACAACATCGATGTACTGTGGAGACCTCACGCCTCACGTGTTGAGCAATTCGGCGGTACGTCCACCCGGCCTCCCGCATGCCCACTATACGCCCTCGCTCAAAGTCAGTCAACTGCACATACGGTTCACGTCCACGCTGTTCGACGGCCAACACCGCGGTTCCTGGTGTGTCCGCTGTGCCGTGCGTGTGATCATTGCTTGTACAGCCCTCTCGCAGTGTCCGGAGCAAGTATGGTGGGTCTGACACACCGGTGTCAATGTGTTCTTTTTTCCATTTCCAGGAGTGTATTACTGAGCTTCTCAAACAATTAAGTTCAGCTACTTTTACTCTTCGTAAAATAGCTAATGTTGGAGACAAACGAATCAACCTCTTGACACATTTTAGCCAATGGCCTTGCCGCAGTGGTAACACCGGTTCCCGTCAGATCACTGAAGTTAAGCACTGTCGGGCTGTGCTAGCACTTGGATGGGTGACCATCCCGTCTGCCGAGCGCTGTTGGCAAGCGGGGTGCTCTCAGCCCTTGTGAGGCAAACTGAGGAGCTACTTGATTGAGAAGTAGCGGCTCCGGTCACGTAAACTGCCACATGGCCGGAGCGGTGTGCTGACCACATGCCCCTCCACATCCGCATCCAGTGACGCCTGTGGGCTGAGGATGATACGGCTGCCAGTCGGTATCTTTGAGCCTTCATGGCCTGTGCAGGAGGACTTAGTTTAGTTTTCTTGACACATTTTGCATATTTACACTCAATAATGTCTTATAGAATAATTTTCCGGGGTGCCTCACCACTTAGAAAGAAAGTATTGACTGCACAATAGCGAGCAGTAAAAATCATATGTTAACCCACGGACGTCTTGTAGATACATCTTCAAGCAGCTAGACATTTTAACTGCGCCGTCACAACACTTATATTCGCTAACGGAATTCGTCACAAATAACCCGTGAAAATCTGAGAAGAGCGATGATGTCCTTGCCTTCGGCACTAGAGGGATATATCACCTTTATTACCCATTTTTCGTCGTCAGAGGCTCCGAAGGCAGTTCAACATGCAGCAAAAAATAATCATTGCTCATTTGCCCAGTAACACAAAATGTCTGGCAGTTAGCAAAGCAAATTTTAATTATAACTTAAAATCATTTCTGTTGGACAACTCGTATTTCATGGATGTATTTTTTCTGACAAATTGGTACCTAGTAAAAAATAATACAAAAACTTGTTTATAGTTAAAGAAACGTTTTTGATTGTACGCTGTGTTCCATTGTGCGTTCATTACTTATGTCATGTTAACATTTTAGTGGAGAGTATATTGCACGTTCCACACAGGTTAGTCAAAAATAAAATTACAAACAGGCTTGTCACAAGTAAAAGTTCGCAGAGCTAAAATGTACCTTATGGAACTTGGCATGTCCTTTGTTGATATCCATAATATATGTTAAAAGAGAGCACTTATGCCAGTCTTTGCATTCACATGACGAGCTAACCACATCTTGTGATCTTCTCTCTCGAAATACATAGTGCAACTTAGTTGCGACAGACTGCTTGCAATTTAACTTTTGATAAATGTTTGTGGAATGTGCAATATTCTCTCCACCAAAACGTAAAATGGCATGAGTAATGAAAGCACAATGGAACATAAGCTACAACTAAAAAAAAGTTTTTAAAGATTTGAGGATGACAGTCTTACCTGTCGAGACCGGTCAATAAAAAAACAGTTTTGAACGCGATCTTTGCTATAAAAAATTTATGTAAAGTACGTACAGATCGCCCTTTCTCATTTGTCATTATGAGAAAGGTCATCAAAACTTGTTTATACGTGTAGTTGGACGAGTAGGAGTAAAATAATAATGTCTTCATTAATGTTAACACTAATGACACATGCCGGCCGTTGTGGCCGAGCGGTTCTAGGCGCTTCAGTCAGGAACCGCGCTGCTGCTACGGTCGCAGGTTCGAATCCTGCCTCGGGCTTTGATGTGTGTGATGTTCTTAGGTTAGTTAGGTTGAAGTAGTGCTACGTCTAGGGGACTGATGACCTCAGATGTTAAGTCCCATAGTGCTTAGAGCCATTTCAACTAATCACACATACATATTCTGTAAACTGACTCGTTCCACATCATTTCGATAAATGAACCGTTGAAATGCTCTATGGAACAAGTAACTGACTAACTGACCATAGATGGATGTGGCTTACCTGAAAATTCAACTTCGCCGAATTGAGGCTGTTGTCGCTGCTGGGGGTGGTGTTTTAGCATGATTTCTGCTAAGTGGGAGTAATTTTTTTGTCCTGTGTGTTAATGTCGTAAACAACGGTTTTCTCACTCCCTTGGTATACGCTGAACGCTGCTTTCGTTTCTCACGATGCTCCCGGACTAAGAACGACGTACTTGAAGGAAATTTCGTGCGCTACGCCCTAGGAAGTAACGTAGACGTAATTCCAATGCATAAGTCATTTGTGGGAGATAGACAGCGACAGACGGTGGTAGTGACAGATAGGGAAGCGAGACGCCGGCGAAGAGCATGTGGCGGCTGTGTTGTGGTCCACTGCACTCCGCTTTAGAGGCCAGCGGGCTCCTTTTGCGACGTCCTCAACGTCACAACCACAGCCCGGCGCGTTCCCGCACCTCGGGCATTCATCCGCCTTGTGTACAAACTGCTGCGATATTACTTCAGCTCCGTCGAAAGGGTCGGTGCATCTCATGTCCTGTCACAGGTTGGTTTTGCTCTGTTTGGTTTTATTTTATTTCAGGGAGGAATGTCCTGTGGTTGGAACGTTTCAACTAGCACTGCAGTCGAGCCGGCTCCGTTGCCGTGTGCCTGTTTCCAGATGCGTTCCCACGCTTCAGCTCCAGAGTCTGTACGGCTGTGCCCATATCCAGCGGGGAGATGCACGCGGGTATCGCCCGTCTTGCCTGACACTTACCGTAGGCGCCGCATTCACTTGTGACGCAAACGTGCGTGATGTTGTTCTCAAGCGAAGTCCGTACTGTGTAAGAAGGCTGTTTAGGCTTTTATGTTGGTAACGCCACGTAGCGCTCTGTATGAAAATCACTGACTGTGCTGTGGACAGTCTGTGGCTGATTTGCATTGTTGGAATATTCGCTATCGTAGTGTTGAGCAGTTGGAGGTCAGCCGCCAGCAGTAGTGGATGTGGAGATGCCAGAGTTTTGAGAGGTTACTATAAGCGGACGATCTGGCCGTATGTCCGCCATAAAAAGGAAGTTTGTAAAGTTGGATGTCATGAATTGATAGATATATATATGATGACTTTTGAACAGTATTAAGGTAAAACATTGTTTGTTCTCTATCAAATGGTTCAAATGGCTCTGAGCACTATGGGACTTAACTTCTGAGGTCATCAGTCCCCTAGAACTTAGAACTACTTAAATCTAACTAACCTAAGGACATCACACACACCCATGCCCTAGGCAGGATTCGAACCTGCGACCGTAGCAGTCGCGCGGTTCCAGACTACAGCGCCTAGAACCCCTCGACCACTCAGGCCGGCGTTCTCTATCAAAATCTTTCATTTGCTAACTATGCCTATCAGTAGTTAGTGCCTTCAGTAGTTAGAATCTTTTATTTAGCTGGCAGTATTGGCGCTCGTTATATTTCAGTAGTTCGAGTAACGAAGATTTTTGTGAGATAAGTGATTCATGAAAGGTATAGGTTATTGTTAGTCAGGGCCATTCTTTTGTAGGGATTACTGAAAGTCAGATGCCGGCCTTGTGGCCAAGCGGTTCTAGGCGCTACAGTCTGGAACCGCGCGACCGCTACGGTCGCAGGCTCTAATCCTGTCTTGGGCATGGCTGTGTGTGATGTCCTTAGGTTAGTTAGGTTTAAGTAGTTCTAAGTTCTAGGGGACTGATGACCTCAGATGTTAAGTCCCATAGTGCTCAGAGCCATTTGAACCATTTTTGGAAGTCAAATTGCGTTGCACTAAAAATATTGTGTCAGTTTAGTGATGATCACAATAAGTAAAGAGAAAAATGTCTGAGTACGTTTAGTTTTGTTCAGTTGTTTGAAAATCAAATAACGTAAGAAGTTTACTAGCACAAAAAAATGGTCCGCTGTCAACAACAACGTCAGCTGTGCCCTGCCGCTCAGCCCTGCTGCGGCCGCTGCACCTGTGTCCCTCTGTTGCTAACAAATGTTCCAAATGGCTCTGAGCACTATGGGACTTAACATCTGAGGTAATCAGTCCCCAAGGACTTAGAACTAGTTAAAACTAACTAACCTAAGGACATCACACACATCCATGCCCGACGTAGGATTCGAACCTGCGACCGCAGCAGCAGCGCGGCTCCGGAATGAAGCTCCTACCATCGCTCGGCCACAGCGGCCGGCTCCGAAATTTTCATGTGAAAACTTTTACAGCCTTTTAAATAAAGCGAACGTCATTACCATTCTATTTCTTTAATCTTCATGCACCCATGTTTATTTCTCAACATAGTCACGCTGGCGACGAGCTCATTTCTCCCTACGAGACACCAGTTTGTTGATACAGCCACTGTAGAATGTTTGACTTTGTTGACGGAGCCACAACTTCACCTCTTCTTGCGCCGCTACATCATTAGCAACGTGAAGGCATGGAAGACGTTCTTTAGTTTTAGAAAAAGGTGAAAATCAGATTGGGGCAAGCCAAGGGCGACATGGAGGAAGATCGATGGCGGAACCCGAGGCTTCGGATTGTTGCAGATGTCGCAGCGATCATATGTAGTCTGGCATTGTCATGCTAAAGGGGGGGGAGGGGTGCTGCTTCATGTGTGGATGAGTTCTTCGAAATCACACTTTAAGTTTGCGGAACTGCTTTTCGCGCACCGACGTAGTGCGCACACCGCCATATTACACGTTACAATTCGGAGCGCACTAGCGGCATCTGTGAGCAAATATGTAGACATGAAGCGTAAAGATGTAGAATGTTAGTAACATTTGTTTTATTTAAAATTTGGAGGCAGTACTTTTCAGTGCTTTTAAGCACGCCCTCGTACTGTCAGACATGCACTTCACTATTACGTGACAATGAGACAAACTATTTCCAGCGCCGCTGGTTTTCATGTCGCAGTTTGTGTTGTGCGTCATACCGTCGCAACATCACTACCAACCTCCGTATCGTCTGATTTACATTTTCCCCTTTTATTCGTGTTTTTGTAATGTTTCCTAAATCGAGGCGATCGACGGAGTGAGGTGGCGCAGTGGTTACCACACTGGACTCGCATTTGGGAGGACGACGGTTCAGATCCACGTCAGACCATCCTCATTTAGGTTCGGTAAATCGCTTAAGGGAAATGCCGGGATGGCTCCTCTGAAAGGGCACAGCCGATTTTCTTCCCTGTCCTTCCTTAATCCGAGCTGGTGCTCCAATGACCTCACCGCGCTGACGGGACCATAAAGGCTGATCTTCTTTCATATTTTTTTCATGGAAATCTGTGTGTCATTCATTGACTGTGTCTTTTCTTGTAGTAAATTCGACATTCCGGCTAAGTAGAAATTAGTAATAAACAATTTTTGCTCCAAGCTGATGTAGATTTTTGATAGCCGCTGTAATGACGATGTAAAATTATGTCTGGAGTAAGTTCTCGAAGGCGTAAGTAGACATGAGGGATAGAAAAGAATTCCAGTAAGGACTGTTATGGTAACGCCTGCATCAATCTTGGTTGAGCTCAAAATTTTTCATAGGTAGATTGTCAAGAATAAGAAGGTCATCTTTAAGTCATTATTCTGAACTGTGTGTGCTAAATCGCTGATACACAATGGATATTTGGCTGTGGTCATTTATGCTTCAGTAAGAGGCATGTATATAATACCTCTGACACAGGGTAATGCGCCAACAGCTTTGGAACAGCCCGACAGTGGTTTGATAATAGTGGTTATTTGCTATCTGTGAGGTTCTGCGACTATTTTTGGAGTATAGAACTGTGGTTCTTAAACAAAATGGTTCAAATGGCTCTGAGTGCTATGGAACGTAACGTCTGAGGTAATCAGTCCCCTAGAACTTAGAACTGCTTAAACCTAACTAACCTAAGGACATCACACACATCCATGCCCGAAGCAGGATTCGAACCTGCGACCGTAGCAACAGCGCGGTTCCGGACTGAAGCGCTTAGAACCGCTCATCCACAACGACCGGCGGTTCCTAAAAACGTTTTTCCTCTGGACCCTCCTTCAGGAGGAAAAATAGTGTCAGACCCACCGCACACATATTTTATTTAAACAAGTAGCCATTTGTTATATTTTCTTCTTCTTATACTCTGTTTTACCTAATTTAATTTAAAAGAATGTTATGCAACAGAAACCAAAACTAACTAAAGTACGCTACATGAATCATTACAACTAAAGTACGAACAAACTGTTTGTCTTTACAACATTTTCATTGGTTCAAAAAGTGTGACATGAAAAATATTTACTAGTCAGCGAAGAAGAATTAGAAGAGCGCTAAAAATTTAAATTACAAAGTTCAGTGTGATGGACGAGACTGCTTTTGAGAAAAAAGTTTCTCAAGACGTGATGTAGTAGCAGAAACAGCCTCTTGAGTTATTTGCTTACATTTACCTTTGAAATCTATTTGTACTTCATTGCTCCCAAAGCTGAAAAACCAGTCTTGCACAAGTACGTTGTTGCTGAAGGGATCAGGATCATCACTGCAGTGTGACTCAGCGTTGGGAATTCCTTGCTAATATGTATCCAAACTCGAACAAAGATGCTCTTCAGTGAAGTATCAGAAGTGTCATTAATAAGCTATTCTTGCTCTTTTATATGTAAGCATTATGGTCCAGGAGTATTTTTGAATGTATTCTTAATCCATTTAAAGGTATCAAAATCGTCCCTGAAATAGTTTTCGAAGTCGACTTTTAGTGATGCAAGATGACGAAGAAGGCGGGCTTCTATCTCCTTCAGAAGTGCTGGATTGTCTATGTCCTCTGACAGTGACACATATCTAGCGTGTCACTTTCCATTCTGTTTTGCCATAGCCCTAACTTCTTTATGAACGCTTTCACTTTTTCATTCCAAGATAGTACAGTTACCTGATTACTTTAAAGTGGTTAACAATATCTGCTTCCTCAAAAATGTCTGAAACAGTCTGTCAGAGAGCGACTTTCCTCCTTTCTGCCCGAGCCTCCCGATGTCTCATGCAGTAAGTCTATATTTTATCATGAGCTGCAGCTTTAACTTTCACCTGCAATCCACGATGAATTACACTAAGCGAGCTCCATCTGTGCGTACTCCAGTTAACCTAGTCCATGATATCCCCTTTTGCTTTAAAACATTATTGATCTTATCAGAAAGATTTTGAGCTGTAGCTGTTTTCAATATCTGCTCACAGAAAAGCAGTTCCTCTCGAATATTAAACTCATCAACGAAGCGAACATAAGCAGTTAAATGAACATTTTACGAATATCTGTTATTTCGTCCACTTGAAGTGTGAAACACTTGTTTCGCAATTTATTTATTAACTGCTCTAGTATAGCGTCAGAAATGCTTAAAATTCTTCTACACGCAGTCGTTAGAGATAGGAGTACTTTTAACTGTTTGGCAAGTGAGTCATCAAACATTGTTGATACCATATCAATCGCTGCTGGTAAAACCAGAGCTTCTTCAGGCGAATGGGTATATTGCATTTAGTAATTCTTCCATTTTCACCACTGACTATAGTTTAAGCTAAGTTCTCATCATGCCTTCTCGTTTCCGTCTTTGGAGTACCTCTATCCCTGCCACCAGATGACGGACCACTGGTGTTTTCATGTCTGCCACTATTCAGGAACAGCTTCTTGCTGAAGTCAAGTCTTCCTGAAGACTGTGGCGTCCAGATATACAGGGTGGTCCATTGATCGTGACCGGGCCACATATCTCACGAACTAAGCGTCAAACGAAAAAACTACAAAGAACGAAACTTGTCTAGCTTGAAGGGGGAAACCAGGCTATGGTTGGCCCGCTAGATGGCGCTGCCATAGGTGAAACGGATATTAACTGCGTTTTTTAAAATAGGAACCCCCATTTTTTATTACATATTCGTGTAGTACGTAAAGAAATACGAATGTTTTAGTTGGACCACTTTTTTCGCTTTGTGATAGATAGCGCTGTAATAGTCACAAACATATGGCTCACAATTTTAGACGAACAGTTGGTAACAGGTAGGTTTTTTAAATTAAGACACAGAACGTAGGTACGTTTGAACACTTTATTACGGTTGTTCCAATGTGATACATGTACCTTTGTGAACTTATCATTTCTGAGAACGCATGCTGTTACAGCGTGATTACCTGTAAATACCACATTAATGCAATAAATGCTCAAAATGATGTCCGTCAACCTCAGTGCATTTGGCAATACGTGTAACGACATTCCTCTCAACAGCGAGTAGTTCGCCTTCCGTAATATTCGCACATGCATTGAGAATGCGCTGACGCATGTTATCGGATGTTGTCGGTGGATCACGATAGCAAATATCCTTCAACTTCCCCCACAGAAAGAAATCCGGAGACGTCAGATCCGGTGAACGTGCGGGCCATGGTATGGTGGTTCGACTACCAATCCACCTGTCATGAAATATGCTATTCAATACCACTTCAACCGCACGGGAGCCCGCCCCCGGTAGCTGAGCGGTCAGTGCGACAGACTGTCAATCCAAAGGGCCCGGGTTCGATTCCCGGCTGGGTCGGAGATTTTCTCCGCTCAGGGACAGGGTGTTGTGTTGTTCTAATCATCATCATTTCATCCCCATCGACGCGCAAGTCGCCGAAGTGGCGTCAAATCGAAAGACTTGCACCAGGCGAACGGTCTACCCGACGGTAGGACCTCGTCACACGACACTTCACTTCACCGCACGGGAGCTATGGAAGTACATCGCCGTTCTGTCACGCAGTGAAACATCTTGTAGTAACATCGGTAGAACATTACGTAGGAAATCAGCATACATTGCACCATTTAGATTGCCATCGATAAAATGGGGGCCAATTATCCTTCATCCCATAATGCCGTACCATACATTAACCCGCCAAGGTCGCTGATGTTCCACTTGTCGCAGCCATCGTGGATTTTCCGTTGCCCTATAGTGCATAATATGCCGGTTTACGACACCGCTGTTGGTGAATGACGCTTCGTCGCTAAATAGAACGCGTGCAAAAAAATCTGTCATCGTCCCGTAATTTCTCTTGTGCCCAGTGGCAGAACTGTACACGACGTTCAAAGTCGTCGCCATGCAATTCCTGGTGCTTAGAAATATGGTACGGGTGCAAGCATGTTGATGTAGCATTCTCAACACCGACGTTTTTGAGATTCCCGATTCTCGCTCAATTTGTCTGTTACTGATGTGCGGATTAGCCGCGACAGCAACTAAAACACCAACTTGGGCATCTTCATTTGTTGCAGGTCGTGGTTGACGTTTCACATGTGACTGAACAATTCCTGTTTCCTTAAATAACGTAACTATCCGGCGAACGGTCCGGACGTTGGGATGATGTCGTCCATGATACCGAGCAGCATACATACATGGCTCTGCGCGCGATGGTTACGGATAGTCACATAACGGCTGAAATGAAACACGGTGTTTTATTGTGCAGTTTTATTTTTGCAATAATTATACTGTCTAAGGTATTTATGTGAAGGAGGGATGTATACGAAAGTTCGGTAAGGTAGCTACTGTTAGATAACTGCAACTACACTGGCGGGAAAAAATTGATGAAAGTTGACAGACAAATTTCTGCATAGGAAAGATGATGTCAGTTCAGATTTCGCGCCAGTTGCGTACGAGTGGCGCTAGTAGCGCCACTACGAGGATTGACGATGCAGATCATGTTTGCTTTAAATACACGCGCTAACGGTCGTGAGCGTTAGTTACCTTTGACATTGTAAGTGGTGAGTTGATGCCTTCACCGCGGCAAAGACGCCGTTATCAACACCTCAATGTGTTTGTGCGAGGTCGTGTACTAGGGCTAAGAGAAGCTGGATGTTCCTTCTGCGATATCGCAGAAAGACCTGGCAGGAATGTAACCACTGTGCGTGTTTGCTGGTAGTGGTGGTCACGAGAATGTACGCTCGCAAGAAGACAGAGCTGCAGAAGGTCACGTGGCACTACCCCGAGCGAAGGCCATCGTGTTCGGCGTATGGTTCTGGCGCATCGGACTGCATTTGCAGCAGCAATTTGGGGAGCAATTGGCAGCACAGTGACAGGACGAACCGTTACAAACGGTTACTTCGAGGACATCTCCGACTCTGACACCCGGGAGCCTGCATACCACTGACCTCAAGCCACCGGCATTTGCGACTCCAGTGTTAAGCAGAAGCTCATTGGAGTGCAGGGTGGAGGCCTATTGTGTTTTCTTATGAAAGCTGTGCCAGTGATGACCGTGTGTTGGCTAGAATCTGGCCAACTGAGGTCCTGCAGCCAACCTGTCTCGTGCTAGACGCACTGGATCTACACCTGGAGTTATGGTTTGGGGTGCGATTTCGTATGACAGCAGGAACTCTCTCGTGGCTATCTCATGCACCCTGGCTGCAAAATTGTACATCAATCTGGAGTTTCGACCGGTTGTGCTGCCATTCATGAATAACATTCCAGCGGGTGTCTCCCAGCAGGAAAAGCTCACCCACATACCGCTGTTGTAACCCAGCATGCACTACGGAGTGTCGACATGTTGCCTTGTTCTGCTCGATCATCAGGTCTGTCTCCAGTCGAACACATATGGGACATCAGCGGACGACAACTCCAGCGTCATCCACAACAGCATTAACAGTCCTGGTATTGACTGGCCAATGTCACGGGCATGGATCTCCAGCCCACAAACCGACATCCGCCACATATGCAACACAATGCATGCACGTTTGCATGCTAGCGTACAACATTCTGGCGTTTATACCGGTTATTAGTGTACGAGCGTTTTACGTTTCCAATGACTTACCTCGCGCTTGCGTTGACCTATGATCTCGCAGTTTTATTCACTTAAATATCTTACCTAGAGAAATGCATTCCCGAAATTTTATTAATCTGCATTAATTATTTTTTGCTGTTCCTGTCGTTTCCCTTGTAATTTTGTAAATGTAGCATTTTCTACAGCTAGAGAACAGTTTGTTAATAAGCACATCGAGTGATGCTTTGCTAGCCAGGGACATCTGTAAATTATCCGTTACTCCTCTGGCAACAAGAGTGTCAAGATTAAGTAATTATTTAATTCATTTATGCAATGAAGTGAAATAACATTTCATGTGTTCTAGTTTGATGAGCCTTGTCCAAGAGCAATCAAGCAATCAGTTATGGCCGTACGAAAGTAGTTTCGTCTGGTCACAACACCATTAACAGGTAGCAAGCGGTGTGCAGGACTTACCGGTAATCGCTTGCGCAAACTGTACGAGGAAAATCCTCACCGAAAAGGCTGGTTGTGATGGCAGAGTGCTTTCCGGGCACGGCCGAATTCGAGGTGATATGCCTTCCTCCGCCTACCCACTCACTTTTAAAGGAACCTGTAGTTTGATGTGCAGCCCGAACCACCGAGCAACTCCATGTTTTTCCCGGACAAAAACAATTTTCAACGACAAATGCCACGTTAAGTAGCAGAAAAAAACTGGAAGCAAGTAGGAGTCAGATACACAAAAAATGGTTCAAATGGCTCTGAGCACTATGGGACACAACTGCTGAGGTCATTAGTCCCCTAGAACTTAGAACTAGTTAAACCTAACTAACCCAAGGACATCACAAACATCCATGCCCGAGGCAGGATTCGAACCTGCGACCGTAGCGGTCTTGCGGTTCCAGACTGCAGCGCCTTTAACCGCACGGCCTCAGATACACAAGTCTATGGATTTGTGACCTGATACTTATCCATGCAGTCACTACAAAGCTCTATTGCAAACAGCGCTGATCTTCAACGTATTCTGTTCCTGACTAACATCAAATGGAAGGGCATGTGGGAAAACAAAAAGATACGACGGTCTCTACAATACGGCGAGGCGCCAGTGGCCAGTGGAATCCCAGTGTTAGAATTCTCAGGGGACGCACTGTCTGCAGAATGTAGGATGGCTTGTCCTGTAGCCATTCTCATTCGGCAGAGTCAGTTCATCAGTGATTCATATTTCCAATTCACAGGCTGAAAGTGAAGAGCTTCTTGCTTTATGGACGCTGATGGTTCATCATGCTTAGGAAGCTGTTAATCCTTTCTTTACGACCAGTCTCTGTTTTATTGAGAAAATAAGGATTACCGAATCTGATCAAAGAGAGCGAAGTGGATTACATTTTCCCATGTATCAGTGAGTGCCTTTGAATCTGAATATTATCACGAGCACGCCAAAATGGACAACGATAGTCGTACTCTTTTTCGTTTATGGGATTGAAATTTCACGTTCCAGGTTTCCTGATCACCTTGTGGCGATGGAAAGTGGTAATTCCAGCTTTGTGTGTACAACGTCCTTTTCAATGTTGCTGGTAATCATTTGGAGACTTCCAGTTTGATCACAGCAACCACTAGCCTGTTCTCTAACTCGCTGTAAATCCTTCATGCAGCTTCCTTGCAGAAGTGTATTTATTGCCCAAAAGTCTCACAATGACCCATTTCGTTAGTTTGTCATGGTAGTGGTTCTTGCTTTTTTCCCTCCCAGCCCAGAATGGTATGAGGCGGAATGCAGCTGCTCTGCACTTTTACTGCGAAATGCCGTCGGCCTACCGCTGATGACAAAGCGACAACGTCGTTTGACCGAAATGAGACTTCTACAATGGTCAGAATGCTCTGGTATGGATGGAGCACAATCAAGAGGGTCACACTTACGCTAAGACCATCCAAGCTCTGTACCCTGTGGCTGTGTACAAAAAGACCCCAATAGACGTGTGACACCCGTTCAACAATTTCTTTTGGTGATCCATCTGCCTGGTATATGAACTCAGATGTCCAAGTTGTCGCTTCAATGTCGGTCGCTTTCATCTTGCCACTTGTATATCTGGGAGAAAGTAATGATATAATAAAAGCATTACCGAAATGTGACACCAAAAGTACTGAGAATACGTAATTCCTGAAACTGGGGGAGATTCAGTGACACGAACTTTGAAACAGGTAGATGATGAACCGCTAATCACATTTTGTGCATTACAATCTCTCAGCGAACGAAATGATCAGTAACAGTTTTGAGAGTCTCAATGTGAACACTGTCTCTCGGTAGAAGATAGATTGAGCGAGCAGTTACCTTCGTCTGGCGATGAGTTATTGCTGCAGATGCGATGATGGACGCGTGCGGTGCATGATATTCGTCACTGACTACGGCCCAGCACCTCTTAGTTCTCACACATTGGAACGGGCAACCGTTTTGCATGTCGGTTCATCAATAATTATTTATCACTCTGAGGTTGACAATAGGGAAAATCGATTTCAAAATGTTACTGATACCACAAATCACGGTGACTGGCTTAATTTGTATGTCTTTATTAAGCCGGTGAAGGTTCGTAATGGATTATGAATGATTCTGGGGTTCGTGCGAATGTGCAGAGCAGTGGACTTGAGACAGAGCAACTGGAAACGATTTGGCCAAACAGGTCTCTGACCGGTGGAAGGGACCGCGGCCTTTGTAGCGTATGATTCTTGGAAGTGAGGTCGGTCCGGAACCACAATGGGGCAACGAGCATTGTCCTCGCACACGACTGCTTGAGGCTAAGACCCGGTCAAGAGCGTACGGCGCCATGTGCGAGAGTCGCGGACGCGTTTCCATATATTCTGATTTCTTTTGAACATTAGCATCTGCCGCTTGTAGCAAGCGCCGACCACAGGAAACAATCTCTAGCCTCGTAGTGGTCCCCTCGGAATTTCTCCAACCCTTTTGCGAGGCTACGAACATTGGCGATAGAACGTGCGGTTGACTTAAAGATATGTGACGTCAGATCGCAGTGTTGAAATGAATGTTTTTTGGTAGTAGAGGAGAGTTTCATGTTGCCATTGGAGGCTGGGAAAGAAGCGTTGTGTTTGGCGGGATCTCTGTTGGAAGGATTCCTCGCGGCTGGGCCCCATTCGTTCGTAATTTTGCGATTGGCGACTGGCACCGTGAGGGATGGGGGGCAAGGAATACACAGAGCGTCTGGCAGTGACGTAAGAGACTCTACATGTCCATCTTTTCAAAGGTGGTTGCCGGACTTGGTTGTCCAGTACAGAATGTCATATCAAACGCCTTTCAGCCGTCTAATTTCCAAACTGTTATTTTATTGGACTGCCAGTTGCGGCGCCATTTTCAGGCCCCTGACCGATGTGTAGGAAAATTCCAATCTCGGATCCGGTCAAAATAGGGGCCAGCATTCAAAGCCTGGTATCTACAGATTTCTGCTTGGTACAGCGATCACTTCAAACATCATCTGCCGAATCGGCAGATGTAGCCTTTTAACCTATATCCAAGAAGATATAAGCAAGCCGGTCTAAACCACAATCAACATACTACTCCAGTCAGACTGTGTTAGTCGGAGTAAACTTCTGTGCAAGTTCCCCACTTTAAGAGCTATGCGCAGTGCCGTAATTTTCGCATTATTCATTTAACTTTGCGCACAAAGTGATTAGTTCTCAAAGAGCTGGCCTACCCACGATTAATTTGGACGGGTTAAGGGAAATTCTACACCTCGGGGTTTTGTAACCTGCATGGGCGTCCTTCGGCGTTCAGGATGCACTCAAGGTTTACCATGCCTTTCTCAGTTGCAAAGAGCACTTTCTGAGATGGATTTGGTTCCTCCGCAGTGGTTCTGAAGCATCCACTCTCTCCTGCAGTTAACTTTAGATGGGTCGAATGCTCTGGACAATTTCAGCTTGTAGAGAGCCTGAAGAGAAATACAAAGAGAGTATATTGCGTGCCACACCTCATAAGCTACTGTACTCCTGCATATGACATTTATTCTGGCGGCGAAGCCCAGTCTTGGTGTATTTTGGCAGCAAGAGCGAATTCAGTATGAGCAGCAACCTCCTGTCTTATCACTTCTCCGCGCCCTTCGTTTCACTTTCTGAAGTGCAGTGCTGAAGTTTATCCATATATTTGGCACACCCCACATTTGTGTGACACATTGGAAGCATTGCCGTTATTAGGGAAAGCACTATGTGCCTTAAATGGGACTTAGCTATCTAACTTACGTTTAATTACGTTTAGCACTCCTGTCTGTTTCTTCATCTAATTTTCTCCTCGTCATTCCCAGTACGTACCTTTTCAAAGATTTTCGCATTAAAAGTCCATTCCTCACTATCACAAAACAAAAATGACAACCCATGCAGATTGTAAACGTTTCGTTTCATATTAGAAGTTTATTCTTGAAAAATTGTGCTTAGTTTACCATAAGTAATCCAGACCATTTCCGGTTTTCTGTTTATTTATTTCGCTTTCCTTCCAGCCATCGCCCTCCACCACCCTAAACCAAAACTCCTTATTCAATTTACGACTTCGGTTTTGATTAGTAGGACCTGCTACTTTCTTTTTGACGTGTTCATTGTGTTAGTCATTTATTTTCTCCAGCTTACTTGCTCTGTTAAGTGCTTTCATTCATTACTGAAGTTATCTGCTCTAAACGCAAAACAGTGTAATTCCACCAGTAAGGCATGTATGGATCAGATGTGTTCCAGTAACAGTTATTCCTCCTCTCTATTCCCAGATAATGAATAAAAAAGTTCCTATACGAGTTCTGAGATAAATATCTGTGTAACAGGGGATTGACAATCGTTTTATCTCTTTTACGTTAGCATCTATATTGTTTGTTGAAACGTTATATTGTATTAGGGTATTTGTACAATTATCGCATATAAATTATTTCTCATCGGCTGCCGCATCATCCGCAAACTAGCAGTGTTTGCTATCTGACAAGTCAATAATTGAGAGAATGTATACAAATGTTGCTATCCAGTGGTAAATTGTAAGTACTTTTGCGTCTACCAACAAATCTCCGTTCTTCATAACGTGATGCAGCTTTCCTTCAAGCACACTATTTGCAGGTAATGCTGCTAGATATATTACACATAGTTAGTTCATAAATCCGGTACCATGCTGAGCACAATGGTATTCGAAAAGTGAAGAACAGAAAATTCTTCAGCAGTTACAACATTTTGTTCGAATGGCTCTGAGCACTATGGGACTTAACATGTGAGGTCATCAGTCCCATAGAACTTCGAACTACTTAAACCTAACTAACCTGAGGACATCACACACGTCCGTGCCCGAGGCAGGATTCGAACCTGCGACGTAGCTGTGACGCGGTTCCAGACTGAAGCGCCTAGAACCGCTCGGTCACACCGGCCGGCTACAACATTATTTTATCCACACCTGCAGCAACATACATACTCATCAAGACAGCATAAGGTGTATGACGGAGGGTATCTTGTACCACTACTAGTCATCCCTTTCTTGCTCCACTCACAAATGGGGCGACGGAGAAACGTGTGTGTACATGCTTCCGTAGCAGCCCTGATTATCGTGGCTTAGCAGCCATCGAGGCGGTGGGGCCGTCCTGCAATGTGTCGAAAATGCCAGTCCTCATAACTTTCTCAATAACATTTCGTGAAAATAACGACTTCTTCACTCCAGAGGCTCGCATTTGAGATCCCAACTGCAAAATTCTCTCGTGTTGATCTTACATACCAGTAACAAAAAATGGCTCTGAGCACTATGGGACTCAACTGCTGTGGTCATAAGTCCCCTAGAACTTAGAATACGTAAACCTAACTAACCTAAGGACATCACACACATCCATGCCCGAGGCAGGATTCGAACCTGCGGCCGCAGCGGTCGTGCGGTTCCAGACTGTAGCGCCTTTAACCGCTCGGCCACTTCGGCCGGCATACCAGTAACAAATTTAGGAGCACGCCTCTGGATTGCTTCGATGTCTTTCATTACTCCGACCTGGTAGGGATCCCAAACACTCGAGTAGTATTCAACAATGGGTCGTACAAGTGTTCGGTGTGCTGTCTCCTTTGTTGCTGAGCTACACTTTCCTGGAATTCTCCCGACAAACCGAAGTCGACCATTCGCCGTTGCTGAATCGACCTTACGTGCTGGTTCCATTTCATCTTGTCATGCAACGTTACGATTAGATATTTCATCCACGTGAGTGTGTCAAGCAGCACGCCGCAAACGCCGTGTTCGAACATTACGGAATCTTTTTTGTACCCATCTACCTTAACTTAAATTTTTCACATTTAAGGCAAGCTACCATTCATCACTCTAGTTGGAAATTATATCTAATTCATACTGTATCGTCAGTCACTGAACGACGACTCTTCCCTGTGTACTACAGCGTCACCAGCAAACAGTCGCAGATTGCTGGACAGAGAATCTGGGAACGCACGATCGTCGCTTTTCAAACCGACCGTTGTTCTTCAGATTAATCGTTGAATGCGAAACTGAGTATTTCCTGCCTAGGTCCCCCGTTGGCGAATTTCCCGCCGCCACCTGGCGTCGTGTTGCACGGCAGTTGCAGCGGCCAGCACGCCGATGTCTGCCCGTAACGAGCCTAATGAGAGCCGCATCGAGTTGTCCGGGAGGCGCGCGGCCGCAAGATGGCGATGATGGTGTCTGGAGATAGCCAGCCGTGCCCGGAGCCGGAAGTGCGAGCCGGCTGCGCGCTCAGCCAATGGGCTCCCGGGAAGGGCCATGGCCGCCGCGGCACCCCCTGGCGCCGCCCCCCGCGTGACGTAGCAGGGTGCGTGCACGCCCACCGCGCGCTGCGTGGCACGGCGTGCGGCGTGCGTGTTCGTGCGCGTAGTCGATATGGCACGCACCGGCGGGCCGCGCCATGAGCGAGCGTCTCTGGCGGCTGGAGGGGCGCGGCACTTACCAGAGACAATACACCTCGCCTTCTGCCTCCGCGCTACGCGTGGGCACGTGGGGTCCGGAGGACGTGCGTCTAACGGCCGGTACAAGTACGAGCGAAAGAGCAGTAAACGGCAGGCGAGCGCAAACGAAAAGCATTCCGTCGAGTTCGCGTCGCATTCGGCGGCGATCGCTAGCGTTCAGAACGTTGTCCTTCTTTCAGAGAACCATAAAGGGGGTTCACGTTCTCTCCGTTTCGGCGCTAGCAGTACTGAGCATTCGTCTGCAATTTTTTGTGCGAACTACTGTTGCTGCTGGAGTGAGATCCGTAGGCGATGGAGTGGTCTGGTAATGTTGGTGATAGAGCATATAAATATCAGAGGTGCTTGTGGGATCCAAAGCACAAATCCCGAATAAAAACAAATATGACTGACGAGCATATAAATATCAGAGGTGCTTGTGGAATACAAAGCACAAATGCCGAATAATAACAAATATGACTGATAGAGCATATAAATATCAGAAGTGCTTGTGGAATACAAAGCACAAATGCCGAATAAAAACAAATAGGACTGGTAGCTCTCAAAAATCCAACTGGAGACGTGAGAAAGACGAAGATACTTTTAGGTGGTCCACTTAGGCAGGAGCAGAGTGAATAAGCACGAACATTGTAGTTTTTTTTTATCAAAAAAGAACAGCACAATAAATTTCCTTGAAAGTGAAGAAGCACATGCATCTGTAACGCTGTTTAAAATTAAAAGTATGGAAATCTCTGATCACGGTAAATGGAAATACATAACTGATGTACCACTGTTATTTTAGAGGTTTTCGATGTAATAGCCGAATAAATAAAAATTCCCTTTTGCGTCATCACACTGTGTGGTAAATTTATCAAGTAGACTATGTGATATTTCAAAGCTAATTAAGCGTATTTCACTGGCATTACCTTCCTTACACGTACTTTCAAAAAAAATCGTTCAAGTGCTTCGCATATGTCACGGCAGAAATCAGGAACTACCTAAGATACAGCAGCCGTTGAAAAAGCCAATTAATTACTAAGGTAAATGTCTCGACTTGTAAATAGCCACAGCGTTAATGCTAACCTTTCTTCACGTTATACTGACCATCCGTACCTAGAGTTTTACTTTTAAATTTTTGGCTCAACTGTAATAAAAATCAAAGAGAAAGGTCATCTGGCGTAGGTGTAGAGTTTTGTAATGATACTGAGGGCGGCTGGTGTTTCAGTTTCACGTCTTTCACGCTTAGGAAAGGATTCAGACACTTGAATTCTTCTTTTCCAGTGCTGTTTTGCTTGCTTCGTAGAAACAGCGCGCTAGCCATGCTAAATAATAGTTTTGCATTGTGTGCTGTTTCGAATAAAACATACGTGAAGATTACTAGCGTAAGAAAAAGAAAAATATACACACACACACACACACACACACACACACACACACACACCGTTCGTAAGGTTGGCACGCTATGCTCGCTCCCTCGTGTCCTCTTGTGCTGCTTCCAGCGCGAACGCTAGTTTACAGCTGGAAGCGAATGGTAGCGAACACCGGCAAATTGTCGCTTTTGTTCGCTAGCAGGACACAATGCGCGAAAGAGACGAAGAAACTTAAGCCCGCAATTCGAGACGAACGAACGAGCAACCGATGGTCGTTACCACATTTGAGTAACGTATCTCGCTTGTAAGCGGCGCACTACAGGCGAAGATGCTTTTCATGGGACACACACACACACACACACACATACACACACACACACACACACACACGAGCGAAGAATCGTCGGGTCGCGCGATCTGTCCACACATATCTCGTGTGTGAGAAAATCACAGATCTCTGCGATCGATCGCTAGTCGGTCGTAATTCCCAAGCAATCTGATTGATAACATGCAACGAATCAGCCATGGGAGGCAGTATTGCTATCTGTCTGTCTGTGACTCGTTTGTGTAATTATTAAGTGTAATTGTGAAGTCTTATTTCGTTTCGTTATGCCTTCGTGGAGTAAAAGGACCTTTAATTAGACTTTATAGTCATTCAGCGACCATAAACCAACTTGCGAAGTGAAGTTGTAAACAGTGTTGCCACTTTTATTACGGAGGAATACAAATGTAAAACACTGATTCCATAAGATTTTGCAGTGAGCAGAATTTCGAAGTTTCTGCTGTAGAAGTGGAAATTCATGTGAAGTTCATTGTAATATTTATTTACTTATATGTGATTATGATCTTCCGGCACACATCTAAACAGGCATCCTGAATGAGTCAGCTTTACAATTCGTGAAGTACATTAGCGGCATAGAGTCTCAATAGTCCTGATAATAATAAATTAATAATAATGATAAATATAATATGCACAGGAATTAATTTATAGAATTTAAGAAATATATTTGTTAATCACATTGTGTTAAGCAGTCTTTTTGTTACTGTGGCGCAGAAGCGGTGGGAGTGGAAAGAGGTAGGTAGTTGTATGGGAGAAGATCTTGACAATATTCAAATACATTTATTAATCCACTTCAATAACTCTGAGTGCATACACGAGATGACTCAAGTAAGGGATTCAGCACTCAATTTATCAAAATGCCTAACTTAAATATTTAACACAATAGAACACACGATTAAATAATGTGCACTCGTTTGAATTTCAGGAACTTGACAATAACAGGGGTGGGTGAGCAAGAAATATTATACCAAAAGCAATAACATAGTAGTGAATTGGGGAACAAGAAAACATACAATACAATAATCAGTCTTAGCTCAGAATACCAAAGCCCAGAATACCCAACCAAGAGTCAACATCTTGAGTAATACTAAACAACGAATAAAAGAAGGGAGCGAAAATCAGCAACAGTACAGACCAGTCCAAGTTACCCTCTGCTGGGCACAATAAATGAGAACGACACAGTGAATATCAGCAACAAGAAAGATTAAAATTTCCCTAAACACAACAACAATAAAATAAAATTTTACAAGCTCTAGCCTCCACAGCGGCCTCGCCGCAGTTGAAAACTGTGATATGTTGATAACTTAATTTGGCCAATCCAGACATACTCATCTGCACTACAAGACAGCACTATCACGATCGCCTCAACTTCGTGTAGCTGTCGTAGCCGAAAACACACCGCAGCTACAAAATTAGAATCTTAACCGTGCGGTGTTAGCTGGATCCACGATGCCACACACCATCCGCTGCCCGAGTCCTGAACAATACTCCGTGTTGACAGCAGGCCATCGCCAGCTCCGACTGCAAGTCCACTACGCTGCGGCACTGCTTTGTTCCACGACTACCTGCTTTGAAGTTTCCAGTCAGCTACTCTCTTCGGGAGTCGCTATCTGTGTTTTCCTGCTGGCCACCTCGATACTCCTTCTAACTGGCCATCTACAACCCGTCTTCCAGTCCACTGAGGTTCTTCCTCCAATGACGATAGAAGCCATCCCGACCTCCATCTACTCAGGCCTTCTAACACCTATCCCGGTGGCGAAATGATACGTGAGAGAGAGAATGGAGTTCGACAGGAAAAGGGGCGTCGTGACTGCACCTTTTTCCCTGAAAGCAAGGAACGAATGAAGCTAAAACGCATAGATGCCGCATGTGGCACGGTCCATTTACACTGTGACAAACCCCCACGTACGACGCCGAACTGAATATGACAACATACAACAAATTCTGCGACAGCCGGACAATTGATGCATACTGAATGACATAAGCGGTGATGTGTCACATGCCTTCTTACAAGAATTATACAAACAAGAATAATCACATACACAAATAAGAGATAACACACAAACACTGGAACAGGATACTTGGAACGACGCAAACACAGAAACGGCCTCATATGTTGAAACAGATACAAACAGTGAAATTAATATACAGACCTAGATGTAAGGTAAGACTAAATTAAGGAACACATGAGTGGATCAACTTTCAGAATATATTTCAGTATATCTAGAAAAGTGTTGAGCAATGAATGTAATTTAAATGATATAATTTTTTATTAAGCTTACGTAAAGCAATGATGCAGTTGGTTATTGAGCTTGATAACGTCTCACTTTACACACAAAACAAAACAGCATATACTCAATACGTACCAATAAGGAAGTCAAGGATGCACAAATAATGTAGCGATTAAGCCCTGTGTAAAGTGTACACCACCTGTAACAAATGTAATATAACACAAATACACATCTGTACACATAAATTCATGAAATAAATATTAAAGATATATTTCGTACGCTATCTCGAATGTGACAGGCTCGATGATTTTCCGAGTCTTCACATCCAAGACAGCTAATACAAATACATGTATACAAATTAAGGTATTTTCTAATACAAATTTACGTATTAAACTCTTATTTTTCCTTCTTAAATGGTAGAATCTTGTTATTCTAGAAAATTTTTGCGATTTTATGTCATACAATGTTATAATGTCTTTTGTGTTTTCCCAATTTCTATCGCCTATTCATAAATCGTTAATTATAAGATTTTCATGTCTTAATTACTTTAAGTATACATGTATTTAAGTTGCCAATGTTATTAGTCCTTACTATAAATAAGACATATCAAATAAGTTTGACATTTTGTACATGTACAATTTCATATTCTGAAAATATAACCTGTCTTAGTAACTATGTGGCAGCAAATAAAATTTTAAAAAAAAATCCACGCCGGTATGTAAACAAGGCCGGCAGGAGCGCCATGCATAGGCAGGTGCAGAACACCGAGTCTAGTCCGCCCCGACCGCGTTCCCCCGGCGCTGGTTCCTTCCTGTCCACAAAACTCTTGTCTTCCTCTGCTTCCCCCGTCCTCGTACTTCCGAGGCGCCGCTGCTTCCCGGGCAGCATCCTGAACAGGACACCCCAGGACATGGACAACACCTGTCGCTGTGCCGTGCGTGACCACGCGCGAAGTCCAGTACGCTGATGTTGCCCCGGTGCTTAAAGATGGTGTTGCCGGTCCGCTTCCAATGCTCCTCACTGAGACAGCTCGCTACGAGTGGTATTTTCGCTGTCGCAGGCGCGCTCTTCTGTGGCAGAAGGCAAGACCAGCTCTTGCGCCAACAGCCAAGTGAGGTGGGGATCACGGCACATTAACTTCTTGTCGAATATGAGTAATGACGTCCAACATAAACGTATGGCTGAAGTACAGAAGGAATAAATGTGGAGAAGAAGTGGACTGGTCAGAGTAAGAGCGAGAAATAAACTGTCCAGACACTAATGGGACAACCTGTCAAAAGCACGAATAACAACTTTTTTCAGCATTTGCAGTGTCAGTGAGGTTCCGGGAGGTAACGACAACGACGTGGAGCCGTGCTCAGTCGATGCTGTGGTCAGCTGCGCTAGGTTTCTTGGTTCAGGATCCATGGCGCGAACTGCCCGATCCAGCTGGACTTTGATGGACTTGGGAGTACGGGAAACTCATTCTGGTGCTCTTCGAAGCACGCACGTTGGATTATGCTGGTAGATTCAATCGTGCCAAGGAAAAGCAAACTGCACATGAAGGTGTATTTTTGTTGAACCATTGTGCCTTCTAGAATGAAGGCATCGCCAGGAAATGCAACGACAAAATTTTCCCAAATTGTATCACTCCCTCCTCAGGCCTTGATCCTTCAAATGTCCAATTGTGTGTGAATTCCTAAGGGACCAAACTGCTGAGGTCACCGGTCCCTAGACTAACACACTACCTAAACTAAAGCTAACTTATGCTAAGAACAACACACACCCATGCCCAAGGGAGGACTCGAACCTCCGGCGGGAGGGGCCGCGCAATCCGTGACATGGCGCCTCTTACCGTGCGGCCTTGATCCTTCCAACGCTTGTTGCAGGGTGTTTGCTTTTCCGACGTTTCTCGCCGTACCCGCCAACGCCTATATGTCTGATGCAGCATAAAAAGTGGTTTATCCGGAAAGACCACTTGTCGCCAATCAGGGGACGTCCAGTTGCGTTACTGGCTTGCAAATTCCAGGCTTTGTCGCCGATGAATAGCAGTCAACATTCGTGCATCAACCATGCACCTGCGGAGGTCCATTCGCAGCAACATTTGCTGAACTGTTGTTGAGGAGACACTGATGGTAGCCACTTGGTTCATCTGCGCTGTCAGTTGCAAAACGGTTGTAAGTCTAATCTCCCGTATACATCTGCGCTGCCGTTGTTCACCTCAGCCATCTATGACCTGTGGTGCACCGCAGTTGCCTCTATGCCGGTTTTGGATAGTGCCAATTTTCCCATGCACGCAACACTTCAAGGTTCCTGAAATGCTTCCACCCTTGGTCCGAAAGCCAGTGATCATGCCGTTTTGAAAGTCAGAAAAATTTCTCCGTTCCCGCATTACGATAACGACTGCACTGTTTCCCGCGTTACCCCCACATGCTTATATACCCTCCACGGCCAGTGCTGCCACCTGCCTCGGGTGAGTGCTTATTGCACGGTGGCGTCGAACAAAAGCGGTGGTCACATTAATGTGACTGGACCATTATTAATATATAATTCAAAATTAATATATTACACTACTGGCCATTAAAATTGCTACCCCAAGAAGAAATGCAGATGACAAACGGGTATTCATTGGATAAATATATTATACTAAAGCTGACATGTGATTACATTCTGACGCTATTTGGGTGCATGGATCCTGAGAAATCAGTACCCAGATCAATCACCTCTGGCCGTAATAACGGCCTTGATACGCCTGGGCAGTGAGTCAAACAGAGCTTGGATGGCGTGTACAGGTACAGCTGCCCATGCAGCTTCAACACGACACCACAGTTCATCAAGAGTAGTGACTGGCGTATTGTGACGAGCCAGTTGTACGGCCACCATTGACCAGACGTTTTCAATTGGTGAGAGATCTGGAGAATATGCTGGCCAGGGCAGCAGTCGAACATTTTCTGTATCCAGAAACTCCCGTACAGGACCTGCAACATGCGGCCGTGCACTATCCTGCTGAAATGTAGGGTTTCTCAGGGATCGAGTGAAGGGTAGAGCCACGGGTCGTTACACATCTGAAATGTAACGTCCACTGTTCAAAGTGCCGTCAACGCGAACAAGAGGTGACCGAGACGTGTAATCAATGGCACCCCATACCATCACGCCGGGTGATAGGCTACTATGGCGATGACGAATACACGCTTCCAATGTGTGTTCACCGCGATGTCGCCAAACACGGATGCGACCATCATGATGCTGTAAACAGAACTTCGATTAATCCGAAAAAATGACGTTTTTCCATTCGTGCACACAGGTTCGTCGTTGAGTACACCATCGCAGGCGCTCCTGTCTCTGATGCAGCGTCAAGGGTAATCGCAGCCATGGTCTCCGAGGTGATAGTCCATGCTGCTGCAAACGTCGTCGAACTGTTGGTGCAGATGGTTGTTGTCTTGCAGAGGTCCCCATCTGCTGACTCAGGGATCGAGATGTGGCTGCACGATCCATTACAGCCATGCGGATAAGATGCCTGTCATCTCGACTGCTAGCGATACGAGGCCACTGGGATCCAGCACGGCGTTCCGTATTACCCTCCTGAACCCACCGATTCCATATTCTGCTCAGTCATTGGATCTCGACCAACGCGAGCAGCAATGTCGCGATACGATAAACCTCAATCGCGATAGGCTAGAATCCGACCTTTATCAAAGTCGGGAACGCGATGATACGCATTCCTCCTCCTTACACGAGGCATTACAACAACGTTTCACCATGCAACACCGGTCAACTGCTGTTTGTGTATGCCTAACAGTAGAAAAAACACGTAAGTACATTTGCAGGTATACAGAAACAATTGCTCTAACCTGGTTGGATAACGAGTCGCACTGAACTTGGAGGATAGACAACGGTACATCACTCCATGTTGGCAGAGTTAGTGAATCGTGAGTGTCGGCATGTCAGAGTCTCGGCAACCCATGACCAGATGTTTTCAATAGGTTTCTTTCGGCGGATGGTTGATTTGCTGTATGCGCCTGGCACTATGCACAGAGTCCATGGCAATATTCTGGATTGGAGCATAATAGAAGGTCTAAACCAGAGGCACAGACGCTTCTGCGACAATATCGGATGCCAATTTCTTTACCTCCACTAGAGAGCGAGAAATTGTAACCCCTCAAAATGTCAGTCGTGCGCTATATACAGGAAGCGGCTTTTACGGTAGCGAAGTACATGTTGATTTACTTTCTTTTCTTTATGTTAGGCTAACAGCCCCCTTATCCCCACCCCTGCCTTGGAATCAGTGCTGAATTGTATGCTGAAATCGAAGTCACATTGTTCTCCGAAAGTTTCTTCCTCGCAGGATCGGAAATAGAAAAAAATTAGTTCGATATTAGGAAAGTGCTGGAGCATCCATGGTAAGGTCACTTTCTTTCCTTTATTGTATTTCAATTCCCTATCGGGGCGGGCTGGCAGCAGCATATGCGCCGCTCTTCCACTGAAAGACATAGATCATACAATAGAAGACATTAAAAATACAAAGCAGAAAATACGGTGTACAGAGATATAAAAAAAGGGGGAAAATTATGAAGACAATAGACAAAAAGGGGGCGACTGTAAAACAGAGATAAAAACCATAAAAAATTTGCACACACAAAGAACCACACACTGGGACACTTAAAAGAACAGAAGGCGAAGCATGACCGGAGCATAAAAGTATCGAAGGACGGCGTAGAACATGATCATTGACAGTAACACAATGTACAAGTCCAGCATACAACTAAAATCACATCTCTCGACGCACAGGAAGACAACACCAAACACAACACTGACGTAGCACACTGATGATGATGAGTAAACAGAGGATCTGCCAGGCGCATGGAGATGAGGGAGGAGGGAGGAAGGGTGAGAGGGGAGGAGAGGGTGGAGACGGGTTGGGGGCGCGCCAAAGAGGGCTGGGGAAGCAAGGACGTGGGCGGCAAAGAGTTGAGGATGGGCGCAGGGAGTCTGGTGGGGGGGGGGGGGGGGGGGGGAAGGAGGAAAATTCGCTCTGGGAGTAGGAGCGGAAAGAAAAAGGGGGCCCTAGGGGTGGGGGATGGGAACAAGGACAGGTTACAGTTGGAAGGAAGGGTATATGTCACGGAAAAGTTCATCATCTGGGAAGGGGAGGTGCTGGAAATTGCCCAGATGAAGGAGATGAAGGGTGTGGAGGTGGAGAGAGGGAGGGATGCAACGGTAGAGGCGCGGCAACGGGCAGGGTGTGGAGAGGAAGGAGGAAACCAGGGAGTGGGGTGGATCAAGCCTGTGGATAGTGTAAGAGATGCAGAGATGTTGGAGGAAAAGGAGGACGTGGGGGAAGGGGTGAGGTCGTACAGGAACCATGTGGGGAAAGAAAGGCAGATACGGAAGGCAAGGCGGAGCGCATCGCGTTCGAGGATTTGGAGGGCCTTGTAAAAGCGGGTGGGTGCGGAGATCCAGGCAACGTTGGCATAACAGAGGATAGGACGGATGAGGGATTTGTAGGTGTGGAGGATGGTGGAAGGATGCAATCCCTATGTCCGGCCAGACAGGAGTTTTAGGAGGCAGAGGCGGGAATGGGCGCTGTGCTGTATGGTTCCAGGTAAGGTGACAGTCGAGAGTGAGGCCAAGATATCTCAGATTGGGGGTGAGCAGGATGGGTTGACCAAAAAGGATGAGGTAGAAATCATGGAGATGGAAGGAGCGGGTGGTGCAGCCTATGATAATTGCCTGGGTTTTTGGAGGGGTTTAGATGAAGGAACCACTGGTGAATTGGTCAAGGTGGGTTTGGTCGGTGCGTTGGGACCATTGAAGGGTAGGATAGAGAGCCAGGAAGGCGGGGTCATCAGCATGGTAAGGTCACAGAATTATTATCGCTTATTAAAAGTAATAATGCCCAGACAGTTTTAAGAACAGGGAGTTTGTTGAAACCAAAAGCGAATAGCAACGAAATTTTAAATATACAGGGTGATTATAATTAAAGTTAAACTCTCAAACCGCTGTAGAAATAACACCACTGGTCAGAATGAAGTTAAATTGCAACGGAATGTTATCAGAGAAGGGGGAAAACGTATGGCTGGAGAAAAACAAATAGTTACAAAATGTAGCAATGGATGGCGCTGTAAGTATCGTAATTTAATAGTGGTCGACTACGAACGACAACTGAATCATACAACAATGTCTTAGATGTACGTTTGACGCTAAACAAACTGTACTACTCAGTGTGCATGGGTGTACAGGTTTGATACTGTTAGTTACTTAAGCCCATAAACCACGTCAGGCTCATATCTCATCGGATGGGAAAAATCGATTTTTAATTGTCCTGAGGCCAAAAAACGCATAAAAAGCATCAATCAAAATCAAATCGGATTATTAATTTCCGTGCGACTGGCGCAGAACGTGTTGAATATGCTGTCCACCGTTTTCTGCAACAAGCTCATATCGACAAACAGCATCTTCCAGAACTGATCGAAGTGTATCAGGGGGCACGTTCAGAATGTGTTGCGCCATGCGTGCCTTCAATGCAGCTAAGTTGGCAGTCGGAACACTGAACACAACATCTTCCAGATAGCCACACAGCCAGAAGTCACACGGATTAAGATCAGGCGACTGGCTGGCCACGCTGTAGGGAAATGGCGGCTGATAATTCTAGCATTTCCGAAATGGCGCTTCAGCAGCTGCTTAACTGTATTTTCAATGTGCGGAAGTGCGCCATCTTGCATAAAAATGATCCCATCCACACATCCACGCCGTTGGAGAGCTGGAATGACGTGGTTGCGCAAAAGACAGCGACGGTACAGTTAACAGGACCGGAAGCACCTGTCTCTTCGAAAAAAATATGGCCCTATGACAAAAGATGCCGTAAACCCGCACCACACAGTGACCTTTTCAGGATGAAGTGGTATTGGTTGATTTGGGTGTGGGTTTTCCGTTGCACATATTGGACAATTCTGTGCACTGACACATCCTGTCAGATGGGAGTGGGCGTCGTCCGTCCATAAATATTCCACGGCCAATCATTGTCCACTTCCATGCGAGCAGGAATTTCTAAAGGAAAGGTCTCTCTTGCTGGTAGGTCAACAGGAAGCAACTGGTGCACATGGGTAATTTTGAATGGAATTTCAAAGAAGGATGTTTAGTAGGATTTTACGCACCGTGCCCACGGGTGTGTCCAATGTTCGGGCAACTCTCCACGCACTACACGTTTACACACCACAACCCGTCTCCTCCCGCATTGCTGTGGCCAGTGCTTCCTCTGATGTCGAATCAATTCATTTCCACCCTCTACCAGCTTGCACGCCTGAAGAACCCGTCTTTTCGAATTTTCGAATCATTTTTTTAGACCCATAGAAATCATCGGACCAACGCCTTTTTTCAAGGAAAAGCCGTTTTATTCTTTATTGAATTTCGATTGCTCCCCAGGTTGGTTTAATAGAAGAGATATATAAAATCCAACGAAAACGGCGTATTTCGTAACGGAGTCGATTAGTCGACAAGAGAACGTGTAGGAAACGCTCAACGAATTCAAGCTGCAGACACTGCAAGAGAAGCGTTACGCATGAAGGAGACGTTTACTATTGACATTTCGAGAGAATACGTTTAGCGGAAAGTCGGGCAATATACAGGGTGATTCAGAAATAATACCACAACTTTAAAAATGTGTATTTAATGAAAGAAACATAATATAACCTTCTGTTATACATCATTACAAAGAGTATTTAAAAAGTTTTTTTTTCACTCAAAAACAAGTTCAGAGATGTTCAATATGGCCCCCTCCAGACACACGAGCAATATCAACCCGATACTCCAACTCGTTCCACACTCTCTGTAGCATATCAGGCGTAACAGTTTGGATAGCTGCTGTTATTTCTCGTTTCAAATCATCAATGGTGGCTGGGAGAGGTGGCCGAAACACCATATCCTTAACATACCCCCATAAGAAAAAATCGCAGGGGGTAAGATCAGGGCTTCTTGGAGGCCAGTGATGAAGCTCTGTGTCACGGGCTGCCTGGCGCCCGATCCATCGCCTCGGGTAGTTGACGTTCAGGTAGTTACGGACAGATAAGTGCCAATGTGGTGGCGCTCCATCCTGCTGAAATATGAATTGTTGTGCTTCTTGTTCGAGCTGAGGGAACAGCCAATTCTCTAACATCTCCAGATACTGTAGTCCAGTTACAGCAGCACCTTCGAAGAAAAAGGGACCAAAAACTTTATTGGCTGAAATGGCGAACAAATGTACAACTAAATGAAACTTCATAGCTCCCTTAATTCGCCGACAGATAGTGCTTAGCTCTGCCTTTTGTCGTTGCAGAGTTTTAAATTCCTAAAGTTGTGGTATTCTTTTTGAATCACCCTGTATTACTTACTCTAACATACATCTCGCGAAATGAACAAAATAAGAAAATCTGAGAATTGTCGAGGTAGATCAGGTGAACACGAGCAAAATTCGGTCTTGCATTATCTTGTTGAAGATAAAACCATTAAAATCTCAAAGATTTGCAAAGTCAAGGTTAATAACTCGGAGATATAACGGCTGCTATCCAGATTACCGGCCGTGCGAACCAGAGGCGACAGTGTTCTGTTCCTAATGGTGCCCCATACGCCAGGCAGGCTATGGGGATCGCATGTCAGTGACGAATGCAACCTGGCAACGTACATTCTCCATGCAGGCAGAAAAGTCCATCGTGATGTTGTATGCAGTCCGTGGTGCTGCTGACGCCGCCACACTGACCATTTAGACACATACAAACAAGCCGACTTCCTAACTCGTGACGTTCCTGTACGATCCAGCACGGACTAGCGAACGGTACGTCGTGTGTGGAGTGCTAGTCGCTTGGGGCTGTTGAGGCTCTGCGTGGGGATGGGTCTAGCCCTCTTGAACCCATCGGTTCCACAGTCGCTTGGCAGGCGTGTGATAGCGAACAACTCAAACAGCAATATCGTGGAACGACAAAGCGCTATCTCGTTTCGAATATCGAAACGTGCTACTCACATGAGGTAATGCAAGATCCTTTCACAAGGAGCTAAGATTCGGGATACAATTTCTGAATGAGAAACGCGTAGAGTAAATTTTCTTTATATGTAGAAAGTATTTAAGGATATGCATGTCAACTTCGCTGTGCTGAATGTTACACATTTATTCCTACCGGTTTCGGTTTTCAACCATCAAACAGGGCTCTAACAGCCAGGCAGATTCGAAAAATACATATTGCTGACTAAATTTACATAATCCGTAGTCGTTAAGTACTGAACATCGTACACAAAGGTAATCGAAAAGAAGTACCTGCAAAGCAAGAAACAGACCGACTATTGTTACATTTCATATATCATGCTACAGACGATGCCATACAACAGGGAATATTATGATACACATCGACAGTTATCAGTAAATATTGTGACTCAAAATATGCCCTGCAGTATGGCATTCGTCTGTAGCACGATATATGAAATGTAATAGTCGTATTGCTTTTTACTTTAAAAGTACACCTTTTCGATAATCTTTATACATCATGTTAAATACAGACGACTATAGATTCGTCAGTAACATGTATTGCTCATTTCCGTCTGTTGGTATAGTTCGTGGATAATGCCTGAAAATCGAAACCGTTCGGAATTAATGTGTGAAATTCAATATAGCAAAGTTACAGAGCGTATTCTAAAATATATTAATGCTGTAGATTAGTGCCTAAAAATGTTTGAGTACAGAATGCAAGTGGCGTCAGTACTGCCTGTACTGAACTGCTAATCATATTATCCAAGCGTGCAGTACATTTCGTACCAACTATGCCTTTGCTGCGTTCCGTCTTCATGGTGTGATTCGGAGATATGCAGCCGATAAAAACGTAATTCATGATCAGTATGTGGAATAAAATGATACATCAGGCATTTTCGGCGTCACTTAATTACTAATGGCTCCGGGTGTTAACCGGTTTGTTGTTTCCATGTTATGGACGACAGAATGGCTGGAGTCCAGGCAGCGAGTGCACACAACAGCACAATTCGCAGCACCTGAAGAAGTCGGCTGGGTCGAGCGTCGAAATACGAGTAGATACATGTTTTAAAAATATATGCATGTACTGTATACGTGTTTGTATGTGTGTGTATGTTCCACATCTCATCAGAAACCGCTGGACCAATTTCAACCAAACTTGGTACACATATCCCTTGCTGTCAGGCAAAAACAGCTGTCGCCATCAAAATAACCTACCTATCATAGTACAGGAGACACATTGAAACGCCAAAGAAACTGGTGTACGCATGCGTATTCAAACAGAGAGATATATTAACAGGCAGAATAAGGCGCTGTGGTCGGCAACGCCTATATGGGACAACAAGTGTCTGGCACAGTCGTTAGACCGGTTACCTTTGTTACAATGGTAAGTTATCAAGGTTAAGTGAGTATGAACTTGGTGTTTCAGTCGGCGCACGGAAAAAATGGTTCAAATGGCTCTGAGCACTATGCGACTTAACATCTGAGGTCATCAGTCGCCTAGAACTTAGAACTAATTAAACCTAACTAACCTAAGGACATCACACACATCCATGTCCGAGGCAGGATTCGAACCTGCGACCGTAGCGGTCACGCGGTTCCAGACTGAAGCGCCTTTAACCGCACGGCCACACCGGCCGGCTCGGCGCACGAGCGATAGAACACAGCATCTCCGAGGTAGCGATGAAGTGGGGATTTTCTCGAACTACTGTATCACAGGTGTACCGTGAATACCAGGAATCCGGTTAAATATCAAATCTCCGTCATCGCTGCGACCGGAAAAAGATCCTGCAAGAAAGGGACCAACGACGACAGAAGAGAATTGCTCAACGTGACAGAAGTGCAACCCCTCCGCAGATTGATGCAGATTTCAATGCTGGGCCTTCGACAAGTGTCAGTGTGCGAACCATTCAACGAAACCTCATCGATATGGGCTTTTGCAGCTGAAGGCCCACTCGTGTACCGTTGATGACTGCACGACACAAAGCCTTACTCTTCGCCTGGGCGCGTCAACACCGATATTAGACTGTTGATGACTGGAAACGGCTGGTCGGACGAGTCTTGTTTCAAATTGTATCGACCGGATGGACTTGTACGGGTATGGAGACAACCTCATGAATCCATGGACCCTGCATGTCAGCACGGGACTGTTCAAGCTATTGTAGGGTCTGTAATGGTGTGGAGCGTGTGCAGTTGGAGTAATGTGGGACCCCAGATACGTCTAGATGCGATACTGACAGGTGACACGTTCGTTAGCATCCTGTCTGATCACCTGCGTCCATTCATGTCCATTGTGCATTCCGATGGACAATTCCAGCAGAACAATGCGCGATCCTATACATCCAGAATTGCTACACAATGGCTCCAGGAACACTCTTCTGAGTTTAAACATTTCCGATGGCCACCAAAAACGCCAGGCATGAACATTATTGAGGATATCCGGGATGCCTTGGAACGTGCTGTGCTTCACCCCCTCGTACTCTTAAGGGTTTATGGACAGCTCTTCAGGATTCATAGTATCAGTTCCCTACAGCACTACTTCAGACATTAGTCGACTCTATGCTACGTCGTTTTGCGGCACTTCTGCGTGCTCGTTGGGGTTCTGCGCGATATTAGGCGGGTGTACCAGTTTCTTTGGCTCTTCAGTGTATGACGTCACAAACAATAGGTTTCGTGAAAAACGGTTGTATTGTGCATGACGTTTAAAGTTATTACTTCTTTGCTACCAATTCTATTCGCATCATATTTCCCAGACAGTATCCACATATGCTGCTGAAGGTACCTACGCAAATACATCATTGTATGACACGTAGTTCGAGAGATATGACGTCATAAACATTGAGATGCGTGATAAAATGCAGCATCATGCATGAAGTTTTGATACATTCATTCTTTACTACTACGACACTCCCGTAGTCGGGTCATCTTAAGAAAATCCCTGACGAATGGCAGCGCTTTTGACATCCTCCAAACGCGGAGCGCAAACAGCGGGAGGAGAAAACTATAGCCCTCTATAGAACTACGGTGAGATGTTGCCGCAGAGACATTTACAAAATCGGGTTGTAGGCACGCAAAGCAGCTGTACTTACAGATTGTACATTATGCTTACTTCTTTGTACGATTGTTTCATAATTTCGAACCTGTTTCCTCAAATACATGGAAATGAATTTTTTCCATATTACACTACAAAGCCAGTTCATTTTTTCTTTCCGTTTGTAATAGAAAATTGGAAAATGAATGCCCGGGCAATGGCAGGTTTGTCGGCTAGAGTTTTGCATGAAATGGAAACAACTCGTAAGAATACCAGGAGTAATATAATTACCGAATAATATTTTGCACTGGTTGTAGATAGACATGAAAGTACAAGAAGGGTGAGAAATACGTTCAAATAGCGCGCAAAATCAACTGGGAGAATAGAAATACGGAAGAACCGCCTATTTACAAATGCATAAACGAAAACTCAAAAAATTAGCGATCACACGTACACAGGACGACACTTGCGCGTAAATCAAGTGTAATGTTAAATGTACAAAGAGACTCTACAGGTGTTATTGTGATTTTTCAGTACACTGAAAAATCGTGTACATGGCACTGGAATTGATTGGTGCGGCCAGAACAAAGTGCCCGAACTCCGTGGCGCATAGATTTTGGCAGCCATCCGATGGGCAGGAAACCAACTCTGGACGCATGATTAATGGGCACGAACGATGTTCACGGGTGAGGTACGTATTACAATACATCGCGGCGACAACACCATTCGTCTGTGGAGAGAAAACGGGCAGCATTCGCGGCGACGCCAGACTGCAGCACGTCATCCGTGACGGGGAAGTCCCGCTCTCCTCTGGACGGGAAACGAGGGAATTGGCGACTGCGAAGCACGACCCGCAAAATTCTCAGCTCAGCCATCTGTCGGAGTGCAAGACGAGTCAGCAGGTAGATGACGGCAGAATCTACACAGAAATTGTGTAAATTACTTTGTAATTCCGCTTTCCGTTCCCGGTGTCATGACAATGACGTTGTCCCTAAATTTGGTTAGAATTACTCACCAAGTGCAAAGTCACGAGGATTTAAGAACAGTAAACACGTAGTAACTCAAATCTCCTTATATGGTAAAGCAATGAATGCGACGCTGTCCGACAGTGTTCATCATTTCAGGAACATTAGTCATATCCTGAGGAATGTCCCCCAGTAGAGGGACCGAAGAGTCGAATACTGAAGAAGTCTGAAGAGGAATTACCGTCATCTCATCACTATCGCGAAGCCGTGATCTGTAACATCGCTTTCTGTTTCTATATATCCCAGTCAGAAAAGAACTTCGTTGTGCTTTTACTGATTGTGTTGCAGTGTTTTAACATTCCGTCAATAATGTGGACATTACAAAAATAAAACTGGCTCGTATTTTCACAAGAGTCGGTAGAAGTCTTGATTATGGCATTGATAAAGTTTCCACACAGTCATTTAAATTTTCCAAAACCCAGCGGAATGGGGCAATGATTTAGGCGCTTAAATCACATTCTAGAGTAGCGGGGTTAAATACGCATCTCGTTTTCCACATTTCCTATCCATTTTTAAAAAAATTATGTGTGTCCAATCAGTTGTATTTAATTATTACCACTAACTACAATCCATTTAAAAGTAAGAAAGACTTCATCTTTAGACACATATTGCCGAAGTCGATGAATTATACATCCGCGACTCCTGGTATATAAGGGAACAATAAGGCAGCAGCTGTTCATGAATACGTATGGCCACAGCTCAAGACAAGATTGTTTCCTCCTATCTACACCGAACAGACGGTGGCGGAATCGTGCTTCCATGTAAGTTCACTTGGAAATGAGTTCCGTTGTCACTGTTACATAGCCTGAGCTTACACGCCTTTTTGGAGAAGCGAATAAGATATCGAATGCGACTTACTTCGTTTCAGAATCACACCTGTCAACTGGGGATTGGCAAAGGCAGCAACAACACGCCACTGACTGGACCTACATTTTTGCGAATTTGCGGCAAATGAAATAGGCAAATGAATCGGCAAATTAAATAGGCTGTAAAGACAGGGATGCCGTCTTTCGCCACTACTGTTCAATCTATACGCCGAAGAAACTGTGGCGGTATTAATTCAGGATGAAACGATGCAAATGATGAGATTCGCTGACGATATTACTTTCGTCAGTGGGAGTGAATAAGAATTACAGGGCCTATTGAATGGAATGAACATTCTAATGAGTATAGAAAACTGACTGAAGGTAAATAAAAGAAAGACGGAAGTAATGAGGAGTACCAGAAATGAGATTAGCAATAAACTTAACACAAAAACCGGTGACCACGAAATGGACGAAGTGAAGGAAGTATGCAACTTCGTAATCGAAATAACTCGTGACGGCCAAAGCAAGGAGACCATAAAGTAGACTAGCATAGGTGAAAAAAGCATTCCTGGCCAAAAGAAATGTACTAATATAAAAAATTTGCCTAAATTTAAGAGCAAAATTTCGGAGAACGTTCATTTGGAGGACACTATTGTGTATAAGCGAATTATGGACGGTGTAAGAACTGGAAAAGAAGGGAAATGAAGCCTTTGAGATTGTGGTGCTATAGATGGATGTTAAAAATTAAGTGGACTGATAAGAAGAGAAATGAGCGAATCAGCGAAGAAAGGAAAATATGGAGAACACTTACAGAGGAAGGGACAGGATGGTAGGATGTGTGTTATAACATTAGGGATTAACTTCTTGGTGGTAGAGGGGAAAACTATATCGGAAGACAGAGATTGGAATATATTCAACAAATAACTGAGGAAGTTGGGTGTAAGTATTACTCTGGGATAAAGAGTTGAGGAAATCGTGAGGGGCCGCATCAGATCAGTCAGAAAACTGTTGACCTGCCCACCTCCAACACCCCAAATAAGTTGTCGAATCAATGACGAATGTTATACGCTTCTGCATCCAGCAGTAGTACATGACGGGCGAAGTCATCAGTACCCCCTCTCTACCAAAATATCTGATATGTAATTGCGTACCTTACGACCTTACAGTTCGCTAATGAGATCTATTTTCTCATTATGGAATATCGGAAGTTTTACCTTCTATGCATCGTGGCTATGAGATGTCAAGGTGTTGCAGAGAGAGAAAGAGAGAGTGAGTGAGAGAGAAAGAGAGAGAAGGAGATTCTAATCGATGGAAGTGAAGATTTGGTACCTGATCTATCACTGCACAATTATGTTACGACATAACGATAGTAGGGCCGCCGGTGACCTAGAACCATATTGATACTGATACCACAGGAACTGATTGGTATGAGCCACGCGCCTGTGATTTGTCAGCACTGGAAGACACAATAAAACATTTCCCCTGTCACATCCTGTAACCCTGCAGTAACCGCAGTACGTACCCTTCTGCCCACTAGATAAACGGCAACTTTACTTAGTTCACGGTCGAGTTCACAAGCGTCAATTAAAATTACGCACATCTTAAAAAATTAATGCCTTTGAAGTATTTTGCTTCTTACTGAGCAAGTAAACTGCAATGTTCAGAAGCTCTTAACGTTAGTTGACGTTTTTGGATTCAGCCGTTAGTTTCTATATACATACTGTTAATATTATAAATATGACTGAGAATCGCGAGCCGCACAAATACTTTATACGGAAAGCATGTGGCCCGTAGGCCGCAGTTTGACGACTACTGGTTTACACCATATCCATATACCTCAATAATGCCCCATGAAATCTTTGAACACTAAATAAAATGCAAGTAAATCATAGTAAGTTTGCTATATTACCACTCGCTTCATCTTCGAATGCACAGCCGGCCGGAGTGGCCGAGCGGTTCTAGGCGCCTCAGTCTGGAACCGCGCGACCGCTACGGTCGCAGGTTCGAATCCTGTCTCGGGCATGGATGTGTGTGATGTCCTTAGATTAGTTAGGTTTAAGTAGTTCTAAGTTCTACGGGACTGATGACCTCAGATGTTAAGTCCCATAGTGCTCAGAGCCATTTGAACCATTTTTTCGAATGCACATGTAATGAAAGTTATCTGTTTATTCGGAATACTACCACTTTAAATATTTTTGCTAGCTGAACACGTGAGCAGTTGACAGTCTCTCGTTGCCAGGGGTTGGATTATTGAGAAAAGCGCGGGCAAGCTTGTACTTTTAAAAATTCGAGTCGACTCACAGCCTTGCGCAGTAGAAATTGTGGCGTCGTGCGGAGAGGTGTTGAATCATGGCGGAATGAGCAGCTTGGATAGCGGAGGTGACGTACAGAGACTTCTACTGGAGATGTTCCATGATGTGTAACCTATGAATGAACAATGACTTTTAAGACGATTGTGTAAAGAGACAACACTTCAGAAAAAAGTAACTTATTTTGACTTCGTTAGCTGCTAGCGTGAACTCAGTAATTATTGCAGTGTAAAGATTTCATTGTGCCCAATAAAATCTACATGCAGTTAACCAGGGAGAAGTGCCACTCAGCTATTCAGTATTCTAATGAGGCCTCCCCAATTTAGAGTAGATGAATAATATTGTATTAGTAAGCAAAAAAAAGTAAATTTTTGTAATAGAACTATTTTGTAGAAGCAGACATTATCGAGTACGGCAATGTGGCGAGAGAGAATGCTGATTACTCGATGGAACTCACTTTTGTGTCATTAAAAGGATTGAATTTCAAAGTACTTCCTTTTTTCATTTATAAATATTTCACAAAGTATATACCAGCTATTCAAAGAACCATGTTCGGTAAAATTTGCGTCGTCACAACTTGCTCTTTTGCGTGAGCAATAATTAAGAATTCTGGAAAGAGAGTCAAACAACTTATTTGCTAAAACAGCAACTCAAGTAAAATAAGAATAAGAAGGCAAGCTGCAGTGCAGTGATTTATTTCAGATCTTTATTTGCGGTGCTGCCAGAGCAGAGTCAAGTTATCCTTTGCGTGGTAAGAGTTTGTTGTAGGGCCTAAATGAACATTTTTGATAATATCAGGAACAATTTTCAGTGAGTGTAATTTCATGTAAGTTCGAGAGATGCCTTTATATAAGGGCAATTCCTTAACAATCGTTCTGAGTATTCCTGTGAACTCTTCTCTTACTCAATCTAATTTACAGACAGTGAGATGCGTTTTAGATTAATTAAAATCACATTCTTGAGAAGTAATTTGCACAAGTAAGTTCATGTTCAAAAGGGAGGTAGCTACGCTCATTCTAGATCTGAATCTGTAATCGGAAGTTTAGAAGTCAGACATTTTTCAGATTTTTAGAGAGAAATTCCGTTAGATACATTTTCAGGATATAACTCCCAACTACATAGGTGACTTTCACCCACAGGTAGCGACCTGCATCAGTAACCACTACTGTAGTAACGTTGCTGAGGACGGATCCACAGACGCTTGCTCAGTAGGAGGATGAGGTCTTTGTTCACGACAGCACGCGACTTCTCTATCACAGAACTCGTACCTGTTTGTTACTTCAGTTATTACTTTATTTTGACAGAGCTCTTAATAAGACGCGTCCAGCGCGATAAACAAAGTTTTTTCAATAACAGGAACCTGTTTACAAGCCACATGACGTCCGTTGCCAAATAATAGGACAGCAAATGGCCCAGTTCAGCGATAGGTGAGTAGTTCAAGCACGTGATCGGATGAGATGACAGTAAAACGAGAGAAAGGACGTTGACTGAAGCCGCTAGGATGGGAAAGGTTTATCAACATCGACGAAGAACGTCATGACTTACTGACAATTATTCTCTGAAGCGAATAAATATAAAAGAATCAAATCTGAAAGGAATTCTAGTAACTTATTGACTGTGTTACAGTATATGTGACCTTTATTGTTTCAATGTTGATTTAAACAATGCTATTTAGCCCATGAAAATATCAATTCAAATTGTCCCCACAGTGGTACAACTTACGATTTAAAGTTTGGAGTATGCCAAGCGGTAAGACAAACGAACAGTCCTTTGCCAGACAGTATATTGCCAAGATCCCGGTATTTGCATGATGTGATAAGGTAAACAACGGAAAACCAAAATCAGAATGACTATATGGAGATTGGAGCCTCCGTCCGCCCTACTACAAGGCAGGTCCATTGAAAACACCGCAATCTCATTCGATTTATTCGTACTGTGCAATACTGTTTTATAAAGATATTATTTAATATTTCCGACCGTTGTGGCCAAGCGGTTCTAGGCGCTTCAGTCCGGAACCGCGCGACTGCTACGGTCGCAGGTTCGAATCCTGCCTCGGGCATGGATGTGTGCGATGTCCTTAGGTTGGTTAGGTTTAAGTAGTTCTAAGTTCTAGGGGACCGATGACCTCAGATGTTAAGTCCCATAGTGCGCAGAGCCATTTGAACCATTTATTTAATATTTAAAGAGCTACTGCTACACTGTTCATCCAGGATTGTCTCACGAGTGACTCGTACGGTACACTTTAGATCTCGGAAGCCACTTTCAGTTAATATCCTAGGACTACCAGAGTCACTACTGAGAGTTTCCCTGACTTTGCGCTTCGTTGTAAATTCGCTACGGCTAGACGTACGTGGCCGATTCTTCGGTCGGCCAACTTTACTCCGTCGATAATGGAGGTCAGCATGCACTGAAACTTGGTGCATCGGGCGAGAACTGTAGATGCGCAACGCTGATTTATGGATGGGAGGGAAAGAAACTTTCTCAGTGGAGAAGACAGAAATGAAACGACAAGAAGGCTCTGAAATTTGAAGCTACAGGAGACTGTTGAAAGGCAGCTGAACTGATCGAGTAAGGAACAAAGACATCTTACAATAGGCCAACGAAAAAAAAGCGTATTAAAGATCGTAATGAAACGAAGAGACGATGGGGCCATAATACAATACGACATGGGACGCTGCTCAATCATAGCTGAAGTGGTACTAGAGGGAAATAATGCAGGGTTAGCGCCAGATACAAATATATAAGGCAGATTATCAAAGTGTGACATGCAGCAGGAATAGAGAGCTGCAACAAACAAACTTTAGATCTGATGACCAAATCATGCGCAACATTTCGGATAAACTCGGAGTTTGATATGGTAACGTTATTAGCGCTCTGTTTATAAAACAGAAACAGAGGACATAAAATATTACGTACAGCCAGTAATACACTATGTGATCAAAAGTATCTGGACACCTCGCTGGAAATAATTTACAAGTTCGTGGCGCCCTCCATCGGTAATGCCGGAATTCAGTACGGTTTCGGCCCACGCTTAGCCTTGATGACAGCTTCCACTCTCGCAAGCATACGTTCAATCAGGTGCTGGAAGGTTTCTTGGGGAATGGCAGCCTATTCTTCACGGGGTACCGCACTGAGGAAAGGTATCGATGTCGGTCGGTGAGGCCTCGCACGAAGTCGACTTTCCAAAACATCGTAAAGGTGTTCTATAGGATTCAGCTCAGCACTCTGCGCAGGCCAGTCCATTACAGGGATGTTATTGGCGTGTGACCACTCCGCCACAGGCCGTGCATTATGAAAAGGTTCACGATCGTGTTGAAAGGTGCAATCGGCATCCCCCAATGTACGCCTGTGCTGTGATAGTGCCACGCAAAACAACAAGCGGTGCAAGCCCTGTCCATGAAAAACACGACCACACCATAACACCACCGAATCCGGATTTTACTGTTGGCATTAAACACGTTGGCAGTTGGCGTTCACCGGGCATTCGCCATACCCACACCCTGCGGTCGAATCGCCTCATTGTGTGCCGTGATTCGTCACTCCACACAACGTTTTTCCACAGTTCAATCGTCCAGTCTTTAAGCTCCTTACATCAAGCGAGGCGTCGCTTGGTATTTACCGGCGTGATGTTTGGTTTATGAGGGGCCGCTCGACCATGAAATCCAAGTTTTCTCAGTTTCCCCGTAAGTCACATAGTACTTGCAGTGAATCTTGATGCAGTTTGGAAGTCGTGTGTGATGGTCTGGATAGATATCTGCTATTACGACCCTCTTCAACTGTCGGCGGTCTCTGTCAGTCAACAGACGAGGTCGGCCTGTACGCTTTTGCGCTGTACGTGTCCCTTCGCGTTTCCACTTCACTGTCACATCGGAAACAGTGGACCTAGGAATGTTTAGAAGTGTGGAAATCTCGCGTACAGACGTATGACACAAGTGACACCCAATCAGCTGACCACGTTCGAAGTCCGTGGGTTCCTTGGAGCGCCCGATTCTGCCCTCTCACGATGTCTAAAGACTACTGAGGTCACTGATATGGAGTACCTGGCAATAGGTGACAGGACAATGCACCTAATATCTAATATGAGAAACATATGTTTTTGGGGGTGTCCGTATACTTTTGTATAGTTTAAGTGCAAGACAAGTGAAGGGGCACTTCAGTAGGTGACAGCCGAGGAAGGGGGGCATTCTCGTCAAAATTTTGGGACGATACAAGAATGTCGATCAACGGATTGAACACGTTGCTTGGAATTATTTAACCTCATACTGTCGATCATAACGTCGTTCGTGATGGTGCAAGTATGGAAAGGCTTTTAGTTACATTAAGGTAAATGATTAAATGAAAAATATTCTACAAGTATAGATTTTACTTAACTGAACTTTGAAACATGTGTCGATGACATCAATCTAACGTTGCTCCCTTGCATTCCTTCCACAAAATGTAATTAAATCGGATAAAGCTGAATGAGTGACTCCTTCGGCCGAGAATCATTGGCTGATTATTTTTACTACCCCTCTACAGATTTTGCTATGGGGCGAGTATTCTATCGTCCATTTGCGTACTTTTATATGAAGTGCTAAAAAAGTGTCACATGTTACTACCGGGGACAGCGCTGGCCAAAACTAAAACAAAATTCCCGTAACGATGTGTCCGGAAACCAACCCAAGTTCAGATATGGGCTACTGAAGATCACAGTTTACAGCCAGCATTCTTTTTGCAGATGAACCAGGATTAGAAGGGACAGCGTAATTAATTAACACAATACGCACTTGTGGATAGACGCAAATCCTTGAACGAACATGGAGGTGAGGCGTCCAGAAGGTTTCAGAATCACTACATGGACATGAATTGTCGCTAACAGACTCATAGGGCCAACACTGTACCAAACAGATCAACAGGTGCTATGTATCACCGATTTCTGCGCTATGCATTGCCAGCGCTGTTTCAGAACGTTACCCTTGCCGAAAGACGACGGCTGTGATTTATGCGCGGCAAGCCACACTTCATTTTCAGCGGATCGTGCCGTAGTACGGCACCGTAACGTTTTATGGGAGACGGATTGATCGAAGAGGTCTGGTAGCAAGGCCTTCCCAGTCACCTGGCCTGAATCTATTGGATTTCTGCCTATGGCGACATTTAAAGGCACTGGTGTATGCCAAACCCATCGACAGTGTGCAGGCGTTACAGTGATAGGCGTCTGTGACGCAGTGTGAAGGGAGCGAAGTGTATTTGAAAACGCTGCGAGATTCACTGCTTAGAAGTGCTGAATGATTTTTCAGGATGCATCGTAACCACATGCAGCGCTGCCTATACTGCCTACTTCGACGTAGATGTAGAGATGTAGAGAAACTGTGGACACTAGCTGGAGACGCACTGGACGTTAGAGGCACAGCACGGAGATGGGTCGATAAAGAGTAACAACGTATGCGAGCAAATACATGTACTGTCCATAAGATGCTTTCACTTCCGCCAAATGTTGAGGACCGAAATACAGTTAAAGACAGTTTCCTCGTTACGCTTTCTCTATATCTGGGTATGGGCCCTACACTATCTATACGGTTTTAACTTCAAAGGAGATGAGAACACTGTACGTGTGGTGGCACTGGAACTCAGGAATACGTTGTTCTTCATTGTAGGAGCACAGATCACCATTATCACCGCTACAGATGTGTTATTTGATCAATGTCCACGAACGAAGTGCTGTCATCTAGAGAGGAGTGCGAAGACATTAAACGAAATGTATCTTTCTGGGCCGTCTCAAGCACCGACAAGCCGTGGTCGTGGAGGTCTGAAGAAGGATAATTCCGAGGATTCTGTCCCAAAAGTATAAAGGGTAGAGACTATGGCTGCATGGGATAGTGGTTTGGAGCGAACTGGCACAGAAGTGGAATGCTGCGAGGAGATGTGTGTATTGTACTAAGAAATAACTGTTAAGAAAAAAATTCGCTATGTTGTCCCGCTCTGAGTAAATTAACATTGAAGTTAGCTAATCAGGCCGCTCCGCGGGCAAATACAAGTGGCAGAGCACGAGACTGCTCAGCCTTTGTCTCGGGTTCGATCCTTACTACAGTCCCATGTTCAGTGTATCGCTATCTTGTTCGGTTTTATGTAGCCAGACGAAAAACACTTTTGGCGACACCGTTTCTGGCGGGCAGCTTGAATTTGCGCGCGCTGCGGCCTGATTGGCTAACATCAATGCTTATTCACTCGGAAACGGCGTAAAGTATCAGATGTTTTTCTTAATAGTTATTTCTCTGCTCAGTCTATACTGCGACACCCTTACACCGTTTCTGACCACCCTGTATAACAGTACACCAGCCACTTCATTATGTTAACGTACCCTCAGATTATTTTGTAACTCTAAGTTATTACATCCTAACACACTAATATATTATCGTAAGGCACATAGCTGTAGGTTACTAACAAATTAAGAAAATATAGCTGGATTATATCATCACCTTGTTGCGCAGCCACATACACAATCAGTTAAAAATTCTTATATAATATCTGAAATGACCTGATGCAGTGCAGGTAGTATAGTACAGGTGAAAAGTCAATGGTTGCACTGCACGTGCACATGTACCTCTGACAAAATGGCTCAGTTTGCGAGACAGCAGAACGGCGTACTGTTGTTACTGACTCACTTCTCCCCGTTGACTCACGGTGACAGAAAACACGACCGTGGTGTTGACGCACCGTGGCTGCAGTGACGCATCGCCTGACATCAACACACACTGCGGCCTGTGTGACGCTTACGTCTACTTCTACACAGTACGCAGGTTGTCCCAGGGGGGATGGTTCATATCTGACAGGAACGACAATTCGAAGCAAGTTATATAAATGTGTGATGTCTGTTTTTCAGACATGTCCGAAAGAACAAACACCACACATTCATATAATTTGACAGGCACAGTTGGGCAATGAATCCACCTTCTTCATTGCGCATGCACGGATACACAGTTGTCATAACGCTGTGTCCCGGTTCGTACAGTGGTTAGCGCACCTGCCTAGTAAGCATCGTGTTCGGTCAGAGAGCTGGTTGGCCTCTGTAATAAAAAAAACTGAGTGGAAGGATCAACAGACGAACTTGAACGGATGTCATGAGACGTCCGCAACGATACATAAAAAAAACAGGAGATCCCGGGTTCGAATCCCGGTCCAGTACACATTTTTCACTCGTCGCTGCCGATTCCGCGTAATGTCCCGATGCAGCTGACTGCACTGACCCCTCTCCACCTTCAATGTACAAATAATTCGAAGCAAAGAATTCTAGTACACATGGGCTCTAAACCGCATACCTTAAGAGCAATGAGCACTTCCTCATTTTCTATGCCGTGACACAAATGTCATGCATTGCAAGCTCTTTGCTTTCCATATTTTGGTAGGACGGGTATCGGCCAAAACAAGAAAAAAGTCCAGTAAACGCAGGATCTGAAATGCATAGCCTGGGACCTATGATCACTTGTTCAGTACAAGACATGTGTTTCACAGTAACGATGATGAACAAGTGCTCATAGCTCCTAAAGCATGCATTTGAAAGCTCATGTTTACCGGACTTTTTTTCCTGTTTCGGTCCATACTCAAATATGGTAAGTAAGAAGCTTGCAGTAGGAGAGATTTGTTGCACTGTTTGTTAGGGGTCCGTGATCCCACGAACATAGATATTAGTATCCGACACCCAGGTCGATAGCAGACAGGAGTCGACTGTCGAGCGCTGCAGAAGGCAGTGAGATTAGTGTCGAGTGAAAGCAGTACTGGGAAGACGGGCAAGAATGGTGGTCCAGCTGAGTACGGTGTCAATGGCGGATGTGCCGACTGAGGAGTAAATTGTAAATTCACCGGAGTATGACGAGTGAGCACGTCCCCCTGATCGTCGTGGGGTTGACCCCCATCAATATCGATTCGCGAGTGACATGAAACAGAAAGTGACAAGTGCCGAATTACGTGTTTCGCGTCAACCATGGATTTCAGTGAGGATTGTTGTGAATGTTAACCATCATCATTGCGTGTGACGAAGATATAACCGTAATTAAACGTGTAAGGCGAAGGTAGCATCTGCCTCAGAATTTGTGTGTTAATAGAAAATATATCGCAACCTTTGCGGTCTTTAACAATAGAAAAACTTTCAATCATCAACTATTCCGTATCAGAACAGCCGCAATCTCTTGAAATACCCCCGAAACCACAGCAGAAAGACCGATGACCTTTCATCCATTAAGCACACGGTCATACATTCATAATAATTAACTGTTTTTCGGCTACGGTAAATCACACAAAACCCAATGAAGGTCATAACGGGGATTCTCTTTGTTATAGGTTCCCCACGTTCATAGAGAGCCACCATTCACTATCCCGAGTTGGAAATTTTGTCGATGTTTCTCTGCAATTCCCTGCGATACTTTCCTGTACACTAGAGAGCTGTCAGCGAATACTCCTAGTCTTATAGTGCTGCTACCTGTGCGATCAATATTTTGTATTCTTAACCATGCGAAAAAAATTAGAGAGCCTATTAGGCTTCTTTGGGGCACACCCAACGTTACGCTTGCTTCTAACGTAATGGGTTCTGAAGGTTTTGCTTCCGTGGGGATCCACAGGCTCTAGTGTTTAATAAAAGAATAAATTGTCCGTTTTAGGGTGTATTGCGCTTTATTAAAATCGTGCTGTTAACAAATTTCGGCCGTGAGCATTATCAACCACATTTGCTATGTCACGTATTGCATATCGTGCTAGTCATATTCCTTTACGTCACATACATAAAACCAGAAGCAGTACTCCACCGTAAAGTGCTGAAGCCTGACTGCATTTGTGCGGTACGTTAGTACATAATACAAGGAAAAATATACCTAAGAGAACGCTGATTCCTGCTTGAGCGTGGCGGCATGGTGATAACAATGTAGCGTCCCGCTTGAATACTTCACAGTGTAACGGTAACTCCGACCACCTGAAACGGCAATCGATGCTAACTTTAAACCTCTGCGAGGAATTTTTGAGAAAGTTGTGACCGTGAAATATCATCATAACGGGAACAGAACAATCAATCTGGGATTCGTTTCCGAAACACTCCCTCAGAGTATAACCAACACTTAACAGGTGGGTCAGGAAAAGACGTTTTTCCAGCACAAAAGCAAACTGTAATATTACGTATTAATATCGGTCGCCAGCCTAATTAGGCATTCTCGTGTCAAGCAATATAACAAAGCAGAAGGCAGTGCTAAGGCTAACCTAACCTTCCTCGACACACACACTAAACTCTTTCTTTGTATGTTTTGACACTACAACACAGATAAATGTACTACTGACTTGGAAGAGAGACAAACAAATGACCAGTGAGATAGCAAACAGTGATGTATGCCTCTCAACAAGCGTACCTTAAATGTGCTAGATGCAGTAGTTTATAGAACCAATCACCAACACGATTGAAACTAGTAGCAATACTAAACAGTGAAGAGCATGAAATGAGTCTGATTTAAATCAGGGGGTCTGTTAATGATCATACTGTATAATATACCTGCTTAATACAGGATCTCTATGCCTGTGCATCAATCAGTTTGCATTAGAATAGCTAACACAGTAAATATTTCTTTCTTAAGCTCAGTTTTAAGCAATTAAACAGAATGCAAATCTAACTACACTGGCTCTGAAGGAGCCTTTGCTTTGCTTCATTAACTAACTAGCATAGTACATGACGTCCCTTGAACTTTCTTGTGTGAGAAATGGTAAGTATTTCCATCAATAATTATCAATTAAGTAAAGCACAACAAACTATAACTTTTTAAATAATAATGTGCTTTAGTAAGCAGTCTTTTGACCAACTCAAAATACAGTTGGCTGTGCAAATGCCAGCACAACATTAAATTCAAGTTCAAACTCTTTCTCACGAAACAAACTCTGATAAAACATCGTAATTCTGACCTAAGTTCATAAATGTTACGATTAATAATCTTTTTCACTTCAGATCAACTTTACTATTTTCAGGCACTTTTCGAGTAAGGAAAATTATTTTAGAAAATGACTGCAAATTAATTTAAATTTCTCAAACTATAAAACTGAACTTTAGACACTATGACTCCACACACTAGAAATCAATCACAACTATTTTTACAGTTGCCAAATAAGTCTTTCCATAACAGATTGGGACACTCGGAATTAATTTCACTAGGATAGGGTTCCTAACCAGTTTGTGATTTCGGATAATGACGGGTGTAAGATAGAATTTTTAGCAATAGCACGATTATTATTAAAATCAACCAAATTTCACAAATACCTGGTCCAATTAGTGTGTGCCAAATATAAACAATTTAGTGAAAGGCTGATGGTACTGGTTTCGTAATTTGCAGTGGCTCTTAACATGGTAGCGATGCAGTCATGCCCCGTTACAGATCTTCTTGGCGTAGGAATTATAATGTTTTAGGCCTAAAAACCATGCCATGATAATAGTATCACGAAATACAGCATCAGAGGCCCATAAATACTGCTCTTAAGCTCCTCTGTCCTTAAAACTCCAAGAATATGAGCCACAATAATCCACTACTGCTAGCGAGATGTTCATCACAGCACTGCTCAGCCCAGACTCCTTACCCGTCACAAAGGACGAGTTGCCACTTGCGCGCCAACCACACCTTTTCCCCTCCGCCAGGCTACTTCCGTAGCTACCGGGGCTTCCCCACATCTTTTACATTCAACCCAACGTTCCCTAACTATGGAGTCGTTTACAGTACATTATACAACAATCATTCCAGTGGTTATTTAAATCCACATGCACAGTTTAAACAACATCGTTAAAAGAGTTCATATAACTGAAATATGTATACACAGACAAAGAATTTGCATGACAGATACAACACGCTACATAAGCAGCACGACAAACTGATATAAAAATATCGATAGAGATAGAAAATAGGTCGAAAATAGGTGTTAAACAGCTACATCACACAACTCGCCGCGTCGATGCAGGGCAAGCAAGAGAGAGATTGAGAGGTTAACAGAAGTATTACATTCTGTACCATGCGCGCGGTTGATAAGTACGTCCAAACAAGGAGACGAGAAACAAAAAATAGCGCACGAGTGGCGGTGGAAGCCTCATTCCTTACAGTCGATGACGTTTATGGCGCGAGATTTCATCAGACAGACGTGTTCGGTGTAAATAAGGTGTCGCTTTTTCTGTAGGGCGGCGATATGGAAGCTTGGCGCTTGTGGTCGAATGAACAAAGGCGGCTCGCGGCAGACGGCAGCGGCGGGATCGATACCGCCAGCACAGCGCACCGCCACCACCACCACCACCACCACCACCACCACTAGCAAGCCACCAGTCCAGTGGGGGCAGTCCGCGGCAGCGACGGCGTCCGCCACGGCTCGCAGGAGGGTCGTCCAGGCCAGCACCTGCACGCTGCTGCGTCAGCAACACGGCCGGTCCTTGGCTGCTGTTCATATACGTGCTCTCCAAACCACTGAGAAGTGCATGCCGGAGGATACTAACCAGTTTAAAAAACATTGGGGTTACTTCCCGTTCAAATCGCGTATGGAGCGCGGGAAGAATGACTGCTTCAAGGAGAATGCATCCGCTAAAAAAGAGATACGTGAGAGGCAGGGGGGAGGGTGAAGGGGGGGGGGCGAAGAAAAGCTCCAGGTACTGTTCCTCGAAGTTTACTAAGTAGGTTCTCACGAGCAGTTCGCTTCTGTCTTCAAGCACATGCCGATTCGGTTGTTTCAGAATTCCAGTGACACTCTGTCAGAAATCTCGTTCGTAGAGTGAATTTTCCCAGTCTGCCACCAGCCTTAGCTACAAATGAGTCTATGCTATCATTCCATTTCATCTATCTATATCTATATCCGGGTCCCGCTCCAGCTACTGCCGGGTTTGAGTGCTGACGAGTCCTCTGCATTTGGGTCGGCCCTCCCAACACTTTTTTTCTTCCAATTGCTGCCAGGTCACACCTCTCCTTTCCACAGATATTGTCACTCCCGTTTTCCACCGTGTTCTTGGGCGCCCTCTAGGTCTTTTTCCATCCATCTTTAGTTCTTCCATAATTTTGGGGGGGTCTCTGCCGACACATCCCCCTAACATGCCCATACCATCTTAATCTCTTTTTTTCAATTTCTTCTCTCGTACTTTCTTGTTTAAGGTCCTTTCTGATATCTACGTTCCTTACTCTGTCCATTCTTGTTTTTCCCTTAACTGCTCTGAGAAATTTCATTTCCCCTGCTTGCAGTATGCTAAAGTCCCTTTCTGTCATTGTCCATGTTTCTCCTCCATATGTGACAATAGGGAAGTAATAACTCTTATATGTAAGGAGCTTTACTTTTTCTGAAACTTCCTTATTCCAAATCAGGTATTTTATTGTTTGGTAAAAATTGCATCCCTTCTGTAACCTCCTATTAATTTTGTTTGTTATTCTTCCATCACTAGATATTTCACTCCCTAAATAAGTAAAACTGTCTACCACTTTGAGGGGTTCTCCATTCAAAGTAATATTTCCGTTGATCCCTTTGTCTCTCTTTCATCTTTTTGTACTGATGAATATCATCAGGTCTCCCATGATTCGCACCAGTACTTGAAGAAGCATTGGAGTCAAATCCTGAGTGGTTCGTTCCGAGGTTCGTCTGTGTTTCGAAAGCAATATATGAAGACTTTCCTACTGGCTTACTAGGCCTAACGCAAGGAAGGATTTTCTGTTAGGGTTGTCTCCCTTAGCCTTTGGAGTTTCTCCTCCGCTACAAGGCAATGGTTCCCTTCTCATTTAGTCCCTAGAAAGGAGGGTTGCCTCATTTGCCAGCTACGCCGTTCCGAAGTCTTTCTTCTCCTCCGTTGCTGCCATCAACGTCTTCACTCGTAACCCTGATCTTGGGTTCCGTGTTACACCCCACGGGACTGGGTCCTTGCCTGAACTCAGCCCACCCCCGTGACGTGGACGCGCCAGACAGGAATTATCCCACACTTCTTCTGCATTTCGTGAAGTGCAGAGTTTCACATTTCCGTACATTGAAAGCAAGTTGTCCATCTTTCCACCACTGAAATATTTTCAACGTCTACCTGGATATTTCAGCGGCTTTCGTTAGGTAGTACTTCATTACAAATAACTTAATCATTTGCTAAACGTCTGAGATTACTATTAATATTATCTTCCAGGTCATTAATACGAGGGGCGCTCAGCACGTACTGCAACAAACTTGTTTTCTCTACTAGTTTCGATTGAAAAAATGTGGAATTCGTTGTGGGACATGGTGGAATATTCCCTCTTCGGCCCCTACAGTTTCATAAATTTCCGATAGATGGCGGCGCTATCCCTGGCGTTCGAAATGTAACGGAGGTGCGTTGCAAACAGAGAGCTGTCACTGAGTATATTTTGGCGGAAAACCAGAGCACAGCAGATATTCATAGGCACTTGCAGAAAGTCTACGGAGAACTAGTAGCGAACAAAAGCATGGTGATTCGTTGGGCGAGGCGTATGTCATCAGCGCAACAAGAGCACGCAAACGTGTCCGATGTGCCGCGTGCCTGCAGGCTGCACACAGTTGTGAGTCCTGCATAGTTGGAACGTGCGAACACTCTCATTCAAGGTGATCGACAGATCAAAATTAAACCCCTCGCTGCACAACTGGACGTCTCTCTTGGTAATGCTGACACACAGGAGCTCACAAAACTTCATTGAACTGTTCTTTCTCATCCAACCTACAGCTCGGATCTCCCACCTTCCGACTTCCATCTGTTCAGCCGAATGAAGGATGCACTCCACGGGAAGCAGTTCGTGGATGATGGCGAGATGATGGTCGGCTGCGACGTCGACCATTAGAATGGTACCTTGCTGGCATACAGGCCTTCCCAGTAAGTTCGCTTGCGAGGTGCCGGGGCTAGTAGTGTATTGAACACTAAATTCTTCTAGAATCTTCATATGTAAACGATACTCTAGGCCCCCCTTTTCTAACTCCAACTTTTGCTGTTGCACATGGATTAAGAAGAAACGCGAACTGACTGTAATCGACCCTGCAAGTGGAGTAGAAAAGAGTTTGGAACCTGCAATAATTTAATTTGATAGAAAATAATTAAATAAAGGAAAGTTTCATTAATGTAGTGAGAAATGAAAGGGTTGCTCTACCGATTAACATAATGAAAGTTCTGTCCTAAATAACGATTTGATTTATTATGACTAAACTCAAAATAATAAACAAAACACATGCAACATTTACAATACAGCAAATTGGATCAAATTGGGTACTCAAATAAATGCTGTGAAGGTGAAGTTGTCCATAAACTAGATTGTGACATTTATGACGAAGTGGTATGTGGAGCCAATTCCTTGCAACTCAGATCTTAACAGAAACACCCAGCCAACCCAACATTAAGTGCTGCTACAGTAGTGAGAACTAAGACAATGAACACCCAAGACAGAACAAAGTTAGAAAAGACGAACAGGCGCGCCCTGCTGAGCTCCGATTATCACCTAGCAAAATTCCCTAATCTGCTGGTGTTGCGGACATACATTACCAAGCTGTCTTCTTAACTGCAAGAACACGATCTGGCGTACCGGAGGCGATGGCTGGTTGCTTCGACGTCCTGTCGTGGTGATGATCAGGTCGCGACTATAGCCCAAAACAAATTATCCTGGTCTGGTTGTTCCAGACTAAAGACTTCCCAGCAATACAAATGCGCCTCTGAGGGAGACGAAGAAGGCCCGCCACACAATCACTGACAGTACAGTGATTGATTTTAACAAGCGAAGTCACACAGTAACTCCGATACAGTCAACTTTAGCCAAAACTGTTCAAGACAGACAACATAGGCCGTTTCTATGCAGAACGCTCAATTGCCAACTGTACTTGGAAAGTTACGTTGAAGTCGAAACTTCAGCAACTTCGTCAAACAGTTACAATTAAATAAAAGTATATTAGACAGCCAACGGAAGGCAGGCTGTCCAGAGCAGCGAGAGCTCAGTCTTGTAACCTACTCCCACCGAAAGGCGAGAGCCCTCTAGAGCACCTTTACAAGCCGAACAAAGAACATTCCCGCCCCCACGACAGTGGCTGTGGTTAAACGTTCCAATCAGCAACTCGAAAACCGGCGGAAAATTCCACTCTATTGCCGACGCACTACTATCCTACCAATGATTAGCCGGCACGGTAGCTCAGCGTGTTCAGTCAGAGGGCTGCGTGCTCTAAAAAAATGGCTCTGAGCACTATGGGACTCAACTGCTGAGGTCATTAGTCCCCTAGAACTTAAAACTAGTTAAACCTAACTAACCTAAGGACATCACAAACATCCTTGCCCGAGGCAGGATTCGAACCTGCGACCGTAGCGGTCTTGCGGTTCCAGACTGCAGCGCCTTTAACCGCACGGCCATTTTGGCTGGCTGGCTGCGTGCTCTCTGTAATAAAAAAACTGAGTCAAGGAACCAACGATCAATTTGAACGGATGTCTTGTGACGTCCGCCCCGACCAAACGCAACGAACTATATCGAACAAAATGAATAAAAAAAAAAGAGAAAAATGGAGATACTTGGCGCCAATTTCTGCGCCGATTTTGCTACGTCACAGAGCTATCCCCTGAGCCAGCCAATCACAGTAATGATTTTGCAGAAAACGCAGGAATTTGCCCGCCAAGACCGCCTGGGAACACAAGTCATTCCCACGCCTCGCTGGTAGGCCACCAGAAAGTGTTTTCAGTAAGTTTCTGTGAAGTAGCGGAATCTTTAGCCCAGCCGCTCCGTCACAGTCTTCGTGAATTATTCACGGCGCACAAGGCGCAAAGCTCACAAGCCCCCATAAGCATAAGATAAAGTCAAATTCAAGAACGAAACTACCGGTAAACATGTATTAACAAGTGGGCGAACTGGGGCACAGAGTACAAGAGCCCTGCATCACAGAACAAAATGCTCACCAAACAAGATCGCATGCTTCCGCCCTCCATTCTGGCTGTGTGTCTGTAGGGTTTAAGGGTGTAACCAAGGCCGTCTTACAATTCGAGCACCGTGTCTCCCAGACAAGTGAATTTGACAGTCCAGACCCGCTCAGCCATCAGGTCCAGCATAATTGCCAGTCGGCGCTGCTCGATGGAGTTCCTCCTGCCAGCGGTAACCAACAACGGATCCCGAGCCGATCCCGGGAGACGCTTGTCAACGCCTCGTCAACGCAACAGACGCGCGCATGCTGCGACCGGCAGATAGGTTACACTGCGCTTTCGATTAGATATTGGGTTCTGTATTGAGTTCTGTAACAAGTTTCAGCTAGTAATAGCGAATACCCTGTTCAAGAATCACAAGAGGAGGAGGTATACTTGGAAAAGGCCGGGAGATACGGGAAGATTTCAATTAGATTACATCACGGTCAGACAGAGATTCCGAAATCAGATACTGGATTGTAAGGCGTACCCAGGAGCAGATATAGACTCAGATCACAATATAGTAGTGATGAAGAGTACGCTGAAGTTCAAGACATTAGTCAGGAAGAATCAATACGCAATGAAGTGGGATACGGAAGTACTAAGGAATGACGAGATACGTTTGAAGTTCTCTAACGCTATAGATACAGCAATAAGGAATAGCGCAGTAGACAGTACAGTTGAAGAGGAATGGACATCTCTAAAAAGGGCCATCACAGAAGTTGGGAAGGAAAACATAGGTACAAAGAAGGTAGCTGCGAAGAAACCATGGGTAACAGAAGAAATACTTCAGTTGATTGATGAAAGGAGGAAGTACAAACATGTTCCGGGAAAATCAGGAATACAGAAATACAAGTCGCTGAGGAATGAAATAAACAGGAAGTGCAGGGAAGCTAAGACGAAATAGCTACAGGAAAAATGTGAAGACATCGAAAAAGATATGGTTGTCGGAAGGACAGACTCAGCAAACAGGAAAGTCAAAACAACCTTTGGTGACATTAAAAGCAACGGTGGCAACATTAAGAGTGCAACGGGAATTCCACCGTTAAATGCAGAGGAGAGAGCAGATAGGTGGAAAGAATACATTGAAAGCCTCTATGAGGGTGAAGATTTGTCTGATGTGATAGAAGAAGAAACAGGAGTCGATTTAGAAGAGATAGGGGATCCAGTATTAGAATCGGAATTTAAAAGAGCTTTGGAGGACTTACGGTCAAATAAGGCAGAAGGGATAGATAACATTCCATCAGAATTTCTAAAATCGTAGGGGAGAAGTGGCAACAAAACGACTATTCACGTTGGTGTGTAGAATATATGAGTCTGGCGATATACCATCTGACTTTCGGAAAAGCATCATCCACACAATTCCGAAGACGGCAAGAGCTGACAAGTGCGAGAATTATCGCACAATCAGCTTAACAGCTCATGCATCGAAGCTGCTTACAAGAATAGTATACAGAAGAATGGAAAAGAAAATTGAGAATGCGCTAGGTGACGATCAGTTTGGCTTTAGGAAAAGCAAAGGGACGAGAGAGGCAATTCTGACGTTACGGCTAATAATGGAAGCAAGGCTAAAGAAAAATCAAGACACTTTCATAGGATTTGTCGACCTGGAAAAAGCGTTCGACAATATAAAATGGTGCAAGCTGTTCGAGATTCTGAAAATAGTAGTGGTAAGCTATAGGGAGAGACGGGTCATATACAATATGTACAACAACCAAGAGGGAATAATAAGAGTGGGCGATCAAGAACGAAGTGCTCGTATTAAGAAGGGTGTAAGACAAGGCTGTAGCCTTTCGCCCCTACTCTTCAATCTGTACATCGAGGAAGCAATGATGGAAATAAAAGAAAGGTTCAGGAGTGGAATTAAAATACAAGGTGAAAGGATATCAATGATACGATTCACTGATGACATTGCTATCCTGAGTGAAAGTGAAGAAGACCTAAATGATCTGCTGAACGGAATGAACAGTCTAATGAGTACACAGTATGGTTTGAGAGTAAATCAGAGAAAGACGAAGGTAATGAGAAGTAGTAGAAATGAGAACAACGAGAAACTTAACATCAGGATTGATGGTCACGAAGTCAATGAAGTTAAGGAATTCTGCTACCTAGGCCGTAAAATAACCAATGACGGACGGAGCAAGGAGGACATCAAAAGCAGACTCGCTATGGCAAAAAAGGCATTTCTGGCTAATAGAAGTCTACTAATATCAAATACCGGCCTTAATTTGAGGAAGAAATTTCTGAGGATGTACGTCTGGAGTACAGCATTGTATGGTAGTGAAACATGGACTGTGGGAAAACCGGAACAGAAGAGAATCGAAGCATTTCAGATGTGGTGCTATAGACGAATGTTGAAAATTAGGTGGACTGATAAGGTAAGGAATGAGGAGGTTCTACGCAGAATCGGAGAGGAAAGGAATATGTGGAAAACACTGATAAGGAGAAGGGACAGGATGATAGGACATCTGCTACGACATGAGGGAATGACTTCCATGGTACTAGAGGGAGCTGTAGAGGGCAAAAACTGTAGAGGAAGACAGAGATTGGAATACATCAAGCAAATAATTGAGGACGTAGGTTGCAAGTGCTACTCTGAGATGAAGAGGTTAGCACAGGAAAGGAATTCGTGGCGGGCTGCATCAAACCAATCAGTAGACTGATGACCCAAAAAAAAAAAAAAAAAAAAAAAAAAACGAAAGCCCTCCTGACTTATATCTATTTTGTATAAGTTATAAACAAATGGTTGCCACTATTGGTTCAAATGGCTCTGAGCACTATGGGACTCAACTGCTGAGGTCATTAGTCCCCTAGAACTTAGAACTAGTTAAACCTAACTAACCTAAGGACATCACAAACATCCATGCCCGAGGCAGGATTCGAACCTGCGACCGTAGCGGTCTTGCGGTTCCAGACTGCAGCGCCTTTAACCGCACGGCCACTTCGGCCGGCTTGCCACTATTAAATTCCAACCATTGTGCCTTCACCGCCTTCAAAGTAATCGCCTTTGAGAACACACTTCCGACATCGGCTGTAAATCTGTTAGAAACCGTCAGCGCATACGCTTCTTGTGGAATCACTCGAATCATCATGGCCACGCTTCGTTGTATATCCGCGCCACTGCACGAGATGGGATCTGGTGCTATCAGTACGATCCGGAGATCAAGCGACAGTCAATGACATGGTGTTCGTCGACTTTCTCCGCTCCCTATAAGAGTCGGCTGACAAAATCCAAGATTAAGCCGATATTGATCACGTTTTTCGACAGGAAGGGTTTGAGCCAACATGGATCTCTATCCGAGGGAGGCAGGAAATACAACGAACACCGTCGCATTGACTGTCGCTTGGTCTCCGAATTGCATTGGAAGCACCAGGTCTCATCTCCTCTAACAATGCGAATGCCCGACAGTGCATGACCACCGAGCTTCGCGCGATCCCACAAAAAGCATTTATTGACAGTTTCCAACAGCTTTCTCAGCTGATGTCAGAAGCGTGTTACAGCTAATGGTGATTACATTGAAGGTCAATATAGATATTTCCTTCGTAACTCTCGTTTCCTCTATTTTCTGAGCACATTGATCGAACTTTTAAGATGCATCTTGTATAATGGAATCAAAGGGAAAGAGAAACGGATTAGTACAACACCGAAGTTTCAGGACAGTATAATGACTGCACGAAGTTAGTACTATACAAGTTTCAAGGTATTGAGCTGGCCTGTACTTTTCTAAGACGGCAGGCAGAGAACGGTGGGCTACAGTCCACCACAAGGAAATAACGGCGGGAGAGAAGAATGAAAGTTTCGCATGTCTGACCCTCTTTTATGTCATATAGTGCGTTTTCTTCAAGCTCTGATTATGAAGAAGGGCACTGTGTCTTCGCCTAGCATGTTGCACGAAAGCCGTTAACGTGCGGGAATATGTGGATACTTTCCTTGCGCGTCGCAAAATCGAACCACGTTTGTGATGTTCCTGAGGTACTTTCTGAGAGAGTGCTTCCATCCTCCTTCCTTCCAATTAGGCAGCTTTGATTGGCTTCTGATTTGGCAACGTGGGTTTTCCAGACTGGGGACTGATCAGCATCGCCAGTCCTGTCTCATCCACTGATATCCACCGGGAGCAACAATGGTCCATTCTGTGTAACAGAGGAACAGGAATCCTGGATTAAATGTAACGATCACGAGGGCGATAGGAATCTCTATAATAACAATACTCTCAACAAGCTTGGGCCACGGACGAGGATCTGAATGATTGTTTAGGTGCAAACATTTACAGTACGACAGTGCACTTCAGTTCAACATCAGACAGTCAACGAAACTCAAGAAGAAGTGTTCACTGAAGCTCGCTGTTTATTCCCAACACGCAGTTAGACAGGAACCACTCACTGTCTCTCTGACATGAATTATGAAAGAAGAAGCAGCTACAAAACTCCTAATAAGTAAAAAAATCAGAAAAGAAAAAACTGTTCCACAACAGTGATCTCATTCTTGACAATTGTTGTCTCGCAAGGTCCCCTTCAGTTCTATGTGTGCTGTAGCGCCAAAACAGGTTGGTCCTTCTCCACCCATGCATGTGATTGTCTCTGGTTTTGGTTTTGCCATTTGCGGTTTTTCTTGGTCTTCTGATGTTGGCACAGCAGCATGGTGGCGGCCGGCAGACCAAACTCTAGCACTTATAGCGCACATGGGCACTCAGAATGGCAAGTTAAGCCTCGCATTGTTGGCCATCTGGCAGTCTGGCCGTTGTGGCTGTTTGAGCAGCAGTCTTCTTTAGAGCAGACACCTACTGGAACATGCCCATCATCTTCATGAGCACGGTGCCGAGGCTGCCGACGTCACCACTTATCACAGCATCGCCGTAGATCGTGACGGCGTCCAGTTGTTGTGGTCGGCGGATCCAGCATGGCCGCTGTCGCACCTTCCGTCTCGCCAAGTCTTCTTCTGGCTGCTGTGGCGGATACTGTAGTCTCCTGTTCCGCCTCCACTGCTGATTATGGGCCATAACGCATATCCATCATGTGTGGGCTACCCATCTGCGTTTGCAGAGTGCACTTTGTAGCATGTTTGTGTCTTATTCTTAGGATTAAGTTTGGCCACAGCTGCTGTGGCCGGATACGGAGGCAGTCCTGCACCATTGGCATCTGCTGCCAACCAGCCGACCAGCCAGCTGACTTTTCGAGGATTTCTAACCTCGTAATTTCTAGGTTTATCAGCTTAACTGCTTTTCCTACTTCCTACTCGGTTTGCTTGTTGTTACGCCTCTTCCGGTTTTTCTTCTGTGTTGGTGGCCCGTTTCCCTTCGTCTCGTGTTGCTGGTGCATGCTGACGCTACTTACGGAGCAGGTCCCGCCATCTGATGGGCGGTCGCCAGTGCACCTGGTTTCCGACGGTACTGACGATTTGGTTGTCAGACTTCCACGCACTTGCTCGCTGACTGCCGGATCTGAGCATCGGAATTCCGGCGTTCTGGTGCAGTTCAGTAGTGCCGTAGTCTTGCGGCAGGTGCCATGCAAGCCGCACTGCCTTGTTTTGTATTGTATACGATCTCTTGATTGACGTATTGGCGGCCATTCCCCACACTAAGGCGATGTATTCCAGTGCTGTGCTGCAGGCGCTATGTACAGTGTAGTGCCGCAGTGTGAGGACGGCGCCTTCCGCATTAAGCGTCGGTCCACGGAGACTCTGAGGTATCAGCCGGTGTGCAACCAGGGTATGAGGCCTCCCATGATCTGCACTGGCTAGAGATCCACCAGAATCTTCTTTCTTGTGAAAATCACTGCCTGGCTCTTGTTGCATTGAACCTGAGCATTTGGTGGCCCAAGCTCCCAGCTTATTGCAGTTCAGTTGCAATCCTCACCGCATCAGGTGGACGCTCATATTCCGCCAGAATAGCGCGGTATCGTCCGCATTGAGGGCCAGGTGGACCCTCGACGCCCTTGGGATGTCTGCCGTGGACTTGGATTTGGACTGCAGGAGGGGCCTGAGGACTGACTCGCACTCGGATGTGGTGGGCCGTCGAGATACTGCTAACTGCTCGAACGTGGAAGGCGCGGCTGCTCAAATAGGACTGAAGCTCGCGTACGTGTGACACCAAAACCCCCAGTACAAGTAGCTTGAATAGGGGGCATAGAGCCACATGCTGTCAGAAGCTCTGGAGACGTCAGGGAGTACTGCCCCAAAGGCACTCGCGACACTCCAGTACCCCGATCGGCTTCTCCATCACTGGAATGTGATGGCGCTGCGTCGAATGTACCCTTCGGAAGCAGTATCGCTAGTCAGGAAGCAGGCCTTCCTCGTTGACGCTGCAGCCAATGGGCGTAGAGTCGTTCGAAGATCTTGGACATCGATGGCAGCAGGCTTATAGAATTGTAATTTTTGGACAGCCTGTTGCCCTTCCCCACCTTCGGAATAGCTACCATCGCCGTATGTTGGATAACTGGAGGTCCTCAGGACGGACTTGAAGATGACCTTCAGAACGCGCCCTTGCGTCATTGCTCCCTCCGTCGGAGGTTCGAATCTTCTCTCGAGCATGTGTGTGTGTGTGTGTGTGTGTGTGTGTGTGTGTGTGTGTGTGTGTGTGTGTGTGTGTGTTGTTCTTAGCGTAAGTTAGTTTAAGTTGTTAAGTAGTGCGTAAGCTTAGGGACCCATGACCGCAGCAGTTTGGTCCCATAAGACCTTACCACAAAATTTCCAATTTTTCGCACTGCGTCTGATGACAATCGTTTCAGCAGCGTGTTTTCGATCTTGTCGCACCCTCCTGCTTTCCTGTGCTCCAGCTGTGTGAGCTGTTGAAGGACGTCATCTTCTGTGATGGTATCGATGGCTTCGTCTTCAGCGCGATTGTCCAGGAACACCGTTAACAGCTCCGCTACCAGGCGACCGTCGTCGTCTTCTACCAGCGCCAAGTTAGCTGTGAAGGTGTCGGCTAACACGCTGGCTTTCGTATCCGGATTATCGATGACGTCACGTGCCGCCTCGACTGGCGGGATGCGCTGGTGTTGCCTAAGCAGCTGCTTTCTGGTCTTCCAAGCGCTGCCGTCATCACTTCTAAGGGTGGAAATCTTGCCAGCCCAATCTTGGTTGTGGTGGTGTGTGATAGCGGTCGAGATGATGCGCCGAACTCTATTCTCAGGCGTTTTGTGGGAGCGTTTCTCGTGATCTGCCATTTACGAGAAAGCCAGTTTTCCTCTCCGATACTTTAGAATGACTGGGGAAGCTGGCAGGAGCAGTTCGTCTGGTTCTTCATGCAGCGGCAAGCGGCTCTCCGGTGGTGCCACCCCATCTGTGTCGAACGTAACTAGCAGCTGATCGGACGACAATGTCTCCAGGCTCGCATTCTGTGGTGTGTCCGTGGGCGAATATAAAAGTAGAAGCAGAAAAACTGAGAGCGAAGTGCGGAAGGGTACAGTGCTTCAACTACCAAGGTCTCGACCATGTGGCTAGACTTTGTGGAGAGCCGGCCGCTGTGGCCGAGCGGTTCTAGGCGCTTCAGTCTGGAAGCGCGCGACCGCTACGGTCGCAAGTTCGAATCCTGCCTCGGGCATGGATGTGTGTGATGTCCTTAGGTTAGTTAGGTTTAAGTAGTTCTAAGTTCTAGGGGACTGATGACCTCCGATGTTAAGTCCCATAGTGCTCAGAGCCATTTTTAAGTATGCAGTATAATTCCCAATAATTCGTGTTTCTAGCTTGTTCACGTCGTAATTAAGGGCGTTAAATATTAGTCTGCCATCGTCTTCACAGGCGAGCGGTGCGGGAATTGTCCAGGTATCGCGGTACATCGATCTTCCGATGGATTACGGGACGACAGCTGTTACTGCAGCTTTATGTAAGAGATATGACACCTCCAGCTGTCCTTACAAGTCTAATTTTTACTGCAGTCGATTCCAGTGTCCCATTATATCATTTTCAAGCCCCTCTATGATGCCAGATGATTACATGTACACCCTTTAGTTTGCCTTCAGCACCCTGATGGCGACCTGTATGTTCAGTACCACCCATCGCTTCCAAATCAAATTGTGTCAGAATGGTTTGAGAAGCACTCCTCAACCCCCCCCCCCCCTCCTCACCAAACTCCCGCGTTGCTTTCTGCTTTCCGCCGGCCGGGGTGGCGGTGCGCTTCTAGGCGCTACAGTATTTGGAACCGTGCAACCGCTACGGTCGCAGGTTCGAATCCTGCCTGGGGCATGGATGTGTGTGACGTCCTTAGGTTAGTTAGGTTTCAGTAGTTCTAAGTTCTAGGGAGCTGATGACCTCAGATATTAAGTCCCATAGTGTTCAGAGTCATTTGAACCACTTTTTTGTGGAGATGGTAGCTATTCCGAAGATGGAGAAAGACAACAGGCTGGCCCATCATCGGGCCATGCGGAGGGATAACTGGAGGTTCTCAGGAAGGTGTTGAAAGTGACTTTCAGAATTTGCACTGCGTCTGGCGGCAATCGTTTCAGCAGTGTGAAAAAAATTACTATCTACTACCTCCACCACCGATAGTTATTAACTGGAAATAGGATTATAAATCCTAGGACTTAAATTGGTCTTGCAAAATAATTTCACCGTTCGTCTTACCGGACGCGACCAGTACACAGTTACTACGCGCTCCAAAGATGATTACGAAGCAGTGATGAAAACGGTCAGGGACAACCGGGATACTTTCCTTTCCGCGTAATGGATAACTTGATATAATTATCGTTTACCGTCTCAGTTTTCTTCAGACTTTTATTACAATTTTAATTTTAAATTTCAGTTGTAGTTTTTCTATCAACAAAGAAAACTGGCGGCAAAAATTCAATTAATTCATTACATTTCATACTAAATTTCAATGACAATTTTTATTATCAGATACAGCTTTTGTTCTTTTTTGCATTTTGGCTAAATAAATGCAGTATAGCACAGTCTGCTGTCTGTGTAAGCTGTATTTCTTCTGCTGTTGGTTGGAAATCTCCTCCGGATAAAGCGCAACCGTAATAAAGGAAATAACAGCTCGTGCCTGGCATTTCTCAGGGAGCGTGCGGAGAAGCAGATCTCTTCGGTGCTTGCTTCACCCGGAACGAATGTAATGCGTTACTTCGATTTAAGTGGGCCTGCATTAGACTCTGTCGTATAATTTCACTAATTAATGTAGTGGAATGGCAGTACGGCACGAGATATAGGCCTGAGCACTTAACCCTCTGTAGAGGCTTCGGAGCGCAGCACTTCACGCTATACACTGCAAAAACTAGAGAAAGGTCCCTCAGAGCTAATTCAAAGTTCATGATTGCTCACTTGACAATTGCTTGATGATGCGTGTAATAGCAAAAAATAAAAACATTCGTTGCTCTTTAATGGGAATCGCCCTTATACATTATACCTATGATGTCTTTCGCGACGGTTTTGTTGCGTTATATATTCTCGGCGAGCTTGTCACGTTAGTTCTCTATAAAAATCCCAACTTTCGACAATATCCGTCACTGTTTTCGTCAGGAGCACATGAAATCAAGCGAGCACTCTTCAGAAAATGCAAACCCAAATCCAGTCAATCAGCTCAATAAAATTAGCACTAGAGTTTCTTTCGTTCTGTGGAGCAACATCAAGTAAAATTAGACGGGTCACAAACAGACATCGGATTGAAACCGTCTTTCAGCCGCCTAAAAGAAATATTGTGCTATACATTATACCATGGAAACGGACAGTGTATTCGAACCTTTTCCCAGTGCTATACCGAAAATCTGCGTCACATATAGGGTGTATATACGGGAAAAACCTGGAAACAATATTATAAAGAGAGAGGAGGAAATAGGTCAATATAAGTTGAGAGATAAGAAACTGCGAGAAAAATTTTGACAGGGAACTGAAAGACGTAAGTAGAAACAAAGCCCCTGGAGTATCCGACGTTCCCTCAGGAGTATTGAGATCCTTTGAGAAACCAACCATGACGACATTATTCCACCTGCTGTACATGGTATATGAGACATTCGAAAATCTCAGACTTTAGCAAGAATGTTATAATTCCAGTTCAAAAGAAGGCGGTTGATGACGGGTGCGAATATTACCGAACCATCAGTTTAATAAGTCATCGTTGCAAAGTACTGACGCCAGTTATTTACAGAAGAATAGAAAAACTTGTAGAAGCTGACCCGGGGAAGATCAGTTTGTGTTCTGGAGAAATGCAGGACAACGCAAGGCAATACTGACCCTACGACTTATCCTAGAAGATAGGTTAAAGAAAAGTAGAATTCAGTGTAAGGCCTTTGTAGATTTAGAAAAAAAACACTTTTGACACTGCTGACTGGACTAAATTCTTTGAAATTTTGAAGGTTTCAAAAATAAGATACAGGAAGCTGAGGATAACGTACAATTTGTACAGAAACGGGACTGCAGTTGTAAGAGTCGAAGGATATGAAACGGAAACAGTGGTCGAGAAGGGACTGAGACAGGGTTGTACTCTATTCCTACATTGGAAAATATTTCGAGTAGATTTCCCCACCATGTTATAGTTCTGGGTGGAGATTTTAATTTGCCGGATATAGACTGGGAGACTCAAACGTTCATAACGGGTGGCAGAGACAAAGAATCCAGTGAAATTTTTAAGTGCTTTATCTGAAAACTACATAGAGCAGTTAAACAGAGAACCGACTCGTGGCGATAACATATTAGACCTTCTGGTGACAAACAGACCCGAACTATTTGAAACAGTTAACGCAGAACAGGGAATGAGCGATCATAAAGCGGTTACGGCATCGATGATTTCAGCCGTAAATAGAAATATTAAAAAAGGTAGGAAGATTTTTCTGTTTAGCGAAAGTGACAAAAAGCAGATTTCAGAGTACCTGGTGGCTCAACACAAAAGTTTTGTCTCAAGTACAGATAGTGTTGAGAATCAGTGGATAAAGTTCAAAACCATCGTACAATATGCGTTAGATGTGTATGTGCCAAGCAAGATCGTAAGAGATGGAAAAGAGCCACCGTGGTACAACAACCCAGTTAGAAAACTGCTGCGGAAGCAAAGGGAACTTCACAGCAAACATAAACATAGCCAAAGCCTTGCAGACAAACAAAAATTACGCGAAGCGAAATGTAGTGTGAGGAGGGCTATGCGAGGGACGTTCAATGAAGTCGAAAGTAAAGTTCTATGTACTGACTTGGCAGAAAATCCTAAGAAATTTTGGTCTTATGTCAAAGCGGTAGGTGGATCAAAACAAAATGTGCAGACACTCTATGACCAAAATGGTACTGAAACAGAGGATGACAGACTATAGGCCGAAATACTAAATGTCTTTTCCCAAAGCTGTTTCACAAGGAAGACTGCACTGTAGTTCCTTCCCTAGATTGTTGTACAGATGACAAAATGGTAGATATCGAAATAGACGACAGAGGGATAAGGAAACAATTAAAATCGCTCAAAAGAGGAAAGGCCGCTGGACCTGATGGGATACCAGTTCGATTTTACACAGAGTACGCGAAGGAACTTGCCCCCCTTCTTCCAGCGGTGTACCGTAGGTCTCTATAAGAGCGTAGCGTTCCAAAGGATTGGAAAAGGGCACAGGTCATCCCCGTTTTCAAGAAGGGACATCGAACAGATGTGCAGAACTATAGACCTATATCTCTCGTCGATCAGTTGTAGAATTTTGGAACACATATTATGTTCGAGTATAATGACTTTTCTGGAGACTAGAAATCTACTCTGTAGGAATCAGCATGGGTTTCGAAAAAGACGGTCATGTGAAACCCAGCTCGCGCTATTCGTCCAGGAGACTCAGAGGGCCATAGACACGGGTTCACAGGTAGATGCCGTGTTTCTTGACTTCCGCAAGGCGTTTGATACAGTTCCCCACAGTCGTTTAATGAACAAAGTAAGAGCATATGGACTATCAGACCAATTGTGTGATTGGATTGAAGAGTTCCTAGATAACAGAACGCAGCATGTCATTCTCATTTGAGAGAAGTCTTCCGAAGTAAGAGTGATTTCAGGTGGGCCGCAGGGGAGTTGCTATTCACAATATACAAAAATGACCTTGTGGATGACATCGGAAGTTCACTGAGGCTTTTTGCAGATGATGCTGTGGTGTATCGAGAGGTTGTAACAATGGAAAATTGTACTGAAATGCAGGAGGATCTGCAGCGAATTGACGCATGGTGCAGGGAATGGCAATTGAATCTCAATGTAGACAAGTGTAATGTGCTGCGAATACATAGAAAGATAGATCCCTTATCATTTAGCTACAAAATAGCAGGTCAGCAACTGGAAGCAGTTAATTCCATAAATTATTTGGGAGTACGCATTAGGAGTGATTTAAAATGGAATGTTCATATAAAGTTGATCGTCGGTAAAGCAGATGCCAGACTGAGATTCATTGGAAGAATCCTAAGGAAATGCAATCCGAAAACAAAGGAAGTAGGTTACAGTACGCTTGTTCGCCCACTGCTTGAATACTGCTCAGCAGTGTGGTATCCGTACCAGATAGGGTTGATAGAAGAGAGAGAGAAGATCCAACGGAGAGCAGCGCGCTTCGTTACAGGATCATTTAGTAATCGCGAAAGCGTTACGGAGATGATAGATAAACTCCAGTGGAACACTCTGCAGGAGAGACACTCAGTAGCTCGGTACAGGCTTTTGTTAAAGTTTCGAGAACATACCTTCACCGAGAAGTCAAGCAGTATATTGCTTCCTCCTACGTATATCTCGCGAAGAGACCATGAGGATAAAATCAGAGAGATTAGAGCCCACACAGAAGCATACCGACAATCCTTCTTTCCACGAACAATACGAGACTGGAATAGAAGGGAGAACCGATAGAGGTACTCAGGGTACCCTCCGCCACACACCGTTAGGTGGCTTGCGGGGTATGGATGTAGATGTAGATTACTCAGGCTGTGCACTGAGTAAGCAATAAAGTAAACAAAAGATAAATTTGTAAAGGGGGTAAAATGTCGGGGAGAAGAAATAAAAACTTTGAGGTTTGTCGTTGACATTGCAATTCTGTCAGAGATGGCAAACGACTTGGAATAATAGTTGAACGTTATGGATAATGTCTAGCAAAGAGAATATAAGGTGAACATCAATAGGTAAAACAACAGTAACAGAATGCGGTCGAATGAAATCAAGCGTTTCTGAGAGAATATGTAAGTGCAGGAAAATAATTACTGAAAAATATGATTACTTGAGCCCTGTATTGCGACAGTCGAGTGAAAAGTGTTGTGTTGCCCGACGTCACACTGTTGACTTTTCAGTATCTCAAAAATACGCCAAAACAAAACCAATTAAAATTGCACATCAAATGAACTACTAAATTTTGTCTGAATAAACTATCCAAATTACTTTAATTAAAGTTCTCTGCTGATTTACGTACCTAACTTGTAAATCGAAACTCAGAATACGTAAATTGTTTCACAGAAGAACAAATCACGCTGTTCACTGAAATATACTTTATGTAACACGAAAATAACTTCCAAACTGAATGTAAGCTATCAGACCTAATCACTGATTAACTGTGTAATGACGCTGTTCTGTATAGTTTAACAGTATGACAATGGATATGAACTATTCTTATACTCACCTCGGCACCGTAAACATTTTCCCTCCAACGTGGAACACAACATGCAGCGCCGCAGCAAAACTAAATTAAAATGTTAAACTAAAAATAAAATTCAAAAGCGCGTGTAACGGCACGTTGTATGCGGACACAAGCAAGACAGTATGTCTTGCATGGGAATAATAGTGGGTACTAATTTTCTACAAATGATTTTTCTTAACCAGTTTTATACAAAAGAATTACTTTATAACATCAGTTTCAAGATGGAGAACAATATTGACTGTACACAAAAATGACTGGTTTTAGAAACAATTCTAACTGATTCATTGTTCAAAAATTTACTTTACACGAATGATTAAACTATCCAAAATGATATCTATTTTCCCAGAAAATGTATATGTGGGGGAAGAGAACTAACTTCTCCAGCTGTGAGCAATCAATGAGATAAATATTTCAACCAAATCTCTGTACGACAATTAATTTTACAACATAGTCCTAACTACGCTCAAGTGTGCAAAGATTTAAATTTACCTTGAATCGCCGGCCGAAGTGGCCGGTTCTAGGCGCTACAGTCTGGAAACGCGCGACCGCTACAGTCGCAGGTTCGAATCCTGCCTCGGGCATGGATGTGTGTGATGTCCTTAGGTTAGTTAGGTTTAAGTAGTTCTAAGTCTAGGGGACTGATGACCTCAGATGTTAAGTCCCATAGTGCTCAGAGCCATTTGAACCATTTACCTTGAATCACAATTATTCAGAAAACTCATTTTCAAATCTTTGAACACTCTTAACATCGTCTCACTCAGTCATTTCCAGCATGTCTGTATTTAGTATTTAGGAGCTCAACTCCAAATAAAAATTTCCTGCCCATCCAGTTTCACGTCTGCTTCCCAAAACAAATCAACTAACAATAATCTCTCTCTGAGGGCCCTTAGGCAGAGGCGTTGTAATAACACAAAGAAAGATCGCTAATCAACATGGTTTGCTCTGAGATATGTTCATATAGATATATGAGACGAAGAAGTCAACAATTCTGTAATAGCCAGGATGACACGCACAAGTCACAAATTAGATTAGCAAATGAGACTCTAAAAACAGGAGATTAGTTTTTTTCTGTTTGGACAATAACTGATAATGTTAGCTGGTATGACATGCACAGTGGTAATAACAAGAAAAGCATTTCTGAAAAAGAGGCATCTGTTAACGTCTAGTAACAGTTTAAGAGTTAGTCAGGTATTTGTTTGAACTCTAGCCAATAGTAGCCGTGTTGTGGTAAGTGACGGAGGGTACTTGGTATGCTACTGTCACCTGCCCCTTTTCTGTTCCAGTCACGAGTGGTTCGCGGCAAGAACGACTGCTGGTAAGCCAAGCTTTCTGATTTTATGTTTGTAATCTTCTAACGAGATGTATTTAGGTAGAAGCATTATATTGGATGTATCTTCTAGAAATATACGACCTCGAAATTTTAGCAGTAAATCGCACCGAAATTCCCAACACCTCTCTTGTACCGTCCGCCATTGAAGTTAGGTGAGCAAATCCTTAATGTTTTCCTGCATTTCTGACGAACTCATGACGAAACTCGTTGCTCCTCACTCGATCCTCTCTATTGTTTCCTAGCACATAAGGATCCAGAATTAGGAGCAATACTGACTGGTCGATCGAGAGTGAGAAGGACAAAGCTACGATGATCTAGTTTTGAATTGTGCTGTCCTGTTCATGCTTCATTATCGGTGAGAGCATCTCCGAAGGTGAAAACATACCTGCGTATCCATGATCAGTGACAGAAATATTTCACCATAGTGAGTGGCCTTCAAACACAGAAAGTGAGTGTCCTACTGAGCACGTAGAATAGCAAGTCTGTCTCCACAATCACACAGCAAGCACGTTTAGTCATACCATAAGCCTATTGCCAACGTTCCACTGCTACTCCAGACCACATATGCCGAATCTGAGAGGTAAGAGTAAAGTCGTATGACATGTTATATATAGAGACTGAAACGGTGAATAAAAATTTTTACCGAAGCCGGGAATCGAACCCGGATTTCCTGCTTATCAGACAGGTGTGTTAGCCTCTAGGCCATCTTGGCATAACGGTCCACGCTACTGCATGGATTGCCCTGGCACACCTCCCTCGCTGATCCAAATTCTCCCTGCCGCCTCCTTCTACTTTAAATTCCCCCTTACACACGAACAAAATTTCCGGGACTCTCCATGTTCTGGAATGGCACTTCAGCATCGAGCGTAAATGGGGGATCCAACCTGAAATTCAGATGTAGGTACTTAACAGAAATGAAATGACACAAATTCAGAGAATTTACTGGTCTCGAACAGACATGATTTTATGTACACAGACAGAAGCGGCGAGTGAAATTTGGAAATCGGTACTTTCGGAACGTCCCTCGGAATTATACAGAAATAGTATTAAGAGTAGCAATCTAATTTGAACCGGAAGCAAGGAAATCCTAAATTCAGACTTGAATTTAAATCGCAAGAATAGACTAGGCGCCAGTGATGACGACGTATTTACTGACGTGACGAACTCGACAATATCTAATGAGGTCATCAGAAGTAAACGGAGGGAGGGTAAGTTTCAGAGGTGTGACAAACGGCGTCTCAGATGATTTTTATGGACGACCTTCTTCAGGAGCTGTACTGGCAGAGCGCTTCACGGTGAACTTAGAGAATATCGCGAGTAATTTTCCTGATCGTGGTACTGTAACAGGGAGGCACTTCAGTCTGCAAGCTATAGAACGGGGCGGTCAGAGATAGCGCATTCGTGTGAGGCTGTCCGGCACGGTCTTGTCTAAAAAATATATAAAACTGATAGAGAACCGAATAGTGAAGACAAAACCGAACGAGTTGGTGCAATGGTTAGCATACTCGTCTCGCATTCAAGAGGATCACGGTTCGTATCCGCGTCTGGCCATCCAGATTTAGGTCTTCCGTGATTTTCCCTGAATCGCTTCAGGCAAATGTCGGGGTGCTTCCTCTGAAAGGGCACGGCCGATTTCCTTCACCACCCTTGAAACAATCCGAGATTGTGATCCGACCCTCTTGACCTCGATGTCGACAGAAAGTTAAACTGTAATCTTCCTTCCTTTTTTCCTTGCTCAGTGCAGCGTTTTAGACTTCCTATTAATTAACAGACCCGAATTTACGAATCAGTTAATGCAGAGGAGGGCTTCAATGATCATAAAGCTGTTAAAGCTTCAATGACTACAGGTGCTTCAAGGAATGTTAAGAAAGATAAGAAAATAATTTTTGTTCGTAACAGAAACAGGGGACAAATTGTAGAATATCTGAGCAAATGACACCAATATTCTGCTCTGATGACTAAGATACCGACCACAAATGTATTAAATTTATAAGCACTGTACAATATGCCTTAATCCTGCACATGCCAAGCCAAATTGTAAGGGATGGGAAACTTGCTACCAAAACTAACACAGCTTCATCATGTATTTAAGAGAAGTCCTAGTCTATATGACAAACAAAACCTGAATGAAGCCAAAATGGATGTAAGGAGAGCAATGCGAAAAGTATTCAAAGAATTCGAAACTAAAATTTTGGCAGCTTAAATGACTAATATGCCTAAGAAACTTCCGTTTTACTTAAAGTCAACAAGCCGATCACAATCACCTATTAAGGTCGCTCGATGACCACATTGGCTCCAAAACAGAAGAGACACACATTATCTCCAAAACGGAAGAAATACTGAATTCGGTCTACCGAAATTGTTCTACAGTAGAAAATCGTAATACAGCTCGTCCTTTAAACGATCGCACGAGCGCGGACCAGAAAATTCAGAAAATCAGCTACGAAAAGTGATAAAACATAATCCCTTCGAACTTTTTATGTGAAATCTCTTTAGGCTTTTTTAAGTCAAACAGAGGTTATTAACATTCTAGATCTTTGTTCCTCATGTTTACGTATTTATTTCTCAACATAGTCACCCTGACGATAAAAACGTTTCTCTCAACGAGAGACGTCCCCCTGCGGGTTCTGGGGTTAGAATAGGCGCGAGGCATTTCTGCCTGTCATTCGAGGTGACTAAAAGGAGTTCTCTACTTTTCAGTGTAATAAATTATGGTCCCCTTTTAGAGTTTGACCTCCCCATTTCGTAATTATACGGAAGTACAGGTCACTTGGGGGACGCCTTACGTGGTGCACCATATACCCTCTTCGTGCTGAGACCTTCTGCACCTATTATTGTAATGGCAATGTAATCGCACTTGCAATCTAGACTTTTGGGCATGAACGTCTTACGGGTTGCATACATTACATCTATTGTGCGTTGTCATCTCCTGCACCCAATATAATACTGGATTTTTTCACACCTAGTATCCAGCGCGGTAGCCAGTCCGTGTGTGTGTGTGTGTGGGAAGGGGGGGGGGCACTTCCGTCTTGTACCCTCTTGGTTGTAGCCCCTGACAACATAGGGACTGCACTGATGATGCCTGGGCTGCAAGCTCCCCATGTATGCCATGGAGGAGATGCCTGTGTTCTTGGGGCATCAGGACTCCCAGCAAGCCGGCCGGAGTGGCCGTGCGGTTCTAGGCGCTGCAGTCTGGAGCCGAGCGGCCGCTACGGTCGCAGGTTCGAATCCTGTCCTTAGGTTAGTTAGGTTTAATTAGTTCTAAGTTCTAGGCGACTGATTACCTCAGAAGTTAAGTCGCATAGTGCTCAGAGCCATTTTGACTCCCAGCAACAGCCACAGCACCAGATGGCCTTTGCTGTGGCTGGGGGACGCGTGTGGGGAGAGCCCCTGATCTGAGTGGGTGGCATCAGGGTGGATAACTCGCAATGAAGCAGATTAAGTTTCCCCAAGCTGGTGGTCGAATGGCCCCAAGTCTGCAAATGAGAAATAGCCAGTATAATGCTGACAGGTATGACCCCAGATCGTTCCCTTCCCTGGCTACACCGTGGGAGGGACGCAGGTTTAAAGATCACGCGCAGACGTATTCTCCTCAATACTTAATTTGCGCCAGGTCTGATGGAGAATACTTTTTAACAACAAAGCCTCTGTTTTCTGTAGAGAATTAGAGAATAAGCTCGGGGAAGTGGCGGGAATGTCCAAAATACGTAATGGATTGATACAAACAGCATCCCCTGCACAGTTGCGTGCATTTCTCGCCTGTGACAAGCTGGGTGATGTCTCAGTTTCCATTACCCCCAATAAAAGCTTAAACATGGTCCAGGGGATTACAATACATTAAGAGCTCCTCTTGCAGTCTGCCAATCTACAGTGTCGAGGTGTATACTTCGTCAGCCTACCAGTGCCTTTATCTTAGCCTTTGAAGGTGATACGTTGTCCAGAAAGATCACGGTGGTGATATACCAGTGTGAGTTAAGCCCCATGTTCCTCCCCATATGCGGTGCTTGTGTATTTGTGTCAACTGCAGAGAGTACCATTCTCCCTGTTCGCTGGACTGCACCATTAGAAAGAGTGGAAAATAATCGAATATAAGACACTCGACAGACTGACCTACACAGAGGCAAAAAAGAAATATGACAGCCTACACCTTGTGTGCATGATCCCAACCAATGATGTAGCTTCGACATCCCCTCTCTGACGACGGTGACCCCGCCAGCTGTGCCTCGTGTAGTGGGCCCTCAGTGCCGCCAGACTATGCCTGCCCCATTGATGGTTGGGTGCACTCCTTCTGTTGCTCCCCAACATCTACTTTAGGAGCAACGCCCCCCTCCCCCCCCCCCCCCCCAGCCATTGGAGACATTGGTCCCCACCACAGCCAGAGAAAAAACAGCCTCCTCCAGTTCCTCTCAAAGAAGGGATCCTTTGGGACACTGCCTTCCTACGCTTCTGCTACTGTGAGGCCAGACACCAACCAGTGACTGAAGGAGCCACAAGCTGCTGGTCTAGGGCTTCATGATCATCATTGGTTCCTAAGACAGAGAATCCCTCCCAGCTGGAATAGCCAAAAGAGAAGTGAGAGGACAGAAAGAAGAAAACCGTAAAGAAAAAATAGAGCCCAGTGGCTCACACATCATAGCTTCCTGCAAGTTCCAATTCTTCCCAGCCAGGTTGGCGATTTTCTCTGTCTGGGGACTGGGTGTTTGTGTTATCTTCATCATGTCATTATCATCATCATTCGTGACAGTGGCCACTCTGTAAACCTAGATTTCCACAGCCATTGTCACAGTCAATATACCCTGAGGAAGGCGTCTTGCAATAGTCGCCAAAACGTCGGAATTCTATAGTTAACAATGCGGCCCCAAACCCAGAAAAATTTTATTGACAGTGGCTAGATTGGATTGTGTCAAAAATTGGACAGCATAAAAACTGGAACTTTGTACAGTCACTGTTAACTGTGCAGTTGAGCGCCCCACAAACCAAGTATCATCATCAAGTTCCAACTCTAAGGATAAGTTGGAGACCATAGTTTCCTCTGAGGACCTAGATCTCACCGAAGCCTCAGAACCAATGGACACAGAGACCACAAGCCCTTAACAGGTGGCAGCAGGAGACCCAGAGGTGTAAACTGCCTCCTTGGTCCTTTCATGGCTTCCTAGGCTACAGAAAGCTTCAGCCTCTAGTGGAACTGCAATGATTTTTCCCCCACCTAGCTGAGCTACCATAACTTTTAAGCATTACACCTGCTTTTTGCACTGCCCTTCTGGAAACCTGGGTTCCAGTAATGCAGACCCCTGCCCTTCATGACTGTTGAGGGTATTGCAAATATCGTAATGACCGTAACAGGGTGTCAGATGGAGTATATATATATATATATATATATATATATATATATATATATATATATATATATATATGTGTGTGTGTGTGTGTGTCCTAACCTCTGTCTACAATGAACCTATGCCCCTTCATAAAACTTTAGAAGCCTTAGCTGTCAGGGTGAGTTCAACACAGGAAATTACCATCTGCAATGTTTACCTTCCTCAACTCCCCCCACCTTTTCTTCTTTTGGGTGATTTCAACTCCATCAAGTCCATAATCCTTTGTGGGGTGGAACCAACATTACTCTCTGTGGTAAAGACGTCGGGAATCTACTGACTCAACTCGACATTTGCCTACAAAATACAGGCGCCCCCATTCATTTCAGTGTGGCACGTGTCACCTACTCGACCACTGGTCTCACAGTTTGCAGTCCTGGCCTTCTCTGTACTACACACTGGAGCGCTCATGACAACTTGTAGTGACTACTTTCCACTCTTCCTGTGCGTCCCTTGGTGTCCCTCACCTGAACAGCTGCCCAAATGGACTCTTATCAAGGCTGCTAGCACCGTTGGCTCTCATTTGCATGGCAACACCGATTGGGTGATTGATAATGTTACTATGACCGTTGTTTCTGCAACTGAATCGGCAATCTCTTGTTCCTCAGGTTGCCCCTGGCAGAAGGCAGTGCCTCGGTGGTCTCTGGAAATCGCTGCAGCTGTTAGAGATCATAGTCGAGCCCAGCAACATCGTAAGTAGCACCTATCAATGGAGAACCTCATTGCCTTGAAGTGGTTCTGCGCTAATTAAAAGACAGAAACAGGTCTATTGGGTAGGGTACATCTCCACCACTGGAACATGAACCTCTCCTTCCCAGGTTTGGACTAAGTTCAGATGCCTTTATGGATATGAGACCCCTGCAGCTATACCTGGAATTTCCACACATGAAGCTGTATATACCAATCCAGATTCAATCGCAGAGTATTTTACTGAGCATTATGCTCAAACCTTGTGTCTGAGAATTACCTTTCATACCCTAAACCATTGGGTGGAACGACAGCAACTGTCTTTTACTACACTCCATACTGACTCATTAATGCTCCGTTCAGTGAGTGGGAATTTCTCAGTGACCTTGCACATCGTCCCAACACAACCCCTGGGCCAGACCACAACATCTACTAAATGATTAAACATCCATCAGTCCTTTTGGATGTCAGACCCCTAATGCTATACCTGGGATTTCCACACGTAGAGCTGCCACAATCCCAGAGTTTTTAGCTGAGCATTGTGCTCGAACCTCTGTATCTGAGAATTACCAATCCACCTTTCATACACTAAAACAGCGGGTGTAGCGACAACATGCGTCTTTTTACTACGTGCCGCCCTGAGCCATGTGTAAGTAGGCTGTTTAGGTTTTTATGCTGTGCTGTGTGCATTCTGTGGCTGATTGGCATTGTTGAAATATTCGCTGTTGTAGTGGCGGGCGGTTGGATGTGAACAGCGCGTAGCGTTGCGGAGTTGGAGGTGAGCTGCCAGCAGTGGTGGATGTGGGGAGAGAGATGGCAGAATTTTGAGAGCGGACGGTCTGGACTTGTGTCCGCGAGAAAGAGTAAATTTGTAATACTGGATATCATGAACTGATACATATATATATTATGACTTTTGAACACTATTAAGGTAAATATTGTTTGTTCTTTATCAAAATCTTTCATTTGCTAACTATGCCTATCAGTAGTTAGTGCCTTCAGTAGTTAGAACCTTTTATTCAGCTGGCAGTATTGGCGCACGCTGTATTGCAGTGGTTCGAGTAACGAAGATTTTTGTGAGGTAAGTGATTCATGAAAGGTGTAGGCTATTGTTAGTCTGGGCCATTCTTTTGTAGGGATTTTTTAAAGTCAGATTGCGTTGCGCTAAAAATATTGTGTGTCAGTTTAAGCACAGTAATTCATTAATTTTGCTAAGGGGATGCTACATGTTCACATCCAACTGCCCACCACTAGAATAGCGAATATTTCAACAATGCCAACCAGCCACAGACTGCACACAGCACAGTGAGCGATTTTCATACAGTGCGCTACGTGGTGTTACCAACATAAAAATCTAAAAAGCCTACTTACACATGTAATGGTCTATTCAGTGAGTGGGAATTTCTCAGTGCCGTTGCTCATTGTCCCAAAACAACCCTGGGCCAGACCGCATCAGTCGCCAAATGATTAAACATCTATCAGCCGATCACCGACGCTACATCCTTGCCATCTTCGACCACATCTGGTCCGAAGGCAAATTTCCGGCACATTGGCGAGAAAGTATCATCATTCCAGTTCATAACCTGGTAAGGCCCCACTAGATATGGACAGCTGTCGTCCTGTTAGCCTCACCAACATTCTGTGCAGGCTGCTAGAACACTGGGTGAGGTGGTGCTTGTGTTGGTTCCTTGAGTCTCAGTGTCTTCTGGCTCCGTCCTAAGACGATTTTCGCCAACCACTGATTACTTGGTAGACCTGGAGTCTACCATCTAAACGCCTTTTCCCGCCTTATTGTCATATTTTCTGATCTAACAAAAGCATACGATACCACTTGCGAGGCAACATCCTCACTACATTAAATGAGTGGGGTCTCTGGGGTCCTCTCCCGATCTTTATACATAACTTTTTGCCGCTCCACATCTTCAGAGTTCGAGTCGGTGCTTCGCACAGTTCTCTCCCATATCGCTGTCATTTTTGTAGTCATTAATGGTCTCGCAGCAGCTGTGTGACCCTCAGCATATCCCTTCTTATATGATTCTGTCGACATTGTGCAGTTCCCCCGCACCCAGAACTTTGTCTTGATGACCATCTCCTTATCGCTTTTTAGGACTGATTTTCGACACCTGCTTGACTTTACTTCCCCATCTTCGTCAGCTTAAGCAAAAGTGCTGGCAACGTCTTAACATTCTTCGTTGCCAGAGTCACACCGACAGAGGTGCAAAATTGCCCTACATTGTTGCTGCTGTACAAAGCCCTTGTACAGACCAGTCTTGGCTATGGGAGTCTGGCGTATGGCCCCAGAATCCCTCTCAGCGTCGCAGATGCTGGACCCTATCATCACAGTGGGGTTCGACTTGCGAGTGGGGTTTCCGAGTGAGTCCTGTGGACAGCCAACTTGTGGAAGCTACAGTTCCTTAATTGCGGATCAGGCAACAACAACAGTTGTTTGCCAATTATATTGAACACCTCGCCTAAACACTCGAATCACCTTCTCATTTCCCCTGACAAGGCAACGGTGGCCCAGATTGGGGATTACAATTGCAGTCCGCGCCTGGTCCCTCCTCACTGAGCTCGAGTCTTTCCCTCTACCACCTCTCCTGAGAGTCCACTCACGTACCCCTGCATGGTGTATTCCTCGACCACAGCTTCGTCTGGGCCTATCACAAGTCTTAAGAGAGTCCATCCTGCGTCCCTCTGCTGCCTATTTCTCTCTATTGTTGACGCATCCCAGGTTCAGAGGTAGTTACATGGATGGTTCGATGGTTAATGGCCACGTTGGATTCGTTTATTTTCATGCAGGACATACGACTTGCGCTCCTTGCCAGATGGCTATAGTGTTTTCACTGCAGAGGTGGTGGCCATCTTTCGCGCCCTTGAGCATATCCATATCTGTGTAAGGGAGTCCTTCCTCACTTGCAGCGACTACTTGAGCGCCTCACAAGCTCTCGACCAGTGCTATACTCTCCATCCTTTGGTAACGACTGTCCAAGAGTCAGTTTACGTCCTCGAACAACTTGGACGGTCTTCGTGTGGACCCCGGAATACGTCGGAATCCCGAGAAATGAACTTGCCGACGGGCTAGCCAGACAAGCTACCAATAAACCGATTCTAGAGATCGGAATATGATCTTCGACGGTATTACGCCGCAAAGCTTTTGGGCTCTGCGATGCAGAATGGCTCTCCCTGACTTTTCCAAATAAGATATGTGTGATAAAGGAGACGACAATACGTGGAGGTCCTCCATGCGAGCCTCCCGCATGGACTCCATTGTCCTTTGTCTGCGCCGCAACGGCCATACTTGGCTGACTCAGGGTTACCTTCCACGTCGCGAGAGTCCACCTTATTGGACTGTCCAAATTTAACCGCCCTGGGACTTTTAATCTCTGACGCCCTCCTTTCGATTTTAGGTAACAATGCCTCAACGGCTAATATAATTTTATCAGTGAATGGGCCTTCGCTTCATTTTAACTCTTCCTGGCTCTCTCTGGTGCTGTCTATTCGACTTGGTGTTAGTCTTTTCACCATCTGTGTTTCTCTTGCCTTGTGTTTTTAAGCTTGGGATTTTAGTGTGTTGCAGAGGGGCTGGATCATCCTTTATCAGCCAGCCAAAGCTGTCTGCTGTATTGTTTTAACATCTTCTACCACTTTTTTCTTTTAGTTAATGTTTTCCATTTTGGCTTGATATCTTATATACATTGTTTTATGCATTTTGTTCCTTTTCTGTGTTTCAGGTGGTTGGATTCTCGTGGGGACGGTTTTAATCCGAGACCTGTGTGGCTAAGGAAAAAGGGACTGATAACCGTGCAGTTTAGTCCCTTTGATCTACAGAAACCAACCAATCAACAGGAGATCAGTTTGTTGATACCGCTTCATCACTATCAAAGTGATGTCATCGAAAGTGTTCTTTAAATTTTGGAAACAGATGAAAATCGGATTGACCCAAGTTTTAACGGTGTGGAGGATGATCTATGATAGTGAATCCAAGGCGTCGGACTGTTGCATGCAGATGTCACAGTGCTCGTGTGTGGTCTGGCACTGTCGTGCTGAAGGAGGCTCTACTCCATTAGTGCAATAACTCTTCGAATGTCCGCCCCCGCTAGTTGAGTGGTCAGCGCAACAGAATGTCAATCCTAAGGATCTGGGTTCGATTCCCGGCTGGGTCGAAGATTTTCTGCGCTCAGGGACTGGGTGTTGCGTTGTCCTAATCATCATCACTTCATCCCCATCGACGCGCAAGTCGCCGAAGTGACGTCAAATCGAAAGACTTGCACTCGGCGAACGGTCTACCCCATGGCAGCCCCTAGTCACATGACATTTATTTACTCTTCGAATTCGAAACCCGATTACAGCATGCTGTTCCTCAAGCTCCGACATTGTTACTTACAGAATGCTATGTTGCACGCTAGGATTCGGAGCAGTCTTGCGGCAAAGAGCTGCAAATATGTAGACATGAAGAATAAAGTTGTAGAATACTAATGAGGTTAGTTTTAATAAAAAGCTTTAAGAGTTGTCTCACAAAAAATTCACAGGGATTACCTTTCAGCACGCCCTCATAAACCCTCGCAACAATCAAAAGGCAATTCAGCTGTAAGAGGTTCTACAGAGTTTCTGCAAAAAAATAAGTATGTTCCGTTTCTACCTTCAGTTTACCTCAAGTCAATGGAGCAAAGAAGAGTACCAAGCAACTGAAAAAAAAGGAACCGATCATTGTCGTTTCACAGAAAAGTTGAAACTTCCCCTTTGTATGTAAAGAATGACAGTGCTGGAAAAACTCTTATGTTATTTGATTTTCGAACAGCTGAGCAGAACTGAACGTTCTCAGACAGTCCTCTCTTCACTTTTTCTGATCATCACTAAACTGACACACAATATTTTTAGCTGAACTCAATCGTCTTTCAGTAGCCCCTACAAAAGAATGGCCCTGACTAACAATAACCTATACCTTTCATGAATCACTTACCTCACAAAAATCTTCGTTACTCGAACTACTGCAATATAGCGAGCGCCAATACCGCCAGCTAAATAAAAGATTCTAACTACTGAAGGCACTAACTACTGATAGGAATAGTTAGCAAATGAAAGATTTTGATAGAGAACAAACAATGTATTTACCTTAATAGCGTTCAAAAGTCATAATATATATCAGCTCACGACATTCAGTCTTACAAATTTCCTTTTTCTGACAGACACACGTCCAGATCGTCCGCTCATAGTAACCTCTCAAAACTCTGCCATCTCTCTCCCGGCATCCACCACTGCTGGCGGCTCACCTACAACTGCCCAACGCTACGTGCTGTTCACATCCAACTGCCCAACACTACACAAGCGAATATTCCAAGAATGAGTCCAACCAGCCACAGACTGCACCCAGCACAGTCAGCGATTTTCATACAGAGCGCTACGTGGCGTTACCAACATAAAAACCTAAACAGCCAACTTAAAAAGTCTTAGGACAGGAGACATAATTATAGGCCTACAGCGCTGATACCGGTCTGTTGTAGAGCTATGGAACTTGTTTTGCGTTTACACATTATAACGTTGTTGGAGACTGAAATACTTTATCAAAAATAACAAGGATTTGCAAAACAGAGATCTTGCAAAATTAAGCTCGTTCTGTGTGTCCATGGGAGACAGAACGCTGTGGATACCAGCAACTAGGTTTATGCTGGGATCCTCGATTTCTGGAAAGCATTCGATACTGTCGTTAAGTGAACGAAATAGAACCTATCTAGTATTGGACATGATTTGTGGGCTGGATTCAGGACGTCTCAGCAGGTAAATCTACGCTTGTAATTACACAAACGGCGGTTGTTTGATAATGATTCTATGGTGTACGGTAGGGGTCGAAGTTGAGAGCCTGTAGGAAGATACGACTTAGAAAAAAATTTCTAGTTGGTGTGATGAGCGGCAGCTAGCTCTATATGTGGAAAAATGTAAGTTAATGCGGATGAATGTGAAGAGCAAACCCGATATGTTCGATTACAGCATTGCTAGTGTCCTGCTTAGCACAGTGAAGTCATCTAAATATCTGGACGCAACATTGCAAAGCGATATGAAATGGAACGAGCATGCGAGAACTGCGGAAGGAGAATGGTCGACTTCGGTTTATTGGCGAGAATTTTAGGGAAGAGTGGTTCACCTGCAAAGGAGACCGCATATAGGATGCTTGTGCGACCTGTTCTTGAGTACTGCTCGAGTGTTTGGGACATGTACCAGGTCGGATTGCAGGAAGACATCGAAGCAATTTAGAGGCGGGCTGCTAGATTAGTTACTGATAAGTTTGAACAGCACCACAGCACCTGAGGTAAGGTGACGTTCTTTTCGAGAAACTTTAGAGAACCGGAATTTGAAGCTATCTGCCACACGATTGGCTCAAATGGCTCTGAGCACTATGGGACTTAACATCTGAGGTCATCAGTCCCCTAGAACTAAGAACTAATTAAACCTAACTAACCTAAGGACATCACACACATCCATGCCCGAGGCAGGATTCGAACCTGCGACCGTGGCAGCAACGCGGTTCCGGACTGAAGCGACTAGAACCGCTCGGCCACAGAGGCCGGCGCCACACGATTCTACTGCCGCCAACATACATTGTGCCTGAGAAACACGAAGATAAGATTAGCGAAATTAGGGCTCATACGGAGGCATATAGATAGCCGCCTTTCCCTCGCTGTGTATGCGAGTGGAACAAGAAAGGAAATTACTAGTATTTGTACAGGGTACCATACGCCACGCACCGTACAGTAGCTTGCGGAATATCTGTGTAGCTGTAGATGTAGAATTCATAACGAGATGAAACTGACAGGTATAAGATACATTCGTAGGTATTCGAGGGAGTGTTATAAGGCCGATACTGTTTACAATAGATATTAATGATCTAGTGGATAACGTCAGAAGCGCTGCGATGGTACTCGCGTACGATCTGTAGTCTATACGTCAAAATACTCTAACAAAGTGCTGCAGAGGATCGACAGTTAGGTGGCCCTGAACGCAAATAAATGTAGTGTATTGCGCACAAATAGCCTCTAGAACTATTACTGTTCCGTTACACGATTCGTGAAAGATGACTGAAAACGGCAACGACACGTGGTAGTAACTGGACGAATAGAAGAGACCAGCGGATCGGAGAACAAGAAAGGCGACTATGTGCATCTTTATTTAAAGACTGACAGAAAAGTGGGGTACCAGATTATCATTCTACCTTTCCCAGCATCTTAAAACTTTTCCCAAAAATTTTGAAATTGTAACATATTCACGCTTTCTTTTACATGCAGCTCACCTCTCCCCACAAGCTCCCCTGACTGTAAATCGCCCACACCCACTAGTCTGTCGCTGTAAGTCGCTCATGCCCACCCACTCGCAGTTTCCCATTCTCACGTACTCATTCGGCCCAACTCATTGTCATTATCTCTTCACATCCCACTGTCACTGTTTCCCGTCTCACAACCACAGTCTTCTTCATTCTGCCTTACTACTACTGTCTGCTCTCACCGTCACTATCTCTCTCTTCCTTATTGTCGTTCTCGTAGATTCTGTCTCCCACTATCACTGGCTCTCACCCACTTCCACTTTCTCCTTCTCTTTATTCCTCTCCCACTGCACTGTCTCCTTTATTCTTTTCCAAAGACTCTTCCATCACTGTCAATTATGTTTCACTGCCACTGTGTCTCACTCTTTCTCTAACACTTCCATTGTCTCCTCTGCTCCTCCTATACCACAACCACTTTCTACTATCTACCAGTAATTGTAGCTTTTCCGTCTCTCTCTTATTCCCACTGTCTCCTTCTTTCTCGGCAGAAAAAAGTGCAAATATTTTCACGTGCCAAAGTTTTTGGGAAAAATTTTTAAATGTGCCGAGGGAGGCAGAATGTAGCAGCTGGTACCCTACTTTTCACTCAGTTTTCTAATAAACAAGAGCATATCCGCCTTTTTTGTGCTCCAATAGAAGCATTTTTCCGCTGGTTCCCTTCTTTTCCCTGACAAAACAGGGCGTGTCACTCATTATGAATTAAATTTTTATAGTTTACTTATATGAAAGATACGACGTAAAACTAGTTTTACACCTCATACCAGATTTTACCAGCACAAAAATTTTGCATGTGCTTCAGTACTAAAACATGGCGTTCCCAGAATCATTCTCACCATAACGGTAACACTTCAGAGCATATTTCTCTGTGCTGTGTTACTTTATAAACTGCATTTTCGGCACACACCTGATTTACCTGCGAATTTTACTTGCACAAGTCGGGTGATTTTAAAAAAATTTTAACAAAATTTTCAGGGTTGTTAGAAATCGTAAAATTTTCGACCATTTGCTATGGATACCACTCAGGGAATTTTTGAAAATGGGAAGATGGCACTTCTAGACAAATACCGTTAAAATTTCAGCAATTTGCTGCGGTTAGTTATTTAGATATCAGCTGCTGACGGTGAAAAACTGGTGAAAAAAACTTTTTTCGGGTTCTCTCGGGAACTGGTCATGACCAGTTGGGGCATCCATAAGTTCCTTAACGCCCACCGCAGACCACATTTAATGCAAAAAGAAGCAACCGATTTGCTCCATTTGACTAAGCAGGAGGAAGCGTGTAACATTCAAATTTTGCCCCTGTACTATAGGATGGTTAAAGTAAGACTATTCTGATGTTGGGTATACAAATGGCCCCTAGCCCAATGCCTATCCAAAACAGTTGACCTTACTTTTCTATCAAGAGAGGAATCCACTCAGCAAAATCCCACTTTTACGCGCGGCGTTTTAGAACGTTTATGTAGCGCATGCTGTCGCCTGCGCACCGAGAGAGAAGATCCAACGAAGAGCAGTGTGTTCCGTACTGGATCGATTAATAATATATTCAGAGAAGATCAGAGGAAGACGTACAAGTGAGACGTTGTGAATCCCGGACGTGTTTGCTGTTGAAATACCCGAGAGCGTACAATCCAAGGAGGGTTCAAAAACGTGTTATGTCCTGCCACGTACGTCTCTCGAAAAGACCACGAATATAAAATAAGAGAAGTTAGAGCTTATATGGAGACTTATCTGCAGTCGTTCTTCCCATGGAATAAGGAAATGCAGAAAGGATAGCGAGGCAAGAAGTACACTATGCCGCACACTCCAAGGTGACTTTTGGAGTATAGATGTTACACTACTGGCCATTAAAATTGCTACACCAAGATGAAAAGCAGATGACAAACGGGTATTCACTGGACAAATATATTATACTAGAACTGACATGTGATTAAATTTTCACACAACTTGGGTGCATAGATCCTGAGAAAACAGTACTCAGAACAACCACCTCTGGCCGGAATAACGGCCTTGATACGCTTGGGCATTGACTCAAACAAGAGCTTGGATGGCGTGTACAGGTACAGCTGCCCATGCAGCTTCAACACGATACCACAGTTCATCAAGAGTAGTGACTCGCGTATTGTGACGAGCCAGTTGCTCGGCCACCATTGACCAGACGTTTTCAATTGGTGACAGATCTGGAGAATGTGCTGGCCAGGGCAGCAGTCGAACATTTTCCGTATCCAGAAAGCCCCGTACAGGACCTGCAACATGCGGTCGTGTATTATCCTGCTGAATTGTAGGGTTTCGCAGGCATCGAATGAAGGGTAGAGCCACGGGTCGTAACACATCTGAAATGTAACGTCTACTGTTCAAAGTGCCGTCAATGCGAGCAAGAGGTGACCGAGACGTGTAACCAATGGCACCCCATACGATCACATTGGGTGATACGCCAGTATGGCGATGACGAATACACGCTTGCAATGTGCTTTCGCCGCGCCATCGCCAAACACGGATGCGACCATCATGATGCTGTAAGCATAACCTGAATTCATCCGAAAACATGACGTTTTGCCATTCGTGCACCCAGGTTCGTCGTTGAGTACACCATTGCAGGCGCTCCTGTCTGTGATGCAGCGTCAAGGGTAATCGCAGCCATGGTCTCCGAGGTGATAGTCCATGATGCTGCAAACGTCGTCGAACTGTTCGTGCAAATGGTTGTTGTCTTGCAAACGTCCCCATCTGTTGACTCAGGGATCGAGACGTGGCTGCACGATCCGTTACAGCCATGCGGATAAGATGCCTATCATCTCGACTGCTAGTGATACGAAGTCGTTGGGATCCAGCACGGCGTTCCGTATTATCCTCCTGAACGCGCCGATTTCATTTCCTGCTAACAGTCATTGGATCACGACCAACGCGAGCAGCAATGTCGCGATACGATTAACCGCAATCGCGATAGGCTACAATCCGACCTTTATCAAAGTCGGAAACGTGATGGTACGCATTTCTCCTCCTTACACGAGGCATCACAACAACGTTTCACCAGGCAACGTCCGTGAACTGCTGTTTGTGTATGAGAAATCGGTTGGAAACTTGTGTAGGTGTCGCCACCGACGTCAACCTTGTGTGAATGATCTGAAAAGCTAATCATTTGCATATCACAGCATGTTCTTCCTGTCGGTTAAATTTCGCGTCTGTAGCACGTCATCTTCGTGGTGTAGCAATTTCAATGGCCAGTAGTGTAGATGTAGATACATATCTTTGTGTTGAGTAACGTTGAGAGAAGCGAGAGGAAAAGAACCGATGACCGGCACAAAGACTACGCCCATTGAACACAGTTTTTGTGGAGAACTTCCACACACCGTTGGTGTCCCAGCGCAGCGGAGCATTACAAGTGCAACTTAAGTGGTACAGTGCGGCCACGCGGAGGTAATTATGGCTCTGTCGGGTCGGCATTCCACAGTTGATGGGGCCAGCGCGCTGCTACGCCGCACTCCGTCCTACGAAAGGTGACCTTGCCCAAGGTTTTGCTCGGGACGTTAAGGTGGCTGCTGTGCGCCGAAGCACACTCCCTGGCGCGAACTCTTGGTTATTGTGGTCTGCAGTCCGAAGACTGATCTGGTCCAACGAACTAAATCTTTTTTATTGTATTTTAATGGCTGGGTAGTCTACTGTCGTCCCAATTACACTGTGCTGTATTGTTGGGGTATGCAATAACAATTGCGCTGACGAAATGAAAGTGGCTATTGCTCACAAAAACCTCTCAAATTCTGGGGGAGTAGGGTGGGATATATTTCAGGTAAAAATCACGAGCGACATACTAATGAAATGTTACGGTCAGTTAATGTTACTGATGTCACTGATTACGAATAAAACTTTCGTTGTTATAATTCTCGTGTCAGAATCATACACAGCTACGCAGGAACAAGCGTTACCTCATATTTAATTTGATAAACATTTGGCACCGTCTAGTACATTCACTAAGGCCTGATACAAGTCATCTTCACACATTCAGTACTGAAGCACATGTTTTAAGTGTCAGATCTTTTCCACAAGCACACTTGACATTGTCTCCTTTGTCGAAGCCCCATCTTGCCATGTTAACCCTGGATCTGGTCACTCGTGATCTCTATTCAAGGATTTTCGTATCTTGCCATAATCAGATGTAGAATTTCAGATTTTTTCAACCAGGGCGACAGGCATCCTTACCTTTGCACAGCTGTAACCTGGCTATTTCACCTGTGGCTGTAAGCACGTCTGCTATTCCGAGAAAGCTCTTCCTGAATTTCAGGCTTTCCACATGCATTTCACGTCCGGGTAATGGATGACTTACCTTCTGTTCCATTTTCTTCCTTTCCTTGTTCGCAGATACGAAGGACGTTCCATAAGTATTGCAACCCACTTTTTCTCTCGGCCGATTTCGGCTGAAAGAAAGTGAGGAATTTGTTGTGGGACAGCCGCTGTGACCGAGCGGTTCTAGGCGCTTCAGTCCGGAACCGCGCTGCTGCTACGGTCGCAGGTTCGAATCCTGCCTCGGGCATGGATGTCTGTGATGTCCTTAGGTTGGTTAGGTTTATGTAGTTCTAAGTCTAGGGGACTGATGACCTCCGATGTTAAGTTCCATAATGCCTAGAGCCATTTGAACCATTCGTGGGACATCTTGAAATATCCCGCCTCAGCCGCTATAGTTTCGTGAAGTTCCGATAGGGAACTAAAGTTGGGCGAAGCGTCTGTCATTATCGCAACAAATTCGCGCAAACCTGTTCGATCTCCCGCATGGTGACCGGTCTCACACACCTGTGGCTGCTACAGTGTTGGAACGTGCGGACACTCATTCAACGTGATCGACGGATGCAAATAAACATCTTCTCCGTGGCAACACAAGGCCCCACACAGGTCTTCGCACCCTACAGGAGCTCACAGAACATAACTAGACTGTTCTGCCTCATTCATCCTACAATCTGGATCCTGCACCTGTCGACTTCAATCTGTTTGGTCCAATGAAGAATGCTCTCCGCGGAAGACAGTATCTTAATGATGAGGTGGTAATTGATGCACCAAAACGTCGGCTCCGACGTCGACCATGTGGCCATATAGGCTCTCCCAGTAAGGTGACGTAAGGGCGTCGCATTGAACGTAGATTATGTCGGAAAATGAGTTTTTGTAGACAAAAGAGTGGGGAATAATAAGGTTTGTCGGAATCGTGAATAAAATCTATCTCCTTTCAGAAACAAAATGTGTTGCATTACTTACTGAACGCCGTTCATATTTCTGTTCGAACATAAAGTGGAACTGTTTTTATTAGGTGGTAAAGCCAGACTGTTCGAATATATTTCAAACAGCCTCTTAGAAGTCTCCATGAGCCATTGACGACTACATTCACTTGTGTGGAGTAACTAAGATTTATACCAAAAGAAACAGTGTCATTGCGGAAGGTCGAAATGTTTCAGTTAAACTACCCCACCGTGAAGCAGCCAGTTTTCTATCTACTTCGTGTTCATGCAGTCCTTGTTATATGTAAGAGATCTGTTGAGTGTCATTCCTAGGTATTCTGGAGTATCACGCTCTTCCAGTTCAACCCCTGAGCGACCTTTAATTTAGGAGCGGCTTTTCGGTTTCTCAGATGAAACGCAAGTACTTGCGTCTTAGACGGACTTAATTCAAGCTGGTTTGCACTACATGCCTAGGCAATCATCCAAGAGATGTAGTGTCAATGTTTTCCATTGATTCAAAGTATATGCTCTGTGTGGCAAGAACTAAACCATCAGCGTGCAAGTAATTCCTGATGTTCGGAGCATAGATTGGTAATTTGTATATATATATATATATATATATATATATATATATATATATATATATATATATATATATGTAACGAGACTAGTGTCAGTATTCTTCGTTGAGAGAGATCGTTCTCGTATAACCTCCATCGACTGTGCTGTCCTTGGAAGTCAACCTAGAACCTACAAATCTGTAGAAGAATGGCGAAGTACCTAGTTAGGGTGAAGTCATTGGTCAGGTTGTGGAGCTTAGTTACCAGTCGCCAAAGACTGACGATGTGGTACGCTGACAAATACCACTCCAGACTCCTTACGAGCTTGGAAACAATCTTCAGTGAACTGCATGGGACCAATCAGATGGCCGCTGTACATCAATGAGGCCAATTACTAATCATGTTTTGCATCTTTTGAGTCCTATGAGGCGCCCCAAAAAGAAAAGCGAAAAAATATTCAGTTTTCTCTTTAAAATGGTTTTTTGCTCAAGAGTACCAAGCCATTCATATACGGAGCAGACGGGCAGTGATGCGTCACCAAATATACTGCACAGAGGTGAAGTTTATATAAGCATGGTCGTTATACTTGCATGACGAAGAAGCAATAAGGAAAAGCACAAAAAGTTTGGATAGGAATACAAGTGCATCGCAGTGTTCGCATTCGAAATAACCCTTCTGGAAGCTCGTAGGCAAGAGGAAGAACTGTTATAAAAGGAATGGACGGTATACCTAGTATCCCGTTATACCTAGTATAACTTCGATTCCTACGAAGAAGTCGAAAATTGGGTGTCTGATTGGTTTGCTTCAAAAGACGAACATTTCTATTGGCGTGGTGTCCACAAATTGCCAGAAAGGTGGTCAAAATGCATAGAAACCAATGGCCAGTACTTCGAATAAAATGCTTTTATTTTTCAATTCAAAATTAGTGTTTCATTTTCACAAAAAATCGCTCATTTCATACTGGTACACCTGCTAGACCGATCACTGTTTTCTGAAATGTTACATGGTGGTTCTTTTCTCTTTTCTGATGTGTACTGCGTGTGTGAATTCCTATGGGACCAAACTGCTGAGGCCATCAGTGCCTAGACTTACACACTACTTAAACTAACTTATACTAAGAACAACACACACACCTATGCCCGAGGGAGGATTCGAAGATCCGGCGCGAGGGGCCGCGCAATCTGTGACATGGCGCTTCTGACCGCTTTGCCACTCCGCGCGGCCCATGTGTACCAGTGAGTGTAAAGATTATTATTGACTTCGGGCTCTTGTTTATTTTCAGTGTCGCACCTGGTGATGGGGATGTAACAGCCCGAAACCAGTTATCTAAGCACTGAAAAATAGCTGAAACGGTTTTTTCAATCTCTACTATAATGCTCAGTTGCGGATATCCCCCGTGCAAGATTATTTGAAATTTGTGGTAGTTGCCAATAGCTTGTATTTCAAAATGTTTTCAACTTAAGCGGTTTTTGATAATACTTCAGCTTAATTTTTCTGTGCTGATTATTGGAGTGTAGTAGAGTAATAATGTAACAGACAGACGACTACATACAATAGTGACAAGATTTTTTTGACTGCAACGCTTTTAAATTTCAGTTGAAATTTTGTTGCTAAGCACATGATCATCTTGCACCTTCGAACATGTTTTTAGATTTGGAAAAACTTTTATTTTCCTGGAAAGAGACAACACCACATAAAAAGGGAACGCCATCACTTAAAAATATAGTAAGAAGATGTATTCAACTTCTATTACAAAGTTGGCTAAGGTGGGAGTCTGAAAAGTGTCCCGTGGAACTATACTCTCTCCTAGTATCAAAGTAAAGAAGAAGCTGCTGGAAGCGTACGTCTGGGGCACAGCATTGCATGGAAGTGAAACGTGAACATGGAAAACTACAGAAGCAACTGGAAGCATTAGAAACGTGATGGTAGATGGTATCGAAGAAGGTAAAAATTAAGTCGACGTATAAAGTACGAAATAAAAAAGATTTAGAAATTTCAAGAAAGCAGATATTTATCAGAAGCAGCAAAAGGTTAGCGAAACGTCTGCTGCGGCTTTCAAGAACGCATAGTTTGGTGCCGGAAGGAGCAATAGAGGGGGAAAATACAGTAGTAGGGGCGGACAACGACTGGGATATGTTAAACTCTTAGAGCATGTTGGGAATAGAAGAAAAGGGGACAGCAACAGACCATTGGAAAAGCTGATGACTCAAACAAAGGGTACTGATCTGAAGACCGTTTGCGCGAAACCGGTAATGGCAAAGAAAGTAAATAACTTAAATTTGCTTTCAATTTAGCGTCTGGTAACAGTTGGTGATCATCCTACTGTGTAACCACGGTACCCTCATCACGTCATCTATTGGCACAACAGATTGTGTAGTTGAGTTTTCTGCGAAATTTTTGTAGTGTTGTCTGCAAATGTAAAATCTCCAATCAATCTGTGCTACGGAGGAAGATCGTCTACGCTATTATTCTGAGAACCGTTAGCATACTGTGCATGTGTATCGTATTGGCAGTGGACGAGGCTGTACGGCCTCTTAAAGAGTTACTCCGGTCTCATTTCTAAGTGATTTCCCTAATTGATCTTAAAATTTATTAATAAAGAAAATAAATCTCCTGTGTGAGTCCGTGATCATCGTGAATATTTTGTTAATAAAGCCTTCTAGATCGCTCAATGTGTCTTCATTTATAATTTCGTTTCGCCTACCGACATCATCAAAACTTAGAACATTAAACAAATTTCAGTTTCAGTATCAGTAAAACATATTCCTAATCGGGGCGATACGGATTTCATCGATACAGCCACTGACCTTGTTTTACTAGTTCTAAGTTTTGATTTTGTGATACCAGTAGTCGAAACGACGCTATAAATAAGGATATGTATTAAGCAATGAGACGGGTTTGATCCAAAATCTTCTTTAAAATTATTGATCCAGTTTATTAGCTTACTGTCGGCTGTATTTGTTTATTTTAGAATGTTGGGTTTTGAGCTGATTACGCAATAGGCCTTTCGTGTTTTGACGGCATGAGAGAGCCCGTTGGCCCCCGGATGCTATGTTTCATGTTTTGCAAATGTTACTTGCCGCGTTAAATTAATTTGCACCTCACACGCCTCAGAGCAAGTTTAAAGATGCGAATGGAATACTACCTCTGTACAGGATGCACTGATGACACGCGTAACGATTTCTATACAGTAATAAAAAGTACTTTGAGGCGCGAATTATGCGGTAATGGCAAAAGAACACAATCATTTGCCTATCAGGCGCCTGAAAGGTCTTATTTACTCAATGTCAGGTGTCTTGCACTTGAGCGTTCAAAATTTTCAAATGTGTTTGAAATCTTATGGGACTAAACTGCTAAGGTCATCAGTCCCTAGGCTTATCCACTACTTAACCTAAATTATCCTATGGAAAAACACACACACCCATGCCCGAGGGAGGACTCGAACCTCCACCGGGACCAGCCACACAGTCCATGATTGCAACGCCTAAGACCGCTCGTCTAACCCCGCGCCGCGCACTTGAGAAGATCGATACTTATGTAAGACTGGCGTTTTCGGTAGTAACTTGTTTAATGAAGTAGCTAACAGCGTGTTTCTCTCGCAGAGACTTACAGGGGCCAAACGTACAAATCCTATAATCTCGCCCTTGATAAAATTTACTGTATTAAACTTTCACTTAACACAAATACGATGAAACGAAATGTGTATTGTGTACGGGAACGTTAACAGAGCTACTTCACGATACTGCTGTTCTATTGTCATAGCTCTGTCGACGTCATCCGAAAGAACGCAGTTATGGGACTGCGGTACATTAACAACGAATTTCGGACGTTTTGTTTTGTTGTCGTGTCTCGTTTTAGCTTTTCAGACTTGCGTACAGAACAGCAGCAGCTCTGTTTAGCGCCAGCCACAGGGAAAATTTCAGACTCCTCCCTTGCTACACGTGAACAAGCAAAAATAAGCAGGTCACCAGCCAGCACAATGGTCCTAAAACTGCTGAACGTCACGCGTCACCTTCCGTTGAGAAAGCTCCCAGATTGCTTCCCCAGCGTAAATTTTCCCTGTTCCAGTTCGAGGAAACGAATAATTCTGACGAAACAGCCGCTCCCTGTGTTTCATCCTCTCCACGTTTTATCCGCCCTTTTCTCGTTAAAAATGACACCTGTGTTCTGCAACGAGCTTAACTAATCTTTAAATACCTCTTAAATAACTACGATAATCCGGAACGAATCTTTCAGTTTGTACTGGGTTATGGACTGTTTGAAACTTTGGGGCAGAACTGTGAAGCGGACCAAAACTCAAACTCGGAATCTTGCCCGCGGAAGGCAACCTATGATAATACTTAAGAATAGTTTTAAAATGTAAAATTCAAATACTAGATTGGAGCCAAGAGATATTTAATTCGTTGCTAGTATTTATTATTTCGAGAATCATTACCTAGCTCGTATTATTTTACTGTATCTGTTTCTGTTGCAACGGCAATGGGTCAGACCCAATCTTTAGTTAGTGACACGGATAATGTTTCGGTTGTGTGACTAATACCTGCAATTTTAATCCAGGAATGACAGCGTTGAAGAAATTAATTGACTATAACAGAATGTGTACTTCATCACGTAATTTCTGTAACGTTCACCGGCTGTGCGATCTGCATGGTTGGAAATGAAGAACACACTTCGTACGCCACGATCGCAGTACACCACATACTTTTATTGTTCCAAGATGACCTGTTTCAACAGTATTATGCTGCCATCATCTGATCTTATGAAACGTGTTATAAAATTCCCATGTTGCATTACATGAAGTGAAAGCATAAAAAGCGCTCCATACACACACATATCTGGTTGCATTTTACCAACTGGGTTTTTATGAAAATACGTATGCGCACGGAGTGCCTTTTATGCTCGACTTTATCTAATGTAGCATGGCAGTTCTATAACAGGTTCCGTAAGATCTGATGATGACAGCATAAGACTGTTGAAAACGGTCATCTTGGAACAATGAATGTGTCTACCCTGTCATCAGTCCGTGCGAATTGCCTTATTCATTTCTTATCACATAATGTTTCCCTGGAACTGAAAAGAAAAAGAGTTTTTCGAAAAAGTTTTGCACTATATTTTAGGAATATTTAAGTCAGCGAACGGCAGCCAACTACTAGCAGCTACAAACGGTGAAAACAGTCGACAAATATACAATTATTATGTGCTCTCACAACACCAAGAATTTTCACAAGGAAGTTGTTTCTTGCGATCTCGTGGGGTGGATATCCAATACTTTCGTAACGCACATAAGAAACATCATGAAAAGTATTTGGTGAGGTTCAGGAGGCCTTAACACACCAGAACATGTACTGGTGTGCAGGGATTAGTCAACTTACTACCGGTAACACAGCGCATAAAACTGAAAAAAATGTTCAAATGTGTGTGAAATCTTATGGAACTTAACTGCTAAGGTCATCAGTCCCTAAGCGTACACACTACTCAACCTAAATTATCCTAAGGATAAACAAACATACCCGTGCCTGAGGGAGGACTCGAACCTCCGCCGGGACCAGCCGCACAGTCCATGACTGGAGCGCCCAAGACCGCTCGGCTAATCCCGCGCGGCATAAAACTGAAACACCGTGTTAATAGCCCCCGATATTTATTATTACCTCTGCTTAATTTACACCGAAATGGTGGCGGTTAAGGGGGGGGGGGGTGGAGGGAGGGGAAGGAAAGAGCGGACAAGGAAACGAAGATTTCACAGTTATTAACATTTATTTCCAGCTTAATTGGAATGAGAGTAGATATGAGGAATTTAGCTCAGGCCTTGGTGGTGAACGCCGGTACAAATGTCTGGTCTTGCGAGTGCTCTTGCAAAAAGCAAAATCTGCGATAAAGCCCACTGACTGTGTTTACTGGTCCTCAGTTAAAACACAGTACCTCGCATCTTAGTCGGAGGCAGATATAATAAAACTATCAACAGTGACGCAACATATCTGAAGCCTGTAGCAGAAAACTGAATTAAAAATATCACATAGTCGGCAGAATTTGGTTGATACCGTCTGGTCACACTGAGGAACAGCATATGGAGATGGCCGACGTTGTCTCGAACATCACCTGGAGACGTCTCCACAATTTTTGCCCCTCTACTGAAATACCAGAAGAACAGCACCCACGGATATGTTTTAAATGGAGTATTGTAGAAAATTTTAAATGAGCGCACTAACTACACAGTTACCCCCTACCGCACATTTCACAGAGGTTTGCAAAGTTTGGATATAAAAGGAGAATGCTGATAGGTGTGTCTAGCCAGGGGGGTTTCTTCTTTGTTATGTCATTTTCTCTAGCTCATCATGAGATGAAAGGTATCCTTGCTTTGAATTTGTTTGTGTACTTCGTCTCCATAATTACTTTTCAGCCTGTAAAGCACATTTACCCAGATGATAGAATTCTCCAGAAAATTCATTATTCTTTTCTCTGAGTGCGAAGACTGATCGAGAGGAGTTTTCTGTTGATGGGTGCTGGGCCACAGAGGGACGCAGAAGAATGAGTTGTCAGTTGTGAGGTAAAGAAGCGTGTAAGCTCTGTGGATTAGTGTGTTGTCCTCGTACACGCAGTAACCTCGATGTTGACGTACAGTGTACTTCGTCGGTGGGAAGAGGTGTGTCTGTAAGTGTTGGACAATGAGGCGCAACTAGTAAAGGCCACTAATTGACTGCAACCTGCTTCCTTCAGTTTGGATGAGGTACTCGTTATTTTATCTGTGGTGCATTCTCCGTCGACACAGGTCTTCCTGTTGCGGCAAGAAGACCGTCCAGCATACGGAGCCAGAGGCGTACGGCTACGGTGGTCTAGATATTGCTCTAGACTTTCGCATCCAAAGGGCTAGTTAAGCAGTTGATCTGCCTCCTGGTTTGGGAGAAAAATATACACGACTTTAATAACGCCCTGAGATGTAAATTAGAGAGAAGACGTTAACGCTTTGTAAGGTTGGCTGGCCATTCCATATTTTTTGTAAGTAATCAGGCAGAGCCTCTTTTCACACATTATTTAAGTGTTTACTGTGTTGGTCTCTCCAGGCTATTAGTAGGGTATAGAATACAAACAGGTTTTACAGCTGACTGTTCCGAGAGAGTGTTTGGTTGGGTGGGTAAATGGGAGTGGAAGCAGGAGAGAGTGAATGGTATTTTAATTGGGCATCTTTTTGGTCCTGGTGGTGGAAGGACTGGCCGCTAGGATTCTTCCTAACGCCCAGGGTACGCCCGATCGTGCTATAACTCATCCTCTCTTTGAGGATGGATCGATCTTCGTGGAGGCTCCTTCCTTGTCTTTCCAAGACAAGAAGAGTCGATGGAGAATGCAGAAAAGTGGTCTCCCTCAGGAAGTGTGCTGTCTCCGCTGTTATATAATATCTACACAAATGACCAGCCAATTAACTCTTCAACTAAGGCATGCATATACGCTGATGATACAGTACTCACTGCCCAGGGTGAGACCTTTGAGGAAGTAGAGGTGAAACTGACAACAGCTCTTGAAAATTTGGCCAAGTATTACGATGAAAACCAACTGAAACGGAACCCTGGAAAGACCCAAGTCTGTGCATTCCATCTTAGAAATAGGGAAGCCAAAAGGAAGCTGAACATTACTTGGAGAGGAGAACAACTACTCCACTGCGAAACTCCTAAATATCTTGGGGTGAGGATGGACCGTTCCCTCACATTTAAATACCGCTGTGAAGAAACGAGCCTCAAAGTAAAAGCGCGGAACAACACCATCCGGAGACTTGTAGGAACCACCTGGGGTGCCCAGCCAAAAGTGCATAGAGCATCTGCTTTGGCACTATATTTCTCCGCCACAGATTACGCAGCACTCGTCTGGCAAAACTCTGCACATGCTAAACGTAGATACAGCCCTGAACGAGGCAGGACGCGTTGTTACAGGCTGCTTAAGACCTATTCCTCTCAATAAGCTGTACCAAATTATGGGTATACCACCGCCACGCATTCGAAGGCAAGCTGCAACAGAAGTGGAGAAGAAAAAACAAGAAATCGACCCTAGGCATCCTTTGTTCGGACATGACCCTCAACAGCCAAGACTGAGGTCGAGAAAAAGCTTCCTGCAGAAAACTATGGCAATTCGCTCATCTCCCAGAACTCGCAGAGAGGAGCTTTGTCGAGACTCCCTGGCTGAAGACAATCACATAACGGTCAAGGAGGAAATAGCCGAATGTTCACACCTGTCATACGTGACCTGGAAAACTTTGAACATACTGCGAGTTGGGGTGTCAAGGTGCAAAGCCAACCACAGGAAGTGGGGCTTCAGTAATGAGGAGAAAACTTGTTAGTGTGGTGACGTACAGGACGAACAACATCTGCTAGTCTGCACGAACCTACCGGTTGCATGTACTATCTGTGATCTTGCTGCAGCCAGCGAAACTGCTGTGATAACCGCCGAATACTGGGCCCGTCAAGAAATATAATCATATTGCTGCTTGTTTATCTGTTGCTTATTTGTATATAATCTGTGTCACAAATACTACTGTACGGTCGGCCGGGCTGGCCGAGCGGTTCTAGGCGCTACAGTCTGGAACCGCGCGACCACTACGGTCGCAGGTTCGAATCCTGCCTCAGGCGTGGATGTGTGTGATGTCCTTAGGTTAGTTAGGTTTAAGTAGTTCTAAGTTCTAGGGGACTGATGACCTCGGAAGTTAAGTCCCATAGTGCTCAGAGCCATTTGAACCATTTTTGAACTACTGTACGTATTTGATTTTGCAAATTTGTTATGTGAATCAATACTTATTAGTTTTTTTAATTATTTTATGTCCTGGACTCGAAAAATAAAAAATAAAATTGGGCATGTACTTAATGTGTTTAGAGTTTTGTGCCTTTCACCTACATCGGTCTCAGTTGGTGTCAGCAGAGTACTCTAGTAACCTGTCTATTTGGCGCCGATGTACACGTAGATACAGACCCACAGACTCAAGTCAATATATCAGCGTTTTGTGGCAAGAAAGGACTCCGGGAACAACACAGTCCAAAGACTTGTGATCCACAAAAAAATAGGTACGTATAAGTATTATAATTGATTATCGACTTTCCCGCCACCTCTCAGCTACGTCTGTGACGAACAGACTTTTCATACGATAAAATGAGATACCTACGACTATGACAAGTGTGACCTTTAAAATCTGTATCACTGACCACCAGGCAAAGGAAACTCCACGAGAGAATATGTCGGCGTGATCGGAATTACTTCGGATCGCTGAACTGCAGTTTGTGTCCAGAATGAAACTTCCGCTGTTTAGTGTCGTGTACGTCGTAGTGAAGTTTCCTGACGAGTAAAACCTCTGCGGCGAACCAGAATTACGATCTAAACCTCGCTACGGGTGAACAGCGTCCTGCAACCCAACCCAATACGTGTTGCCTAGTTTAGATAAAAACAAGTGTGGAACTGTCAATTTACGACAAGCCTCAAGACGGTTAGTAAAGGTCGTCAGGTGGCAGGGATTCTTACTGTCTAGTGCCTTACGCCCTGTCACGTTACCAACAGCCGGCCGCTATGACCGAGTGGTTCTGGGCGCTTCAGTCCGGAACCGCGCGCCTGCTGCGGTCGCAGGTCCGAATCCTGCCTCGGGTATGGATGTGCGTGATATCCTTAGGTTAGTTAGTTTTAACTAGTTGTAAGTTCTAGGGGACTGATGACCTCAGATGTTAAGTCCCATAGTGTGCTCAGAGCCATTTGAACCATTCGTTACCAACTGAGGGACACAGTTGCAGAGAAGCAGCGGCCGCAGCAGACCTGAGCAGCAGGGCGCAGCTGACGTTGTTGTTGACAGCGGACGTGCGTAGCAGTGACGCAGCGGGCGCCGTGTTTACAAAATACAACTGTTCCGGCTACATCTGCGTAATGGGCTGGCAAGTGTACCTGTTTTTTGCGGAGAGAGGAGCCACAGCTGTTGCAGTTAGAGGGGACCCCTGTCTGCTGAAAATTTCAGTTATTTGCTGCCGGACGGAAAACGAAAGTCTAAATTCGAAAGACAAAAACGCTTGGAGTGCCGCGTGATCATAGTATCCCAGTACGTAAACTCTGTTCACAAAGTTTAACATTATTTGGAATAAAAGAGACAACAACAATAGCCACTGCCTCACATTCAGACACGTTCACACGCACGAGGTCTATATTTTTCTCGCAAAAAAATCAAATGGTTCAAATGGCACTGAGCACTATGGGACTTAACTTCTGAGGTCATCAGTCCCCTAGAACTTAGAACTACTTAAACCTAACTAGCCTAAGGACATCATACACACCCATGCCCGAGGCAGGATTCGAACCTGCCACCGTAGCGGTCACACGGTTCCAGACTGTAGCGCCTAGAACCGCTCGGGCACTTCAGCCGGCTCTCGCAAAAATTTTATCTGCCGAGATGTAGTAACAGTGGCTTCTTCCAGGTAATGTGATTTCTTTTTCGACGTTGTTTCAGTGGGTTATGAAAAGTAGTACAGATATTTATATCTACACTTATATATTTTTGCAAATCACTATATAGTGCATGGCGGTGAGTACTTCGTAAAGCAAAAGCAACGAATATTACCATTTAACCTCCCGTCGGCGACGAGGTGATTAGCTGCAGAGCCATCGGGCTAGGGAAGGGTGGGTATGGAAATCACCCGTCTCCTTTCGAAGAAACATTTAACTTAGAAATCACGGAAAACCTAAACCTTGATGGCCGGACAGAAATTTTATAGCCGTACACCGGAATACGAGTCCATTATGTTACCAAGACGCTACCTCCCTTGGTGCAACTGCTTGACAGCGATATTGTCGGATTTCTGTCCAGTCCCATTCACGTATGGGACTAAGGGAAAAATATTGCCTTAGTATTTCGTTAGTGTAGGCTTACGCTGTAATCTAGCGTTTGTGTCGTTGACTACTAAGCAAAACTCCCAGGTTTCTGGGGTTCATCCCAGACACTGCTCATTCTGAGTAAAGATCTTTAGCAATGACGGTCGACGACTTCCGGTGCAAGAAGTCACTCTCGTTCTGCCAAGCCCCTGCCAAAGAGGGGGCAGGAGCGGACGGAGGTTCACGGCACTGTCTTGCATACGAACCAACCACGACCAGTTGTGAGACTTAATGATGCAGTTATGTATACGAAGAGAAGAATCATTTGAAATGGATAAGATTTATGCCGACCATGTCAGGGAACACGGACAGGCGTATTACATTACGGCTACGCTCAAACTGGCAGCGAAAGCTACGTACTGGTTAAACACCCATTGCATCTGTGGTGTCACCGCCAGACACCACACTTGCTAGGTGGTAGTTTTAAATCGGCCGCGGTCCATTAGTACATGTCGGACCCGCGTGTCGCCACTGTGTGATCGGAGACCGAGCGCCACCACAAGGCAGGTTTCGAGATACGGGATAGCACTCGCCCCAGTTGTACGGACGACTTTGCTAGCGACTACACTGACGAAGCCTCGCTCTTTTGCCGAGCAGATAGTTAGAATAGCCTTCAGCTAAGTCCATGGCTACGACCTAGCAAGGCGCCATTAGTCTTACATAGCAGTTGATACTTATCGTATAAAGCATGTCTCATCAAGAACGATGTATACAACAAGGATGGATTAAAGTTAAGTATTCCAAAAGCTACGTACTTTTCTTTATAGCATTCATTACGTATCCTGTTTCAGACCTCACGCCATCCTTCGTGTGTTTATAGCGTGCATTGCGGTCCCCTCAAATCACACTGTGTCGGCACTTCTGTCGACACATCAGCATCACTAATGAACAATCTTCACCTGAATGCAGTGAGGAGCAAGCAAGTTAGTACTGAACTCCCCAAAATAGTTAAAGACCTAAACATAGACATATTGTGTCTACAAGATCCATACACCAACCAAGGCAAACTGACATACTTTCCGACAAATGTGATAACCATAACCGGTAGGCAAGACAGCAAGTCAGCAATTTCCAAACTAAATAAAAATATAAATATTGTCAAAATAACTGAATTATGTAATGGACACTTGGTAACAACTGAACTTTCATTTTAAGGAGATATATGGATAATTGTTTCATTGTATGCCCAATACAGTCATTCCGTAGCGCCCTATGCATATTATACTGTATAATGCTAATAGCCGAATACGCACATGATAAGAAGGTACTCATATGCTTGCACATAAACGACAGGTCCATCTCTCACATAATCTATAAAGTAGCAAAGGGAGATAATTGCGAGAAATACTGAGCAGTCTTCGTAACAGACCATGCGTCGAAGTTGTTCATACGAATATTGTATAGAAGAATGGAAAAGAATTGTGAGTGTATGTTAGACGGCTATCAGTTTTGCTTTAGGAAATATAACAGCACAAAAACAGGGGCTTGCGACTTGGATAATGGAACTAAGACCTTAAAAACATTAAGACTTGTTTATTAGATACGTCGATCTAAAATGTGTTCGACAGTATACAATGGTGCAAGATGTTCAAAATTCTGAGGAAACGAGGTGTAAGCTGTAGGGATAGACGGATGATAATAATAATATGTAATGGAACCAAAAGAGAAAACTAAGAATGGAAGACGAAGAATGCCGTGCTCGCATTAGAAAGGGTATAAGGCAGGGATGAAATCTTTAGCTCCTGCTATTAAATGTATACATGGAAGAATGGATGATGTAAATAAAAGAAAGACTCAAGATTGTGATTAAAATATATGGTAAAATGATATCAATGAGTTTTACTGATGGCTCTGGTACCCTCAGTGAAAGTGAGAAAGAATTGCGGGACCCGAATTTTGGAAATTTGTGGTAAGGTCTTATGGGACCAAACTGTACAGGTCACCGGTCCCTAAGCCTACACACTACTTAATATAACTTAAACCAACTTACGCTAAGGACAACACACACACCCATGCCCGAGGGAGGACTCGAGCCTCCGACGGGGGGAGCCGCACGGACCGTGACAAGGCGCCTCAGACTGCGCGGCCACCCCGCGCGGCGCGGGACCCGATGAATAGAATTAAATGTCTGATGACACTATGGCCTGAAGCTAGACCAAAGAAAAACGAAAGTAATGAGTGAAACGTTCCTTTCCTTCGTGTCCAAGCACCTTCCGCAGCGTCTGCCGCGGCTAGAGCTTGTAGCGTCCTCTCGCGAGTGAAACCGCGTGACATACTGCTCCGCTGGTTTTCTTCGAAACCTTTGTTGGCGGATCCGGATTACTTCTATGCACTGGTACGCAGATAGTATCACGTTAAATGAGGGTCAGCGTCCTGGTTTTGACCGCGAGAGAGTGTAATTGCAGTCACTTCTTCTATACCACTGATCAGTGCCCTGTAACAATCCGATTGCTTTCGGAAAACTCGCAGATCCGACCACAGAATTGGAAAACCAGCACTGTAAATAGTCCCTACAGTGTCCCCAGCAACTTGCTTGCTTCTCCTGTGTTAACAATGCAGGATAACATACTGAAGTTAAAAAGGATAAGGACACACACACACAGGCTGCCCACACTTCAAATTTCCGCTGGAGACAAAGGGAATTTATTATCGTCTAAAAATCCTCGCCAAGTCCGCCCCGTTGTTATCAAGCAAAGCCTGCAGTCAGTCAATTACTTCACGTTTTGCTCGGCAGCCTTTTGCTACAGAGCCTTGAAATCGAGCAACTGAATGCGCCGGTTGCCACGCCTTCAACGGCATATTGCTCAGTGAGTATCGACAGCCGAAATATATGGCACCATACCACCTTCACCTCGACCCCCGGGCATTCCAAGTGGTCTGCCGACCGTCTCCTTGATTTCCCCGGCTCCAAACAGCTGCAGCATATTAATTTCACACGCAGACGATTAGGTCAATCAGCCGCTTCAGTGCTCACAGTGCAAAGTGCTGTTTCCTGTCGACACTCTGAGGCGATTGTTCCACAAAGTGTATAGGCTACACTAGCCATTCTGCGGAAATCGCTCGCTTTTGAAAACAGCCGAATCGGGCCAGACACAACCTTATTGATAGACCAATGGAAGAATGGACCTTTATCTCCTGACTGGAGAAATGTTTCCAATCTGCGGAAACTGGTAAACAATGGCGACCAGCACTAGCCGACGAGCACGGACCGAAATTATATGTTACATGAGGAGTAGCAGAACTGAGATCAACGATAATCTTAACACCAAAATTGAGGACCAGAAAATAGAAGAAATGCAAAGTAACACATAACGAACAAAACAAGGAGGATATGAAGAGTGTACTCCTAGCCAAATGAAGTCTAATGGATCAGCCGGTCGTTGTGACCGAGCGGTTCTAGGCGCTTCAGTCCGGAGCCGCGCTGCAGCTACGGTTTCAGGTTCGAATCCTGCCTCGGGCATGGATGTGTGTCATGTCCTTAGGTTAGTTAGGTTTAAGTAGTTCCAAGTCTAGGGGACTGATGACCTCAGATTTTAAGTCCCATAGTGCTTAGAGCCATTTCTAATGGTATCAAATCTCAACTTCATTCTAGGGAAGACATGTCTGGAGCACAGGACTGCAAGGAACTGAGTCATGGACTGTGGAAAATTCGGAAAAAGAGAAGCTGCGGAGAGTGTGAGACGGAATGCTATAGAAGGACGTAGAAAATTAGATGGACTGTCAGGAAAAGAATGGGGACATTCTACGTAGAACGACGAGGAGAGGAGTATGTGGAAAAAGCGGACAAGAAGACAGGACAGGATGATGAGACGCGTTATAGTAAGACATCAGGGAATAATTTTCATGTCGTGCGGGGTAGCCGTGCGGTCTGGGGCGTCTTGTCACGATTCGCGCTGCTCCCTCGGGGATGGTTGTGTGTGTTGTCCTTAGCGAAAATATTAGTTTAAATTAGATTACGTAGTGCGTAAGTCTAGGGACCGATGACCTCAGCAGTTTGGTCCCATAGTCCTTACCACAAATTTTCAATTTTTTTTTTTTTCCAAATAGCTTTCATGGTACTAGAGTGAGCTGCCGAGCGTAAAAGCTGTAGGGGTAGGAGGTGATCGCAATGGGTCCAACAAATGTTTCAAGACGCAGTGTGTAGGTTCTGCTCTGAGATGAAGATGCTGCCACTGGAGCGGAATTAGTGGCAGGGGCATCGATCCAGTCACAGGGCTGACGACTAGAAAAAGTGAAAACTTAATTATATGTGGCCAATCGGCAATCACCACGCAAGGTGGATACCAAGTACAAAGCGCTGCCCATTCTGTGGCAACAACTAACACAGTTCAACTCGCGATGTAAGCAATACTCATGGCGATACATTAACGTCTTTTCCTCTGCCTTATTGTCGCAGGACACGTACCCAGAACCACACTATGGAAATGAACATGTAACTTCCATGTGGCCCAGCTCAAGAAGGACCTGAAAAAGTTCGAAAACTAGTTAATGGAATAAACGAATATTTCAGCAATGAAAGAACTTTCACACGGCCCAAGTACTTTCGTGAAGCTTAATGGTGAGGTGGGAAGGAAGCGCGCAGGTCACAATCACGGCACAGTTCGTTACTGCTTGCTTTGAAGTTAATGCGACCCGATGCCTCACGCGACCACGCTACTGTACGGCGGGAAGTACGAGCGCGTAAACAGGGCGCAGTAAAGTCAGCGGGCGTCCCCCGCAGGCGTGTAACGAGCGCAAAGCCGCGCCGGCACTCTATCGGAACAAAGCGGCGAGCGGCGCGAGGTGGCAGCGCAACGACCGGTCGTAAAGCTGTCGGCTGCCTCAGCGGCAGCCATCACTGTGCGGGTAGCTTCCGCTGCTTCAATCAAAGCCCCTAACTGGTGACTGCTGCTGTTTTTTCGCAAAAAAAGCCTACTGCAAGTTACTGGAGTCAGGTCTGCAGCCTTACGGGCACGGACCAGAAAGGAGTCCGTACCACGAAAATTTGAAATCTACATGTGCATATACATAACTAATCTGCGATTCGCACCTAAGTACCTTACACAGGGCTCATCGAACACTATATGAAATGTATTCGCAGTTGCGAATATGGACAACCATCAACTGTGTAATGCAATCACGAAAATGAAAATCTGTGCCGGATCGGGTCTCAGGTTCGGATTTCCTACTTATCGCATGCGGTCGGTTGGTTTTTTTCCTTTTCGTATCCTTAACCCACCTCAGTTATCCAGTTGGGGAAAGGGGACCTATATTTCTTATTCAATATTTGTTTATTATAATTTCCACTTGCCAAAAATATACAATGTAAATGAAAATAAAAAGAAAACGAAAGAAAAACTTGCTGTTAAGAAGATTCTAACCAGAGATTCTCCAATTACCAAACTACGGCGTTTTGCTGTACTGCTCTGTATACAATTTGTATATGGACAATAGCTTTTAAAGTCCTGTGTCATACATTTATATTTATGAAACACACTACACATTTGAAGTAATGATTAATGCAATGTTGCAGCTTAAACCATTTTACCCCTTCAACCGTGAAGATGGTCCAAGACCGATTCCGGTAGAATTTGGATTTAAAATAAAAAGGTTCAAATATGCATATATTTTATTATCAAACAATATAGAATATAATACAATCAAACTGTGGCTAACCTTACGGTATTACAATCTAAGGACAACGACCACTCGAAAACATGAGAAAATAAATGCTATAGCGTCCTAACTCTCCCCAGTGGGGATTCGGATATGTTTTCTCGGTATACGAGTACAGTCTTTTTCAATTGTCCGTGTCGAGATTCAAGTCAATGTCCACCAGAATCAACTTGTCTTACTCGGTACTACCCAGCTGCGGAGAGGGGGGGGGGGGGGGGGGGGAGGGGTGAGAGGGCAGGGGGAATCCTTGAGTACAAAAAAATTAGCAAAGGTCTGACGATACCAGGAAATCTATTGCAATTGATCGTGCCGTTCCCGTAAGAAAGTCCAAAAGTCAAGCACCTCTTTGAGACCGTCCCGAAAAATGTAGTGCACAGAAAGTCCTTTGATCCAGTTAATCGCATGTGTGTTTGACTGAGGAAAGGAGGCCTTAACCGGGTGAAGGGGCATTGCGGACTCGATCATGCGGGCACCACTAGGAGACAGACGGCAAGCATCTTCTGAGTTAGAAGCAGAAGGTCCATTCCAGGTGATGTTCATCCGTGTCCGTCACATGACCCTGCGTGCACATTGAGGAGTCAGCTAGAGCAACATTGTGAAGCCTTTGTCTTGCCGGAAACTTTTCACTGACGGCGAGCGTGGCGCGGATATCAATCGTGAAACACCGCTGGTGGATCGCTCACTGCTGGCCACTCCTGGGTGGCGTCTTTCAGTCACACTCCGAAGATGATTCGTCGTCATCTGGCCGTACACATCACTTTCCATAGGACTCCTGGTACAGAGGAGGTTCACATGCACGTCCTGATATGGTTGGCAATAATGGTCGACGAACCCATGCGCAATTTCTGCCAGGGTTGTCACCCAGCTACCATTCGGGAGATCCAGAGCTTTGTCGTCGTTCGGAGATTGTGTGGTGCATGGACAGAGGTTCTTCGCCGATCCTGGTTCAAATGGTTCAAATGGCTCTGAGCACTATGGGGCTTAACTTCTATGGTCATTAGTCCCCTAGAACTTAGAACTACTTAAACCTAACTAACCTAAGGACAGCACACAACACCCAGTCATCACGAGGCAGAGAAAATCCCTGACCCCGCCGGGAATCGAACCCGGGAACCCGGGCGTGGGAAGCGAGAACGCTACCGCACGACCACGAGCTGCGGACTCGCCGATCCTGTCCTGACATTTCGTTCATACCACAACACCTGCAAGCCTACGATTGGTAAGGGTGAAATCGATCTCCGTTTGTCGGGGTCGGGGGTGATTGGAATGCCGTGAGTTCGCGATGATGTGCATATCAGAAATCCGTCGCATGTCGGTGTCAGAGCGATCGTTTCTGCTATAGCCAACCAGTGCACGTCGTAAAGTCGGTTTGACACATTCGAGCCCCCACTGAAGTTGTGCCGGGTATCGCGGCAACTGACGTTCACATGAAGCCCACGTACTACCTATTAGTTGCATACATTCGTGATCCTGTAGGAGAGTGGCATTCAGTTTCCATAATCCTCGACTTCTCCACACCATCTGCCACTGCCGGTTGACCCTGCAGGTGTACGCACTAGGGTGTGAGGAAGTCGTGGGCCAGCACTCTGCTACTAGAATCGCCATCAGAAGGTCAGAGGAGACGTAGATGCGATCGAGTCCGTTGGCGGAGTGAATGGCCACGAAAGTAAAGCCAGGGCGATCACCATGTAATATCTCCCAAGTATCAGTAAGACGCAGGAGTTGTACCAAGAGATGCAGTTCAGGGCACAGAGTGTAATTCAGCTTTTGGTCTTTCTGAGCTAGCACACAGTTAAAGTGTCCACCAATAAAAATGTGTTTATAGTGGCCCACGAAGAGAGGCATACCGAATGCCAGTCGCCTTGCCGATGGCAAGTATATCACATTGGTTACCTCCATGCCATCTCGCACCAGAGCAGACGCTCCAAAAATGGCTCTGAGCACTATGGGACTCAACTGCTGTGGTCATAAGTCCCCTAGAACTTAGAACTACTTAAACCTAACTAACCTAAGGACAGCACACAACACCCAGCCATCACGAGGCAGAGAAAAGCCCTGACCCCGCCGGGAATCGAACCCGGGAACCCGGGCGTGGGAAGCGAGAACGCTACCGCACGACCACGAGATGCGGGCTGCAGACGCTCCACTGCCTCGTGCAGCAGCAAGAGTGACATAAGTAGTAAACCCGTAGACGTCTGGGAAGGTCTCCAGTCATCTTCCTGAGTAGTGCGACGTCCATGTCTGCTGCCCTGAGCAGTAGCTGAGTTTGATATGTGTGCCAATCATGTTGAGATATATGGAGAGAATCCTGTAAGCTTGTAGCCAATCTGTGGGCAGTGGGGCGTTCATAACAACAGGGGAGGAGGTGTAACAGCAGCTGTCCTTTCACCTTACAATATTCTATCGTTCCTCTTCCTCCGAGGCAACAGCTGCCTGTGCATCCTCGGCCAAGGGTTCGGGGACAATATCGTCTGCCCATACCATCGGCTGAGTGGGCAGAGACCTCCCCAATGGACGTGGTGACTGTCAGGATACGTCAAATGACACAAGATGTCTTCGTCGCGTTGGTCAGCTATCAACAGCTGCACGTTCGACAAGAGCGTATCGGTGGCCAGGCCGGTGGATGGACAAGTGTCAGAATCCGGCGTGGAGGCTTCGGTGGGAAGTTCGTCGTGGCGCTGAGAGATCGCTGTGTCGTGGGCTCACTACCTGTCATTTTTCGCTTCTTTTGCCTCTTTGGGGACCGCGGTTACCGAGAGCGCGCCTCTGTGTTGGACGACAGGAGCGTGTCCCGACGTCCAGACATAAGGCGGCCGTGTGCGCAACCATCGCATCGACTTCCAAACGAGGCTTCTCTTCACCTCCTTCTAGAGCCGGCGGGGTGTGAGGGTGGGGGAAGGCTATGTTAAGCGTCGGCTGCCCCTCGTTGTCCCGTCTTGACATCGACGCTTGCGAAAGATCCTGCAGGTGATGGGGCCTGTGCATCAGACTGGGATTCGTCCGGAGCGCCGCTACATGCGTGAGACCAAAGTGGCGGAGAGATGGAAGGCTGAGATCCGTTAGTCAGAGCTGGGAAATCCGCTGTTGCAGGCACTCTGAGCACACATGGCCCTCTTTCCCTCAAACCAAGCAGGCCTTCGGCTGGCCGTCACATAAGATGATCGCCCTGCATCGCCTAATGCAGAGGTAGGACGGAACATGCTTACTGAGTTCAATGTGTACTTGTTGCACTCCATTCAGTACAGAGTAGGTGGTAAACTGTGCACACGACGTGGTGTGAATCATTACATAAGGACTGAGTGCAGCCATCACATCGTCCGCTGGCACTTCGAATGTGGATCGTCCTGGGACCGAGACCCCGCATGATCCACTGTCACTGGCCCAATGTGTCGGAACTTCAGCCCGTCTCTCGTCTTCTCTAAAATCGCGTAGTATGCAGCATCAGTTACTAATGTAACATAAACCACGATGCTCACAGTTGAGAGATGGATTCCAATATGATCGGTACAAGTCACCAAGTCTCAAAGAAATCGTTCTATGTCAAACGCTTTGGGACGTGCATATTCATTCCAGAAACTGAATTTCTGCATCGATTTCCAGTATGAATTTGCCATTTACTCACTCGTGCAAAAGCCGCTGTAGCACGTAAACACCTCAATAGCGAGGACGTAAACAGCCCCGTCCGCACTGGTCTGCCGAAGAAGGCAGACTACTGTTAGGCTATCCGAACACGCTTCACGACCAGACGCAAAGTTCCACATGTCGTTAGCCATGTAGCTACAACCTGCTCTCGTACATCCATTATGTATATTCCCTTACAGGGAAGACAGTTTATTTAATTTCATTCATCATATTAGATATTTCAGGAAAGCGTGCAACTGTGTCATTCACGATTTAAATAGAACTGTGAAAACTCCACAAGTTACTTATTTTTTGTTGCACAGCACAACGCGTTTCGAGAATTTAATCTCATTTTCAGATGCATTTGTGCTGCTGTTTATCTGAATAGGTTTGGGGATGTTTGCATGTATCATTTTCTGTCTCACTTGCGTATTTTTGAAGTTAGACTGCAAGCGGAAAATCGAGAAAAACGATTCTTTGCGTGTTTTTAAATGCTATTGCTAGAAATGGTATTTTGTAGTTTGTTTATTTACGTATACAAAAGGATTCAACAACAGTAAGAAGTACAAACAAAAAACTTAGGGAAAATCAGGCTCTAACCTTGAGATCAGATAAAAACCACACAATAGTTATTATGAAAGAAAGAGAACACATTGAGAGAACTCTTAAATTCTGCACAGTAAACAACATAGTACTATTTAACAAAGACCCAACAAAACAAATCCATAACAATCTCATACGACAGTTAAAGAAAACATATTTCTTACTGACAGGATATGAAAAGAAATACATCACCTGTATGAACCTTAAAGCTCCCCTATTAAGATCCCAATCTAAGGTACACAATGAACGACGTCCTGTAAGGCCTGTAGTTAACAGTATGAACAACCCTGCATACAAACTATCTCAGAAGCTCAATGAGACCTTAAAAAAGTATTTCATATATGAAACAGTATCTACTGAAAAAAACAGTACTACACTAGTCACTGAAATAAAAAAAAAAACATTTCAGATGGTGCCCATTTTATATCACTAGACATCATAAACCATATTTCCAATCTCCTTGTTAGCGAAGGCATTACAGTAAAAAGTAAAAACTTACTAAAGCACAAAAAGTGTTCAGAAGTTGCGTTTATTGAATTTATAGAGTTACTAGAAATAATCCTCAGCTACAACTACTTTGCTTTCTATGGTAAGATTTATCAACAACCAGCTGGGCTAACCACGAGATCATTCACATCTGGCACAATAGCGGACCTTTTCATAAACCACCTAGAACATAAAATATTCAGCAGCCAGGAACACTGCTTAAAAATATAGTATACTACAAAAGATATGTAGATGATACTCTAATTTTACTCAAAAGTGATACCAAAGACATCAATAACATAATAAATTTGTTTAATAATGTACACACAGCTGAATACCAAGAAACAATAGTATTAATTTTCTAGGTTTGTGCATATAAAACAAAAACAACAGGCACAATTTTAAGAGGTACTGAAAAAAGATAACCTCCAGCAATGACCCCTGCCACATCATGTCACCCAGATGTACACAAGAAAGCTGCATACAAAACGATGATACGCAGAGCAAACAAAATCCCAATGAACAATGAGGACAGCGAGAAAGAATTAGACAGCATTAAGAAAACTTGCAGTGGTCAACGACTTTCTTAGCTCGATGATAGACAGTGTACAGAGACAAATAACAAAAAGGAAAGAACTTCCTGGTTCTTTAAAAGGAACCAATAATCCAGTCAAATGTATGGCTAGCATACGTGACGTAGGCAACATTTCTCAAAAACTAGCAAACCTACTTATGTGACATAAAGTGATGACAACTTTCTCCACAAGCAACTGACTGCAACAGAAACTTGTCCACACCTTAAACAATAAAAACGATATAATTGCGTAGGCTTCCGCAGCCAGAATCACTCGACATAAAAGTTTTCTGGGTATTTTACAGCGGTCGAATAAAAAAGGTGTCTCTTTTGTATATGAAACCCACCTTTCCTTGCTGCACTTTATTTTATTTCTCCCAGACGAATTTCGCCTGTTACTATAAGGTGTCTCCAGTGAGATCTGGAATAATACAGTTTTTTTTTTTTTGCTATGTGATATTTGTAGATTATAAAGCAGTTCACTTCTCGTTGTTTACGTGAGTGAGTGATTATTTACAGTTCTCTGCGTTTTCTCTCGTCTAACCACATGCTGGAGGCCACACTATAACTTCACTTAAGAAACACAAGCACGTTTTCATCTTCTGAACGTTTTTCTTTGCAATTTTCGTATTGTTTGGCGGTTTTTATTTGAAAAACAAATATTTCTGTACTTGCTGGGGACGATGATCACGCAAAAAATCTTCTTAGTAAACAGGATAAATCATCAGACTCGAGAATATACAAAATAATACGTAACACTTGCTTAAGCTACTACAGAGGACAAACTGGCAGGAATTTTCAAATGAGATATTCTGAGCACATCAACCGTTCACTCACAACTAATTTACAAAATCAGAAATAGCAACACACATAAAAACACTGGACATCCATTTGAAAAGAATATAAGAAGGTCTTAAGATACTCCACAAATTCCAAAATCTCATACAGTGGATTTAAGAGGGGATCTTGACATTTTTGTACGTCACAATAAGCAAGGGGAAAAATTCTTAATGACAAACTAGGTAGCGATTTCTTCAAATACTTCTTCTTCATATGATAACCAACAATTTTCATTAATATGTACATTTCCTCATTAGTGGAAAACATGTAATCGATATTTTTTTTCTTTGCTACTAACTCGATTTTCACCACATTTTGCAGACGATATTCACGTACACCACTGAATGCACTTATAAAATTATTGTACAACACACATAAACATTGAGCTGCATCAGAAGGAAACTCGCTAGAGGTATAGATGAAATACATCTACAAATATGTGTGAAATATATGTAACAGGTATTGCAAGTGCGTTGCAGCTAAAACCATGGGTAAAATTCTCTTACTAAGTTCCTGGATCGATTTCTACCAAATTTGATACACATATTACTTACTATCTGGAATGAAATGCTGTGGGGGTAAGAATCAGTAACTTCTTATTACGGTGGTGGGATAAAGTGGAGAGATATGCAGGACAAGGACACGGAAAGAGAGAGTGAAGGAGGAGTTGGACACAGATGGTGGGGAGGAGAAGATGGACAGAGAAAGGAAAGAGGAGCGGATAGGTTGAGAGAGGGGCAGGTAGTGATGGACAGAGAGTGAAGGGTGGAGGAGGTGGTGGCAGAGGGAGAGAGGAAGGGAGGAGATGAACAGAGAGGGGAAAGAGCAGGGGATTGCCAGAGAGAGTGCCAAGGAGGAGATGGATTGATAGAAAATTGTAATAAATACATACCTGGCAACTCATGGTACTCAGCTGTTTGGATATATATGTTATGAACAGCAGAGGGTACAGACGTTTTTGCTTTACCACTGTGGTGGGGGTGCTCTCGGACGTAGATGTAACTGTTTGTACGGGTCTCTTCGGCTGTATTTTCATTGGACAGCTAACATGAATTAATTCGCTCCTCAAGGCTCGCACTCTCTCACATCCATCAAACGGTGTGGTATTTCGTTTGATAAAATCGCCAAGACTGTTAGAAGAATGTTTAACGGAATTTTGGTCGTTTATTCCGCGGGCAGTCGATTTTCATTTCATGAAAATCAGGACTCACAACATTTTTTTCCTCGTTGTCGTCAAAAGCGGATTTTTGAGAACTTTTAGCTGGTGAAAACTCATACAGCCGGTGGAAAACGACTTTACTACTCAAATTGCACACTTGATGCTTTTCAGATTTTTTTGAAAACTGTTCCTAGATAACTATAGATATTGCGTAAAATGTACTTGATTTCTTCAGATCTGTAGTGTCTCTTAAGACAGCGTACTGGTTCGTGACGTCATAAACATGTCACGCAGCCGTCTTGAGCATTTTCGGGGGAATAAACAAATGCTTTTGTTTAAAAAATAAATATGTTCCTCCTATAAATTACGTTTTTTTACAATAACAATATCATTACCTGCCGGAAACTTCCCCACAAAATTTATCAACATCACTATTATAGCATTATGAGGGCTACACCTGAAATTGTAGTGAAACACACAGAACTGCCTTTTGATGCTGTATTTTGTCACTGAAGATAAAACAGCTGTAGGCTAAAACATGCTCTAAAAATTGAATTAATTATCTACATTCTGCAGTACCATACTTAATGGCGCGTGGCATGCTGCATCTAACAATTTCAGTTATTTCTTTTATTGGGATGTTACTGCAGGTATTTTTAACATCAAGGGGCATCGTGTTATTTGGTACAGTTATAACACTGATAACGTATTGTAGCTCAGAACTGTTTTTAAATCCAAAATAGCTACTGAATGAGTAAACTGATTGAAGATTATTGTTAAGAAACTTATTTTGTCTATAGTTTGGTGATGACATGTTGTTCATGATCAGCCAAACAGGATTATCACTTTTGTGGATTTTAACTTGAAGTCTAACTTGGGGAAGTTAAAAATTCATCATTTGAACCGATTTCGTTTGGGACTATTCAGCTGGCTCCTTGTGAACGTCTATTATTTAGTTTTTTGCAAAGAATTTTTCTTTCTTCCTAATATAGTCATCTTCATATATAATTACTGCTCTCAAACTTTTCTGTCTCCATTTGAATGACTACTTGGGCACAGCACATTTGTACCAAGACTCATAAATCAAATTCATCCCATTCGTCATCACAAAAAGTAAACCATATTGTTAAGCATTTTTATTATGCAAACTTCCATTCTATTATGTTGCATGGAATCTATGGTGAATCAAGAAACACATAGCAAAAACTTATTATACAGAGAGGGGCTACCTGTATAATGATGAATGAAAGAAGCCGATTGACCAGAATTGAAACTACTGAATATATTAACATCATTAAACGTCAATATATAAAAAATTTCAATATATATTGGCAAAAATATAATTTTTAAAAAACTTGAAGAGATATACCCACATGAAACAAGGAACTGCTGCAAACTGAGTCCAATATAAATACAGACAGTTCTTTATGAGAGAAACGTAACGCACAGTAAGATGTGGCTGAACAATTAACTTGCAAATATTATTATTCAAACAGAAAACACTAATCTCATGTGGAGCTGCTTGTCTCCCATCGGGCGCCTCCACATGTGGCGGATAAGGTGGCCTCACCAGATATGTTGGGTATAGGGGAAATAAAATATCCGAAGTGGACCAAAACTAGCGACTGCTGCCTTGTAGTGAGATATTGGCTTACCGAAGGCTAAAGCAAGCAAACTTTGAGAACAAATTACCTGGTCCACCAGTTTGTGGATTGTCTAAAGGAAGAAAACCATGAGGATAAATTACCTGGGCCCCCAGGTTGGGGGTTGTGCAGTGGGACTGCTCCTCACTCATGTGGAAAAAATAAGATGCTACAAGACTTAGTAATATGCCTCAGAAAACTAGAATCTTGAGCGACGAAATGGTGAAGATAAAAGGAAAATGTCATTTAGATTCTGGAATGTGCAACATATCTCCACAAAATTGAATATATTACCAACAGAACTTGATAGGTTCAAAATGGATGTTGTCGTACTCACTGAGACCAAGAGGAAAGGCAAAGGAGAAGAAGAACTTGGTAATTACTTACATATTTGGAGTGGGCTGTCCAAAGAGTTAAGAACCGAAGCAGGAGTCTCCATTATGATAAAGAAAGCATGGAAAAAGAGAATCACAATATGAAAATTTATTAATGAACGTATTATTGTGATAGAAGTAAAGTTACAATGGCACGAGCGTATAAGAAGAATGGAAGAAGCCAGAATACCGGAAACTATCCTGGAATGGGAACTGGAGGGAAAGAAGATAAGAGGACGCCCTATGACCACATGGCTCCAAAATGTACAATTAACAATGATAAGATTTGGCACAGAGGAAGAAGATATACAAGATCGAAACACCTAGAGGGATATCCTGAGGAGATATCTTGAGATATTAAGTAACAGATGTAATAATTTCTGGGATTTTTGTTATGTTGGAGAAAAACCTTCTTAGAGAGGAAAGTCTCAACGGATAAAAAAAGAAAACACTAAGCATTAAATAGCCGTAATTTCTAAAAACGTTCTACACAAGTCACATGTTTATTATTCTATACTAATTGTTTATATATATAGATTACTTAGCTGTAAATTACTGTAATTATGTAAAATTGTACAATGAAATTGTCTACATATATAATGGTTTGTCATGTATTAATTGTAAAACTCACAATAGCTGCTAAATAAACTACAAAAACAATTTTAGAATGTTTCACGGAGTGTATTATTATCCAACACGTCTGACACGATGATCGACAGCTATCACTTCACCACTGTACCCAACAATGGGAGAGTGCAATGCCCCAATCAGTTAGGGAGACGTACTTACTAATTATATCTGGCATGGCACGCATCAGATGAGACCGCAGATCATAGTCATGAATAGCTTGCTGAACTTGCAAGTGTGTCTGATAAGTGAACTAGCCATAGTTCGTTAGAATTTGTGCAATCTTCTGTGATTGACAAACCTACTTTTCAATCGGTCTATAGTATGTGAGGGCTTATTTTATCTCATTATGAGCATCATTTCGAAAGTTCTCAGTAATAGTGTTTAATTAGAACATTCTCACAACAGCACTAAGAAAGTCGTTTATTGTCAAATTATTGAATTTAGATTTGTCTTGTATATTCTGTTCCTTGTTGCATACTGCGTCTATGGTGTAAAAAGGTATAACTCAGACCTAAACAGGAAACACTAGCGTTTCATTGTCTTGAAATATTTATTCACATGTCAATCATGTTCAACAGTCACATCCACTAAATAAAGTCTGTACACAGGGCATTTGAAATGGAAACGACCACATACAATTATTCGCAAGGAAGTCCGGTGCCAAACTGAGATGCATTGGAAGAATTCTCTGGTAGTGTAGTACAATCGAAAAGAGGTTAACGTCTTTGCTCGATACCTCAGCAGAACTGAGCACATAGCTATTGTGGATCCAGTTTCCGGTATCTGGGGGAGACGGATGTTGTCCCTCTCAGAGATGTTGCACTGGTATTTCCATAATCTTTGTAAATGAGTTGTGGTAGGGCCCTGCTATGCTGTGTTAGGGTCTAGTGAGTGTCCCATGATGGCAGGCATTTTGCAACACATATTGGAAATAAACTTTGAACAGTCCGAGCAGGAAGCTGCCCTTTGCCAAAGAGTTCTGTCAACGGGAACTGGAAGTCGACAGCGACAGTGCCTACATCCTGCTCTCGAGTTAGATTAGTTGAAACGCACTGACGTCAAAACAATTTTGTAGAGTTACTGGGAGCTCTTAAAATAAATGAGATGGCCGGCAGCCTTTGTAGGCGCAGATGGCAAGTCGTGTGTTCCCTAGGGAGGAGATGCTATTTTAAAACGTTAAATCTTCCAGGTGTCGCTGATACAAGTCAGTAGACTTCCATGTCCTGTAGTTCTTTTCTTGCGATAACTACAAGCAAGCTGACGGGATAGCTTTGGGAAATTGTATCGTTGGCTGTCTGGCTTACGTTTTTGTGAACAGTTAGCAATGTAAGTACTTTCTGCTAGCTCTCGGCCGGTCGGTGTGGCCGAGCGGTTCTAGGCACTTCAGTCTGGAACCGCGCGTCCGCCACGGTCGCAGGTTCGAATCCTGCCTCGGGCATGGGTGTGTGTGATGTTCTTAGGTTAGTTATTTTTAAGTAGTTCTAAGCTCTATGGGACTGATGACCTCAGATGATAAGTCCCATAGTGCTCAGAGCCATTTGAACCATTTGCTAGCTTCCGATCTCTCCGAAAATTTGTCCTTTAATATCATTATGTCGACAACATGTTAATTGTATTTTATGGCCTGAGGAATATATACACTGTTGTCCAAAATTAAAGCAAGATACATCCTAGCCAAGTTGACATCCGTCCGTGATGTTGATGGTCGTCCACTGTGGTTTTCATCTTCAACATTCGTTCTGCCTTCACTAATTTTATGCCAACGAAACATTTGAGCTCTTGACATAACCTCCTCTCCAAAGGCCTTCTGAAGCTTACTGTAAGTTGTCGTCACGTTTTCACACAATTTAAAGCAAAAAGAAATGGCATACCGTTGCGCAATATTATGCGGTTCCTTTTCCGTGACGAGAGACACAAACATGTGTTAATTTATTACAGGACAACTCACGACTGAGCAGTTGCATCGATGTGCCGCATGGACTAGAAGCAGTTTATAGACCAAGGTCAAAGATATTCTACGCAAGCCTGTAGGGTTGCCACATCTTGAAAAGAAAATCAGTCTCATTACTTTATTGTCGCACCTCGTATTCCTTACAATTTTCATGTGAACAAACATCTTAGCACAATGCTTAATAATAATAAATTTCAACAATCAACGCAGGCGGTGCGCCCAGTTGGTCATCGAGCAAGGCGACGCAGTAGCTCTGGGTTACCTATAGGCCACTGGCATGAGTCTCGATGCCTGCCATATTCTATGGATCCGAATACAGGCGACTGCTTTTTGTGAAGTTATACTAAAGACAAGGTATACAACAATCCAAAACCATTGATGAGCTGAAAACAGCCATTCAGGAGGTTACCGACAGCATCGATGTTCCAACACTTCATCTGATCTTGCGCCACATCCTCCCCAAAGATGGCAGGCATATCGAACATGTCATAACCTAAATTCGAGTATCTGTAGTGACATTTACACCTTGAATAAAGTGTGTTGCACGCCGTAGTTTGTAACTAATTCACGTTTTTTCTGTATAATAACTGTCGACCTGTTGATATAGATGGTCCGTGGCCGCCTCACGCCCTAGGTGGCGCACCAGGTGCTACACACGACCGTCGCAAAATTGAAATTTTCCCAACGGGCACCAGCGGTGCGGTGCCGTATCCACCACGACACAAAAATTAACGGTTTCCTCACAACTCGGATCGCGTTCGGCTACTGCATATTTTCACTGTCGCCCAATGCCGACTCTGAGAGGTAATCGGTCTCCCGGTTTTGTCAGTGGGCAGGACGATTCAAAGAGGAAGAACAGAGTTCACTTGTTTGTCACGGAAAGAATACGAAAGAAAGAAACACATTGCGCATTTTATTCGATAGAGGAAGGTCCGAAGTTTCATGTTCGCACAGACACTATACCACATAAACTTTAACAAGAGCACTATGCGGTGCTCGAGAAACACCGAAACAGTAGTTGCATCTCACACACTAATCAACAAGTCCCTGTTTATTGAATCGAGAGCTTCAACAATTCGACTTCTCAGCTCCTGAAGAGTAGCTTCCGTAGGTGGGACAAAGATTCCGTCTTTTACGCAGTCCCAGTTGCACTTGCCCATGGCTTGACTTGGCGCAGATTCCAACATACTAAATGATTTTCTTACGGTGTAGTCGTCATGTTACCACAAATAAACAACAGTGCAGCTGTTTCAAAGCTTTGAACCTTTCTCTATCCAGTGACATGCGCAGTGCGTTTCTGCCTTTTTTAGTTTGTATGTTATGAACAATTGAAATCTGTTCTTTCATTTTCAATCATCCGGTATATGTCGCCGCAATCACGTTCATTCGAAATGCACTCGATTTGTGAGTGACAGCAGGTGATTTTACTTTTTATGTTCTAAAAAATTTAACAAATTCTTTTTTTGTTAGTTCTTGAGTAGAAATTCTTCTCGTGGCAACCAGAACATTATCCAGTTCTTTGGATACATAGCGAGAAGAGCTGGAGTAAATCTAGAGAAAATAGTCATGGATGGGAAGATCGAGGGCATGAAACTGTGGGGAAGAATAGCAAAGAGGTGACTGTAACAAATCAAGGTGTCCGATCTCCCTCTTCAGCGGACTCTAAGAGAGCCTGGTGACTGTCCCTCGTAACTGTCCGGGATGGAGACTCTCGGCTCATGGGGTCACAACGCTGAGTAGTGAGTACAACGACTTGTGATGAAGACAAGTGATGCACGAAGAAATCCTTCTCAGCAAATTAATAACACGAAACGCGTGCCAGCGTCATCCAGAACTAACGCGACAGTCACACTACATCTACATCTACATCTACATTTATACTCCGCAAGCCACCCAACGGTGTCATTACCTCCCTTTCCTGTTCCAGTCGCGTATGGTTCGCGGGAAGAACGACTGTCTGAAAGCCTCCGTGCGCGCTCTAATCTCTCTAATTTTACATTCGTGATCTCCTCGGGAGGTATAAGTAGGGGGAAGCAATATATTCGATACCTCATCCAGAAACGCACCCTCTCGAAACCTGGCGAGCAATCTACACCGCGTTGCAGAGCGCCTCTCTTGCAGAGTCTGCCACTTGAGTTTATTAAACATCTCCGTAACGCTACCGCGGTTACCAAATAACCCTGAGACGAAACGCGCCGCTCTTCTTTGGATCTTCTCTATCTCCTCCGTCAAACCGATCTGGTACGGATCCCACACTGATGAGCAATACTCAAGTATAGGTCGAACGAGTGTTTTGTAAGCCACCTCCTTTGTTGATGGACTATATTTTCTAAGCACTCTCCCAATGAATCTCAACCTGGTACCCGCCTAACCAACAATTAATTTTGTATGATCATTCCACTTCAAACCACTACACGAAAGACCGTAGCACAACAGGTGCGTGAAGAACATCTCGTGTAGTGTGATGTCGTGCTCACCACGAAACGTGTTGTGCGAGGCCGTTCCGCGGCGTGCCAGACCGCTGTCAGATTTTGGGCGTTCCTCGTTGCGCGTGAGACATGAGAGCGAAAACGTTTACGGCAGCAGGGAGTGCGACAGAGAGAGACCACCTGGTTGTCTCGCCAGAACCGACAGCTCACCATTTTCCTGCCCGTTTCGCTCAATGTTTCGCTCTCTATTAGCGAGCTGTCCTATGGATAAGCTTTGTGCAACAAGCTTGCAAAGTAAGTCTCGCTTAGTGTGCAATAGCAGCACTTTACAATCGTCGTCACACGGGACGTGTTTCTTATCGTCAAGTCGGTGCATCACATGTAACGTGCTCCTTGTCATGATTTGCGTCAGCAGTACTTTCAATGAGGGGCTGTCGGCTACATCTGGCTCGCAAATCACACACGCTGTTTACGAAAATGGACGGGCATAAAACTGCTCTATTAAAACGCACATTTCCCTCCGCGTGCATTTGTTCATCATGTTGTGCTATTAGTAATGTATATACACGTACGCGATATACTGCCAAAAGTACAGTTCATTTCCACCCAGTTACGCCATCGGCTTTTAAAAATTCATTACAAATGATGCGACGAATATCTGCAATGTGATACTATAGTGCAGCGCGTGTGTTGTTCAGAATTACCCTGAAATGCCCCTTCGGACATGCATACATGTATGTCAAGTACATTTTTACAATAATCTTGCACTTAAGACACAGTTTTTAACATTCTTCTCTAGTATGTAACCTCCCCACAAAAGTTTTAAATGACAATATTACATAGAAATGGAGCCATGAAGCACTATCGTCCCCACAGAAATATTTAAATAAAAAATATAATAATAAATGGGACCCAAGAATAACCTCCCTGCAATGAAATGTACTGACAAAGGCAACAAAAATGTGAAATTCGCAATCTGACTCTGGTGTAAGCTCCCACAAAAATAATGAAAAACAATTCAGCGCTAATGAAATCTCAGTGATAATGATAATTCAATTAAACCGAAATATCGGTCTTTGGCCCTGTGCAAAAATCAGAATTAAATTCCTACCTCATTGTAACTGCTAGTCAAATTTCTGCTCTTATTCTTGTGCACGGCTTGGAGGAACTGCATTACAAATAGTATATTATTTTCTTTTTTTTTTTTTTTTTTTTTGAAATTTGACTGAAACTTTTCTTTAAGGGAAGTGGAACGAAATCGTTAGTTCAATTAAATAAATTTTGTTTTGTAAAAACTGCTTTGAAATCAAAATTATTATTGGGGGCACTTGTTGAAAATTAATTACAATAAATAAACTTTACATTATCTGATTATTACCTTAATTAACAATATACCTCATTCAGCATCTTGACCAGTGTTGCCGACAGACTACATCACACAACCGCACTGGGCTGCTACTACTGACCGACTGCTCTGCATGACGACTACTAGCGTACTGCTCTACATGACGACTACTACTGCACTGCTCTGCATGACGACAACTAGCGAACTCCTCGCAACACTCGCGCGGTCAAGCGCAGACTAACCACGATAATAGGCTCTCTGGTCAAAGATTTTAACGTGCCTCACCATCGCTGCTACGTTACATACGTGTTTCAAGTAAAATCCTAAGGTCATTCTTATTAGATCGCTGCTTCTCTTCACTAACAGTATTTTTGAACATGAAATACAACACACTAAAAGAAAAAAAAACGCAAAATATGCTAATGCAAGTAGTCCAAGCTGTATTGTAGAGAAACACAAAAAATCATTTATTTACTGCAATATTGTTGTTAAATTTTCCATACTTCATCTTTGTGCACACAATATTATGAAGAAATAGCCTGCCCGGTTGGCCGTGCAGTATAACGCACGGCTTTCCGGGCGGGAAGGAGCGCCTGGTCCCCGGCAGGTATCCGCCCGGCGGATTTGTGTCGAGGTCCGGTGAACCGGCCAGTCTGTGGATGGTTTTTAGACGGTTGTCCATCTGCCTCGGCAAATGCGGGCTGGTTCCCCTTATTCCGCCTTAGTTACACAATGTCGGCGATTGCTCCGCAAACAAGTTCTCCGCGTACACGCGCACCACCATTACTCTACCTCGCAAACACAGGGGTTACACTCGTCTGGTGTCAGACGTTCCCTGGGGGTCCACCGGGGGCCGAACCGCACAACAACCCTAGGTTCGGTGTGGGGCGGCGGAGGAGTGAAATGGTTCAAATGGCCCTGAGCACTATGGGACTTAACTAAGGTCATCAGGTCTAGGGGTAGAACTTAGAACTACTTAAACCTAACTAACCTAAGGGCATCACACACATCCATGCCCGAGGCACGATTCAAACCTGTGACCGTAGCTGTCGCGCGGTTTCAGACTGTAGCGCCTAGAACCGCTCGGCCACCGCGACTGTAGCGCCTAGAACCGCTCGGCCACCGCGGCCGGCGGAGGGGTGAAGTGGACTGCGGTAATCATCGTGGGGTTGTGGACCACTGCGGCTGCGGCGGGGACGGGGCCTCTCCGTCTTTTCTAGGTCCCCGGTTAACATACTCGTACAATACAATACAATACAATACAATGAAGAATTTGCGTGTTCCGACATCTGGAAAGGTTTCTGGAAGAATATATAAGTACTGAAATGTGATCGAATCATGTAGTGGCTTAGAAAACAGCTTTGGTCCAAATTACCTAGGATGTTCACACATTCGAACGAACTCACTCTTGAGAAAAAGCACTCTTGTGTCTACGTAATATCTAATATGCAGAACGTACTTCTGTTGCATTAATAAGAAAAAGCGAGAATCATTTAGAAAACGAGAAGGTGAATAAAAAAAATTGAGGTAGAATGACACGGGCCACTGCCCTGCCGTCAGCTTGAGGCATTGAGATTATAATGTTCTGAAGCCTTTAACCGCGGATGCTTCATTGACTAGTGGTTATGCGTAACAAATCGCACCAAGAACGACGTGGTTTCGAGAGATTCTCAATGTCTTGGTGCTTTGAAACAGTACACATTCATAGGACGTAATTTACAACAAGAAACCAACGAAATGTGAGCCTCAGCTGCTACTCCTGATTTCTTTCGTCTTTCTTTAGTTTGCTCTTTGGTTCGACCACGGCAGAAAAGACTTTTGCGATAAAAATCTTAACATCAAAATTTCTGACCACGAGTAGCAGCTCGGGCGACTAAACCGCGTCCGGCAGAAAAAAGAGCTTTTGAGTAAATCTAGTTTCCGAGTAAATCTATGTAGGAAAGCCTCTCGTTATTTGTCCCGTGGCGCGCACCGCTAAGAAAGCGTAGATTCACTACCATACAAAGTTCCGTTCCAAACGTACATTCTCAGAAATTTCTTCATCAAATTAAGGCTTGTATTTGATTCTTCTTTGCCTGCCTAGTCTGCTTCTTATGTCCTAGCTTCGGCCGTTATATGTTATTTTGCTTACAAGATAGTGTGGGAACACAAGAAAAGAAGATAATCGGGATTAGTAAATTCAGCTACCTATGGTCTAACATCTGTTAGTCGGATTTGAAATGACGTCACAGAAGCTCTGGAGAAGAAATGAAAGAAAGGTTTTCAGAGCTAATAAAAACCTCTTTCTACCGACCTTGAGTACTGATCCTCAGTGTGGGACTGTTGCCTGATGAGACAGATAGAGGAAAGAGGGAAGACACAAGGAAGAGTAACATGTATCGTCAGTGGTTCTTTTAGTAAGCGCCACAGAAATGCTCATCCGACCTCAGTAGCAGACCACACAAGAGTAACAGACGCCACAAGAGGGGCATTGTGTGTCACTGTGTGATTTACTGCGCAAATTCCCAGAACGTACGTTCGTAGGAGACTTAACGAATATATTCTGAGCAAATTAATGAGCGGGTGAGCGGGCAACACATAGTTGCGAAAAAATTTTGTATCATCAGTATATAACCCTCTTAAAATCGCTGAAGGAAATTAAAGAAAGGAAAAGCTGCTGACAGAAAACGCAGAAGGCGTTTGAACACATAGTTACCAATAGGTAACCTTTTTACAGTTACTGAAGAAAGTTCAAATCACGATAACAGAATAACCAGAAGGCAATCAAAGGAACGAGAAAGCAGTGTAATTTATATAACAATCTCTATTTTTTTCAACACTGCTCAGAAGATGACTTACTGCATTTAGAGAGTAAAACACATACAAAATTTTAGTCTAAGTGCATCCATAACAACAATACAGTTTAACAAACACTCAAGCGAGTTAAAAGAAAGACAAGGAGCAGTGAGTTGACGGCACTGTTATTAAATTGACACTGTACAAGGAAGACTATTTTAAAAAAAAATTACGAGCATGGCAATTTTGCTGAAATGCGAGATTACTCAAATTGCGCAGAAATCGTGTTATGAACTAAAGCGTCTCTATACGACCGTTTTTTGCTCACGTATCATGTCATTTCAGGAAACCCAGAATCTACTGTGTAGGAATCAACATGGATTCCGGAAACTCGCTTTATTTGTTCATGAGACCTAGAAAATATTAGATACAGGCTTCCAGGTAGATGGCATTTTCCTTGACTTCCGGAAAGCGTTCGATACAGTTCTGCATTGTCGCCTGATAAACAAACTAAGAGCCTACGGAATATCAGGCCAGCTGTGTGGCTGGATTGAAAAGTTTTTAGTAAACAGAGCACAGAATGTTGTTCACAATGGAGAGACGTCTACAGACGTTAAAGTAACCTCTGGCGTGCCACAGTGGAGTGTTATGGGACCATTGCTTTTCACAATATATATAAATGACGTAGTAGATCGCGTCGGAAGTTCCATGCGGCTTTTCGCGGATGATGCTGTAGTATACAGAGAAGTTGCAGCATTAGAAAATTGCAGCGAAATGCAGGAAGATCTGCAGCGGATAGGCACTTGGTGCAGGAAGTGGCAACTGATACTTAACATAGATAAATGTAATGTATTGCGAATACATAGAAAGAAGGATTCTTTATTGTATGATTACATGATAGCAGAACAAACACTGGTAGCAGTTACTTCTGTAAAATATCTGGGAGTATGCGTACGGAACGATTTGAAGTGGAATGATCATATAAAATTAGTTGTTGGTAAGGCGGGTGCCAGGTTGAGATTCATTGGGAGAGTCCTTAGAAAATGTAGTCCATCAACAAAGGAAGTGGCTTACAAAACACTCGTTCGACCTATACTTGAGTATTGCTCATCAGTGTGAGATCCGTACCAGGTCGGGTTGACGGAGGAGATAGAGAAGATCCGAAGAAGAGCGGCGCGTTTCGTCACAGGGTTATTTGGTAAGCGTGATAGCGTTGCGGAGATGTTTAGCAAACTAAAGTGGCAGACTCTGCAAGAGAGGCGCTCTGCTACCTGGTGTAGCTTGCTGTCCAGATTTCGAGAGGGTGCGTTTCTGGATGAGGTATCGAACATATTGGTTCCCCCCACTCATACCTCCCAAAGAGATCACGAATGTAAAATTAGAGAGATTCGAGCGCGCACGGAGGCTTTCCGGCAGTCGTTCTTCCCGCGAACCATACGCGACTGGAACATGAAAGGGAGGTAATGACAGTGGCACGTAAAGTGCCCTCCGCCACACACCGTTGGATGTCTTGCGTAGTATAAATGCAGTAGTAGTATAGAAGTCGCTTCATTGACTTTCAGGATTTACATTTCTGAACAGCATCGCTTATGTGTCGGTTCTCTCAGAAATTCAAAATGGGGGGAAGTCGAACAGCTGAGTGGCATATCTGGCACTCATAGTGATATTTCAATACTGCAGTTGGGGTCACAATCGATGGTGGTCCAGTTTAGGCTTGTTCTGTGCATCTACGTCACTAGTTCTCCATTAGCCACTGAACGTACAATAGTGCGCTCTGTTGTAAATGTCGTAACCAAAGCGAGTATTAAATGGGATCTTAGCGAGTTATTTAGTGAAAATTTATTCCAAGTGTCGCCAGTTGTCATGGCTGACGGTGGTGCTAAGCCACATATTTTACACAGGCAAGTCAGAGGCATAATCTGCAGGGTACAAGCTTTCATCAGGCGAAAAGCTCTTGTATACGCGTGCCGCTATTGTCGCTTGGAACCGGCTACAATGCAATCGTCGTCCATTTCTCGACCTGCCCCAACTGCCATCGTTCGTGGATGGCATTATAAATTACCGTATCTCAACTGTATTTCGTATCTAAATATCTTCCATATTAGCTAGATGCCTATTAAGCATTTAATTTCAAACAGCAAAGTAAATCATCATATATTTGCGTTGTCACCCTACGTTTTTCTTATTCCGTCTCTTGTTGTTATCTGCTCGGAAGCGTGCTTGTTTTCTGCTTGAGTTTCTATATGTCTTTGGCCTTGGGGTAAGTTTCTCAGTATATAGGGACAGCTTAGCCAACTTTCGCGTATAGCAAAGGGGAACCCTTCTGGATCAGAGAGACACGGCGAACGATGATCCGTCGCTTTTGTTAAGTTGGCAGTTTTAGTCTTTGGCGTTGTAATTTTGTGAATGTGTTAAGTTTCAGCTTAACTGAGTCGTTAATTCATTTCTTAGTAGGTTTCAGCTGTTATAGAATAATTCGTGATACCTTGTTTAGGCGGGAATTGTGAATAATTTCTCGATTTTTGGAATTTATAGCTGTGCTTTCTTTGCGCTCTATAATTTTATGATTGTGGGGTACGAGGCCACGTGGATCTATGAGTCTGACTAGATTCCTGAATAAATCGTGTAACTGATTTGCGCAGTGCGTATGGTTTTAACATTCGGTAGTCATATTAAGAAAAAAGCCACTGTGTTTTGTGCAGATTTGAGTGAAATTATTTGTGCATGGTTGGTAGCCGTTGCCACGTGTTCTGTTCGTGAGATTCTGCTCTGGTATTCTTTGCTACCAGTTGAACTAGTTTCCTTGCTTAAGTAAATTCTCCTGTTATATTTTATTGATTTTTCTTAATAGTGGGTAGCCATGTGGTTATTACTGATTTTCGGTGTCTCCCATCTTTTGCAAGAATATTTTGGACGACGTAGCTCCTGTTCAGTGTCCTTAATTGCAGTCACACGTATTTTTTTATAAATTTGGGAATAATTTTCTGTTAAAATATTCCCAATTTGGATCTTGTTACCCTCATTAAATTATTGAAAGACTTCTTTTTCTGTGACGAATGGTTAGTCTGAATTCCTAGGGGAGTCCTGGCTTCAAATAATCGTGTTGTTCACGTATGTATCTTGGACCTTTTCAGCAACAACATTCACTACCTGGTAGGTTAAGGCTTTTATGTTAAATATACGTTTGATAATGTGCTCCCCTTTGAAACATTTGATCATGAAATATATGTACAGGAGAATCGATTCCTGATGCTCAATAACTCACCGCTGTTTACCCAGTTCGATATCAAGGCTCCTCTGAGTCAGCTTAGCTGACACTTGTATGATTTTTAGCGTGTTTAGCAACATTTCGAAAGCTGATTCTCCTACAGAATTAATCAACAATTATCAAGGTAATCAAAATTTCATTAATTTTTCCTCAATTGAGGCCTATCTACTATTTTTTTCAAGCAAACATTCAGATTAATTAAATGGTAGGTCAACCCGACATACCTTCTGTAATAAAATCCCAATTTAAATTCACAAATTCTTACGTCAGTCTGATGATTGGACCCGTTGTGCTGCCATTCATGAAGAGAATTCCAGGGGGTGTTTTCCAACAGAATAACGGCTGCAAACATACCGCTGTTGTAACACAGCATGCTCTACATAGTGTTGACATGTTGGATTGGCTCTGAGCACTATGGGACTCAACATCTGAGGTCACAGTCCCCTAGAACTTAGAACTACTTAAACCTAACTAACCTAAGGACATCACACACATCCATGCCCGAGGCAGGATTCGAACCTGCGGCCATAGCGGTCACGCGGGTCCAGACTGAAGCGCCTAGAACCCCACGGCCACTAGCGGCCGGCTCATGTTGTGTAAGTAGGCTGTTTAGGTTTTTTTATTAGTAACGCCACCTCTGTATAAAAATCACTGGCTGTGCTGTGTGCAGTCTGTGGCTAGTTTGCATTGTTGTCTGCCTTTGTAGTGTTAGGCAGCTGGCTGTGAACAGCGCGTAGCGTTGCGCAGTTGGAGGTGAGCCGCCAGCAGTGGTGGATGTGGAGAGAGAGATGGCGAAGTTTGTAATTTGTCATGAACTGCTATATATATTATGATTATTAAGGTAAATACATTGTTTGTTCTCTATTAAAATCTTTCATTTGCTAACTATGCCTATCAGTAGTTAGTGCCTTCCTTAGTTTGAATCTTTTATTTAGCTGGCAGTAGTGGCCCTCGCTGTATTGCAGTAGTTCGAGTAACAAAGATTTTTGTGAGGTAAGTGATTTGTGAAAGGTATAAGTTAATGTTAGTCAGGGCCATTCTTTTGCAGAGATTTTTGAAAGTCAGATTGCGTTGCGCTAAAAAATATTGTGTGTCAGTTAAAGCACAGTCTTGTATAATTTTTCAAAAGGGGACGTTTCAGAATTAGTTTTTGTGGTGCACCACTTTAATTACATAGACATTAAGATGCGATTATACATTTCCTTTATCTACATTGTTGTCTTTAGTGTACTATTTTTTCTGCTTGAGCTTTGTCATGCTTAGGTATACGTTATAGCATTTACTGCTGCTGTTTGCCAGGCATAGTGCTACTGAATTTTAATTTGTGTTACTCTGCTAAGCCAGTTTACTACTGATTTATTTTTCTTGTTTGCTGCTCATTGCCTTATATTAGTTGTAATTTATGCTGCTTGCTTCGCCATTTGTATTTTTGATCATTGCTGTTTGTGTTAATTGTTTTGTGCTGCTGCATTGCCTCATCCCTTAGTTTAGCATCTGAGCTCAGTAGATTTAAGTTAGCTTAAGAGGGGGTAGACTATATAAGAATATAACTATGATGAATTGGAAGAAATGCATTGAGAAGATATAACAAAATGGTTTGGCCAAAAAAAAAAAGTAGTGTACAGTGGAGAAAAACTATTTTGAAAGAGGATGTGAACAGAATACAGAAAGCAGGTTTAGATAGTACTTCTGGGAATAATGATGAACAAAGGGAGATCTCCATGCAAAATACTACAGTAAAACAAACCCTGTCCTTTCCTTTTGTGTCATCCCTCTATATGTTTGTGTACCCTTGTGTATTTGTGTTTTTCCTGTCTTTATGTGTTTAGCTGATGAGAGCTATGTTGTAGAATTTTTCTAATACTATGTTATTTACTTTGTAAAGATGTTGAGACATTATTTATTCTGTTTTGTTGCTCATACATGAAGGTGATGTTTCAAAAGTTATTCTGATCTTTATGTATGTACTTATGTCATTATTTTTGTAACACTGATGTATATGTGAGAGGTGGCATGAGCCGCCTCTCATATTTCTATCTTACGATTCTCCTCTCTAATTGTATGCGGTGGAAAGTTGCTATTCCTTCACACACGGACTTCCCACGCAGCGTCTCTCGTCACCCAGGTGGTCCGGTGACAGGCGGGCTCCACTGATCTCGAGAGGGTTAAGCCGACGTGTGTGAGGCAGTCGAGTGAATGCTTTCCAGACGCCGACATTGTCGAGAGACACGCCCGCCGGGGCCTGAAGTAGCGGCTGGGCTAGAGGTTCCGTTACTTCGCAGAAACTTAGCGAAAACACTTTCTGGCGGGCTACCAGCGAGGCGTGGGAATGACTTGTGTACCCAGGCAGTTGTGGCGGGAAAATTCCCGCGCTTTCTGCAAAATAGTAACTGTGATTGGCTTGCTCAGGGCATAGCTCCGTGACGTAGCAAAATCAGCGCAGAAATTGGCGCCAAGAATCTCCATTGGTGGAATGGTAGTGCTCCGGCAATGGGGTGGAATTTTCCGCCGGTTTTCGAGTTGCTGATTGGAACGTTTAACCACGGCCACTGTCGTGGGGGCGGGAATGTTCTGTGTTTGGCCTGTACGGGTGCTCTTGTGGGTGGTCGGCTCTCGCCTTTCGGCCGAGGATGTCGAAGCAACCAGCCCTCGCCTCTGGTACGCCAGATCGTGTTCTGGGAGTTAAGAAGACAGTTTGGTAATGTATGTCCGCAGCACTGGCAGATAGGGATTTTCCTAGGTGATAATCAGAGCTCAGCAGAGCGCGCCTGTTCGTCTTTTTCTAACTTTGTTCTGTCTTGAGTAGCAGCAATTAATGTTGGGTTAGTTGTGTGTCTGTCTTATGATTTGAGTAGCAAGGAATTGGCTCCACATACCACTTCGTCTTAAACCTCACAATCTAGTTTAGGGACAACTTCACCTTTACAGTGTTTGTATGAGTATCCAATTTGAGCCAATTTGATGTATTGTAAATGTTTCATGTGTTTTAGTTTAGTATTTTGTGTTTAGTCTTAATAAATCATATTGTTATTTTGGACAGAACTTTCATTCTGTTAATCGGTAGAGCAAACCTATCATTCCTCACTATGTTAATGAAACCTTCGTTTATTTAACTTATTTATCAAATTAAATTATTGCAAGTGCCAAACTCTTTTCTACTCCACTTGCAGGGTTGATTACAGTCAGTTCGCGTATATTTTTTTATCCTTGTGCAACAGCAAAAGTCGGAGTTAGAATAAGGGGGGGGGGGTTTAGAGCATCATTTACATATGTAGATTCTAGAATTTAGTGTTAAATACATTGCTAGCCCCGGCACCTCCCATATGTTTATTTCTGTTCTTTTGTAAATCCTGTACTACAAATGTTATTTGTATTGTTATGTTCTTTAATGATGTATTCTGTATCTTTGTAATTGTAATCTTATGTTATAAAATTGTAATGGACACCAGTTCATCAGATTAAGTAACTTGTAAGTTACATTTCACTGCACACATTTCTGTTGGTCATAGTATATGGACAATATGTGAGAAGTAGGGACTGTTAGTGTTTGCACGTGTGTTAATAATTCTGCAAGGGACTGGATAACAGCATTGCTGGTTCTAAGGACATTTAAAAAAAAAAATTTTGGGAGTGCACAAGTGGTGGTTCATGGACTTGCTATATTACCCGCAAGACTCTTCAATGCTGATTGTGCACCTGCACAGTCACAACAGATGGCTGCTGGCCATCTCTACAAAGACTATAGTGGGTCTGCATCTTTGATGACCCACCAGTACCATTATTTCTACAAGGACTACAGTGAGTCTACACCTTTGCTGACACACCAGTACCATTATTTCTACAAGGACTACAGTGGGTCTGCATCTTTGATGACCCACCAATACCGTAATCTCTACCAGGACTACAGTGGGTCTACTCTGTGATGACCTACCTACCAATATTCTTCAAAACTTCGACTGACTCTGCTGTGGGTTTGCTCTGTTGTGGACCAATACCTGTCTGCATGTCAAGAGTCCGCACTGTCTTTCCGTTGGAAGGACAACACTACTTCTTCAAGATTGCATGGAAATCCACTACTTCCGTGTGCATTCTCTTTTACTGCTGAGACTTTGAGAAAAACACTGCGAGGTTACTGTGATGAATGATTAGGACTGTCTTTATGGACTGTGAGAAAATTTTAGCTTTTGACCAACATTGTATCAATAAGTGTGTGCATTTGATTTCTTTGTTATTGTAATTATGAAAAATTTTTTCAAATCATTGTTGGCCACTGCCCAAAACAATTTGTAAAATTTTTTGTGGGGAGCATGGGAGCTATGTAAGTAGGCTGTTTAGGTTTTTTTATTGGTAACGCGACCTCTGTATAAAAATCACTGGCTGTGCTGTGTGCAGTCTGTGGCTAGTTTGCATTGTTGTCTGCCTTTGTAGTGTTAGGCAGCTGGCTGTGAACAGCGCGTAGCGTTGTGCAGTTGGAGGTGAGCCGCCAGCAGTGGTGGATGTGGGGAGAGAGATGGCGAAGTTTGTAATTTGTCATGAACTGCTATATATATTCTGATTATTAAGGTAAATACATTGTTTGTTCTCTATTAAAATCTTTCATTTGCTAACTATGTCTATCAGTAGTTAGTGCCTTCCTTAGTTTGAATCTTTTATTTAGCTGGCAGTAGTGGCGCTCGCTGTATTGCAGTAGTTCGAGTAACGAAGATTTTTGTGAGGTAAGTGATTTGTGAAAGGTATAAGTTAATGTTAGTCAGGGCCATTCGTTTGCAGAGATTTTTGAAAGTCAGATTGCGTTGCGCTAAAAAATATTGTGTGTCAGTTTAAGCACAGTCTTGCACAGTTTTTCAAAAGGGGACGTTTCAGTTGGATAGACCTACTTGATCACCAGGTCTGTCTCCAGTCGAGTACACATGGGACATCATCAGACGACAATTCCAGCGTCATCCACAATCAGTATTAACTGTCCTTGTACTGACCGACCAAGTGCCACAGACATGGAACTGCAACCCATAGCTGACATCCGGCACCTGTACAACACAATACATGCACGTTTCACTTTGCGTTCAACATTCTGGCGGTTTCACCGCTCATTAATGTACCAGCATTTCAGATTTGCAATGGCTTATCTAGCGCTTACATTAACCTGTGCTATGTTAATCACTTAAATACGTCACCTAGGCAAATTTATTCCTCAAATTTTATTAGTTTACATTAATTATATTTTGGCTTTGCTACTTTTGGCTGTCATTGTATACGTCGCGAAAACATCATGAAGGTAAACGTAGAGAGATTCTATTTCACGCGGAGGGCTGTAACAGCCATTCTTCCCGTGAACCATTCGCTACTACAGTTGCCGTTAGTGGTACACGAAGTACCCATCACCATACACTGTAAGGTGTTCTGCGTAGTGTAGATGTTGATTTCATGCAACTGCACAGTACTCGCGGGATGAAGACATGTACAAATCTAAGATGCTTACGTAGCATGCGGAGCACTATGGGAAATTTTGTCGTCTCGAGAGAAAAATGCAATAGAAAATTCTGCATGTACTTCCGAAGATGCATACGCCCTAAGGCGTGTCCGTTGTGAGATAAAGGATGTACGGATAATCTGCATGATGCAACAAGGCTGGACCTTTACGGCGCCCTGGGAGGTGTTTGCTGTCGTGCCTTTATGGAGCCGCTCGTGTTAGCTACCGCACGCCTGTGGATGCAGTTGTACCGCCTCGCACTCACGCTCTTCTGCGAGAACATTTGAAGAGCGGCGGCCGTCCTCACCGTTACGACCAGCCATTTATGCGCCATAAAACGCCGCACAATGGAGCGCGTCACCACCTGCTAAACTAAACGCCGCGTGGCGTACGGATTGGGACGGCCGCACGTTTTCTAATACGAGCTGGCAACTGCCGCCGTAAAGCCAGCCCTCCGCCCAGTGGCCGACGTCCGGTGGTGGCCCACATTCATTCCACAGTGCAGTATTGTGCCACTGGTGAACGAACGCTAAAGGTACTACATATAATGTACGCTATACTGCCGGAAAAAAGTTGCGACACCAAAAAATGTTTAATGTAGAGTAATGAAATTTTGAGAATACATTTCTCTGGGTTACTTATTTAAGTGATTAATATTGCAAGATCACGAGTTAAAGCAAACACGTGGTAAACCATTGCCGATTAAGCCGGCTGCGGTGGCCGAGTGGTTCTAGACGCTTCAGTCCGGAACCGCGCGACTGCTACGGTCGCAGGTTCGAATCCTGCCTCGGGCATGGATATGTGTGATGTCGTTAGGTTAGTTAGGTTTAATTAATTCTAAGTTCTAGGGGACTGATGACCTCAGATGTTAAGTCCATAGTGCTCAGAACCGTTTGAACCATTGCCGATTAATAAACGCTTTAACCGCCAGAATGTTGAAGCAAGCATGCAAACGTGCATCCAATGCACAGGCGCCGGATGTCAGTTTGTGTAATGTAATTCCTCGCCTTTTCACTTTGTCGGCCAATACAGGGACGGTTACTAATGTTTGTGGATGAAGCTGGATTTATCGTCCGGTGGTGTACAATACATGCTCGATTGGTGATAGATCTGGGGTCGAGCAGGCCAAGGCAAAGTGTCGAAATTCTCTAGAGCATGTTGGTTTACAACAGCGGTATGTGGATGAGCGTTGTCCTGCTAGAAAACACACCATGGAATTCTCTTCACGAATGGCAGCTCAACAGGTCGAATTACCAGACTGATCGAATTACCAGACTGACTTACGATTTTGCAGTCAAGGAGCGTAGGATAATCACGATAGTGCTCCTGCTGTCATAAGAAATCGCACCTCGGACCGTAAGTCCAGCGGTATGTGGATGAGCGTTGTCCTACTAGAAAACACACCATGGAATTCTCTTCACGAATGGCAGCTCAACAGGTCGAATTACCAGACTGACTTACGATTTTGCAGTCAAGGAGCGTAGGATAATCACGATAGTGCTCCTGCTGTCATAAGAAATCGCACCTCGGACCATTAGTCCAGATGAGATCCAGTGTGTCCAGCATGCAGACAGGTTGGTTGCAGGCCCTCAACTACTCTCCTTCGAACCAACACACTGCCATCACTGGCACCGATACAGAACCAGCTCTCATCAGAAAGTACAACAGACCTCCATCCAGCTCTCCAGTGAGCTCTGGCCTGACACCACAGAAGTCACAAATGGCGGTGGTTTGGGGTCAATGGAATGCACGCTACAGTTCGTCTGGCTCGGAGATGTCCTTGAAGTAACCGATTTCTAACAGTTCGTTGGTGACCGTTGTGCTAACTGCTGCTCAAATTGCTGCTGCAGATGCAATATGACGCTCCAGAGCCATACCCTGAACGCTTTGGTCTTACCTCTCGGTAGTGCCACGTGGCTGTCGAGAGCCCGTGCATTCTCGTGAACACTGCTGCTAGCACTTATGTACAGTGGCTACCTTCTTGCCAAGTCCTTGTGCAATATCGCAGAAGGAATACCTAGCTTCTCGTAGCCCTATTACACGACATCATTCAAACTCGGTGAAGTATTGATATGGTGTCCTTGTCGTCTTAAAGGCATGCTTGACTAACATCAGCTTGCCACACCTCATCTCAAATGTAATTAAGCTCATGGCTGTTACGGCATGCATTTAAAGCAATCATTACCTTATCCTACTAGTGGCGCTACTAGCGCCATTCTTATCCAACTGGTGCGAAATTTGAATCGATGTCATTTTTCAGGTTTAGAAGCAGGTCCACCAACTTTCGTTTAAGTCGCAGAGCTCCTTCTTGGTAGCAAATTGTGTAAAATAAATGACAGCTGAAGGTTTCACGGTGAATTTTAACAATTCAGAATATACGACACACTTGATGCCAAGCGTGGCAGTGTACTGTCCTTAGGCCATCCTCACACCGGACGGAAAAGCATTCGTTGACGAGCAGGTGTGACGTCACAACTTGGAATTTCACCTTCCACAGGATTCTGTAGGGTGAAAGACTGAATAAGACTAGTCAGATATTTACTTTGTATAGAATAACGTGACCATTGAAACACAATATCGAGTTCTACATCACAAGCATAATTTCGGAGACGCCATATTGTATTTCGTCGTATTCAATTGAAGCTCGTATTAGGTGGGTTTTATGTTATACTAATGCCCTATAAATATATGCTGATTCAAAATACCAGCACATTGAGGAGCTCTCGAAAACGCGTCGTTATTGGCACGATTTGTTGTAAGAAGATGATGGGAAATGTCATACTGGGGGTTAAAGAATTTGGTTGTTTTCCTGTTTCAACTTGCATGTTATCAAAGTATGCTGTTTCAAGGCAATGATACTTTCAAGAAGTATTCAAAACGCTTCGTTCTTGGTACGGTTTGTTATAGTTAAATATCAATAAATAAAATATTTGCAGGTAAAGACTTCAGGATATCCATAAACACTGCAAAAGTGTGTGTGTGTGTGTGTGTGTGTGTGTGTGTGTGTGTGTGTGTGTGTGTGTGCGCGTGCGTTTTCCACATCTCCCCCTAAACCATTTGACTGATTTCAACAAAACTTGGTACATATATTCCTTACTGTCAGGCAACGCCTCCCGTGGAGTTAAGAACCGCCTACCTATCATAGTTCAAGAGATATGATACCACAAAGAATGAGACGTGTGAAAACTGTTACATCATGCATGACGTTTAAATGTATTACTTATCTGCAACTAACTGTATTCGCAATAAATCTCCCAAACAGTGTCCAGACATGCCGCTAAATGCACTTACAAAAGTGTATCATGGCACCACATATAGCTCAGGAGATATGACTTCTTAAACACTGCCGGCCGTGCTTCAGTCCAGAACCGCGCTGCTGCTACGGTCACAGGTTCGAATCCTGCCTCGGGCATGGATGTGTCTGATGTTTTTAGGTTAGTTAGGTTTAACTAGTTCTAAGTCTATGGGACTGATGACCTCCGATGTTAAGTCCCATAGTGCTTAGAGCCATTTGAACCAATCTGAATCTCAAACACTAAAATGCTTGAAAAATTGCCGCATAGTGCATCGCGTTTAAATTTATTACATCTTTTCTATTAATTATATTCGCAACACGTTTTGCAGGCAGTATCCACATATCCCGTCGAATGCACTTACACAAATATGTTATTGTATGACACATAGTTCAAGAGATATGACGTCATAAACGCTGCTAAACATTCCTGCAGTCGAGTCAAGGGAATCCCTGACACCTGCCGGCGCTTTTGGTAGCTTTCAGCTGCGATAAACATACGGCTGTAGGCGAAACCGATTATGCACATTTCTTTGCACAGCAGTTTCATAATTTCAAAGATTTTTCATGAATACATTGAAATGAAATTTTTTCGATACTTCACTACAAACACAGTTATTTTTTTTGTCTTCGTTTGTAATAGTAAATTAGCAAAATTAATACCCGTGCAATGCCGGGTACGCCAGCTAGTTACAACGTAAACGACGGTTGTAAGTCCACAGTAGAGCAGTGGCTTTGTAAATATTCTGTATGATCGTGTGCACAAAAATGAATTTACATGCTTGCTTTACATACATGTACACTCACACACACACACACACACACACACACACACACACACACACACACACACACACACACGCACGTATATGAGGTACAGAATATTTAACGGTAATACTGCAGTAAACAAATGACTTTTGCGCTTTATTTACTAACAGCTTCTACTACCTGCAGTAGGATATTTTAGATATTCTTGTTTGAAATCTTGGTATTTCGTGGATTCCAAAACATCTACTACTGAACAGGAGCAGGCGTCCACGAAGAATAATCACGGAGTTCTACTAAAACTTGACAATCATGAAATAATTTTTATCTTATGTGGAAGACTACAGTGATTTGTATCACACTATTTGTAATGGAAGTTTTAGAAGCTGATGACCATATGGATTGTACATGCAACTATCTTTTTTGCTTTGCATGATGTTCTTTTATGCTGAACTTTTTGTATATAATCCAGACAGGTTAACATGGCTAGCACATAGACAAGAACGTTTTAATAGAGCTAACATAGCAACTTTATGCTCAGCTCGTTTGTGAGCATGCACCAGGCACAACAGAAACGACGTCCGGCGTTGTTAACAATGTGAAAGTAGTCAGGAGTGAACACAGCTTTAGGTGCTCTTACACGAAGCGACACTTGCCTCGCGAGATTGTTGCGCAAGATTGCTTCGCAAGACAGCTGTCTCGCATTTACGGAGAGAGAAACGATGCTCGAAACAGGTACGAAAAGCGTGAGCCGTCAGCCCTGGCAAGGGAAGGGTATGGTCGCGCTCTGTCTGCAAGCGTGTTCGACCTCACGTCTCACGAACTTCACAGTACGCAATAATGCGAAACGAAGCACAGTGTTTCGCGCCCAAAATCCCACAGAGGTCTGGTGTACCGCGACACATCTCGTGCAGCACTTTTCGTGGTGGGGACTACATTTACACTATGTGAGACTTGCCTCGTGAAATGGTTGTGCTAGGGGCCGGTTGTGCTAGAGTCGTCCGTTCAGTGTAAACGCAGCTTTAGATCAGGCCAAAGAAGCAGCGTAAGTGTAAAACAATGTTACGATAGGGGGCGTACTGCTTTCCCTGAGCAATGGTAAAAATATCTAGTATTCTTACTACAAATAACATAAAATCTTGAGTCAGTCAGTGTGAATATTATAGGTCGCATTTCTGTGCACTGTTTTTCAGCTGGCAACTAAAAAGTTGCGCGCGTCTCGATTTACTGCTTTCCAGAGGGGGATTTCATCATGCATTTGAGCAATTACGTATACAGGATGTTACAAAAAGGTACGGCCAAACTTTCAGGAAACATTCCTCACACACAAAAAAAGAAAATATGTGGACATGTGTCCGGAAACGCTTACTTTCCATGTTAGAGCTCATTTTATTACTTCTCTTCAAATCACATTAATCATGGAATGGAAACACACAGCAACAGAACGTACCAGCGTGACTTCACACACTTTGTTACAGGAAATGTTCAAAATGTCCTCCGTTAGCGAGGATACATGCGCCCACCCTCCGTCGCATGGAATCCCTGATGCGCTGATGCAGCACTGGAGAATGGCGTATTGTATCACAGCCGTCCACAATACGAGCACGAAGAGTCTCTACATTTGGTACCGGGGTTGCGTAGACAAGAGCCTTCAAATGCCCCCATAAATGAAAGCCAAGAGGGTTGAGGTCAGGAGAGCGTGGAGGCCATGGAATTGGTCCACCTCTAGCAATCCATCGGTCACCGAATCTGTTGTTGAGAAGCGTACGAACACTTCGACTGAAATGTGCAGGAGCTCCATCGTGCATGAACCACATGTTGTGTCGTACTTGTAAAGTCACATGTTCTCGCAGCACAGGTAGAGTATCCCGTATGAAATCATGATAACGTGCTCCATTGAGCGTAGGTGGAAGAACATGGGGCCCAATCAAGACATCACCAACAATGCCTGCCCAAACGTTCGCAGAAAATCTGTGTTGATGACGTGATTGCACAATTGCGTGCGGATTCTCGTCAGCCCACACACATGTTGATTGTGAAAATTTACAATTAGATCACGTTAGAATGAAGCCTCATCCGTAAAGAGAACATTTGCACTGAAATGAGGATTGACACATTGTTGGATGAACCATTCGTAGAAGTGTACCCGTGGAGGCCAATCAGCTGCTGATAGTGCCTGCACACGCTGTACATAGTACGGTAACAACTGGTTCTCTCGTAGCACTCTCCATACAGTGTCGTGGTAAACGTTACCTAGTACAGCAGCAACTTCTCTGACGCTGACATTAGGGTTATCGTCAACTGCACGAAGAATTGCCTCGTCCATTGCAGGTGTCCTCGTCGTTCTAGGTCTTCCCCAGTCGCGAGTCATAGGCTGGAATGTTCCGTGCTCCCTAAGACGCCGATCAATTGCTTCGAACGTCTTCCTGTCGGGACACCTTCGTTCTGTAAATCCGTCTCGATACAAACGTACCGCGCCACGGCTATTGCCCAGTGCTAATCCATACATCAAATGGGCATCTGCCAACTCCACATTTGTAAACATTGCACTGACTGTAAAACCACGTTCGTGATGAACACTAACCTGTTGATGCTACGTACCGATGTGCTTGATGCTAGTACTGTAGAGCAATGAGTCGCATGTCAACACAAGCACCGAAGTCAACATTACCTTCCTTCAATTGAGCCAACTGGAGGTGAATCCAGGATGTACAGTACATAGTGGCGAAACTAAAATGAGCTCTAACATGGAAATTAAGCGTTTCCGGACACATGTCCACATAACATCTTTTCTTTATTTGTGTGTGAGGAATGTTTCCTGAAAATTTGGCCGTACCTTTTTGTAACACCCTGTAGTAGAGCGTATTTTTATTAAAAACTAACGGCAAGAAAATTTAATATAAAAAGATTAAACATCTGCCTTCAATCACAAATCGTGGTTTTGCTTATTAAAAAGCACGAAGCATTTCGAACGTTGACGTTTCACCATCTTCGCGTACTTTACTGCTTACTCACCCTAGAATGAGGCCCATTTTCTCCGTCGATGGATGTCTTGCCAGAGACCTCGGTTGTAGAGGTCTACATTTTGGCAGTTCAGGACATGTTCTACCTCCAAAATCAGCTAGTCTTCATTCTGAAAAAGTCTACCACGCAGTGGTATGTTCATCAAGGTGAAGAAGAAGAAGTTAAAGGGTGCTAAGACAGTAAAATACGAAGAGACAAAATCTAACAGGCCAAAGAAGCAGCGTAAGTGTAAAACAATGTTACGATACAGAACTAAGCTATCAAAATTCTTACTAACCTTACTTCTAACGAATGAATGTCAGATTTCGCAAGAGTCCTCGTTCTCCAATTGTTGCACTACGTAATTTTCGTCATTTGATGCGAGGGTATTCCAACAAAGAACTTTTTGACAACCTTTCTTAGTAGTGTGAACCAAATAATCTCTCCCACAATGTTCGACAATACTGTGGAGCAGATTCCTGATAGTTCCCAGTGGAATGGAATATGCAGATAAAACTCTTGTGCAAGTTTGTAATATGGAAATTTAGTCAAATAAAATAGAATCACATCTGCATGTACATACATACACATTCCGCAAGTCACCGTACGGTGTGTGGCGAAAGGTACCCTGTACCACTACTAGTTGTTGCCTTTCTTGCTCCACTCGCTAACAGAGCGAGGGAGTAACGACTGTCTCTGTCCCTCAGACCAACCTCCAACTTCTCGTATCTTACCTTCCTGATCCTTAAGCGAATAGTACGTTGGCGGCAGTAGGAATGTTCTGCAGTCAGCTTCAAAAGTCGATTCTCTAAATTTTCTCAGTAGTGTTCCCAGAAAAGAACGTCTCCTTCCCTCCAGGGATTCCCATTTGAATTCCCGAATCGTTTCTGTAATACGTACTTGTTGTTCTAACTGCCGGTAACAAATCTAACAGCTCGCTTTTGAATTGCTTCGATGTCTGTGTTTAATCTGGCCTGGACGGGACCCAAAACACAAGAGCAGAACTCAAAAGTAGGTCTTCTTTATAGGTCTCCTTTACAGATATTCTAAATAAATCAAAGTCGACCATTCGCGTACTCTACCTCAGTCCCCGCATGCTCGTTCCATTTCAAAGCGGTTTGCTACGTTACGTCCACATACTGAAACGACGTGACTGTCTGAAGCTCTCGGGCATGGATGTGTGTCATGTCCTTCGGTTAGTTAGGTTTAAGTAGTTCTAAGTTCTAGGGGCCCTCCCTCTGGGTACCAACAAATACAGATGTGCTGGTCGCTCCACGCCAGCTCGAATCGTACAACACACGGGGAGTGAAATTTCAAGTCATACGATTTGCATAATAATTTGTTCTGTGTAGATGAAACAAAGCTACATCCGTCTCTGTCGTTGGTGTTCTTATAGTCGTACACCACAGCTTGGTAATGAGAGGGGGGGGGGGGGGTTTCTTATGATTATTGCCCACATCTGTTGCTATACTTCAAAATAAATGACGTCAACTCCTATATTTCGAAAAGTCGCTGGCCAGTGTACGTTTGGTGCGTTTTATGCCTTACGTTACTGCGTATGAGCTGTAGCTAACATATCTAAATTGTTTTTACCGGTAAAAGTAGATTTACACCCATTTCTATCCTTGAGATAATGCGTGAGTTACACTGCAGACAGTCCGCGACGAGGTTGGCACCTAGGTTTTATTCCCGACTGCTATGGAGAGTGTGGAGCTGCCTTGTCTTTCTCTTCTTCGTACGCTGCCGATTCGGACCGGAGCTGCAAATGAACGAAAAACTTAATGCAGTAGAAAGACACTGTCACTCTTCAGCTCTTGACGCTGACAGAATGTTTTTAGGGTTGCATACCTTAACCTGTAAAAAGGGAACCCTTACAGGATCGCTTCTTTGTCCATCCGTCCGTCTGTTTGTCGGTCTGTCTGTTTGTCCAACTGTTAAGAACTCTTTTTCTCAGTACCGGACAGACGTATCGAGTTGAAATTTATTTCACATACTAAGCTGTATAGTCCCTTGGCGGTGTAAAAACTTTAAACTTGTAAGTCAATGCGATCGAAAGATACGGCCATTTGTGTCATATATTTTGATACTTGCAAATACAAACATGTAGCGTACTTCTCACTGACCTATAATCATGAAATTTGACAAGAAGCAAAGTTGTAAGGCGCAAAAAAGGAAAAGTCCGAAAACTGAGAGTTTGTAATCATGTCACACGAAAAAAAAATTTTTTTTCTCATGTTATTCGACTGTCTATCGGTCCGCCCGTTAAGACCCCTTTTTCTCAGGAATGAGTAGACATATCAAGTTGAAATTTATGTAACATACTAAAGTGTGTGTTCCCTTGGCGAGATATATACAGGGTGGTCCATTGATCGTGACCGGGCCAAATATCTGATGAAATAAGCGTCAAACGAAAAAACTACAAAGAACGAAACTAGTCTAGCTTGAAGGGGGAAACCAGATGGCGCTATGGTCGGCCCGCTAAATGGCACTGCCATAGGTCAAACGGATATCAACTGCGTTTTTTTAAATAGGATCCCCCATTTTTTTATAACATATTCGTGTAGTACGTAAGGAAATATGAATGTTTTAGTAGGACCACATTTTTCGCCTTATGATAGATGGCGATGTAATAGTCACAAATATATGGCTCACAATTTTAGACGAACAGTTGGTAACAGGTAGGAATTTTAAATTAATAAACAGGACGTAGGTACGTTTGAACATTTTATTTCGGTTGTTCCAATGTGATACATGTACCTTTGTGAACTTATCATTTCTGAGAACGCATGCTGTTACTGCGTGATTACCTGTAAATACCGCAATAAATGCTCAAAATGATGTCCGTCAACCTCAATGCATTTGGCAATACGTATAACGACATTCCTCTCAACAGAATGTCCTCACATGCATTGACAATGCGCTGACGCATGTTGTCAGGCGTTGTCAGTGGATCACGACAGCAAATATCCTTCAACTCTACCCACAGAAAGAAATCCGGGGACGTCAGATCAGGTGAACGTGCGGGCCATGGTATCGTGCTTCGACGACTAATCCATCTGTCATGAAACATGCTGTTGAATACCGCTTCAACCGCACGCGAGCTATGTGCCGGACATCCATCATGTTGGAAGTACATCGCCATTCTGTCATGCATTGAAACATCTTGTAGTAACATCGGTAGAACATTACGTAGGAATTCAGCATACAGTGCACCATTTAGATTGCCATTGATAAAAGGGGGGCCAATTATCCTTCCTCCCATAATGCCGCACCATACATTAACCCACCAAGGTCGCAGGTGTTCCACTTGTCGCAGCCATCGTGGATTTTCTGTTGCCCAATAGTGCATATTAATGACGATTTACGTTACCGCTGTTGGTAAATGACGCTTCATCACTAAGGAGAACACTTGCAAAAAATCTGTCGTCGTCCCGTAATTTCTCTTGTGCCCAGTGGCAGAACTGTACACCACGTTCAAAGTCGTCGCCATGCAATTCCTGGTGCATCCAAATATGGTACGGGTGCAGTCGACGTTGATGTAGAACATTCTCAAAACCGACGTTTTTGAGATTCCCTATTCTCGCCCAATTTGTCTGCTACTGATGCGCGGATTAGCCGCAACAGCAGCTAAAACACCTACTTGGACATAATCATTTATTGCGGGTCGTGGTTGACGTTCCACATGCGGCTGAACACTTCCCGTTTCCTTAAATAACGAAACGATCCGGCGAACGGTGCGGGCACTTGGTGTCGTCCAAGATACCGAGCAGCATACATAGCACACGCCCGTTGGGCATTTTGATCACAATAGCCATACATCAACACGATATCGACAATTTCCACAATTGGTAAAAGGTCCATTTTAACACGGGTAATGTATCACGAAGCAAATACCGTCCGCATTGGCGGAATGTTGCGTGATACCACGTACTTATACGTTTCTATTACAGCGCCATCTATCACAAAGCGAAAAAAGTCGTCCAACTAAAAAATTCATATTTCTTTGCGTACTACACGAATGTGTATTAAAAATGGTGGTTCCTACTTAAAAAAAACGCAGTTGATAAATGTTTGAGCTAAGGCAGCGGCATCTAGGGGGGCCAACCATAGCGCTATCTTGTTTCCCCCTTCAAGCTGGACAAGTTTCGTTCTTTGTAGTCTTTTCGTTTGACGCTTATTTAGTGAGATATTTGGCCCAGTGACCATCATTGGACCACCCTGTATATGTAAGATTATAAGCCTATCCAATCAAAAGATACAGCCGTCGCATATTTTGACAACTTTCCAGTACTGATGTCGATAACAGGCAGAAATCGTCAAAACACACGTAACTAAGTGTACGGAACTCACGGTGCGTGAGTCATAGTCTCTCATCCGTCTTCTTTCCTGGTTTCAGGAAGAACCTGTATTATCTTGATGACAATGTTACCTGTGTATTATTGAATTTATACGCTTATGTATGTAATTAACTTGAAAACTAACAAATCTAAAACAAACCCGATAGAAATGTGAGTTGAGGAAGTGAGGGAATAAGCAGGCGGGAGAAAACTCTTCGCCACGGGAAAGCTCTCCGTCTTCAGGCCACGAGTTGCTTACCGGGACCATCCGACTGCCGTGTCATCCTCAGTGGAGGATGCGGATAGGAGGGCCGTGGGGTCAGCACACCGCTCTCCCGGTCGTTATGATGGTATTCTTGACCGAAGCCGCTACTATTCGGTCGAGTAGCTCCTCAGTTGGTATCACAAGGCTGAGTGCACCCCGAAAAATGGCAACAGCGCATGGCGGCCTGGATGGTCACCCATCCAAGTGCTGACCACGCCCGACAGCGCTTAACTTCGGTGATCTCAGAAACCGGTGTATCCACTGCGGCAAGGCCGTTGCTTCGCCACGGGAAAGGCCCCTCTATTTTCTTCTATGCTCTGTGACTAACAAGCGTGGCTGCCCAGATAGGTAGAAGTTGATATGGATACTTCTGTTAATAAATGCGGCTATGACAATGGATTATATATCGTTCAGGGAGGACTTTATCACAATTCATTTGGGTGAAAATTGTCTCGTTGTACTTTGGTTCCGGAAATATATTTGAGGTGAACAGCTTAGCTGAATTGCCCTGTAATGTATTTAGTCGCACGTCATGGGCATTTACGTCCGTAGCTGACAGTGAAAAAAGTTTGAGTGAACGAAGGAATTTAATGCAGGCAGCTTTTGTCGTCATTTTCGTATCGCAAATGATCATTAAATACATCAGATGAGCACAGCACCGAAGGTAAAAGAAATTTCCCGTTTGAATGTTTCTGTTGGAATGCGGGCGTGTGACAGTACAAAACGCGAGAACAAGAGCGCAGATGAGGACAGTTATTGAAATTAGCCGGGCTTTTACCGCGACTGTAAAGCGCCGGCCACGGTGGAGCGAGACCACGGCACATGCACGGAGCAGCACATGCGGCGGGCACGCACGTGTCCCCGCGGAACAAAGCCCGCCAGATCGGGGGCGCAGATAGCGGCAGGGCTCGGCACGCGCCCGCCCACACACACACACACACACACACACACATGGACCTCTAGCATTTACCCGCCCACACTCCTCATGTACCGCTATTCATATCTCTTTCCACATTATCAGCACGGAATGAGTCTGCTATCGTATGAAAAACGTTGACGATATAATGGTCGTGAATCAGTTAAAATTTGTCCACCTCTCTTAATAACGTGATCGTATCTGCGTCCGTGGTGGCATTTCATTTCGGTCATTCCATTAACGAGGAAGAGAATTAAGTAATCTCACGCGGATGGACGGTTCATCGAAATTAGGAGTAATGGAGTGACACTTTTATCCCAGCGTTCCGAAATGTTTTCCTTTACCGATAGTTTATTAACAGGTATGATGCAGTTTTTAGCTTTTTGATGAATGCAAGTAACAGTGCGTTGTACGCTTCAGCTACTCTTCATCACGTTGCAGTACAGTGGTAGTTGACGTCAAAGTTAGCACTTAGTAGACCATTCGACAACAATCTAAGGCAATTTAAATTTCCTTCTCGCATTTATAGGCACAACAGGAACTAACGATTTTCAAGCAACTCAGATTTGTGCTATATCAGAGCTCTCCGGATGAAGTATTCACCCAGTTTTTCACTTCGTCCCTCCTTTCAGGTTGAGTTACGCATTCGATTTCGCAAACGACAACTTTCCCATATTATCTCTCTTAAAGAAAAAGTCAGTAGGCGTATTTCGATAGTAAATACAAAGCACTTCTTTTTATGTTACTGATACGAATATTGATGCCTCTTCTTTGATTCGACGATATGAAATTATATTCTCAAAGTCAGGGTACCATGTGAATTATGAAATAACTTAGAAAATAGTGCGAAAAATAGTTTATTCATGCCACAATCATGCTAGGTTGAACTGAAAATTAAAAATCTGAAATAGAATAAAAGACAGAATAACGGAGAAAATTTTGCTTTATAACAAGAAAAACGTAACATCAGTATCCCTGAATCGGAGAAAAACGGAATATACTTTAACAAAGGCTTATTTGACTTTCATGCCATCTATAACACTTTGTTTGCTTATGAACTTCACATCTGTTCACACAAATGGATTTATTACACTATTTCCATGATATTTATTTCTTAGTGCCGATGGCATAACCGAAGATGAAGAAAATTTGTTTTAAGAGCTACACTTTTTTTAGACAGATTAGGTAAAATTTAGCCCACGGCCAATATATGAATATTTGAATGTCGGCAGTCTTTCAAAACCATCTCAGTTTGGACGGCAGAACCAACTTTTAGCTTCCTAGGACTGCATCAAGGTAACCAGGTAACCGTCGCCTGTGGCGTAGCGGCCATGCGGGCATAACTGGCTCTCCGCCTCTCCCCCCCCCCCCCCTTGACCGGTGCACCTGGAGTACGACAAAACACTTTACTGCCGCCCCCCCCCTTTCAGAAACACTTATAGTAATATAACACATATAATTTACTCTAATAATGATATACTTTTCTGGAAACTCTTGTTTGTCTTGAAGACCAGTATGATAGATTCCCCCCCCCCCCCTCCCCATCGCTATTGAGCTTCGCCTCTCCGGGTTATCATCACCGTATTGTGCAGCATGCCGACGGGAACGCAGAACTCATTTCTCTGTCACTGCCTATGGCTCTGTGTTACACCTGCCGACTGCGAAGATTTCTGTCCTCGAGAGCAGAATTTTTCGAAATCGAAATTTCTCATTTTTCCCCTTTTTTCCATTGCAGAAAATTGTATTTTCTTTTTTTGACAGCTTTATTTGGAATTAAGAACGGAAGAACACTCCTACAATATGTAAGGTGTCAGGCAAATCCAACACCTTCCATGAAAGCCGCGTGGGATTAGCCGCGTCTAGGGCGCTGCAGTCATGGACTGCGTGGTTGATCCCGGCGGAGGTTCGAGTCCTCCCTCGGGCATGGGTGTGTGTGTTCGTCTTTAGGATAATTTAGGTTAATTAGTGTGTAAGCTTAGGGACTGATGACCTTAGCAGTTGAGTCCCATAAGATTTCACACACATTTCAACATTTCAACCTTCCATGAAAACCCTGACATGATAAGCAAATCCAGTAGTATGTCACATAGCTCCGAATAAATCGTGACATTAAATTAACCAAAGTAATGCGAGTAACGAGTGAGCAAATGGAATACCACAGACTAACACAATAATGCCTAAATGCATGTCATACCTTCCCACCGCGAAACAGACGCATTTCCGAGGGGAGAAGCGAGAACAGAAGCCGAGAGCAGAACCGTGTTAAGCTGGAAGGCCCTACGATAAGGGATGGACACCCACGTCGCCAGCCAACCGCTAGGACCACCCCAGTCGCAAGTTTTAGCGTGAGACTTTTTCGCTTCTCTGTTACATCAGGACCACCCAACAGCCCATGTTATAAGCTAGAGCCCTCCAGAAGAACAGTATAGATCTTACGATAATACAAAAAGGGCTACCCCAGCTGCAAGTTTTAGCGGGAAAATTTTTCGCGTCTCTGTTACCTCAGGACCACCCCCCAGCCCATGTTAAAAGATAGAGCCCTCCAGAAGAACAGTATAGATCTTACGATAACACAAAAAGGACCACACCAGCTGCAAGTTTTAGCGTGAGACTTTTTCGCGTCTCTGTTACGTTGCAAACTTTAAAAACATTGCCCCACCACCAAAAGTATAACGTTTCTCATTGGATAGCCAGAATTTTTGTAGGCGGAGCTTACGGTTAACATTGAGACCGTGATTGGTCAGATGAAAACACAGCCAGATAGTTTTTTTAAACCAACTTCGGTAAATTGTAGTAAGGAGAAGTTAGGAGAGAGTTGCTTCCGAGACGGCGAGGTGAGCGGAGCTGTGCTGCCCGTCGCCCCCTGACGAACACCGACAAGGTAATGAACGCACGCGATGCCGCATAACAGCGCATAAAGCTTCACTCAGAACTGCAGAAGTCTCATCTGTTACACCCCCTTTTTGTGTAATACTAGTGTCGATCGTCAATTAAAGCTCATGGTGTTCACATTTGTCACTTGAAGTAAAACTCTGAAACGCGATGATTTTTCTGTTATATAGTTATTGAGAAGCCATATCAGCCACTGTAATTTACGACAAGTTAGATAAGTAATTAAAGATAATTGAGGGTCACTGTAGACCATTTTGATAGTTTTCTCTTTTGTGAAACTTAATTTAAACCTAGATTATAGATGTGATATGGCATAGGTCATCCTTAGATCCATTGTAGAACTTGGAAACCCATTCAGGGAATATTCGTTCACATTTTTGTTGAACGCAGTTGGTTATTACCATCCTGTATTAAAAAATTTCCTTTTATCAATTGTGCAATTTATAAACAATGTTTTGTGAGTAAAATAAAATTTCCAATGGTAAACTTAACTGATTTTTCGACGTTATTTTACCAGCTAACTAAAAATTCTGTCTATCCAATGACAAACGTTATACTTTTCGTGGTGGGGCAATGTTTTTAAAGCTTGCAACGTAACAGAGACGCGAAAAAGTCTTACGCTAAAACTTGCAGCTGGTGTGGTCCTTTTTGTGTTATCGTAAGATCTATACTGTTCTTCTGGAGGGCTCTATCTTTTAACATGGGCTGGGGGGGTGGTCCTGACGTAACAGAGACGCGAAAAAGTCTCACGCTAAAACTTGCGGCTGGGGTAGCCCATTTTGTGTTATCGTAAGATCTATACTGTTCTTCTGCAGACTCTAGCTTTTAACATGGGCTGGGGGGTGGTCCTAGCGGTTAGCTGGCAACGTGGGTGTCCGACCCATATCGTAGGGCCTTCTCGCTTCACACGGTTCTGCTCTCGGCTTCTGTTCTCGTTTCTCCCCTCGGAACTGCGTCTGTTTCACGGTGCTAAGGTATGACATGCATTTAGGCATTCTTGTGTTAGTCTGTGGTATTCCATTTGCTCACTCGTTACTCGTTTACTTTGGTTAATTTAATGTCACGATTTATTCGGAGCTATGTGACATACTACTGGATTTGCTTATCATGTCAGGGTTTTCATGGAAGGTGTTGGATTTGCCTGACATATTACATCCATACAACCTTCGCCCCATGCTGGGCGTTTTCGTCCGCATGTCCCGACTCACCAACGACGCTGAGGACTCGGTGGAGCCGACAAGGGTGGCCGAGTGGTTCTAAACGCTACAGTCTGGAACCGCGCGACCGCTACCATTGCAGGTTCGAATCCTGCCTTGGGCATGGATTTGTGTGATGTCCTTAGGTTAGTTCTAAGTTCGAGGGGACTGATGACCTCAGAAGTTAAGTCCCATAGTGCTCAGAGCCATTTGAACTATTTTTTTGACTCAGACGAGACCCCATGGACGTGGCGTTCATTCGCAGCAGATGCTTCCCCGCTTCCTCAAGGGGGAACGGGTGTGGTATCCACCACTACTAATCTCCACACCGAGCAACGGCGAGTTATTACGCGCGGCTGAGAAACACATCGTTGGCTACACTTCTCCACGAGCGGCCCACTGCTAGAATCGCTGGCTCCTTTCACGTGCGCGCGTCAAACCACTGCGATTGGCCACCCGTAACATTCATCTATTGGCCGCCCAGAACATACAGCGACCCCAGCCGGCTGCTCCGTTAACTGTGGAGCCTTATTTAACGCCGATACTGCCAGTTCTCATCTTGCTATGTACTACTTCAAACTAGGAAGTGCTACACTGCGGTGAACCTGCTGTTCAATGTGGGTTTGGCTGTGCTTCGAATGCTATGCTGGAATAGGATTTCAACGTTCACTGAGCTTGGTATTTCGACGGAATTTTGATTTACCCCGGCATTCTGCATTTCACTTGCACTTCCTAGATATTGGGAAAACCACCTTCAATTTATATACGAGGGTTACTCCGAAAGAAATTCACACTATTTTTTAAAAATCCATCTTTTATTCTACATATTTGAAAGTTTTACAGTGTGTAGATACATCCTTTAGGAACAATATTTTCATTTCTCCACATAATTTCCATCTCTCTCAACTGCCTTACGCCATCTTGGAACCAACGCCTGTATACCCGCACAGTAAAATTCTGGGCCAACCTGTTGGAGCCACTGTTTGGCAGCGTGCACAAGGGAGTCATCATCTTCAAACCTTGTTCCACGAAGAGAGTCTTTCAGTTTCCCAAAGAGATGATAGTCACATGGAGCCAGGTCATGACTGTAAGGCGGGTGTTCCAGTGTTGTCCAACTGAGTTTTGTGATCGCTTCCATGGTTTTTTGACTGACATGTGACTGTGCATTGTCGTGCAACAGCAAGACATCCTGCTTTTGCCGATGTGGTCGAACACGACTCAGTCAAGTTTGAAGTTTCTTAAGTGTCGTCACATATGCATCAGAATTTATGGTGGTTCCACTTGGCATGATGTCCACAAGCAAGAGTCCTTCGGAATCGAAAAACACCGTAGCCATAACTTTTCCAGCAGAAGGTGTGGTTTTTTTTCTTGGGTAAACTTTCATGATGCCTCTCCATTGATTGCCTCTTCGTCTCTGTTGAAAAATGATGGAGCCATGTTTCGTCACCTGTCACAATTATTCCAAGAAATTCATCTCCACCATTCTCGTACTGTTCCAAAAGTTCGTTGCATACCGTTTTTCTTGTTTCTTTATGAGCCACTGTCAACATTCTGGGAAACCACCTGGCACAAACATTTTTTAACGCCAACACTTTCAGTATTCTGCAAACACTTCCTTCCCCCATCCCAAAGTAGCGTGACAATTCGTTACCTGTCATGCGTCTGTCAGCAGTAACCAATTCGTTAACTCTCTGCACATTATCTGGAGTGTGTGCAGTACGAGGCCTACCGCTGCGAGGACAATCCTCACGGCGCTACAGTCTGGAGCCGAGCGACCGTTACGGTCGCAGGTTCGAATTCTGCCTCGGCATGGATGTGTGTGATGCCCTTGGGTTAGTTAGGTTTAATTAGTTCTAAGTTTTAGGCGACTGATGACCTCAGAAGTTAAGTCGCATGGTGCTCAGAGCCATTTGAACCATTTGAACAATCCTCAATATTTCCGTGCCCGCTTTCATCACGTAACCTGCTTGCCCACCTACTAACTGTACTGCGATCGACAGCAGCATCTCCATACACCTTTTTCAAACTCTTGTGGATGTCTCCCACTGCCTCGTTTTCACAGCATAGGAATTCTATGACAGCACGTTGCTTCTGACGAACGTCAAGTGTAGCAGCCATCTTGGAGACATGCTGTGACGGCGCCACTCACGGGAACAGGTTGAACTAAGTTTGAACACAAGCGGGAAGCATGTATCTACACACTGTAAAACTTTCACACATGCAGAATTACAAATGTATTTTTTCAAAAGTAGTGCGCATTTCTTTTGGATTGACCCTCGTAATAATTTTGCATAGAGTGTTCATCTACAACTTGGCGCATGGTAACACAATTATTTTGCATCAGCGTTGCGTCAATCATAGAACATTGATATATTTATTGTGTTATTCCTGGTTATAAAAAATGAAGCAAGCGAAAGGGGTACAGTAGGTGCAAAATGGCTACAAGGCAATGGCTAGAGGGTTAATGTAAGGATTTAGCAGCATATTTCACTAGAGGAAGTAGAGATGTCAAGCACAGGAAAATTAAAGAGGCCTTTGGAGAAAATAGAAGCAGCTGTATGAATATCAAGAGATCAGATGGGAAAACAGTGTTAAGCAAAGAAGAGAAAACTGAAAGGAGGAAAGGATTATATAGAGGGTCCATACAAGGGAGGTGAACTGGAAGGCAATAATATAGAATGGGAAGAGGACTGAGGTGAAAATGAGATGGGAGATATGATGCTGCAAGAAGAATTTTACAGAGCACTAGTAGAAAAATGGTTCAAATGGCTCTGAGCACTATGGGACTCAACTTCTGACGTCATCAGTCCGCTAGAACTTAGAACTACTTAAACCTAACTAACCTAAGGACATCACACACATCCATGCCCGAGGCAGGATTCGAACCTGCAACCATAGCAGCAGCGCGGTTCCGGACTGAAGCGCCTAGAACCGCTCGGTCACAGTGGCCGGTGCACTTGCAGACCTAAGTCGAAACAAACCCCCTGGCGTAGACAAAATAGCCTTGGGAGAGCCAGCCATGACAAAACTCTTCCCTATCATGTGCAAGGTGTGGGAGACAGACGAAATACCCTCAGGCTAGAAGAAGAGTATAATAATGTCGATTCCAAAAATTAACAGGTGCTAACAGATGTGGGTATTATCTAATCATCAGTTTAATAAGTCATAGTTGCAAAATACTAACACCACTTCTTTACAGAAGACTGGAAAAACTGGTAGAAGTTGACCTCAGATTCCAGAGAAATGCAGGAACACGCGAGGCAATACTGACCATACGACTTTTCTTGGAAGACAGCTTACGAAAAGACAAACCTACGTTTATAGTATTTGTAGATTTTAGCATTGTCTACTGGAATACTCTCATTCAAATTATGAAGGTAGCAGGGGCAAGTACAGGGAGCAGAACGCTATTTACAATTCATACGGAAAGCAGACGAAGGTTATAAGAGTCGAGGGGCATTAAACGGAAGCAGTTCTTGAGAAAGGAGTGAGACAGCTTTGTAACCTATCCCAGACGTTATTCAATCTGTTCATTGAGCATTGATTATATTTCAGGGAGAAGAAACACTAACTTTGAGGTTTCCCGATGGCTTTGTAGTTCCGTAAGAGAAAGCAAAGGACTTGGAAGAGCAGCTGAACGGAATGCACACCGTCTTGAAAGGGCGATATATAATAAACATCAACATGATCAAATCACGGATAGTCGAATTAAATTAGATTATGCTGAGATTAGGTAACGAGACACTTAAAATAGTAAAAGAGTTTTGCTATTTGGGCAGCAACATAGCTGACAATGGCGGAAGTAGAGAGGGTATAAAATGAAAACCGACAATGGCAAAAAAAAAAGGTTTCTGAAGAAGAGAAATTTGTTATCATCGAGTATACATTTACGCGTTAGGGTTGTTTTCTGAAGGTATTTGTCTGGCTTGTGGTTACATTTGGAAGTGAAACACGAACGGTAAACTGTTTAGACAATAAGACATTGAGGTGTTTGTAATACGGTGCTACAGAAGAATTGCGATGAGTAGGATGGATGGATGATTTGGAGGAGGAGACCAAACAGCGAGGTCATCGGTCCCATCGTATTAGGAAAGAATGGGGAAGGAAGCCGACCGTGGCCTCTCAAAGGAACCATCCAGGCATTTGCCTAAATCGATTTAGGGAAATCACGGGAAACCTAAATCAGGACGCCCAAGCGCGGGTTTGAACTGTCGTCCTCCCGAATGGGTGTCCAGTGTGCTAACCACTGCGCCACCTCTCTCGGTCTGTGATGGATAGATCGCGTAACTATTGACTAAAAGAACGTATCGGCTGATAGGACACATTCTGAGACATCAAGAGTTCACCAGTTTAGTATTGGAGGGAAGTGTGTGGGTAAAAATCATAAAGAGAGATGAAGAAATGAATGCAGTAAGCAGATTCAGAAGGATGTAGGTTGGAGTAATTATTCGGAGCTGAAGGGGCTTGCACAGGATAAAGCAGCATGGAGAGCTGTATCACACCAGTCTTGGGACTGAAGACCGTAACAGTATCACAGTTGTAGTATTTTTCGTTGCGGTCGGCTACATTCAATTTGCATATTACTAAAGTCGTTGACGACGATCGCTATAATTGCGACAGAATTGTGGAATAAAATTCAAATACCCTCTCCACTGCGAACGCCTATGCCCGGAACAGGTAACAATGCGAACTTCACCTCTGCCTCGACTGCGTGAACCGCCATCGTTGTTGATGCGGACTTGTAACCCAGCATGGACTGCTCCAGCCTTGTTTCCCTGTAGATACAGAAAACGAATTACTGAACGATACTCCACATTTTGAATGGACTGTGATATTTTGGTTTGGTGGTTCTATCGGCGCGGGATTTTCGTTGGGTAGGTCTGCGGCGTGCAGTTGCTGCTGTGGCGCCTATAAAGTCATTTGTGCACTGTTATACAGTTATTAAATTGAATAGCTTTCTGCGGTGTTTCGTGCTGTTTGTGGCGAAATAACGATTTAATAAACTTTTGGAAACGTTAGCTCGCTGTTTGTTTTAGTGTTTTCTGTGCGTTGTTAGTAAATTTCGTGGTTTAGTTTTCGGCTGACGTTTCTTATTGTTTCTAGTGAAATATTTCAGTAAAATTTTCATTCACTGTTTTAACTTCGTTGAGTGTTCCAGTGGCCGCTTGAAGTTTGGTTTTAGCTAATAATTTTGTGAAGTTTTGTTGGTATTGGTATTAGCTGTGGTGTAGTAGATGCTTTCTTAGTAGACAGAGAATTTCGAGACAGCTATTGTTAGTTCTATAAATAGTTCTACTTGTGTAACTGAACTTAGGTAAAGTAGACGTACAGTCTTTTTTCAGTAACTGTAAAATTTTACCAGGGGTGAGAAGTGTGGGCTCCGTCGTAGGTTTGTGAGTAGTGGGTTACGGTGTTTGATTTGTTCAAAGAATATCCTTTGGGGGGGAGGGGAATGCACGGGGGAAGCCAGTGGGCATTGAAGCGAGAGCCTCTCGTGGTAATGCAGAATCTGTAGTAGAAATAAGTTGATAGAGGAGTAGGAGCGTAAGATCTGTGCCCTTGAGGTGCAGTTACAAAGCGCAAATGAAGAACTAGATAGATTGAGGAGGGTGAAGGGTGGGAATGGGTACTGGCAGTTGGCAAGAAGGCAACAAGGACGAGGAGGTGTTCAGACAGTTATACTTTGCGTATATGCAGTAGATCTGACCAACTGCCAGAGTTGAGTGCAGAGGAGCCTCTTGTAGCTGTAGTTGTAGGGAACATGCAGCAGTCCTCAGCAGTTAGGAGGCCTAGGTCAGTTGCAAAGGCTAACAGAAAGCAGAAGGTTCTGTTGCTAGGTAGTTCGCACGGTAGAGGTGTGGGCCAGCAGTTGCAGGACGTGTTGGGGAGTGAGTACCAGGTCACCAGCATTGTGAAGCCTAGTGCAGGGTTGACTCAGGTGACTCACTGCATAGGGGGGTTATGTAGGAATTTTACGAAGGAGGATCTGGTAATGATAGTGGGTGGAGCAGGGAACAGTCTTGATAGGGACGGGGAATGTGATGTAGGTGGAGACCTGGTAAAGATAGCTACTCAAACTGGTGTCACCAATGTGCATCTCGTACAACTGTTTCAGCGTCATGATCGGCCTCATCTTAATGCGGCTGTTAGGCGTGTTAACAAGGGGCTGAAGAGGCGCTGATGGCAGAGGGCATGGGCCACATCTCTGTGGTGCCAGTTGGGTTTATCAGTAGGTTGGTTTTCACTAGGCATGGACTGCACCTCAATAGGTATGGGAAGGGGAGGCTGGCAAAGCTTATAAGCGACAGTGTAGTGGGTGGTGGTGGGATCACTCATGGAAGAATTTCTGTAGTAATTGGTGTTAGAGCTGATAGGTACACCTGCTTGAAGGAAGTCCCTCTAACTAAGGGCTCGCTTTCAGAGGATGTCATGTTTCCAAGTAGAGAAGGAATTAGCATATTTCATCAAAATATAAGAGGTATTAAAGTTAGTGATCTGTTTATAGATGTTGACTCTGAAATTATTGGTACGTCAGAGAACCACTTACATAATTTGACAATTCGGAGGCTTCCTTTACCAGGACACAGAAGGATGTTTTTCAAGGAGTTCCTTGCGGGGTGGGGGAGTGGCTATGTAGGTAAAAAAAGTATTCCAATTGAGTCCATAGACTTGTCACGACACTGCACTGAACAGATATTTGAGTGTTGTGCAGGGGCAGTTGAATTTAGTGAAAGTTAACTTCTAATTGCTGTTGCTTATAGGTCCCCTAACTCTGACTACAGAGCGTTTTGGCTCAAGCTAGAGGTGTTCCTTAATTAACTTTTTAGGAAGCACCAGAAATTAATTATATGTGGTGACTTCAATATAAATTTTATATATGATGGTGCAAGAAAAAGGATGTTGGTAGATCTCCTACATTCATATGATCTGATGCAGACTGTGTTTTTTCCAACTAGGGTGCAGGGGAACAGTAGCACAGCCATAGACAATATTTTTATTCATTCGTCATTACTACATGGGCTTCCTGTTAGTAAAAGGGTGAGTGGCCTTTCAAACCATGATGCATAAATTTTAACACTAAAAGGCTTTTGTACTCAAACAAATATCACATATAATTACAAACTGTGTAGGAAAGTTAATCCAACAGCAATAGAGAATTTTTTAAACCTTGTCAGGGACAAAAGTGGCAGGATGTTTATAGTGTCAATAACATAGATGATAAATATAATGCCTTCCTTAACACATTTCTCATGCTCTTTGAGAGTTACTTTCACTTAGAGCGTTCTAAGTGGGGTACTAGCAGTAATAGGCAGACCAGGTGGCTGACTAGTTATTAAGGACATCATGTTGAACAAAGTAGGAATTATATCAAAATGTTAGAAGTAGTCACAATCAAGCTACAGTAGCCCTTTACAAACAGTATTGTAAGGTGCTTAAAATGTTAGTAGGAAGGCAAAGAGTATGTCGTATGCAAATAGAATAGCTAATTCACAGGATAAAATTAAAACCATATGGTCAGCTGTGAAGGACGTGTCTGGTCAGCAGCTGAAGGTCGACGATATAAAGTCAGTTCGTAGTAAAAATATTTCTGTTACTGATAAATAAGATATATGTGCAGTATTTAACAACCATTTTCTGAGCATTGCTGATGAATTAAATAAAAATTTAGTTTCTACAGGGAATCATATAACTTTCTTGGCAAATGCCTTTCCGGGATAGAGGTCTGAAATACTCCTCTGTGATACTGACAAGGGGGAGATTCAGTCAATAATTAAATCACTGAAGACTAAGGACTCTCAAGGATATGATGGAGTACATAGCAGAATATTAAAATACTGTGCTGCAGATGTTAGTCCTGTTCTAAGCCATATTTGTAATTTTTGCTTTAAAAATGCTCAGTTTCCTCAACCATTAAAGTACTCAGTAGTAAAGCCGCTTTATAAAAAGGGATAAAGGGATACTGTAGACAATTTTAGACCTATTTGTATGCCATCAGTGATTGCTAACGTAACAGAAAAGGCTGTGTATCTAAGGATGATTGATCATTTTATTTCATTTAATTTGCTATCAACTGTACAGTTCGGCTTTAGAAATCGTTCAGCAACCGAAAATCCTATATTCTCTTTTCTCTGTGAAGTACTGTTAAACCAAAGATTTCGAACGCTAGGCATATCTTTTGATTTAACTAAGGTGTTTGATTGTATTGATGACAAAATATTGCTCCAGAAGTTGGACGATTACAGAATAAGGGGAGCAGCTCACAATTGGTTCACCTCTTACTTTAGCAGCAGACAGCAAAAGGTTATTATTCACAAAGTTGAGAATGGCTGTGATGTGGGGTCTGAGTGGGGTACAGTCAAGTGGGGGCGAGGGGTGGGGGGTGGGGGTGGGGGGGGGGATGCCCTGGGGATAAGTGTTGGAGCCACTCCTGTTCCTCATTTATTTATGTAAATGATATGTCCTCTAGTATAACGGGTAACTCTGAAATATTTCTGTTTGCTGATGTCACTAGCTTGGTAGTAAGGGATGCTGTGTACAACATTGGCTCGCGTTCAAACAGTGTAGTTCATGACATAAGTTAATGGCTCGTAGAAAATAAACTAACGCCAAATCACATTAAGGCTCAGTTTTTACAGTTTCTAACACACAATTCAACAAAATCTGCCGTTTTAATTTCACAGAATGGGCATATGAGTAGTGAAACTGAACAATTCAAATTTCTAGGTGTTCAGATAGATAGTAAACTGTCTTGGAAAGCCCACGTTCAGGATCTTGTTCAAAGACTTAATGCTGCAATTTTTACTGTTCTAACGGTATGTGAAGTGGGTGATCGTTCGACACGAAAATTAGTCCACTTTGCTTATTTTCATTCGCTTATATCGTATTGTATTATATTTTGCGGTAACTCTTCCCATCCTAAAAGGATATTATTGCTCAGAATCGGGCGGTTCGGGCAATAAGTAGTGTAAGTTGACAAACCTCTTGTCGACCCCTGTTCACAAGTCTGGGTATTTTGACATTGGCCTCTCAACATATATATTCCTTACTGTCATTTGTTGTTAACAATATTAGCTTATTCCTCAAGATTAAGCAGTTTTCACTCAGTTAATACACGGCAGAAATCAAACCTGCATTTGGATTGGCCTTCCTTAACTGTTGTGCAGAAAGGTGTGCAGTAAGTATACTGCTGCATCCATTTTCAGTAAGCTACCACTTGAATTCAAAAATTTTAGCAATAAACAACGCGCTTTCAAATCGAAACTGAAGAGTTTCCTCATGAGTCACTCCTCCTATTCTGTCGAGGAGTTCCTTGAAAAGTTAAGCTGATTCTTGTTGTATTGTTGATTGTGTTTACTTGAACTTACAGACTGTCTTTTTCGGGTCTAAAACATTTTATGTTTATCTGTTATTTCTTTTATGTTGTAATTTCTTGTACTGACACGTTCCATGAGCTTGGAGATTTGCCCCTCAATTTGTTCCTACGGAACTTGACGTGTAAATAGATAAATAAATAACCGCAGACATGTAAGAGCCTACCTTCACACACACAAAATATTAATTGCACAACTTGATGTTTTCGAGGTGATAATTAAAGTTACTCCTTGTACACTGTATGGTTCCTTTATCTTCCACTTCATATCGAGATAACCTGTTCTACATTTCCTGCAGACCTGAAACAAAGATCCAGCTATGTAAGAGTTTATAAACCACAGGCGACAGTGTCACGTAATGTGATAGCTTTGAACGTGACGGCGGCGTGTCGTCTGCTGTTGAGCAGTGAATGTAGATGGGAAGAACCGACTGAGCGGATGTTGCCGGGAATTTCCTATAAGGGGGGAGAGGGGGAACCGAGGAACCGCCTGGCTACATCATGCTGAAATGGCGAGATTCTGGCTGGATTTCAAGCAAAATATACTTACAAAGAAAAGTAAAATATTAATAGCGCAAAGTAAAGGGTGTCCTAGAAAAATCACCATGTTTTCACCATTTTATAGAATAAGCTATTGACAAATTATTTATAAAAATCGCCTCACAACTGTATACAAATATATGTTATTAATATTTTCGAGTATTTCCTTTTAAGAGAGCGACTGAACTTGAGTAGTCATGATTTCTTCTTCTTTCTTCATTCTTCCCAAATTCTCTTCATACGTTCACTGTTTTCTTTCTCTCTTATGCTCTTCTGACCATCTTTTTCCCGTTCTGTTGTCTGTGTGTTCTTGTTTAAGTGTGTGTTTCTTTATGATGTTTCTAAACTGTTCTCTAATGTTTATAATGTCTTGTTTGATTCCTAGTTCTTTAATGTCTTCTTCTGATTCAGTGATCCACTTTGTCTTGTTTTTGCTCTTGTTTACTATCTCAAAGATTTGCCTTGTGAGCCTGGTTTTATTCATCTTGCTGATATGTCCATAAAATTTCATCCTTCTCATTCTAATGGTGTCTGTTATTGTTTCTACATCTTTGTAAACCTCTCTAGTTGGCCTATTCATCCAAATTCCTTCCTGAAACACTGGTCCATATATTTTCCTCAGAATTTTTCTTCCCTGCTTTTCAATCTCTCTGATCTTCGTATGATGATGAATATATACCAACAAACTGCCTATGCTCATGATATAGCAACCGTCCGAGCACGAAATCCACTGACAATTGAGGGCTTAGCGTCAAACTGCCAATTGATGATAAACAATTGATTAAGACTAGTGCGTGCCAGAAACAGTTAGCTGCATAGATAGCCGACGTTAATATTTATTTGTCCATATTTGTTTAATGATAAATTTGCATATTAATATTTATAAGAAAGCGTTTAACACCATGCGAATACGGCGAGAGTGAATAAAAGGGCATGTCTGATCAGCGATGAGTGGTCGGATTTGTGTATCGTTGCAAATAAAAAGTGACTTGCATGACAATAGCGGGGTAATGGGGCTAAGACCATAATTTTGAAATCAAATTGATACGCAAATTAACTAAACTGATTTATTACCCTCACACCTTCCCCCTCCAATTCCCTTCCCCTCCCCAACCTGCCCTGTTGGCGGGAATTTCAAATTTTAGCGGAAAATTAAAAAAAAATTTGGAATTCCAAAAATGGCGAGAATTTCTTTGACCCAAAGCTTTGCTGGTGTCCCACCCCGGCCTCCACAAGGGACTGGCGGGAAATTCAAAATAGCAGTACGCTTTCCAAGATGCGAACCCTGGTCTTCCTGGACAGAAGCCCAAACACATTCACGCTCCACCCCCTCCCCCCCCCCCCCCTCCCAACACAGGGTAACGTTAGCTTAACGTACTTTATTTATTTTGAATGGGAAATTTAAGTAAAGATTGGTTCTAATTACATAATTAGTCATAAAGATCGGTCCTCATTAAACATCTTTATGCATAGCGCTACATAAGAAGCAATACAGCTCCAAAATTGACGATGTGATACAGCTGGTGTAATCCTGCTGGGAAAAATTTCACATTACCTAATGGCAGACATACTCAAATTCTACATAGAATAATTCCTTAACCTACAATCTGAGGGAGAAAGGCTGGAGCGGAAGGTACTATCTTTATTTTTGGCAGGATATTAGTTCAACTGACGACATGTTGTTGTTTTACAGAGATGAGTTTAATAAGTTTATTACCTGTAAGCATACAGCTGAGGACTTGTCTGTCGCTGTTGACAATGGAGTTCGCTAAAGACGCCTCCTGCTGCAATACTCGACAATCTCCCGCAGCCCTGCTGTTTGAAATTCAGGAAGGCCAACGCATACTACCACAACTGATGGAAAATGCTTCACTATTATAATTACACATCGAAACTGTCCTGGAAAAAAAAACAAAAAAAACAGCTCTCAAGGGCTAGTCTCACCTCCCCCATACATCCCTCATCCCCCCTCTCCTCACCATAGGTAGGGCCACAGGCCTGTTATGTCTTGTCAGTGATGGTCCACAAAGAGATACATATGGTGGCAGTAATATACTGTCTCCGGTCTGTAGAAAGCAGTCACAGACGGATGCTTCCTGCAATCTGTTAAATGTATTTCTCAGAAAGACCGGATTCCTGGAACAACCACGAAATTCTGGAGAACTCTTCGGAGCGCTGTTTCAAACGTCCACGGGTTAGAAAACCGATAGCTGGTACCGCTTCTGCACGCTGCTGCACAACCCACCCAGCAATTGGGCAGTGCCTTCTACCAGCAGAATGTAGAATATATGTCTGGGGACAGTCAGCACTATGGATGCGGGAACAAAGCACAATAAATGAAGGCTGCCCCGACCGCAACCGCATGTTGTTCATTCTAAAATGCAGCTGCAGCTGTAGCAGCACCCCCCCCCCCCCCCACCGCCTTACCCCTTATAAGTGAAACGTCCCTTCGAAAATGAATTACTGTGCTGATAAACCTCTTACATTATTTGATTTTCAAACAGCTTCGGACGAGAAGTGGTGTCGCGTCACTCCATGGATTGCTGTTTTGCTTCCGGTTCGAAGTGATGAACATATGTTTCATCGCCTGTGACGATTTCGACAAAACTGTCACAATCAGTCTCGCAACGCGCAAGCAATTTCTTACAGGTGGTCCTTCGTTGCTCGTTATGGTCTTCTGTTAGGCGGCGAGGAACACCAGCTTCTGGACGACTGTGTCAGCACCACCAACGGAGACGTCCAGCTGAGCGGCGAGGTGTTTGAAAGTGATCCGTCGGTCACCTGGAAGGTGTCAAATGGTTCAAATGGCTCTGAGCACTATGGGACTTAACATCTGTGGTCATCAGTCCCCTAGAACTACTTAAATCTAACTGACCTAAGGACATCACACACATCCATGCCCGAGGTAGGATTCGAACCTGCGACGGTAGCAGTCCCGCGGTTCCGGACTGAGCGCCTAGAACCGCTAGACCACCGCGGCCGGCAAGGTGAGTGTCCGCACATTCCAACATTGCAGGAGTCACAGCCGTGTGCATGAAGGAGATCGAACAGGTTCGCGCAGTCTTGTTGCGATAGTCTGAAATGCCTCGTTCAGCGGCTCAGCGTGCTTTGGTTCACTGCAATGCCCCCTTAGACGTTCCGCAAGCGCCTGTGAATATCTGAGATGCTCCGATTTTGAAACATTCCATTAGAAAATTTATAAATGACAGTGCTGGAAAACCTCTAGGTTATTTGATTTTCAAACAGCTGAGCAAAACTGAACACACTCAGACATTTCTCTCTTTACTTATTGTGATCAACAGGAAACTGACAATATTTTTTTTAGCGCAATGCAATCTGACTTACAATAATCCCTACAAAAGAATGACCCTGACTGACAATAACCTATACCTTTCATGAATCACTTACCTCACAAAAATCTTCGTTACTCGAACTACTGCAATACAGCGAGCGCCAATACTGCCAGCTAAATAAAAGATTCTAACTACTGAAGGCACTAACTACTGATAGGCATAGTTAGCAAATGAAAGATTTTGATAGAGAACAATATTTACCTTAATAGTGTTCAAAAGTCATAATATATATAGCAGTTCATGACATCAAGTCTTACAAATTTACTGTCTCTGATGGACACACGTCCAGATCATCCGCTCTCAAAACTCCGCCATTTCTCTCCCCACATCCACCACTGCTGGCTGCTCACCTCCAACTGCGCAACGCTACGCGCTGTTAACAGCCAACTGCCCAACACTACGATAGCATATACTCCAACAATGCAAACCAACCACAGCCTTCACACAGCACAGTAGCCTTCACAGCGCTACGTGGCGTTACCAACATAAAAACCTAAACAGCCTACTTACATAAGTGAGCACGTATTATAAAAAGACACAATCGCGACAACAATAAAAAGCAGCCTAGTTTTAATAAAATAGCCGCAGTCAATTTTCTTTTAGTTTCATGAGTGTAATCGGTATAATTTGAGAGCATTCCTTGTGTTCAAGTTATAAATTCCTGTTCAAGAGGATTTTACATTCTTTTCACATCATTCGATTATCAGTATAGAATGGCATCTACGCAGTCATTCTTTTACATTCGCTGCTGGATACAATTCGCATCTCTTTCCCCAACTCCCATTATTTTGTGACGTTCAGTGGAGTTAAAAACGCTACAGCACCGTCGCTACTTACAGATGACCAAACATCAGAGGTTGGATGTCTATAGCAATACATCTGACAGATGTATTAACTTATCTCCCTGTGCAAAATCGAAAACATACACTAAACTGCGAAACTATCCATCACTGCAGAATCTCCTAGTTATTTCGATACTTTCATTAGAATAAAAAAAGGCAAGAATTTAAACACTGAAGATTGAAAAGAGACATCTATGTTAAGCGATTTCTTTCAGTTTGATGGACAAAATAACATGCTTTTGAGAGTGTCCCAGCATTCAAATCAGTGTCTGTAAACTAATTGTCATGCAGCCCGCCGAGTTAGCCCCTCGGTCTCACGCACTGCTTTCCGGGCGGGAAAGTGTGGCGGTCCCTGGCATGAATCCGCCCGGCAGATAAGTGTCGAGGCCCGGTGTGCCAGCCAGTCTGTGGATGGTTTTTAAAGGCAGTTTTCCATCTGCCTCGGCGAATGTGGGCTGGTTCCCTTTACCATCTTAGTTACACTATGTCGCCGATTGCTGCACAAACACTTTCTCCATGTACACGTACACCATACTTACTCTACCATGCAAACATTGGGTTACACTCGACTCGTTCCCGGGGGTGACGGTGGGGGGGGGGGGGGGGGGGGGGGGGGACGAACCGCACAATAACCCTGGGTTGGGTTCGGTGTGGGGTGTGGGGTGTGGGGTGAGTGGACTGCTGTAGCCTGTTGTGGGGTTGTGAACCACTGAGGGCTACGGCGAAGACGAAGCCTCTCCATCTTTTCTAGGTCCCCAGTTCCATACAATACAATACAATTGTCATACACGTTGGTATTACACACATTTCAGGCACTTAAAATAATATTACAGAATGCAGCCTTTCACGCTATTTATTCACATATCGGGAAATCATAATCATTTTGGATTCAGCAACAATTGACTATAATTCTAGAGGACATTGTTATTTTGTAAACTATTGTAGGTCCTGTTTTACAAATAAGATGACATATCGCACTGGCGTTTACAAAACGTAACAAAAAATGTCGTGAGAACATACCTTGTAATACAACCTCGTAATTTCACCTGGTAGAGAACACTATAACATCCCTCCAATACATCGAAAACAAATACTGTCTGCGAGCTGACACCCGACGTTTTTGCTCCTTAATTCTCCTCTACGACCTGCATATAAGTTTCTGACACCTGTACTTGGAGAAAAAGTCAACATCCAACAAACTATCATTCACAATAGCGGAAGATTTTTATGTTGTAGTTTCGTAAGCTATTTGGTCATCACAGAACAGCCCCTTTCATGCAATCTACTCACATGTCTGGAAAAACATTATCATTTTGACGTTCCACAATGAGCTATAATTCAAGTGTTGTCTGCTTTATAATTGGAGGTTATGGAGGACAAATAACACAGGAATTGCTGTAATACATATTTTTAAACACTCAATCGTGACAATAATAATAAAAACAGTCAAGATTCCACAGGAATAAATACAGTCGATTTCTATTAGCTTTATGAACAAAATCGGCACATTTTGAGAGCATTCTGCGTCCTAAAATCACAAACCAATTTCTGCTAGTTTTATGACAAAATTGATTCAAATTAAAAAATGTCATGCACAAGGACACTACATTCATTTTAGATGTATGAAATACCTATACACCAAAGTATCTATATAGTCATTTATTACGTTCAAGAGGGCTCCTCACCGTTATTTTGCAACATCCGGATAGGTAAAAAAGAAATATGAACTATATTCATCCAAAAATTAACCAGTCATACCACTCGTTATAATAGCTGCAGGTATAAGATTTCACTGCATCTCTCTCTTCCAATATATTGAAAAACGTATACCATCTGCATGTTGACATTGGTCATATTAAAATATACACATTGGTCCACTGGACCAGATGGCCCATCATCAAAGTCGCTGGCATAGATCTGTGTAAAGTTTTGGCTCCTATACTGGAGGAAGACTATATCCCACAGACTATCAACAACAAGACAGGATCCCTGTGTTGTCCTTTCACAAGTACTTTGACACATAGTGTTACAGCTGTAACATATCCAGGTAGTGTATGACTACAGTTTGGTACACTGCCATACATTTTGTTTTTCTACCATGACTTCGAAGTATCTATTAGGTGCTAAACCGACATACTACGTTTCAGCTCTCACATCGCATGGTGTAAACTGCGCTGCTCCCACAACACACAAGATGGTAGAAATAAGACACAGGGTCGATGTTTCTTATTGACAGAAAGGTGGAAGGCATTGCAGCATATGGAAACCGGGAAAGTATGCGGTATTGTGGAGTGTTTCAAAGTAGCTGTTCTAAGGTGATGGCCTATGTATTTAATCTCATCTTCCACAGTGAAGGGGCACTGTCGTCTCGTTAGTCCATTTCAAAGAGACCAAGAGCATTCTTTCCTTATTTTACGGTCACATAAATGATCACTATTCTGTTGTAGACCATCCCCGAAAGGTGCTATTCACAACATGTGTGGGATAGTAGAAGCAAAAAGAGGCACTGTTATCTTATTGAAGAAAATAAATGTTGAGAGCATCACAGCATATGGAAATAGATTGAGTCTGTAGCATTGACGAACATCTCCAAGCAACTGCCTGAAGGTGATGATCTGTAAATGTAATCCCATGTTCCACATTTACAAGTAGTCGATGTCCAGTGTTCCACCAAGACTCTCTCCATCTGAAACAAATGGTGTTGGTGAAACATTATATAGTAATGAACAGCATACCAGCGAACAGATGCGATGGAAAAGACACCGCTAATATAGGACGATGTACTCTAATAAGCACCACAGCTGATAGCGTGATATATTTTAGCAATTTTACCAGTTGTTCCGTAATTTCAACCCCTGCCAGTGACACAGAAGAATGCTTCCCACTTTCTGTATCATCGCTAAAACACACTTCTATTACCTTGCGAGTCCATATAAAAGTCTGAGAATACAGATAGAAGACTGTGCAGTACATCCATTTCGCCATACATGGCAAAATATACCAGACAGTGTCCTCCTATACTGATTATCTACATAGTTCTGGCACATCGATCATCACGTGAATTTACCGTTGCGACTATCCACCTTTCCCCACAAGGATGAGAGTAACAGGGTATTCTCACATTCACAGGATAAAGTCGTAGAATAAAAAATCTTTCCCCATTGTCCTGGACAAACCCTCCCTGCAACATGGCCGTGGATTTAATCTACAACTGACCAGAAGCATGACAGTGATGGAACAGAGTGAGCTGAATCCATAACTGCCATTAAGCGAAGACTGTTCCTCGCCAGTCTTACTGACAGCACCCATCCAAGGCACAAAATCTCTGCAGATCCATGATTGCCAATGAGATTAGCACCCAGTATCCGTGTATTGTAGACATCGGAGTATTGTGGGGATATAACAGATACTCCTAAGGCTACATAGTTCTGCTCCCAAAAATGCTATATTGTTAAAGCCATATGGTTTCAGAAGCATTGGTCATGTGGAATGCCACCCTCTTAATACTCTAATGCGAAATATATACGTCCAGCATTGGAAATACAACGATCCTGAAATTTTATACAACAGTCACCAGGTCGTCAAACTTTATGATGATAAAACTACTTCCTTCTACACTATTCTGGTGTCCGAGGAAGTGACCGAGCTGTCCCTCACTACGAAGGTGTCATCGGTGTATATCCGCTACTCGAACTGCTTGTAAATAAACTAGAATGAAGTCGAGAGACTACTGTTATGTCTCTTACGAAACTGACGGATTTTATATATATATATATATATATATATATATATATATATATATATATATATAAGTCGGGAACATACGTTCCCTCAATCACACTTTCCACGTTAGGTGTGCTTATTATTAGTAGTAGTATCTGTTTTGACAAATGCTGCCACGCCTGACTAGGAAATAGAGAGATGTGAAAAAACGACATAAATATTTTCGATAGTTGATATATTGGGGTACCATCCATGCTGTGCTGCAAGAATATGCACAGGAAACAATAGCATCTTCTTACGAGGGAGTAAGCACCGCAAGCAGTAGCCAAAGGAGATGTAACAATCTTATGGTTGTTTCCAGTAGCATCACCACGGCCCTGGAAGCATTCCTCTTGCACAGAGGTTTCATTATCGGATGTTACACTACTGGCCATTAAAATTGCTACACCACGAAGATGACGTGCTACAGACGAGAAATTTAACCGACAGGAAAAACATGCTGTGATATCCAAATGATTTGCTTTTCAGAGCATTCACACAAGGTTGGCGCCGGTGGCGACACCTACAACGTGCTGACATGAGGAAAGTTTCCAACCGATTTCTCATATACAAACAGCAGTTGACCGGCGTTGCCTGGTGGAACGTTGTTGTGATGTCTCGTGTAAGGAGGCGAAATGCGTTCCATCACGTTTCTGACTTTGGAAAAGGACGGATTGTAGCCTATCACGATTGCGGTTAATCGTATCGCGACATTGCTGCTCGCGTTGGTCGAGATCCAATGACTGGTAGCAGAAAATGAAATCGGCGCGTTCAGGAGGATAATACGGAACGCCGTGCTGGATCCCAACGACTTCGTATCACTAGCAGTCGAGATGACGGCATCTTATCCGCATGGGTGTAACGGATCGTGCAGCCACGTCTCGATCCCTGAGTCAACAGATGGGGACGTTTGCAAGACAACAACCATTTGCACGAACAGTTCGACAACGTTTGCAGCAACATGGATTATCAGCTCGGAGACCATGGCTGCGGTTACCCTTGACGCTGCATCACAGACAGGAGCGCCTGCGATGGTGTACTCAACGACGAGCCTGGGTGCACGAATGGCAAAACGTCATTTTTTCGGATGAATCCAGGTTCTGTTTACAGCATCATAACGGTCGCATCCGTGTTTGGCGACATCGCGCTGAACACACATTGGAAGCGTGTATTCGTCATGGCCATACTAGCGTATCACCCGGCGTGATGGTATGGGGTCCAATTGGTCACGCGTCTCGGTCACAGTGGACGTTACATTTCAGATGTGTTACGAAGCGTGGATCTACTCTTCATTCGATCCCTGCGAAACCCTACATTTCAGCATGATAATGCACGGCCGCATGTTGCAGGTCCTGTACGGGCCTTTCTGGATACAGAAAATGTTCGACTGTTGCCCTGGCCAGCACATTCACCAGATCTCTCACCGATTGAAAACGTCTGGTCAATGGTGACAGAGCAACTGGCTCGTTACAATACGCCAGTCACTACTCTTGGTGAACTGTGGTATCGTGTTGAAGCTGCATGGGAAGCTGTCCCTGACAAGCAATCCAAGCTCTGATTGACTCAATGCCCAGGCGTATCAAGGCTGTTATTAAGGCCAGAGGTGGTTGTTCTGGGTATTGATTTCTCAGGACCTATGCATCCAAACTGCGTGAAAATGTAATGACATGTCAGTTCTAATATAATGTATTGGTCCAATGAATACCCGTTTATCATCTGCATTTCTTCTTGGTGTAGCAATTTTAATGGCCAGTAGCGCAGGTTTTCCGTGATGTCCCTAAATCGCTTCAGCCAAGTGCCGGCATGGCTCCTTTGAAAGGGCACGGCCGACTTCCTTCCTCATCCTTTCCTAATTCTACGGGACCATTGATCTCGCTGTTTTGTTCTCCCCCCCCCCCCCCCTATCAAATAATCAACCAATCTTCCAGGTTACGCGGATTATTTCAGCTTCGTTTGTTTGTATGTAGAACTGTGTCCAAAGGTGGTGCGGTGTCTAAACACTGGATATATATTCGCGGAGAGTATGGAAATAACTCTTGTCCATCTACGTTCATAGTGGTTTCCCTAAATCGGTTTCGAAGACGGCTCTTTTATTGAACAGTAGAACTACTGCTACGTTTATAATGATCACGTTGATGACCAAATCTTATGTTTGTGGGTGTCGACGTCAACAAGTTCTCCTAGTGAATTTGGGACAAATAAAGGGTGTGTCGTCAAGAAAGGTACGTTTTTTGTTGGGTGATAGTATTGGTGATTCTGAACGAAAAACTTCAAATGAACATATGTATTCGACATGCAGGTGTTTGAAATTCAGTACGGCCAGTTGCCACATTACCTCATTGAAACGTATCCTGGCTGTTGAATCAGTCACCGTGAGAGACCGAGGTCACCCGCTCTCGCTCCATTAAATAATTACTGTTTGTGGTGTTTGCTAAAGAGTGAACTCTACACGCACGGAGAAGACTCAATAAAGGAACGCCTCGTTCGTATTTCAGCTGCGTCTGTAGCCCCATGCGCAAGCGAGTTGCACACTGGAACGGTCAGTAAAGACAAGGCTACGTATCGTGAAGTCCCTTTGCTTGTATTCGCATGTGAGTCATGGTGGAAGATGACACGCGACTGACGAACCTGTGCTCAAATAAAGGACCATACGAATGAGCTCAAATCAGCAACACAGAAACTGCCTACAGGAGCTGCAAAATACATTGTAGCCGACGGCTAACGGTTTGAGCACCTTCTGTGAGGGAATGTACACAATTCAACAAAACAATAGATCACAATGTTTCATTTCCTAAAACCTCCATTTGTCCTGTTCCCCATCATTTTCATTAATTTCCTTGGAAACGGTTAAGAACAGGAAACACGTTCATACGAGGCTTTTTGTTCCAGTCACTAATACTAGCACCGCTCAAAGCACTACATTTACCATTGACACACCCTGTATAACAAAGATTGTCAGCGTATCAAACATATCAAGAGTTGCCGTATTTAAATTGAGGCTGCTCACACGACTCTTGACAAATAGTAATTTTGGGTGGATAGTGACCCTCAGTGATTGGGTTGGCCAAACAGTCTTCATTGTTAACTCTATTGTAGATCGTTGATATGAAGGAAGTAAACGTAGTACTCATGGTGAACCTGGTTGCGAAGTCAGTGCCTTTGGAAGCGGCGCAAATCGAAAACAGACGGCCGAATGGCGCTCCCTGCATCTCTCACTGCCGCCAAGAACTCGTTTGCGCTGCTGTGGTCTAAGTCATGTGTTCACTATCTACGGAAGCGTTAGAATGACTGTCGTGCATAGATGTCAACGACTACAGAGCGAGTGGTATGCTAAGGCAACGCTTGCGTACTTACTCTACAGTATCTCGCATTCGCGGATTTGTTGGGAGGGGATGCGAATGGCCGTAAGTGAAGGCCACGGCCGTAGGTGATACTGCAGGAAGAGCTCATAAAGTAGCGCACACGCAGTGACTCTAACCGGTACTGAGCGGTTTCTCAGAAGTGATACGACCGACCTTTTACCTGTGAGCTGGCAATAAGCTTAAGAGAGGAAGGGATTTGGCAAACAACTTGCTACTACGTAACCCTTAGTTGTTATCGATGTCGTTCATCCCACACTGCAGAAGCATGCAGGGAAATTTAGTTCTTTCGCATAACGGCTAACGGTATTTGTTTGTTGCGCATTTAACGTGACAATTTTCGTAACTAGTTTATTTCGCTACTGGCGTATCACACATCAAGGTTACATTTCTCACAAAAAACAATTGAAAATTCCACATTTACAATAGTCCAAAAAATCCTTCGCTTTTGGATGATTTGCGAATAATCATTTCACAATCTTCTCAAGTCAGAAACTCCTAAGAAATGTTAAGAAGGCCAACTGCTTACTTGTGTAAGCGCATGAACTCGCCGACTTAAGTACCTATATAAATACCAGAAGATGAGGAATGGTTCCTCAGGCTTCATGATACAATGATGAAGCGTCATGGTATAAGGAATTAGTACTACACAAATCTAATGTTTTAGGTGACTGTACAGATAATGATGGCAACGGCCTTGCCGCAGTGGATACACCGGTTATCGTGAGGCCACCGACGTTAAGCGCTGTCGGGCGTGGTCGGCACTTGGATAGCTGACCATCCAGCCACTATGCGCTGTTGCCATTTTTCGGGGTGCACTCAGCCTCGTGATGCAAATTGAGGAGCTACTCGACCGAATAGTATCGGCTCCGGTCAAACAAAACCATCATAACGACCGGGAGAGCGGTGTGCTGACCACACGCCCCTCCTATCCGCATCCTCAACTGAGAATGATACGGCGGTCGGATGGTCCCGATGGGCCACTTGTGGCCTGAAGATGGAGTCCTCCTACATATAATGATGCAGAGTACAGATATCGGAGTACCTGCACACCTTTAACTAATCCCTCTCATCCTATTGTCTATCTTCCTAGATATTAGTCATTCTACCTCGAACAATATGGCTGAAATAAGCTGTCGCCTCATAAGCGGGATGGATGGTTCACCAAAATTGGCAGTAATGGGGTGACGCTCTTATCCCAGTTCTACCTTTAATGAATGAAATATTTCGAAGTGTTTTCATTTACCGATAGTTCACTAACAACGATGATGCAACTTTCAGTTCTTTTGAACGAGGTTAAGTAATTGAGTTGTACACTTCATCTGTTCTTCATCGTGATCCAGGACAATCGCAGTAGCCGACAAATGTAGCACATAGTAGACCATTCGACAACAATGTAAGCCAGTTTAAAATTCCCATTCGCATTGATCGGCTATCGGGAATTAACTCTTTGAAATGTGTGATATGAGAGCTCTCCAGAAAAAACATTTGTTCAGTTTCTCATTTCGTCCCTCACTTCAGATAGAGTTGTTGTTGTTGTTGTTGTTGTTGTGGTCTTCAGTCCTGAGACTGGCTAAATGCAGCTCTCCACGCTAATCTATCCTCTGCAAACTCCTTCATCTCCCAGTACCTACTGCAACCTACATCCTTCTGAATCTGCTAAGTGTATTCATCTCTTGGTCTCCCTCTACGATTTTTACCCTCCGCGCTGCCCTCCAATGCTAAATTTGTGATCCCTTGATGCCTCAGGACATGTCCTACCAACCGATCCCTTCTTCTAGTCAAGTTGTGCCACAAACTCCTCTTCACCCGACTTAATTCGACCACATTCCATTATCCTCGTTTTACTTTTGTTGGTGTTCATCTTATATCCTCCTTTCAAGACACTGTCCATTCCGTTCAACTGTTCTTCCAAGTCCTTTGCTGTCTCTGACAGAATTACAACGTCATCGGCGAACCTCAAGGTTTTTATTTCTTCTCCATGGATTTTAATACCTACTCCGAATTTTTCTTTCGTTTCCTTTACCGCTTGCTCAATATACAGATTGAATAACATCGGGGACAGGCTACAACCCTGTCGCACTCCCTTCCCAACCACTGCTTCTCTTTCATGCCCCTCGACTCTTATAAATACAATCTGGTTTCTGTACAAATTGTAAATAGCCTTTCGCTCCCTGTATTTTACCCCTGCCACCTTTAGAATTTGAAAGAGAGTATTCCAGTCAACATTGTCGAAAGCTTTCTCTAAGTCTACAAATGCTAGAAACGTAGGTTTGCCTTTCCTTAATCTTTCTTCTACGATAAATCGTAAGGTCAGTATTGCCTCACGTGTTCCAACATTTCTACGGAATCCAAACTGATGTTCCCCGAGGTCGGCTTCTACCAGATTTCCCATTCGTCTGTAAAGAATTCGCGTTAGTATTTTGCAGCTGTGGCTTATTGAACTGATAGTTCGGTAATTGTCACATCTGTCAACACCTGCTTTCTTTGGGATTGGAATTATTATATTCTTCTTGAAGTCTGAGGGTATTTCGCCTGTCTCGTACATCTTGCTCACCAGATGGTAGAGTTTTGTCAGGACTGGCTCTCCCAAGGCCGTCAGTAGTTCTAATGGAATGTTGTCTAATCCCGGGGCCTTGTTTCGACTCAGGTCTTTCAGTGCTCTGTCAAACTCTTCACGCAGTATCGTATCTCCCATTTCATCTTCATCTACATCCTCTTCCATTTCCATAATACTGTCCTGAAGTACATCGCCCTTGTATAGACCCTCTATATACTCATTCCACCTTTCTGCTTTCCCCTCTTTGCTTAGAACTGGGTTTCCATCTGAGCTCTTCATATTCATACAAGTGGCTCTCTTTTCTCCAAAGGTCTCTTTAATTTTCCTGTAGGCTGTATCTATCTTACCCCTAGTGAGATAATCCTCTACATCCCTACATTTGTCCTCTAGCCATCCCTGCTTAGCCATTTTGCACTTCCTGCCGATCTCATTTTTGAGACGTTTGTATTCCTTTTTGCCTGCTTCATTTACTGCATTTTTATATTTTCTCCTTTCATCAATTAAATTCAATATTTGTTCTGTTACCCAAGGATTTCTACTAGCCCTCGTCTTTTTACCTACTTGATCCTCTGCTGCCTTCACTACTTCATCCCTCAGAGCTACCCGTTCGTCTTCTACTGTGTTTCTTTCCCTCATTCCTGTCAATTGTTCCCTTATGCTGTCCCTGAAACTCTGTACAACCCCTGGTTTAGTCAGTTTATTCAAGTCCCATCTCCTTAAATTCCCATCTTTTTGCAATTTCTTCAGTTTTAATCTACAGTTCATAACCAATAGATTGTGGTCAGAGTCCACATCTGCCCCTGGAAATGTCCTACAATTTAAAACCTGGTTCCTAAATCTCTGTCTTACCATTATATAATCTATCTGATACCTTTTAGTATCTCCAGGATTCTTCCATTTATACAATCTTCTTTCATGACTCTTGAACCAAGTGTTAGCTATGATTAACTTATGCTCTGTGCAAAATTCAACCAGACGATTTCCTCTTTCATTTCATAGCCCCAATCCATATTCACCTACTATGTTTCCTTCTCTCCTTTTTCATACTGTCGAATTCCAGCCACCCATGACTATTAAATTTTCGTCTCCCTTCACTACCCGAATATTTTCTTTTATCTCATCATACATTTCTTCAATTTCTTCGTCATCTGCAGAGCTAGTTGCCATATAAACTTGTACTACTGTAGTAGGCATGGGCTTCGTGTCTATCTTGGCCACTATAATACGTTCACTATGCTGTTTGTAGTAGCTTACCCGCACTCCTATTTTTTTTATTCATTATTAAACCTACTCCTGCATTACCCCTATTTGATTTTGTATTTATAACCCTGTATTCACCTGACCAGAAGTCTTGTTCCTCCTGCCACCGAACTTCACTAATTCCCACTATATCTAACTTTAACCTTTCCATTTCCCTTTATAAATTTTCTAACCTACCTGCCCGATTAAGGGATCTGACATTCCACGCACCGATGCGTAGAATGCCAGTTTTATTTCTCCTGATAACGATGTCCTCTTGAGTAGTCCCCACCCGGACATCCGAATGGGGGACCATTTTACCTTCGGAATATTTTACCCAAGAGGACGCCATCATCATTTAACCATACAGTAAAGCTGCATGCCCTCGAGAAAAATTACGGTTGTAGTTTCTCCTTGCTTTCAGCCGTTCGCAGTACCACAACAGCAAGGCCGTTTTGGTTACTGTTACAAGGCCAGATCAGTCAATCATCCAGATTGTTGCCCCTGCAACTACTGAAAAGGTTGCTGCCCCTTTTCAGGGACCACACGTTTGTCTGGCCTCTCAACAGATACCCCTCTGTTGTGGTTGCAGCTACGGTACGGCTATCTGTATCGTTGAGGCACGCAAGCCTCCCCACCAACGGCAAGGTCCATGGTTCATGGGGGGAGGCAGATAAAGTTACGCTGGTTCAAAAATGGTTCAAATGGCTCTGAGCACTATGGGACTCAACTGCTGAGGTCATTAGTCCCCTAGAACTTAGAACTAGTTAAACCTACCTAACCTAACGACATCACAAACATCCATGCCCGAGGCAGGATTCGAACCTGTGACCGTAGCGGTCTTCCGGTTCCAGACTGCAGCGCCTTTAACCGCACGGCCACTTCGGCCGGCAAGTTACGCTTTCGAATTCACAAACGAAAACTTTCCCCTCTTATCCCTGCTCAACAAAACTATCAGAAAGCGTATTTCAATAGTATACGCAAATTACTTCTTTTTATGTTATTGGTAGGAATATTTATCCACTTTTTTCATCAAACGATGTACAATTACATTCTCAAATCCAGGTTATCAAGTGAATCATGAAACAAACCTAAAAAATATTGCAGAAAGTAGCTTCTTCATACCCCCGTAACGTTAAAATGAAAATGAAAATTAAAAATCTGAATAGGAAAAATTCATAATGATCGAGAAACTCACACTGGATATCAAGAAATGTCCCTCAATCGGAGAAACAGGGAATAAACTTTAAAAACGGCTTGTTCGACTTTTATGCCATCTATAACACTTTGCTTATAAAACTTCACATCTGCTCACGTAAATGGATTTATTGCATCATTTACGTGATATTTATTTTTTAGCATCGACTGACATAACTGAAGTTGAACAAATGTTTTAAAAGCCATGTGTTTTTAGACTGGTTGGGTAAAGTTTAGTCAAAGGTCAATGTATGACTAAATGAATGCCGGAAAACTCCCGAAACCTTCTCAAATTGGACGGTAGAACCAACTTTTAGCACCCTAAGATTGCACCAAGGTAATCGTCTCCAGTGGCGTAGAGGACATAACTGGTGCCAGGGACACGATACTTCATTGTCGCTACCACCCCCCACCCCGAGCCTCCCACATTCTGGGTACCTGGGTAGAACATTACACAGAAACGCATATAGTAATATAATGTATAGAATTTACTCTAATAATAATATATTTTCTGGAAAATAATGTTCGTCTTGGAGACGATTTGATGCCCCTCTGCAAATGCTGCCCGGTACATTTTAGAACATTCCCTGCTTGCTAACTCACTCATCTTCTCCTCTCCAGGTTGTCACATTATTGTGCAGCATGTCGACTGGAATGCAGAATCGTATATATGTCACTGCCTACGGCGCCGTGTTGCACTCGTAAACTTTGGTAAGGTGCGAATCCCGGAGAGCACAATTTTTCGAAGTTGAAATTTAATACTTTCTCCCCTTTCTTCCAGCACAGAAAATGGTAATTTCCTTTTCTTGACCGGTAGATCTGGAATTGATAATATATGTATGCTCGCACACTGTAGCAAAGCTGTGTTCCTCTGTGTGCAGTAAAGTATCTCCGCCGTCTAAAATTGAGCGCAGAGTCAGCAAGCCACCACAGATTTTCTTTTTCCACAGACAAACGGTAAACTAATGTTGCGATTCCGTTGTGCATCAAGTCGCAGAGGGCATTCTTATGGGACTGCGGAGGGATTAAATGCACTCATATTGCCACAGTGTTTATGTGTTGCGATTCGGCGAGGAAACCCGTGTTCTAGGGTGTTCGACAGTCTCTTTTTTGCAGCTCAGTAAGGGCTGAACCAGGAAATGGCAGAAAAGACTGAACATAACACTTCGTCACCATTCTCTGAAGATTCTTCTGCACCTTAGAATGCAGAGCAGCGCAAAAGTCACAGTCGCATCGGCATAATTTTCCCTGAAAAGACTGACGACTAAGAGAACCCAAGACACATAGTGAGTGTTAAGGACTGCAGGAATTCAATAGTAGGAAACGGAAGAGAAGGAAAACTAGTACGTGATTATAGACTGGGGGAAAGGAATGAAAGAGGAAGCTGCCTAATAGAATTTTGACAGAGCGTTACGCAACGATTGAGTACAGTAGGGGAGGCAATACACTAGAAGATGAATGGGTAGCTTTGAGAGATGAAATCATGAAGACGGAATAGCATCAAATAGGTAAAAAGACAAAGTTTACTAGAATTCCTTAGATATCAAAGGAATATTAAATTTTAACAGAAAGCCGACGACAGTTATAAGAGTCGAGGGGCATGAAAGACAAGCATCTGTTGAGAAAGAAGTGAGACAGGCTTGTAACCTACCCGCGATGTTATTTAATCTGTTCATTGAGCAAGCCCTAAAGGAAACCAAAGAAAAATTTGGAATAGGCATTAAGAGCGGTATCAAACCAGTCTTCGGACTGAAGACCACAACAGTATCACAGCTGTAGTATTTCTCGTCGCGGTCGGCTATATTCATTCTGAAGTTCATTAAAATCGTTGACAACGATCGCTAGAAATGCGACAGAATTGTGGAATGAACATCAAGGTTGTAGTCAAATTCCAGAAGGAGGTAAACGCCCCCTTTCGCCTCCCTCTCCATTGCGAACGCCTATGCTTAGAACAGGTTACAATGCGAACACCGCCTGTGCCTCGACTGAGCAAACCGCCATTGTTGTTGATGCGGGCTTGTAGCCCAGTATGGACTGTTGCAGCCTTGTTTCCCTGTAGATACAGAAAACGAATTACGGAACGATGCTCTACTTGTTGAATGGACTGTGACAATTTGGTGGCTCTAGCGGCATGCTATGGACCTATGGCTCGGGCATTTCGTTGGGCACCAAGGCCACAGATATGTAAGGGCCTATCTTCAGACACACAAAATATTAATTGCGCAGCTTCACATTTCCGAGGTGATAGTTACAGCTGCTGCTTGTACACTGTGTAGTGTCTGTATCTCCTACTTCATATCGAGATAATCCGTTCTACGTTTCCTGCAGTCATGAAACAAAGGGTCCAGCTCTGTTAGAGTTTATAAGACAAGAGGCGACAGTGTCGGGTAATGTTATAGTTTTGACAGTGACGGCGGCGTTTCCTCTGCGATTGAGCAGTAAATATAAATGGCAAGAGCCGACTGAGCTGATATTGCTGGGAATTTCCGATGACGGGGAAGAGTGGGAACCGACGAACTGCTTGGCTACATCACGATAAAATGGCGAGATTATGGCTGAATTTGAAGCAAAAGATACTCACAAAGAAAAGTAAAATATTAAAATCGAAAAATAAAGAGTGTCCCTAGAAAGATCACCACGTTTGCACCATTTTATTTAATAAGATATTAACCATTATTTATAAAAATAGCGTAACAATTATAAACAAACATATTAACACACTGCATGTGCATACGATGTAATAACTATTTGGGCATGAAATCCTCTAACAACTGACTGTTTAACGTAAGGATAAGTAAAACTGCGAATTGATTATAAGCAAAATTCTTCGATTAAGACTTGTTTGAGCCAAAAACACTATTCACCACGTACACGAAACAGTTAGCTTCTGCATAAATAGATGATACTGATATCATTTGCCTGTGTTTATTTAATCATAAAATTGCTTATTAATATTTATAAACAAAACATCTGAGTTTCGCAGTGCGAAAACGACAAGAATGAGTAAAAGAGCATACTTAATCAGCAGTAGCTGTTCCGATTTTTCCGTCGTTGTAAATAAGAAATGGAATTATACGACATAGTGTAAATGCAATGAAAATATTTTTAAATGCGTGTAAACAGTATTACATAATGTATGAAGGGCGTCCAAAAAGTAATTCAATACATTTTTTTTCTGAATGCAGATTGGTTTCATTCAGGATTCCTATACACCACAGTATTCCCCACTCTTTGGCTACAAAACCCTGTTCTTCAACGTAACCTCCAACGCCAATGGTAGACGTCGCAGCCAGTGTCTTGTTGCATCAGTCACTTACACATTGTCGACGTACTGCTTCTCGGGGAGTGCATTCTCCATTGAGCCAGGCAGCTGGAAGGCGGATGAGGAAGAACACTCAAATGAAGATTTGTGAACTCCTCTCTGGTGCGGGGAATTGTGTGCGGTCTTGTGTTGTCATGGAGAAGGAAATGTTCGTTTGCATTTCTGTGTCGTCTCCTCAGTTCCCCGAGGATAGCAGAATACGCTGCAGAGTTGATCGTTGCACCATGATGGAGGACATAATACAGAATAACACCGTCAGAGTCCGAGAAGACCAACTCCATGATTTTCCCAACAGAGGGTGCAGCTTTGAACTTTTTCTTCGGACGAGAAGTGGTGTCACGTCACTCCATGGATTGCTGTTTTGCTTCCGATTCAAAGTGATGAACACACGTTTCATTGCCTGTGACGATTTCGACAAAACTGGCACAATCAGTCTCACAAAGTTAATGTTACTTTAAATCCGTCTTGATTGCAAATTTTTTTATTATCATATGACCGGTTTCGGTTCATTCAGAACCATCTTCAGATCTGTAAAAATAATTATACTAATTTACTATTTCACGAAAGCAAATCTTTTTCATCCTATCTAATCAACATCAAATGTACCAGAACGTACCTGATATTTAAGTTACAGGAGTAACCCGTCCAATTCAGCAACGTTCACATGCTACGTCACATAAAATTGGTTGGCAGAGTGCACGTCATTTATATTAATTATAACACTATTACCGACAGGTGGCGTCTGGTACATTTGTTACATTCCATTTGCACATACTGTATTCAGTAGATCTTTTTTATATTAAACATATTTAATTAAAATATGTAGATGTCAAAGCTAAAATTTGTACTTGTCAGGATTAAAAAAGAGTAAAATTATCATTTTTATACGATCTAAAAGGCATAGGGCGATTTATATATCTATGGTGCTGGTGTGAACTTGTTTTCTTCTACGGTCTGCTTCCGTGGTTCCCGCCACTTTGGTGTTGTGCCGCGGTCCGCTCAGTCGTCTGCTGTCCATCGCCGCGGGCAAGAGGGCCGCACAGGAGGGCCCCGTCAACGACGCCAGGCGTTGCACGCGTCTTCCGGTTTCTCCACCGCGCACCATCCCTCATCCCTCGGCCTGGATCTCCATACGCAACAGTTATCATCTTAGTAGGTCGTCATAAATGCTAAAATAGGCGTTATGATTGAATTCGCTTTGTTCGTTGAGGATTAAATCCGGATCTTTATTTTTGTGGGTGTATATTTCGATCTCTTCTAAAATGTTAAGAAACCGTCCCTTGTGAGCTCTATGCAGGATGTCTAAGTTGTTTTCAATATTCGTGACTGATTGCTTTGTCGCAGCCATATGCGCCCCAAAAGCTGTTTTGTTTTGAGAGTAGGTGTGCTCCCTGAATCTGGTTTCAAAATTCCTACCAGTCTGCCCTATATATTGTTTACAGCAGTCATTACATTTGATTTTATATACACCTGAATCCTGAAATTTATTCCTACTATTACATATTCTATGCCGGAGCTTCAATTTTAACGTGTTATTTGTTCGGAACCCTATTTTAACGTCGGATTTACGAAAGCATCTTTCAATTTTGTCTGCAATTCTTCCATTGTAAGTGAGAGCTACATATTTTTTCTTGTTGTTCCTCTTAACTGCTACTTGCCTTCCTTCTGTTTGTTCCATTTGCCTCTTCTTTATCTTCCTATAAATATTCATCACCTGCTTACACGTATATCCGTTCGCTACGGCCACTTGTTTTAAAATACTTAACTCCTTTTCTACTTCGTGTTGGCTTAGTGGCAATCTTAGTAGCCTGTATACCATGGAAGTAAAATATGCCCATTTGTATCGCGGTGGGTGACAAGAGCGCTCGTTGATAACTAGATCTGTACACGTAGGTTTTCTGAATATGCTAAATTCATGCTTCCCATTTTTCTTTATTAGTGTTAAATCTAAGTAATCTATACGGTTGTTTTCTTCAAATTCCATGGTGAATCTAATTTTCGGGTGTTGAGAGCTCATTTTTTGTGCTAAGTTTTCGATATCATTTTTATCTCCTTTGTATAATAAAATGGGGTCGTCCACATATCTTCTGTAATATACAATTTGCTCAGCGATATTAGGATTTTCATCAAAGAATTTGTTTTCTAAGTGATTTACAAAAATGTCAGCCAGCGTCCCAGCTAAACTGTTCCCCATTGCCAGCCCGTCTTTCTGTTGATAAATTTTACCATTGAAAGTAAAGTAATTGAACGACAAGACTTGTTCCAACATTTCCACTAGTTCAATCACTTTCCCCAGTGCCAATTTACCATGAGTGAGGAGATTGTTCTTAATGATCTCAATCGTTTCTTTTATGGGAATGCTTGTGTACAGATTGGTGACATCCAATGAAGCTAGTGACGCATTCTGAGGTATAAGTACGTCTTTAATTTGCTCGGCAAATTCATAGCTGTTGCTAATGTTGAAAGTCCGACGATATGTATATGCCGCCTTCAATCTGTTATTTAGCTCTTTATTTAATTTAGAACTTGGGCTGCTGGTGTTATTAACGATTGGGCGAATCGATTTTTCAACTTTATGGAGCTTTATTTGTGATCGTGATTCGGGGATTCGCGGATTCATTACTTTCAGTTTAAACTTTTCCTCCTCTGTGAATAGAATCACACTGTTATCTATTTGTTTCCTTATTTCTGTTTGAAATTTCTTGGTTGGATCTTTCTTGACTTCTGCTATTCCGTTTTCCATAAAGAACTTTTCGGTTTTCTCTATATAGTCTGTATCGTGTATTAAAAACATAGTGCCGCCCTTATCTGCCTTTGTGACGATAGCCTTACGTGATTCTAACTTCTTATTCAAGCCCTTAAGAGTTAGTACTTCGTTTCTGTTCTTGTGAGCAGAGTGCATTTCATCTATAATCGACTTCTTTACTTTAATTGCCGTGTTTGTCTGTTCGTATCTATTCATATTTGCGATATCACACGCAATTTTCACTTCTGCGACAGTCTTTTTTATTGTATATGAGTGAATTGCGGGATTTAGGTTATATTGCAGGCCTTTATTTAAAAGATTCTGCTCATCTTTTGTTAATTCTATCTCAGTTAAGTTCACGACCCTCTCACAAAAAGTATGCAACTTTTTATACGCCGTTTCGTTATCAGTATTAAAATCAACACCTAGGTTAAAAAGCTTCTTCTGATGTCTGTTTAGAGTTAATTCTCGCTCCCTGCCAATTCTATTTTCAATCTCTCTGCTTACGTATGTGAACTGTAATGGAGATAAAATGTCACCTAAAATCAAGTGAAGATTAAAAGCTTCTCTATTTAACTTGTCTTTCATTTTATATGCTTCTCGAATTTGAGTTTTAATCCATAATACTTCACTTTTACGTTTTACTATTTGTGCTATGTTTGACATATTCCTGATTTTTACTTTTGCGTAGTTAGGAGTAATCCCTGCGTCTAAGCATGTTTTGTTAAATTTTATTTTCAAGTTTTCTTTCATTATCTTTGTCCTAATACGTAAGAACTTCGTAATGTATCCCGAAGCCTGACGTGGCACAAACTTTGCTAAAACAGGCATAATGTCTTATGGGATAACAGCAATCAGTGATTTTATAATGTTACTTTAAATCCGTCTTGATTGCAAATTTTTTTATTATTCATATGACCGGTTTCGGTGCATTCAGAACCATCTTCAGATACGTAAAAATAATTATACTAATTTACTATTTCACGAAAGCAAATCTTTTTCATCCTATCTAATCAACATCAAATGTACCAGAACGTACCTGATATTTAAGTTACAGGAGTAACCCGTCCAATTCAGCAACTTTCACATGCTACGTCACATAAAATTGGTTGGCAGAGTGCACGTCATTTATATTAATTATAACACTATTACCGACAGGTGGCGTCTGGTACATTTGTTACATTCCATTTTCACATACTGTATTCAGTAGATCTTTTTTATATTAAACATATTTAATTAAAATATGTAGATGTCAAAGCTAAAATCTGTACTTGTCAGGATTAAAAAAGAGTAAAATTATCATTTTTATACGATCTAAAAGGCATAGGGCGATTTATATATCTATGGTGCTGGTGTGAACATGTTTTCTTCTACGGTCTGCTTCCGTGGTTCCCGCCACTTTGGTGTTGTGCCGCCGTCCGCTCAGTCGTCTGCTGTCCATCGCCGCGGGCAAGAGGGCCGCACAGGAGGGCCCCGTCAACGACGCCAGGCGTTGCACGCGTCTTCCGGTTTCTCCACCGCGCACCATCCCTCATCCCTCGGCCTGGATCTCCATACGCAAAAGTTGTCATCTTAGTAGCTCGTCATAAATGCTAAAATAGGCGTTATGATTGAATTCGCTTTGTTCGTTGAGGATTAAATCCGGATCTTTATTTTTGTGGGTGTATATTTCGATCTCTTCTAAAATGTTAAGAAACCGTCCCTTGTGAGCTCTATGCAGGATGTCTAAGTTGTTTTCAATATTCGTGACTGAGTGCTTTGTCGCAGCCATATGCGCCGCAAAACCTGTTTTGTTTTGAGAGTAGGTGTGCTCCCTGAATCTGGTTTCAAAGTTCCTACCAGTCTGCCCTATATATTGTTTACAGCAGTCATTACATTTGATTTTATATACACCTGAATCCTGAAATTTATTCCTACTATTACATATTCTATGCCGGAGCTTCAATTTTAACGTGTTATTTGTTCGGAACCCTATTTTAACGTCGGATTTACGAAAGCATCTTTCAATTTTGTCTGCAATTCTTCCATTGTAAGTGAGAGCTACATATTTTTTCTTGTTGTTCCTACTAAGATGACAACTGTTGCGTATGGAGATCCAGGCCGAGGGATGAGGGATGGTGCGCGGTGGAGAAGCCGGAAGACGCGTGCAACGCCTGGCGTCGTTGACGGGGCCCTCCTGTGCGGCCCTCTTGCCCGCGGCGATGGACAGCAGACGACTGAGCGGACCGCGGCACAACACCAAAGTGGCGGGAACCACGGAAGCAGACCGTAGAAGAAAACAAGTTCACACCAGCACCATAGATATATAAATCGCCCTATGCCTTTTAGATCGTATAAAAATGATAATTTTACTCTTTTTTAATCCTGACAAGTACGGATTTTAGCTTTGACATCTACATATTTTAATTAAATGTGTTTAATATAAAAAAGATCTACTGAATACAGTATGCGCAAATGGAATGTAACAAATGTACCAGACGCCACCTGTCGGTAATAGTGTTATAATTAATATAAATGACGTGCACTCTGCCAACCAATTTTATGTGATGTAGCATGTGAAAGTTGCTGAATTGGACGGGTTACTCCTGTAACTTAAATATCAGGTACGTTCTGGTACATTTGATGTTGATTAGATAGGATGAAAAAGATTTGCTTTCGTGAAATAGTAAATTAGTATAATTATTTTTACAGATCTGAAGATGGTTCTGAATGAACCGAAACCGGTCATATGAATAATAAAAAAATTTGCAATCAAGACGGGTTTAAAGTAACATTATAAAATCACTGATTGCTGTTATCCCATATGACATTATGTCTGTTTTTGCAAAGTCTCACAAAGCGCAAGCAATTTCGCACAGGTCGTCCTTCGTTGCTCGTTATGGTCTTCTGTTAGGCGGCGAGGAACACCAGCTGCTGGACGATGGTGTCAACTCTACCAACAGAGATGTCCAATTGAGCGGCGAGGTGTCTGATTGTGACCGTCGGTCAGCTGGGGGAAGAGTGTTCGCACGTTGCAACATTGCGAGAGTCACAGCCGTGTCCCGCCGGCAGGGACGAGGGAGATCGGTCAGGTTTGCGTGACCTTGTTGCGATAGCCTGAAACGCCTCCTCCAACGACTCACCGTGCTTTCGTTCACAGCAAAGCCCCAGTAGACGTTCTGCAAGCGCCTGTGTATATCTGAGATGCTCAGGTTTCCCTTCAAAAGAAACTCAGTGACATCTCTCTGCTTGGAACGCACCTCCTTTCTAGCCGCCCTTTTGAGCTTCAAAAACCTATAGGAACTAAAGCGGGAATATTCCACGATGTCCCACAACAAATTCCGCATTTTTTCAACTGAAATTGGTTGAGGAGAAACTTGTATACCGTTACTTATAGAAAGTCCCTCGTATATATTTTTTTAAAGCTTGTGAAATGTTTTGAATAGGAAAGATGATGAAGAAAATGGTTGTTCATTTGAGCAAGTTCGTGAGATGTCTTACCACTGAGGACAGGGGATGCAAGGGGAACATCTGTTTTCTTCAACATCATTCTATAAAATACATTTCGCAAGCTTTAAACGTATACATACTTAAAATATTTAAGACCTCTGAAATATTTTGTATAGGAATGACGGTGAAGAAAATATGTGTTTATTTGAGCAAGTTCGTGTCACGTCATACAAATGAGACCAGAGGATGTAAGGTGCGACGTCGTGTTCTTTTGATGATGGCCGCTGGTGGAGTGAGGTCGATCGTGTCCACACATGTTCGAATGTATCTGAGAGAGGCAGATTTCTGTATTTAGTAGTATCAGTGGGTGGTTTAGAGACTTATAAACTGTAAAGGTGAGAAATTTATGTGGTCGAACTTTCTTACTGAACTACTTATTGCAAGGACGTCTTAAAGCACTGTCTAAGGCTTTTAGATTGCCTGTGACTGCTATGCTCGCTCTGCAGTAAATGGTTTAGACAGTAAGAATAATTATAATGAATTAAACCATACTGAATCAAGGTAACAGTCCGTCGGATGATTATGTCGGCTTACCATACGTGTGAGCCTTTTATAGATTATATATATTTTATTCACGATTTATGTATATGTTCCGTGAATAAAAGTCTATAATCTATAAAAAGCTCACACGTATGGTAAGCTGACATTAATTATCCTGACGGACTGTTACCTGACATTCTGGGCATAATGCAACACTGTGCAACCAAACAAATAACAGTTTTCCTATGCTGTGCACTCGCGCTCTGGTGGATGGAGAGCTGACCATAGCTACCAACCCGTACGCCACCCCCCCCCCCCCTCCCTCCCCGTCTGGAACGTTAATGTTAAGTTTCCAAATTTACGCTAGGCTAAGTGGAAAATTGTAATCTCATCCTAGTAAGTATAGATTACCTCAGCTTCATTGTCTACATGTAGTGCTTGTCCAAGGACGAGGCGGTTTTTACACGCTGGGTACATATTCACGGAGAGTGAGGCACACATTCTTGTCTGGCCATTCTGATTTACGTTAAAAGTGGTTTCCCTAAATCACTTTCGAAGAGGGCTGTTTTCTTGAACAGCTGAACAGCTGCTCCGTTTGTAATAACCACAGACTCGACGGGACGTACTTCCTTCCTTGTAGATTGCGAGAAGTACCTTGCGTCGCCGGGTGTCTGCATCAACTTGTCGCAGTAAATTTGGAACAAATACAAGGTGAGGATAGGTACATGCTTTCAGGGGTTATAGTATTGGTGATTCTGAACAAAAATCTCCAAATGAACGTAAGTCTTTTCCTTAACTGTATCTGAGATGCAGCAGTGTGAAAGTCCGTACCGTCATTGCCACATTACCTATCTGAAACGTCACCTGGGCCTTGGGTCGGTCACCGTGGAGAGACCGAAATTACCCGACGTTACTCCATTAAATAATTACTATTTGTGGGGTTAAGAGCGAAGTCTACAAGCACGGACTGGATACAAAGGAGAAACGCCTCGCTCACATTTCACCTGCGTCCATCGCACCGTGCGCAAGCGAATTGCACTCTGAAATGGTCAGTAAAGACAACACTTTGTAGCGTGAAGTTGCTTCGGTTGTATTCGCATGTGGGGCCTTGGTGTAAGAGGACACGTGACTGATGCCCGTGTGCTCAAGTAAAGGACCGTACAACAGCAGTTGTCTGCAGGAGCTGCAAAATACATTGGAGTGACGGCGAACTTTCTGAACATCTCCTGTGAAGGAATATACACAATTAAACAAAACATTAGATCACACTGTTTCATCGGTTGCGCTGTTGTGATGTGAACCGACCGCTGTGGCCGAGCGGTTCTAGGCGCTTCACTCCGGAACCGCGTGACTGCTACGGCCGCAGGTTCGAATCCTGCCTCGGACGTGGATGTGTGTGATGTCCTTAGGTTAGTTAGGTTTAAGTAGTTCTACGTTCTAGGGGACTGATGATCTCAGATATTAAGTCCCATAGTGCTCAGAGCCATTTGACCCATTTTTTGTTGTGGTGTGCGCATGTGTCCAGAAGTCACGAAAGTGTCAGACTGGCTGCTGTAGCCGGCCGGAGTGGCCGTGCGGTTCTAGGCGCTGCAGTCTGGAGCCGAGCGACCGCTACGGTCGCAGGTTCGAATCCTGCCTCGCGCATGGCTGTGTGTGATGTCCTTAGGTTAGTTAGATTTAATTAGTTCTAAGTTCTAGGCGACTGATGACCTCAGAAGTTAAGTCGCATAGTGCTCAGAGCCATTTGAACCATTCTTTTGGCTGCTGTACCGGATGCTTATAATTAAACTTTCCTTATTTAACACGTTGTAACACGGAAACTAACTACCGTACGTGTACCAAACTTGGGAGCATTAATGTCGATTGTATGGCGTGCATTATGTCCATGCGTCACAACGCCACCGTCCAGTTCTAACTATGGCCACCAGGTGCCGTGATTAGTCATCGTGATTCATGGTCTCACACACCTAAGCAGTCGCAGTGCACTTGTTGACGTGTCAACATGAACATGGACATAAGGAGCAGGGCGTTATTGGTGAAGTTCTATTTCCAAAACAACAGTAATGCTTCAGCTGCTCTTCGAGAATATCGCTGGCTGACAGGATTACGGAAGGGTTCTCTTCTCCTCCTGCTGTTGGAGCACAATGAAGAGGTTCAAATCAACTGGAGAATTGGTCGTCGCTCCAGGAACAGGCCGAAGATCGGTTGCACCACAGGTGGTTGATGAAATCGCTGTTGCCATGGCAGACAACTCTGCGCGCAATTCCCAATCGTCAGGCAGTCCGCGTGCTGTGTCACGGGAATTAACATCCCGTGGTCCACTGTACGCAAGGTGTTTCGAACCATTCTCAAATGGTATCAGTACAAGATCCATATCGTGCAGCAGCTTGCACCACAGGACGCACAACAACTTCGCTCTCCACTTCCTCGCAAGGATTGGTGTTGACAAGGGCTGGCCCTGGACTATCCTATGGACGGACGATGCTCATTTTTCTCTGACTGGTGACAAGAACACATGGAATTGCCGAGTGTGGGGATCTTCACCACCAGTCACTGTGCGTGGAGTTCCTCTGTGCGGTGAACGTGTCACCGTATGGTGTGGCTTCACGGCTACGATGATCATTGGCACATTCTTTTTTGAACAGATTCGCGCTCAAGTACCAAAGACGTGTAGTATGACTGGCCAGTATGACATACCCGACCTACAGGAGAGAGTCTCATTGAATTCAACAGTTTTCATGCAAGATGGGGCCCCACCGCACATCGCTCGAGAAGTCCAACTGCTTCTCCGAAACACATTTGGAAAAGATCGAATTATCAGTTGATCGTTTCCAAATGCTTGGGTGACACGATCACCTCATCTCATTCTCTGTGATTTCTGTTGGTGGGGCGTCCTGAAGGACAGGGTTTATCAGGGGAACATTCGCACATGTGCTGATTTGAAGCGCAGCATATCAAGAGAGGTAGCCAGCGCACCTACTGACATGCAGAATGCGATACTGCGCATTCGGACTCTCCTGGACACTGATAGGCTCCATATTTGAGCCCCTTGTGCAGCAGTAACGGTACCGGTATATAATGGTATGATGTGCCGTAACAGTACATTAAAACTGTTCAATTGAATTAATTCTGCTTTATTGTCTTCCGCATGTCTTTGAAATTAATGCTACCAAATTTGGTCCTCGTACGGTAGTTAGTTTCCGCGTCACAACGTGTTAAATAGTTCCCTATTAATTATAACCATCCAGTACATGAATGTCAACGACTACAGAGCGAGTGGTATGCTAAGGCGATGCTTGCGTACTAATTCGGTAGCATCTCACATTCGCGGATTTTTTATTGATAAGAGGAATGCGAATGGCCGTAAGTGAAGGCCACGGCCGTAGGCGATAGTGCAGCAGAGCTCATAAAGCAGTGCACATGCAGTGACTTAAACCGGTAGTGAGCGGTTTCTCAGAAGTGATACGCCCGACTCTTTTACCAATAAGATGGAAGTAAGAGCTATCGTAGCTTAAGAAATGAAGATATTAGATAATAATCGTGCTATTGTGTAACCTTTAGCTTTTTCATGTAATTCGTTACACTATGCACGAACATACGCAGAACTTTAGTTCTTTCGCATAACTACTGACGGTACTTGTACGTTGTGCATCTGACGTGTGAAAATCTGCAATGAGTTTCTTTTCCTATTGCGGTATCATACGTCAGAGTTCCATTTCTCACATAACAATAAAAAAAGCACTCATGAACAACTGTCAAAAATACTTCATTTCTGGGTAATGTATGAATGAACATTTCACAATGTTCCCAAGTTGGAAACTCTTCATGTTCAGAAGGCCATGTTCTTGCTACTACAAGCGCATGAACTCGCCGAGTCGTGGACTCTAGTACCCTTCCAAACGCTAGACGATGGGGAATGGTTCCACAAGCTTCATGAGACGCGGTACGGTATAAGGAATGAGCACTGTACGAATCTCTCGTCCTAGGTGACCGCACAGATGATAATCCAGAGGATTGATATCAGAGAAACTTGCACTACTTAAACTAATTCCTCTCATCCTGTCATCTGTCTCCCTACATATTAATGTGGCTTGAACAATGTGGCTGGAATGAGCTTTGTTCAGACCTAGTTAAACCATTTACCTCCGTTCCTAGGCAAGTCATACCCTATGGCACGTGTGGGAGTATGTTCTGAATAAATTACTCACAGACAATACCTCTAAGACGTGCGGGGAGAACATACGAATCAACCAGGCAGTCACCTGCAGTTCCATCCTGCACACTAATCTTAAACTGCTGCATGTATCCATAATATCACTCTATTATTAAACAATATGAATTTTAACTACTGGACACAAACTCTAATTTATCTTGAAACGCAATGAAAATAAATTTTCGCTAATAACTTAGAAACGAAGGATTTACTAACGAATGGTTATATGGAATTTATTTATATGGGTATGAGAAATTAGCTCCGAAAGTTTGTAAATGTTTTTCTTGCCCCCACTGCATTAGTTGGATGGTTAAAATGATTGTGAAGACACGTTTATAACTAACGGACCGTACACATTGCCTCGAGGAAAACGAATTTTCATTTATATTCATTTACAGAAGTATTTCCTTTTTCTGGGACTTGTGAAGGTCTTATAACTAACGGACCGTACACATTGCCTCGAGGAAAACGTATTTTTCATTTATATTCATATACAGAAGTATTTCCTTTTTCTGGGACTTGCGAAGGCACTGTTGGCGTAAATAATTTAGCGAGACCGTTATTGGCTTCTTTTGTTTTAGAATCATAGGAAAGATGGCTATTAGCTACGCACAGAGCTACGTTTTTTTCACAATGTCACAAAGTTTGTACTTTCTTAGAAGTCGTAGTATTCCCTACAGTATGTAAACATCCTATCTGTATTGTAACTAAAAGCGAATTTATGAAACCATATATAGTCAATCTACATTTATTGTTGTTACTTTTCCTTGGCGTCATCTCATTCCAATCCTTCAGACGAGGGCTATGCGTGTGGAAAAAAAAAAAAAAAAAAAAAAAAAAAAAAAAAAAAAAAAAAAAATCCTAGAATGTTCTTCAGGTATGCCGTATACAGCTGAAGCCACCCATTGAAGATTAGATCCTGCTGAGGTACCAAAGGTACCAAATTGCCTGGATTTTGATAGCTAATTTTCAAAGCTATCCCAAATAGTCCCAGACATCTTTCATAGTTGTACACTGCCCACCTGTCAAAAGCCTGAATAACCACCTTTTGCAGGGCCAACTTCGAGGAAGAGAGTCAGTATCCTTGTTAAAGTGATCTACTGATGCATAAAATTACTACTGCTACTACTACTACTAGATACTAGATCCAGTCGTTCAGGCTGGCCAAGAAAGCATGATCAGCCCTACTCGCAAACTGTGTTGAGGTAGGTGAGTCGTCACTTAAAGCAGGCGGCCACTCGTGATAAACATATAAAATGTAAGCCAGTTTTCAGGTATGTGCGTACCACACTGGTGCTCTTCCAACCTTGGAACTTAATAATAATCCATAAGCAAAGAAGTCATTAGCATTCACGTAAAATTAAAGTACCACAATGGGCTGTCAATTACATTAGAAGGATACACTGCCTGACAAAAGAGCACACAGAAGACATGTCGTTGTACTTTCATACTGGTACACACTACCAGCGGGTGCTGATTAGAATCGTAATTCTCTATGACATATAGAACGGTCACTACAGTGCATTAGTGTCGCCCGTGTTTAACGTTGTACTCAGTCCTGGTAGGATGATCACTGTGAAGGACACAAGACTCCTTGCAATATTCTACCTTATTCTTCACCATTGATCAGAGACTAGTACCAGTTGGAGTAGAGAATTACCATCCCACGAGAAGATTGCAATTAAAACGACAGCACAAACGGCTGAGTTTGCAATGATGTCGTGACCAGGAAACATGAAATGCTGATAAAATGCTTTGCATTATGTTCTGCGATGAATCGCGGTTGTGCACTGTTCTTGAACCGTCGTTGGCGAGAATGGCGGCGACCTGTATGGAGGTCCCATTCATCCATTGTTTTGGAGAGGCGTAGCAGTGTTATTCCTGGTGTTATGGTGTGACGAGCCTTCAGTTACGACTTTAGGTCGTGGTTGGTAGTGACTGGAGGAACGCTGATGCCACAACGGTACCTCAGGAACATCCTGCGTCCGCATTTATTAACTCTCATGCGACAGTATGATGGTGCTATTTTTTAACAGGGCAACGCTCCTGTCTGTGTGATGTTGAAGTACTCCAGTGGCCAGATAAGCCACCGATAGAACAGGTAGAGAACCAGCTCAGACATCAACTCCGTCACGGTGGCGGCATCCAGAGTACCAAGGACCACTTACAACAGTAATGGACCAGCTTGCATTTGGAGAGGATTCAACACTTTAGTGACATCATTCCCTACCGAATCAGTGTAAGCATCCAGGCCAGAGATTGTGTGTGGGCACACTGCAAAGTGGGCTCATACTGCCAAGTTCTTTAAAAATTTGACTCGAATTGGTTACCACTCAAATAACATCAATAGCATCTCATCCAACGAAGTTTTATTTATTTTCTTCCTCCCTTACTGGGTGCTTCCCTTTTTTGCAGGAGGTGTAATTGGACTGAAACAGTCCCAAAATGCCGGTTATATTATCCATACATACTGTAAAAATGGATGTGTGTACGTGTGTAAGCCACCGACTTCAACCAAACTTGGCTCGCATATCCCGTACTATCAGGCAATAATCGCCGTGGGGGTAAGATCCATCTACCTACAATATTTCAGAAGATACTCACAAGGAATGTGATGAGTAAAAAACTGCCGTATCATGCAAGACGTTCAAATGTATTACTTCTCTACTACTTACTGTACTCGCAATATATTTCGCTTGCAGTATCCATATATGCCGCTGAATGTACCTACAAAATTATATCGTTGTGTGACACATAAATCAGGATATATGATGTCATAAACACTGGGACGCGTGGAAAATTGCCGCGTCATGCAAGACTAAATTTATTACTTCTTTGCTACTAACTGTATTAGCAACATACACCAATAAGCCAAAACTATGCCGGCCGCTGTGGCCAAGCGGTTCTAGGCACTTCAGTCCGGAACTGCGCTGCTGCTACGGTCGCAGGTTCGAATCCTGCCTCGGGCATGGATGTGTGTGATGTCCTTAGGTTAGTTAGGTTTAAGTAGTTCTATGTCTAGGGGACTGATGACCTCAGATGTTAAGTCACATAGTGCTGAGAGTCATTTGAACCATTTGCCAAAACTATTACCACTTCCCACCGCGACGCTGGATGCAACCTGGTGGCTTTTGGGGAACATGATGTAGTAAAAAAAGTATGTAAGCGGAGCAGACACAGACGTGGGATCACCCTAGCGAAGATATGGGCTCCACTGAGATAAGCGAGTTTGACAAGGGGCAGATTATTATTAAGCAAAGTCTGTGAACGAGTATCTCGAAAGCGACGAAGTTGGTCGAATGTTCACGTGCTACTGTCGTGAGCATCTACGGGAATAGGTAGGAGGACAGTGGAACTACCATTAGGCGCTAAATGGTTGGACGTCCACAACTCTACACAGAACGTGGGGTTCAGAGGCTTGTCGACTCAGTAAAGTAAGATAGATGGCGATCTGTGGTATCTGTGCCGAAAGAGCACAATGCTGGTGCACGCACATACGTTTCGTAGCACATCGCTCGTCGTACGTTGTTGAACATGGAGCTCCGCAGCAGATCACCGTTACGTGTTCAGATTTTGACCCAACGATACCGCCAATTACGAGTGCAGTAGGCAAGGAACCATCAGGATTCGTCCGTCGATCAATGTAAACGTGTCGGCTCTTCGAAAGAGTCACATTTATGACACACAAAATCGCTGGTCGTCTCTACAAACGCCGATATCGAGGTGCGAGGGGAAAGGCGGCTCGAAACGTGCAGCGCGCCACGGAGGCAGGTGAACCACCTGCATCCATTCATGCTTGATGTCTTCCCCGACGGCGATGTCATCTTTCAGTAGTATAATTGTCCGTGTCTCGGAGCCAGAACCGTGCTACTGTGGTCTGAGGAGCATTGTAGTGAAATCACGTTGATGTCTTGGCGAACAAATTCGGCTGATGTAAATCCTATGGAACCCATCGCTATCGGGCATCATCACTACGCGAAGTACATTACCTGTGCGTAGACATCTGACGCCACATACCTCATAAATCTATCAACGAACTGTCGGATCCTGATCCGCAGAATCAGTGATGTATTTCATTCCAAATATGGACAAACAAGCTATTGACATTTCTCTGATGGTATCCACACATGCCGCTGAGTGTCCTTTCACAAATAAATAGTTGTACGACACATTAATGAAGGGATATGACGCCATAAACACTGAGATATGTGAAAACAATTCTGCATCATCCATGAAGTTTTAATACATCTATTCTTTACTACTAAGACACATCTACAGTAGAGTCAACTGAAGGAAATCCCTGACATTTGGCAGCGGTTCTGACAGCTTTCATCTGCGAATCGCAAACTGCTCTAAGCGAAAACGATAGCCGTCTGTAGAGCTATGAAGAGACATTGCCGTAGGGACGTCTACAAAACTGCTTTGTTGACACGCGAAGCAGCTGCGCTCAGCTTACAGAAACTGTCTAGGGATATCTTTCTTAATCTGGATAATGTATTTATACATCTATAAAGTATGCAAATATGTATGTACGACTGTTTCATAAATTCAGAAGTGTTTTCACGAATATATGAAAATGAAATATTTCCGGTAATTCACTACAATTACAGTTCATTTCTTGTTTTTCATTTCCAATAGAAAATTGGCAAAAGGAATACCATGCAATGCGGGGTCTTTCAGCTAATTTTACAATATTTTATTCACAGGCTCAATTGTACCTGTATAGCCATGTTTTGGTATTTAGTCTTCTCTTGTATGTCGAGATGAGACTGGTATTATGGCCGAAACTATTCGTGTATAAACATTGTGTTCGTAAAGCAGTTGACTGGTGCTCCAAAAAAGAAATCTTTTCAGTGTAATATTTTTTCCCAGTAACCCAATTTTAATGTTATGCCAACTGAAGGCTGTCAGAGAGAGACGCTCTTGCCTCAGAGTCGTACTGGGGCTTTTATGAATCACCTTAAAAAGAATGGTTCAAATGGCTCTGAGCACTATGGGACTTAACTTCTAAGGTCATCAGTCCCCTAGAACTTAGAACTACTTAAACCTAACTAACCTAAGGACATAACACACATCCATGCCCGAGGCAGGATTCGAACCTGCGACCGTAGCGGTCACGCGGTTCCAGACTGTAGCCCCTAGAACCGCTCGGCCACCCCGGCCGGCAAATCACCTTACCAATGACTTTATAGTTCGCAGCACAGACCTGAAATCATTTGTGGGCGCTACGGAATGAAGAGAACGTCTAACCTGTTGAGATTCCGTCAAGACTTACTGAGCCGTGCGTGGCTCGTGCTCCAGCCATCATGTGTTTTACACCCTGTTTTTAACGTATTTCCACCTCACTACGTTAATTTAAATTACTACTGTCACTGAGTTGCTGCTTTGCCTGACCGTGACAGGTGCTAGCAGCGGGTATCGATATATCCCCTCTCATTGCTCGACTGCTATTACTTCCCGGTCGTTGTCTGTCGTAAGGCAGTTCGGGTCGCGAATTCGGGCTGCCAGTCAGTTGGAACGCGTCTGGAGCGCAGTCCGGACCTGCCAGTCGTGGAGTTGCAATGCGGCACTAGTGCAGTCGTATTGGAGCAGTGAGGTCTGTGGCGACATGGTTCGCCTGACCATTGCCGCCACGCATCACTTGAGCCACGCCACGGTGGATCGTCGGCCGGTCGTCCTTACGGACGAGGCGTTTTGGCCTGCCAATCGTTCATGAGTCGGCTGTGTGTGTGTGCATCGACTCCCGATTTGTCTTCGTGCGTGCTTGGTTACTGTTGGGTATCGTTCAGGTCTTCGTGCAAGTGTTTGTCAGGTTGTGTGTGTAGTTGATGTTATTTCCACTGACGACTATTTTAGATGCTGTCGGCATTCTGAGCGCAGTCGGTCAGTTGGTGCGGACCAGGGTGGATATGTCCATGTGGTGCGGTAAGCTGGGTCCGCTGGGGGTCCCTGCGCCGTGTCGGAGCGTGTGTGGAGGTGTCGAATCGCTACGAGCTTCGTGGTTCACCGACCCAGGACGTCAAGGTTGAGTAGTGGTTTCAAGTACCCAAGCCACGTCCATTCATGTTGTGTGGTTCGTTTCGGCAGTTCGCTGTTGGGGAGGTTTTCCTGTTTGCAACACCAATTGTTTGACTGGCTGAAATTTAGCCACCATGCTGTGGAATTAACTATATTGGTTGACTACAATTCAAGTGCACCAGCAGAATTTTCTGCCTTGTGTCCGTTAGTGTTCCGGTTACCTGCCCTGACCACTAACGTAATTTCAGGCAGCGTCCTTTCCTCACCTGTTGTCGCTGTCCAACATGGTGTGTAGTTTTGACAGCTTAATACATATTTCATTGTGGATAATCACGTTCGTAACATTTGGTGTTTGCCGGCCGGAGTGGCTTAGCGGTTCTAGGCGCTACAGTCTGGAACCGCGCGATCGCTACGGTCGCAGGTTCGAATCCTGCCTTGGGCATGGATGTGTGTGATGTCCTTAGGTTAGTTAGGTTTAAGTAGTTCTAAGTTCTAGGGGACTGATGACCACAGCAGTTAAGTCCCATAGTGCTCAGAGACATTTGAACATTTGGTATTTGAGTTCTCATGTACCGATTGGTGGCAAGCAAGTCGTTTTGTCGGTCGGTCTGTGGCTGTCCCTGGGTTGGGTTACTGACGTATCAAGTGTAGTTGGGCTCACTACCCTTCTCACCTAAGTGAACGAAGACAGACCGACCCCCTGGAGGCTAAGTAAGTCTAAATCCGGCAAGTGAATATTTGCCGAAAGGTTATTGTCGTTATGTTGTCTTTTATTTTAGTGCGTTTCAGCCACGCAAAACTTAAGTTTTTTTTTTAAATTTGTAAAATTAATTTTGGGCCCTACAGCCGCCTGGAACCTTATTTTTAAAATTACCTTTCAAGCTTAAATATTGCGGCCTTCTTCCCTTAAAGGTTTATGGTACTTTTGAATTTTGGAAAACCAATTGTGGGCCTTCAGCCACTTACAACCTTATTTCTTAAAGTTACCCTTTAAGCAAAAACATTGCAGCCTTCTGCCTTTGAAAGGTTATGGTAATTTAAGATCTTGAAATTTTAATTGTGGGCCTTCAGCCGTTTATATTGCATCTTTAATTATTTTATTTGTAATTGTAACTGCGTGTCTTTGGTCACTTGAAATTACCTTGTTAATTTTTTAAGATTTCTTGTTTGGAAGCCTTCAGCTGTGAAAGATTTGGAGTTTGATGTGCTATTAAATTACAATAAATTACAATTTTAAGGTGAAACTGACCCCAACCTTATTTGGCCCTTTCCACAATCCTAATCACCTGTTCTGCCCAGCGGGTTTAGCAGGCGTCTCACTTACAATTGACATACACAATAGAGAAATCTGATCAAACCATATGATTTCATGGTGTTAGAAAATCGGTGGAACGTCTTTGGGGGTATAACGTGTTGTCTTGCATGTCCAGCTGGCTGTTGGGTAGGGAGATCATATCGATCGTCAAGAAAGGAAAAAAGTCTAAAATGATGATCAGCAGGCTCCCTTAGCAACAGTCAAAAACTTCTTCGATGCCGCACGTGTTGCACCAGAAAATATTAGGCTGCATTCACACATCACCAGCTATCGAAAGCAAATGGATGGAGAGTGGCTGTTCTTTGCGTTATAATATTATATCTACAACTTCGCTTCCGCCGTTTTTTCTCGGAGTTCGAGGTTTTAGTGCGAAAAACTTACAAGAAATTCACGATTAGAAGTACTGGCCCCTATTTTCTCATGTCTGTTGGGTTGCATACGAATCGCGCGGCAGAAGAAAAGGGCGTGTTTTGAGGAGATCCATCAATCGAACAATTTTGCATTTCTTCATACGACCGAAAGAGCTGGTCAACCAGTCTACGAAGCACTGATCGAAAGAGGTGGTGGTCAGAGGGAGCAGTGTCTGAAGAATACAACGGGGGGGGGGGGGGGGGCAGGACTTCCCATTTCAGTATTTCCAAGTTTTGACCGGTTTTGCGACATGGAATCGAGCACTCTTACGCTGCAAAATCACCTTTTCACGTGTATCGCTGCTTTACGGCCGTTTGTCTTTCAGTGCTCGGCTCAAACGAATCAGTTACTTTCCATAACGGTCTCCTGTGACTGTTTCTGTCGGTTGCAGTAGCTTCTCTCTTCCACTGCCAGGCCGATCTTCGACATCAAAATCACCTTTCTTGAAGCGTTGAAACCATCCTCTACTCGTTCTTTCACTAATAGGTGAATCACCACAGGTCTTACCCAGAATTTTATGACCCTCGGCCGCATATTTCTTCATGTTAGAGCAGCAAATTAAAACTTCCCGCAAATGACGACAGTGAGGCTCTTAAGTTAATATATTCAATCGAGAATAAGTTTACGGTGCAATCACAGGTCGACAGATATTTTCGTGGCGTTATGTTTACAAACGCCTAAGTTTATTGTATAACATTAACGATCTCCTACCTGCATCATCATTTGCCGCTGCTGCCATCTGTTGCAGAAAGGCGGAACATAAGTTGTAGACCTAAAATTTCTTCTGTGTGTTCTCATATTTCCCTCTCACATCTGTCCTAACGGCACTTGTCCAGCGCGCGTTAATCTAGTTCACATTCGCGTAGATACTCAAAATTCTTAACTTTCTATTAAATCTGAATAATTTTATGAGCAATCTCCTTTTGTTTGTCTAGCGGAAGAACAATCCTCAACGCGTAACCAGTCGGCCTTGGCAAACGCTGACTCAGCGCTGCTGTGGTATGAGCTAGAGTAGTCACAACCTTGGGAACGAGTCTCAAATGACATTTACTCGCGTCCTAGTAAGAAACGGAAGTACAATCTCCGATGCTACCCAGGCACAGTATCCGAAGGTCACTCTTTTGCAATCGGACTGCGAGTTACATGCTGTCTGCCGCTTCTGTGTCGCATACTGCACCATGAGATGGTCGGACGTCCGCCTGAAACTGTAGCCTTTATTGTACTCGTAAAAGCATCTCAAGCCCTCCCGCACTATGCCCTTGTTGCAGTTTCCGCTCTTGCAGCCGTCCTTACAGATCACGCGGACAGAGTTTTATTTGGAAAATTGACCGTGAGAGCAAATGATTTACTTTTCTGCCGTCTCGCCTCAACAACGCATTCTAATTGGTATTCAGTTTAGAATCAGATTGGGCATCCCATCAATAATGCGGTGAACTCATCTCCGACCAGGTGAGGCAGCATGAGTTTCTTGTCTGTCATGTGGATACATTTGCAGGTCACTATGTAATTACATAGCAAACTTGGGCTCCACAGCACATTTTAGAACCCTGTTGTTCATTTAAGTGGGCTAATAGGGAACAAACAGGCTCATTATACAGCCTTCTTCTTCTTCTTCTGCACTCCATGGACGAGACAAAGTTGCCCGTTCCTACTTCAAAACATATCTGACCGTTGTTTTCTTGTACTTCCCGGATATCTCGTTCTCTTAGGCTTATAGTACAACTCTTTTCATGCGATTCCCTCCTTCAGCAGTCTATCAACATGTTGTTTCCAATCATTTCTATAGTTCGCAATTTTTTCTTCCAAAGAGTTTATTCTTAGTTCTTCAATTATTTTTTTTCATCTGGAATTTTATATAAAAGGGTAACATCCTTTTACTGTTCTTAAGAATCTCATTTCGGCAGTCTGTGTTTGTTTTTATCAGTTTTTGTCAACTTCCGGGTTCCAGATCCATAGAAACAAAGCAGGCGTAGCCATTACTTTCTAGAACTTTCGTGTTTCTTTTAACGTTTTACTTTTTAGGCTTCTATTTATAGTACCGCGTGCTTACTGGAACATGGATAATTTGTTTTTAAAATCCTTTTCGTATTTATAACTGACACATGTTCCTAAGCAATTAAAAAGGGTAACTTTTCCTAATATAGTGTCACAGATTAAAATTTTAATATATTTACATTTGGCGGCCATTGTTTTTGACTTCTTTATGGAAAATTTATAATTCTCACATAATTTGTGCAACATATATACTGGTCTTGGTAGCTCGTCTTCATTTCAACTTATAAAAATTTGACCATCAGTAGACAGCATCGTCTAAAGTGCAAGATTTGCTACAACACATATGCCTCCGTTAATATGATGCATCCATTTCCTAATCAAATCGTCTATATAAATAGTAAATAATGTAGGAGACAAGCTGCAACACTACGTTACACCTCGGTTTAAATCCGTCTTTTTGCTACACCATCTGTTTCCGACATGTACGGTGGCTGTTGTGAATTTATAATACATTTTAATACTTTAGTTACATGATTCGAATACCCTCTTTGAATCATTATTTTCCATAACCTTTCCTTACTTTCGCGGTCGAATGATTTTTTCATAATCAAAAAAGCTGTACTAATTCCATGGTCATATTCTTTCTCTTTTATATTATTTGCTTGACTGCGACAGTGGCACCTGTACAGTATCAGTCCTTTCTAAAATCGTTTTATGTAATAAAGCGTATGTGATGGCTTGCACTCTCTTACTTAATACTCTTACGTATATTTTATATCCTGTATTCAAAACACTTATTTCCCTATAATTTTCACACCTGTTTCTAGCACCTTTTTTAAATATAGGCGTAACTTGAGCGTGCGATCAGGGTCTCGGAATATGATATCCATTTCAACATCTAATAATTAGATTCATAACTCTCTGGTTTAGTACTGGGTACCCATATTTCCGTAATTTTGCATTTATTCCATTTTCTCCTGTAGTCTTCTTACTCTTCATTTCTTGTAACGCTGTTTCTAACTCTGTGCTTAAGCACTAGACCAACATTAGTGTCCCACCTATATCATCTTCAAGACTGTGAGCTTATGCAACCACGTGGTGAAATTCGTGGTGTTTCAAAAAGATCCAGATAATTTCACGAATGAAGACAGAAACTTGGGGCAAGTTTTACCTTCAGCGTAGGATTACACAGTTTTAGATCTTGAGTTTCTCCCACAGTATAAAATGTTCAAATATCTCGCCGGAACGCAGCCAGGTGACGTCCTCGACAACCATCGACACTTAGACAGGTGAATACACCTTCATTTTCGAACACAAATACAAGGAAGAGTCTTGAGCAAGAAAATTTAAAACTTCGATAAGCACAGCTTATGCGTAAAGACAACACACATACACAATGTAAACATTGGTGCCACCACACAACCATGAATGACCAATGACTATAGCTATCAACACTGGGCAGTGAAGGGACAGGGAATCCTTTATTACAATAAAAGTGTAAAAAAACTTTGGATGACTTAAGATCAAATACGGCAGAAGGGATAGATAACTTCCCTCAGAATTTCTGGAATCGTTGGGGCAATGGCAAAAAAACGACTATTCTCGTTGGTGTGTAAAATGTATGAGACTGGCGATATACCATCGGACACTCGAGAAAAAAAGTAAGTCATCGTGTGTCATTGTTGGCCGGGAGGCCCCATCTGGGAAAGTTCGGCTGCCGGATGCCAGTCTTATTTCAGGCGACCCCACATTGGGCAAATTGCGTGTCGTTGATGATGATGAGGACAACACAACACCTAGTCCACGAACGGAGAAAATCTCCAACGCGACCGATAATCGAACCCGGGCCCTCAGCATGGGAGATAAACAAGCTACCACTCAGCCAAGCAGGCGGACATTTTCGGAAAAACACAGAATGAGATTTTCACTCTGCAGCGGAGTGTGCGCTGATATGAAACTTCCTGGCAGATTAAAACTGTGTGCCCGACCGAGACTCGAACTCGGGACCTTTGCCTTTCACGGGCAAAGTTTGGAAGGTAGGAGACGAGGTACTGGCAGAAGTAAAGCTGTGAGTACCGGGCGTGAGTCATGCTTCGGTAGCTCGGTTACAGCACTTGCCCGCGAAGGGCAAAGATCCCGAGTTCGAGTCTCGGTAGGGCACACAGTTTTAATCTGCCAGGAAGTTTCATCATCCACACAATTCCGAAGAAGGCAAGGGCCGACAATTGTCGCACAGTCGGCTTAACAGCTCAAGCATCCAAGTTGTTGACAAGAGTAATATACAAAAGAACGGAGAAGAAAATTGTTAGATGACGATCAGTTTGGCTTCACGGAAGGTAAAGGCACCAGAGAGGCAGTTCTGACGTTGAGCCTGGTAAAGGAAGTAAGACCGAAGAAAAATCAAGACACATTCATAGGACTAGTCGACCTGGAAAAAGTGTTTGGAATTGTAAAAAGGTGCAAGGTGTTCGAAATGCTGAGAAAAATAGGGGTAACCTGCAGAGAAAGAGGGGCAAAATACAATACGTACAAGAACAAAGAGGGGACAATAAGACTGGAAGACCAAGAACGAAGTGCACGGATTATGGAGGTGTAAGAAAGTGATGTAGTCTTTCAGCTCTACTGTTCAATCTGTACATCGAAGAAGGAAGGAGGGAAGTAAAAGAAACATTCAGAAGTGGGATTAAAATTCATGGTGACAGAATATCAATGATAAGATTCGCAGACGGCACTGCTATCGTCAGTGACTGTGAAGAGGAACTACGTGTTGAATGTAATGAACAGTCTAATAAGTTCAGAACACGGACTTAGAGTAAATCGAAGGAAGATGAAAGTAATGAGAAGTAGCGGAGATGAGAACAGCGGGAATTGGGGAGCACGAAGTAGACGAAGTTTAGTAAATCACCTGCCTTGGAACCAAAATAACCCGTGATGGACGGAGCAAGGAGGGTACAAATAGCAGACTCGCTCTGGCAAAAAGGACATTTCAGGCCTTAATTTGAGGAAGAAATTTCTGAGAACGTTTGGTGCATAGCACTGTACGATAGTGGAACATGGACTGTGGGAAAACGGAACAGAAGAGAATCGAATAGCTACAGAGGAATGCTGAAAATTAGATGTACTGTTGAGGTAAGGAATGAGGAGGTTCTCCACAGAATCGACGAGGAATGAAATATCTGGAAAACACTGACAAGAAAAAGCGACAGGTTGACAGGACATCAACGTAGGTTGCAAATGCTATTCTGCGATGAAAAAAAAAAGAAGTTAGTATCCAACGGGTGAGGTAGTGTTACCTCTGTCCAATTGTTATTTGCCCGTAAGTGAGCAGAATTCCATGCAGAGCAAAGCAAAGACTTCCATCTCTACTCATAAGGCTACTTTCTGGTTTAATTTCGATTGCTTTCTTGCATAAGACTATCACAATAGCTCGAAGTGCATCGAGACACTCTATGTTCTTATATTCCATACGATAACGGGTGCGAAGGCATTGTTCAGCAACAGCAGATTTACTGGGCTGTTGTAAGCGTGTATGACGCTTATGCTCAATAAACTGATCTTTCAAGGTACTAATGGTCTAGCCACTAAATGACATGCCACAATTGCAAGGAATACGATGGATACCCATCTTACAGCACAAAAATATGAACGAAGATTATAACTTGGCTCTAGAATGCCAAAATAATTTTCCGAAGAGGAGAACTTGATTTTCAATCGCACTGTCAGTAATCAAGTCCCCTACGCTATTCCATTTCTACTTTTTTTCTAATTCGTTTTTTAAGAAAACAAACGAAATGAAAGCACGCGTAGTTTGGCATTTTTGTTACTAGTGTCATATAATTCGTAGGAACTGGAAACTTGGCTGCGTGTGTTTGTACATGAGAATCATTTGAATCAGTTTATGAGTGTGGACAAATGTTACCTATCCTAAGTGGTTAATTGAAGCAGACAATGACGGCCGCTGTGGCCGAACGGTTCTTGGCGCTTCAGTCCAGAACCACAGTGCTATCAATGCTATGTTCAAAAGTTCGAATTTGTGGTAAATCTTATGGGACTTAACTGCTAAAGTCACCAGTCCCTAAGCTTACACACTACTTAACCTAAATTATCTTAAGGACAAACACACACACCCATGCCCGAGGGAGGACTCGAACCTCCGCCGGGACCAACCACACAGTCCATGACTGCAGCGCCTTTGACCGCTCGGCTAATCCCACGCGAACCACAGTGCTGCTACGGTCGCAGGTTCGAATCCTGCCTCGGGCATGGACGTGTGTGATGTCCTTAGGTTAGTTAGGTTTAAGTAGTTCTAAGTCCAAGAGGACTGATGACCTCAGATGTTAAGACCCATAGTGCTTGGAGCCATTTGAATTTTGAAGCAGACAATAAGCACTTTGTGGCTACCTTCTTATTGGTCAGTCTCACAACTGACGGGAGTAGAATCGAGCTACTGAGGCATTAGAAGTGAGGAAAGATAGTACATAAGAACAACCGCGCTTATCAGCGCAACAGCAGTTTCACCACAGCGCAGCACTGCCAGGCTACATACAGGTAAGTAATTACGTGTTTAGCGCTTCACGGGCGTGCTATAGAATGAACAGTATAACTTCCATTTCGTGGTGCAGGACACAAACACGCACAATCGATGAAGCTATCAAAACACTAGCTTGTTCTGAGCAAAACAGCGGACGTTTTGTTCGTACAAGAACAATACATTATAGAAGACATCATATTTACGCCAGTGACTGAAACACTTTCTTTATTTCACGATTGCAGTTTCGGCCTTAGGCCATTATCAAGTGATGTTATGGCTATTAGGCCATGTCAACCTAAAATGAGCTGACACATTTTAGATTGACATGGGCTAATAGCCATAACATACTCACTTGATAAGGGCCTAAGGGCGAAATTTCAATCGTGAAATAATGAAAGAGTTACAGTCAGTGGCGCAAATAACATGTCTTTTATGAAGTTCTACATGACTATGAATCACAGGTATAAAAAGTTAAGAACTAATACACTCGTGCGCGATGTTCTCCAAGATCGTTGTGAAAAACAACGATACGTGCTCTGTACAGTTTCACTAAAGAGGAAAAACACAGGGCGTCCATAATTAAAGTTACAAACGCTGTAGGGAGAGAACCACTGAACAGAATGGCGTCAAATTTGAACACCGTATTATTGGCGCAGGGGAAAACGTCATGGAACAAAGAAAACGGAACTATAATTTTACCAATAGATGGCGCTGTAAGCGTCAAAGTAGCACACCAACAGACGCACAGTACACGGCCGTTGCTCAGTTTGCGTTCGAGACTCCCAACGAGACGGTCTCCATGAAGGACCGCGCTCTGCTCGTAAAGCTCTTCTTGCAAGGACGTTGACTGTGCGCCAGCAGCCCTGCAGAAGTTCCGGACAACCAATGGTAAGGGGGAAAAAAAGGCATTGGTCGGATGTCGGGAGAAAATGATTACAAAATTCAAAGAGACAGATCCTTTAGAAGTGGAGAGTGGTAGAGCGAGGACCGCAATTGATCGGAGGTAAGTCGAAAATGTGGCCACAGCTTTGCATGAGGGGTCGAGCGGTGGTGAGCTAACATGCAGCGCGCGCGGGGAATTGCCTGAACGTTGAACATGCCTCCGATTACAGAGCATAAAATCTTACGAAACATCCTGCATTGTTGTTCATACACAATCGCTCAGGTTCAGGAATTGCATCCTGTTGACCTGTCATCAAGACAAACGTTCGCTCTGTCATTTCTTGTCCTCGTGGCAGCGGTCAGTGAATGGCCATGGAACATTCTGAGGACTGACGAAGCCCATTCCCATCTCCAAGGACACTCCAACACGCAGAACTGCAATGGGCAACTGAAAACCCACACGCACGTCAGCTGGTACTACTTCACTTTGCAAAGGTGGCTAAGTGGTGCGTGTTGAAGGCTTCGTTTATCGTAGGGCCGCATTTTTTCGGGGAGATCAGTCCTGCGGGTTTTGTCACCTGTACCGTCACTTGTAAACGATATGAGAGTCTTTTGTGCACCAACGTCATTCCAACCTTCCAAAGTGTGGATCTGTGGGTAGGATCATTTCTATGCAAGATGGCGCTGCTCAGCACATGGCACAGCCCGGGAAACGGCTACTGCAGAGGCATTGCTAGAACTATCAGCCGTCATTTTCCTACAGCCATGCCATCACGATCGCGTGACTTCTGTCTGTGGCTTTATCTGAAAGATGTGTTCTCTACTCCAGTTACGAACGTAGCTGAATAGAAGAAACGCATTGCACAACTCATAATGAACGTGACCCTCGAGACATTCCGATCTGTTGTGATACATGCTGCTGCTCGACTTGAATTTGTGTCAGAAAACGGTGGACAGCTTACTGTACATGTCTCACCAATTGCGACATAGTCGCTATTACGAACAGTGATCCAATACTGTTAGATGTTTATTTATTCCAGTCTTTGATCACAATATCAATTCTTTAGACGATGACCAGTTTCAGTCCGTAATGACCATCCTCAAATATTTTTTACGCCATGTCCTAAAATGATAAGGCCATAATGACCTTAAGGCTTGGCATAAAGGCCAAGGCTTGAGCCAGTTGCAAGAATCACTGTGTGGACGATGTGGCCTATTCTATACCTTATTTTAGATCTATATGACGATGCTGTGCTGATTATGTTTATATGTTTTGACGATGCCACTACGGCCTTATCACTTTAGGACATGGCGTAAAAAAGATCTGAGGATGGTCATTACGGACTGAAACTGGTCATCGTCTAAAGAATTGATATTGTGATCAAAGACTGGAATAAAAAAACATTTTACTGAACATGTCTCGCGCCAGGGTCACGACAATTAGAAATCGATGTCATTTCGCTTTTTATGCAGTTTTTGACCTTAGCACGATTACGAATCGATGTTTCTTATTCGATGTGGCATGACTTGCCGTAGTAGATGTACCAAAACTGTAAACTGCCGAACTTGTGCAGTCCTACACATTGAACAGTAAGGACTGTGTGATGTGCAACTTAAATCATAACCTTCGTATTGCGATTTATCTGTCAATTGTAGTCGATGCCATTTGCGTTAAGATGCTTACAGTGCCCTCTATTGAGAAAATTTTCGTTAAATTTTTTTGTTCCGTGACATTTCCCGCTACATCAATAATATTCTGTCCAAATTGGACGTCATTTTTTAGCAGTGGCTCTCTTTCGACAGCGTTTTGAAACTGAAACTTTAATTATGGACACCTTTTATTAAGATTTCCAATTTCATAAACAGAGAGTTCTTGAAGTGAAGTGTCTGTTTTTCTGTGCTGCTCCTTCGGGTTTTACACAATATTCCACCGCGCAGTAAGTGCATTGTTTTGATAACACTTGTAAGGAGGACGTTTTTACGCACAATGCTCGCGTTTCTCCGGCAGTTTTGTTTGCCAAGGTGTTGCAAAGAGTATTAAGAGTGCTTCTTTAGCGAAGTGGGAGCTTTTTTTATTCTTAAACTAAGTGGATGTTTCTCGTGCTCTGAGCGCGCATTTAGCAGGCCTTTTCGCTTTTGAGAGTTAACTTAATATTCCGAATACATTTGCGTAAAAGGGATGTTGCTTATGCTTATGTCGCTGTTTTAGAAATAAGTTTTTCGTTTACGACAGCTAATGAGCATCTTCAGGCTTTCGCTTTCATCAAGCTCTTAGTTTCAAATAAACGTTATTAACAAATTCCTCTGCACTTTTGATGCTTAAGCTTTTTTGCTATTTATCGAAAAGTTATTAAGTTATTTTTGTTTTTATTACTGCACGTAAATCGTAGCTTTGATTCTGAATGTAGTTTTTTTGACGGTTATCAAACAAAGAAAAAAAAGCAAAACTCTTTTACTGATGGGCATCTAGAAAGTGATTTAGGTACATAGAATTTGCAAATTTAAAAAGAAAAGTCGTTGAACTAGGTCTGAGACACATGTAGATAAGAACGATGCTCTTATTGTTACAGAGACATTTGCAGTCATAGAGCGGAGTGCAATGGTCGAATGTCTAATGTAAGAGCGTGGTCTGATAGGTATGGTAAAAAAGAAAGAAACAAACATTTGCTTCGTAAGCAGTTCACCTTAACTCTCGGCATGGTCTCTTTTGAGGGATACACACTTGGTCCTGCGAGCTTCCAGCTTTTTCATCCCATCAGAAAAATAGGTTCTGTAAAACTCTGCAAAGTACTGGTTGACTCCAACTATCATTTTCTCCTTTGATGAACATTTCTTCCCATTATGTCAAAGTTTTAAGTTCCGGAAGAAGTCAGTTGGAGCTATGACTGGTAAAACGGTGGACGAGAAACCAATTCAAAACCAAATTAATGCACTTTCGCCGTTGTTATCTCTGATGTGGGGGGAAGGTTTATTATCCTGGCGAAGAGCAATTTTTTAAATGCTAACCTTGGTCTTTTCTTCAGCCAACCCAAACATCAAATGATCCAGCAATGAACCATATTAGCTCCAGTTATGGTTGTGCCTTTCTTCAAGTAATCTGTGGGGACTGCTTCTTGGGAATCCCAACAAACGGTTGTCATCACCTTACCAACTGACAAAGTCGTCTTTGCCTTTTTGGTGCACTTTTATCAGCTTTTACCCATTGTTTTGACTTCCGTTTTGACTCTAGCGTGTAATAATGGATCCAAGTTTCATAAACAGTCACAAATCGGCGCAAAAAGTCTTGTGGATTGCGATTAAATGTCTCCAGCCATTGAGTTGAAGTGTTGTAATGGGAGCAAAAGTGGCATCCACCTTGCACAAAGGTTCTTCATAGACAATTCTCCGAGCAGGATGTTATGTACCCCTCTATTGAGATGCCTACAGGCTTAGCAAATTTATTCGATGGCCTTTCATTACCATATTACGGATTTTGTCAATGGTTTACTTTGTGATGATCACAACTGTACGACTGTAGCACGCTTCGTATTCGATTCCTGTCCAACCATGTTCAGTAACCCAAAAGTAAAACTGCTGGGCTGGCGGGGATTCAAAGGTGCCGTGGGTAGGGGATTTCAGTGTGAAGACGGAACAAAACCTAGAGGCCTATTCATCCCGGGAAAATCTTTTTGAAAGAGGTCATACATTAGCAGAACTTGCCCAGGAGAGTATACGTACGACATGTAGAACTGGAGCATACGTGGCAGTATGTTCCGGTAAATTTGCTAAAGTTTCAAATTCAATTCGTACATCCATAGACCCAGACTTAATTATCTCGTTCTGTTTTGAGTAGTGTACTACGATGATCGCTGATAGATCCTTGAACTTCTGTGGACTGAGTGGACACCGTTCTCCATCTTTTTCCGCACTTTCATAGTAAGAAGTACAAAACTTCACATACATTTCATATTCTAGACGGTAGACATTTTCATCCCACTGCAGGTGTAAACTGTCGTATGGGTAGAATTCTGAATTCAGATAGACTCTGTCATTAGTTAACTTGCATTTGTCGAATATAGCGGAATCATTCGCTATATTCCCTCTTTTATCAGTCTGAAACGCAAGTATTATGAATCTAGGCATCTCTAGCTGCGAAGAGATTTTAATAGCCCATGTTTGACTGCTCGCAGTCGGTACCACTGGGTGCTCGAAATCTTCACAACAGTAGAGTGTTAGTAATAGATGTGTACCGGAATTCAGGACTTTTAAAAGCTTCAAATTCTCCACATCTGATACACTAATGTGAGACCTTTTCCATATTATCTGTGATTGTGATCTTATTCTCCTCTTGAACTCCGGTTTATTATCTGTCGCACTCCTTACTAGAATGTGTTCCTGTTTAGCATTTATAATAATGTGCTTCATGTCCTCAAAGTAGCTTATAGGCATTTTTAAATGTATGCATGCAGTAAATCATTTGTACTTTGTAACTGTTCTATCCGCCGAATAGTCTATAAACCATCCCGCATTTTCTAGACCATTCAAATCTGTGCGTGATGCAGAGACGTATGTTTTAATGATAGATGTTATGCCGACATTGCATGTACGGTCGAGCTCAGACCCTTTGAGTTCATAGTGTGTCTCTTGGAACAGGAATGCTGAAGCGTTACTTATAAGCTTGGATCCCACTGTAGCGCTGTCGTCGGTTTTCTTGAATGATCCCTCCAGATATATGAAACGCTTGCATGGAAGCGTCAGCGCGTCTTGGTGCTAGATGGCAATCCTAATTTCACCATTCTTGTTAAATGTGGTTGAAGTATAGGGTTTATGCAAGCTTTATTCCCGAGGTATAATTCGCTCATCTTACTCTGCTGGAATGGTTACATTGAGTGAGGACGTCTTTGCGAGGTTTCAAATTAACTGATTTAAGAAACTCGTAGTTCGTCCGTGTTACCAATTTGCCGTTCGGCAGCGAAGTGGCGTGCTGTGGATTGCTTGCATTGGTTTTATGCCGTACGCCCATCCTGCCTTGGATGTAGCCGTACAATGATATCGTCGCCACGAAAGTCAACAAGTTGATTATTTTGGTCTACAATACGCAACTCAAATAGTGTCTGAACTGTTACGGGAAGGTATATTGCATTAATGGTAGACGCAACAATCTTATACTCTTTTGCAGAGGGGAAGAATGCGTAAATAATATGAATCGCACCTTCGTAGAGATAGGAGTTGGGTGCAATGTTGCACTCAATTCGGAATGTGCTGACGGGCAGTATGTCCACAGTCTGTTCTGACTTGTAAAGTTTACTAGGATCCTTTTTCAAAACCTGTCCTTTTGTGAAATCCAGTAGGTGCCCTACTGAACATTTCTGATTAAAGTTTTGAATGAACACACCACCATTTGACTGTATTGTTGTTTATCTAATTACGATCCAGGTTTTGGGGTTTTATGCCATTTTCAAGTGACTGAGTGTTTGTCATTAACATATATTGCACGACATCAAGCTCAAAATTGGCCATAAATTAAGAAAAATATTCGGTCCCCATGGAACATTTTTCTTAATACATGGTCAATTTTGAGCTTGATGTCCTGAAATATACGTTAATAATATAACCTCAATCACTTGAAAATGGCATAAAAGGCCGAAACTTGGCTCATGATTAAATAAACAACAAAACAGTCAAATGGCGGTGTGTTCATCTAAAAATTATTGTATGACGTGCTCAGCAACATCAAAAAATGTTTTCTGCTTGCCGGCCGGTGTGGCCGTGCGGTTAAAGGCGCTTCAGTCTGGAACCGCGTGACCGCTACGGTCGCAGGTTCGAATCCTGCCTCGGGCATGGATGTGTGTGATGTCCTTAGGTTAGTTAGGTTTAATTAGTTCTAAGTTCTAGGCGACTGATGACCTCAGAAGTTAAGTCGCATAGTGCTCAGAGCCATTTGAACCATTTTTTTGTTTTCTGCTTGAAGTCAATCATTGCGTTCACAGTTCTTACTTCAAATTTAAGTTCAAATGGCTCTGAGCACTATGGGACTCAACTTCTGAGGTCATTAGTCCCCTAGAAGTTAGAACTAGTTAAACCTAACTAACCTAAGGACATCACACACATCCATGCCCGAGGCAGGATTCGAACCTGCGACCGTAGCGGTGTCGCGGTTCCAGACTGCAGCGCCTAGAACCGCACGGCCTCTTCGGCCGGCTCAGATTTAAGTGTATTGATATTTGCAAGTAGTTCAGTACCTTTTCCAGACTGTTTTAAGACTTCAAATAAATCGTCGGTATGGCATACACCAGGTTCTATTTCCACAACGTGTTTTTCACCATTGATATTGAGCCGTGCTGCAGCTCGCGTTGGCGTTGTTTGTAGGTTTCCGCCCTCTGTTGGAGGCCAGACCGTATCCTCTAGTTTGTCTTCTTTTTGTGATGACTGGCGCCACTCGGTTTCGCAAGCGTTGCCTGTCCGCTAGTGGCAGCAGCGGCGATTATCGATATCTAGTAACTGTTGCCCTATCTTTGGGGCGACGTCGTTGTTTTTCCGGGTCGGGTGAGTGGCCAATTCGGTTGGGGACTCAGGAGGAGCCAGGTCCGTGCAGTGCATGCAAACACGTTGGGACCGCTGGTGACAACGCATGGACTGCCGGATGGAAGGGCTGTGGTCACGAGGATGCACGACCTCGTCGTAAACCGGATCCAGCAAGCTTTAAGATGAGTGCATTTCAATGCAAGTAGAGTTCAGTCAGTCACCCGTGTGGGCTCCGTAGTACGTATGTGATGTTGTGACAGATTATCACCGCGCCGTCATGTGCAGTTTGGTGGATCTTCTTGTAGACCCTACTGTGTTAAAAGCACTTGGCTCAGTGATTAGACGGTGCGGTTACTCAACTGCGAATTAATTCTGCCAATCATCGTCAGAATTGTCACAGTGAGTTTAGTGTGCGTTTGTGTGCCTAATGAATTTGATGTCACTCATTTGGTGCTTGGTTTTGGCTCGCTTTGCGATTGTTTCTGCAATGACCTGTGGTTGCTGATTCGGGTTGGTTACATTACGGTTTTGGCTCGCACGCAAATCGAGCGTGGTTTTGGTTACTGGTTGTTTGTCTGGTGTTCTGTACCGTGACTTGTTTGTTCAGATTTTCGGGTTTGTGGAATCGGATGGAAATCTGGTAGTCCCCAGAATACTGTGGTTAAAGCACAGTATTCTGGGGACGTAGTGCAGACGGCCAGTTCCGGCTTTGGTGTATTGTTCCATCGTTGCGTTTGGTTTATCGGACGTCAGGTGGCTTTAGCAAGATTATCATTAGTCATTCATTAGACTGCCACTAGTCTGAGTTACCATCTTGTGAAGTGAATGCAACTCTTGGCTGCCTATCTCATCGCTCGCGAAAGTGTTTGTTGCCGGACCTTCACAGAGGTCGATTCCTGGAGCACCGTCTGGATCAGTTGCTTGTTTTTTTAATTAACTTTTGCTATTGTATTTGCTATTTTACAGCAGTTTTCATTTTTTTTTAAATGTATTACCGTTCCTGGCTTGTAAGGCCTTCAGCTGTGATTGCGGTCATTTGCTCTAAAATCCTATTTGGTATTTGTATTTTAACAGTAAGCTTTAAAACCTTATTTACTCACATTCCTGGTGTCTGATACCTTCTGTTGTATTTGTGGCCACTTTTAATATTTCAGTACCTGTTAGTTGCAATTCCAAGGAGTTCTTAAACGTACTTAATTTATTGCCATTCTTGGCGTGTAATGCCTTTAGCCGTGATTATAGTGGCTTGTTTTTCTTTTTTAAACATTATCTGTATTTTATGGTGATTCGCTTAATTGTAACGCACTGAAAATACTATAATTTACACAGTTGTTTATTTCTTCATTAATAACGTGTGGTATTTTTTTGTTTATTGTCGAGTCTGGAATCACTGTTCTAAAACTAAATGTGTGTAGCTGCAAAAGGCAACCAATAGTAACTGATTACGGCCCCATCGACAATCGTAATCGAATCCTGCCTTCCCTTGGCTACAAGGTTTCAAATATTCAGTGCAGTTTGTTGTTAGCCTCGGTGATATTTGGGATGCTGTTGTATATCTCCAGTCCAAACAATGCAATACTCCATTTACAAGTGCTCAAATGGCGGGAAGTAATTTGCACGTAATATAAATGCTGAATCTCAAGTGATGAAGGAACTTTTAAAGGTCTTCCTTATATATTATTCCTCTTCTTTACAAACGTCAAGAGAAACATGATGCATAGTTGTCCACAGAGGTGTGTATTAAGGTCCTGATAGTGGCGAAACTTGTAGAACGCACTTCTGCCATTGAAGTATCGTTGTAATTCTTCTGCCGGCCGGTGTGGCCGAGCGGTTCTAGGCGCTTCAGTCTGGAGCCTAGCGACCGCTACGGTCGCAGGTTCGAATCATGCCTCGGGCATGGATGTGTGTAATGTCCTTAGGTTAGTTAGGTTTAAGTAGTTCTAAGTTCTAGGGCACTGATGACCTCAGATGTTAAGTCCCATAGTGCTCAGAGCCATTTGAACCATTTTTTGTTGTAATTCTTCTGGCGGTTGCAGGTCATCAGATGAGTCGAAATAGTAGACGGTATTTGCGTTTTTCATAACATCTGACACCCAGTGGGTGCCGGGACCTCTAGCAACATCTAAATTCACAATGACACATTCATCAATTTCCCACATAGTCTTCGGTAATGTATCCTGCATAAACACTTTGAATTTTTTTTCCAACAAACTTAAGAAGATCAGTATTTGTGAGGGACCTATCAGGTACGACTGCTAATGAGCCTTTTTTTATTTATGAGTAGACCAAACCCTTACCTGTACGGTTTCAAGTATAATCCTTTTCCGAAGGCTGCGGCTTTCATCATGCGGTTATGTCTTCCTAATTCTTCTAACTGCGCTTGAGAGTTTTGCGTGTTCTTGACTGTTCGAGCAATAGTTGCAGCAATATCAGCGAGGGACCCTACCGCAGAGAGAGTGTAGAGGACTGGAATGAGGAATGGAAGAAAACCACCAGACATCTTGGGTATTAGTAGAACGTGAAGTGCTTTAACGGTCTGCTTCAGACCGTTTTTAGCTGCATACATCGCTGTCAGGATACAGTTCTTCACACACTTTTGCTTCCCACCCTTCTTCTTCTTCTTCTCCTACTTCTTTTTTAGTGCACAACGTGCAGGATTCATAATTCGCTTGAAATTCATCACTCCTAAACCGAACTTAATTTTTCCACTCAGGGTGTATCAAATGCAAGTGCTACAAGGCGTTGACCTATACCAATATCCTTTCTTCTGCGTATCCCCTTAGCCTTATCAGGTAAAATCCTGTCTACAATGTGACGAATTGGGAGATATTTTTTTGCAGCGTATGGAATGTCGTGTTCCATAGGCGCTTCGTCAGCAGATTAATCCACTTGTCACCTCGTGCCAAATGATATCAGCATGATTGCTGAAATACATCTTCATGCCATCCCACCGCATTGCCCTTATCTGTTGAAAAGTATTCACCAAATGCTCATCCATTATTTTTTGTTTCCACTCATTGTGTAGGAGGCTATGTACACAGTCCTCAGACATGTGCTTGCATGTAGTACACTTGTTAAATTCATCCTCACTCATCACCAGCATTTCCTCAATTGTATACTTGGATGCTTGCTCCGGAGTGGGTGAATGTCTTGCCTCTTGCACTTTGGAAGGCTGACTCGTCCTGCTGCGTCTTCATTATTTGATGAACTTTGTTCATCTTCTTCATACATTCACCATATGTCATTGCTTTCCAGACGTCCTGCAGCTGGCTATCAAGACAGTCCTCAGGTGCATGATTACAGCTAATATGCCTGTTAAACTCCTCTTCCTCCTGCACGATCTCATCCACTGAACATATTGTACACACAGCAATCAATTATGTCTGTTCTCTCAGTTCAGCAACTAGGCACAGACTAAGTAAATTTCCCGCCATTTTCCCCAGACCACCATCTTGGATTATGTCATGGGTGGTAGAAGGGGAGGGCCAACAGCGCACTCTGGTGGTGGGGTTGTGAACTAGGTAAGTTGGTCTCTGGTCTTCAAGTTGAACACACTGGATGGGGCTACTGCCTATGACAAAAATTGTTTAAACGAACAATGCATACAAAATACTTTCATCCATCCTATCCAGCACCCAGCACAGATTGTGTCCTTTACCCACCAATTTCCAGATGAGGGAGGGGAGAGGAGAGGGGAAGGTATGACAGCTCAAATTTTTTTAAATAAACAATGCATGTAAAATAATGACTTACACCCATCCTATCTGGCAGCCCAGTACAGACAGAGTTCTTTTCCTGCGAGTTTCCAGGTAGGAGCGAGAAGGGGAGGAGAGGGAAGATAGGAGAAGGGTGGTCAGGTTAGTGGAGGTAGCCCAACTGACCTATTTTCCCGTCAAAATTTGAACTTCCAGCAGTGACGTCACTGTGACCTTGCCACATCTGTGGCCGCCATCTTGGATCCGCCATGTTGAATAAATTTGCCAACAATGCAGAATGGGGTGGTGCCATCGTTGCCCTACTACTCACGTGGAGTACTAGATTTTATTTGTAATAGTGAGACAAGGAAATCTTAGTAAAAAAACAGTCTCAATCGCATAGTCATTTATTAAAAATATGAGCAGTTTTCGCTTCTAGTATCTTCAGATAATGCACCATCCACCTTACAATGATGACGCTTGGAGCAGGTGTGCTAGCCCCACGCCACAAAACTTCGAGCTGATGGATCACTGTTAAATCTCACAAATGTTATCTAAAATTATGAGTGAGATAAAGACAAAAAAAACACGAAAAGCATTGACAAACTGGAGGTTTGTAAATCGCTCGAAAAAAGCAGGAAAACATGTAAATGGACCGGAAAACAGGTTGACAGAAGAACTTGTGCTAGGAGTGACATTCAACCAGTTCAGTAGACGGAAGATGAGGCTAAGGAAATTTTTACTGGATTCCAAAAGAGAAAAGAAAAAATGGTTCAAATGGCTCTGAGCACTATGGGACTTAACTTCTGAGGTCATCAGTCCCCTAGAACTTAAACATAACTACCCTAAGGACATCACACACATCCATGCCCGAGGCAGGATTCGAACCTGCGACTGTAGCGGTCGCGCGGTTCCAGACTGTAGCGCCTAGAACCGCTCGGCCACTCCGGCCGGCAGAAAAGAAAATATCACGATGGCATCCTAATGGAAGGTGAACAGATGACATTGTAAAACATCTACGAGCAATATACACTTCTATAACTAAAGGTCATAAGGTATAGAAAAAGCTGAAAGGAATCTTTATCCACCAGGTAAATGGCTTATTACGCTGCTGTTGATGAAAGCGGTTGTAGTCGAAAGACTACTGAAAATAGAAAATCTTACGACAGAAACTAGCCAAGTGATATTTTTACGAGGAGCAATGAACAACCGAAAAGGTAGTAATAGTAAGTAAACGTAGACGAGGGAAGCCGGCGCTACTTCCGACATGAATGAAAAGTGTTAGTCTCCGCTAATCCCGTTTGTAGAACAGCCCCATTCACTTAGTAGCTGGGAACGCTCGCACAGAAGCCAGCAGAGAATGCGGTAATTTGTTGGTTCCAGCAGAATGCGGCGCTCGGGCGGGAAGTGCGGACTTCCGGTAGATACGCTCTCGTGTAAACACCACTCGCTGCGCGTATTGAGGTCACCATGGCGCCCAAGGCTCAGCCGTTCTGCGCGCTATAAAACTCACCCAGCTCTTCTGCAAGGCTGTCTGCCGGGATGTTTACAGTCGCCGGCGAGGCACACTGTGTCCTCTTTCGGAGGTATTACCCTCGGCTGTCTTATTCGGGTCGAGGCTACTATTGTGGATGTTTCAATGCGTCTATGCGTCTTTCACAAGGCAGTGCCAAAGGTCACAGGTACTTTCTTTGTGTTTGTGTGTGTATTTGTGTGTGTGTGTGTGTATGTGAGAGAGAGAGAGAGAGAGAGAGAGAGAGAGAGAGAGAGATCAGTTGATAACATCAGGAATCGCCAGCCGAAGTGGCCGAGCGATTCTAGGCACTACAGCCTGGAACCGCGCGACCGTTACAGTCGCAGGTTCGAATCCTGCCTCGGCCATGGATGTGTGTGATGTCCTTAGGTTTAAGTAGTTCTAAGTTCTAGGGGACTGATGACCTCAGAAGTTAAGTCCCATAGTGCTCATAGCCATTTGAACCATTTTTCAGCAAAAGCTGACCAAAAGTACACTGGCCACGGTGACCGAGCGGTTCTAGGCGCTGCAGTCTCGAACCGCGAGACCGCTACGGTCGCAGATACGAATCCTGCCTCGGGGCCGGCCGGAGTGGCCGTGCGGTTGTAGGCGCTACGGTCTGGAACCGAGCGACCGCTGCGGGCGCAGGTTCGAATCCTGCCTCGGGTATGGATGTGTGTGATTTCCTTAGGTTAGTTAGGTTTAAGTAGTTTCTAAGTCTAGGCGACTGATGACCTCAGAAGTTAAGTCGTATAGTGCTCAGAGCCAGCGCTGCCTCGGGCATGGATGTGTGTGATGTCCTTAGGTTTGCCGGCCTCTGTAGCCGAGCGGTTCTAGGCGCTTCAGTCCGGAACCGCGCTGCTGCTACGGTCGCAGGTTCGAATCCTGCCTCGGGCATGGATGTGTGTGATGTCCTTAGGTTAGTTAGGTTTAAGTAGTTTCTAAGTCTAGGGGACTGATGACCTCAGATGTTAAGTCCCATAGTGCTTAGAGCCATTTGAACCATTTGAACCTTAGCTTTAAGTAGTTCTAAGTTCTAGGGGACTGATGACCTCAGAAGTTAAGTCCCATAGTGCTCAGAACCATTTGAACATCAGGAATCAACACATTTGTGTGGTACAGCAAAGTTACGTGGTGTTAAACGCTTCCAAGGCGTGTTGTGTTTTCAGTATCTGGTAAACATTTGTGCCTCATCAATGTTAATCGAACTCGTCTCACATATTAGTGCGGGCGATAAAGACCACATCACCGAGAACTGTGAGGGATGTCGGTGACACTATCAACAACATCAGCTCGGACACTTACTTAATTTCGGGAATTACCTCCTTTTATGAGAAGTGCGAGTGCATACTCCGTACTATCGTAAGGGCGATACACTGGATTCAGGGATTCAGATTTGGCTATTTGAATGCGCGCCTTACTCGTTCAAATTGTTTAGAAGACTTCTCAGTGGCGAAAGATCTTAGCCTTGTGTTGCGATACATCCTCAGCGCTGTGATACCTAAAGCCAGTAAGGAGACGCTTATGGTCAGCGAGCAGCGAAACAAATTATGTTACTCTTTGGTCTACTGTGAACACAGGACAATATTTTAACGAAACAAACCGATACGCTTGCGAAGACACATCCGTTTCATCTACTCTCATACAATCAACAACTATAGCTTTCAGGGGTTGGGTTGGGTTGTTTGGGGAAGGAGACCAGACAGCGAGGTCATCGGTCTCATCGGATTAGAGAAGGACGGGGAAGGAAGTCGGCCGTGTCCTTTCAAAGGAACCATCCTGGCATTTGCCTTGGGCGATTTAGGGAAATCACGGAAAACCTAAATCAGTATGGCCGGACGCGCGATTGAACCGTCGTCCTACCGAATGCGAGTCCAGTGTGCTCGCCACTGCGATAGTTTTCAGGGGTTTGCACCATATAAGAATTATATAATTTAGCTTCATTTGCTCATTTGTAGGATTATTTATTTTTCGAGTTATCTAGATTGCAAAGAGCAAAGTCGATGCAGGGAGACGTGCTTTTGGCAAGAACATCTCTCCAAACAGTGCTAAATATCGTAGGGATCTTATTCAGGCAATAGACAGACAATAACGCATTGCTACACAATTATTTTGTGTTTCATTAGGATGGCTTCATGACGAAGTGCATGATCACTGCACTGTCGATGGTTACAGCCGGAGCTAATCTATTTCAGCAATGTTATTGACCATAAACTATTGGCTCACAGACGCTGCTTTAAGGCAGAAGGCAATGACTTGCTGATACCAACAGTTATCGTCTCAGAATGCCTCCTCAGTGTGGAGGCGGGCGTTGTTGCGCAACAGGATGATTCCGCCTGACAGCATTCCCGGGTGTTTTGGCTCTGTGGCACGTCGCAGTTTCTGCGAAGGCTCTTCCTAGCTCTGCATATTAATTGAGGTTCTACGCTAGAGGAACTCGACGAACAGAAGAATCCTGCAGTCCAAGAAGGGTGTCATCATGGCCTTACTAAAACTTGTGCGATCAGATTTGGATTCCTTTGGTGGGGAGTTGTTGGATGTTTCCACTGTTGACTTTGCGCTTTGCCCTTGGGCTGTCAGAATGCTGCCGGACGGAATCATCCCGTTGCATGATAACGCCCGCTTCCACACTGCTAATCGGACGAAGGCCACGCTTCAGCACTTTGGCTGAAGTTGCAACGTCCACCGTTAATCCCGTATCATTCGCCGTGTGAGTTCCACATCTTCAATGATCTGAAGAAAGGCAATCTTGGACGTCGGTTTCGGTCGGACGAGGAAGTGCGAAAGTGAATGCTGTTATGGATCCGTCAGCGGTCGACCTCTTTCTACGAGACAGGAATTGATCGTATCATCTCCCAGTGGGATAAATGTCTTAAAGCCTGTGGTGATCTCTTTTGAATGAAGCCGTTCCATGGTCCCGTTGTGGTGGGCTCTCGGTTGTCGTTTGAGAGCCTCTTATAAATCAGAGATGCGATGGGCTTACTGATCGTCATTGTTAACCAAGGATGTGACGTCAATAGTCAATTAACATCTAATTACGCTTCGAAGCCTTGAAACCGACTGAGGTGGTGCAGTGGTTCGCATACCGCACTCCCACTGTGAAGGGTTGGGGTTTTAAAGCCGGTCTGGCCATCCAGAGTTAGGTTTCCATTGTTTTCGTAAATCGCTTAAGTTTCTTTAAAAAACGTCCCGGACGATTTCTTTGCCAATCTTCCCCAACCCGAGCTTGCAACCTGTCACTAATGACCGAGTTGTTGGCGGTTCGTTAAAATCATGTCTTCCTTCCTTTTACGCAGTAAAATTCTTTCTAGGAAAAATACGTAGGGACTTCACAAAGTAAGTTACACGTGTCTTCCCACACCAAGAGCGTTGCGTAACAAGACCGGTGCATTGCCACACAGAATCCTGCAGACACTGTTCTGCTGCGGTAAGGATAATAGGTGCATCACGGTGAGAGAGCGAAGTTGCAAGGAAACTGGATATGTACTCCAAAATTGAAGTGCGCGGAACCGTATTTTCCTTGTTAGCGAAACGTCCAAATTACGCACAAATTCCCACTTTAATTCTGGCGGTGTATGGGCGAAATGCAATGTCGCTTTCCGCTGTAGTTTGGAAATTTGTGGTAAGGTGTTATGGGACCAAACTGCTGAGGTCATCGGTCCCTAAGCTTACACACTACCTAATCTAACTTTAAGTTATGCTAAGGACGACACACACACCTATGCCCGAGGGAGGACTCGAACCTCCGACGGGGGAAGCCACGCGGACCGTGACAAGACGCCTCAGACCGCGTGCCGAGGGTCGCAGAAACGTCAGTGATGCTGATCGGGAAGGAAGGCTATCGACATCGATCATAGACGACGTCCGGGGAATCGGCAAGATGAAAGAACATTTGGGGAAACAGATTTCCCAACGATGAGGAGGTCGCACAGCTTGTCTCGAATAGTTCCGTGACCATGGAGCGGATTTCTGTCGTCGAGAAATTGAGAGAGTGGTAGGTTCAAATGGTCCAAATGGCTCTGAGCACTATGGGACTCAACATCTTAGGTCATAAGTCCCCTAGAACTTAGAACTACTTAAACCTAACTAACCTAAGGACATCACACACACCCATGCCCGAGGCAGGATTCGAACCTGCGACCGTAGCAGTCCCGCGGTTCCGAACTGCAGCGCCAGAACCGCACGGCCACCGCGGCCGGCAAAGAGTGGTAGGACGTTACGACTGTTCTTTCGTGAGACTTGGTGAATGTGTTGAAAAATAGTGCCATGTACGTATGTGTCACTTTGAAGTGTAGTGCAGCATCCAGTAAAAGCCACTTGGACTTCCACAATAAGGTTTAACTCATCTCTTGAAGTCTGCTTGTAAAAAAGAACACGATTTGTATTTTCATTCTTAAATACGAATAAATTTCCTTTACTTTACGTCTATTGTCACAAACATCTGTCAACAGATTACCGGTTTCGGTCTTCAATGTCCTTTTTATAAAACAGATGTGAAGATTGTCATTATAGACCGAAACCGGTAATCTGTTGACAAAACGTTTGTGACCATAGACGTAATGTAAAGGAAATTCATTCTATATTCGGGTCATTGTTTTATTCGCCACAATTTCGCAGCTTGTGAAACTTAAATACGAAACTGTTTTGCTACGCAGAGGTGAAATTAGCTATTAATGAGATATCCTTAGAATGAAACGTAACAAAGAATTTTTTTGTGTAGCGTTCGTCTTGGGGGGTAATTTTTTATCCTGCCATTTGGTCATACTGATGATACTATGCATTACATCTACATCTACATCCATACTCCGCAAGCCACCTGACGGTGCGTGGCGGAGGGTACCTTGAGTACCTCTATCGGTTCTCCCTTCTATTCCAGTCTCGTATTGTTCGTGGAAAGAAAGATTGTCGGTATGCCTCTGTGTGGGCTCTAATCTCTCCGATTCCATCCTCATGGTCTCTTCGCGAGATATACGTAGGAGGGACCAATGTACTGCTTGACCCCTCGGTGAAGGTATGTTATCGAAACTTCAACAAAAGCCCGTACCGAGCTATTGAGCGTCTCTCGTACAGAGTCTTCCACTGGAGTTTATCTATCATTTCCGTGACGCTTTCGCTATTACTAAATGATCCTGTAACGAAGCGCGCTGCTCTCCGTTGGATCTTCTCTATCTCTTCTATCACCCCTATCTGGCACGGATCCCACACTGGTGGGCAGCATTCAAACAGTGGGCGAACACGTGTACTGTAACCTACTTCCTTTTTTTTCGGATTGAATTTCCTTAGGATTCTTCCAATGAATCTTAGTCTGGCATCTGCTTTACCGACGATAAACTTTATAGGATCATTCCATTTTATATCATTACAAGACTGGTTTATGCATATAAACTACGAGGTTATATTTTTTACATTTTCATGGATACGTACAATTTCGTTTAAATAAATGTGTAACATTCACACAAAAATTTAGCTACTATTTTTTGCACTGCCATTTCGTTCACGAGTAACAGATAGTCGAGAGCAGTTGGTAGCTGTTGGCCAGATTTCACTAAACTGTTAAGCGGTTTCTTTTGGTGGTCGAGTTGCCGCCTGCAGAAAAAAGATGGGACTGACAACTCCAGTTGATGTTCCATCACACTCATAACTCAGTAACTTTGACACGAAGCAGTTGACTGGATAATGAACCGTGGTTCAATCTCATCCTTATTCACGATGCTGTTTGTCTTCTGTTTCAATCGAAGGATGGATACCAAGCTTTCCGGTCTCGTAAACTGACATACGGCGGAGAGAGCGGTGTGCTGACGACATGCCTCTCCGTGTACGCATCCAGTGACACCTGTGAGCTAATGAGGATGACACGGTGGCCGGTCGGTACCGTTGGCCCTCCATGACCTGTTCGGGCGGAGTTTAGTTTCTTTTACACCAAGCTTTTCGGGAACTACCTCTCTGGACTTTCGGTCAGTTTTTGCTGAAAAGTGGTTCAAATGGTTATGAGCACTATGGGACTTAACATCTGAGGTCATCAGTCCCCTCGAACTTAGAACTACTTAAACCTAACTAACCTACGGACATCACAGACATCCATGCCCGAGGCAGAATTCGAACCTGCGACCGCAGCGGTCGCGCGGTTCCAGACTGAATCGCCTAGAACCGCTCGGTCACACCGGCCGGTTTCATCTTTTGCCTTATATTCTATGTGCTATCTCAATTTTGAAAGGCTCGTTTTTCTTTTAATAACATTGTTACTTTCAATTCGTGATATTTTGAAATAGCATGTTTGCGGTGTGTTTATTCCCTCTTTTGCTGGTCTGTCCTCATGCTCACTGAATACTACTCCACTTAAACTGTACCTTTTAGAGAACTACCTTGTTTTTTCACACTTATTGCTTCGTACCCAGAATGAGTTTTTGAGGCATCTGGACTACAGTGGACGATGTCAGAGATTGGACACTGTTGCTATGTAATATAATTAGAAGCTTCTTAGGTGAGAGTGTTCTGCAATGTAATTGTGCTTATGGTTTCGAGCAGGAGACAGTCGCAACTTGCAGTAAAAATTTACTGTTGCAGGTATCCAGTGTTTCGACAGAAAATAGTTTCAGTCCTGGTATTTTGATTGACCAGTGTAATTTACTTATAAATCTTCGTACTTTTTATGAGTCATGTTACGCGTTTGTAGTTCCATATGGACTATTGCTTTGTTCATGCGGCGGACAGACACTGTTAAGCTGGAGACTAGAGAGACATCGTACTCCGGTGATCAGCTTGCAAGTCGTTTATCGTGTATGATAGCTATGATAGCAGTGCCTAATCCACGTGCATAGCTATTTCTTTGGCGACATTGTATCTAAGACGTATTATCCTATCCAGCTTTCCCGCTTTCTCAGGATGTGGATGCGCTTGGTAAGTTGGTCTACTAAAGAGCTTTCTTTACTAGTGTGAGCCATCTAACAAAACTCCCTAGGGAAAATATTGGTCACTCCCGTAAAAGAGCACAGTTATTGCTTTGGAGCTCTGTAGACGGTGCAGAACTCGTACCAGGCAGTCATGTGTCTCTCCACTGAAGTCGCACTAGGGAAGTATTACGAATCTGTCATTCGGTTGTGTAAAATCATCAAAGCCGGCCGTTTGGCCGAGTGTCTCTAGGCGCTTCGGTTCGGAACCGCGCGACTGCTACGGTAGTTCTAAGTTCTAGGGGACTGATGACCTCAGATGTTAAGTCCCATAGTGCTCAGAGCCTTTTTGGCCCATTTTTGAAGAATGATGAAAGTAAGATGGGCCGATATGCAGAAGTGGCAAGGAGCTACGGAGTTTGGACGTGCCCATGACCACAGCTTGATGAAGTTGCCCAATACACTGGTGTGTCGACACGGACTGTAGAACCTGTCTACAAGGAATCGTGTACCACACGCAGACATGAAACACGGCGAAAGGGTCGTGGTAATAAGAAGATTCTAATCGTCATGTAACGGAGACAAGTTTTAGGCATTGTCAGTAACCTACCCTGTTTTTCCTGGCCTTTATCCCGTTTCTTCAAGGCGTCGGCATGTTAACTGTTGGATTTGTCAATGTTAGTGGTGGGGGGTGGGCAGATAACCTTCCTGTCGCCGCATCTTTCCCTCTGGGGCGGAATTAGTGTACCCCAGCTGTCTGATTCTTGTGTTATTCTACGTGGAGGTGTGCGAATGTTTTCTAAATATTTGTGAATTGGGTAATTGAGGAGGGACGTGGACACCGGCGAGGTATTGAACTAACGAGATGTAGGAAACCGCGTGAAAGCTACATCCTGGCCGGCTGACATACCAGCCTTCGTCGATAATCCCTCAGGTGGATTCGATCTGCTGGCCAGTGTGGCTGAGCGGTTCTAGGCGCTACAGTCTGGAACCGCGCGACCGCTACGCTGGCAGGTTCGAATCCTGCCTCGGGCATAGTTGTGTGTGATGTCCTTAGGTTAGTTAGGTTTAAATATGTAAGTAGGCTGTTTATGTTTTCTTATTGGTAACGCCACGTAGCGCTCTATATGAAAAATCGCTGGCTGTGCTGTGTGCAGTCTGTGGCTAGTTTGCATTGTTGTCTGCCATTGTAGTGTTGGGCAGCGGCAGCTGGATGTGAACAGCGCGTAGCGTTGCGCAGTTGGAGGTGAGCCGCCAGAAGTGGTGGATGTGGGGAGAGAGATGGCGGAGTTTTGTAATTTGTCATGAACTGCTATATATATTATGACTATTAAGGTAAATACAGTGTTTGTTCTCTATTAAAATCTTTCATTTGCTAACTATGCCTATCAGTAGTTAGTGCCTTCCGTAGTTTGAATCTTTTATTTAGCTGGCAGTAGTGGCGCTCGCTGTATTGCAGTAGTTCGAGTAACCAAGATTTTTGTGAGGTAAGCGATTTGTGAAATGCATAGGTTAATGTTAGTCAGGGCCATTCTTTTGTAGGGCTTTCTGAAAGTCAGATTGCGTTGCGCTAAAAATATTGTGTATCAGTTTAAGCACAGTCCTGTATAAATTTTCTAAGGGGACGTTTCAAGTAGTTCTATGTTCTAGGGGACTGATGACCTTAGAAGTTAAGTCCCATAGTGCTCAGAGCCATTTTTTTTTTTTTTTTTTTTTTTGGATTTGATCTAGGGCCGGCGAGTTCCCGCGATCCTGTAAGCGGCGTGCTAACGCGCGATTCGTTTCAAACGCGACAGGAATCGCTGCTGTCCGTGAATGCGGGTCCATTTCAATGAATTTCCGGCTGAATACTGCTAACACCGCAAAAGGCCATCCCTCGCCTTGGCTCATAAAGCTAGACGTCTGCAATGGACCAAAAAACTTAGAAACTGAACAGTTGCTGACAGTAGTTCGTTACGTATGGGGGCTTGAATTTCAGGCCAGAGGTGATCTGGGGGTCTTTTTAATACCATAAATTGGACCGACTCATTTAGATCCTACGAACATGTACTAACACTAACATCCTCCGTGGCCATGTGTTGACCTTTCTTCTACATCGTCATACTAACTGTGGTGTGGCGATTCCCATCTTCCAAGGTGAGAACTGAAGTGTCCATAGGGCTACGGACTCTGTTGCACCTCGATTGGCCCACTAAAACACTCGATCTCAGTCTCACTGAAAATGGTTGAGACTGTCTAGTAGCTCTATGAGATCTGATCATCAATGAGTAGCTTTATCGAAATATAGCATGCACTCTCTTCCTCAGGGAATCTGCATTATTATCACGACAGAGGTGGTACTACACGGCATTAATGTAAGGTCTCGTGGTAGTATTAAATCTTTTGTCCAAAGTGCTTATCAGTGGCATTTACATAGCTTCCAACAGCAGCAACTGATTGGCTTGTGGACATTGCTACACTGTGGCCCCTACGGAGAGACTTGAGCCGTGCTCCGGCCACCACTGGTCCCCTGGCAGCCGCGCTGCCCGCTCCTTGTTTAGCGGAGGTGACGCCGAGGTCACGTGCCGGCTGTTTCGCAAGCTGTTACCACGCCGCAGCCGCCGGTCGCAGCTTCCGCGCCGCCGCCTTATCGCGGCCTCTCGCATGCAGGCGGCCCGCTGCTGCCGTCCTGCCCCGCCGTGGAGAACGCGCCTTGGATACCGCGCGGCACCGAGCAGATAAATACACTACTGGCCATTAAAATTACTACACCAAGAAGAAATGCAGATGATACACGGGTATTCATTGCACAAATATATTATACTAGAACTGACATGTGATTGCATTTTCACGCAATTTGGGTGCATAGATCTTGAGAAATCAATACTCAGAACAACCACCTCTGGCCGTAATAACGGCCTTGATACGCCTGGGCATTGAGTCAAACAGAGCTTGGACGGCGTGTACAGGTACATTTGCCCATGGACCTTCAACACGATACAACAGTTCATCAAGAGTAGTGACTGGGTATTGTGACGAGCCAGTTGCTCGGTCATCATTGACCAGACGTTTTCAGTTAGTGAGAGATCTAGAGAATGTGCTGGCCAGGGCAGGAGTCGAACATTTTCTGTATCCAGAAATGCCCGTACAGGACGTGCAACATGCGGTCGTGCATTATCCTGCTGAAACGTAGGGTTTCGCAGGGATCGAATGAAGGGTAGAGCCACGGGTCGTAACACATCTGAAATGTAACGTCCACTGTTCAAAGTGCCGTCAACGCGAACGAGAGGTGACCGAGACGTGTAACCAATGGCACTCCATACCATCAAGCCGGGTGATACACCAGTATGGCGATGACGAATACACGCTTCCAATGTGCGTTCACAACGATGTCGCGAAACACGGATGCGACCATCACGATGCTGTAAACAGAACCTGGATTTGTCCGAAAAAATGATGTTTTGCCATTCTTGCACCCGGGTTCGTCGTTGAGTACACCATCGCAGGCGCTACTGTTGGTGATGCAGCGTCAAGGGTAACCGCAGCCATGGTCTCCCAGCTGATAGTCCAAGCTGCTGCAAACGTTCGTGCAGGTGGTTGTTGTCTTGCAAACGTTCCCATCTGTTGACTCAGGGATCGAGACGTGGCTGCACGATCCGTTACAGCCATGCGGATAAGATGCTAGTGATACGAGGCCGTTGGGATCCAGCACGACGTTCCGTATTACCCTCCTGAACCCATCGATTCCATATTCTGCTAACAGTCATTGGATCTCGACCAACGCGAGCAGCAATGTCGCGATACGATAAACCGCAATCGCGATAGCCTACAATCCGACCTTTATCAAAGTCGTAAACGTGATGGTACGCATTTCTCCTCCTTACACGAGGCATCACAACAACGTTTCACCAGGCAACGCCGGTCAACCGCTGTTTGTGTATGAGAAATCGGTTGGAAACTTTCCTAATGTCAGCACGTTGTAGGTGTGGCCACCGGCGTCAACCTTGTGTGAATGCTGTCAAAAGCTAATCATTTGCATATCACTGCATCCTCTTCCGGACGACAATTTGCGCCTCCACCGTGCACATGTTGTGAATGGCTTCCTTTGGCGTAACGACATCGCTCGATTAGAGTGGCCAGCATGTTCTCCAGCCATGAACCCTATCGAACATGCCTGGGCTATATTGAAAAAGGCTGTTTATGGACGACGTGGCCACCAACCACTCTCATGGATCTACGCCGAATCGCCGTTGAGAAGTGGGACAATCTGGACCAACAGTGCCTTGATGAACTTGTGGATAGTATGCCACGACGAATACAGGCACGCATCAATGCAAGAGGACGTGTTACTGGGTATTAGGGGTACCGGTGTGTACAGCAATCTGGATCACCACCACTGAAGGTCTCGCTGTCTGGCGGTACAACATGCAATGTGTGGTTTTCATTAGCAATAAAAAGGGCGAAAATGCTGTTGATCTCTATTCCAATTTTCTGTACAGTTCCGGAACTCTCGTAACCGAGGTAATGCAAAACCTTTTTTGATATATGTATAAATGCCTGGGTGAGACGGTTCAGCCGTCGAAAGAAGGCATCTAAAAACCCAATCTAGTTTGACCAAACGTCGTAGGGTTCAAATAAACCTTGAGCTTTATAAACAAGTTATATTTGGGTTTACGAAGCTCCTAGTTACTTTTCCGACAAAGGTACCTTGCTGACTGTATGTAAAAATTAGAATATGGCCAATCTACATCAACGTCCACATTCAGCTGAATAGATACGCCACTCGCATGTATTTGCGACTTACGAATAGATAAAAAATTATAACATATTCTTATGCTTGTAAACTATTGGTTTTCTTACACTGGAATCAGCGTAGAGCTAGAATCAACTTCTGGAATTACTATCATCTAATAGAATTAGTGTTTCTGGGTTATTTATTTGTTACATACATAAATGCCTACAAAATTACAGTATTAAGAACAGAAAACCTGAGTATTCTTACTGCAATCTGTTCTCAGACGTCGAACTCTATTCCTAGCTGTCCATTTCATCGATTTTTTTGCTACGAAATCATATTGTCTCTAGAACTCTTTCGTTTGACAACAAGGTTGAACAGCAATTATTTCTACTTCGAACTAACTAGGATCCGCTTTCGAAGGCATTCGTGCAAATCACTGCGGTAAGGTCTCTCCCTTTCCTCAACGTAGAGCGTCAGCTGTGTTCAAATGGCAGTGTAAGTTTATCGTTGTGTTTATCTGAGTACAACTGACTGTAGAAATGAAAAGACTGGAAAGGATGAACACTGGACTCAACACATACACTATTCTTCTCAAGAGCAAGCCCCGGGTAAGAAACGAAAGCAGAGTCTTCAATAGCAAAAAAGAAAAGCCCAAAAATTAACGCCCGTACGACTAACAGCTCGTCGTCAGCGGTGTCAGATCCTCTCATTGTATCAAAACCTGTGGAGATGATTCAATCCAGGATGTTGGGAGTTTGTCTATTATCACCAACTGGCAATCAGAAACTGTACCTCACGACGTGTCGTTCACGTAAATTCATTTATATTTTTCTAGTGCGTTCTTAACGTAGCTGTCTCGACAGTACAGTGCAATATGGCAAACTGTATAGAATGGCCTCGACAGTACAGCGCAATGTGGAAGATGTATAGATTAGCATACTTTAATCTACGCCATCTATTATAAAATTAGATACTATCTTAATCGCACCTGAAAGGAACGTGTTAACTTTTGAAAAGGCTAAGTCAACTTCGATGATTTACGTGTTAACGTTGTACGCTGAATTTAGCATCACAAATTTAGTGCAAAAGCTATTGGTAATAACGAGTATGCTTGAATGGTGACAAGAGACACTAGGGAAGACAATAATAGTGAAGTTGTCATTGAGATAGATGTCAGCGGCATACGGTTCCATCAGGGTAGAAGTGACGACTGGCCATGTGTGGCTAGTTGCAAGTTATTGGCCTGCAGATAATGAACTGAATAACCCAACTACGTTCGTACGGCTGAAATGAACAGGGCAGGCACACTCATTTATACTGATGAAGAGCGACGGGACAGATGAACCCGGCTACACAGTGGGACCGCACAGCGTCGCGGCCCACAACGTCTCTTGTAGTGGCTGCCATTCCGGTTTGAAGAGTATCTCGCCCTTACTAACAAGGGGAGGCCGCAATTGTGAAATTCAGATTCGATTCATACTGCGCATAATAAAAGCTCATGGCCAGAGGTGTAATGTGGAAAAGCACCAAGATGCACTTCTCAGCCGTTGTCGAGAAAATCGACAGTTAAAAGAAACCGTTTTCGGTGAAATACTCTCGACGATTAGTAATTTTCTACAGCGTCGTGGCGCAGCGGTAAGCGCTCGGGTTCGTAATCCGAAGGTCGCCGGATCGAATCTCGCGCCATGCAATTTTTTTTTATTATTAGTGTTTTGTAATTCATATATATATATATATATATATATATATAAAGTATTAATGAATTGCATATGCATGTTGGTGAAGGCGGATCGCTCTCCAATTGTACCGCCTCCATTTTCCGTTTTTTTTTAACAGGGTGTACCAAAGCTCTCCAGTCCTCACTGATTTTCGACAATGTTATAAGTTGCGCTAGGGACCGCATCTACCTTCTTTCGAGGTTAGCAGGCAACTACGCTGTTATGCGGCGGCTCGTTTCGGCCCATTCAACATGTCATTGAAGTGTAACGAGCGAGTAACGGAGTTTATATTTCATACCTGCCACAGCAAATTTGTGTTCGTGGGGTCTCTATTCTAATTCGAACGTTTGACTTACGCTATACGTATTCGTTTCGGAATATCGTTTCTACGTCTTCCGTTAACTATGCGTGGTTAACATTATGAAGACAATTAATAACATTTGTGAAATACAACTTTGTTTGCGGACAACATAATGATGTTCGAAGTCGCCAGTTTTTCCACGACAAACGAATTTCAACAACTTATTATATGCATAATTGTTGCAACTGATTGCCGGGAATTTTATTTATATATATATAAATTATAAAAAACAAATACTAAAAAAAAGGTTGCAGAGCGTGATATTCGATCCGTCGACCTTCGGATTACGAACCACAGCGCTTACCGCTGCGCCACGACGCTGTAGAAAACTACTAATCGTCGAGAGTATTTCACCGCAACGGTTTCTTTTAACTGTCGATTTTCTCGACAACGGCTGAGAAGTGCATCTTGGTGCTTTGCCACATTACACCTCTGGCCATGAGCTTTTATTATGCGCAGTATGAATCGAATCTGAATTTCGCAATTGGCGGCCTCCCCTTGTAAAATAATCCGAGACGAAACGTGCCTGTGTTGTCTGGATCTTCCATGTTTCCTCTATTACATCTACCTGGTAGAAGTGTGAGGAGTCAAGTGAGCTTTTGCCGGCCGTTGTGGCGGAGCGGTTGTAGGTGCTTCATTCTGGAACCGCGCTGCTGCTACGGTTGCCGGTTCGAATCCTGCGTCGGGCATCGATGTGTGTGATGTCCTTGTCTAGGGGACTGATGACCTCTGATGTTAAGCTCCATAGTGCTCAGAGCCACTTGAACCAAGTGAACTTTCAACATACCCCTGCTGATGTGAGTATGAACTGCATTGGTGGGAATGGTGGGTAGCCAGAACGACCCCCTTGAGCTCTTATGCCTTAATAAAACTGTAGTGCAATGGATACCTAACAGGACAGAGGTGGCCCTAACCAACATGAGGCATGGGTGTTGCACCCCACAAAAGATATTAAACAGGGGGTCATCAGGCTACGTAATGAAACATTGCTCCAAATTAACTCCTATTTATTTTTAAGTTCCCTATTAACATAAACACGAACAAAAGAATTGTTCGAACTTAAAAAACGCAGAGAACACAAAAACTAACATTCATTAACATGGAATAGTTCTACGAGAGGCGTTCAATAACTAACGCAACACATTGTTTTCTCGGCCAGTTTCGGCTGATGAAGTGTGCAATTTGTTGAGGGAAACGGGACACCGTGGAATATTCCTACTTCGGCCTCTATAATTTCATGAAAGTCCGACAGGTAGCGGCGCTATACGTAGTCCCCATAATAGTGCCTGCTACGGACATGCGTTCCAAGCACAGAGAGTTTATGTGATTGCTCTAAGCTTGTGGTTGTAGCTTGATACCAGTGCCTACCAATTGTAATTGTACAGGGTGATTCAAAAAGAATACCACAATTTTAAAAATGTGTATTTAATGAAAGAAACATAATATAACCTTCTGTTATACGTCATTACAGAGAGTATTTAAAAAGGTTTTTTTTTCACTGAAAAACAAGTTCAGAGATGTTCAATATGGCCCCCTCCAGACACTCGAGCAATATCAGCCCGATACTCCAACTCGTACCACACTCTCTGTAGCATATCAGGCGTAACAATTTGGATAGCTGCTGTTATTTCTCGTTTCCAATCATCAACGGTGGCTGGGAGTGGTGGCCGAAACACCATATCCTTAACATACCCCCACAAGAAAAAATCGCAGGGGGTAAGATCAGGGCTTCTTGGAGGCCAGTGATGAAGTGCTCTGTCACGGGCTGCCTGGCGGCCGATCCATCGCCTCGGGTAGTTGACGTTCAGGTAGTTACAGACAGATAAGTGCCAATGTGGTGGCGCTCCATCCTGCTGAAATATGAATTGTTGTGCTTCTTGTTCGAGCTGAGGGAACAGCCAATTCTCTAACATCTCCAGATACTGTAGTCCAGTTACAGTAGCACCTTCGAAGAAAAAGGGACCAAAAACTTTATTGGCTGAAATGGCACAGAAAACGTTCACCTTAGGCGAGTCACGTTCATACTGAGATGTTTCCCGCGGATTCTCAGTGCCCCATATACAGACATTGTGACGGTTCACTTTTCCGTTAGTGTGGAAAGTTGCTTCATCACTAAACACAATCTTTGAAACGAAAGATTCATCTGTTTCCATTTGAGCAAGGATAAAATCACAGAAATCGATTCTTTTAATCTTATCAGCTGCAGACAGTGCTTGAACCAATTTCAGACGATAAGGTTTCATAACTAACCTTTTTCATAGGACTCTCCATACAGTTGATTGTGGAATTTGCAGCTCTCTGCTAGCTCTGCGAGTCGATTTTCCTGGGCTGCGAACAAATGCTTGCTGGATGCGTGCTACATTTTCATCACTCGTTCTCGGCCGTCCAGAACTTTTCCCTTTGCACAAACACCCATTCTCTGTAAACTGTTTATACCAACGTTTAATACACCACCTATCAGGAGGTTTAACACCATACTTCGTTCGAAATGCACGCTGAACAACTGTCGTCGATTCACTTCTGCCGTACTCAATAACACAAAAAGCTTTCTGTTGAGCGGTCGCCATCTTAGCATCAACTGACGCTGACGCCTAGTCAACAGCGCCTCAAGCGAACAAATGTACAACTAAATGAAACTTTATAGCTCCCTTAATTCGCCGACAGATAGTGCTTAGCTCTGCCTTTTGTCGTTGCAGAGTTTTAAATTCCTAAAGTTGTGGTATTCTTTTTGAATCACCCTGTATATTACAGCACTGAGGATGGTCACTAAGTGACCGAAAATCGATTTTGCTGACAATAAAACAACAAAATACGGCCAATGCTTATTTTATTTCCAATTCTAAGCACAGAGCTGTCATTAAGTTTCTTCTGGCAAAAAGCCAGAGCGTTGCAGAAATTCATAGATGTTTGCAGAATGTCTACGGAGAGCTGTGAGTGAACAAAAGCACGGTGATGGCAGGACAATAGTGCGACTGCCCGTCCTCATCCTGTGCCCACCGGGCCCATCCAGAGGGTAATCGTCCTGGGATTAGGAGGCCGTCAGCTGTCCTGAAGTTCATCCCTGTGACCGCTCATGCCTCCCTCATGCACCAGTGCCTGTTATGCCGTCCCATGCTCGCTACGAGTTGTCCTTTCCAGCTCCCATCTGCACAGTCCTCATGATACAACTTTTTACTTAAGTATTGCCATGAAGCTATCCAAAAATAGCTTAGTACAAGATACATTTCCTCATTATAATTATAAATTTGTATGCTTGTTACTGTATCAAAATGCATTGGATAGCCGGCCGCGGCGGCCGAGCAGTTCTAGGCGCTTCAGTCCAGAACCACGCAACTGCTACGATCGCAGGTTCGAATCCTGCCTCGGACATGGATGTGTGTGTGATGTCCTTAGGTTAGTTAGGTTTAAGCAGTTCTAAGTTCTAGGAGACCGATGACCTCCGATGTTAAGTCCCATAGTGCTCAGAGCCATTTGAACCATTTTGCATTGGATAGTGTTACATTTATAATTACTTTTTTCAATATAACATCACTATTATGATGTTACAGAGCTTGCGGTTTTTAGATTTATGTTCCTAGTGGTATCTACAACAATTCTTTCGAACCTAATATTTGCGTTCTTTTATTCCATCACACATGTCAATCATTATTATGTTTGGTGTTAGAAGTTTGGTTACTGCTTAGTGGGACATTTGGTGCTACCACCAATCGTTTATTTTCATGCAGTTCCTTTCTCACGCCTCCCATGTCAGGTGTTCTATCTCTCTGTGACTATGTTACTTTTCATCTGTTATAACCATGTGATAATGGAATAACATCACCCAATATCATGCCTCGGGCATGGATGTGTGTGATGTCCTTAGGTTAGTTAGGTTTAATTAGTTCTAAGTTCTAGGCGACTGATGACCTCAGAAGTTAAGTCGCATAGTGCTCAGAGCCATTTGAACCATTTTCACCCAATACAACGACCTTTGGTCGCCAAGTTTGATTTTTTTCTTCAACATTTCTTGTTCTCAGCTCGAATCCATTCTTTTTATCTCTCTGTCTCTATTGCTGTCTTTTCCCTGGTATCTTAGGTGGAACTGCCTCCTCTCTTGACAAAACACCAACATTTTACATATCCTTATGCTACTGTATTACTCGAATTTACGTTTAAGTGGTGTGGGCTAGTGGGACAGTCTCCTCGCAATTTATTCCCTAGCCCGCACAGTGGTACGTACTTCCTGTGGCGTCGACTACGATAGTCCTCTGCATATTTCGATACGGCTGCCAATGGACTCACGCAACTCAAGCACAGAGTATCTGCCTCCTCTATCCTCATTAGGACCTCTTTTCCTTGCCAGTGAGTGTAGGGCTATCCTACACATGTTAGAGAACAGACAAATCCATACCTTTAACTTGCAAGAAGTCATCCTCATCCAGCCTTTACTCCTGTTTGGTTGAACGTCCATTCATGAGTACTACTCGTAAGTGTACTTGTCCTTTAATCTTTCACTTCCCTCCGCTACTTTTCAGCTGAAACACTTGTTCCCTAGCTCTGAGAATTACTGCAGTACGACATACGTACTATAAATAAATTAATTCTTTCTTCCTTTTACCTCCCAATTGCCTTGCAGCAGTGGTAACATTGGTTCCCGTCAAATCACCGAAGTCAAGCACTGCTGGGCTTGGCTAGCACTTGAATGGGTGACTGCCCGGGTCTACCAAGCGCTATTGGCCAGTGGCATTCACTCAGCCCTTGTGATGCCAATTGAGGAGCTACTTTGTTGAGAAGCAGCGGTTCCGGCAATGAAAACTGGCAACAGCCGGGAGAGCACTGTGATGTCCACATGACCCTCCGTAACGGTATCCCCTGGGATCGGTTTAGGATGACACAGCGGTTGGTCAGTATCGTTGGGCCCTCGGAGGCTGTTTGGTTGGAGTACTTTCTACCTTAATAATTCAGCGCGCTCTATTCATCCTCATGTATCATGTTTTTATGCTCATGACATAGACACAATCACCTGCTATTGAATACACAATGCATCTCCAACTTTTTGTTTCCTATAGTGACAGACTAATTCTAAGTCGGCGCAGGTGCTCTCTTAATGAGTCTTCTAATTTTGCTTGCAATGTATTCTCACCTAATTCATACTCATCCTCCTACTGGTTACTACTTCTTTTTACTAGATTTACAAATCTACCCTATATTACCTAGTTATTTTCCTCTCTCTCTCCATCACTATTCACTTATTTATCTCTTATCACTTGCTCGGCCACCCATCTGGTTAACGCATTTCTCTCCTTTACCATGAGACATTAACGTTACTCATCCTTCCGCAGATTTGGCTCCTGTTCTCGCTTCACTGTCGGGAAGGTTTTATGTTGCTAGTATGGAGCTTTGCTTCATATTAGCTGGTATTGAGAGCCTCCACTTTCACGACATTGGAATGTATAATGCGCTGGATCTTCATTAATCCATAATACACCGGAAAGAATTTATGACGCGCCGCCTTCTGCCTGCTCGATAGCCTGTGTGATCATACCAAAAACTTTTGCCTCCTTCGTTGTTCCACATCTTTGCGTTTTACCCATCCATTCATTTCACTTGGCCGCCATTGTTTGTATCTTCTTTCGCGCCAGATGTGTCGTAGTGTTTCCTCTATGGGTGTCTCATTATTTCCCTAATTATTTGGCTACTGCCTTATTCTTTAGTATTGTTACCAGAGTGAACCCTGATGCAGTATAGGGCCAATTATTCATGACCTCCTGGAAATCATTGAGGAGCAGATTCCACGACATGTGCTGTTTACTGCAGTATAGCCAGCAGAGCGACTGCAGTTCTCTCACGATTCTCTCAGAGGGATTTCAGGTGGGGTGCTATGTTGATATAAATATCGCCAAGATCCTGTTTCTTCAACATTGCTTTCCATTGTCGTGATCTAAATTAGGCTTTTTATTCGAATGACCTTTCCTACTGCCCCAATCTCCAGGAAAATTTTGGAAATTTGTGGTAAGGTCTTATGGGACCAAACTGCTCAGGTCATCGGTCCCTAAGCCTACACACTACTTAATCTAACTTAAACTAACTTACGCTGTGGACAACACACACAGCCATGCCCGAGGGAGGACTCGAACCTCCGACTTAGGGAGCCTCATGGACCGTGAGAAGGCGCCTTAGATCGCGCGGCTACCCGGCTGCTTTCTGGAAAGCGTCTGACTCTTTCTAATCTATTTCTTTTCACAATGGCACCATGGTATGTATTTAGAGGCAAGTCGTTTCGTTACCAAAATATACACTCCTGGAAATGGAAAAAAGAACACATTGACACCGGTGTGTCAGACCCACCATACTTGCTCCGGACACTGCGAGAGGGCTGTACAAGCAATGATCACACGCACGGCACAGCGGACACACCAGGAACCGCGGTGTTGGCCGTCGAATGGCGCTAGCTGCGCAGCATTTGTGCACCGCCGCCGTCAGTGTCAGCCAGTTTGCCGTGGCATACGGAGCTCCATCGCAGTCTTTAACACTGGTAGCATGCCGCGACAGCGTGGAAGTGAACAGTATGTGCAGTTGACGGACTTTGAGCGAGGGCGTATAGTGGGCATGCGGGAGGCCGGGTGGACGTACCGCCGAATTGCTCAACACGTGGGGCGTGAGGTCTCCACAGTACATCGATGTTGTCGCCAGTGGTCGGCGGAAGGTGCACGTGCCCGTCGACCTGGGACCGGACCGCAGCGACGCACGGATGCACGCCAAGACCGTAGGATCCTATGCAGTGCCGTAGGGGACCGCACCGCCACTTCCCAGCAAATTAGGGACACTGTTGCTCCTGGGGTATCGGCGAGGACCATTCGCAACCGTCTCCATGAAGCTGGGCTACGGTCCCGCACACCGTTCGGCCGTCTTCCGCTCACGCCCCAACATCGTGCAGCCTGCCTCCAGTGGTGTCGCGACAGGCGTGAATGGAGGGACGAATGGAGACGTGTCGTCTTCAGCGATGAGAGTCGCTTCTGCCTTGGTGCCAATGATGGTCGTATGCGTGTTTGGCGCCGTGCAGGTGAGCGCCACAATCAGGACTGCATACGACCGAGGCACACAGGGCCAACACCCGGCATCATGGTGTGGGGAGCGATCTCCTACACTGGCCGTACACCACTGGTGATCGTCGAGGGGACACTGAATAGTGCACGGTACATCCAAACCGTCATCGAACCCATCGTTCTACCATTCCCAGACCGGCAAGGGAACTTGCTGTTCCAACAGGACAATGCACGTCCGCATGTATCCCGTGCCACCCAACATGCTCTAGAAGGTGTAAGTCAACTACCCTGGCCAGCAAGATCTCCGGATCTGTCCCCCATTGAGCATGTTTGGGACTGGATGAAGCGTCGTCTCATGCGGTCTGCACGTCCAGCACGAACGCTGGTCCAACTGAGGCGCCAGGTGGAAATGGCATGGCAAGCCGTTCCACAGGACTACATCCAGCATCTCTACGATCGTCTCCATGGGAGAATAGCAGCCTGCATTGCTGCGAAAGGTGGATATACACTGTACTAGTGCCGACATTGTGCATGCTCTGTTGCCTGTGTCTATGTGCCTGTGGTTCTGTCAGTGTGATCATGTGATGTATCTGACCCCAGGAATGTGTCAATAAAGTTTCCCCTTCCTGGGACAATGAATTCACGGTGTTCTTATTTCAATTTCCAGGAGTGTATGTGGTAACAGTCTCGTTAAGTCAGTTGCCACCAGGTGTCTCACTCTATCTGCTACAGTGGGAAACATATGAACTTGGTTCAACATCGTTGTTGGTTTTGACTTTTAGTATTGTTTGCAAATGGATGACACCTTTCTGATTCTCTTCTCCATGTGCTTGAAGTATCAAGTTGACCGCAGCTTCAAGAAACATTTCCTTGGTATGTAATATGCGTGCCTCTTATGGGTACACCATATTAGTCCATACTAGCTTACTTACTTCCTCCATTATGCACAAGAGCCATCACATTCCATTCGAGTTGTGGCACTGAAATAATATTTCGTTCTTCAGGGGGTAAAACTGCCACACAGCGACTTGCTCCATATCTTTGACCTTCGTTTTTATTTCTCTCAACGTCGGTCGTAATCCCGTTCCTTCAAAGCATCCCTTAGAGACGACGACATAAAATTTTCAAACGCCACCTATTTCATGTAGTACATATTGTACCGATCGTCTTCTATGTCGTTCTCCTCCTTTATTGTTAGCCCAGTCTCGAGCACAACAGCTCATCGGCCACAATATTTAACACCCCAGGCATGTACTTAATGGTGAACTGAAATCCTTGTATGGAGTGCACCCACTACTATAACCTTCCCTATGGCGCCTTCACCATCTTAAAAAATTGTAGTGCTCTGCGGTCTGAGAACACCCACATCTTCCTGCCATATATAAATATCTGAACTTCTTGAATCCCCACACAATAATGAGAGCTAACAGTTCCATCATTTAATAGTTCTTTTCTTCCTTTATGAGCATCTGACTGGTCAAAAATATTATCTTTCGCCTTGTTTCCACTGCTTTTCTGATCTCTTGAAAGAGAACCACACCCAAACGTGTCTTTGCACTGTCTGTTATCATACAAAAGTCTTCGGATAGATCCGGGAGGGATAATATCGGTTCCAATACAATTACCTGCTTTAATGATTGAAATTCCTCGCCAGCAGTCGCATCCCAGACCAGTTCATCTTCTTCCCCACCACTTCACACTGTCTTGGTATGGCTAGCTCTTTGATGGGCACAAAATTCTTATAGAAATTTATTACGCCTAAGTATCTCCATAATTGTCCCTTGGTTGGTGATGTTATGTAGCATTGTATGGCTTTTACTTCCTGCGAGTCTAATGAGGTCCCGTTACTATCTACACTACTGGCCATTAAAATTGCTACACCAAGAAGAAATGCAGATGATAAACGGGTATTCATTGGACTATTATTTTATACTAGAACTGACATGTGATTACATTTTCGCGCAATTTGGGTGCATAGATCCTGAGAAAACAGTACCCGGAACAACCACCTCTGGCCGTAATAACGGCCTTGATACGCCTGGGCATTGAGGCGAACAGACCTTGAACGGCGTGTACAGGTACAGCTGCCCATGCAGCTTCAACACGATACCACAGTTCATCAAGAGTAGTGACTGACATATTGTGATGAGCCAGTTGCTCGGCCACCAGACGTTTTCTATTGGTGAGAGATCTGGAGAACGTACTGGCCAGGGCAGCAGTCGAAAATTTTCTCTATCCAGAAAAGCCGCGCGGGATTGACCGAGTGGTCTCGGGCGCTGCAGTCATGGACTGAGCGGCTAGTCCCGGCGCAGGTTCGAGTCCTCCCTCGGGCATGGATGTGTGTGTTTGTCCTTAGGCTAATTTAGGTTAAGTAGACTGTAAGCTTAGGGACTAATGACCTTAGCAATCAAGTCCCAAAAGATTTCACACACATTTGAACATTTGATTTTCTGTATCCAGAAAGGCCCGCACAGGACCTGCAACATGCGGTCGTACATTATCCTGCTGATATGTAGGATTTCACAGGGGTCGAATGAAGGGTAGAGCCACGGGTAATAACACATCTGAAACGTAACGTCCACTGTTCAAAGTGCCGTCAATGAGTACAAGAGGTGACCGAGACGTGTAACCAATGGCACCCCATACCATCACACCGGGTGATAAGCCAGTATCGCGATGACGAATACACGCTTCCAATGTGCGTCCACGGATGCGACCATCATGATGCTCTAAACAGAACCTGGATTCATCCGAAAAAATGACGTTTTGCCTTTCGTGCACCAGGTTCGTCGTTCAGTACACCATCGCAGGCGCTCCTGTCTGTAATGCAGCGTCAAGGGTAACCGCAGCCATGGTCTCCGAGCTGATAGCCCATGATGCTGCAAACGTCGTGGAACTGTTCGTGCAGATGGTTGTTGTCTTGCAAACGTCCCCATCTGTTAACTCAGGAATCGAGACGCGGCTGCTCGATCCGTTACAGCCTTGCGGATAAGATGCCTGTCATCTCGACTGCTAGTGATACGAAGTTGTTGGGATCCAGCACGACGTTCCGTATTACCCTCCTGAACCCACGGATTCCATATTCTGCTAAGTCATTGGATCTCGACCAATGCGAGCAGCAATGTCGCGGTACGATAAACTACAATCACGATAGGCTACAATCCGACCTTTATCAAAGTCGGAAACGCGAAGGTACGCATTTCTCATCCTTACACGAGGCATCGCAACAACGTTTCATCAGGAAACGGCGGTCAACTGCTGTTTCTGTATGAAAAATCGGTTGGAAGCGTTCCTCATGTCAGCACGTTGTAGGTGTCGCCACCAGCGCCAACCTTGTGTGAATGCTATGAAAAGCTAATCATTTGCATATCACAGCATCTTCCTCCTGTCGGTTAAATTTCGCGTCTGTAGCACGTTATCTTCGTGGTGTAGCAATTTTAATGGCCAGTAGTGTACTATATGACTCTGGCAACCTCGACTTTAACATCACAATGTTGGCCTTTATGCCATGGTATGTGAATGATCTGAGTAGATCCTTCAGTGTGTGATTATATTTCATCACGCCACTGACATGTTTTCTCGTCCAGCTGCAGATACTCCAAGCTCTCTGTAGACCGGACTGGAAGAAACAGCAGGTTTTGTCAATACTATCACTGTAATTGCGTCTTTACCACATCACTGTAGACCGGAAGGGAGCAAGGTCCGTCAGCTGCCATCTGTCTATTCAAAGTCCGTTTTGTTGCTTTCTTCCCATTTGTGGGTTTGTGGTCCAGCTATGAAAAGACACTTCTGCTTGCATCCAGAGGTGTGACCCCTGCGATGGGCGCTTGGTGCCTTGTTCTTGTCTGTCCTGGATGGTCCAACATTTGCCTTTGCACCTCTAGATATAGAATCCCGGTAACGAAAGAGCAAGCATAGATAGTTATTATTGCTTCTGAAATCACTGCCACGTCAGACCACACGACCCTAAGTATCTCTGTCACATTCTGTCATTAGCATATTGCTCTGTTCTGTTTCTGATAAATAGTGACAGGTGGATAGCCAGAAAGGGCAGCCACCTGCCAAGAAAAGAGGAGGAAATCTATTGCCATCGCATGTATAATTTTCGCATGTGATGAGAATGAAACAATATACTAAAAATATTATTCAACACTCGGATCACACCAGTTCAATACGTTAGTTAATTTTAAACTGTGGTGGTAGTGATTGTAGTCCTTCCAAATTTTCACATGACGCAGGAAAAATTTTCAAAAAAAAAGTTAATAACGAAGATGAGTGCTATAATCATAAGGACAAAATTCAAAATGAGTGTATCAGAAGTAAAGAGGGTACCTTCGGTGATTCAGAAATTGAAGAGCTTGTCAAACGCAATCAGTTTCGCAAGATGTTACAAAGAGATGAGAAGGCTGCCTGGGAAAGTCTTAAAAATAGTTGTTTTAATTTCTTAGGAAACAAGAGAACACAAAATTTCGAGGAGGCTGTGGTCAAACTGTTGTCGCGATGTGCAGAATTTGGCTGGGACATGTCTCTGAATTACACTTCCTTGGTATCCACTTCGACTTCATCCCTGGAAAGTGTGGAGTACTTTGCAACAAACATTACGTGCAATTTCATCAGGATACTTCAGTCACGGAAAAGAGATGTGCATGGAAGTGGCATCCTGCCACTTTGACGTATTACTGCTTGATTAGTACTAAAGGTGCTCCAGATGTGACTTATTAGCGATAAGCCAAGCGAAAATAGGCTGCTCATTTATAGATTGATCAAATGCTCTCCGAAATGTCAGATCAGTACGTTGGTGAGTGGAAAAAGTGTTTGTAGTACTGACTAGTATGTACTCTAGTGGTACCTATTGTTGGCGTTTCTCAAATGTTATCAGCGCAAGTGTTCCACATTATTTGAGTGTTTGATTGATTCCTCACTTTCAGGGTCTCACAATAATTATTAATGAATTTCCTATACTTACATCTGGCGTGTACTGCTAATTAAGTATACGTGGTGAATTAAAATTCCGGCCCTCGGACACCTACTCCTGGACATGGCTATTGCGTCTGTTGAATATTCCTTCCCTCGGGAAAGCAGCTTGTTAGTAAAGAAAACACATCTATAGAAGTGAGGGATGTTTATAATTTGGTGTAGATGTCATTGGTAGAATTCCATGCACTGGGGGAGGTTATAAGCGGACTGGTCTCTTTCCTTCTGGCACTTGAAAGTATGTATACCCGTCTCGTGCAAGACGTTCAACGCACTGGTTTTAAAAGTATTTGGTTTCTTGGGTATGGATTGTATGCTGCTGGGGTTGTTCTTAATTCGCTATAACACAGCTTCCTCCACATGAGCAGTTATCACACTAGTTTCCCGTCCTTCTGGTCTAAGGGAACCTGGTTTCACGAACACGGCCATCAAGTCTTTGAAATGTGACATGATCTGGTCCTCCCTGGGAATAGTTCTACATACAGGTGCCTTGTTACTCGACTGTTGCAAACGCCTCTCCGTAAAAGAGATGCATGTCATCTAACGCGGTTACACCGTAATCAGCCATCAATAACCTGTAAACAGCAGTAGAAACTTAAGTATAACACAACGTAACATACACAATGTTTACATAATTGTAAGGGGAGAACAGAAATTTTTCTTTTACACAGTCCAGACTTAGTACGCCAATCACGCAAAATCACCGTGAGCACTGAGCCTGGGAAAGCACCGTGTCCTGTTTCACGTCCTCGTCTGACAGCCTTTCAGTTCCTTTTTTGAGGGACCGAAGGTGCGACGATCGCATGGGAAGGGATTAAGAATATTGGGTGAGTGATCGAGTGTGTCCCACTTGAGTCGGCGTAACTTCTGCGTTATGGCATTTGCTGTAAAGGGACGTGCGTTATTATGAAGCACCGGCACGGAACTTGGCGCACCATTCCACAATGGCGGTGTTTGACATAAATGCTGCTCCTTAAACTTTCTTCATTCGTCGATGGATGTCTACCGATGCTTATCCTTCGACAGCCAAGAAAAGGATAACAGCACATTGGTCCTGTTTGGACTCATTTAGTAATAATGTCCGCATTTACCGTGCGCACGTCGGGAGGACATGAATGCCCATTAATCCCTCACCTACATGTCGATGCGACATTCGGTCTGCGTTAGATATACGCTGCAGCAACGCCCTCAAACGGAAACTTTTTGATAGCCCCCTATATTTGCGTAGGTTCGTGGGCACTGTTATCAGTAATGAAAACTTACACTTCCCGGTAGTAAGCTGTAATTGTGTTGCAGATCAGATGCGAATATCAACGTGTTGCAGGTGAAACAGTCAAAACGTTGGCCTGACGGAAGCCAAACTCTTCAAGGACGCCTAGAGGGGAAACGGTCCACAACCTTTGCTTCACATAACAAAAGTGTGTCTTCTTATCTCCTCTAATAATGCTGCAGATTTGTATATGCAGTATTTTTACGAGCTGTATATCATCGTATTTTTCTGTTGATCATACTTTTGGTACTTTGCTTACTGAGCACTATATTATCTGGTCTACTTGACATCCATCATAAGGTGGATGTATTCCCTACTTGACATATCCATCATAAGGAGGATATATTCCAGTTCGATTTTACTATGTCTGTGACATTGTTCCAGTTGGATTTTACTATGTGTCACACTGACTTGCTATCGGTGATTCCCAAGTCTGGATGCTGGTAACCTTCCGACCGCTGATGCGACATGACACAGATTGCTGCAAGCAGTATAGCATTGTTCTCGAATGGAAGCCACACATGTTAAAGAGTTTCGACGTGTTTGGTGCAGGACACGGTGATCGTCCGTTGTGGTGGTGAGACCTGGTCGTCCGGAATCTAGAGGACGAATATGCCTGCCCTCACTTTACCATGCGGTCCAACACTGGGCCACTGTCACATCCGAATGCCTCACAAATCTGGATTTGCACGATTCGATCAGCCAATCAAATGGAGACTCACAATGAGGCGTCTTTCAAGCTACTTCAGGTGTTGAGATCACTGTCGTAAACTGGTATGTGGCATCCCCATATCCTTCCCAGTAATCACTCAACATCCAACGCTGTCCGCGCTGCTTATAAACACTACCACGCCTGGTAAGAACACTAAATACGAAAGACACCAATGTACTCTGGTGGTTGTTCTGCCAGAGTACTGCAGCTGTAAAAATTTACATACGCCGCGCGGGATTAGCCGAGTGGTCTAAGGTGCTGCTGTCATGGACTGTGCGGCTGGTCCCGGCGGAGGTTCGAGTCCTCCCTCGGGCATGGGTGTGGGTATTTGTCCTTAGGATAATTTAGGTTAAGTAGTGTGTAAGCTTAGGGACTGATGACCTTAGCAGTTAAGTCGCATAAGATTTCACACACATTTGAACATTTTCGATTTACATACCAATTGATGGAGTGTGCGTGTACGGGGTTACGTTGACACCCGACTATGCCTTCTGGATGTCTTTCTTTTTTCTCAGGCAGTGCCTATCGCTAGACAGTCAGGGTAGTACGTATACCATGAACACTGTAGCGTACAACTGCCTCATATTGAAACGCTGATCTTGTCTCCAAACGGTGTGTCACGGTACCAAGCACAGTTGCCCACACAAACTAAGTGATTCATTACTATCGTAATGAATTCTTTACAGGTTTGAAGATTTTATTAAGTACCGAAACCGGTTATCAGCTATTACTCTAATGCCCAAGACTACTGAATCAAAAGGTTTCACGATATTGACAGCTATTAAGGAAATCAGAGCTGTGAAGGTTGCGAAGAGATGAGGAATGGCTTTTAGTCGTTTTGCGTTTCGAATGTGGTTGTGTAACACTTGCCGGGAAGCAGTCACCGATGCGGCGGGTTGGCCGTTCTTGTGCAAGCGCTAACTCGGACACGAAGCTGAGCGCCGCGGAAGCGGACGCTGTCTGGTGAGTGATGCTACGGTGCTGATGCTGCTGGTGAGTAAGGCCACCACATCCGCCTCTCCCCGTCACCAGGCCGCGAGCGCCACGTCGCTGGCGCACTCACCTCCCGCTATCGGCGCTGACGAGCACCGCGAGGTGGGCTCCCTGGCCTCTGCCGCTTCTACAGCGTGAGCCAAAGACTGTTCCGGCGCTGAGGGCGTCCTCACACGGGACGTGTTTCTCATCGCGAAGCACGCCAGACGCGGTGTTCGTCGTGATTGCTGCATGCTATGCTACGACCTGCTACATCTCTCGGAACGTGCTCCTATTCGTGATTTGTGAACTCAGCGCTCTCCAGTGCAGCCTGCGGCATCTGGCGCCTAAATCACACACTTTCTTTACGAAACTGACAGCGTTAACTCTGTTAGCGACAGTCGAAGAAAAGCGGAGGAAACCGCCAAGAGCACTCCGGGTTCGTCGATGGCTTGAACAGCAAATAATTCTGTACAACGATCTGACATACATACTAGTACAAGTTATTTGTTAAATCAGTTGAATCTACATACAGTTTTCGGTTTTAAATTAAATACGGTTATAGCATCTAAAATCAGTTTGCACATGCATTCCTTCTTAAATCGGCAATTCCTCGTCGCTATTAACAATACCAGTACCCGCACCTTCCACCCCACTGCAGGAGTGCACCAAGGCCCCGTCCTCTCTCCTCTCCTTTATCTCCTCCACACTGCTGATATGCCCAAACTATCCCCAACAGTCCACCTCCTTCAGTATGCTGAAGATATCGCCTTCCTCATCCTCTACCCTGCACTCCAGAAATTCCAACGATCCCTCCAACTAGACCTCAGTCAGTTTGCCTCCTGGTGCAACCAATCCTCAGAATCAACCAGTCCCAACCCCGGCAAGAGTTAAAGGACAAACCACGTGCATCTTTCGCTTTTGTACCTTACCATTTACGACCATCCTATCCAGTTAACACTAATCTAAGTAACAGGCCAAGAAGGTCCAACGGTAGCGACCGGCCGCCGTGTGGTCCTCACTGGATGCGGGTATCGAGCGTCATGTAGTCAGCACACCGCTTTCCTGGCCGTATGTCAGTTTACGAGGCCTGAGCTACTTCTCAGTCGAGCAGATCCTCAGTTTCCCTCACAAGGGCTGAATGCGCAAAGCTTCCTAACAGCGCTCGGCAGACTGGAATGTCCCGCGTCCAAGTGCTAGCCCAGACGACAGCGCTTAACTTCTGTGGTGTGACTGGAACCAGTGTTAGCACTGTGGCAAGGCCGTTGCCCATATCCAGTTAACTAACACACTAAAATATCTAGGACTAAACCCTCGACCGGCAACTAACGTGGAAATCTCACCTACTAACCATCCAAAATAAAGCCCACATTAGGCTGAAGCTACTAAAACTACTAACAGGCCAAAATTTGGGGATTACACCCCTCCACTGTTCTCCACATCCTGATCCGACCCTTTCACTGCAATGCCAACATCGCACGGATATCTGCCTCACCAAAGTTCGTACTGATGTCGAACAACGTGCACTCCATCTCGCTTTCCACATCCATTTGCCTTCCCCTCATGGATCCTGCACCTTCTTCTCAAAGTTCCATTCCTCATCAACCATACTGAAACCCTCCACATCTCCTATACTATTCGAACACTGTATTCCGACAACCCCAGGGTCTCGCTTCCAATCACTAAAGTTGGTATGCTGCTACGACTTCAAAAACACAACCCTGCATTTCAAAACCTACACACACTTCTTATCCTATCTCAGTGCAACTTGAACCAATTTCATCTCCCAGACAATAATATCGCCACGATATTTATCCCTCCTGCCATCTTTAACACTTTCGCATCAATCCCACTTCACATCAGGGCTCCTCTCTCTCTACATCCACTCCTATCGCTTCCTTCTTGTACCGCTACCCTCCCCACACTCACCCTCTGTCTTTCCCACTCTCTTCATTCCCACCACCTGCTTCACCCCGTGCTTATCATCTTCGTAGTTTCCCCACCGAACAGACCCCTATCTCTTTTCCCACACGCCCATCACCCAAATTCTATGGAATATATTCTCTCCTGCCACATGCTTTTCACCCATTTTAAATCCTTCACATGGTGAATGACAGTGCAGTGCTCCAGTGCTTTTTCATAGAGGAATATCACCTCAGCGCAACTGTTTTTAAACCATATATCTTTTTCGTCCTTTTAGCTATCTGTCATATATCTTTTTAATTTTAAACATAAACAGTCCTCATATTTTTATTTTACTGTCACATTTGTTATCACTTTATGAATGCTCTTGGCTGAAAAGCGGAGTATTATACTGCTGACAACTCCACCTGCCCCCTCTCCCACGACGATACGGGGTGTTTAGGATGAAATAACAATAAAGGGAAAAAATGCACCTGCATAATGTGTCTATTGTCGATGTTGCATTGACTACCATTACTCAGAAGTAACGTACTTCATTACCTAGATTTCAAGATCGAGATTCGTTTCGTAATATCATTTGGATGGAAAAGAAAATATTTTCGAAGCTGTTCATCATAACTGCAAAAGAAATTTTCGCCAAGATACAAACATGGGGCAGTCTATAAAACCATGAGATTGGAATATACAGGGTGTTCCGAAACTACCCGGTCAAATTCATACAGGAGAATACCAAAACAAATATATTTCAGTAAGGAACGTATGGTCTCTGAACTCAACTAGAAATGTTAGGGAACGTTTTATTAGTGGCACTGATGTAAGCTGTTGTGTCAATGTCACTGACTGGGAATATGGACTAAGTACTCACATTCAAAGCACTCTGTGTGCGGAACATCGTGTGCCGGAATTGCTGGAGGATGTACCTCTGAATGTTAGGTAAAGCATGTGCTTCCAGCACGATGGGGCGCCACCCCTTTTCAGGTCTCCTGTGAGCAGTCATCTGAGAGCCACCTTCGGGAATCGATGGATCGGCCGAGGTGGCCCTGTGGCCTGGTCACACACGTCACGTGACCTCTCACGTCTGGATTTCTTCCTCTGGGGACGTGTGGAGCGGCTGATGTATGAAGCCGTTGTGGAAACCGAAGATCTCGTTGCTAGAATTGCTTTCGCTGCTGGCACAATTCCAGACATGCCAGGAAGCTTCTAACGGACACAGCAGTCAATGTCCGACGATATACTGCGTAGATACGGACCAACGGCCGCGCATTCGAACAGTTCCTGTGAATATCACTGCAGTAATTAGCATGCTAAACTACCTTCTGTGTAAATCATCTCTAATATGAGAAATTGCCATCAGGGACCATGTATTTCCTAACCAAATATATTTACTTTGATATTCTCTACCTCCTGTATTAATCTGAGCAATAGTTTCGGAACACTGTGTATTTTACATAAAGTTTCACAAAATCAAAACCTTCGAGCATGTAACTTGTGTTTACTTTCTGACATAGACTAGCACTTATATTTAGACTTCTCGCTACTGAGGAAACGTTCCAGTCTTTGGTCTTTGCAGCAAATGCATTATTTATAACAAATAACATAGACAGGTAATACTTCTATTAAATTAATAAGCAAGATCCAGAATTCTTTTTAGAAATAAAAAGGCGAAAAAAATTTTTTAAGGAAGTGAAAGCAAGCCTGTTGCCTTGCAGTCCACAGCTGACAACTCTATCAGTTTAACTACAACACGGTAGCGCGGCCTGTGTTCATGGTATACACTGTCTAAAGACTGTATCTACGAATGTCATTATTTGATGTTTAATTATGTCAAATTGTAGGAAAATGAAGCAGTTTTGGTACATTATCATTTTGGCGTAGCACTGAAACGGTATATTCTCATAGCCACACAAATCATAACAGTAAAAATACCACATGTACAGTTTCCTGACATTTTATTACAACATGTCGTGGCTGACGCTTTTTTGAGAGATCCTCAGTATGCAGATTCTTTGAAACAGCTTATATTCATACCACCTATTCTATGGCAAAGAAAACCCGTCAACTACATTAACTCAGTACAACATGGCGGCTCGTAAATTCTGCTGTGACGTAAAACGATGTCGCATCTTATTGGCCAAGTTCGCCTCCAGGAGGCAAAAATCTAACACGCCGGATTCTTCGTTTCACGCTCCGACGTGTAGCGGAACGTGAAATTGCATGTTACGACGTCAGTAGCTGCTCGTGCACGTGCGTTTTCAATACCCTTGAGAGGACAGCTTAACAGCCTGCTCCGTAGCAAGGCTTCGATCCTATGGTGACGAGAGGTGGAGGTAACCGCGATCATGAACCACCTACCCTCAGAGAACGATTTCCTAAATTGTTTAAAATTTTACAAATATAAATTTCCAAAATTCTCAGCTGACTTTCGGAAAATAAAAAGCCTGAAAAATAAGTGTCTCGAAAATGGCAAGCAGCTCTAGAAGTTCCGAGCTGTGCTTAACCCAGAGCAATTTCCAGCTGCTTACCTGAGAATATCCCTAATCAAACGGACTTTCGAGTTAACCTGTTGCGTAGAAGATTCCTGCTAGGTACAGGCGGACAGTGACAGGTTTGGCCGTACCTGCTATCTACAGCGAATCTAATACGTTATCAGACAGAGTCTCAATACATCATCTTTACAAATTAAGACGTTGATAACTTTATAAACATACTACATAATAACAAATAGTTTTCAGCGTGTGGTAAGCAGACTCATGGAGTTTATTTACTTCGCAGGTGACGCAATTTTGAAGCAGACTTGAACTCGTAAACCTGATTAAATGTAGACGCCACGGGAGAAAGCTCAGTTTGGGGTCTGCTTCATACAGACCACGATCCCCTGACCTCACAGCACTAGACTCCTTCTTGTGGTTTTTTGTGAAGGGTCAGGAATAGAAAAGCAAGTTTAGAGACCTACAGGACTTAAAGGCGCGCATTCGCAATGCATTTGAACATGTCACCGTTGAGATCTTGAATCGTACTTGGAGAGAAAGGGAATTCCGTCTAGACATTATCCGTCCCACTACGGGTGCACACATTCATGTGTATGAATGGGGAAACAAAATCGCATGCTGAAATCCGTTTGTTTATATCTAGCATAATTTTAAAGGTATTAAAGTCTTAATGTGTAAAGATAATTTAATTGACACCCTGTACATGTGGTCTCTATTCTTTCAGATATGTGCGAAAGAAGAGATACCACACATAAAATAATGTATGCGGCTGACGGCATATAATGACACCTACAATGCGGACGCACACTACGTCCCAACTCTCGGGGAAAACGAGAAGCTGCGAGCAATGAGGATAAAGGATAGTCGACGCTATATGTTGGAGTGTGCGACAAGCTGAGAATTTGCGTTGTAGAGGAAGCGTGCTCGCTTGTTGTTGTTGTGATCTTCAGTCCGAAGACTGGTTTGATGCAGCTCTCCATGCTACTCTATCCTGTAAAAGCCTTTTCATCACTGAATAACTACTGCAACTTACAACCTTCTCAGTACGCACTTCCACCCAGTACTAAACTGGTTATCCCCTGATGTCTCAGAAAGTGTCCTATCAACCGACCCGCTCTTCTTGTCAAGTTGTGCCACAAATTTCTTTTTCCCTAATTCTGTTCAGTACCTACTCTTCAGTCACATGATGTACCCACCTAATCTTCAGCTTTCTTCTGTAGCACCACATTTCAAAAGCCTCTACTCTCTTCTTGTCTAAACTGTGTATCGTCCATGACTCCCATACACTCTATACAAATACTTTCAGAAAGATTTTCTACCATATATTCGATGTTAACAAATTTCTCACTTTCAGAAATGCTTTCCTTGTCTTTGCCAGTCTATGTTTTATATCCTCTCTACTTCGGCCGTCATTAGTTATTTTGCTGCCCAAATAGCAAAAATCATCTTCTACTTTAAGTGTCTCATTTCCTAACGTAATTCCCACTTTATCATCTGACAACATCCTGTTATCCTTGTTTTGCTTTCGTTGATGTTCATCTTATATCCATCCTTCAAGACACTGTCCATTCCGTTCAGCTGCTCTGGAAATTTGTGGTAAGGTCTTATGGGACCATTCTGCTGAGGTCATCGAACTTAAATTAACTTAAACTAACTTACGCTATGGACAACACACAGACCCATGCCCGAGGGAGGACTCGAACCTCCGACTGTGGGAGCCGCACGGACCGTGACAAAGTGTCTGAGACCGCGCGGTCAGCTTCTCTCTCAAGTCCTTTGCAACCTCTGGCAAAATTACAATGTCATCGGCAAATTTCGATGTTTTATTTCTTATCCTTAGACTTTAATTTCTACTCGACTTTTTTTTAGTGTACAAATTGACAATGTTGGCAATAGGCTACAACCTTGTCTCACTTCCCTCTCAAAAGCTACTTCCCTTTCATGCCCCTTGACGCTCATAACTGGTGCGCTGTGCTCGGAGAGCCGAAGCGGTTAAGGCGACCTCTCGTGTAAAGCAGGATATCCGGGTTCGTATCCCGGTCCGGCACAAATTTTCACTTGTCACCATTGGTTTGGAGGAATTCCTGGAGGGAAGGCACATTCTCTTCAAGAAACACTATTGAGAAAAATTGAAAAACCGGAGTTTGAAGCTGATTGCCGAACGATTGTACTGCCAGCAACATACATTACGTCTAAGGACCACGAAGATATGACGGGAGAAATTAGGGATCATACGGAGGCTTACAGAAAGTCGTTTTCCCTCGCTCTATTTGCGAATGGAACAGGAGGGGAAATGACAAGTGGTGGTACGGAGTACCCTCCACCACGCACTGTACGGTGGCTTTCGGAGTATCTATATAAATGTAGATGTAGACTGGATTCATTTCGATGCCAGTACGTATCTTGAGTCCACAGGCAGAATCCACTAACGACACCAAGATTAGACAGATGGAAAAGGCTACTAAAAAGACATATAGGAAACAAAGACTTCCTGAACGTAGGCCGAAGTGAATGAAGAAACAGCATTCACCACATCTGCGCGGTCGCGTAGCCATAATCTACAGACTTTTGATTACAGTCGCTGTTCTAACTGAAGGACCGGTATTGACAATGGTAGGTGCTCATTTCGGTGTTATATTGTGTAAACAATGACTCACAGGCGAGATAATTTATTGCTGTTACACTTCCTAAATGAATTGTATGACAAACGTACTTTTCAAACTTTTTGAGGAATATTTTTCAAATGCTGTGTTTCTCTGCACTGGAAGTTATGCTAAAGCAATGTACCAAATATCGATGTAAAATATTTATTATAATTATAACAAAATATTTTATATACTTCACTGTAATTTAAAAAATTCTCTTAGATCAGAACATCATATGTTTTTTATAGTTTTTAGTTTCAAAATTCCTCCCAGACCTCCAATAACTGAAACACGAAAACCTGTGTGTAATGTTGTGCAGCGTGAGACCCGAGAATAGAAACGTTCTCGTTTCTCGAGAACCAAGCGTTCAAATACCACAACATCCGAGTACAAGACCTCCCGTTTACGCGTGGAAAGGCTGGTGCAGGCAGCGGAGTTGTTGCTTATGCTCACGTTGGCCAGGCCAGGGCACCCATAACATCCAGCACACACAAAAAAAGAGCACGTTATGAACTCGTACAACTAAATTCGGATAACAGATTCTGACAGCGTATGAAACTATCGCAATCACGATTCGATTACATACACCCAGCGGAAAAACCCTCCTGTCGCAGCACATAAAGACGAATATGCTCCCCTTTGTTAAAAGACTGACTCAGCACCTTTATAAATTTTCGAAAAAATATTTGCACGTGAATGACAGTAACACTAAGACGATCGATCCTTCTGATGCGCCTACAAATGGTCGCTAGCCCAAGGGGCATCCAAAACAGACCCTATATTCTCATCATCGATAGAATTCGTGGTGTGAGCGCCGGAAAAATCCCTTTTTCATGCATGGCATTTTGGAACATTTTGGTAAGCGTGCTGTCGCATTTAGTGTTCAAATCTCACCTAATAAAGTAATTATCTGCAGAATTCTGATACTACCAATGTGTTGAGAAAGGATAAGACTATCAGAAAGTGATGTCAGAATGATTATGTGATTACAACAAGTAACTCATTAAAAATCGAAACATGGCGTTGGCCGTCAGAAAAAACTGCTCCCGTTCAAAGTCTGTTAGTGGCCGACGCGCTCACGGAGGGAGGCGCTTATCTACTCGTCCTTACTCGGCCACCGCATGGAGATGACGACCCTAACGCTGAAAAAAGTCCTCGTCGTCCCTGCCGTAAGGGCGTAAAAAGGGTAGGCAACTGCAACTTCCCTGCAGGGTCGGCAGTGCAGGGTCTGGCCTTAGCCGTACAAGCTCACTACTCCGGTTATAAAACAAATGGTTCAAATGGCTCTGAGCACTAGAACTTAGAACTACTTAAACCTAACTAACCTAAGGACATTACACGCATCCATGCCCGAGGCAGGATTCGAACCTGCGACCGTAGCGGTCGCGCGGTTCCAGACTGAAGAGCCTACAACCACTCGGCCACAGCGGATGGCCAGATATAAAACGACTGGAGCCACCACACCCCGCCTCGTGCGTCTCAATCGCCTCACTCTTCCCTCAGTCTTGTCCCACTTGGGTGTGGCTTATTTGTTCTACATTACAGTTAACATTGGTGTACCAGCATGCTCTGACCTCCATTGCCTCGGACTTGCAGAGACCACCTTTGCTGTTAGTTCTGTTACGTCGAATGGATATGGTATCGACGGACGCCACAGCTGAACGCTATATACGCCTGGGGTTGACGCTATGACCATACTGTTTATGCCACCCGTTGTTTCGTATCTCGAGATCTGTCAAGAGTAGTTAACAGCCCCATATTCTCCCTGTGTCGTTTTCCTACCGAGTGCCTTGGATATTTGAACTAATTTCTTTGTTGTAAAAAAGTTACACCAAACAGCAACCAGTCACTTTTTTGAATAATTATGTTTTATTCCAAGAACCGGTTTTCTAACTTCCTGAGGTTCATCTTCAGAAGGTTTCTAGAGGTTACATCATTATTTTTAGCACAATGCTGGGTGCTGGCTTGTGATAATATGAGCGGCTTTTTTTCCGTTAGTATCCATCTGGCTGCTTCCATTTTGATGGTTAGTTGGTATATCACTTCGCGCACTTTATCACAATATATATTAATTTACACTCTGACAGCGAAACTTTACCAGCATCCAGCAAGTGCTGTACAACTTTGGCTTGTGACACAGATCTTGACAAAAAGATATGGCATAGGCTTACTTTGCACTGAGATGTAATTTACTCTTTTTTACATGTATTGATGTCGATATAAGGGCAAATACTTTAATCAGACAGGCGATAACATGAAAGCACAAAATAAAATACGTAAATAAATTAATTACTAAAAGAACAAACTTCTAGTGATGTGATGTCTTATTTCTATTCGTATATTAACGTATAATACAGTCAGTTTATAGCATATATAATAATCAAGATTGGCATTAACAGGAATCCCCAAGAGTCAATAATACAGAGTTATCCTATTTACAATGATCATGGTTCAAATGGCTCTGAGCACTATGCGACTTAACTTCTGAGGTCATCAGTCGCCTAGAACTTAGAACTAATTAAACCTAACTAACCTAAGGACATCACACACATCCATGCCCGAGGCAGGATTCGAACCTGTATGAACACGACCTTTATATTTAAGTCTTAATTTTAAGTGTTAATATCCTTCAAATCAAGTGTTGACATATTTCTGTTCTTACGTTAATATAATCTGGAATATTAGTAAGAGTAAATTCCATTTATTTTCGCTAATGTGATATATATAAAAGTCATAGTGTCTGTAATGGACTAAAGCTGTTTGTATGACATAGACTTTATATCTAAAACCAAAGACAAAAGTTCAAGTGTACTGTTGACTTATTTTTGTTCTTGCAGTAACGTGGTTCAAAATGGTTCAAATGGCTCTGAGCACTATGGGACTTAACATCTGTGGTCATCAGTCCCCTAGAACTTAGAACTACTTAAACCTAACTAACCTAAGGACATCACACACATCCATGCCCGAGGCAGGATTCGAACCTGCGACCGTAGCAGTCGCGCGGTTCCGGACGGCGCGCCTTTTTTTTTTTTTTTTTTTTTTTTTACACTCATTTTGCTCGTTTTTGTTCGTTGCATCTGCTTCGGGCGGACGTCGTAAGACAGCCGTTTAGGTTCGTTGATGATCGATTAACTCAGTTTTTTTTATTACAGAGGGTTACCAACCCTCTGACCGAAGACGCTGAGCTACCGTGCCGGCAGCCTAGAACCGCTAGACCACCGCGGCCGGCTGGAGTAACGTGATCTGGAATATTGGTAAAGGCAGATTCTGTTTGTTCCAGCTAGAAGTAACATGTAAAATGTATTGATTTATTTTAACAGTAGAGGACTTTATCATTTAGAAACATAGTACAGGTTTTAATCTGTGGTAGCATATCTACATTGATAGTAGTGTAGTTAGGATGTAAGGAGAGGGATAGATGGGGAGGGTTATGACGGGGGTCTGTCTCTCAACCAATTTCTTGCTGCATCAGTAACTTCTCCGTCATTGGTGTAGTGCTTCCCGTGGAGTTCAGTGGTCCAAAGAACTGCGAGTCAGAAGGTGAGAGATCCGGGTTGTAAGGCGGATGAAAGAGAGCAGTCTACCAAACTTTTTAACCCCCTTTCGTGTGCGCAGACTTGTATGTGACCTTGCCTTGTTGTGGAGAAGGAGAAGTGTGTTCGCGTTTTTTCGGTCATGAACACACGTAATCGTTTCTTCTGCTTCCTAAGAGTGTCGCAGTAGACGTCGGACTTGGGCGTTTCACCATGAGGGAGGATATCTAAAGGAATAGTCCTCCTTCAGAGTCCCAGAAAACAGTAGCCACGACTTTACCAGCTGAGGGTTTCTTCCTGAACTTGTTCTTCGACGGAGACGTTGTTTGATCCCACATCATGGATTGCCGTTTTGTTTCAGGTTCGATGTGTTCGCTACATGTTTCATTGCAAGTGACAAAGTTTGATAAGAAATCGTCACCATCACTATTACAATGCGCAATCAATTCGACACAGGCGAACACTTGTTTGCTGTTTACCCTTTTCAGTTAGGGTTAGAGGATCGCAGACGCAGAAACCTTTTTATACGCCAACTGATGGACAAGTATGTCAGCACTACCAACAGTGGCGTCACATTGAGTTGCTCGACTGTTATTCGTCGATTACCTCGAATACGAATTGTCCACACTTTGCAACATCCGTATGTTGCAACATGGGAGATCAGACTGATTTCCTTCTTTCTATTCTGTTGCCAACAGACGTTGTGCCCAGCTGCTTACCGTGCTTTTACCCACTTCCCATTGACCGTAGTCATTCTGTAAATACCTGTGAGTATTTGTGATAGTATGGTCTTCGCTCAAAGGAAATTCAATAACTGCTCTCTGCTTAGAACGCGCCTCTATCTCAGATACCATTTTGAAGACTGGTTATAGTGCTGCCATCTACAGGGAATTAATGGAAATATATGAGATGATGCGGAAATGCTTAAAGACGTCAAGAACAAAATTACAATTTTTTATACCAAAACTGGCCGAGAACAAGCAATGTGTTGCATTATTTACTGATGTCCCTCATAGTTGTGTTAAATATTAGCAAGAGGCGTTCGTCACAATTGATTCACTTCCACACTATATCTTTAAACGTGTATTTATAGCATTCCAAGGACAGAATACTGCAACGGTAGAGTGTAAGACTTATGCTGAAAAAGAACCTTAGGCTAACGTTAGGACAAGCTGTTCACTATTGTTTTCTCTCACGAATGGGTATTCCGTGAATAAATCTCTATGCTATGATTATTGAGAAGTACATAGTTTGACGGGTACATTTTAAGTGAGAGGGATTCGTATTCGGGCAGAGAGCTTAACGGAACACTCCTATGTTAATTACAGAAGAGCAAATATTACGCAAATTTATGTTTCCTCAGCTCATTCGAAAGCTGTTAGGATGGAGATTAAAAGTGTTCAGACAGGGTGGCAGATCTGTTTTGATCTAATGATCAGAGAGTCGAATTTATTTACTTTGATTTTTCTTCTGTTTGTAGTGCTACTTTCATGGCATGTTTCCGAAAAATATTGATGTCGTATTGTTTTGATAATGTGTTCAAAATATTTTGGGACCGTCGGTAAATGTCAGTTTGTCGCGTGTCAAAAACTAACCTAAGATTCTCGCAATATTAGAGCTTCGTTATTGTTGAACAAATTAGCGTAAAATAGGAGATGGTTAGTCTGCATCGAAGACTTCACAGAAAGGGTAATACTTCCTTTTAAAGACAGAAGAATTTATAGCTCGTAGAGGTCTCTCTCAGCAATCTTTAACTGAGAAACAGCCACAGAATTCATTAAGGTCCAGCATGGATAAAATAATTGTTTCCTTTTTACGGGTATGAGACAGGAAATAGGTCATGCACTTGTTGAATAAATCATTACGTGATGTGTCTGCCGCAGTTTATAGTGAGTCAAGTCCAGTGTTTTGCGACAAGAGATGAACCGGGTAAGTACTGAACCCACATTAGCGATCGGTGGTCGCATATGGATCTGAACACCTCGCACCTATTAGTTGGTCAACCTCAAATATGTTAACGACCCTGCGATGCATTTTTAATTTTGCCCCGGATGTTTTTCATACAGATCTTGAAACTTACGGTAAAACACTAAAGTTACGTAATACTCTCACTCCACTTTCAACCTAGTATGGAGTACATTGCTCGCGACTGTTGCTCTCTAGAAAAGGACGCCAGTCCTCAAAAGTCAGTTAATAGTTGTATAATATACACAAAAGGGGAACAGTCGGAAAACAGAAACACGAAAAAAATATAGCTGCATACTACAAAATTATAGGTACATAAGGAATTCATTTGTGGTATACCTGAGTGTTGTTGTGTTTTCGTTTATAACACTACCTGTGTGGCCGGCGTGCCTTGGTATGTATTTACTCTAATCGTCTATTAGTCCCACTAATCGAAGTGGCGCAAGGGTTAGCACACTACTCACATTCGGGGGTGGCTTGCGGAGTGTAAATGTAGATGTAGATGTAGACAACGGTTAAAATCCGCTTAAGGCCATCCAGGTTGAGGTTTTCCGTGATTTACGCCAATCCCCCCAGGCAAATATGCCGGGGTGGTTGCTTTGTCAGGACGGCCGGGTCCTTTCCTCATCCGTAACTCAGACCGAGCTTCTGCTCCGTCTCTGATGACCTCGATGTCGACGGGACGCTAAATCCTAATCTTTCTTACTCCTTTTCTGTTAGTCCATCTCCTCTTTCCCGCTCTCAGTATCTCCATCTCCTCCTCCCGCACCTTCTCTGACCATCAGCCCCATCCCGACAGGACAATGGTGGTTGTTACCCCAAACCAAGAGCTTTTTACCCCTGGCTTCACCGGTGTTCGCACACCCCACATGCATTTAACATGCTTCGCACATATTTGTAGACGTATTTCACATGTATCTCTTGAGAACTGCGCTTTGCAGTTTCGTTTTCGTGCAGCTCATTGTTTATCGTGTCATATATCCCGAACCATGGTTCAAATGGTTCTGAGCACTATGGGACTTAACTTCTGAGGTCATCAGTCCCCTAGAACTTAGAACTACTTAAACCTAACTAACCTAAGGACATCACACACATCCATGCCCGAGGCAGGATTCGAACCTGCGACCGTTGCGGTCGCTTGGTTCCAGACTGTAGCACCTAGAACCGCTCGGCCACTCCGGCCGGCCCCCGAACCATGTGTATTAAAATTATATGCACTGAAGAGCCAATGAAACTGGTACACCTGCCTAATATCGTGTAGAGCCCTCGAGAACACGCAGAAGTGCCGCAACACGATATGGCATGGGCTCGACTAATGTCTGAAAAAGTGCTGGAGGAATAGACACCATGAATACTGCAGGACTGTTCATAAATCCGCAAGGACGAGGGGGTGGAGATCTTTTCTGAACAGCACGTAGCAGAGCATCCGAGATATGCTCAACAATGTTCGTGTCTGGAGAGTTTGCCACCGGAAGTGTTTGAACTCAGAAGTGTGTTCCTGGGGCCACTCTGTAGCAGGCTGGACTTGTGGGGTGTCGCATTGTCCTGCTGGACTTGCCCAAGTCCGTCGGAATGCACAACGGACATGAATGGATGAAGGCGATCAGACAGGACGCTTACATACGTGTCACCTGTCAGAGCGTACCTAGACGTATCAGGGGTTCCATATCACTGCAACTGCACACGCCCCACATTATTACACAACTAGAACAGTCACCTGCTGACATTCAGGCTCCATGGTTTGATGAGGTGGTCTCCACACCTGTACACTTCCATCCGCTCGATACAATTTGAAACGAGACTCTGACCAGGCAACATGTTTCTAGTCATCAACAGTCCAATGTCGGTGTTGACGGGCCGAGAGGAGACGTAAAGCTTTGTGTCGTGTAGTCATCATGGGCACACGAGTGGGCCTTAGGCTCCGAAAGCCCATATCGATGACGTTTCGTTGAATGGTTCGCACGCTGACACTTGTTGATGGCCCAGTGTTGAAATCTGCAGCAATTTACGGAAGGGTGGCACTTCCGTCACGTTGAACGATTCTCTTCAGTCGTCGTTGGTCCCGTTCTTGAAGGATCTTTTTCCGGCCGCAACAATGTCGGAGGTCTGATGTTTCACCGGATTTATGATATTCAAGGTACACTCGTGAAATGGTCTTAAGGGAAAATCCCCACCTCATCGCTGCCTCGGAGATGCTGTGTCCTATCGCTCGTGTGCCGGCTATAACACCACGCTCAAGCTCACTTAAATTTTGAGAACCTGCCACCGTAGCAGCAGTAACCTATCTACTAACTGCGCCAGACACTTGTCTTATACAGGCGTTGCCGACCGCAGCGCCGTATTCTTCTTGTTTACACATCTCTGTATCTGAATAGCATGCCTATACCAATTTCTTTGGCGCTTCAGTGTAATTTGGCAGTAAATTCAGTGATACGTGTGGATACTCTCTGTGACGTCTGTTGCGAATAGACTAAGTGGTAAAGAAGCAATAAATTAAAACGTCATGCATGATGCAGCTGTTTTTACACAGCTCAGTGTTTATGACGTCGTACCTCGTGAACTATTCATTGTATAATGATGACACATTTTGGAGCTACATTCGGTGGTATATATGAGTACTGTCTTCAACACGTGTCACGGATAGAGTTAGTAGAAAAGAGTATTACATTACGTCATTCCTGGTGCGGCAGTTCTACTCCATGTCAACGAAAGTGTGTAAGCAATACGCTTTTTCTTTTCATAATTTTGTAGGTGATTCAGCGTTAAAAGTTTCTTAAAGGCCTGAAATTGTACATAAAATGTTTTGCAAGTCACTAAGTGCTCTCTTTATCAGATTCTTGATGGATAAAGTCTGGATATTCGCCCGTCGTGGGCTACACTTCTTTTTCACCCGTCTCCTCATCCCTTCGATAGGTATGCGGTTCTTACACTCACAGCGCTTCTTTCCAGACAGTAAATGATTTATGTGGCAAGTTTGTTTGGAACGGATTCCTGTGGTATAGGGGGAAATGTGGAACATACGTATACGTGCACGTACTCACATTTATTTTTATAATTTGTGTGGATTCCGAAGTCAAACACTAAAAGCAGTATTGGACCAACTAAAAAATTAGTAACAAAGCCATTACGTGAAGTATTATTTTGCGAAGTCACATATCCACATTTGTCAAATAAATGTCGAGAAGCCCTACAGTTTCATTTGCAGAAATATTCATTGCGCCCGAAAAGCTCTTTAATCATGAACGAAGTGGACATCTTTTGTACTTAATGACAAGTGCTTTCCGAATTCTTTCTCTCCCTCCAGAAGGTTTCCAAGCTCATTACACCTCTTATCCACAAAATAGTCCATAGAAATAGCGCTCGCTCTACACTGCGACAGAGCTACCGTACATTTATCGTAACACTGCTTTCGTTTATTTTCTCTCCTAACTTAAACGTATTTCGATTGTTCCAGATATTTTATCGCGTAGGTCCGCCGACACTTGCCAACAAGGTGACCGCCAAAACCCTGCGGTCGCGCTCCGCTACACGTCTGTTAAGTTGCTTGCTGTTGGGAAGGCACTCGGCGCGACTTCGATTATTGATTTCCATTACGGCATGCATATTGAACCTGTCGAACTGCCTCCTCCTCCCGGACGCTTTCACTCTCCGTCAGAGCAATCAATGAAATATAACGCGTACTGAAATGAAATTAAGAAATAAAAGCGACGTATTTATGAATAAAATTCGTTAGTCCTTACCTCTCCAATTTCCATTCATCTAGAACTCTCCAGCTACAGCTGTGATGAAAAATTATGGAAAATACGTCATCATGTAATATAACTTTTCTTGACTGTGGATTGAGTTTTATGGTATTGACGACCCATTTGCAATGGAGGAATGGATTTGTGTGTGAAATCTTATGGGACTTAACTGCTAAGGTCATCAGACCCTAATCTTACACACTACTTAACCTAAATTATCCTAAGGACAAACACGCACCCATGCCCGAGGGAGGACTCGAACCTCCGCCAGGACCAGCCGCAAAATCCGTGACTGCAGCGGAGGAATGGAGTTCCTCTATTTTTTTCCTGTGGGAAACCAGTATGTGGCGAAGAGAGGATATGATGTTACCAGCTGTGGTGGTACCTTTACTCACCGCAGCTTGATGTACACATGAATCAGAGATATATGTGTTTCCAGCAACTACGTAGGAGTAAACGATGCGGGAACATGGTTTTTCTCGCTACCGTCAGGACAGTCTCATTCAAGTTTCTCAGTGACTCCAGGATTTCATCACTGAGATGCCGGATGTAGTTTCGTTACATAAATGGTTCACATGTACTTTCAAACTGCTATTTAATAAAATTTCTAACTCGAACTCTTGGGAATGTATAAATAACGCTAAATGGCAGTTGTAATATAATCGGCAATTTAAAAAAAAATGCATGAAAATGTAAGTTTCGGGAACGGAAGTGATGATATGCGACGGTGCTCGAAACAGAGGCTATCGTTCTGATGCAGATGCGGAATAAAGTAGAAGCGCTGTACCGTACTCAACAGTTAGAGGAGAGATGAAACGCTCAGCTTATGAGAACCATATTATCTGTTAATATCCTGTGCTAATTCCCACATGTTCTTCGCATTGCACTACCGCGTGATGGTGCTGCAGCATGACGTTGCTGTGTTATATCTGACTTGTCGCTTCTGTGCTGTGGGCTGTTCTCGTCGCGTTTGCAAGTGTGCAAAAGTGGCGCGGTTTTCAGTAGTGAAAACGTGCTAGATCGTCGGCGGATAGTCATTCCCGCTAGCTTGTCGATGTACGTGCTGTCTTCTTCATCTTACACTTGAGGACGCCAACCACGAGAACTATGAACAAGGATCGCTGCAAGCTCGGGATTCATTTGTAAAAAAACGTTCTCGGACTTCTTGCTGCCTCAATTCAAGTTAAAACCTCGAGCTATCGACGGTTACCTCCATCGACTGCGTCAAGAGCAACTGACTGTCAAAACTGCTGCTGTGACTGACTTATGTAGCCCATAAACGGCTTCTGATTGGTCGGCAATTATGTAATGCCATCGAAAATGGTGTCAACGTCTGCGCTGATGACGCCACGACTCCAGCCGTAGCGTGAACATTGCGACCAGTATCTCTGACTCTGATCTGCATCGAGAGCTCGTTTCCATGCACCGCTAAGATTATATCCGCTGTCAGGATTGAAGATCTTCTCACTCATTCTTATTTCTACAGCCTCTTCAATTTCAGAATCCAGTATGTAAAAGCCTAGGAAAAACTTTTGTTTCGTCAAATAGTACTTTATATATGTTCCTGAGGCTGTGCTCAGCAACTACAGATTTCTTCAGTTCCCGATTTTTAATAAGCTGTTGATGTTCTGCACAGCTGTCGGAAACGGTGCGGATTGACTGACCGATGTAACTACTTCCGCACTCGCAAGGGATGTAAATCCCAGAGATCCTGAGGCCGAGACTGTCCTTAACAAGGCGTAACATCTGCTTTATCATCTCAGAAAATAGATATTATACCTTGTCTTCGCAGGACTCTGCCTATTTACTGCATGTAGATTTTTTGGTACAGCCGCGCGGGATTAGCCGAGCGGTCTAGGGCGCTGCAGTCATGGACTGTGCGGCTGGTCCCGGCGGAGGTTCGAGTCCTCCATCGGACATGGGTGTGTGTGTTTGTCCTTGGGATAATTTAGGTTCAGTAGTGTGTAAGCTTAGGGACTGATGACCTTAGCAGTTAAGTCCCATAAGATTTCACACACACATTTTGGTACAGTGAAAGTCGGATGGGCGTCTCGGCCACTCAGTGTACCGCAAGCCGCCGCACACTGATTTAGCGCCCAGAGTTTTCACCATACAGAGCAGTTTTAAATGCACTGGCACACAGAGCAAAACTTGTTTCTAACGAGGACCACTTGGGTTCCGAAATTAATGATCTGGTGTATGTGTTTCATAGGAACGGCGTGGGTGACGTGATATAAAGTCAGCGTCCTCCTAGAAAAGCAAACGTGAAAATACTGAACACGGACGTGGTGAGCAACCGATTGCATTGCTTCCTTTCTGCGGCGCTACATTCAGCAAAACAGGCAGATTCCTGGGAGCACAAGGTCTAAGATCTATTTTCCGATCTTTTAAGAAGATAAAGGAGATACTACGCCGTGTTAAAGACAGTCTTCGCTTCAGAATCCCTGGAATTTATAACTTCCCTTGTGAGAGCGGAAGCAATTGCATCAGTCAGTCCATCAGGACTATTTTCGACCGTTGTGCAGAACATCGACGGCATTTTAAAAATCGATAACGGGAGAAATTTGAAGTTGCCGAGCACAGCCTCACAAACAAACATAAAATACTACTTGACGAAACAGAAGTTTTCCCAGGCTTACACATATGGTGATTTTTTAGTATGGAAATAAAAATGTGTGAGAATATTTTCAACCGTGACAGCGGTGCATGGAAGCAAGCTCTCGATGTAGAGAAGAGCCAGAGATATTCGCCGCAATGTTTAAGCTACGGCCAGAGCTGTGACGCCACCAGCGCAGACGTTGTCAAGATCTACGACGACATAACGTAATTGCCGACCAATCAGTAGTCGTTAATGGGCCTCATAGGGCCGCCACAACAGCAGTTTTGACAGTCAGTTGCCCTTGACGAAGAGGATGGGCGTAATCTCCGAAAGCTCGAGATATTACCCTGAACTGACGCGGCAAGAAGTTCGAGAATGTTTTAGGCAAGAGTGCTGTCGCGAAACACCTTGTTGTCTGGATCCATTTGTTATGTGGAAGTGGGTTTTGGGTTTAGCTGAATCATAAACTGTATTTCGAGAGCTGTACAACCATATTTTTCAGAATACCTTTCATCTTATCTGGGACCATGAGATAACGAACACTATCTCGTAAGATGACATTTATTGCGGACACTGAAGTTAAACTGAGACTAGCTGGTGTAAGAAACATTCAGGTGGAATCACACGTCTTGTGTAGTAGTCAAACTGTCTGACACCAGTGAATAAACAGGGTGTCCGAAAGACTTCCCTGATTACATAAATTGATAACTCAGACTAGAAGTAAGATACAAATATGAAACTGGTGTCTAATTTTTTACAAAGTATCAAAGTTTTTTTCACACATCAGTAAACTTCCACGTGAGCACCCTTGGCAGCACGTAGCACATCTAGGCGAAATTCAATTTCCGTCCACACATTAGCTTACATCACTGGAGGGATCGATTCAACGACCGTGGTTATCCGTTGCCGCAGGGTTTCAAGATCTGGTACACGTATTCGTTAGACCTCGTCCTTGACATAACCCCATAAAAAGAAGTCTAATGGGGTTATGTCAGGAGAGCGTGGAGGCCAAACCGTTGGCCCATCACGACCAATCCATCGCCCAAGAAAGGTCATATCGAGATAGGCACGGACGTCCAAACCCCAATGAGGCGGTGCAGCGTCTTGCTGAAACAAGACATCGGGGTGATACTGAAGCAGCTGAGGAACAGCATACAGTTGCAACATGTCCAGATACACGGCAGATGTGATGGTAGCCTCAGCGAAGAAGAATGGCCCGATAATTCGATCGTGCAATGGCGCGACCTGACATTCACCTTTGGACTGCCTCTGGTGCACTCCGTGCCCTCGCCAGGGGGTTGTGAACCCCAAATGCGCACATTATGGCGATTCACTACTCCAATGACAAAAAAGGTCGCTTCGTCGGAAAAGGCAATTCGTCTGAGGTAACCATCATTGTCCTCAATACGTGACAGCATTTCGACCGCAAAGTCATATCGACGTGTACTGTCATTGGGCAACAATGGAAGTGGAAGTTTACTGATGTGTGAAAAAAACTTTGATAGTTTGTAAACAATTAGACACCAGTTTCATATTTGTATCTTACTTCTAGCCTGAGTTATCAATTTATGTAATGAGGGAAAGACTTTACGGACCCCCTGTACTTGTAACACAACGAGCGAAACTTCAGGGACGACACCCAAGCTACCTGGTCTGTTTTCGTGAGTTTTTCCGGTGTTTGACGTCTCCTGGTCCCACAACGCCGTATTGCAGATGTTCCCCGTGGAACAAATCGGACTCGTGTTGAGATGTAGGGCACGCGGACTAGCGCCTAGCGCCTAGCGCGAGCCCCCTGCGATACGCCTGCTGCCCTCAGCCCCTGCTTCTGCGCCGCTCCTCCTGCGAGCTGCGCACTGCTGACGCAAAGCCAGATAAGTTTCTCCGTACGGCCTCAGCCGAGAGTAGGCGCGCGCACTCCGCGGCGACATTCACAGCCTTGTTGACTGCGAAGTGTGTTAGTGTGCCACGGCTTCGATAAGATTATGTTTACGAAACACTGCTTTCTCAGAAACCGGTGATAAATCTATACGGCGTGTAAATATGAAAAAATATGTAAAGCATGCGCTTCCTGTTAACACTGGTTTCAAATAACGGTGACTTATTGTCTCTCTCAGAATTGTTCCATCTTATCTCTTAAAATATTCGCAGACAGCACCGAGACGGTTTGACGCTTACGTCTCACAACCTTTGTATTGTACGCAGTTCCAACACGTCGAGTGTGATCTGTTGCCGTAACGGTACACGCTGGGAAAAGGACCGGTTCAGAAACTGTGTTGTGCGTTAGACCACACCACATATTCACTTTCGGGCTGTCCATGATCCGCTGTACGACGATATGTGGGTCCTCCGACCTCCAGAGGAGTGGGGTGGGGAGGGGAGAGGATGGGAGAGGCGGGGTGGGAGGGGAAGGGAGAAGATCGGAGAGGGGAGGAGAGGAGAGGAGAGGAGAAGAGGAGAAGGGAAAAGAGAATATGAGTTTCGTGGAGCACAGAAGAGACCAGAGCGGAGGAGACGTGACAATTCGCTTTATCGAAAAAAAACTATTAAGATAATCACTCTCTGCTTCGATTCGTTATAGCACGTCTTGTCCTATCACCTGGCTGCTAAGCTTCAGGGAATTGCACTTTGTCTAGACGGAAATTATTTTAAGACTTAAAAATGTTCTTTTCAAAATCTTAAAATAATTTACCACACCAGTGTTTATCTCTGCGTTGTTATTCCTTCTGGATTTACTGTTATACACATATTCACCTGAAAAATGTGGCTTGTAGTGCCACGAAACCGGTAGTGATCCAATAGTGAAGGACTAAATACAACCTGTACTCGTACACCCGTTGTGTATATCCCCGTGCAGGCGAGACATTTTACTTGAAAGCCGCGGTCGCCTTACCATGCCTGATGGGATACCAATTCGATTCTAGACAGAGTACGCCAAAGAACTTGCCCCCCTTCTAACAGCCGTGTACCGCAAGTCTATAGAGGAACGGACGCTTCCAAATGATTGGAAAAGAGCACAGGTAGTTCCAGTTTTCATGCGCAAAACTATAGGCCTGTATCTCTGACGTCGACCTGTTGTAGAATTTTAGAACATGTTTTTTGCTCGCGTATCATCTCGTTTCTGGAAACCTAGAATCTACTCTGTAGGAATCAACATGGATTCCGGAAACAGCGATCGTGTGAGACCCAACTCGCCTTATTTGTTCATGAGACCCAGAAAATATTAGATACAGGCTCCCAGGTAGATGCTATTTTTCTTGACTTCCGGAAGGCGTTCGATACAGTTCCGCACTGTCGCCTGATAAACAAAGTAAGAGCCTACGGAATATCAGACCAGCTGTGTGGCTGGATTGAAGAGTTTTTAGCAAGCAGAACACAGCATGTTGTTATCAATGGAGAGACGTCTACAGACGTTAAAGTAACCTCTGGCGTGCCACAGGGGAGTGTTGTGGGACCATTGCTTTTCACAATATATCTAAATGACCTAGAAGATAGTGTCGGAAGTTCCATGCGGCTTTTCGCGGATGATGCTGTAGTATACAGAGAAGTTGCAGATTTAGAAAATTGCAGCGAAATGCAGGAAGATGTGCAGCCAAAGGGCACTTGGTGCAGGGAATGGCAACACATACACATGTAATGTATTGCGAATACGTAGAAAGAAGGATCCTTTATTGTATAATTATACGATTGCGGAACAAACACTGGTAGCAGTTACTTCTGTAAAATATCTGGAAGTGTGCGTGCGGAACGATTTGAAGTGGAATGATCATATAAAATTACTTGTCGGTAAGGCGGGTGCCAGGTTGAGATTGGGAGAGTCCTTAGGAAATGAAGTCCATCAACAAAGGAGGTGGCTTACAAAACACTCATTCGACCTATACTTGAGTATTGCTCATCAGTGTGGGATCCGTACCAGGTTGGGTTGACGGGGGAGATAGAGAAGATCGAAAGAAGAGCGGCGCGTTTCGTCACAGGGTTATTTGGTAAGCGTGATAGCGTTACGGAGATGTTTAGCAAACTCAAGTGGCAGGCTCTGCAAGAGAGGCGCTCTGCAAGAGAGGCGCTCTGCATCGCGGTGTAGCTTGCTGTCCAGGTTTCGAGAGGGTGCGTTTCTGGATGAGGTATCGAATATATTGCTTCCCCCTACTTATATCTCGCGAGGAGATCACGAATGTAAAATTAGAGAGATTCGAGCGCACACGGAGGCTTTCCGGCAGTCGTTCTTCCCGCGAACCATACGCGACTGGAACAGGAAAGGGAGGTAATGACAGTGGCACGTAAAGTGCCCTCCGCCACACACCGTTGGGTGGCTTGCGGAGTATAAATGTAGATGTAGATGTAGAAGATGTGGCTTGTAGTGCCACGAAACCGGTAGTGATCCAATAATGAAGGACTGTATACAGCCTGGGCGGTTTATTAATACCCAAGATGACTACTTATAGCTGTGGTTACCCTACCTACAATGTTGTTTTGAGTATCCGAGCACGACTTACTGCCATACCCAACCCTCCATATGTCGTCAGACACGTATCTACAACCTGTTCTCTTACAACCGTTGTGTATATTCCCGTACAGGCGAGACATTTTACTTGAAAGTCGCTATCGCCTTATCATTAGGCTTTCCCAGCACAACTTTCGACCAGACCCAGACGTCCATATGTCGTCAATCGTTTGTCCACATACTGTACTCGTATATACATTACGTATATTGTTTCATGCAAATTTTTGCCTGTACGGGAATACACACAATGGATATGCGAGTACAGTTTGTGGACAAATGACTGACGACATATGGAAGTGTGGATCTGGCCGAGAGTCGTGCTGGGATAGCCTAATGGTAAGGCGACCGCTTGTAATAAGAGAGAAATCCGGGTTCGAGTTCTAATCCCACACAAATTTTCATTGTCGTCGTTTAAATTCTAAGCCTGATGGTTGTCCATATTCGCAATACGTTGATGTATTTCGTAACGGCTGTAGTCGCCGCAGTGCCTGTTCCTTTGGACATGCATACGTGCCAAAGGAACACTGCATCGCAATTCGGAGTAAATCAGGCACTGCAGTATCGTATAAACAAAAGTTAGTAGGAGTGTTTCTACACCTGAAAGGTGACGTCTTTTCAAATTTCACGCCAGCCGCATAAGCGTTTCGCTAGTAGTGCCACTATGAGGATGCAAATCAGATTTACTTTCAGTACACGCTGTAACGTTCGTAAATGTTCATTACCTTTGAGGCTGGACGTGCTGATTTGATATTACTGAAGAATTACCTTTAAGGCGACAAAGACGCTATTATCAACACCTCAATGTTTCCGAGCGAGGTAGTGTAACAGGGCTACGAGAAGCTGGATTTTCTTTCTGCAATATTGCTGAAAGACATGACCAGAAAGTCAAAGCACTGAACATGATTGCTGGTAGGGATGGTCAATCGGAACGTATGGCCGCAAGAATACAGGTCTCCTGACGGCCACGTGGCACTACCGAGAGAAGACACCTTCATTTTTAGTGCCTGGCTATGACGCATTTGGCCGTGGAGCATCATACTGCATCTGCAGCAGTAATTGGAGCAGCGGTTGGCACTGCGGTGACACAACGAACTGTTACAAATCGGGGACTTCAAGGACGACTCCGAGGCGGATGCCCTGCAGTGTGCATTCCGCTGGACCCCAAAGCATGACCATTTGCGACTTGGTGGCTTCAACTGGAGAGGTCATTGAAGGGCAGGGTGGAGGTCTGTTGTGTTTTCAAATGAAAGCTGGTTCTGCGTCGGTGCCAGTGATGGTCATGCGTTGGGTAGAAGGAGGCCAGTTGAGGGCCTGCAACCAACCTGTCTGCCTGCTAGACACATTGGACGTACATCTGTAGTTATGGTATGGGGTGCTTTTCCATATGACACAGTTATCCCATGCACCCTCACTGCACATTTGTACATCAGTCTGATGAGTCGATCTGTTGTGCTCCCATTCATGAACAGCACTTTCTTTTGCTTGCGCCTTTTTCCGCAGTGACGCAGGGTCGGCATGGTTAATCGGATTTGGCAAGGTTAATTTAGGGGGTGGCCAGATGCCCTTCCTACCGCTACCGCGTACCCCCAGGATGGAATTAGTGTACCCCAGCTGTCTGTGTCTAGTGTAATCCATGGAATAGTGAGAATGTATTCAGATGTCTGCGAGCAGTGTAACTGAGGCGGGACGTGGGGACCAGCCCAGTATCACCTAGTGGGATGTGGAAAACCGCCTAAAAACCACATCCAGACTGACTGGCACTCTGGCATCGATCGTTAATCCGCCGGGCGGATTCGATCTGGGACCAGTGCGCCTACCCGAGTCCTGGAAGCAGCGCATTAGCGCTATTGGCTAACCTGGCGGGTTATTCATGAACAGCACTCAAGGGGTGTTTTCCAACAGAATAACGCTCGGATACCTACCGCTGCTATAACCCAACATGCTCTACAGGATGTCGACTTGTTTCCTTGGCCTGCTCGACCACCACATCTGTCTCTAATCGAGCACATACGGGACATCATTGGATGACAACTGTGGCGCCATCCACAAACAGCAAAACAGCATGTCCGCGCCGGCCGGTGTGGCCGTGCGGTTTTAGGCGCTTCAGTCTGGGACCGCGTGACCGCTACGGTCTCAGGTTCGAATCCTGCCTTGGGCATGGATGTGTGTGATTTCCTTAGGTTAGTTAGGTTTAATTTGTTTTAAGTTCTAGGCGACTGATGACCTCAGAAGTTAAGTCGCATAGTGCTCGGAGTCATTTGAACCATTTTTTGATACATTCGCTCCCGTATTTGGCATGTGGTAGTCTTCGAAGGGAGGTGTGAAATTGTTTTGAAGCATGTCCGCCTCCGGTAGCTGAGTGGCCAGCACGACAGAATGTCAGTCCTAAGGGCCCAGGTTCGATTTCCGGCTGGGTCGGAGATTTTCTCCGCTCAGGGAGTGGGTGTTGTGTTGTCCTCATCCTCACCATTTCATCCCCATCGACGTACAAGTCACTGAAGTGGCGTCAAATCGAAAGATTTGCACCCAGCAAACTGTCTACCCTATGGGAGGTCCTAGTCAAACGACATGAGACGACATGAGGAAACAACACAAACCGTCTCTATATTGACCGACCGAGTGCTACAGGCATGTAACTCCAACCCACAAACTGACATCCGGCACCTGTACAACACAATGCATGCCCGTTTGTATGCTTGCATTCAACATTCTGGTGGTTACAGTACCAGTATTTAACATTTGCAATGGCTTATATCAGGTTACATTAAGCATGTTGAAATGTTGATCACAGCTAGACATATGTGTTCCCGACTTTTCATTACTCTACAGTAATTACTTTTGACGTTGCGACTTTTTCCGTCAGTGTACTTGCACAGAACCATTAAGCACCACGAAAAGAGGTATTACGATTAGGAACGCCTAATATGCACGGCTATATGTTCACGTGTTGCAATTTTCTTTCCGGTAGCGTTGCAGATTATTTTTGCCGTGCAGCAAGGAGTGCCACAAACAGGATGGACGAGATGAAAGCAGTTTCGCAGTAGCCGCAGCACTTAGGGCTTTTTCACTCGGGCGAGATTTTTGTTGTTGCTGCTGACGTCAGCGCCGGCGTCACGCTCGTTATTTTGCGCGGCGCGCTGTGACGCAGAGGCGCGCTACGCGGAACGGTGGCCGGGCCGGCGGCGGCGCGCGTCACTGCCGCGTGAGCTCACACCGCGGGCGGCGCCGAGCTGACTCACGTGCGGCGCAGCGCGCACCCACCCCCACACCTGCTGCCGTCATAGGGGCCGCCTGCCGCTGGCTCGCCTCCCAGCGAAACTTCCGCATGTTTGGCCATTCTCTTCAGTCGAGCGTAGTTGTATCGTCTAAAAATTCCAGTCAAAATGTTTTTCAGCCAGTAATGGGCTATTGCTGTTTTTCTGGTCATCATTCCAAAGACTGACTTGACGTAGCTGTACACACTATCCAGTCCATTTATCTTCATTTCTGCATAACTTTAGGGCGTCTATAAAATCCCGCTTTCATTTCAAAAAATCGTAACTTGGGAACTACACTGAAGAGCCAAAGAAACTGGTACACCTGCCTGGTATCCTGTAGGGCCTCCACGAGCACGCAGAAGTGCCGCAACACGACATAGCATGGACTAGATTAATGTCTGGAGTAGTGTAGGAGGGAACTGACACCATGAATCCTCCAGAGCTGTCCACAAATACGTAAGAGTACGAGGGGCTGGAGATAGCTTGTAACAGGACGTTGAAAGGTATCCCAGATATGCTGAATGATGTTCATCTTGGGGGGTTTTGTGGTCAGCGGAAGTCATTAAACTCAGAAGATTTGGTTGGTTGGGCGGGTGGAAGAGACAAACAGCGAGGTCATCGGTCTCACTGGATTAGGGAATGATGGTGAAGGAAGTCAGCTGTACCCTTTCAAAGGAACCACCCCAGCATTTGTCTGAAGCGATGTAGGGAAATCACGGAAAATCTAAATCAGGATGGCTGGACGCGGGATTGAACCGTCGTCCTCCCGAATGCTAGTCCAGTGTGCTAACCACTGCGTCACCTCGCTCGGTCTCAGAAGAGTGTTCGTGGAGCCACTCTGCAGCAATTCTGGACGTGTAGGGTCTCGCTTTGGCCTCGGAATGCACAATTAACATGACGGCTGCAGGTGATCAGGCAGTACGTATCACCTGTCAGCGTCACATCTAGACGCATCAGGCGTCCCCATGTCACTCCAGCCGCACACGCCCCACACCATTACAAAGCCTCCACCAGCTTGAACACTCCCCTGCTGATATTCAGGGTCCATGGATTCATGAGGCCGTCTCCAGACCCGTACACGTCCATCCGCTCCATACAATCTGAAACGAGACTCGTCCGACCAGGCAAAATGATTCTAGTCATCAACAGTCCAGAGTTGGTGTTGACGGGCCCAGGCGAGGCCTAAAGCTTTTTGTCGTGCAGTCATCAAAGGTACACGAGTGGGCCTTCGGATCCGAAAGCTCATATCGATGTTGTTTCGTTGAATGGTCGCACGCTGACACTCGTTAAGGGCCCAGCATTGAAATCTGCAGCAATTTGCGGAAGGATTGCACTTCTTTTCCCGGCCACAGAGATGTCGGAGATTTGATGTTTTACCGGAGTCCTGATATTCACGGTACGCTGGTGAAATTGTCTGACGGGAAAATCCCCACTTAATCACTACCTCGGAGTTGCTGTGTACCATCGCTCGTGCGCCGACTATAACACCACGTTCAAACTCACTTAAATGCTGATAACCTGCCATAGTACCAGCAGTAACAGATCTGACAACTGCGCCAGACACTTGCTGTCTTATATAGGCGTTGCCGACGGCAGCGCCGTGTTCTGCCTGTTTACATATCTCTGTATTTGAATACGCATGCCTGTACCAGTTTCTTTGTCGCTTCAGTGTATTAGAGAGCATTGTGGTATGTTGTACACTGAGGTCTCAAAACTCACTGGACATTTTCTAATACCGCGTCAGACCTCTTTTTGCCCGACGTAGTGTAGCAGCTCGATGTGGCATGGACTCAACAAGACGTTGGAAGTCCTCTGCAGAAATACTGAGCCATAACACCTCGACAGCCGTTCACAATCGCAAAAGTGCTGCCGGTGCAGGATTTTGTGATCGAGACTGATCTCTCGATCATGACCCATACATGTTCGATGGGATTCGTGTCGGTCCGTCTGACTGGCCACATCATTTGGCTCGAACTATCCAGATTGTTCTTCATACCAATAGCGGAAATTGTCACTGTCATCCGTAAAAATTCCATCGTTGTTTGGGAACACGAAGTCCATGAATGGCTGCTAATGGTCACCAGTGATCCGAACATAACCATTTCCAGTTAATGATCGGTTCACTTGGACCAGAGGACTCAGTCCATTCCATGTAGACAAAATCCTCTCCATTGTGGAGTCATCAACACCTTTCACAGTTCCTTGTTCACAACTCGGGGCCATGGCTCCGTGGTGTCTGCACTACACTCGAAACCTGCCATCAGCTCTCATCTGACCAGGTCACGGTTTTACAGTCGCCTAGGATACAACAGGTATGATGTCGAGCCCAGGATAGACGCCACTGGCGATGTGGTGCTGCTCGCAAAGGCACTTGCTTGCTTAATCTGCTGCCATAGCCCATTAACGTCATACTTCGTTGCACTGTCCTAACGGACGCCTTTGTCTTACCTTCCACATTGATTTCTACGTCTATTTCACGCAATGTTGCTTGTCTGTTTGCAGTGACTACTCTACGCAAAACGCCGCTGCTCTCAGTCATTAAACGGGGGCCGTCCGCCATTGCATTGTCGATGTTGAAAGGAATGCATGAAATTTGGTATTCCCTGCACACTCTTGTCACTGAGGATCTCGGAATACTGAATTCCCTGACGGTTTCCGAAACCAAATGTCCCATCCATCTACCTCAACTACCATTCCGCGTTCAAAGTCTGTTAATTGCTGCCGATCGGCCATAATCACGTCGGAAACCTTTTCGTATGAATCACCTGAGCACAAATGTCTGCTCCGATAATGCGCTGCCCTTTTATACCTTGTGTAAGCGATACTACCGTCATCTAGATTTGTGCATGTTGCTGTCCTATGACTTTTGTATTATTCTTCGTTTCTCTGTAACTATTAGATGCCCATAATGTCCAGTTATCATTTCAAAAATCATAACTTGGGAAGTATTAGAGATAGAGTATCGTGGCACGTTGTCAAACGTTTAACAGCTCTCAAACTTCCTTTTTCCGTTGTCCTTTGTTGCAGAGTTTACTTGGAGTGTATGGAGTTGCCGACAGACGAGGAGAACGTGCAATGTGTCATCTGGTATGCAGAATAGAAAGAATCCAAATATGTGACAAAGGTATTACGTGATTATCGGCTCTAGCATGGGAGGGCACCAGCTGCAGAAAGGAATATAATGAGGTGGTACAAAAATGTTGAAGCGATGGCCTTGTCGAACTGGGCTTAAAAGGAACACGTGGTAGTAGTCGAAGGCGCCTTGACAGCTGTTGATTACGTGATCATTGCTACGGACCACCTGTCTCTCTTCGGAGTTAGTATGTTCCCGGACAGCGATGGCATCTCTCGACAGGATAATCGTCTGTGTGCAAGGCCAAAATCGTGCTACAGTGATGTGTGGACCATCACAACGAACTCACGTTGATGTCTTGGCCAGCAGACTCGTCTGGTCTGAATCCGATGGAGTACATCTGAGACGCTTCGGGCTCCAGCTTCGCGTCTGTAAACCACTGCTTCGTAATTAACGGGAATTGCGTGACCTGTGGTTAGACGTCTGATGCCACAGGCTTCTAGAAACTTACGAAAAACTTTAGTTCAAATCATGCAAAATTGCTGCCATATTGCATCACAAATCTGGACAAATACGCTATAGGCAGATGGTCATAATGTTTTGGCTCGCCAATGTTTTGCGACATTGTCGAGCACGTGGGGCAGGGGGGGGGGGGGAGGGGTGGCAGATGAGGGCTTGTAGTGAATGAGAGCCAAAGAGACTCCTATCACTTAAACTGAAAAGAACAGGGCAGACAACGGACTTCGACGCAGATGGAGAATTCAGCGGCCGATCAGAACTGACGCTGTTGAGGCGTCCAAGTCTACCGAAAGAAAAGACGGTTGGGTTGCTTGCGGGAGGAGACCAGACAGCGAGGTCATAGGTCTCATTGGATTAGGGAAGGATGGGGAACAAAGTCGGCAGCGCCCTTTCAAAGGAACCATCCCGGCATTTGCCTGCAGCGATTTAGGGAAATCACGGAAAGTGTGCTAACCACTGCGCCACCTCGCTCGGTGCCTGAAAAGAGAATCAACCCATGAACAGTTCAACTACGAGTGTTGAAGGAGATGCACAGTGGATTCCAATCATCAAAATAAAAATCTTGGAGGTATGCAGCCGATTAAATGGGGACGGGTCCACCGGATGATGGAGAAGATACTGCGAAGATCAAGGTAACGAAAACTGCTCAGTACGAAGGTACTTGAGTCAGTGATTGTCGTTCTCTAATTTCTGTTGAAAATATGAATAAGTAATTGATATTAGCGGGCACGGGTGTTTCAGACCAGAGACGATTAACTGAAATACAATCGCGGTAAGGTTCCCTTAGAGGAGGAGCTCCAAAAGAGGTTTCAGTCCGTTACCTCTAAGGAACACTATTATTATTGCGCCTTATTCTTCAAGAGATGCTGATCAAGTAAATTTCTGTCGTTTTCTCTTTCCTTCTCTAGTATTAAGCAGGTAAGGAGATTTAGAGTTAAGATTAATTATTGTTTACCTTTGGTTAACGTACGCACATCAGTTCGTATCTGCAGATTTCTCTTTGTGGAGTATCACACAGTATGATTAAGTAACTTGGAAGAACTATGGAGTAAGTTTCAATTCCGACGCCACATGCTAATTGGGATGCTTCACAGTCTAGACTAGTGAAGGAACTGAGACATGTCATTCTAAAAAACAGACTAAAATAACATTTACGTGCGTGTGATAATAACTGATCAAGTTTACACCTTAGGTACTGTCATTAACCACAGTAATATTTCTCTTGAAAACACATCTCATTCTAAAAAACAGACTAAAATAACATTTACGTGCGTGTGATAATAACTGATCACGTTTACACCTTAGGTACTGTCATTAACCACAGTAATATTTCTCTTGAAAACAATTAAATTTGCATTGAATGCAATCAGCTCTCAGTAACTCCTAATGGCGCATGTGTGTTCGAAACCGTAAACAAAATGCGCACCTCAAGGTAATTAGCAACAAAATTGTATAGTGCAAGGGGACACTCACCAAAATTTGACTGCAAGGTGTCCGAGATTTAACGAACGCACATGCGATTAAAGAAGAACTGGATGCTTAACATTTGACAAGAAATTTAGAAAGGTACTTAAACTTGATTTTGGACCCCAGTGATTTAAAGTTAACAGTTAAACAACCAGAAAAAATGCGTTCAAACAATATCCAAATTAATAGCATAATAAAAATCTAGTTCTTTAACAAGCGGGGCAAATCTCAAATCTGTTGATCGCTAACCCGCTTCGCCGTATAAACAACAGTTGCGACTTGCTGCATCTCAAGTTACTGTGCCGGGCAAAAGGCAGTTCCCGTCACCAAGCCAGAAGGGAGCAGAATTAATTCACAAATTTCTCTTACAAATTGCGCTGATCAGACAGCCCATTCAAACGAGGCACAAGCGCTGAGTGCATTTCAGAATTATTTTATTAACCATAAAATCTGAAAGAATTAGTTCTTAAAAATAACATTGCAAAAACCACACTAGTGGAGGTTGAGTTACACCGCATGCAGTTTAACTATTTAAAACATGCTCCTCCGGTCCCAGAAAATCAGATCTACACCATTCAGCAACACGAGGTGCAGAATAAACAGTGCTGTCTGTAAAAACCACTGAAGAGACTGAAAGGGCTGGTCGCACAGCGAGCTCTTTCAGACCAGACTCATCCATCCAAGTCGTCGCGGCCATCACGCCTCATGTGCGCCCAGGAAGAATTGCAGCGACGAACCACGGATCCAGAATATGAGCCAATCGAGCCAACACGGAGTGAAATTGCTACCCCAATCCCGGCTCTGCTCCTCGACCAATCTCGCCGTCCCACCAATGAGAGCGAGGCCAGTCACGCCCTACGGCCTAAGATGAATATTACTGAGAGCGTGACGCGACCTATCGATTCCCGGCACGGCTCACCTACGTTACGCTACAGCTAGAAGTAAAAGTTATCGTTCGGTGGTTTATAGAGCATAAATCCAATGTGACATGAATAGAGAGCTCAGTGATAGATGCTATTTCACTGAGAGATAGAGTAGTGCCTCTTGAATTTTCAAGCATGAGAAGTGAAAGCGAGAATGAATGTACATTTTCTGCAGGTAGATGCTGTAGTAATGGCGTTCCAACGACCACACAGCAGAGTTTTGCTGGAGTGCTTGTTCATCCATCCCATGGCCTAACGACTCCTGGGGGTTTCGACGTCGTAACAGACAGCCTGGACAATACGCCATCACCAGCAGGTGAATTCCTCGCGGCTGAAAAACAGTGCGGTTAAGATTGTCAACAGAGGGAGCATAAGGTCGGAATCTTCCAAATTTGTACAGAAGCGGAACAGTTCTATCAATCTTTGGCGATTTCTGATAATAATTCGGAGGCAGCCAATGATCGAGATAACGCAAATGTGTAATAACCCGAAGGGTCTCCTGTTAGGAAATAGCAGTATGTGATGGTTCATGGGGCAGGAAAGAGGGTTAAGAGGTGAGAGGGGCAGACCGAAGCGCAGGCCTGCCGTTGAAATGAGAGTGTGGATTCGACTGTCAGTGATTGCTGACTTGGGTAGGGAACAGCTAGCCGACCGAAATAATGGTAAGGCGCTGAACATTCCATCTAGATCACATGGGTGTGATTGGATGGAGAATGATGTGCAGCATTTTTTGTAGAGGAGGATGGAATAATAAGGAAATGAATAACAGAGTTAGAGGGTTTCGATAGCAGATTCGCTACAAGCGCTCTGTCACTTTGAAACACGTATGTAACGTAGCAGCGATGGTGAGGCACGTTAAAATCTTTGACCAGAGAGCCTATAATCGTGGTTAGTCTGCGCTTGACCGCGCGAGTGTTGCGAGCAGTACGCTTGTAGTCGTCATGCAGAGCTGTACAGTAGTAGTCGTCGTGGAGTACGCTAGTAGCCGTCATGTAGAGCAGTACGCGAGTTGCAGTAGGCCAGTGCACTGTGTCGGTAGTAGCAGCCCAGTGCGGTTGTGTGATATAGTCTGTCGGCAATACTGGTCAAGATGCTGAATGAGGTATATTGTTAATTAAGGTAATCATCAGATAATGTAAAGTTTATTTATTGTAATTAATTTCCAACAAGTGCCCCAAAAAAAAAAAAAAAAAAAAAAAAAAAAAATAGAACAAGTGTAACCTTCCCACAAAAATTTTTAAAAAGAAATGACAATATTATTTAAGAATGCTAATGGACATTGCGCTAAGTGTAACCTCTCCACTGAAATTTTAAAGACAGAAATAATAAATGAATGGGAGCCAAGCGTAACCTCCCTAGCAATTAAATTTAATGACAATAAAAGTGAGAATCGCAATCTGACCCAAGTATAAGTTCCTCACGAAAATAATGAAAGTCAATTCAGTGATAAGAAAATCTCAGTGATAATGATAATTCAATTAAACCGAAATATCGGTCTTTGGCCCTGTGCAAAAATCAGAATTAAATTCTTACCTCATTGTAACTGCTAGTCAAATTTCTGCTCTTATTCTTGCGCACGGCTTGGAGGAACTGCATTGCAAATAATAATATTCTTTTTTTTTTTTTGTAATTTAACTGAAACTTTTCTTTAAGGGAAGTGGAACGAAATCGTTAGTTCAATTAAATAATTTTTTTTTTTTGTAAAATTGCTTTTGAAATCAAAATTATTATTGGGGCACTTGTTGGAAATTAATTACAATAAATAAACTTTACATTATCTGATGATTACCTTAATTAACAATATACCTCATTCAGCATCTTGACCAGTGTTGCCGACAGACTACATCACACAACCGCACTGGGCTGCTACTACTGACCGACTGCTCTGCATGACGACTACTAGCGTACTGCACGACGACTACTACTGTACAGCTCTGCATGACGACTACAAGCGTACTGCTCGCAACACTCGCGCGGTCAAGCGCAGACTAACCACGATTATAGGCTCTCTGGTCAAAGATTTTAACGTGCCTCACCATCGCTGCTACGTTACATACGTGTTTCAACTTACATATTTATCTAATGCTGAGCTGTTGTTGACAAACTTTATTTATAATCAATAAAATTATTTTGGGCTTGCGACCGCATTGCCAGTATGTAATACTAACGACCTTTCGGTCACTGTTCCAAGTGACCTTCTTCAGGGTGTTTCTATTTACACCCTGAAGAAGGTTACTTGCAACAGTGACCGAAAAACATCGGTAGTTTTACATGTTGACAATGCGGTCATGGATCCAGAAGAATTTTATTGACTGTGCCAATGGCCGCGGAAGCCTACGTTTATATTGTTTTATAGTATTTCCCAAATGGAGCACGTAATCCAGTCACATTGAATAAATATTAACTTTTAGTTATGTTACTACTGGTAAGTTTACTTTCACAAGCTACTTAATCTTTTTGTCGCTGACTTTGTGCATGTTTTGTTCTTGCCATTCTTGTTTTATTGAGGAGGCCTCCATATTTCACCAATACAATGTGCGAACAGTAGATCTTTGACAATGAAGTAGTCAGAGGGTCTACCAAAAAATTTCAGGAGATCAGCTCTAGAGTCATGGGATTTAGAATATAGATTGAGACTGACGAACAGTAAGCTACTAGCATATTTCTGTGGCCTGTGATTCGAGTTTTAAGCGGGAGGTGGTGTTTGGAACAGTGTGCGAGGGTGTCAAAGGACATGTAGGTTCCATATTGCCGGTTCAGTTTTTTGTGGTTCTGTGTTTGGCATGACTTAGGGAACACGTGATTTGAAGAACTCTTTTGAGTGCAGCGGGTATAAAATCCTCACAATATTTCTATTTCTGTTTCTTTAACTGCTCCATCAGCCTTACTGCAGTAGGAGAACTGAAACTCAACATAGTAAGACGGCTAGAGTTCATTTTTCCACTAAAATTATAGGTATCAAAAGAGAATGAAAGATGTCAACCGAGTTAACAAACCGTTGAGCTACTACAGTGATCTTAACCAGCTAGACTGACCGTGAAACATTTTACTCCCCACGAACTCACATACGGCAATGAATTTGTCATCCAACTGTTTGAACAATATGAATAGAATGGCCCCCGTAAATGAGTTCGGGGCGTTGGATCTTACATTAAAGGTTCAACAATTAGAAGGAAGTTTGTCTAAATATGGATTAAAAAGTCTTGGTCCAGTTTTTCCCCAGTTAATTGCAGTTACTCTTTCGATCCCATACATAAAGCAGAAAGCAATCATTTACACATTAATGTGATTAGTAAAATACAGCGTAATAAGAATTAACAATTGTGAACACTGAAACAAATTTAAACTAGTGCTGCGTTGATCTTCCAAAAATCCACAAGGAGACAAGTGAGGTGGTAGAGACCATCGTCTCAGCAGGTCATGCTTGAACAAATATCGCTGCAGATGGGTGCGCGGTCATTGTCCCAATTGTGCCAGAACGACGTCTGAAATCCACATGCAAATGTTGTCGATCATAGATGATTCATTGACTGCTGACTAGGTGTTAAATGACACAACCTAATCCAGTTTAGTCACAAACCACCGAAAAACGCCTAACTCCTCTCTTTCCTGGAAAGCCATTGTTGATGAGTCAGAGTTGAGTCCTACATACGGCTGGGACTGATGCCATCAACCACTGTGTGATAGGCCACTTCTCGATACCAAGTCCGTTTCTTCATACCTCTCTTTCCTTTCTGCTCTGCACAAATTATACTTCACCAATGAGAGGAGTCGTCAAACATTGGTGGTGGTTTTTTTTTCCAAAAATGTGGTCCAACATCCCACTTAGAAAAAGTTTTACAAGTTATCCAGTGAGCTGCCTTCTCAAGCGTAAAATTGTGAGAAAACTGAGTTCCAAACTACCTCTTCTCCGATATATTTTTAAGTCACCCAGTGGATTGTTTTCCTGGGTATAAATCATCAAGACAACGGTGTCCTAAATTCCCACTCACAGATATTTGTTTTAAATCACCCAGCAAGCTACTTTTCTACCTAGAGAGAGAGAGAAATTCTCACTCCAACCTGACAAGGGGAGAAGAAAGCAGAGATGAATTTCTCTCAACCAGTGTGGCACCATCCTTTTTTCTAGGAATTGCATCCCCCCAAACTGTTCTTTGAGCAGAGGCGCCAACTTGTAAAGTAATTTATTCTGCACTGGCTGGATGCATGACACGGTTCCTTATACTAGTCATCTTAAGTTAAAGATCTGCATCCCGCACTGCGTGGGCCACGGTTCGTGGAATATTGACCACGCGTAAGCTGCCTGCGCCGTGGTAGACAATACGGGCTCCCTAGACTGCCACCTAGCGGTCAGTGGCCGCGCTTTCATCCCCTGCCTCAAGTGGCCTAATATTCAGAAGTCAACTTTTCTCCCCAGGGAACTCCGGGACCGGTTGCCAGCGGCCCTTGGCCCCTCTTGCTGTGTAGCTCATACTCTTGTACATCGCAACAAATATGGTAAATTCAATCACCTACACTGCTGGAAAGAACGTAAGACATCGCTCAATCTTTGGAATCAGCGCTATTCCCCGTAATATCACTGTCACGTTGCAACCTCCCCGTTATATTTGTTTCAGTCTGAAATTTAGTCCAACTTTACCTCCCACTCTAGAAAAATCTACGTATTACCAAAACTATGTTCCCACAAACTATTATCCAACTTAAACTCGTATGCAAACCTTTGACTCAACGGAACCTTGTTTCAACTAGACTGTTACTGATCTGAATGCAACTTGTGTTTTATTAAATGCGCAACTGAAGTAAAACAATTATCTGGCCCTAATAAAAATTTCCACTTACCTCGCGTCTTGACAACATTGTTGCAAATTTCTCGATAGCACAACAGAAAACAACAAGTAGGGGGCGCCTAAGCTAGATTTCTGTTTCTAAATACATATTCGAACTGTTGAAAGTGGTATGACAAACAGTGGCATGGAGAGAGTAACTATTCCTATGAAACGATATGCCAAGACAACTATTTTAGAATTAAGTGTGTATTCAAAAAGACGGAGTAAAACTTCGCATGATCTTCACACTTAACATTGGTCAGAACAATACTATGATTAAGAACGTGAACAATGATTTAGAAAAGGGTATAATGTTAACAGAGCATTTCTATAAAAACCAAACAGCTTAATCAGTTAATATGTTAATTCATCACTCTGGGAATTGATGTGGTATTTCTCTCAGCTCTGAGCAAGTTAACTAGCTGACAATAAACATTCCTAGCTTCTCTTCAAAAATAATGACATTGTTCAAAATTTATAACCATTTCGCTTTCCAGTACAGGCATCATATTCATCATTGCTGTCTTTTACAGCCGGTCGCTGTCGCCGAGCGGTTCTAGGCGCTTCAGTCCGGAACCGCGCTTTTGCTACAGTCGCAGGTTCGAATCCTGCCTCTGGCATGGATGTGTGTGATGTCCTTAGGTTAATTAGTTTTAAGTAGTTCTAAGTCTAGGGGATTGATGACCTCAGATGTTAAGTCCCATCGTACTTAGAGCCATTTGAACCATTTTGTGTTTTACAAATAATCTTTCTTCATCTGACGCATATAATCACAAACCCACACAGCACTAGTAAGTAGGTCCATCACCTACCGCACTTCAACTGAGAATGTATCAGGCTGCCACGACAAGACTTATTTAACAGTAACGCAACTTGCTCTCTCTCTGACGTGCACATTGATAACATACAAAAACCAAAATGACATGACCACCTTACAGGATATTTATCAAAGAGTAGGAACATGATACGGGTTACGACAGACTGAATCAGTGGTAACGATACATGCAACATGTCAGTTCACTAGTTGACTGACGCCCCTCAAGATATGCTTAGCCCATGTGGCAGGAGCTGGAAGAAAGAAAGGGTTTAACAGAAAGAAAGGTTTTAATGATCTATTGAAGGTAATGTAATTATAGACGTAGGTCAAGCATCACAAGACTGGAAAAAGTAATCTGCCATGTCTTTTCCGGAAAAATTATCCCAGAGTTTGCCTTCAGTGATTTGGGGAATCTACAGAAACCTAAATCTGAATAGCTGGACTTGGATACCTTCACCCTCTTTCCAAATACACGTCATATGTCTCACTGTCTTAGCTCATCTCGTTTGTAATTTAAGAAATTCGTCTGTTGATGCAGCAGTAACATTTCAGTCTGTAAAGAGTCTTATCCACAAAGACGTAGATGTAGTGTACAAACTCACGAACACTGTTTGAAAAACCATACTGAAAAACTTCGAGGTATTGTAGAAGTTACAGATATCAGTTTATCTGCTTATACGATATTGCATTGCCTGCGTTGTTCAGAAGAACTATGCAATGTTCCTTGGGAGATGCATGCAGTACACTGTGATATCGTTTTAGCCGCCGATACAGGGCAGCTACATTCAATTAAAATGTTGTCTCTTGTAAGACAATTCCATAATGTGTGTATGAGTACAGGCAGTGACTCAGGGACGAAGACGTATGGAAGTTTGGGTCTGACTGTGGGTCATACACCGACAGAGAAAGCGATTAAGGCTACTGCTCGCGTAAAGTGGGAAAGCTGGCACGAGTCCCGATCCGGCATAAATTTTCATTGTCGTCATTCGCTTATACAGCTGATGGTTGTTTGTATTCGAAAATGCGAATACATGTCATATATATCTGTTTATACACTGAAGTGTCAAAGAAACTGGTATAGGCATGCATATTCAAATACAGAGATATTAAACAGGCAGAATATGGCGCTACTGTTGGCAACGCCTATATAAGACAACAAGTGTCTGGCGCAGTTGTTAGATCTGTTACTGCTGGTACCATGGCAGGTTATCAAGATTTAAGTTAGTATGAACGTGATGTTATAGTCGGCACACGAGCGATGGGACACAGCATCTCCGAGGTAGTGATGAAGTGGGGATTTTCCCGTACGACCATTTCACGAGTGTACTATGAATACAAGGAATCCGATAAAATATTAAATCTTGCAGATCGCTGTGGCCAGAAAAAGATCCTGCAATTATGGGACCAACGACAACTTGTAAGGTGGCAGATTAAATCAATGTCAATTTCGCACCGTACATGAGAGTTTTTATACATCGCAACAGGAAGGTGAATATATCACCTGAAATACTCCAGCACAAATGAGAAGATTTGCCTATGAAAGTGAACAGTATGCACTGCAAAGGGATGACACTCAATCGACGGTATTAACACACCGAATCTAAATCCTGCATGTCAATGAGCAAGAGGTGAAAGAAGCTGCTGGAGGAAATGTTTTGTTTGGGAGCAGATGCGAGTGGCGACGTCACGGTCTGAGTACAATGGAAAGCTCTTAAAGCGACCCACTGTGCGGGACAACGAATGGGCCAGGTGACTCATCGAGGAGGGCAAATAGCGGGCCACTGTAGTGGTACAGAAGGAATGTTTAGAAAACTGCGTTGGGGAATTTCCAGATGGATACAAACAAACCGTGAACTGCACATGGTAAACTCATGATGTACGCATGTAACTTCTGGGCGTCTGTAGCCGACACAAAAAGTCTGATAGGCTAACATGAACTAGGAAGGAGTAAAGTGCCGAGATTTCGACGCAGTTTGATGGTAGTCCCTTTGCAGTTGGCAGAGATAGTAGCCACAAAATAAAAGGAATGCTCCTATTGCTCAGAGAAAGCCATGACGTGGAGCACGAAAGGCCCCAGGTGGGGGACAGCTTTGCTATGAGGGACACAAGACCAAAAATTTTGGGGACTCTCCTCTCAACCAGCGTCAAGTGCAGAACAGGGTGCATCACACTCTGTACGATGCAAAGGAGGAATTTTGAATGAACACTGCGTTCACTTCATCTGACATTCAACTAGATATTAGCTGTAGCGTTGTTGAGCTCCAACAGCCATGTAGTTAATTGTTCTTGCAAGAACTGAGAGGTCATTGTAATATGCACGCTGCTCTATCTATGCACGTGCATATCGCCATATTTCAAGACTAGGGATGAGTGCATGTTTCCTCGCCAAACGAGAAACATAGGACAGTTTCTGCCGATAAAATTACCAAAGATTTTGATTAGCTTTATAGGACTTTCAGAGGACGAGAGCAGCCATGCAGCTGACAGCTAATCGCAGCTAAGGTAAATACCGCTAGCAGAGGCGTAATCTTTTTGGGTCAACAGCTTGCGTTCACTGTAAACTCGAGCAACCTTGAGTAATCTTTTGCTCAGCTTGTCACAAAAACTAACCATCCTCCGTAGGCTTGATTGTCATCCTAAATAGTACCGAACTTAGAATCGGAATCAATTATTTGACGTAACGTTGGCCAACTTCATGATTTAGTAGTAAGAACAATTTTGTAAAGTACCTTCTGGTTAAAATTTGATATTGTTGTGTCTAGAGTTATTTCGATTAATCAGGACGAAATACATTATGTTGACAACTGTCCTAACATTATCACGTTACAACCTATATAAATTGCTGTATTTCTCTGATAATAATAATGAATTAAAAACAATTTGTATACAACTTAAACACTGTCGTGCTCTGTCATAGAATAAGGGTCCACTCCTCACCCCAGTCATTTATTCTGTAGACGTTAACCCACTCACAGGATGTTTATGCTGATGTTTACGAAAGAGAAAAGGAGTGGAGTGTCAGAAATTGAAGAGAATCCTTCAAAGCTCAGAAGTGCATCCCTCCCGCACATTGCTGCAGATTTCAATGCTGGACCATCAACAAGTGGCAGCGTGCGAACCATTCAACGAAACATCGTCGATATGGACTTTCACAGCCGAAGTCACACTCGTGTAACCTTGATGACTGCACAACACAAAGCTTTACGTCTCGCCAGGGCCTGTGAACACCGACTGTTGATGATTGGAAACATGTTGCCTGGTCGGACGAGTCTCGTTTCAAATTGTATCGAGCAGATGGGCGTGTACGATTATGAAGATAACCTCATGAATCCATGGACCCTGCATGTCAGCAGGGGACTGTTCAAGCTGGTGGAGGCTCTGTAATGGTGTGGGGCGTGTGCAGTCGGAATGACGTGGGATGATATGTCTAGATACGACTCTGACATGTGACACATACGTAAGCATCCTGTCTGATCACCTGCATCTAGACATGCCCATTGTGCATTTCGATGGACTTGGGCAATTCCAGCAAGACAATATGACACCCCACGCGTCCAGAACTGCCATGCAGTGGTTCCAGGAACACTGTTCTGAGCTTAAACACTTCCGCTGGCCACCAAACTCCCAAATATGAACATTATTGAGCGTATCTGGGATGCCATGCAACGTGATATTCAGAAGAGATCTCCACCCCTGGTAGTCTCACGGATCTATAGACAGCCGTGCACGATTCATGGTGTCACTTCCCTCCAGTACTACTTCCGTCATTAGTCGAGTCCGTGCGACGTTGTGTTGCGTCACTCTTCGTGCTCGCCGTGCCGCTACACGACAATCGGCAGGTGTACCAGTTTCTTTAACTCTTCAGTGTGATTTAACTCAGAACAAACGGTGGATCAAACGTAATGAAAATTGTCATAATTGTACAGAGACGTACAAAACAGGAAAAAATATGCTTAATAACGAAGCGGATGTGAGTTTTGTTCCTCGGTTCACATTTAGCTTCCATCACCGCTGCGTTTTTGTAAGGATGGCCCAACAATATGTGGTACGCTCTTGCTTTCCTCTGAACTGTGCGTTGACATACACAAGAGTTTGCACCCTGCTCAGGCTCAGAAGTTCTTCTCTTATCACTTATCGTGATTTTTTCCATAGGCAATGCTTTGCTCATGGGAAAGTGCCAACAGAGATGCACCGTGGTTGTTATTGACCCGTGGGTCCCCGTATTGCTGTCAGTGTGAGCTAGCTTCAGCAGGAACATGTCCAGTAAAGCACAGTGCGTTGATCAAACCATTCTCTGGTTGATGAGCACGGTTTACTACCGCAGTAACTCAAAAGGCATAACATTACTTCCAGTCTGAGCGTGGCAGCTACGGTACCAGCGGCAAGGACAAATTCCGCAACAGTTAGCGTTTACAAGGCGACACGCGAGTCAAGCTCTGGAGCGTGGCCGCGTAATGGCGTCACAGCGGTGGGTCCCGCAGCACTGCAGCTGGTTTATGGCGTTGCGTCGCACGGCGGTGTTATGTCCTGGCTGCAGCGGTTCGTTCCCGGTACGCTTAACAACGTACGTTTTATAAGGTCATTCCCGTTGCGGCGGTGAGTAAACTCCTCGAGCAGCTGTAAAAGAACCACAAGGAAATGTGCGGAATTATGCAGCTGTGTTGCACTAGCTCTTAAAGTCTGAGTGTTTTATAAGCTCCTCCTTCACGGGCACTGGGCAAAATTAACCCCAGGATTCCTCTGACGCTGGCATGGGACAATATTAAATTTGTCCAGCATCTGGAGAAATAACAAAAAAATTTGAAAATGGGAATAGGCGTAATACAGACTAAAAGAGGAGTCACTAACAGGAAACGAAACGATAACATTTGATTTTCGAGGCAGGCTAATGTAATCTAAAGTTTTGTGGTTTTCGGCCGACTGAAGTCTCCGAAAAGGCGAGACACTGTGCTGTCATTTTCCAGCGAAGGTGGGAGCGGATTACGCCAGGAACAGAAGTGTCCTGACGACCTCACACGCCCCCAGAAGTTTGTTCTGTTTTAAACTCAAATATTTTCAGGAAGAGAACACTGAAAGCCGCACACAGCCCGTAATGTTCGTGTATTCGAGGAACCGTTAAGTTAAGAAGGAGAGAAAGAATTCGGAATACTGCTACCAGGAGCGAAGAGCATTTAGAATTATTTACACGAAATTTCTAAAAAGTCCTCTTCCGAATACGCATCACTAGCTGTTCTGTTAAACTAAGGTGTGTCGGAAATTTTGTGATAAAAGCGTGAAGAATAAAGTGTTTCGCACTAATACGTTATAACCATCGCCCGCCACTGCACTGTGTGTCGCCTTGTCATGTTGCAGGAACGAATGGGAAATGATTTGGGAGGATCACAAATGGGTAAATTCGCTGACATAAGCGACATTGACGAATGGCAGATACACTAAGTGATCAGAAGTATCCGGACACCTGGTTGAAAATGACTTATAAGTTCGTGGTGACCACCATCGGTACTGCTGGAATTCAATGTGGTGTCCGCCCACCCTTACCCTTGATGAAAGCTTCCAGGTGCTGGAAGGTTTCTTGGGGAATGGCAGCCCATTCTGCACTGAGTGCTCCACTGAGGAGAGGTATGGATGTCGGTCGCTGAGGCCGGGCACGAAGTCAAAGTTCCAAAACATCCGAAAGGTGATCTGTAGGATTCAGGTCAGGGCTCTGTGCAGGCCAGACCACTATAGGGATGTTATTGTCGTGTGACCACTCCGCCACAGGCCGTGCATTATGAACAGGTACTCGATCGTGTTGAAAGATACAATCGCCATCTCCGAATTGCTCTCCAACAGTGGGAAGCAAGAAGATGCTTGAAACATCAATGTAGGCTCAAATGGTGCAAATGGCTCTGAGCACTATGCGATTTAACTTCTGAGGTCATCAGTCGCCTAGAACTTAGAACTAATTAAACCTAACTAACCTAAGGACATCACACACATTCATGCCCGAGGCAGGATTCGAACCTGCGACCGCAGCGGTCGCACGGTTCCAGACTGTAGCGCCTAGAACCGCACGGCCACTCCGGCCAGCTCAATGTAGGCCTGTGCTGTGATAGTGCCTCGCAGAACCAGGGAAGCAAGCCCCGTCCATGAAAAACACGACCACACCATAACACCACCGGCTCCGAATTTTGCTGTTACCACTACATACGCTGGCAGATAACATTCACTGGGAATTCGCCATACCCACACCCTGCTATCGGATCGCCACGTTGTGTACCGTGATTCACCACTCCACACAACATTTTTACATTGATCAATCGTCCAATGTCTATTCTCCTTACACCAAGCAAGGCGTCGTTTGGCGTTTACCGGCGTGACGTGTGGCTTATAAGCAACCGCTCGACCATGAAATCCTAGTTTTCTCACCTCCCGTCTAACTGTCATAGTACTTGCAGTGGATCCTGACGCAGTTTGGAATTCGTGTGTGATGGTCTGGATAGACGTCTTGAAACGTCCCCTTTGAACAATTATACACGACTGTGCTTAGACTGACACACAATATTTTTAGCGCAACGCAATCTGACTTTCAATAATCCCTGCAAAAGAGTGGACCTGACTAACGTTAACCTATACCTTTCACAAATCACTTACCTCACAAAAACCTTCGTTACTCGAACTACTGCAATACAGCGAGCGCCACTACTGCCAGCTAAATAAAAGATTCAAACTACGGAAGGCACTAACTACTGATAGGCATAGTTACCAAATGAAAGATTTAATAGAGAACAAACAATGCATTTACCTTAATAGTGTTGAAAAATCATAATATACATAGCAGTTCATGACATCCAGTCTTACAAATTTCAAAACTCCGCGATTTCTCTCCCCACATCCACCACTGCTGGCGGCTCGCCTCCAACTGCGCAACGCTACGCGCTGTTAACATCCAACTGCTCAACGCTACAATGGCAGACAACAATGCAAACTAGCCACAGACTGCACACAGCACAGCCAGTCGTTTTTCATGCAGAGCGCTACGTGGCGTTACCAATAAGAAAACCTAAACAGCCTACTTACAGTCCGCAACGCACTGGGGGTTTATTGTAAAATTATCGATATATTGAAAAATATCTATTGGTAGTCTTAGTCGACCATGAGTTGCTATCTGACTTAAGTTGGCTCTGTTTAAACGCGAGGTTAAGCCCCCAGTATCATTTGCATCGAAATTACCGTTACACTCTAATTATTAAACAAAAATTGGTGATTCCTAGCTACAAAATGAATAATGCGATGATTAGCATATGATACCAAATTAAGATTTATTCAGAAAACAGGATGAGCAATATTTCTAGCCTAACATGACAATCCAATACATTTCTAGCCTAACATGACAATCCAACACACTCGCTAACCTAACTAGCCTATCACTGGCACAATGCATCCTCTTTTTCTAACTACTTAAGTCAACACTGAACCCGCAAGTGACTCTATTGAAGTTCTGCCTGAACGGACACAGACTCAGAGAACGCCAGTCAAAGAGCTAGCGGAATAGGAACTCATTTAGAATTACAGTGCCCTACTTTGGCAGATGATTGCTAATATCGCCATAATTCTCCATGATGATTACGACGGTCAGCCGTGCCAACGTCGTATTGCCGTCTTTCCCGTGAGCGAGCTTGGCTTTAACCTCCAACGTGGACGTGGTTTGAGTCCGTAAACTCCTGTACGTAAGTGTTCAATTGGGGGGTCCGTCACGAGTCAATACTCAAGCTACTTGCACTAATGCCAAGAGTAGTTGGTCGACTCAAGTGCGCGGCAGCAAAGGTACACTTCAGATTGCATATGAACACCACAAGTTAGTACAAATCTGTTTCTCTCCTCAGAAGAACAGATAATGCTACGTGTGTAGAATCGTATGCTCTACACTATTCAGACTTGGAGAGTAACCACTGGACTCAATGCCGGTAATTTCTCCAACCTACTTCACCTCTCCAAGCAGGGCAGCCATACACCGCGACTGCTCTAGTCCACTGCCGACCCCCGAGTCTTCCTTCAGAGTTTTTGCAAACCTGGCCGTTCTTCGCCACATGGATCCGTGCGCACTGGTAGCCAATCACGACACAGAGTTCCATGTATCCGTGCGCGTTAGTACCCAAACAACGACACAGAATTCTCACGCGGTTACTGTTGCCGCCAAACTTTTAACACGTATCTCTACGCGCTCTACGCCAATCCCGTCACAGTCTTCCGCAAATTTTCCACTGTGGCGCGAAATCGTGTTTCTCTCTTTCGCATATAGCTCCTTCTCACTTCTTATTGTGATGGCCCAGCCTCTCCCAACGTCTTTGGTGGTCTGAAGTGCCAGCCGACAAAGCGGTCCGGCCGCGGCCATCCCGTTAGTTTTGCATGACATAAACACTTTCCTTAGGGGTTCCGGCAGTGTTCCAGCCTCTGCGGCCATCTCGTTAGTTTGACATGACACACACAACTTCCTTTTCTGTGTCCATTCTCTCCTACCGGTGGGCCAATTATTAATTATTATTAGGTGTATTAGTACTGATTTAGCATCATGTAAGGTACGAAATCTGCTACCTTACACGTCTGCCTATTACACATTACGACCCTCTTCGACTGTTGGTCTCCTTCAGTCAACAGAAGAGGTCGGCCTGAACGCTTTTGTGCTGTACGTGTCCTTTCACGTTTCCACTTCACTATCACATCGGAAGCAGTGGACCTAGCGATGTTTAGGAGTGTGGAAATCTCGCGTACGGACGTATGACACAAGTGACACCCAATCATCTGACCACGTTCGAAGTCCGTTAGTTCCTCGGAGCGCCACATTTTGCTCTTTTACGATGTCTAATGACTACTGATTTCGCTGATATGGAGTACCTGGCAGCAGGTGGCAGCACAAGCACCTAATATGAAAATACGTATGTTTTGGGGATGTCCGGATACTTTTGATCACATAGTGTAGTTGCGACTCAGCGCCTGGGAACTACAATCGTGGATACTGAGAAAGTGGTCGGCGTTTCGCATCCTGCTGTACTGAGGATCTATGGAAAGTGCTTCGAAGACGGCGAAGGTGACAAGGTGTTAGACATCCACACCACATCACAGATCTGGGAGGTGTGACGTAGGAGAGACGGTGGTCTGTGGAAGATACTATGCTGGTGCTGGTACAACTGTTTCGGATCACGTTGTTGAGCACAAATTGTTGGACGTGGCGCTCCGCAGTAGACGACCCATACATGTTCTCATGTTGACCCATCGCCATCATCAGTTACGATTATAGTGACTAGACCGTGGATTAATGAAAACATATCGTATGGTCGGATGAATCACGTTTCTTGTTGCACCACGTCAATGATTGTCTCCAGATACACTGTCATCTAGGAAAATGGTTCCTCGAAACATGTACCGTGCCACGGACCCAAACTAGTGGAGGTAGTATTATGGTATGAGGGACATGGGCTTGCGGGACACACGTGGTGGTAATTGAAGGCACCTTAACATCTCTGCACTAGGTAAACACCCGCCCTGCATCCCTTCACACTTGACATCTTCCCCGACAGCGATGGAATCTTCCTGCAGAAAAACTGCCAGTGTACAAGAAGAGAATCGTGCTACAGGTGTCTGAGGAGCATGATAGTGACCGGACGTGATGTCTTAGGTATCAATTCGCTCAGTCTCATCCCGACGGAACACATCCGGGGAACTAACGGGCGCTAGCCCTGCACCCTCAAACCACCTGCCCGTAATTTATGGGAATTGCGTGACTCGTGCATGGCGATATGGTGCCACATACATCGGGAAAGATACGGAGGATTTGTCGAATGCATGAAACGCAGAATAGCTGCTGTACTGAGTTCGAAAAGATCGACCAACAGTATCACGGGCGATCAAAAAATTTCCATTCGGAGGCCACACTAACCCGTTACCTATATGTCGGAGCTTATATACGCGTATCGGAGTCCCACCGATTGCATATAATTTGTAGCAACGCCCTCAAACGGTAAGTTTCCCATCGACCCTTATATTAAGCAGATAGTCATGACGTTTTGGCTCAATAGTGTTTTCCATAATTTCATATCATTTCCTGTTTCACTCGTGATTTCATGTTTCCATTAAGTATATCAGTTGCATTAACGGACATTTAATAACTAAAATATTTTCCAAGTTGAGCTAAAACTCTCTCTCCCTCTCTCTCTCTCTCTGTCCGAACAGCCCTCGGAAGGCCCAACGGTACCGACCGAACGCCATGTCACCCTCATCCAATAGGCGTTAATGGATACAGATCTGGAGGGGCATGTGGTCAGCACACCGCTCTCCCAAGCTGCTGTCAGTTTTCGTTAGCGGAGTCGCTACGTCTCATTCAGGTAGTTATCCAATTGGTCTCACAAGGTCTGTGCAATCTACTTACCGACAACACTTGGCAGACCTGGACAGTCACTCATCCAAGAGCTAGCGAAGCCCATCAGCGCTTAAATTCGGTTGGTGCTCTGACGTGAACTGGAGTTACCATTCTGGCAACGCCGTTGGCTAGTTGCTAAAGGTAACACAAAAATGGCAAAATAGGAGAGTCGTTCAATAAGTAACGCAACGCATTTTATTCTCGGCCAGTTTCAGTTGCAAAAATGCGGAATATACACTCCTGGAAATTGAAATAAGAACACCGTGAATTCATTGTCCCAGGAAGGGGAAACTTTATTGACGCATTCCTGGGGTCAGATACATCACATGATCACACTGACAGAACCACAGGCACATAGACACAGGCAACAGAGCATGCACAATGTCGGCACTAGTACAGTGTATATCCACCTTTCGCAGCAATGCAGGCTGCTATTCTCCCATGGAGACGATCGTAGAGATGCTGGATGTAGTCCTGTGGAACGGCTTGCCATGCCATTTCCACCTGGCGCCTCAGTTGGACCAGCGTTCGTGCTGGACGTGCAGACCGCGTGAGACGACGCTTCATCCAGTCCCAAACATGCTCAATGGGGGACAGATCCGGAGATCTTGCTGGCCAGGGTAGTTGACTTACACCTTCTAGAGCACGTTGGGTGGCACGGGATACATGCGGACGTGCATTGTCCTGTTGGAACAGCAAGTTCCCTTGCCAGTCTAGGAATGGTAGAACGATGGGTTCGATGACGGTTTGGATGTATCGTGCACTATTCAGTGTCCCCTCGACGATCACCAGTGGTGTACGGCCAGTGTAGGAGATTGCTCCCCACACCATGATGCCGGGTGTTGGCCCTCTGTGCCTCCGTCGTATGCAGTCCTGATTGTGGCGCTCACCTCCACGGCGCCAAACACGCATACGACCATCATTGGCACCAAGGCAGAAGCGACTCTCATCGCTGAAGACGACACGTCTCCATTCATCCCTCCATTCACGCCTGTCGCGACACCACTGGAGGCGGGCTGCACGATGTTGGGGCGTGAGCGGAAGACGGCCTAACGGTGTGCGGGACCGTAGCCCAGCTTCATGGAGACGGTTGCGAATGGTCCTCGCCGATACCCCAGGAGCAACAGTGTCCCTAATTTGCTGGGAAGTGGCGGTGCGGTCCCCTACAGCACTGCGTAGGATCCTACGGTCTTGGCGTGCATCCGTGCGTCGCTGCGGTCCGGTCCCAGGTCGACGGGCACGTGCACCTTCCGCCGACCACTGGCGACAACATCGATGTACTGTGGAGACCTCACGCCCCACGTGTTGAGCAATTCGGCGGTACGTCCACCCGGCCTCCCGCATGCCCACTATACGCCCTCGCTCAAAGTCCGTCAACTGCACATACGGTTCACGTCCACGCTGTCGCGGCATGCTACCAGTGTTAAAGACTGCGATGGAGCTCCGTATGCCACGGCAAACTGGCTGACACTGACGGCGGCGGTGCACAAATGCTGCGCAGCTAGTGCCATTCGACGGCCAACACCGCGGTTCCTGGTGTGTCCGGTGTGCCGTGCGTGTGATCATTGCTTGTACAGCCCTCTCGCAGTGTCTGGAGCAAGTATGGTGGGTCTGACACACCGGTGTCAATGTGTTCTTTTTTCCATTTCCAGGAGTGTATATTGTGAGACATCGTGCAGTATTGCTGCTTCAGCCCCTACACAACTAGGTAACAAAAGTCATCGGATACTTTCTAATATCGCGTCGGACTTTCTTCCGCCCAGCATAATGTAGCAACTCGACGTGGCATGGAATCAACAATTCGTTGGAAGTCACCTGCATAAATATCGAGCTATGTTGCCTGTATGGCCGTCCATACTTGCGAAAGTGTTGCTCGTGCAGGATTTTGAGCACGATCTGAGTTCTCGATAATGTCCGATAAATGTTCGATTGAATTCATGTCAGGCGATCTGGGTGGCCAAATTATTCGTTCGAATTGTCCAGAATGTTCTTCAAACCAATCGCGAACAATTGTGCCAAGGTGTCATGGCGTATTGTCATCCACAAAAAATGAAGTCCGTGAATGGTTCAGTTGATCTCCAAGTAGCTGAACACAAACATTTCCAGTGAATGACCGGTTCAGCTGGATCAGAAAACCCAATCCATTCCATGTAAACACAGCCCACACCATTATGAAGCCATTACCAGCTTGCACACTACCTTATTGACAACTTGTCTCTGAGCCGTGGTAAAAAAAATTGCTGTTTTGAAGAGCGCGCCGCAGCGCGTTGTGTGAAACAGTCGCCCTCCGTTTCTGGCGGTGGCGCCGCTGTGGCAATCGCAGCTTTGGTGTCTCCCTCTGGTGGGAAAGCGGGAAGGTTGCCTGTTCACGTGCATTTAAGGGGTGCAATCAGCTCGGCAGTGTCCCTCCAGATCCTTGAGCGTCATGCACTCCACCTCCCCTTCCGTATACGCCTCCCGTCCCTCACGCAGATCCTCTATGATCTCATTCCTTTCCCCCATCTGCTCCTATTCCTCGAACATATCCACATCCTCTACACCTCCCGCCGCCTTGAACCCCCTCACCCCCTGGTTGCTCCTCTCCTCTCCCATCCCCACCCCCTGCCACATCTTCACTGTTGTGTCCCCCCTACCCTCCATCTCTACACCCTACATCTCCATTCCCAAGGTGGCTTCCATCAACTCCCCCTCCTGGATGATGCCCTCTCTCCCTCCATTTATCCCTCCTATCAATTCTGATCGTCACTCCCCCTACTTTCCTCTGTCCTTTTCCCAGGCTCCCTCTCCCCCCCTTCCATCCTCTTTCTTCCCCACCTCCCCTCTCTTTGCCCCCTTCTCTCCCCGGAGTCCTTCTACATTTCCCTCCTCTCCCTCCCTCTCGCGTCTGACCTTCTCCCCCTTTATTAGTCCTCTCCCTCCTTGGTTCTCCCCACCTTTTTCGTTTTTTTTTGTCTTCCTCCCTCCTTGTTCTTCCCCCTCCTCCAGGTCTCCCCCCCCCCCCCATCTGCCTTTGGCTCGGGAGTGTCATCTTTGTGCCGCCACTTTCGTGCAGTGTTCTACATTGAGTGTTCTACAGTGAGTGTTTTACAGTGGGTGTTCCGTGTTATGTTTTTTGGGAAGTGTTGCGAACGGCCATCATACTGTCGCTGAGTGTGGCTTTTATCTCATGCGAACAGAAACCAGACTGTCGCCGTGTTTTTTAATTGTTTGTGTGTTATGTTACTTGTCTGATTCCTGTGTCTTTTATTAACGTTGCGAACCCCTTTTGCTTTCTGCTTTAACTTTCCGCATTTTTCCGCCATTTTACACTTGACGTCACCGTTTTATCGCCTGTTTTTCTTGTTTCTTTTCTTCTTCCGTTTTTTAAAATAAAAGTCTGTAGGCTGTAGAGCAGCGTACTAAGCTGCTGCCAGCCCGCCCCCTTCGGGGGAAATTGAAAATCAATAAAGGAAAAAAAAAAGTCAGCAGTGGGTCAGTCGGAGTGAGGCTAAGTCAGTCTCGCGTCACCAGTTGCTGGTCTGTCTCGGGCAACGGTCGTTGGCGGTTGGATCAGTCGGTTGGTTGGTCGCGCACTGAGACACTATATGACTTGTCCGCCTTGAGTGTCGGCGCATGAGGTCCCCATGAGTCCAGTGGGCCGCGCCGTATAGAAAGGGGTATTGGCTTCGCGGTTGACACGAGAGCAACAGGAGTGAAACCACATCGGGCTGGCCGGGGCGAGCTGCGACGCCGTGAGACGGAAGATCGGCGCGCCTTCCTGCGTCCGTTGAAGCGGCTGGCAGCGGACGGTTCGGGAGAGCGTTGGGGGAGCAGCGTCAGGTCTTCGCCAGAAATCGCAGTTTATTAAAAGTTAAGTGATTGGAGATATGTTGTTTCATTTACTTGTTAAATTCTACTTGTTTTCTTGGTGAGGTCACCAGCCGCTTTGTTTTGGGGTCGTCCCAGCATTCTTCTCCGTTTGCCCACCAGCGGGACGGTGGTTATCTGTGAAGTGGGTGGCCCGTTTTTCCATTGTGGTGTTGGGGAGGGTTAGAGCTATCTGCGGTTCGGGTTGTTCAGTAATCCCCCTGTCAACCTGCCCACTGGACTCGCATTCGGGAGGACGACGGTTCAATCCCGTCTCCAGCCATCCTGATTTAGGTTTTCCGTGATTTCCCTAAATCGTTTCAGGCAAATGCCGGGATGGTTCCTTTGAAAGGGCACGGCCGATTTCCTTCCCAATCCTTCCCTAACCCGATCTTGCGCTCCGTCTCTAATGACCTCGTTGTCGACGGGATGTTAAACACTAACTAACTAACTAACCTGTCAACCTGCCATACGTTGGAAATACGGAAGCGTCCAATCCCACCCTTCTGCTTTGACCCATGACGTCACAAATATGGCGGAAACAAAAACAAACACACACACTTTCCACAAGAAGCCTAATGACACTAACGGGACAAGCGCGGAAAATGGGGTGTTTTGGGTGGGGGGGGGTTAACTAAATATAAACAAATTTATACGCCTTGCGTAGCTGCAACGTGTTAAGTGAAGACAGCCATGCATAAATACCCACCCACCTACCCAGGGGTCGTAAACCATGCAACCCATAGAAGATAAAGATGCTTCAGTAGCTGATTAGTGTTTTTTGTCTTTTTAAAAAAAAAATCTCTCGGGATAGAACGAACAGATCAGAAAGATAAATATAATAAACTAAAACAGAAATTGGAGGAAACATAATTAAAATAAGTAATAAGTGTTTTTAAATTAAAAAAAAATCTCACGAGATAGAACGAACAGATCAGAAAAGTAAATAAAATAAGATAAAACAGAACTGGAGACAGCTACACTCAAACCAAACTCCGCGCCGTCATGACGTCACACACGACAACACCCTTACGTCACGGGTCAAAGCCGACGCGTGGGATCGGACGCTTCTGTCGACCCCATACGTTAATAGCTCCCTCTGTCATGTTTGTCGGATTCGTTGTTAACGAATTTATAGAATTAAGGTGTAAAGGCCAAATTCCTGAAATATGTTTTTATCTTGCCTGTCATTTTGCGAGGCGGTATATGTGTAATGTAGAGCATGTTGTACATTTTATACAAGTCTGAATTTCATGGGTTTTAATTAAATAGTCATTTTTATAAAGTTTCCACACTTCCACCGTAAGAGATCTTTTAAAAACAAATTGCACTTTCGGTGGCAAATAATTTCTTAGTGTGAGTGTTTGTACCATTTCCATCCTGCTTACGGGTGCATAGTTAATGTGTTTGGGTGAGCTGTTAAAATTTTTAGTTTAAAGTAATCTGGTGTGTTGCAGACTTGTACCAGTGTAGTCTTTCAGAGGTTGTTGTGAGCGGTCGTGACTACGGTCGTGTTGAAAGGGAGCGGCAAGCTTGTCAGCCCGTAGGCTCAGTCAATATTGTTCTTCCTGCCTCTAAATAAAATTGTAACTTGATATTTCGAGGGTGCTTTTCTGCTTATAAATTTTAAATCAGTTTTTGAAAAGGCTTTAATGAATAAAATTCCCATTTGCTAAAGGTAATTTCATTTTCATCAGTTACTACCTGGTGACTACTTCCACGCTCACCTAGTGTGATTAAATGTGTTAATGTTCTTGATGAATCGCTAGTAAATAAAGTAAATTCTTTAAGAAAAGATTTTAAAAGTAAGTTCGTGGTTCAGTCTCCATGGTTTCGTGTGGTTACGACATACTGGAGCCATACTGTCAGCTCTTACCAACGGAAATCGCAATTCATCTGACCAGACCACAGTTTTCCAGTCGTCTAGAAACCAACCGTTAGTGTCACGAGCACACGAGAGGCGCTGCAGACGATGCCGCGCTGTTAGCAAAGGCGACGGTCGTCTGCTGCCATAGCGCATTAGCGCCAAATTTCGCTGTACTCTCCTAACGGTAAGTCCCACAATGATTCCTGCGATTATTTCATGCAGTGCTGCTTGTCTGTTAGCACTGACAACTTTACGCAAACGCCGTTGCTCTCGGTCGTTAAGTGAAGGGCACGCCCTCGGCCACTACGTTGTCCATGGTGAGAGGTAATGCCTGAAATTTGGTATTCTCGGCGTACTTTTGACACTGTGGATCTTGGAATATTGAATTCCCTAAAGACTTCCGGCATGGATTGCCCAATACGTTCAGATCCAACTACCATTCCGCGTTCAAAGTTTGTTAATACACGTCGTGCAGTCATAATAACGTCGGACAATTTTTCACATGAATCATCTGAATACAAATGACAGAAGTGCCCTTTTCTACCTTGTGCACGCGATACTACCACCATCAGTATATGTGTTATCGCTACCCCATGACTTATTTGTTTCATCTCAGTGTAGTTTCACAAAGTTTCGATTGGTCGTATGCCTTCAAAACGGCGTCTGTAATGGAGCTGCGTTCCAAGCAGAGAGGTGTCGAGTTTCTTTTGGCGGAAAACCAGAGCATCTCAGATATTCGCAGGCGCTTGCAAAATGTATATGGAGACCTTGCTGTGAACAAAAGCACAGTGAGTCGTTAGGCGATGCGGCTGTCAGTATAGCGACAAGGTGGCGCTAACTTGTCCGACTTTCCGCGTGCCGGCCGGCCGCACACAGCTGTCACTCCTGCAATGTTGGAACGTGCGGACCCTCTCATTTGAGGTGATCGGCGGATCACAATCAAACACCTCGCTGCACAACTGGACATATCTGTTGGTAGTGCTGACACACTCGGCCACCAGTTGGGGTACTCATAGTTGTGTGCCCACTAGGTTTTTCGGCCCCTAACATGAGACCATAAAGAGCAGCGAAAGACCATTTGTGCGACGTTGCTTGTGCTTTACGAGGCTTTGCCTGACAATCTTTTGTCGAAAATCGCCACAGGCAATGAAACATGGGCCTAACAGTTCGAACCGGAACAAAACGAAGAAAAAGTTCGAAGCTGCGCCCTCAGCCGGTAAAGTCATGGCAACGGTCTTCTGGGACTCTTAAAGTGTTGTTCTGTTTGATGTCCTCACCTCTGAAGTGTATTGCGCTACACTCACGAAACTGAAGAAATGGCTTCAGTGTATTCGTCGTGACAAAAATTGCAGACGAAATTCTCCACGACAACGCAAGGTCCTGTATAAATCTACGTATCCGAGAGGAGATCACAGAACATCACTGGGCTGTCATTCCTGATCCACCCTACATCCCAGATCTCACACATTCCATCTGGTTGGCCCGTGAAGGGCGTACTCCATAGAGAGCAGTACTTGGATGATGGCGAGTGTTACCATGCGTGAATATTGTTCTTCTCAGTAAGGTGGCGTAATTCCGTCGCATTGAACGGACAGTATGCTGAAAAATAGCGTTTTGCAGCCAGAAATGTGTGGAATAATATGGTATCTGGAATCCTGAATTATTTATTTATGTATTTATTTCTCAAGTAAAGACCAGCTGTCTGTTGTTATACAGCAGGTCGTACATTGTATGATTTTACATATCACACAAATTCAGTTTTATTACTACTAAATTTTTTGAAAATTTTACAAAAAGGATAAAGTAAAAAAAAGTAAAAAAATATAAAAAGTCCAAATGTATATATATATATATATATATATATATATATATATATATGTGTGTGTGTGTGTGTGTGTACAATTCTGTTTAAACATGTTGCCAACTTAGATAATGATAATAAATAAAATACGTAATCGTTGTGGATGTATACTAGTGGCCATTAAAATTGCTACACCAAGAAGAAATGCAGATGATAAACGGGTATTCATTGGACAAATATATAATACTAGAACTGACATGTGATTACATTTTCATGCAATTTTGGTGCATAGATCCTGAGAAATCAGTGCCCGGAACAACCACCTCTGGCCGTTATAACGGTCTTGATACGCCTGGGCATTGAGTCAAACAGAGCTTGAATGGCGTGTACAGGTACAGCTGCCCATGCAGCTTCAACACGATACTATAGTTCATCAAGAGTAGAGACTGGCGTATTGTGACGGACACCATTGACCAAACGTTTTCAATTGGTGCGAGATCTGGAGAATGTGCTGGCCAGGGCATCAGTCGAACATTTTCTGTATCCAGAGAGGCCTGTACAGGACCTGCAACATGCGGTCGTGCATTATCCTGCTGAAATGTAGGGTTTCACAGGGATCGAATGAAGGTTAAGAAATCAAATGGTTCTGAGCACTATGGGACTCAACTGCTGAGGTCATTAGTCCCCTAGAACTTAGAACTAGTTAAACCTAACTAACCTAAGGACATCACAAACATCCATGCCCGAGGCAGGATTCGAACCTGCGACCGTAGCGGTCTTGCGGTTCCAGACTGCAGCGCCTTTAACCACACGGCCACTTCGGCCGGCCGAATGAAGGTTAGATCCACGCTTCGTAACACATCTGGAATGTAACGTCCACTGTTCAAAGTGCCGTCAATGCGAACAAGAGGTGACCGAGACGTGTAACCAATGGCACCCCAGACCATCACGCCGGGTGATACGCCAGTATGGCGATGACGAATACACGCTTCCAATGTGCGTTTACCGCGATGTCACCAAACACGGATGCGACCATCATGATGCTGTAAACAGAACCTGGATTCATCCGAAAAAATGACGTTTTGCCATTCGTGCACCCAGGTTCGTCGTTGAGTACTCCATCGCAGGCGCTCCTGTCTGTGATGCAGCGTCAAGGGTAACCGCAGCAGTGGTCTCCGAGCTGATAGTCCATGCAGCTGCAAAAGTCGTCGAACTGTTGGTGCAGATGGTTGTTGTCTTGCAAACGTCCCCATCTGTTGACTCAGGGATTGAGACGTGACTGCACGATCCGTTACAGCCATGCGGATAAGATGCCTGTCATCTCGACTGCTAGGCCGTTGGGATCTAGCACGGCGTTCCGTATTACCCTCCTGAACCCACGGATTCCATATTCTGCTAACAGTCATTGGATCTCGACCAACGCGAGCAGCAATGTCGCGATACGATAAACCACAATCGCGATAGGCTACAATCCGACCTTTATCAAAGTCGGAAACGTGATGGTACGCATTTCTCCTCCTTACACGAGGCATCACAACAACGTTTCACCAGGCAACGCCGGTCAATTGCTGTTTATGTCTGAGAAATCGGTTGGAAACTTTCCTCATGTCATCACGTTGTACGTGTAGCAATTTTAATGGGCAGTAGTGTATTTTAAATTTTAATGGAAGAAACAAGGGATGGGAATTTGACTTAGATCTGATGTGATAGTTCTTCCTTTTACACCTTCTATGTGTATGGTTACATCTGTGACATTTATTGTCTTGACTTCGTTAATACTAAATTAATAATGTATTTATTAATTAGGTCACGATGTGTTTCTAAATTTAAGGTGACAGTGAAGATTGGGAGTTGATTTAAAAAGTCATAGTCGGCTGCATCAGGTGTGAGGGCTCGGTAAAACTTCGAGCCAGTCACACTTGATGCAGTGAAAGGAGAAGAAATGTCACATCTTCAGATAGTGTTACATGCTATGGAATGGTATAACAGCCAGGTACAGAGAGAAATTACATTTTCAAATTGATTTGATTTATTGTTGGAGGACCTTAGCTTACTTTTGCTACGTTTGCGTGTTTGTTTCGTATTCATTTTCTTTGTATGATATAGCATCCAATTCAGTGTCTGTATTTGTATCTGTGTCGTTTACTACGTACTGCTGATCTGTCAGATGTGGAGCCTGTCTTATTCTAGCGTGTTGTCTCCGGTGTTTGTACGTCGCATGCAGTGATCGAGATACTTCGTCTTGCGATGTTCGTTATAAAATTCCAGTCATCTAATCTGCGTATTAACTGTCATATGCCCTAGTTCCCGAAACTCGAAATTATGTGTCCTAGGACCTCGCACATAAACACTATGTGTTCAGGTGTGCCATTCTCACGTCAGGCACAAGTATGAGTCTGTTTTAGGTTAAACCCGCGAAGATGCACAGGATACGGGCCGTGGCCCCTTGAGAAAATGCACCATGCCACGTGTTTATGTACTTCAGCCCTTCTCGGCTACTGCGGAAGACAGAGTAGACTCGTCTTCCCTTGTCAATTGTGTCCCAGTCTGTCTGCCATATATTAATTCTCCACTTGATAACTTCCGTTTGTCGGTTATGTCTTGTCTAGTTATTCCTCTTATTTTGTCACGTCTTCCCCTCTTCAGCTAATAGGCAGTTGCCCTGTGGCGAACTGTAATATGTATAGGGAAAACTTTCAGTTCTGCACACAGTACCTCACTCGAGGTCGTACCGAAAGTCCCCGAGATTCCGAGTAGAACACACGTTGGTTTTATGCGTTTCTAAGCATAATCTATGTGCCCAAGCACTAGCCGCAAAACACGTTATTGAGTCAAAGAATGTAATATGTCGTCATTGTCTTCAAGGATAGTCTGTATATTATAGTGTTCGGTCTGACAAGTTTATGCATGAGTTTTGCCGCTTTCTTAAGTGCCAGTCTGGAATGTTCTTCATTCACATATAGACGGATACCCTGCAAATCACACTTAAGTGCCTGGAAGAGGATTCATCGAACTATCATCGCAATAATTCTCTATTATTCCAATCTCTAACAGCACGCGGAGGAAACGAACACGTATATCTTTCCTTGCAAGCTCTAATTTTCGTTATTTTATTTTGATTATCTTATCTCCATACGTCGGTCGGCGTCAATGAAATATTTTAAAATTCGGAGGAAAATATTTGTTATTGAGATTTCGTGAGAAGATTCCGCCGCAACGAAAACACTATTGTTTTAATGATGTCCATCGCACACTTTTGAACTTTCTCGGTGTACTCCGTCACTCCTATCTGGTAAGGATCCCACACCGTGCAGCAGTACTCTAAAAGAGGACAGACAAGCGTAGTGTAGGCGGTCTCTTTAGTATATTTGTTACATTTTCTGAGTGTCCTGCCAATAAAACACAGTCTTTGGTTTGTCTTCTCCATAACGTTTTCTGTATGTTCTTTCCAGTTTAAGCTGTTTGTAATTGTAATTCCTAGGTATTTAGTTGAATTTACGGCCTTTAGCATTGACTGATTTATTGTGTAACAGAAGTCTAAGGGAAGTTTAACAGAAGTTTAACGGTTTAGCACTCATGTTGATGACCTCACACTTCTACTCATGTAGGGTCAATTGCCAATTTTTGAACTATACAGAAATATTTTCTAAATCGTTTTGCAATTTGTTTTGAACTTCTGATGACTTTCATAAACGATAAACGACAGCATCATCTGCAAGCAACCTAAGAGCTCAGATTGTCTTCTAAATCGTTTATGTAGGTAGGGAACAGCAGAGGGCCTATAACACTACCCTGGGGAATGCTTGAAATCACTTCTACTTTACTCGAAGACTTTCAGTGAATTACTACGAACTGTGACCTATCTGACAGTATATCACGAATGAAGTCACACAACTGAGACGACATTCCACAAGCAAGCGATTTCACTACAAGCCGCTTGTGTGGTACAGTGTCAAAAGCCTTCTGGAAGTCTAGGAATACGGAATCAATTTGAAATTCTTTGTCGATAGCGCTCAAACTTTGTGTGAATAAGGAGCTAGTTGTGTTTCACAAGAACGACGTTTTCTAAAGCCTTGTTGACTGTGTGTACATAGGTCGTTCTCTTCGAAGCAATTCGAACACAATATATGTTCCAAAATCCTTCTTCATATCGCCGTTAATGATGCGGGCTGTAATTTAGTGGATTACTCATACTACCTTTCTTGAATATATGTATGACCTGTGCAACTTCCCAGTCTTAGGGTATGGATCTTTCGTCGAGCGAGCGGTTGTATATGATTGTTAAATATGGAGCTATTGCATCAGTAGACTCTGAAAGGAATCTGATTGTTATAGCTAGCTTTGGTCAAGTAATTTAAGCTGTTTCACTACTCCGAAGACATCCAGTTCTAAGTTACTCATGTTGGTAGCTGTTCTTGATTCGAATTCTGGAATGTTTACTTCGTATTCTTTGATGAAGAAATTTCGGAAGGCTGTGTTTAGTAACTCTGCTTTCGCAGCACTGTCGTCGACAGTATCGCGCAGAGAAAGCGTTGACTGTGCCTTGCCACTAGCATACTTTACATACGACCAGAATCTCTCTGGGTTTTCTGCCAGATTTCGAAACAGTTTCTCTGTGGAAACTACTATAAGTATCTCTCATTAATGTCGGCGCTAAATTTTGAGCTTCTGTACAAGATCGCGTGCCTTCGAGATTTAGAGCTCGTTTAAATTTGGCATGTTTGTTTCGTTGTTCCTGCAACAGTGTTCTGACTTGTTTTGTGTACCAAGGATGACGAGCTCCATTATTTGTTAATTTATTTGGTATAAACTCTCAACTGCTGTCGATACTATTTCTTTGAGTCCACGCCACATCTGGTCTTCACTCACATTGTTAATTTGGAAGGAGTGCAGATTGTATTTCAGGAAGGCGTCAAGTGAATTTTTATCTGCTTTTTGAATACGTATATTTTTCGTTTACTTTTGGAGGCTTTGGGGGTTGCAATATTGAAACTCGCTACGACAACCCTGTGTTCACTAATCCCTGTAACCGTTTTGAAGCTCTTTATTAGTTCACGATTATTTGTTGCTAAGAGTTCAAGTGTGTTTTCACAACCGTTTACTATCCGCATGGGCTCATGAACTAATTGCTAGAAATAATTTTCAGACAATGCGTTCGGATAATGTTTTATCCGTACCTCCGGATTTATACATTTATTTTCGCCAACATATCCAGCATAAATTAAAGTCACCACCAACTATAGTCGTAAGAGTCGGGTACGTGTTTGAAATTAAACTCAAGCTATTTTTTAACCCATAAGCAATTGTATCATCTGAGTTGGGAGGTCTTTAAAAGTCTCCAATTGCTATTTTATTCCGGTTGCCAAGAATGACCTCTGACTATACTAACTCAGCAACAAACACGCCACCGTATTTAGAGCATCCTCTCGGAACATCGTTAGGTTCTTCGCCGAATTTTCGGCTGCAATTATCTCTGGCTTTAACCAGCTTTCAGTGCCTATAACGGTTTAAGCATCAGTGCTTTCTATTATCGCTTGGAGATCTGGTACTTTCCAAAACTAGCTTCTACAATTTACAATTGTTATACCGATGGTTCCTGTATCTTCATTCTCCCTGTGTTCGTCCTGCACCCTTTGAGACTGAAGCCCGTTTTGTGTTTTCCTGAGACCCTCTAGCCTAAAAAACCGCCCAGTCCACCCCAAACAGCCGCTGTTACCCGTGTAGCCGCCTCCTGCGTGTAGGGGACTCCTGACCTAATCAGCAGAACCCAAAACCCAATCACCCTGTGGCGTAAGTCGAGAAATCTGCAGCCTACACGGTTGCAGAGCCGTCTGAACCTGTGCTTCAAACCTTCCATTCGCCTCTGTGCCGGAAATACGCAATCGGTCATGTCGACTATGGTGAAAATGGTGAGCTCTGCTTTCATCGCACAAGCAAGACTGGTAACCTTTACCGCTTCTGTTAGCCGCTGAAACCAGAGAGAATCTCTTTCGATCTAAAGCGACACACATCTTTGGTACCGACGTGAGACACCACCTGCATGTGGCTGCATGCTGTGCTCTTCATGGCATCTGGAAGGACTCGTTCCACATCTGGAATAACTCCACCCGATATGTACATGGAGTACAAATTGGCTTTCTTCCTCTCATTGGCAGCCATGTCCCTGAGGAGCCCCGCAACGCACCTAACATTGGAACTCCCAACTACCTATAATCCCACCCTCTGTGACTGACCAGATCTTGCAGGCTGAGAGGTATCCTCTGAAACAGTACAGGCAACTGCATCTGGCTGAGCGACAGTGTCAGCCACTGACAGCACCTGGAACCTGTTGGTCAGACTAACCAGGGAGGCCATACGTGTGGTCCCCTGGGAAGTCTTTCGTCACCTGCCACGCCTCGAGGCAACCTCCCACTCGACCACAGGTTGAGGATCAACCTCAGTGCGAGCAGTAACTGGGCTGGCCACCGATGTGGACCGATTGGAGGACTGAGACGTGCTGGACGTCCATTGGATCCCCATGGCCGGCTGGTAACAGTGATGCTCATCGCTGCAATTTCAAGCTGTGTAACTGAAGCCATAACAGCCTGGAGCTGAGAGGGACTTTTATTTCTGTGTGCAGCTCGCATCTGCACACGGCAATAACAGTCCCTATCCTACTAAAGAACGTGGAAAGCTACACTAGACAGGCAAATGGACTATCGACACGTACTGCGGAAATGTACTGTAGACACTGACGAAAACACAAGAACTGTGTCCAATAAATTAGATTAATATGCAGAGATTCAAAAACTATGCTACTAAACCACTCAGGTGAGACTAAATGTCTCAGTCCAGATTAGCAACTTGGAATGTGTCACAAAATCGGTTTACTTTCGGATGGAAACGAAAACGCGAGAGCTGTGCCTATTAAATATTTAAATTAACACGCAAGAATTTAAGGAACTAATGTTCGTCAGTACAAATATCGACGAGGTATCTTTTCATACCTTTCCTTGTTATATATATGTTGTTTAACTATAATTGGATTTCTTTCTGTGTGCCTCTAACAAGTAAGTAAACTGTTATGTTTGTTGCTACTGTTAATTTGTTGTTCACATACCATTCACCAATGAACGTGAGGAGGTGCGTGGCTTTACTTCTAATTGGGACCCGTATTTAAAAAAAAGAAAATGGTTCAAATGGCTCTGAGCACTATGGGACTTTACATCTGAGGTCATCAGTCCCCTAGAACTTAGAACGACTTGAACCTAATTAACCTAAGGACATCACACACATCGATGCCCGAGGCAGGATTCGAGCCTGCGACCGTAGCAGTCGCGCGGTTCCGGACTGAAGAGCCTAGAACCGCTCGGTCACTGCAGCCGGAGGACCTGTAATTTGCCGATACCATGACCATAAGGGCATCAGCGTACGCTAACACCCCGTTCGCCATGTCGTTGTCTTTTAGTGCATTTAGCAGTGGTTCCTTGTGGACAGCCCCTTGTTACACTCATTATAACCTTTTGGCGACCAGTCTTCCATTCCACTATCCCACTTTTACAATAATCTTTAAGGCTGTTGTATAGTGTCGGCGGAATATTCATCTCTCTAAGTCTTGCAAACAGCACCGGCCACCAAAGGTTGTCGAAATCACCAGGAATGTCAATTAGGATTGCTACTACGTATTTGTCGCTTATTGTCTGTGTCACTTCTACAGCTCTGTTTACTACGTCATCAATTGTTTTATGTGGTCGTAACCAAACTGGTGGCGGCTAAGGCGGAAAAGCTGTCGGTGCGACTGAAGTCTGTCGCACAGCATTGCCAGAATGTTAGTGAGGCATTTTGCTATGTATGTCTTAGGGCCAGTGGCGTCTTTGTCCTCTGCTTTCTTGGTTATAACGGCATTTGCCGTCTTCCGTATATTAGATATTCGCTCTTCTAGTAGAGAAGCACGCAACAAGTCTGTCAGGTATGGTCCGATAAGTGGAGCAGCTTGTTTGATGGTTTCAGGGTGGATGCCATTAGGGCGTGGAGCCTTTTTGTTTTTTATTTTGTGTATTGCCAGTGCAACTTCCTCGGGAGAAAAGGGGATTGTGATACCTTCGCTCCCGTATTTGGCATATGGTAGTCTTCGAAGGGAGGTATGAAATTGTTTGTCCTGAGTGTGGCCACCGTCAGGAAGTAGTTTGTTGAGGAGATACTCTGCTGTGCACCTCCAGCCTCTTGTGGTAGTGTCACGTGGTTTCTTCAGTGTTGATAATACTGAAGGGATCTTAATACTCGTACATTCAGTCGCCAGTTTAAACGGCTTACCCCTATATGTCGTTCTGCAAGTTCGTCCTAGCATATGTTTCTCCGTGGTCTTTCCTGGTCTTATGTAGTTCGTCTTTATATCGCGTTTTAGCGTCGCGGTAATGCTGGAGTCTAATTTCTCTCTCCTGTGCTGCTTTAGGTTTTTGGTAATATCGTCGTTTATCACGATTGTCTTTTCTTAGTCTTATTAATACTGCTGACCACGGTGCCCTTTGTTTGGATGCGTCGGGAGGTTGTGCTCTGTGTAAGATGTCTGTAAGAAAGTGAGCTCTGTAAGCTACGCTTCCTTGGGTGACACGTAGAGGAAACTCTTCAGTCACGTGGCTTAGTTTTTGCCAGGTTGCTTTGCGTAGCAGCAACCGTAAGTGTTGTGATATGTCGGTGTCTGTTCCAGTGTTTGTTTTAGTATATGTAATTAATGCGTTATGGCCGCTGAGTAGTCTCTTATCGAGCACCTGCCAGTTATTAATGACGCGCTGTTTGTAGAGAAATATCTGTGTTCCTGCCTACTCCACTATTTCCGTGGTTAGTCGACGGTCAGCCTGATTTGCTTAAAACGAAAAGATGACATTTTTTTATAACGTCGACTGTTATTTGTCCGCTGGCGTCCCTTTAGTCAGAGTGCCAGAGGGTTGACCTAGCATTTATTTCTGTTAAGTGGTGGTCAGCCATTTGCAAATCGCACAGTTTCTGTTATTGTTTAAGCAGATGGTTCTATATCAAATGAGTACGGGAAGTAGATCGACGAGATGATCCATGTTTTCCTCCCTGAAGTTACTTCGAGTCTAACCACACGTTGTGTGCATAGTTGTGTTATTTGTGTTAGTGTAATGTTAGTGTTTACTACTACTATTGCAGCCTTGACCTTTTTCTGCCTGTGATCTGCATGTACTGCCTCGGAAGGCCTGGAATTCTTCCACCTCGTGTGTACGGTTCTTGCAGACACAATATGTCCACGCATACCTCGTTCACCAGCCTGCGAAGCTCTGCGTCCACCATCGTGTCACCCACACAGTTTAGCTCCAAGACTTTCACTACGGAAATTTAGTAAAAGCAGTGTACTTCGGCCCGTTCTGGGTTTAATCCAGGTACACTTGTACGTTGCCATTACCAGGTCCTTGTAGACATTGTTAAGGTTAAGGTCTTCATTTTTTCGTTCACGTGAAACCTGAAAGCAACCAACTTGCATCCGGAAAAAGCTTTGTTGCATTACTTATTGGACGCGACTCGTAGTCCTATAAGTCTGTAGGAGTTCGTGGCCGTTGTCTTTGATTGTAATGGAAATGCCGTGTGACGAGGGCCTCCCGGCGGGTAGACCGTTCGCCTGGTGCAAGTCTTTCGAGTTGACAACACTTCGGCGACTTCCGCGTCGATGGGGATGAAATGATAACCATCAGGACACTTTTTTTTTTTTTTTTTTTTTTCACTTGCCTCCCTGATTTTACGACCCACCACCTAAGTGCTTAAGGTGGGTCTATTTTGACCACTTGGCCGCTACGACCGGTGTGCGGACACTGATGTAGTTGATGAAACTCACACCAGTTCCCGCATCCGGTCGCACCGTTGCCCGTGTCCCGCCACGTGGAGGCGGGTCTGTGCTTTTTTTTTTTTTTTTTTTTTTTTTTTCCTTTACTTTGGCAGCTTTCCCAAAACCGATTTAACAAAAATTTTACAAAAATTAATTTTGAATTGGAAGAAGGAAATACAAGGAATAGTTTAGTCTGAAGAGGAGAAAAGACGATAGGAAAGGAAGAGATGATAGTCCCACCACCGTAGGGGACTGAGGATGAGCGCCTTGGCATTTATCTTCAAGCCTCTTGACCTCAGTCCCCTAACCTTAGCCTAGGAAGTTCTATTCTATTCTATTTATGGCGTTTGATATCTCTATTTATGTTCTATCTGGTTACTTGTATACAGGTTTAGAGTGCCGTGGTAGCTGATGACAATTGCGACGGTGCGCCGACACTGTTTATGTCTAATTTTATACATTAATCTACACTCCTGGAAATTGAAATAAGAACACCGTGAATTCATTGTCCCAGGGAGGGGAAACTTTATTGACACATTCCTGGGGTCAGATACATCACATGATCACACTGACAGAACCACAGGCACATAGACACAGGCAACAGAGCATGCACAACGTCGGCACTAGTACAGCGTATATCCACCTTTCGCAGCAATGCAGGCTGCTATTCTCCCATGGAGACGATCGTAGAGATGCTGGATGTAGTCCTGTGGAACGGCTTGCCATGCCATTTCCACCTGGCGCCTCAGTTGGACCAGCGTTCGTGCTGGACGTGCAGACCGCGTGAGACGACGCTTCATCCAGTCCCAAACATGCTCAATGGGGGACAGATCCGGAGATCTTGCTGGCCAGGGTAGTTGACTTACACCTTCTAGAGCACGTTGGGTGGCACGGGATACATGCGGACGTGCATTGTCCTGTTGGAACAGCAAGTTCCCTTGCCGGTCTAGGAATGGTAGAACGATGGGTTCGATGACGGTTTGGATGTACCGTGCACTATTCAGTGTCCCCTCGACGATCACCAGTGGTGTACGGCCAGTGTAGGAGATCGCTCCCCACACCATGATGCCGGGTGTTGGCCCTGTGTGCCTCGGTCGTATGCAGTCCTGATTGTGGCGCTCACCTGCACGGCGCCAAACACGCGTACGACCATCATTGGCACCAAGGCAGAAGCGACTCTCATCGCTGAAGACGACACGTCTCCATTCATCCCTCCATTCACGCCTGTCGCGACACCACTGGAGGCGGGCTGCACGATGTTGGGGCGTGAGCGGAAGACGGCCTAACGGTGTGCGGGACCGTAGCCCAGCTTCATGGAGACGGTTGCGAATGGTCCTCGCCGATACCCCAGGAGCAACAGTGTCCCTAATTTGCTGGGAAGTGGCGGTGCGGTCCCCTACGGCACTGCGTAGGATCCTACGGTCTTGGCGTGCATCCGTGCGTCGCTGCGGTCCGGTCCCAGGTCGACGGGCACGTGCACCTTCCGCCGACCACTGGCGACAACATCGATGTACTGTGGAGACCTCACGCCCCACGTGTTGAGCAATTCGGCGGTACGTCCACCCGGCCTCCCGCATGCCCACTATACGCCCTCGCTCAAAGTCCGTCAACTGCACATACGGTTCACGTCCACGCTGTCGCGGCATGCTACCAGTGTTAAAGACTGCGATGGAGCTCCGTATGCCACGGCAAACTGGCTGACACTGACGGCGGCGGTGCACAAATGCTGCGCAGCTAGCGCCATTCGACGGCCAACACCGCGGTTCCTGGTGTGTCCGCTGTGCCGTGCGTGTGATCATTGCTTGTACAGCCCTCTCGCAGTGTCCAGAGCAAGTATGGTGGGTCTGACACACCGGCGTCAATGTGATATTTTTTCCATTTCCAGGAGTGTATTGTCAGTTTTAGGTCTACTTATGTAAGTCTATTGCATGTCAGTTGTTTTATATTGAGACTTAGTTGAGTTCTTCCACACTATGGTGTCTGTCTGGGTGCTGCATATAGGTTTATTGTCTGTGTGGTCTTCTGTTCCTGTACTCTTTGTGGCATTCGTCAGAAATTTTGTCTGTTAGTGCGTTCAGTATGTCCCAAAGTTCAGGTGTTCTGATCGCGTCGTATATGTGTTCCTCTGTCTGTAAGTGTTGTATCCCAGGTGTGTTCCTGTGCTGTCTGTATTTCCCGCAGAATAGGATTGTGTGTTCGGGGGTTCCCATACCTCCACATGTACACGTTGATGTGTCTCTAAGACTCACGCGATTTAAGTGCGTGGGATAAGGTCCGTGGCCAGTCAAGAAATGCACCATGCCGCGGCTAGGATCGGCATGTTTCATTCTTAATCTTTCCGTTATGTTCGGAAAAAATGTATAGACTCTCCGTCCCTTATCACTTGTGCCCCATTCCTGTTACCATGTGTCGATTTTCCATTTTTTGAGGTCCCGCTTATTGTTCAGCGGGGAACCAGTCAATATGTTGACCTGGTCTAGTCTACCCATCTTTAACCAGTACAGAGCGGCCCGATATTTGATTGTGATATCTATCGGGAAGATTCCTAGCACGACACACAGTGCTTCGACTGATGTAGTGCCGAAAGCTCCCGATAGTCGCAGAAGGACGCTTCTCTGCCCTCGCCTAACCGCTGTTCTGTTTGTGGCGAGGTTGAGTCTGTGCGCCCATGTACTGGCCGCAAAGCTTAGCACTGATTCGAAGAGTGCGCAGTGGTAAGTTCGTGTGACTGACAGAGGAAGTCTGTATTGTCCTGAATTAATCCTTGCCAGTTTATGTAGTAATTTTTCTGCCTTGTTTGTTGTTATTCTGATATGTTCATGGAAGTTCAGCTTCTCATCTATGTATACGCCCAAGTAGCGGGTTACCGTCATTCTCTTTATGTTGTTGTTCTGTATTTTAATAGATGGATTGCGTCTGAGTTGCCCTTTGAGCAGTGTGTATGTTGTTTTGTTGCCCGCTATCTTGAGCTTGTTTGTGTTGCACCATTGTGTTATTGTTTGCAGTGTGCCACTCGCCTTCTCCTCTAGCTGGGCTCTTGTATTTGCTGAGATGACCACCAGTAGGTCATCTGCATAGGCGACAGCACCGTCTGTCCTCATATCCTCCTCCAGCAGTTGCAGGAGAGGTTCAAAAATTATGTCCCAGAAGATGGGTCCACAGATCGACCCCTGCGGACATCCCTTGGTAATTTTCCTTATTACCTTCCGGTTGCCCACGCGCCATTCCACTATTCTGTCTCTGCAGTAGTCTAAAAGACTGTTGTATAGGGCTGCGGGTACTTCCATCTGGCGTAACCTCAGAAACAGTGCTGGCCACCACAGGTTGTCAAATGCTCCTGCGATGTCTATCATGATTGCCAAGGAGTATGTTTTATCTGTGTTTTGTGTAATTTCTAAAGCTCTGTTTATTGCATCATCGATGCTTTTCCCTTTCCGAAATCCAAACTGGTGGGGATTCATTCCAAGTAGGGTTCTGTGAGCCTGCAAGCGGTCACACAGTAGCCTCTCTTGGATTTTTGCCATGGTGTTTATGAGGCATATTGGTCTGTAGGATTTCGGATCTGATTGGTCTCTGTCTGTTGATTTTCGTATGATGACTGCATTTGAGGTTTTCCAGACTGTCGGTACACGGCCTAGCCTTAACGCGTCGTTTAGTAGTTCTGTTAAGTATGGGGTGATCTGTGGTGCTAGCCTCTTAAGCACTTCTGCATGGATCCTGTCGGGTCCAGGTGCTTTTTTATTCTTTAGCTCTCTTATCGCTACCGCAACTTCCTCAGGACAACACAACACCCAGTCCCTGAGCGGAGAAAATCTCCGACCCAGCCGGGAATCGAACCCGGGCCGTTAGGTATGACATTCCCTCATGCTGACCACTCAACTACATGGGGCGGACATCATTGATGGTCAAATCTTCTGAGTCGTTAGGGTGCGTCACATTCCTCTTCAAACTTCTTCAGAGCTCTGCGTTCCGATTCCTCTGCTGGTACCTTCTCCGAAATTCCACTACTGTAATTCCACTGCTGTCCTCGAATGGACAAGAAAACCGAACATCAGCTTTTAATAGCGTTATTTTAGGAAACAGTAACTACCGAATACATACTCAGCACTATCATTTCGACACGTTCTCTGGCCGACCATCGAGACAAGTGGAATTCTAAAGAAGTTTCCAAAAGAGGGATCGAAACGTCGAGCATCGAAGAAGTTTGAAGAGAAGTATGACGCTGTTTAATGGCTCAGAAGATTTTGTCATCATTCTAAATCACGACTGTCGGACCGCGATCTGAACCTCGCTTCTCTCGCATACAAAGTCAGTATTGTAACTAATGTCTAGCATCGCCCAGCACAAATAGAGAAAGAATGTCTGTAAAAGATTTCACATTTAAGATTATTCTTCCAGAATGAGATTTTCACTCTGCAGCGGAGTGTACGCTGATATGAAACTTCCTGGTAGATTAAAACTGTGTGCCCGACCGAGACTCGAAATCGGGACCTATGCCTTTTGCGGGCAACTGCTCTGCCAACTGAGTTACCCAAGCACGGCTCAGGCCGCGTCCTCACAGCTTTGCTTCTGCCAGATACCTCGTCTCCTACCTTCAAAACTTTACAGAAGCTCTCCTACAAACCTTGGAGAACTAGCACTCCTGAAAGAAAGGATACTGCGGAGACATGGCTTAGCCACAGCCTGGGGGATGTTTCCAGAATGAGATTTTCACTCTGCAGTGTAGTGTGCGCTGATATGAAACTTCCTGGCAGATTAAAACTATGTGCCAGACCGAGACTCGAACTCGGGACCTTTGCCTTCCGCGGGCAAGTGCTCTGCCAACTGAGCTACACAAGCACGACTCACGCCCGGTTCTCACAGCTTTACTTCTTCCAGTTTCATATCAGCGCACATTCCGCTGCAGAGTGAAAATCTGGTTCTGGAAACATCCCCCAGGCTGTGGCTAAGCCATGTCCCCGCAATATCCTTTCTTTCAGGAGTGCTAGTTCTGCAAGGTTCACAGGAGAGCTTCTGTAAAGTTTGGAAGGTAGGAGACGAGGTACTGGCAGAATTAAAGATGTGAGGATGGGACGTGAGTCGTGCTTGTGTAGCTCAGTTCATACAGCAGTTGCCCGCGAAAGGTAAAGGTCCCGAGTTCGAGTGTCGGTCTGGCACACAGTTTTAATCTGCCAGGAAGTTTCAAGATTATTATTATATATTGTTACATCTCAGTTACACATTTTTTTCATTAGATTAGATGTTTCGACCACTCTGGATCATCTTCAGATTTCAGTCGTCGCTCCAGTGTGATCGAAACATGTTTTCTAATAAAAAATGTGCAGTTTAGACGGAACAATAAATGAGAACTATCTTATCTGTCCGAAGCAGTTGCTGAATCTCTCGAGGTGATTATGTCGACTATAGTTTTCAAATTTATTTCCGTTATTTATTTCTCTTAACGCAGACAACTGGGAGTTTCCTCAGTGCTGCTCCCCTAGAGGCGGCGGTCAGTTGGAGGCGCGGCTGGTTGATTCCCTACGTGGCCTAATTGGTGCCCGCGGCCAACATGGCGGCTACACGTGTCCCGACCCGACATCGATCCCAGGACCGCGCACGCGCAGCGCGGAACCCCGCTGGCCGTGCGCTCCACTTAGCGCCCGCCGACCTCATTTTGGAGCGTCAACATGCGCTGCGGCCTTCGCTTTGTGCCCTGAAAGCTTCGCCATACAAGGAAAGTCCGTGTCAGTCTCTTCGTTTCACACGTTATTCGAAGACGAATAGTGGAAACAAGAATATTTACATTCCTGTGCGCTAGTGCACGAACCTTGCATATAGTCAGTCTCGTACGTGATGATTTGATCGTACGTCGGCACGTTAATATAAAACAGAGGCAGCTCCAGAACCTGTACCTTTACAATGTAACGAAAATGTAACCGTCGGGTTTAGGAAGCACCTTAATGTTAAACACAGGTCGAGTTTTTCACACAAGACATCTTGACAACACATACATAGGTAAACAAACACTTTCCGTATTCGTTACTGAATTAGTCATCTGTCAACGGCTAAACAAGCATGCCAAATATATATATATATATATATATATATATGGGTCGATCGAAGAATTTTTGAAGAGTAGAGCCTAACACTATATTAATGAAGACCGGTGTTCATGATTTTTTTTAGCACAGTATTATCGACGTACTGCTGTAGTCAGTCACTTAGATTAAATATGCATGTATAACATTACAAACTATTATGAAGTGAGATGTACGTATGAAAAATTCTTATATCCTCCGACTTATTCTCGAGGGCGCCTCGGATATCTGAGATCTACTCCACGCTCGAGCAGCTATCGATAGAACTTATGAAGATGGTCTGAAACTATGATGTCAATTTAGACAGTATGAGATGAAACTTGCAAGAGCATATTTTGAAGATAGATGACATTTTAAAAGATCATTTACGGGAAACGTATGGTACTGATGTTATCAAACGACATCTATTGAACTACATATTAGTTGCTCATACACGACAGGCCGATGCATGTAAGTACTACAGAAAGTTAACAACGTATAGGAACTTTCGTTTTGTACCTAGTGGTGTGCACTTCGCAGTTTGTACATTCAGAAGTGTAGCTTTATACTGCAACATTCTTGTAGTTTAACCATAGTAGAGCTGAACACTATTACTCATGAATGGTACTTTCTATGTATGACTGGCCCTGTAACACTGTAACGTGAAATGAAACCAAACACGAGTGCTAAAACTGACCAACAGGTGGCGCTGGACAGGACCATGTCAGTGGCACTGCATGAGGATCGTGTATAAAGTGAACTGTATTGAGACAGGGAATCAAATCATCCTCATCTACATCTACATCTACATTTACATGGATACTCTGCAAATCACATTTAAGTGCCTGGCAGAGGGTTCATCGAACCACCTTCACAATTCTCTATTATTCCAATCTCGTGTAGCGCGCGGAAAGAATGAACACCTATATCTTTCCGCACGAGCTCTGATTTCCCTTATTTTATCGTGGTAACCGTTCCGCCCTATGTAGGTCGATGTCAACAAAATATTTTCGCATTCGGAGGAGAAAGTTGGTGATTGGAATTTCGTGAGAAGATTCCGTCGCAACGAAAAACGCCTTTCTTTTAATGATTTCCAGCCCAAATCCTGTGTCATCTCTGTGACACTCTCTCCCATATTTCGCGATAATACGAAACGTGCTGCCCTTCTTGGAACTTTTTCGATGTACTCCGTCAGTCCTACCTGGTAAAGATCCCACACCACGCAGCAGTATTCTAAAAGAGGACGGACAAGTATAGTGTAGACACTCTCCTTAGTAGGTCTGTTACATTTTCTAAGTGTCCTGCCAATAAAAAGCACTCTTTGCTTAGCCTTCCCCACAACATTTTCTATATGTTCTTTCCAATTTAAGTTGTTCGTAATTGTAATACCTAGGTATTTAGTTGAATTTACGGCTTTTAGATTAGACTGATTTATCAAGTAACCGAAGTTTACCGAATTCCTTTTAGCACTCATGTGGATGACCTCACACTTTTCGTTATTTGGGGTGAACTGCCACTTTTCGCACCATTCAGATATCTTTTCTAAATCGTTTTTCAGTTTGTTTTGATCTTCTGATGACTTTATTAGTCGATAAACGACAGCGTCATCTGCAAACAACAGAAGACGGCTGCTCAGATTATCTCCCAAATCGTTTGTATAGATAAGGAACAGCAAAGGGCCTATAACACTACCTTGGGGGAACGCCTGAAATCCTAGCCTGGGTGATAAACACCTGCTGGATAGCGCGACTTTTACGGAGGACGGATCTCCACCTCATATTGCTACACATGTGAGTGATCTCTTGCGTATATCATTGGTGAGGATCGCGTGCTGAGCCTCCAGGTCCGTCATACTTAGCCCCTATGTCTCCAGGCCACAATCCATGCCATCACTGATTGTCGGTTAGCCGAAGTCGCAAGTTTACCGCGCTCGGAAGATCTTATTATAGATGCTAAAAGGCAACATCCGATGTCAAGTTCTCACCATACCTACTGATATTCTTTACACTGCTGTTTACAACTCTGTCCCGCGACTGCAGTTGGTGGTGATGAATAACGGCAAACATGTTGACGTTAGTTGTAAAGATCATCATCGTTGCTAAAAATCAAATGTTATGCTAATTATTGTCATTGTACTATACGAAGCGTCTTCTGTTGGTCATTTTGTGCACTTTCTTGGTTTTAGTAAAACACCACGTCATTTCAACCGCGGGTGTCAATTTTTACCTCCCTACCTTAATTATTTTGTGAATTATTGAACGGACTTTTGGGTCACTCTGTATCTTAAATCGCAGGCATATTTGGCATGCGCGAGCGGAGGGCTTTCCATAACTCATAAACAGACATTCATTTTTCAAGCGTATCCTGGTTTCCGCTTTGGGCAGAGGCGCCATGTCTGCTGAATTCTGTAAGTCAAATACTTGTCGACCTGAGCACGACTCTGGTGAAGAACATAACGGAAACGGGTGGACAAGCTCCAGACACAGTGTCGTGAAGATACTCATGAAGACACTTGCGCCTGTGACGATGCCTATGACAAAAATCGCGCCGATGACATGTTCGCTGCGCGTCAGAACGACAATTAACTTTAGATTCATATTTGTCGTTACATGTCTCCTCTTAGTTTAATTATTGCGGCCAGTTTCTCAATTTAATTGACGAACTTAAAGATTAAAATCTTTTGAGTCAGATTTCTACAAAGACCACATGGCTCTGAGCACGTCAGTTTTAATATTAATGTCTCGTATATTTCATAAATACTTTACCTCGCAGTGTCTTATGTGTATCCGTACACGCAATAATTCGTAAGTTACCGTGCCAAGATGATTGTTTTCTCGCCATGTTCCTTTGGATGAATTCGCAAGTTTGGTCGCTCGTCGGCCGCGTATTTCGTACCTGGGAATTGGTTACCGTTGGAATGTGTGGTGTACTCGTAACTTTGCCGACAGGAAATTCTTGGTATATTCGAGATTTTCCGTACCACCTGGTGGCTAGTGAGTCCCAAGTCCTTTATTGTGTCATGCATGGATAAATGAGGCCAGAAATCGGGCTGCTCTGTCTAGATAAGAATGCTCTATCATATGGTATAGGAAGTTGTGGCTGTTTGAGTCAGCTTCGAGGTGTTTTTAATTATAATTTAAACTCCCGGGAACCGAGACCTTCGTGGCGAGTCCTTGTGGAAGGTGTCAGAGGCCGAAGTGTCGTAGTACATTATTGTCGTACATTTCGTATAGCGTAATTTCTGTTTTTAATTCGATTTCTGAATGAAGAATTCACGTGAAAATAGGCTTCGCGTGTTTCGGTTAGATATGTACCTTGTTCGTGAATGAGTTGTCCTGGAGCGAGCAATGTGCGAAATGTGATGAACACGTGTGCTTTTATTTTAAAAGATTTCGACTATAAATTCTGCTGCATGCGTACTGCGCACTCGTAATTTCATCGTCTTGTGGTCGTTAATCTGTACTGAAGATCTGTTTTGCACTTGTCCGTTACGAGCTGTCTATTTCAGGAGCTTAGATTTCTTTCTTAATAAAACTGACCTTGTGCCTGAATATTAAGCTATTATATCGAGAGAGTTTGTACCAGATGACGTGCACTAGAGGTTGCGAAAGGTTTAGTACCCACGTGACCAGGACAAAATTAGTCCATTGTAGAATTAGTGTTTACAAGCCGTAGCACAGGATCGCTTTCTTTTAATTTTTTGTTGCAATAAAGACCACAGCCGTCCAATGTGGCCGAGCGGTTCTAGGCGCTTCAGTCTGCAATCGTGCGACTTCTAGGGTCGCAGGTTCGAATCCTGCCTCGGGCATGGATGTGTGTGATGTCCTTAGGTTAGTTAGGTTTAAGTAGTTCTAAGTTCTAGGGGACTGATGGCCCCAGATGTTAAGTCCCATAGAGCTTGGAGCCATTTGAACCAATAAAGACCACAGGTGACTTGTCTGGTAACCGAATAGGGCTGCTGGGATATTTGCACTGTGGGTAGATACAGAACAATAGAGTAAATATGATGGTCGCCTTATGCAGTTAGAAATGTTATTTATGTGTGCTGTTTTGTTAAGGAAAACAATAAATTAATTATGATGCGTTTAGACATTATTATAGTCAGATGCATATTTATGAGAGCGAGCTGAAAAGAAATGCCTCCGAATTTTGCATGCGAAAAGTCTTAACACTAATTAAATAAAACAAACGTGATTAACATTCTACATCTTTATTCTATGTCTAAATATTTATTTCTCAACATAGCCAGCTTGACGATCAACACAATTCTTCTAACGAGAGACCAGTTTGTTGGTACAGTCACTGTAGAATGTTTGACTTTGCTGACGGAACCACAAATTAATCTCTGCTTGCACCGCTTCATCACTATGAAAGTGAAGTCCTCGAAAATGTTCTTTACGTTCTGGAGACAGATGAGAATCTGATGGGGCCAAGCCGGTACTGTATGGAGGATGATGGATGACAGCGAAGCCGAGGCGTCGGATTGCTGCAGATGTTGCTGCGCTCGAGTGTGGTCTGGCGTTGTCATGCTGAAGAACAGGGTGCTCCATTTGTGGACGAAGCCTTCCAGTTCGGACCTCGATTACAGCACGCTGTTTGTAATGCACCGACACAGTTACGTTACACACTGTCATGTCAGAGGCTACAGTATGGAGATCTTTAGCGGCAGAGGGCTGCAAATACAGGGTGGCTGAGAAGTCGCTTCCCAGTTTTAAATGTCTGTAATTTTTTTTATTAATGATTATTTTGCACACAGAATAAGCTGCAGACGGTTCTCAGGACCATGCGAATATTCGTACTACAATACAGTTTCACAAATACTCCCGAGTTGTCGACCAAACGACGTACACCTATAGGTACGTCATCAATTGATTTCTGCAGAGAAGTCACAGGTGCACTCCCGAAGACAATTGTGATCCTCTCTAATTTTTTAAGAGTCCGTGGTTTTTTTTAGTACACACCTTCTTTGGCTCAAACCGCCACTCCGACTACAGGCCACAAGTGGCCCATCGGGACCATCCGACCGCCATGTCATTCTCAGTGGAGGATGCAGATAGGAGGGGCGTGGGGTCAGCACACCACTCTCCCGGTCGTTATGATGGTATTCTTGACCGGAGCCGCTACTATTCGGTCGAGTAGCTCCTCAATTGGCATCACGAGGCTGAGTGCACCCCGAAAAATTGCAACAGCGCATGGCGGCCTGGATGGTCACCCATCCAAGTGCCGACCACGGCCGACAGCGCTTAACTTCGGTGATCTCACGGGAACCGGTGTAGCCACTGCGGCAAGTTCTTTGGCCCAGCCCCACAAGAACAAGTCACAAGGTGTGACGTCAGCACTTCTCGGAGGTCATTCATGGGGTTCTCGCTGTCCCAGCCAACGTCGTGGAAAGTGTTCTTCCAGCTAGTCACGAACGATGCATTCAAAAGGAGGTGTTGCTCCGCTTTGGTGAAAAATGATATGCGCAACATTATCCCATTGTGATATCAGTGGCCACACATATTCAATCAACATCTGGCGACACCGGCCGCTGTTCATGGTGACTCGCAGTATGAATGGACCAACAGGACGATCCACGGTCATACCGCACCAGACTGTAATCTTTCAGTTGTCATTCCTGGATTTGTTTCACCCCGTAACGACAGTTTTGCCGATTGACGAATCCGCCAACGTGAAACACCGACTCATCACTCCAAACGATCTTCTGGAACAAATTCGGCCAATCGTTACCCCATGGCAGCATAATTACCCCATATTCCACCCGTCTGTCACAAGTCTCCAACGGTAACTCCTGAACATAATGAGGTTTCCAAGGTTTTCAAATCAGGCCCTTCTTTAACACAAGACGCACCGTGTGCCTAGTGATTCCGCTCTAACGAGCCGCCTGGCGTATCGGTTTACCTCCTCCTTCTCCTCCTCATCATCATCAAGATGTCCCTCACTGCCGCTACAGTTTCTGGAGATCGCGCCATCAAAGCCTTCTCCTCCTGGTTTTTTTCACAACTAACCCAGTGGTCATTAGCTTGGTGTGACAATTCCTAATGGTTTTAGCATCAAGTGTGGCACGAAGGCCACGAACGTACCGCCACCATCGCTGAACGAGGGCTGCAGATCGCCACACTGCAAACCTCAAATTGGTTCAAATTGCTCTGAGCACTATGCGACTTAACTTCTGAGGTCATCAGTCGCCTAGATTTTAGAACTGATTAAACGTAACTAACCTAAGGACATCACACACATCCATGCCCGAGGCAGGATTCGAACCTGCGACCGTAGCGGTCGCGCGGTTCCAGACTGTAGCGCCTAGAACCGCTCGGCCGCCCCGGCCGGATGCAAACCTCGAAGCGACCTGACCGCGCTCTTATGAAGTCGCCGTAAAAAGGTACTACTGGCTGCCTAAATATTTTCAGGGGTCCTGTAACAAAGCACGACAACGTCCATTAATAAATCTAAAATTTACGGACATTTAAAACTAGGGAACGATTTCTCACGCGCCCTGTATGCAGACACAAATAAAGATACAGAATGTCAAGGAAGTATGTCTTATTTGAAAAGCTTAAAGAGTTTTCACAATACTTCTTTCGGAACTCAGCTTCATGTGACCCTCAGACCGAAATTCTTTTTCTTATGCGCGTGTTTTTGTGCAAAAGGCAGTTCGGTCTCTAGTGGCGACTGGGTGCTTTCATGGGCCCGAAACAGTCAATAAGCTAGACAGACGGGGTCACTCGCGCCTGCAGGCAGCTTAAGAAGTAAAGGTGAGGCGAGGCGGCAGTTTGCTCTGCAATTGTGGGCGCGCAGCTAACTCGGCAGCAGCGGTCGCCCTCGTCTCCTTCGCCCAGGCTCCGCTCGACACTGACACTACGTATGCTTCACAAGCAGTTCCTTTCGACTCATCTGCTGCGACCTTTCTCAGACAACAGATCAACTTCGCCGTGGCCCACTATGGTTTTTACAGTGCAATACACTAATCGTTTATGCTCGTACGAAGCTCATCAGGAAAGGATATATTTATCACAGAATAGCCACGAACTTGACCGGTTTCCCTTTAAATTCTAGTGCCAAAGCTCTTGAGAAATATTTTATATTAGCTAGGATCACGCTGTTATGATGAAAATACCTCAGCAGAACGTCAACGATTTAATAAAGCGTCTTTCGTGAGATATATTTGACAAAGTTCTTATAAAGTGTAATTTGAGTCAACGAAGTTCGTGGCTGATATCCTGCTACCAGCTTGTGGCGTAAAGTAGCAACGGGACACTCTTACATTCCTTGCTATGCACAAAGAATAGAACTGTTGCTATCTTAAACCTGAAATACAAAGCGAATTTACAGATCTCTCAAAGTTAACGGAAGGCGCTTCGGGTTGGAACCTATTCAAAATACTGTGAAACCATTTATAAGACATTTTATCTGTAAGGAGGAGGGTCCCCTTTTCTGTTCTAGTTTTGTTTTTGATTGACTAGCCTAGGAACGTATACTCTCAGAATTTCGACAGTAAAGCACACACTATTATATGTAAAGACCTCCCTTGTAACGCCCGCCACTAGAGTTTTATGGGCATCTCTGGGATGCTTCCATTCTTACTGAATGTAGTTCTGACGAGATGCTCGGCTCTTTTTCCAATCTTCTCTTTGTCTCAATCAGTCCTATCTAGTAAGGGTCCCACACTTTCGAGAAATACTCAAGTGTCAGCATAAAGACGTTTTCGTGAGCTCCCTTCTTCCTTCTTCTACCAAGAGGTAGTTTTGAAAGAACTGTGACAATCGCTCGGAAAACAGGGAACTGACATGCATTGATGCTATGAAATATTGCATTGTTAATGGCAAGGCAGTAGCCGAAATCTAGATATGCCAAATAAAACCTTGAGAAAGAACGACTGATTGCTGTGCCCTATCATTTGTAAGCCTTAAAGTACTGTTTGTAATGGGTTACTGTAGCTCGATTGTGACTACTTCTAATAGCTTGATATAATTCCCACGTTGTTCTACATGATAGCCTTGTCCCACTAGTCAGCCACCCAGGCTGTCTTTTACTAGTAGTACCCTGTTTAGAACCTTATAATGCAAAACAACTTTCAAAGAGCACGAGTGATATGAGTAAATCTTTATTTGCACATGGTGTCCAGGAATGCTCTAACAAACTTTGACGTTTCTCTACGCCGGAGATGCTGTTTACTGTCGTCCATACGGGAGTGTGTCCGATGGTCAGATGACGGTATGTTTCTACGATTCTTCTGTGTGAGCATATCTTGGACGTGAAATTTAAAACTTCGGTTTTCGCTTTGCTATCGTCAGCTGCCACACCAGACTGATCAGCAAGGGACTCAGTGCAAGCCCTTAGCGATTTTACATAAAATCAGAATTTCCTCTGGTCCCCTGTGAGATATTTGGTTAGGTGTGACGGTGGTAGTTGTATGCTTCGCGCATAGATGTTTTCACAGTCGCCCGAGTCTTTACTACCATTGGCTTGTCATCATACGTGCGTTCCCTTTTGAACCGAGAGTGCAACTGCCTCTGCTTCCTCGGCATCCTCCGAATTTCATTATTAAACCGTTGTGGGTCTTTTGCATCTTTTATGCTCTTACTGGACACATTACTCTCCAGACCACGATTTACAATCTGGTTAAACTTTTCCATAATTCGTCTACATCCATCTTACTGCACTAATTGATGCCAGCTCACTGTCCACGTGAGATACTAATAATTGAGTTGATCACTGTTACCACTGTAGACTGAGGCCTAATTATGCGGACATTTGGTCAAGTAAAAGCTAGCATAAAAAACTCTGATCAGGGATTGAATGTTGCCAAGGGAGGTTTTATCTGTGGGTGTAGTTTGTGGAAGAAACTGCATGAAGTAGAAACTAAGCTGGGTTCAGAAACTAGTGCTAAAGCATATCTCGAACTCTGTGCTGAAGTAACAGCGGAAAATTGAAAGTATCCTCTGAGTGGTCAGAAGATAATATTGATGAAAATGTAAACAGATTTACGAAAAACGTCCCCGTACAAATACCACCACCGTGTCCACTGAACTGATCTAATTTGTACCGAGACGACAGTCTGTTTGGGAGTACCGTTGGATCCTAACACATAGAGAAAGACAAAAATGTTCTGTAAGATGTGCTGTTCTGGCGCTTGGAATCCAAATAGTTTGCTCCAGTGCAGTGAGAAGTGTGGCGTCGATTCTTGGTGACGTACTGCAGTTTCAAATAGATTGCTGCCATCCGTGACTGAGATTATCAGGATAGTTTTACAAGGGACGCCAGTTATTTTATTCACGCTACTTGTGTTGGATAAAGCGAACTCTCGAAGTCGTGTGATCACAAAAATCAACGATCTACAAGTCACATCGAAGATAATTTCCATACGTTACAATAAAAGTTTTTATACACAATGGTCAATAATTAACTTTCCTAGAGACCAATTAACCAGCTTTGCTAACAGAGTCGCGCCAACACGCAACAACACTGCTGTCGGCAAGGCATGCAAAAATGCTCAAATGGCTCAGCACTATGGGACTTAACAGCTGAGGTCATCAGTCCCCTAGAACTTAGAACTACTTAAACCTAACTAACCTAAGGACATCACACACATCCAAGTCCGAGGCAGGATTCGAACCTGCGACCGTAGCAGCCGCGTGGTTCCGGACTGAAGCGCCTAGAACCGCTCGGCCACACAGGCCGGCGACTCGTGTTGCAGGTGGAGATCATTTTCTGGGGCTTTGTTCATGACTAATCGACCATGAGGGAAGTGATTCAGCTATTGATACGTTTTCCTATTTTACGTACGTTATCGATAGATTGTTTTAACAAGTTCATTCTAATGAGTTTATTGAAGAGTGACTTTTTACCATTTTGTAAATTCTTATTCGATATCTCGTTTAATGAATACACATAATTGAAGTTATAGGTTTTGGTGCCGCGCCCAAGGCACACCCCAGTAGACAGTCAGGGCACAGTATTCACCTCTGCTTTAACAAAAGCTAAAAGTAGTACGTCACCGAACTGTAGTGTCGTCTGCAGGTGTACGTGAGGCAACTTTCCTTGATCGAAAACTTTTGTACCAGCTCTAAAACTGAAACTTTTCCCTAATGGGGCACAGTTAGTAGACATTTTCACATTTCCATGTACTGATTAAGTGTAGACGTAGAATGTTACAATGTTGCGACGTGTAACTTGTATTGGGGGCAATATTTTCAAAAAATGGTAAAACGTAGTACAAAGTTACTCCGACTGATTGTATGACAATTTGAGTGGTACAGTTTCTTAAGTGCATTGCAATGTTAATGACGTGTTATGGGTTTTACTTCTTAAGAATATTTCTTCCGTTGTAAAAAACACGATAATTCTAATTTTTTCACCTTGATTTTCAATGATGACGGTATTTTTATTGAATGCAGGTTCAGGTTGTGGAGAATGGAGATAATAGTGTTAGTGGAAGATTTAGGGATGAGGTATATTTAGTAATCTTTCTGGTAAGGCTGACAGATGATGAAACGGAAATTTCAGTTTCTTTAGTGAAGTCTGGGCTAGCCATTAATGTCAGAAGGGCAAATGTTGTTTCGGCAAAGGCAGTTGGTTCTGAGAAACCTAGGTGATTAAGATCAAGAAAAGGTACACTAAGGAAACTTTTAGAGAATGTCAAGCTGGTAAGGCTAAGGATGTTTATGACGTGGAGGAAACGGAAGTCTTACACGAAATAATTAAGAAATAAATAAATTACAGGAAGGACATAATACCACAGCGGGGAAGGTGGAGATAAATGCCTTCAATTAGAGAGACTGCGAGACTTCGTCATGTGCAACATCAACGGCCCTGAAGCGTAAACATATGGTGCGCCATCATAGAAAATTACATTGTGGGACCTTTCTTCATATCAGGAGTTCGCTTTCTGACGAACAATCTGTCGGTTCTTCTAGAATACGTACCAGTGGTTATTCGACAGTGTATGTGGCTGCAACACGACGGTTGCACGTGTCATCGAATCGGCAGGGCATGCTCTACCATATCATCCACTGTAATTAAATCTGTTCATCGTTCTTTCGAAAGACGACTGCAAATGTGCCTTTCAGTCCATGGTCAACAGTTTGAACACATGCTTAAATAAAGGATAAAGTTATTTATTTGAAAGGCAAATGGTTCAAATGGCTCTGAGCACTATGGGACTCAACTACTGTGGTCATTAGTCCCCTAGAACTTAGAACTACTTAAACCTAACTAACCTAAGGACATCACACACACCCATGCCCGAGGCAGGATTCGAACCTGCGACCGTAGCAGCAGCGCGGCTCCGGACTGGAGCGCCTAGAACCGCACGGCCACCGCGGCCGGCATTTGAAAGACAAAATTTATGTTATGTCATTTGTGTGGTTACCAAATGATTGTTAGTAAACTGTTTGTTTCATTTACGTGGGTACGAAATTGCAATGCAGTGTGAAATAAATCGACAGGGTGTATTGCACGTAGATGGTGACACTATCATTACGCGCTTACTTTCAACGTGAAACGGCGTTTCGTTAAGAAGCGTATTTATTTTGCTGTGAACATGTAGTCACAAAAATATTTTTAATAAAATGTTTAGTTCAACTAATGTATCCCATGTGATATAATTTAGAGCAGTGTAGGTAGATACAGTTGAATCTTCCTTCTACAATTTAGATATTTAATACGACAGTTGCTTTTTGCGGCTTTTAAGACCTCTTTATTTTTGAAGAATGAACTGTTGATTTCTCTGTTTCAGCTCACATAAATGTGGGTGGAAACACAAATGTGAAATAGTTCTCCCAATCGCTTTGTGATACGCTAGATTCTAGTCAATCTCGTATTGCCATATCAAACATTCGCAGGTGAACTTACATCTAGGTCGTAAGTTGGTTAAAAGGGAAATAAAGCTTTATTCACGCAGCGCAGGACTACCTCACGGTATGCTACTACACAACCTGGTCCGACAAGCCTTCTTGGTACTGTTAGCAACGCAAATGCCGTTTCCGGCCACTGTGCTCTCACATTCTACGATATTCTCGAAATTTTTTACGAAAGGTTTCAACGTGAACATATCTCAGTTGATACCAGCTCTCAAAACATTACCGAAACAAAAACACACGTGCCCTTCGACGCTCTAACATTTGGTGAAAATTGCGTTTCGATAGTCCTAACCGTTCACGATATAATAGGGGTGTTACGTCTTATATATACAGATGTGCCTCAACGCAAGCAGTACGCGCCGTCGCATGTTCTGTTTCACACGTCACGTCGACCAGGCAGCATCCGAGCAGTGTCAAAGGCAGCTTGAACACGCTGCTCCAGTTCTCCACATCTGGAATGGGCTGTGCATACACGATGCTTTTGAGATGGTCCCATAACCAGAAATCGCACAGGTTGAGATCCAGTGAACGAGCAAGCCATGCAACTGGATCCCCTCGTCCGATCGATCGACCAGGGAAGACACGATGTGTTCTGGAGGAGTCACGTAACCCTTCGGATCATCAATGGGATATCTCCCAGCAGGTGAGGCAAAGTCACCCGCAAGAAACGCCGATAGTTCCGGCCCGTTAGGCGACGTGGAAGACTGGTCCCAAAATACTATCGCCAATTATCCCGGCCCACACATTCCGGCTGTACCGAAGGTGACGGACGATTCGCTGTCACCATACCATAGAGGTTCTGCATGTTATCCCACAGATGATCGTTATGAAAGTTGAAGATACCAGTCCACGTAAAGGTGGTCTCATCTGTGAATAGGATGGATGCCACCAATCCCAGAATCGTGATTGCCTGGTGAAGAAACCAGTGACAAAGCTGCTCCCGATGTGAAAAGTATGTCCCTAGTAACCCCTGCACACGCTGTAAGTGATAAGGGTAGTAACAGTTGTCATGGAGAGTGTTCCACACCGTCGTCTGGCTTACCCCGTACTAGCGGGCCAACTGCCTGGTACTGACACGGCGGCGCCTTCCACAATATAGTTATCCTTTTTAATTGAATACACTGAAATATCTTGAAAACTACACATGGGACCAAAAAAGTTATAATTCCAGTTTGTCTGTCTCGGAGGGGGAAATCCAAAGATGCCACACTCGATGCTCCACCCCACCCTGTGCGTTGTTGGCGCGGGACAACTTTGAAATCTTCAGTGGGAACCCCTGGTTTTTATTGCAGATCACGATTCTAAGCCAAAATCTACATACGTTTAGTCTGAAGCATTTTATTCGCCTCGCCACACAAGGTGCTGTAATCGGAGGAATAGAAATCGGTACACAAATGTGGTTTATGACATGCTACTCAATGGCCCTTGAATATCCAGTAATGCTGCGAGGGTAGGACTGGTCAGTATTTCATAACTTGCAACTGGAAACCCCATTCTCAACGTTGCATTTCTCCGACATATCGAACAAGGGACTACTCGACACGCCACCGTGTGGCAAACTACGACGTATTATAATACGTAGTACACTGCGGCCGGAGCTCATGTATAGTGCAGACATAGAACAGGCAGCAGCACTAACAATGCAGTACTCGTGCAGCATTTATTGCCTGCACTCCTACTTACAATTTGCAGAACAGAGGTGCAAATGGACGATTAATGTTGCAACCATACACGAAAAAACTGAAATACCCTGATTTACGGAGGATGTAGAAGGAATATTGAGGCCGCTGTTGCCTTGTGTAGCGAGCGTTTTTCAGAGAAAAATCGCTTTCGTTCGCTCTTTTACAAGGTTGTGAACGCCGTTATATCTGATGGCAGCGTACACACCGGCAAAAGCAAACGAAGCCAACGTGTTACAGAAACAGCTAATGAAATAGCTGTACTACCAGCAGTGCGCCGTCCCCACGACTCGGCAATTACACCGTTATTTTGGTATGTCCGTAGTAGTACTGTCACAATATTGCATCGTCATAAGTATCCTCCATACCACGTGTCACTGCATCAAGGACTTCATGACGCCGATTTCCGTAAGCCGATAGTGTTTTGCGAATGGGCGCCTCAACAAATGCAAACGACTCTCACTCTGTTTGGCGAGGTACTATTTTCCGATAAGTCTACAGTCACAAACTGTAGTAGCGTTAACCGGCATAATTTGCATTACCGGAGAGTAGACAATCCCTACTGGTTACGGCAAGCTGATCATCAACGTGTAAGTATGCTGTTTAGGTTTTTTTATTGGTAACGCCACGTAGCGCTCTGTGTGAGAATCACTGGCTGTGCTGTGTGCAGTCTGTGGCTGGTTTGCATTGTTGTCTGCCATTGTAGTGTTGGGCAGCGGCGGCTGGATGTGAACAGCGCGTAGCGTTGCGCAGTTGGAGGTGAGCCGCCAGCAGTGGTGGATGTGGGGAGAGCAGTTGGAGGTGAGCCGCCAGCAGTGGTGGATGTGGGGAGAGAAATGGCGGAGTTTTGTAATTTGTCATGAACTGATATATATAGTATGACTATTAAGGTAAATACATTGTTTGTTCTCTATTAATATCTTTCACTTGCTAACTATCCCTATCAGTAGTTAGTGCCTTCCGTAGTTTGAATCTTTTATTTAGCTGGCAGTAGTGGCGCTCGCTGTATTGCAGTAGTTCGAGTAACCAAGATTTTTGTGAGGTAAGCGATTTGTGAAACGCATAGGTTAATGTTAGTCAGGGCCATTCTTTTGTAGGGTTATTGAAAGTCAGATTGCGTTGCGCTAAAAATATTGTGTGTCAGGTTAAGCACAGTCTTGTGTAATTGTTCAAAGGGGACGTTTCAAACGTCCTTGGTCGGTTAACGTATGGTGTGGCATCGTGGGGAACAAACTCATTGGCCCGTGTCTTATCGACGGCACATTGAAGGGGCGCAAATATCGAACGTTTTTGGAACGGGTACTACCGTTACTACTGCAGGATGTTGCCCTGGACGTTCGAAAACGTTTTTGGTTTCAGCTTGACGATTGCCCCGCGCATTACGCAATTGAAGGGTAGGAAGCATTAGACTGGTCGATAGATCGGCGGAGGTGGCACTGTTCGTAGGCATACTACGTCGTCGGATTTGACGTTGTCGGATTCTTTTTTTTTTTTTTTTTTTTTTTTCTGTGGGGATATTTAAGAGACGGGATGTACCAGTACGTGCTAACAGGCCGTGAAGATATGGTCGACCGCATCAGAAATGTTGTGAGTTGGCATGACAGCCAAGTCACTATGCGAGGATGCCGAAAGGCATGCGTTAAGCTCACGCAGACTGGCGTGAGGTCTGGAACAGTTAAGGGAATTTATAGTAGCAAATAAAGTACGTAGTTGATGTAATACTTAACTTTAATCCATAATTGGAGAACATCGCTCTTGTAGATACAAAATCTCAATATAAACTGGTAACGGCGCCTTGCTAGGTCGTAGCAAATGACGTAGCTGAAGGCTATGCTAACTATCGTCTCGGCAAATGAGAGCGTATTTGTCAGTGAACCTTTCCTAGCAAAGTCGGCTGTACAACTGGGGCGAGTGCTAGGACGTCTCTCTAGACCTGCCGTGTGGCGGCGCTCGGTCTGCAATCACTGACAGTGGCGACACGCGGGTCCGACTTATACTAACGGACCGCGGCCGATTTAAAGGCTACCACCTAGCATGTGTGGTGTCTGGCGGTGACACCACAAGAAACACCTGTGCTGACATTCCCGCAGATATGCTTCTGTCCTGTGTACGGTCATTTGGAAAACGGAACACTAAGTGTATTGAAGTTAACGATACTACGTTTGCACACTTATTATAGTTGAAGTAGTAGAGTAGCGTTCGCCTCGAGCAACGGTCACGGTGGCGCGCCGAGAAGTCCCCAGTTCGATATGTCGAAGGAATGCAACGTTGCGAATGGGGTTTCCAGTTACAAGTTATGAAATATTGGCCCGTCCTACTCTATCAGCATGGAGGTGAGGTTGGACGTGCCATTTGATACTCAAAAGCCACGGAGTAGCACGTCGTAAATTACGATTATGTACCCATTTCTATTCCTCCGGTTACAGCGCCATCTGTGGCTAAGCGAAGGAAATGCTTCAGTCAAAACTATGTCGATTTTGCCGTAGAATCGCAATCTGCAATATAAAGTTGGGGTTCCCACTGGAGATTTCAAAGTTGCCGCCACCCCCTCTGCCCCACCCACCCACGCACGGGGTGGGGTGGAGTGTCGAGAGTGGCATCAACGGAAGCCACCCTCAGAGACAAAGAAATTGGAGTCATAACTTTTTTTGATCCGATGTGTACCTCACGAGATATGTGAATGTCTTCAGTTACAATGAACACCCTGTGGGATTAGAGTAGAACATGAAATTTGTGTGTGGTGATCGATGATGTTTGGATGGGATGGGGATACTGCCTAATGTGGATGTTAAATTTGTTTTCTACCCTGAAGAATAGGCAGTAGTTGATTTTGGCGTGTGGGTGGGTAGCACTGTTACCACCTGAATAAATGTGACCATGTTAAATGAACACATTGTGTCTGTAATTTACTGCGTAAAATTACAATGGGGATCTCTAGGGAGTGGTCAGGATGTGAAGTAAAATTTGGATAGACAAAAACTTACACAATTCTCTGGATCAAATCCCTAGGTAAAGAACTGATGTGAGTATTCAGTTTGTTGAATTTATTCTGTACATTATTCTGTATATTTTTTAATTCACTAGTTCTTTGAACTGAAGCAGATTGTTTTCCATTTCATTCTTACAGTGAATAAGATGAATGGCTGAGTTGCAGACTGAATCTAAATTAATGTCCAGCTGCGTGCTCAGAAAACTGGAGCTGTCCTGAGCCAAAGCAGAGGAGGGCGCTGAGCAGTTTTGCTCCAGCTGCCAAGGGGCAACGCAGTACATTACGCAGAACTAAGACAGTACGCTCTGAAGACATGTGAGATAGGGCGAAGGAAGCAGCCCGGATGTCCGTGCACGTTAAGGAGCCACTTCCGGTACGAGGAGGTGCACCGGCCCGTTTCGGATTCGCCCGCCGGATGAACGACGAGGGCCTGTGTGCCAGCCAGTCTGGTTGTGTGGAAAATTTGGAAATTTGTGATAAGGTCTTATGGGACCAAACTGCTGAGGTCATCGGTCCATAAGATTACGCACTATTTTATCTTACTTAAACCAACTTACGCTAAGGACAACACACACGCCCATGCCCGAGGGAGGACTCGAACGTCCGACGGGAGGAGCCGCGTGGGTCGTGACAAGACGCTCTAGACCGCGTGGCCTACACCGCTCTCATTAAACTTTGACAAACACAGTATATACAGTTCCACACAGTAAATGGAATGACACCATTAATAAGTACATATTTCGATCAGAAATCGGTAGCTAAGACAGAATATTCAAAATTTCTAGGTGTACACATTGATGAGGGGTTGAACTGGAAAAAACACACTGAAGATCTGCTGAGACATTTGAGTTCAGCTACTTATGCTATTAGGGTCATTGCAAATTTTGGCGATATACATCTCAGTAAATCAGCTTATCACGCCTATTTTCTTTCTCTGCTTTCGTATGGCATCATATTCTGGGGTAACTCATTATTGAGTAAAAGAGTGTTCATTGCACAAAAGCGTGTAATCAGAATAATTGCTGGAGCTCATCTAAGATCATCCTGCAGACACTTATTTAAAGAGCTAGGGATCTTCACTGTAGCCTCACAATGTATATACATTCACTTATGAAATTTGTTATTGCCAATCCGAACGAATACAAAAGTAATAGCAGTGTACATGGCTACAACACAAGGAGAAGGATGATCTTCACTACTCAAGGTTAAATCTAACTTTGGCTCAGAAAGGGTTAAATTATGCTGCCAGAAAAGTCTTTGGTCACTTACCTAATAGCATCAAAAGTCTGACAGATAGCCATATAGCATTAAAAGGAAATTAAAAGAATTTCTGAATGGCAATTCCTTCTACTCATTAGATGCATTTTTTGATATAGTAAGTGGGTAATTTCCACACCTCCCACACAAAAAAATAAAATTAAAAATATTAAGTCTCATGTAATATTTTGTGTAATGTAATACCTTGTATAGACACCTTTTATTAACCTGGCACGTTCCACATCATTACGAAGTGTCGCATTCATGATCTATGGAAAAAGTACTAATCAAATCTGGTTGTGTGGATTTTATTTGATTCTCCGCATCCCACTAGGTGAATACCAGGCTGCCACCCAAGTCGCGCCTCAATTACACGATTCACAAACAAGTAGAAAACTTCCGCTCACTTTCACATGGACAACATTACATAAAGGTAAGTGGGGTACACGTATTCTGTCACCAGGGGTAACGGCGTGGCATCAGGAAAGGCATCCGGCCAACCCTTAAATTAACCGCGCCAAATTCTTTAACAACTATGATAGCCTGCACCGATGTAGTGTAACGCCGGAAATGCATATCCTCCTATTTCCATCTATTGTACTATTATTTTTTTTCCTTGTTTTGTTACCTCAAGATATGACATTTCTGTCTCTTTATATATTGTAATTGTTTTACTGTTTGTATATATATATTTATGCATTTATGTCGATGTATAATTGGTTTGTTTCGTAAATATTATTTGTATTTTTACGCTGGGTCTTGCCTAGGGAAAACTGCTATCGAACGATTACATCGATAGGTCGTGTGAAGAATCAAATTGTGTAGGATCTTTGGTAGTGTTAACTCTGCCGCGTGGAGCGCGGGCAGAGCATGAGAGGGAGTCTGGCTGGAGTAGCGAGTGGAGCAGGTGTGTTGTGTGACGCTCCCGCGAGTTGCCGCGCTTTCGGGGTATGGCAGCATGTAATTGCGCTCGACTTGCGATGATAGTTTCTGACACGGTGTCGCGGACGGGAAACATTAGCTGACGCACGTCAAGAGCCCGTTTCGTCTGGTGACCGTGTCGAGAAGAAGGCGCGCCAACATCCAGCCTCTGCAACAGCGACGGCCGACAATGAGTGACTGTCGCCACATCCTCGATCGACGGCTTCAAACCTTCAATCAACCAACAAGGAAGACTGGAAGCACGTAAAGTTTTAGAACTGTATGGCAGACCTCAGCTTTTCAAACTTTTAAAATTGTTGCATCACAAAATTACAGCTACTTAGCATGAACCTTTGTTGCTCATTGTCCCAATTGCATTACCCAGCAGGGTCCCTTCCTTTTCCGAAATGAACCCGAGTGTCGTTGAAATTCAAACGCCAGCATAATTCCATTTCAGTGCTTTAGTTTCAAAGTTCAGTTAAAGTATTCATAGCTGGCTACAATACTTAGATTACACAAGCACAAATTAAGAGTGCGAGTTTTGTTACCGTATCTTAGCTTACCTGTGACTGCAGCTCAGCTTGGTACGTACTAAATTTTACTATTGTTAATTGTTCAGAATCATTTAATTCAAGTTCAAAGCTAAATCTCTTATTTCTAAATTGCGTAGATTCAAGTAGCTTTTGAAATGATTGTTGAGGTAGTCCAAGACTAACCGTATTTTACTGAATTTCGATGTGCTTAAGAAAGAAAGCTTCTAATTAATTTCAGTCACTAAATTAACTTTCAGTTTTCCGGTTTTATTAATTCTTTTGCTAAATTAAGTCAGAGTGCAGCGAAAGTTATTACTTCTGACAAACTTTCAGTTTTCACACTACACGTGTCAACCTTCAGTTGCCACGCTTCTAGTGCTAATTATATGTGTAATTACCTTTCTTTTTCAGTTACTATAGTAATTGTCCTTAGGACTGGCGACCGTAATTTCCCCCAAATCTCAAATATCTAATTACCGCTAGTTAATTGTTAACGTAACGGCCGCACATTTACTTTCTTCATTGACTTTACCCCTTTTCAAAATTAATTTCCACCAGCTTCATTTGCATTTTTCCTTTCATTTAGATGTAACCCTTTCCTCCCTCTTTACCGACAGATTAACTTCGGTGACGATTGCTTTTCCCAAATTTCCATTAGGTACACGCGGTTTAATTTTTCACTGTCATTAAGGTCGATAAGTGAGGGGGAGGTTACAGTAGGACGAAGGCACAAAAAAGAGAGAAAGAAAAGATTCCACCGTTAGCAGCACGCGACAGTATTGCGCACGCACACCGGCGCTTACCTGTGTGTCGACGGGCGCAGCGTCAAAGCGAGGTGTGAAATGGCGTGCTGGCAGATCAAAAGCCGGTTTTAAGTACGCAACAGAAACGGCCACCTCAGCTTTGTGCCAGCGCCAGTCGGTCGTGGTCAAGAAATGGTTCGACGTCTTGGCCACAATTGCGCTCATTAATCAAGTTTTGTTTTTATTTATGCGTGGCATAGCCTATTTTTACACAAAATCAGTTAATATCTGGTCGTTTTCATGAAATAATTACAATTTTCTTACAATTTGGCTTTCCCTAGAATGTTGGTCTTCACTTTGTATTACGAAATTTCACTGGTACCTCTATCTCTCCATCTCTTTTTTTTTTTTTTTTTTTTTTGTGCGTGGCTGGAGGGGCAAATTTTTTCGAAGAAATAATAAACAACCAATCAGTTGCAGAATCGAAGGTTTATTTAAACCCCTTGATCATGGTTTCACGGTTTATGAAACGTCTTCTTCGGAAGGAACTAGTGACAACCTGTTTTGAGAATTTTACAGCCATGTGCAAAATTATTATCTCCCTAGGGGTCAAAAGCTGTTTCTACATACATGAACACTTGGCTGCCAATTCTCAAAACAGATTGTCACTATTTCCTTCTGAAGAAGACGCTTTTATAAAAGTTGAAACCATGGTCAAGGTATTTAAATAAACCTTCCATTTTGCGACTGACTGGCTGTTTATTATTTAGTCAAAAATATTTCATTGGAATACGTCGATGTCGTGCTTATAGTATTTTTACACGTTAGCATAATGAGCTTTACTCATGATGTATGTTATGATGTTTCTAAAAAATTGATGTAAGAAGTAAACAGCGGTTTTCACCGCCGAACGTACAGAAGACACGGCTGCAGGAGGCCCGGAAGTATTGTGGAAGAGAATTTCCGATACAACGATTGACAAGAGGGATGTAAGAGTGAAGTGTGCTCCTGAGTGGTACTCATAATTGCACTTGGTCTGACATCAGTGCGTGACCGCGAGCTGAATTGTAAAAACGCAGTGGGCCCGTTGTCGTACTTGAATTGGTAGAACAAGTGTCTCATATATTAGTACTGAACTGAGAAGACACAGCGAGGCCTCGATATGAACTAACTGTAACCTAGTGATAAGTTTTAGTGAATCTGTTGCCAGTCCATGTACCTTCACAGCTGATTACATGTTATTCCTTGTGTCAGTGTATGTTACGTTCTTCGTACGTGTTCTTTGTGCAGTTGGGTTTTGTTGTACTATCTGGTTTTAATTATCTTATTACTGTGCAGCGAGTAATTAGTTTTATCAAATTTATATTGTTAAACCGGAAGTTAACTAATTTGGAAGATCGAACCCTAGTGCTTACCTTGATTGTTTTGTACACTCTCCGCCATCCTCAGTCTTTGTTAACAAATCAAACTACTTGGTTAGGAATACACGCTTAAACAAACCCCAGGCAAACTCCACCACCACCGAAATCCTGCCCCATTCAGCTGCTATAAAATTTGAAAATGAAGTTGTTTGTCTGGAATATCTGTTCGTTTGATCAGTTTCTTCTAATTGCTGGTTTGGTGTTCTGAAGAATATGTGTGTTTCAACTGGAAACATATTTTCGTGTTTTTTGTTTGCTCGTATTCCTGTAACATCTACATCTACATCTACACTCCGCGAGCCACCTTACGGTGTGTGGCGGAGGGTACTTATTGTACCACTATCTGATCCCCCCTTCCCTGTTCCATTCACGAATTGTGCGTGGGAAGAACGACTGCTTGTAAGTCTCCGTATTTGCTCTAATTTCTCGGATCTTTTCGTTGTGATCATTACGCGAGATATATGTGGGCGGTAGTAATATGTTGCCCATCTCTTCCCGGAATGTGCTCTCTCGTAATTTCGATAATAAACCTCTCCGTATTGCGTAACGCCTTTCTTGAAGTGTCCGCCACTGGAGCTTGTTCAGCATCTCCGTAACGCTCTCGCGCTGACTAAATGTCCCCATGACGAATCGCGCTGCTTTTCGCTGGATCATGTCTATCTCTTCTATTAATCCAACCTGGTAAGGGTCCCATACTGATGAGCAATACTCAAGAATCGGACGAACAAGCGTTTTGTAAGCTACTTCTTTCGTCGATGAGTCACATTTTCTTAGAATTCTTCCTATGAATCTCAACCTGGCGCCTGCTTTTCCCACTATTTGTTTTATGTGATCATTCCACTTCAGATCGCTCCGGATAGTAACTCCTAAGTATTTTACGGTCGTTACCGCTTCCAATGATTTACCACCTATGGCATAATCGTACTGGAATGGATTTCTGCCCCTATGTATGCGCATTATATTACATTTATCTACGTTTAGGGAAAGCTGCCAGCTGTCGCACCATGCATTAATCCTCTGCAGGTCCTCCTGGAGTACGTACGAGTCTTCTGATGTTGCTACTTTCTTGTAGACAACCGTGTCATCTGCAAATAGCCTCACGGAGCTACCGATGTTGTCAACTAAGTCATTTATGTATATTGTAAACAATAAAGGTCCTATCACGCTTCCCTGCGGTACTCCCGAAATTACCTCTACATCTGCAGATTTTGAACCGTTAAGAATGACATGTTGCGTTCTTTCTTCTAGGAAATCCTGAATCCAATCACAAACCTGGTCCGATATTCCGTAAGCTCGTATTTTTTTCACTAAACGTAAGTGCGGAACCGTATCAAATGCCTTCCTGAAGTCCAGGAATACGGCATCAATCTGGTCGCCAGTGTCTACGGCACTGTGAATTTCTTGGGCAAATAGGGCGAGCTGAGTTTCACGTGATCTCTGTTTGCGGAATCCATGTTGGTTATGATGAAGGAGATTTGTATTATCTAAGAACGTCATAATACGAGAACACAAAACATGTTCCATTATTCTACAACAGATTGACGTAAGCGAAATAGGCCTATAATTATTCGCATCTGATTTATGACCCTTCTTGAAAATGGGAACGACCTGCGCTTTCTTCCAGTCGCTAGGTACTTTACGTTCTTCCAGCGATCTACGATAAATTGCTGATAGAAAGGGGGCAAGTTCTTTAGCATAATCACTGTAGAATCTTAAGGGTATCTCGTCTGGTCCGGATGCTTTTCCGCTACTAAGTGATAGCAGTTGTTTTTCAATTCCGATATCGTTTATTTCAATATTATCCATTTTGGCGTCCGTGCGACGGCTGAAGTCAGGGACCGTGTTACGATTTTCCGCAGTGAAACAGTTTCGGAACACTGAATTCAGTATTTCTGCCTTTCTTCGGTCGTCCTCTGTTTCGGTGCCATCTTGTGACTGAATAGGGGATTTAGATCCGCTTACCGATTTTACATATGACCAAAACTTTTTAGAGTTCTTGTTTAGATTGTTTGCCAATGTTTTATGTTCGAATTCGTTGAATGCTTCTCTCATTGCTCTCTTTACGCTCTTTTTCGCTTCGTTCAGCTTTTCCTTATCAGCTATGATTCGACTACTCTTAAACCTATGATGAAGCTTTCTTTGTTTCCGTAGTACCTTTCGTACATGATTGTTATACCACGGTGGATCTTTCCCCTTTTTCAGGACCAAACGGTAGAACCTATAATTACATATTACTGTCGGTTATAAATGCATTATGAAAATATGGAGAGAACAAAATGTGTTTTCCATAGAACTTGCATACATTCTTTTTCAAACTGATTTGTGTGCCATTTTCTTTTACCAGTATTAACAAACGTTTGCTTTGTTGCACAGCATATATAACAAAGGCAACAAAATAAGCCTGTTGGCATACATTGAACCAGAGAGAATGACACCTCTTAGAAATGAATGGTAAATATTTATAAACTGAAAGTGTACTATTTAACTTATATTCTTGCTCTGTTGCTTTACTGGATATGGAACAACAGAAGGTCATTCTAATAAGTTTCTAATTTTTCCCTCTGAATACCTATTAAAACATTGTGAATAAATATTAGTCATCCTCTCAGCAGCAGTTAACATTTCTTTCAAAAAAATACACTAGTTTTTATTCACTTTTATCTGAGGGTGTTGGAGGTATTGTGACGACGCAGATGCAAACAGTAATTTCGTAGATTAGTCCTGTATGATAGGTGAATATGACGTCACACAATGGTAATGACCAGCTCGGCAGAAGAGGGAGTCGTTCGACTCATCCTGTTTTTGGCTGCCCTGAAGGTCGCAGGTGTGATATCCCTAGAGGCAATGTCAACAAATCGAGTATTAAAGGGAACTTTGCCCTGAATCACGAATTTCTGTTTCCAGTTTGATTCAAAATCAGAGTACACTATCTCAACTTTTTGGTAGTACTGTTATAAAGATGCAGTCTCAAGTAAGAACGTTGAGCTAAACTGGATGCAATCCTTGGATTCTGAGCCCAAAACGTAACAAGAGACACGGAAATAAGTTTGTGCTGGAATGTGTACCTTGTCGTTGCATGTGGCAGCCGAGGGCCAGTCGCCATTATTATTGGGTTGGTGGATAAGTTCGTAAGGTTTTTCCATGAGTTTGATAAACACGACAGATACACATAAGAGAGATTTCAGTCCTCAACGATTTATTCTCCTTCACTATTTACAACAGGCCGCCAAAGCTAGAGTTCATCAGAACAAAAAACCAGCCCAATTTGTAAATTTTTAGTTTTTATTCATTCGATGACCAGTTTTGTGCCGAGAGCCCTTTTCAAATCATCATGAAATAGTTGAAAATGGCACTTCCGAAGATGTCAAAAATGTACAATGTCATCTGAATGTACTGTAAATGTTCATTGCATATTTTTGACATCTTCGGAAATACTATTTTCGACTATGTTATGATGATCTGAAAATCGGTCTTGGCCCAAAACTAGTCATCGAATGAACAGAAAGTAAAAATTTGCGACTTGGACTGGTTTTTCGTTCTACCGATTAACGAAAGTTGCTGACCCAAGCTATTCCAGCATGCTGGAAATTCGCTAGGGTAACTTTTCGATTCCGCTACTGTGGAAATCACGTAGTCTTGGGGCGAAGAGCTCACAGAGCCATGTTCGGAGCGCATTTGCATGCACATGGAAAGTTCCTTCATGGTTGCTCGATAGAGAGGAAAAAGGTGAAAATCTGAGAGCGCAAGATCAGTTGAATAAGGTGGGGGCGAAATGATTTCTCAACCCAAATCGTGTGTAGTGTTTTTTGTCAGTCTATCAGAAAGCGGGAAGGCGTTATGATGGATTAGCATGACTTCACGCAGTCTTCCTGGTCGTTATTCTAGGACTGCGTCTAAAGGACGTCTCAGTTGTTGACAATAAATGTCAGCGGCAGCGGTTACACCTTGGAAAAGCAATTCGTAGTACACGACACCGTCGCTGTTCCACCAGATGCGTACATTGTCTTTTGTGGACACGCGCAGGTCTTTTTCCGGGGAGTTGCAGCTCTTTTGGGTTCAGCCATTCCTTTCTTTTCCTTATCTTAGCATAAAGACACCATTTTTCGTCAACAGTAATGATACAGAATAGAAATGGTCGGTGTTGTTTACGAGCCAGTTGATGACGAGCAAGCAGAGTTGCACATTGGCTATGCGCTCATTTTTGGCTTGGAGTACGCGGTATCTACGCACTCGATGTTTGAACCTTCTCACTATATGCAAACGTAGCACGATGCTGGAATGATCACAGTTCATAATATATACCAGTTCTTGAGTATACTGGTGTGGATCATAGTGGATTACTGCTTTTAAACGAACTCCAGCAAATCCCGAAGGTCTTCCTGCACGTGGAGAGTCACTAGTGTCAAAACGATCCTCCTTAAAATGAGAAAACGATTTTCTTGCCGAGCTCTGTCCGTAGCGTTATCCCCACATACGGCGCAAATGTCTCTGATTGTCTCGGCAATTTGTCGTCCTCTACTGAACACAAACAGAAGAATACGTCGGAAATGTTCCAATTTCTCCACTTGGCACTCTAACGTCCGCAACTCCACTTACTATCTCCAAATGACAATATATGAACTCAAAAAATGGCTCTGAACACTATGGGACTTAACTTCTGAGGTCATCAGTCCCCTCGAACTTAGAACTACTTAAACCTATTTAACCTAAGGACATCACACACATCCGTGCCCGAGGCAGGATTCGAACCTGCGACCGGAGCGGTCGCGCGGTTCCAGACTGTAGCGCCTAGAACCGCTCGGCCACACAGGCCGTCTATGAACTCAGACAGCAACAGTGAACTACAAATGAAAAATGATAATCGGTAAATAAACCCATAGCAACCGGAATACTAACACGCAAAACAAAAATGCTACGAACTTATGCACCAGCCTATTATTATTTCTTGTTTCCCGTAATTATGTCACTGTGTTAATTTGCTGTTGTCGCTGCTAAACCAAATTATGAGACGTAATTCTTGTTTTATCATCAGCATAACCAACATAATATTTCTGTTTAAGTTTTTTTTTTTTTTTGTTGAGTTAGGACCGAACATGAAGGGGCAGCAGAGGCGATTATACTGAGTCGACCCTGATCACGGCTGTGAACTGGCTGTGACGCGTCATTTTTAACGAAGTTCTAAATCATGTTATTGCAATTCAACTGTAAATTGATGTTTTTAATATATATATATTCAGAAAAGAGTCCCACGAACAATATCTCGACGATGCGCCACTTCACTCCTATTCCTGTCGATTTCGTGTGCCTGCTATGTAAGGAGTTCGAGGAAGATTTGGCAGGCAGCTAGTCCTAGAAGTGGCGGAGGTCGGACACGTGGCACTGAGACCAGAACTCAGGCGGAACAAGCTCTCTGCAGCGGACCACCGAAGGCCAATGCGTGACGTCACGGCTACGTCACCAGCTTTCTCAACTCTCCGCTCACCCTTCTCGCCAAGTAGCGCTGCCCAGGTTTTCCAGTTTATGAGCGACGGCAAACCGCCCAGCCACCATTCTGCGAGCAACGAATCGCTTATATACGACTGTAGAGCAAATAAACGACTCGTTCAGTTCGCTGACGTTCTTGACGAGGCGAAATCGTCAGATGCAAGAGTACCGCCTACGTTACGATCGTTTCTGTTAACGATATATATGGATAACGTTTCTAGCTCAGATCGGATGTTCGCGAACGATACTGTTGGCTATAGCAATTTGAAACGTCAGAGGGGTGTACCTGTGGTGTCACCGCCAGACACCACACTTGCTAGGTGGTAGCCTTTAAATCGGCCGCGGTCCAGTAGTATACGTCGGACCCGCGTGTCGCCACTGTCAGTGATTGCAGACGGAGCGCCGCCACACGCCAGGTCTAGAGAGACTTCCTAGCACTCGCCCCAGTTGTACAGCAGAGTTTGCTAGAGATGGATCACTGACAATTACGCTCTCATTTGCCGAGACGATAGTTAGCATAGCCTTCAGCTACGTCATTTGCTACGAACTAGCAAGGCGCCATTACCAGTTATATTGAGATTGTTATTAATGTATCAACAAGAGCGATGTTCTCCAATTATGGATTAAAGTTAAGTATTCAAGCAACTCCGTACTTTATTTATTAGATTCAACTCCTTTAATTGTTCCAGACCTTACGCCAGTCTGCGTGAGCTTAAAAGCGTGCATTTCGGCCTCCTCTAGCAACACGGTGTTGGCTCTTCAGCCAACACATCAGTACCTAAATGCAGGAAGACTTGCAGAGGATCGACTAACAGTGTAAGGAGGAGATTAGTGTTTAACGTCCCGTCGACAACGAGGTCATTAGAGACGGAGTGCAAGCTCGGGTTAGGGAAGGACGGGGAAGGAAATCGGCCGTGCCCTTTGAAAGGAACCATCCCGGCATTTGCCTGAAAGGATTTAGGGAAATCACGGAAAACGTAAATCAGGATGGCCGGAGACGGGATTGAACCGTCGTTCACCCGAATGCGAGTCCAGTGTGCTAACCACTGCGCCACCTCGCTCGGTCAACAGTGTAAGTATTAATGATGCTGAACGTAATTAAATGTTCGATACAGCGCGAGGAGATCTATTAATTAATTTACTCATCTTGAATGCTAAGGAGCGATCTGTAATAGTTACTTGAGAGAAGGTGAATTTCCTAGTTAAAATCGTTTGTAAACAACATTTATCGTCCAGTACCGGTTCGGTAACCACGGTTACCACCTTCAGATCTGTGAATGCATTCATACAATGTGGAATTCTACAGAGATAATATTAAGTGTAATACCAGGTGCACTGTAATGTCAAAACTGTGTTAAAACAAATCTCGATAAAAGATTATTACATGCCTGTTGTACAAGCTGCACGGGTACTCTTTCTAAAATCTTGCTAGGTATGTGAGGGACGAAATGAAGAACGTATCGGCAAGTCAAGGTTGAAACCACAATATACAGAGTAATTCGCCAAATACTTCCCATACCACAGACTAGAGTGGCAGGTGGTGGCCGGTACTGGCCGGAAAACTGACAAATGGTAGCGACTGGTATCGCTTGTGTATTCAGGCACTTCTTACTTAAAATTATTTATGTATTTTAATTACATCACGAGTCCGGCTACGTATCGATTGAAGATAAAAGAACACAGTAAACGAGCATTTTGTGGGGCTGTCACATGCCTTACACGGGAATTTAATTTTTTCCCTTCCTAGAGTTTTCTAGGTTTTTTTCATATTTGTTTAACGTGTTCTTAAGCAACTGACTATAGGTGAGTCTATATATTTTTTTAAGTAGTAGACGCCTGAAACACAATGTAGCCACAGTTCTCAAGTCTCATATGGGCGGTCACGTTTAACTGTTATTTCTACGTGAATTAACTTTGTTATCCATTATCACTGTAATTATTTTGTGATTTGCACACCTAGTATTTAGTTAGGTTGTCATCCGTAGTATATGTTGCTATCCAAATGATACAGCGGAAGCCTGCCTTTTAATTTTACTTCTGCTTATTTTTTTAATTTTAGTTAGTTTACAATAATGTCTGCAAATTTTTATAAATTACAAGATGTAGTCATACAGAAATTTATTGTGTATCACTTGGAGGGAAGAGTACCATGTTGTAAAGCAGGTTCTACATAGTCCGCAATTTTTTTGTGCAAATGAACTACCAAGAATCAATTTTAATTTTTGTTTTAATAATTATTTTCCGATAAGCACAAAAAGTTGTTCAAGAATATTTTACGATACGTAAGAGGAATCGTGCTGCAATTGAAATACATACACAATTTTGAGTAAGAATTACATGAATACACTAGCGACACCTATCGGTCCCAACTGTCAATTCTGGGGCCAGCACCGGCAACCACCTGCCAACCTGGCGGCGTCCTGGCTGCAACGAAGTACACAGTAGTGTACGGTATACGACACGAGAATTTAGCGAATTACTCTGTATGTTGTGGTTTTAACCTTGACCTGCCGATTCATCGTTCATCTGTCCCTCACATACCTGGCAAAGTTTCAGAAAGAGTATCCGTACAGCTGGTATAAGAGGCATGTAATAACCTTTAACGAGGTATGTTTCAACACGGTTTTGACTTTACATAGTACCTGGTATTACACTTCATATTATCTTCATAATTTCGCATTGTATGAGTGCATTCACAGATATGAAAATGGTAACCGTGGTTACCGAATCGGTAGTGGACGACAAATTTTGTTCACAAACAATTTTGACTAGGAAGTTCATCTTCTCTCAGGTAGATCTATTAATATTCTAGTAAACTAAAGCCGATAAATTTCTGGAAATAGTAACAAGCATATAATAGTAGTTAGATGCAACCGTCCATGGAGACCTGAAGTGGTCACGACCGCACAAAATTAACTGTAGAAATAGCACATACCAGTCTGGGAGTGGAAGAATCTGAAAGAAATGTAAATTACCATCAAAAAAGTAGCTTAAAAAACACTTACGCAACTGATTCCTTAGCATCGATCACCAGTATGGGACCACCACTCGGCTGAAAAATCGAAGAGGCAGAGAAGGTCCGCGAAAGAGCACCACGTTTTGGCACGCGAACTTTTCGTAAATCATTGCAACATGTGGCAACAAAAGGACTATTTAAGTTCTCGTGTAGGATCTATGAGACTGGTGTCATAGCTTCTGACATTGGAAAAATATCAACCACACCATGCCGAAGATAGCAGGGGCCGATAAATGTGAGAACTATCGCACAGTCAGCTTAAGAGCTCATGCGTCCAAGTTTCGGACAGCAATAATATACAGAAGACTGGAAAAGAAAACGATCAGCTTAGTTTTCGAAAAGGTGAAGCAGTTCTGACGACGTACTTGATAATGGAAGCAAGATAAGAAAGATCGCTCTTTGGATTTTTCAAACTGGGAAAGACATTCCACAATGGAAAATGGTGCAAAATGTTCGGAAATTGGATATGCGGTGTGTACGAGGACCAAGATGGAACTATAGTAATGACAGACCGAGAACGAGGTCGACGGGAACGTGACCGTCCTAGAAGTAATTTTCCCAAGGCCAGAAGCACGTGGCACCTGGACATGGAAATTACTGGTGGCAACGTGCTTATGTCACAAATCGTTTACCACCTGAACGAACTGGCACCAAGAAAGCTTAGTGCTCACCAAAGATGGGGAACTTAACGTGGACGAATTAACAAAAGCAAACCGTGGAAGATAAAAAATGGCTCTGAGCACTATGGGACTTAACATCTATGGTCATCAGTCCCCTAGAACTTAGAACTACTTAAACCTAACTAACCTAAGGACATCACACAACACCCAGCCATCACGAGGCAGAGAAAATCCCTGACCCCGCCGGGAATCGAACCCGGGAACGTGGAAGATATTCTCCACTGGTGAAGTCTGGGACGAGTCTAGATTCCTCACTACTGTTGAGGCAGAAGCCTTGCCACAGCCACGTTCGCACTCTTCTGCAGTTGTTTCATTTTGTTGGTTCGATATTTCATGCATGCAGCTGAGGGCGAAAGACACACGGGCCGCCGCGGTCGCCACAGTGGGCCAGGATGTCGCACCTGAGTTCTCCTACGCGCGGTGGATGTGATAATCCTCGCCTTTTTAATAAGCTTTGTCCCGCTGCGCTTCAGAACCTGTAATCCTCTATAACGTATGTGGCCATAGCTTCCCAGGCTACGTACCCTGGGAGAATTGTGCTCCCCCAACAGCAGGATAATATATTTTTCTCGTCACTCAGTCAACTGATCATGCTGCTTACGCTTGTTTCCAGTGGTTCAATACACGTACTTGCCAATTTTTATCACTCACTGGCTTATTGCGCCCCCCTCCCTCTACCCCACTCCTACATTTCTGTAACACATTCTCAACACTTTTTTCTTTCAGGACTGTATTTACACTGTAGTTGTTGTTGGAGTCTGAAAATTGCTTTCATGGAGTTCACCATGCTAGTCTATCCTGAGAAAGCCTCTTCATCTATAAACTACTGAAGCGATATACATCTATTTGAAGCTGCTTACTGTGTTCATGGCTATGTCTCTCTCTCTCTCTCTCTCTCTCTCTCTCTCTCTCTCTCTCTCTTTCTCTCTCTCTCTCTACAATTTTCACTCTCCACACTTCTCTCCATCGAAAATAGTCTAAAGCTTTCCCGTAAATCGTAGGTTTGCCTTTCTTCAACCTGTCTTCTATGGTAAGTCGTAGGATCAGTATTCAAATAGCTCTGAGCGCTATGGGACTTAACATCTGAGGTCATCAGTCCCCTACGAATTACTTAAACCGAACTAACCTAAGTACATCACACACATCCATGCCCGAGGCAGGATTCGAACCTGCGACCGTAGCGGTTGCGCGGTACCAGACTAGCGCCTAGAACCGCTCGGCCACCCCGGCCGGCAAATTACAGTCATTGTGTACATGATCTGAGATACAAGTACTTGAACTGTCGCACACCCCGAGTGTCAAGCCTCATTTGATACTACTTTTCAACAACTTTGGGAATCGCAAGGGGCTGAAGTTCAGTGCATGCAACCTACCGACTCGCCTGTCCGCGAGAAATCAATTGCAGGCATGCCAAGAAAGAATCTCGCGCGAGGCCTTAAAGTGTCACTGTAAGAAATTATTCAGTCTTCTCAACAGAACTGCAACAGAATGTCTTTCCTCCATCCCTAGTTCTACTGTTAAAAACTTCTACCACACGTCAGGTCACCGTAAATGATCTTACTGCAATTTTACGACATATCCAGTGGCACCTTTTGAGACAAGAAACACTGCTCACTGAAACTTTCTGGCGGGTTAAAATTATTTGCTGACCTGGTGCTCTAATCCAGAACATCGCCTTTCACAGGCAATGCTCTTACCGAATAACGACCCCTTTCAAAGCGTTACTTCCGCCAATAACTCTCTCCTACTTTCCAAACTTGACGGAGGTTCTCTGGCATACCTTGCGGGATTAGCGCTCCAGGAAGTAAGAACATTATGGAGAAAATGGCATATCCACAGCCTAATCTCTCACTTTGCAACGGTGCGCGCTGTTTCTAAACTCTCCAGCACTTGCACTACCGACTTTTAAGGGAAAATTGAGGCGTGTGGCTGTATACAGCTAAAAAAAACCGTACTTTTTTTGCAATAGTGGAACACAGTATACAAACGATAATAAATGTAATCTAAAATACTGACCTGCGTATTTCCAAATTTATGCAAAATGCGATGTCAACACTAGACAGAACGCAGGCTAACCACCCGTTGCCTAAATACAGAGGAGAAGGGAACTATAGAAATAAACTTAAAATGAAAGCTGTTTCGTTGGAGATATTCAGGAAACAACTTTTCACGTTTGTAGTATGACTCTCCTTGAAGGAAGAAAAAAAGAAGATTAAAGTCTGAAGTCCTGTCGAGCAAAATCTCTGATAGGACAAAAAATTGGGCAAAGAACTAGTTCAATAGACCATTCTGGGATTCGGCCCAAGTGATTTAGAGATAACACATAACATTTAGGATGGCCTGAAAACGATCCAGTTTCTTAACTACAGTGCCACTTTCCTTAAAGAGCCAAAAAAATAATAAAAAAAACCTTCCATACCTCCATTTAATAATTCGCTCTAACTTTTCGTCAGCGCTACACGTGACCTTCTCTGCAGTTAGCTGGTATTTGAAGTTCCTCAAAACAATATTTCTGCCTACGACTGGAGACACTCTCTCACTCGGTCACTTCGTCTTTGGTATGAAAACCGCGGAAAGGCTGTAATAGTGCATCAGCGGCACGCTGGATCATGGTTCAAATGGCTCTGAGCACTATGGGACTTAACATCTGAGGTCATCAGTCCCCTAGAACCTAGAACTACTTAAACCTAACAAACCTAAGGACATACACACATCCATGCCCGAGGCAGGATTCGAACCTGCGACCGTAGCGATCACGCGGTTCCAGACTGAAGCGCCTAGAACCGCTCGGCCACATCGGCCGGCGCTGGATCATGTTCGTACCTGTACCTGAAATGTGATTCACCAGTATCTGAACACTGTTTCGGTCTCCAAGCACAACAAGCTGTCCTTACAGCAAATACACTGAAGCTCGAGAGAAACTGGTACAGGCACGGGTATTCAAATACAAAGGTATGTAAACAGGCAGAATATGATTCTTCCGTCGGCAACACCTATATGAGACAACAAGTGTCTGGCGCAGTTGTTAGGCAGGTTACTGCTGATACAATGGCAGGTCATGTAGATTTAATTGAGTCTGAACGTGCTGTTATAGTCGGTGCGAGCTATAGGACACAGCATTTCCGAGTTAGCGGTGCAGCGTGGTATTTCCCATACGACCATTTCACGAGTGTACCGTGAATATCAGAAATCCGGTAAAACATCAAATCTCCGACATCGCTGAGGGCTGAAAAAGATCCTACAAGAACGTGACCAACGACGACTGAAGAGAATCATTCAACGTGACAGAAGTGCGACCTTTCCGCAAATTTTTGCAGTTTTCAATGTTGGCCCACCAACAAGCGTCAGCGTGCGAACCATCAACGAAACATCATTGATATGGGCTTTCGGAGCCGAAGGCCCGCTGGTGTACACTTGATGACGCACCGCCTGGGCTTGTCAACTCCGATATTGGACTGTTGAAGACTGAAAAAATCGGACAAGCCTCGTTTCAAATTGTATCTAGCGGATGGACGTGTATAGGTATGGAGACAACCTTATGAATCCATGGACCCTGCATGTCAGCAGAGGACTTTTCAAGCTGGTGGAGGCTTTATAATGGTGTGCGGCGTGTGCAGTAGGAATGATATGGGACCCCTGATACGTCTAGATACGGCTCTGACAGGCGACACGTACGTAAGCATATTGCTGATCACCTGCATCGATTCATGTTCGTTGTGCATTCCGACAGACTTGGGTAATTCTAGCAGGACAATGTGAGACCCCCACGTCCAGAAGTTCTACAGAGTGGCTCCAGGAACACCCTTCTGAGCCGGCCAAGGTAGCCGAGGGGTTCTAGGCGCAACAGTCTGGAACCGCGCGACCGCCACGGTCGCAGGTTCGAATCCTGCCTCGGGCATGGATGTGTGTGTGATGTCTTTAGGTTAGTTAGGTTTAAGTAGTTCTAAGTTCTAGGGACTAATGACCTCAGAAGTTAAGTCCCATAGTGCTGAGAGCCATTTGAACCATTTGAACACCCTTGTGAGTTTAAACATTTCCGCTGGCCACCAAAATCCCCAGACATGAACGTCATTGAGCATATCTGGGATGCCTTGCAACGTGCTGTTCAGAAGAAGTCTCTAGCTTCTCGTACTCTTACGGATTTAAGGACAGACCTGCAGGATTCATTGTGTCAGTTCCTTCAGGCACGACTTCAAACATTAGTGAGGTCTATGCCACGTCGTGCTGAGGCATTTCTGCGTGTCGCGGGCGCCCCACACGATATTCGGCACGTGTACCAGTTTCCTTGGCTCTTCAGTGTATTTCCTGAATACCTGCCTTTACAGTTTTCTTTCAAGTAGGGAAGGGTCACTAGACCGCCGACCGCGGTGACCGAGCGGTTCTAGGCGCTTCAGTCCGGAACCGCGGGACTGCTACGGTCGCAGGTTTCGAATCCTGCATCGGGTATGGATGTGTGTGATGTCCTTAGGTTAGTTAGGTTTAAGTAGTTCTAGGTTCTAGGGGACTGATGACCTCAGATGTTAAGTCCCATAGTGCTCAGAACCATTTGAACCATTTTTTTTGGCCACTAGAGCATAAATAAACGACGACTTTCCAGTGAGTAGGCGGGAGAGAGAAGTGAGTGCAGAGACTGGTTCGTAGCAGTGTTGAAATAAATATTCTGACCTGTTTCATATTATAAAACGTGTCTTCGGATAGTCGACTCCAGCAGCGAGTTAACACAGCTCCGTCGCAAATTAGCAGCTCTGAAGTCCTCGCAAGTGAGAAAGCGAAGTGGAAGCTGCACAGATATACAAGTGCAAGGCAAAGGGATTGTAAATGAAACTACTTGCGTATTGGAGATGCGGGGAAGAGGCGAGAGTGATATTTGTCATCTGCAAGGATATTCACTGCGACTTCAGCTCTCTCTTCGCTAAGGTCGTCCTTCTGCGGAGGCTGTAACCCCTTAGCACACAGACGTCAGAGCCTTTGAAATGGGTCTTTGGGAGACGCACGAGAGGCTTCACCGTGCTTTTACCCTCACTTTCTCCTCAAGCAAACCTTAACCGACTTCGTGCACGAGTACGGAGGCCGTTTTTCGAGTGAAGTTTTTCTTTCTACAATTCCTTTTTCTTTCCAAAGATATGCAGAGCCTGCACTGGAATTTTGTCGAGGAACAGTAACATTCGGTCAGCCAGACTTCGCATTCCCGATACTACAGCACGGAGTTGCAATTTGACCTCTAAGACAAAATATGTGTAGTGTGATCAGTCGCTTGCATCGTGTTTTCTTTCGTTTTGGTTCCCTTGCACATTTTTCGTTCCGTGAAGAGGACATTGTTGCCATATTGTCGATCCTGTGAAATTCTTGGATTCTTTGCAAATGTCGCCTTTAACTTTGCTACTTTCTGTTCTTTAAACCTCCACAGGTCTGGTGCAGCTCAGATGCCTTAGAACATTCGTGTTCGCAAGAACAGGTACTTGTGTTGCTCTCGTATCACTGGCTCTATGCGTGTGCCTTTTAAACGAGTTTCTTCTACATGATACAAACGATCTAAATAACTGCGGCTGTAGAACTCACGCACCTTCTTTGCTTTACTATATGTAACGCATTTCATTACTTTTTTTTTTTTTTTTTTTTTTTTAATTGGAACATACCTGCTTCAGATCACACAGTTCCCTGAGAAATTCACACGCACCTGTCAAACCCAAATACTACTTCTGGCTCGTATGCTGCTAATAAACGTTTCTCACAAGTCATTTGCTTTTTGCGAGATAACGTGGTCGTGACCGTATTACTGCCAACCGGAGCAACATATTGAATCATAAATATACGTTCTTACCGTGATAAGCGCAAAGCCAGCCTTAACCAGATCAACAGGTAAATTAATAATAAATTCTGGCCTGATTTTGTATTTCGACATTGCCTCTTATTATCGAATTTTCTATCGAAGAGCTCCATGATTTCAGCGTACCTTTGGATATTTTGATGCCACCAAAGGCAAATGCTACCATATACTTACTGAGATTAGAGTACCGTACATCATGTAATATCCCCTGAGATTATTTTTTCTCAGGAGAACTCACATTTGATGGAACGATATAGTTTCCCGTAGAAACACCTGGTGGTCAAGGGATATCGTCTTTCGGCCTAAGGCGTCCCGCATAAAAAGTCACCCTAATTCTGCCAGCGAGCTCGTCAAAGAGGGCGGAGGAGCGGACAGAGGTTCAGGGCACTCTCTTGTCCTTAGGTGGAAAACCGCCCCTAAAGGCGGAAGCACCAGCAATGATCAACGGCATGAAGATGCAGAAAGGAATGGAAACCACTGCATTAAAGGCACATAACATGTATCCACAGGACACGTGGCCTGTAATTCAAAAGTGACATGATAATCTCTCCATTGGCAAAAGACTCCGGAATAGACCCCGTTCGGACCTCCAGGAGGGGACTGCCAGGAGGGAGATGACCATAAGAAAAAGTTTGAATGACAACGAAAGGATAACGTCCTACGAGTCGTGGGGTGGAGTATCAGCAGTTCGAATGTGGTACGGAAGCAAGAAAATGTAAACACGAGCGAACTAAGGCTCCATCTAGATATAGTGGGGATCAGTGAAGTGAAATGAAAGAAAACAACGATTTCCGGTCAGAGGTGTTTAGAGCAATATCAACAGGTGCAGAAAATGGTTATGAATAGGTTTGTTATGAATAGGATGGTATGGCAGAGTGTAAGTTACTGTGAACAGTTTAGTGATAAGGTTACTCTTATCAGAATTGATAGCAAACCAACACCGGAAACAATAGTTCAGGTATACATGCCAACGACGCAAGGAGAAGATGAACAATTAAAGAAAGTATATGAGGATACTGAAAGGGTAACACAGTACTTAAAGGAAGATTAACATCTCATAATCATGGGGGACTGGAATGCAGTTGTAGGGGAAGGAGCAGAAGAAAAGATTACAGGAGAATATGGGCTAGGGACAAGGAATGAGAGAGGAGATAGACTGATTGAGGTCTGTAACAGATTTCAGCTAGTAAAAGCGAATACTCTGTTCAAGAATCAAAAGAGGACGGCCTGTACTAGGAAAAGACCTGCTGATACGGGAAGATTTCAGTTAGATTACATCATTGTCAGACGGAGATTTCGAAATCAGATATTAGGTCGTAAGGTGTACCAGGATCAGATACAACCTCAGATCACGATGTAGTAGTGACTAAGAATAGCCTGAAGTTTAATAGATTAGTCAGGAAGAATCAATATGCAAAGAAGTGGTATTCGGAAGTACTAAGGAATGATGAGATACGGTTAAAATCTTCTAAGGCAATATACGCAAGGAATAGCTCAGTAGGAAGTGCAGTTGAAGATGAATGGACATCTATAAAAAGGACCATCACAGAAGTTGGGAAGATAAACATAAGTACAAAGAAGGTAACTCCAAAGAAACCATGGGTAACAGAAGAAATACATCAGTTGATCGACGAAAGATGGAAATACAAAAATGATCGGGGAAATTCAGGAATACAGAAACACATGTCGCTGAGGAATGAAATAAATAAAAAGTACAGGGAAACACGAAAAATGAAAAATGTACAGAAATCGAAAAAGTAATTGCTTCCGGAAGGACTAGCTCAACACACAGGTAAATATAAACAACTTTCGGTGACATTAAATGCAAGGGTGGTAACTTTAAGAGTGCAATAGGAATTCCACTATTAAACGTAGAGAAGAGAGCGGGTATGTGGAAAGAGTACACTGAAGGCCTCTTTCGGGGGGAAGATTTGTCTGATGTAATAGAAGAAGAAACAGGAGTCGATTTAGAAGATGTAGGGGATTCAGTATCAAAATCAGAATTTAAAAGAGCCTTGGAGGACTTAAGATCAAATAAGGAAGAAGGGATAGATAACATGCCATCAGAATTTCTAAAATCATTGAGGGAAGCGGCAACAGAACGACCATTCACGCGGGTAAGTAGAATTTATGAGTCTGGTGACATAGGATCTGACTTTCGGAAAAATATCATCCACACAATTCCAAAGATAGCAAGAGCTGACAAGCACTTATCATCTTAACAGCTCATGCATCCAGACAAAACAGGAGCATGGACAAGAAAATCGAGGATGTGTTAGCTGACGATCGGTTTGGATTAGGAAAGATAAATGCACCAGAGAGGTGGTTCTGACTTTGCGGTTGATAATGGAAGCAAGACTAAAGAAAAGTCAAGCACGTTCACAGGATTTGTCGAAACGGAAAAAGTGTTCCACAATGTAAAATATTGCAAGATGCTCGAAATTCTTAAAAATTTTGGAGTAAGCTATCGGCAGAGACGGGGAATATACAATAACAAGAGTGGACGACCAAGAACGAAGTGCTCGAATTAAAAAGGATGTAAGACAGGGATGTAGTCTTTCACCCCTATTGTTCAATTTGTACTTCGAAGAAGCAATGACGGAAATAAAAAAGATTCAGGAGTGGAATTAAAATTCAACGTGAAAGGATATCAATGATACGATTCGCTGATGACATTGTCTTCCTGAGTGAAAGTGAAAGAGAATTACATGAGCTGCTGAATGGAATGAAGAGTCTATTGGGTACAGAATATTGATTGAGAGTAAATCGAAGAAAGATTAAAGTAGCAGAAATGAGAACAGTGAGAAAACTAAAATCAAGATTGGTGGTCAGGATGTCGTTGAAGTTAAGGAACTCTGCTTCCTAGGCAGCAAAATAACCAGTGACGGACGGAACAAGGAGGACATCAAAAGCAGACTAGCACTGGCAAAAAGGGCATTCCTGGCCAGGGGAAGTCTACTAATATCTAACATAGGCCTTAATTTGAGAAAGAAATTTTTGAGAATGTACGTCTGGAGCACAGCATTGTATGATAGTGAAACAAGGACTGTGAGAAAACCGTAACAGATGAAACCATCCCGTCTCCTCTATATCTTTTTTTTACGCAACCTTCCCTTCTACAATAACCTATGAAACCTTTCCTTAGGATTTCTGTATCTTACTTAATAATGACAAATGAAACCTTCCCTTTGAAATTCATTCTCTTTCTCAATCTTATCATACAAATTTAATTGCTGCTTATTAAAAGTGATTTTCTGATTATTTCGACGAAACATAGAATGTGTCGTCGTCGTGTCCCTCAGTCGTTACCTGCAATAACCCAAAACTGTTCCTTACCTTTTTTACTGTTACTGGATCGCCATCTGACTGCTACAACGAACTGCGACATGAATATACTTACTCTGGTTTACTATACTCTATTAACTGCTGGTGGGCTGTCATAATAAGTGGCTGTATTTATTACCAAAGCTGACGTTACTCTTTAATAGCAAAGCTGACGTTACTCTTTAGTAGCAAAGCTGACGTTATTCTTTAATTAATTTGACTGAATTTACGTAATTCATAGTTACACTTTTTCTTGACAACAATAAAATTTTTGCAAAGTTTTACGTTGATGGTTTTTTTTTGGGATGGATTAAAATCAGTAACGCAACATTGCTGGCAAAAATTAATTATATTCTGAAAAAGTTTCTTCAAATATTTACTGCTGGTAATGAAATGATTTTACAAACGTTGAAATGGGGCTTACTTTTTACAATAATCTTAAAACTAGCATTGCGCAAACATACCTTCAGTAGTCTTGAGTTTCGCAAAGAAAATAATTCAATAATATTAGTTCCTCTTATGATAATAGTTAGCTGATGTCTCTGTACATATATTTATAATCTCCTGTAAATCGTAGTTGGTAGCTGGCAGGCACACTGCTCCTCTCAACCTCTCGCTTCAGACCTGCTACCAACTCGCTTCACATCTCGCTTACTACTGACTTCCTACGAACGCTAAAGTGCGGTCTCTCCTGCCAACAATGCTTTCTGTTGCAGACAATACCTGCTACCATTACAAAATGTATCCATGCGCGGTCTTTCCCGCTCTTTTCTTAAAATGTATCCATACGCGGTCTCTCCCGCCCTTTTTAAAATTATATCAATTTGCGGTCTCTTGCGAACAATACTTTGGTGCAGACATTCCCTGCTATCACAATTGTTTCCAACATGACAAACATTAATTATTCCTACTTAATCCTATTAATAAAATATAAACATCTTTCATAAATTTTGGTTTGACAATAAACAATAGAAATATACACGTCTTACACAGAAGAGAATCGAAGCCCTTGAGACGTGGTTCTACAGACGAATCTTGAAAATTGGGTGGACTGATAAGGTAAGGAACGAGGAGGTTCTGTGCAGAATCGGAGAGCAAAGAAATATGCGGAAAATACAGACAAAGAGAAGGGACAGGATGATAGTATATCTGTGAAGACTCAGGAATGACTTCCATGGTACCCAGAGGGACCTCTAGAGGGAAAAACTGTAGAGGAAGACAGAGATTGAAATATATCCAACAATTAATGACATAGATTGGAAGTGCTACTCTGAGATGAAGAGATTGGCACAGGAGTTCGTGGTGGGCCGCATCAAACCAGCCAGAAGACTGATGACTCAAAAGAAAAAAAAAAGAGAGAGAGAGAGAGTGAGAGAGATCATTTAACATGCTTAGATAATGTGCAAATTTGTTCAGATAGTTTTTTTATGTTCAGAAGATGGATTACTCTTTTTAACGACAAGGACAGAGTCGTTCTCACATGATAGAGGCAGACGCACCATAAGTTTCTCGCTAACGACTATATTGTCTCAATGGCCACATACCTTTTCGCTGCATTCATCATTCAGCGTAACTGCTGCATCGCATCTATGACAGTCTGCCAATTGTATCCTTATCTAAACCTGCCCGTGCAATTATTCGCTCTACTATTCCTTCAACTACTGTTTTCATCCACGACTCGATCGATCCATTTGATCTTCGACGGTCCCCTGGAACACTACATTTCTGTCTTCCCCGTTGTTCGTCTTTCACATCAATGCAGACCCGTGCTCCATAGTCTTTCATGAATCTTTTATTGCTCTCAACAGTTAATTTGGTATTAGTTGGTGTTACGTTTCATAGAAATCACTTTTGCCTCGTGAAATACTTGTTATTTGTGTTTATTGAATCTTCTAGTTTCACGTAACCTTCCCAGAAACAGCAAGATTCGTCCACCTCTTAAAGATCCTGTTATCCAAATTAAACGTTTAGCCACCCAGCATTTCCACCTGCTGCACACACAATTACCAAAGACTCGATGCACACGACCGATTTATCATCGTGAGCTCGCAGCATCATTAACTTCGCGGTTTTCGCAGTACTTGTGAAGCAATGGAACCACGCATACTACGACAGTGAAACTGCGACATCATCTCGAAGACGCTGCGAGAGAACTCTGTTGGCGTACGACTCGTGCTTCGCAGCGATCTTGCTGATGGTCGTGAAGCAGCAGTCCTTGGAGAGTCGGTAAACGTACACATGTTCGCCACCCTAGCAGCAGCTGAGGGTACCTTGCCGCGGATGCAGCTGGTTTCGATCTTCAACTATTTATTGAAGAGGTGAAGAAATACCTTGATATACGGGACAAGTCTCGCAAGGAGTACCATGATAAGATTAAGAAGCAGGCGGCGTAGTTTCAAGTGTGTGAAAAGTTTTCTGAGGCTTTTGCTACGAAATCGGATCCTGTTTTGTGTGTTCCAATTGCGGCGTTTTTGCACGAATGTGGCCATTCAAAATTTGAAACAGCCTTAACCAGCAAATGCTTTGCCTAGTGGCAAGAGTCCTTTCATTTGATGTACAAATCTTCAGTCAGTAACAACATTTGACGGGAATAGGTTCACAGATATGAGAGTGGCTCGTGACCTCTTAAGTTATAAAACCTAGTATATTGTCCTCGATGTCGAGTGTTCATGGACAGACGAGGATATCGTCAGGAGGGCTCCAGGCAAATGTGATACGATCGTTATTGTTCTCTGTATACATAAATGATTTGCTGAACAGGGTAGGCAGCAACCTATGGTTGTCTGCTGATGTGCTGTGGTATACGGTTAGTTGTCGAAGTTGACTGACTGTAGGAGGATGTAAGATGACATATACAAAATTTCTAGCTGGGTGATGAACGGAAGCTAGCTCTAAATGCAGAAAAATGTAAGTTAGTGCGGAAGAGTAGGAAAAACAAACGCGTAATATTTGGTTACAGCGTTAGTAGTCTCCTGCTTTAGACAGTCACGTCGTTTAAATATCTGGTCGTAACGTTGCAAAGCGATATGAAATGGAACGAGCATGTCAGGATTGTGATAGGAAAGGCGAATGGTCGATTTCGGTTTATTGTGAGAATTCTAGGAAAGTGTGGTTCGTCTGTAAAGGAGACCGTATACAGGGTTTTACAAAAAGGTACGGCAAAACTTTCAGGAAATATTCCTCACACACAAAGAAAGAAAATATGTTATGTGGACATGTGTCCGGAAACGCTTACTTTCCATGTTAGAGCTCATTTTATTACTTCTCTTCAAATCACATTAATCATGGGATGGAAACACACAGCAACAGAACGTACCTGCGTGACTTCAAACACTTCGTTACAGGAAATGTTCAAAATGCCCTCCGTTAGCGAGGTTACATGCATCCATCCTCCGTCGCATGGAATCCCTGATGTGCTGATGCAGCCCTGGAGAATTGCGTATTGTATCACAGTCGTCCACAATACGAGCACGAAGAGTCTCTACATTTGGTACCGGGGTTGCGTAGACAAGAGCTTTCAAATGCCCCCATAAATGGAAGTCAAGAGGGTTGAGGTCAGGAGAGCGTGGAGGCCATGGAATTGGTCCGCCTCTACCAATCCATCGGTCACCGAATCTGTTGTTGAGAAGCGTACGAACACTTCGACTGAAATGTGCAGGAGCTCCAACGTGCATGAACCACATGTTGTGTCGTACTTGGCCGGCCGGAGTGGCCGTGCGGTTCTAGGCGCTACAGTCTAGTACCGAGCGACCGCTACGGTCGCAGGTTCGAATCCTGCCTCGGGCATGGATGTGTGTGATGTCCTTAGGTAGTTAGGTTTAAGTAGTTCTAAGTTCTAGGGGACTGATGACCTTAGATGTTAAGTCCCATAGTGCTGAGAGCCATTTCTAGCAGCACAGGTAGAGTATCCCGTATGAAATCATGATAACGTGCTCCATTGAGCGTAGGTGGAAGAACATGGGACCCAATCAAGACATCACCAACAATGCCTGCCCAAAGGTTCACAGAAAATCTGTGTTGATGACGTGATTGCACAATTGCGTGCGGATTCTCGTCAGTCCACACATGTTGATTGTGAAAATTTACAATTTGATCACGTTGGAATAAAGCCTCATCCATAAAGAGAACATTTGTACTGAAATGAGGATTGACACATTGTTGGATGAACCATTCGCAGAAGTGTACCCGTGGAAGCCAATCAGCTGTTGATAGTACCTGCACACGCTGTACGTGGTACGGAAACAACTGGTTCTCCCGTAGCACTCTCCATACAGTGACGTGGTCAACGTTACCTTGTACAGCAGCAACTTCTCTGACGCTGACATTAGGGTTATCGTCAACTGCACGAAGAATTGCCTCGTCCATTGCAGGTGTCCTCGTCGTTCTAGGTCTTCCCCAGTCGCGAGTCATAGGCTGGAATGTTCAGTGCTCCCTAAGACGCCGATCAATTGCTTCGAGCGTCTTCCTATCGGGACACATTCGTTCTGGAAATCTGTCTCGATACAAACGTACCGCGCCACGACTATTGCCCCGTGCTAATCTATACATCAAATGGGCATCTGCCAACTCCGCATTTGTAAACGTTGCACTGACTGCAAAACCACGTTCGTGATGAACACTAGCACCGAAGTCAACATTACCTTCCTTCAATTGGGCCAACTGGCGGTGAATCCAGGAAGTACAGTACATACTGACGAAACTAAAATGAGATCTAGCATGGAAATTAAGCGTTTCCGGACACATGTCCATATAACATCTTTTCTTTATTTGTGTGTGAGGAATGTTTCCTGAAAGTTTGGCCGTACCTTTTTGTAACACCCTGTATAGGACGCTAGTGCGACCTATTTTGAGTACTGCTCGAATGCTTGGCAGCCGTACCAGGTCGGGTAAAGGAATACATCGAAGTAATTCCTAGGCGGGCAGCTAGATTTGTTACTGGTAGGTTCGAACAACCCGCAGATGTTACGGAGATGCTTCGGGAACTCAAACGGGAATCCTTGGAGGGAAGGCGACCTTCTTTCCGACCTACACTGTTGAGAAAGCTGACTGCCTCCAACATACATTGCGCGTAAGGACCACGAAGATACGATACGACAAACTATCGTTCATACCGAGTCATATAGACAATCATTTTTCCCTCGTTCTATTTGCGAGTGAAACAGAAAAGAAAATGAGTAGTAGTGGCAGGGGGTACCCTCCGCACGCTCCATAATGTGGATTGTGGAGTATCGAAATAGATGTAGATGTTTTAAAATATAGTCCGTTGTTACATCCCTGTTACCTGCTTTCCTCTGACTATGTTCACAGTGGCTGCCTTCCTGTCTACAAGTGTTGCGCGATTATCGCAGCGACGTTACCGTGTGTGTACTGAAAATATTTCCGATGCTGCGAGCAGGCGCGGGTGTTACTCGCTCGTGATCATCGAACATTAGATTTCTCTGGGTTTGTGTTGATATTATAGCCACCATCTGGCACTCGGGGACCGATGACCATCGCAGTCTGGTCCCTTTAATCCACCAAACTAACCAACCAACCAACCTGGCACTCGTTTCATTTCATTAAGCACGCGATGTTGGTCCCGTTCACTTTCGGCGGCTGTTACTGCTGATATCCTTGACAAAGCAATTCCACAGTGAGATTACATTCTTCACCCCTTGCTCTGCACTGACGAAATAGAGAAGTAAGATTGTTCCACTGAATTCTGCATATACATGCTCGACAACAGCCGGAATCTGGACAGAGGTTACAGGCAGTTTGTTATAACGAATCATCAGGAACAGATTACTGGTAACTGGGTTCACATCTAGAATTGTTATGCATTTTTTAACACTGGCACCGTACAGGCGAGAGAAATCTGTATGACGTACAGTCTGACGCAACTGCCATATTGTCTGGCATTCTACAGTGTTCAGTGATGACTCTGATTTTCTTTGTTGCAGCCAGGTCGACGCCAAAGTGTCCGTAGATAATCTGGTAAAGGAACACAGGAAGCCCCGAGTCTCAAGACCCAAACCTCTCTAACTTCTAGTTTCATGGCAAGGGTAGCTATTGATATGACAACAGGAGACATTCTGAAATTGTTGAGGGATCGCCTGTGTGTTTCAAAAATGATAAAACAAAATTGTTATGCCTTTGATGAGGAGGGTACCAAACAGCATATTCCACCTGAATGATGTATAACCGCAAACCACAAACGCCCTGAGCAATGTACCAGTTCTCGACCGGCCTGCCTCATCTCCTGATATGGTATCCATAAATGATGTTGAAACGTCCCCTTTGAACAATTATACAAGACTGTGCTTATCCTGACACACAATATTTTTAGCGCAACGCAATCTGACTTTCAAAAATCCCTACAAAAGAATGGCCCTGACTAACACTAACCTATACCTTTCACAAATCACTTACCTTACCAAAAATCTTTGTTACTCGAACTACTGCAATACAGCGAGCGCCACTACTGCCAGCTAAATAAAAGATTCAAACTACGGAAGGCACTAACTACTGATAGGATAGTTAGCAAATGAACGATTTTGGTAGAGAACAAATGATGTATTTATCTTAATAGTCATAATATATGTAGCAGTTCATGACATCCAGTCTTACAAATTTCAAAACTGCGCCATCTCTCTCCTCACATCCACCACTGCTGGCGGCTCACCTCCAACTGCGCAACGCTACGTGCTGTTAACATCCAGCTGCCCAACACTACAATGGCAGACAACAATGCAAACTAGCCACAGACTGCACACAGCACATACAGAGCGCTACGTGGCGTTACCAATATAAAACTTAAACAGCCTACTTACATAGCCCCCATGCTCCCCACAAAAAATTTTACAAATTGTTTTCGGCAGTGGCCAATACAGATTTGAAAAAATTTTTCATAATTACAATAACAAAGAAATCAAATGCACACACTTATTGATACAATGTTGGTCAAAAGCTAAAATTTTCTCACAGTCCATAAAGACAGTCCTGATCGTTCATCACAGTGAAATAGCAGTGTTTTTCTCAAAGTCTGAGCAGTAGAAGAAAATGCACACGGAAGTAGTGGATTTCCATGCAATCTTGAATAAGTAGTGTTGTCCTTCCAACGGAAAGACAGTGCTGACTCTTGACATGCAGACAGGTATTGGTCCACAACAGAGCAAACCCACAGCAGAGTCAGTCGAAATTTTGAAGAGTATTGGTAGGTAGGTCATCACAGACCAGACCCACTGTAGTCCTGGTAGCGATTACGGTATTGGTGGGCCAACAGAGGTGCAGACCCACTGCAGTCCTTGTAGAAATAATGGCATTGGTGTGTCAGCAAAGGTGTAGACCCACTGTAGTCCTTGTAGAAATAATGGTATTGGTGGGTCATCAAAGATGCAGACCCACTGTAGTTCTTTTAGAGATGGCCAGCAGCCATCTGTTGTGAGTGTGCAGGTGCAAAATCTCCATTTAAGAGTCTTGCGGATAATATAGCAAGTCCATAACCACCACTTGTGCACTCACAAAGTTTTTGGAATTGTCCTTAGAACCAGCAATGCTGTTATCCAATCCCTTGCTGAATTATTAACACATGTGCAAACACTAACAGTCCCTACTTCTCACATATTGTCCATATACTATGACCAACAGAAACGTGTGCAGTGAAACGTAACTTACAAGTCAATGATATGATGAACTGGTATCAATTACAATTTTATAACATAAGAATACAATAACAATGGTACAAAATACATCATTAAAAACATAATAATACAGATAACATTTGTAGTAATAGGGGCTTTACAAAAGAATAGAAATAAACATATACATCAGTGTTACAGGAATTATGACATCAGTAAATACATAAAAGATCAGAATAATTATTGAAACATTAACTTCACACATGAGCATTAAAACAGAACAGAATAAATAATGTCTAAACATCTTTGCAAAGTAAATAACATATTATCATAAAAATTCTACAACATAAATCTTATTAGCTAAACACATACAGACAGGAAAAACACAAATTCTCATAGTGTAATAACATAAAAAAACACGACAGGGTTTGTTTTCAGTGTAACATTTGGTACTGCAGTCCAACCCAAAACTTCATTCCATAGATCTTTCGTCTTATTTCAACATTTGTTTCCACCCAAAAAATCTTATCCAAGCATGCTTTCTGTATTTATATGTACACATATTTCTTACCTCATTATTTATTTTCCATTATCTTAACTCATCATTTATTTCCAAGAAAATCCTACCTATACCTGCTTTCTGTACTTTTTTCATATAACTTCTCAATGCATTTCTTCCAATTCATCGCAACTCATTCTCTTATATAGTCTACCCCCTCTTAAGCTAACTTAAATCTACTGAGCTCAGATGCATAAACTAAGGAACGAGGCAATGCAGCAGCACAAAACAATTAACACAAACAGCAATGATAAAAAATACAAATGGCAAAGCAAGCAGCATAAATTAGCAAAGCAATTGCAATATTACAACTAACATAAGGCAATGTGCAGCAAACAATAAAAATAAATCAGTAGTAAAACTGGCTTAACAGAGTAATACAAAGTGAAATTCAGTAACACTATGCCTGGCAAACAGCAGCAGCAAATGCAATAACTTATACCTAAATATGACATAGCTCAAGCAGAAAAAATGTTACACTAAAGACAACAATGTGGATAAGGGAAATGTCTATTCACATCTTAATGTCTATGTAATTAAAGTGGTGCACCAAACTTATTCTACCATAAAAATTACCAAGTACTTGAAAAGTAAATTATGTATGCAGTTCCTGTGAAGAGAAATGTCTTTGTGCTCCCTCATTTTTTGGGAAGTGCATTACAAAATTAGTATTTACTGGATCTGTAGACAGAAAATATTTATATTAGTACATCTATAAAATTCTATTTTAACCAATGCTGCAGTGCAGCTAGAAACTAGATATTAAACAAAATGAATAAATAAATACATAAGGCAAGCCATATGGCATTTCTCTCAACTAGAAAGACAATAGCTGTGAAATGTTTCCCATCGTTTCATTAGGCACTTTATTAAATATCATAAATTAAGAGCTCCACAGTGTAATTATATGTTTTCAAGTTTGAGCGTGTCGTATTTGCGATGCTTTCGACAAAGAAATGTCAATAGTGGCCTCTTTTTGTTTTCTACCTGTGCCTCTGAAAGGCACACACTAATGGCTTTTTTCCAGGCGACTGTCGTGCAGCTGCCCACGATGCATTACGTGCAGGTGGTCACTTAACTTTCTTACGGAAATATTTACGACAGCAGTTTCCGCTACAGTGACAGTCTCATATAAAAATATTTCACAGGTCAAGAATTTGCGTTACAAATCTGTAGAAACAAAATCCTATTAATATAACAGAGTCCAAAAAATTTTCGTCGGCATTGTAATACATTCACGCATTTACATACATTTCATAACTCTTAAAGTACGATTCTTGGTTTCCAACATCCTTTTTCACAAGTCAGAGTCCCTAACCACTAATCATTATTCCTTACCTTATTACACATATACATATTCGTCGACACTTCTTCAATATTTCATCATAATAAATACGTAGCATAATCAAATTCCTCATATAGGATCAGCTTATTGATCATAAACATACCTCAACAGCATAATACACATTGTCATCCCAATAATATCATCATACAACCTCAGTCAAATCTCAAAAACGTCGTAGCTTTCTGCAATAATTTCAAAACCTAGAAAATTTTCTCTGCTCATTTCAATCGTGTCATCTACCTCAAACGTACCCTAAAAATCATAATGTCATACCAAATACATCATTCAAAGCTCTCATAGAATCACAATGGTTCTGAAAAAATATGAACAGTTCACAAAGTACAGACAAAATACAGTTTCATAAGTGTGAAGTTATCGAACTGTGTAATTATGTAAACATCGGTCACTGACGTAGTAAAAAAAAAATGTTTCTCTCTCTGTTAAATGATCTGATAGCTGTGTAATTTATGTGTTAGAGAAATATGGTACCGATGTGTAAAGTTGTATAAGCAAATACCATATTAGCTAGGGCTCCTTGTGCTTGCCAAACACATGGTACACAAAGTAAGTGTGCACCCCTCTGAGGATTAATGTAATTATACCCTCAGGTGTTACAGATTACAGCAATGGAATGAAATGTATCACGGAAAACCCTTGTATCATTGTACTTCAAATATCTTAAAAAATAAATGTTTTAAGTGCGAAATTAATCACTCAAATACATGTACTGTAGCGCTAAACTGTGCGTCATGTTGTCAGATAATCTCTGTGGAAATCTCGTAGTTATCGTACTCCAAAAGCTAAGTTCTGCAGAAGTCAATGTACTTACCTCATGATAAACAAAAGTGAAATGCTTTGTGTATAGATATCTTAGTTATTACGCTTATTGCCGTGATGAAGAAAGTACTGTGCTGTAACGTATTGTTGTGCTATGGAAAAGGCTGTCTCATTGTAGCTATACCACAAAAGTTACTACTAAAACATGTTTTACTTTCCAGAATAATTCAGAAAAACTGTGCAGATATAAAACAGAAACACCGCAAAAGCAACATTGTAAATTGTCACTAATTAGTAGCGTCGTGATAAAATCGTGTAGCTGTCACATAAACTAACCACTATGTCATCTGGTATCTCACAGAAAGTACTTTAAATCCAGAATGTATTTTCAAGTAGACCAAAATGTTGCATTAAAATCTCATTAGAGGTACTGGTAAGTGTTCTAAGTATGTGAGCCTTATAGTCGTTACATAATCATGCAACTATCAAGCAAGAATGTACACACACAATAACACTATGTTGTCTGTTCACAGTAACAATGCATTCGTAATTTCTGTTTAAATAAGTTCTCTTGGTTCTTGACTGGCTATTTAACTTCAAACATTGTTGCATGTAACAGATTCTAAGTCTGACAAAGCATACTAGTAATGTAAAGTGAAAAGTTATATGGCAAAGACAACGTTAAAAAGCAGAATATCTTTCAATAAACGGTTTTACATGTGAAATGTGGTGTAAACCTTTACTCTTCCTAGTACGCAGAGTTTCAACTTCAACGCAATTATCATGTGGTATACGTCGGATTCTGTAAGGTCCATTGTAAACTAGAAAGAATTTGTGACTCAAGTGTTTCTTCTTATGTGATAATGAATGAGCTTTAATGAGAACTTTCTGACCAATATATAATTTCTTTGCATTTGCTTTACCGTGTAGTTTTCTCCTTTTGTCTGCTGCAGATTTTATGTTTTTAATAGCCAAATCAATTATGTCTTTGTGTCGAAGTTTACGTGTATTGGAGAAAGGTACAAGCTCTCTGATCCTGTTCGGTGGTTCTTCATTCTTCAGTACAAGAGCAGATGGCAAAGCAGTGGAGTCATGAGGCATTTCATTCAGCATGTTTTGAAATAAGTGTAAATATCTGTCCCAATGCTGATGCTTTCTGTGACAATAAAGTCTGCAAAGCTTATTGATTTCTTTCATAATCCGTTCGGAGGGGTTACAATGTGGTGAGTACAATAAAATAAAAACAGGTTTGATTTTATGATTCTGAAGCATGCGTGACCAAACAGCAGATCTGAATTGCGGTCCGTTATCTGAAATGACTTGAGCAACGTGGCCAACTTCACGTAAGAAATTTTTAACAAAGGCGTTGGATACAGACCGTCCAGTGGCTTTACGTAACGCAGTGAAAGAAACAAATTTTGAAGTAAGTTCAACAGCGACTAGCACGTACGAAAATCCATTCGATGTTCTGACAGGAGGTCCCAAGAGATCAACAGCAGCAAATTCTTTTAATTTAGAAGGAATGATAAGAAACAACGGAGCACGATGTGAGATAGTAGATGGTTTCGCCTTTTGACAAAGTTTACAAATAGACAAGACTCTTCGAATTCTCTTTTCCATATTGTTAAAATAACAAGTCGTTCGAAGAATATGATAACATTTTCCTGGACCAAAATGTGCGTAGCTGAAATGACTGTACCAAATGAGCTTATTAACAAAATCTTCTGGAATGCAAAGTACCCATAGATTGTCATCAACAGTGCAGCATTTGAAGAGTATGTTGTTTCTAACCAGGTAATAATGCCGAATCTGTGTGTGTGTCTTTTCATGCCATTTGCTCTTGATGTCTTTCCAAATCGGATCTTTATCTTGTTCATGAGCAATGTCCTTTAAAGGTGTGGTGATGAAGTTTTCAAAGGCGACTTTCTGAATGTAAAGAATACTGAAATTTTTCTCGAGGTTGCCTTCTGTGTTACTTTTCTCAAGCCCAGCCGGTGCGCGTGACAGTGCGTCCGCAACAATGTTCTCCTTACCGGGAATGTAGACTATTGTGAAGCGGAATTCTTGCAGAAACAATGCCCAATGTTTTAACCTGTCATGATTTAATTTTGAAGATATAAGAAATTGTAATGCACGATGATCACTGTATACTTTTACATGCTTACCAGAAAGAAAGAAACGGAATTTGTTAAATGCCCAAACGAGAGCTAAAGCTTCTAATTCAGTAACGGAATAATTATTTTCAGATTTTGTTAACACTCGGCTAGCAAAATCAATGGTTTTCTGAACAGTAGTGTCATTTTCTATGGCTTCTTGAAATAAATGGGCACCAAGACCGACTTTGAAGAATCCGTGCTAAGGCAGAAATCTTGTGACAGATCTGGGTGAGCTAGTATTGGAGCGTTAATTAGCGATTCTTTCAAAGAATTGAATTCCAACTGTGCTTGTTCGTCCCAGTTCCAAATAGTATTTTTTCCAGTGAGAGAACAAAGTTTTTGTGTAACTAGAATTTGCATATTCAGAAAACGACGGTAAAATTTACAAGACCTAGAAAACTGCAGACTTGTTTTTTGTGGATGGAACTGGAATGGCTCTTACTGCTTCTAACTTTTCAGGATCTGGCTGAATACCTTCAGAAGAAATAATATGTCCCAAAAACTTCACCTTTGTCCTACCAAATTCAGACTTTTCCAAGTTAACTGTAATTCCAGATTCTGCAAAAATATGTAACACGCTGTTGAGGATGCGATTGTGTTGTTCCCATGAGGCTTCTGCTATCAGAATATCGTCCACATATAAGGTGATGTGACGTTTTAAGAACTCAGGTAATATGGAATTTAGCCCGCGAATGAACGCTGCCGAAGAAATGTTCAAACCAAAAGGAAGTTTTCGAAACTAGTAACAAAAGCCGAAACAAGGGAAAGCTGTGTATTTTCTACATTCCGGATGAAGTTCGATCTGATAAAAGCTTGATCTGAGATTAATAGAAGACAACACTTTTACACCATTAAAATTTTGAAGTAGTTCTAACGTTTGCAGCCTGTCTGTTTCAGGAATGATGATAGTATTGATTTGTCTCGAATCAAAGACAAGCCTGATCGATCTATTTTTCTTCTCAACAACATGTAATGGATTGTTGTATGAGCTTACTGCAGGCTCAATAATGCCGTCATCAAGCATAGATTGTATTTCTGTTCTAACACGGCCCCTATAATGCGCCGGTATTACGTATGGTCTAACACAAAATTTAGTATGCTCACGAACACGAAATTGGTATTGAAATCGCTTGATTGTTCCTGTTTTGTGAGTAAAAACTGTGGAATGTGCTTGTAAAATCTCATAAAGGTCTTGCCTATCAGTGTCATTACAATTCTCAATTGTTTTAATTTTATTCTGAATTAACTCATTAGTATCAAATGCGCCGTCGATATCATCCCTGTTAGAACTTGCAGAGTGATTGTTAGTGTCAAGTTCCGAACTGTTGTCTAACAGGAGGTAAAGCCGATTAATTTCTTCGTCATGGTTTGAGAGCCAATCTTCAACTTTCTAAGCTATTGACTTACCTTCTTTCTCTAAACTTATTTCAGCATCGTGAAAGTTTAAGATTGCTTTGTATTCATTCAAAAAGTCTACTCGCAATATAATTTCCGTCGACAATAATGGAACAATAAGAAAGTTCATAGAGAAGCTGTGGCTTTCACAAAAGAATTCTAAGTTGGGTTGTTGGCGTACATCTACACTTTTTCCAACGATTGCACCTTGTAATTTAATCTTACGTAACGGAAGAGTGGGGCAATCGTTCGATATGTTGCATTTGAGTCATTGCCTATTGTCTCTTTGTTGGCGCGCGTCGTTATTGGGATTTGGAGACCTGACTTCTACAAATTCACCTTGTCGAGAGGGCCCCGCCCTGTTTGAATCCCGCCAGTTCTGATGCATTTCAGGTCTGTCGTTACGATCATATCGTCTGTCGTAATTTCGGTAGATTCCATAGTTTCTTTCTTGTCGGTCACGTGGTGGAGAGTTTCTCCCTGAATCGTAACTGCGCGCTGAACTGTTGCGTCTAAAGTTATTATGTCTCCCTTGATAATAATTATTTTGGTTCCCATATTGTCTGTTTCTCTGATTGTCTCTGTGATAGTCACTACCGCGGAGAGGTGATCTTTCCCTGTAATTATTACTACTCTGCCAACGGTTGTCATATGGGTGGTGTCTGTTTTGGTCACAATTTGTGTTGTGAGAATAGCCTTGCCGTGTCCAGTTATTATTTCTTTCATCGCAGAATTGTGACAGATGCGACCTGTAATTGTTGTGTTCCTGTTTTCGCGTTCCGCGATTGTCAGTGTCAATTTCTAATTCTTGTAAGAGTCCCTGAAAAGCTTCAATGTCGTCTTTGCAACGTCCTGCCAAAATAATATGTCGTAAATGTTCAGGTAATTTGATTAAGCAAATGCGGATGAGTTCTGAAGGGCTGTATGGGTTTGACAGGTATTGATTCTTGTGCAACATGTCTTCAAAATATTTCACAAGACTGGAAAATTCAGATTGCTCAAAGTGTTTCATCATCATGATGCTATGTTTTACTCGGTCTTGCATAGCTTGAGACCAATATGCTGAGAGGAAGGTATGGTAAAATTCTCCTTTACTGTGACAATCGTGAATGACCGATCGCATTCTTACAGCTGGTTCATTCTCTAAGTAGCCACACATAAATTCTAATCTGTGCTCTAATGACCAGTTGGGAGGAAAACAATGAGAGAATTGATGGAGCCATGCTTGTGGATGAATGTCGTTGCCAGAATTCTTAAATGTTTTGAATTTACGTGTAGTAATGAACAGCTTATAGTCAAAATCATCATGTCGGCGAGTCACATGTCGGTCATTGTTACGTCGTTTCGGCGGTTCCATCTCAAAATTCGGTGTACCTTGCCAATTTCTTTCATAATTTCCGAAGAGCCCTGCGTTATTATTTTGTGGCTGTTCCGTATTTCTATGTCCCTCTTATCCGTATTGGAGCGCGAGTGGCCTATGGAATACGTAATTCTTGTATTACCTGTGGCAGCTGATCTTGTACTTCCCGGATTTCTCTTTGGTGTTGCGTGTTAATTTGATTCTGATTTTGTTTGAATTTCCTAATTTGTTCGCACTCTTCTGTGTCATTAAAGACTACCGGTTTTGTGTCATTCAGATTATCATCTACCTTCGTAGATAAATTATTTAGCTGATCCGAAGGTTCAACTACTTTCTCTGATAATGAACTAATTTCCTCCATGTGTCTTTCTACTGTGTCCTTTAAGTTTTCCTGAGTTTTTGCAAGTTGCGTAACCGAATCGGTAGATGCAACTGAGTCAGTTTTAGCTTGCAAGGTCTCATGATTTTCATGAACAAAATTTGCAGTTCTTTTATGGCTGCTTCCTGATTCTGTAATGCATTTTCACGCAGCGAAAAAATACGTTGAAAATGCTCACAAATTTGTGTTTTTACCTCGTTACAGACTTTTTGACATTTCGATTCGATTTTATGTAACTCAGTAGTTAAATCTTCACGTGTTTGTTCAAGCGTGGTGTGAAGATTTTGTTCCATTGCGTCTAACTGTTGCTGTGTTTGTCTCTGGTGTTGTTCCATTGTGTCTAACTTTTGAAGCTTTTGCTGTGTTTGTCTCTGATTTTGTTCCATTGTGTCTAACTTTTGAAGCTTTTGTCCCATTTGTTGCATTAATTGTAATAACAATGCACTGGTGTCTGAAACATGTTCCTCAGTGCAGTGAATTTGCAACGGCAACATTCACAATTTGACAAGCAGAAAATGTGTCTTGACTCATTTGAGAAAACGGTGAGAATCCAAAACCTGAGTCTACAGTATTTGCAATATTGTGTTCTGTCATTCCCGATTCCTGAGGCGAGCTGTTGCCGACCGATCGATCAATAATGCTTCCCTGTTCACTACCTGTTTCACTGTCTACACCATTATTTGATGCCCACTCCATTTCCCTGTGCACACTTACCAAATTACTACTTTGAATGTCTGTTAATTCATTACATGGTGGCGCTGGTAAGCTACGCTCGTTGTCACTATTATTTCTCTGTTTACTTTGGAGCCTAGTGTTACGTTTTTCACACGCCATTATTGTCACAATATTTCACACGAATACACAGAAAATAAGATAACACATTAACATAGCGCTGAAAATAATATCTAGTTAATTGCAAGCTGCGAAATACTTGGTGCAAATTTACATGCGTGCCACACCTGTTTTACTGTACAACAATGAAAGACTGCAACTACAAAAGAGATTCTCTCTACAATTACGCGCTAGCAATAAACAAAATCTACACTAATTACACAAACTACAAGAAAAAATCAGAAGATTCCAGTGAGGTATCCCCGGCTAAGGGTCGACATATGAAACGTCCCCTTTGAACAATTATACAAGACTGTGCTTATCCTGACACACAATATTTTTTGCGCAACGCAATCTGACTTTCAAAAATCCCTACAAAAGAATGGCCCTGACTAACATTAACCTATACCTTTCACAAATCACTTACCGCACAAAAATCTTCGTTACTCGAACTACTGCAATACAGCGAGCGCCACTACTGCCAGCTAAATAAAAGATTCAAACTACGGAAGGCACTAACTACTGATAGGCATAGTTAGCAAATGAAAGATTTTGATAGAGAACAAATGATGTATTTACCTTAACAGTCATAATATATATAGCAGTTCATGGCATCCAGTCTTACAAATTTCAAAACTCCGCCATCTCTCTCCCCACATCCACCACTGCTGGCGGCTCACCTCCAGCTGCGCAACGCTACGCGCTGTTAACATCCAGCTGCCCAACACTACAATGGCAGACAACAATGCAAACTAGCCACAGACTGCACACAGCACATACAGAGCGCTACGTGGCGTTACCAATATAAAAACTTAAACACCTACTTACAATGTCTGGGTCACGATGGAAAGATGCATACTGTGATATCAGTCTCTAGCGAGCAATTTCCATGAACTGACACAAGATGTTTGTCGGGGCGACATGAAATTCCTCAAGAAGCTGTCTGTTTCCGTCTTGCAACGAAACCAAAAGTGCATTTGCCTCCGTTGGGGCCACAACTCATATTGATGTTGATGGTAAAGAACGAAAGTTTAATCCTTCAGTACCGGTTATGTGGCTAACATCTCCAGCAAGTTTGATTAATAAAGCATGGTTGTTTCGTGATGTAACGATTTCCATTCCCGTTTGTGTACATACAAATTAAACTAAGTGCCGACAATTGACAACACTGCCTCACAATTTTCCTTACTTTTTACTCTTGCATCAGTTGGCGGGTTTTTTGTTTTCCTTCATGTATATGGAAAGAGGATACAATGATGTGTGATGTTTAGAGAAGCCGGCCGCTGTTGCCGAACGGTTGTAGGCGCTTCAGTCCGGAACCGCGCTGCTGCTGCGGTCGCAGGTTCGAATCCTGGCTCGGGCATGGATGTGTGTGTTGTTCTTAGGTTAGTTAGGTTTAAGTAGTTCTAAGTCTAGAGGACTGATGACCTCAGATGTTAATTCCCATAGTGGTGAGAGCCATCTGAATCATTTTTTGTTTCGAGAAAGTACCAAGAAAGCTGATGTTCCGACAGACAAAATCCGTCTCTCTTAATGTTACAGCTTAGCCTTCATGAACTGGCGCTGGCGCAGCTGAGCGTCTAACGGCTCAGCACAGTTCCAGTTAGGAATATTTTATTTTCTGTTTCTCAGACACAAAGTAACACAGTCAGATTTATCGTTTCCTTTGTGTTTTTTATGAAGCATACCTTAGTCAAAAGTTCCGTGCTAAGAACGTTAATGTATAGTTATTGTAATCATTAGGATACGTTAGGGGAAAGAGAAATGTATAGGTTAGGACTGGTGTTTCTGCATAACAGTGACTCTGAAAACGCGTGCGCACTTGCGAGCGCTGGAAGACCGAATGAATTCAATCGCTGTGCCCGCCTTTAACAGCAGGTTAAGTCGTAAACGGCAGACTGTGCTAGCGTGCACTTGCAAGGTGCGACTTCCGAGCATGCGATTTCTCTGATTCGTGACACTCCTGGGCTGCAGTGGGCAGAGAAGATATATCTGACAACAGCTTACGCCACTGCACAATATTAAAAGACTTGTCGCGCAATGCGGATATGGAGCAGTTCTGCGCTGCATAACAACCTCTCCACAAAATTACGACATTCGAAGACTCTGTCAATCTCGCGACTGTGAGATTCACGCTTAGAGTGATCCCCATGACTCTTTGGGAAATATTAACTGACCTACTAAATATGTACTGTATCAGTGCAGATTGTCACTAGTAGATTACATTACTGATCTATGTTATCATACCTGGGATCCTATCGGAATATCCCAGTATCTTAAATTGTAACAAAATTCAATACCGTTATATCAGTTATTGTCCCTTTGGAATATTCGTGAGTAAATCTAAATTAGGTAACAGCCAGTTTGTATTATAACACACATTCAGCCTAGTATTCTTTGGCACTAAACAGATTTGGTTGCACTTCTGTATTATCATTGTGTTGATCATATGATGTGTATTACTTCACGTCGTTTCAACAGTTGACATACCATGTTGTTATAGTTAAACTGTGTTCTGAGTGCTACAGTACGGGCTGTATACATCGCAAGTGCAGGATGTTAAAACATCGTAGGTATCTTCATTAATCGATGCGCTCGCATAGTATGCTGAGAAAAAATAGTTCCATTTTCTGCCACCAGGTGAAAATATGGCGCTGTAAGCAACCAGAACGTGAATTGTTTCCTGTTTAAGAAGCTTGAGGTTTCTCATGAGGAACACAGTGAGCTTTGAGAAGAAAGAAGGTGGACTGCTGCTAAAGTTGTTTTATCATAACGAGAGCAATAGCCCCGCTGCATTGTGAGAATATCTTTGACAGAAACAGCTGCAAGTAGACCAGTTTCAGAAGAACGTGACCAAATAGTCTGAAGAAATAGGGAAATTAGGTGGATTGACAGGAAGAGGATGGCGGCCCATTCCGATGACTGTTGTTGATGAAGTTACTGTAGCTATAGCCGATGATGCAGCATACGTCTCAAATTCTGCTGCCAGTGACCGAACTGTGCCGCGGAAATTGTCTGTCTGCTAGTCAATGGTTCAGTATATTTTGCGACGCATTTTACACTGGTATTCCTAGAAGATTCAGAATGTGCACCACACGAAACCCCAAGGACCAAGATAGGCTACAATGCCGAGACTTTGTCCTTCGTTTTTTGGCACGCTTGGAAATGGATGTCATGTGGCTGGGGAATATACTTTTGACTGATACAAATTTTGCTCTGGACGCTTTCGTAAATAGACAGAAGTGTCTTTGTATTTAAAATGTGTGTGAAATCTTATGGGTTCAAATGGTTCAAATGGGTCTGAGCACTATGGGACTTAACTTCTGAGGTCATCAGTCCCGTAGAACTTAGAACTACTTAAACCTAACTAACCTAAGGACATCACAAACGTCCAAGCCTGAGGCAGGATTAGAACCTGCGACCGTAGCGGTCGCGCAGTTCCAGACTGTAGCGCCTAGAACCGCTCGGCCACAACGGCCGGCTAAATCTTATGGGACTTAACTGCCAATGTCATCAGTCCCTAAGCTTACACACTACTTAACTTAAACTATCCTAAGGACAAACACACACAACCATGCCCGAGGAAGGACTCGAATCTCCGCCGGGACCAGCCGCCAGAAGTGTCTCATACGGAGTTCTATCCGCTACATGTTGTACAGGAACATCCACTGTACTCAGCGTATGTGACTCCTTTAGTCTCGGTCTGTTTTTCTTCGAGGAGATGACACCCCATGGGCCTTTTAGGTGTGCATGCTATGAGAACCTTCTTGTGCAATACGTGATTCCAGCTTTGCAAGAATGCAACTACTTTCCAGCACAATTACCAAGCAAGATGCGGTAAGACTACATGTCGCTTGCTACTACCGCACCATCTCAAGAAAATTTCAAATGTGTGACCTTCCAGATTCCCCAATCTAAATCCATGTGACTCCTGGCTGAAAGATGTTTCTATCAGGAATGTATCTGGACTGTTCCTGATCTGAAAGATAGCATACGACGACATATCACTCTGATTACACCAGATTAGCTGCGAGCAGCTGTTGACCATGCTATGTTACGGATGCAGAATGTTGCTGACTCGGGAGACCATACTGGACACGTATTGTGACATATGACTGTATCCTAATAAACATCCCAGAGCCATCGTTACCATGTGTTTCATCGTTCCTGCCCTTTTCCGCACATACATCACATTCTAATTGCTTACAGCGGCATATTTTCACCTGGCGGCAGAAAGTGGAATTATTATTTTTTTTAGCATCCGATTAATGAACATACCTACGTTTTTTCAGCGTCCTGTGATGTATACAGCCCACAATGCAGCATTCGGAACACTGCCAGTTTTTAATTATAGCCACCTGGTACCATAAAGAGTTTCAGTAGTTTGAACTTTTTAATTTTCTAACGTCATTAGTTCATCTGAAAATTTGTGGAACTATTAGCGTGCTACATAGCTATGTAGTGTGATCTTCAGCGTCATTTCAGTGTTACATTAATCACAGCGCGTTTATTGTAAAAAAATATTCTATCAAAATTAATGAGCAGAATGATTCAGACAGGCTTCATTCAGTAATCGTAAGTAATACTGGGTGGTTATAATTAAGCATACCCTATTTAACACGTCGTAACACGGCAACTAATTACCGTACGAGTACCAAATGTGGTAGCATTAAAGTCGGGAGTATCGGGTGTGCATAATTTCCATGAGTCACAGCGCCACCGTCCAGTTCCAACTATGGCCACCAGGTGCCGTGATTAGTCATTGTGATTCATATATCACACATCTGACCAGTCACAGTGCACTTATTGACTTGTCAACATGACCTTGGACAAACGAGCAGGGATTATTGGTCAAGCACTATTCTCAAAGACAACGGCTTTGCCACAGTGAATACACCAGTTCCCGTGAGATCACCGAAGTTAAGCGCTGTCGGGCGTGGCCGGCACTTGGATGGGTGACCATCCAGCCGCCATGCGCTGTTGCCATTTTTCGGGGTGCACTCAGCCTCGCGATGCTAAGTGAGGACCTACTCGACCGAATAGTAGCGGCTCCGGTCAAAGAAAACCATCATAACGGCCGGGAGAGCGGTGTGCTTGACTACATACCCCTCCTATCCGCATCCTCAAGTGAGGATGACACGGCGGTAGGATGGTCCCGATGGGCCACTTGTGGCCTGACGACGGAGTGCCATCTGTTGTCAAAACAACTGTTAAGCTGCAGCTACACTTCGTGAATATCGCCGGCTGAAAGGATTACGGAAGAGTCATCTTTCTCCACCTGCTGTGTGGAGCATGATGGAGAAGTTCGAATCAACTGGGGAACTCAGCGTCGATCCGGACGCGCAGCTCCCGACCGTTAGGCAGTACGCGTGCTGTGACACGACAGTTGAACATCCCGTGGTCCACTGTACCGCTGGTCCTGGACCATCCTATGGACAGACGAAGCTCAGTTTTCTATGATGGGTTAGAGGTGAACACACAGAATTGCCGAGGTGGGGATCTTCGTCTCCAGTCAGTATGCATGAAGTTCCTCCATATGATGAATGTGCCATAGTATGGTGTGGCTTCACGGCTACGAGACCACACGGCCAAGTGGTTTAGCCGAGCGGAGACGGTGATTTTAAGGTGTGCCTCGGCTCCCGGCATAGCGGCACTCGGCCCTCAACGGCGCCCCTCACACCATTTTCTTCCTCTCCGTACGCTGGCCCTGTTTCATACTAAACTTTGCTTTCTTTCAAAACTTTCTTCCTAACTACAACTATGAATGGCTTACCGAGGTACGCAGCAAAGAGAAACGTGCTGTTTGAATGAAGGGGGTGCATAACTCATCCCGAATACAACGCGCAGTACATTCTATCACCTAAACGTCATCGACCTCACGCACTTAAGGAAGTAAAGTTTTTATACGCTGCCGACCTTGACTGATATATCCTCACATTCAGTACAGGCCTTAATTTTTGTTTCAGGTTTTTTGAATGTATCAGCGATTGTAGGCACTATTTAGATAAATATCTCATTTGGTGCCTAAGATACCGAATAATAAGATCAACAAATGAACACTTGTCGCCTTAGCCCTAATTCTGCTACACAGTACTTAATAAGAGTTTAGATTAACTATGGTGTGAACTGCACACAGTTCTAAATGTAGATCAATCTCTGATAACTTCTCTCGTTGATTGTCAGAGAGCTAAGGGGGCTAAGAGGACCCAACTGAAAGCCTATAGCTATCTTTCCTCTCCAACTCCATTTGTCACAGTAAAAATTTCCATCACAGGCACTGTGAGTTGAGAACCAGGTCAGGCAATGTTTTGTAATAGAGGAAAGTACCGCACAAAAATCCTGTCGTTTAATGGGAAGAAACGATGATTATTTAAGCGTGTCTTAAACGAAGAAGAATTTTTAAAATATATTAAGACAGTACAGAAATTCCGGGTTTGGCTCTAATTTCAATCAATAAAATACTTTCAGTGCATCACGACACCTTTTGTACTAAGTACTTATTGTCAGTTATTTACCTTCGAATGTTTATTTCCTCTGATGACGTGCAAAAAGCTTTTTACAATTTTTATACTGTGCTAACAAACGTAGGCATAACATTTTCACGGCCCAAAGGCGACAAGTATTTGTTTAAAGCTTTGCCAAGATCCCACCTGAGTCGCTTCTTAGGACGTAATTATGAATAAATGCGCAAATTTTTGGAAGTACAGTATAGTAACGACTATGTGGGCACGTCTTATGAACATTGTTGTATTTTCAGTGCTGAGTTATGGCTACGAGTCGTGAAAGCAAAGAGACAGTGATTCGAAAGTAATAAAATGATCTTAATGTGTGGCTGTCTCAAAAAGCTAATGACAGTTGGAACTGGATTAAAAATTTCTGGATCAACCAAGTAAGAGCTGCAAAGAAAAGAAATTTCCGCTCTTCTGACAACATTCTCGGCAGAGTGAGACAGAACTTCATAAAAATTTATAGTACTTTTACAAGAAAAAAATATGAGACTAGAGACTTAGAGGAAGTACAGGGAACAAATGGCTACTACATCTTGTGAAGAGTATCACTAGCACGTAGTTGTAACGCTCCTTCCTGGAAGACAACATCGCCGTTTGTTTACGGAAGTGAGACAAAATGGGGTCACGACACCCCGGGGTATTCCCAGGCAGTATGCCGCGTCACAGGTGAAACAGGAAATATTCCGCTCTTCGCTGACAAATCACATTCACCTCACGGAACGCTGCGTCTCCGTCACACAGTCGCTTTGGGTGGTGCAGTGTGCTCGGAGACCTATTACGTCCATCGCCGCATCTGGCGCACGGCCAGCGGGAAAACACTGGCAGAGGCGAGGCTTGCAGAATTGCAACTGCCTGTCCGACTACCTGTCGTGCATCATTGCTGCCAGGTCAGGGATCAAGAGCGACGTCGTATACGTGGCCGGGGGGACCGCCTCCTGCCCCTTCCCAAGATATTCCACTCCGAGGGCAGAACTCATGTGAGTCAGGGCGTTGTCACTGGAAACGTGGGCTCACGCTGACGCTCACCGGATTACCAGAATTTCTCCTGTCGGCAGGAGAGCAGAAACAAATGAAAAGAATAATCATACAAAATGCGCCACTGCTATAATTTCGTCAGCAGAAAAATTTGCCACGAACCAGCATAGCATAATTTGCGCCTCGTTCCTAACTCTACTTGCGGATGTGTGTGTATGTGTATGTGTGTGTGTGTGTGTGTGTGTGTGTGTGTGTGCGCGCGCGCGTGTATATGTTGCTAGGAGGGGGAGGGAGGAATAGAATGCAACATGGGCGAGTTTTAACTCGGTTACTAATTTTCAGAGTATTTCGCAAGACCAATGTTGCACAAGAGCTGCTAGGTGCCGATTGTTCATATAGCCAATACGTTTAGTGTCCTTCCACTGAATACAACCATTTACCAAGTCATAAAAAAGACTAAAAATATAAGACTGCAATCAACCCCACGGCTGATGTGAATGCAGCAGTACTTTACTAGTATGAAAAATTCGGAGTAGGAATTAAAATCCATGGAGAAAAAATAAAAACTTTGAGGTTCGCCGATGACGTTGTAATTCAGTCAGAGACAGCAAAAAACTTGGAAGAGCAGTTGAACGGAATGGACAGTTCCTTGAAAGGCGGATATAAGATGAATATCAACAAAAGCAAAACGAGGATAATGGAATGTAGTCGAATTAAGTCGGGCGATGCTGAAGGAATTAGTTTAGGAAATGAGACACTTAAAGTAGTAAAGGAGATTTGCTATTTTGGGAGCAAGATAACTAATGATGGTCGAAGTAGAGAGGATATAAAATGTAGATTGGCAATGGCAAGGAAAGCGTTTCTGAAGAAGTGATTAGATGGGTAGATCACATAACTAATGAAGAGGTATTGAATATAATTGGGGAGAAGAGAAATTTGTGGCACAACTTGACTCGAAGAAGGTATCGGTTGGTAGGACATATTCTGAGCCATCAAGGGATCACCAACTTAGTATTGGAGGGCAGCGTGGAGGGTAAAAATCGTAGAGGGAGACCAAGAGATGAATACACTAAACAGAAGGTTGCAGCAGGTACTGGGAGATGAAGAAGCTTGCACAGGATAGAGTAGCATGGAGAGCTGCATCAAACCAGTCTCAGGACTGAAGACCTCAACAACAACAATGGTACTATTAGAGATTGTATGCCGTTGCCTTCCTCCGGCCTCTGAGATTACTTACCCAGCAACTTAAAGAGGGGAAGGGGGGAAGGGAGAGTTATAGTTTAACATGGATTCCGAACCACGGTGCAGCTCGATGTGTTTCACGACAGTAAACACTGCCAGTGTGAGTAGTTCTAGACCTGACCTGTGATCGTACCGCAATAGACCCTCGAATCTATATTCTGTCAGTCAGCCACTGTACCACCGAAGAGAACGTTAAAGAGAGGTAAATACTTTTTGAAACATCGTTGTTGATTTCTTGGGCTGTAGGAAGGGCACCTTGGCTTCAACGCTGCGCAGTAGTCCTCTACTAGCTTACTGGTGATGTTTCCGCGTATACCTTTTTAGAGGCTATCAAACTACGAGACAGAATAGTCTCTTAAACGGCACAGGTTTCGCGCCTCCCTGCTACTCCGTTTATGCCCTACAGCCTTCGGCATGCTTGCGGTTATACAATCTAAGCTGAAGACGATTGATTCAAAACAAAAATTCTTGCAATGTGAGGCCGTCGATGGAAAATACTATAATCAATACTATAATACAAACTGTTCTATGATATTCGAAAACCTATCTGTGTTAGTACTGCATTAGCAGAATCCACTTTATGTTACTGAGTTTCTGCGTATTGCTCATTTAATTAAATTTAGAACAATTAATACACATAATCGTGCTCTTTTACAGAATATTTCAGGAGAAATGTTATGGTTACTGTATTGGCTCTTCCTATGATAGCTCCTCTTAGTTTTTGATTCACACTTCACTAACAAGTAATCATCGATTTAAAGTGCTTTTAATCAGCAGTTCTTAGCTTGCTGTAACGTTATTAAAAACTGACGTATTGACCAGATCAATGTGACAACAGAATCGTATTGTCATGACATTTAAAATGTTGTTGTATCATCTGTAGCGTCGGTGGATAATAGTGTTTCATTGTCTTGAACAGTTAAGAAGACCAGCTACTGTCACCTTTCATTCCGATTGTTTTTATTGAAATTGCCTTGATAGCAAAAATTTGTAACAATGTTTACGGGTTTCGGCTGCTAAGCAGTCATCGGCAGAACTACAAAAGAAAAGGACAGGAACGATATTCCCTTCTATTCTTTTTTAGATGATGGTCGCTTAGCTCTTGAAACCCGTCAAACTTGTCACTAATTTTGGCGATCAAGGCAGTTTAAACAAAAACGTTTGTTAGTACTAGATCAAGGACTCCACAGACAATGGCTAGTATCACAAGGTTCCTTCCTGTTTATGAGGCCTTAGCGGGCAAACTTGCCGATCTGTCCGCTGTGTGGAGTCGGACTCCTTACCTCACCTTGGGTCGGCCACGCTGCTAAACACAATCAGCATTTACGTACCTCAGTTCACATCGGCAGATTTCGGGGGCGCTCCACGTTTACCTTCGTAAACCGACGGGGTTCTTCCGTTTAGATCATATTTTATTCAGGTTTAGTACAGGAAAGAAACTCTTCTTGCTTTCTGAAATAACTGTTTACGAAGCAACATCTGAATAAATTTTAAGATTTTTAGTATGGCTCCTCTACAGACTGGTGGATTCCATTTTGCCTCATTCTACTAAGACACCGAGCGAGGTGGCGCAGTGGTTAGACACTGGGCTCACATTCGGGAGGACGACGGTTAAATCCCGCGTCCGGCCATCCTGATTTAGGTTTTCCGTGATTTCCCTAAATCGCTCCAGGCAAATGCTGGGATGGTCCCTTTCAAAGGGCACGGCCGACTTCCTTCCCCGTCATTCCCTCATCCGATGAGACCGATGACCTCGCTGTCTGGTCTCCTTCCCCAAACAACCCCCCCCCCCCTCTACTGAGACAGGTGTAGTAGTGTGATAAATCATACAGTCTAAGAGCTGAAACTAATGTAAATTAGTGTTTTCATTCGTTTAAGGTGAACAAAGATATTCGCACTATTTCATAAATTTGATACACTTGACTCAGAGCAACAAGCTTCGGTCTAATTTTTATTCTATTAAAATACTGAAACAATGTCACAGAGACATGCAATAGACCACTACATTAAAAAGCTAACAGTATAACATGCTGAACGAGTAATACTAATAATAATGCGTTTGAAGTTAATTTTATTTTAGTAATACTTGGCAGTGGCGAGAAACGTGGGCGCCACGGTTTACTGTTAAGAATCATCCCAGCATCCATCTGAAGTGATTTTAGAAACCGAGAATAAAGTAAATGATGATGGATACGCAAGATAAAAATCACGAATCTTCTTTACCAAAGAAAATTTTCTAAACTGAGTTCGTTTTAATAATTTGCGATGAAACAGTCGACCCCCTTCTCTTCTTGACTGCTTGAACTCCTGAACATACAGCCGTGCTGTGGTCTACGAGCTCTGTGTCTTTGGTACACTCTCGATCCTCCCTACGAAATGTATACTGCTGAGCTAAGCTGCAGCACCAGGAAGGATAGCAAATAATGAAATTATACTTTTTGTGGGTACACTGTAAAGCGGGAAGGATACGTGATTAAATTTGTAAGTGATTTGGGAGTATATAATGTGTGCAATTCAATGTATAGAGCTGTTACCTCTGGCAGCCACAATGGCACTAAACCTCTAGTATATGGAGTCCAACTGAACTTGCATCACAGATGCGGATACGTCATTCCGCACTACTTAAACTCTATGCCAGAGAACATCAGTCAAATTCGCCGGCGAGCGGTGTTGCACTGATGTCTTGGCAACCAGTAACGAGATGATTAAAGTGGAACAGTTATCTGGAAAACATACTGGTTGAAACAGTAGTGTAACATCAACTCTGTACTGATGTAGGTCACGGCATGGGCAGGCAAAACGTCGTAGTGTGATATCTTGTTGAAAGATAACGTCACAGAGACCTCAAAGACAGCGCACACCTTCAACACGCCAGAACTGTGATACTTGCTGTCCAAATTACCGACTATGTGAGCCAGATGTGATCGTGTTGTCTACCCAATGGCACTCCAGTCCGTGAGGCCAGATGCCGACGATGATAAATGCATTCCGGCAACGTTCGGTCTCCTCGGTGGCTCCACCTAAGGATATATCTGCCATGACGCAGTACGCAGTACCAGGACTAGTCTGAAAAACCAGTGTAGTGCCACACCTGTGTCGTTGGGCCCACCACTGCGAGCCGAAATTGCGCAGCTGTCGGCAGAGGAACTGTTCGTCAGTGCACTCAGATCAACTCTGCACTGTTGTGTTAATGAATTAATCAACGATAAGAAACTCTACATTAATTTTAAAACGTGAGGTAATGTAAAAAGTCGTACCTCGACCTAGCCGATCACCACCGGATAGCAATTCTGCAGCACTTAGATAAATTCCAAAGTCCACCACTGGATTTAAAAACAGAAGTTCGACAGTATCTGTATAGCTTCCAACTGGCTCTGTGTGCTGTCCTCCACAGTCTCGGCAACGTAAAAGTTTCGGAATGATAGTTTGAACATACGGCGTTACGAGGCCGAGCTAGATGGCGCAATGTTAAGGCACTGGACATGCATTCCTGAAGACGGTGGTTCAAATCCTCATCCAGTAACCCAGATTTAGCTTTCCCGTTGAGAAGGCCACGCCTGGTTTAGAAGTTCAGAAAGCCACAACAAAAACCAGACACTGTTTTCCATGGAAAAATATGTTTTTCGTTTGGCTCTAATCAACCTCTGATACGAAAGTACTATTCAGTAATGTTACAAGCTGGCCATAAATCACCCTCGAATTTTGAAAGTCAGTGCGGCTGCTCAGGTAATACTACACTATAGCTATTATCGGCGGTAAATCGGCGTTAATAAGACAGTGTTTATCTGAAGCAATTCGCAACTGCCACTATGATCCCGCGGTCTTATGTCATAGGACGTAGGCTCCCTATGCAAGGGCCTGATAACACTCTCCAAACGTAATATCAGAATGTAAGGGGTCAGCTGAGCTTCTGACATATCTTTGTATGTGTCAGTATGATCTGTAACGGCTGGATCGCCCGATAGTCATATCGCTCCCCATGGGCTCACATTCTTTAACAAAAACTGCAGTGCAGTGGATTAGTGACAAGAAGAGGGTAGCCCTAGCAAACAAGAGAACTGGTGTTGCGGCTCACAATACACAATAAGAAGGATACTATGAAATGGAAAAACAGTCCACATTAACCCCATTTTATTATAATGTTCTTTGCTGACGCACACTTGAGAAATAATTAATCACAGAATCTGCTCAAGATTGAAAAATACAGAGAACACAAGGGCTGACTTACTAACATGAAATAACACTTAAATGGCCTGACAAGACCAAATAGGTCAGGTAAATGGAGAGACCAGCATCTTCCAAATCAATTATGGAAACACGAATTCACAGAGGACACGAGTTGATTGGTTGATTGAACTGGAAGAATGGAAAACTACCACATACAAACAACATCACTGGTCTAGTCGCGAATGAGATCTCTGTCACACTAGAAAAGTATAATACTCTAGGAACTTATTTGACCCTAACAACGCGCACACAGACCATCGATAAGTCTCATACCCACTCTTCAAATGGCTCTGAGTACTATGGGACTTAATATCTGAGGTCATCAGTCCCCTAGAACTTACAACTACTTAAACCTAACCAACCTAAAGACAGCACACACACCCATGCCCGAGGCAGGATTCGACCCTGCGACCGTAGCGGTCGCGCGGTTCCAGACTGAAGCGCCTAGAACCGCTCGGACACACTGGCCGGCTCGTACCCACTCCCCTAAGCTGCAATTTCTCACCGTACTCTGCATACTGTAGAGCAGAAAGCTGAGACTGTTGTGATCTGCTGCTCTCTGCAACACAGCGGCAACGTCCCTTCTCTACATCTGCGGTCAAAGTGTTCCTTTCAACTTCTGAGAACCAAGTGCCTCTCTCAAGATCGCCAGATTAAGTGTTTTACTCAGAATTCCTAATCGAAGTGTGTCACTCTGAATGCGATTTCTCTCTCCTCTCTACAAAGCTGAGCAATGACATTGCTATGAAAAAAATAACCTAGCAAAACATTTACAGTGTTAACCTATCATCTAACTCCCACATAGCTCTTAAATCAGTATGTGTTACACTGCCAGTATTCAGTTTGTTTTTCACTTCAGCCAACATGGTTGTCTCCACATACGAATTTCTTGGAAACTGGCATCCTGGCTCCATTTCCTCTGCTACGTTTTTCTTAAGACCAACCAATGTCTCATGCAACATTTTAGAAAGGATCGTGTTCACAGCGTGGGTTTGGCAACGCAATTTGCTATTGCAAAGACAGAAAAGAATTCCAGAACAAAATAGCGCTATGTAGCTTCTCATGGGTCATAGAGATATGTATCTGCGGAAGACTTCGAACATCACTGTGTCCTAGGGAGGTAACCTGTCAGCGAAAAGCAAAGCTTGAAACGGTACAGTACCACCCGACATTAAAAATAGGTACAACATACTTCATTATTTTTGTCAGAGCAACACATTTTTTTTTGTAAAATAACTCAATTTCAATTAATACAGAGAGGCCGGATACCAGTGTGGGAAAGAATGACAATTTATTTATTTAATTGATCACATGTGCACTCCCACAAAATAAATCCCTACATCCAGTTTGAAGAGATCTGTGAAATGAATGAATGTATGGTCGTCTGCTAACCGCAGATGGTGAATGTGAATATATGATCATCTTTGAGACGATCCTTTGGCCACCTATGGTGGGACCAAAGAGATGAAATTTACCTGAGCTTTGAGCACCTGAAATGTGGCTGACCAATACGGTAGCAAGGTGCTCCCCCACTTCGACAGAGGTGCGAGAGGACCTGAAGAACGGCCATGTTTCAGCACTCTGCCACTGGATCTTGTGCTGTTAAGACCTGTCTTAGTTGTGCTCCATAAAGACAAAAGAGTGGAGACATGGTATGCATGTGGAATGTTGAAGAGTAGTTTGAAATAATAATTTCTCTATTTCAGAAACTTTTGTGGGGAGAATTAAATGTCAGGCAGGTAATATTAATGGGATCGTAGTAATCTTCGGAAGTGACCAACGGTCACAATGAAACCATGTGTAGCAATAAGTTGAAATACTTCCGTGTGCTTAAGTTAAGCCGAATTACTAGCGTGTGTACAATAAGTTGAAATATTTAAGACATAGCGTGTGTACCATAAGTTGAAATATTTAAGAAATGGCGTGTTCAGGACTTGAAATTAGAGACAAGTACTTCCACGTGGTGAGTACTGTGTGAGTCTCAATCTGTGTATGAGACAAAGGATAAAGAGGAGTACTCGTCCATGGTATCAGTTGAGGGCTCGCGTGTGTGATGAAAATGTTCTTAATATTACTTTGCATAATATGATTCCGTGTGACGCTAGATTCAAACTCTGAGAGAGAAGCAAGGTGAGCCGGCCGTCTATCCAGCAACGCCACTTGGCTTGCATTGCACAGGAAGACATGCATGTATCTCCAGAGTTCATAGTAGGAAAGTAGAATTACAAAGTGGGGCAGTGTTGTGTGAAACTGGGATAAATACTAATTGAAGTGGGAAAGCTGAAAGTGATAGTGTTGTGACTATTTATTGTATTGTATTCCATGTTGTAGTGTAGTGTATGCCATGTAATTTGGGTATGTGTGGTTTGCATTGGAGAGTAGCAAGGTAGTTTCAAAAGATTAGTGGGTTATGCGTGTTCCTTTTGTACCGCTCGGTCTGGAGGAAAGTTTCGAGATGACTGTGAGAGTCGAAGTGTGAGATGTAATAAAAGATCCACCATCCTATCCAGAAAGTGCACTGTAGCGTTAAATAATTACGAGACCATAATATAGAGATTCACCAATGTAAAGCCATGCCCACTGGGCGGAATTTCTCATGTGTTATTGTTGTAGGTTATAGAATTTGTGAGTTTAAGTTATTGAATTTATCGGAATAAATAAAATAGTGAAAAGAAAAAGATTGGTGGCCTTTTCCTTCGAATTGTATGTTGTCATGATATCCAGAATTTATAATGTGTGCGCCACTCATATTCAGTGCGATGGCCACGTGTTGATAAAAGCCGTTAAATAAAAAAAAAGAAAGAAAATGTGCTATTGCCAGTGCGTAGTGAACAGTCAGAGTTCTGTAAATTACTGATAGTCAGATGTGCGTTTCCGTTGCGTGTTATTCATATAGGAGGATAATTGATAACTTAATTGTGAGTACGAGAGTTCATGTTACTCGATAAATAAGAATGAATCCACTCACTTGGCAGACCACTCATCTTGCAGGCCTGACTGCTTGATGCCACAGTATGAGCAAGGCATGTGGATGCCTCTCATAATTTCGATCCTGCCAGGATTTTTTGCTGTTAGGGTTTGCTGTTAAGATTTTTTTTATGAAATGTATTGTGATAGAGCTAAGAAGTAAAATTTTTTTGTTTGCAATTTCTTTCTGGATTGGTGAGGATCTTTTATTTTTTTTATGTAATCGCTTGCTACGTCATCTAAGGTTGGAAGATCGTTGTAAAATTTTTTTTGCGTAATGTCCGTAGTAACTAGGTCGCAGTCGAAAAGTGTAGTCACCATGGAGAATAGTGATTCTGGCGTGAACGTAGCAGTGCGGCAGGAAGTAGCCGTCGACCATGGGTTAATGAGCAAGAACGGCAAACACTCGGAAGGGGCTGAATTGTTCAGCGGACCGCGGCTGGGTGATCCCTTATGCGGCAGGCTTTGTCCACAAATTGGGGCTTTTCCCGACGATGCGGGCGAGCCAGGACTAGGTCAGGTATGCAGTGAAAGTGAAGCTACCCTTGGCAAAGCTACGGTTTCTCAGGCGAACGAGGTGAGTGCACCGAAACTAGCAAATGACAATGTGCTACTGCAGTTTTTACAGAGGATGGATAGAGATAATAAGGAAAGATTGGAAGCGATGAATAGAGATAATAAGGAAAGATTGGAGGCAAATAAGGAAAGATTGGAAGTGATGGATAAAGATAATAAAGAGAGAGATAGGTATAATAAGGAAAGATTGGAAGCGATGGATGAAGATAATAAGGAGAGAGATAGGGAGACTAAGGAAAGATTGGAGGCAATGGATAGGGGAAATAAAGAGGCAATGAGGAAGCTACAATCAGTTATCGATGAGTGTCTGCCCGCAGTTAATAACCGGTTAGATGAGGGGGAGAAGAATCTTAATTTGGAGGTACAAATATTTGCAATAATGAGTGATACTACAGAACGTAGGGACGTGTTGCCGGATGAGCGAATCAAAGAAGTAGTGGTCAGAATAAATACGATTAGTGCAGATGTAGAAAAGATCAGTATAAGAGGCGAGACAGGCTCAGACAGTACGCAGCGAGAGGTTTATGCCAACCAGGGGGAGATACAATCGCTATTACAGCTTAAAGAAGCGCAATTAGAAATAAGTAGGAAACATAGTGAAGAACTAGCACAGTTGCAATTAGCGTGCAGTAGCGAAGGTGACACACCACCAGGTAGATTGCAGAGGGAGAGTGAGATAAATTCAAATAGGCAGAGAGAGGAAGACTAATTCAGAGAGTCAGAAGAACGGTTGTGTCGGATAAAACAGGTGGCAAACCCAACTGGGTATAGTCCAAGGCTGTCTCAATTTCAAGATTCATTACCTTCATCATGGGGACCGCTCCTCAAAATGAAGTTTGCGTGTAATCATTTGAGGGACGAGGCTAGAGCGAAAATGCAGGAAGTTATTAAAGACTGTAGTAGCTACAAGATATTTTGTGACAAGTTTTTAAATGAATTCTGGTCGAAAAGTAAGCAGGACCAGGTTAAGCATAGCATATTGATGATGCCAAATTGTAACGAAGGTGGTATAAGAGATCCAGTGTCGTGCTATCAGGAAATCCTGAGACGAAATAGGTATTTGGATGTGACATACGAACCTGGGGAGCTCATTAGGATCTGCATAGTGAAGTTGCCAGTGAAATTGCGCAGAGATATAGCGATAGCAGGCAGAGGCGTAGACGACTCTGCGTCATTTCAGCACTTGTTACAAGGATTGGGTACTGAGAGCAATATCGTGAACGGAGACACAACTCATAGGTCAGATAGTGTCGAGGGTAGGAACGGCAGAAACTATCAGAATGACAGGAGAACATGGAATCCTGGCATTTCATTCTTGTCATAATGGATTGAAGGATAGGAGAAACTAATCCAACATATCAGCCCTTAGCATCTTGCCTTAAAACACATGCAGCTGGCACTGAAAATTGTCTATGTAGCAGACATACTCTACTGATATGTAGGAGTGCAAATACCATACTTCTGATCACAGAATAAAACACCAGTAATGGAATCTGTTAGGCTGGCCTCTCAGAGCAAAATTTGCAAATTTTTATTTGGAACACTAAAGTAAAAGGACTGTTTCCTCAAAGACCAGTTGCTAAAAATGTTATGTAATAATGCCAATGAGTCAAGTTTGTTTAGTGTGATTTGACTATTGCAGGTACTTAACACGTAATGTAAAAAGTCAACATTGTGATCGAAGTTTTTCAATTAGATGCCATCTCGTCTATAATATGTCATTGTCATGGTGACAGTTATAATGAAGTGCTGTGTATGGTTGTTCGGAATCTGGTGTTAGGGAAAGAGGCCATTAGCGCCTAGGTTTCTAACGCTTGGGATGCCTATTTCTCCCAGCTTGTATTCTCTGCACACATTTAATTTTCATGTAAGCTTAGATTCCTAACTAGCAAGTTCTTTAGTGGACCATTCAGAGTGAGGCGGATTGTCCATGAAAATGCTGTACTGATTGAGACGATCAAGGGAAAACAATCTCGTGGGTTTCATCACATTTCTAACATCAAATTATGGAAAAGTTAAGGATAGATAGAAAGTAGGCAATTTATGGTAGATAGTCAGTGTATTTATTTGTGGTGTGTAACGTTGTGCAGGGTCAAATCGAACATAAGAATTTTCAGGCGGGATGTCAGTAAGTATGACGGAATAGACTGGTCGAATGAGTCATGAACAGGAGTCGACAGAGTGGTGTATGTACGTATTTTTTGTCATATGAATAAGGATCAAGCAGAAACGACGTGATGAGTAATGAGTGGATAAAGATGGTAGATAATGAGGGAAGCGACGTAATAAATAGTAGTTGATAAAGGTGATATTTAAGGAGAGTAGCGACGTGAAGCAGTGTGATTAATAAAGAGAGATTCGACGTGATGAAACAGTGGTAAATGAAGGTGAGTAGAATTAATAATGTGGAGATGTCTTAGATGTATGTTACAGAGAGGCCTGTGTATGCTGCAATCGAGATTGATACGAACGGCGAAGGAAGACCAGGAAATGATGGAGTAATGGACGGACGGAGAGCTGAAATATGAATGAAGAGAGGAGGACAACTGCACAGTGCGAAAGGACATAAAGGGAGTATGAGATCCAGATGGTGAACATTGTGGAATACTGACGTAAGATGTAATATAAGTGTAAATCTAATTCTTACCATAACATTTGCAACATGAAAAAAAAGTAATTTTTGTTGTTGTTGTTGAAGCCTGGTGCCAGTATAACTATTCAAAACGGTACCAAGAATGTGTACAGTTATTTTGCAGGATGAATAGTTTGTGTATTTTTTGTTCTTAGATGAAATGTCGCAATTCTAAGTTGATATTTAGCAGGATGAATAATCGGTAAAGTGAATGCAGAGGTAAGCCGATGGAGAGAGGTGCCAGAGTGAAAGGACGAATTCGGAGACTGGAATGCTATCTCCAAAACAGCTTCATGTGTTCTGTGGTTGAGTATAAGGGAGCAAAGGTATGGTATGTTGTCGTGACAGTGGTGGTGTTAAGGTTAGCTCACTTCTAGACCTATTCTGTTAATGTATTGATGGATTGAATGAGAAGGAAAATGTGATGTCTGGTGAGTGAGAGTCGTAGAGTAGTGTGATCAATGCGCACACTCCTGTAAAGGGGATGCTACCGATCCATAACTAAAACATTATTGAGCTTTATTGTTTGATTTGGAGGAACCTCGATGGCAGGCCAGGATCTGACATCATGTGGATGGTACATACATGTCCTAGAAATGTTGTTATATATAATAAAAAGGTAAAATATATAAAGAGATACTAATTTATGTCTGTCACAAGCACAAAGGTTCATTGTATATTCTAGTTTTAGAATCAACAGTTTCTAACATTTTTACTGTGATAGGATGTTAGAGTAGTCTACAATTTTATATTGTAATTATGAGTTGTGTAGATTGTTTCTTATTCCTTTTTTTTTTACACTTTCATGTTTTGTATGAGGGACGACAGGTACAATCAATAGCACAAGTGTGGGCTGTATATAGGAAAGAGATAAATGTTGATGTTGTATGAGTAGAAAACTAGGGTGTATAATTTTATGTTTTTTTAGAACAAAGATTCTTTTATTACCAATGTATCTATAGATCATACATGTAATCAATGAGTGTTTAGATAATGTAAGAATACCGTTTTGTCTGTAATGTTGCGAGATGCACAGAAGGGTCTGACTGATTGGGTGTCGTAGCGCTGAGGTGCTCATGCAGAACAAGCCCGTACCACGTAAGCCAAGCAGACGTCGGCATGGGAGAGGCAACAGAGCCGGTGCGCTCCCCACTCCACTGCCGGTCGGGGTACACTCCCCGCGCCCGCTACAGCAGGTCAACGGCCTGGGGCGACGCGCATGTACCACTGGCCATTCATAAGTTCCGCCACCCTTATGACTGGAGACAGTATCCCACGGAGGCAACAGCGGGTGGTTTCTTCTGCTCAACGACTCGCGCGGCGGTGGAGTAACGGCAGAATGGACGACGCGCGACAGAGGCCGGCGGGCATTTTTTACCAGCAACTATTAACTATTACTGGACTGTGGAGCCGTGAAACAAGATGACTGCTCGTTACGTCTCCATAAGGTGGAAAGTGAAGGACTGCTGTTTCTACGTTGTGAGTGGTGGAAAAGATTTTGTCTTTAGCAGACAGGACGATTGTTTTGCTTTGTCTTGACCACTGAACGGTGGGATCCATAAACATTTGGCAGTGACTTGTTAAGTGTGCTTTGTGAATTGCATGTGGGACGCTTGGTATACTTAAAGAGGACAGTTGTCGTTTGGTGACTAATTATTGTATGAACGCAAGAAACTAAAGTGGGACATTGACATTTACATTTGTAGTAGGAGACATTTCTTTCATTGGTGCAGGAATAAGTGCTGTTTGTCGGAACTTACGACTTTTAATCACACCATGAACTGAAAGGACAGAACCGTGGGTAATAGTAGTTGTAGGGCCAATTCTGGACGACCAGATTCGTGTGGATGGTACGCTGAGAGTGACTATGGCATTCGTGTTTAATGTGAGATACAGTTTACTGTTCAGTGCATGCTCAAAATGCCGATTTGAGTGACTTAAAGACTTTCGTCCGGGTAACCATGGGAGAGCTTTGACACCGAGACAGTGTTTCTAGGGAACCTGTCAGCAACTTTTTTGACCCCAAGAAAATCACAGAAGGAAATGATTCCGTGTGACTCGCGAGATAGGGAATAATGTAGTTGTACTTGTAATTGTGTAATTTTTTTTATATGTTTCATTCCTGAAGGGACAGCAAGTGTAATTGTATCTCATTAACGTATGTGTTTAGAATAGTTAGTGTGGTTTTTTGTTTGTTCTGTGTTATCAAGTTCACATAGCACGTTTATTAGAATATTTGGTATAATGATGCTTTAATTATTAGCCAGTGGCGTAATACTAACGTAGCGGCTCTTGTAGCATTGATCAGTAAGGTTGTCACAGGGGAGAAGAGTTTGCATTGCACAACAAATATCGGAATTAATTGATGCATTTTGATGTCATGGACAGTAATGATCTTGTTGGTGTGTTGACTGCAGCCACTTAATTGCATTATCGCAGTGGTGATATTTCACACTAAAGTGTAACGAAGGCTAGTCGAAATGCAAGTTCTAGTCATCTAAATGTGTAACAACAGAGAAATGAGCAGTAGAGTAAGATACGAGAGCTATTGGTGGATTCAAGCACTTATTGCTAACTATTTACTGCATGTATTGATCAAAGTTGATGGACTGACTATCTCAGCAGCAGGTATTTGTACTGGTGGACAAGGATAAGGTTAAACTCACAGTCGAGTAGTGGTGGCAATTGCTTAAGTGATGATAGTTAATTAGGTATGACATGATGTCTTAGATGAACTATATTACGTAACCAGTATGTAACTTGTGGTATATTTCATTGTTTTTCTTCTCAGTTTTATTTCTCTGTAGGTTTGATGTATATTTTAGAGTAATGGTATGGAGCCTGACATTCTACATGTAACTAGTGTACGCAATGTTTTTCTTTTGTTGATTTTGTTTTGTATTTAGACTTTGCTGTGTAAAGGTTTTTACCCCACAATTTATGATTGTCAGATTACTTGCTCTGTGTTTGGACGGTGAGCTATTTAAAATTTCATGAGTACAATTACTATTTTTTTTATTTGTTTTAGAATTATTGAAGTTTGGATTACTCCTAAAAATAACGGAGATCCCGGTAACTAAGCCAATTTTTATCTCACCATTATTTTTTATTTGTATGATGTGATGTTTTATTTGTCATTTGGATTGTTATAAATATGTATGTGTACGTTACTCCGGATTGTGCAGAGTACAATAATGCAACGACTGTGTCAATAATTTGGTAAAGTAACAGCATTTGGTCGTCTATCTGAAGTCACCAGGGGCTAAGGTCTCCTCCTGGTTATTATGTTGACTTGCTACGTTTGTTCTAATACAGCTTTCTTAAAAAAATGTTCGGAACTACCCTCGCATTGCAAGGATAGTACTGTGCCATTTTTTTCTGCATGGGTAGCCGGTGGTGAAAGGGTACAGTACCGCCCGACATTGAAAATAGGTACAACATACTTCATTATTTTTGTCAGAACAACACATTTTTTTGTAAAATAACTCAATTTCAATTAATACAGTGAAGTCGGATACCAGTGTGGGAAAGAATGACAATTTATTTATTTAATTGATCACATGTGCACTCCCACAAAATAAATCCCTACATCCAGTTTGGTGAGATCTGTGAAATGAATGAATGTATGGTCGTCATGATATCCAGAATTTATAATGTGTGCGCCACTCATATTCAGTGCGATGGCCACGTGTTGATAAAAGCCGTTAAATAAAAAAAAAGATAGAAAATGTGGTATTGCCAGTGCGTAGTGAACAGTCAGAGTTCTGTAAATTACTGATAGTCAGACGTGCGTTTCCGTTGCGTATTATTCATATAGGAGGATAATTGATAACTTAATTGTGAGTACGAGAGTTCATGTTACTCGATAAATAAGAATGAATCCACTCGCTTGGCAGACCACTCATCTTGCAGGCCTGACTGCTTGATGCCACAGTATGAGCAAGGCACGTGGGTGCCTATCAAGCTTTTTTAAAAATATTTTGATTGGAGGGCACAATTTGCAAAAGCGAAGATTTGCACAAGCCCAGGTGCTTGTCAGAACACGTCATATGGCATCCTTCGACAGAGACCAGCATCCAATATTGTGCAAGGATCATTATGAGAAAAACTGCTGGAAGGCGACTCCCAAGTGCCTGAGTAAAACAGTGCTTAGCCCGTAGCGTTGTACCCGCTGTGCATTGTCGCTTCTCCCCATCCTCTCGCTTTCAGGCATGAAAAGTGAACCGTAACTCCTAGGAGGACCTGTCTGGACTCTGGGTCACTGTCATGCGACACTCTTTTTTTCCACGGCTCATCATAGCCCTGCTGAACTATACAAAATAACACAGGCAAAAACGCCACCAGAAAACAGTGTGTGTCGAATTTAAAGCAGTAATAAATCAAATATCTGATGTGCCAAGTCAGCAGTATCGTCACACTTACACTATGGTAGTAATTTGTACAGATGCTGTTGCACTCAGACTCGTCGTAGTGTGAGGGAATCCATCAAAGTTTTATTGGAATCTCCTAATCTCGATTGGAGGGCTTGTTTGAGACAATTAGAAAAATTGTACCTTGCAGAGGGAACTCACCCATTCCTAAAGCCACCACAAGCATTTATTTCAACTGCTGCCACATATGTCGAAAATTTTATTTCAGGACACAAAACGCAATAAGAAGAAAACCAGATTACATATTCCACTCATTCTGTGTATGAGAAATTTTATAGTAGTTACCCTCTGAAAACATTTCACATTCACACTTAGATTTTTACAAATGTTGGGTTTCTTGCTGACTATCAATCATTCTCACATTCATTCTAATCACTGCTGAATTGTCTAATAGGATTCACTGTTTCCTTGAACAAACCGTAGCAATTCTGAATTCACTCTTTACCTGAACGATTTACTACTCTTACCAACATTTATACACATCCCTATTGTACAATGCCATTAGGACAGACATTTATTCAAACACGTAACTCTTAGACATTAATCAGTAAGCAAGAATAACTGAAATGCCTACTTGTAAAATGAGAAAATATCGTTTGAGTCTCATTTGCTCTATAGAAATAGACAACAATCACGACAGTGAATCATAGACTATTTTACTAAGAAATATTATGAAATACCATCATACAAAACATTGTAAATATACTCAAGTTATGTACAGAATAGTGTTAATGAGTTCAAGGCACATAGCCATGTGTTTTACATGCACACAACAAAAAATTACAGTAAGTTGGTGCAAAATAAGTTAGAATGTAAACAATGACATGGAAGTACTAAACTGAAAAACTTAACTCATGATAAATGAACTCCATCCCCTCCAAAAGGAGACCAAAATTTCGTACGACACAGTATAAAATTACAAAAATGTGCAACTAATCCATAAATTATACAAAAAATATTTAATCTAAAATCACACCAATGATGTTGTCGGCACAAATATGTCGTTGACTGATAATTCTTCCCTCAGTTTCAGCAGATAAGATGATGAATCTATATTTACGAGTGTCAGTGACAATTCTCAGAAATTAAAAGTCAATCCCTGAAAATAAGCACATCATACACTGTTCATTACCAGTTCGAAATTTTTAGTTTGTCACAAGACACTTATCTGTCGCACTCCACTTTGTTTGTATGGGAAAGTGAGACACAATTGTGGTTCATTGGGGATGCAGTGGATTTTACCTAACTACATAAAGGACATCGTGCAGTAGAAATGAAGTTGACAAGGTTTAGTTCAGTTGAAGATTTTTTAAGCCTGCTTCCATCAGAGACCATCATCTAGTCTCAGTATTTTGTCTTCACTCTACAAACTACACCAATATCAGACCATTGTCATGAAAACCAGTGTTGGATCCGCAGGTTCACAATCTTCTCTCGTTTCTGGCATACATTAACGCCGGCATGTCCACTGAATAAATAACATGCAAACAACATTTCAATGGTTATGAACAGCACAGGTTAGTTTCTTTCCACTTGCTTGACTAATGCACCTTCGATCACATAGTTCATCATGAGATGCCTAACAGTATTCAACACGAATTGGTCTTTCGTATGGTAGTACCTAACAGTTAACATCCTATAGGACACCTGTCTCAATTAACATATACGTTCTCAGCTGAATAAGAATTGTCTTAGGAGAAACCTTTCCTTAGGCCATGGAAGACTCTATACTTGTCCCTCATAAAAATGTTCAAAACGAAAGAAATGTTCCAGTTCCTCACATCACATGTGCAGCAAAAGATATCAGCTGTCCTGATTCAGTCAGACCTCATGTAGACACCATAATTACAGCAACGAAATGTGACTGAACATGTCTGGCATGTGCTTGTTGACGTTCGCATCTCAATATACAAATAGACAGGCAGATCGTCATATGTAGCCGGCGTCTATTCCCAGCATTTTCCTTCTGTACAGGCTCCCATCGGTGACTCGCAACCTGACGGCGTTGGCCCAGGTAGAGGAGAGTTGTGGAATGCAGGATGAGGTGGCGACGGGGAGGGGGAGGGGGGGGTGCCTTCATATCCTTGAGTGGCTGGATGGGGAAATGCTGGCCCGTCGCATGACGTGAGTCGACCTGGCGGAACTGTGGAATGCTGCATGACTTCCCTAACAACGAGGGAAAGTGCTTAACCAATTAAATTTAAATTGCTCTTTTTATCAGTTTGACTAATGGAAGCTTCTAGATGCTTCGGAAGGAACAAGGTTTTACTTGTACTTGAGATTTGCACCAAAGAAAAAACTTTAGTTCCTCATTGCAGTGCAGAGTCTTCTCGTGAGCCCTATGTCAGACTGAGAATTTACTGTATAAAGTTTTGTATTATTGCTAAGGAAAAAGCACTTGTGGAGAAACTCTCTTTACTGCTAAAACATCAGTAATGCAAATTTTTACTGTTGTGATAAATCTGCATGTGAAACAAACCTTGTGCAGTTGCAAGATATCAGTTGAGCTGTTTAGCGTATCGCTAAGATGCGGTAAGTTCAGTCGCTGGTGGTCTACAAGGAGAGGAAGCTCCCCAAGAGATCATGCAAATTTAAGTCACACGACGGATAATATCTTGTGGAATTAAAACTTCTAGAGGTGGCCCAATTAGGCAAGACAGTACAGATACCACACCCCCTGTGGAAATATAATCAAGGGGCTCATCTAATTACCAAAGGAAACTAGCGGTGACTATTACAATTTGATTTGTTATCATAAGATATGAGATTCAATTATTTATCCGCTGACTCAGTCGCATAACCAATTAATAAATGGACGAAAGTTTGTAATCATGAACTATAACCTTGGTACAAGTGGTTGGTCAAATGAAAGCATAATGTGGAACTATATTAAAGACATGACCAATGATTGTGAAAATGATAAGTGATTTGAAGAAATAACCACAGGAAAGGAAGTACGAACACCAGTAGATTCACCAAAATGCATGGTGGGTGCAACTAGCTGGCTGCAAGCGTTAAAACTGTGCATTTAAGCATGGATGTAAATTAACTACTCGGTGATTGCATAGCCGGCTCATGCTTACAACTCTTAGTGACTGCAGTGGTGGCTGGAAATTCTGAGTCCAATTCGCCTTCTGTATTCTGCTCTAAGTCGAAGACCTCCCTCTCTGTAGTATTATGCCACGACCTGGAGCAAGTCTACTCTTTGATGTCCCTGTTGCAGGTGTGTGGAGAGAAATTTGGTTTATAGAGCATCTGACGATGAACTGGCAATGCATCTTCAAATTGATAGTTCCAGATTTTTGGATTCAAATAGATTAATGGGTTTGGGAAGATCGAATACTTCTGAACTGACACAAAATGTCTGCGACTCTAATCTTCATTTTAATCATTATAATCATCATAATTTACACATACATTAGCAATCGGCTACAATGGTGTGTCCATAATGTGGCATAGACTATCTGTCAGGTTGCGTAATTCTTCCTCATCGCTTCTCTGTCCGTCCTCATTCATAATCGACCCTAAATCTTTTGCTTTGCCACCCAAATTACACTATACTCCTTATCTCATTGTAACTGAAGAAATTTCTCTCAGTTCCTTCGACTAATGTTCATCTAAACTCTTTCGAGCTGTTCCGTGGCTGTAGTTAACACTCTGATCAGCTCCGTTACCTCATTTAACTCATGACGATGTATTATAGCCCCTTCTTCTGGCACAGGCACTCGATGTCCAGGTTGATCACTTAAGGTGACTTTGCAACGCTAATCATTTTCATTTGTTCTGCAACTTCTTCCTGCAATACACTAGCGGTTTCAAGATTTGTTCATGAATCTGTGACATGCTCTCTCGGGCAGAGGTTTCTAATTTCTGATTAAATTCTTGCGCCTGATGCTCAGTTACTTTGGTAAATCGTCCTGGATCTGTTTGCTTTGAGGATAAATTTTCTCTTCTGTACTCACGAACTGTTCTTGGGACCCTTTTACTTAGGTTTTGGAATTAATTGTCATTCTGTTTGCTTAGGTTTTGGAATTGTTCCTACTTCTTTTTATTCATGCTTGAAGGACAGAAAAATCAAATCCAATGGGTGCAGGAAGAGTCAACTCACCATCCCTGGGGCAGTCACAGTAGCTGCAGGCCTTGATGTTTCCGGGAATGTCTTGCCATTGTTCTTGTTAACTGCTTAACTCGGTCTTAGGCTGTTCCCAATATTGCGCGTTCCTGACATACTGGCCTCCCCACTGTCTGAGTTCCACAAACTATTTTCCTAAATATTGCTGACACTAGTCTGCTGAGCAATTTCCTGTTGGCTCTCTTTTTTGCTCCCACTATCTGCGCTCTCCAAATTACAAAATATCTTCTACACTCATTCTAGCTAAACTCCACACGCTGGCACGTGTCAACCTAGAAATTGCCCAGTAAGGCTAAGAATTTTATTGTAAAAAACACACCTGATACTTATATGTCAAAAATCCAAAAGTAAAAGGTTACCTCAAACATAAAATCACTTCAATACCCTCTGTAAAATACTGAAAACTCATCCTCCAAAATAGTGCAACAATGATAACAACACTGTTCACAACATCAAGATAGACCTATAAAGACCAACACAAGGATGTTGCAAAAGATGTAGCTATAATAATTATATGTGCAAGGACATTAACTTCATCTTTTCCGCATTTCTGCTTTTCATCAGAGTTATAATTAAGCACTCTTTATAATTTCACCCAAACGAATGATGATCAATGGTGTTAAAAGTTCAGTCAGTCCTGAAAAATTTTGGTTCATGAATCTGTACAAGATTCTGAACTTTGTATTGTGGGTTCTAACTGCCGTTTGGAATGTCAAAAGCGATCGAAATCCTGTGCAGCCGTCAGCAATTCTGTGGAAGGCATTAAATGAGATTTCCAAATACCCCTGTTGGTGTCGGAATGATCTGCATCACGTGGACTAAAGGATAGCCAGATCGCGCAGATTGATAATAGCAGGAAGGTGTTCCTAGCAAACATGAGACGTGAGTGTTGCAGCTCACAATAGGTAAAAAAAAGGCGATCATCTACCTACAAAATATTATGATGTTCCAAATAAACCCCATGTGATTTTGAAGTTCCCTGCTAACACACATGTGAACAAGAATAAATGACACTGTAAGTTCAAGACAGAAAAATGCAAAAAAATGGCTCTGAGCACTATGGGACTTAACATCTATGGTCATCAGTCCCCTAGAACTTAGAACTACTTAAACCTAATTAACCTAAGGACATCACACGCAACCATGCCCGAGGCATGATTCGAACCTGCTACCGTAGCGGTCGCTCGGTTCCAGACTGTAGCGCCTAGAACCGCACGGCCACTACGACCGGCATGGAAAGACGAATTCGCCTGATTCCACCAGAGGAACGGAAATTTACCACAGGCAATCAACATCTGTGGTTAATACACGAAAGGGTCTCAGTAACTCAAAACAAGTATAAGATTATCGGAACCCATTTGACCTTAACAACACACCTGCAAACGAGTGATAAGTCTCATATCCAGCCCGTCTAAGCTGCACGGACTCTACATACTCTACACACTGTAGAACAGAAAGCTCCAAGTGCCACGATCTACTGCTCTTTGCAACAGATCAGCTGCTGATTGTGGCAACACCCCTTTCCTACATCTGCGGGTGAAGTGTTGTTCTCAGACCCTGAGGACCAAGTGCCTCTCTCAAGATCGCCAGATGAAGTGTTTTACTCAGAAACTCTAGCCGAAATGTGTCACTCTCAATCTGATTTCTCTCTCGTCTCTAGAAAGCCCATGTAATTTCCATGTGCTCATGAAAACTCTCTTTATGATGTTGGCCAATGATATTATTGTTAACAAGATGTCGTCGCCTGGTGACATTTTTACAATTTTAACCAGTCGTCTAACTCCCAATTATGCAGTCTTAAATCAGTCTGTGTTAAACTTCAACTCTTCAGCTAAGCTTTCCACTTCTGTCTCCATGTCTGTATTTCTCACAAATTGGCGACCTGACTTCCTCTCCTCTGCTATTTTGTTAAGGTTAACCAGTGAGATTATCTCTTACAACATTTTAGCCAGGAGGTTCTTCACCCCATGTGGTGCGTCGTCGGAATGTTGGACCATCGCCTTGACAAAATAAAGAAGAATTCCAGAACCAAATGCAGCTCTGTCCCTTCTCATGGCGCTCAGAGATCTATATCTGTGGCTCGTATACAATTTCATTACATTCTAGGAAAACAAAGTTGACCAGACGGCACAACTTCTAAAAGCCAAGGTTCTGCGCAAAACCAGGTCCTGGTCACGACTTCTTTGCGTAGAGGCAGGTACTCCACATTGCGCAGAGCACATTATGAGAAAGACTGAGCCGCGCGGGATTAGCCGTGCGGTCTAAGGCGCTGCAGTCATGGACTGTGTGGCTGGTCCCGGCGGAGGTTCAAGTCCTCCCTCGGGCATGGGTGTGTGTGTTTGTCCTTAGGATAAATTAGATTAAGTAGTGTGTAAGCTTAGGGACTGATGACCTTAGCAGTTAAGTCCCATAAGATTTGACGCACATTTGAACATTTGAACAGAAAGACTGACGGAACGTAACGCCCAAGCGCTCAAGCTAAACAATTCTTGGCCTGTAGCATTTTATCTGCCGCGAGTGAATACTGCTCCCCGTCCTCTCACTTTCACCTCTGGAAGGCGAGCCGGAACTCACAGGGGGGGGAGGGGGGGGGCGCTTGACCAGACGCCGAGTCACTGCCTTCAACCTCAACCTCTCTTTCTTCCGTGGCTCATCGTGGGCCTGCTAAAGTACAGAAATTATCACGGGGAAAACCGCCAACAGAAAAGAGAAGCAATCGCTCAATATAGCAGCAGATGGCTTAATTCTTGCTACCACTGAGATTACATATTACCAGCGTTAAATACTAATTATTTTACAGTGATGGAAATCAGACTGTGATGAATTTACATAAGTAATAAATGAAATATAAAACTTGCCATTCCAGCAGTGGGCTGTTGCATATCAAAAGCCACTTCTGAAACTAGTCAAACATCCAGCCTTCTCAAACAGTTTATAACATAGCTGCAGAATTTTTGGCTTGTTTCTTGCTCAAAGGCGCTCTCAATGTTGCAGCTGCTCTGTAGGCTGAAACAACCCTCTACTAAGTGCTGTCACGTAGCTGTACCACACTCGTAACAGAAATGGTCAAACTAACGATCAAAATAACTCCCGTGACATCATGAGAAATCTTCTGAATATTCTGGGCAGTCAAAACATCCTCGAGTGCCACAGTATGCACAGATTTTGAGAACAACCCGGAAGTCTGACGACACTGGGAGTATCCCAGCTCCCATGCAGTTAGGAATGCGTTCCGAATATCCTGCGTCCGTCTCAACGGCTGAGGCTGTCCGACACTCCGCAATCACAGCACATAAAATTTCTCTCTGGACTGCAATCTGACTGAAGTACTTATTTCTGTGACCACACATCCTTATCAGCATGGGAAAAACGCATTAGAACGAAACAATCTTTGCAGTTTAACAGACTGTTTAAATTTCTTCATGAAATGGGAGTTTAGAAACAAGAAAGCTTTCAGACTGGGTCCGAAAGCTTTGGTTTGTCTGTGAAGTGTTTCAGTGTTTGCGGGACCATGTTAAATATTACCTCACAGTGTAACACTCCGTTATTATAAACGATAGACAAGGTCGCACTCTACACGCACTGTCACCCTGAAGCTCTGTAGGGCTTATGTCATCAAAAGATCCCATTTCCGGACGAGATGATATGCCTTTGGACTAAAATATTGTTTGTGTCTCATCTGAGTTGCCGGAGGAATTCACTGACGGAAAATATTCTGATCATACAGGTAGCTGCATTCAACGTATGCGGAATATTATTAATGAGCGCCTCCCATGAATGTTTCACATCCATCTTCAGCCTAATAATCCGAATGTTCTTCAGCTGGTTATTCGTACAGCACATAGTTTCATTGCACACTCTTTTTTGCCGCATAGTACCTCCTGGAAAATATAGGGACTTGATTGACTTCCTTCCGAAAGGTGGGAAATATGCGGAGTAATGATGCAATATTGTGCAACACATAACATTCTAAAATGTTCAGTATATGTAGTTGGCACCCATTCACTAACCTTCTTTTTTACTAGGTTCTGCTGTGTGTAAAGACCAGATATCACTGCAAAGAATATATCTCCGCTGTATCAAATCTACGGTCGCAGGTTCGAATCCTGCCTTGGGCATGGATGTGTGTGATGTCCTTAGGTTAGTTAGGTTTAAGTGGTTCTAAGTTCTAGGGGACTGATGACCTCAGAAATTAAGTCCCATAGTGCTCAGAGCCATTTGAACCTCCATCAGGCTGTTCGTGCCGTGGATCCTTGACCGAGAAACCTAGTGCAACTGGCCACAGCAACTGAGTCGACATGGCTCCATATCCATACCGCTACCTGCCAGAACCTCGTCGACTCTCTTCCTGCATGTCCGAGCTGTAAACGTGGTTTTCAGCCATTTGTCACATTAATGTGACTCGGTTGTGCACATGTCACAAGGTAAAGATATATGAAGTGTGACGGTCACATAAGCTCATTTGAAAATTACAGCAAAGTAATTAATCTCTACTGCCTAAACTGAAGTTTGTATGTAATAGGCATTGCTTACTATACAACTGTACAGCCCACGTTAGAATACTATTATACTGCATACCATATATATCAGGTCAAAAGTTGGCTATTACAATGCAACTTTCAACATTTAATTTGCTATTTTAGCGACTCACTGAAGGCCGGCTCACTGAAGAGATGCGGTTCTGTACCTAGTATCGAATAAGGACAACTTAGCTATCTCTGCATCAGTCTATGGAGTACTCAGGAAGTTCTCTCTGAGTTCCGGCTGTGCCGGCCAAGCAACTCGTAGCCCGCCTGGGCGAGAATGCTGGGGCATGAGATTGAAGAAGTGTGTTCTACCGAGCGTTGTGAAAGTTCGCGTTATCACGTGCGATGCAGCGGGTCGCTGTTTGTAGATTTATTCAGTGTTAAATCACACTTTGATGATGTGCGTTGTGAGCACATCTGTAGCATGAATTTACGATTCGTTCACGGGTAGGGTAATTAACGCTTAATGTCGGAATAGTATCACCCTCGTGGAGGCCAGGTCTTTGGGCTTTTGTGAGGAGAGAAGATTGTGATACTTGTCACAGAATATGTTTTCAGTTCATCTGACAGAACAGTTCAGAATATTCCCTTTTAATGAACACTGGTCAATATTTAGCGACTTGTACTGAATTTTCTTTGATCAGTTTTCTGCCATGTTGGAACGTTATGTGTGAAACCTGGTAGTCAAGGGAAGGCAGGATTCGGTTACGATTGTGGACGGGGCCGTAATCAGTTGCTATTGGTTGCCTTTTACAGTAACACACAATTTATTTTGAAAAATGGCTCTGAGCACTATGGGACTCAACATCTGAGGTCATCAGTCCCCTACAACTTAGAACTACGTAAACCTGACTAACCTAAGGACATCACACGCAACCATGCCCGAGGCAGGATTCGAACCTGCGACCGTAGCGGTCGTGCGGTTCCAGACTGAATCACCTAGAACCGCTCGGCCACACCGGCCGGCCAGTTTATTTTGAACCAGGAATTCCAGACTCAACAATAAATAAAATACCACACGCTCCTACTGAAGGAATAAACAACTGTGTAAATAATAGTGTTTTCACTGATTTACAATTTAGCAAATCACCATTAAATACAGATACAGCAGATAATGTTTTAAAAGCAAGTCACTGTGGTCTGGGTTGGTTCAAATGGCTCTGAGCACTATGGGACTAAACTTCTGAGGTCATCAGTCCCCTAGAACTTAGAACTACTTAAACCTGACTAACCTAAGGACATCTCACAAATCCATGCCCGAGGCAGGATTCGAACCTGCGACCGCAGCGGTCGCGCGGTTCCAGACTGAAGCGCCTAGAACCGCTCTGCCACACCGACCGGCTGTGGTCTGGGCAGAAGGCCTTACACGCCAGGAACAGAAATAATATAAAAAATTTAGAAACCTGCTATAAAATAGCAAATACAGCAAAGGTTAATTAAAAAACAAACAACCGATCACAAAATGGGTGAAATAAGATGATGGTAAAATTAACATCCACTGAGCACTACACTGCTAGATTTATTCCAGAAGACCACCAGAACTATTAACTAGACATATATAACCTTTAATGTAGGCATTACAAGGTATTGTAATAAATAATACAATAATAAAACACAAGGACCAGTACATAAGTTCCTTAAAGAGTACTGAGGCAGATTATACCCGCAGAAGGCGTGGGCTGAAGGAGCGTTACACTGAACTACTGGCCATCAGACCTCCTTTTAGAACACACATGTCTTACAAGAACCAAGGGGCCTCAGACGGTGCTCCAGGAATCGACCTCTGAGAAGGTCCAGCAACAAACACTTCCGCGAGCGATGAGATAGGCAGCCAAGAGTTGCATTCACTTCACAAGATGGTAACTCAGACTAGTGGCAGTCTAACGAATGACTAATGGTAATCTTGCTGAAGCTACCTGACGTCCGATAAACCAAATGCAGCGATGGAACAATACGCCAAAGCCGGCGCCGGCGGTCTGCACTACGTCCCCAGAATACTCTGTTTAGAGCGCCCGGAACGAGAAAGGAAAGCTAACCAGATCCGACTTCCCCAAGCACTCCACTCGCTGCTCTTCGCCTCGGTGGCACTACGAGTATCAACACGAACCCAAGTCACTGGAGAATCGTGATATATCACAATGGTGGAGGTTTCTCTACTTGGATTGAAATGCACTCATCTTAAAGCTTGCTGGATCCGGTTTACGACGAGGTCGTGCACCCTCGTGACCACAGCCCTTCCATCCGGCAGTCCATGCGTGCCGCCAGCGGTCTCCGCGTGTTCTGGCACTTCTCGGACCTGGCTCCCCAACCGAACTGGCCCACTCACCCGACCCGGAAAAACAACGCCGTCGCCCCAAAGATAGGGCAACAGTTACTAGATATCGATAGCCGCCGCTGCTGCCACTAGTGGACAGGCAGCGCTTGCGAAACCGAGTGGCGCCAGTCAACACGAGAAGAAGACAAACAACCGCAACCATGTCAACTAAACGATACCGTCTGGCCTCCAGCAGAGGGCGGAAACCTACAAACAGTGCCAACGAGAGCCGTAACACGGCTCAGTGTGTCATGTTTTCTGAACTTTAATATTATACGTGGTATCGTGATTTTACTATCTTTGGAGACAATTACATGGACTTATGCCCAAATGTTGTTTGAGATCAAGTTCCTTGCCAGTCATTTCCCTATATAGACGAGCTTATGCTGACTTGCAAGCTGCACTCAGGTTACAATCATGAAATGCGGAACGTGCAACGACATCAAACTAAAGTCATTCATTGTGGATATTATACTTTGTGTATTTCGCCACGAACATTCAGCAGATAAGGTAGGTTCTTGAGAACACACAGCTGCCTCTGTGACAGTACATCATTCAACATACAGTGTGATTTGTGATTATGTGATTTCCTGTGTTTGTGAATAATTATACAGACTGGGTCCACATACCAACATCACAGCAAGAGGCTAAAACCCACGTTGCTTACACGTTTTCATGCAAAGTGAGATGTATGTTACAACTATACAGGTTCACGAAATATTCAGTTTTGTTAATGCCCGTTATTAACCGTCACGCAGAACTTTCTAGGTAATATTACACAAAATTATCAGTCAGACAGTGTTACTAATTTGTTTCATGTGGCGAAACATTGTACATTAGAAGACATTTATTTTAAATCATAGTATATCCGGACTTACTTTTATAGGTAATCAGTGTTCAAAACGTAGCCAGAACCTTAGGTTTATTAACAAGAGCCAGCGAATACAGAATACATGAAGAGGTACAGCCCGGATGGACAGAGGTCTGCGCGTAACAATGATCGTAAATGATATCAGGTGATAGTTACTTGGAAAGACGGCTTATACCCTACGAACAATTATTTAGAGATTCCCAAGAAATGATTTTCAGCGGTGCATTTACAAATATTCTGTGGTCACGGACGTAGCGTGCCCGTACAGCCTGTGAACGTAAGAACATATGTGGCTCCCTAAGCATTCAGAGCACGCTTCATCAATGAAGGAACAGGTACCTCTGGTCCAATGGAAGTACTTCGCGTCCCACACATCGGAGAGGTTACCAGACTGTAGACGCAGCTGAAAACGAAATACGAGGTGCATTCAAGTTCTAAGGCCTCCGATTTTTTTTCTAATTAACTACTCACCCGAAATCGATGAAACTGGCGTTACTTCTCGACGTAATCGTCCTGCAGACGTACACATTTTTCACAACGCTGACGCCATGATTCCATGGCAGCGGCGAAGGCTTCTTTAGGAGTCTGTTTTGACCACTGGAAAATCGCTGAGGCAATAGCAGCACGGCTGGTGAATGTGCGGCCACGGAGAGTGTCTTTCATTGTTGGAAAAAGCCAAAAGTCACTAGGAACCAGGTCAGGTGAGTAAGGAACATGAGGAATCACTTCAAAGTTGTTATCACGAAGAAACTGTTGCGTAACGTTAGCTCGATGTGCGGGTGCGTTGCCTTGGTGAAACAGCACACGCGCTGCCCTTCCCGGACGTTTTTGTTGCAGTGCAGGAAGGAATTTGTTCTTCGAAACATTTTCGTAGGATGCACCTGTTACCGTAGTGCCCTTTGGAACGCAATGGGTAAGGATTAAGCCCTCGCTGTCCCAGAACATGGACACCATCATTTTTTCAGCACTGGCGGTTACCCGAAATTTTTTTGGTGGCGGTGAATCTGTGTGCTTCCATTGAGCTGACTGGCGCTTTGAATCTGGATTGAAAAATGGCATCCACGTCTCATCCATTGTCACAACCGACGAATAGAAAGTCCCATTCATGCTGTCGTTGCGCGTCAACATTGCTTGGCAACATGCCACACGGACAGCCATGTGGTCGTCCGTCAGCATTCGTGGCACCCACCTGGATGACACTTTTCGCATTTTCAGGTCGTCATGCAGGATTGTGACTGTTCAACAGTCATTCGGCGATCCCCCAAAACAATTCTCTCCACTTTCTCGATCATGTCGTCAGACTGGCTTGTGCGAGCCTGAGGTTGTTTCTGTTTGTTGTCACACGATGTTCTGCCTTCATTAAACTGTCGCACCCACAAACGCACTTTCGACACATCCGTAACTCCATCACCACTTGTCTCCTTCAACTGTCGATGAATTTCAATTGGTTTCACACCACGAAAATTCAGAAAACGAATGATTGCACGCTGTTCAAGTAAGGAAAACGTCGCAATTTTAAGTATTTAAAACAGTTCTCATTCTCGCCGCTGGCGGTAAAATTCCATCTGCCATACGGTGCTGCCATCTCTGGGACGTATTGACAATGAACGTGGCCTCATTTTAAAACAATGCGCTTGTTTATATCTCTTTCCAGTCTGGAGAAAAAAAATCGGAGGCCTTAAAACTTGAATGCACCTCGTATTGTGCGTGTTCGCTGAAGTGAGTAACACATCAAAAGTGGGAGTTTTCTTCATGACAGGACAGTTCACTTAATGCTACCTGCTTCCTCTATACGTGCGTTAAGTGTGACAAGCTTATCAGTTGCCATAACAGCGATCGTGGCGAGACTGTTAAAGTTACTGTTGTCCACACGTATCGTTCAGTTTCAAACGTCTCCTTAGAAAAATTTATGAATTACTGTGCTGATAAACTCCTTACGTTATTTGATTTTTAAACAGCTGAGCAGAACTGAACGTACTCAGACATTTCGCTCTTTACTTATTCTGATCAACACTAAACTGTCACACAATATTTTTAGCGCAACGCAGTCTGACTTTCAAAAATCCCTACAAAAGAATAGCCCTGATTAACAATAACCTATACCTTTCATGAATCACTTACCTCACAAAAATCTTCGTTACTCGAACTACTGCAAAACAGCGAGCGCCAATACTGCCAGCTAAATAAAAGACTCTAACTACTGAAATCACTAACTACTGATGGGCATAGTTAGCAAATGAAAGATTTTGATAGAGAACAAACAATGTATTTACCTGAATAGTGTTCAAAAGTCATAATACATATATATATCAGTTCATGACCTCCAGTCTTACAAATTTACTGTCTCTGATGGACACACGTCCAGATCATCCGCTCTCACAACTCTGCCATCTCTCTCCCCACATCCACCACCGCTGGCGGCTCACCTCCAACTGCGCAACGCTACGCACTGTTCACATGCAACTGCCCAACACTACAATATTCCAACAATGAAAACCAGCCACAGACTGCACACAGAACAGTCAGTGATTTTCATATAGAGCACTACGTGGCGTTACCAACATAAAAACATAAACAGCCTACTTACAAGTTTAGCGCACTTATTTAATCCGAGATACCGAATGCAGCGTGAAACTGGGAGAAATTAATTTGGGCGACATTTAAGAAGAAAATTACCACGTTTGCAAGTAACGACATATTCCCCGAAACTTAATGGAAATCTAACAGTGCTAAATGTTTCTAATTTCACTTCATCATGGCGAAGAGAAAACGAATAGAAAATGCCTCCGGGAAGTCTGTATACTTTCTCATATTGAAACATTAAGGTACTGGGTGAAAATACTGCATGTTTCTAGTTGCTTCTAGTGATACATCGCAATAAAGGAGCAGGTCCTTACGGATTATTTAACTAGCATCCGCGAAGAACAAAATAGATGACTAATAGGACGTGAAAACTGATAACAAAACAAGACTGTCTGTAAACCATTCCTTGTGATGCTCCACCAAATATCCCGAACATGGCCAACAAAAATAAACTGTATTTCTATACCTTCCGCTAAAATGAAGTTGCGTTTGGTAGTCTTCCTGCACAATGTATGCATGCCGATTTTAATCCCTAGTAATAAAAAAAAATCAAAGGTAAGTTCCGAAATAAATTCCAACTGCTATCAAACTGCTTTGTCCTGAGGATGGCAAGTACGTACATTCACTGGAGTCAGTTGTAACAAAAGTGTACCTAGGGAGAATTACAATTTCGTGTTTGCTAAGTATGTTCAAGTCGCGTGTTTGCGAAATTCAATGGGAAAAAGTAATACACGTTTCTTATCGTTTGCCGAATCAACGGACTGACTGCAGCTGTAGGAAGTGTGAGCAGCCGTGCGCGTGCGATAGCTGAAGTGAACGGCACACAGGGAAGCGTGGTTTACAGGTTAGAGATGGTCGACGGCGCTGCCAAGACCGCGAGTGATCTAACCAGCTTTGTTCGCGAGAAATTATTACGCAAGCGGCGGCGGGAAATGTTCTTTTCATGCTGACGGCGAACGGAAAACAAAACATCAGAAGCTCTCACCGAGTTATATAAGCGGACGGGACGAGGAAATGGAATCCGGCCGCGGACTACGCTGTGAATTGGCAGCGCGCGGCCACTGCGTAAATTAAAATGGGATTTCATTTGGCAAAAAGCGAACGGCGCCGAAATGCACTCAGACTTTTTCTTCGTGGTGAATACGAAGGCCTGATACCTGAAGCAGCTAACGCTGGAAGAAAAGGGAGAAGCATTGCGTAAATTATTATTTTCGCGTAAATTATGAAAGTAAATTGAAATTCTCACGAACGAATCCGATACGATTATTTAGATCTTTGTTTCTGTTACACTGCAACATCTGTATAACACAAATAACTACTGACGCAGTCACATTTCTGCACTTAGCCACTATGGCCACAATTAATTATTCACATAATTCGTTTCGACGTTTTGTAACAATCCTCACCGCTTTCAATCTTGCCTTGAATACGGAAATTTACTGCTTCAGCTAAACATAGCGTTCTCAGAAATTGCTTGTCTAATTACAACCTTCGTTGGTCCCTGAAGTTCTTTCGTCTACTACTATATCTTAGTAGATATTTCACACGCTTGCCCCTTCTTGAAATAGATTTTTCCATAGACCGAAAACCTCGCCTACTTGTTCTGATACCACGCCTTCACCTTGGCCGCTAACTTTTACACATCGATAGCACCTTTTTTCCTGTGCTTCCAGTTTTCGCACAATTCGCTTCTAATTTCATTCAGTTTTTTGCTCTAGACATACAGTATTACCTCTACATCTACATGATTACTCTGTAATTCACAGTTAGGTGCCTGGCAGAGGGTTCACCAAACCACCTTCAAGCTATTTCCCTACCGCTCTACTCTCGAACACTTAAATCTTGTCGTATGAGCTCTGATTTCTCTCATTTTATTATGGTGATCATTCCTCTATGTGTATGTGGGCGCGAACAAAATATTTTCACACTGTGAGGAGAGAGTTGGCGAACGAAATTTCGTGAGAAGACCTTGTCGCAACAGAAAAGTTTTTGTTTTAATCAAGATGTGTGTGAAATCTTATGGGACTTAACTGCTAAGGTCATCAGTCCCTAAGCTTATACACTACTTAACCTAAATTATCCTAAGGACAAACACAGACACCCATGCCCGAGGGAGGACTCGAACCTCCGCTGGGACCAGCTGCATAGTCCATGACTGTAGCGCCCAAGACCGCTCGGCTAATCCCGCGCGGCTTTTGTTTTAATGACTGCCCTGTTACATTTCTAACTGTTCTGCCAATACATTACAGTCTTTGGTTTGTTTTCCCTACAATAATATCTATGTAGTCGTTCCAATTTACGTTATTCGTAACTGTAATTTCTAAGTATTTAGCTGAATTTATAGTCCTTAGAGTTGTGTGAGATTTATCGTGTAGCCAAAATTTAGCGGATTTCTTTTAGTAGGATGACTTCACACTTTTCATTATTTACTCAATTGCCACTTTCTGCGCCATACAGATATCTTGTCTAAATCGTTTTACAATTTGTTTTTATCATCTAATGACTTTATAAAACGGTAAATGTCAGCATCATCTGCAGACAATCTAAGAGGGCTACTCTGATTATCTCCTAAATTGTTTATATGGAGTAGGAACAGCAGAGAGCCTATAAAACTTCCTTGGGTGACGACAGATATTACTTCTGTTTTACTCGATGACTTCCCGTCAATTTCTATTAACCGTAACCTTCCTGACAAGAAATTACGAATCCAGTCATACAACAACTGAGACGATACTCAACAGACACGCAATTTCATTACAAGTCGCTAGTGAGGAATGGTGTCAAAAGCCTTCCGGAAATTTAAAAATATGGAACCAGTTTCACATCCGCTGTGAATAGCATTCATTATTTCGTGAGAATAAATGGCTAGTTGCATTTCACAGCAACGGTATTTTATGATTGTGTGTTTTCAGAACATCTCCATCAATCCAGTGCCAGTATTTGAAGCAGATAGGCCTCGTTAGTCGAATGGCCGGACAAAACATTTTCTGTCTGAACGAACCTTCTTAAGACATCTCTTCCTTTTGTTCTTCTTCCATATTTTTGCTTCTACAATGGCGTCCGCATTTATCACTATTCTGAAACTACCTTCGTTGCTACTTCAACAATTAACAGGGGGGCGGAATAAAATTCAGTGCTGTTTCGCTTAATATTAACACCAACTTCTCTATCTTCATTTTGATCCTATGTTGCTACGAAACTGAATTTGAAGACATAGCGAAATAGCCACGTCTCTGAGAACGTCTTACTACCTATTGTTTCCGAAGGCTTTGTCTAGATCTACAAATGCAGTGAGCGTATCCTGTTTATTTTCTTTTTAGTTCAATGATACTACAAAACGAGCATGTCAGACGGATTTACTGTCAGTAATATCGTGTATTTAAATATGTCAAAACCACGGTTGAAGAAACTGAATGGTACGGTGAAACCATCTGTGAAGGAATAGTTATGGTTTCAACTACATTGTCACTGTTGAGGTCTTCAGTCTGAAGACTGGTTTGATGTAGCTCTTCTCCATGCAACGGTAGAGATGCCTGCTCTTGGGAAAAAAAACCACGGTTGTAGCGTCCTCTTGCTTTCAGCCGTTCAGACTATGTTAACTGTTGCCCAGATCCTCTTCCCTGTTACAAGGCCAAATTAGTCAGTGGTCAAGACTGAGAAGGCTCCTGCCCCTCTTAAGCAACCAAAAGTTAGTCTAGGCTCCCCACATATATATCCCTGAGTTGTGGTTGCACCAACTCGGCAAGGTCGGTTCGTAGGAGACTCTTAAAATTGTCACCTGTTTCTGTCAGCAGACGTCCCCTCTTCCCTATGAATACGAACAAAGCAAGGAAAATCCAGCGACCCCACATGTCACTGAGTAGCGCTGTGTGTTCTTTTTGTGTATCAACTGTTAATGGTACTAAAGACCTAAAATAAATTTCACCTACAGGACTGCGTAGAACTACCACAAATAAATCACACGAGATGGTCAAGACGTACACGCACAGGATGAAAATGCCTGACCATTCGTACCAACTCTTTCAGGGTGTTTACGCTCCCTACCCAGGAAGTTACCGATCTCAATTGCGGGGAAAAAATGAAACCACAATCTAATGAGGCTCGGTCTCAATAAAGGGAAATTTAAGTAATAAAAATAAAGAATACCTCATGAGACAAAGGAGACAATTGGATGTATTGACTAGCGTAGAAATTGAAAGGAAATAGACAAGTAGCAATAGTTATAGGCTAGAACTGTTGATGTTTGAAGAATATGTAGAAAAATTTTCCCATCAACGTGCTAAATTAGCTTTCATTCTACCCTACCGTCAAAAGTGCAAACTATTTCAATGAGCGGGAATTACGAGGCTTTCACAGAGAGATGGAGTTCGAGGTTTTCGTTGCCTATCGTCGACATGTCATTCCCTTATGACTGAATTGAAAACAGCCACCGTGAAATAGGTCTGGATGACATCTAGGAATATTTGCTTCATTTACACAAAATGCTTGTGATTCACCTAACACAGATTTGCGGAATTGAGAAATGCAATATGCATGAATGCCAGAAGCGTTACACTTTTTATATCCGGAAGCATCAGAGCCCAGAAATTACGTCAACGGTGCTTAGAAGCATACTGTACTATACATACACATTACCGATTTTTTTATCATTGCGGCAGCGACAGTGCCACATACTCAACGAAATAGTAACACTCAAACAGAGACCAAAAAGGTACGAAACAAACGAAACTGTAGTCAGTACTTATTTTCTTCAGCATCGACTATTTTTGAAATTTTCCAGTTCTCCAACATGGTTATCAGGTTCAGGTATCAGTTTGTATCATCATAATTAGCACCCCGGAAAGAACAGTGGCACAACTCAAAACTACAATAACTGAGAGAACTCGACATAAAGAATTAATTCTGTAAAACTCAAACAGTATAAGCTTCCTTTAAATTTCAGGTTTGGCAGTAGATTCCATTATATTTTTCGTGCACGTGGGGGCATTTCACACGTCTTTTTCAGTGAAATAAACTAAAATTGCCGTTTTTCGACTTGTCGCTTTTCTTTCTGGGATGCGATCGTGTAGACGGTACACCGTTAAAATAAGACTAGCTTTAGTCCTATTAGAAACAAAGAATGACGAGACGAGACGAGGAATGAATTGTCGAAATATGTTAACCGCAAGCAGATACTCTCTCGGGCAGTTTTGAACACGATAACGCAGAGTAAATAGAGTATCTGATGAAAATGCAGCTATGCGCTAACTTAAGCCATAAAATTTATCCGTTGAGATACCGGTAGAGAATGTGGTTGTCTGATGCCTTCCCTGAGCAGACCTTCTCGTCAGCTGGTGTGATTAAAAGAGAAGTTAAAATTACTATAAGAAGGCTCTTAAATAGTTGACCGGTCGTTTGTGTGGCGGTAAATAACCGCGCAGTGGAAGAATCGAGAAACGGCGGAAGGAACGAAGCCGAGTGAATGGGGCGACAGCAGCGCCGCGCGCTGCGGCGGCGGCGGCCTTGGAGTTAGCTCCACGTGCCGTCCGCTGTGAGGTCATAGCCTGAGCCGGCCGCGTCCGCACCGACTCTGCCGCAACACGCCATGCTGTAGCGCTGCGCTGTGGCGGCCCACGTCAGTTCCGCCGCCGCGCTACACGCCGACCAGCGTAACGCGACTCCCTCCTCTTCCTTTCCTGCCGGCCACGTAACCATAACGGAGTGCTTTGTCTTTCAGCCCTCAAAGGCGAAAACCTCATGCAACTCTTCACTTACCCTACAGTAGTTTAACCAACCCTGAAAAGTGCTTCACATGAACATCAAATACAATTCACTGTTAAATGCATTGCAGAACAATGAAAGAGTTGTTGTATCTTTATATGAAAATTTACAAAGCATCGCTTTCATAATTTTAATGTTATCCATTATATTGGAAATAGTTTAACAATTGCAAGGTAAAAGACTGAAAGTAGAATGTGGGCAAGAGCATAGTTTGTTCAATGGTTACGAGCGTGTCTATTTCCATGGTCGTTTTTTTACCCCCTCCTGTCTCTACCCGTGTTACATGGCAAAGACCGATTATTTATTGTTGTTTGTATGGTGTAGGCGTAAGATGTACAGTAAACCAACTCTGAAAAGTTTGCCGCCCGGGGTGACCGAACGGTTCTAGGCGCTACAGTCTGGAACCGCGCGACCGCTACGGTCGCAGGTTCGAATCCTGCCACGGGCATGGATGTGTGTGATGTCCTTAGGTCAGTAAGGTTTAAGTAGTTCTAAGTTCTAGGGGACTGATGACCTCAGAAGTTAAGTCCCATAGTTCTCAGAGCCATTTGAACCATTTTTTTTTTTTTTCTGGAAAGTTGCACCAGATTAACAACCTTCTTTGACACGAAAAGTGAAACGCGTCTAGCGATATTACAAGAATAACTGCATTTCGACGGCTTTGCTAGTACCATTGTTTCATCCATAAGGCTTTGTCCCACTTCTCGACAGTTCTTCAAATAAAATAATGTAATGCACAGTAGTTTTGTACAAGGGCTTTTGGAAACAAGAGTAGTTCATTTTAAAACAGTGGAAAATCCATCTAGTAACATAGAACAATATCAAGGATTTACGTATAAAATTTTGTGTTTTTTTAAAAAATTGAAGCAATTTAGCCCTTGGAACGGGATACTTTGCTCCACTTGATATGAACATCACTTTAAGACAGAATAATGGCTCGGGGCAAAGTTACTCTCTTCAAAATTTATTGTGTTGCCTGATAAGACCATAGTGAACCAGTATGAATGTACTTTTTGGTATCAAAGGGACATATATGATAAAAATAAAGATCAGTACAATTTTCTTATTTAAAAGTAACAAAGCTGGACAGAAATTGCTTGTGTTGCTTTGTTATCTAACAAAATGTCAATGTTTCATTAGATATGTTGGTGTGTCAAAATCTCAGTGACTACTCCAGAAAAAACATTTCGACAAATTCATCACCAACAGCCAACTCAGGCACTGAGAAAATGTCATTTTTCCTTTAAATGTTTTCGGGGCCTTATACCTTCAACTATATCCTCGCACTTGTGGAAAAGTACATCTTTATTTACGGGCCACCTCCAGTTACCAAGAGAGGGCATCATGGTATTTACGGTTGCACACTCTTCACTAAAATTATCAATAATAACAGAGTAATGTTTATTTTCATACTGTGTAACCACAAACACAACGGTCTGCTTGCTGATTGGTTTCAGTTTGTTCAGTGGCTCTGATAGGGCCTCTTCATTATCTGTGGATGCTGCTAACACTTCCACTTGATTTCTTCTGTATGATTCCCTATATTCATTTGAATTTTCGTCAAGAATTTATTCTCATAGTAGATCTTCGCCGATAGAATAATCAAGCGCTGTCTAGATTTTCTCTTCTTAGGTCGTTTACTAATATGTGACACTGATTTGGAAGTATTTTGTGACATTTCAATCAAGCGTTCCATTTCTTATGCATGTTCAATGCTATTATTGGCCTGTCGGCGAAATACTAGCTTAGACTCGTACCATACTGCAACAATAACCTCTTGGCAGTACTCATTTTCAACGTAAGGGATTCATCCCAAGCTGAATCAGCTCTAAAACAAGTAATAAAAATACTACGGAATTACATTGATCCACTTTGCAAAGTTGCACAGTTTTTCCAGAAAATAACCTTCACGTCTTCTCTCGATCGTACAACGAGAAATAACGCGTCGATCACAATGTTGAGGGTATGATTTAGACAATAACTAATTCCTGAAAATTTTAAACAGCTTTTTGGTAGCGAAAACACTACTTTTTCTCGAAAAAAAAAAGGAAACAGAAATACATTGGGACAGAAATGGTTAGTAGAAAATACCCGAGATATAGAGTGGCAGGATAACTAAAGCATATGAGCTAATAGCAGCTGCCAACTTTTGGACAGAATCGAAATGTCGAATAATAGGGACTAGGCAGGACAGAAACTATTTTCAAAGTTGGAACAAAGTTACCCCCGCTGTACGGGATATCTATTTAAAATATCATTCCTTCTTTACAATCAATCTCTCTCTATTTTACGACATTTCTTTAAATTCGTGATTAACGGAACGATACTACCGTGTCGTACTTAGAAGAAGTCAGCTGCATCTGTAATCTGCATACCATGGTGACGTGCATGATACAGGTTACTTTTTTCATCTCAGTATGAACGAGAAACGTTTCGCACTACAATTCTTGGCTGCAAAAACTGGGTAAATATGGGGGAGGAGGTCGTTGTTTGCGAACGACCTCTGTGTGGTGTGGTCTCACGGGAACCCATGGGAGAGTGAGCGCAAGCTGCTACAGCCACGCCATCTGTCTTAGAAACCGCGTATTAGCAGGAGACAAAAATCGCAACGTCAGCAAAGAAAACAGGCGCGCACGTAGCAATACTTAGAATTGTATTCTCACTCCAACAGTCAATACAACGTGGTTTGGAACTTGTTCACTGAATACATACAACACGGCAGTCTTTAGCACAGAAGAGCAATTGTGTTAATCGAACCAGATATAGGGCAATAATTTATTCACCTACAGCGTTGCAACAAAATTTAAAATCAGTAGTAAATCAGGCAAACTGACTGTTCTCAATGAAAGAGAACGATGGTAGTAATAACTGTAACAGGAAATTAATCTCGCCAAAGAGATAATTTAATTTCCGCAAAATGATAGTCTTCATCAAGCATGGCTCTTAATAAACGCATGATATTCAAGTGGGCAAAGCGGTAAATGCATGCTGAATAACTGAAAAAAATCGACATAATATAGACAGGCGATGGCGTGATGAGATTTTAAGTTTCGTTATGGTGTCGGCTCTGTGGAAAAATAGAGCTGAGAATTTGGTCACACATGTGAAAATAATTTACAGGAACATCCGTTTAAAACTATGATTTTACGTCTTCCAGACAATAAATTGGAGGAATCAAACTACGCATTTCAATATCTGACTTTCACTTTCGTCTTTTTGTGGTTCTGTAAACTGCGTTACCGCATAGTATAATACTAATGTGGCAGCAACCAGCTAACTGCAAGTTTATTCGTCGCAGCTGAATTTTACGTCTGTTCATGGCTGAAAAGCGGAAACCGGTAATCAGTTTAATAAAATATTATGTTACCACGACTTTTATAATCTAACAAAAAAAAGGTTCAAATTGCTCTGAGCACTATGGGACTTAACATCTGTGGTCATCAGTCCCCTAGAACTTGGAACGACTTAAACCTAACTTACCTAAGGACACCACACACATCCATGCCCGAGGCAGGGCTCGAACCTGCGACCGTAGCGGTCACGCGGTTCCAGACTGAAGCGCCTAGAAACGCACGGCCACACCGGCTGGCCTATAATCTAACACCCTTGGTCTTACGGAAATAGTTCAGTGTCCACATACCGCGGCATTTTAAAATACATTTGATTCAGAGACAGTCTGCAAATTATGACTGTTACCTTATCAATAACATATGACGCGTTTCTTAGGTGCAGTGCCCTATTCAGTCCAACAGCAGAAGTTTTCTAACACTGTGATGTTACCAGATATGGATTCCCACAACTGTTGCAAGCTCCCTATTTCTTCCAAAATGACATTTATTTTGCTGTAGTAACAGCTGAGAGACGCCGCAGATGACTTCATAGCCTTACAGCGATTGAAAAATAGAGGCTTTATTTTCTACACTGATGCTATCAAGTAATTTGTTACCGGTATCAAAGTGGTGGACCGATATCTCAGCGACATCTCCAGGGAAAGAAGAGGTTAGCGTTACCGTCGACACAGAAGTCATGGTAGATGGTAGATCAGTTCAAATTAGAAAAGAGGGGTTCAAGGATCAGTTGCGACTGAGGAGCGTCTGAGCATTCATTTCAGTTGATACTGGCTCGCTTTGGGAAATGGACTGGACTTTGTATATTTTTGTAGCTCAGGGTGAACTTGCCACCATCTTCATTGAGGATTCCAGACGAACCTAATCCGAGTTGCTGCAAACATTTACAACATATTAAGTCTTCCAGTGGAATATCCGAACTAAGATGTATAATCAACGTCTGTCACAGAAACAGCCAATTTTCAAATTATACCCTAAATGTCATATAAAGAGTCATACAACTTTTTCGATTACGACTCAAAATTTCCTCGTTACTCAATGTATTTTGAATTATTCCATTTGAGCAAAGTAAGGTAAGTCATTCAGAAAGTAAGTTGTTCATTCTTACCAAAAGCACACGTAAAATTCAGAATAATCTCGGTCAAATCGCAACAATCGGTAGTTGCGGCTGACACCAGTAACGTAGTATCCATAAGGCCATGTCATTGACTTCTCCCATTCTGAAATTTCAAGGAATTTCCTGTCGAAGAGCACTTCCGTTACACTATTAAAGAGGCTGTCTCAGGTGTATAGACTAAATTAAAGCAGTTGAGTGTGACTTTAAAGTTCATAAAACTAAAAAAAAAGCTGAAAGAACATAATTACAATAAATTATAATGGTTTATATTTCCAAACAAACTATTCATTTTGGAACGCAAATTTATTGCTGGCAGTAAACCTTTACAAAACACTGAATACTGAATTGTATAAAAAATGGTTCAAATGGCTCTGAGCACTATGGGACTTAACATCTTAGGTCAACAGTCCCCTAGAACTTAGAACTACATAAACCTAGCTAACCTAAGGACACCACACACATCCATGCCCGAGGCAGGATTCGAACCTGCGACCGTAGCAGTCCCGCGGTTCCGGACTGTAGCGCCTAGAACCGCACGGCCACCGCGGCCGGCAATTGTTTAAAGATATTAACTAACATTTTAGATAACAAGTTAAAATTTAAAAACAATAATATGGCCATTATGTTTATAATTATCTCAGGGTGACTTTTCTGTAGGTTACTTATTAATATCTCTAAAATTAGCAGAACATTGACAGGTAAGAGTTCGTCCAATTTGCATTAGTGCACGTACTGTGCTCATGAGCACAGCCTCTACGGGGAGGGAAGGGGGTGGGGTGGGGGTGCGGAGCTTGGGCACGATGTTAAGGGTGTTACCTGGATGCAGACTGCAGCTGGATTGGAATGGTTGCCATTGCTAACTGCAATGCAGTGCCTCATTGACCATCCAGCATAAGTTAGAGTACATCATGTCAAATGTAGAAGTGAGTGTTTCACGGTAGGGGTATATCAAATCTTTTGTTTTCCCTGGTGTTCTGAAAAAAATATCCTAGAGCATGCCCTAACTTTCGAATGTCTAGCTCAGTTTCTGGGTCCAGTTAATTGGATTATCTATTACCAACTTTTGTTGAACTTGAATAATGCTCTCCTTCTCTAAAGATAAATAAAACGCAACTCTACTAACACATGTACCTTCTAAAACCATTCCAGAGTAATGTTTAATTTGCTGACGTATCTCCCAGAATCCGGAAAATTCATGCTCCTTATGGTACCAATATTTTATGACCTACTGCATAAGCCTGTCTTTTATGCAATATATTGCATACCAACAGTATGAGTTTTACACTCGAAGTTTGATCAGAGTTTCCACCTTAAGAAGGTGTTGTGTTGTGAGACATGGAGACACATCACACGAATTCCTTGCTGTTGGGCGCTTAATCCAGGCCAGCCTGTCTGCAATCTATGCTCAAGCAGCACCCATGGTAGCCAAGAGCCACTCGATCTCAACAGACTTCACACAGTCTGGGAAAGACATGCACCAAGCTGTCCACTGAAATCTGTAACAAGAGAGAAAGGAAGTAAGAGGAATGATATGAGCGTAACTGGTTGGAATTTACTAGTGAGCTTGCTCTCTTAGTCAACAATGTTCAAGAAAACAGACAAGAAGTCTAATCACTAGAGGATGTAGCTCAAGAAACTGGCCTTGAATATTATTCGAAAAAACAAAGATTCTGTTAACTGATCCACCACTTGCAAACAAAATTAGAATAGAAGAACAGGAACTCAAAACATCTGATAAATTCAAACATTTATATGAAATCGTAAGATACAATACAAATTAGATACAAACATAGCAAAAGAGAATAAAAAATATGAACAAAGCCAGTTACATTACCAAACACTCACACAATAAAAGGGCCTATCTGTAGCTGCAAAATTTAAAAAAAAAGTAAAACCATTATACATCCAGAAATAACACTTTCAGCTGAAACTATCTTCAAAACAGCTAACGCAGCAGAAATTGACAAAATACAAAAGATTGAAACAACAATACATAGGAAATGCATAAATAAACAATATCAAGAAAAAAGACTGTGGAGACTACCTCCAAATGAAACAGTGTACAAGTAAATAGAACCAATAACGAGCTTGATCAGGATGAAATGCATCTCAGTCTTTGGGCATGAGAACGCTAGAAAACAGAATTAATAAAGTAACAGCAGAAAAATTTTGGAGTACTAAGAGCAACATTAAAAGGATCACAGAAATTAAGGAAGATATAAGAGAACTCCAAATTACAGTAAAAGACCTATAAATAAAACAGAAAAAACCTACTTACTCTGCTGACACACAAACCAGACTATAAAAGAAGATGAATAGTGGAACTACAGGAAGGATGATCTCAAATGAAGAAAGAAAAATTATATCAAAAGACTGAAGAAACATTGGGCACACACATATATAATTATAAATTATAATAATCTTTGTCTAACTACTGTATTATTGAATTATCTTAGTGAATTATTATTGAAACTGAGTTGTATTACTGAATAACAACACCATGTATAAATCTTTGTATAGGTGACTAGAGTGGTCCACAGAGGTCCATAAAGTAAATAATAATAAAACAATAATAATTGAAGGATGTTAGTTGTTTCCAGTTAAACTCTCAAAAATGGTTTGAATCTGATACCTACACATATTATTGCATTCCAACTATCAAATGAAGGTCTAAGCTGTAGATTATGAATATTCGCTTTAGAAAACATGACATTTGAAACAAGATTCAGTTACGTTGGCTTGTTCGTCACAAAACGTACATGAATTATGCTCTCCTAATAGCAACTTTTTGTCTTTTGGTTCATTAAGCAAACTGCGATTAATAGTGTAGAGCTACTCTCAAACACTCCGTGTACTGCTGTCGTTCTTTTGAAATTATGCTCAGTTATAAAGTTACAAAACAGAGCCAACAAGAACAACGAAAAATGCGGCGAGTACGTCCTTGTTACAGTAATGAAACTTAGTTAGCCAACTTTGTAGTATTTCATAGCGTTCAGTCTTTGGGTTTTAAAGGCCGTTATTCAATACTATGATTACTTTCGCTCTAAGCTTCACTGACATGACACGAGTCTGTCCTCTGTTTACCTTTTACTTATGTGAACCTCTCCATAACGATGTGTAACGCCCCCCACTCCCACTTCTACAGACTTTGAAACAAGTCTCATAGTTACTGCATGCAGAGAACTGACAAACTGGTAGTTACCCTCCCCTTTGAACTTCTCACGCTATCAAGCATAATTCATGTGAACTTTTCTTGAGTCTCAAGAAGTGTCGAGTTGTACCACACAATTAAGTCCTTGACCGACCTTCGTCGGAAGCCCTTAACGGCGCTAGTGTACCGTTTCCCACACACATTTCCGTCACATCTATTTCCCACATTCGTAATAAGACCAGAATGTAGGACAATGGTATTTTACCTTACCTATCATCAAATATTATTTAAGCTTTTGACAATGACGATTGGAGCATACTTTTTAACGTATGTCGTTATCATGGACATACTACAGAGATCGAATTTGAAGAAAAACAAGAATGTGATTGTAAGAGACGAAGGACATGAAAGGGAAACAGTATTGAGAAGGGAGTGGACAGAGTTGCATCCTATCCCACAAATGATTAAATCTGTAGAAAGAGCAAGTAGTAAATGAAACCAAAGGTAGATATAGTAAAGAAATAAAGTTATAGTTCTATAAGATACGACAAAAGACTTGACAGATCACATGAACATAGCTGATAACGTCTTTAAAAGATCTGAGTGAAGTATGAGACTGTCTTATGAACTGTACAGACACAATTTACTGCTGCAGACGCATTTAATAGCTTTTATATATTTTAGCACATTTCTAAAAGTCCATAAAAGAGGTTATAATACGAAAATCAATATAAGTAAAACACTGTTAATGGAGTGTGACTGAGTAAAATGAGGCCATACTGAGAAATCCGGTTCAGAGAATGAGATACTAGAAGTAATACAAGTGTTTTCTACTTGGGCAGGGAAACAGCTGGCGATAGCCGAAGTAAAGAGGATATAGCAGGAAAATAGTTTTCGAAAAATATAAATTTGCTAACACCGAATACAGATTTTAGTACTGTGACAGTATGCGTTTGGAGTGTGACTTTATACTGAAGTCAAATGTGTACGATAGACAATACCGACAAAAACAGAGGAGAAACTTTGAAGTCGTAGTTCTACAGAAGAATGCTGATCAAGACCTTAGTCGACTAACTACTGATGAGATAATATATGGAATTAAGGAGAAAATGGTTGTAAGGTACAATGTGACTAAAAGAAAGGGTAGATCTGTAGGACACTTCCTCAGGTAAGAAGGAATACTGAATTTGTCAACGGGAAAAGTGCAAGCGGGAAAAATTGTAGAGGAAGATCAGCCTTCACTACAGTAAACGGATTCAAATGTACATACGTGGGGCGTTCAATAACTGATACAGCTCTTTCTTTTTCTGCAGTCAGTTTCGATTAAAGGATTGTAATTTAGTTTGCGACATCCTTAAACATTCCCGCACCGTCTCATATATTTCCAGTAACTCTCGGTTGATGGCAGCACTGTCATCAGTCTTCAAAATGGCTTCTGCAACTGTGGTGCGTCACAGTAATTGAATTTGTTTTGCTGGAATCCAGACCACCACATATATTTACAGGCGTTCGTAGAATGTCTATGTACAACGAACAGTAAATGAGAGCACGGTAAGTTGCTGTATGCATCGTCTGTCGTCAACAGAACAAGAAGAAGAAAACCGGTCCGATCTCCCACACACAAGCAGGCCATACACAGCTGTATTGCAATGTGCAGACGTTCTTATTCGAGATGATCGACGAATAACAATCAGGCAACTCAGTGCTATATTTGACATCTCCGTTAGTCGTGCAGACACTCTTCTGCTCCAGCTAGCGTGTTCAAAGGTTTCTGCCCATTGGGTTCCTCAAAGCCTAACTGAAAAGGGTAGAAAGAAGTTACATCAGTGCCAAACCTGAATGTACCGCTTTAAGCCTGGAACAAAACAGCAGTCACTGGAGTGCCACCACTCAACATTTCCTCTAAAGTAAAACAAAACACACCCCCAACCTGCTGAAGTCATAGCTACAGTCTTCTGGGACTCAGAGGGGTTCATTCTGTTCGATGTCCTCCTGCATCGTGAAATGAGTAAATCCAAAGTCTGTATTAAGACTCGTAGGAAATTGCAGAAACGATTGTAGCGTGTTTGGGGCCACAAAAATGTGAATGTACTTGTTTATGATAATGCAAGGCCACACACAAATCTGTGGGCACGATGGAATATCGCAAAACTTCGATGGACTGCTCTTTCTCATTCGCCCTAAAGTCTGGATCTAGTACCCTCTAACTTACTTCTCTTTCGCCTAATGAAGGCTAAACTCCATGGAGAGACTACAGCAACGTTGGGGAAGTTAAATGATGCAGCAAGAACTTGGCTGATATCTGTTACCATGTCGCCATATAAGCTCTTGCATTTAAGGTGGCGCAGAGCCATAGAACTGAACAGAGATTACGTTTAAAAATAGGGGTTTGTAGCCATAGAGCTCGGGAATAGTATGATGTATTTAAATCATGAATAAAACCATCGCGGTTTGTGGGTAAAAATGTGTTGCATTACTTATAGAACGACACCCATGAGTTGCGGTAGTTAAGTAGAGACGATGCCACTTCCATAGTGTAAGTTAGCGTGGAGAGCTGCAACAAATCAGTCTTTGGACTGAAGATCACAACAAACTGTTATTTCCACATACACTTACAAATAAACCAATCCAGGAGATACATTTTGATTTTGATTGGCTTTGACTACGTTGTAGTGCAGAATAAAATAAGTCACAAATTTTTTTTAAATTTGTGACTATATGGCCATTAATGGGGTGAAACACCCCCTCAAGAAATCAAAGCCCTTTCACCATTATACAGACCCAAACAGTTCTGCACTTCCTCATTACTGTACAGATGTATAATACGTAATGTTACAGCAACAACATACAAACAGTTTCAGATGTAACGTAATTAAATCTGATAAGTTACAACTTCAAAACATGATCATTCATCAGATATAAAAAGGTAGAACAATTACAAGATATTTTATATTTCGTAAAATTGATAGAATATATATAATACGCACTTATGTAGAATACACACATCAAAAAGAGTTTTGCATCAACCCAGTTCCCAGAACACCTGAAGATGGACGTTGACTGTGGACACTGTATCACAGACACGGTCCCTTTGACTGTTCACAGATGTCACTAAATCCGTCCAAAGATGCAAACAACCATGCATGAGCAACACGTATTAGACGTAGAGGGTCCGACAGCCGATCAGTTCCAGCCATTCCACCAAGAAGGAGGTACACGGCTTGTGTTGTCTGTAGTCCAACCACGCCTAGACGGGCAATATGACGGTTCTATCGCGTCCGCATTGTTACTTTGTGCCAGGAAGGGTTCTCAACAAGGGAAATGTCCAGGCATCTCGGAGTGAACCAAAGCGATATTGTTCGGAAATACACAGAGGTAGAAACTGTAGATGAAATGTCTCGTTCAGGCCGCCCAAGGGCTACTACTGCAGTGGATGACCGCTCCCTACGAGATTATGGCTCGGAGGAACCGTGACAGCAACGCCACCATGTTGAATAATCCTTTTTTTGCAGCCACAGGACGTTGTTCAAAAATGTTCAAATGTGTGTGAAATCTTATGGGACTTAACTGCTAAGGTCATCAGTCCCTAAGCTTCAACACTACCCAACCTAAATTATTCTAAGGACAAACACACACACCCATGCCCGATGGAGGACTCGAACCTCCGCCGGGACCAGCCGCACAGTCCATGACAGGACGTTGTGTTACGACTCAAACTGTGCACAATAGGCCGAACGATGCGCTACTTCATTCCCAACGTCCATGGCGAGGTCCATCTTTGCAACCGTGACACTATGCAGCGCGGTACAGATGGGCCCAACAACATGTCGAATGGACCGCTCTCGTTCACTTCACTGATGAGTGTCACATATGCCTTCAACCAGACAATCGTCGGAGACGTGTTTGGAGGCAACCCGGTCAGGCTGAACGCCTTAGACACACTGTCCTGCGATTGCAGCAAGGTGGAGGTTCCCTGCTATTTTGGGGTGGCGTTATGTGGGGCCGACGTACGCGTCTGGTGGTCATCGAAGGCGCCGTAACGGCTGTACGATACGTGAATGCAATCCTCCGACCGACAATGCAACGATATCCGCAGAATATTGGCGAGGCATTCGTCTTGTGGAGGACAATGCGTGCCCCCATCGTGCACGTCTTGTGAATGACTGCCTTCAGGATAACGACATCGCTCGACTAGAGTGACCAGTATGTTCTCCAGACATGAAACCTATCGAACATGCCTGTGAGAGATTGAAAAGGGCTGTTTATGGACGACGTGACCCACCCACCGCTCTGAAAAATCTATGCCGAATCGACATTGAAGAGTGGGACAATCTGGACAAACAATGTCTTGATGAACTTGTGGATAATATGCCGCTATAATTACAGGCATGCATCAATGCAAGATGACGTGCCACTAGGTATTAAGAGGTAATGGTGTGTACAGTAATCTGGACTACCACCTCTGAAGGTCTCACTGTATGATGGTACAACATGCAATGTGTGGTTTTCATGAGCCATAAAATGGCGGAAATTATGTTTATGTTGACCTCTATTCCAATTTTTTGCATAGGTTTCGGAACTCTCGGAAACGAGGTGATGCAAAATTTTTTTTGATGTGTGTATTTATGTGGGTAAGACTTATTACACAGCCCACCATGATAACTGGCATTGAAGTGGACACCTATCAGGCACATCTACAACTGTGTAGAGATATTTCTAACCTATTTCTTAAAAATGCATCATTGGAATACCAGATCATATATTACTGAATTTGGTATTAACAATGCTATACATTTAGCTATTAGTCAAGTGTTGAAATGGAAAAACAAAATAATGTGGGGAGACAATTTAAAAAAAAAAAAAACATTACTTTTCGAAAAATATGGGTGTGGCATTGTAACATATGTTAAAAACCATAGTACCTTTACTAGACATTTTATATCTGTTATCATTTCAACAGTATTCACTCACAAAAATTAAATGCAATGTTTTACCCCTGTAATGACTATATGGACATGCATCTAAAGTAAGTGTCATATTTTTCTCTACACTGAAACATTCAAAGCTGATCAACATCGAAGTGTATCCCTTAGGTATGTTTCCTTGATAGCTAAGTATACTTGTGTATTTCATCTGATTTCTGAGTAATTGAGTATGATAGCCAGGTATGAGCTAGAGCTATTTCAGTGTTGGTGTCATAAGTAGCAGGTGCTGAAGAAAGATCACTGTGTAGATGACCATGATGTGTTCTTAAGTAATGTAGTGTTGTGTTTGTGTTATGAGTGTTATATTGAAAATGAGAAGAAGGAGAGATTAATCTCTATTTCCATTTCATGGTTTCAGGTTAAGCCCACTAGGCGACATACATTGGTAAATTACTTGCTGAGTTTGAGTTAGATTGCCACACTGCTGTTATTTACAATTATGTGATTTAGCGAGATATTTGTCTAATTAGACCATTAAGTATAAGGCATAACTTGTAATATGAACATGACCATGTATGTACAGGGGTATGTGCATACAAGTGTGATAATTTATGACCCCCTCCCCCATAAAATACTTCGAAAAAAAATTATTTTCTCTTTTACAACACTCACAGCACAGTTTAACTGGAGGAGGTCTATCAGTTTGACATTCTCTATTAAATCATGATGCTTATAACAATATTTATACTGGGAAATTAGTATATCATTCTGGCAAACTTAAGATAACTCATGAAAGCTGTGTAAAACATTGCATAAAAATGCATTAGTTGTTTAGGAACAAATAATACTCAATTGCTTTCAAATTATGACACTCTCCTGTAAGCTTTTTCATACATACCAAAAAGCAGCCTACACACTTCTTTTAGATTTAAGCCACTGGAAGAAGTAATAAGTATTAACACTCTCTTTCTCATTGAATCTTCTAGTTGTAGCATTTTGACGTTCAGGAATAATTTCTTCCAATATTTAGGATTTCTAGACTTAGTAGATTTCGTGGAAACATTAATGTCTTGCAGTCATCAATCTCTTCCAGTTACACAAGCCAGCATGCTTTAGGCAAACAACTAAGATGGCAGCCAATGTATTCAGATTGTAGGAGAAAATATGGACCAATTTGATTTACTAAATACAATTTACAACACTAAACTCTGCAGCTCCAGGATGAACTCATTGCTCAGTTTTATGACACATGGTGAGCATCAATAGATGGATATATGTATGGACTGATCATGGCAAATGTTGGCAATAAACTATATTTTTGAAACTTCCTGGCAGATTAAAACTGTGTGCCCGACCGAGACTCGAACTCGGGACCTTTGCCTTTCACGGGCAAGTGCTCTACCAACTGAGCTACCGAAGCACGACTCACGCCCGGTACTCACAGCTTTACTTCTGCCAGTACCTCGTCTCCTACCTTCCAAACTTTACAGAATCTCTCCTGCGAACCTTGCAGAACTAGCACTCCTGAAAGAAAGGATATTGCGGAGACATGGCTTAGCCACAGCCTGGGGGATGTTTCCAGAATGAGATTTTCACTCTGCAGCGGAGTGTGCGCTGATACGAAACTTCCTGACAGATTAAAACTGTGTGCCCGACCGAGACTCGAACTCGGGACCTTTGCCTTTCGCGGGCAAGTGCTCTACCAACTGAGCTACCGAAGCACGACTCACGCCCGGTACTCACAGCTTTACTTTCTTCTTTCTTTCTTTCAGGAGTGCTAGTTCTGCAAGGTTCGCAGGAGAGCTTCTGTAAAGTTTGGAAGGTAGGAGACGAGGTACTGGCAGAAGTAAAGCTGTGAGTACCGGGCGTGAGTCGTGCTTCGGTAGCTCAGTTGGTGGAGCACTTGCCCGCGAAAGGCAAAGGTCCCGAGTTCGAGTCTCGGTCGGGCACACGGTTTTAATCTGCCAGGAAGTTTCATATCAGTGCACACTCCGCTGCAGAGTGAAAATCGCATTCTGGAAACTATATTTTTCTTCAAGTGTGCTCACATATCCAATTGTGTATAAGAGTTTATAAACAAAGTAAGTGTTTGAGCCACACACATGGGTGTTTTTCTTATTAAAATCCCTTGCATCCTAATATAAGCCTATAGTTATCACCAATTTTGAGTGCATAAACATCACAATGACTTCATAGCAGCTGACTAGTCCTGCAATACTACTGAAAACCAGAGGAAAAAGAAGAAGAACTGAACACTCAGCCCTAGCCATATATATGATTGGTAATTGTTAGTCCACCAGACTCTGGTAAGAAGAATGGTATTTTGTCATTGCTAACACTTCCTGATGAATTTTGCTTTGAGCATAGGTAAGGATTTTCAAAAACGTTATTTCAAGTCAAAATCTAGTTATTACAGGAGAAATCATTTGACATTGATGGTATAACACACACTATATTCAGTGGGAGTGATGGTGATATCCCACCACCAGAAAGAGTAAAGCCAAATACCATGTTTATATATGATGATGATGATGTGGGATCCAGGATCAAATAAGTAAATATTTCTGTTTTGGTCATCATATAGGGGTTGACAGCATTTATTTAAGTCAGACATATTCTAGAAATATAAAGCAGTTGGTAGGATAATGTAAAACTTTCATAAAAGACTATAAGAATTTAAAACACGTTTTTGAAGCACATGTAGGGACAGATATAACATTCAATGAATTTATAACCATAAGTGGAAATAGCGGAATCACACATAGTCCAAGTTTTACGTTCTTGATAAAACAAGAAAAGTTAATGATAGGCCACATAGATGAAACTTTCAGAAGTTTCTTTTTCACAGATTATGTACCAGTACCTATCTTTGTCAGTATGGACCTGCATCTACATATGAAGATGAAAGTAAAAGATAATTGCATCATTCATTACACTATGGACAAATTCACATGTATGTGATACATTCATTCTTGTGGAGTGATGCATAGACCAAACATTCATTTGTGGACTTGAAAGGGTACAATACCACCCGACATTGAAAATAGGTACAACATAATTCATTATTTTTGTCAGAACAACACATTTTTTTTGTGAAATAACTCAATTTCAATTAATACAGCGAAGCCGGATACCAGTGTGGGAAAGAATGACAATTTATTTATTTAATAGATCACATGTGCACTCCCACAAAGTAAATCCCTACATCCAGTTTTGTGAGATCTGTGAAATGAATGAATGTATGGTCGTCTGATAACCGCAGATAGTGAATGTGAATATATGATCATCTTTGAGACGATCCTTTGGCCACCTTTGGTGGGACCAAAGAGATGAAATTTACCTGAGCTTTGAGCGCCTGAAATGTGGCTGACCAATACGGTAGCAAGGTGCTCCCCCACTTCAGCAGAGGTGAGAGGACCTGGAGAACGGCCATGTTTCAGCACTCTGCCGCTGGATCTTGTGCTGTTAAGACCTCTTTTAGTTGTGCTCCATAATGACAAAAGAGTGGAGACATGGTATGCATGTGGAATATTTAAGAGTAGTTTGAAATAATAATTTCTCTATTTCAGGAACTTTTGTGGGGAGAATTAAATGTCAGGCAGGTAATATTAATGGGATTGTAGTAATCTTCGGAAGTGACCAACGGTCACAATGAAACCACGTGTAGCAATAAGTTGAAATACTTCCATGTGCTTAAGTTAAGCTGAATTACTAGCGTGTGTACAATAAGTTGAAATATTTAAGAAATAGTGTGTGTACCATAAGTTGAAAAATTTAAGAAATGGCGTGTGCAGGACTTCAAATTAGAGACGAGTACTTCCACGTGGTGAGTACTGTGTGAGTCTCAAACTGTGTATGAGACAAAGGATAAAGAGAAGTACTCGTCCATGGTATCAGTTGAGGACTCGCGTGTGTGATGAATATGTTCTTAATATTACTTTGCGTGATATGATTCCATGTGACGCCAGATTCAAACTCTGAGAGAGAAGCAAGGTGAGTCGGCCGTCTATCCAGCAACGCCACTTGGCTTGCATTGCACAGGAAGACGTGCATATATCTCCAGAGTTCATAGTAGGAAAGTAGAATTACGAAGTGGGGCAGTGCCTTGTGAAACTGGGATAAATATTAATTGAAATGGGATAGCTGAAAGTGATAGTGTTGTGACTATTTAGTGTTTTGTATTTCATATTATAGTGTGGTGTATCTCATGTAATTTGGATATGTGTGGTTTGCATGGGAGAGTAGCAAGATAGTTTCAAAAGATTAGTGGGTTATGCTTGTTCCTTCGGTACTGCTCGGTCTGGAGGAAAGTTTCGTGATGATGATTGTGAGAGTCGAAGTGTGAGGTATAATAAAAGATCCACCATCCTATCCAGAAAGTGCACTGTAGCGTTAAATAATTACGAGACCATAATATAGAGATTCATCAATGTAAAGCCATGCCCACTGGGCGGAATTTCTCATGTGTTGTAGTAGGTTATAGAATTTGTGTGTTTAGGTTAGAGAATTTATCGGAATAAATAAGATAGTGAAAAGAAAAAGATTGGTGGACTTTTCCCTCGAATTGTATGTTGTCATAATGTCCCGAATTTATAATGTGTGCGCCATTCATATTCAGTGCGGTGGGCCACGTGTTGACAAAAGCTGTTAAATAAAAGAAAGAAAGAAAATGTGATATTGCCAGTGCGTAGTGAACAGTCAGAGTTCTATTACGGATAGTCAGATGCATGTTTCCGTTGCGTATTAATCATATAGGAGGATAACTTGTAACTTAAGTGTGAGTACTAGGGTCCATGTTACTCGATAAATAAGAATGAATCCACTCGCTTGGCAGACCACTCATCTTGCAGGCCTGACTGCTTGATGCCACAGTATGAGTAAGGCATGTGGGTGCCTCTCAGACTGACACAAAAATTGAACCTATCAAGTGGAAAAATCAAACAGTAGGACAAATATGATTTAACTTCCATTAGATGGCAGACAGAGTACCAACACAGGTTCTACCATTCAGCATAAAACAATCGATTTCTGCAATATACACAGATATGACGATCCCAATGAAATAATAGACTGCTTATGATTCCTCACATCATCTGCTACTGCTCAGAATACACCTCACATGAATGAAGTTATATCAATCACTTCACACCTTTAAGAAAGCCACATTACTGAATAATTATGGAGACAGTAATTCAAGAACTCCACGAGCCGACATGTGAAACACACCTGCACGGATGTGTTAGAATGTGGGGTTTGAATGCTGTAGCATGCAGATCTTGTAGATATGAAGCAATATTCATGAAAAAATAAAAGTTACAAATATAGTTTAATGGTCAATGATAGATACTCAAAATCAGCCTGGTTCTTACCTGTGAAAATAAAGACAGGGGAGGAAGTTGCATGGGTGTTTGAACAGCTGCTGCAGACAGGGACAAAACAATGTCCTGTAGACCTTCCATCCGATTGTGTTGGTGAGTTTCATAACAGATATTTCAAGATGGTAATGTAGTAGTGTGGAATACAACACTACTCAACATTCTGTCAGATGAAGGCGAATGTTGTGGAATATTTGAATTGAACGATAAAAAACTGTATGCAGATGCATTTTAATTTTCGTAAATCATTGAGTAGTATAATGAAACCACACATCAACAATAAAAATGAAACCATTTGATGTCTATCATAATGAGCATCTAAAGACAGTATACAATCATACTAAAATCGTGGATCTGTGCAAGCAGAAATTTAATACGGGTGATTCAGTACATATATGAAAATACAGGGCTGCATTTGAAAATTATACTTGCTGAACTGGTCAATGGAGAGGTTTAAAGTTTCCAAAGTGCAAAGAACAAACTGTAGAATTTACAGCTTGAAAGACATATCTGATGTAGTAGTGAAATAGCTGGAATATTTTACACAGAAGAATTGAAAAGATGGTATGAACAAGATGTGTTTGTCATAGAGTGTGTCATAAGTTGACAGGGGGATAAGGTCTCGATTCAATAGTTTGGCTTCCCTCAACTACAGAACAACTGAGTGGTCGTTAAAGACACAGTATACAATAATGCATGCAGTAGCAAAACATTTCCAGTAGGATGCTCATCATTTATGTAGTTTTGGTATTCTCGAGAAACTACCTGCAGAATTATACATTCCCTTATATGACTGTTTTGGACTGGGAACAATGCTGGAAATACAGCTAGCACTGGATGGTAAGGGAATTAATCTGTTGGTCGAGGCTTGCAAAGAACACAGTATCACATACACAACAAATAAAGATTTGGTGGAATGTCATGTAGGAAATCGAATTTTAGCTGACAAAGCCTAGTGGACACATACAAGAAGGAGCATTTGTGTAGGGAAAACACATCACAGCATTTGCAGTTGATAAATAAATGTGTACCAAACTTCATCTAGGTGCTGGGATAAATTTCCAACAAGTTACGAGTGCCACTAACATCTACTTAACACTCTAGCAGGTGGACCATATTACATAACACAAGTGGGCGCATCATACTTTGTACATATGTAAGCAATAGATGTCTTTATGTAACCAAGATAGATATGAATGAGCAAAATCAGATTAATTCAACAACGATATAATTAACGTACATTATATAAGCTAAATCATGGTTTAATTAGACAATAATAAAATAAACTTTCATTACATCACTCTGTTCCCATGTGCAAGTATTACCCCACAATGATGTTTCACTCTAAGCATGAAACAGAGCAGTTGCATCAGATCCCAGCCCACTACTTATACAATTATTAATGATCTCATAGACAACTGCCTCATTGTGTGATTTTGCTGCTGCCTCGTAATCCGTCACTTTCTTGCACAGATCGTAATTTTTTTCTCATGCAGCTCACCGATAATTTTATATTACTGCTACTCTCTTGGATGTATGAGAGAGAAGTTTGTCATGCATTAGCTGAAGCAATAATGAAGGAATAGGTATAGGCTCAGAATTGTAAAATAACAATGAAATGGTACAAGAAAATATTATTTGTTGTTGGCACAACCTATACATAGGCGCGCCCAATCGATAGTTAAGAACGAGAAACCCAAGGATGTTTAAAAAAATTACAACCAATTATTGGTGTCAGCAGCAAAAAGTATCTTGAAGCAGAAAGGAACAAGAAGAAGCTTGGTTAAAACACCGTGGCTATACTTAAACCCAGCAGATAATGGCCTGGATTGTTCATTAAAAACAGCTACTACCCAATGAGCAAAATCAGATTAATTCAACAAAGATATAATTAACTTACATTAGATGGCAGTTATAAGAATCAAGAGGCAAAAAATGGAAGCAGTGGTTGGGAAGGGAGTGAGACAGGATTGTATCCTATCCTCGATGTTATTCAATCTGTATATTGAGCAAGCAGTAAGGAAAACAAAAGAAAAATTTGGAGTAGGACTTAAAATCCACGTAGAAGAAATAAAAACTTTGAAGTTCGCCAACGACACGGTAATTCTCTCAGAGACAGCAAAGGACCCAGAAGAGCTGTTGAATAGAATGGACAATGTCTTGAAAGGAGGATATAAGATGAACATCAACAAAAGCAAAACGAGGGTAACAGAATGTAGTCGAGTTAGCTCGGGTGATGCTGAGGGAGTTAGACTAGGAAATGAGAGACTTAAAGTAGTAAATGAGTTTTGCTATTTGGGTAGAAAAATAACTAATGATGGTCAAAGTAGAGAGGATATAAAATGTAGACAGGCAGTGGCAAGGAAAGCGTTTCTGAAGAAGAGAAATTTGTTAACATCGAGTATAGATTTAAGTGTCAGGAAGTCGTTTCTGAAAATATTTGTATGGAGTGTAGCCATGTACGGAAGTGAAATACGGACGGTAAATAGTTTAGACAAGAAGGGAATAGAAGCTTTCGAAATGTGGTGTTACAGAATAATGCTGAAGATAAGGTGGGTAGATCACATAACTGATGAGGAGGTATTGAATAGAATCGGAGAGAAGAGATATTTGTGGCACAACTTGACTAGAAGAAGGGATCGGTTGGTAAGGCATATTCTGAGGCATCAAGGAATCACCAATTTAGTATTGGAGGGCAGCGTGGAGGGTAAAAATTGTAGAGGGAGACCAACAAATGAATACACTATGCAGATTCAGAAGGATGTAGGTTGTAGTAGGTACTGGGAGATGAAGAAGCTTGCACAGGATAGAGTAGCATGGAGAGCTGCACCGAACCAGTCTCTGGACTGAAGACCACAACAAGAACAGCAACTACCCAACAGATCACTGACAAATACAGATCTGCTTTAATTTATCAAAAAATTCTGTGTTTCAAGATACGGTGGAGTGCTTATGTGGAGTACAATGGCATCTGGAATATGTCGTCTGGAAATGTGAAGGATGTGGAGGAGGACCTGAAACCCATTGTGTTGGACATGTTAAAAGAAAATAATAGTATCTACTACTCTGTCTCATTCAGGGACCTACACCTGCCAGAATAATTGCGCCATTACTTTACCAACAAGCACTTTACACAATTTTTAACACTACCAAAACTTCACAATAAACATCTGTGTGGGGATTTAGTTGTAATGTTCCTTCTCATTACTCCATAAAAACAAATATAATGCTCATCAATTGTATTATGAGTTACTCTCCACCAATTCATTTAAGGGAGGGGGATGATGATGATGATGATGAGCGTTTGGCGTCATTGGCCGGGAGGCCCCTCGCGGGGCAGGTCCGGCCGCCATAGCGCAGGTCTTATTACATTCGGCGCCACATTGGGCGACCTGCACGCCGGATGGGGATGAAATGATGATGAACACAACACAACACCCAGTCCCTGAGCGGAGAAAATCTCCGACCCAGCCGGGAATCGAACCCGGGCCCAGAGGACGGCAATCCGTCACGCTGACCACTCAGCTACTGGGGCGGACAGGGAGGGGGAATGAGGTTTAGTATTGACTAGAGTGGAAACGTACAATCAGCATTTCTAATATCACTGAGGTAACAATAAACTGTTTCTGGGAAATGGTAAAGCTGTGAAAATACCCCAACATTCAGTTGATATTGATGATTTATGTAAATGTATTAACCAATCTCTAGAAGGGTTTGAATGATATGCCATATTTACACATTTAAAACAGTACTAAAATAATGAGAACAGACAGTAGACTTCTGATACAAAGGTTCAGCAGGAGTACTATAAGCTTTCTCAAGGAGTCTAAATTTAGAGAAGAACCCTGTAAATTTTATGAATCAGATGAAGCAGTAGAAATACTCCCAATTAGCATAATTTGTGTCGGTCTAATATTTTATTGAATGGATGTTTCATGACCAACTAAATCACACAATTTATGGATTCTTCCCTACACTGGGCCCAGGATAAAAAAATCACTGATTTTCCCATGAATACCATATACCTTCCAGTGACTGTCCAGACGTTAGTTGAATATTGTAGACAAAGACGGGTATCTAGTGGAATTTCGAGATGCAGAAATTGTAACATGTCTGCTGTTGTAGCAGGAGTAGTAGAATGGTTGTAGGGTATAAAACTGATGTATACAGTCATCAGTAGACTGTTTCACAGCAGAAGAACAATGTGATAACATAGGAGATTTAAAACTTCATTAAATCGATGAGCTTGTAACCGCACAATAACTTAATTTGAAATAGCAGTCCCAGTTCAGTACAATGAGCGAATTATATGCCAGAAATATTTGTCGCACAAACCTTTTGCTTCAGGAAACCGTAGTAATAATGATGAGCTAATTTTCTTGTTAATTTAACAATTTGAAGCGGCAATTTTGTATACTTTGAAGGAAAATTTGTGAAAAAAGATAGGGGTCCTAAAGTGATATTACATCTTACATGTAGTGCTTTAGACTCACTGTTTCAACGGCTAAGATACGAGCTGGCTGTACAATAAACGTTGAAATTACATCATCCATTAAAACATATGTTTCCATATCAGCTTCGGACCACAATGGTTTACAGTATGCAGGATGGTTAATATACGCCTCGATAAGTGCCAACAAGTGGTTTAGTATGTCTATACCACTCACGATGCTGATGGGATACTTCAGGCGCATGAAATATGTCATTATGACTGTAGATTATGAACCAGTTCTGGTAAGAAGTGCAACGGATTATAACTAATATGTTCCAGTTGGACTGATGGCCAAGAGAATAAAAATGTGCCAGAGAAATTAGTGTGAAAAGTGCCTCATATTTCTGTAACTGACAAGGGCCATTAAAAAATTTTAAAGGTATTAGAATGCTGATATTCAACTGCCATTAACTTACCATTCATGGGAGCTATTTGAATATCCCAAACTACCAACTACATCCAGACATGTAGGCTATTAAAACATCTTAATTCATTATTTCAGTGCTGCAAATTGACTTGAAGGGGAGCTCTGTGACTGAAGTGAATTCGATACTTGTAAACGCAGTAATACTAAAGTTTACCTTAATTCAAGGTTCTACCTATGCGATAATTTACAACTGGACTTGGGTAATAACATTTACAGCCTACTGTTTGACATGTACGCAAGGTTTTGACCTTCTTACTATGAAACAGTTAAAGAAGATGAATTCAGATGCATGCTCAGTCCAGAGAAATTTAAGAAAATAGCACACAGTGTTGTGATAAATTGCTCAAAGCAGAATTAAACTGTAAAATCAGCGCCAATAGACATCCATATACAATCCAAATCATCAGAAAATTAACTCAGACAAACTGCAGAGCAACGGGTACAAGCTGATGGTCATCAAATTTCTTGAATATTTAGAACTAATTTGCCTCAGTAGACATCTCTATATCTGTTGGATCCTGTGTAGAGCGATCCAGCAGATGCTGTGACAATCACTCACTTGTATATAATGGGTTCTGGCACCAAGGACAAATGTATTGTGCACTGTGATGTTTCAACAATCGGGGGGAGAGAGGAGGGAAAGTAGGTGGCATATGTTCTTCACCCAGCAGCAATACTGTTCATCCCTGTGGGAGAATAACAACAAATCTACTTGTTTCTGGTGGTGAGTCGAAACTGGATGGTGCAGGGGTCCAACAGTTTTATATTACCTTGGTTTGAGATCCCCAGACCGTAAATGTAAACAGACAACATTTGGTTATATCCTGGAGTTTCAGAGGAAATCAATACCAGCAAAAATTAAGCAGTTTATAACAAGTTTTTACTTGTAACTTCTTTCACAAGCCAGAAGTGACCATGTCAAGCAAAAGCTGTCCTCATTTTGGACGTTAGCAATGTACTGTCATCTATCCATACCCTCTGGAAGAGTGATATAAAAGGAGCTTCTGTTTAATGGATCAAATATGGGAGAGTAAACATACAGATACAAGAGTTTGCTTAGAGCTTTCCCAGACTCTCTTTGTTGCACTTCAGAGAATTTTTTCTGCATGGCACTGTAGGGGAAATGCTTGAACCATTCGTCAACTGAGATGCCCTATGATATCACATCATTTTCACCCCATTAATGAACAATGTTTTTTTTTTTCTTTTTCAAAATCACCAACGTGTTTTAGAGGATACATGAGTTAAAAGCACAATCCTTGACAGCACTTAATGACACGATACCACAGATGATTTATGAGGTTCTGAAACCCCCATTCCAAAATGGGTAGGCATGCATTTCAAAATGGTTCAAATGGCTCTGAGCACTATGGGACTTAACATCTATGGTCATCAGTCCCCTAGAACTTAGAACTACTTAAACCTAACTAACCTAAGGACATCACACAACACCCAGACATCACGAGGCAGAGAAAATCCCTGACCTGGCCGGGAATCGAACCCGGGAACCCGGGCGCAGGAAGCGAGAACGCTACCGCACGACCGCGAGCTGCGGACTAGGCATGCATTTAAGAAAAGGTTTGGATAACAGTACCCAACTTTAGAATTATCGATGAAGGTGTACAAGATCTTATCCTTAAATGTACCTCAAATCACTGAGTATGATAAAACTGTGGTGCAATGTACCCAATGCTCGATAGCACTAACGGATTGGGCTAAGAAACTGCTGCTAGTCAATAGATTCTTATATCCACCAGATGTTGATGGTCCAGTCCAGGAAGTGTTGATCATGACGTCGACCGTTGAGCTTGAGTTGAGAGTGATGTCAGTGGTCTAGAGGCTCAGATGATTATGCTGTCAACGGTCCAGGCTGAGGTTACTGTGATGGTCCAGGCTGGTGTGAGTGTGATGTCGATGGACTTCACTAGGGCATTGACGTAGGATTCTAACATTCCTGTAAAAAAACAAATACACGTATATGTATAAGTACTGTGTGTGATGATTCCAAGGCAAAAAACATGATAGGTAAGTATCACATGTACCCATAAATTATTTTTTCACATGACCTGGTACTTACCAAGGAACTGGTCCTTGTCATTATCAGTCCATATGGGACTTCTTGTAGACTTAAACTGACTCTAATTATACTATTTTGGTAAGTAGGGAGTTCATCTTATCATCATCAACATCATCATCATCGGTTTCCAAGTGGGCTGTGTCAAGATACTGAATTATGGCATGTAAAGAAACCTTTTGTTAAACTGACACTTTTCACATCATTATGAAGTGTCCTATTCATGACCTATGGGACAAGTATTAATCTAATTGTCATTGTGACGAAAACTGTGGCACCGTTATTTTGGCCTCAGTTATGCTGCCTTGTATGTTGACAGCATTTCTTATACTTTGGTTCGTTATGAAAATGGCTCTGAGCACTATGGGACTTAATTTCTGAGGTCATCAGTCCCCTAGAACTTAGAACTACTTAAACCTAACTAACCTAGGGACATCACACACATCCATGCCCGGGGCAGGATTCGAACCTGCGACCGTAGCGGTCGCGCTGTTCCAGACTGTAGCGGCCACTCCGGCATGTTATGAAAATATGTATTTTACTGACCTTTGTAAACTACCAGTTTGGAAGGATATTACGTAAAATTGGATAACTTGGTTTGTTATTGTCATGTCATGTTATTATCAGCTATAGCCCTGTTCATTCAGTTTTATGATAAACTGTACAAACGTCTATAATTTTGCTATAAATACATTAACATCCTGTATTATTTTAAATTTTGTTACAAAATTAAGATTTTACGTAAGTTACGTAAACGACTGCTAATGCCCTCTGGCGATTAACGCCTGCGAAAGGCAAAGGTCCCGAATTCGAGTCTCGGTCCGGCACACAGTTTTAATCTTCCAGGAAGTTTCAATATAAATACTGATTAAATTGCATCAGTTACTAATGTTTAATGGTATAGCACTTACTTATATTGTAAATTCACTGTAGTGGAGAGTTTTGACTTACATAGATATTCTGTAACTTTCATTGCCTCTTCCTTATCTTAATATATACTTTTTCGGTTTTATGACCTCCATCCCACCTGACTGGTATGAAAGACGCAAAGTTACTAATCTATATGTTGTGTATGGATACTGTCAGTCTTAAAAACGATTTTAACTACGTGTTGAGCCGTTATGGCAATTACACAAATCAAGAAATTTTTCATGCTAGGTGTGCTGTAATCACTTTTTTGTATACTTCTGAACTTTGCTGTAATTTTATGTGTAGCTTTGTATTTAGGATCTGTAATGTGTAAGCAGGCAAAAGGGAGTACAAACGTCTCAAAAATGAGATCGGTAGGAAGTGAAAAAGGCTAATCAGGGATGGCTTCTAGAGGTATATCTCACTAGGGGTAAGACATATACTGCCTACAGGAAAATTAAAGAGACCATTGGAGAAAAGAGAACCACTTGTATGAATATCAGGAGCTCAGATGGAAAACCAGTACTAAGCAAAGAAGGGAAAGCAGAAAGGTGGAAGGAGTATATAGAGGGTCTATACGAGGGCGATGTACTTGAGGGTAATATTATGGAAATTGAAGGGGACGTAGATGAAGATGAAATGGGATATACGATATTGCGTGAAGAGTTTGACAGAGCACGGAAATACTTAAGTAGAAACAAGGTCCCGGGAGTAGACTACATCCCATTAGAACTACTGATAGCCTTGGGAGAGCCAGCCATGACAGAACTGTACCATCTGGTGAGCAAGATGTTTGAGACAGGCGAAATACCCTCAGACTTCAAGAAGAATGTAATAATTCCAATCCCAAAGAAAGCAGCTGTTGACAGGTGTGAAAATTACCGAACTATCAGTTAAATAAGTCACAGCTGCAAAATACTAACACGAATTCTTTACAGATGAATGGAAAAACTGGTATAAGCATATCTCTGGGAAGATCAGTTTGGATTCCGTAGAAATATTGGAAGACGTGAGGCAATACTGACCCTACGACTTATCTTAGAAGAAAGATTAAGGAAAGGCAAACCTACGTTTCTAGCATTTGTAGACTTAGAGAAAGCTTTTGACGATGTTGACTGGAACACTCTCTTTCAAATTCTGAAGGTGCAGGGCACAAATACAGGGAGCGAAAGGCTATTTACGATTTGTACAGAAACCAGAAGGCGGTTATAAGAGTCGAGGCGCATGAAAGGGAAGCAGTGGTTGGGAAGGGAGTGAGACAGGGTTGTCGCATATCTCCGATTTATTCAATCTATATACTGAGCAAGAAGTAAGGGAAACAAAAGAAGAGTTTGGAGTAGGAATTAAAATCCATGGAGAAGAAATAAAAACTTTGAGGTTTGCCGATGACACTGTAACTCTGTCACAGACAGCAAAGGACTTGGAAGAGCAGTTGAACGGAATCGACAGTGTCTTGAAAGGAGGATATAAGATGAAGATCAGCAAAAGCAAAAGGAGGATAACAGAATGTAGTCGAGTTAACTCGGGTGATGCTGAGGGAATTAGGTTAGGAAATGAGTCACTTAAGGTAGTAAATGAGTTTTGCTATCTGGGGAGAAAAATGACTGATGATGGTCGAAGTAGAAAGCATATAAAATGTAGACTGGCAATGGCAGGGAAAAAGTTTCTGAAGAAAAGAAGTTTGTTAACATCAGATATAGATTTAAGTGTCAGGAAGCCGTTTCTGAAAGTATTTGTATGGAGTGTAGCCATGTATGAAAGTGAAACGTGGATGACAAATAGTTTAGACAAGAAGAGAATGAAGCTTTCGAAATGTGGTGTTACAGAAAAATGCTGAAGATTAGATGGGTAGATCACATAACTAATGAGGAGGCACCGAATAGAATTGGGGAGAAGAGGAATTTGTGGCACAACTTGACTAGAAGAAGGGATCGGTTGGAAGGACATGTTCTGAGACATCAAGGGATCACCAATTTAGTACTGGAGGGCAGCGTAGAGGGTAAAAATCGTAGTGGGGGAGCAAGAGATGAATACACTAAGCAGATTCAGAAGGATGTAGGTTGCAGTAGGTACTTGAAGGTGAAGAAGCTTGCACAGGATAGCGTAGCATGGAGAGCTGCATCAAACCAGTCTCTGGATTGAAGACCACAACAACAACAATGTGTAACAGGCTGATGTACGTTGCTGTATTCTTATGTGCAATTTTATATCTTAGATCTGAAGATCGCTCATGTGTAGCTGCAATCAGTACACTAAATAAAATTTATTTGTAATCTTGATTTCTAGGGTTTTCAACCCTTAATATAAGAGTATTATGTTTTCATACTATCCTTGAGCTATGCTGTTAGTCTGTAAATAGTAAAAGTTTCTGTTTTAGTTAGTTAAGAGTTGAACAAGCAACCCTACAATTACGATGTCTGATGCAATGTGAGTATGAAGTTAACGTGCTGGTCCAGGAAAACTGCATATTCCGTCTTTGCTTTGCTGGCAACTGTATTATTACAATAATTATGTTGTAAGGGGACTTCCAATATGTCTCGAAATCAGCTCCAAATAATATCAATACCTTTGCATTGTTTTGATTTCTCAGTTTGTCCTCTCTTAGAAGACTGAACCGCCGTAGAATTCGTACTCGAGTTATAAACCGGTTGTAAAAGGAAATGGCTGGAGAGTGGTAAACGGCTTGGCAGATAATACTGAAGCTTCTGTAGATAACAAGAAGGATTATCCCTAATGACTTGTTCATCATACATTAAACAGAAACCTTTTTAGATACGTTATATGGTTGGCACCAAATCTTCTCTGCAAAACGTGTTAACATTGTGTTGACGAGAGTACCGGGATTATCATGCAATAGAATGGGGGTAATGGGGGTGTTGGTTTCTCCTTCCAGCACGATTTAGTCATAGTTATTTTTAAGCCTCAGTTATATTTAAGTCTCATTTGCATTTACTAATCGAGGTAGCTACTTAACATCGGGTGACTGATAACGGATTTAAAGTGAGTGTACCTCACCGCCATATATACTTCCGTTTTGTGGTAAGTGGATGGGTCACCAAATCCACTTGCAAGACAAGTATGGGTGTCGTTTTAATAGAAATTCCACAAAACCTCAGGACTAAAGATTGTATGCGTTCTAGAAAGTTTAATTACTTCGTGGAGCAGTGTCATGTAACGTGCAACATTCCAGCTTTCTCCTTACAAATCGAGACAAAATGATATAACGGAGCCATTACCATTCTGTATGGGTGCAAGAAGGAACTTGGGCCGGCTGCTCCCTAGTCGTTTCATGTTACAGCTCTAAGGATTCCAATCCTCATGCGTTCATTAGATTGGAACTCATTTATCCAGGGTGCTGTAAAGTCCTCTTACAAACGTCTAGATCTTCTAGAGGGGGCTGAGTAGCCAATATTTTTGAATTTTTTGAAGTGGACTCCATGTCTGTGTTACAACCATTTGAAAACATGTTGGTAAGGCGACCACTTTTAGAAGCACTTTATTAGGCGTGACCCAGTACTTCACTTGTCTCACAATTTCACTTATTAACAACCAATGAAACAACGTGACGAGCAGCTCTTCCATTATCTTGAGCTTCGCCGTACAGAAGAATCATGTCAGCGTATTCTGCAAACGTGTACTCAGCCATTTTTCTCAAACACTCACAGACACACTTATGAGGCTCGAGGCAGGTCAGAGAGGTAGCACAGACGTCAAATGACACCATCTGACGTAAGCACCCCCCACCATAACCATGTCTGTGTTACAACCATTTGAAAACATGTTGGTAAGGCGACCACTTTTAGAAGCACTTTATTAGGCGTGACCCAGTACTTCACTTGTCTCACAATTTCACTTATTAACAACCAATGAAACAACGTGACGAGCAGCTCTTCCATTATCTTGAGCTTCGCCGTACAGAAGAATCATGTCAGCGTATTCTGCAAACGTGTACTCAGCCATTTTTCTCAAACACTCACAGACACACTTATGAGGCTCGAGGCAGGTCAGAGAGGTAGCACAGACGTCAAATGACACCATCTGACGTAAGCACCCCCCACCATAACTACCATGTTGCACAGCTACCTAATAAACTCATTTTCAAACTGCTGTAGCATGACATAGGTTCCAATTCAAAAAATTGTCTACTCAGTCCTCTATAATGTCCTAGAAGTTTGTAAAGAGAATTTTAGAGTACCCTCTACATCTTCCCCATAGATTATGTCGACCTACTTGTCCTAAAATTTAGGACTTGTTGGGAACTGTAATAAGATGGTACTGACGCCTTGTTGTACGTAGTTCAAGGTCAGATCCTAGTCCTTGTGTGCATAGAGTATACCACAAAGCCGTCCAATAACAGGATTAAGTAATCGTTTATCAATGTCCTTGGCTTACATGTGAGGAAGTACTGGTCTACCGGGACTTCCATCAGTTATGCTTTAGAGGCAGTTCTGGAAGTTATTTTACGTCCGTCGTGATTCATAATGAGTACTTATGTTGTAGATAATACAAAAAAATGACTATTTTTGGTGAGATATCCAAACCAAGAAAGGCTTACGTATCGTAATACAGAAATTTCAACATACTTACCTCCATTCTTTATGTCTAGAAGCCTGCAAAAATATACAGTCCTCTGGAGATCAGTGGCATATCTGTAACAAAGGTACCTAGTGAACGGGTAGTGCTCGTATTTTTGTGGAAATCAAACACTTTATTGTGAATTATTTTGTGTAAGTTTGAGAACCACTCCAGCCTGTTTTTTTTTGTAACATAACTCACAATCTTAGATTCACAGGATTAAATATACTGGGAGGAAAAAGTATGTTGACACCTATTTTGGAGACTGGTATTTTACACATCCTCAAATACTCATGCACGTAAGTGTTTTGAAAGAAAACTTTCAAAAGCTTTAAAAGTGGTGCTTTCATCTGCATGAGAAGTTTACACAATACAGTGGGAGGCTGTGTCTGATCAAAGCACTATGAATGGTTCCTCAGACAATGCTGCAATTTATGCATACTGAACGATGTATCCATTTATGACGTGAAGTCAGGAGCTTATTTTTCTTATTCTTGTTCTTTTCTCTGTCCGAGAGAAACGTGCTATTCCGGCCAACGTTTGTGCAAGCTTTTGGCCGCTCTGTACTAGCAGAACGTTGTCTAAAATGTACCGTCTTGAAGGCTGTTGATTGTGTGTTCTATGGCAAAATACTGTGCTCCTGTCTGGGCCAGAAACAATTATGTCAACCATATTGATATCCAGCTTAACGGCATAATGAGAATCGTCATTGTCACACTAAATTCGTCATTATATCTCAGGTTTCATGTCTTACCCATTTTATCAACGCCAGATCTCGAACAACAACGGACGTTTGACAGAGACAGTAAGATATACAACCGATAAGTTCCAAGAAACTTTTCGGTCAACGAAGTCCTTTCTAGCGTTCCACATTTTGTCTTTTTCCTCACCTTATCCCGTGTGTTCATGGGGTTGGTATGTAGTTCTGGAGTGGTTGAGGCTGACTGAATGCCCTTTGTGTCGCCAACGTTTTCGAATATTTTGAGAATCGTGTAACTGAGGTGGAACGGGGTTATCTGCGTGGTATTCACCTCGTTGGATGTGGGAAACCTCCTAAAATCCAAGTCCAGGGTGGCCGCCACAACGACCCTCGCCGTTAAACCGCCGGACGGTTTCGATCTAGGGCTAGCATGCCTTCCTGAGTCTCGAAAGAGGCGTCGCTATCCAGGCTGGTCTTTCACATTCCGCATGCCAGGCTTAAATCAAGAGAGCTTGTATGGTGTCACGGTTGTTTCTACCAAACTGCTCCTTGCGATTTCGAAGAACACTGACCAGCTAACTGCAGACTGTGTGCTGAACAAGTACTAGTCAGTTAGATGCACCCAACCGTACTGCTTACAGGAATGCACTGAGCGAGAAAAATCTGTGTCGGATCCACCAGAGGTGGGTGACGAGGAATGAGTGGGTGCTTAGGCAGAAAGCAGAAATGATTAAACGTACACATAATCTGGATAACACGATAACTGAACTTAAGCAGTAAGTCGAAGGGAGAGTTCGTTAACCAGGGCCTATCTGTCACACACGACCACAACACAGAAACGCAGCTATAGACTGCTGAGGCTTCAGCTGACTCGCCTCGTAGGCCGGTAGGCGACTGCGCTCGTTGCGATGTCCTCAGTGATGGCGCCACGTGTGTGTACAGCCGGAGGTGTGGCATCAAGACGGCTGTGGACTGGGGCGGGAGGGGGGGGGGGGGGTCACGCGATTTACTGTCATCTTTGGGATGCGTTTTCTCTGGTGTACTATCGATACTGTACGCTGTACGACACCACAACCTGCATCCGCTTCAACCACGCCACAACCCTTTATAAATGGGTATCACGAACAGCTCTGAATCTGATTATGGTACAATGGAGGAAACAGTATACTGCTTTATCCGTGAATGACCAGTAACAAGATTTAAAGGAGACTGAACAGCTTTATGAAGGCGTAAGGCTATAACGTAGTTAAGTTTCCTGGATATAGTGCCATGATGGAACTGCAAACTTTATAATGTCTCTAAATGTTAGCTTGCTGTGGTTTAAAATAGTGCTTATTCTGCATATCACTTTTCTGTTTTACATATGTCACATTTTTCTGTTGTTTTGCCTTACGTTTAATAAGTAACAAATCAATAATAATAATGTGGAGTATTTTCCTGTTGGAAATCATACAGTTTGAAGATACTACTTGCAGTATAAACAGTAATGAACAGTTCCACGAATATCTCTGGGTAGTTCCTATTCTCCTGTCTCGATATTGTTGGGGAGGATCTATTTAAAAAAATCATTCTCCGAGTTTTTCTTTCGGTATGATTTTGTTGAGTTGTTCTCTTCCTCATATCTATAAATGTTACTATGCCTACAATTTTGAACATGGCTGACGTTTGCAGCAACCGTATACACAAAATTGAAAAATATGTAAAAATCAGCCGCCCGGTTGCACAAGTTATCTATATACCTTGACCAGGTTTCGTCACCTCTAAGGGTGACTTCATCAGAAGGTAAGGTAATTACATGAAGAACATATCGTCAAAGATTTACAGTGATTTAAGAGCTGAGTTGCTCAGGTCATACATTAAAATATAAAACATAATGTTCTTCAAAAGTCAAGCATTAAAACATAAGTAACACCGGTGTGGTGTGAGGAGACTGACCTTTTGAAGAACATTATGTCTTATATTTTAATGTATGACCTGATCAACTCAGCTCTTAAATCACTGTACATCTTTGACTATATGTTCTTCATGTAATTTCCTTACCTTCTGATGAAGTCACCCTTAGAAGTGACGAAACCTGGTCAAGGTGTATGGAAAACCTATGCAACCGGTTGGATGCTTTTTACATATTTTTCAAGTTACTATGTCTGATTTATTTCACGAAATTCTTGGCTGCAATTTGCTATCTGCTGAGAACGTTTCGCAGTGCATCATGTCTGAGTCGCGACACCTCTTGTTGCTCGACGTCTTTAATGGGTAGGTTAATACGAGAAACTGACCAGACTGCATGTATCAACTATGAAAAATATCATTACGTGGATAAGAGTTAAAGAATACCATTTAAGTTGTTTATAATTTCATCCCATTTTTCCATGGTCACTGTGTAGAGAATCCACCTCCGTAGTCGAGATCGAAGATATCGACTCAGTGCCGCGCCAGCTGCACAAGATATCCCGCTTGAGGACCCATGGCGCGAATAGCCCTATCGAGGGGGTCTTGAGGATTCACGATTGGGTTTAAATACGGGGCGTTTGGTGGCAAGAGAGCGTGATAAATTCATCCTGCTGCTCTTAGAACCAAGCAAGTGCTCTGTGAGATGTGTGACATGTTGGACTGTCCTGCTGGTACATGCCATCAAGCCAAGGCAAAACATAATGCATGTAGGGGTGGTCATGATCCTCAAGGATAGATGCATACTTGTGTTGATCCACTGTGCCTTTCTGAATGACGAGATCGCCCAGGGAATACTACGAAAACATACCCAAGACCATAACGCATCGTCCTCTGGCCTGGACTCTTCCGGCTATTGTTTCAGACTGTTTTCTTTCAGACCATACACGCAGTAAACGACAACGGTCATGTGCCGTCTTAAAAGGCCACCTTTTGTACCTCTGTAGACGCCCAGTTTTGCTACTGGCGGGCAAATTCCAACCTTCGTCGCCTATAAACAGCAGTCAGCATGGTTGCATCAACCAGGTGCCTGCTACGGAGCTGATAGGCAGCAACATTCGCTGTATGGTCGTTGAAGAGGCAATGTTGGTAGCCTCTTGGTTCCTCTGGGTGGTCAGTTGCTCAACAGTTAGTTGCCCGTCTTTTCGCCCGTACACATCTCCGCAGCTAACTTTGATTCCTGCCATCTATGAACCGTCGTGCACCACAGTTGCCAGGCGCCGTTTCTGAATAGTGCCATTTCACCACGCACTGTATATGTTACCCACGACGACATGCGAACGATTTATGAATAGGTTTAAGAAATAGCGATTCACCGCAACAGTACGACTTGATCACATATATCAACTTTATTTCAAGAATATCTCCGAGCCAGAAGCTCTGTAGCGTGCGTTCCACTGGCCCCAAACCACAGCCATTTGCGACTTCAGTGGTGTTCAAGCGACAGCTTAGGGTAGGCCAGGGTGGAGATCTGTTGTATTTCCTGATGAAAGCTGGTTCTGCCTCGGTGCCAGTGACGGCCGTTTGTTGGTTGGAAGGTGGTCAGTTGAGGCCTGCTACCAACCTGTCTGGATGCTAGAGGTACTGGAACAACACCTTGAGTTATGGTTTGGGGTACGACTTCGTATGACAACAAGAGCACTCTTGTGGCTATCCAACGCATCCTGACCGTAAATCTACAGGGTGTTACAAAAAGGTACGGTCAAACTTTCAGGAAAAATTCCTCACACACAAATAAAGAAAAGGTGTTATGTGGACATGTGTCCGAAAACGCTTAATTTCCATGTTAGAGCTCATTTTAGTTTCGTACTTCCACCTACGCTCAATGGAGCACGTTATCATGATTTCATACGGGGTACTCTACCTGTGCTACTAGAAGATGTGCCTTTACAAGTACGACACAACATGTGGTTCACGCACGATGGAGCTCCTGCACATTTCAGTCGAAGTGTTCGTACGCTTCTCAACAACAGTTTCGGTGACCGATGGATCGGTAGAGGCGGACCAATTCCATGGCCTCCACGCTCTCGTGAACTCAACCCTCTTGACTTTCATTTATGGGGGCATTTGAAAGCACTTGTTTACGCAATCCCGGTACCAAATGTAGAGACTCTTCGTGCTCGTATTGTGGACGGCTGTGATGCAATACGCCATTCTCCAGGGATGCATCAGCGCATCAGGGATTCCATGCGACGGTGGGTGGATGCATGTATCCTCACTAACGGAGCACATTTTGAACATTTCCTCTAACAAAGTGTTTGAAGTCACGCTGGTACGTTCTGTTGCTGTGTGTTTCCATTCCATGATTAATGTGATTTGAAGAGAAGTAATAAAATGAGCTCTAACATGGAAAGTAAGCGTTTCCGGACACATGCCCACATAACGTATTTTCTTTCTTTGTGTGTGAGGAATGTTTCCTGAAAGTTTGGCCGTACCTTTTTGCAACACCCTGTATACGTCAGTCTGGTGATTCGAACTATTGTGCTGCCGTTCAAGAATAGCAGTGCAGGTGTGTTTTCCCAACAGGATTTACGTTCGCCACATAACACTGTGGTAAACTAACTTGCCCTACAGAGTGTCGACATGTTGCCTTGGCCTGCTCGATCACGATATCTGCCTCCAATCGACCACGTACGGGACATCATCGTATGACAACTCCAGCGTCATCCACATCCAACATTAACCGTCCGTTTATTGACAGGCCAAGTGCAACAGGTGTGGAACTCCATACCAAAACTGACATCTGGCACCTGTACACCACTACGCATGCACGTTTGCATGCTTGCATTCCACGTTCTGGCGGTTACATCGGTTATGGATGTAGCAGCATTTCCCATTTTGAATGGCTTACCTCGGGCTTACATTAACCTGTGATCTTGCGAGGTTAATCACCTAAACATTTTACCTAGACAAATGTACTCCTGAAATTTCATTACTCCACATTAATTAGTTTCGCTGTAACCATTTTTTCCGTCAGTGTATAATTAGAGTAGTTACTCCGGATGAGTGAAACCACATGATTTCACTGCAGATGCAATAATAAGGCCGATGCGGGGATGTTTAGTGGCTGAACTATCGCGTTTATTCTTATGCAGCGTACTACACTGAAAGCTGTTTGTTTCCTATTTTTGCCTGCTGCTACGAATCGTACATTATTACGAGCACCTTCACCATAATTATTTCATTCAATTCTTCATTAATTAAAAGAAAAGAGGTAATTAAGACAAAAGAAGAGAAATTTATCTTTGAATTTATCCAAAAATATTTTTCTTTGAATTCTAAAAAAAGAACAAAAGCAAAAGAAAAGAAACGAAGAAGAAGAAAAGAAAATGCACTAACATATACTGATCAGCCAGAACATTATGACCACCGACTACCATCGATATAAGCCCGTTCAGGCTATAGCAGGGTCACCTGGCGAAGAATGACTGCTGGTCAGAGTGGTATCAACGAGCGTGCCGTCCGTGTGTGGAATGGCAGCGCACGATCTGTCTCAGTTTAACCGATGACAGATTGTGATTGCCAGGATACCTGGCACGAGCATTTCGGAAAATGGAAAACTCGTCGGGTGTTCGAGGAGTGCTGTGGTGAGCGTCTTCAACACATGGGGAAACCAAGGTGAAACCACGTCCAGACGTCTGGGGTTGGGCGGACATCCCTCATTACAGATGTCTGACGACCCACGAATGTGCCAATGTTAACACCACATCATAGGCAACTACGACTGAAATAATCAGGTGATCGTCGGCACTGCACGCAGTCGCAATGGTAAAGCATTGCAGGGTCTGGTGAATCCCTATACCTTCAGTACGCCGATGGGAGAGCGCGAATCCGTCGTCTTCCAGGGGAACAGCTCCTTGACTCCTGCAAAGACAAGATGCCGGCGGCTGCATTATGCTCTGGGGAACATTCACGTTGGCTTCCAAGGGTCCAGTGGAGCTCGAGGCACCACGACGACCAAGGAGTATCATACACTGGTTGCAGCCAACGCACACCCCTTCATGGCGATCATGCTTCCCGAAGGCAGTGACAATTTTCAACAAGATAATGCGCCATGTCACAAGGCCAGAAGTGTGATAGACTGGTTCGAGGAATACAGTGACGAGTTCCAATTATTTGCTGCCCACCCCCTTCAACTCACCAGATCTGAACCCGATCGAACACATCTAAGATGTGACTGAACGTGGCATCAGATCTCATTGCCCGCCTCACTGGAATTTACGGGAATTAGGTGACTTGTGTACGCAGATGTGATGCCAGCTCCCTTCAGCGACCTACGAAGGCCTCGCTGCTTCCATGCTGGACGAGTCGCCGCTGTTATCCGTGCTAGCTGTGTACATACTATTACGGAGGTGATCATAATGTTCTGGCCTGTCAGTGTATGTCGCAGCGTAATGCTCCGCGACCTGGCGATAATAACTTCCTAAGAAAACAATACATAATATGCGTCACTTAAAAGACGATTGAATTCGATATATTCTACAAAAATAAAGAAATAATTAAAATAGACCGAATCTCCAGAATGAAGCATGATATTATTTTGGATACTGCCGCGATCAAAAATCTATGTACCAAGATCTCGAATATAGAAATTGTGTTACATTAGCTTTTCTATTTTCCTAAGACCTTATCTTCTCTATTCCACGTCTGTGATTTTTCTTCGCTTGTTCCAATAAATAGGTCTTTCTCCGTATGCACTTTATTATATTTTTTTCCTGTATGTCACTGGAACGTCATTCCGTTTTACTCAACCTAACAAAAATTGTGTTCATTGTTTTCTTTTCACTACGGTTTGTTTGCTCCACCCAATGTCCAAAGTGTCGGAAAACCATTCTTCTCACAAATGGTTTCTCCAATTCTATGTGTTTGCACTGCTTACAAAGACACTCACTTAAAACTTACTAGGAAATTAAAACTGTGTGCTGAATCCGGTCTCGACCCTGGCACATTTGCCTTTCACGGACAAGTGCACCACCTACTGAGCTATCCAAGCACGAATCACGAACCGCTCTCACAATTTTACTTCCGTCACTACATCTCCTACCTTCCAGCTTCAGAGAAGTTTTTCCAGAAAGTTTCAAATCAGCGGGCTCTCTTCTGCAGATGGAACATTCATTCTGGAAATAATCCTCCAGGCTGTGGCTAACCCATGTCCCCGCAATATCCTTGTCCTCAAGGTGTGGAGGAGAACTTCTGTGACGTTTGGAAGAGAGCAGGTGATATACTGGCGGAAGTAAAGCTGTCGCGACGGGTCGCGAGTTGTACATTTATTTATAGTGGTGAACCTATTGAAAACAGAATAGCAGCAGGAGCAGCTGTTCTTGTAATTGAGGAATGGAGGGGCAGGATAACATCTTACAGTCAGGCGAATGAGTGAGCTATAACACGCAAATTTAAAATAACTATAGGATGTGTGAGCAGTATATCAATGTATGCGCCTGAAGAAGGAAGGAAGACAGAATCTGCTAAATTCTTTAGAGCTTATAAAGTGTCCTTGATTACATATATAAAAATGACTATATTGTCAGGGGAGGAGATATGAATGCTAGAATAGGACAACAGCCCATTAAGGACCCACCTGGAACGAATGGAGAACCAGCAGTTTATGAGAATGGAAAAATATTAAGCGACTTTGTGAACTTTAATTCACTACGAATGGGAAGTGCTACTGTGAATAGGAAAATATTTATTTTAAACAGACAGATTCGTGATTTCACCTCGGCTTTCCAAGGATGTAGGACATTAGGAAATGTTACTGAAATGACGCACTGCAGCCAAACTCGGGCACTACAACACAAGTCTCCTATCAGAAGCTCTCTACGAATCAGAAACTACCATAGACGGAGCATCAGGCATTACACAGGCATGGAAGAAACAGAACATAAGATCAACAAAAACATATTTGGAGTAGTACTCAGAGATGGTATACGGATGAAGAGAACAACCAGAGAATTATACGAACACAGACTCACAGATACGATCAGGAAACGCCACCTAGCATTTTATGGACATACTCGTATAGAGTTAACAACATCAGACTCACAAAGAAGGTTTTTGATGTAGCAAACAGCTCAATCTAAAAAACCAGTTGGTTCCAAGAAACTAAAGACCTAAAAGAAGCAGGGATCAGTAGGGAAATGATAAATGAAAGAAACAGTTTCAGAAACCAAATTATGAACACGAAGTTTTAGGTAAAAGAAAGGAAGAAAACTGGGAAAATACGGACAGAGCAGAAGAAACAGGAACACAGTCATAGAATGAAGAGATTTTGGGAAGAAAAATAGAAGGAAACAAGACAAAAATTGAATTAAGATGCAACATTCAAGTTAAACACTGTCCTGTGGACGAAACTGTGTAATAATAATAATAAATAAGTAAGGACAATGACACTGCGGCCAAACAGCTTGACACACTTAGAGAATGTGCAAAAAAGGTAGGGTTACAAATCCCATTTGAGAAAACTAAATTCTTGTGTTCAAAGACAGAAATCACAAGCCTGAAAACAAAACACTGTAAAATCCATAGGGTCCCGTGCTTTAGAAACCTAGCAGAATTCACCGAATCGACAGGCCTCACAGCAAAATCACCTCCAAAAATTCAAAGAAAGCATTAGTCCAAAACCTCTACAGCAAAAAATTCTTTTCAAGACAGATAAATATTCGGCACTACAACACAGTCTTAAAACCAACGCAAACGAAACACTGACGGTTAACAGAAAACACGAACTAGAAGAAATCAGAAGAGAAGAGAGGACGATCATTAGAAAAATTTTAGGAGACAGACACACCGACGACGGCTACAGGCTACAATCAATCAAAACAGAAAAATTTTGAAACATCGAAACTTACATTAGGAAAAGTCGAATGAAATTCCTTGGACATCTCTACAGGTTATCAGAGAAGCGAATGACAAAAAGAGTAATAGACTGTTTAACATCACTTACGAACTCAGCACCTTGGTTGAACAAATTCGAAATTACCTCAACAACGCAAACGTAACACCAACCGACATTTTAGAAAGAGATCTTCAGACGCAAAGTAGACAAATGGGAATTTACATTAGAGTAACCAAAAAAAAAGAGAAAAAAAAGAATCAGCACAGCCCAGAGTTCCAAAGTGATGGAAAGAATATAAACAAGCGTTCCCGGAAAGAATGAAAGCCTCCTGGAGCAGCAAGATAAACGTATAGACAAGTTGTTTGAGTTATTTACTTGACGTGTTCCATTTATTGGAAGAATTTACGAATAATAATGATAATGACAATAATAATAATAATAATAATAATGTGCACAATATTTTCATAATATCATTCCAGTGACATTTCCTAATAAAGCGATTTCTTTATTTGTTTATTTTATTTGTAATCAGTACTCACGGCATATAAAGAACATGTAATTAAACGTTTATACTTTGTACGTTTTCTACTGTTAAAACAATGTACATACTGTAGTAATCTTAGAGAGAAATTCTGTGGCATTCTTAAATTTGTGATATCGCAATCTTTGAACACAGTCTTCATTGTGACGAAAACATCCTGGTGTGCGTGTGTGTGTGTGTGTGTGTGTGTGTGTGTGTGTGTGTGTGTGTGTGTTGTGCTTTACCTCTATGTGGATATACATACATCTAAAAAATGCTTTATATATTCGTCACTACTTCGTGAACACTAGCAGTCAACATTGCAACACAGTTACGTTGGCTTTCCGGCGTAAATAACATAAAACTGAAACAGTTCTACCTTACAATTTTGCGTATCTTGTATTCAGTCGTCATTATGTACAGTTACACGTAAGCAGGCCATTTCTCACGCCGTTTTGTGCTGTAAGCCACCGTCACCTTAACCTTATGTTCTTAGTTTAGCTTTACATTATTTTCCTTATTAAACCTTAAAACATTCAACTGAATGATGCTGATTCCACAACTCATTTTCATACAATAAGGGCGCCAAGTATCTTCGAAACACGTAACTGTCTTTCCTATATGTGTTCTTTATCAAACTATCGTTGCGTTTCCTTGATCACTTCTTGGAGAGCTTTTTCTTTGTTGCACTATCGCTTTACTGTGACATGCCTTTCTCTGTCCTCTACTCCAGTTGTCATTTGTATCTTACCAATATAGCGTTTAGTTCTTGGTATATCCAGGGGGTGGACAAAAATATCTTAGCACAAAATACAACACACTACCATGCGTAATACTGTTTAGGAAAACCGACGGCATTCATAAAATCTTTCGCTGCTCTCGGAATGGATCCCTCCTCGTGCTCACAAAACCAGTCCTGGATGGTGACTGCTGTGTGAACTGAAGACCTCAAAAAAAGTTCAAATGTGTGCGAAAACTTATGGGACTTAACTGCTAAGGTCATCAGTCCCTAAGCTTACACACTACTTAACCTAAATTATCCTAAGGACAAACACAGCCACCCATGCCCGATGGAGGACTCGAACCTCCGCCGGGATGAGCCGCACAGTCCATGACTGCAGCGCCTGAGACAGCTCGGCTAATCCCGCGCGGCGAACAATAGTCCCATCGATGTCGTCTTCGAAGACGGCACCATCACTGGGGAAGAAATATTGTAGCATAGGATGAACGTGGTCATCCGAAATCGTCGTAAGACCCCTGGCAGCAATGCGGCCTTACAGAGTACCCATAGGACCCAAGAAATACTACAGCATGGCAGCTCAAATCATTACCGAACCCCCTACCATCAGACCAAATGACTTTCTTCCATTGTTGCATAGTCCTGGTTATTTGTCTTAGGCAACACGTTTGCTTGTTACGGGCATTTGCATCACTGGCTTATGGTTCTTCTAGCAATTCCCAGCTTATGGGGCCCCCTCCGCAACTGCAGTCCTCTTCTTTTTCCTTTTTCGTCATAATCCTCTTCAATGAGCAACTCGCGGTAGCCGCGCGGTATGAGGCGCGTTGTCACGGTCCGTGAGGTTCCCCCCCCCCCCCCCCCCCCCTCTCGGAGGTTCGAGTCCTCCCTCCGGCATGGATGTGTGTGTTGTCCATAGGGTAAGTTAGTTTAAGTTAGATTAAATAGAGTGATGGCTTCAGTAGTGTGTAGGGACTGATGACCTCAGCAGTTTGGTCCCATAAGACCTTACCACAAATTTCCAGTTTCCTCTTCCGTTTGTCACTATCGTTTAACACATACGTTGTGACTTAGCGTATGTTGCTTTTCCGCTTTTACAGTATAAGGTACAAATCTTTGGTATGCTGCCTCTTGACATGCCGTACACTCCGGCTACCTTAATTACAGAAGCATTCACCATACCAGGACCAACACGTTAGCTCGGACATATGCAGTCACAACTACCCAGCACACTGTTGTGACCACGACTGACACTTCCAATGTACTGAGGACATTCGACAGATTCGTTTCGGTGTCAAACACAACGGCTTCACCTGCAAGCTTGGACAGCATCTACACTACCGGCCATTAAAATTGCTACACCACGAAGATGACGTGCTACAGACGCGAAATTTAACCAACAGGAAGAACATGCTGTGATACGCAAATGATTAGCGTTTCAGAGCATTCACACAAGGTTGGTGCTGGTGGCGACACCTACAACGTCCTGACATGAGGAAATTTTCCAACCGATTTCTCATACACAAACGGCAGTTGACCGGCGTTGCCTGGTGAAACGTTGTTGTGATGCCTCGTGTAAGGAGGAGATACGCGTACCATCAAGTTTCCGACTTTGATAAAGGTCAGATTGTAGCCTATCGCGATTACGGTTTATCGTATCTCGACATTGTTGCTCGCGTTGGTCGAGATCCAATGACTGTTAGCAGAATATGGAATCGGTGGGTTCAGGAGGGTAATACGGAACGCCGTGCTGGATCCCAAAGGCCTCGTATCACTAGCAGTCGAGATGACAGGCAACTTATCCGCATGGCTGTAACGGATCTTGCAGCCACGTCTCGATCCCTGAGTCAACAGATGGGGTCGTTTGCAAGACAACAACCATCTGCAAGAACCGTTCGACGACGTTTGCAGCAGCATGGACTATCAGCTCGGAGACCATGGCTGTGGTTACCCTTGACGCTGCATCACAGACAGGAGCGCCTGCGATGGTGTACTCAACGACGAACCTGGGTGCAAGAATGGCAAAACGTCATTTTTTCGGATGAATCCAGGTTCTGTTCACAGCATCATGATGGTCGCGTCCGTGTTTGGCGACGTCGCGGTGAACGCGCATAGGAAGCGTGTATTCGTCATCGCCATACTGGCGTACCACTCGGCGTGATGGTATGGGGTGCCATTGGTTACACGTCTCGGTCACCTCTTGTTCGCATTGACGGCACTTTGAACAGTGGACGTTACATTTCAGACGTGTTACGACCTGTGGCTCTACTCTTCATTCGATCCCTGCGAAACCATACAGTTCAGCAGGATAACGCACGACCGCATGTTGCAGGTCCTGTACGGGTCTTTCTAGATACAGAAAATGTTCGACTGCTGCCCTGGCCAGGACATTCTCCAGACCTCTCACCAGTTGAAAACGTCTGATCAATGGTAGCTGAGCAACTGGCTCGTCACAATACGCCAGTCACTACTGCGGATGAACTGTGGTACCGTGTTGAAACTGCATGGGCAGCTGTACCTGTACACGCCATCCAAGCTCTGTTTGACTCAATGCCCAGGCGTAGCAAGGCCGTTATTGCGGCCAGAGGTGGTTGTTCTGGGTACTGATTTCTCAGGATCTATGCACCCAAATTGCGTGAAAATGTAATCACATGTCAGTTCTAGTATAATATACACTCCTGGAAATGGAAAAAAGAACACATTGACACCGGTGTGTCAGACCCACCATACTTGCTCCGGACACTGCGAGAGGGCTGTACAAGCAATGATCACACGCACGGCACAGCGGACACACCAGGAACCGCGGTGTTGCCCGTCGAATGGCGCTAGCTGCGCAGCATTTGTGCACCGCCGCCGTCAGTGTCAGCCAGTTTGCCGTGGCATACGAAGCTCCATCGCAGTCTTTAACACTGGTAGCATGCCGCGACAGCGTGGACGTGAACCGCATGTGCAGTTGACGGACTTTGAGCGAGGGCGTATAGTGGGCATGCGGGAGGCCGGGTGGACTTACCGCCGAATTGCTCAACACGTGGGGCGTGAGGTCTCCACAGTACATCGATGTTGTCGCCGGTGGTCGGCGGAAGGTGCACGTGCCCGTCGACCTGGGACCGGACCGCAGCGACGCACGGATGCACGCCAAGACCGTAGGATCCTACGCAGTGCCGTAGGGGACCGCACCGCCACTTCCCAGCAAATTAGGGACACTGTTGCTCCTGGGGTATCGGCGAGGACCATTCGCAACCGTCTCCATGAAGCTGGGCTACGGTCCCGCACACCGTTAGGCCGTCTTCCGCTCACGCCCCAACATCGTGCAGCCCGCCTCCAGTGGCGTCGCGACAGGCGTGAATGGAGGGACGAATGGAGACGTGTCGTCTTCAGCGATGAGAGTCGCTTCTGCCTTGGTGCCAATGATGGTCGTATGCGTGTTTGGCGCCGTGCAGGTGAGCGCCACAATCAGGACTGCATACGACCGAGGCACACAGGGCCAACACCCGGCATCATGGTGTGGGGAGCGATCTCCTACACTGGCCGTACACCACTGGTGATCGTCGAGGGGACACTGAATAGTGCATGGCACATCCAAACCGTCATCGAACCCATCGTTCTACCATTCCTAGACCGGCAAGGGAACTTGCTGTTCCAACAGGACAATGCACGTCCGCATGTATCCCGTGCCACCCAACGTGCTCTAGAAGGTGTAAGTCAACTACCCTGACCAGCAAGATCTCCGGATCTGTCCCCCATTGAGCATGTTTGGGACTGGATGAAGCGTCGTCTCACGCGGTCTGCACGTCCAGCACGAACGCTGGTCCAACTGAGGCCCCAGGTGGAAATGGCATGGCAAGCCGTCCCAGAGGACTACATCCAGCATCTCTACGATCGTCTCCATGGGAGAATAGCAGCCTGCATTGCTGCGAAAGGTGGATATACACTGTACTAGTGCCGACATTGTGCATGCTCTGTTGCCTGTGTCTATGTGCCTGTGGTTCTGTCAGTGTGATCATGTGATGTATCTGACCCCAGGAATGTGTCAATAAAGTTTCCCCTTCCTGGGACAATGAATTCACGATGTTCTTATTTCAATTTCCAGTAGTGTATTTATCCAATGAATACCCGTTTATCATCTGCATTTCTTCTTGACGGCCGGTAGTTTATATTTATATTCATGCATGCATTTATCGCGGCGTTTCAATATTTTTGCCCAACTCCTGTAAATAGAAACATAGTCTTCCATCTCATCAGCTGCTCAACAAGTTTTTCCTGTGCTGAAGATGCGTTTTCATTAAAACCCTTTCTTAAAGGCATTCTGGGCTCTTTAAAATTTTCGGTTGCTACTGCCTCCTCTCGCCCCCTCATCCCCTGATCTCTCCACTGCTATTAGAGCCCCGCAAATAGGAACAACGCGCCATGGCGTAAACAGCATTTCTTAGTGCAGAATTGCGCTGTTGCCAGGGCCTTTCATTTGGCAGACCGATCGCCTTGTGCAAGTCCGGCGCCATGCGTGTTCACGAGGATGAAACGATGATGATAAAACAACACCCCATCGCTGAGCGAAGAAAATCTCCGACCCCGTCGGGAATCGAACCCGGGCTCGTCGCATTGCCATTCTGTCGCGATGACCACTCACCTTTGGGCTGGACATTCCTTGTCGATCACTTCAAAGAATAAAGCTGTCTGGACGGTGTAATGTTATAACACGGGTCCTATGTCGCGTCGTACGACGCCGATATTGACGTATTAAATATCCTGGCAGCGCTCCATTGACAAGCGCATTTAAAAATCTGAAATCAATGGTGCTCCATTATTAAATTATTTGCACCCCCATTCACTGATGAAAAGAGACTGATAAATGAATAAATATTCCAATGAAATGCCGCGCAATAGTCAAACCTTTTATTAATACCGATAAATGAAAGCTTTTCGCTTTTCAAAGCGAAAAGAGTTGTTTTTTACGGTTTTATCAGGAACGTGTAACAAAACGAGGAATTTGCCAATATTTGGCACTGTACGTTGCTATTTTAACCTCCAAAGTGGGCATAAAAAACGCGGGGAGCAATTATAGCTAGATTCCAGTGGTACGGGAAACAAAACATTTATTTAACAGAGCGACATTCCAGAGGTAAAAATCTCTGAATTACGTGTATACTCCCGCCTAGAGCTCACCTTTTAACGTGAGACTCAAAGACAGTGCTCACACTACAATACACTTCTAAAATTAAGGGTTGTGAATGAATTTGGGTAAGGATGAAATACATATGAAGCCTGAAGTTGTATTTTAAATTTCCCGTTGGGTATTATCATCTGAGAAATTTGATTTCAAGCTTATTGCGTTACACAGGACGAGTGACTATGAATGAATTTTCCGGATAAGTTGTGTATTATTCACTACCGGTAGCTTGTCATGTTTTGGTGTGGGAAGCCCTTTTATTCTCCGCATCATGGTGAGTTGTCGTGATGCAGAAGTAAATATAACACATATTTTCCACAAATAAGGTAGTAAAACACTTTTCACTTCATCAAAACACAGTGCGATTGTCATGCACTCCAAGTGTAAAGAATAAATAAAACGGAAACCCACTGATGATGACACAGTTGTGCTGAAACATGTTTGGGTACTGAGAAAAAACGGTGTTTTGCATACCTGGCGAACCTCACATCCTACAATTTTAACTGCAAACACAGTCAACACAAGGAGTTGCAAATCCAAATGATGAATAGAGGTACTGATGTTTGTGGGATCCTTAGAAACCAGGAGGGTATTTGGGAAGACGCAAAAAGATTATGAAACAGTTAACATACCTTCAGATTTACAGAAAAATCACAATTATCACATTACCAAAGAAGGCACGTACAGACAAATCCGAAAATTTATCGGCCGATTAGTCTTACAAGTCACTGTTGTCGACGCCCGACCAAGATAATACGCACAAGAGTAAAAAAAGAATATTAGTTAGGTGTCAGGAAGGGAAAAGTTACCACAGAAGCAAAACCAGAATCCGTTCTTATAATCTGTAGAATTAAAGCGCGCTTTCGACAATGGAAGGTGGTGGAATAAGATGTTTACAGTACTTAAAAAATCAAGACTAAAGTACAAAGATGAATCATCTACAAAATCTCAAAAACATAGGTTGGAGTGAGAAGTGCGGAATGTCAAGATTCGTAAATTCGGGTTACGAACGGTGCGAGGCAGTGGTGCAGCTTATGATAAATTGGAAGAAGCAGGGAAGCAAGTGAAAGAAAACATCAGAAGATGATTAAAGTGCAAGGAAAACATATACCAACGCTTTAGTATGTGATAATCACGGGAGTGGATTCGCTGTCAGCTGAGAAGAAGGAGCAGACAGTATTCGTCAGTACTGGGCCCTCACTTAGCTTGCAATTATGACGAATCTATCGCCTAGCGCAAAGTGCCAAGCGGCTGGGAAAAAGTGGTTCAAAAATGGCTCTGAGCACCATGGGACTTAACAGCTGTGGTCATCATTCCCCTAGAACTTAGAACTACTTAAACCTAACTAACCTAACGACATCACACACATCCATGTCCGAGGCAGGATTCGAACCTGCGACCGTAGCAGTCGCACGGTTCTGGACTGCGCGCCTAGAACCGCGAGGCCACCGCGGCCGGCAGGGAAAAAGTGCAGGTCACTCCTGCATAAGAGAAGGATAAAAGAACCGATCTAGCAAAATTACAACCCAGCATTTTCCTTTTGCTGCAAAATTCTAAGTTCGAATATAATGAATTTCCTTGAGATAGAAAAACGTCTGTCCGTAAACCAGCACGGATTTGGAAAGCATCGTCCGTGTGAAACTCAGCTTGCCCTTTCTTCACATGTTATCGTGCGAACCACGGATAAAGAACAACAGGCAGATTCGACATTCCTAAATTTCCGGGAAGCTATTGACACAGTACATCACTGCAGACTGTTAAGGAAGGCCCGAGCATACAAAATAAGTTCCCGAATATGTGAGTGGCTCGAAAATTTCTCAGTTAGTAGAATCGACTACATTGTCCTGCACGCCAAGTGTTCATCAGAAGGAAGGTTATCGCCAGGAGTGCCCCAGGGAATCGTGATACATAAATGATCTGTCGGAGAGGGTGATGAGCTTTCTGCAAGTGTTTGCTGATGAAGCTGTAGCATGAGGCAAGATATCGTCGTTGAGTGATTGTAGGATGGTATCTGAAGACTTAGAATTTCTATTTGATATGAAGAATGGCAGCTTGCTCTAAATGTAGAAAAATATGAATTGGAAAAGCAATCCTGTAATTATTTAAAAAACAGTCGTAGGTTGCAGAGTGTTCGTCATTAATTTACGAACGACGCGTTTCTCCCTCACAGGGCGTCATCGCGTTATCTGAAAATACAAGCGGACAACGATGTTACAACAAACCCGACGTGGTCCTATTATGAACTACTATATCAGCAAAATAAGCTTCAAAACCGACCGAACAAAATTATATGAGAAACGTAATGTAACTCGCTTTAAGAGGTGAGATATTTTCTGCAAAAAGTATCCATGAAGAAAGCATCATAGCGCATAAAACATACTAAAAGGCAACATATATGGAAAAACATTAAAAATTAATGAAATAAAGTCACCGGTATCAGGTGAAGGAGGAACCGAAAAATGCGTGTTACCTCATGGAGGCGACGACAGGCATAACAGCGCAGGACAGAACCTCCCGCGTTAGCTATAAACAGCCGTACGCTACAATGGTCCCAAAGGCCCGTCCGAATTAACATAATTTATACGTATGCTCGTGAGAAATATTTGGGTAGAAGTTAATAACAGTCGACGTGCAGACCCGCCGTCGGGTTTACAGTGTGATAACGGCGTAAAATTCAAATAGTAACGGATAAATTAATAAATAAATAAAACATAACAGAGCATAAGGGAATATACACAATGCGGGACATGCCGGATCGAAAGCTATGGTCGGAGACATAGAAAACCCTTGGTTTAAAAGCGGTGTAAAAGAATGAAATAGGATACGTAGAGAAATAAAATGAAGATTAGACTACAAATGTATGACTAACAGGTAACAATGCCAAAAAGATAAAATCAACTGCGTACACATGACAAGCGAACAAGGCCCTAGTAATAAAGAGCTAAAAACTAATTGTTTAGAACGTGAAACATGCAATCACAGAAAACCGGGTTCTCGCTTGATAAATGATCATTGAGTAACATATCCTTCTTAGCGTGTGGATGTTTAACGATTTCCATTTCTTCAAGCAGACTGAGCCTCTTATCTTTGGGAGCGTTGTGCAAAACCCGTAAGTTTTCCAGCGTAGATGGCAGGTGGTCACTGGATTTATCCGAATACGGTATTCGTGGTGTGCTGTTTGACGTACTGACGTCGATCAAACGTCTGGGCGTAACGTTGCAAAGCGATATGAAATAGAACGAGGATGTAAGTAAGTGGGAGGGAAGGTGAATGGGAGCTTCTAAGAAACTGTAGCCCATCTATGAAGGAGACGGTGTATAGAACTTTATAGCGAAAATTCTTGAATATTGCTGCAGTGTTTGGGATTCCCACAAGGTCAAACTAAAGAAAAACATTGAAGCACTTCATAGGCTTACTGCTAGATTGTTACCAGTAGGTTCGGTCAACACGCGAGTATTACGGAAATACATCGGGAACTGAAAAGGTAATCCCTGGGCGAAGGAGGGGGGTGGGGAGAGGGAATAGGGGTGACGTTCTTTTCGTGGAAAAATATTGAGAAAATTTTGAGAACCGCCATTTGTGGCTGTGGTGTACGATTCTAAGGATGTCAAAGTACATTCCGCGTAGTACAATATAACCCCATGACGACTACCGCAATCCACTTCACCCCTCTGTCGCCCCACACCGAACCACTCTTTTAGGGTTATTGTGCGGTGTGGCCCTCAGTGGACCCCCCCCCCCCCCCCCCCCCTCCCCGGGAACGTCTCACACCAGACGAGTGAACCCCTATGTCTGCGTGGTAGAGTAATGGTGGTGCACGCGTACGTGGAGAACTTGTTTGCGCAGCAATCGCCGACAATGTAGCTGAGGCGGAATAAGGGGAACCAGTCTGCATTCGCCCAGATAGATGGAAAACCGCCTTAAAACCATCCACAGACTGGCCGGCTCACCGGACCTCGACACAAGTCCGCCGGGGGGATTCGTGCCGGGGACCAGGCGCTCCTTCCCAATCTGGAAAGCGTTAGACCGCACGGCTAACCGGTCGGGGTTTGATAGTTAATATCTTTGGAATAAAATGGCATATCGTTGCAATTTAGCGCGGCAGCGTTGCCCATTGTTTTATCATCAACATTTCCTGGAGAGCGTTTTCCAGCAGATGACAGTGCAATAACGAATGAAATAAAATTGTCGTTTGTGCAACGCAAGGCAATATTGAAGCGGTACTGGAACTACGAAAACATGACGGCGGTACAGCGGCAATGGCGTCATGTGTACGGAACTCAGCCGCCAACAGGTACAACAATTTATCGTGTTCGGGATAAATCTGAAGCCGACGATACTGTTCAGGATGTGCATAAGAAAACGTCTGGCCGACCAAAAACATCTGTAAGTCCGTTTTCCATAGCTGCTGTGTTGCAACATTTTACTAGGTCATCTCAGGAATCTGTAAAGGTGGGTGCACTTGAACATGGAGTAAGCCGATCAAGCCTACAACGAATTCTGGAAGGTGCAAAGTGGAAAGAGTAATTCCAAGATAGCTCCACGCTCTGAACGAGAACGATCCCGATCGAAGGATGCAGTACTTTGAGTTGTTTGAAGAAATGCTTCGTGAGGATGAATGGATAGCAGGACTGGTTATCTGGTCTGACGAAGCACAGTTAAAAGTGAACGGTACTGTAAAGCGCCACAAGTGCGTGTACTGTGTTCCTGAAAATCCTAACGTTCACGTGAACAATCATGTTAATCTACCAGGTGTTAATGTGTGGTGTGGTCTGTCATCGCGCAGTTTGACTGGTCCATTCTTCTTTGAAGGTACCATAATTGGTGAAGTGTATGTTCATATGTAGTAAACATCGATTTTACCTATCATCCGAGAGGTGTTGAATGAATGAAAGATTTTTACCTACAGCAAAATGGCGTTCCGCCTCACTATCACAGAAATGTCAGAGCCTACTTGAATGGAAATCTACCAGGACAATGGACAGGTCGAAGAGAAGCTGCTGAGTGCCCAGCACGGTATCGAGACCTTACACGTCTTGACTTCTACTTACGGTGGAACTTTAAAAGTGAATTTTGGTAAACATTTTTGGAATACAGTGATCAATAGATTATTATATTTTAACTAAAGTTCAGTCTTGATCACAAGACTTATGTCTCAACAACATAGGTGACCGGTTTCGGTTATATTTATATAACCATCTTCAGACCTGTGAATTTATTTTAGAAAATACTAGAAACCAATTTTAAAATAACATGAAAAGTGTCTGACGACAAATTTTAACAAGATAAAATAAAACTTATTATACCCATGGCTTCCTTGGAGGATGGTAGGCGGAGCTCTCCTCAGCTGCTACAAAGTCAACTGATGGTTATGAGTGCTGAGCATGAGCTTAAATATGTAGAGGCTCCGCCTACTTCCTGTTGTTAAAATATGTCGTCATTAGACACTTTTCATGTTATTTTAAGACTGGTTTCCAGTGTTTTCTAAAATTAATTCACAGGTCTGAAGATGGTTATATAAATATAACCGAAACCGGTCACCTATGTTATTGAGACATAAGTGTTGTGATCAAGACTGAACTTCAGTTAAAATATAAATTGAAAAGTGAAGTTTATCAACAGAAGCCAGCTACACTGACCGAGCTACGAGATACGATCGAGGCGTCCTCTGTGGCTGTCACACAGTCAGCACTGACAGCCCTAATATGGTCAACAGTTCAGCGGCACCGACTTTGTTTGGCTGCTAATGGGGTCACCTTGAACACATAAAACTGTCTTCCCACCGTTCTAGAATTGCAACGGTAGGTCATTTTGTTCCATTAATACTGACTATCAATGAGTGTCTACATTTTTCTGGGCGCCACTGTTTGTATTAGAAGCAACTACACATTTATGGCAAGAATTATTTCCGAATTAGAAGGCTGAGGGAGACCTAACTATGAAAACATTTCTTTACCGGACGAAGTTAAAAAGAAAGTTAACGAAGAGTCAGAAGAGGTGGGAGAAAAAGATAAAGGTTTTGCACCGGTCTGGAGGACTTGTGTGGAGCAACATATATACTTAGCGGAAAACATAGCTCCCCTGATTGTAGCATTCCTGTCCAACGTGTGCCGAAAGTGAAATGCGCCAATGTTACATCCGTTGATGTAGAATTTTTAGTGTCAAACTTAGGTTTTAGATAGCCTACATAATGTACTGAAAGAGCTTATTCTAGGCATCTAAAATGCACTTTTTACGATCTAAAAGTCCGCGGTCTATTTATAACATCGGCATTGTAGTCCCTGTCTGAGAGGAGGCCGTGAAAATTGTTGTCTAATAACGACCATTAATTACAGCGTTTACTGTAACCAACTCTGATTAAGTTTCTAGTTATCAAGCGGAGTGTTGTCACTGAAGACGTTTATAGCTGCTATAAAGCGGTTATGTTTATTCTCGCCCGTGTCCCTTTCCGTTGTGCAGCATCTTAGCTGCCCCTTCGTTGGGCACTATATTAGTTGTAGTGTGACTTTCATTTCAAATTCCGTAGTCATTTAGCTTCGTGAAGGTTCGCATATATTAATATAACTAATTTCGATGGTGTTTGAGAAAGCGGTGTGTGGATAGTGCGTGAGACTATTTGCAGCTTGTCGAGTCTCACAATGTTGTCTGTTATTCAAATTACATCTGTGGTGTACCTCCTTCCTGGTGGAATGACTGGAACTGATCGGCTAGCGAACGCCCTCCGTCTAATAGGCGCTGCTCATGCATGGTTGTTTACATCTTTGGGCGGGTTTAGTGGCATCTCTGTCTGAACAGTGAAAGGGACTATGTCTGTGATACAATATCCACAGTCAACGTCAATCTTCAGGAGTTCTGGGAACCGGGATGCTGCAAAACATTTTTTGATGTGTGTATTTCTTCTGATATGCCTTTGGCTTCAACTTTGTGAGAAACTTTTAATCGCAGATCTTTCAGTACTGTATTTTGTATTTTTAAAATGTTTTCATCTTTGATTGCCAGTACTGGGATATCGTTGAAGCTTATCAGCTTCCGGAGATGTTGACTCATTTTTGTAATTTAAAATCCCATGCCTTAAAAGTAAAGTTGAAGCAATAGTCTTCTCATAAACTTTGACAATTTTGGTTGCAATTTCGTTGCTGATAAATAACCGAAAATAAATAAACAAAAACTTTATAATTCAGTTTGCTCCCAAGGCGATTGCTTGAACATAACTCTTTCACAGATCAAGTAAACAGTGGATTTACGTAAATGCACTCAACTGTAAACGTAACCAACTAAGATTTATTGATAAAGTACCCCCTCTGTGTCCAGTAATTCTTACAATGATGAAGGTATGCTGTTCATCGAAGAAGCAATGACGCAAGTGAAAATAAAAGAAAGGTTTAGTAGTGGGACAAAAAATCAACGTGAAAGGATATGAACGATAAGATGAACTGATGAAATTCCTATCCTCAGTGAAAGTTAAGAAGAATTAAAGTATCTGTTGAATAGAATGAACAGTCTAATGAGTACAGGATATGAATTGAGGGTAAATCGAAGAAAGACGAAAGTAATGAGAACAGCGAAAAACTTAGCATTAGAATTGGTGATCATGAAGTGGACGAAGTTAAGGAATTCCGCTACCTAGGCAGCAAAATAACCCATAGTGGATGGAGCATGGAGGACGTAAAAAGCGGACTAGCACTGACAAAAAGGGTATTCGTGACCAAGAGAAGTCAACTGATGTCAAACATAGAAGTTAATTTGAGGAAGAAAATACAGTGAACGTACGTATGGAGCACAGCATCATACGGTAATGAAACATGGACTGAGGGAAGCCGGAATAGTAGAGAATCGAAGCTTTTAAGATGTACTGCTACAGACGAATATCGAAAATTAAGTGGACTATAAGGTAAAAAATGAGGAGGTTCTCTGCAATATCGGCGAGGAAAGCAATACATATATAATCACTAAATTATGTTAGTTCTAAAGTGGCAGAGGAGCCCTTGCGTTTGGTGGATGTCCCGCACTGCTGCATACTAAATAAACGACGATAAGTGCCACAGGATTGTTATCAAAGCCGTATACCCATTCGAAAGCATGGCAGAAGATGTGCAGCGAATTAATTTACAAATTGCAAATTGGTGTCACATATCCATCGAGGGATATGCTATCTCATGGAAAACCTCAAGGTCAGAAAACAGAGCGACCAGTGATACGTGATTCGTGACACAAATTTGTAATGAATGACACAGTTTTTCTTCAAATGCTTGCACCCACAGTATACTGCATGCGACGAAGAACTCATGTAGTTCACTTCTTCACTTTACAGACTAAAGTCATTAGGGAGTGTAATTTGATTCTTCAATTTTGCGCGCACTGAATTATGCGTAGAAAAAGGCAAATTTTTGTCTAAATTGGCGAATTTTGTTTGGACGTCAGTGAATTTTGTGGCAAAATAAGTGAATCTTCCGGTAATATCGGTTCGTACAAGAACCACTATTTTATAAGTTTGATGAAGCTGTCAAATGATCGAAGTACAGAGGAAGTAAAAAATGTTCACGGAAAGACTGGAATACAGCAATATAAATTCCTTAGGAACGAAATAAACAGGAACGGCGTGAAAGGCATGAAGAAATCGAAAAAGAAATGATTGGCGGGAAGACTGATTTCGCATATAGCAAATCGAAACAACATTCTGTGAAATTTAATGCAAGGGTGGTAACATGCAGTGGGAATTCCACTGTTAAAAGCAGATTAAAGAGCGAATACGTGGAAAGAATACACTGAAGGGTTCTATGAGAGGAAGACTTGTCTTATGACATGATTCGAGAAGAAATGGAATCGATATGGAAGACATAGGGGATGCAGTATTAGAGTCAGAATGCTTTGGAACAGATCATATAAGGCAGAAGAGATGATAAAATTCCATCGGAATTTCTAAAATCATTGGGGGAAGCGGCAACCAAACGACTGTTCAAGATGGTGTGTAGAATCTTTGGGACTGGCAACGCACTCTGAGGCTCACGGAAAAATATCATCCACATGATTCGAAAGACACCAAGGACGTATAAGTGCGAGAACTATCGCATAATCAACTTAACAGGTCGTGCATCCAAGCTGCTGACAATAATAATACACAGGCAAATGAAATAGAAAATTGAGGATCACTTATGGTTCCGGCGGAGATTCGAGTCCTCCGTCGGGCATGGGTGTATGTGTTTGTCCTTAGGATAATTTAGGTTAAGTAGTGTGTAAGCTTAGGGAGTGATGACCTTAGCAGGTAAGTCCCATAAAATTTCACACACATTTGAACATTTTTGAGGATCAGTTAGACGATAACCAGCTTGGAGTTGGAAAACGTCAAGGCACCAGAGAGGCAGCCCTGACATTGTGTTTGATAACTGAAGCAAGACTGAAGAAAAATCGAGACACCTTCATAGGATTTGGCGACCTAAAAGCACCATTTGACAATGTAAAATTGTGTAAGATATTCAAAATACTGAGAAACGTAGAAGTAAACTACTGGGAGAGACAGCTAATACACAATACGTAGAAGACCAAGAGGGAACAAAAGATTAGGGGACCAAGAACCAAGTGCTCGGATTAAAAAGGTTGTATGACAGGGATGCAGTCTTCTCTCTGTACTGTCCAGTCTATAAATCGAAGAAGAAACGAGTGAATTAAAAGTAAGGTTCAAGGGTGGGATTAAAATTCTGCGTGAAAAGATATTAATGACAGGATTCGCTGATATTGCTATACTCAATGAAATGGAAAAAGACTTACAGGATCTGTTGAATGGAATGAACACTCTAATGAGCATAGAAAATGGATTGAGTATAAACCTGAGAAAGACGAATGTAATGAAAAGTAGCAGAAATGAGAATAGCGAGAAACTTAAAATCAAAAATCACGAAGTAGACGAAGCTAAGGAATTCTGCTACATGGGAAGCAAAATAATCTACGACGAAGAAAGCAAGGAGGGCATCAACAGCAGACTAGCATAGGCAAAGAGGGCACTCCCGACCAAGAGAAGCCTTCTGGTATCAAACATAGGCCTTAATTTGAGGCAACAAATCCTGAGACTGTACGTTTGGAGCAGTGCATTGTATAGTAATGAACCATGGACCCTGGGAAAAGCGAAACAGAAAAGAAACGAAGGGTCTGAGATGTAAAGGTACAGAAGAATGTTGAAAATTAGATGGACAGATAAAACGGAATAAGGAGGTCCTGTGCAGAACAGGCAAAGAACGGAACATATGGAAAACACTGACAGGAAAAAGGGACAGGATGATACGACATGTTATAAGATATCAATGGTACTAGAGAAATCTGTGGAGGGTAAAAACTGTAGGGGAAGACAGACATTGGAATACGCCCAAAAAGTAATTGTGGACGTCGGGTGCAAGTGCTACTCTGAGACGAAGAGGTTAGCGCAGAAGAGGAAGTCTTGGCAGTCGGAATCAAACTAGTCAGAAAAGTGGTGGAAAATTTTCCACAGCAGTGAATTCGCCACAGCTGCTGCACCATACGGTCTGTGATATGCTGTTAACATTTTCGGTAACACGGGCGAGCAAGAGCCTTATGACTGAATGTATTACACCGTCAGCACTGTGAGCTTTGTACACCCTGAAGCCACTGTAACACGGTTTAGGCATTGTACAACAGACAGTTATCCCGCTAGAAGACATCATCAAGCATGAAGGGACTTGGGCATCAGAATGGAAGAAAGACGTCACCCGTAAGAGTACTACAACTACTCATAAGAAGAAGTCATAAGCAGTATGTTGCATACATGCAGCGAATTTTATTTGTTTTCTTTTCTAGTAATTGCAATGGTACTGAATAGCTTTATGCAATGAATGCTTTGAACTGGTTATTATCAATAAGGATCTCACTGGCTGACATGATGAAAGAGAGTTAAGTTGTTATCCCTAAGTGTACGATCTATATCTGCATCCACACTTAGAAAGAGTTAACAACTTTTCTCTTTTAATAAACAATTGGACATTAATTTATGAACAGCCTTCGTATAATTATTTCAGAAAATTACGTACACAAAAAAGTATTGGTAATGTATGTGAAAGAAGTAGGAGTTTTTCCTATGATCAGTAACACATTTTCTCGCCGCACGCGAGGAAGCAAGCGACCAAGAGAAAAATGAGATCAAGTTATTGTTTCAAATCTGGTTCAGTATCTCGGTAATGCACAAAGTCTTCTGGCAGCTTAAGCCTCGAGGAAGGACTTGTCTTCTGTTCTCTTGGAGTAGTCTTCAGCTGTACGAAGCTCACGAGAAAAGCTCGGATAAGACTCTCCACAGCTAGCTGTCGCGTTCCCAGTAGCACCTCCAGCCTTTCTGTAGACGCCAAGGGCTTCACAAAACATTGCCGGAAAGGTTCGCGGGTAAATATTTACCGCCAGCGCGTGAAATTCCCCACCGCTCTTACCTGCTACTTTTTCTCTCTCTGCTTGTGAAACTGCACAACGTCGTAGTCACTTTTTTGGCCACAAATGTGACATGTCGGAAGTTTCGCCACCAGCTAAAACCAGAACAGCAAAATCATCTGCCTTTTCCTCGTCAGCGTGACACTTCTCACGCCTTTTCCCTCAGTCTTTGGACAGTGCGTCAGGGTCTTCTGAAACTCTGCCAATTACTAATGCAGGAAACCACTGTACACGTTTCTGTGATTCCCAGAATTGTTTAGTCATCCACATTCAGATTCCTTTATACTAGGAAAAAAGTGAAAAGGAAACCTTGCGATCAGGCACTGAAGACCACGCGGGTAGTCGACCGACCGCCATGTCATCCTCGTCCATTCATCACTAGATACGGTATGGAGGGTCATCGGGTCATCACACGGCTCACCCGGCCGTTGACAACGATTCGACCTTGGAGCCGCTACATCTCAGTCACGTGGCTCCTCAGTTGGCATCGCATGGCTGGATGTACCCGGTTCAGTCTTCCCACGATGAAAAAAATTCCTAGCAGCACCGGGAATCGAACCAGGGTCTTCCGCATGAGCATCTGTCGCGTTGACCGCTCGGGAGGTTTTCATACCAATTCAAAGAAACATACGGATGTTCGTAATGCGAGTCTGAAGGCAAAAGGTGGTCGTTTTCGTTCGAATTAAAGCCTGATCCAACTGCTTGCATTTCACTCATTACATCGAAATCTAACAGCCATAAGTTCGCACAAGTTTTAGTAGTGTAAATTTTAGATACACAGCCTGACGAAAAAAGTGAAGCACCCAGAAGTCACGGTTGGATGTCAATGTAACTTTGTACACTTATGCTCCATTGGCTGCCATGTAAATATTTAGAGCTGAGTTTCTCTGTGACAGGTAAAGCGGCCCCGATGTGGAGTACCGCTGTTCGTCTTTAGAGCTCTAAGCTGGTAAGGTATGTAGGGGACGTGAACAGCGTCGGATGTTGAGTGATGACTGAAGAATACCGATATGCCACGTACTCTTGTAAGACCAGCATTATCAGCACCTGGCGGAGTTTGAGATTGGCCTCGTTCTGGGTCTCCATTTGCCTGGTTGGTCGAATGGTGCAAGATCGAGATTTTGGGACATTCGCATACGACAGTGACCCGATTTGTAGCTGCATGGGAACTTGAGGGCATACTCGACGTCGAGGTTCCTGTTGACCATTCCTGGCGACCACAAGAGAGGATCGCCGTACTGTGCACCAGGCACATCGTAGCGCCTAAGCGTGCGCACCTGCCTCCCCACAACAAGTAATGGATTCCCTGCAACATTCTGTGTCATCCCGCACAATTCGTCGCAGACTAGCAACGGACTCAGAATTAACTGAACCTTGGGTAAGCCGCCGTTAAGACCGAAACACAAGCAGCTACATTTGGAGTAGTGGCTTGACCGGGAAGCAAGGACTGTTGACACAATGGCGACGTGCTGTGTTCAGCGATGAATCGCGATTCTGCACTATCCTGGATGACCAACGTCGGTGAGTATGACAGCGACGTGGGCAGAGATCCAATTCTTCCAATGCTTTGCAACACACAGTGGTATTAATCCCGGTGACATGGCGTTCTGAGATATGGAGTACGACTTCAGATCATGACTGGTAGTGACTGATGGAACTCTTGTGGCACGGCGATACGTCCTCATGTGCGACTGCATCGTGGTGCCATTTTTCAGGAGGACAATGGTCGTCCATCCATGACACGTGTCTCTAAGAACTGCCTACGTTATGTTGAGGTATTGCAGTAGGGAGCGAATTCCCAACTCTGTTCCCGATGGGCCAGCTCTAACGTGAAATCGGTCCCAAAGCCGCTATCCAGGATATCAACGACGAGTTCCAACAGCAGCGGGCCAACTTCCTTCAGGAGAGGATATAAAGGGTTTGCAAACCCTAACCGAATCACTGCATACATCCAGGTGATGTAATGTTGTAATGATAAATGGGTTCGGACTGCCAAGTTCTTTGGAAATTTGACCCGATTTTGTAATGACGGCAGTAACAGCACATATCCTCGCAAACTGTGAAATTTTATTGCGTTTCCTGTCTCCCTTCTGGGTGCTTCACTTTATTTTTGGTCAGGCAGCGAAGGATATTTAATACCAGGCATATTATAAATTGTATTTTGTAATTCTTTTATTGAACAAAGTAGGAATCATGAATATCTGAAATAAGCGTAATTTCTCTACCAAAATAGCCATGAGAGGGATCAGGTCACGCCGTTACCAGAATAGTGCTACCTATTTCTTCTCATTACGATATGACTCTCTAGGAAAACAAAACATAGCTTGGAATGGAAAGTATGATCTACACTAGGAACAAATTCTGGACGCATAATTAAATGCAGAAATCGGGGGTGTCTCATAAAGCCTTGCCGATTCTTGGCATAAGCTCCGCATTCCTCACCTTGTCAGCCTACCTAATTTTCAACATTCTTCTGTTGCACCACATCTCAAATGGTTCTATTTTTTTCTGCTCCGGTTTTCCCACTGTCCACGTTTCACTACTATACAATGTTGTGCTCCAAACGTACATCCTCAGAAATTTATTCCTCAAATAAAGGCCTATGTTTGATACTAGTGGAATTCTCTTGGCCAGGAATGCCCTTTCCCCCAGAGCTACTCTGTTTTTGACCTCCTCCTTGCTCCGTCTGGCATGGGTTACTTTGTTGCTTAGGTATCAGAATTCCTTAATTTAGCGACTATCAATCCTGATGTTGGGTTTTTCACTGTTTTCATTTCTGCTGCTTCGCATTACATTGTCTTTCTTCGGTTTACTCACTAGACTCTTCAATCTATTCAGCATATCCTGTCATTCTTTTTCACTTTCACTGAGGATAGCAATGTCATCAGCGAATCTTATCATTGATACCCTTCCATTTTGAACTTTAATTCCACTCCTGAAGCCGGCCGGTGTGGCCGAGCGGTTCTAGGCGCCTCAGTCTGGAACCGCGCGACCGCTACGGTCGCAGGTTCGAATCCTGCCTTGGGCATGGATGTGTGTGATGTCCTTAGGTTAGTTAGGTTTAAGTAGTTCTAAGTTCTAGGGGACTGATGACCTCAGATGTTAAGTCCCATAGTGTTCAGAGCCATTTGAACCATTTGAACCACTTTTGAACCTTTCTTTTGTCTCTGTCATTGCTTCTTCGAGGTAAAGATTGCACAGTAGGAGCGAAAGGCTACAGCGCTGTGTTAAACTCTTCTTAGTCTGATCGCTTCTTTCTTGGCCTTCCACTCTTATTGTTCCCTTTTGGCTGTTGTGCATATGGCATATCATCTGTCTTTCCCTACAGCTTACCCCCACTTTTCTCCGAATTTCGAAAATCTTGCACTATTTACATTACCGGATGCTTTTTCAGGTCGACAAATCCTATGAACTTGTCTTGACTATTCTTCTGTCTTGCTTCTATAATGAACTGCAACGTCAGAATTGCCTCTGTGGCGCCTTTATCTTTCCTAAACCTAAACTGGCCGTCATCTAACAGATCCTCAGTTTTCTTTTCCATTCTTCTGTATATTATTCTTGTCAGCAACTTGGATGCATGAGCTGTTAAGCTCATTGTGCGATAATTCTCGCTCTTGTCAGCTCTTGTAAGTTTACGTAGGCAGCAAAATTAAAGTTTACCTTGACGCCAATTGTAAGATGCCAGTTATTGCTGTTGCCGGCAGGGATTTCCGTGCTGCTCCCTTAATCGCTCGCTCAATCGTGGATTACCCAGTGGGTGCCAACCACCTCGCCTGGTTGAATACACCGATTCTCGATACATTACCTACTTTAAGAAACGTCGGACGTGGCTAGTACAGGGTGTTTCAAAATGAATATACGGGTTTTAAGGCTTTGTAGCACATATTACATTCACCTTACAATTATAAATAATACACTAAATGAAAGGGAAACACAAACAGTTTTTCTTACGCTTATTCAGTGTGAACACCGAACACCGATCGCACATCGAGTCGATAGGCGAGTTGTTCCGAAACCTTGAGCAATGTGCCGGGAGTAACTGTTGGAATAACACTGTTTCCAAAGGCGGATAGATCAGCTGGTATCGGAGGCACACATACACACATGATCGCGTCAGATATTGTGTGAACGTGGAGTTCATGCATAAAATGCTGTGTCAACAGGCCCCTTGCTCCCAATCCACCGGTCGCATACAACGTCGTTTAACCAGTCGCGTGCTGTGTAATGGCAGTGAGGCGGCGCACCATCTTGCTCGAAGATTCAGCTTCTTCCCATTGAGGCACGGCGCATAGCCGTAGCACATGAAGATAAGAAACATCAGTTACAGTTGGTTCACAGAAAAAGAAAGGCCCATAAACTTTCCGGGGGATATTTCTTGGGGCTAAGCGTGAAAGACTCGCATTCGCTCGACACGTTTTTCAGTCACTCTTTGTCATTCCATACTCTTCCCAATGCGCTCAGGTATACAAACAAAACTGTTTGAGTTGCTCTTTCATTTGATGTATTATTTTCAATTGTAAGTTGAACGTAGTAAATGCTACAACGCCTTGAAAACGGTATGGTCATTTTGTAACACCCTGTATTTTGGTGGGTAACCGCCTTGGTATGCCACTTGCTGTTTGCTGCTTTCCTTTTGCCTTTACGGCGATGGGTAGGAGGGGTAGTGGTGTACGGTTCCCAATCACCAGACTTCGCACTGGATCAAATTCCAGACCTCCCTGCAGTGTCTCATGAAGTGAGGACATGACGTGATCCGTCTGTCCGATGGGGATCTTAAGCTTGGTGGCCCCTAAGGTGCTGTTCCAGAGTAGTATGCTATGTAGCGACAGCTGGTTTCGCCCTCTACCTTCTCTAATCATGATACCGTATTGCACAGCCACCTACACGTAACCGATAAGGTTAACTCACAGTTCTCACACTTTACGAAGGAATGGCACCATAGCGCGCAAAGAACAGAAAAAGCTTACTAGTTAGTAGGTTGAACGTATCCTTTGAGGTTTCTCAGTCAACAGCTCCACACGCTTTCCATTTTTATCTAATGTGTGTCGAGTCGAGAACACGCCGACAATTTAATTTTCCTGGAAGACAGTGCACAACTGGACAGGTGCCTGCAAGGAAGAGCAGTTCTGAACAACGAGCTGCCTCAAAGATGGATGGGTCATAATTAATTGCACCATTCACCTCGAAGGTCGGCTGTATGCGACATCTTCTGTCGAGGAGGAGCAGGAGAAGGAGGAGGTTAGATGTATAACGTCCCGTCGGCAACGAGATCATTAGAGACGAAGCACAAGCTCGGATTGGAAAAGAATAGGGAAGGAAATCGGCCGTGTCCTTTAGAAGGGATCTCCCCCGCATTTGCCTTAAGTGATTTAGGGAAATCCCGGAAAACTTCAAATCAGGATGCCCGGACGCGGGTTTGAACCGTCTTCCTCACGAATGCGAGTCCAGTGTGGTAACCACTGCACTACCTCACTCAGTTCTTTTGTCAGGAGGTTGTGGCATAGGCCGTCTGTGTTTTTCCCCTTCCAAGAATATTGTGTCATGTGCGGGTATCTAGAGAGCTGCAGTTGCTTCGCAAGATGGGAGGGACGCGGGACAAACGGAAGTAATTGTGAATACAGATCTTTTTATAATCGTGTCAAGTGAAAAACTGCTTAATTTGAATTTATGCAGTAGTTACGTCGTATGAGCGTGTGGTTCAGTATCAAAAGCAATACGGTGAACTCTGTTCCATAAGTGTAGTATTACCTTTAGAGCGAGTAACACGTTCCGAGAATTGATAATCAGCCGGCCGCTGTGGCCGAGTGGTTCTAGGCACTTCAGTCCGGAACCGCGCTGCTGCTACGGTCGCAGGTTCGAATCCTGCCTCGGGCATGGATGTGTGTGATGTTAGTTAGGTTTAAGGAGTTCTAAGTCTAGGGGACTGATGACCTCAGATGTTAAGTCCCATAGTGCTCAGAGCCATTTGAATTTGAATTGATAATCAGCAACGTCGCGAACCACTATGTGAGGCCCAACAACAGACATTACTAGAGACACAGCAAGGACTAAAATACGATTTATAGTGGCAAAGTAATTATTCAAGTACGTATATTAATGTTCTACCCATGAGAATAACAACACGCTTTACGAAAAGTGGACTGGCGCTGATAATGTGTAATATGTGGCAGTCACGATTTAACTTACGAACAGTGCGTTCAGACAGAACAGCTTATTGCCCCCAGAATATATTTGTAATAACAGAATGAACGACGTACGTGACACCGAATATCGCGTAAGGATAAACACAGCGAAGACTGAGGTGATGAGAAGTAGTCGGCTGGAGGTAGTTGCTTAAAACAATAATAATATAAAAAATAGGGACAGCACAGTATTCGAAAGAGTGAAAGGTTTCTCCTAACCTGGAAGCAAGGTTATACAGAATTACAGAATCAAGAACAAAGTTGGAAGTAGATTGGCGTAGGTGATGGAAGCTTCCTGCGATAAAAAGAACTCTACTAGCATCTTGTACCTACGCTGACGAAAAATAAATCTGAATACCAAAAACTTATTAATGTAGAGTAATGAAATTTCGGGAATACATTTGTATGGTAACATATTTAAGCCATTGACATTGCAAGATCATAGGCTAACGTAAGCGCGAGGTAAGCCATTGCATATGCGAAATGCTAGTACGAGGGTGGGTTGGTGATTATGTTCCACTGAAACTGTTGCAGGAGAGCAACGGTTTGTCGAGCGATGTGTGGGCGAGCGTTGTCTACATCTAAATCCATACTCGGCAAGCCACCTGACGGTGTGTGGCGGAGGGTACCCTGAGTACCTCTATCGGTTCTCCCTTCTATTCTAGTCTCGTATTGTTCGTGGAAAGAAGGATTGTCGGTATGCTTCTGTGTGGGCTCTAATCTCTCTGATTTTATCCTCATGGTCTCTTCGCGAGATATACGTAGGAGGGAGCAATATACTGCTTGACTCTTCGGTGAAGGTATGTTCTCGAAACTTTAACAAAAGCCCGTACCGAGCTACTTACTGAGCGTCGCTCCTGCAGAGTCTTCCACTGGAGTTTATCTATCATCTCCGCAACGCTTTCGCGATTACTAAATGACCCTGTAACGAAGTGCGCTGCTCTCCGTTGGATCTTCTCTATCTCTTCTATCAACCCCATCTGGTACGGATCCCACACTGTTGAGCAGTATTCAAGCAGTGTCATGGAGAATGTGTACGCCCTTGCTCAACATTCCTCTTGCCCGGTTCTGAATAGCCCGTTTGAGTTTTTTCGGAGTCTCACAGTACCTGTCAGCGTTAATTGTGGTCCCAGCGATTCAGCTCCTACGACGACGAGGTGAAAGAAGAAGTTCATAATTTTCTAAACAGCATGGCGGCGAGCTGGTATGACATGGGCATACAAAAACTGCCACAGCGTCTACAAAAATGCATCGACAGAAATGGTGATTATGTCAAAAACTATCTAAATGTTCAAGCTGTAAACTGATGTAATCCATTGTAGAAATAAACAGGTCTACGTACTTATAAAAAAATAGGGGACCTTACTTTTGGGCCGGCCGCGGTGGTCTAGCGGTTCAGGCGCTCAATCCGGAACCGCGCGACTGCTACGGTCGCAGGTTCGAATCCTGCCTCGGGCATGGATGTGTGTGATATCCTTAGGTTAGTTAGGTTTAAGTAGTTCTAAGTTCTAGGGGACTGATGACCACAGATGTTAAGTCCCATAGTGCTCAGAGCCATATGAACCATTTGAACCTTACTTTTGGGCTTACCCTCGTACATTAATAACCGGTGTAACCACCAGAATATTGCGTGCCAAGCGTGCATTGGTGTTGTTCAGGTGCCGGACGACAGTCTGTGGATAGAGTTCCATGCCCGTTACACTTGGTCGGTGAATATAGGGACTAATGCTGTTTGTGGATGACGCTGGACTTGTCCCGCGATGATGTCCCATACGTGCTCGACTGAACACATATCTGATGATCGAGCAGGCCATGGCAACTTATCGACACCTGTAGGGCATGTTGGATTACAACATATATGTGGTCGAGCGTCATCCTGTTGGAAAACACCCATGAATGGCACCTCAACAGGTCGAATCACCAGAATGACGTACAAATTTGCAGCCTGGCTGTGTGGGATAACCACGATAGCGCTCCTGCTGTCATATGAAATCTCACTCGAGACCGTACCTCCAGGTGATGGTTCAGTGTGCTAGCACACAGACAGGTTGGCTGCAAACCTACAACTGGTCACTTTTTCTTTTTTACCAATACACGGCCCTCACCGGCACCGATGCAAAACCAGCTTTCATCAGAAAACACAACCTACCTCCATCCTGTCCTCCAATGAGTTCTCCCTGGACACCAGTGAAGTCTCAAACGGCGGTGGTTTGAGGTCAGTGGAATGCACTCTACAGGGCGTCTCTCGGAGCTGTCCTTGAAGTAACCGTCACTGCGTTGCGTCACTGTAGTGCCAACTGCTGCTCAAATTGCTGGTACACATGCAGTACGATGTTAAAACCGTAAGCCAACCGTGATGGTCTTCCCCTCAGTAATGCCATGTGGCCATCCGAAGCCCGGTCTTCTTGCGACCGTACATTCTCGTGTCCGCCGCTGCAAGAATCATGTACAGTGTTTAAACCGCAGTTTTTATAGCAGCTTCTCGTAATACTATTACAAAACCTATTTCAAACTTAGTAGCTTGTTGATAACGGCGTCATTGTCGGCTTAAAGGCATTCTAACATCTACTGACCACTTCCACTCTCAAACGTAATTAACGCTCACGACCATTACACCGTCTATTTTGTAAGTAGGTTGTTTAGGTTTTTCTGTTGGTAACGTCACGTATCGCTCTGTATGAAAATCACTGACTGTGCTGTGTGCAGTCTGTGGCTGGCTTGCATTGTTGGAATTTGCTATTGTAGTGTTGGGCAGTTTGCTGTTAACAGCGCGTAGCGTTGCGCAGTTGGAGGTGAGCCGTCAGCAGTGGTGGATGTGGGGAGATAAATGGCGGAGTTTTGAGAGCGGATGATCTGGGCGTGTGTCCATCAGAGACAGTAAATTCGTAAGACTGGAAGTCATGAACTGATATATATATTATGACTTTTGAACACTATTAAGGTAAATACATTGTTTGTTCTTTATCAAAATCTTTCATTTGCTAACTATGCCTATCAGTAGTTAGTGACTTCAGTAGTTAGAATCTTTTATTTATCTGGCAATATTGGCGCTCGTTGTATGGCAGTAGTTTGAGTAACGAAGATTTTTGTGAGGTAAGTGATTCATGAAAGGTATAGGTTATTGTTAGTCAGGGCCATTCTTTTGTAGGGGTTATTAAAAGTCAGATTGCGTTGCGCTAAAAATATTGTGTGTCAGTTTAGTGTTGATCAGAATAAGTAAAGAGAGTAATATCTGAGTACGTTCAGTTTTGCTCAGCTGTTTGAAAACCAAATAATGTAAAAGGTTTATCAGCACAATCATTGATTAATTTTTCTAATGGGACGTTTCAATTTAAATCAAACTAGATTTGCATCCTCGTAGTGGCGCTACTAGCGACACTCTTACGGAACTGGCGGGAAATTTGGATAGACGATCATCTGTCAGATGTAGAAACACGCCTACTAACTTTCGTTTATGTCGAGCAATTTATTCTTGGTGCTGCGAGTATACTCATCAGTATGCGACTGGACAGCAGCACTGTTATTCACGCCGTTTCCGAGATTTAGGGAGGAGCACCAGCCCGGGATCGACTGCGACCGACGGGTTAACGATGAGGACCGGCGTGACGGCCAGCCTGGATGTGGTTTTTAGGCTGTTTCCCACATTCAACGATGTGAATACTGGGGTGGTACGCGCGTTCGGCCTCAGTTACTTGATTCTAAAACACACTTTCACACATGATGACGCTAGGCGCTGACAGGTGGGATACACTAGAAGCAGATAAGAATAACAGTACAGGCAGACCAAGTCTGCCTTGTGCAAAACAGACTATAGAGCAAATTAAGGGCAACAGCTACGTAAATATGAAATTTTTCACACTGGGAAGGAAAAAAACGAACTTAATTGAAAATGGGATGACTTGAAAAATTGCAGAAGTTACTGAAGTGTTAACTGATCCCAGCTTCGATTAGTCAGTTACATCTGGTGGCGTATGTTTTGAGCGCAGGAAATGAGAGAAGTAGCACAGTGACGCAATGTACAGAGCAGAGGTAAGTGAAATCTAGGAAACGCCCAACCAGCTTTCTTTCTTTCTCCTCTGTGTCTGCCTGCCTACCTCTCCCTCTTTTTGTTTTTTCCTTCAAACAGTGAACTGGCTGTCAGAAATGGCTCTGAGCACTATGGGACTTAACAGCTATGGTCATCAGTCCCCTAGAACTTAGAACTAATTAAACCTAACTAACCTAAGGACAGCACACAACACCCAGCCATCACGAGGCAGAGAAAATCCCTGACCCCGCCGGGAATCGAACCCGGGAACCCGGGCGTGGGAAGCGAGAACGCTACCGCACGACCACGAGATGCGGGCCGGCTGTCTGAAGGGAGGCCCATTATAGAGCTGTGGTCTTCTCAGGCAAATGCCAGATGAACTGGGGCAGAGGGTTTCCTAGTTGGGTATAAAGAAATGAGAGGCAGTTCCTTTACAACCAAGGGAAACGTCCAGGAGACTATCGTAAGGACAGTGACACTGGAACTACTTTTAATTTATTCTTGAATAAAGTTGTGTGTGTGTGTGTGTGTGTTTGTGTGTGTGTGTGTGTGTGTGTGTGTGTGTGTGTGTGTGTGTGTGTGTGACAGAGAAAGAGAGAGAGAGTATGAAAAACATAAATGAAGTACTAGTGCAGAGGATGTCGCATCCCTACTAAAGTCAGTGTCTTGCTTTTTGGAGCAGTTTTTGATAGGAACAGTGTTAAACTTCGGCCTCTCGTATTGCCGCGCTAGTGTTTACAAGGGCGCAGTGTCATGACCCAGCTCCAAAGAGCGCTCTGATGGCAGTAGTATCCAAAGAAATGTGACTGACGACCGAACAACACGGACTTCCATGCATCGAGAACAGAAAATAGTGCATTGAGGAAGACTAGCCACTAGCCGAAATCTGGATTTGCGTAATAAAATCTAAAAAAGGACGACTGATCGCTGCACTCTGTAATTTATAAGCCACATAACAGTCGCTGAGTGCACGCACTTTCCGAATGGAAGGTAACCTGATGCAAATTTAAGTGAGTTTGAACGTGGTGTTTTAGTCTGCGCACGAGCGATTGGACGCAGCATCACCGAGATAGCGATGAGGTGTGGATTTAACGAGTGTACCGTGAATATCAGGAATCCGGTAAAATATCAAATCTCCGACATCGCTGCTGCAGGAAAACGGGAGCAACAACGACTGAATAGAATCGTTCAACGTGACAGAAGTGCAACCCTTCTAAAAACTGCTGCAGATTTCAGTGTCAGCGTGCGAACCATTCAACGAAACATCATCGATAAGGGCTTTGGGATCCGAAGGCCCACTCGTGTACCCTTGATGACTGGACGACACAAAGCTTTACGAATCGCCTGGGCCCGTCAACACAGACATTGGACTGTTGATGACTGGAAACATGTTGCCTGGTTGGACGAATCTCATTTCAATTCGTATCGAGAGCACTGAAGTGTACAGGTATTGGAGACTGGTTCATGAATCCATGAAACCTGCATGTCAGCAGGGGACTGTTCAAGCTGGTGGAGGATCTGTAATAGTGTGGGGCGTGTGCAGTTGGAGTGATATGGAACTGCTGATACGTCTAGATACGACTCTAACAGGTGGCACGTACGTAAGCATCATGTCTGATCAACTGCATCCATCCTCGTCCATTTTACATTCCGACGGACTTGGGCAATTCCAGCAGGGCAATACGATGCCCCATACGTCCAGAATTGGTACAGAGTGGCCCCATGAACACTCTTCTGAGCTTAAACACTGCCACTGGCCATCAGACTCCCCACATATGAACATTATTGAGCATGTCTGGGATCCCTTGCAATGTGCTGTTCAGAAGGGATCTCCACCCCTCGTACTCATACGGATTTATGGACAGCTCTGCAGAATTCATGGTGTCAGTCACCTCCAGCACTTCTTCAGACGTTAGTCGAGTACATGCCACATCGCGTTGCGACACTTCTGCGTGTTCGCAGAGGCCCTACACGGTATCAAGCAGGTGTACCAGTTTCTTTGGCTCTTCAGTGTATAACAAAAATATAGGTAGAGTATTTGCCACTGAGTTTTGCGGTTACTTAAACGCTTCTAATGGACTGTAACTGTCCCTTGCAAACTGAAATCAGTCGGGAATGCAAAGGAAAAATATTTTTTTTTTAAGTTTTGCTACTTGCAAATCACAAGCTATAAATTGTGTAGTAGATTTAAGTCTACTAGGATAAATACCAACAACTTCATGTGAGGTATGTAAGCAGACGTATAGATCAGTTTTATTTCGATATTCACCATAAAACTAGCACCTTTAGACCTATCATATAAATGAACAACATAGTACGCATCAACTCGGCTGTGTACTGTAAGCAAACTAATATAAAATATGTGATAATAATCGCTTATTTTGCAAATATAAATATTTTGTACCAACAGTTTCTTTAGAGGCCAACGTGTAATAACAGTCTTGCAGAAGGGAAAAAATAAACCCACTAAAGATACCAAAAAGCGCTGACACATGTCTGGGTGAAAATAAAAGTGTGAAACGGTATCTTACGTACAGCGAAATTCCTCTCCAATTTTTCTTAGCAAGCACGGGAGTAAGAAGAACTGCAACATTCACAAGGTGATTGATACTTGGTCTCTTCTGCTCCCCAGGCAGATAGTACAGTCAACTGACTACAACAGAGTGACAAGGAAACCTTTCTCGCATAAACATATGATCTCGTACATAAAACTAAGGCTGTAGCATGTTAGGTGACATTGTGTCCCGATCGGCCCCGGATTTTTTATCTGTTGTATCCAGTCGCATATCTCCCTCAATTCTCATGTAGTCTGGAACACACACGCCGTAATTTCCAGCACTATACCAGTAAACGAACCATACTGAGGAGGAAAGCTAAGTCCCTTTCGCCGACGCATTTTCATGCAGAGTCGCCCTCCTTTCTGCCCTCTAACCGTAACGTATCGCTGCGGTTTATCGACTGGTGGGACGCCATTGCTCACGCCGACCCAACTCTTCCACATTCTGCCTTAGGCACTGCTGACATAAAGGCCACTGTAAAATGAGACCCACAGGAAACAACTAACTACCGCCATAAATCGCGATCATAATTCATTGGCAGGCAGACAATCTCGTTACTACAGCACGGCACTTTGTCGCAGGTCGGTAGAATATACTAGCGGGCGCTCGGCAGCACAAAAGGAATTTCTTTTCCTTCTCCTCTATTTGTAGCAGTGTCCTCTGAATGATGTGCGGTGGAGAATAGCGTGGATGCCACAGACGCACAAAATGTAGTGGCCAGTAATAAATCCGAGGCGCACGGAGGCGGGGACGTGGCGCTCGGCTAAATTACGAGCGCAGACAATACGCAGGTGAGCTACAGAAACAAAAGCTGCTTGCACTACTTGCTGCGTTGTTCCTCCTGCAGGAGGCACAGGGCAACAGACAACCGCTACAGGTAGGAAGGCAATTAACTGCAGACTAAACATAACAGCGTGGCCCGAGCCCATTTCGATAAAAAAAATTCTGGACTGTATTGTATGTGATAAAACTACCGGCGTTTCGCAATACTTGTGACAGAAAGGGTGTGTGAGAGAAGTAATGAGACTCATTTTTTATCTACAAAGTTCTTTTTTTTTTCAAATAACCATGTTGTTCACTTCAAAGCAGTTCCCTTCGGCAGCTATACACCGGTGGAGTCATTGTTCCCAGTCTTGGTTGCGGCGCTGAAAAGCTTCAACTGGTAGGGCCTCAAACATGTCGGCCACATTCTTTTGAATGTTCTCCAGCGTCCAAAAATGACGGTCTGTTAAGACATTTTGGAATTTCGGGAAAAGAAAAAAAGTTACAAGGACCCTGATCAGGTGAATAGAGGGGTTGTGGAAAAACAGGAATGCCTATTGAAGTTAAAAATTTTGTGACGGAAGTGACGTGGGGTGTTGTCACGGTGCAGCATCTAATTGTCTGCAATGTCCAGTCTCACGCGGTTCACCCTTTTCCTAAACCATTCAAGGACATCGTTGTAAATTACCTAGTTGACAGTTGATTCTGGAAGAACAAAGTCTTGATGCATGATACCCCTATTGTCAAAAAAGCAAATCAGATTTGTTTTGGTCTTTGATTTGCTCATTCGAGCTTCATTCGGTTGAGGAGATGTCTCAGAGTGCCACACTTTGCTTTGTCGCTTAATCTCAGGATCGCACTCAAAAATCCAGGACCACCTGTGATCACACGACTGGACCATTTGTGTTCAATGGCAACCATCGCCTCTCGTTTCTTCGATTGTACGTCTGCTAGATGTGAGGTTGTTTGGCAGCATTTTGGCGCGAACCTTTCACATGTGCAAAACTTCGGTCAAAATTTAATCTACGGTGGAAGTGTTTATGTTTAACAGGTAACCCATCATCTTTACTGTTAAACATTGGTCTGATCTCACAAGAGCATGCACATGCTAAGCGTAGTTCCTCTTCAACGTGCTCTTGGCTCAACCAGTAAGGTCTGTGCCAGTGGAAAACTTGTGTTTTTGGTAAGGAATGTTCCGTACAGGCCTGTTTCAACTTTTCAAATGTCACACTGGCGGATTCCCTAAGTTTACCACAAAAATAGGTGGCTTAATGATACTCTACATTCCGCTGTTCCATTTTCGCAGCAGACAACAAAAAACACAACTTCACTGATGGCGCTCTCGAGACTCACACTGTAGCTGTAAGGAGCTGAAACTCGGACTGAGCAATTGGAAAGGATGAACACGCTGGTCTGCGCAAGTAGAACAAAACAGCGTTGCCAGATCGCTAGCAGCGTTGTCAGTCTCATTACTTTTCTCACACATCTGGTAATTGTAATGAACTCGCTGCTCTCTCCATAAATTCGAGACGATTGCAACCACTCGATGTACAGCAACGCAAATGCTTCAGATAGAAACTTCTTTGTCCGTCATAACCTAAATTCTAGATGATAAAAGATTGTCCTGAGTAACATAACACACACTTTTGGCCACAATTTAAAACTTCTTTTGAAATTATCCATCCCTTTCGATACCGATTTTTTTCACTTACATAGGGGTCGGGGAATAATGCGGAAACACCGCGAGAAATGAATGCTTGTGCATAAATGAAGATGATAGGCAAGCCTGTTGGCTGCACTGTTATATTTGACCACGAACGGCACCTGTGCTTAAGTAACCAAGTTAGCTGAAAAGTTTGGTGTTTCAAGAGACATCGTATCGAAGATTTAAACCGCTTAGAGGGAAAGTGGGGAAACATCATCTGCTAAGTCACAATGCGAACGAAAGTATATGTTGAGTAGTTGTGAGAGACGGTAACTGAAGAGGACTGTGATGAAAAACACACAACGATAGCTGCAAAAGTAATTTCAGAACTGAATGTCACACTGGCGATCTCTACCATCATCAAAACAGCACGAAGGGAGCTTCATAAACAGTGAGTTGTACGGCGAGCCGGGACACCAGAACCATTCGTCAGTGGTGGAAATGCTCATAACAAGAAAACTTGGTGCTGGAGCCTTGAAACCGGAAGTATTGAGCAATAGGAGAAATTCACTTGATCCGCTGAGTCTTCTTTCACACTGTTTCCAACTTCTGGCCAAGTTTGAGTCGTAAGAGTGAAACATGGCGGGGGCTCAGTGATGATTTGGGCAGCCATATAGTGGTATTCCATGGGGCCGGCCGGAGTGGCCGTGAGGTTCTAGGCGCTACAGTCTGGAGCCGAGCGACCACTACGGTCGCAGGTTCGAATCCTGCATCGGGCATGGATGTGTGTGATGTCCTTAGGTTAGTTAGGTTTAAGTAGTTCTAAGTTGTAGGGGACTGATAACCACAGCAGTTGAGTCCCATAGTGCTCAGAGCCATTTTTGAACGACGGGTTTCCTGCGTCTTATTAGACGTGGTAATCTGTTGCGTTTTTAGTGTTTCCCTATCTGGGGAAGTGTATAGAGGAAATATAATGGTAACCACATTAATTATAAAGGGAGATATTCAGTAGGTAAAGTTGTAAGACGTGTATATTTCTATTGTCTATTGTCAAACCACATTTTATGAAAGATGTTTATATTTTATTAATAGGATCAAGTAGGCATAATTAATATTTGTCATGTTCGAAATAATTGTGGTAGCAGGGAATGTCTGCACCAAAATATTGTTCGCAGGAGAGACCGCACATTGACATAATTTTAAAAAGGCCGGGAGAGACCGCGCATGGATACATTTTGAGAAAAGCGCGGGAAAGACCGCGCATTGATACATCTTGTAATGGTAGCAGGGATTGTCTGCACCAGAAAGCATTGTTGACGGGAGAGACCGCACTTTAGCGTTCGTAGGTAGTCAGTAGTAAGTGACAAGTGAAGCGAGTCGGTAGCAGGTCTGAAGCGAGAGGTTGAGAGGAGCGGAGTGTCTGCCAGACTCCAGCTATTATTTACAAGACATTATAAACGGATGCACAGAGACATCAGCTAACTATTATCATAAGAGGGACTAATATTACTGAATCATTTTTTTTTTTTTGAGAAACTCCAGAGTACTGAAGGTATGTTTGCGCAATGCTAGTTGTAAGATTATTGTAAAAAGCAAGTCCCATTTGAACGTTTTTAAAATCATTTCATTCAGAATATAATAAATTTTTGCCAGCAATATTGCATTACTGATTATAATCCATCCCAAAAACCATCAATGTAAAACTTTGCAAAATTTTATTGTTGTCAAGAAAAAGTTTAACTATGAATTACGTAACTTCAGTCAAATTAATTAAAGAATAACGTCAGCTTTGCTATTAAAGAATAACGTCTGCTTTCATAATAAGTATAGCCACTTACTATGACAGCCCACCAGCAGCTAATAGAGTATAGTAAAACAGAGTAAGTATATTTATGTAGCAGTTCGATGTAGCAGTCAGATGGCGATCCAGTAACAGTAAAAAAGGTAAGGAACAGTTTTGAGCTATTGCAGGTAACGACTGAGGGCCACTACGACGACACATTCTATGTTTCGTCGAAATAATCAGAAAATCACTTTTAATAAGCAGCATTTAAATTTGTATGCGAAGATTGAGAAAGAGAATTAATTTCAAAGGGAAGATCCCATATGTTATTATTAAGCAAGAGATAGAACTCCTAAGGGAAGGTTTCATAGGTTATTGTAGAACGGAAGGTTGCGTAAGAAAAGAGATATAGAGGAGACGAGAAGGTTTCAAAGTTTAAAAAAAATCATAAATAAGTTACTGACATTTTATTATTAAAACAACTGGAATTCGCTGTTCAAACACTGAAGCTCACAAATCAATAAAAAATTTAAACTTTGAATTAATAATGCGTAAATGTTTATGTTTTCCTAGTAGTGGCGAACACATTTTGTGGTGTAGCTTGTTTTCCTGCAACTAACATAACCCCTAAAAGTTCTCACATCTCACCCGGAGATGTATCTACATCCTGATCTGCATGTATCTCCTTAGTTGTTATGGTTCTGCAGAAGTTGTGATAAATAGGAAGTATTCACTTCAGCGCAGAACTGAGATATTGTTCCTTCTTTGGGTCAATTGAAAGTGACCCAGAATACTTCCTTCGAAGACTGGTACGTTGTAAGCATGGAGGACGCCCTCGTTTGTTTAAGTTGAAACTCTGCCAATCTTTCACTCAAAATACCTAATACAACAGCATTCTTGGCTTGTCTGCAGTGAGGATGATCCTTACAACATCTCGCAATAACACCTTGTGCCCTTCTTCTGAGATATTCTTCTGACTAAACACGAATATCATGCCACTGAAGGACACATAATCTTCTTATGTCATAACATGGACACAAAATGATCTCTTCTACATATCCACCCACTCTCCAGGAACCGGCAACACCGAATGCCCATAGCTCGGAGCTGGCTCTCACAGGTTTTGCATTAATCAGTATCCAAACATACAGAGTTATCCAGTTTTTGTTTCGCCCTAAACAACTGAGTGAAACTGAAATCAACGTACTTCCTCGTATGGTGTGGTATTCAAAATACTTCAGTAAGCAGCTGCCTATTTCCTTTCATCACCTTGATGCTACCGTTTCATTCCAAAAAAAGTGCCTTGTGGTGAATGAAAGGGATGAATGATAAAGTTATACGTCCACAATTACCTCTTATAGAACATTGGACCTGTAGAGTTAAGACTGGGCAATGCCTGTTGTAGCTCAGCTCAAAATTTATTGTATGGATATCTTTATCAAAAAGCGCCTGCTCTGTTTTTAGTTTTATATTATTTTGGCCTGACAGGGATTTTCTAATATGTAATTCCTTCCGTATATTTATTTCCTTTAATTTTTGCAGGTCGTTTTTTTCACAGTTGTCAGTTCAATTTAATTCGAATTGCACGTTGGGCAAGAATCTGGTTGTGGCAGTTTGACTGGAATATGGAAATATTCAATAAAAATACGATGACGTTTATCGAAAGGTATAGTCTTTACGTTGATGTCAGGACAGTAGTCATCTTTATAGTGGTTATAGCAACTTTGTATTGAATGTTCCATAGACACATAGAAATATACCTCTGTCGCGCTGCAAACCCTGGATGCTCAAAAATGCACTTTTAAAGACACAAGTGCTTCTGCCATGTTTTATAACAGTGTATGGCATAATGTTGTTATGCCAGCTGATTTGATTATGGGTTCTAGTTGTTTAGGGCGAAACAAAAACTGGATAACTCTGAATGTCTGGATACTGATTAATGCAAAACCTGTGAGAGCCAGCTCCGAGCTATGGGCATTCGGTGTTGCCGGTTCCTGGAGAGTGGATGGATATGTAGAAGAGATCATTTTGTGTCCATGTTATGACATAAGAAGATTATGTGTCCTTCAGTGGCATGATATTCGTGTTTAGTCAGAAGAATATCTCAGAAGAAGGGCACAAGATGTTATTGCGAGATGCTGTAAGGGTCATCCTCACTGCAGACAAGCCAAGAATGCTGTTGTATTAGGTATTTTGAGTGAAAGATTGGCAGAGTTTCAACTTAAACAAACGAGGGCGTCCTCCATGCTTACAACGTACCAGTCTTCGAAGGAAGTATTCTGGGTCACTTTCAATTGACCCAAAGAAGGAACAAGATCTCAGTTCTGCGCTGAAGTGAATACTTCCTATTTATCACAACTTCTGCAGAGCCATAACAACTAAGGAGATACATGCAGATCAGGATGTAGATACATCTCCGGGTGAGATGTGAGAACTTTTAGGGGTTATGTTAGTTGCAGGAAAACAAGCTACGCCACAAAATATGTTCGCCACTACTAGGAAAACATAAATATTTACGCATTATTAATTCAAAGTTTAAATTTTTTATTGAGTTGTGAGATGCAGTAATAGCTTTCAGTGACAAAGAAAAGTCTGAAAATTTTTTGGTTAAACGAAGGAGGGAGAATACGCTTAAACATAAACAATGTGCAAAGCTGGTATTCGCTTCGTAAAATCTGGACATGAACTGCATAAATGAAAAAAAGATTTGCACTAAGTATGCAATACACGCAAAATGAAACTCGGAAAAGTGTGAAAGAAAAACTATTCGAAAGATTTAGGACTGGTCGTGAGAGTCAGTATACTAATACCGAAGACCTATGAGACTGAGCGCTGTCAATTGCACCTGAGGTGAACATTACTGATTTCCAGGGTTCTTCGACCTGGTTAAACAGATTCAGGAATTTATATGGCAAAGGAAGTTCAAAATTACCAAGCTTATTTCTAGTAAACGTGTAGAGTAGATGTCATTAACAGGTAATACCGTAGAGAAACTCTTGACTGACGTGAAGACAAAGCTTCTTGTTATCCATTAAAATGCTGCATATAAAGGTAGTCAGTCACGTTTCGTGCAAGTATTGTATACAAATCGTACTTCATTATTTAGGGCGAAAAAAAGCAGGGTCGTTTGTACAGTCAGTGAATGCTATAACATATTTGTGTACAAGAATGTCAGTGGTAAGTACCAGAGGTTTATTGTTTCCGCAGCTTTATGTCTTCAGTAACGTTAAGGCAAATTAGGACTACAAATTTAAAAAACGGGATGTTTTCATGCAAAAATCTTGTATTCGATATAGCAAAATCTAGAGAAATGTGAATCATATTCAATGTTACATCCGAAATCACTTCTTACCATTTGGAGGAAGTTCTTCATTGCCTGCCCTGGACATAGCGACACCTGTGTCTTTAGGAGGACGACAAACAGATTGTTAAAATAATTGGGATTCCACTCACCACTTATAGAGTGATTCACCCTCTCGATAAAAAAAAAGAATTCACAGAGTTAGGTTTTTCAGAAAATTGTCAGAAAATATTATTTCGTAGCGCTCTTTGTCATTTCAGGTTTCTGAGCGGAGCAGTATTGTTAAATTTCAGTCATTTGTGCATTCGAGTTATGCCCAAATAAAACTAGTGATTACTGTGTAGTGCCTGAATTCAGTAGTTTCTCTTTTATGCGGTGCAGTAAAAATGTTTGTTTTCGTCATCCAATAGACACGTCGCATTTTTGTGAGGACTTCGGGGAGTTGAAACGAAACTGTTTCATTGTTAGTAAGATACAGAGTATTCAAAAATTATCATAAGAACAGTGCTGCAGGAATCGATCGTTATCAAATATTTAATGTCAACAAATGAAAGTTCTAAGTGATCGAATTCGTTTGTAACTAACATCATATTCCGCCCTGTTTTTCTTTCCTCTGCTAGTCACTTTTGTAACAGTTACATCTGCAACAGTGTAGCTGTCGATATGAACTGCAAACTATTCAAAAATTAATGATTTGAGACATTTTCGGCATGGTTTACGTGCTTTAAATTCGCGTGTGTGCATTTTGGATTCTGTGCTACGCGCCGCTACGTTCTCTCGTCGCGTCTGCGTAGTCGCCGATTCGAGCGCTGCTATAAGCGGTTCCTCGTCCGCCAAAAATGAGTAAATTTAACATTGCAGTGGATCTCAGCAGATAAAATTTTGACGGTACATTTCTTTCGGTGTGTTCTTTCTGTGTGAAAAATATCAGGGTAGGTTTCGATGTGTCGGATTAGATTTTTCCGTTGTAAGTAAATTTCTCTTTCGCTGTCCCGTTTATTGTAACACAATTAATTACAGCACGTATTTACACAAAAAGTATTGAATACTTTACTGAAATAATTATATTTGTGGACACAGATAACATAGATTATCGTACTGACCTGCATTTGAATGCTATTGTCTGTTTCACAGTGGCGACGTAAAACAGTTGGCAATTATTGTCTCATTGCCTCAGAGGAAATGAAGGCTTGAGGTACAAGAGGTAACATCTGCTGAAATTTATAGTACTGCCATGTTAATACAATCTGAATGGTTCAAGGACTTCTTTAGCAGCACAAACTGCATTTATTACGAGAGTATATTGCACTGAATGCTAGGAACTTGTGGAGCTTTTTCTTTCCTCCAGTTTACAAGAGAGAATTTTTCTTACTCTGCACTGTCACATGTTCCTCGATGTGCAGACTGGTTTGCAGTATATTGAGATCCCAAAAAAAAATTAAGTAAGGAACAAATAACTAAGACAATAACTATTACATTTGAGAGACCTTCACATGAAATTTGTGTAAGAGCTCTCGTCTTCTTCTCTTATTTCCTTCAATAATGTACCACATCTCTTTTAGCCACACAGTTGCCTCCCAATCATGTCATATTTCTTCCTCTTGAATTATATCTGAGGGCTCCTATAAATGATTCATTCGTTTTCAAAGCTCCATATTTTCCAAAGAACTACATGTACAAATATCATTGATGCATGAATAGAACCTAAGATCGCCAAGTTTTCATTTTACACTCTATAAATGTTCTGAGTGCCATGCTGGTCACGTGAGACACGTCCAAGCGGCAGTTGGTTCGATACCTTATGCAGCAACAGCCTGTCTATGCTCGCCACAGGAGTACTAATGCATTCTCTGAGCTGTTTCAAAGTTCTTGGCAGTGGGGGTATGTCAACGCTATCTTCAATGTACCCTCAAATAAACAACTCACAAGGCGTTAGGCAGATGACCTGGGTGGCCAATGGAACAGAAACATTATCATCGTCACTACTTTCAATCAAACGATACGGTGGTTCGTCGTTTAGGTAGCGACAAACATTGATGCCCCAAAGATGGACTGCCCCATTTTGTTGGAAGGTGAAATTTTTGGAATCAGCACTCAGTTGTGTAAACAACCACAACTGTAACATATCAAGGTAAGAGGTATCTTTTCACAGAAGAAAAACAGTCTATACAGCTTCGTCTGTGACACTGCACAGAAAACAAAAACCTTCTGCGAATCTCGTTTATGTACAAGAATTTCATAAGCATTCTGTGTTCCCGTACTTTGCATGGTGGCGATTAATCTTTCCAGATAAATGGAATGTTGCTTCGTCACTAAACACACAAAAACTCTTTCCTTACTTTGTCACCATTTTATCAAGGCATTGCACTCCTACTGCCTTCTGGACGACACAATGCAATTTCGGTGAGTTTACGGTTCTGTTCGTGGGTAAGTTGTATTTGTACATATGATACTTTGTAAAACACAGAAGTCTGAAGACGAATGAATCATTTATAGCAGTGCTGATCATCACAGCAATAGAAGAACTTGTTACATTTGGCGCGACATGTTGACCGTATGGAGAGTTCAGCCCTGCTTAAATAAACGCCGATGTAACCGGACCCCCTAAAATGTGCATGGGTCGTAAAGACGTCCATCTGGACTTACTGTAAGACGTGTCAACCTCTGTTAGAGGAAATCTGCTAGCAATGTGTTCTCACATGAAGAGCGCTCTGGCTGGACATGACAAGGTCCTCTATTGTGTGGTGGCGCCTTCCTGGCAACAACACGAAAAATAAGTTAATGCATTAAGTAACAGAACAGATTAGTTTAGTTTAGCCCAGAAGCATGTGACGTCAGATGCACTACGAGTTTCTAAAGTAAGGAAGATTAGTGTTTAACGTCCCGTCGACACTGAGGACATTAGATTCGGAGCACAAGCGCGGAATATGTGAAGGATGGGAAAGGCAGTCGGCCGTGCCCTTTCAAAGGAACCATCCCGGCGTTTGTCTGGAGCGATTTAGGGAAGTCACTGAAAAATGTAAATCAAGATGGCCGGAGGCGAGTTTGATCCGTCGTCCTCCCGAGTGCGAGTCCAGCGTTCTAACCACTACGCCACTTCGCTCGGTCATTAGGAGTTCTAACGCGATGTTTGCACTGGATGGGTCAGTCTGGATAGGAATTCATTTGTTGAGCTGTCTCAACCTCACCACAGTTCTACTGAGTAGACAGTACAGGTTATTCCCATTTTATAAATTTCGGTTTGTATCTGCTTTTCCTGTCCGCAGACAGTAAATAGATTTCCAGACTGTGTGTGATGTCCTTAGGTTAGTTAGGTTTAAGTAGTTCTAAGTTCTAGGGGACTGCTGACCTCAGATGTCAAGTCCCGTAATGCTTAGGGCCATTTTTGCCACTCCGTATCTGCCGTTCCTGGTTTCACCCTTTCCCTTCTCACGTCACCATACAACAGAAAGCCAAGCGACGGTTCAAATACCCGTCTGGTAAACACGACTCAGGTTATCTTGAAAGGAGTTTACTGAGGCACATTTGTATGTGGCACAGGAATATGATAAACAATGTATGCAAACAAGATGAAAATGTAAAAAAAAAATGATTTTTGCTTTTTGCCAGGGCGTTAGTATAGATGAGTTGGCAGATAATTTATAATTGTTGAGTAACCCCAGAATGTTCGTAAGCCGTTTTGATAAAGAGGGTAGTTAGATATTTCATTTTGCAATGCTTCTATGGCTTGTTAACAGAGCTATGTGTAATTTGATGATGTCCATTGATGTTGGGTTAGTGGGGTTAGATAATACTTGCTGTTTAAAACTCATTGTTTGTGAATCAAATGTGAGTAATTTATCTTCAATTGTCAGATGTTTTTCAAAAGACAAACTTGCAATATTTACTAAAAAACTCATTGTTAGTAATTCACCATAATCAGTACCTCCTCCCGGTCCAGGTCATATATTTTTTTAAGAAGTTGAATTTTGTTAAATGTTCTCGTTTATCAACCAAAAGAATTTCATGTGCATTTAAACGTATTGTGGCCAACACTGCACACCCCTGAGCCTGGAGCTAGCATATTTTTGTGTCTCATGAGAGACCTGAATATATCGCGTTGCTCCGTTGCTGCTTTAGACGTTTGTTATGTGCGCAGGAACCAAAGTTATCAGTTTGGAACAGGGTCTGACGATTCAGTGCCTGAGGAACTGAATGTATTTTGCAGTGACTGTATTTCTTTATTGGCATTGGGAGTTGCATTGCCCAGTCAATTCGTATAAAGTTCTTACTAACAATAAGACAGAGTAAACTCACCACTTGCAGTTACAACACGATACGCGATAATTCGAGTTTTGTATCCATTCCACGGTTCGTACATTCATTCGACGTAATCTTAAAAAAGTTTATTACATAAAAAGAACGTCACAATCTGTAACCTCCATAAACCGCTCATGGCAAATGTGAGGATGATACTTTTGAAAAGGCTTGATATATTTCACTCCCCAAATCGAGCTTATGCTCTCTCTCTGATGACACCGATGTCGATGGGACATTGAACCGTAATCTTCCCTCCTCCCTGTATACAACATAGACACAGTGACACGTTGTACAGCACCTCATAGCACTAATCCGCAATACACAGGGCACGGATAAAGAACTGACATTTAATTTGAGAGTAGATGAAAGAAAAGGCAGCCCGATTCCCCTAGAGTCTTGCTCAGGATGCCAGTGCGGGTTTGTCGCATCTGTCTTCACCATTCTTTTCCTGTATAGGGGACTGACTTATCCCTGTGAGGAAGTTAGTTCTTGATTTTTAGCGTTTGGGTAGCAAGTCACGTCAAACGTCGTACGGTGGGTGTTGTTTAGACGTAGAGGACACCGCTACATTACAGTTCGGGTGCGCAGCCGTTCAGCTTCTTCTTGTATATCGCTCAGCCTTCTTCAAAGCGAGCCTAGGAACTGACGCTCGACGCCCTTGTAGTAGCAGTAAATATGTGGGCATCATTTTGACCGATCTGTAACAAGGAACTTCAAGCCTTGTGGCATACGGCTTCACTGTTAATAGAAACTAAACTCCATCCGAACAGGCCATGAGGGCCCAACGGCACCGACCGGCCGCCGTGTCATCCTCACACCACAGGCGTCACCAGATGCGGATATGGAGAGGCATGTGGTCAGCACACAGCTCTTCCGCCCGTGTGTCAGTTTACGAGCCACATTGTGCCTCAGATTGCCTCACAAGGGCTGAGTGCACCCCGTTTGCCAACAGCGCTCAGCAGACCAGACGGTCACCCATCCAAGTTCTAGCCCAGCCCAACAGCGCTTTAACTTCGGTATCTGACGGGAATCGTGCTACCACTGCGGCAAGGCTGTGATGACTGTCTTGGTGGGTGCTGCAGATGTTGTAATGACTTGTTTGGTTGGTCCTAAGTCTAATTACAGTACTAACCTAGGACACTATCTAGCATCTTCTTTTTTATTATGTGTTTTTTATCTTTTTGTAACGTTTTGTTTGTTTTGTAACTTTTTTGTTGCTGTTTCTTATACGTATAATTATAGTTAATGTAGTTAATAATTAGCTTTTGTTCTACAATGGGCGTGAGCAGCGCCCTTGTTTGCTTTAGATTGTTTGGACGACAGTGATAATTTCCGCTGTTTATGGGCTATGGTGGTGAGCGATCGTCACTCCAGTGACGTACTTATCGTCTAACTTAATACTATGACTGGTGTGTGAGGGTACCTGTTTGTATCAGCCGGACGACAACGATCATTTTCGCTGTTTTTTGTGGGTGAGACGGTAGTGAGTGATTGTTCTACTTCACTGCGAGCCAGTGCGCTGCCGCGGTGTAGCGTACACGATTTGTCTTCACACAGTTACGGCTTTTTTTTCACACAGCTTCCTGCACACAGCTTTAAAACGCCGATCTGTAGTGTGCGGCAGCGCGGGATTAGCCGAGCGGTCTCAGGCGCTGCAGTCATGGACTGTGCGGCTGGTCCCGGTGGAGGTTCGAGACCTCCCTCGGGCATGGGTGTGCGTGTTTGTCCTTAGGATAATGTAGGTTAAGTAGTGTGTAAGATTAGGGACTGATGACCTTAGCACTTAAGTCCCATAAGATTTCACACACATCTGAACATTTGTAGTGTGCGGTCAGGTGAACATCTAATGCACAATACCTTTAATACCGAGGAACGTAACTATTTTCACCTTGATGTCGAATCGAAATAGACGTGCTCTCTGGGCGGTTCACTGCCATTTACTTCCATTCTCGTAGTTATAGACTCATTTCTCTTACCACGATGATTCACTACTTGTAATCCGTCGATTCCATTGTGATGGAGAATCACTGAAAATGTGAATCGACTCGGGGTATGCGTCAGCAAAGACAACCCTAGCTGATCTTGCACATTACGGTAACAAGTAGCTCATTTTTTCTATGTATTTCTGATTTGTTCTCGGGACACCATCGGAATAATATCTTAATTTCGGAGCGACGTTTACGCAAGGAAGAAATGTGTCGAAGCGTCGCTGGAGCACAAAGAAATTACCCGGCAGATTTCTCGAGCAGAATTCATCAGCGCAGTTCGCCGAGAAAGCCTGTATTCCCGTACTGCTACATATGTTGGTGCTTGCACTGGCTAAAATAATTAAAGTATAGCTAGCCAGTTTGTGTTTAAGGAAGTTTTCGTGAATAATATGAACCACGTGATTTAGTTGTGTACTGTCTCTCCCCTGTCGCATCAGATTAGACATGAAACATGTGAGGGTTGTGGTAAAGCAGGCAAATGGTCAACTTCAGTTTTTTGGGAGAATTCTAGGAATATGTGGTTCATCTGTAAAGGACACTGCAAATAGGACTTAAGTGCGACCTGTTCTTGAGTACTGCCCGAGTGTGTGGGATCTGTACCAGGTCGGATTAAAGGAAGATATCGAAGAAATTCAAAGGTAGGCTGCTAGATTTGCTACCGGCAGATTACAACAACAAGCAACAGTTGCGGAGATGCTTTGAGAATTCGAAAGGGGATCCCTGGACGTTCTTTCAGAGAGCCGGCATTCGAAGCTGACTTCCTTCTACCGCTGCCAACGTACATTTATGCGTTAGGAACACGAAGGTAGGAGAAGTTAGGGCCCATACGGAGGCATATAGGCAGTCATTTTAGCATCTCTTTGTTTGCTAGTGGAACAGGAAAGGAAACGACAAGTAGTTGTATAGGGTACCCTCCGCTATGCACCGTACGGTGACTTGCAGAATGTCTATGTAGATGTATAACATCTACTCGAGCTTGTTCAGGGCTTCTTAACAGACACGTTCGGGATCGGCTTTAAGGGAGGAAACCACATTAGGAGACTCAAAAATCCGATCATTTTTATTGCATAAATCGTTAGCGTAACTATCCAAGAACACTCTCTCAAAATTTAAAAGCGAAATTCGCATTCATTTATATTTTATGAGCATAGAACCGAGTGCACATCGGGTACAGGCTCGAGAGCAAATAGGGCGGTGCACCCGAGAAGAGAATGGGGACTCGACTCCGAAACATTCTAAAAACTAAAAAGCTTGGTGGAAAAGGCAAACTGATAGAGTCATTAGTGAAAAAGCTCAGCACTTAGTATGGACTAGCGATTAGAAGACATACAGATAGTGCACAAGACATGAAAAAGGCAATTATAGCGACATACTATCATATAATTTCCATGGATGAAAATCCTCGACACGAGTATTGACTAGAGGCAGAAGACAGCTGGTGCGAGTGGCAGAAACGAACAGCCCTTGGAATGAAACATAAACCACACCCTACTCCATCGCACACCGACGTACAGAAGCAAATTCCTGCAGTATATGAAGTTTGATGAAGGGATGAATCTGGTAGCTGAGTGGTCAGCGCGTCGGACTGTCATACCTCACGACCCGGGTTCGATTACCGGCTGGGTCGGAGATGTTTTCCACTCAGGGACTGGGTGTTGTGTTGCCCTTACCATCATTATTTCATCCCCATCGACACGCACGTCGGCGAAGTGGTGTCAACTCGTAAGACTTGCATCGCGCGAACGGTCTACCCGACGGGAGGTCCTAGCCACACGGCATTTCCATTTCCAAGGGATGAGTTACTGGAGAGATGTTTAGGTGGCCACACACAGAATGTGAATGAAAGTTTTAATTCCACTATTTGGCGATTAGCTTCTAAATACTTGCACTCCGGACTAAAAGTCTTTGAATTGGCATCGTATTTAGCAGCGGGCTTATTTTGTGAACGAATTCATCCCTTTTGATGCTCATGAACGAGGCAGCAATTGTAGGCACGCAAAGCTTCAATTATGCCGAACAAATGGATCAGCGCGTGGGCCGGCAGAATCGAACAAGTTCGAAAAACTTGGAAAGCATTGCTGCAAGAGCAGAACGAAGCCTATGAGGAAGAAAAAGGATTACCATATGCTGCAGGAATCGCAGATTAATCAGTGAGCATTTTATGTTTTTGTTAACTTCCTTGAATTTCTAGTTTCTGAGAACAATTTTTCAATCGCGTTTGTCTAGAAAAGATTTTTTTCACATTTGCGTGCAGTCTAATTAAAAAAGTATAGAACCGATCATTATGAAAATTGATAGTATGATTCTTTATACAATTACGAATTATATGAACCAACTCGTGAGACTATATCATTGATTTTAAGGGAATCTTTCTTTGCATAATTAGAGAAAAAATCTTGAAAATCGAAATAAATTATTCCAACGACTGCAAAATTTTTGATTTTCATTATTTTCACCTGCGTTGGGTTCATATTCTTAGAAAACAAGTTATTAATGTAAAATCAAAACACGTTTGATTTCAGATGAAAATCGGAATGGCTACACTGCCCGCAATTGGATAACTATACTCACAACCTTCAGCGGACATCGCAGCGTAAATTTGTTATTTTTGGCTGAAATTATTCCAAAAATTCACAAAAACTATTCGAAATACGAATGAAATAATGTCGAGGTTTCATTAAATTCTAATTAATTCTTCCCACCCAAAAAAATTTGTGTCAAGCAGCCTCCTAATGTGGTTTCCCTCCTTAAGACGTTACGACCAGATGCCCTTAACTTAAATAATGAATGGAATAAAAATAAGGCGGAACCTGACGTGAGGCATATTGACTAACTGACATTTCTCAAACGCAGTCCACTTCTTCGACTGCCAAGCATGTAGGTCGGAATCGAAGATTCTCAGTCTGTGCGTAAACGTGCGCAGCGCATTTACAGTGTGTCCCATCCATCTTCACCACCCCAAATAACTTTTTGTCCAGAAGCAAAATAATATATATATATATATATATATATATATATATATATATATATATATATATATATATATATATATATAATGCAAATAATATTTGACTTCCAGTTCCAGGGATACATAAAACAGTGTCACTGCCTTTCTTGTAAAATATGAACAGCAGTACGTCTTTTTTAAATGGCTCCGTGTATTTTTTATTCGGTAATCCACTTCCTCTCCTCAAGGCCTGTTCTAGAACATTACGCATTCACGTGAACATGACACTAAAAACGTAACACAAAACTGACTTTGACTCTCCTGTGCTAGCACACTAAGTGACGTGCATTTTCCTTGTGTTTCCAGCTGTTTAGTGTCAAATGCAGCAAGCGGAAGAAATACGTCACCTCGAGTAGCAGCACTGTGTCCTAGCACAGGAAAGTCAAACTCAGTTTTGTGTGTTGCATTTTTAGTAACAACATCCTTACGTGAATAGTACATTGTGTCACTTTTCTGAACAGATCTTGGCGAGTGGAAGTGGTCTGCCGTACAAAAATATGTGGTGAGATTCATAAAAGACGTACTGCTATTCCTATCTTCGTAACGAAAAAAGTTAGAAGGAAGGCAACCATGCTGATTAATGTCCTTCTGGTAGCTAAACAACATGCTGTTGATACTTTTCTTCATTGTTTTGTGGACAAAAAATTATTTGGGGTGCTCAAGGTAAAGGGGACAGCCTCTTTATCAACTCGCAGTAGTTAGTATTGCGTTTCAAAGATGCTCTGAGTACACCACCCTATTGTGGAGGACGTGGCGATTCGAAGAAAAATAATTAACATATTCAACATGGTAAACGGCGTCGTACAGGTTGTTTATAAAGTACTTATACAAATTTAACCTTTAATTGTGAAATGCTAAATAACTTACAGAAATGTTCGATACAGCATTGAATGCAGTATATCGTCAAGTTTTATTCCCGCCTAAACACTTTTAGTTCCCGACGTTGCCGCTAGATGGCATGCGCGAATGAGTTATTCCAACAGTCGTCATGGTGTTGTGTGACCGCCAACAGAGTGCACAGTATTATTTATGGTTTCATGAATCCAAATCCGCTATTACAGTACGGAGACAATTCAGGACTAAATACTGTAAGCCACTACCACAGAGACAAACTATTATTAATTGGACAGTCGTTTCACCGAAACTGGTTGCGGATCAGTTAAGACGCCAGGTCAGGGTCGGCCAGCAGCCTCTGACACAGCAATTGAAGAAGCACAGTCACCTGATTTAACCACAATGGACTTCTGTGTATGGGGTCACATTAAAGACAGGATGTTTGTTCCTTAGTTTCCGGGGAACGTCGACGAAGTGCGACAACAGATAATACAAGCAGATGCCACCATACATCAGGACTTGCTTTATAGGATTTGGCAGGATTACAGATGGGAAATTTGTCCTGTTACTAAAGGTAGCCGCATTGAATATCTGTAGTTAAAATGCGAAGATATACTGCATTCAGTCCTATATCAAACATTTCTGTAAGTTACATAAATTAAAGGTTGCTTTTGGATAACTAGTACATAAGCACCCTGTATTATTTGGTTCACTGCGAACGATAGTTTGGGTGTGGAGTATATAGAGAGTCGGAGTGCTGGATTTCTCGAAGATATTTTAACGCCTTCGTGCTGTATACATTACTTAGCATCGTTTTAGAACGGTATATAGGCGCCATTCTCTTAAATGGAGGTAGTAGCTTACAAGTGACAGTACAGGTCTGCAGCAGTAAATTTGTTTACGAAGAATTGCTCCCCGTGCAACGCATACATTTCACGCTTCATTGTGGCTTGTCGCCGTTGCGTTCAATGTTATCAAGCCTTTAGATCGACGCCGGGTCGATTACATTAAATTACCAAGACACAACTCCCTCATTTAACCAGCTTGCGACCTCGATTCACATCACCTATTCTTAAACTAGTGAAAAGAAAGTGTCGGTTCTAACAGGCTCTAAACGTTCTGCTTTGCAAGACGATTATTCATGTGCTTCATGAACTTTTCAGTTCTGGTGTGAAAGTGTCTGTCTGCGGCAAAGGTAGCGTAGAAATAGGCCTGCCTGGTGAACTGAAACTGTATGTTTTGTGGTGCCCTCCACTGCCGAAGAACGCTGTCGAACATTTTATTAATAACATTTGCTTTCAGTTTACAGTGGCCCTACGGCCACTGTAATCATTCACATAAAACTGTGAAAGTATAAATTATTCGTGTTATACCTACTGTGGCTGTGTTAGACATGAATAACATAAATCACGAAACTGCTAATTATAACCAACTGCGACAGCTTGCAATATCTTCAAAAGAACCCGTTTGAAGCTATAAACGTCATCACAACGTACTTCTTCTAAATTCTTCGATTTCGTGTTTGCCCAAGTGATGGTACTACACTGTTTCGACAATAACTGCAGCTACACTCATGCTCATAAATTAAGGATAATGTTGATACAGGGTGAAACAACGCTCTGGTGGGAGGTTTAATCACCTCGGGGTATGACCATGCTGTGCATTTGACCTGCGGACGTCGCACGGTGGCGCTGGCGCTGGCAGCAGTCCACATACGCAGAGGTGTGTTGGTGCATGTCAGAGTACTGTGCAGAAGTAAGTGTGCAGACGTTTTCAAACGTGCTAATGGCGACTGTGTGCTGAAAATGGCTCAAAGAACACATATTGATGACGTTATGAGGGGTAGAATACTAGGGCGACTGGAGGCTGGACAAACACAGCAGGTCGTTGCACGGGCCCTCCGAGTACCACAAAGTGTGCTCTCAAGATTACGGCAACGATTCCAGCAGACAGGAAACGTGTCCAGGCGCTACAGTATGGGACGTCCACAGTGTACAACACCACAAGAAGACCGATATCTCACCATCAGTACCCGCAGACGGCCATGGAGTACTGCAGGTAGCCTTGCTCGTGAACTTACCGGAACTACTGGAACTGTTGTCTCCAGACACACAGTCTACAGACGACTGAACAAACATGGTTTATTCGGGCGGAGACCTGCAAGGTGCATTCCACTGACCCCTGGTCACAGGAGAGCCCGTAAAGCCTGGTGTCAAGAACACATGGTCATTGGAACAGTGGTCCCAGGTTATGTTCACGGACGAGTCCAGGTATAGTCTGAACAGTGATTATAGCCGGGTTTTCATCTGGCCTGAACCAGGAACCAGATGCCAACCCCTTAATGTCCTTGAAAGGGACCTGTACGGAGGTCGTGGTTTGATGGTGTGAGATGGGATTATGATTGGTGCATGTACACCCCCGCATGTCTTTGACAGAGGAACTGTAACAGGTCAGGTGTATCGGGACGCCATTTTGCACCAGTATGTCCGCCTTTTCAGGGGTGCAGTGCGTCCCACTTTCCTCCTGATGGATGATAACTCACGGCTCCACCGAGCTGCCATCGTGAAGGTGTACCTTGAAACAGAAGATATCAGGCGAATGGAGTGACCTGCCTGTTCTCCATACCTAAACCGCATCGAGCACGTCTGGGATGCTCTCGGTCGACGTATCGCTGCACGTCTTCAAACCGTAGCACACTTCAGGAGCTCCGACAGGCACTGGTGCAAGAATGGGAGGATATACCTCAGCAGCTGCTCGACCACCTGATCCAGTGTATGCGAACTGGTTGTGCGGCCTGTGTACGTGTGCATGGTAATCATATCCCATATTGATGTCGGGGTACATGCGCACGAAACAGTGGCGTTTTGCAGCACATGTGTTTCGGGACGGTTTTCTCAACTTATCACCATAACGTGGACTTACAGATCTGTGTCGTGTGTGTTCCCTATGTGCCTATGCTGTTAGCGCCAGTTTTGTGCAGTGCCACGTTGTGTGGCACCAAATTCTGCAATTATCCTTAATTTATGAGCTTGAGTGTATTACAAAGCTACGTAAGCATGATTTTTGTTAAAGTATCTGAATAGCATCTCTCGGAGATACAACAGACCTGAAAACCTAATGCAAATATGCGACGTCAAGATATTATGTTTCCAAACGCGCTGTGTTTAGATACTACCTTAAAGTCTGATTGATTCGTTGTATCAATTGTTGTTAATAGTGTTATCGCCAACGAACCTACTATGGTGAATACACCGGTTGTCGCCAGATCACCGAAGTTAAGCAACGTCGAGCATGGCCGGTACTAGAATTGGTAATCGCCTGAGCAATCCACATGCTGTTGGCAGCTTACCCTGTGTCTTTGCTTGCCATGGAGTGAAGGGCTGGTGGCGTAGAGTTGCTGATCACCAGACGTTGCTCCGGTGTCCTGGATAAAATCCAAACCTCTCCGCAGCGTCTCATGAAATGTGGGCATGGTACCCTGTTGACTGTGATCCGTCCATCTGATGGGGACGCTTAGCTTGGCCGACCCCTTAGTGATATTCGAAAAGAATAGGCTATGTGCCGGTGCTTCGTTTCACCCTCTTCGTTCTCTCATCATATTCCAACACAAACAGTGCACTACATACGCACACACCCATTACAGTCACCTATGATTAAAACACAACTCTCACACTTCGCGAAGAAAAGGTGCCAGTTGTATCTGCTCCTCTTAAGATATACTGGAAATGTTCGTTGATGAAATTCGTGCTCCGGCTAACTAGCGGTAGAATATATATATATATATATATATATATATATATATATATATATATAATGGCTATCCTTGTACTAATTACGGCTACAGCCCATGTACGGCAATAGTTTCTCCCCTAAAGTTTTCAGTTTACGTAAGTTTAATAGTTCGAATCGGTAACATACCTGTCTAACGCGGCAAAGAGTATTTATGCATGCTGCGCTCTGTTATTAATCTATGTCGTCGCACAAATAAATATTTCATGAACACACAATATTAAATGGGTTGAAAGAAATGTCACACGGTAAATCCACTTTATGATGGTTTATTCTATACTATTCACGTCCTATCAACGTATTAAGGAAGTAACTTTTCCCTAAGCTGGGTGATTAGTTACGTAAGTTTCCGTCAAAGAGTTTGTAACAAGATCCAGATTTCATTTGCTACTTTAACGAAACTTCAGTACTTTCTCACAATTCAATACCAGTGTTCACTTCCTATGTCGGTGAATTGCTAACAGTCTATTACATTGGAGCAAAGTTGAGTCTTCCCTGTATAATAATCAATTAAGACAAGTTCGGGTGTTTTCCTCTCTTGGCTTTACGTAATGATATACTCAAATTGCTGATCTACCTATTTCAAGTTTAATGATTGCTAGCAGAGCGCAAATTTCCCAAAATGCACAAAAAACAGTCTCGTCGCGCCTACGTACAAGAGCACACGTTGAGATACGACCTGATCCAGCAAGTGCTAGTAGCACATTAACAATGTATGACTTTTTTCTTCTGTATTACGCAGTGTCCTCAAAGAGTGCTCACAAGGAGTAATCTTTGAGTTCACTCGTTCTACTCCGTGATCTATAAGTACACTATCTTACGATCTACTATGATTTTAATTTGAAACTAATGGATTCTATTTCTTTTCTTTCCCTTTTCAAAACATTAAGTCACTTTATACTGGATTTCTTTTCTATACACTTGCTAGTATTCAAGCGATGCTATTCCAGTGGGACTTGAAATTTGGATCTTGGATTTTGGGGCTTTTATTGGGTTTTGGGTACCATTTTATATTTTCAATTTTGCGTCCAAAAGAAGCGGGGTTACAAAGTGCATGCAAATGATAGGGAAAATCTGAACCTGATCCTTGGGGCCTCGTAGCCAACCACGCCACCCGACATAATCAAACAAAACAAATAGTAAAACTTACATCTGAGCACATTGTAAAGTTCGGTATGAATACAGCAGTGCTTCACAAAGCATAGGCCTGATGTAGGCGGCATGACCTTTCCTTCCCCTACCTTTCAGCTGATCGATTGGGAATGTAATCCGGCTGTTAGCCATGAGTCATCGACCGAACTTCATCGTGTAGCTTGCTGCAGTGCCCGGCGTCGACCGGGTTGTTTAATATTTGCCACACAGCGTGATTGGCCCTTTCGCTTGTTGATACTCGTAGCGAGTACAAGTCGCATGGGAAAGTGTAAACATTTTAAATCGAAGGGCATATTTGAATCACTGACTGTCAACGGAATGCGACGAATGAGTACTTCTTCACCTGCAGTTAAATAAGAAATGGCGATGGTTAGTTGGTTTGGGGGAGGTGACCAAACAGCGAAGCCATCGGTCCCATCGGATTAGGGAAGGACGCGGAAGGAAGTCGGCCGTGTCCTTACAAAGGAAACATCCCGACATTTGCGTGAAGCTATTTGGGGAACTCAAGGAAAACCCGAACCACGATGGCTGGACGCGGTTTGAACCGTCGTCCTCCCGAATGCGAGTCCAGTGTGCTAACTAACCACTCCGCCACCCCGCGCAAGAAATGGCGATGTAAACGACTTTAAACTATACGCTTCCGGAGAAAGGTGGGTTGTACTTTTTGTTGTCTACATCTACATCTACATCTACATGGATACTCTGAAAATCACATTTAAGTGTCTGGCAGAGGGGTCATCGAACCACGTTCACAATTCTCTATTATTCCAATGTCGTATAGCGTGCGGAAAGAGTGAACACCTCTATCTTTCTGTACGAGATCTGATTTCCCTTGTTTTACCGTGGTGGTCGTTCCTGCCGATGTAGATCGGTATCAAAAACTGTAAATCGGATTGTAGTGAATCTGCTATAAAATTTTCCTTAATTAAATTTACAGAAACTTTTTATTTTGCCTGTATGAAAATATCATTTGTTTTGCCATGTGATGTTATATTTTGCTGTAAGTATCTTGTTTGTGTTTTTAGAGGATTAGTCTCCCATTGCTTCAGCTCTGCTTTCATTGTATCAGGTAGGGCTGTGTTTGACTCGACTCGAACTATTTGGCCAATTTGCGTCACAGTTATGGAACTCTCTGGTTCTGTTCAGTCTTTTGATCAGCCGCCTTTTTTGATATTATATATACGACCTGCCTTACCGTTTGTATGACGCTGTGGATTTTAATAATAAAAATAAAATAGCACAGACTAAAGTATCTTCTATAGTATGAGTCATATGTAACAACAGAAGATAATCAATAAATAAGAGTTTTAAATCATGTTTCTGTCAAATTCTCGAGCTTTCGTTCATTCCACGATCTAGTGACTGACGTCTGACAGTAGTATCTCCAAGACGGGTACTGCCCACGTAATTCACTCTCGCGATAGGAATTATACTCAGCTTACCACGATATATTTCGTTTGTTAGGCATTTAATTTTTCATTAATTTTCTTCGTTTTTTCATCCTAATGTAGATATATGAAGTAAATCTGTTAAGTATTGAAACTTCCTGGCAGATTAAAACTGTGTGCCCGACCGAGACTCGAACTCGGGACCTTTGCCTTTCGCGGGCAAGTGCTCTACCAACTGAGCTACCGAAGCACGACTCACGTCCGGTACTCACAGCTTTACTTCTGCCAGTACCTCGTCTCCTACCTTCCAAACTTTACAGAAGCTCTCCTGCGAACCTTGCAGAACCTTCGCTTTGACAACGTGTCTGGCGGAATGGCTTCACATGCAGATGAGATGTACTGCTTCAGCTGTTCAATTGTTTCTGGATTCTTGCGGTACACCTGGTCTTTCAAGTGTCCCCACAGAAAGAAGTCACAGGGGTTCATGTCTGGCGAATAGGGAGGCCAATCCACGCCGCTTCCTGTATGTTTCGGATAGCCCAAAGCAATCACACGATCATCGAAATATTCATTCAGGAAATTAAAGACGTCGGCCGTGCGATGTGGCCGGCCACCATCTTGCATAAACTACGAGGTGTTCGCAGTGTCGTCTAATGCAGTTTGTACCGCCACAAATTCACGAAGAATGTCCAGATAGCGTGATGCAGTAATCGTTTCGGATCTGAAAAATGGGCCAATGATTCCTTTGGAAGAAATGGCGGCCCAGACCAGTACTTTTTGAGGATGCAGGGACGATGGGACTGCAGCATGGGGCTTTTCGGTTCCCCATATGCGCCAGTTCTGTTTATTGACGAAGCCGTCCAGGTAAAAATAAGCTTCATCACTAAACCAAATGCTGCCCACATGCATATCGCCGTCATCAATCCTGTGCACTATATCGTTAGCGAATGTCTCTCGTGCAGCAATGGTAGCGGCGCTGAGGGGTTGCCGCGTTTGAATTTTGTATGGATAGAGGTGTAAACTCTGGCACATGAGACGATATGTGGACGCTGGCGTCATTTGGACCGCAGCTGCAACACGGCGAACGGAAGCCCGAGGCCACTGTTGGATCACCTGCTGCACTAGCTGCGCATTGCCCTCTGTGGTTGCCGTACGCGGTCGCCCTACCTTTCCAGCACGTTCATCCGTCACGTTCCCAGTCCGTTGAAATTTTTCAAACAGATCCTTTATTGTATCGCTTTTCGGTCCTTTGGTTACATTAAACCTCCGTTGAAAACTTCGTCTTGTTGCAACAACACTGTGTTCTAGGCAGTGGAATTCCAACACCAGAAAAATCCTCTGTTCTAAGGAATAAACCATGTTGTCTACAGCACACTTGCACGTTGTGAACAGCACACGCTTACAGCAGAAAGACGACGTACAGAATGGCGCACCCACAGACTGCGTTGTCTTCTATATCTTTCACATCACTTGCAGCGCCATCTGTTGTTGAAAATTGTAACTACTGTAATTTCGAAAGTTTGTTCGCCTGAAAATGTACTGTTGTCCCAAGCATATTGCAACAAACGGTGTATTTATATCGCTGCTCGTTTAGTTTTTATTGCCGTTTCAAATATACCGGTCATTTTTGAAACACCCTGTATAGATTACATGCATGTATGTTACAAGTCAGATTCCGCAAATTTTATGTAGACAGAGCTCTTCCTGTTATCTTTGAAGGTAAAGTATTCAAGATTACATCAATATCGGAATAAAACTGTAGTTTTGTATGAACTACAAAAATCGAATAGAGGATGCTCTTCTTTATATTTGTACTAGGTGTTACTGCGGGCGCGTATCATTAAAATGAAGTGAAATGTATGTATTGCTTTATTGCCCAGAAGACCCCATTCTGGATGTTCGACCACTTGGTGCAAGTTTTCCTATTTGATGCCAATCCAGCAACTTGCGTGTCTCACACAAACACACACACACACACACACACACACACACATAAACACACACACGCTCGAGCGGAAAGAATCCGACCCAGTTGGGAATCGAAGCCGGGATCTGGTAGTCAGCATCAGCCAAGTTAACCAAAATACCACGAATTGTTGACGGTTATTAGTAGCCCTGTTATGATGAGCCGTGGTGACGATACTAAAATAAAATGTGGACTTCCTAAAATTACTAAATAGCGTTAATTTAGGTTAAAATGGATTGTACACAGTCATGATCGTGGTATCACGAGAAAACCGAGGAGGCGGCAGCACCAGCCATAGGGGGCCAAATATTCTGAAGATGGTTTGACACAAACCGAAACCGGTAAATAACCAAATGTTATTACTATCTCGAATGTCCATTTCAACCTAAATATAGCATCAGGTCGTTGCTCTCCATAGACCATGTTGTCTAACTTTATGAAATAGTGTTAAAATGACGAATAATGGAAATAAATGATTTGAAGTTTGGCGCTGCGCAAATTTTATAACATCTACAGTAACGTCAGCTGCCCTTACATTTCTGCTTGTTACCTGTGGCTGTGCTTGCATATTATAATCAAATGCAGCCTCACTAAAAGCCTGCCATGTTCTACTTGAAAAGACATGTGAATCTTTGCTTGTCGTACAGTATGTAAAGGACGTTGTCATTGTGAGTCTTCAAGGGTCTCAGAAACTATAAGAGAAGCATAACGCTCAGCGACCATAATGCGACGGGCTTGTGTCTGAAATGATGATAAAAGTATGGATTAAGAACGTTGAGGATTGTATAAGTATTGTATGCATTACGTTGAAACGTCTTATATAGAAAATATTGTAAGAGGGTGGAATAAATGAAGGTCAGATTCGCACCTTACATAAGAGCTTTATACATCACAACGGGAAGGTGAATATGGCATCTAACTTAATTCGGCGGTAATGAGCAAATTTGCATAGCACTATGTAATTCAAAAAGAGATGACATTCAATTTACAGTAATTAATACACCGTTTCTATAATGCATGTTTAAGGGGAAGGTGAAACAAGCAGTGAGAGGCGTTTGAGTTTGGAATTGAGAGGTACGACGCAGAGGTAAGGCCGCGCTACAGGGGGTACCACGGAAACCACTTAAAGGGGTGTCCCAGGGGGAAAGTCAATGAGCGACCAGGTGACTCATGAGGAGAGCGAGTATAATGGCCCATCTGAGGGAGGACAGGAAAGAAAGCTTTTAGAAAACTGCGTTTCGGAATTCCAAATGGATACGAAACAATACCTGTGACGCATTTTCGATCACGTCTCCAGCGAGTGATACACATGTGAGAGAGTCTATGTACGCATTTAGGCGTCTGGAACGGCCACAAAACGTACGATTGGCGGAAACGCGCTAGGAAGAGAAAAGAGTCAAAGATTCGACGCAGTTTAATGGTAGAGACCTTGCGAATGGTAGAGAGAGTTTCTGCAAAATAATAGGAACGCTCCTATTGGTCGAAAAAAGCAATGACGTGAAGAACGAAAGAACCCAGGTGGGGAGACAGTTCAGCTATGAGGAAGACAAGACGGAAGTTTTCTTGGACTCTTCTCTATACTGGCGTCAAGTGCAGAAAGGAGCGCATAATGCTCTGTACGACGCAGAGGAGTAATTTGTGTGAACACTGCATTCGCACCATCTGATATCCAGCTAGAAATTAGCTGTAGCATCGTTTAGCTCCAACTGTGGAGAAACCAACCAGCTTCGTAGTTAATTGTTCTTGTGAGAACTGAGAGGGCATTATAATATGCACACTGCTCCAACCATATGCGTGTATATCGCCACATTTTAAGACCAGGGATGATTACATGTTCTCTCACATGACTAGAAACATAGGGCAAGCTTTTGCTGAAAAATTCAGCAAAGATGTAATTAGTTTTATGGGAATTTCAGCGGAAGAGTGCGGCCTAGCAGACGACAGCTCATCGCAGCTTAAGGTAAATACCGCATGCAGAGGCGTCAACTTGTTGGTTCACCAGCTTGTGTCCACTGTAAACTCTAGTGACCTTGGGTAATCTTTTGCTCAATTTGTCACATAACTTACCATACACCGTAGACTTGATTGTCATCCTAAAAATAGAACCGAACTTTGAACCGGAATTGGACGATTTTCGTAGTAATGACCAACATCATAACATATGTGTAGGAACAATTTTGTAAAGATATTTCTAGTTAAACTTTAATATTGTAGTGTTAGGAAAATTTAACTTTCTGAGAGTTAATATTTAATATCGTGTTTACAATTATTTCAGTTTTTTATGTTGACGATATGTGTTATCCTGACAACTGTTTTTTGTTGTCACATTGAAAACTGTGTAAAAACGTGTATTTTTGTGCTATTATTGCGACATTAAACATGTCATTTCAACTTACACAGTTGTCTTCAATCCTAGAATAAGTAAACCAAAAATATTGCTCATTATAAAAAAAAAAATGGTTCAAATGGCTCTGAGCACTATGGGACTCAACTGCTGAGGTCATTAGTCCCCTAGAACTTAGAACTACTTTTTTTTTTTTTTTTTTACTCTCATTTTGTTCGCTTTTGTTCGTTGCATCTGCTCGGGGCGGACGTCGTAAGACATCCATTTATGTTCGTTGTTGATCGATTGACTCAGTTTTTTTTTTTTTTATTACAGAGGGCACGTAACCCTCTGACCGAACACGCTGAGCTACCGTGCCGGCATGCTACTTAAACCTAACTAACCTAAGGACATCACAAAACATCCATGCCCGAGGCAGGATTCGAACCTGCGACCGTAGCGGTCTTGCGGTTCCAGACTGCAGCGCCTTTAACCGCACGGCCACTTCGGCCGGCTGCTCATTATAATATCAAACAATAAAAGCATATTCGCAAACATGAAGAAGTTCAAAAGTCGAAGAGTAAATAGCTTATCAATGAGTAATTATTGTTCCATACTTCGCGTTGTGTTCTTCAAATCAATAATATTTTGTACTAAACACTTTCTAAAGTAGCCCATGTTCTTCCCCGGCGTTCATGCTATCCCCACACCAAATTTCACTAAAATCGGATTAGTCGTGAACGCGTAACAGGCAGAGTTGCTTTCACATCTATAATGTCAGTACGCATATACACCGAAGAGCAAAAGAAACTGGTACACCTGCCTTAATATCGTGTAGCGCCTCCACAAGCCCGCAGAAGTGCCACAACACGACGTAGCATGGACTCGACGAATGTCTGAAGTAGTGCTGGAGGGAACTGACACCTTGAATCCTGCAGCGCCGTCGATAAATCCGTTAGAGTACGAGGGGGTGGAAATCTATTCTGAACAGCACGTTGCAAGGCATCACAGATACGCTCAATAATGTTCACGTCTGGTGAGCTTAGTGTCCAGCGAAAGTGTTTATACTCAGAAGGGAGATCTGGAGCGACTCTGTAGCAATTCTGGAAGTGCAGGGTGTCGCATTGTCCTGCTGGAATTGCCCTAGTCCGAAGGAATGCACAATGGACATGAACAAATGACAGGATTCTTATTTACGTGTCATCTGTCATAGTCGTATGTAGTCGTATCAGGAATCTCATATCATTCCAACTGCACACGCTCCACACCATTACAGAATCTCCACCAGCTTGAACAGTCCCCTGCTAACATCCAGGGTTCATGGATTCATGACGTTGTCCCCACACTCGTACAAGTACATCTGTTCGATAAAATTTGAAACGACGCTCGCCCGACGGTGTTGACGGACCAGGCGAGGCGTAAAGCTTTGTGTCGTGCAGTCTTCGAGAGAGTACACGAGTGGGCTTTCGGCTCCGAAAGCCGATATCGATTATGTTTCGTTGAATGTTGCCGATGGCCCAGCCTTGAAACCTGCAGCAATTTGCGGACTGGTTGCACTTCTGTCACGTTGAACGATTCTCTTCAGTCGTCGTTGGTCCCGTTCTTGCAGGATCTTTTTTCTGGCCGCAGCGATGTCAGAGACTTGGTGTTTTACCGGATTCCTGATATTCACGGTACACTCGTGAAATGTCCGTACAAAATCCCCGCTTTATCGCTACCTCGGAGATGCTGTGTCCCATCGCCTCTGCGCCGACCGTAACACCAAGTTCAAACTCACTTAAGTCTTCGATAACCTCCCATTGTAGCAGCAGTAACCGATATAACAACTGCGCCAGACACTTGTCTTATATAGGCGTTTCCGACCGCAGCACCAGCCGTTGTGCCCGAGCGGTTCTAGGCGTTTCAGTCCAGAAGCGCGTTGCTACTAAGGTCGCAGGTTCGACTCCTGCGTAGGGCATGGATGTGTGTGATGTCCTTAGGTTAGTTAGGTTTAAGTAGTTCTAAGTCTAGGGGACTGATGACCTCAGATGTTGTTCCATAGTGCTCAGAGCCATTTGAACCATCTGAACCGGCCGCAGCGCCGTATTCTGTCTGTTTACATATCTCTGTATTTGAAAACGCTTGCCTACACCAGTTTCTTTGGTGCTTCAGTGTATGTCATACTGTATTTTGTTGACTATAAGACACCTTTAAAATCCCTGAAAATTGTCACCTGAACTGTCTTCTTCCTCTTCGTCGTCAGCGTTGTCATCCTCATATATAAGACGATCTTCACTGCGATTGAGAGAGTTACTTATACCACACTTCCTGAAAGGGTTTAACAGTAATGTCTTCTCTCAATCTAGAGCACGACTGTTTTATCCACTGACACACTTGTTTGATTGTAGGTCCTTCTAAAGCTCCATTCGGAATGAATTCATCTTGGGTTTCATCCATGATCCGTGTGTTCCATTCCTCTCTCATATACACGTTAAATAGTGTATTTATCGAGACTTCAAGAGGTTGCAATTTTCAAGTAAGTCCTCCCGGAATAACAGTCAACTCTGTATTTTCCTTTCTCAACTTCTCTTTCATAGTATTTTTGAAATGACTGCTAAACTGATCTAACTTAATAAGAGAACTCTTCATCAATAAAACAACTTTCCTTCTCTCCCACACTCTGTTAACCCATAATTTCATACCAGTGGCGTCCATCCAACCTTTGTCACGTGCGTGAACAATACCTGGCAGTAACTTAGAAGATTTTGGTATTGTTTTGCGCTTGAAAATGATCACTGGATTAAGTTTAGTGCCGGCAGCACGACGTGAAAAGGACAACGCTGTAGTAGATTTTTCATGTCCACTTGTTTTTATAGTTACAGTTTCAGCACCTTTCATGGCAACAGTTCTGTTACTCGGCACATCAAATGTCAGAGATGTTTCGTCCATATTCGCTATTTGGCTTAGTTCCACACTGGTTTTCTTTCGATGTTGAATGTATTTTCTCTTCATAACCTTGTGGCGTTTTCTGAGATGTTTGGGTTTTGCTTCGCTTGCTAAGTCCATAACGCTTCATAAACCTGTAGCACCAACCAACTACATCCTTAAAGTATTATCAAATTCCACTGTAGCGCTAGCTTACGAGCGTGTATTTCAGTCATTTTTGTACTAATTGCAGTGCTATTTTGACGGTGTCCTTCAAGTCATTTCAGTACGTCATGTTCTAGTTTTGGCCATTTTGTATCCAATCCTCTGTTAGCACATTTAGCTTTCCTCATTTTTTTTCAGTTCTTCTTTACTAGCCCGCCAATCGCGAATGTTTTTTACTGTCGGTGGAGGGCCGAAATTCTGCTCAGCTACTGTGTTTCCATGTTCTTTTCCATATACTATTACTTTCAATTTATAGCCCGCATCATATAAATACCTTTTGTTTTTCATGATGAACCTAGCTTCTAACAAGAATATTTTACTGTTACCGATAACACAAATCACTTTCAGTTCAAGTTCACTGGCATCGTAGACTGGAATGACGTGTCACAGGCTAGACAGTGTTCTGGATTTACGATGTCGGGGAGGGAGGATGACAGTGTTAGCAAGCTTGTAAAAATGAAATCATTGTGTGGAATAGTTGACCGGGTTGCAGGTCCTATTTCAGGTGATGTCGCATTGGGCCACTTGTGTGTAGGATGATGATGAAAGAATGATGAGAACAACACAACAGCCAGACCACAAGGGAAGAAAATCTCCAACCCAGCGCGGAATCGAACCCGGGCCCGTTGCATGGTAGGCAAACACGCTACCACGCAGCTTTTTTTCTTTTTTTTATCTCATTTTGTTTGCTGTAGTTCGTTACACTTGTTCGGGGTGGACGTCCCATGACACCCGTTGAAGTTCATCGTTGATCAATTCACTCATTTTATTATTATTATTAATACTAGTATTACAGAGAGCAGCTAGCTCTCTGACCGAACACGCTGAGCTACCATGCCGGCGGTAAGCAAGGGGACAGAAAGCTTGTTAATCCCCGCAACTCACGTTCGTAGCATCGGCGCACTCCTGCTACCAATTGAATCCAATGTTGCCAGATAGAGAAAGGGTTCCCGCGGTATCGAATATATGGTCATTTCTTAGACTGGCGAGAATTTGAAATCAAACATTGGATATTTTCATATTAATTGCGAGTATAAGACGAACTTGAAACTTTTTCGAAGAAAAAAGTGTGTGTTGTAGTCCGTAAAATCGGTATTGGTAAGTGCGCTCAAACTGCAAATTTCTTTGTAAATTTGACTCGATTTTGTAACCACTAAAACGACATTACAGACTGTCTCAACTCGAACTTTCATTTAGTTTCATCCTACCATTCTGGGTACTTCGCTTTTTCTGTCAGGCAGTGTAATTAACACTTTATTACTATGCTTCATTTTAGTGTGGCGGAGTGCGCATGCTGGAACCATAGTATATGGGTGTATCCACTAGACTATCACGTCTGTTTGATTACGTCGAACTTTTATAAACCAACATATTTATTAGCCGGTCGAAGTGGCCGTGCGGTTACAGGCACTGCAGTCTGGAACCGCAAGACCGCTACGGTCGCAGGTTCGAATCCTGCCTCGGGCATGGATGTTTGTGATGTCCTTAGGTTAGTTAGGTTTAACTAGTTCTAAGTTCTAGGGGACTAATGACCTCAGCAGTTGAGTCCCATAGTGCTCAGAGCCATTTGAACCATATTTGTCGTCGAATTCAGCGATCGAATGCTTTTGTCAGCTTTTAGCTCCCCATATTCTATTTACGAATTTTAGTGCAGTTGTCCCTCCGCTGCTGTGGAGTGGTATTACGATGGCTGCCTCGCTGGTTGACTGCAGGTGGTTTGTTTGGTTGCGAACGACGCAGCCGAGGCGAGCAAAGCTGCAGCACCGGAAAGCCGGCGCGCGCGGCCGAGGAAGAGCTAGTTACAGCTATTAAGCCGTCCATTGTGGCGCCGCGCCGCTGCGGGGGCGGCCGGCTGCCTTGCGTAACCGCCGACTGCCGTTTGTGGCCGTCGCGGCTCATTTTGCACGGCACCCAAGAAGCAGTGATCGAGCCAAGGGGCTGTCTCCGTTCGGCAGTGGGCTGTTATCGACGGAAAGTCAACATTAAGTTCGATATGCTACACTTGGCTTTAATCTGAGAACAGTGAGTTCAATTAATTTTTCAGAATTTTATAAGCTCAGTCAGATGAAGAAAATACCGGAATCCTGCTGATGGAATAATAAAGATCTCAGTTTGACTTTGCCCTAGTCTGTAACTATCGGTCGCTCCCTCCGATACTCACAGATACGCAATCCCAGAGAAGAGAATCCTGTCACGAACTGCATGATAATGATATTCGGTTTATGGGGTGCTCAACTGCGTGGTTATCAACGCACGTACAAATTCCGAATCTTTGCACTGTCCAGTCTCGCCACTTTTCGGGAATCATGATGAAATTATGAGGACAACACAAATACCCAGTCCCCGGGCGGAAAAAATCCTGATCCGGGCAGGAATCAAACCCGGTACCCCGCGATTCTGAGGTAACAGTGCTAGCCACTAGACCACGAGCTGTGGACCACGAAGAGTACGGTATTGTCGGCCTTCTCGGGGCACTACCGGTGTCTCTACCAAAACTTGTTGTGACAGGTAGAATGGTTACGGGCAAGAAACAGTTAAGAATTTTAACGTAATTCGGATATAAATTATCTGAGCAGATATACCCAGACATCACTGTGTAATGCGGAATTGACCACTAGATCTCACTAGAAGTATTGTGCTGTCAGTGTGAAAGAAGTAACAGCAAAATTGGTCGGTCATGAGAGCTCAGTGACTTCGAATGTGGACTAGTCATCATAAGGGAACTCAGTAAAAAAGTCATCAGGGACATTTTAACCCTTGTAAAGCTGTCCTCGTCGATCGCAGGTGATGCAACTAAGTGGAAACGCGAGGGAACAACTACAGCTAAAGCAAGACCAGGAAGAACCCATGTATTGACGGACAGGATTCATTGAGCATTCCGGAGACTGGTTGTAAGAAACCGCTTGAAGTAAACGAAAGGAATCACTCGCTAGTTCAGAAGTGCTGCCCGCAGTGCAGCTGGTAGAGTGACTAAGCTTGAGGAGTTAAACAGAACAGGGTACAATCGTCCAGCCTCACGTTCTGTACTCAGTGCTAAGAGGAGTCGGCCGCTGTGGTCGAGCGATTCTAGGCGCTTCAGTCCGGAACCACACGACTGCTACGGTCGCATGTTCGAATCCTGCCTCGGGCATGGATGTGTGTGATGTCCTTAGGTTTGTTAGGTTTAAGCAGTTCTAAGTCTAGGGGACTGATGACCTCAGATGTTAAGTCCCACAGTGCTTAGAGCCATATGAACCATTTATTGCTAAGCGACACACGAGGTGGTGTAAAGAACGATACCAGATGACTCGAAAGAAGTGAATCGAATGATGAATCACGCCATACCCCGTGTCAATTGGATGGAATCGTTTGGGTCTGGCGAATGCTAGGTGAAAATTAACTGCCGTTACATTTAGAAGCGGCAACGGCCTTGCCGCAGTGGATACACCGGTTCCCATGAGATCACCGCATTTTAAGCGCTGTCGGGCGTGGTCGGCACTTGGATGGGTGACCATCCAGGCCACCATGCGCTGTTGCCATTTTTCGGGGTGCACTCAGCCTCGTGATGTCAATTGAGGAGCTACTCGACCGAATAGTAACGGCTTCGGTCAAGAATACCATCATAACGACCGGGAGAGCGGTGTGCTGACCACACGCCCCTCCTATCCACATCCTCCACTGAGGATGAGAAGGCGGTAGGAAGGTCCTGAAGTATGAAAGAGGTGGTGTTTCCATATGGGGGTATCGTTCGTGGTTAGGGAACGGTACCCGTATTGCGCTTAAGAAAACGTTAAACGTGCATTGCCTAAAGTGTAGGAACAGTTTAGAGACGATGACTGTATGAGCGTTACAATGTACGCACAAAGAAGCATCCGTGAGGCACCGGCCTGCCCGGAAGCTCGCCCTAAACTCAATGGTACACCTGTGAGTGAGTTAGAACGTTGACGTGGCTCCCGGTCATGGCGTCCAACATCACTACCTTCTCTGGTTGGAGGTCTTGAGGAAGAATGGGCTCTAATTCTTCCACAGACTTTCAGCCATCTCAAAGAGAGTGCTCCCAGCAGAGATGAAGCTATCATAAATCCGAAACGTGGACAAACTACGTATCTCCTGATAGTTTTTATTGGACAGAGTTTTCTTCTAACACAAAGATACTTCAAGCAATCTTCTCATTATGGGAGCTACTGTCAGTGCTAGACTACCATGAAAATAGACCTGTTACACCAGAGAAATGGTTTAACCTGAAAAAGTATTAGTAAGATAAAGAAATCCGCTCACTCAAGCCCATAGCAAGATGGCAGGGAAAAAAGCTACACAGCTACACGGAGGGCGAATGAGAGTTGTTACGTAGCCAGAGATTCGTGACAGGGTGTGGTATAGACGATAAGGCTTAGCAGCTCAGCCAAAGCACACAGGTGCCCAGGAGGTCGACTACAGCCGTACGTGGCCTCGACTCCGTTGTACGTCGATACCATATTTCTCGTCACGGAATTGCATTAATATCAAGGCTGGACTCACCTAGCCTGACACCGAGGTAATGGAGACTATAACGTGTTGTTATCCTAACATAGCAGCAGAGTGCTGCGTCAATTTTCATGTTACCAAAGGAAGAAAAAGTAAGAGAAAACGAACTACAAACGAATGAGACATGAAGGAGAGGAAGCGTGATGTCTCCAGCTGTTTTGTAAGTTCCACAACTAGAAGTATAGTCTGCGTTGTCATTGTGCACGGAGGCTATAGTGACTACATTTAGTCTTTATGGCTAGACAGGAATTCCCGAGTGATGAGGTCCTCTCTCTCTCTCTCTCTCTCTCTCTCTCTCTCTCTCTCTCTATCCCTCTGCTTTACGTTAAAGCGAGGACACGTAAACAGATGTCTCCATCTGCGACCGCATGGGCCACGAAGAAAATTTGAATGGAAACAGCCTTTCCGAACACTCAGTGCGATATTCGGATCTTTAATAGAACCTATTTCTGGCAGCAGCTGATTATTCTTCAAAGATGTCCGTCATGGGAAACAATTATGACTATTATTTATCGTGCCCTGACACCTGGGTGGTTCTCGCTCTCGTTGTATGTGACTGCATTTCGGCCTTTATTGTAATACGTTTCTGACAAAAATCTTTCACCCCTCCTCGGCTGTTTTTCTCTCCCGTCCCTTCTCTTCCCATGTCCCCTGTCCCCCCCTCCCCCCCCCCCCTCCCATGCAGATCATCCCAGGTTTTTATTCGGTATCAGTGTGCTACGTTAGTGTTGTGTTTCAGTGCCGTTCTACAGTGTCATCTAGTGATGTGGGTTTTAATTGTGTGCTCGACCTGTTTATTGTCTATGACAGTTCCTTGCTACGCCGTCCGTCTTGTGGCTGTTTTAGTCGTTCTAATGCTCCGGCCTTACTTCGCCTGGTGCCTTTTAATGTAGTGTCTGTTTTTTTTGTGTAACATACTTTTTTAGATTTTTATATCCGATTCACAGTCACCGCTTTGTATGTCTTATTTGTTTCTGTTCCACCTTTTTTTGTTCCTATATTCCAGCAAGTTATCTCTTTTATATTGTTTTTAAATGTCTTCCTTTCTATTTATGTCTCTTGGCTGAAGAGCAGCGCTTATGCTGCTGCCAGCCCGGCCCTGATGGGGAATGGAAATGACAATAAACGGAAAAAAAACAAATAACTTGGACTTTTTCATAGATACTTTACTGATTAAGAAGAATAAATTCATCCTATTTATTGCATTTAAACGTTGGCAGTTGAATGGGTCAAGATCATTTATTATAAAGAAGTTGCGCAATCGAATTATACACGATTACATGTGACTGGCGCATGAGCGAAGGAAAATACCATTGTTAACTCAGATTCCTGATGAGATTACTGACGTGACATATCTGACAAGTGACCGCAAGGAGGAGCAAGCAAGGGGAAAGAAATCGTATTCACCATCTCTGAAGTTCATGCCTTCAGGACGTTCCAAAGACATTTGCTTCGATCTTCGTCATATTAATGTTACAGGTAGGGTTGTAACGTGCAGGTAACAGAAAATCGATACCATCTGATCGGCATTTCGTGAGCGGCTCTTGTAAATTCAGAATAGGCCCATTTTATGAACTTAGGAGGAGAATTTAAGGAATTAGCTGATGTTAATCGTAATCGAGGGCACGTCTCGAGATTTACGAGTATGTCTCTGAATAAATTTACCTAACTGTTCCCATCATTGTACTTCGCCAGATAAATCTTATCCTTTGAAGAATCGATGCCACATCTCAAGTCTGTTGCATTCAGAGATCAAAACTAGCAGTCGGACGTCCTCTGCGTCCTTCCTCGATCAACAACAAAAACTAGGATGACCAGAATTTCTTCACCTACTCCCTGAGTTCAACATACGCTTTTTGCGCAAGAAATGCCTATTCAAATGAAACTGTACGATTCCAGAGATCTTCTCAAGTCTCAAACATCTATGATTCACACTACTCACCATTAAAATTGCTACACCACGAATATGACGTGCTACAGACGCGAAAGAAGGGAAAGCAGAAAGGTGGAAGGAGTATATAGAGGGTCTATACAAGGGCGATGCACTTGAGGACAATATTATGGAAATGGAAGAGGATGTAGATGAAGATGAAATGGGAGATACGATACTGCGTGAAGAGTTTGACAGAGCACTGAAGGACCTGAGTCGAAACAAGGTCCCCGGAGTAGACAAAATTCCATTGGAACTACTGACGGCCTTGGGAGAGCCAGTCCTGACAAAACTCTACCATCTGGTGAGCAAGATGTACGAAACAGGCGAAATACCCTCAGACTTCAAGAAGAATATAATAATTCCAATCCCAAAGAAAGCAGGTGTTGACAGATGTGAAAATTACCGAACCATCAGTTTAATAAGCCACACCTGCAAAGTACTAACACGAATTCTTTACAGACGAATGGAAAAACTAGTAGAAGCCGACCTCGGGGAAGATCAGTTTGGATTCAGTAGAAATACTGGAACACGTGAAGCAATACTGACCTTACGACTTATCTTAGAAAATAGATTAAGGAAAGGCAAACCTACATTTCTAGCATTTGTAGACTTAGAGAAAGCTTTTGACAATGTTGACTGGAATACTCTCTTTCAAATTCTAAAGGTGGCAGGGGTAAAATACAGGGAGCGAAAGGCTATTTACAACTTGTACAGAAACCAGATGGCAGTTATAAGAGTTGAGGGACATGAAAGGGAAGCAGTGGTTGGGAAGGGAGTAAGACAGGGTTGTAGCCTCTCCCCGATGTTATTCAACCTCTATATTGAGCAAGTAGTAAAGGAAACAAAAGAAAAATTTGGAGTAGGTATTAAAATCAAGGGAGAAGAAATAAAAACTTTGAGGTTCGCCGATGACACTGTAATTCTGTCAGAGACAGCAAAGGACTTGGAAGAGCAGTTGAACGGAATGGATGGTGTCTTGAAGGGAGGATATTAGATGAACATCAACAAAAGCAAAACGAGGATAATGGAATGTAGTCGAGTGAAGTCGGGTGATGCTGAGGGTATTAGATTAGGAAATGAGACACTTAAAGTAGTAAAGGAGTTTTGCTATTTGGGGAGCAAAATAATTGATGATGGACGAAGTAGAGAGGATATAAAATGTAGACTGGCAATGGCAAGGAAAGCGTTTCTGAAGAAGAGAAATTTGTTAACATCGAGTATAGATTTAAGTGTCAGGAAGTTATTTCTGAAAGTATTTGTATGGAGTGTAGCCATGTATGGAAGTGAAACATGGACGGTAAATAGTTTGGACAAGAAGAGAATAGGAGCTTTTGAAATGTGGTGCTACACAAGAATGCTGAAGATTAGATGGGTAGATCACATAACTAATGATGAAGTATTGAATAGGATTGGGGAGAAGAGAAGTTTGTGGCACAACTTGACCAGAAGAAGGGATCGGATGGTAGGACATGTTCTGAGGCATCAAGGGATCACCAATTTAGTATTGGAGGGCAGCGTGGAGGGTAAAAATCATAGGGGGAGACCAAGAGATGAATACACTAAGCAGATTCAGAAGGATGTAGGTTGCAGTAGGTACTGGGAGATGAAGAAGCTTGCACAGAGTAGCATGGAGAGCTGCATCAAACCAGTCTCAGGACTGAAGACCACAACAACAACAACAGACGCGAAATTTAACCGACAGGAACAAGATGCTGTGATGTGCAAATGTTTAGCTTTTCAGAGCATTCACACAAGGTTGGCGCCGGTGGAGACACCTACAACGTGCTGACATGAAGACAGTTTCCAACCGATTTCTCATACACATACAGCAATTGACCGGCGTTGCCTAGTGAAACGTTGTTGTGATGCCTCGTGTAAGAAGGAGAAATGAGTACCATCACGTTTCCGACTTTGATAAAGGTCGGATTGTAGCCTATCGCAATTGAGGTTTATCATATCGCGACATTGCTGCTCGCGTTGGTCGAGATCGAATGACTCTTTGCAGAATATGGAATCGTTGGGTTCAGGAGGGTAGTACAGAACACCGTGCTGGATCCCAATAGCCTCGTACCACTAGCAGTCGAGATGACAGGCATCTTATCCGCATGGCTGTAACGGATCGTGCAGCCACGTCTCGACCCCTGGGTCAACAGATGGGGACGTTTGTGAGACAACAACCATCTGCACGAACAGTTCGACGACGTTTGCAGCAGCATGGACTATCAGCTCGGAGACCATGGCTGCGGTTACCCTTGACGCTGCATCACAGACAGGAGCACCTGCGATGATGTGCTCAACGGCAAACCTGGGTGCACGAATGGCAATACGTCATTTTTTCGGATGAATCCAGGTACAGCATGATGATGGTCACATCCGTGTTTGGCGACATCGCGGTGAACGCACAATGGAAGCGTGTATTCGTTATCGCCATAGTGGCTTATCACCCTGCGTGATGGTATGGAGTGCCATTGATTACACGTCTCGGTCATCTCTTCTTCGCATTGACGGCACTTTGAACAGTGGACGTTACATTTTAGATGTGTTACGACCCATGGCTCTACCCTTCATTCGATCCCTGCGAAACCCTACATTTCAGCAGGATAATGCACGACCGCATGTTGCAGGTCCTGTACGGGCCTTCCTGGATACGGAAAATGTTCGACCGATGCCCTTGCCAGCACATTTTCCAAATCTCTTACCAATTGAAAGCGTCTGGTCAATGATGGCCGAGCTACTGGCTCGTCACAATACGCCAGTCACTACTCGTCATGAACTGTGGTATCGTATTGAAGCTGCATGGGCAGCTGTACCTGTACACACCATCCAAGTTCTGTTGGACTCAATGCCCAGGCGTATCAAGGCCATTATTACGGCCAGAGGTGCTTGTTCTGGGTACTGATTTCTCAGGATCTATGCACCGAAATTGCTTGAAAATGTAATCATATGTTAGTTCTAGTATTATATATTTGTCCAATGAATACCCACTTATCATCTGCATTTCTTCTTGATGTAGCAATTTTAATGACCAGTAGTGTATATGTGCATACTGGAGTGACGAATGAAAATTTGTACGAAGGCTAGGATTCTAAATCTGGTCTTCTGCTCATTAGGCAGATGCGCTAACCGTTATACCAACATGACACAATGACTTTACAGGCCTGCACGGGGTACCAAATGGGCTGAGGCCTGAACAGGAATTGTGATTGAGGAGTGAGGCGTGTTACAGCTGTCCGTACAGTAGAACAAAGCCACTGTCCCATGGTTATGTAGTGGGTAGTGCATCTGCCTCATGGGCAGTTGAGCTGGGTTCGAAACCTGGCCCTGGCACAAATGTTGATTCATCGCTTCAATCTTCGTAGTGTACACTTCAGAAATGGGTATATTTGCTCACTAGCCCGCAGTTTACTACGAACAAATTGTTCCGCCGTTTAGGAAAAAGACTGTTTACAGGTAATTGCCCCCCTGCGATAATTTTCTGTGACCAGCCAACGAGACCTAGAGAAGTACCCTCCTACTCAACTTCTTGGATAGGTACGACTTAACACTAGACGGAGTAGGAAGATAAGAGACAGTTGCATGACCAATTTTCTGATGTTGGAGAGTCCTTTTGAAAAAATTCTGTTCTTATGCTGGCGCCAGAAACTTCGAAGAACTGCACCCCCTTTCCACTATTTTAATGTAAATGGTGTCCAAACATACACTATTGGCCATTAAAATTGTTACACCAGGAAGAAATGCAGAGGATAAACGGGTATTCATTGGACAAATATATTATACTAGAACAGACATGTGATTACATTTTCACGCAAAATGGTTCAAAAAGCTCTGAGCACTATGGGACTCAACTGCTGAGGTCATTAGTCCCCTAGAACTTAGAACTAGTTAAACCTAACTAACCTAAGGACATCACAAACATCCATGCCCGAGGCAGGATTCGAACCTGCGACCGTAGCGGTCTTGCGGTTCCAGATTGCAGCTCCTTTAACCGCACGGCCACTTCGGCCGTCCCATTTTCACGCAAATTGGGTGCATAGATCCTGAGAAATCAGTACCCAGACCAACCACCTCTGGCCGCAATAACGGCCTTGCTACGCCTGGGCATTGAGTCAAACAGAGCTTGGATGGCGTGTACAGGTACAGCTGCCCATGCAGTTTCAACACGGTACCACAGTTCATCCACAGTAGTGACTGGCGTATTGTGACAAGCCAGTTGCTCGGCTACCATTGACCAGACGTTTTCAACTGGTGAGAGATCTGGAGAATGTGCTGGCCAGGGCTTCAGTCAAACATTTTCTGTATCTAGAAAGACCCGTACAGAACCTGCAACATGCGGTCGTGCATTATCCTGCTGAATTGTATGGTTTCGCAGGGATCGAATGAAGAGTAGAGCCACGGGTCGTAACACATCTGAAATGTAACGTCCACTGTTCAAAGTGCCGTCAATGCGAAGAAGAGATGACCGAGACGTGTAATCAATGGCACCCCATGCCATCACGCCGGGTGATACGCCAGTATGGCGATGACGAATACATGCTTCCAATGTGCGTTCACCACGATGTCGCCAAACACGGATGCGACCATGATGATGCAGTAAACAGAACCTGGATTCATCCGAAAAAATGACGTTTAGCCATTCGTGCACCCGGGTTCGTCGTTGAGTTCACCATCGCAGGCGCACCTGTCTGTGATGCAGCGTCAAGGGTAACCGCAGCCATGGTCTCCGAGCTGATAGTCTCTGCTGCAGCAAACGTCGTCGAACTGTTCGTGAAGATAGTTGTTGTCTTGCAAACGTCCCCATCTGTTGACTCAGGGATCGGGACGTGGCTGCACTATCCGTTACAGCCATGCGGATAAGATGCCTGTCATCTCGACTGCTAGTAGTACGAGGCCGTTGGGCTCCAGCACGGCGTTCCGTATTACCCTCCTGAACCAACCGATTCCATATTCTGCTAACAGTAATTGGATATCGACCAACGCGAGCAGCAATGTCGCGATACGATAAACCGCAATCGCAATAGGGTACAGTCCGACCTTTATCAAAGTCGGAAACGTGATGGTACTCAGTTCTCCTTCTTACACGAGGCATCACAACAACGTTTCACCAGGCAACGTCGGTCAACTGCTGTTTGTGTGTGAGAAATCGGTTGGAAACTTTCCTCATGTCAGCACGTTGTAGGTGTCGCCACCGGCGCCAACGTTGTGTGAATGCTCTGAAAAGCTAATCATTTGTATATCACAGCATCTTGTTCCTGTCGGCTAAATTTCGCGTCTGTAGCGCGTCATCTTCGTAGTGTAGCAATTTTAATGGCCAGTAGTGTATTTGCTCGGCTCTGCTCACGCTAGGCGCCAGCGGTTGCAGTGAGTGTGTCGAGGCTACCGCCGGACAATAATACACCGGCGCCCCTAGTCTGCTGGCTGCGGCTCAGCGATGCCAGTGGGCCAAACGCTGAAAAGAGTCAGACCATCTAGGCCAGGGGTATGCAACCTTTTAGCTTACCTGGGCCACGCTGAAAAAAGGTGAGTATTTTTGGGTCGCAAATAAAATACTCAACATTAACAGTAACGGCTGAGGAGGGAAAACAGGATGAACCAATGAGAGAATAGTATCATAACTTTGCGTAAACTATGATCTAGGCAGAATAATTAGGTTTTGTCTATGGGACTCCTTGTGGTTTAGTCTCAGCTCTTCCATCGTCCCTGCCTATAGAAAACACTCTGGAGTGGGCAGAGAGCTCGATTAGTTGACATACGGGGACCTGGGGCGAACGTGGTTGCAGGATATAAAAGTTAAAAATCAGCACCAGAACCTTCTTGTTTGTGACCGAACTGCCTATGTTTTTACTGTACTGTAAGAACTATGAAATTAGATTAGGAAGCTGGGATAAAAGAGGTATTATTAACAGACTTTACGGAATTTCTTTTCCAGAGGTCTCATGGTAAGCGTTTCTGAGTATCGGTAATGAGGTATTGGGTTCGATCCTCAGGCGGGTGCGGCACTTTTTTTTCATTTTTTTACATGAACTGAGTAATATCATGCTCTTTCTTTGAATGGGCTGGATGTAGCAATCGGCATGGCGTCTCCAACGTGAGCGTGAATAGTCTCTGATCTACTGTTTCAGTCTTGATGGAACGGAAGAGAAAGTGTAAAAATTCTACAATGCGTTTCAAATGGCGGCATTCACAGTGGCTGTCAATGGGATTGAATGGAATGATACGTTTAAGTGAAGGTTTCTTGAAAAGAAAATTGTGACATCATCTTGGTACAAGGAACAGTGGCAATGTCTGCTAATAGTGTATATTAAGTTATTGTAGCAGCACTCTCTTGTGTTATTGTTCTGGATTTCGAGCTTTTGTTTCTTTTTAGTTTTTATATAACTGTTTGCTTTGATTTTGTGAAACAGTACAAAGGTTGATAAGGCGTGTTTTTCCGCTGAAGGGAACTGATATGCAGAATGATAGAATGGTTTAGGTTGTGTAATATCTGGACAAAGAAGAAGTTTATACTGTGCATAAATAAAAACCTAAATTGATGAAACAGTTTTCATTAAACAACCTCTTTAAAAAAAAAAGAAAGGAAAAGAAAGGATGGAAAAGGTCAACTCAGCTGGAGGAGAAATGGTATATGGGCTTTGTGTTTTGGGCTGCGATTATTGTTTGAAGTAATGATGTGTATGAATTTTCTCTTGCAGCTTAATGTCGATGCCTTGAACTGTTTGGGCGACATTTTTCCTATTACTAAACGATTTCTGATGAATGAATGCTAACGCCCATGCTGCTTCATTTCTCAGCAGTTCACCACGCTGAGTTTGTTGAGATCATTTGTTACGAATTTTGCTTTGGCAAGTAATAAAATTCACCACTGCTGTTTCCTTAATTCTGATACTATATTGCGACATTTTGTATCACCGATGGTTTCTCATAACCGCACTCTCACCGTTGCGAAGTGACGTACTGAGTGTGAACACAGCGCTGACGGTAACGTGGCATTCCGTTTCGTCCCGTTCCGTTTGTTCACGTCCAGTGTGAATCAGACCTTATACGGTTCGCTGACAACATGGTACTATAGCCTAAGGTAACAGGAACTGAGTCGGGTTCTTAAAGCGATGGAGCGTTGCTAGACGTTGGCTGTAATATGCATATAAAGAAAAGGAAAACTAGCGAAATGTTCTACGCAAGTTGTGGTCATGCCCGGTGGCTAATGTTAAACACGACGAAGAGACCCTGGAAGAATTGGTCGAGTTTGGCAACGACGGAAGTAGAAAAGAGAAAAAGCGGAGACGCAAGAAAGACGTAAAGGTAAGGATTGCTCAGGGTAAAAGTGCTTATTATAGGAACACACGGTTGTTAACAATCCGAAATATCTACATCAACTACGCTGCAGTTGACACGTCACTATGAGTGGTCCACTTTAGAACAGCACGTATAAAAATGGCTAAATGCTTCCTTGAGAGTTCTTAATTCTGTTATTTTGTTACAATAGTCGTTTCTTACTTCTTAGGAGGGAGGCACCAAAATGTTTTCGCATTCGGAAGATGAAGTTCGTGATTGAAATTTCATGAAAAGATCACGCCACAACAAAAACGCCTTTTTCTTAATGGTTGCCAACTCAGCTCGCTTATCATATCCGTGACATTCTTTCGCTATATTACTGAAAGAGCTGCTCTTCTTCAAACTTTTTCGGTGTCTTTCGTCAATCCGATCTCGTGAAGAACCCATACAGTGCAGCAATACTTCAAAAGAACACGGAGAATTGTAGTGTAGTCAATATCTTTAGTAGATTTGTTGCATATTCTAAGTGCTCTGGCAGTCAAACGCATTCTTTGATTCACTTTACTCAGAAAATTTTCTACGTGATGATTCCAATTTACGTTGTTCGTAACTGGGATCCCTAGGTATTTGGCTGAATCGATGAAGTTTAGCCGGCCGCTGTGACCGAGTGGTTCTAGTCGCTTCAATCCGGAACCGCGCTGCTACTACGGTCGCCGGTTAGAATCCTGCCTCGGGCATGGGTGTGTGTGATGTCCTTAGGTTAGTTAGATTGAAGTAGTTCTAAGTCTAGGCGACTGATGACCTCAGATGTTAAGTCCCATGGTGCTTGCAGCCATTTGAACCATTTATTTTTGACGACGTTTAAATTTGTGTGATTTATCGTGGAAACGAAATTTAACGGATTTTTTTCAGTATTCATGCAGAGGACCTCACTCATTTTTTTTGAAGGGTAAACTGCCACTTTTCGCACAAAAATGTAAATATCTTATCTTAATTATTTTACACCTGTTTTTGAGCTTCTGATGGCTTAACTAGATAATAAATGGCAGGATCGTCTGCAAACTGTCTAAGAGGGCTGTTCAGGTCTCCTAAATCGCTTATACAGATTAAGAACAGAAGAGCGCCTGTAGCACTTCCTTGGAGAACCTTACGTTTCACTAGATGACTTTCCGTCAGTTACTATGAACTGTGACCTTTCTGACAGGAAATCAGAAATCCTGTCGCACAGAGGTGACGATATTGCATAGGCGCGTGTTTTATTTGAAAACCACTTGTGAGAAACGGTGTTAAAAGCCTTCTGGAAATCTATAGATATACAACCCATCTTGTGACTAGAAAAGAATTCGCAAAATCTATGTTTCAAGCACGGCTTTGTCTGTATTGCGAAATGTGAACAACGAGAAAGACAGATGTGAAAGATTTGCTTTGCAGTGTGATGCTGCAGGGAACTGTTACAGATCAGATGGACTGATCGAGTAAGGAATGTAGACGTCCTGCACCGCAACGAGAAAAAATATCTAGTTTATGAATTAAATTAAAAAAGAAATAGGAACGACTTGAACAAAACTTTCTATGCCTCAGCAAATAATTTTCGCAGCATGAGACTTGAAGAACATCTTGTCTGTCTGGAACACGAACTGCAGAATGTGAAATGAGACTTACGTGGATCAATGAGACGACACTATAAGGTAAAACGATTACTCTCCTCAAGTCCGGACACTCGAATGTAAATTCGCATATTGGCGGCATAGCTTTGCTATTTCACTACAGGGGGAAACACATTATTACCAAGACCATGTCCATTTCAGATAATCTACCTGTGAGTCTTGAGTTGAATGCCAAGATTAGTCTCCAAATCATTTGTGCCTATACACTTACTTTCACATCAACCGATGAAGAGCTAGAACAGGTTTATGTAACTCTGACAATAGCAAGTAATTCAAAAAAGACATTTTCCTTAGTATTTGGCAATTTTAATGCCAAGAGAGGATGGAAGTCCGCAGAAGACCCTCCCTTCGTTGGAAATTGTTGACATGGAACGCGATGGAACATGATCAAATGAATTTTCTCAACAAAGAACGTTTACACTGCATGAACACCTTTTGCAAGGAAAATTCGAAAAGAAGGTGGACGTGGAGAAGCCCGACGGCACGATTAAGAGTGCAACATATTACAGCCTCACACTGAGCAGCCGAATGTACTCAGACGTGTCAGACATAAATCGCTTGAATACAGGTAGCGACCATAGGCTAGTAAGAGCCATGATCATATTAACCCACGATTCGAGAGAAAATATGTGATGGAAAGGAAGAGCCTACCAACAGTAAATGAGCTGAAACAGAAAACAAGCGTGTCCAACGAGTGCAGAGACAAGAAACTAACAACAGAAAACTTGAGGAATGAGACTGGACCAACTCTCTATAGAAATTATTAACAATATTCGAACGGCAGTATACAGAGTCAGTGTATTCCAGAAACGGAAAAATATGAAATTCAGCCTCGAAACAGGGCGGCTTATAAAAAAATAAAAAATTCTTCAGGAAAAGGAAAAACTCTGAAGAGAGATACCCAGATACAGAGACCTAAACGTAAAGAAGGCGATCAGAGAAAGCAAAACACAAGACTGATCGAGGAGACTGCAGAAACAATGCGGACATGGAAATACTCCGCTCCAGTCGATCAAAAGGCAAACTGGTCGTCAACAAAATTTGGGATGACCACGGTGAAGCTATTGTTGAAAGAGACAAAATTGTTATAGCTGTATGGCAGCATTCGCAGTTACCACTGCTGCATTACATATAACCACTAGACAGGTTGTAAGTAACTTTCCCGGGTCCAAAGAGATTTCCATGAGAACTCGGATCATGCCATTTACAACGGTATCCATACAAGCTGAAGGTTCGTTGTGGATGGCTCGCCCAGTGATCACAGCTGAGATGAGGTGGTTGAATCAAGTTCAGAAGTTTTGGAGGCAGAAAAATGCTATGAACTGTTGACCGTGTAATTCCAGTAATTTCCAGGCAGGTCAAACCATGTAAGGAAGTGTTGTCATACTGAACAGTCTCATCCTAACCACGAAAGATAATCGCCATGTACGGCTTAACGTGATATCCAGGGATAGATTCAAACAAAATCAGTCAGGAGTCTTTTATGTTGCATAGATGTGCGAGATATGATTTCATAATCGAATGTCGATTGAAGCAAAGTTGATCACCACACCCAGCAACAGAATCTTCGACATTAACCTACATTAATATTACGTAAATTCTAATTTTTTATACAGTGCATAAGACATGATTATAAAAACAGCTTAACTCTGGTGACTGTCCTCTGATTCCATAAATATCGTACAGTTCTTCTGAAATTGTATTTTAGGATTTCCGTAAGGAATACATATTTCAGATGTTGAGACCAGTTAAATTCATCGCCCCATATTTTGTTGACATGTACTGGGGATCCATCACAACTAAAGACTACGATAGGTTTACATGTTTAATGATGGAACTACTTATTTGACTAATTCCAAAACTGTATCTTGTATTAACGAAGGAAGTTGTGCAGCAATATTAAAATTTAATTGAACAACTGTTTTCTAAATTAAGGTTGATTCAACTATTGCTAGAGAACAACAGATCATGTTTTACACAAACAACTGTAATCCAAAAGCGTCAACTGAATTAACATTTAAATATTAATATTATACTATATTATATTATTATATTTTTATTATATTATATTATTTATTTTATTTTATATTTATATCATTATATTATTATATTACTTATTATATTATATTATTATTATAATATAAATATTATAAATATTAAATAATAAAACATTTAAATATTAACTATACCATTAAATTCTCCATAACTTCGGAAATATGACAGACTCACAAAATGTGAGACTAATTTGGGAGTCAGCACAAAAATTCCTTTAAGGTGAGACATACATCATTTTGCATGAAAATTACATTTATTTTGTTAAGTAATAAAATTGTATTTTGAATGGGGTCTCAACTTTTTATTGTCCTCAAGCACAGAAAAAGCTGTCTCTAAACGCCACAGGTGGAAGGCAGTGCAGGTTTCTTGCTTCCAGGTCATATGGGAATCAAAGAGTATCACTAACTGCTCCTGTAGCTCGGAGAGTATTGGTTCTGGAAGCTGAGTAACTGCAGGTGACGCAAATGAGTTGCTGTCCATAGTCAACAACATAGCCTAGCTGAATCTCTCACTAGCCTCTGCGACTCGACGAAGTTGCGCCAACCAGGCCTCGAATAAACTACTCGCCAATCCTGCAGCGAAGTGAACCTACTTGTAACCATGTAACTTCCTGGCAAATCAAAACTGTGTGCTGGACCGAGACTCGAACTCGGGGCCTTTGCCTTTCGCGCGCAAGTGCTCTACCAACTGAGCTACCCAAGCACAACTTCAGTTACACTCGTAATTTTAAGATATTATTCCAGGCGTTTAACAATGCAGAAGGCAGTTTTATTTCCCATTTTGTGTTCTTACATTTCTTTTTTCTTGCAGAACTGGAGAGCCAATATCTTTCAACAATGAAGTGATAGATATTTGTGTACCATACGTTTTGCAGTTTCGAAGAAATATCAAATAGAAACTTCCTATCATATATTGTGCAACAGAAAATTTCAAATAATACGTATTTTTCTTCATCTACTAACATCATAAAAAATGTTGGTAGAGCACATGCCCGTGAAAGGCAAAGGTCCTGAGTTAGATTCTCGGTTCGCCACACAGTTTTGATTTATTTATTTTACATATTTACACGTCAAGTTCCTTAGGACCAAATTGAGGAGCAAATCTCCAAGGTCATGGAACGTGACAGCACATGAAATTACAACATAAAAGTAATAATAGATAAAAATAAAATGTTTATGAGCCCGATAAAAGTCAATCCATAAGTTTAAGTAAACACAATCAACAATGCAACAAGAATCAGCTTCATTTTTCAAGGAACTCCTCGACAGAATAGAAGGAGTGACCCATGAGGAAACTCTCCAGTTTCGATTTGAAAGCGCATGGATTACTGCTAAGATTTTTGAATTCTAAGGGTAGCTTATTGAAAATGGATGCAGCAATATACTGCACACCTTTCTGCACAAGAGTTACGGAAGTCTAACCCCAGTGTAGGTTTGATTTCTGCCGAGTATTAACTGAGTGAAAGTTGCTTGTTCTTGAGAATAACCCTATATTGTTAACAAGAAATTACAGTAAGGAATATATATATTGAGACGCCAATGTCAAAGTACCCAGACTTGTGAACAGGTCAGATACCTTTGGAATAGTGAAAATGGCAGCATACGTCTTTGAACAAGATCCTGAACGTGGACTTTCCACGACAGTTTACTATCTATCTGAACACCTAGAAATCTCAACCGTTCAGTTTCACTAATCATATGCCCAGTCTGTGAAATTAAAATGTCAGGTTTTCTTCAACTGTGTGTTAGAAACTGTAAAACCTGAGTCTTCCTGTGATTAAGCCTTAATTTGTTTTCTACAAGCCATGAACTTAGGTCATGAATTGCACTATTTGAAACAGAGCCAATGTTGCACACACCATCCTTTACTACCAAGCTAGTGTCATCAGCAAACGGAAATATTTTAGACTTAGTCGTAGTACTAGAGGACATATTTATACAAATAAGGAACAGGAGTGGCCCCAACACTGATCTCTGGGGCACCCCCACTTGACCGTACCCCAATCAGACCCCACATCATAGCCATTCTCAACATTGTGAATAATGAACTTTTGCTGTCTGTTAATAAAATAAGAGTTGAACCAATTGTGAGCTATTCCCCGTACTGCATAATGGTCCAGCTTCTAGAGCAATATTTTGTGATCAACACAATTAAACGTCTTAGTTAAATCAATAAATATGCCAAGCGTTCGAAACCTTTTGTTTAACCCATCCAGTGCCTGACAGAGAAAAGAGAATATAGCATTTTCGGTTGTTAATCGGTTTCTAAAGCCGAACTGTACATTTGATAGCAAATCGTGCGATATAAAATAATCAATTAATCTTGCATGCACAGCCTTTTCAATAACTTCAGCAAACACTGATGGCATAGAAATAGGTCTAAAACTGTCTGCATTATCCCTTCCTCTCTTTCTATAAAGCGGCTTTACTACTGAGCACTTTAATCGGTCAGGAAACTGAATATTCCTACAGGAAAAATTACAGAGATGGCTAGATACAGGGCTAACATGTGCAGCGCAGTACTTCAATATTCTGCTAGGCACTCCATCATATCCAAGAGAGTCTTTAGTCTTCAGTGATTTAATTATTGGCTCAATCTCCCTCTTGTCTGTATCTCAGAGGACTATTTCAGAAATCAATCTCGGAAAGACATTTGTCAAGGAAATTACATGATTCCCTGTAGAAACTAAATTTTTATTGAATTCACTAGCAAAGCTCAAAAAATGATTTATCAGTAGCATATATACTTTTACTACGAACTGACTTTATGTCGTCGACCTTCTGCTGTTGACCAGACACTCTCTTCACAACTGAGCATATGGTTTTAATTTTATCCTGTGCATTCACTATTCTATTTGCATATTACAAACTCTTTGCCTTCCTAACAACATTTTTAAGTATCTTACAATACTGTTTGTAATAATGGGCTACTGTAGCTTGATTGTGACTACTTCTGACATTTTGATGTAATTCCCGCTTTGTTCTACATGATGTCCTTATCCGACTAGTCAGCGACCCAGGCTACGTGTTACTGCTAGTACCCTGTTTAGCACGTTCTAATGGTAACCAACTCTCAAAGAGCATGAGAAATGTGTTAAGGAAAGCATTGTATTTACCATCTATGTTATCGGCAGTATAAAAATACTGCCACTTTTGTTCCTTGACAAGGTTTATTGCTGTTGGATTAACTTTTCTACATAGTTTGTAATTGATCTGTCCGTAAGTTTCATAACAGCGCACACTCCACTGCAGAGTGAAAATTTCATTCTACTTGTAACCATGCTTGTAATCTACTAATGTCTGTTCACCATATTTAAGTTAATTATGCACTCTGAGGCCAAAATAAAACTACGTACCATGAAGGAGTCATCCGAATGGGGCGGAAATCGGTAGACAAACAAATGATTACAATTTCATAAAAAAAACTGTTTGATTTATTCAAGAGAAAGAGCTTCACGAGTAGAGTAAGTCAGTAAAGCGTTGGTCCACCTCTGGCCCTTGTGCAAGTAGTTACTCATCTTGGTTTTGGTTGATTGAGTTGTTGGATGTCCTCCTCAGAGATATCTTGCTAAAGTCTGTCCAATTAGCCTGTTCGATCGTCAGAATCCTGAGTGGGCTGGAGGGCCCTGCCCACAATGTTCTAAACTCCTCAATTGGGGAGAGATCTGGTGACCTTGCTGATCAATGTAGGGTTTGACAAGCACACAAACAAGCTGCAGGAAATCGTGTGCAAGAAACGTAATCCCATAATGGCTTGCAGTGAAGGGCAACAAAACGGGCTGTAAAATATTGTCGACGTACCGCTGTACTGTAAGGGTGTCGTGGTTGACAACCAAAGGTGTCCTGCTACGAAATTAAATGGCGCCCCAGAGCATCGCTCCTTGTTGTCGGGCCAAATGGTGGGGGGCAGTCAGGATGGTGTCCCAACGCTGTCCAGGGTGTCTCCAGATTAGTCTTCGCTGGTCATGGGAACTCAGCTCCAAGCAGGCTCATCAATGGAGACAATTCTGCTCCAGTCAATGAGATTCCAGGCCAAAGAAGTTCCTGGAAACGCCTCGGACAACAATGGGACATCAAGCTAACTGTCGTCCTCAATACGGGCTGACAGCCAGGAGAGGTGGTCTTAAGGGGCCGTTTCTTTCTTATCATAGCAAGACCCCATTGGTTGTCATCCGAGGCACCTTTACAGCGCAGCAGTACGACATTCTACGCCCCGTCTTGTTGCCCTTCATGGCAAGCCAACCTGAGCTTACATTTCGGCAAGCTAATGCCCGCTCGCACACTACGAGAGTTTCTACCGCTTGTCTTCATGCTTGCCAAAAATCTACTTTGGCCAGTAACGTCGGCGGATCTCCTTCACCCCTCCCCCACCTTCCCCCAAATTAAGAACCTTTGGAGCATTACGAGCAGGGCCTTCCAACCAACTCCCTCGGGATCTAGAGACCTAACGCGCCAGTTGGATCGAATATGTATATTTGGAAGGTACATGTAAACTGCCTAATTTCTTGACGACATCTTGACAAGATGTCTGTGGGCAAACAACTCATGTTATTGTTATTGCTTACTTTTGTGTAATAAATAATTTCTTTCTGTATTGCGCGAGGCACACTCAGAGTGTGTTGAATGCGATCAGTTGTTACTGATAGTCTATCTCACAACCGGACAAAGGGTAATATGAAAGACGTATAGGCCTCTTTTGTCCTCTGCCTCGTACTCAGAGAGATATCGGGCAACCAACACTTGTTTCGAGGTTCCCCTCTTTAACGGCTGGTGGGAGCCCGCGTCCTCGCTTTAACGGCAGAGTAAACACACTTGAAAGAGAAGCCGTTCGCCAGCCACGGCTCCTAAGTGCTTCTGTCTGACGCCCCGCCTCGCCGCTTCCGTTACAAATCTCGTACAACCCAAGAAGAGTTAACAGGTCTAATAAGTGCTCTGTCTCTAAATTGTGCAGTAAACAAGAATTAAAATACAAAACTTCACTTATTTATCAGGATAATTTGTCGCAAATTAGGTTCTCGGGGCTCGTAGGTAAGCCATATCAAATAAATTTTATAGGAGAGACATACGAAGATTCAAAAAAATTCATAAATCAGGTGAATGACGTAAGAGATATGTTCATTGTATTATATTATATATATATATAACTTTCTCTGATCTTCAGGTTTTCTTATTGTAAAACGTGTTCGTTTTGTTCCAGAGTTGGGTTCCTGCCATTGAGAAGGATTCTGAGAAGGTGGATGAACGATGGAGTCAGCCCAACAGAATTTTGCTCTGATGGGAACAGACAAGGGCGTGAAGTGATTCTTCAATTTATCCAGGCGTATTTTATGACGAAATAAATCTCGGGTGACAGCCTGGTATGAGTGTGCACAGGACACAATATTTCGGCGATCGACCACGTTGCCATCATCAGGTGCGCTGATGTACTGACCGGCGGTGGGCCGGCGCCATGTATATAAAGGACAATCCCCCTCCCGCTCCTCCCTCAGGCGCTTCCTATGAGTCGGTGCGGTCCGCGCCCCGCGCGCGGTCCAGGTGCAGCGTCCGTTCTCCCGCCGTCTGGACGCTGCGTCCTAGGTCTCCTCGTTCAGGAGGGTCTGCCGACACCGCTCTCGTTATTCTTCCCTCCTCCCCCGAAGCCGGTACGCTCTGGGAAATATCCTTTTCTTCTTAATCTTGGTGATCGCGGGTTTCCACGCCTTGCTAAGGATGTAACCGCTGACACGATTTAGTTGTGGCTCCCTTACTCTAATCAGATTACATGTCGCTGAGGAATAAAATAAATAGTAAATGCAGAGAACCTAAGGCGAAATGACTGCATGAAAAATATGAAGAAATCAATCAGGAAATGATTGTCGGAAGGACTGACTCTTAGGAAAATCAAAATTACGTTCTGTGAAATTAAAAGCAAGAGTGGTAACATTAAGAGTGCAACGGAAATTCCACTGCTAAATGCAGAGGAGAGAGGGGATTGATGGAAGGAGTACACTGAAGGCCTCCATGAGGCGAAAGATTTGTCTAATATGATAGAAGAAGAAACAGGAGTCGACTTAGAAGAGATAGTGGATACAGTATTAGAATCAGAATAAAAGAGAGCTTTGGAGGACTTAAAATCAAATAAGGCGCAAGGGGTGGTTAACATTCCATCAGAATTTCTAAAATCTCTATGGTAGTGGCAACAAAACGACTATTCTCGTTGATGTGTAGAATGTATGAGTTTGGCGACATGCCACCTGACTTTTGGAAAAATATCTTTCACAGTATTCAGAAGACTGAAATAGCTGACAAGTGAGAGAATTATCGTACATCAGCTTAACAGCTCATGCATCCAAGTTACTGTCAAGAATAGAAGAGAAAACTGAAGATGTGTTAGACGACGATCAGTTTGGCTTTAGGAAAGGTAAATGCACCAGAGAGGCAGTTCTGACGTTGCGGTTGATAATGGAAGCAAGACTAAAGAAAAGTCAAGACACGCTCTTAGGATTTGTCAATCTGGAAAAAGCATTAGAGAATGTAATATGGTGCAAAATTTTCGAAATTTCCCAAGAGGGAATAATAAGAGTGGACGACCAAGAACAAAGTGCTCTGATTAAGTAAGACAGGGATGTAGTCTTTAGCTCCCACTGTTCAATCTGTACATCGAAGAAGCAGTGTTGGAAATAAAAGGTTCACAAGTGGAATTAAAATTTAAAGTGAAAGGATATCAGTGACACGATTCGTTGATGACATTGCTATCCCGAGTGAAAGTCAAAAAGAGTTACATAATCTGCTAACTGGAATGAAGAGTCTAATGAGTAAAGAATATGGACTGAGCGTAAATCGAAGAAAGACGGAAGTAATGAGAAGTAGCAGAAATGAGAACAGCAAGAAACTTAGCATCAGGACTGTTGGTCACAGAGTAGATGAAGTTAAGGAATTCAGCTACCTATGCAGCAAAATAACCAATGACGGACGGAGCAAGAAGGACACTAGTACTGGCAAAAAGAGCATTTCTGGCCAAGAGAAGTCTACTAGTATCAAACATAGGCCTTGATTTGAGGAACAAATTTCTGAGAACGTATGTTTGGAGCACAGCATTATATGGTAGTGAATCGTGGGCTGTGGGAAAGCCGGAACAGAAGAGAATCGAAGCATTTGAGATGTGGTGCTACAGACGATTGTTGAAAATTTGGTGGACTGATAAGGTAAGGAATGAGGAGGTTCTGCGCAGAATCGGAGGAGAGGAACATGTGGAAAATACTGACAAGAAGAAGGTGCAGCATGGTAGGACGTCTGTTAAGACATCAGGAATGACTTCCATGGTACCAGAGGGGTTGCAGAGGGCAACAACCGTAGAGGAAGACGGAGATTGAAATACATCCAGCAAATAACTGATGACGTAGGTTGCAAGTGCTACTCTGAGATGAAGAGGTTGGCGCAGGGTTTTGTGATCCGCCACAAACCAGCCAGAAACCTGATGACTCGAAAAAGAAAAAAAAAAAAAAAGGAAAAGAGAAGTGCCCACCCACACATGGCGAAAGTTTGTACTTACTGCTTGTGTTCGTGTTTGTATCTTGGCCAACAACTCTCCCCATTTGGGAATGTTTGAAGCATTAGGGGCAGTTCCCTCAACCAACTCAGGATTTTGGCAAGACAATCCTCAGGACATCCGACAACTTTATCAATCAATGCCAAATCAAATAACTTCTTGCAAAAGGGCCAGAGGTGGAGCAACGTATCATCGATTTGCTACCGAAAGATCGAATCACGTGGTCCTAGGTCGATAGCACTATGAAATAAACTGTGCAATAAAGAATACAGCAACCAGCTGGCACCCTCTTATCGAGTACTCCTTCCGTAGTCGAGGATACGAAGTTCTCCATTTTGCCCCTTAACTGATGGAATTCTGTACAACCGTCAAGTATTTGCAAGGAAAGAATCAAATGAATATCCTAACAACTTGTTTTGGGTGTGTTTTGTAGCTGCCATAAGCTAATGCAACTGAATGTTGCTGCAATTGCACAGGTCACGTGTCGTCTGCAGCACAAGTAACTGTAACAGTGGCGTCAGGGAGCTGCTGACAGCTGTGGTGGCGCCTGCTGACGGCCCGCTGCTGGGCTGCAGTGAGCAGCGACCGCGCTGGCAGCACCTCGGAGTGTTATCTGTGTCAGGGCGCAGCGGGAGGCTGAATGCCCGCTGACTGCTCTGTCCCGCACTGAATGGACGCCGGAAGCGCCGCGAGGACGCCTGGTGACGCAGTAAGCGGCTGACACACACACACACACACACACACACACACACACACACACACACACGTAGACCTGATGGCGTCGCCTTTCGTCGAGAAACGTGCATTGCTTTCACGGTTGAACGTCGATCTCAACTGGCGTGCAGCCGATATGGTAAATAAACTATTGTTGGACACCAAAGGTTGCTGATCTTTTCGAAAAAATTATCAGCTAATTATGCACATAAATTACACTGACGAGTCAAAACAATACCACATGCATTCTGTCTGTTGGTCCACCTTTCAAATGCAATACAGAGGCGATTCTGCTTGACAAAGATTTGCAAGTCCATTGTATTTTCCTGAGTGTGTGTAGCGTCAGAAGTCTACCTACAGGTTACGCAATTTTCCTACAGTGGAGATCGGGGGTTTGTAGTCGCGGAGCCAGTGTCCGGTAGCGTTCCAGATGTGTATCATCGATTTCACGTGAGAACAAATTGGTGGCCAAGATACCAACGTGAGTTCACTGTAGCACGAATTTGGCCTTGTGACACGGACAGCTATCCTGCTGGAACATACTATCGCCGTCAGAGCACGAGTGGCCTACCGGGACCATCCGACCGTCGTGCCATCCTCAGAGGAGGATGTGGATAGGATGGGCGTGGGGTCAGCACACCGCTCTCCCGGTCGAAGGTATCAAATTTGAAGGGACACAGATGGCCCCCAATAATGCTCGTGTAGTCCACAGCTGTCATGTTGTCTTAGATTAATATCGCAGATCTCATGAAAGCACCGACGAATGTCCTCCGCGCCCTCATCTGAATGCAACCGTGGCGCGGTCCACGTTTCGAACAGCCGTTCGTCTAGATGATGGCGTGTCCGGACACGTTCCTCGGACTGGTGTAACGAAAAACGTCACTAATGCCACAATGTGATACATTTCTATTCATTCACGTACCAGTATCGATGATTTCGTACCCTCTGTAATCGTAAATGACGGTGTCGTTCAGTCGACATGGAGACAGGAGTAGTTCGTCCGCTGCGGAGTTCAGTGCTCAGCAATGAGCGCTATACGGCCCACTACGAAACACTCGTACCTGCACTATATTCCGATTTACGAACGACAACGGTTCGGGCAGGTCCAGGCACAGCCGGTATTCGCCTTGTTGCCCACTCCAAGCGACAGTTGCGGTACCGTAAACACATGCTTTGTGGTTCAAATGGTTCAAATGGCTCTGAGCACTATGGGACTTAACTGGTGAGGTCATCAGTCCCGTAGAACTTAGAACTACTTAAACCTAACTAACCTAAGGACATCACACACATCCATGCCCGAGGCAGGATTCGAACCTACGACCGTAGCGGTCGCGTGGTTCCAGACTGTAGCGCCTAGAACCGCTCGGTCACCCCGGCCGGCCATGCTTTGTGCTTGATGAAACCGTGTATCCTGCTAATGTCTCTCTCTTGCTTATGTAGAATGTGTCGGTTACCTTCACGATCAGCGGTGCCAAACCGCAACAAAAGGAATCCAAATTAACCGAATAACTCGCTAAGACAACTTTCGATGCTCGAATTGGCTATGACATTTGCAACATAGCGCTCAGAACACTGCCGAACGCTCATTGGCTATCAGAGAAGGCGTGACGTAGGTGTGCAGAGCAAGCCTAAACTCGCCCGCCATCGTCCGTGACTCAAACTATAGCTTTGAGCTCTTCTGTCACATCTGCCATAGACCGCTGCCTAACCTTCAGAAACTGGTCAGCTCCAACCTCCACGTTTTGCAATGAGGCATAACCAGCACCTTTTGTAGTTAAATGTATTTTTGACACTACAATATTGAAGCCATAGTCACGGTACATAAAATATTCCTCTTTTTTCTTTTTTAAAAAAGTGGTTACATTACCGGTTTCAACGAAATATATATTCTCCAACTGATGTTTTACATTTTAAAATTATGACGTAGTTCGTTGAAGCAAGCAACGTAACCCCCTTTTTTTAAAGGAAAATTTTATGTACTGTGATGATGGCGTCACTATTGTAGTGTTCAAAACGTTCAAATGTGTTTGAATTCATATGGGACCAAACTGCTCAGGTGATCGGTCCCTAAACATACACACTCCTTAAACTAACTTACGCTAAAGACAACACACACACACACCCATGCCCGAGGGAGGACTCGAACCTCCGGTGGGAGTGGCCGTCCGATTCGTGACACGGCGCCTCTAACCGCGCGGTCACTCCGCGCGGCCTATTGTAGTGTCAAATAAACATTTAACTTATAATATTTTGCAGGCTCAGCTTCAGCTGCGCAAATTTTCTGTTCTTTACCAGGTTTCGGTTAAATTAATGTAGCCTTCTTCAGAAGCACAAAATTACTATAACATGCCAGAGTAAGGCACAGTCAACATTAAAATTAAAACCTATAGTACGATGGTACCATGTCGAATTAAAACTACTTAACTGAAATCCAGCGCCGGAATCTCTTCACCGCGTGGTCGGTTGGCAGCGACAACCGACCGCGTGGTGAAGAGATACCGAAACCTGGTAAAGAACATAAAATTTGCGCAACTGAGGCTGATCCTTCAAAATATTAGTCTTTCACAGTTGCTGACGGGGCTGCAATATGCTAAAAATTCTTAGATTTAACTTATAGTCACATTCCTTTATGACAATTATGTCGGAATATAGAAATACAACACTTTTTCGCCTAATCGTGGTTTCACCGTCCGTCAACCACTTTCCATAGATGCTCACTACAGCAGCTTGGGAACAGACCATGAGTTTCGCCGTTTTCGAGATGTTCGTTTCCAGGCGCTGGACCATAACGATATGCCCTTCGTCAACGTCACCTAGGTTAGTGAATTTCTCCATTTTGGCCCGTATAGTCGCTAGAATGATTCCCCACTGATCCACAACACCACCAGGCAGCATTCAGTTTTGCAGCGGGGAGTGATCCAGAAGGCTTTTGACACCATTCTTCATAAGCGACTTCCAATCAAATTGCATGCCTATGGAGTATTGCCTCAGTTGTGCGACTGGATCCGTGATTTCCTGTCAGAAAGGTCGCAGTTCTTAGTAAGTGACGAAAAGTCGTGGGGGCAAAACAAAGAGGTGTTGCACGCCCTCAGCTGTTCCTGATCTACACAAACGATTTAAGAGAAAATCTGAGCCCTCTTAGATTGTTTGCAGATGATGCTGTTATTTACCGTCTTGTAAAGTAATCAGATGATCAAAACGAATTGGAAAACGATCTAGACAAGATCTCTGTATGATGCAAAAAGTGGCAGTTGACGCTAAATAATGAAAAGCGTGAAGTTATCCACATTCACATGAGTACAGAAAAAAAGGATTTCGCTAAGTTTCGGTTACACAACGAGCCACGCAAATCTAAAGGCTGTAAATTCAGCTACGTATTTAGGGATTACAATTACGAATGACTTCAATCGGAACGATAACATAGTGGGGACAACAAACAAATAATTGCGATTTACTGGCAGAGTACTTAAATAAATGTAACAGGTCTACGAAGGAGACTGCCTGCGCTACACTTGTTGGCCCACTTTTGGAGTACTGCTGCGCGGTGTGGGATGCGCATCAGAAAGGATTGCCGGAGGTAACCAAAAAAGTTGAAAGAAGCGCAGCACGTTTTGTGTTGTCGCGAAATAGGAGAGTGAATGCCACGGATGCGATACAAGAATTGGGATGTCAGTGATTAAGACGAAGGCGTTTTTCACTACAGCAGGAGCTTCTCATGAAATTTCAATCGCCGGCTTTCCCTTCAGTGTGTGAAAATATTTTGTTGGTGCTCACTTACATAGGGAGAAATGATCACCATAATACAATAAGAGAAATCAGAGCTCGCACGGTATGATTTAAATGTTCGTTTTTTCCCAACGCTTTTCGAGAGTGGAACTGCAGAGAAGCAACTTGACGGTGGCTACCCAACCGAACTACAGTAGTCTGGTTTAGCTAAGGTGGCACTCGTGAGTTACCGTCTTGCTCTTTATGTTTCGGTTGATTGTAGGGGAACATTCACATCCAAGAGCCACACAATCTTCAATGGTTAATTCTTCCAGAAATACAAGTGCAAAAATACCAGAACGTAAGAAACCATTGACAGTATTGCAGAATGTTTCATTGTGAAAAACAGAGAACGTTCCTCGTTTGAGACTGTTTGATCATTTTAAATTCATAGTATTTGGCAGCAATTTAATTTGCCAAGCGAGTTTTGAAAACTACATTACATATAGAAATACCTACTTATTTGAAAACTAGATAGTTAAAAACGGAAACATATTAGGTAGTCAATCGTTGTAACAGTTTCACAACAACCCGGATTTCAGAAAGTCTGCATTTTTCTGCAGAGATGTGATACGGACATACGAAGCACTAAAGGAGGAATTGGGAACAATAAGTTGCAACACTACTCCATCTAACTAGACTACACACTTACCCTAATTTCCCCACAAAATAAGACAGCAAGAAGATCAACACAAAGCTGATATGCAGTCCCGAGACAACGAAAATGACACAGCATACGAGACACAGGAACTCAATATCGAAACAGTATTCGAAATAAAATAAACGTCGTGTGACTCGGGCCTCCCGTCGGGTAGACCGTTCGCCGGGTGCAAGTCGTTCTATTTGACGCCACTTCGGCGACTTGCCCGACGATGGGGATGATGACGAATGAGACAACACCCAGTCTCCGAGCGAAGAAAATCTCCGACCCAGCCGGGAATCGAACCCGGGCCCTTACGATTGACATTCCGTCGCACTGACGACTTTTTTTTATGCTCTACCGACCTTTTTTTAACATTTATTTATTTGTATTCTATTTGGATACAAAATTAGGCAGTTCACAAACACTAAATGAAATGCATCCTCTCCAAAAAAAAAAATTAAAAAAAATCATTTCAAAACAAATCACAAATTTAAAGGAACAGAGATGATTTTTTATTAATTTATTTATTTTCAATAAAGATCACTGTTAAAAGGAACATGTAGATCATTTCATCGTATAATATGTGCATTACATATTGAGTGGCGAGAGAAGCGTGAGGTTCATTATCAGCTGTCAAATGTGCACACCGACTGCACCCGGCACATCCCAACTGCGTGGGGGGGGGGGGGGGGAGGGGGTCGAGGAAGACTGCCTGAAGATAGCTGGCAAAGGTTTTCCAATAGTGTGACCATCTATGAACCTCATTGAGGGCTTGCTGCAAGAAATACCAAAAGTCAAGTCGCGACTTGGCAGCATCCCCATAGAGGTACGCGATCGTCCAACCCTTGACCCAGATGATCGACTGTGATTTAGTCTCCGGAAAGTAGTCACTCTCCGGATGTAAGAAGGAAGCAGGTGTAATATGTTGCGGGGTCACACGGAGGTAGCAAACCACCATCTGTCTTCTTAGGAGCCAGACGTCCTCCACCGCGATACAAGTTAAGCGGTGATGGTCGTCATCCACTTGGCGACATTTCGGGCATAGTGGAGTGTCCACTAGTCCAATTGCATGGAGTCGTTGGTTGGTGTTGAACTTGCCACAGGCGACAGAGAACCACAGTGCCCGGACGAAGGTAGGAAGCAATTTTTGGTGCACATGTCTCCAAATCATCGGCCCATGAAACCTGGGTGTTTGAGTTCAATGACATTACGACGTATCCGTCGTAGCAGCCAAACATAAAAATCCTTCGCTCATGGCGGTCTCGTGCGCGGAAGCTCGTCGCTGATATAACTAAGTTCCACGATAAATGTTGATACATGCGCAAAATGTGGCGTAATGTTTCCCACCGCCATCGGAGGTGTGAGGGACGCTGGAACCAGGAGATCCAGAAGGCGGGATGTGAGGAAATCACGCCCGCTACGCCATTGCTTGTACATCGTGGCTAGAAAGAGCGCCGTCGCTCGGCAGTGAAAATTCGTAAGTCCGAGTCCCCCCTTGTCCGTAGGGAGCGTGAGCGTTACGTATCGCACCTTGAGGGGCGATCCAATCATCACAAAATAGCCTAGTGCTGAATGAAGTCGACGTCCGAGCGTGAGTGGTAGGGGCAGGATCTGCGAAATATGCACCATTCGAGAAACCACATAAGTGTTCAGATACTCGACTCGCTGCAAAGGATCAAGGCGCCGTAGGAGATGTTGTCGGACCATGGTACGTGTTGTCTGTAAAATACGTCGGTAGTTAACTGCCGCAGTATGTTTTATAGATGAGGTAAAGTCTATGCCGAGATAGCGGAATCGTTGCACATAAGGAAACGGACTGATTTCTTCTGGCGTAAGGCCCCTTCCAACTGGCATTGCCGCCGATTTGTTCATGTTCACTGCACTACCCGCCGTCACACTGTGGTCCAACAACAGTTCAAGGACCGTCTTCACCTCTTCCTCAGAACGAACGAGCAGAAGGAGGTCGTCCGCATAGGCACGACATTTGAAGGTGTGGCCCCGTAGTTCCATCCCAGAAAGAGAATTGGTTAGCCTCCCAATTAATGGTTCCAACGCTATTGCGAACAGCAGCATCGAAAGAGGGCAGCCCTGGCGAATGGATCGTCGAATTTGAATGGGCCCTGCTATACGCCCATTAACCTGTACCAAGGATTGTGAGCCCCCATAAATCTTTCTAATGAGATCAGTAAAACGGTCTGGAAATCTCATTTGTTCCAGTACAGCGCACAGATAGTTGTGGCGCACCTTATCAAAAGCACTGTCAAAATCAACCGCCACCATCGCCACTTTAAGCCGGCACTCCTTCACCAGCGCTATCACATCACGGCATTCGCCAGTAACTGTTTGCACATTCACCGATCCACCGGGTGTCGTCTGTTCTGGAGAGAGAACGCTACGAATTAACATACGACATCGGGACGCTAGCAACCGTGCAAAGATCTTATAGTCGGCATTAAGCAGGGTGATGGGGCGATAATGTGTGACCGTAATTCCTGGCTTCGGTTTCTGTACTGGCACCAAGAGGCCTTCCATAAAAGCCGATGGAATAGGCGCATCGGAATTTAACATCTCGTTGTACATTTCCGTCCATCGCGGTGGCATTTCGTTGCTAAATTCTCGATAAAATTCATCAGGAAGCCCATCAATGCCTGGGGACCGATTCAACGCACCTTGTGCGATCGCATCATGTACTTCCTCACAGCTGATGGCTTCCAGTAAGGTTCCCGCGGCTTCCACCGTCAGTGTACGGGAGACGTACGTGGCTATACGGTCGAGGTCATCGACAGGGGCTGCTTCTTCCCGACAGATGTTTTGGTAATGGTCGACGAATGCAGAGACAATGTCCGCTTGACGCGTCACTCTTCGGTCTTCGCGGGTAATTAATTCCCGTACCAAAACGCGTCGTCGGTGCTTTCATTCATTCACGACGTGGTGCATGGAAGGAATCTCGTGCCTTATCGTATCGTGACATCTGGCGCGCACCATGGTTCCCTGACGATGTTTCCTAGCTAAAGCCACTAGTTTAGCTTTTATCCTTTTGCGTTCGATCCAGATGTCCTGTCCCGGCGGACCATCATCCAGGTCGCGCAGTGCTGCAAAATAAAAGTCGGTCGTACGGCGGCGCCATTCTGCCATCTCCCTGCTATATGAGATGAACGTACGGCGAAGCGCCGGTTTAGCACAAGTCAGCCACCAATCAAGCATCGTCGTATACCTTCCAACCCTTCGCTCGCACATCGTCCATGTCTCAAGGATCCGTTGACGGTATTCAGGATCATTTAGATGTTGAATGTTTAGTTTCCACGGGGCCTTACTGTTCCACACCTCTACAGGGAAGAAGCATCGTACAGATGTAAGCGCTGTGATCGGAAAATGCCAATGGCCAGCGTTCCGCGTCCTGGACATCATTTGCATAGGCCCGTGAGATATAAATGCGATATAATCTGCTCGCCGAATGACTTGTCACATAGGTGTATCCCGGTGCATCTCCATGTCGTAATTCCCACGTGTCACTAAGTACAAGGTCGTTGACAACGATTCGCAACTCCTGGCTGATGTTTGCTTGCGGCCATTGGTCTTTCTGGCTGAGAACACAGTTGAAATCTCCACCAATTATTACACATTCATAACGTCCATGGAATAGTGCGGCAATGTCTTCTGCATAAAATCGCGCCCTTTCCCGCCGCAGATTATTTCCCGACGGTGCATAAAGATTGATGATGCGTGTCCCAAACGCCGTGAAAGCCATTGCCCTGGCCGACGGAAGATAACACACGTTTTCCACTGGGAAGCCATCTCGCACGTAAACTGCCACCCCACTCCCATTGTGATCTCCATGTGACGAATAGGATTGGTAGCCTGCGATGTATGGGAGTGCAGCTATGTGGACTTCCTGGAGCAAAGCAATATCCACATCAGATGCCCAAATCGTTTCCTTCAGTAGGTGTATTTTGGCCGGTGAACGCACGTCATTTATATTTAATGTCGCAATACAGTTCGCATGGCGTTTAATCCCACTCTGTCGAGGCGCAACAACATCTCCCTGCATCGGCGCTGGGGGCTGAGTTAGAAGACGTTCTCTCGCCCCTCTCCCTTATTAGGCCGTCTTCGTGAGTGCCGGCTGCCTCTGTATGACGTCCGGCGCCTCCTCAATATCGTCATACCACATCTTTTCAGGCTGTGATATATTCGTGTCCATAGCCACAGCATCTGCGTCTGGAGAGCCAACTGGCTGTGATTCCTCTTCAGCATCACCATGTCCCGGTACCGTCAATGCGCCAGACCGCTGTGGGTCTGATCGAACAGTTCCCACTGCCTCATCCCGTTTCGTAGAGGCTGTTGTGTCGTCTTGGTCCACATGCACATCGTCGTCGGGGCAAGGGGAGTCATCCCGAGGAGATGTCGTGCGACGCCGCCGTTTCCTCCTTTTCGGGGAACGTTGTTTGCGTGATCTTCCTTCCGTGTCCTCAGGTTGTAGGGAATCACGGCTGCCCGACAGAAAAGCATCCGTAGGAACTGGAAGTGTTTCGAGTCCCATCGTTGTCCTTGACGGGAGTTCGGTCGAAACTGATGTCGTCTCAGAGTGCGTTCCAGACGGAACAGCATACGTAGTGGCTGGAACTGCTTCGTGTACTGTCGGTGTGCTTGGTGGGAGTTCGGTCTCATCTGATGTTGTCGCCGTAGATTGTATGCTCGATGGAGCAGCATCCTCTGTCATTCCGACGTCTGCGACAAGGTTTCGGAGAGTGCCATCTTGATCTTCCACCGGGGCTGTGTCCTTTCGGTCATCAGCGGACGCAGTGAGGGCTTTGGCATAGATGATCGGTAGTACTGTCATCGCCGGCGATGGCTCCCGCACATCGGAAGGCAGTTGCATAATCCGCCGTTGCATACAGTTCGACCTGAGGTGTCCCTCCTGGCCACAGCCAGAACATGTACGTGGTTGACCATCGTAAATCACCACCGCCCGACAACCACCAATTGTCAGATAGGACGATACATGCTTCTGAAGATCAATATTGATCTGTCGCACTCCGTTAAGAACGGGGTACGTGGCGAATTGTGTCCAGCGTTCTGCCGTGTGACCATGTACCGTGCCGTATGGCTTAAAAGCCTCGATAACTTCTTCAGCCGGGAGCTCAAATGGCAGCTCAAAAACACGTATTGTCCGTACACCCAGACCAGCATGTTCTACAGTTACCGTGCCAACATTCCCGTCACTATGGCAAAATCGGAGACCTGCTTTTGTCGCCTGTAGAATTCTCTCACACGCCGCGTCGTTTACCATCTTAACATACACCGTGGGACTAATGATGGACAGGTGAATTCCGACAATATCGTTTGGCGGTATCTTGACTTCCTCTCGAATGAATCGTTCCACTGCTAAAGCCTTTGGTCGTTCGTAGTCTTTGCAGAAATTGAATCGTAATGTAGTTTTCCTGTACTTGTTCGCCATGGTCGTTGTTACTAGCCCGCGCCCAGACTAAGTCCACAGGTAAACAAACACTCGCACACGCCGCACAGGCGGAAGCATCGGACCTCCGCTTCGCACGGCCGCTAGCGCCGAACTGACGACTCAGCTACCGGGGGCGGACAGTATTTGAAATGATAACCCCATTCACACCACATATAGTATACACACATGTACTCTGTTCCTAATTCTGCTGCTACTTGCCATGCAATTCCAAAACTGACGTTGATTTTATGCAGAATTTCTTTAATTTAGGGAAGCAATGTCTCTAAGCAAAAGCTCGTCCTAGCGGAGGTTCGAGTCCTCCCTTGGGCATGGGTGTATGTGTTTGTCCTCAGGATAATTTAGGTTAAGTAGTGTGAAAGCTTAGGGACTTATGACCTTAGCAGTTAAGTCCCATAAGATTTCACACACATTAGAACATTTTTTTCAAAGCAAATAACAAAAACGTGGGAATTTAAAAACAAAATATTTGCGCTGTTAATGGCAAAACCTGCCACACGTTGGGCGCCAATTAAAGTAGTGGGCGACATGTTTAGAATATTTTACTGGATTGCATTCGTGTGGGGCATTTGCGAATTAAATCAATGGAATCACAATATCTTAAGCTACACTTGAGAGTGGCGTTTGCAGATGATTTGAAAGGGACCAGCCGCAAGAATACAAATAGGCTGGTCAAAAACATTCATTTTTATGGACCGCAGTTATTCAAATACAATTTACGAATTACTTTTATTCATAAAAAAAGGAAATAAAAATTTGTCCATTATTAGCTAGAAAATTCTCAGCGTCATTTCCAGGATGTTTAAGCCGCGATTGCTATATGAGAAGCGGAACTGCCAGGCGGACTCGGATGAAGACCACAGAGCATTCCAGCTGGCTGTGATCAGGCTGTTATCGGCGCCGAGGAAGACGACCTAGAGACGGCTGGCGACGTCTTTCGGTGGGTGGGCGCTCTGCAGACGGCTGGCCATGTCTCCAGGCAGCGCGTATAGAGTGGTCATTGTCGTCTCGATCACAGGTGTCTTCTTTCCTATCTCAGGAACAAGTATCCCTCCAAGGTGGTTTCTTTGCTTCCTCCAGCGCCTTGTCCTTGTGCGTGGCCTCTCACTCGATTGACTGGCTCATACTCTTCTCCAGTCAATCAAACTACTGTTCACCATTCTTGTTAAATGTTCTCTACCAGGCCACAATTCCCACGAGTGAACAACCACATGCAGATTTCATTGTTGGTAGAATTACTTCACTGGGCAAGTGCTGTGTCACCATTTTAGAGTAGATATCCAATGTTCTGTCCCTTTGCCACGTCATCTTTCTCTGCTAAAACGTCCTTCCAAATTAGTGTGATCTTCCTCAACCGTCTCTCGGCAAGAGTCTGGAACCACGCAACTGCTACGTGGCAGGTTCGAATCTTGCCTCGGGCATGGATGTGTGGGATGTCCTTAGTTTAGTTAGGTTTAAGTTGTTCTAAGTTCTAGGGGACTGATGACCTCAGATGTTAAATCCCATAATGCTCAGAGCCATTTGATTCATTGAACTTCCATTGCACCCTATGTCCTCAATTATTTTGTACATGTGTTCCGATCTCTGTCTCTCTCTCTCTCTCTCTCTCTCTCTCTCTTCCTCTATAACTTTTACCCGCTGCATCTCCATCCAGTACCACAGAAGTTACTACTTGATATAGTAACAGATGTCCTATCATCCTGTCCCATCTTCCTGTCAGTATTTTCGATATACTCCTTTCCTCGCCGACTCTGCGGAGACCTCATTCCGTACATTAGCAATCTATGTATTATAGTTTCACTTTAGCATCCCAAGTCCATAGAGGCACCCGATTTTTCACTCCTGCCCTTGATCTGATAATGTGTCTTCTACTCTTCTAAACTGCACAGATGAACCATCTGGCGTACGATAGGGTGGATATGTGTGTGTGTGTGTGTGTGTGTGTGTGTGTGCGGGAGGGGGGGGGAGCAACATCGCTCTTCCCTCTGTGACTGACACCGGCATTTTAGTTCTAAATAACTGATATTTTTCAGTACTTGCTTGGTCTCCGTCATAACAGTTTATAACGGTTAGAAAACCGGTGCCGTACATCAGTTTTCCATAGCACGGGTGCTAAAATTTTTTGTGATTAAAAGAAACCTTTTTTTAAAAACGTTTAATGTTTACTCGAAGATTTTCAGCGGTTTGAAATATTGAGTTATTACGGAAAATGGGAAAGGGGATCAGAGTTATTTCAGTAGCAAAACCGACAAGTAGAAACGACCAACAACACATGACATATGAGTTGGTACGGCATCGCTGAGACAATACTGTACCTGTTGCTGTCTAACGTGGCCTACTAGACGATGTGCGCGCACATGGAGTGTGTAAGACCCATCGCCTGCATAAAAAGTAAATATTTATACTTGAAATGGACTAGTCATGTGAAATAATTACGTAGAAATAACGCTACAAATTTTATACAAAAGCTTCTTATTTTTCGCCATTTCTATGAGATAATGAAAGAGAAAGAAAATCACGGTAACAATAAAAACTTAAAATCTTAACAGTTCATACTTTATAATGAAAGGAGAAAATATCTGATCTGCTGCCTTTGTCTATACAATATTCCTTTTTCTGCTTGCAGCCCTTGAAAACGGACAACTTAACACGAAAACGTAAGTGTTGTCCAAACTAAGTTCTCGCCACTCAGCACTATATGTAATGTTCAAATAGTGCTATGATCCTCGATTACAACATTATTATTGAACAGTTTCAAAAAAAAAAAAGTAGGAAAAAAACAATACTGGTGATCTTTTTATAGTATTCAATCCGCATTTAATCTTCGAGACAGTAGAGAAAAATGGATCGTCTAAGTTTTCTTCCATTTACCTGCTTTATTTCATATTTTGATTCTACGTCTCTTGAAACGTATAACGCAAAAGACTGAGGATATCTTGGAATTTTTCAGCCTTTGTTCGACGTCTATGTTTATAACTGGAAATAATAGCAATAAAAGACTGAAAAACGGTTATTTCGAAAACCGGTTATTTTGAGCGATTGTAACAGCCAGTTTAAACAGGAGACGAGAAAAAAGAACAGTATAACCGAAAACCGATTGTTTTAGCAATAACCTCCATCCATGCCTCCCACAACACCGAGGCGGTCAGTGACCAGTGACGAGGGGGGCCAGGCCTCAGTGCTCGCGCTCAGATCCATTTCAGTATGCAGTGGGAAACACAGAATAAAGCTCATAGACAGGGAACGTAACGAACGTAACTCTACCATTCCGACGAAGTAATAGCATACAGGTTCTGTAGTACACACTACAATCTGTTCTCTTCACAAAGGCCCTTAGGCCATATCTCCACAAGCAAGACACACTTTAAGGTCATGAAAAGTTCAATGAAGTTCTCTTCCTTAAGCTTTGCGTTGCGAAGAAAGAAAGTAACTGCACGTGGACTCGACAATCTCTGTGAATAACAAATTCGTAATGTGAGCGTGGTCAGCGTGCATATAGCCAAACTGAGCCTTACGACATCGTCTATTGCATAGACCGAACTGCGTCATAAGAGTATCAAGACAAGATCTCTCGCTGGTACGCCAGAGCAGTTGTGTCTTTTCAATCACGCTACCCATAGTTCGCCGCTAATTGGTCTGATGCCTGAGCGGGACTACGGAATAGTTCCATTCATAATTAATCAGCACACACGTTAAGACATTTATCCCTCTGTGAGACGAGACGACCATTTCCTGTTTCGTAGAACGCGGTCGGCCGCTGATGAATCCACAACCGTGCACACTCTTGCACTTCCTTGTTCGGCTGAAACTGACGTCCACGCATGTTTATCTTCAGGTCACCAAAGATGTGAAAATCAATGGTAAAATATCCGGCCTGTATGGAGGATATTGCAGTGCTTCCCACCCAAATCACTGCAGCGTAGACTTGGTCCGATTGGCAGTATGGAGGCGGGCGCTATCATGCAACGGGATGATGCCGTCCAACAACATTCCAATTGCCCGGTGGCAAAAGGCAATGCCAACAGTGGAAACATCCCACATATCCTCCGGCAAAGAAATCCAAAGCAGTCCACGCAAGTTCCGGTAAGGTCATGATGACCTTCTTCGTCAGCAAGGGACACTTGCTCGTCAAGTTCCTCGGACGTGAAAACACTTTACAGAAACTGCAATGCGCAGTTAGGCCAAAACGTCCAGGAATGCTGTCGGACGGAATCATCCTCTTGCACGATAACGCCAGCCCCAACACTGCAAACAGGACGAAGGTTACACGTCAGCGATGTGGTTGGGAAACATTGCAACATCTTTACGTACAGTCAGAATCTTTCACCGTATGACTTTTACATCTCTGGTGACTGAAGAAAGACATGCTTGGACCTCGGTTTCAGGCAGATGAGGAAGTGCAAGAGTGGGTGTGGTTGTGCAACCGTCAGCGGCCGACCGCATGCTACGAAACTGGAAATGATGGTCTCGCCTACCAGTGGGATAAATGTCTTAATTCTTCTGGTGAATACTTTTGAAGGAGACTATTCCACGGTCCCATTAGGCTGGTGTTTGGTTTTCCTTTGAGTGTCCCTCATACGTACAAAAAAATGGCTCTGAGCGCTATGGGACTTAACGTCTGAGGTCATCAGTCCCCTAGAACTTAGAACTACTTAAACCTAACTAACCTAAGGACATCACACACATCCATGCCCGAGGCAGGATTCGAACCTGCGACCGTAGAGGTCGCGCGGTTCCAGACTGAAGCGCCTAGAACCGCTCGGCCACACCGGCCGGCCCTCATACGTACAGAGCTACGTAGTTACAGTATTCATAAGGTAAATAATAGACCATAATTAAATAGTGAAAGTTAAAAATATAACATGTAACTTGCAGAGTCAAAAGTCGTATTGGTCAAACATTGTCAAGGCACCGTGGATTATGTTACGTCACGGCTATGTAGAAAAACTGCTGGTGTCATGTTGTTAATCATTAAGTCCAGCCAAGACCCTGCATTGTAATAATGTACATTGGCAAAGCCAAAACATTATGACCACCGAGCGCTGCGACATTGGATGCCGCCTGGTGGCGTTCTGGACACGTGACGCGGTAACAAAAGGGTGTCAGCGGGGCAGACACGGAGGTTGGACCACCCTAGCGAAGAATTCATGGCTTTTGGAAAATAATTTGATGCTAAATCACAGTAAGACTCAGTTTTTACAGTTTCTAACTCACAATTCAACAAGAACCGATAGTTTGATCAGACAGAATGGGCATATTATAATCGAGACGGAACAGTTCAAGTTCCTAGGCTTTCGGATAGACAGTAAGCTGTCGTGGAAAGCCCATGTTCAGGATCTTGTTCAGAAACTAAATGCTGTTTTATTTGCCATTAGAACAGTATCTGAAATAACTAAGTGACAGTTCAACACGAAAAGTAGTCTACTTCGCATATTTTCATACGCTTATGTCGTATGGTATTATTTTTTGGGGTAATTCTTCTGATTCAAAAAGGGTATTTTTGACTCAAAAACGGGCTGTTCGAGCTATATGTGGTGTAAGTTCGAGAACCTCTTGTCGACCCCTATTCAATAGTCTGGGAATTCTGACACTGCCCTCACAGTATATATTTTCTTTAATGTCGTTTGTTGTTAGCAATATTAGCTTATTGCCAAGAGTTAGAAGCTTTCACTCAGTTAATACTAGGCAGAAATCAAATCTGCATGTGGAATGCAGTTCCTTGACTCTTGTACAGAAAGGTGCGCAGTATTCTGCTGCATCCATTTTCAATAAGCTACCACAAGAACTCAATAATCTTAGCAGTAGCCCAAATACACTCCTGGAAATTGAAATAAGAACACCGTGAATACATTGTCTCAGGAAGGGGAAACTTTATTGACACATTCCTGGGGTCAGATACCTCACATGATCACACTGACAGAACCACAGGCACATAGACACAGGCAACAGAGCATGCACAATGTCGGCACTAGTACAGTGTATATCCACCTTTCGCAGCAATGCAGGCTGCTATTCTCCCATGGAGACGATCGTAGAGATGCTGGATGTAGTCCTGTGGAACGGCTTGCCATGCCATTTCCACCTGGCGCCTCAGTTGGACCAGCGTTCGTGCTGGACGTGCAGACCGCGTGAGACGACGCTTCATCCAGTCCCAAACATTCTCAATGGGGGACAGATCCGGAGATCTTGCTGGCCAGGGTAGTTGACTTACACCTTCTAGAGCACGTTGGGTGGCACGGGATACATGCGGACGTGCATTGTCCTGTTGGAACAGCAAGTTCCCTTGCCGGTCTAGGAATGGTAGAACGATGGGTTCGATGACGGTTTGGATGTACCGTGCACTATTCAGTGTCCCCTCGACGATCACCAGTGGTGTACGGCCAGTGTAGGAGATCGTTCCCCACACCATGATGCCGGGTGTTGGCCCTGTGTGCCTCGGTCGTATGCAGTCCTGATTGTGGCGCTCACCTGCACGGCGCCAAACACGCATACGACCATCATTGGTACCAAGGCAGAAGCGACTCTCATCGCTGAAGACGACACGTCTCCATTCGTCCCTCCATTCACGCCTGTCGCGACACCACTGGAGGCGGGCTGCACGATGTTGGGGCGTGAGCGGAAGACGGCCTAACGGTGTGCGGGACCGTAGCCCAGCTTCATGGAGACGGTTGCGAATGGTCCTCGCCGATACCCCAGGAGCAACAGTGTCCCTAATTTGCTGGGACCCCGGTCCCAGGTCGACGGGCACGTGCACCTTCCGCCGACCACTGGCGACAACATCGATGTACTGTGGAGACCTCACGCCCCACGTGTTGAGCAATTCGGCGGTACGTCCACCCGGCCTCCCGCATGCCCACTATACGCCCTCGCTCAAAGTCCGTCAGCTGCACATACGGTTCACGTCCACGCTGTCACGGCATGCTACCAGTGTTAAAGACTGCGATGGAGCTCCGTATGCCACGGCAAACTGGCTGACACTGACGGCGGCAGTGCACAAATGCTGCGCAGCTAGCGCCATTCGACGGCCAACACCGCGGTTCCTGGTGTGTCCGCTGCGCCGTGCGTGTGATCATTGCTTGTACAGCCCTCTCGCAGTGTCCGGAGCAAGTATGGTGGGTCTGACACACCGGTGCCAATGTGTTCTTTTTTCCATTTCCAGGAGTGTACTTTTAAGTCTAAACTGAAGAGTTTCCTCATGGCCCACTCCTTCTATTCTGTCGAGGAGCTCCTGGAAGAGCTGAAAAATTAAGCAAATTGTAGTGTTACATTGTTGATTTTCTTTATTTAAACTTACGACTTGTCGCCTGAATATGTTTTGTAAGTACGCTGTTTAGGTTTTTTTATTGGTAACGCCACCTCTGTATGAAAATCACTGGCTGTGCTGTGTGCAGTCTGTGGCTGCTTTGCATTGTTGTAATACTCGCCATTGTAGTGTTAGGCAGCTGGATGCGAACAGCGCGTAGCGTTGCGCAGTTGGAGGTGAGCCGCCAGCAGTGGTGGATGTGGGGAGAGAGATGGCGGAGATTTGTAATTTGTCATGAACTGCTATATTTATACATGATGATATCAAGGTAAATACATTGTTTGTTCTCTGTTAATATCTTTCATTTGCTAACTATCCCTATCAGTAGTTAGTGCCTTCAGTAGTTTGAATCTTTCATTTAGCTGGCAGTAGTGGCGCTCGCTGTATTGCAGTAGCTTGAGCAGCGAAGATTTTTGTGAGGTAAGTGATTTGTGAAAGGTATAGTTTAATGTTAGTCAGGGCCATTCTTTTGTAGGGATTTTTGAAAGTCAGATTGCGTTGCACTAAAAAAAAAAATATTGTGTATCAGTTTAAGCACAGTCATGCATAAATTGTTCAAAGGGGACGTTTCATATGTCGACCCTTAGCCGAGGATACCTCACTGGAATCTTCTGATTTTTTCTTGTAGTTTGTGTAATTAGTGTAGCTTTTGTTTATTGCTAGCGTGTAATTGTAGAGAGAATCTCCTTTGTAGTTGCAGTCTTTCATTGTTGTACAGTAAAACAGTTGTGGCATGCATGTAGATTTGCGCCAAGTATTTCGCAGCTGCAATCAACTAGATATTATTTTCAGTGTTATGTTAATGTGTTCTCTTATTTTTGATCTTCAAATTGTGTTTTTCTGTGTTGTCGTGTGAAATACTGTGACAATAATGGCGTGTGAAAAACGCAATACTAGGCTCCAAAGTAAACTGAGAAATGACAGTGAAGACGAAAGCAGTGTGTTAGCGCCGCAGAGTAATGAATTAACTAATGTTCAAAGTAGTAATTTGGTAATTGCGCATAGGGAAATGAAGCGGGCGGCAAACAATGGTGTAGACAGTGAAACAGGTAGTGAACAGGGAAGCGTTATCGATCGATTGGTCGGCAACAGCTCGCCTCAGGAATCGGGAATGACAGAACACAATATTGCAAATACTGCAGACTCAGGTTTTGGGTTCCCACCGTTTTCTCAAATGAGTCAAGACACATTTTCCACTTGTCAAAATGTGAATGTTGCCGGTGCAACTTCACTGCCGAAAAGCACTGAGGAACATGTTTCAGACACCAGTGCATTGTTATTACAATTAATGCAACAAATGGGACAAAAGCTTGAAAAGTTAGACACAATGGAATAACATCAGAGACAAACACAGCAACAGTTAGACACAATGGAACAAAATCAAAGACAAACACAGCAAAAGCTTCAAAAGTTAGACACAGTGGAACAAAATCTTAAAAAGTTAGACTCATTGGAACAAACACTTGAACAAACACGTGAAGATTTAACTACTGAGTTACATAACATTGAATCGAAATGTCAAAAAGTCTGTAATGACGTAAAAACACAAATTTGTGAGCATTTTCAACCTATTTTTTCGCGGCATGAAAATGCATTACAGAATCACGAAGCAGCCATAAACGAACTGCAAATTATTGTTCATGAAAATCATGAGACCTTGCAAGCTAAATTTGACTCAGTTGCATCTACCGATTCGGTTACGCAACTTGCAAAAACTCAGGAATACTTTAAGGACACAGTAGATACTCTGAAACTTGGTTCAGAAAAACACACTGAAGAAATAAGTACACTATCGGAGAAAGTAGCCGAACTTTCGGATCAGGTCACTAACTTATCTACAAAGGTAGATGATGATCTGAATGACACAAGACCTGTAGCCTTCACTGACACAGAAGAGTGTGAACAAATAAGAAAATTCAAACAAAATCAGAATCAAATTAATACACAACACCAAAGAGAAATCCGGGAAGTACAAGATCAGCTGACACAGGTAATACAAGAATTACGTATTTCAGAGGACACTCGCGCTCCAACACGGGAAGAGGGACTTAGAAACACGGAAAAGCCGCAAAATAATAACACAGGGCATTTCGGAAGTTATGAAAGAAATTGGCAATGTGCACCGAATTTTGAGATGGAACGGCCGACACGACCTAACAATGACCGATATGCGACTCGCCGACATGACGATTTTGACTATAAGCTGTTCATTACTACACGTAAATTCAAAACATTTAAGAATTCTGGCAACGACATTCATCCACAAGCATGGCTCCATCAATTCTCTCATTGTTTTCCTCCCAACTGGTCGTTGGAACACAGATTAGAATTTATGTGTGGCTACTTAGAGAATGAACCAGCTGTAAGAATGCGATCGGTCATTCACGATTGCCACAGTGAAGGAGAATTTTACCATGCCTTCCTCTCAGCATAGTGGTCTCAAGCCACACAAGACCGAGTAAAACATGGTATCATAATGATGAAACATTTCGAACAATCTGAATTCTCCAGTCTTGTGAAATATTTTGAAGACATGTTGCACAAGAATCAGTACCTGTCAAACCCATACAGCCCCTCAGAACTCATCCGCATTTGCTTAATCAAATTACCTGAACATTTACGGCATATTATTTTAGCAGGACGTTGCAAAGACGACATTGAAGCTTTTCAGGGACTGTTACAAGAACTAGAAATTGACACTGATAATCGCGGAACGCGAAAACAAGGACACAACAATTACAGGTCATATCCGTCACAATTCCGTGACGACAGAAACAATAACCGGACACGACTGGTCTATTCTTACAACGCAAATCGTGACCAAAACAGACACCACCCGTATGACTACCGTTGGCAGAGCAGTAATAATTACAGGGAAAGAACACCTCTCCGCGGTAGTGAGTATCACAGAGACAATCAGAGAAACAGACAATATGGGAACCAAAACAATTATTATCAAGGGAGGCAGAATAACTTCAGACGCAACAGTTCGGCGCACAGTTACGATTCAGGGAGAAACTCTCCACCACGTGACGGACAAGGAAGAAACCACGGAATCTACCGACATGACGACAGACGATATGATCGTAACGACAGACCTGAATTGCATCAGAACTGGCGGGATTCAAACAGGGCAGGGCCTTCTCGTCAGAGTGAATTTGTTGAAGTTAGGTCTCCTAATCCCAATAACGGCGCGCGCCAACAAAGAGACAGACAATGACTCGCACAGCAGGCAGCCGCGTGCGCCCGCTGGCTCCGAGAAAAATAACATAAGACGCTAGCCTTGAGAAAAATTTTAGCATTCTTTACCGATGTATACAACATGATAATTGCTTTGAAGTTGAAACTCTGTGCACTAGGAAGAGTAAAGGTTTACACCGCATTTCACATGTAAAACCGTTTATTGAAAGATAATCTGCTTTTTAACTTTGTCATTGCCATAAAACTTTTCACTTTACATTACTAGTATGCTTGTCAGACTTAGAATCTGTTAACATGCAACAATGTTTGAAGTTAAATATCCAATCAAGAACCTAGGGAACATTTTTAAACAGAAATTACGAATGCATTGTTATAGTGAACAGGCGACACAGTGTTGTATTTGTACATTCTTGCTTGTTAGTTGCACGATTACGTAATGACTATCAGGCTTACATACTTAGGACACATACTGGTACTGCTAATGAGATTTTAATGCAACATTTTGGTTTACTTGAAAATACATTCTGGGTTTAATGTACTTTCTGTGAGATACCAGACGACACAGTGGTTAGTTTAAGTGACAACTACACGGTTTTATCACGACGCTTCTAATGAGTGACAATTTAAAATGTTGCTTTTGCAGTGTTTGTGTTTTATTTCTGCACAGTTTTTCTGTTTTATTTTGGAAAGTAAAACAGGTTTTAATAGTAACTTTTGTGGTATAGCTACAAGGAGACAGCCTTTTCCATAGCACAACAATACGTTACAGCACAGTACTTTCATCATCACACCAATAAGCGTAATAACTAAGATATCTCTACGCAAAGCATTTCACTTTTGTTTATCATGAGGTAAGTACATTGGCTTCTGCAGAACTTAGCTTTCAGAGGAAAATAACTACGACACTTCCACAGAGATTATCTTACAACAAGATGCACATTTAGCGCTACAGGACACGCATTTCAGTGATTAATTTTGTACTTAAAACATTTATTTTTAAAGATTTTTGAATTACAAAGAAAGTTTTCTGTGATACATTTCATTCCATTGCTGTAATCTGTAACACCTGAGGGTATAATTACATTAATCCTCAGGGGGGTACACGCTTACTTTGTGTACCATGTGTGTGGCAACCACAAGGAACCCTAGCTAATATGGTATTTGCTTATACAACTTTACACATCGGTACCATATTTCTCTAACACACAAATTACACAGCTATCTGATCATTTAACTGAGAGATAAACATTTTTTTTTCTACATCAGTGTCACATGTTTACGCAATACACAGTTGGGTAACTTCACACTTACGAAACTGTATTTTGTCTGTACTTTGTAAACTGTTCATATTTTTTCGGAACCATTGTGATACTATGAGAGCTTTGAATGATGTATTTGGTGTGAGATCTTGATTTTTAAAGTACGTTTGAGGCAGATGACACTATTGAAATGAGCAGAGAATTTTTTTTAGGTTTTGAAATTATTACAGAAAGCTACGACGTTTTTGAGATTTGACTGAGGTGTTAAGATGTTATTATTACGACGACGATGTGTACTATGCTGTTGAGATATGTTTATGATCAATAAGATGATGCTACCGTATATGAGGAATAAGAAGTATGTTGGAAACCAAGAATCGTACTTTAAGAGTTATGAAATGTGCGTAAATGCGTGACTATATCACAATGCTGACGAATATTTTATTTGGACACTTATATTTATAGGATTTTCTTTCTACAGATTTGCAACGCTAATTCTTGACCTGTGAAATATTTTTATGTGAGACTGTCACTGTAGCGGAAACTGCTGTCGTAAATATTTCCGTAAGAAAGTTAAGTGACCACCTGCACGTAATGCGTCGCGGGCACCCACCTGGGCGACAGCCGCCCGAAAAAAAAGCCATTAGCCTTTCAGCGGCACAGGTAAAAAAAAAAAAAAAAAAAAAAAAGAAACAAAAGGGGGGGCCATTATACTCTCTATTGACATTTCCTTGTCGAAAGCATACTGTGGAGCTCGTAATTTATGATATTTACTGAAATGCTTATGAATTGATGGGAAATATTCTTACATCTGCAAACCTGATAATGACAAGTGTCTTTCTACGAGAGTTGAGAGCTACTGACTTATGAAATGTCACATGACTATTGAATGATATTTGTATGCTTTGGTTTGCGTAATTGCTTATTTCATTTGATACCAGTTTTCCAGCTGTGTTACAGCATTAGTTTTATAAAATAAACTTAAATGCATTTGCTAATGTGAACACTTTCTGTCAACAGATCTATTAAATAATAATTTTGTGATCCACATTCTTCAAAAAAGGTGCACTTGGAAAGGAAAGAACAATAAGAAGGAACTAGTAACAGTAACACATAATTTTCTTTTCAAGTACGTGGTAATATTTTTTTTGCAATAAGTTGTTGTGGTGCACCACTTTAATTACATAGACATTAAGATGTGATTATACATTTCCCTTAACTGCATTGTTGTCTTTAGTGTACTATTTTTTCTGCTTGTGGGTTTCTCATGTTTAGATATAAGTTATTACATTTACTGCTGCTTGCTTTGCCAATTTCCATTTTTTTGTGTCATTGCTGTTTGTATTAATTGTTTTGTACTGCTACATTGCCTCGTCCCTTAGTATATATATCTGAGCTCAGTAGATTTAAGTTAGCTTAAGAGGGGGTAGACTATATAAGAAACTAACTATTATAAATTTATAAGAAATAGGATACTGTACAGTGGAGAAAAACTATTATTGACAGAGGATGTGAACAAAATACAGAAGGCAGGCTTAGATAGGACTTTTTGGGAATAATGATGAACAAAGGGAGATCTCCATGCAAAATACTGCAGTAAAACAAACCCTGTCCTTTCCCTTTTGTGTTATCCCACTATATGTTTGTGTACCCATGTGTATTTGCTTTCTTCCTGTCTCTGTGTAGTGTCATAGAATTTTTTCTTCTTTTACTATTAAGCTACATTCACTAGGATGAGGAATACTGTTATCCTCGAATATAATTGGCATTAATAATATGTTATTTACCTTATAAATATGCTTACACATTATTTATTCTGTTTTGTTTTAATGCTCATGTGTGAAGTTGATGTTTCGAAAGTGATTCTGATCTTTTATTTTTGTACTCATGTCATAATTCCTGTAACACTGATGTATATGTTTATTTCTATTCTTTTGTAAAGCCTGTACTACAAATGTTATCTGTATTGTTATGTTTTTAATGATGTATTTTGTACCTTTGTAATTTTATTTTCATGTTGTAAATTTATAATTGTATAGACACCAGTTCTTCAAATTAAGTTACATTTTACTGCACACGTTTCTGTTGGTCATAGTATATGGACAATATGTGAGAAGTAGGGACTGTTAGTGTTTGCACGTGTGTTAATGATTCAGCAAGGGACTGGATAACAGCATTGCTGGTTCTAAGGACAATTAAAAACAACTTTGTGAGTGCACAAGTGGTGGTTTATGGACTTGCTATATTGTCCGCAAGACTCTTCGATGGTGATTGTGCACCTGCACATTTGCAACAGATGGCTGCTGGCCATCTCTACCAGGACTACAGTGGGTCTGCATCTTTGATGGCCCACCAATTGCTACAAGGACTGCAGTGGGTCTGCACCTCTGGTGGCCCACCAGTACCGTAATCTCTACCAGGACTACAGTGGGTCTGCTCTGTGATGACCTATCTACCAATACTCTTCAAAATTTCGACTGACTCTGCTGTGGGTTTGCTCTGTTGTGGCCCATTACCTGTATGCATGTCAAGAGTCAGCACTGTCGTTCCGTTGGAAGGACAACACTACTTCTTCAAGATTGCATGGAAATCCACTACTTCTGTGTGCATTTTCCTTTACTGCTCAGACTTTGAGAAAAACACTGCAATTTTACTGTGACGAATGATGAGGACTGTCTTTATGGGCTGTGAGAAAATTTTAGCTTTTGACCAACATTGTATCAATAAGTGTGTGCATTTGTTTCTTTGTTATTGTAATTATGAAAAATTTTTTTCAAATCTGTATTGGCCACTGCCCAATACAATTTGTAAAATTTTTTGTGGTGAGCATGGGGGCTATGTAAGTAGGCTGTTTAGGTTTTTTTATTGGTAACGCCACCTCTGTATGAAAATCACTGGCTGTGCTGTGTGCAGTCTGTGGCTGCTTTGCATTGTTGTAATACTCGCCATTGTAGTGTTAGGCAGCTGGATGCGAACAGCGCGTAGCGTTGCGCAGTTGGAGGTGAGCCGCCAGCAGTGGTGGATGTGGGGAGAGAGATGGCGGAGATTTGTAATTTGTCATGAACTGCTATATTTATACATGATGATATCAAGGTAAATACATTGTTTGTTCTCTGTTAATATCTTTCATTTGCTAACTATCCCTATCAGTAGTTAGTGCCTTCAGTAGTTTGAATCTTTTATTTAGCTGGCAGTAGTGGCGCTCGCTGTATTGCAGTAGCTTGAGCAGCGAAGATTTTTGTGAGGTAAGTGATTTGTGAAAGGTATAGTTTAATGTTAGTCAGGGCCATTCTTTTGTAGGGATTTTTGAAAGTCAGATTGCGTTGCGCTAAAAAAGAAAAAATATTGTGTATCAGTTTAAGCACAGTCATGTATAAATTGTTCAAAGGGGACGTTTCAGTTTCTTACATTTCATTTTATCTGTTTCTACTATCGTGTTATAATTTCATCTATTGACTCGTTCCATGACCATGGAGACTTCTCCTTAATTTGGTCCCACGGAACAATAAATAAATAAATAAAAATAAATAAAAAATAAATAAATATGGACCGCAAATGGGGAAATCGATTGAGATAATCGACTCTGACAAAAAGATTATTATTAGATGCAGAGCCTGCGAACGAGTATCTCGAAACGGCGAAGCTGTTCGGATGTTCGCGTCCTACTGCCTCGAGTATCTAGGGAAAGAGGCAGAAGGACAGTAAACTACTATTAGGCGATAAATGGTTAGACGTCCACCACTCTTCACAGAACGTGATTTTTTGACTTGTATGCACATAGTACACGTGAGACTGAGTATGGATATTCTACGAATCTTAGTGGAAAATCTGGAAATTTTTTAATAGTACTCGCCTGTACGTGATTTTAGTAGGGGTGCTGAAGGCCCTGCCGTATCGATCGCCTTACACCTTATCGCTACAGTCATTCACGTTATCGTCGTCGTCATCCAAAGTCAACACCACTGGTGATTTGAAACACTTTATGAACCCACAGTAAACTAAGTTCGTGTAATATCTCAGGACTTTACGCACATTTCTTGGCACGAAATTAGTTTCCTATTTTTCATTTGTGTTTAATGCCTCAGTCCTTTCCTTAAGCTGCTCCTCACAACGCCCAGTGGTTCTAAAGCGAATTTTTAAGTGCGTGTTTACCTAGTGAAGACATATCCTCTTTAAAGAAGCGCCACACAGGCCGGCCCGCTGTCTTCATTAAACGCGGAGCGTCACGGCGCACGTCGCGCTGTCAGCGTTAACTCATTTCCCTTCGCTGCCGCCGCCGAGCGCCGCATCTACTCGTTAACGCGCTTATGAATATTTACGAATCGCTGCCGCTACATAAAAAGGGAACTCGGTTAGTGCTGCCCGTTGGGAGGCTCAGTTACACGCAAGTTGACCCTCTGTTCGCCAGAAGATACCGTAAAGCATAGTGAGAAGATGGACGAACCTGGAGACCTCTAGCTCCCACACATGGTTATCAAAATAATGAGACCACCTACCTACGAAGGTAATGCATTTTTATGAGATGGTAACGCTGATGGTTCGTACTTTGCAAAGTCATATATACTGTTGTTGAAACACATCCCCTTAGAAAAATTTATGAATTACTGTGCTGATAAACCTCTTACATTATTTGATTTTCAAACAGCTGAGCAGAACTGAACGTGCTCAGACATTTCTCTCTTTACCTATTCTGATCAACACTAATCTGACACACAATATATTTAGTGCAACGCAATCTGAGTTTTCTCTTTACTTATTCTGATCATCACTAAATTGACGCACAGTATTTTAGTGCAACACAGTCTGACTTTCAATAATCCCTACAAAAGGATGGCCCTGACTAACAATAACCTATACCTTTCATGAATCACATACCTCACAAAAATCTTAGTTACTCGAACTACTGCAATACAGCGAGCGCCAATACTGCCAGCTAAATAAAAGATTCTAACTACTGAAGTCACCAACTACTGATAGGTATAGTTAGCAAATGAAAGATTTTGTTAGAGAACAAAGAATGTATTTACCTTAATAGTGTTCAAAAGTCATAATATATATCAGTTCATGACATCCAGTCTCACAAATTTACTGTCTCTGATGGACACACGTCCAGATCATCCGCTCTCAAAACTCCGCCATCTCTCTCCACATCCACCACTGCTGGCGGCTCACCTCCAACTGCGCAAAGCTACGCGCTGTTCACATCCAGCTGCCCAACGCTACGAATATTACAACAATGCCAACCAGCGACAGACTGCACACAGCACAGCCAATGATTTTCATACAGAGCGCTACGTGGTGTTACCAACATAAAAATCTAAACAGCCTACTTACATTGTGAAGCACGTTGGTCTGCAGAGCGCCCAACGGATTGTGTGTTCTTGTAATCGGCCGAGTGGTCGTTGGTGAACAGGCGGAGATGAAGCCGAATGAGTGCTCTCCGACTTGAGACGACAGTAAATTATCACAAGCGTGATTAGTTACAACAAGTTTATTTCAGACTCCGCATTACGCCGTCTTTATCGACAGAAAAAGTGTCCAGTTGGCGTGCAGACATCCAGATGGTGTGCAGACGGTATTCACCACAAGCTTGAAGACGCGACGATTAGTAAAGGCTGAAAACTGTTCCCTAGTGAATGGGAACACCAGCTACTGAAGAAGTTAGTCACAGAAGCCGTACGACCAAAGCGACACAAAAGACCTCAGAACTCCTTTTTTATCTCCAACCTCACGCTTCTACAGTCACGCCTCTACCAAGGTACAAAAACGAAGCATACGTGACGGGGCAGAAAACTCCAATTCTCTGACGAAAACTGAGAAGGCGTTACGACGTCGTTACTATTGACGATGCTACGAATTATAAATCAGTTACGATAATAATGTGGGCCGATAATTCATTGATGGATGAATATTATGTACGGTGGATCCCCAACGAAGCTTTATATTTTAGGGTTCGTATTTCCTATCATTTAAAACGGTGGCGGCCCTGTAAGGTAGAAAGTTACACTGTAGTTCACTAGTATTCTTTCCTCGTAAAGCGGTTTCAGACGGGGTTACTCAGATATTTTAAGACATTTGTGCTACTCCTGATAGAGTCAATAAACATTTTTGGAGATCATAATGTCAGCATGTGCATTTTTCGTGTCTGAAAACGATCTAAAAAGTAGAAACTGCAAAATATAATCAGTTTATCAAGGACATGTCTGCATCATCAGTCTCACACAAAACTTACGGCTGTGGATCACCAATAGGCAAAAATATTTAAATTGTGGTCCAGTTGTTTTCTCAGTTGTCGGTGTTGGAGCAGAGAAACGTTTGCTGGTATTATCTCTCTTTTTCCCTTACGGAACAGAGGGTGGAACTGAATGGCGAACGGCAGAAAATTCATGCGAAATAGTTCACAACTTGTATGATGCCTTCATTCCGCAACGAACTGCAACCTTACAAAGAAATAACTTTTTTTTTTTTTTTTTTTTACTTCACAAGTGCGTGACTTCAGCACTGTATTTCTCCATCAGTTGTTTTCTGTATATGAAGGTAGTATCTGTTCCCGAAAGAACAGATACCATTGATGATCTCACGGGGAGCGTGTAAGGGATACGTCCCTGCAAGGGCACTATACTCTCTGCCCTCAGTGTCTGATATGGATGGGTAGCGCAGTGTTGTAGTGGTTATGATACTAAACCGCTGCGTGGGGGGCTCGTGAGCTCAAAACTCACCTGTACCGTAGAATTTTGTACTCGCTTCGGCGGTACATGTCCTAAAATTGGAACGATACAGAGAAGATTAGCATGGCCCCTGCGCGAGGATGACACGCAAAATCGTGAAGCGTTCCACATTTTATAAAAGCCGGCGCGGTAGCTCAGCGTGTTCGGTCAGAGGATTAGCTGCCCTCTGTAATAAAAAACTGAGTTAATGGACCGACGATGAACTTGGACACGTTTCGTGGGACTCCGGCACGGTAGCTCAGCGTGTTCGGTCAGAGGGTTTAGCCTCCCTCTGTAATAAAAAACTGAGTGAACGGATCAACGAACAACCTGAACGAGTGTCATCGGACGTCCACCACGAACAAAGTCAACGAATAATATAGAACGAAATGAGATTAAAAAAAAAAGATGCCATGTAAGCAGGAGATCCCGGGTTCGAGTCCCGGTCGGGGCACACATTTTCAACATGTCCCCAACGATGTATATCAACGCCTGTTTACAACTAGGGTGTCGGTTTAATTATCATCTGATTGTATCCCTACTTATGACCTTTTTCTTTATTTACCTTGCCCTAATTACAGCCTGCTTTAACATAGAAGGAGCAGTTAGACGAAAACGAGACAGGAAGAAAATACTAAGTAAATTGTTCATTATTTCAAAGCAATCACCGTAACTGTTAACACCTCCCGCTCTGAGACAAGAAGGTCAATACCTTCATGGAAAAATGTTTGTGGTTACCGACAGAACCATGATTGTACCCAGGCGTGCAAATCGACGGCCACGAATGTGTTTCTTCAGAGCTCCAAAAATATGGAACTCTCATGGGGAGACATCTGGATTGAGTGGAGGACGTGTAAGGGGTTCCCAGCGAAACTTCAGTAGCGTACTCGAAACAACAGCGACGCCAGCTGCTGGAAAGTCGTGGGGAGTTTTTCTTTGACTGCAAGGGCTCGCTACTCATTAACTTCCTGCAACACGGCGTCACAATTAAGGCACAGCGGTACGTGGACGGTTTGCAAAATTCGAAGCGAACCATCAAGTGCAAACGCTCAGGAATGTTGACGGGCTGCGCCATTTTGTGTGCAGGATAATGCCCTCCCACGTGCTGCGAAAGTTGTTGCGATAAATGTATTAACAGTTACGGCAATTACTTTTGAAATAACATACAGTTTACTTTCTCTTTTCCACCTGTCTCATTTTCATTTTACTGGCTCTTATAGAAATAACTATTATTATAATTTCTATCACACAAATTACTATAGTAATAACTATTATCATAATTTCTATCACACATATTACTATTATCGTTACTCGATAAGTTGATCGCACGGGTTATGTCATTCCCTTAAAAGAGTACTGTAACAACCACCCTCTGTTTAAGATGTTAGTAATTAACTGCCAATTTAAAAAAAAATTATTTTCACGTTGGATTTACAGCCATACTGGGCATTCGGAAACATGAAGATCACTTCAGCAAAAGGGAATTTTATCGGAATTCAGACTGCTGATAGTCTGAGCTCTCCCACATCACGTCTGAGCAAACCGATGGAATGCGTGGGAAGGGAATCACGTGCTATCCGCCACGGGAGGCAGACGCGCTCTCTCGCCTTGACTTCCAGGTTGGCAGTGCGTACTACTTCTTCTCCCACCACTCATGCCATATTTTTGGACCTCGCTCCATCTGAGAACATACACAAAGGCTACTGCCCTGAATGGTTGCCGACTACCACACCACCCCTGCTCCGCACTCCTTTTCCACGGAACACTTTTACCTACCCAATTCTATGGTTTATTTTAAAAATACTGTGGGCACCCATGTTATTTAGCATACTGACAATTTCTCATTACTTAGCCCACTACTCGCTGGTACAATCCGGCGTGTACGAGAATTTCAATTTGTGTATTGGCTCTCAACAATTAAGAAGCTGGTCAAAATACTGTGCAAGTTTATTTTTTCAATGTTTGCTATTTCTTAAGACAAGTTTGCCATCTTCATTGATGAGAAACACACTTGAGATCCGGCATCCCTTCAGCATACACTTCAACGTGTGACAAGAATCACGGGTATTATTTTTTTGAAAAGTTTTTCTCAATTTCTGCAAGTTTCCTCCCCCTCCAAAACATCTTTTAATAGTTCTAATTATCCTTGCTGTTTCCTTTCTTTGCTGTATAAATTGATCATAGTGTTAAATTTTTCTTGAGCATTTCCACTTTTTTCCATTTTTGGTGCTCTCCGTTAAAGCTGTTTCACATATTTCATTCCGTAACGTCTCCTTTTTTATTTTTGATTGTCCCAAATGTTTTCTGTGTAGCATTATTAATTTGTTTAGCTAATTCTGGCCAGTTGCCTTGTTTAGCTATTTTAATTGTGTCTTATTTTTGAACTGACTCTGTTATTATAGTAAATCTGTCTGTACTATTTCATTATTTCATTAGGTTTCATGATTTTATTTTTATTTTGCCAGGTACGAGTTTAACCTTAATTTTAGAGAGGTAGAAATCAGACTCAGATTCACAATTCTTTACTACTTTCACGTTTACAATTTTATCACTACTTATTATAATTTTTTATTACTATTATTATTTTAACTGTCAGTTTATTCCCTCTGACCATTTCCAATTTTTTTATTTCGTATTTTGTTCCAATATTCATACTCATATTATAAATGTGAAAGTAGCTGCGTCTGCTACATTTTCACGAGTGAACCAATTTTGATGAAATTTGTTATAGGGGTAGCTTGAATCCTGAGGAAGAACATAGGCTACTTAAAATAAATAAACGAACTGTAAGGGGTTGGAGTAGAGAATGGGACAATTTTTTTACATCAGTGAACGCAAAGCATGTTAAAAATTATTTAATTTGTTGGGTGATGTACATGTTTGGCAAAGTTTAGGCACATTGCATAGAGGCGCCCTTTTGCCCACGCACCTAGGCAAGATCATGCGTTGGGGCAGTGAGAGGGTGGAGTGGGAGGCTCATGACGAACTGTTTACCTGAAGTCGTTGACACGTGTCGGGAGGACGTTAATAGCACATACAAATATTATAAAATTTGTATTGCTCCGAACTACAAATTATTTATTTCTTATGAGTTTAACGCTGTTTTATAGTTTTTGAAAGCCCCCTTTTATTTTAGTGGTCTTGTTCCCTTGAAATAGAATAGATAATAGATATTTTGTAATTTTCGATCTCGTATTTCATTTAGTTTTTATAATACAGTCACAAATTAAGACGTTGTTTATCAGTTTTTTGTGTTTTTAGTTATCTATTTCGCCATGGATATTTTTCTTATAAGTAATACTTAATATTTTAAGTAAGCAAAGTTTTTTTCTTATGATTTTACAAACATCCTATAATACTGAGTAGTTGTCCAGCATTTAGTGGTTTCTTTGCTTCTGTAACAACCAGGCACACATTCAGGGGAAGCAGGCGAAACGTTGCTTCGGCAACAGTAACTGTAAGAATACATTATGTGATTATAATCACAGAATTATGATGATGATGATGGTGATGTTTGGATTGTGGGGCGCTCAACTGCGCCGTTATCAGCGCCCGTACAGTTTCACAACCTTTGCTTAGCCCAGTTTCACCACTTTCCTGGATGATGATGAAATGATGAGGACAACACAAACGCCCAGTCATCTGGAGGCAGGTGAAAATCCCTGTCCCTGCCGGGAATCGAACCCGGGACCCCGTGCTCGGGAAGCAAGAACACAACCGCGAGACCACGAGCTGCGGACATCACTGAATGAGTTAACGTCTGGATAAAACTGTTACATTTCTTGGAAACAGGTGGAACTAATACATTAATTACGTTACGTTACTGATCGAGCATTGTGGGCCGTGCTGAAGCAGTGTCCATGCAGCTTAGCTGATCAGCGAGAGACTTGCACGCGCACTCTGCTGGCCGCGGGCCCTCTGCATGTTTTACATAGTCCCACAACCGATGCCAGCTTCAGACGGGCGTATAGTACAGACAGAGTATCGGAGTGTATCAATAACAGTACGATATTGTTTTGCGCAGTTTATTGGTTTGCCGAATGTGTATGAAATTATGTGATGGTGCCAGTTCGTGTGCAGTAATATACTACAGAATTATGGGTACATGTATAATACACTGAGGTGGCAAAAGTCATCGGATACCTCCTAATATCATGTCTGCCCTCCTTCTTCCCGGCGTAGTGCAGAAACGTAACGTGGCATGGACTCACCAAGTCGCTGGAAGTCCCCAGTAAAAGTATTGAGCCATGTTGACTGTACGGTCCATAATTGCGAAAATACTGCCGTTGCAGGATTTTTGCACGAATTGACCTCTCGATTATGTTCGATGGAAGTCATGTCGCGCGATCTGGGTGGCCAAATCATTCGCTCGCTTTGTCCAGAATGTTCTTCAAATCAATCGTGAACAGTTGTGACCCAGTGACGTAATTTCGTTGCTTGGGACATGAAGTCTATGAATGGCTGAAAATGGTCTCCAAGTAGTCGAGCATCACCATTTCCAGTCAATGATCAGTTTAGTTGGACCAGAGGACCCATTAAATTCCAAGTAATCATAGCCTACACCATTATGTAGCCACCACCGGCTTGCACAGTGCCTTGTTGGCATCATGGGGTCTTCGCCACACTCGAACCCTACCATCAGCTCTTACCAGCTAAAATTAGGACCAGGTGACTGTTTTCCACTTGTCTAGGGTCCAATCGAAATGGTCACGGGCCCAAGAGAGGCGCTGCAGGGGGTGTCGTACTGCTAACAAAGGCACTCGCGTTGGATTTCTGCTGCCATAGCCCATTAATACCAAATTTCGGCGCACTGTTCTAATGGATACATTCCTCGTACGTCACACCTTGATTTATGCGTTTATTTCATGATGTATTGCTTTTCTGCTAGCACTGACAGGTCTATGCAAATGCCGCTACTCTCGATATTTAAGTGAAGGCCGTCGGCCACTGCTTCGTCCGTGGTGAGAGGTAATGACCAAAGTTTGATATTCTTGGCACACTCTTGACACTGTGGGTCTCGGAATACTGAATTCTCTAACGATATCCGAAATGGAATGTCCCGAGCGTCTAACTCCAACTAACGGTTCGCGTTCAGAGTCTGTTAATCCCCATCTGTACTTGAGTACAAATGACATCTCCGCCAGTGCCCGCCCTTTTACATCTGGTTTACGTGATACGACCGCCATTTGTACGCAATTTGTACATATATGGATATCACTATCCCATGACTTTATTGGCCTCAGTGTAAAAAAGCTTTCGTCCAAACCGTTTTCTGAGCATTCTTTATCAGAAAAAGAAGATAATTAAAAATAGGCGACCAACAGCGTAATTACCGAACTTGATTCAAAAGACCAGTAAATATACTAGACATGTTCAGTTTAAGATGCCTACCAACTGTGAATGGTTATCCCGTAGCGGTGACCTGTTTTGTTGGTGTTGTCTGTTATTTGGAAAAGGCAGAAATACTAGTTGGGTTAAAATTGGATACACGCATTTAGGAAATCAGTGACGTCGATAATCAATCACCATCTACGATCGTAGTAGCTATAGCTGGTTTTGGAGAAAATGGAGTAGAACCTGCGATTGACGACCAGCTCCTACACAATAAAAATGGAAGGCAGAACAAGAACATCCTTAAAAGGATTATTAAAGCACGGTGTTTTCTGGGAAAACAGCCGTCATCCTTTCGAGGACACGATGAAAGAACAGATTCCGTTAAAATGGGAAATTATGTGGAATTGTTGACGTACACTCCAGAGTATGATCTTCATTTAGTGGAGCACATAAAGACTCCTCCACTGTGTTTAAAGAAATATCTATTCGAATGCAAAATAAAGCCGCTGGCTCGATAGTTTTGTCAGCTATAGATCGGGAAATTATGGGTGTTCCTTTTGTAGCCGTCATGGTTGACGAAACTTAAGATGTGGCAAATACAGTACAGTTTTCCATTGTCCTGCGTTGGTTAAATGAAGAAGAGATGAAGGAAAGATTCTGACGCTTCTTTTATATAACTAGTGAAAAACACTCCTAGGCTATATCAGAACTTATCCGGCACTTCTTATCAGAATTCGGATGTAACGGAAAATTTGAGGGTGTGGTGATTATGGCGGCAAATCTGAATGGGGTTCAACCATTAATCAAATCATACATCTCGAAGCCCACTGTTATGCCCACTTACTAAAACCTGTTTTGTCACAAAGCACTAGCCAAACATCGCAGTGCAGCTTTTCTTCGCATTTAAGATGTTAAATTTTTAAATAAATTTTTGCTACGTCATCTACCACACGCCTTTCCAGGGTTATGGAAGTACTCATCAAGATTGGCGAACACTATGTGTAGATGGAAAACTAAATTTGTGACGTTCTTAGTGCCGTGATAGAACATTCGCAAGAAATGGATTGGATGTTTTAGCACAAATTAATAGCTATTTGCTAATTTTAGAAGATTTCAAATTTGTTTTTGTTGAAAACATTCCACAGAATATTTGCTTTCACCACAACATCCTTCGGAACCAAGCAGAGAAAGTAATATCAATTAATTTTAATTCTAATTCTTTTAATATCTATTCCTTCAGTTTCAACTATTACCCGTTGTAATTTAAATCTCTAATAGTTATTCTTTCAGTTTAAAATGCTACCAGTTGTGAGTGTTATCGAGATGAGCCTGTCCCTTGATCTACTATTGTTTACTTAAAATTATAATATTAACATTATTAGTTAATTAACATTATAATCACAGTATATTTAATAATGTAATATTCAGTGCTTTGGGTGTCTGAATGGTCGCCATATACCAATTATGATAAACTTTTCTTTTATTCTTTTTGTAAAAGGTTTTCAGTCTTTTAATTTTCTGAAACAATCATTCCATCTTTTTTTAAGTAGAGTGGGTGTATTATATTTTCAAGTATTATTAACATTTTTAAATATGTAATACTTGAGAGGGATGCTGACGACACTTGTGTCGAGTCCAATATCTTGGATTTTTTAATAGATTATTGCATGATGCTGTGAATCCGATGTTTACTTACTCACCGTCACTAATCATAACAATAGTACTGATACGCGAGCTCAGGAGCAGATGGACAGAAGAAAGAACAATGAAATGGACAGGGACAGGAGGAAGACATGGACAGAAAAAGGGAGGAGAAGGAGATTGTCAGAGAGTGGGAGGAGCAAAAGGACAGGGAAAGGGAAGTGGAGGAGACAGAGAGAAGGAAGAAGATGGAAAGAGAAAGAAAAGAGAGGAGATGGATAGAGAGATGGAGTAGGAGGAGATGGAGTGAAAAGAGGAAATGGACAGGAAAAGGGAAGAGATGGAGAGAGGGGGGGGGGGAGGAAAGGAGATGGATAGAGATAGGAAAGAAGAGGAGACGGGCAAAGAGGGAGAGAACTAGGTTATGGAGAAAGAAGAATATCGACAAAGAGAGGGGGAGGAGAAGATTGACATAAAGTGGAGAAGGAGGAGGGAGAAGATGGACAGAGGGATAAGGAGCTGGAGAGAGGGGAAGAAGTAGATGGACAGTGAGAGGAGGGAGGATGAGATGGATAGAGAGGGGGAGCAGAAGGAGATGGGCAGAGAGAGAGAGGGAAGGAGGAGCTGGACTAATAGACATTGGAATAGACACTCAGGCAACGTTGGTGTTAGGAGTATAAGTGCACATATTCTTATTACACACTGACGTCGGCACAGATTAAAGGACCCCTTAAACATGTGTAACGGTGTGTGCGTGAGATATGGGTAGATTGGAGAGGTCGCAGCCAAAAAAGCTGGTTACTAATAAAGATTCGGGTAGCGTCCCTGCCGGACCTGCCTATTTAGGGTGTCTACTATTGCTCCGCATGATGTACCTATTATTGGTTGGTATGTTCGGAACTTGTGAAACACGTTCTCCTGACAGCTGAAGCGACAGAGACAGCGCGGCGCGACGCGGCAGGGCCGGTGCAATTACAGAGGGACGTGCGAGCGGCGGGCCGCGGTGTGTCAGTGAGCCGGTGCACGCGCCGCAGCTTCCGGCAGCTATTAGCGCCGCCCACGCCGACGCCCACGGCCTGCTAATCGCTGCCGGCGGTCGCCTGCAGCCTGCTGGCGATGCGAAGCGCCGGGAGCTCCGCGCCAGCAGAACGGCGCCCCACGGGCAGCGGGAACTTGTCGTGAACAGGGGCTGCATCGTAACTACACTACTGGCCATTAAAATTGCTATACCAAGAAGAAATGCAATGATAAACAGGTATTCATTGGACAACTATATTGTACTAGAACCGACATGTTATTACATTTTCACGCAATTTGGGTGCACAGATTCTGAGAAATCAGTACCCAGAACAACCATCTCTGGCCGTAACAACGGCCGTGATACGCCTGGGCATTGACAAACAGACCTTGGATGGCGTGTACAGGTACAGCTACCCATGCAGCTTCAACACGATACCACAGTTCATCAACAGTAGTGACTGGCGTATTGTGACGAGCCAGTTGCTCGGCCACCATTGACCAGACGTTTTCAATTGGTGACAGATGTGGAGAATGTGCTGGTCAGGGCAGCAGTCCAACATTTTCTGTATCCAGAAAGGCCCATACAGGACCTGCAACGTGCGGTCGTGCATTATCCTGCTGAAATGTAGGGTTTCGCAGGGATCGAATGAAGGGTAGAGCCACGGGTCGTGACACATCTGAAATGTAACGTCCACTGTTCAAAGTGCCGTCAATGCGAACAAGAGGTGACCGAGACGTGTAACCAATGGCACCCCATACCATCACGCCGGGTGATACGCCAGTATGGCGATGACGAGTACACGCTTCCAATGTGCGTTCACCGCGATGTCGCCCAACATGGATGTGACCATCATGATGCTGTAAACAGAACCTGGATTCATCCAAAAAAATAGTGTTTTCCCATTCGTGCACCCAGGTTCGTCGTTGAGTACACCATCGCAGGCACTCCTGTTTGTGATGCAGCGTCAAGTGTAACTGCAGCCATGGTGTCCGAGCTGATAGTCCATGCTGCTGCAACTGTCGACAAACTGTTTGTGCAGATGGTTGTTGTCTTGCAAACTTCCCCATCTGTTGACTCAGGGATCGAGACGTGGCTGCACGATCCGTTACAACCATGCGCATAAGATGCCTGTCATCTCGACTGCTAGTGATACGTGTCTGTTGGGATCCAGCACGGCGTTCCGTACTACCCTCCTGAACCCACCGATTCCGTATTCTGCTAACAGTCATTGGATCTCGACCAACGCGAGCAGCAATGTCGCGATACAATAAACCGCAATCGCGATAGGCTACAATCCGACCTTTATCAAAGTCGGAAACGTGATGGTACGCATTTCTCCTCCTTACACGAGGCATTACAACAACGTTTCACCAGGTAACGCCGGTCAACTGCTGTTTGTATATGAGAAATCGGTTGGAAACTTTTCTCATGTCAGCACGTTGTAGGTGTCGCCTCCGGCGCCAACCTTGTGTGGATGCTCTGAAAAGCTAATCATTTGCATATCACAGCATCTTCTTCCTGTTGGTTAAATTTCGCGTCTGTAGCATGCCACCTTCGTGGAGTAGCAATTTTAATGGCCAGTAGTGTAATACCAAAAAACATTTGTATTTTTCTCCGAGTCTTCCGTCCTCTGGTTTGGTGCGGCCTGCCACGAATTCCTCGCCTGTGTCAACCTCTTCAGCTCAGAGTAGCACTTGCAACCTAAGTCCTCAATTATTTGCCGTATATGTTCTAGTCTCTTGTCTTCCTTTGCAGTTTTTACCCTCTACAGTTTCCTCTAGTCCCATGGAAGTTATTCCCTCGTGTCTTAACAAACTTTCACTCATCCTGTTCCTTCTTCTTGTCAGCATTTCCCGCGTATTCCTTTCCTCACCGATTCTCCAGAGAGCCTCCTCATTTCTTACCTTATCAGTCCTCCTAATTTTCAACATTCTTCTGTAGCAACACATCTCAAATGCTTCGATTCCCTTTTTTCCGGTTTTCCTATGTCCATGTTTCACTACCGAACGATCATGTGCTCCAAACGTACATTCTCAGAAATTTCTTGTGAAATTAATGCCTAGATTTGATACTAGCAAACTTGTCTTGGCTAGCAATGCCTTTTTTCCACTTATTGCCTGCCTTTTACGTCCTCCTTGTTCCGTCCGTCATGGGCTATTTTGTGCCCACCTAGCAGAATTCCCTAACTTCTCCTGCTTCATGATACCAAATTCCGGTACTAAGTTTCTCGATGCTTTCTTTTCCGCTACTTCTCACTGCTTTCTACGATTTACTCTCAAATCATATTCTGTATTCATCAGACTTTTGTTCCATTCAGCAGTTACTCTAATTATACTTTCACTGAAGATAGCAACGTCATCAGCGACTGGCATCATTAACATCGTTTCACCTTGAACCTTTTTCTTATTTCCGCCATTGCTTCTTCTGTGTGCAAATTGAACATCATAGGCTAAAGACTACACCCCTGTCTTACACCCTATTTAATCCGCTCACTTCGTTCTTAGTCGTCCACTCTTATTATTCCCTCTTGCTTCTTGTACATATTGTATATCACCCGTCTTTCGCTATAGTTTACTCCTATTTTTCTCAGAATATCGATTATCTGTCATCATTTTACATTGTCCAACGCTTTTCCAGGTCGCCAAATCCTCTGAACGTCTCCTGATTTCTTTTTCAGTCTGGCTTTCGTAATCAACAGCAGTGTTAGAACTGTCTTCCAGGTGCCTTTATCTTTACTTAAGCCTAACTGATGGTCATCTAACACATCCTCAATTTTCTATTCCTTTCTTCTGTATTTCAATCTCATCGGCAACTTGGATGCACGAGCTGTTAAGCTGACTGTGAGCAGTTGTCGGCTCTTTTGGTTTCCGGAATTGTGTGCATAATGTTCTCCCTGATATCTGATGGTACATCGCCAGTCTCACACATTATACATACCAACGCGAATAGTCGTTTTGCTGCCACTTCCCACAATCATTGTAGAAATTCCTATGGAATCTGTTATCTATCACTTCTTCCTTATTTGATCTTAAGTCTTCCAAGGTTCTTTTAAATTCTGATTGTAACGCTGGATCACCAAATTCTCCCCTGTCGACTACCATTTCTTCTTCTGTATCGTCCTCCCCCTCACATGGGCCTTCAGTGTACTCTTTCCACATATCCACCCTCTTCTCAGGACTTGACTGTGGACTTACCATTGCACTATTTATTTTACCGTCCTTACTTCTAATTTTACGGAAGGCTGTTTTGACCTTTCTGTAGGATGAGTCATCTCTTCCGAAACTCATTTCTTTTTACATTTTTTCCAATTTTTCATGCAGCCATTTCGCCTTAGCTTCCGTGCACTTCGATTTCTTACATTCCTAAATGTTTTCTAATTCCGCGTTCCTGAATTTCCCTATAAATGTTTGTGCTTCCTTCTTTCGTCGATGTATTTAATTATTTCTTTGTTACCCATGGTTTCTTTGCAGTTACCTTCTTTGTATCTAGGTTTTTCCTTCCAACTTCTGTGGCTGCGCTTTTTTGAGATATCCATTATTCTTCAAGTGAAGTGTCTATTGAGCTATTCACTGTTGCAGTATTTATAGCCTCAGAGAATTCAAGCGTATCTTTTCAATCCCCACTCCTTTGCGCACTGATTCTTCCCGACTAGTCTCAAACTTCTGCCTACCCTTCATCACTACGAAATGATCTGACTCCATATCTGCTCCTGGGTAAGCCTTACAGTTCAATATTTGCTTTCTGTATCTCTGTCCGACGATAATGTAATGTAACTGAAATATTCCCTTACCTCTTGTCGTTTTTCAAATGCATCTCCTCCTTTTGTGATTCTTGAACACGGTATACGCAATTACTAGCTGAAATTTATTGCAGAATTCTATTAGCCTTTCTCCTCTCTCATTCCTACTACGAAGCCCATATTCTCCCGTAACTCTTTCTTCTATTCCTTCCCTACAACCGACCAACAATTCCCCTTGATTATAGATCTTCAGCTCCCTTTAGGTACTGAATTATCCGTTGAATATCCTCATATATTTTCTCTATTTCTTCATCTTTTAATTGCGTCGTTGGCAAGTATATCTTGCAAGCTGCCGCTTGCTTTAATCATACATATATATCTGTTTGATGCTAAATTTATTATTTTTACATAAAGAAAAGTATTTATACATAAAGAAAAGTCTACTCAATAACCTTCAAGTTGTGAGCTACAGGGGACTGATGACCATAGATGTTAAGTCCCATAGTGCTCAGAGCCATTTGAACCATTTTTGTGAGCTACACCCGGAACCTTCGTTGCCTACGCCTTTAGTCAGTTTCAGAACTCAAATTAATAATCAGATTATTTAATTTAGTAAAATTGAACCTTAAGTTGCTGGTGTACCCAGGTACCACCACAATAAAATAAACACAATGTATTGTTGAGGGAGTATGAATGACAACAGTGGCGTATTTAAGTTTACAAAATAATGACAAGTTTTATTAATCCTTTTGTAACTACAACTAGTTCATAAATCTTAGACAAAAATTACAAACACAATTCAGGAAGGGAAGGGTATTTGATTGCAGATCATACATCGGATGGAATCAATACAAATTCTCCCCTGAAGTAATCCATTTTACAGCGCAATCTGACTTTGTTTAGATGAATCCACAGTGAGGCCGATCTCTATTCAAATGGAACCAACTACGACCATATATACGTCAAACTAAGGTTCACATGAGAACGCGGAACTGTGAATATCATTTATAAACACGACGTCGGTGCAGCAATTCCTTATCCTTTCACCTTTATTCAGACGGCACCAGAAAACGACGCGCTGTGGACGAGGAGCGGTTCGTTGCGGCAGCTGTAATGTTCTGAGGCATCTATGAAAATTTGCGAACTACGGGGTCAGGAGTTCTGATTATCAGAACGCGGGAAACTTCCCTATCAGAGCCCTGAAATCCCGGTAGCTTTCAGTGTGAGGTGCACCCATTCGCTGCTCTGGCCAAACCAATTTGACTCACCGGCACGACGGTACGTGCTGGAATTGTCAAACGCCAGATGGCCGATTCAGGACGAATAAGTTCACTCTCGTGACACACGATATGTCTGAGGTGATCTGAGTTCCACTGTCGGTACAGTTGGAAAATGCCACTGGCTCTCGGTCTGCCACAAGATATAGACCACAAGTCTCACCCACTATAGAAAGATCTGAAGCTCTGCACTATGGGAGGACCAGAAGACAAAGAAGTCAAACAATCACAACCACTTTCTACCAAGCCTCCATGTTGTTGTTGTTGTGGTCTTCAGTCCTGAGACTGGTTTGATGCAGCTCTCCATGCTACTCTATCCTGTGCAAACTTTTTCATCTCCCAGTACCTACTGCAACCTACATCCTTCTGAATCTGCTTAGTGTATTCATCTCTTGGTCTCCCTCTACGATTTTTACCCTCCACGCTGCCCTCCAATACTAAATTGGTGATCCCTTGATGCCTCAGAACATGTCCTACCAACCGATCCCTTCTTCTGGTCAAGTTGTGCCACAAACTTCTCTTCTCCCCAATCCTATTCAATACTTCCTCATTAGTTCTAAGCAAAGAAGGGAAAGCAGAAAGGTGGAAGGAGTATATAGAGGGTCTATACAAGGGCGATGTATTTGAGGACAATATTATGGAAATGGAAGAGGATGTAGATGAAGATGAAATGGGAGATACGATACTGCATGAAGAGTTTGACAGAGCACTGAAAGACCTGAGTCGAAACAAGGCCCCCGGAGTAGACAATATTCCATTGGAACTACTGACGGCCGTGGGAGCTCCATAGGGAGCCTAATTAGCAAAAATGATACCGCCCCCACATTGCACAAACGAATCGAACTATCTTGTATTCACTGAATCTCCCCTCCTGTTGGCCTGGTAGCCAATCCAGACACAGCACCGGGGTTCCCAAACTGGAGGAACAAACCTCCATTTTGTATCTTGTGAGAGGAGCCAATCAGCAACTCAGAATCTCTCTTGTCTGAAAAAAGAAGACTTTAGGCTAGGGACCCGTCGTTCTCATGGTAAGCGTGGTCATGTTTGGGCAAAAGAAACATCTATCTAGACAGGACCACAATTCCTCATTTATTGAGAGATCTAACCTTTCCAGGCAGACCATTTCTGATTTCTGAAAGGAGGCTGTTAAGCTTCCCAGACAGTCGTGCCCGTGAAATGCATTTTTTTTTTCACTCGCTAAAAGAACATGGCGACTTCCTGGCATCAGGGGAGTTACAGTCTTGCCTCCACTAAACACATGCACCAGCCTCTCTGTCTCTATCATCTCAGCTTCTAACAAGAGAATGCATGGAGTTTTATGACCTTCCCACTGTTTACATTAAGGCTTAGCTTACAGAAGTCTCTCTTATTCTCCACCCACTTTCCGCCAACTGACCAGCTTCGCAACGGACTGCTGCCTGGCCCAGGTAAAATGTTTTAGAACCAATGCCTTCCTGCCAAACTCTAAGTGGAAGGAGGAGAGTGTTATGGCCAGAAATACCTCTGCAGTTACGATTCACTGAGTGCTGCTTCCGAGAATCACTCACACAGCCTGGTCGCTGCACTCTTAACTTTTGGCCCCCAAACTGTCTCTCTCCCTGTTCACTGTTGCCTCCACAATATCCCTTTGGGTCGCGTGACTAGGGCCTCCCGTCTGGTAGACCGTTCGCCGGGTGCAAGTCTTTCGATTTGACGCCACTTCGGCGACTTGCGCGTCGATGATTATTACAACTTAACACCCAGTCCCTGAGCGGAGAAAATCTCCGACCCAGCCGGGAATCGAACCCGGGCCCTTAGGATTTACATTCTGTCGCGCTGACCACTCAGCTACCGGGGGCGGACAGCCCCTTGGGTGCAAGTTCTCTACAGGTTATACATGCAGTTATAAGAACATTTTGCCCATAATTTCCTCATGTAAAAAACTCGCAAACTACACACACCAACTGAAGTATGAATGTTAATGTGTCTGGCGATGTCGTTAAAGTAAGAGAATGGTGTGCCACCTCTCAGTGTGATCCATTGTTGTCGGTATTGATTAGCTGTCGATTCTGATAACAGTAATCCTATCACTAAAGTGTTCACAATAACTTACTCTCTGTCCTACCTTCCTGTTTATAACGAATCCTACTCCTGTTATTCCACTTTCTGCTGCTGTTCATATTACCATAAATTCATCTAACCAGAAATCCTGTTTTCTTTCCTTTTCACTTCACTGATCCACACCATATGTAGATGGAGCCTTGGTTTGTTACTTTTTAGATTTTCTAGCTTCTGTTCGACGTTCAAATTTCAGACATTCCACTCTCCAACTTGTAGAACCTTATCCTTTCGTTGATTATTCACTCTTTTTCTCATGTTCGTCTCCCCCTTCGCTGTTCCCTCCCAGAGATCCGAATGGGGAATTAGTCTGGAATCTTTCGCCAGTGGAGAGATCATCATAACTACATTATGTGCCTTTAATACAGTGGTTTCCATTGCCTTATGCACATTCATGCCGTTGATAATTGCTAATTCTTCCGCCATTTAGGGGCAGTTTCCCACCCCAAGGCAAGAGAGTGCGCTGAACCTCAGTCCACTCCTCTGCCCTCTTTGACAAGGTCGTTGCCAGAATGAGGGTGACTTCTTATGCTGGAAGTCTTCGGTTGCCATTACTGAGAATTTTTATTGAAAATTTAAGCAGTGGCAGGGTTCGAACCTGGCCGAAGACGTTTTGACTACTATTCAAAGATGTTTCCTTTAGAACATGGGTGAAAATGTACAAGAAGTGATGGAAAAACATTCCAGTAAAGAAGGGCTTATGAACGAGAATATTGTGAGATAACTGGAAATTTTTGGTATGAAATACTGTCCAGTCCTCATTTAACTGGGCTCAGATTACACCTATGGACCATGGTTGCGAACGGGGTAGAAGCATGATGGAGCACAGCCTTATTCTGCTGCAGATATTGGACGACGTTTGCCACCCCAATACGCTCCAAGATGGGTAGATCGAGCACGGTCACTACCTAGGTCACCAAGGAGACCTCAACCCTCTGAGTTTTCCATCTGGAGCCAACTCGAAGTAGTGTACAGCACTCACCAGAAGCCATATGTTAAAGAACTGGTGTAGCAAAGTGTACAGCGTTATCAAGATTTGCGAACTGATCTGGGGTTGTTTGCAAGATTTCGTAACTCATTGCACAAACGGTTAAGAGTTATGAGTCCACAGTAAATTGTAACACGTTAAGTGCTGCAGAAGTATCGTATTTTTTATTAAGGCAGACCATGGTCGAATTGTGAACCCACGGGCGGGCACTTAATCGAAAAGTTTGCACTTCAAAGACATGTTTACTAACAACACGGTCCAGTCACATTAACGTGACCACCGTCTATGTTCGAGGTCAATGTGCAATAACCACTCAGTGACAGCACTGGCAGTGGAAAGTATACAACGTGTGTCCGGGGGGCCGTTGAAAACAGTGTCGTAATGTGGAAATGGAGCGATGTATATGGCGTCCAAATGTGCGTGACCATTGTCTTTCGAACCATTTGAAAACTGTTCAAACCGAGCGACGTGGCGCAGTGGCTAGCACACTGGACTCGCATTCGGGAGGACGACAGTTCAATCCCGTGTCCGGCCATTCTGATTTAGGTTTTCCGTGATTTCCCTACATCGTTCCAGGCAAATGCCGGGATGGTTCCTTCGAAAGGGCACGGCCGACTTCCTTCCCCTTCCTTTCCTAATCCAATGAGAGTGATGACCTCGCTGTCTGGTCTCCTCCACCAAAACAACACAACCCAACCCAAAACTGTTCACGTGTCGCCGTGGTTAATGCATACTGTCCATGGCAAAACAGCGCTATTCAAAACCGAGACTCAAAGGAATTAAAGACATTAGCTGCCAGCGGGCAATGACTTATATCAGTGGGGCAAGTTGAAAATTTGTGCCACACTCGGATTCGAAGTAGGGTATCTTGCTTACCAGGTTGCCAACGGCCTTGTCAAAGAGGACGGAGGAGCGGATAGATGTAGCAGGCGTACGTGCTAATATACGACTTTAGCAGTAAACATCAGATTCTTACATAGCACTCGCTGTGATGTTATGACAGACATTGGAGTAGAAGTAATCCAAAACTGGACCGAAATAGGTGGCGCAGTGGTAAGGCACTAGACTAGGATTGGACAGGACGGCGCTTCAAACCCCTGTCCAGCCATCCAGATGCAGTTTTTCCATAATTTCGCTGCATCGCTTACGGGAGTTGACGGAACGGTCCAGTTGAAAAGCCACGGCCAGTATCCTGCCACATCCTTCACCAAACTGAGCTTCAGTTCAGACCCTAAAGACCTCGTCGTCGATGGGGTGTTACACACTAATCTTCCTTCGCTCCTTTGTTTACGCCTTAACAACTCTAGTCTGAGACTGCATAAATCTGTCCTCGAATTTCAGTATATGTGTGGCATTGAGATACTTATTAACTGCTTACGGGAGGCCACACGTAGTTACAATATGTCCCCATCACTAAATTAGTCGCTAATAGCAACTATGTTCAGATGAATTATAAATGTGGCATTAGTGTCAAAAAGGTTCTCCGACACGTGACTTACGTGAAAAATAGTTTATGTAATCATAGAGTGTTTGACATGTGTCTCACAGACTGACAGCGGCTAACGAGAATGGATAATACCAAGAAATTAACTCCCAATTGAACTGCATTAAAGTTTTCACTAAGTCTTCGGAATGTCACGCTTAGCTAGAATTCAACCCAAAATCCAAAGTTCAAGGCATCCAAATTATTTTGGCTCTTCAAATTAATTAAAGTGCTTTGGTAAACTTTCTTCTATCTCGACTACAGACGCGAAATTCCAACTGCTTAATGCACCAGAATTTGCTTTCACTCTAACGACTTGTCTCGTGAAAGCTCTTAATTGTTGGAATTGTACATTACAGCCGAAATTCATACGTTTTCAGAATGGTGCAACCGACACGCTGCTAAAAAGGAATTTGTGTCGATGGCAAGCCCCGCAACTGTCCCCCCACTCCTACGACGCCTTATGCGCAGGGACTGTGCCCACTTCTCCAGTTCCATTGCCCGTAACAGTCGTCCTAAGTTACAAAGTAAAACTGTAATTTTAATGTATTAAATTTTATCAATAAAATATATCATTAGACGAGTATTTTTCCTGCGCATAGAACGATGTCTCGAGCTTCGGTGTGTTATTTATACACTGACGGAAAAAAGTCGCAACACCAAAAAATACTTAATGTGGAGTAATGAAATTTCTGGAGTACATTTGTCTAGGTAGCATGTTAATCACACTGCAAGATCACAGGTTAATGTAAGAGGCAACCCATTGCAAATGTGAAATGCTGGAACATTAATAGTCGGCATAACCACCAAAATGTTGAATGCAATCTTGCAGGTGTGTATGTATTGTGTTGTGCAGGTGCCGCATGTCAGTTTGTGGGATGGAGTTTCCTGCCTGCTAAACTCTGTCAGTCAGTACGAGGACGGTTAATGCTGTTTGTGGATGACGCTGGAGTTGTCATCAGATTGTGTCCCACATGTGCTCGATAGGAGACAGGTCTGGTGATCGAGCAGGCCAGGGCAACATGTGGACATTCTGTAGAGCATGTTGGGTTACAACAGCGGTATGTGGACCAACGCTATCCTGTTGGAAAAAAGTCGCACCTCCTGAGATGCAACAGGGCGAATCACGAGATTGACGTACAAATTTGCAGTCAGGGTGCGTGGGATAACCAAGAGAGCGCTAATGCTGTCATACGAAATCGCACCCCAGGCCATAACTCTAGGTGTAGCCGCAGTGTGTCTGGACTGCATACAGGTTGGTTGCAGGCCCTCAACTGTCGTGCAATTGCAGTACGATGCGCGAGAGCCATGCCCCGAACGCGGTGGTCTTCTCCCTTGGTAGTGTCACGTTGCCTTCCGGAGGTCTGCTTGCGACCGTACATTCAAGTGACCTCCACTGTCAGCAGTCATGTACAGTGGTTACATTCCTGCCAAGTCCTTCTGCAATATCGCAGAAGGAATATTCAGCTTCCCTTAGCCCTAATACGCGACCTCGTTCAAACTCAGTGTTGTATTGACAATGGCCTCTTTGTCTCCTTAAAGGCATTCTTGACTAACATCAACTCACCACGTCCAAAGGTAACGAACCCTCACGACTGTCACAGTGTGTCTTTAGAGCGAACCTAATTTGTGCGAGTGGCGCGAAATTTCAATAGACACCATTCCTCAGGTGTAGAAACGCACCTACCAACTTTCGTTTATGTCGCACAACTTCTTCTTGGTGCTGCAATTATCAGGCTAATGCCGAGAATTGTTCTGCGTCTTACCGTGTTTCATACCGCACAATACAGCCGCTTGAAGTTCTATGTCAATATACAGATGAAACGTCAGATATCATCTACTCTCTCACGTGCAATTACTTCTTATGAGATACCAGTGAAGTTATGTGAAGACATATGAGTACCCAAATTATTAATTATTATGAATTTATCCTACAGTGTTATCTTATCACACGCCCTGGAAACACTAGCGCTACCACATATTGTTGTGCTCCATAGTTTGTCTTCACTCGCTGTAGATGGAAATGAGCACCTAGTTAGAAAAAATGGTTCAAATGGCTCTGAGCACTATGAGACTTAACTTCTGAGGTCATCAGTCCCCTAGAACTTAGAACTACTTAAACCTGACTAACCTAAGGGTATCACACACATCCATGCCCGAGGCAGGATTCGAACCTGCGACCGTAGCGGTCGCGCGGTTCCACACTGTAGCGCCTAGAACCGCTCGGCCACTCCGGCCGGCTCTAGTTAGAAGTTCTGTGCCTTTAACTGCTGTACATGGCGTTCGGGAGCTCCCGTTACAGACGTCTAGGACTTGTAACGGCGAGTGGGTACATAACAATTCCCAAAGGAACCCATGTCTGGAAACGTACCGTTTCCGTCTACGACGGTTTCAGTTTAGACGTGTAACGCATACACATCTGATGAGGAAAGAGAAAAGTCTTAGTGTTGTTTGGCCTGGTATGCAATAAGGTAGACAGGACGCTGTGTGCTATGTCAGACGGTCACCTAATGTCACCTAACGTCTGCCTTGCTGTGAGATCCGTGTAGACACAGAGGACGATCGACTGGATCGAGTTCTGGGCGCTGCACTAGGAACTCGAGACACATCAGGTGGGATGAAATGTGTGTATCGAAACATGCTTCGAAGGTACAGTGTCTGCAACAACGTTAGTGATCTCGACGTTGAGCCGCTGTTGAAGTAAATCAGTACAGTTCTGCACGAACAGTATGCCGTTTTTTTTTTTTTTTTTTGGTTTCTGAATAATGTTTAAGTCTAAATACAAACAAATGTTCTTAAGTGGTAAATGGATGTTTCGCTATGTTTCCTTTTGAATTGTACTGCTTCACGCTTAATTCAGTTTCTCAGGCAGAAGTGGACGAGTTAACAGTTGACTTGAAACCGTAGTAGAACGGAAATGGCACGTTTCCAGACGTGGATTCCTACCCAAAATATAATGTAGTCACTCCCCTCTATAAGTCCTAGAAGTTTGTAACGGAAATTTCTGAACATCCTGTATAAATAGTCGTACAATGCACGTTTGCAACTCAGCTACTCCTTTCACCGTTGACTGCAAAAAATGGCTCTGAGCACTATGGGACTTAACATCTGAGGTCATCAGTCCCCCAGAACTTAGAAATACTTAAACTTAACTAACCTAAGGACATCACACACATTCATGCCCGAGGCAGGATTCGAACCTGCGACCGTAGCAGTCGCGCGGCGTTGACTGCATTAACTCGCTTTTAATTTCACAGTAACTTCGCTAGTTATTTGTCTTTATTATTTGTAAAGGTTAAAGCAGAGGACACACAAACTGATTAAATGCTCTAGTAATTTTATTTTAACAAGAGTTATATTTTGATGTGAGCATGCCACTCTCGTCGTATGTGCGTGTGATTCTTTTATTCTGTCCGCCTCCTTAGATGGATGGTAACGTGCTCGTCTCCAGTGCAGACGGGCCCGGGTTCGATTTCCGGCCGTGTTGGAGATTTTCTTCGCTCGGGGACTGGGTGTTATGTTGTCGTCATCATCATTTCATCCTCCTCACCGGCGCATAAGTCGCCCAATGTGGCATCAACTGAAATAAGACTTGCACTTGGCGGCCGAACTTCCCTGAATGGAGCATCCCGGCCAACGATGCCATAGGCTCTGCATACTAAATATTCAGCAGTTTTGCCTCGTTGCACAGCATGAAAATGTTCACTATTCCCGACTAAAAAATTTACATTCCCAAATCTCCAGCTGGGCGTGTTTCATACAGGCTACAGACGGCTATCTGTCTGTTCGTCACCGACACTCAAAACTTCGAAATTAAAATACGAGAATGTATTCCTCTAATGGTCTTTATGCTCCAATTCAGATGTTTTTGAAGTATGAACCTCAGTCGTGACATCATAGCGAATGCTATGTAAAGTTCGATGTGTATTATAACTTACTGTAAGAACGATACATTCGTCTACACACATACTCCGCAAGTCACGATACGGTGCATGGCGGATAAAAAAGTGAACCACCTAGAAGACTTGGTCGGTCGTCAGTGTATCTTCGCACACGCAGGCCCTACATATCATCGAAGGGTATGTAAATGATTAGGATTGCAATTCTCAGCAACGGGTAAGCGACCATCAGAGTGCATTAATATTGTTCGTTTTTTGTGTCGTTACCGGGCTTGGAGTGGTATGTAATGTGTGTGAACAGTGTCAGATGTTGTGTGAAGAACACGAAGATGCCGTGAACTCGTGTGAGACAGCATTATCACCACTTGACAGAGTTTGAATGGGGCGTCACCGCGGGTCGCCATTTGGCCGGGTGGTCGAATCGTGTAATACCCAGATTTTTCGGGCATTAGGAAGTGAGAATGGCCCTGTGTTGTACTGTATCAGAACTTGAGGCTTGGAGTGCTCGTGGTCACGTCTGACCAACATACGGGAGGGTCACCGTATTATATACCATGTCATGGCGAACGATTGGTCGAACACAAGCAACAGCGGAATAGGGAATTACTTTACCACACATAGGCTGCTGTTAACACCGCAACGCAAACAGCTGCCTCTAGAGTGGTGCCGTGAGCGGAGGGCGTGCACAGCAGTCCGTCTTGAAGCCACAAGTGGCCCATCGGGACCATCCGACCGCCGTGTCATCCTCAGCTGACGATGCGGATAGGAGGGGCATGTGGTCAGCACACCGCTCTCCCGGTCGTTATGATGGTTTTCTTTGACCGGAGCCGCTACTATTTGGTCGAGTAGCCCCTCATTTGGCATCACGAGGCCATCCAAGTGCCGGCCACTCTCGACAGCGCTTAACTTCGGTGATCTGACGGGAACCGGTGTATCCACTGGCTGGAGGGCATGGATCGTTGATAAATGTGGCAGCACCGTGTTCAGCGATGAATCGCAATTCTGCACTGCCTCGAATGACATTGTCGGCGACATGTGGAGAGCTCTCGTTCTTCCAATGTTTTGGAGTGGCAAAGAGGTGTCATTGTGTGACGAACCACCGGGTACGACTTCACATCACGACTTCTAGTTGTAAGTAGGCTGTTTAGGTTTTTATTTTGGTAACGCCACGTAGCACTCTGTGTGAAAATCAATGACTGTGCTGTGTGCAGTCTGTGGCTGGTTGGCATTGTTGGAATATTCGCTATTGTAGTGTTGGGCAGTTGGATGTGAACAGCGCGTAGCGTTGCGCGGTTGGAGGTGAGCCGCCAGCAGTGGTGGATGTGGGGAGAGAGATGCTAGAGTTTTGAGAGCGGACGATCTGGACGTGTTTCCGCCAGGAAAAGGAAATTTGTAAGACTGGGTGTCATGAACATATATATAATGACTTCTGAACGCTATTAAGGAAGATACATTGTTTGTTCTCTATCAAAATCTTTCATTTGCTAACTACGCCCATCAATAGTTAGTGCCTTTATTTACCTGGCAGTATTGGCGCTCGCTGTATTGCAGTAGTTCGAGTAACGAAGATTTTTGTGAGGTAAGTGATTCATGAAAGGTAAAGGTTATTGTTAGCCAGGGCCATTCTTCTGTAGGGATTATTGAAAGTCAGACTGTGTTGCACTAAAATATTGTGCGTCAATTTAGTGATGATCAGAATAAGTAAAGAGAAAACTGTCTGAGTACGTTGAATTTTGCTCAGCTGTTTGTAAATCAAATAACGTAAGAGGTTTACCAGCACAGTAATCCATAATTCTTCTAAGGGGACGTTTCATAGTGACTGGAGGTACACCGACGGCACGAACACCTTGCGACGTAATGTTTCACCTCTCCTGAGACAGTATTGTGTTGCCTGAGCCGCGCACGGCTCGCGCTTATCCCATTTATTGTTTGTCATCTTCTATTACGGTACTGCGGCCTCCTTTTTTTATTCCGTTTGCTGGCGTCACTATCTTCCTGCCTTGCATGCCTGTGAGCGGCAGCAGCAGCGCGTATTGATAAGTACACTGTCGTACCATCTCTGGAGCGACCGATAGTATTTCCAGGTCGTCGTGTGTCTGGCAGTTATTTCGGGACGGACCAGCAGTGCAGTCGGGACGCAGCAGCAGTGAAGTCGAGGATGAGCGCCGGTGAGGCGCCGACAGCCAGTGCTCGCCGACCGCTGGCGACACACATGAACTGTCCGACGGAGGGAGATTGGAGCGAGACGACCGTTGGTTGGTCGTTCGGTTGGTCGTCTCATCGGCCGACGTTATTTGGCCCTTTCAGCGATTCCGGGCCTGAGCACTCGGTCAGTTGGAGTGGAGCAGCGAGGAATGCTCCGCGGGACGTAGTTTGGCCGGGGCCGCTGGCGGTCTCCACACGGTGTCGGAGTGTATGGGGCTGTTCCTATTGCTACGAGGTCCGTGGCTCACCGACCCTGGACTCGAAGCTTAAGTTTTGATTAAATCTACCACCAAGTCAAGACTGTTCACATTGTGTCGTTTGGAGTTCGTTGTCGGCTGTTGGCATATTCCCGTGAGCGACAACGTGGTTTTCAAGATGGAAAATTCTTGCCACACTCCTGTGGAGTTTCACTGTATTTGGTTATTTGAATTGAAGTGCGCCAGCGGAATCTTCTGCCTTGTGGCCGTAAGCGTTCTGGTTACCTGCCCTGGCCGTTCACGTAAATTTCAGGCAGTGTAGTTTCCTCATTGTGTTGTGCTGTCCAGCACAGTGTGTAGTTTGACAGCTCCATGTATGATTGTTTGTGGGCGCCAATATCGTCTACGGTGTTCCGTTGATCTCCCTGTTGTGCCCTGGTCGGGTGAAGTGGAAGTTATGTTGTCAGTGGGTTCGTCGGCTGTCGGTCGATTGGGTTGTCGTGGGATTGTGAATGATTGGCCCGACTGCCTGTCTCACCTAAGCGAGCGTTAGTGTTTGAATTACAGGCCGACCCTCGAACATCTGAGCGCCCTTGAGTGTACTGCCTTTTTTTATTTCTTCATGTTGTTTGTACTTGTACGGCTTCTAGCCGATTTTTTTATATTAAGGTTGTTTTGCCCTTAAGGCGCAAGATTCTTTAGGCCTTCAGCCTAATTTAAGGAACTGTTTCACGTAAGACCTTTAGCATTTTAAAAATTTTAATATTGTTGAATTTTAAGTATTGGGCCTTCAGCCGATTTTAAGTTGTTTTGATCTTAAGGCCTTCAGCCTAAATTAAAGAACTGTTTCACGTAAGGCCTTTGGTATTTAAAAAACTTTAATGTTAAGGAGTTTTAAGTGTTAGGCCTTCAGCCGATTTGAATTTAACTTGTTTGCTCTTAAAGTGTCTGATTCTTTGGGCCTTCAGCCTAACTAAAGAACTATTTTAAGAGAAGGCTTGCCTTTTAAATTTCTGATTGTGCTTGCGTTTTAAGTTATTGGTCTTCAGTCGTTTTTAAATCAAAGTGGCTTTCAGCTGGTAATTAAGTCCTAGAGATTAAAGCTGTGTGTTTAAAAAACGTTTTTGGGGGGCTCTTGTAATGTTTGATCAAATAATAAAGTTGTATGTTCGAGTATAACTGACAGCCCCTTATTTTGGCCCCTTTCCGCAATTTAAACTACCTGTCCTGTCCTGCAGATTTAGCAGGGCGTACCAGTGCCATTTTTCAAAAGAAAATGCTCTTCTGTAGATGGTATGTATCTCGATGAATCACTGCGTGATGTTGCGGTACTCCCATGGCCAGCAAGATCCTCAGGTCCCCCCTCCGATAGAACATGTGTTTACCCAAACAGGATTTGAACTGTGTTCCAGTGCCAGTATCCAAGACATTGGGGTCAGTTGAGACTTCAGCTATATCCCTGTGCCAGTATACAGGATATTGGTGCCAGTTTGGACGCCAGATCCGTCCCAGTGCCAGTATGCAGGATACTAGGGCCAGTTTGGACTTCAACAGCTTCCCAGTATATCCAAGTGTTGGGATCAGCTCTGATGTCAACTCCGTCCCAATGGCAGTACCCAGGATATCAAGGACCATTTACAACAGTTATGGACCAGCTTGCTTTAGGAGAAGATATAATGGCTTCATGACAGCCCCCCCCCCCTCCCTCCCTGCAACCGAATCAGTGCATGCATCCGGGCTAGAGGTGGTGCATTAATAACTAGGCTTATACTGCCAATTTATTTGTAGAGTCGATTCCGTGATATTTAAAATAACGTCACATACGCTCTTAGTGCGTGACGTTTCATTGTGTATCCTCCTCTCGTTCAGTGAGTGTATTATGACGTACTTTCTGCCAGCTGTAGGCAGTCATGTGGCTGTAAAGATCAGTGAAATGTAACATTTACCATCTGTGCGTCACAGGAACGAGTTTACCTATGTCTCTTTTTGAGGATGTACTTTGAGGTGTCTGCATCACGTATGCTCTTAATACGGTTGCACCCCTTCGTGCTGCACATTAATACTGGCCATCGACTTAATTACTTTGGACCCACAATTCTTCCTACTATTTCCAGATATTTCTCGCTATAACAATAATTTTAATTACGATTATTATTACGATAAAAACACAATAGCCTGCCGGTCTACGTGCTGGCAGTGTAGACAGCCATCTCACCACTTGTTTTTTAATGGTCATCGAAAGCCGTAAGTGTGTATCGTTATGTCTACAATCTGGTTCGAAGTTTTCTACGCCATGCTATTTTGATGGAATATATATATAAGCTTAGCTATCTCGTTTTTGTCGCGATGGAGCGAGAAAGTAAATCCGCTCCTCAAATAACTTTGATTTTATTGGCTGAATATACTAGATTTGTTTTTATGAGAATGTTGTTGGCTTTAAATTCTTTAGGTGGTGATTTTTATTCTTTTATATTTTTTATTAAGCTTGCTGTTATACCTTTTGTGTTTATTTGAGTTCGAGGTACTTTACCTCGGTTTCGTTATAATAAATTAATATTCAGTATTTAACTTGAAAGAGATTTTTACCTTTGTCTTTGAATTGCTTTTATTTTCTTTATCGGTTTAAAGATTTTATTTATTTCATTTATTTAGTGAAATTTTTTGAGAAAAGTTAATAGAAGACTTAACCTTCTAGTTTTATGTTTCCAAAAAATCGCAAAAAAAGTGGAGAGTAAAATTGCTTTACTCTTGACGAATGTAAACTCTGGTATTATCTGCGACAAATTTAAACTTAATGTCGGGACGGAAGCACTGTGCACGAAAGTTAGGTATCCAGCCTTCATCCCCAATTTGGCGCGCAGAGTAAAACTTCTCGCAGGTGAATAACACAGTAGAACCTCTGTGTCGAGTAAAATCGTTTCATTCTGTTACAATCCCGAGACTGCGCTGAAATCAGACTCCTCGCAGCAACCGTACGTCCGAAGATACTAAATTCACAGCTTTTGAGAAGATCCAATGGGATGCTTAAAATCGGTGGGCAGGAACCAATGGGAAGATTAAAGGGGAAGAGTTGTTCGAGCAGCAAAATTTTCGTCGCCGACTGAAGTTTCAAAATTTTCCGCAGTAATGAATTATAATGAAAAACAGAGATATCTGTGAATCCTCGCCCTGCTGACAAGTTATGCTTCGCAGTAATACTGTTACTTATGTGAATCTGAAGGTGACCTGTAATACGAGGCAAAACCGCTATTCCAAGTAAGACAGAGTGACCCAAACGATGTCTTTTTCATTGTATTTCAGGGTTCACGTTTCCCAGAGACATCACGTCTTCAGTACTTTAATTTTGTGCAATATTATTACCCTGATACTTTCGGCACGTAACAACCTTAAGCTGCAAACACTGTTGGCGTTTTTGAAGGAAGCAACAACGTTCCACACCTCTTTCAGTTCACGCTCTTGCATATGACTCAGATGCAACATGACACCGGAAAGGTACTTGTATAACCCATCTACATAGCACATTTCGTTAACAGATCGCAGAACGATACAATAACGCCGGGCTCGACAATGAAGAATTGACGTTTTTCCCGCAACTTTCTCATGAGGGTAGAACTCAGTTTCACAATAACAACATATTCACTGTGGGACGTAATGGAGGTGGTGTGTCCATCGGAACCAAAATCGGGCGGTGTACGTTTGGAGGCGAGGGAATTTTTTATGCAGTTGAAAGAGCTTTGCGAGACTTACGTCCGAATAAGTCCCTACTGCTCAATCTGTATATTGAAGAAACAGTACTGGAAATTATAGAAAGGTTCAAGAATGTACTTAAGATTGGAGGTGAAAAAATGTCAATGATAAGATTGGCTGAAGACATTGCTATCCTCAGTGAAAGGAAGAAGAGTTACAGTACCTGCTGAATGGAATGAACAGTCTAATGAGGACAGAGAACGGGTTGAGAGTAAATCAAAGAGAGACAAAGTAATGAAAAGTAGTAGAAATAAGGATAGCGAGAAATTTAACATTTGGATTAAGGATCACGGAGCAGAATTTCTAAAATCATTGTGGGAAGTGTCAATGAAGCGACTGTTCATTTTGGTATGAAAAATGTATCAGTTTGGCAATATACCATCTGACTTTTGGAAAAATATGATCCACGCAATTACGAAGCTAGAGGAGCCGGTAAGTGCGAGAATTATCGCACAATCACCTTAACAGCTCATGCATCCAATTTGCTGAGAAGAATAATATAAAAAAGAATGGAAAAGAACATTGAGAATCTATTAGATGACTATCAGTTTGACTACAGGAAAGGTAAAGGCAATTCTGGCGTTGCCGTTGATTATTGAAGCAAGATTAAGGAAAAATCAAGACAAAATCTCAGGATTTGTCAACCTGGAAAAAGAGTTCGACTATGTCAAATGGTGCAAGATATTAGAAATTATAAGAATATAGGGATAAGATATAGGGAAAGACGGATAATATGCAATATGTACAAGAGCCAAGTGAGAAAATAGGACTGGAAGAATAAGAACGATGTACTCGGATTAAAAGGGGTGTAAGACAGGGATGTAGTCTTTCGTCCCTACTGCTCAGTCTATATATTGATGAAGCAATACTGGAAATAATACAAAGGTTCAAGAATGTTGTTCAAATTGGAGGTGAAAAAATGTCAATGATTAAATTGGCTGATGACATTGCTATCCTCAGTGAAAGGGAAGAAGAGTTACAGGATCTGCTGAATAGTCTAATGAGGACAGAGAACGGGTTGAGAGTAAATCAAGGAAAGACAAAGTAATGAAAAGTAGTAGAAATGAGGAAGGCGAGAAACTTAACATTTGGATTGGGGACCACGGACCAGACGAAGTTAAGGAATTCTGCTGTCTAAGCAGCAAAATGACCCACGACGGGAGGAGCAAGGCGGACATCAAAAGCAGACAGTACCGGCAAAAAGGGCATTCCTGGTCAAGAGAATTCAACTAGCGTCAAACACAGGCCTTAAATTGAGTAAGAAATTTCTGAGACTGTACGTTTGGGGCACAGCATTGTATGATAGTGAAACATGGGATGAGGGAAAATGCGAACAGAAGAGCATCGAAGCATTTCAGATGTGGTGCTACAGAAGAATATTGAAAATTAGATGGACTGACAAGGTAAGGAATGAGAAGATTCACGGCAGAATCGGCGAGGAAAGGAATACACGGAAAACACTGACAAGAAGGGAGGACGGGATGGTACTTGTGCAGGCATCACGAAATAACATTCATGGTACTAGAGGGAGCTGTAGAGGCTGAAAACTGAGGACTAAGACAGAGGTTGAAATATATCCAGCAAATAACTGAGGCCTTAGGTTGCATGTGACAATACTGAGGCGAAAGTAATTGGCGGGCCGCATCAAAAAAGTCACATCGACATTTGAAGCTGACTGCGTAACGATTCTGTTGCTTCCAGTACAACGCGCGAAAGGACTGCGAAGATATGACGCGAGAAATCAGCGCTCGTATAGAGACATTCAGATAGTCGTTTTTCATTCGTTCTGTTTACGAGTGGAACAAGAAAGTACACTACTGGCCATTAAAACTGCTACACCAAGAAGAAATGCAGATGATAAACGGGTATTCATTGGACAAATATATTATACTAGAACTGGCACGTGTTTACATTTTCACGCAATTTGGGTGCATAGATCCTGAGAAATCAGTACCCAGAACAACCACCTCTGGCCGTAATAACGGCCTTGATACGCCTGGGCATTGAGTCAAACACAGCTTGGATGGCGTGTACAGGTACAGCTGCCCATGCAGCTTCAGCATGATGCCACAGCTCATCAAGAGTAGTGACTGGCGTATTGTGACGAGCGAGTTGCTCTTCCACCATTGACCAGACGTTTTCAGTTGGTGACAGATATGGAGAATGTGCTGGCCAGGGCAGCAGTCGAACATTTTCTGTATCCAGAAAGGCCCGTACAGGACCTGCAACATGCGGTCGTCCATTATCCTGCTGAAACGTGGGGTTTCGCAGGGATCGAGTGAAGGGTAGAGCCACGGGTCGTAACACATCTGAAATGTAACGTCCACTGTTCAAAGTGCCGTCAATGCGAACAAGAGGTGTCCGAGACGTGTAATCAATGGCACCCCATACCAACACGCTGGGTGATACGCCAGTATGGCGAAGACGAATACACGCTTCCAATGTGCGTTCACCACGATGTCGCCAAACACGGACACGACCATCATGATGCTGTAAACAGAACGTTCGTCGCTGAGTGCACCATCGCAGGAGCTCCTGTCTGTGATGTAGCGTCAAGGGTAACCGCAGCCACGGTCTCCGAGCTGATAGTCCATGCTGCTGCAAACGTCGTCGAACTGTTCGTGCAGATGGTTGTTGTCTTGCAAACGTCCCCATCTGTTGACTCAGGGCTCAAGACGTGGCTGCACGATCCGTTACAGCCATGCAGATAAGATGCCTGTCATCTCGACTGGCAGTGATACGAGGCCGTTGGGATCCAGCACGGCCTTCCGTATTACCCTCCTGAACCCACCGATTCCATTTTCTGCTAACAGTCATTGGATCTCGACCAACGCGAGCAGAAATGTCGCTTCACGATAAACCGCAATCTCGATAAACTACAATCCGACCTTTATCAAAGTCGGAAACGTGATGGTACGCATTTCTCCTCCTTACACGAGGCATCACATCGTTTCACTAGGCAACGCCGGTCAACCGCTGTTTGTGTATGAGAAATCGGTTGTAAACTTTCCTCATGTCAGCACGTTGCAGGTGTCGCCACCGGCGGCAACGTTGTGTGAATGCTCTGAAAAGCTAATCATTTGCATATCACAGCATCTTCTTCCTGTCGGTTAAATTTCGCGTCTGTAGCACGTCATCTTCGTGGTGTAGCAATTTTAATGGCCAGTAGTGCAAATAATTGGTCGTGGTACGCGGTACCCTGCGCCACGCACTGTAGTGTGGACGAACCCGAGACCTCCTGCTTAAATGGCAGACGCTCTATCCATCTGAGCCACCGAGGGCACAGATAATAGTGCGACTGCAGGAATTCATCCCTTGCACGCTCCCCGTGAGACCCACATTCCTAGCTTAATGTCCACATACTACAGTCTTAGTGCCCCTGCCCATTACACTCATTATTGGCGGCAGACATTCTTACCAAGTCCCGTAAGAGTTAGTGCAATGCATGTGCATCCAGCACAGAAGATGAAGGTCAATGGTCAGTTAGTGTTAACTATATGATGATGGTATCTGTTTTTTTGTACATTTACGAGTATAGTTTTCTATTTCGACAGTGTCTCTAGTAGGGCCGTCGGTCGCATCACGTCGCCCTTTCCGGTTCTGATCACATAGTGATGCTTAAAAAAGTGTGTCTCCCGCCAAGTATGGGTGCTTGCTGAAAGATTTCGCCTGACTTCATGGAACTTTACGTAACGTAAGTCACGATTTCCTTCTTCATGACAATTCTCGGTCACACACTACAAGAGCAACAAGGATGCTGCTAAAAACTATTTCGATAGGAGGTGTTCGATCAGTCACCATACAGCCAGGAATTAGCTCCCTCTGATATTCATCTAGGCTCACATGAAACACTGACTATGAACATTAAATTTCGGCACAGATAACGAGCTCAGACTAGCGTAAAAAAACTGTCAGAAAGGACAGGCGGCTGTCTTCTGTGACGAGGGTACTGGAAAATTAGCACAATGCCACGACAAATGGTAAACTCAGCGCTGCGACTGCCTAGAGAAGTAGCTGGGAGCTTTAGCTGACTGTTTGCAAAGAAAACATTTTTGATTTTCATCGTAATTCGCATTTCGCGACGGATTGGACCTTGCTTTCCGGATAAGCGTCTTACAACAGCACAACCTGCAGGCTTGACTGTCGTCTGCATTTATGTTCAGGCAGACATTTCTCTAGGCGTTTCCTTATTTTTCTCCAGACCCTGCATATTAGGCGATTTCTAAGCAACGGCAGTGCTTTGTGGAGGAGGAAGACAGCTTGGTAGCGAGAAATGTCCCACGACAGTCCGGGGTATACGACTGACGACGTTACATATCCAACCCATCGACATGGGTTACGTGTGAAACCCACGATGAACTATTTTACGTTGACAGGGGAAAATATGGAACTGTAGCGTGAAATTAACTTCACGGGATGCCTTGTAGGTGCACGGCTGTGGCAGTGGTGGGTGGTGACGTATGGTCAACCGGCGTCACTCTCACGACTAGCGCCAGCACATTCCGCGCCCCCTCCCAGCGCGGCTCTTCCTGCTTGCCGCCCACACACTCACACACTCACTCACACACACACACACACATCCGTCAGGCTGGCGCAGCGCTGCGTTCCCACGAGCCGCAGCGGAGCTGTTCGCCGTTCCCAGGTAGGCTGGCCCCGTACAGGGCGCTCGCTTCTGTCGCCTTCCGTCTCCTACGCTACGACTGTTGCTGGTGAGACGCTAACTAGCCAACACAACCTATCTTCGCATATACATACATAAACACTCGGCAGGCCGCTGCATAATGCATGCACCCTGTCCCACTGGGGAATGGAAGTACCCGTCTAGTGCCACGGTCAGAGGCCACGCCTCTCTTGCCTTATTCTAATGTCCTTCCGCAAAGTTTTCGATTTTTTGCTTCTTTAAAATTTCTATATATTATTTTGTAGGAGATAAGAGTCGACGGACGTGAAAGGGAAGCAGTGGTTAGGAAAGGAGTGAGACACGGTCGTAGCCTCTCCCCGATGTTATTCAATCTGTATATTCAGCAAGCAGTAAAGGAAACAAAAGAAAACTTCGGAGTAGGAATTAAAATCCATGGAGAAGAAATAAAAACTTTGTGATTCGCCGATGACATTGTAATTCTGTCAGAGACAGCAAAGGACCTGGAAGAGCAGCTGAATGGCATGGACATGGTCTTGAAAGGAGGATATAATATGAACATCAACAAAAGCAAAACGAGAATAATGGAATGTAGTCGAATTAAATCGGGTGATGCTGCGGGAATTAGATTAGGAAATGAGTTTTGCTATTTGGGGAGCAAAATAACTGCTGATGGTCGAAGTAGAGAGGATATAAAATGTAGACTGGCAATGGCAAGGAAAGTGTTTCTGAAGAAGAGAAATTTGCTAACATCGAGTATAGATTTAAGTGTCAGGAAGTCGTTTCTGAAAATATTTGTATGGAGTGTAGCCATGTACGGAAGTGAAATACGGACGGTAAATAGTTTAGACAAGAAGAGAATAGAAGCTTTCGAAATGTGGTGCTACAGAAGAATGCTGAAGATAAGATGGGTAGATCACATAACTGATGAGGAGGTATTGAATAGAATTGGAGAGAACAGATATTTGTGGCACAACTTGACTAGAAGAAGGGATCGGTTGGTAGGGCATATTCTGAGGCATCAAGGGATCACCAATTTAATATTGGAGGGCAGCGTGTAGGGTAAAAATCGCAGAGGGAGATCAAGAGATGAATACACTAAACAGATTCAGAAGGATGTAGGTTGCAGTAGGTACTGGGAGATGAAGAACCTTGCACAGGATAGAGTAGCATGGAGAGCTGCATCAAACCAGTCTCAGGACTGAAGACCACAACAACAACAACCAGTACGCTTGCATAAGTCTGTCGTTCAAGTTGCGACCGTCAATTCCGTGTCGTTATCAGATGCCTTCTTCCGCATGCTTTGTACGTCTGATTTCAGAGAAGTTTCTTTAGATTTTATAAGGTTACACATTGCAGAGCAGGTAGGTGGAAAGAGTACACTGAAGGCATCCACTGATGATGTCGTTGAGGAAGAAATGAAAGTCGATATGGAAGACATAACGGGTCCAGTACTACAAACAGAGTGTAACAGGGGCTTGGAAAACTTGCGGCAACCAAGTGATCATTGAAGTTAGTGTGTAGAATCCATAATCTCTGAGATATACCATCAGACTTTCGGGAAAATACCATCCACACAATCCCGAGGATAACAACGGCACATAGGTGCCTAGTAATAAACAGAAGAAGGAAAATTGAGGATTTGTTAGGTGACGATCCGACTGGCTTTAGAAAAGGCAGAGGCACCAAAGAGGCAGTTGGACTTTGCGTCTGATAATAGAAGCAAGACTTAAGAATTTGACGACCTAGAAAAATCTTTCGAGAAAGCAGAATTATGCAAGATGTTCAAAACAATGCTATAGGGAAAGATGTGCAGTGTACATGTGGAAAAACAATATGTACAAGAACCAAGAGGGAACAATAACAATGAAAGACCAAGAACGTAGTGTAGATTAAAAGGGTTTTAGACAGGCATGTAGTCTTCCGCAATGAAAGAAATAAACGAAAGACTTAGAAGTGGGATTAAAACTCAGGGTGACCGAAAACCAATGATAATATTCGATGATACATTGCTATCCCCAGTGAAAGTAAAGAAGAATTATAGGACCCGTTGACTTGAATGAAAAGAGTGAAGACGAGAGGAAGGTGTCGATGCGTTGCTACAGTAGAAGTTGAAAATTAGAGGGACTGCCAAGTTAAGAGACGAGCAGATTCTCCGCAGAATCAATGAAGAAAGAAACTTATGGAGAAAACTCACAAGAAGAAGATACATGGTGCTAAAAAGGCGTGACAGTAAAAACTATTCGAGAAGACAGACTGGAATATATCCATCAGCTTGTGGAGGACGTAGGGTGCATATTCTGCTTTGAGATGAAGAGGATGGCACGGGCTCTTTATTTCATCAGCACAAGGACGATACAAGGGGACGAGAGTCAACACGTTTAGCCTCATATTAAATGGTAATAATTTTAAGAAAAGGAAACAAATTCTTAATTGTCATCACCTATTTGGGCTATAACTTACATAATGCAAACAAAATAAGCTACTTCAGGTGTTGGCCCTACGCGGGCCTGCTATCGTGCCCTAATGTAACTGGTAACTCATTTATTAAAGTTGAATATTAGTAGCTTTGTCACGTGTTTGCTCGAATGCTCCCAGTTGAATACTGTTTATCTGTTAGTGTGAAAACCTCACTAATTAACTGGTGACATTCGCTGTACGACCACAATTTCAGAATTCTGTTGTCAAAAAATGGTAGTAACTTTTTGTAAATTAACAATGACTTTGAGTTCTCTGCTCAATAAAGATGTTAAATCCACATATCCGGAAGAACAACAATCACACTATGCCCATACAACCAACCACTGAATCGCGCATTTATACGTACATGGTATCCACAATAAAAATTCCAGTTTCAAAATGCTGTAGAAAGATAACTACCGCTCAGAATGACGTCAAATTTTAACATCACATTATTGACGCAGAGGTAAACGTCTTGACACAAAGATAATGTTACGAAAATTTGGACAATATATGCCACTGTAAGCGTCAGAATATGCACACCAACAGATGAGCGGCAATCGGGTGTTCCTCAGTTTTCGACTGAGACGCCCTACAGGACTGCCTCCACGAAGGATCGCGCGCTGCTGGTAAAGAAGTCCTGCAGAGGTTCGGGACATTCAGGGATGTCAAAAAAGGCACTGGCCGATATTTGCTATGGCTCTGAAGATATGTTGTTGTTGTGGCCCCCAGTCCAGAGACTGATTTGATGCAGCTCTCCATGCTACTCTATCCTGTGCAAGGTTCTTCATCTCCCAGTACCTACTGCAACCTACATCCTTCTGAATCTGCTTATTGTATTCATCTCTAGGTCTCTCTCTACGACTTTTACCCTCCACGCTGCCCTCCAATACCCAATTGGGCATCCCTTGATGACTCAGAATATGCCCGACCAACCGATCCCTTCTTCTAGTTAACTTGCGCCACAAATTTCTCTTCTCTCCAATTCTATTCAATACCTCCTCATTAGTTACGTTGAGAGGTGGCATGAGCCCCCTCTCATATTTCTATTTTACGATTTTCCTCTCTAATTGCATGCAGTGAAAAGTCGCTATTCCTTCACACACGGACTTCCCACGCAGCGTCTCTCATCACCCGGGTGGTCCGGTGACAGGCGGGCTCCGCTGATCTGAAGAGGGTTAAGCCGACGGGTGTGAGGAAGTCGGGTGAATGCTTTGCAGACGCCGACATTGTCAAAAGACACGCCCGGGACACGCCCGGAGGGGTCTGAAGTAGCGGCTGGGCTAGAGGTTCCGTTACTTCGCAGAATCTTAGCGAAAACACTTTCTGGTGGGCTACCAGCGAGGCGTGGGAATGACTTGTGTACCCAGGCAGTTGTGGCGGGAAAATTCCCGCGCTTTCTGCAAAATAGTAACTGTGATTGGCTTGCTCAGGGCATAGCTCCGTGACGTAGCAAAATCAGCGCAGAAATTGGCGCCAAGAATCTCCATTGGTGGAATGGTAGTGCTCCGGCAATGGAGTGGAATTTTCCGCCGGTTTTCGAGTTGCTGATTGGAACGTTTAACCACGGCCACTGTCGTGGGGGCGGGAATGTTGTGTGTTCAGCCTGTACGTGTGCTCTAGGTAGTCGCCTCTCGCCTTTCGGTCGAGGACGTCGATGAAACCAGCCATCGCCTCCGGTACGCCACATCGTGTTCTGGCAGTTAAGAAGACAGTTTGGTAATGTATGTCCACAGCACCAGCAGATAGGGATTTTCCTAGGTGATAATCAGAGCTCAGCAGAGTGCGCCTGTTCGTCTTTTTCTAACTTTGTTCTGTCTTGAGTAGCAGCAATTAATGCTGGGTTAGCTGTGTGTGTCTCTTAAGATTTGAGTGGCAAGGAATTGGCTCCACATACCACTTCGTCTTAAACCTCAAAATCTAGTTTAGGGACAACTTCACCTTCACAGCGTTTGTTTGAGTATCCAATTTGACCCAATTTGATATATTATAAATGTTTCATGTGTTTTTGTTTGTTATTTTGTGTTTAGTCTTAATAAATCCTATTGTTATTTTGGACAGAACTTTCATTCTGTTAATCGGTAGAGCAACCCATCATTTCTCACTACATTAATGAAACCTTCCTTTATTTAACTTATTTATCAAATTAAATTATTGCAGGTGCCAAACTCTTTTCTACTCCACTTGCAGGGTTGGTTACAGTCAGTTCGCGTATATTTTTTTATCCATGTGCAACAGTCAAAGTCGGAGTTAGAATGGGGGGGGGGGGGGGCTTAGAGCATCATTTACATGTGTAGATTCTAGAAGAATTTAGTGTTAAATACACTGCTTGCCCCGGCACCTCGCATAAAATGGCGACCCTTAGCCTCGGATCTTTCCTGTGAATCGCTGATAAGCAAGTATTATTAGTAGTAGGGACACTCAGAATTTTTTTTGCTTAATTTTTTATTGATTAATACCCAAGTTTTTTTTCTGGTAGTTCCGCGTTTAGTTTTAAGTAGCGGCGCATGATTACCGTTTTTGTTTTCAGTGTATATATTCTTTTGTTCATTTTTTTTGTGTTCCTTTGATGGTGTGTCCGTATCACATCACACTTTGTCGGGTTTGTGTGCGGTTTCTGTACCACAACAAATCGTGCATATAATTACAGCGTTGGAGAGGTGTTGTTGAAATTTTATGTCTATGTGTAAAAATATGTGGAGTAGATTAATTTTATTGTGCATTTTAGATAAATTTGTTTTTCATGAATGATAACGAGAAGTAAGGCACGACTATTATCGAGCGAAGCTAAAACAAAAGAGGATAGCATAATGGAGAAGGGTCAGTTTACTGACGGGAATAGGTTCGGAGATGAGATGGGCACATTTTTAGCAGGACAGGACGCCAGGGTCATTGATGAGGAAGGTGATTTGGACGCGATCTCAGAGCAGCGTTGCGGCCGTGATTATGATAGTGAAGTAAAGGATGAAACAGAGACAGGCACACAGGTCGAGACGGTAGCAGAAGTTTATAATCAAACGAACGAGAGCAGACAGGGGCTAGCTCGGCCACGTCAGAGCTCTAGCGCCCAGGTGTCCAGAGTTAAATCTCCCACGTTTGAAGAGGATCAAAAAGATGACGTAAACCCAATACTGAGCTTACTACGATCAATGAAAGAAGAAGCTGACGAACAACGTAAGAAGGAGAAGTTAGAAGATGAGAAACAACGTAAGAAGGAGAAGGAAGAAGCTGACGAACAGCGTAAGAAGGACACTCAGGCAATAATTTCGCATATAGGGAAAATTCGTGGGGAACTATTAACAATAAAGAAAGAATGTGGAGAAGCAAAACAAATGTCACTGGTAGCACAAAAAGTAGCAGGCCTAGCCAAAACAGCAGCAACAGGGGCAATGAAAATCGCAAAAGTAACTTCTCAACTCGCAGTTTGCTTGCGACGTGCGACACAAGCCCACTCAAAATCCCTAGCGTTCTTAAAGACTCAAGGTAATATCGCGGTTACGAATATCACGAAACGAATGAAAGAAGTAGAGAGTCGAATAGCAAAACTAGAGCGAAACGGGTACACGAGCACTGCGCGTTCAGATACCAATGATGGAGTACACAGAATTGTGTCTCCGAGGAAAAGCCCGCCGTGCTCTAGCCCAATGACCGAGTGCGGAACTGACAATGCACACGCAGAAACAGCGAGTGGTTCAAATGGCTCTGAGCACTATGGGACTCAACTGCTGTGGTTATCAGTCCCCTAGAACTTAGAACTACTTAAACCTAACTAACCTAAGGACATCACACACATCCATGCCCGAGGCAGGATTCGAACCTGCGACCGTAGCAGTCACACGGTTCCCGACTGCGCGCCTAGAACCGCGAGACCACCGCGGCCGGCAAACAGCGAGTAATAGCTCCAATAATTGTAGCCCACTTAGGAGCGTGAATTCTGAGTGCCACTTCCACTGTGTTACAGAGGTAGCACATCACAGGTATCAGCAAGATAGAACAGGACACTCAGCAGACGTTCAAGTATCGGAAACGAGTGACAACACCAGTGAGAGGATCAGAAAGGATTTTGATCACAATCACTTCCTGTCGATACTAAAATTCCAGAAGTTCAAAGAAAATGGAGGGTCGATGCGTCCGAAGAGCTGGGTGATGCAATTTACAAACTCATTACCGGCATCATGGCCAACCCAGGCAAAATTAGAATTCATGTGTGGACACATCGAAGACCAAGCCGCGGAAAAGATGCGAGGTGTGGCAGCGACGTGTCGGACTTATCAGGAATTTGTTGGTGCATTCCTGCGGACATACTGGTCAAAGGAAACGCAAGACAGGATTAAAGAGGAAATAATATTTTGTCCTGAACTGGAAGTGTCCGGGCATAGGAGCGCAACCAAATTTCTTGATGATTTACTCAAGAAGAATCAGTTTTTAGATAGTCCATATAGCAACGGAGAAATCATTAAATTTTGCTTTTCCAAATTGCCAGTTAGGTACCAACAGACACTTGTCGGGAAGTGTGGATCCGACATAGAAGCATTCAAGAGTCTATTGCGCGAACTTGAAGTTGTCTTTGATAAACAAGACGCAAAGGACAGGAAGAAGGGGCAAAGTAACAAATACCACGGGCCAGGAAGGAAAGACGACAACAGATCGCATAATCGCACTGGTCAGTTAGGAAACCAGGGTCACGGAAGCCAAGGTTACGCTATTCAAGGTTATGGAAACCAAAGACACGGAAACCAGAACGTCAGGGAGCAGGGTCAATCTAGACATGGAATCTGGGACAGGAGGAATAACGAACGGCAAAGCGACCGTAATTGGAGGGAGCGAAATCAAGGACAACAGGACCTGCAAATCCTAATGCACGTCAGAGGAGGGGGAATCTAACAAGGGATTGGCGCTAGTCCATAGGACTCCACCACATCTCTCACACAAAGAAGTTCATGGAATAATAGTAGTTTAAGTAATGTACATAGTAGAATAGGCAAATATATGAAACTTTCTTCGGGGAACAATAATCGTTGCATTAATAGATTAAGATTGTTAAAGTACTAGCACGCTGCGTTTTCTCGCATAAGAATTTACTGCTGTTAACTTTTTTTGTCTATGTTCGTGATCTCCTCTGTCGTTGCGATAAGAGGCACTACCTTTCCATGAGCAATGTTTTTGTCCTTTCCTATCTGGTGTCCATGTTAAGGGATAAAGATGAGTGACGAGATGTCGCACAAACGGGCGCATACAAGAACGTGCTCTTAGAAGCGTTCTGAGAAGTCGTGATACGCTCCTTAGCGGCCACAACCAGTTCGTGAGACGTTCATACCAATGCTTGCAGGCACGCGTCAGTGCACTGCAAGATTGTGGTATATTGCGTGATTTCGAGGATGAATATGGGCAGTATAGTTTTTTGCAGAGCTGCGCCAGCATCGTTGTCTTGCAAGTCGGGGTGAACCTGTGAGCGTTTGAGTCCAATGGTGCCCTAGACGAGAGAAATGCGGGCATAAAGCCTACCATGCCAATGTGCTGGTTGGGGGATTTAGCGTGCTGCTAGTGACTGTCACAGATGAATAACCAGGGACTTATACTTCGATATTCGTGACATACTGTGTAGCTGGCGTGTGTTGGGCGACGGAATCCTCAACAGGAACCAGTCCTGGCTTGGTCATACTACATCGCCTCTGGAAAGGTGTGCTTTGATCGCGAATACTGCATAACATAGAAAAAGAAGTTGCAACTATAAATTTATTGTCTTGTATAGCCATGGCTAACCCAATCTCTGGAGTTTCAGTGAGGCGTAGTGAGAACTCGGAGGCCATGTCGTACGGCGCGCACATCACTGTCGTCAATAGCGGCGAGCAGCGAGACATCTCAGCGTAACAGGAATTATGTAAGAGTGTTGTATAAGGTAAAAAAAAAAATAGAGAGAGTACCATATACTAGGATAGATTAAACTTTAGGATTTTACAGTGACTAGATCCTTAATATTGTGGCTGTTTTCTGCCACACGTATTTGGCGCGCGCCTGTTGAGATGCTATTTTCCAGGTCACCAAACCACAGACCCGAGATGGAGGGACGACGGGCGAGCGAAAGTAGCATAGTTGCATGTTCTTTATAGCACAGTAAAACTTAGACCTGCATAACAACATAATTTAATTAAAAGACATAGAATGTAGATCGTTGGCAAATGGTAGTTAATTCTTGAGCATGTCTACTGTAGATCTATATAATTAATAGTAATATTAGAGCGGGCCCACACATTTAGCTGTTCATCCAGTCACACACCATGTACAGTAGTGAGACCGGTCTCTACACAAAGATCAAGATAAATTATTTCCATGTCTACATTTGATACACCAAGATTTTGTTAAAATTTATTATAACATAGAAGGTCATGGGAAAAAGTTAGGCATAAAATTTTTGTCAGAACTGTGCAGATGACGGGTATCGTGGCAATGCAGAGGCCAGCCAGCGCAAAAACAAGAGGTCTTCGGCTACCTGCAAGAAGGCGAGCGTCCGGTCCTGCAAGCTGATAGTCACCGGGCTGTATACCTGCGGGATTAGGCGGGATCCTCGCCGGGCCACAAGTGAAAGTGAGGCTGGCCGTTGACACTGACACGCGAAACACACACGACAGCCTGCTAGCTCTCCGGACGCGGCAGCCGTTTGGAGGGATTCCCTGCGGCAGACCACGTTGTCGTGAGTACACGAAGAAGATCACCTATCGTGTCAGAACCTGCGCCTCATGTGCCTCAGGACAGAAAGGGACGCTATATACTCACCTGTTTGGGTTTTTACAACTCACTAGCATTGGCCGATCTGCATAGACAAAGCAGTATCGTGCCACACTAACAAATGAATGGTCTCATTTCTAACTTCTCCTCTCTATTAGAGAGCAGTTTTAGCAATCGTCGCTCCTAGTTCGATCCTGTATGGATGACCTCACACACTTGTGGAGTCACTCCACGTGCCATCATCCCTCGTTGAACTGCAATATTGGGAAATGTAAAGTACTGTCAAGCGAGAGAAGAGACCTAGACTAGTGATGTGTCCCAACAAGTAGACCTCAGAGACAATTAATCGACGTGAGGAGAGCCTATCACTGTGTCTTCCTACCGTACTGCCGTGATCATATGCGTGGGTCTTGGTGCAATCTCAACAGAGTACTTCAGATGCTCCAGCACACCCTATTGCCGTTGCAACAACGTAGCAACAACACCCGACGTTTAGCCCTATGTGATGTCAGTACTGTGGAATTTGTGAAGTGCTTCGAATATTTCTAACAATGTGATTTAGTGCCTCATTCTCAGCACAGTCGTGAACTTTGTGCAATGTGCACACACAACTTGATGCCCCATGGACCTTGTTTTTTTTCTTAAATTTCTTTCTCTTGTGTTGTTTTTGTAATGTATGTTATACCTTGTATGTGTTTGTGTTCTACACTGCAATTCTTATTACAAATTACTGTATTGTTCTCCACACCATGTTTTTTTTGTATTTTGTATTTATTGTTGTGTGTATGCAAACAGTGTGCCTGAAGTCCACATAAACTGAAGCAGATACCACCACTGTCATTGTGAATGGACCATCAGGTCAGGGAACATTTTGTAAAGGTTATTCTTGCTGCAGGGAGACAGAATTAATTGGAGGTTGTAATTAGATTCTGAAAGCTCACAAAGAGATTGTTAACTTAAATAGTATCATGTGTGAGTGAGTTCAGGTTAGTTTAATGATTAAAATTGTTGTAACATCTTGGGCACTTAATTGCGGAGCACTCCAACTCTGATTGTAAAGAATAAATTGCTCCATATTTGGCTCACATGCCCGGGCCATATTTAGAGAGTGAATGTCTGTGTGAATCGGTGTTTGAAAGGGGCTCCCTGGGTATGGATGTGTGATGTGAGTGTTAGTGTTCCATATTAAGAAGGTGAAGTTGGCTACATCATAAATAATCCTCCCTCTATGAGCTGCATTTTTCAGTTGCAGTGATTTTCTTTATAGAGTGCAGCATGTGCAGCCAGTTTGCGAGATTGTTCTTGGGCGATTGACTCACTACCTTGCACCTAAGTGAGCCAACCGCTCACCAATTACAATCTAAAATGGCGTAGGGGCTATGAGAGGTGGTATGAGCCCCCTCTCATATTTCTATCTTACGATTTTCCTCTCTAATTGCATGCAGTGAAAAGTCGCTATTCCTTCACACGCGGACTTCCCACGCAGCGTCTCTCGTCACCCGGGTGGTCCGGTGACAGGCGGGCTCCACTGATCTGGAAAGGGTTAAGCCGACGGGTGTGAGGAAGTCGAGTGAATGCTTTGCAGACGCCGACATTGTCAAAAGACACGCCCGGGACACGCCCGGAGGGGTCTGAAGTAGCGGCTGGGCTAGAGGTTCTGTTACTTCGCAGAATCTTAGCGAAAACACTTTCTGGCGGGCTACCAGCAAGGCGTGGGAATGACTTGTGTACCCAGGCAGTTGTGGCGGGAAAATTCCCGCGCTTTCTGCAAAATAGTAACTGTGATTGGCTTGCTCAGGGCCTAGCTCCGTGACGTAGCAAAATCAGCGCAGAAATTGGCGCCAAGAATCTCCATTGGTGGAATGGTAGTGCTCCGGCAATGGAGTGGAATTTTCCGCCGGTTTTCGAGTTGCTGATTGGAACGTTTAACCACGGCCACTGTCGTGGGGGCGGGAATGTTGTGTGTTCAGCCTGTACGTGTGCTCTAGGTAGTCGCCTCTCGCCTTTCGGTCGAGGACGTCGATGAAACCAGCCATCGCCTCCGGTACGCCACATCATGTTCTGGCAGTTAAGAAGACAGTTTGGTAATGTATGTACGCAGCACCAGCAGATAGGGATTTTCCTAGGTGATAATCAGAGCTCAGCAGAGCGCGCCTGTTCGTCTTTTTCTAACTTTGTTCTGTCTTGAGTAGCAGCAATTAATGCTGGGTTAGCTGTGTGTGTCTCTTAAGATTTGAGTGGCAAGGAATTGGCTCCACATACCACTTCGTCTTAAACCTCAAAATCTAGTTTAGGGACAACTTCACCTTCACAGCGTTTGTTTGAGTATCCAATTTGACCCAATTTGATATATTATAAATGTTTCATGTGTTTTTGTTTGTTATTTTGTGTTTAGTCTTAATAAATCCTATTGTTATTTTGGACAGAACTTTCATTCTGTTAATCGGTAGAGCAACCCATCATTTCTCACTACATTAATGAAACCTTCCCTTATTTAACTTATTTATCAAATTAAATTATTGCAGGTGCCAAACTCTTTTCTACTCCACTTGCAGGGTTGGTTACAGTCAGTTCGCGTATATTTTTTTATCCATGTGCAACAGTCAAAGTCGGAGTTAGAATGGGGGGGGGGGGCTTAGAGCATCATTTACATGTGTAGATTCTAGAAGAATTTAGTGTTGAATACACTGCTTGCCCCGGCACCTCGCAACGTGATCTACCCATCTAATCTTCAGCATTCTTCTGTAGCACCACATTTCGAAAGCTTCTATTCTCTTCTCGTCTAAACTATTTATCGTCCACGTTTCACTTCCATACATGGCTACACTCCATACAAATACTTTCAGAAACGACTTCCTGACACTGAAATATATACTCGATGTTAACAATATTGCAATGCCTTTGTTGTTCTGATTACGATGCAAAGTTCCTTTGGCCATGCATGCGGGAAATCCAGTTTGAGTCCCGGTCCGGCACAAATTGTCATTGTCGTCATTCCACTCTAAAACTGATGGTAGTTCTTAGTCGCAATTGCGAATTCATTTGATGTATTACGGGTTGTCTGGAAGGAAACGTTTATTGAAAAACAGCCAACACGGACTCAAAGATATCGTTCTTGTGAAAAACAAATAATTCTTTATTTCCTCGAGATAATGAGTGCTATTCAGAGAGGATGTGAAATTGGTACTATGTTTTCGGGTTTCCGGAAGGCGTTTCACACCGTACCTCATAAGCGACTTCTGATCAAATTGCGTGCCAATGGACTATCGTCTCAGTTGTGCAACTGGAAGCGTGATTTACTGTCAGAAAGTTCACAGTTTGTAACAGTTGACAGAAAGTCATCGAGTAAAACAGAATAACATCTGGCGTTCCCCAATGAAGTGGTATAGGCTCATTGCCTTTCCTGATCTGGGCAAAGGATTTAGGAGACAGTCTGATTACTCAGATGCTGTCATTTACCGATGATCAAAATAAATTACAAAACGATTGAGACAAGGTATTTGTATATGGTGCGAGAAGTGGCAATGGACTCTAAATAATAAAAAGTACGAAGTCATCCACATGAGTACCAAAACGAATCCCCTAAATTTCGGCTACGCGATAAATCATACAAATCTAAACACTGGCCTTGGAAGGCCCAACGGTATCGACCGGCTGCCGTGTCGTCCTCAGCCCAGGGGCGTCACTGGATGCGGATATGGAGGGGCATGTGGTCAGCGCACCGCTCTCCCAGCCGTATGGTCAGTTTACGAGACCGGAGCCGCTACTTCTCAATCAAGTAGCTCCTCAGTTTGCCTCACAAGGGCTGAGTGCACCCCGCTTGCCTACAGCGCTCGGCAGACCGGATGGTCACCCATCCAAGTGCTAGCCTCGCCCGACAGCGCTTAACTTCGGTGATCTGACGGGAATCGGTGTTACCACTGCGGCAAGGCCGTTGGCAATATCACACAAATCTAATAACTGTAAATTCAGTTAAACACTTAAGGATTACGATTACGAAGAATCTAAGTTGGAATGATCACATAGATAATTTTGTGTGTAAGGGAAACCAAGGACTACGATTTATTGGCAGAACACTTAGTAAATGCAAGAGGTCTACTAAAGACACTGCCTTCATTAGGTTTTCACGTCCTCCTCTGGAGTATTTCCGTGTGGTGTGAGATCTGTAGCCGGCCGGAGTGGCCGTGCGGTTCTAGACGCTACAGTCTGGAACCGAGCGACCGCTACGGTCGCAGGTTCGAATCCTGCCTCGGGCATGGATGTGTGTGATGCCCTTAGGTTAGTTAGGTTTAATTAGTTCTAAGATCAAGGCGACTGATGACCTCAGAAGTTAAGTCGCATAGTGCTCAGAGCCATTTGAACCTTTTTTTTTTTTTTTTTTTTTTTTGAGATCCGTATAAGATGAGATCGGCGGAAGACATCGAAGAAGCTCAAAGAAGGGCAACTCGTTATGCACTATCGCGAAATAAAGGAGAGAGTGCCACGGAGATGAACGTGAATTGCGGTAGCAATCATTCAGTCAAAGGCGTTTCCGTCACGGCAGGCTATTCTCGTGATATTTCAGTCACCAACTTTCTCTTCAGAGCGTGAAAATATTTTGTTGGTGCCCACCTACGTAGGTAGGAAAGATCATCATATTAAAATAACAGAAATCAGAGCTCTCACAGTAAGATCTAAGTGTTCGTTTTTTTCCTGCGCGCTGTTCAAGAGCGCAACGGTAGAGAAATAACTTTAAGATTGTTCGATGAACCCTCTACCAGGCACTTAATTGTTAACTGCAGAGTAGGTGTAGATGAACATCCTGCATTGCTGTCCATATAAAACCACCCAGGAGTTGCTTCCTGCTGACCCGCTAGCATGCAAACATTGAAATTTCTTGCTCGCATGGAAGCGGACACCAAATGGCCATGGAACGATCTTTGGACAGACAAAGCCCATTTCCACCTCCAAGGACATGTCAATAAGCAGAACTGCAGAATATAGGCAACGGAAAAATCCGCACGCACACCAATCAGTATCATTTCGTTCTGAAAAGGTGACTGTGTGTTGCGGGTTAATGGCACCGTTTATCGTTGGGTGGTATAGTTTCGAGGAGATGTATCCTTCAGTTCCTGTTACCAGTACCGACTCTGGTAAACGCTATAAGAATATTTTTACCACGACTGTGATTCCAGCCCTTCAACAGCGTGGATTTGTGGCTAGGATCATTTTTACGCAAGGTGGCGTTCGTGTGTGCATTTCACAGCCAATGAAGCGGTTGCTGCAGAGGCATCTCAGAAATGCCCGAATTATCAACCATCATTTCCCTGCAGCCTGGCCGTCCATATTACCTGACGTTAATCTGTGTGACTTCTGGCTGTGAGGATGACTGAAAAATGTAGTGTTCAGTGCTTCAGTTACGATAGTAGCTGAACTGAAGGCACACATTGAGCAAGACATTCTGAAGTGACCCCCGAAACACACCGATTTGTTGTGGAACATACTATTTCTCGATTTCAACTTGTGACAGAAAACGGTGAACAGCATATTGTAATTAGAAATCAATGTCATTTTACTTTTTATGCGGTTTTCTGCCACATGGCAAAAATCTATGTCATTTTGCTTTTTGTGCGTTTTTTGCCCGAGGACAATTAATAGCCGATGTCATTCTGCTTTTTATGTTGTTTTTGGCCTCAGAACAGTTAACCGATTTTTTCCACCCGATGTGGTACGATCTTACTGTGGTGGACGTGCTTACCGAACAGAGCCACAACTGTTTGCTGCCGAACTTGTGTAGTCATGCACATTGAACTGTATGAATGGTGTAATGTGCAACTCAAACAATAGCCATAGTAAAGTGATTCATATGTTACTTGTAGCCGATTCTATTTACTTCAAGACGATTACAGCGCCACCTATTCCCAAAATTTTCGTTGAGTTCTTTTTTGTGCCATGACATTTCCCCCTGAGTCAATAATTTATTGTTCCAATTTGACGTTGTTCTGAACAGTGGTAATCTTTGTACAGCGTTTTGAAACTGGAAGTCTAACTAAGGACACCTTGTGTAACACAAACACCCATATTCCTTAGCGTGCACAAGCAAGATCACTAGTTAATATGTACAGATCCAATCATTACGACGACAGATTGTGGAACAACCGAAGTGCCCACATCTGATCTGGGTACTGTACTTAATACTCATCGTAGTAAACTGCTATCAATCAATTCTAAAAACCCGTGAAACCTACAATCTCCAACACAGATTTTCCATTGATCGCGACTAAATAACAACGATCAGAATCCAAGAAACCACAGAACAATCACTACTAGTCAGTATTAACCTTCGACTTACCAAAATCCTCTAGATACATGGTGACAATTATTGAACTATGTGAAATAAAATCGGCATAACTTCTGAACTGTTTGCGTTAGGACGTTCAAATTGCACCGTTGGCCGCAGAGTACGATGGGAACTAGTATGCGCATGCGCACGCGCCTTGTGATTGTCAGCCATTTGCATTTGGATGTGTTCGTCAATAAGCAAAACTGGCGCATTTGGGGGACTGAGAATTCGCATTTCGCGATCGAGAAGTCTTCACCTTCAGCGGGTGACTGTGTGGTGTGCTGTGTCCAGTCACGGAATAATTGGTGCGATATTCCTTGATGGCACGGTGACTACCGAACGGTATGTGAAAGTTTTGGAAGATGATTTCATCCCCGTTATCCAAAGTGACCATGATTCCGACAAGATGTGGTTCATGCAAGTCGGAGTTCGACCCCATCGAAGTAGGAGAGTGTTAGATGTCCTGGAGGAGCTCTTTGGGGACCGCGTTCTGGCTCTGGGGTACCCAGAGCCCACTGGCATGGGTCTCGATTGGCCGCCACATTCTCCGAATATGAACACATGCAACTCCTTTTTATGCGGCTACGTTAAAGACAAGGTGTACAGCAATGACCCCAAAACCACAGCTGAGATGAAAAAAGCCATTCAGGAAATCATGGACAGCATCCATGTTCTGACACTTCAGAATTGGCTGCTCCACATCACCGTCAGTGATGGCAGGCATATCGAACATGTCATAACCTAAATCCGAATATTTGTAGTCACTTTTACATGTTGAATAAAGTGTGTGCACGCCGTAGTTTGTAACTAATTTACGTTTTTTTCATATAATTCAGTAATTGCCACGATGTACCTCCTTAAACTTAATCAGAGACTATTTCCTGAATAGACGCAATCGAGTGTTAAAATGAGACGACCAGTATCACGGCACACCAGTTAGTCTTCTCTGCCGTAACTTCACTGTCCTGTAAAACACCGGCACTCCACTGGCTATTCGCTCCATGTTTAATTCACCAAGGAGCCATTCAGCAAACAGTTACTTTTGACTGTTGGTTCATAATGTTCCGCACCTGTCGGCAATAGCTTTTGCGGCCAGCTGCTGTTGGTGTAATCTTTGCCGCAGACTGCGATTGTTGGCTATGAGCGCAACTCGCACCATCTTCCACCACTCGATCTGTTAACACTGGCGGCGAATGTTACAGCACCGATCTACAATACACAAAAACGCACATATCACAAAAGCATTATGCTAACATACATTTTAGTTCTCCAGCTTTTGTCTTTGATCTAATACAGTTGCTAATACGACAAGTTAAGACGACTTTACTCCCATGAGCTCCGTTAAGACCTTATCATTACTTTCTGATCCATCGCAAGGTGTCCCTTTGTAGGGGTCGTTGGGAGGCATGAAAGATAGGATGGACTGTGGGGCGGACCGTATCTGCAGAATATTGGAGAAGGTATATACGAGGGTGTTATTTGGGGACGTTGGCTTTGTATAAAATATAAAGAGGCGATGGTAAATCGGGTCCTTCAGGCACCCCTCCAGTTGGGTAACAATTCGGGTGTGGGTGCTGTTGTCGGGTACATACGATGGACTCATGCAATTAGCGAGCCGTAACTGTTTGCAAGTGCATTGTTTTATGAAAAATTTACGCCACTGGCTTTTGTTGATTGCAGTAAAATAATCTTTTCCTCGTGTTTGGATTTTCAATTCTGCACAATTTTTGCTGTATAGCCATTTTCAAGTGAGTATAAATAACTCGTCAAACGGACATATTTGGGCCAAAGTCAACACGTATGTCTGGTCATACATTATTAAAATACTCTGAAACTCCAAAGAAACTGGTATACGCATGTGTAAACAGGCAGAATACGGCGCTGCGGTCAGCAACGATCATATAAGACAACAAGTGTCTGGCACAGTTGTTAGATGGGTTACTGCTGCTACAATGGCAGTTTATCAAGATTTAAGTGAGTTTGAAAGTTGTGTTATAGTCGGCAAACAAGCGATGGGGCACGGAATCTCCGAGGTAGTGATGAAGTAGGTATTTTCCGGCAGGACCATTTGACGAATGTACCAATATCAGGAAACCGGTAAAACATCCAAGCTCCGTCATTGCTGCGGCCGGAAAAAACATTCTGCAAGAACGGGACCGACGACGACTGTAGAGAGTCGCTGAACGTGACAGAAGTGCAACCGTTCCACAAATTTCTCGAGGCTTCAATGCTGGGCCATCAACAAGTGTCAGCGGGCGAACCATTCAACGAAACATTTCTCGATACGGGCTTTCTGAGCCGAAGTCCTAGATGATTGCACAACACAAAGCGTTACGCCTCGTATGGGCCCGTCAACGCCGACATTGGACTGTTGACGTCTGGAAACATGTTGCGTGGTCGAAGAATCTCGTTATCGAGCGGGTAGAAGTGTACGAGTATGGAGACAACATCATGAATCCATGTATCCTGCATGCCAGCAGGGGACCGTTCAAGCTGATGGAGGCTCTGTAATGGTGAGCGGCGTGTGCAGTTTGAGTGAAATGGGACCCCTGATGGGTCTCGATACGACTCTGACAGGTGACACGTACGTAAGCATCTTGTCTGATCACCTGCATCCATTCATGTCCATTGTGCATTCCGACGGACTTTGGCAATTCCATCGGGACCATGCGACACCCCACACATCCAGAATTGTTACAGAGTGGCTTCAGGAACACTCTACTTAGTTTAAACACTTCCACTGGCCACCGAACTCCCTAGACATTAACATTATTGGGCACATCTGGGGTGCCATGTAGCGTGCTGGTCAGAAGAGATCTCCACCCGCTCGTAGTACTATGGATTTATGAACAGCACTGCAGTATTCATGGAGTCAATTCCCTCTAGCACCACTTGAGACATTAGTCGAGCCCATGCCACGTCGTGTTGCGGCACTTCTGCGTGCTCGCGGGAGCCATAACGATATTAGGCAGGTGTACCAGTTTCCTTGGCTCTTTAGTGTATAATCGACTGGTACGTGTAAGAGCGTGCGGCACCGTGGACAGCGACATCACCCGTCCAGGTGGTCAGAGATCTGAAGTTTCCTTTTATCTCGCAAAATTTAAGATGGAAGTTCGTATGATTCGTTGAATATAACCATCTTCGGTTTTCTTCGCCACATTGTATATCGGAGCCACTTCTCCGTCTCTAGAGATCTCGTCCTCATCAAGACGCAACGTTAAACTACAGAATCTAGTCTCCTGCCTTCTTTCCCAGCAGATCTCGCTTTCTGAAACATGAAATGCACCCACGAAGACCAGCATGAGTTGACACTTCGTAGCGTTCTTCATACCACCTTTCACGGCGTTTGTACCAATGTAGCATCTCATTTCTAGTATTGAATCAAGCTTTACTGTTTACGGTAAGCGAATCACGTGAAAGATTGCGAGTTGAAAACGTTTCCAACCATTATACGTCACTCTTTTTTTTTCTAACTGCGTGTGTATATATTTATACCACCTGCGGCAAAAGTTCTACCCAGAACTAGAATGGAATCGCTTTCCTGGAACAGTTACCGTGTCAGTGTCACGAATGTCCACCCCTTAACACCATCAGTGCCTGTAACCTTTCAGAAATGCTTGGCAAGAAGTCACGGTAAGTGTCTCCAGATGTTTCGTTTCTATAACTTGAGCAGTCTTTAGTGTCGCTTTTTGCTCTGCATCTCAGTTGAAACTGTGATAGATCAGCATCGCTCAGTTGCGTTAAGACCAAAGTGGCGATATACTTGCGTAAAAGTAGTCAATTTCGAGTCAGGGCGTGGAAAGACAAAAGCTTGAAGGTGGTGGTGAAGCTAGAAAATCTGAGAAGGGAAAATCAAAGACTCAATCTGGATGTATAGTAGGGATGAGTGAAGTGATATGGAAAGAAGGCAAGGCTTTCTGGTCAGAGTACAGAGTAGTATCAACAGCAGCGGAAGGGGGTACAACGGGAGAAGGATTCGTTATGAATTGTAAGGTAAGGCAGGGAGTGTGTGATCTTGAACAGTTCAGTGATAGAGTTGTTCTTATCAGAATCGACAGCAAACCAACACAGGCAACCATAGTTCAGCTAGACATTCCGACCTCGCAAGCTGGAGATAAAGAGATACAGAAAATATATGAGTATATTGAAAGTGTCATACAGCACGCGAAGTTTAAGAGATTAGTCAGAAAGAATCTGTACGGAAAGAAGTGGGATACGGAAGTACTAAGAAATGATGAGATACGCTTTAAGTTATCTAAGGCTGTAGATACAGAAATAGGGACTAGCTCAACATGCACTACATCTGAAGAGGAATGGGCGTTTCTAAAAAGGGCAGTCACAGAAATTGGAAAGAAAAACATAGACACAAAGAGGGCAACTGCGAAGAAACTATGGATAACAGAAGAAATCCTTGAAAGAAATCTATGAAAGAAGGAAGTACAAAAATGCTAAGGGAAATTCAGAATACGGAAATACAAGCTGCTGAGGAATGAGAAGCAGCATAAATAAGAACAGCGAGGAACTTAATATTAGGATTGATGGTCCCGAAGTAAATGAAGTTAGGGGATTTTACTACCTAGGTAGCAAAGTAACCAATGACGGACGGAGCGAAGAAGGCATCAAAATCAGACTAGCACTGGTAAAAAGGGCATTCCTGGCGAAGAGAATTCTACTAGTATCAAACATAGATCTTAATATGAGAAAGAAATTTCTGAGAATGCACGTTTGGAGCACAGCGTAATATGGCAGTGAAACACGGACTAAGGCAAAATAGGAACAAAAGAGAATCGAAGCATTTGAGATGTAGTGCTACAGACTAATGTTGAAAATCAGATGGACTGAGAAGGTAAGGAATGAGGAGTTTCTGTGTAGAGTTAGAGAGGAAGGGAATATGTGGAAAACACTGACAAGGAAAAGGGACAGGATGATAGGACATCTGTTAAGACATAAGGGAATGACTTCCATGGTACTAGAGGGAGCTGTAGGAGGCAAAAACTGTAAAGAAAGACAGAGAATGGAATACATCCAGGAAATAACGGAGGACGTAGATAGCAAGTGCTACTCTGAGATAAAGAGGTTAACACAGGAGAGGAAGTCGTGGCGACCCGCATCATCTACATCTACATCTATACTCCGCAAGCCACCTGACGGTGTGTGGCGGAGGGTACCTTGAGTACCTCTATCGGTTCTCCCTTCTATTCCAGTCTCGTATTGTTCGTGGAAAGAAGGATTGTCGGTATGCCTCTGTGTGAGCTCTAATCTCTCTGATTTTATCCTCATGTCCTCTTCGCGAGATATACGTAGGAGGGAGCAATATACTGCTTGACTCTTCGGTGAAGGTATGTTCTCGAAACTTCAACAAAAGCCCATACCGAGCTGCTGAGCGTCTTTCCTGCAGAGTCTTCCACTGGAGTTTATCTATCATCTCAGTAACACCTTCGCGATTACTAAATGATCCTGTAACGAAGCGCGCTGCTCTCCGTTGGATCTTCTCTATCTCTTCTATCAACCCTATCTGGTAAGGATCCCACACTGCTGAGCAGTATTCAAGCAGCGGGCGAACAAGCGTACTGTAACCTACTTCCTTTGTTTTCGGATTGCATTTCCTTAGGATTCTTCCAATGAATCTCAGTCTGGCATCTGCTTTACCGACGATCAACTTTATATGATCATTCCATTTTAAATCACTCCTAATGCGTACTCCCAGATAATTTATGGCATTAACTGCTTCCTGTTGCTGACCTGCTATATTGTAGCAAAATGATAAGGGATCTTTCTTTCTATGTATTCGCAGCACATTACACTTGTCTACATTGAGATTCAATTGCCATTCCCTGCAGCATGCGTCGATTCGCTACAGATCCTCCTGCATTTCAGTACAATTTTCAATTGTTACAACCTCTCGATATACCACAGCAGCATCCGCAAAAAGACTCAGTGAACTTCCGATGTCATCCACAAGGTCATTTATGTATATTGTGAATAGCAAGGGTCCTACGACACTCCCCTGCGGCACACCTGAAATCACTCTTACTTCGGAAGACTTCTCTCCATTGAGAATGACATGCTGCATTCTGTTATCTAGGAACTCTTCAATCCAATCACACAATTGGTCTGATAGTCCATATGCTCTTACTTTGTTCATTAAACGACGGTGGGGAACTGTAACGAACGCCTTGCGGAAGTCAAGAAACACGGCATCTACCTGTGAGTCTCGTGGACGAATAGCGCGAGACTGATAAGCTACATCACAGTCATGATAGCTTCACAACACACTGGAACGCTGTGGCGTTATTTGGCAGCACTAGTTTTAACTATGGGAAATGTAGCTGGGTGGGAAGCTGTGAACGGAAGTGTCATTCAAATCGGTCGCTAACGTGCGAGATTATTATTGATTTAAAATTGTGTAGGAATTAATATATTATCGTTATCTGCAAGTCTTTTGAACCAGAACGGGAAACCTAAAACTTCTGTGACAATATTACGTTCTCGGTATGAATTGATCTACTATGGTTGATAGAGCGCTTTGCTTGAAATCGAGCGAACTGGAGTAGTCGGCAGAGCATTGGAGACAAGTTCGGTAGAAGCATGGTTCAAATTCACGTGCCCTCCTCCACACTAAGAAATTCTGTGTTTCACTTACTTCATTTAACGAGGAAAATGAGACAATTACTTCAAAACGACTCGGGTTATTCCCAGACCCACCATTGACTGTTCCGAACTTGTACTCTGTCACTAATGAGGACTTCGTTTACAAGACATTAAACCCTAAACTTATTTCATTCATTTTTTTCCCACAACCGTCGGGCATGAAGGGACTGATAATGCGTAATATTGTGCAGTACGGGCTTGCAGCAGATAACTAAGTTACAACCCAACAGTAAATTTTGAGATAGATTTTCTAAATGAAATCAAATACCATCCGATGATGAGCATCAGCTGACCATCTATCTTCGGTGGGACATCTAATTGCAGGACATAGTTCAGGCGAATAATCCACGAGAAATGCCTCACTGACTGAAATTACCCGCCAGATGCATTAAGTTCCAACTACGGAATATGACTACAGTAGCTGTACATTCAGAAGGCAGAATATGAATGCCAATCTGTTAACATTATGCGAGCGCAGCTCGCAGGGAGAGAGCCACTGATGAGAGTGTTTTTGCGGCTTGCAACGGCTACGGAGGAATACCGGTAGAGTTCATGGCTGAGTGGTCGGATGCAGACTTATCAAGGTCGTGGCGTCAGCACCTGGCTGGTGGAAATGGCACATTGGCAGCTAAGAGGGACGAAATAATAGATGATATTATATATTTCACCGAAATTAATGTGACGGTAGGTGAGTGGCATGGGCAGCAACATTTAATTTTTTTATTATCAACACAGAAGCACTCGTTTCTCAAGCAATTTATAAAAATTTCCCACAATAATTTATTAAAAAACTCTCACAATGGTTAACTGGCAAGACCAGAATCGAAAGGATTGGCCTTGAGATCGTAGGTTTATAACGTCATCCAGATTTCTTTTAAAACAACGTTATTATTTAGAACTCTCACACATGGCTTCAAATCAGTCTACAGCCACACGAAGCTGGCTACAAATCATAACCACCAGAGGTGAGAAGGAACACTTTAATTTGAATGTGGGATAACAAAATACATAACAGTCAGAACATAGACCATAAAAACAGTAACCAAAAATTACAATAGTTCTTGAAAGAATTTGCATCAGTAAGCTACGCAAGCGAAGACAGAATCTCTCCCTACCTATTAGTAACGACTAGGAAGCATTTGTACCAAACACAATAACCTTTTAACTTGGCAAAAGTTAAGTTCACCAAACGTCTGGAACGCAGCGCACATTGGTACGCAACAGATTTCTAGCGATCCAAAATATTCAATACAGTTGAAAGATAAACATATGAGACGTGGCGGTAGGGAAATCGATTGTTGGCTCCCACCTGTGGCAGGGTCGAGACACGTATCAAACTGTGTCCGCACGGCAAAGGTCGTTCACCGTAAGTTTGCTTTTTGGCCGCTCGAACTGAGATCGCCCCGTATAGCGGCAATGCCAAGCGAGCCACGTAGCGCCATATCAGTAGTTGCGGCCTATGTCAAGACTACTCCAGCAGCTCGTGCAGACTGCGTCGGAGCCTTTGGGCAGGTATTGAAAGCGGCTTCACATACTCTAACCCCACCTCTGCCTCCGTCTCACCCGAATGTCCAGAGGGAAGGAAGAGCATTAGGTTGAAATGTACGAGTCATATGGCTTCCAAAAGCAAATACCATTGCACGTCGACAAAGCGATCCCCCAGTCTCTCAAGAAGCATTCCACAATTAATTTACAATAAGGCAAACAGTCTAAAGCCAACTTTCGAAGCAGGGCTCACCTCCTTCTGTACAACATTAAATAAACTTCATGCTTACTGGGAAGCACGAACTTTTGGGAGGGCTTGGTTTGTGAAACACGAACCGTAAAGGTTCGCTTGGTCTGAGAACATCTATCAAGCAAGGTGACTGGCGTCACGAATTTGAGGACCTGAACTGGACCCAAAAATCTGGTCAAAGATTGTTCCATTACCTGGTCTCCCCTCACCCCCCCCCCCCTTTCCCCTCAACGCCAGTTCATTGCAGCAAAGTTTTTATTCCAAATTCTGTCACCTGACCTTAATGAGATCAGTTGCCTCTCAGCACTATAGCGGCACCCCAGTTCTTCGTTGGCGAGATTCAGGTGCCTTCTCGTGTACTTCTAGTTAGCTCAAATCTGCGCAGCGTCAACTTTCTCGGGAAGATCATCCATATATATATTAGGCAAGGGGGAGTTCGGCCTTAAGGCGAACATAAGGGCGGCTGCTGTTTAATTATCTCAAACATGACTGCGTGTCTCAGCCATGGCAGGGAACTATTCAAACAAGTGTGGTCCGTATGTTGGAAGCGATGTGGCCAGCACGCAAACTCTGATTCACCCACTCACCAGGCATAATACACGGCTGTTGTGGTGTGGCTAGAACCTGTTTCAAACATGAAATTGCGGAAAGATGCAGGTGAAGCTAGAAGCATTTTCTGTAAATAAAAGCCGGCCGCTGTGGTCGAGCGGTTCTAGGCGCTTCAGTCCGGAACCGCGCTGCTGCTGCGGTCGCAGGTTCAAATCCTGCCTCGGGCATGGATGTGTGTGCTGTCCTTAGGTTAGTTAGGTTTAACTAGTTCTAAGTCTAGGGGACTGATGATCTCAGATGTTAAGTCTCATAGTGCTTAGAGCCATTTTGATTTGTAGCTAAAACCCTACATGAGTCAAAGGTCCCGAATATGGACTGAAGGCATTTCATCATAATCTGGGAGGCTGTGTAAATGTCAGGACCAGCCAGCAAAAATGTGTAAACGCATCCAAGGTCCAGAGCATGTAGTGATTCCCATCTCACGAACATGAAAAGGGCCCCACATAACCAACGTACATCCTCTCCATGGACTGACAGGCAACTTCCGATGCCAGGAACCCCAGCGAGTATCCAACACTGGCTTTCTAATAGCGCACATCTTATGACTTGTAAGAACCACTAATCTATTTGTCCATTGCATTCTAGATAAAGTGCTCCCCTCCAGATGACCAACTATAGGTTTCATAATAACAATTAAACACGAGAGGTACGAAATCTTTGGGTAAAACTATTTCATGACCATGGCTTCTTCGATGGCGCAACACAGAATGTTCCCCTTCACAGAAAACGGCCTAACAGTCTCCCCTTTCCTCTCTCCTTCAGCTCAATCACCTCCAGGTCAGAATATTGTTCTCCCCCAACATGTTTAAAAAGGAGAGGGCATTTTGTTGATATTGGGAAGGCTATGGTCTCAGGCGCCCAATTCATTTTGTTCAGGCCTCCTAAAATATCATGCTTCGACCGTCCGTGACACATACTGTATGTGCATAACCCAGAACTGGAATGCAGAAGTCTTCACCGTCCACCTCGTAAAACATCCCAGCACGTTTTTCTCTTGTGAAACCCGAGCTGAGGAGCTGGTTATCGCCGGCCGAAGTGGCCGTGCGGTTAAAGGCGCTGCAGTCTGGAACCGCGAGACCGCTACGGTCGCAGGTTCGAATCCTGCCTCGGGCATGGATGTTTGTGATGTCCTTAGGTTAGTTAGGTTTAAGTAGTTCTAAGTTCTAGGGGACTAATGACCTCAGCAGTTGAGTCCCATAGTGCTCAGAGCCATTTTTTGAGCTGGTTATCCGTTTCTGACAGGAATGGGTTATGTTCAGCAGAGAGTTAGAACTTCTGAAACACGAATAAAATTGCCAGGGCATCTAGCCAGTATTCAGAATATTTGGCTACAAACGAGGGGAGGGCACGCGAAGCTTTAGCAGTAGGACACCACCATTAGCCCCCTGCAAATGGATTGCCGCAAAACCTGCTCTCGATGAGCTGGTCTCGATTATAAACCCCTTCTTATTAAACCCCAGCCTAGCCAACACCAGGACACTTGGCAAAGCCACCTTCAAGGCCTTGAATGCTGCTTTCTGGGATGTGCAATCGACCCCCCCCCCCCCCCCCCAGATTTCCAGCCCTTTTTCCTGAGACCATTAACGGTGCTGCGAGCTGAGCACGTTGGAAATACATTTTCTAAAAGAACTGGTCATGCCGATATAACACTCTACTCCCTTCGTGCTCTTCAGGGGTGGGACAGCCGGCCGGTGTGGCCGTGCGGTTCTAAGCGCTTCAGTTTGGAACCGCGTGACCGCTACGGTCGCAGGTTCGAATCCTGCCTCGGGCATGGATGTGTGTGATGTCCTTAGGTTAGTTAGGTTTAAGTAGTTCTAAGTTATAGGGGACTGATGACCTCAGAAGTTAAGTCCCATAGTGCTCAAAGCCATTTGAACCATTTTTAGGGGTGGGACATGACTGCATCGCCTCAGTGCAGCTGTGATCTTCTCCGACACCATGACTGGAACTAGGTACCCCAAAAAGAAAATCTCAGTTGACAGAAATCTCACATTTGATAGCTTAAAAGTGAACCCGTCGACGTGCAGATGCTGAAGCACTTCTCTAGTATGCTCAAGATTGTCCTCAAAGTCTTAACTGAAAATTACGGGGTCTTCAAGGTAGTGGCGAATAAACCGAAACTTCGGATAAATAAAACCTCCTTAAAAATTCTAAAAAGGATCGTGGTCCGCGTAGGAGGCCAAATCAGTGGAAAAAAAATTACAAGTTTTGATTTCATTGCCAGTGAAATCCGGTTATAAACCTGATTAAGGCCCAAAGTATTCACGTACGGTCTAAGGGTAGCGTCTTTGATTAGCCTTGTCAAAGAGGGCGGAGAAGCCGACAGAGGTTCAGGGCACTCTCTTCTCCTTGGGGTGGGAAATTCCCCTAAGGCGGAAGAATCAGCAATGATTAACGGCCAGAGGATGCAGTGTCGTTGACTCTTTTCAGGCGGTTCTCCAATAAGCAATTCTTTTCTATCAGCTGATGGTGCGTCCATGCAGACAAATATTACCTACATATTAATTGCCTAAATTCCGAAAACATCGAATTATTCCACATCACCTCCTTCGAAGGTTGTTCCAAACGCTCCAGGATCACCGGATACAGGATCTGCTCATCGCTCAGACCACACGTTTCACCATGATACTGCAAACACAAGATAAAGTGATTGCTCAGCCTCCTCACTGTATGTCACCTGCAATGCTCCCCCTTCCAGCAACAATTGCACTAGAGGGTTATGCAATTTGCAAAAAATCACGGAGAAACACGTACACAGTGCTTGGGTAGTTTGCACATTAGACTCCAGTTCCATGGAGACGGCCACTCTTTCCACTGGCACAACTGATTATCCTCTGCGTCCTCACGTCCAAATCGTGAACTAGTTCCAGCATCTGTTTACAGCGCACATACGCAGTGTTGATCATATGAAAATCTCTAACACTCTTAGTGTAACGCACCACACGTGCATCAGTTCTACTAATTTGTGGGCGTGATGGCTAGCCATTTCGAAGAAAGATACTAGCGAAACTAGTTCCCCTAGCACACATTGAAAAATGGCAATGGCACAACCTACCTCGAGCAATTCCAAGTTAGGTGTTGTCACAGTGCAGTCAGACGCCTCCCTCAGCTGCGATTCCGGAAACGGTGCAACCTCTCATGGACAGTTCATAAATAATGTCCTTCTTCCACAATCCTGCAAAACGAGCAGCTTCCTCGCAGAAATTCTGGAACGCAATTACCAAGCAAAATAATCGCAGAAAAACTACTTATTAAAATTCCAGTTATACACACCGCTGACCACACCTGCAACCATGCTCTGCTATCAAAGTGCGACACTAGGTGGGAGTGGCGGTGTCAGGTTGAGAGGAGTGCGCAAAGACATTAAACGATAATTATTATCATTACAAAAAGGATATAGCCCGCATCTCGTGGTCGTGCGGTAGCGTTCTCGCTTCCCACGCCCGGGTTCCCGGGTTCGATTCCCGGTGGGGTCAGGGATTTTCTCTGCCTCGTGATGGCTGGGTGTTGTGTGATGTCCTTAGGTTAGTTAGGTTTAAGTAGTTCTAAGTTCTAGGGGACTGATGACCATAGATGTTAAGTCCCATAGTGCTCAGAGCCATTTGAGCCATTTGAACAAAAAGGATACATTTAAAACAAAACCCAGTCAAGAAAAGAACCTCCAATCAGCCTTAAAAATTTATTATCAGAATTGATAATAATCCCAAGACGCAATAATTAAAAAAATATAAGATAGCACCACTTACATAGGGTTAAGGAATTTGCAAAAATTTAAGCTAGTAGTTAATTGGCAAGACCAGACTTAAAAGAATTAACTGTATAATATGCGCACATTGGTTTTTAAAAGAACACCAATATTAAAACTCTCGTATATGGTTTCAATTTCAAGCTGGCGGTTACATAAAACCAACTTCAAATAGTAACTGCCAGAGGCGTGAAGGAACACTTCAGTTTCAATGTGGGCCTACAAATTATATAACAGTCAGACCAAGGGCCATAAAAACAGTAACCAATACTTACCAATCGTTCTTGAAAGAAAATAGCAACGGCCATTCAATAGACCGAACAAGTTACACAAAATTTTTCACTATCGATTTGTAATGGACAAGAATAATTTGTACCAAACACAATCACCCCCTTAATTTGGTAAAAGCAAAGACCAGCAAATGACCATAATCCAGTGCACCTGGACTCGTAACAGTTTCCTATACAACCAAAGAGTCCGATATATTTGAAAGAAGATCAGACCACGCCTCAAAATCATACGACAGCTGGAAAATCCGCTGACGTGACCCATTTGTCACTCGGTCGAGACATGAAGCAAACTGTGTCTGCACGGCGCGGGTTGTCTACCAGATGTTTGCTCGTTAGCCACTAGACAGGAATTGAGACCGTTCTGGAAAGCGGCACGCGGCACGGAGCGCTGTCTCCTAAGCTGCGCCCGACGTCAACTCTTCTCCGGCGGCACAAGCAGACAGCGCCACAGCCGTTGGGTTAGTATTCAGAGCAGCTCACAGATGTCACAGAATTCAACAGCCAAAATTATACGTTACAGATCCTGTGAGCAGGATACGGATACCAAGCAAACATAGACCTCATTGCAACTTCAAGAATGACTATATGATCATTATGATGAAAGATACTACTTGTTTGTTATAATAGAATATAAACATTATTAACTACTAAACTACTGCAGCATCTTATCCCATGACGCATCAAATGGATGCTAACATCAGAAAACACAACAACAAGATACTTTTCAACTCCAGCGTGTACCAGGTGGTTATACACAGATGAGCCAAAGAAACAGGTACACCTGCCTAATATCGTGCAGGGCCCCCGCGAACACGCAAAAGCGCCGCAACACGACATGGCATGGACTCGACTGGTGTTTGAAGTAGTGCTGGAGGGAAGTGACACCATTAATCCTGCAAGGCTGTCCATAAATGCGGTAGAGTACGAGAGAGTGGACTTCTTCTCTGAACAGCACGTTGCAAGGCATCCCAGACATACTCAATAATGTTCATCTCTGCGGAGTCTGGTGGACATTGGAGGTGTTTAAACTCAGAAGAGTATTTCTGGAGTCACTCTGTAGCAATCTGGGACATGTGGGGTGTCGAATTGTCCTTCTGAAATTTCCCAAGTGCGTCGGAATGCACAGTGGACATGGGTGGATGCAGGTTATCAGACAGTAGGTGTCACCTATCAGAGTCGAATGTAGAAGCATCAGAGGTCCCATATCCCTCCAACTGCACACGCCTCACACCATTACAGAGTCTCCACCAGCTTGAACAGTACCCTGCTGTTATGCAGGGCTCACGGAGTCATGAGGTTGTCTCCATATCCGTACACGTCCATCCGCTCGATACAATTTGAAACGAAACTCGTCCAACCAGGCAACATATTTCCAGTCACCAACAGTCCAATGTCCGTGTTGACGGGCCCAGGCGAGGCAAAAACTTTGTGTCGTGAAGTCATCAAGGGTAAACGAGTGGGACTTCGGCTCCGATAGATCATATCGATGATGTTTCGTTGAATGGTACGCAGCCCGACACTTGTTGATGGCCCTGCATTGAAATATCCAGCAGTTTGCGGAAGGGTTGCACTTCCGTCACGTTGGACGATTCTCTTCAGTCGTCGTTGGTCCCGTTCTTGCAGAATCTTTTTCCAGCCGCAGCAATGTCTGATATTTACTGTTTTACCGGATTCGTGATATTCACGGTACACTCGTACAGGAAAATCCCAAGTTTATCGTTACATATGAGATGCCGAGACCCATTGGTCGTGCACCGACTATAACACCTTGTTCAAACTCACTTAAATCTTGATAACCTGCCATTGTAACAGAAGTAGCCGATGTAACAACTGCGCCAGACACTTGTTGTGTTATATAGGTGTTGCCAACCGTAGCGCCGTATTCTGCCTGTTTACATATCTTTGTATTTGAATTCGCATGCCTATACCAGTTTCTTTGGAGTTTCAGTCTAATGAAACTTTCCCTATTAAACACGTTGTAACACGGAAACTAACTACCCCACGAGTACCAAACTTGGCAACATTATTGTAAAGGACATGGGGAAGAGAAATAATGCACAATCAATTCAATTGAAAGACTTTAAATGTACTGCTACACTACGTCGTACCATTACATACCGGTACAATTACTGCTATAAAAGGGGTCAATATAGCGCCCATCAGAGTCCAGAAGAGTCTGAAAGCACAGGATTACATGCTGCACAGCAGAACGAAGCATGTCCGTAGACATAGTGGCTACTTCTCTTGATATGCTGCGCTTTAGATCAGCACACGTGTGAAAGGTCCCCTGGTAAACCCTGTACTTCAGGTAGCCCCCCGACCGGAAATCACAGGGAGTGAGGTCAGGTGATCGTGCGGACCAAGTATTTGGAAATGAGCGGCTAATAATTCGATAGTTTGCTAAAAGTGTTTCGGAGAAACGGTGAACTTCAAGAGCGATGTGTGTTGGGGCCCCATCTTGCATGAAAACTGTTGAATTCAGTTCGTCTCTCCACTGTATGGCGCGTATGAAATGCTGGCGTAGCATATAGCAATAACGCTGGCCTTCTTTGTTCCTTGAGCGCCAACCTGTTCAAGAAAGGATGGGCCAATGATCACCGTAGCCGTGAAGCCACACCATACGGCGACACGCTCACCATACAGACAAACGTCATGCACAGTGACTGGAGATGAAGATCCCCGCAGTCGACAGGACTGTGTGTTCACCTCACCCGTCAGAGAAAAATTAGCTATGTCTGTCCATAGGATGGTTCAGGGCGGGCCCTCGTTAACTTCGATCCTTGCAAGAACGTGGAGAGCGAGGTCAACGCGCCGTTGTGCGTTCTGTGGTGCAAGCGGCTATACGATATGGATCTTGCACGGATATCATTTGAGGATGGTTCGAAGCACCTTCCGTACAGTGGACCACGGGATGTTTAACTGTCGTGACACAGCACGCGCACTGCCTGACGATCGGGAATTGTGCGTAGCGTTGTCTGCCGCAGCTACAGCGATTTCACCAACCACCTGTGGTGCAACCGGTCGTCGGTCTCTTCCCGGAGCGACGCCCAGTTCTCCAGCTGATTCGTTCATTATGCTTCTCGCAGCAGATGCAGAAAAAGGACGCTTCCCTAATCCTTTCAGCTGCCGATACTCTCGAAGATGCCTTCCGAACAGCACGTTGCAAAGCATTCCAGACATAATAATCTTCCGGTCTGGGGAATTTGGTGGCTAACGGAAGTGTTTAAACTCAGAAGACGTCCCTGAAGCCAATCTGTTTCAATTCTGGACATGTGGGGTGTCGCATTGTCCTGCTGGAATTGCCCAAGTCCGTCGGAATGCACAACGGACATGAATGGATATAGGTGATTAGAAAGGATGCTTACGTACGTGTCACCTGCCAGAGTCGTATCTAGACGTATCAGGGGTCCCATATCACTCCAGCTGCACACGCCCCACACCATTACAGAGCCTCCACGAGCTTGAACATTCCACTGCTGACATGCACCGTCCACGGATTCATGAGGGTGTCTCCATATCCGTATACGTCCATCCGCACGATATAATTTGAAACGAGACTTGTCCGACCAGGCAACATGTTTCCAGTCATCAGCGATCCAATGTCGGCGTTGAAGGGCCCAGGTGAGGCGTAAAGGTTCCAGTACGATTATGCCATAGGTGGTAAATCATTGGAAGCGGTAACGACCGTAAAATACTTAGGAGTTACTATCCGGAGCGATCTGAAGTGGAATGATCACATAAAACAAATAGTGGGAAAAGCAGGCGCCAGGTTGAGATTCATAGGAAGAATTCTAAGAAAATGTGACTCATCGACGAAAGAAGTAGCTTACAAAACGCTTGTTCGTCCGATTCTTGAGTATTGCTCATCAGTATGGGACCCTTACCAGGTTGGATTAATAGAAGAGATAGACATGATCCAGCGAAAAGCAGCGCGATTCGTCATGGGGACATTTAGTCAGCGCGAGAGCGTTACGGAGATGCTGAACAAGCTCCAGTGGCGGACACTTCAAGAAAGGCGTTACGCAATACGGAGAGGTTTATTATCGAAATTACGAGAGAGCACATTCCGGGAAGAGATGGGCAACATATTACTACCGCCCACATATATCTCGCGTAATGATCACAACGAAAAGATCCGAGAAATTAGAGCAAATACGGAGACTTACAAGCAGTCGTTCTTCCCACGCACAATTCGTGAATGGAACAGGGAAGGGGGGATCAGATAGTGGTACAATAAGTACCCTCCGCCACACACCGTAAGGTGGCTCGCGGAGTATAGATGTAGATGTAGATGTAGATGTTGTGCAGTCATCAAGGGTACACGAGTGGACCTTCGGCTCCAAAAGCCCATATCGATGACCTTTCGTAGAATGGTTCGCATGCTGACATTTGTTGATGGCGCAGCATTGAAATCTGCAGCAATTTGCGGAAGGGTTGCACTTCTGTCACGCTGAACGATTTTCCTTAGTTGTCGTTGGTTCCGTTCTTGCAGGATCTTTTTCCGGCAGCAGTGATGTCGGAGATCTGATGTTTTACCGGATTCCGGATATTTACGGTACGGTCGTACGGTAAAACCCCACTTCATCAGTAACTCGGAGGTACTGTCCCATCGCTCGTGCGCTGACTATAACACCGTGTGCAGACTCACTTAAATCTTGTTAACCTGCCCTTGCAGCAGCAGTAACCGATCAATGAACTGCGCCAGACATTTGCCTTATACAAGCGTTGCCGACCGCAGCGCCGTATCATGCCTGTTTCCATATCTCTATATTTGAATTAGTATGTCTATGCTAATTTCTTTGGCGCTTCTCTGTAAAAGCGCCATGGAAATCCCGAAGAAATATACAATTATAATAATCTCACGACATTTTGCTTCCAGAAAAATCCCTGACTAGATTTATGAGCATGTCTGTGCTTTTATTGGCCACTATCAGCTGGTCAACGCGCAACCTTGAGTCGTGATATCACAGGCATCAGTGCTGCACCACAGCTTTAAAACCATTTATTTAACACTGAATAAATCCTTAACCATTTAAGTACTTATACAGATGGAAAGTCGTGAAGTCACTCAGCTAGTCTCGTTTCAATCAGTATGATAATTAATTTCAAATACAAGATAATGAGAAGGAAGGATCTCACAATAATACCTTTGCAGAGTAAGTATGACTGCACTAAAATACGCCTAGCAATCCCGGAACCATGGTACATCTTAGCATTGCTGACTCAGACAAAGGATTAGGAATAATGTAGAGAGCGATAAGTGGCAAAATCCTAGATTGTAACAGCTGTCGAATTCCGATTTTACATTTGTTGTTTGGGACGTCTTCACTCAGTGACATAAATGCACTCGCGACTGAACAAGAAAAGAGTTACCGAGTTACCGCGAGTGGCTGGTTAATTAGCACAGGCCGAGCACTGAGCATTTGACATATGGCAGCTGGCTGGCGGGACAGATGCGTTTTCCGCGGCAGCTGGCGGCAGCAGACGATATCGTCATCTGGGGCGTCGCTCAGATAAGACGAGGCGGGCTGGAAAGCATACGTGAGGGATGAGAGGCGGCAGATGAGCACAACTTACTACAATAACTGACACTTTGTCTGCAAAACGTACTGTAACCTGAGCAGAGTCTGTGGCAAAATTAATCGAAACACACATTATTATATGTGCTTTTGACCCGTGATTAAACACTTTACTGAGGCTTGCTAAGGGACATGTTTCCACGAAGAAAGTGTTAAAGATTGAAGTGTTGTTTTGTTTTTTTTTGTTTTCATTTGTTATTCATAGATACACCAGAATGAAAAATGCTCCTAACGTAGCACAGAAAGGGCGAATACGTTCTGGGCAGAGTTAGAGATTTAAAAGAAGGGAACTAGCTTTTCGACTTATCTGGCAGCTACAAATATATTTAAAATAGTATTTACTGCACAGTCCTGTTCTATCTGAATAGCTACTGCGACCTACGTTCACTTGGACCTGCTTACTGTATTCATGTCTAGGTCTCCTTGTACCCTTTTTCCCACCAACAGTGCCTTTATTACCAAACTGACGATTCGTCCATGCCTCATGATGTGTCTTGCCAAACGATCCCTTCTTTTAGTCAATTCGTATCATTAATTTCTGTTTTCCTCTATTTGGTTCAGAACATCTTCATTAGTTAATAATAATAACGTCGTGTGACGAGGGCCTCCCGTCGGATAGACCGCTCGCCTGGTGCAAGTCTTTCGATTTGACGCCACTTCGTCGACTTGCGCGTCTTCATTAGTTATTCGATATACCCATCTAAACTCGATCATTTCTCTAAATGTCTCTTCAGTTTTCTTATAGGCAGCATCTGTCTTTCCCCTATTCACGCATTTTTAGGCATATACTTACCCTGCCGCCTGCTTCACCTGGATTATTTTTATATATTTTCCTTTCAACAACTAAATTAAATCACAATGAAATGAAAACCCCTAGCTGCTTACAGGCGTTGACATACGTCAACGGGGACAGATGAAAATGTCTTCCCCGACCGGGACTCGAACCGATGGTATCAGTTCTTTCGGACATGTCGGATAGAACAGATACCATCGGTGACCATGCACTCGTTGGAATGAAATTACAATGAAGCATATACACATAGTTAAGGCTCACCGGCCACTATACCATCTTCTTCTTCTGTCCGGATGCACAAACAGTGCCCAAACTCTTACGGGAATCGGCATCGTGCCGCGAGTAATGAGTATAAGGGGCGGGGGCACTACGAATGTAGTGCGGGACAATACGTTGAGAATGTGGGTTTCGCAGGAAGCGTGCAGTTGCACTATCCTCTGTGTCATCGGCGGCTCAGATGGATGGAACTTCTGCCATGTAAGCAGGAGGTCCCAGGTTCGAGTCTCGGTCGGGGCACACATTTTCATCTGTTCCCGTTGATGTATGTCAACGCCTGTAAACAGCTAAGGGTTTTCATTTCATTGTAATTTCATTCTAACGATCTGCATGCTCACCGATGGTATCTGTTCTTTTGGACATTAAATTAAATTAGACTGTTATCTGATTATCCACGTTACATTTTCTCGTCTTCAGGGGATCGCTTACGCATTCGTGGAAACCTGTACACGTTTTCTTACAACTGTTCACAAAGGGTCTCTTTCGAAAGCTCGCCTGTTCGATGTTATACTGAGACACGCATATGGCTCTGAGCACTATGGGACTTAACTACTGTGGTTATCAGTCCCCTAGAACTTAGAACTACTTAAACCTAACTAACCTAAGGACATCACACATATCCATGCCCGAGGCAGGATTCGAACCTGCGACCGTAGCAGTCGCGCGGTTCCGGACTGCGCGCCTAGAACCGCTAGACCACCGCGGCCGGCCAACACGCATATCATTAAGAAACTGTTTGATTAACTTTGAGATTATTAAACACTCCTTTACTAAAAGAGTGACGAGAGGCTCTCGACACTCGTACTGTATAACTGTTTCAGGAGGTTATTTGTAGTTTTCTTCAATACGCGGCCAAAAGTCAATGTGATTTATGGTTCAAATGGCTCTAAACACTATGGGACTTAACGTCTGAGGTCATGAGTCCCCTAGACTTAGAACTACTTAAACCAAACTAACCTAAGGAAATCACACACATCGTTGCCCGAGGCAGGATTCGAACCTGCGACTGTAGTGTGATTTATGTCCTCAACGTCTGCGGATACAGGAGTGAGCATGTCTATTCTATTAGTTGTGTACAAGTGTCGTCCGATGTGAGGAATTGTTGCGTATAACGTTCTTGAAATTCTCATTTTCGTCGACGTGTGCTTTTTAGGCACATCTAGATGTATTTGCTTATAATATCTTCCTCTAATTGGGTAAGGTAAATTTCATTCTTCTTAACATCGTGATCTTTGTTGTTTTTTCGACTGTTGAATAGAATGGCTAAGTCAGAATGTGGAATCCTGTATTCTTCATGTCGATCCTTTCTCATAGCGTCTTCTGCAATTTTATCTGCGAACCCATTGACATTGTCATTGTGCCCCTTTACTCACACAATCGTAATTGATTTCTGCTTGTCTTTTAACCACACGATTTGCTTAACTGTTCTTACACAACATAATTGTGATGGCATTGCATCATATGCTCTCTTATCCGCAGCTTGCATGCACATGAATACGACGGTCTGAACTGGCAGTTCCTTTTGGTGAGCTATCAGAGTGTCACGTCACACAGAGCAACTGCAGCCGCACGAGCTCATCAGGGGAAGTACAAGGCACAATGACAATTGTACGGGACAGACAGGGGCAGGCAGCAGTCAGCGCAGTGACGTCATCCACGGTCGTCGACAGTGGCAGCACACACCAGCGGTTTCAGATTGTAACCTGTAACGCCTCGCCGCAGTCGCTGACGACAGCTGTTCCAGCCATTACACGGAGCTGGCGCGCGGCGGAAATACCCTGCAACAGTAGGTCTGACCCGCTTGTTGCAAACTGGCAATAACACAGGGAAGTCATCAAAAACACAATAACGTACAGTGTAGCTATAAAATTCTGTCGGGCTTCCAGGGATTTAAATACCACGAGCTTTCCGCCAAGTGCACCTTGGCCATTGTCAAGTGATGTGTGACTGCTGCTGCCGTCCTTACACACCCTCGCTACCTTCTGTGACGTGACTGGTGTCCACTCCAGCGCCAAATATGCTAACATTTCCGTCGCGCACCCGCTCCGTCGCTTCAACTTTCCAATGAGCAGGTCTCAAGCTATGCTTCGCTACAGAGCGTCATCTTTATTGAGGGCGTTGTCACAAATTTTTATCTCTGTCGATTCTTTTATGAAGCTGTTCCGAAAACCAATTGTCCGTTTAATGAGACGTCGCGTCAAATACAATTCGGTATCCCCCTTTCCAGAGTATGCTCTGCTAATGTTGATTTCTGAAGGTACCGTAGACAGAAACACCTCTTCTACTGTACGCGGCGCTCCTCAATAGTGCGCGGTGTCTGTTGAACATAAAACTGGCCATATCCACATGATATGTTATATACCCCTGACGTTGTGAGGCCTACATCGTCTTCCACAAACCTCATTAATTTCCGAATTTTCGTTCTCCACGCTACTCTATCCTGTGCAAGTCTCTTCATCTCCGAATAACTACTGCAACCTACATCCTTCTGAATCTGCTTATTGTCATCATCTCTTGACCTCCCCCAATGAATTTATCCCGCCACACATCCTTCCAATACTAACTTGATCGCTTGATGCACCATAACGTATTCTGTAAACAGATTCCTTCTCTTAATAAAGTCGTGCCATAAATTTCTTGACTCCCCAAATTTATTCAGTACCTCCTCATTAGTTACGCGATCTAACCATCTATTCTTCAGCCTTCTTCTGTAGCGCCACGTATCAAAAGCCTCTGTTCTTTTCTTGTCCAAACTGTCTATCGTCCATGTTTCACTTCCATCCCCGGCTACACTCCAGACAAAGACCTTCAGAAAAGACTCTCTAACACTTCAATCTGTAAAACATATTAACAAATTTCTCTTCTTCAGAAATGCTCTTCTTTCCATAGTCAGTCTGCATTTTATATCCTCTCAACTTTGCAAAACCTATCTTCTACTTTTAGTGTCTCGTTTCCTAAACTAATTCCCTCAGCATCACTTGATTTAATTCGGCTACATTCCATTCTCCTTGTTTTGCTTTCGTTTAATGTTCATCTTATATCATCCTCCATTTCGTTCAGCTGCTCTTCCAGGTCCTTTGCTGTCTCTGATGGAATTACAGTGTCGTCAGCAAACCTCAAGGGTTTTGTTTCTTCTCCTTAAGCTTTAGTTCTTATTCCGAAATTTCCTTTGGTATATTTGTAGGGTAGTCCATTGATAGTGACCGGGCCAAATATCTCACGAAATAAGCATCAAGCGAAAAAACTACAAAGAACGAAACTCGTCTAGCTTGAAGGGGGAAGCCAGATAGCGCTACGGTTGGCCCGCTAGATAGCGCTGCCATAGGTCAAACGGATATCAACTGCCGTTTTTTTTAAAAATAGGAACCCCTCGTTTTTCATTACATATTCGTGTAGTACGTAAAGAAATATGAATGTTTTAGTTGGACCACTTTTTTCGCTTTGTGATAGATGGTGCTGTAATAGTCACAAACGTATATGAACGTGGTATCACGTAACATTCCGCCAGTGCGGACGCTATTTGCTTCGTGATACATTACCCGTGTTAAAATGGACCGTTTACCAATTGCGGAGAAGGTCGATATCGTGTTGATGTATGGCTATTGTGATCAAAAAGCCCAACGGACATGTGCTACATATGCTGCTTGGTATCCTGGACGACATCATCCAAGTGTCCGGACCATTCGCCGGATAGTTACGTTATTTAAGGAAGTGTTCAGCCACATGTGAAACGTCAACGACAACCTGCAGCAAATGATGATGCCCAAGTAGGTGTTTTAGCTGCTGTCGCGGTTAATCCGCACATCAGTAGCAGACAAATTGCGCGAGAGTCGGGAATCTCAAAAACGTCGGTGTTGAGAATGCTACATCAACATCGATTGCACCAGTACCATATTTGTATGCACCAGGAATTGCATGGCGACGACTTTGAACGTCGTGTACAGTTCTGCCAGTGGGCACAAGAGCAATTACGGGGACGATGACAGATTTTTTGCACGCGTTTTATTTAGCGACAAAGCGTCATTCACTAACAGTGGTAACGTAAACCGGCATAATATGCACTATTGGGCAACGGGAAGTCCACGATGGCGGCGACAAGTGGAACATCAGCGACCTTGGCGGGTTAATGTATGGTGCGGCATTATGGGAGGAAGGATAATTGGCCCCCATTTTATCGATGGCAATCTAAATGGTACAACGTATGCTGATTTCCTACGTAACGTTCTACCGATGTTACTACAAGATGTTTCACTGCATGGCAGAAGGGCGATGTACTTCCAACATGATGGATGTCCGGCACATAGCTCGCGTTCGGTTGAAGCAGTATTGAATAGCAAGTTTCATGACAGGTTGATTGGTCGTCGAAGCAACATACCATGGCCCGCACGTTCACCGTATCTGACGTCCCCGGATTTCTTTCAGTGGGGAAAGTTGAAGGATATTTGCTATCCTGATCCAGCGACAACGCCTGACAACATGCGTCAGCGCATTGTCAATGCATGTGCGAACATTACGGAAGGCGAACTACTCGCTATTGAGAGGAATGTCGTTACACGTATTGCTAAATGCAATGAGGTTGACGGACATCATTTTGAGCATTTATTGCGTTAATGTGGTATTTACAGGTAATCACGCTGTAACAGCATGCGTTCTCAGAAATGATAAGTTCTCAAATGTACATGTATTTCATTGGAACAACCGAAATAAAATGTTCAAACGTACCTACGTTCTGTATTTTAATTTCAAAAACCTACCTGTTGCCAACTGTTCGTCTAAAATTGTGAGCCATATGTTTGTGACTATTTCAGCACCATCTATCACAAAGCGAAAAAAGTGGTCCAACTAAAACGTTCCTATTTCTTTACGTACTACACGAATAGGGGTTCGTATTTAAAAAAAAAACCGCAGTTGGTATCCGTTTGACCTATGGCAGCGCCATCTAGCGGGCCAACCATAGCGCCATCTGGTTTCCCCCTTCAAGCTAGACAAGTTTCGTTCTTTGTAGTTTTTTCGTTTGACGCTTATTTCGTGACATATTTGGCCCAGTCATGGTCATTGGACCATCATACCTGTGCAACCGAAGAGCTGTATTTTCAAGTAATATTATATATATACTTACTTACTTACTTATCGCGAATGGACCCAGAAGGATCACGCAAAGCTTTCTGACGTCGTTTCTTCCATACTTCTTTCATTCGTTCTCCATGTTTTCTTTTTCTTTCTTCTGTCCATTTTGTTCCTGGTCTCTTTAGTGCTTCCTTCTCCGACAATACAATCCACTTTTCCACCTTATTTCTAAAAGTTTTTCTATCTTTGACATCTTTAAGTTCAATATTTGCTTTTTGTAAATCTAATTTTACTTGGCTAATCCATGGTGTTGTTGATTTGACTTTTTCTATGTAAGTGAGAATTCTGTTGGTGAGTCGTGTGGGGGGAAGTCTAGTGACATGTCCATAAAATTTTAATCTTCGCCTTCTTATGTCTGCTGCCAGGTTTGATATAGTTTCTGTGGTTCTTCTTGATTGTATCCGGTATCCTTCTTCTGTTAATTTTGGACCTAAAATCTTTCTCATAATTTTGCGTTCTTCTTTTAGTATTTTTTCTAAATCACATTTTGTGTGGAGTGTGAGCGTTTCACTAGCATATAGTGCTGCTGGCTTAATTACTGCGCAGTAGTGTCTGATTTTTGTGTTCGAGGAGATGCATTTTTTATTGTATATTTCATGTGTCATACCATATGCTCTCTTCATTTTCTGTTGTCTGATCTTCTGTGCAACTTTCTCTCCTCCGGTTGGCTCCAAAATTTCACCTAGGTATTTAAAATATTTTACTCTATTTATTTTTCCATATTTTGTGTTCAAACTGTGTATATGGAATTTCGTACAGAAAAATTCTGTCTTTTGAAACGAAATTTGTAAACCTACTTTATCCGCGCATTCCTTAAGGATCTCTATTTGTTTGGTGGCGATTTCTTCATCATCTGCAAGTATGGCCAAGTCGTCCGCGAATGCTAAACAAGATATCTCCACGTTGTCTTTGGTTCTACCAAGATGGATTGGTTTCCAGTAGGATTGATTTTTTAATTCTTTTTCCCATTCCTTAATGACTTTATATATATATATATATATATATATATATATATATATATATATATGTGTGTGTGTGTGTATGTGCATGTATTTATCACTATAACTTTAATAAACTGTATAGTTCATAAATGTTGCTCGCTCAGAGGCAGAACTTGTCCTCTACAAAGCCACGCTTGGCTTAACTGTTACGATTATGAAACTGCTGTCAGGGGGAAAAAGTCAAGCAATTTTAAGCCACTTCGTTTTCGTGGTATAAACTGTGTGTTTGTTTTACTTAGTAGCGGTGCCGGCTCAAACACAAAACGTGTGGCTCCCGTCGTTCCATGCAGTTGGCAGCTCTGTTACTGTGGACAGAGCGCTGTGTGGCGTTGCGAGTGTGAGCTGCCTGCGACTCTGCGAGTGTGTCCCGGCGGTGCGCGGTGCGCGAGGCCGGTGACCCTGGAGCAGATCCTCAAGCCAGGGCAGATTGGCAGGGCTCTCTCTGTCTCTCTCTCTCTGCAGGCTGGGCTCGGTCGCTCAAGGCCCTGGCAGGCCGCGGTCGACGACCGCCCACAGCGGCACGTGGCGCAGGCCGGCGTGCACACTCTGGAGTCTAGACTCTGCTCTGGCCGACACAGGGCCCCGGCAACCACTGCTGCTTCTGCTGCTGCTGTTGCTGCCTCTACGTACCGACCGTCGCTCAACGCAGTGTACCTGATACCGTCATCTTTATTGTATCCTCCCATACGCCTTTTATTTCTTTAACAGTGAAACTGACTGGACCACTAGTGACCAAACCATTAGGTTGATGCAAAAGTTCGTAGCAGTTTTGTCCTGCATGTTGGTATTGCGGTTGCTACGGGCTTATTTATAGATTGTTGTTGTTGTGGTCTTCAGTCCTGAGACTGGTTTGATGCAGCTCTCCATGCTACTCTATCCTGTGCAAGCTTCTTGATCTCCCAGTACCTACTGCAACCTACATCCTTCTGAATCTTCTTAGTGTATTCATCTCTTGGCCTCCCTCTACGATTTTTACTCTCCACGCTGCCCTCCAATACTAAATTGGTGATCCCTCGATGTCTCAGAACATGTCCTACCTACCGATCCCTTCTTCTAGTCAAGTTGTGCCACAAGCTCCTCTTCTCCCTAATTTCCATTTTTATTTGTGGTTCACTATTGATAATCTTAGTTTATAAGTTGTCATTTGGAGATAGTAAGTGGAGCTGTGGACTCCAGAGAATGGAATGCAAAGTAGAGAAATCAAAACATTTCTGACATAGTCTCCTGTTGGAGTTCAGTAGAGGTATGACAGCAGCAGGGGCAGCCAGAAACGTTTGCATCGTGTACTAGGACAGTTGAAAGGTGCCTACACTGAGTCACAGCGCCAGGGATTGCGCCAAAGATTATTATTCCGCGGCCTCCACTGGTGCAATAGTACTTCAGAGGATGTCGAGGGCAGTTGTTGTTCTGTTGCTGTTGGTTGGTGTAATGTATAGATGGAAGAAGTTGCAATTGTCAGAGTGTACTTGATAAAGGATATGGGCTTTTGATTTATGATGGTGGTGCAATGGAAAATTTTCGTCAATATATAATGAGGTAAAAAGGTATTACAGTTTTCTTTAATGACAATCCCTCTTGCTCACAGGTACAGTCAACAAGGCACCTTGCTCGTACTCATTTATTAGACTTGTAATTCTGGTTTCTATGTGCAATTATAGTATTTCTGATTTTTCAATTAGTTCATTGTAAATGGTGTTTAAAATATTTTATCGTATTGAGAAAGAACCGAGCCAGATACATGTACGTTGAGTCACACTACCACACACAGAAAAGAGTTAAACTTGTGCTTTGTTGTTTCGTAGCTTTTATAGTTGCAGGGGACTTAATTAATCAATTGTGTTAATGGAAATTCCTTGTCATTCTTTATTTTTATTTTATGCAGGCAGATTGCGTGCTAACAATAGTCAGGGTCAACCCGTTACGAGACTTCGTAACCGGTCACACAGCTACTAAAATTATTGCATTTATTCGTTTCTTTTTTTAATTAAGCCCCCATGCACAGTGCCATTGGATACTGCATGCCAAGAAAATGCTTCTCTCGTTTTAAGGAGGATCGTATGGACATCAGTGACTCTATACGTTCAGGAAGACTTTTGACGTTTGATGAAGATCGTTTAAACGCATTAATCCACGATGATCCACGCCATTGCAGTTGATAACTGCCAAATGTCATGAATTGTGATCATTCTACCCCCTATCCCCCACCCGTGCACCTCTGCTTGCTCGTCATCAATTGGCTCGTGAACAATACCGAGCACTCCTATCCTATATCGTTACTGGTAACGAGAAATGGTACCTTTATGCTAATAGAAGGAAAACAAAGGATTGGTTCAAATGGCTTTGAGCACTATGGGACTTAACTTTCGAGGTCATCAGTCCCCTAGAACTACTTAAACCTAACTAACCTAAGGACATCACACACATCCATGCCCGAGGCAGGATTCGAACCTGCGACCGTAGCGGTCGCGCGGTTCCAGACTCGGCCACTCCGGCCGGCAAAACAAAGGAGTGGCTGAGCTCAAGCAAAGTAACCATTCCCCGTACCAAGACCTGCGCGGATCTGCAAATGATAATGTTATGCATCTGATGGAGCAGCGACTGTGTCATATACTACGAATTGCTTCCCTGAGGTGTAACCTCACTATTGACATGCGAGGTCTATTCAGAAAAGTTCGGAACTTTGTCCATAAAATTTTTCTACGCTTACCTTTTACCTAGTGTGCATAGTCTCCTTCGAAATACAGCAGCAACAGCACTCCGTCTTCAGGCCACAAGTGGCCTATCGGGACCATCCAACCGCCGTATCACCCTCAGATGAGGATGCGGATAGGAGGGGCGTGTGGTCAGCAGATCGCTCTCCCGGTCGTTACGATGGTTTTCTGTGACCGGAGCCGCTACTATTCGGTCGAGTAGCTCCTCAATTAGCATCACGTAGCTGAGTACACCCCGAAAAAGGCAACAGCACATGACAGCCTGGATGGTCACCCATCCAAGTGCCAGCCACGCCCAACAGCGCTTAATTTCGGTGATCTCTCGGGAACAGGTGTATCCACTGCGGCAAGGCCGTTGCCCTCCTTCGAAATACTGTCCTCCACAATTGGTTCACCGCCCCCAACAACGTTTCCCCTTCCGGAAACAGTTTTGATACGCCTCTTTCTGGATCGCGCGAAGCGACATCTGCGAACTTTCTTTCATCTCATCTATCGTTGCAAATCTTCGTCCTTTCAAAGGGGTTTTCAACTTACGAAACAAAAAAAAAGTCCGCAGGTGCCAGGTCTGGATAGTAGGAAGGTAGCGCAGTGATTTGGTTTTTTGTGCAATAGTCACTCACCCACAGGGATCAACATGCGGGTGCGTTATAGTGATGCAAGAGCCATGAAATGTCTCGACACATTTCAGGCTATTTCCTTCTCACATTTTCTCGCAGGCGTCGCAACACGTCCCGATAGTACCATCAATTAACAGTTTGTCCCTGTGGCACGAACTCATGATGAACTAATCCTTCAGTCAAAGAAGATTATCAGCATGGCTTTGACATTTGATCTGACCTGGCGGGCTATTTCCGGCCTTCGAGAACCTTTCCCGGCCCATTGTGAAGACTGAACCTTGGTCTCAAAATCATAACCGTAGACTCATGTCGCATCACCAGTTACGATTCTCTTAAGGCACATCTCGTTCCCTTTTGTGCGATCCAAGGCGCGAGGCGAAGGTCTTTCTGGTGTTGACTCATCTGCCATGGGACCGACTTGGAGGCAAAACGATGCATTCCAAGAAGTTTTGTCGCGATTTCACGGCATGATCAAACTGATATGTTACGTTCTTCTGCAATCTCTCGGACAGTCAGTCTTCGATTGGCACGCACAATTTCGTTGACGTTGCTGACATGAGCGTCGTCGTTAGACGTCGAAGGGTACCCTGAACGAGGGACATCTTTAACTTCCGTCCGACCATTTTTAAATCGTGCGAACCATTCGTAACATACAGCTTAAGCACTCGTCACCGTAGGCTTCCTGTATCATTTGGTGTGCCTCTGGAACGGTTTTCCTGCGTTTCACCCTAAATTTAATGCAGACGCATTGCTCCTCTAATTCTGCCATCTCGAAATTCAAAAATTGTGCGACACAACGTTCTACTGAATAAATCACTGAACAATAATTAACAGACATACAACAATGAAACTTCAGCCAGTTACACATTAAACAAAGGCGTCCCCAGGAATGGATGCTAATTGCATTGCGCTCCAGCACACTACTGGCGCCAAATTACGAATGTTCCGCAATATTTTGAGCAGACCTTCTATATTGTCAACAGCTGATACGTGTTGCAGACACAGTCCAAGACAAAAACCAGGAAGACTCCATGAAATGATGCTACTCTACGGTAACTCCCACCGGGAAGTCATTCCCCACCCACCTTATTTACCTGATCTCGCACCTTCAGATTTTCACGTTTTCCCCTCTATGTCCAACAACCTTCAAGGAACTTCCTTTCCGGATAAAAATGCTTTCCGAACATGGTTCGACGAGTTCTATACACGTAGAATCGAAACGTTACACCAGTGTTGGCAGATTGTTGGATTAGTGAAGGCGAATATTCTTTTGATGGCTTAAATATCTGTTATGTGTAGCTGTTGCGTTTATTAAACTTATGCAAAAACGAGACGAACCTAGGCACCAAACTAATATTTCAACTGGTGTGCAAGATATATCAAACAGACGAAACACAGTCGGACTTCAAGAAGGATGCAGTAATTTCTATTACAAAGAAGGCAGGTGCTAACAAGTGTGAGTATTGACGAGTCATCAGTTTAACAAGCTATAGCTGCAAAATGCTGACACGGTTTACTTATAGAACAACGAAAAAATGAGGGAAAAGCGACCTCGTGAAATGTCGGTTTGGGTTCAAGAGCAACGAAGTCAGCACGCGAGGCAATAGTGACCCTACGACTTATGTTAGAAGATAGCTTGAATAAAGGCGAAACTACTTTTACAGCATTTATAGATTAGAGAGTTTTTTTGAAAATGTTGCATATTCTCTTCGAAAAGCTGAGAGTAGCAGGGAGAAAAGATAGAGAACAAGAGGTTGTGTAGGCCCTGTACACAAAGTGTACAGCAGTTATAAGAGTCGAAGAACATGAAAGACAGGCAGTAATTGAGAAGGGATTGAGACTGTTTTGTAGCCTATTGTCAGAATTATTCAGTCTGTCTCGCAATTTTCAGCATTGTTCCCAGAGTTGATCGGGCCCCTTTGTTTTGGAGCCGAGTGGACGGTCTCAATCAAAGGGTTCCTCGACTGTGCGACAGTCTTCGCCGCAGATTTGTAGACCTGCACTATCGTGTCGGGATTTGTCCGGCTGTCTTTGATAGGCTACGGGTGCAGAACACAAAGGAAGCAATTACTCGGGTAGCAAAGAACTTGTGGACAGCACATGAAGATGTTTTAGGCTGGACGGTAGTTTGAGGTGCTCTGATGAACACTCGCCAGTCGATATGCAGCGAGGGAAGTCAGAGCACCTTCAGACTAAAGTCATTTCGACTGTCAAAATTTTAACAGTAAACCGTCGAAGCATTCGTAATGAAGTCCCCGAATTTACTGCTCTCCGCGGAAGTTCTCGCACTCAAATTATCCTTGGGACCGAGAGCAGGCTGAAAGCCGAAGTGGAAAGCACTGACACATTTAGCTAGTCGTGGAATGTATATCAGAACGATAGATTAGAGGCCATAGGAGGGGGAGTGTTCAATCAGTTGAAAAAATATTGTCTCTATTGGGGTCGAAGTTGTTTGTGACAGTGAGGTTATGTGGACGCGTATAACAGGAATAGGTGAAACCAAGTTAATTGCTGGCCACCCGATTCTGCTGTGATAGTTCCAGTCATTCAAAGATACCCTACGGTCAGCAGCTAGTGAATACCCAGATCATCCACTATTAGTTAGAGGCGACTTTAGTCAACCGAGTATCGTCTGGGATGTCTATGGATTCATTGCGGGGGATTCAGACAGAGAGTCGTGCGAAATACTGTTCAATATGTTTTCTGAAAACAGTGTAGCTAGTCCGTGAGCCCAGACGCAATGGAAATATTTTTGACCTTCTAACTACAAATAGGCCGGACCTTATCGACAACGTCAGTATAGGAACCGGGATTAGCGATCATGATGCCATTACAGCAGCTATGATTACGAAAGTTGGTAAATCAGTCAAGAAGGCCAGTAGAGTGTTTCTGCACGTAGATAGAGCAGATCAGCAATTATTAGCATCTCACTTAGACACTTAGTTGACATCACTTAGTTCTAGTAAGATGGACTTAGAGGAATTAAGGGGAATGTTTAAGCAAATTGTACATCATGGCGTGGAGAGTTATGTGTCTAGTAAATGGATAAGGGTTGGAAAAGATCCAACATGGTTTTTATAACTAAATTCAGAAAATGCTGAGGAATCGGAGGAGGTTGCACTCACGGTTCAAAAGAGATCGCCCAAATAACAACAACCAAAGATTAACAGTGTTTAGTGTGTCTGTGAAAACATCTATACCCGAAGCATGCAACAAGTGCTACCGTCGCACATTAGCAAAAGATGTGGCAGAGAACCCGAGAAAATTCTGATCGTATGTAAAATCACCAACCGGGTCTAAGGCTTCCGTTAAGTCCATTGTTGACTAGTCTGCTGTGGCAGTTGAAGATAGCAAAGGAATGCCAAAGTTTTAAATTTCATGTTCAAGAAATCGTTGACGTAGGAGAATCGTACAAACATACCGTCATTTGACCAACGGACAGCATCCCTGGCGTATAAAAAAAAACAGAAAGATTTGAAAGCAAATACATCATAAGGCCCAAATGTAATCCGAATTCGATTTTACAAAGAGTAGTCAATGGCATTGGCCCCGTACCTAGCTTGCATTTATCGTGAATCTCTAGCCCAGCACGAAGTTCCAAGCGACTGAAAAAAAAGCGAAGATAACACCTGCATACAGTAAGGCAAAATTACGGACTAATATCCCTTAACTTCGGTTTGCTGCAGAATCCTTGAACATATTTTCAGCAGCGCGGAGTAGCCGCGCGGTTAGAGGCGCAGTGTCACAGATTGCGCGGTCCCTCCCGCCGGCGGTTCGAGTCCGCCCTCGGGTATGAATGTGTGTGTTGTTCTTAGCATAAGTTAGTATACGTTAGTTTCAGTAGTGTGTAAGTCTAGGGACCGATGACCTCAGCAATTTGGTGCCTCAGGAATTCACACACACACACACACACACACACACACACACACACACACATTCTCAGTTCGAACATAATAAAATTTCTTGAGACTGAGAATCTTATTTCCAAGGATTGGCATTGTTTTAGAGAGCATCACTCATGTGAAACTGAGTTTTCCCTTTTCTCACACGATATATTGCGAAATATGGATAAAGGGAACGGGGTGATTTCATTTTTCTAGATTTCCGGAAAGCATTGGCACGCTGCCCCATTGGAAACTGTTAACGAAGATACGAACATATGGAATTAAGTTCACAGTGATGTGAGTGGCTCAAAGACTTCTTAAGTAATGGAACCCAGTATGTTCTCCACGACGGCGAGCGTTCATCAGAGACAATGCTATCGTCAGGAAGATGGTCATATCCGAAAGAACAGATACTATCTCCATATGGTTAAGGCTAACCGGCCATTGACCTTCTTGTGTGCGGATGCACACGCATTGCCCGAACTCTTACGGGAGTCGGTAAGATTGTCTGCCGCGAGTAATGAGTGTAATGGGCAGGGGCATTACGAATGCAGTGTGTGGACAGTAAGTTGGGAATGTGGGTCTCACGGGGAGCGTGCAAGGGATAAGTCCCTGTAGTCATATTATCCTCTGTACCTTCGGTGTCTCAGATGGATAAAGCATCTGCCATGTAAGCACGAGATCCCAGGTTCGAGTCCCGGTCGGGGCACACATTTTCAACTGTCCCCGTTGATGTATATCAAAGTCTGTTGGCAGCTTAGTGTCTTGATTTAATTATCATTTCATTCTAGGGAGTTGTCCGAAAGAACAGATAACATCTTGATATAAATTTCTAATTGGTGTGGTGAATGGCAGCTAGCTCGAAATGTGGAAAAACATAAGTTAATGCGGATGGGTATGAAGAACAGACCGGTTATGTTCGGATACAGTATTTTTTTGTGTTCTGCTTGACAGCGTCAAGTCGAATAAAAATCTGGGCATAACGTTGCAAAGCGATATAAAATGGAACGAACATGTGAAAACTGTGGTAGAGAAGTGGAATGGTCGACTTCGGTTTTTTGGGAGAATTTTAGGAAAGTGTGGTTCACATTTGAAGGAGATTGCATATAGGACGCAGGTGCGACTTTTTCTTGAGTGCTGCTCGATTGTTTGGGATCCTTGCCAGGTCGGATTGAAGGAGAACATCAAAGCAAAGCAACGTTCTTTTCGAGGAACACAATAAAGGCAATTTAGAGAATCGGCATTCGGTACTGACTGCCGAACGATTCTACTGCCGCCAACATACATTGCGTGTAAGGACACAGAAGATAAAATACGAGAAATTAGGGCTCGTGTGGAGACCTATGGGCAGTCGTTTTCCCGTCGCTCTATTTTCGAGTGGAACAGAGGAGGGAATGATTAGTAGTGGTACATGGTACACGCACCATACGGTGGCTTGCAAAGTATGTTTAATAATACGCGTGGCACTCGTAAGTAATGGAACACATTTTTTTCTCGGCCTGTTTTGGCTGAAAAAATGCGGAATTTGTCGTGAGACATCTTGGAATATTTGCGCTTCAGCCCCTGTAGTTTCACGAAGTTCCGATAGGTGGCGGCGCTATGCGTAACCTTCAGAATGGCGTGAGTAGCGAAGATGCTTTCAAAGTAGAGCGCTATCATTGAGTTTCTTTTGGCGGAAAACCAGAGCATCGCAGATATTCACTGTCTACGGTGACCTGGCAATGAACAATATCACGGGGAATCGTTGGCCGAGCCATCTGTCATCATCGCATGAAGGTCGCGCAAACCTGTCCTATCACACGCGGTGCTGGCCGACCACTCACAGCTGTGACACCTGGAATGTTGGAAGGTAGGGACACTCTCATTCGATTTGATCGACGTTTCACAATCAACTATCTCCCTGCTCAGCTGAAAGTCTCTGTTAATAGTGCTGATGGACGAGTCCATCAACTGGAATACTCTAAGGTGTCTGCCCGCTGAGTTTCTTGACGCCTAACAGAAGACCATACAGAGCAACTAAGGACCATCTTTGCGGACTTGCTTGCGCTTTATGAGGCTGATCCTAACAAGAGTCGAACATCTTTAGAGGCAAAAAACATGGGTTCTTCACTTCGAACAAAACGGCAATCCATGGAGTGGCACCACATCACATCTCGTTTAAAGAAAAAGTTCAAAACTGCACTCTCAGTCGTAACGTCATGCCGCCGGTCTTGTGGGACTGAAGGAGGTATTCTATTTGACGTCCTCCCTCACTGTGCAACGATCAACTCGGCAGTGTATTGTGCTACCATTAGAAAGCTAAATAAACTTCAGCGTGTTCGCCGCCACAAATATACAGGGTTATTACAAATGATTGAAGCGATTTCACAGCTCTACAATAACTTTATTATTTGAGATACAAAAACTCAAAAAGTTTTTTTAGGCATTCACAAATGTTCGATATGTGCCCCTTTAGTCATTCGGCAGACATCAAGCCGATAATCAAGTTCCTCCCACACTCGGCGCAGCATGTCCCCATCAATGAGTTCGGAAGCATCGTTGATGCGAGCTCGCAGTTCTGGCACGTTTCTTGGTAGAGGAGGTTTAAACACTGAATCTTTCACATAACCCCACGGAAAGAAATCGCATGGGGTTAAGTCGGGAGAGGGTGGAGGCCATGAAATGAATTGTTGATCATGATCTCCATCACGACCGATCCATCGATTTTCCAATCTCCTGTTTAAGAAATGCTTCTGCTTTAGCCTTTTCCGTAAGATTTTCCAAACCGTCGGCTGTGGTACGTTTAGCTCCCTGCTTGCTTTATTCGTCGACTTCCGCGGCTACGCGTGAAACTTGCCCGCACGCGTTCAACCGTTTCTTCGCTCACTGCAGGCCGACCCGTTGATTTCCCCTTACAGAGGCATCCAGAAGCTTTAAACTGCGCATACCATCGCCGAATGGAGTTAGCAGTTGGTGGATCTATGTTGAACTTGGTGCTGAAGTGTCGTTGCACTGTTATGACTGACTGATGTGAGTGCATTTCAAGCACGACATACGCTTTCTCGGCTCCTGTCGCCATTTTGTCTCACTGCGCTCTCGAGCACTCTGGCGGCAGAAACCTGAAGTGCGGCTTCAGCCGAACAAAACTTTATGAGTTTTTCTACGTATCTGTAATGTGTCGTGACCATATGTCAATGAATGGAGCTACAGTGAATTTATGAAATCGCTTCAATCATTTGTAATAGCCCTGAATAATCGATTTTCTCCTCCGTGACAATGGAAGGCTTTATACAAGTCTAGGCACCCAAGAGGAGCTCACGGAACTTCATTGGACTGTTCATCCTCATCCACCCTACAGCCCGGATCTCACACCTTATGATTTCAATCTGTTTGGCTCAACAAATAATGCACTCCGCTTGAAACAGTACGTGGATGATGGAAACAGTAGTGTTGCAGTAAAACGTCGGCTCCCAAGTCGACCAGTAGTGCGGTACGATGCGGACATACAGGCCCTCCCAGTAAGGTGGCGTAAGGCCGTCGCATTGAACGAAATTATGATGAAAAATATGGTTTTGTGGCCAAAGAATGGAAAATAATATGATGTATTGGAATTCTGAATAAAACCAACCTGCTTTCAGAAAAAAGTGTTCCGTTACTTATGGAATGCCCCTCGCAGTTCCTGCGCGATTTCAGGGTCTACGGCTACAGGAAAACGAGATAAGCGTCAGTTTTGAGATAGGTTGCTAGAAGGTAAGGTTTAATTACGTACTTCAACTCACACACAGATGGTATTTCGGGACGTTGCAGCTAATACAGCAGCCGAACTTCCTCACCATTACATTTTGCTTCACCGTTGCAACATCAGCTACTTCGTAAAAGTCTGTTCCGGAATGCTGAACAAACTACTACTAACAAGGGAAACTCCGCATAGAGCCCCCCCCCCCCCCCCCCCCCCTCAGATTTAGTGGTAACATGGTTCAATGAACAGCCCGTCAAAAACTGAACACTGAACTGCAAGAAAAGAAGCAAAATAGAAACAGTGAACGATCGAAGCTCAAGCTGTGCAACATCGAGCACGTTCCAACAAGTAACGCGCCTGGTTGTGTGGTCGTGGTGTTGGACTGCGCCGGGTGAGATCCGTGTTCAGATCTCACTCGTGACCAATCTCTCTCTTTCTTCACAAAATTGTGAACTGTCCGTCCGTTCATTGTGCATATCTTCAACTTGGACCGTTCACTGTTTCGATTTCGCTTCTTGTTTTCAAAGTTCAGTACACTCTCTTTCTGTTTTCATGCTTGATCTGTGTGCCGTTTTTAACGGGATACCCTCTGAGCTATCTTGCCACTAAACCTCGGGGGGAGGGGGTGGGTGGGGGAGGGCGATGGTGAGTTTACCTTGTGAGTGAATTACAGTTCCAAGCGGAATGACTGCTGCGTCACTAGGCAGCTTAAAATGGATATGGACTGAGAAATGTAGATAATTGGGGTGGAAAGAATAAGTGTGTTCGTCGTATAATGCTGCACGTATTCCACGTACCTTAGGAGCTATGAGCACGTGCTCATCCTCGCTACTCGAAAACACAACTTTTCTAATGAACAATTGCTCATAACTTTTAAGGTATGCATTTTAGAGCAAATGTTTACTGGACATTTTTTCTTGTTTTGGTCCATACTACTACTTCCCAAAATGTGGAAAGCAAAGAGCTTGCAGTAGAAGAGATTTGCTTCTAGTATCGTATACTTTCAGCTGTATGCGTTTACGCCATTAATTATGATACACCCCGTATATAATACGGGTAGAGATAACGAACTATCCGTACTTTAATTATTGGAATATTCATTGTCCTTATTACTGTTGGTATTAATATTTCCCGTTAAGTGTGTGGTTCGCAGTTACTGTTTTGCCCAGTTCCTTGTTCCTCGTTTTTGTTTTCTAAGGTGTAGTCGGTATTAAGTCGATGAAGGTGATTTTCAAACAAAAAATGGTGAGGTGTAGAATTGTTAGGTCGGCCTATGACATTCAGATTCCATTGTATTTGGATCGCACAAGTGGCTGGCTACAGAAGAGGATGTTTAGTTGTGTGGCAACTTCCGCCATATTATCAATTGACAACCACTTCCAAAGATAGTCATTACCATCCGGAATCGACTGTCTGAGACCAATTGTCTGGGGACAAATTTAAACTGTTTCACAAGTTCAAACCGACACTTGCACCGCACACCTTTTAAAGCAGTGGCCACGCAGGTACGCCCGAGGAGTGTTTATTTTTTCACTAAATTCGTGAACATTACGGAATACAGGAAACAGTAACTAATAAGCGCATGAAACGCACACGAACAGAATGTATTTAAATCACCGTATGCCGTCCTACAGCCGGCCGTTGTGGCCGAGCGGTTCTAGGCGCTTCAGTCTGGAAGCGCGCGACTGCTACGGTCGCAGGTTAGAATCCTGCCTCGGGCATGGATGTGTGTGATGTCCTTAGGTTAGTTAGGTTTAAGTAGTTCTAAGTTCTAGGGGATTGATGACCTCAGATGTTAAGTCCCATAGTGCTCAGAGCCATTTTTTTGCCGTCGTACACTGCTTTAAGGAAAATTGAATTCTAGTCACCCTGTATAGGTGTGGTAGCATTCTCCCCGTGAAGGCGACTTCCCCTGCCACAAACACTGGTCCCTCGAAACTTCCTGACAGATTAAAACTGTGTGCCGGACCGATACTCGAACTCGGGACCTTTGCCTTTCGCAGGCAAGTGCTCTGCTAACTGAGCTACCCAAGCACGACTCACGCCCCGTCCTCACAGCTTTACTTCTGCCAGTACCTCGTCTCCTACCTTCCGAACTTTACAGAAACTCTCCTGCGAACCTTGCAGAAATAGCACTCGAGAAAGAAAGGACACTGCAGAGACATAGCTTAGCCACAGTCGCGGGGATGTTTCCAGAAGGAGATTTTCACTCTGTAGCGGAGTGTGCGCTGATATGAAGTTTCATATCAGCGCACACTCCGCTGCAGAGTGAAAATCTCATGCTAGTCCCTCGGTTTACAGTCAGTCTATACTGTAAGAGGACGAACGGGTGCACTAACTACATCACACAATAGATTCTTTTATCGCTTGCCGATGGAATACACTGGCAGACGTATTAGTGTCTGCGTTCCATACTGCGTACACATTCCATGTATAAGAGTGTGTGGTTAAACGGTGCTCTAATGCCAAACCAGAAAATTTCTTCACATGGTTTTTCACGTGCGCATATCCTGCTAGCAACGTGTACCAATGTGTAACAGTATACTTGACTTCAGGCAATTTCCTTCCACTCTTACAACGTCCAATGACGGCCTTCCCGGACCAATGCATATTTCCGTGTTCTGTGACTCATGTTAGGAGAGAACAAAGAAAGGAGCGCTATCTGTAGAACACAAACGATTTCACTACTCCATCGCTCATGGATGTACGTCAAAACTGATAAAATTATTTTCTTTAGCAATTCCAAGGACGAATTCACGATAAACTTCAGCCAGAAACCTGACCGTGCATTTAGCTTTCCAATTTATTTTCAACGGGAATGCAATTCTAGGGCCAGGCATATTGTGATCGTGAGGTAGTTAATTCGCATCCACATTAAAATTTCATCGTCTTATTATAGCTGTTACGCCGTTCAAGCTACGTCAGCGCGCAATGTAGCCGTTCTGTTCGGTCCGCAAATTGTGAATGACCACTCAGGCGGCGATTACGTCCCGTGAGTGGCATGATAACGGCCGCTTTCCAGACTTAAAGACCATCATGCTTGTCAAACTGTGTCTTCTCACTGAGCAAATAACTTCCCAACTGCTGTTTCGGAGAGCGGTTAACTCAGCAGAAAGAAATATAGTCACCGATCGTGGGAGCAACTCCCGAAGAAAGCGCAGAATTACTGAAGAGCGTTGAAGGAGAGAGAACAGGTTTAGAACGAGGGACACCTGATAGTAAATCTCCAAGGCCTCTGCTGTGGGCTGTCCTTGATCCACACGTTGCAGTACCGTGGTGTCGCAAGTGTTTCAGTTACGTCGCAAGCAGCAGGTATCGCCATCTATCTCCATCTTTGTTTCCATTCCGCCTGCCCAGTTACTGTTTTTACTGGTACAAAGTGTGGTGTTTAGAGTTAATACGAGAACGGTAACTTCGCTTTTTCTGTATTAGTATTATACGACTAGACCAGCAAGTCTCCGTTACTATGCGTGACTTGGTTGCCTGTGGTATTGCGGTAAAGCGTCCAGACGGAAACAATGTAAACTGCGAGCTGACAAGTTAGCTCTTGCGGTCAGCAGAGAACGTGTCGATATCCAACTCCGTATCATGTGCTGATATAGTATTCAAGTATTCAAGTCCACTGATTGCGTTCAGCTACTAAGAACCCACGTAAATTGCTGTCTGCCAGTATTCACCCTATGTATCAAATGTCACAGTCTTCATTAGACAGTTTTCTTTCCAAGTAGCACTACATGCATTTGTTATGCTAAGTGCTATGGTAAGTATCCTGTAACACACTATTATAATCTTTTCTCTGGTAGCCAAGTTGATATAAATATCCTTAAAATGTTGTATGGCTTTGAAAATCGTAAAATTTATGTAATTTTGGGAAAGGATTCAAGCACATTTACAGCTTGGTAACTCTCTACAGATTGCGTTATGTACTAATCTCTGAATATTCTTTCATTACGAGTTGTATTAAGCTCACACAAACTGACGAGACTTCTTAAATTTGTTTAAGAATTTAGCAAAGCAAATTTTAAGAGACTTTACTTTTAATTATCAATATTTCCTCGGGAGGGCTGATAAGTCTGGTAACTTTTCATGACAAAACGGAACATTTTTGTTGCGCCTTCATGGTTTGCAATTTTGTTATTCCAGGGTTCGTACAAAGAATGGCAACAATGTGTAGCGTATAGATCATTGTTAACAGTCACCCGAAATTGTCAGCGTGTGGACTATCACTGAAAATGGAGAAAAACGAGTTTCGTGCTAATATTTGGATTTGTAGGGTTGGACTGAGGCACAAATCAAAACAGAATTGGATGAAGTTCACGCGGACTTTGCACCATCATTGAAGAGCATTTATTCTTGGATTAATGAATTTAAACGTGGTCTGACAAGTGCCAAAGACGAAGAGCACTTTGGCCGTCCATTTGAGGTTGCCACAAAGGAAAGCATTGATAAAATCTATGATATGATAACGCAAAGCCGCCGAATAAAAATTCGCGAGATTGCTGAGACTGGAGACATCTCAACTGAGCGACTGCATAATATCCCGCTTGTAGAATTGGCTATGAAGAAGCGAGGTGGGTAGTGCCGCGATTGCTCACAGTCGACCAAAAGAGCATTTGGTACATTTCAACAGAATGTCTGGCGATGTTTCATCGCAGTCCCCTAAATTTTTTGCACCAGTTTGTGACTTGATGAAACCTGGATCCATCAATGCACAACAGAGTGAAAACGACGGTCAAAACAATGAACAAAAACTGGTGAAGTGCACCAAAGAAGGCAAAGACCATTTTGTCAGTGGAAAGGTGATGATCACTGTTTCTTGGGATTCCCAGGGAATGATCCTCATAGAGTGCTTGGGAAAAGACAGAACCATCACTGGACCCTATTATGCATCATTCTTGGATCGTCTGAAACTTGTGTTGGCTGAAAAACGACCAAGGTGGCATACAAACAAATTGCTCTTTCTCTAGGACAATGGACCATCGCACACAGCGTCAGCGATAACAGTGTCTAAAGTGCAGGAATCCCTTCCCCACCACCCCTGTTCACCAGACTTAGTCACAAGATACTTTCTTCTGCTCCCTAACTTGAAACTTTGGCTTGCTGGGAAGATATTTTAATCAAATGAGGAAGTGATACTTGCAGTCAACGAGTTTTTTCACATTTTGTTAGAACTTACTTTTCGAATGAGATAAACAGTCTGGAGGTTCGCTGGACCAAGTGCGAGGGTATGAAGTTGCTGTGGGCAGAGCTCGTGTATTACGTGTTTCTGCCGGTAGGAGTGTGCAGCGCAACACATTGCCAGTTTAGTACTGCCTGTGTTGTCGACCTGGCCAGTTCTGTTCATCTGTAGTGACTGTGTTTGCTAGCGCTGTTTTGTTCTTGTTTCGTTTCTTATTATGATAAATTTAAGTGGACAATGTGCAGCTTTGAAGTTTTGTTTTCTACTCGTTAAAAATGCTTCTGAAACTGTTTTCGTGTTGAAAACAGCTTATTAAATGACGCTATGGGAAAAACTCATGTGTAAGAGTGGTTTGCTCGGTTTAAAAATGGCGACATGTCGAGTGATGACAAACATCATCCTGGACGTCCATCAACTGTCAGAATCGAGGAAAATATTGAAAAAGTTCGAGAGCTTGTGCTCACAGACTGTCGACGGACAATTGATTAACTGTCATAGATTAGTGGCATATCTTGGAGCTCTGCTCAGCGAATTAAAATGTAAGATTTGGGAATAAAAAGGGTTGCTGCCAAGTTTGTTCCTCGGGTTCTGCTTGACAACCAAAAGGAACATAGAGTTGAAACATATGGTGTTTTGAAACAACAGCTTGATCCAGATTTTCTGTCAAATGTCATTCATTACTGGTGATGAGTCACGGTGCTATGGCTCCGATCCACAAACAAATCAACAGTCAAGCCAATGGAAGACGTCATCGTCACCCCGTCCAAAAAAATGTCGTCATGTCAAATCAAACATCAAAACAACGCTGATTTACTTTTTTGATGCTAAGGGCATAGTTCATTCAGAGTTTGTTCCCATAGATCAGACCGTCAATCAAACCTTTTATTTGGAAGTTTTAAGAAGATTGCACAACAGTGTTCGTCAGAAAAGACCTGATTTGTGGCAGAGAGGAGTTCCACTGCTCCACGCTCCTTACTCGCCTGAACTGACTCCTTGCGACCTTCTCGTATTTCCATGCATGAAAAGTGCATGAAAGGACACCGATTTGACAACATTGTAGAAGTCAAGTAAAAACGAGGGTTGAACTGTCGGCTACTTCTAAGGACGACTACAAAAAATGGTTTGAACAAAATGGCTGGCTCTGAGCACTATGGGAGTTAACATCTGAGGTCATCAGCCCCCTAGAACTTAGAAGTACTTAAACCTAACCAACCTAAGGACATCACTCACATCCATGCCCGAGGCAGGATTCGAACCTGCGACCGTAGCAGTCGTGTGGTTCTGGACTGAAGCCCCTAGAACCGCTCGGCCACCGCGGCCGGCTGTTTTGAACAGTTGAGCACTAGTGGGACAAATGTACTAGTTGTAATGGAGAGTATTTTGAAGGGGATAAGGCTGTTTTGAAAACATATAGCTTTTAAAAAATAATTCCGGTTTTTTTGGGCAGCCCCTCTTATATATCTCTCTTTCAGATTACGTCAGGAACTAAGGTGAGTTTTTTGCAAAACAAACCTTATTCTTGCTTTTTTACCATATTTTAAAATCACCCTCATAAGTGTCAAGAAGCCTACTCATATGTCTGGGATTTTCGCCCTTTGCCGGTCGCGGTGGCCGTGCGGTTCTGGCGCTGCAGTCCGGAACCGCGGGACTGCTACGGTCGCAGGTTCGAATCCTGCCTCGGGCATGGGTGTGTGTGATGTCCTTAGGTTAGTTAGGTTTAAGTAGTTCTAAGTTCTAGGGGACTTATGACCTAAGATGTTGAGTCCCATAGTGCTCAGAGCCATTTGAACCATTTTTTTCGCCCTTTCATAAACTGATTTGCACCATTAAGGAATAACTTTACTCCTGACGGTTCTGATGTTTGTACAGAGTTAGAAACTTTACAAAAGATAGTAGGTGGTCCATGTAAATAGCACAAAAACATCGCCAGAGAATGTTTTTATTTGTGCAACAAGTAACTACTTAACCATTGTGCAATAAAACATTTGCAAATACAGCAGTGTTATTCCCAATACTTAAATGTTCTTCCGCGATTAAAGAAATACAAGATGTGAAATTTCCTTAGCGATTATAGCTTTATGGCAGAAAAAGGTTCGTACATAGGTCTCCACCATTTGCACGCAAAGATCCGGCAGCTATGTCAGATTCAGTGCACAATTACAATCAATCCGGAAGTTTCATTACAACGCACGCTCCGCTACGCAAGGAAAGATTCAGCTCGTGAAAGATTTTTAACGATATAAATACTGTTGCATTAGTTAGCTATCTTTTGATAACACACACGATTTACATTCTGTCACTCGTTCTTTAGAAGTAACTCAGCCTTTAAGTTCTGTAGCGCATCTGAATAACGCTCTATTCATTAGATGGTTGTAGTTGATGCCAGACGTGACACAGGCTGTAGGCAAATTTCATTGAAATCAAAATGAAGTTGTAGAAAAATACAAACCTGAAAGCACCGGAGTATGACAAAAGATCGGTACATAAGAGCAGTCGAAAACATTCCTTCTGATTCCTCAGCTTCTAACTTCGTCTGCTAGTCTTATTATTCCCTTCCACTTTCCGTACTCCTTGTATATTTCTCACAATTCCCTATAATGTACACCTACTTTTCTGAGGATTTAAAACATTTCCGACTTAACTTCAGAACTGCCTCTCTGCTGCGTTTACCTTTTCTCAAACGACGTGATCGTCATTTAACGTATCTTAAATTTCTTTTACATTACTATTCGTATTACTCTGATCAGCAACACGGATGCAAGAGCTGTCAAGTTGATTGTACGATAATTCTCGAATTAATTACCCTTGCTAACTTTGGACTGTGTGGATGATATTCTTCAGAAAATCAAATGGTGTGTCTCCAATCTCATAGCTTCTACATATTAAAGTGGATAATTGTTCGGCTTCCGCTTTCCTCAACAACCTCAACCATTTCAGAATTTCAGAAGAAATTTAAAACATCCTTTGTTCCTGTCTTGATTGGAAGTTTTAGGAAGCTCTGTCAGACTCTTCCTCAAACGCTGATCCCTCATATCCATCAAATCGACACCTTTTTTTTCTTCCGTCATGTTAGTGGACACTTCCTCTCTTTCCCACGTTTTAAAAGAATTCACTTCGTAGATAATTGCAGAGGCAGCTCTGCTTCACACCTGTCGGCACAGTAACAGCCTCAGGGCTTCTGCTTGGTTGACAACTGCTCTTTTAAAGTAAGCGCTAACCAATACGAAGTCAGTCGATGCCTTGCGAGGAGACTTTGCTCTCTTTCTCTGTAATATTCAAATTTCCTTAGTCCAAAAGTAAGAGTTTTAAACATCTCGAAAAAATTAATCTGCGCCACGAAACTGCTGATGGTATTAGACCTTCTCCCCATGTTCACCCTACAACATGTGACAAAGCACGTGGATTCTTTTTTTTTCAGCTGTTATGTCCTTTTTCTCCCACAAAATTTTTATTTGTTTACTTTCAGTAGTGTTATTTTTATGGCATTTGTACTGTACCAAAAATCTCAAATACTAATTTAGGGCTTAGTCAACTGGACTTTATTAAACTTTACCTAAAAGCTGTGCTAATTATGCACTCCAGACATTTCAAATTTCGTTATCATTGTTCATACTCTATGTGATCAAAAGTATCTGGACACCCCCCGAAACACTCGTTTTTCATATTAGGTGCATTGTGCTGCCTCCTACTGCCAGGTACGTCATACCAGCTACCTCAATAGTCATTAGACATCGTGAGAGAGCAGAATGGGGCGCTTCGCAGGTCTCACGGACTTCGAACTTGGTCACGTGATTGGGTGTCATTTGTATCATATGTCGGTATGACATTTCCACATTCCTAAACATCCCTAGGTCCACTGTTACCGATGTGGAAACGTGATGGGACACGTACAGCACAAAAGCGTACAGGCCGACCTCCTCTGTTGACTGACACAGACCGCCGACAGTTGAAGAGGCTCGTAATGTGTAATAGTCAGACATCTATCCAGACCATCGCACAGGAATTACAAACTACGTCAGGATCCACTGCAAGTACTATGACAGTTAGGTGGGAGGTGATAAAACTTGGAGTTCATGTTCGAGCGGCTGCTCATAAGCCACACATCAGCCCGGTAAATGCCAAACGACACGAAGCTTAGTGTAAGGAGCGTAAACATTGGACGATTGAACAGTGGAAAAACTTTGTGTGGAGTAACGAATCACGGTACACAATGTGGCGATCCGATGGCAGGGTGTGGGTGTGGTGAATGCCCGGTGAACGTCATCTGCCAGCGTGTGTAGTACCAACAGCAAAATTCGGAGGCGGTGTTGTTATAGTGTTGTGTTTTTCATGGAGGGGGCTAGTACCCTTTGTTGTTTTGCGTGGTACTGTCACAGCACAGGCCTACATTGATGTTTTATGCACCTTATTGCTTCCCACTGGTCAAGAGCAATTACGTGATGGCGATTGCCTCTTTCAACACGATCGAGCACCTGTTGATAATGCACAGCCTTTGGCGGAGTTGTTACACGACATTAACATCCCTGTAATTGAGTTACCTGCACAGAGTCCTGACCTGAATCCTACAGAACACCTCTGGGATGTTTTGGAACGGCGACTTCGTGCCAGGCCTCACCGACCGACATCGATTCCCCTTTGTCAAGGCTAAGGGTGGGTCAACACCATATTGAATCCCAGCATTACCGATGGAGGGCCCCAGGCAGTTGTAAGTCGTTTTCAGCCAGGTGTCCGGATACTTTTGATCACATAGTGTATGTAAACATGCAACCAAATAATTATTAAGTTTCAGATGGAGGAGATCAAAAGTATGGATAAGTGAAGTATCTAGATAGCTAATGCTTGAAATATGTTAGCAACTTTTGCTGCCATTTAGTTTCTGAGTAATTGACATTCTTACCTAACACGTTCTTACTGAAGCAGAATCCCATATTTTGGCAAACTAGACAACACAATACAATACCAATTATTGGTTTATCTAAAAGCTCTCAAACGAATCCTATTCCACTATTCAGCTATTCAGAGAAAGAAATCTTTAATTGTAATCTGTAAAAAGTCATCTAATAACAGTAGCTGAATGTATTGCTAATTACTGTAACCATATAAAAGAGGGGCTGCTGAGAGCCGTTTCAGTCGGTCTGCCGGTGGAGGGGAGGGGGGGAGGAGGGGGGAGAGTTATGATGTGAACAAGATCTGTGCCCGAAATTACTGCAGAATGTACGCGGACGAGTTTTTTCTAAATTCAATGTTCGACAGTTTGTTCAGTGACCATTTTAATGATTGAGTGTGGTCTGGTAATTAGTTTCATGAATTTTGTTAATCTTCAATAATTCTCATTCTGACAATTGGATCAGAATGTGAACTGTGTTCATTCCAAATGCTATTTACTGTGTACATGGTTTCCTCCTGAAATGAGTATAAACTTAGAAGGACAGTGTAATTAAGAAACGTCTTAATGATTTACGTGCAACACATAAACTTTTGGGTCACTTCACTGTTAAACCTGGTGTGAACAACACCATTTGAAATTACCTACTTTCGTCAGTTACTTTTTAGCCAGATTCGACAGAGGTGCAGCTACCGAAGACATACTGGCATTAGTAACCAGGGTAAAGTTACAAATACAACACATTTTTCTCAACAGTGAATGGTTTGGTGTAGACTTGGTTGTAGAAGTCTGCATTTTTGACTGTTTCGGGAACTTTACACCTAGAATATCACCTCACCGTCATTCTGCAAAAGCCTGCCACGCAGTGGATTCTTCATCTGAAGTCACAGGAAGAAGTCACTAAGTAATATTCGAGACAGTATGGGGACAAGACAAGATCTGATAGCCCAGAGAAGCAACACGTGTGTCTACCGTGTAGTGTGCAGAACGAGCTGGCACACTATCGTGTAGCAAACACACTTGACAGCCTCCCGTAACCTCGTCAGGAGATTTCGGTAGTATGCACATGTAATGCTTTGCCCGTTACGAGTGTAATCTGTTACCACCACACAATGACAGTAAAAAAAAATGGTAACAAAACCACCGAGTATCACCTCGCTCGATTTCTCGGCCCTAATGAATCCACGTGTTTACGCTGTGCCTTTGCCATGGTGTTAAGACACCTAAAGGGGTCGTCTGGACAGCAGTGGCCTGACACAGGTGTGTCAAATCCGCTGCTGCCTGTGATCTGTGAGCGGTGGCGGAACCCTGTAGTCGGCGACCTCTGTCATGAAAATGTCAGACAACTGATCTATGACTGAACAAATATATTTGCTGTGAGTTCACAGTCTCGTAAAATTCTTTGAAAAACTTCCATCGACTGTACCTTTATCAAAAATTCGCTATTGCAATTTCGACCTTGTGGTCATTTCTAAGTGGGCAACAGCTGCAAACAATACATACACAGGGTTAAACTACCGCTAACATAATAACTACATGTTCTACAGTAGAGTAACGAAAATATTAATTGGAACAGAAAAATTTACTTACCTGCTGCAAGGACAGCAGTATTCATCAGTAAACGTGTAAGTAGGCTGTGTAGATTTTTTTATTGGTAACGCCACGCAGCACTTTGTATGAAAATCACTGGCTGTGCTGTGTGCAGTCTGTGGCTGGTTTGCATTGTTGTTGGCTATTGTAGTGTTGGGCAGTTGCATGTGAACAGCGCGTAGCGTTGCGCAGTTGTAGGTGAGCCGCCAGCAGTGGTGGATGTGGGGAAATGAGATGGCGCATTTTTGAGAGCGGATGTTTTGGACGTGTGTCCATCAGAAACAGTACATTTGTAAGAATGGATGTCATGAACTGCTGTATATATATTATCATTTTTGAACACTATTGAGGTAAATACATTGTTTGCTAACTATGCATATCAGTAGTTAGTGCCTTCAGTAGTTTGAATCTTTTATTTAGCTGGCAGTAGTGGCGCTCGTTGTATTGCAGTAGTTCGAGTAACGAAGATTTTTGTGAGGTAAGTGATTTGTGAAACGTATAGGTTAATGTTAGTCAGGGCCATTCTTTTGTAGGGATTACTGAAAGTCAGATTGCGTTGCGCCAAAAATATTGTGTGTCAGTTTAAGCACAGTCATTCATAATTTTTCTAAGGGGACGTTTCATAAATGCAATAAAAACCGACGTGAGCCTATAGTCCTCGTGTAAACCTTACTCACACACACACGGTGTAAACTATAAAGTCAACAATTTCGAGAACGAATCACGAAAACACAGATAAAGGCAATACTCTTCACTAAATTTTTCCATTATCTGACAGATAGGATAAGAACTCATGAAATAAAACTCGTGTTTACTTCACATGTCAACAACGAACAGCATACTGTGATTGATTTTTCACTCCACTATTGACGCCAGTCGTCGAGCAACAGGGCTATCTCCTTGCTTCACAGAGGTGCTCTGCCACCTAGTTCTTCTTCATTCATACCTGTCTGGCCACAATGGAAGCCCCTGTGCCAGCAAACCAGTGCATTATATCATACTACGCTGTTGCAGGACACTCCTCCGTGGTCTCTGTTGTTGTAATGAATGAAGAAACACCGCCTGAATCACAATTTCTTAATTAACGACTGTCGATTTCCGTAGGCTATTCCGACCAGTTGTCGTGTTTAGCTATTTTAACTGTCAATCGTTAAAACGTCTGTTTCTTCAGTATCTCATGTTCACAATACTTCACACATGCATACTTGTAGACACTATTCTGACGATTGCACCTGTGATAAATATTACGAAACACGTCGGAATTTTGTGTCAGCTGTTTGCGAAACATGAAAATTCGTGCTTGACTGGGACTCCAACCCGAATTTGCCGTATATCGCGAGCGATCGCCTCTACCATTTGGGCTATTCGAGCACGCCTCAGGGATCGATCGAAACTTCCATACGTCACGTAGTCACACCCTTATCCTCGAGCAATTACACCACTGATGTATCTATACGTCGATGAGCAAAACGGCGATGTACAGTGAGTTGACAAGAGTCGTGGGATACCTCCTAGTAGCGTGTCGAACCTCCTTTTCCCCAGAGCAGTGCAAGCAGCTTGACGTGTGGACTCAACAAGTCGCTGCAAGACCCCTGCAAAATATAGAGCCATGCTGCCTCTACAGTCGTCCATAAATGAGAAAGCGTTGCTGGTGTAGCATTTTGTACTCGAACTGATCTCTCGATTATATCCCATAAATGTCCGATGGGACCTATGTCAGGCTATCTGGGTGGTGAAATCGTTCGCTCGAATTGTCCAGAATGTTCTATAAACCAGTTGCGAACGACTGTGGTACAGTGACATGTTTTGAAACATGAAATACATGAATGGCTGCAATGGTAGCTGAAAATAAGCATTTGCAGTCAATTATCTGTTCACATGGACCACAGGGCCCAGTCCATTTTATGTACAGGGTGTTTCAAAAATGACCGGTATATTTGAAACGGCAATAAAAACTAAACGAGCAGCGATAGAAATACACCGTTTGTTGCAATATGCTTGGGACAACAGTACATTTTCAGGCGGACAAACTTTCGAAATTACAGTAGTTACAATTTTCAACAACAGATGGCGCTGCAAGTGATGTGAAAGATATAGAAGACAACGCAGTCTGTGGGTGCGCCATTCTGTACGTCGTCTTTCTGCTGTAAGCGTGTGCTGTTCACAACGTGCAAGTGTGCTGTAGACAACATGGTTTATTCCTTAGAACAGAGGATTTTTCTGCTGTTGGAATTCCACCGCCTAGTACACAGTGTTGTTGCAACAAGACGAAGTTTTCAACGGAGGTTTAATGTAACCAAAGGACCGAAAAGCGATACAATAAAGGATCTGTTTGAAAAATTTCAACGGACTGGGAACGTGACGGATGAACGTGCTGGAAAGGTAGGGCGACCGCGTACGGCAACCACAGAGGGCAACGCGCAACTAGTGCAGCAGGTGATCCAACAGCGGCCTCGGGTTTCCGTTCGCCGTGTTGCAGCTGCGGTCCAAATGACACCAACGTCCACGTATCGTCTCATGCGCCAGAGTTTACACCTCTATCCATACAAAATTCAAACGCGGCAACCCCTCAGCGCCGCTACCATTGCTGCACAAGAGACATTCGCTAACGATATAGTGCACAGGATTGATGACGGCGATATGCATGTGGGCAGCATTTGGTTTACTGACGAAGCTTATTTTTACCTGGACGGCTTCGTCAATAAACAGAACTGGCGCATATGGGGAACCGAAAAGCCCCATGTAGCAGTCCCATCGTCCCTGCATCCTCAAAAAGTACTGGTCTGGGCCGCCATTTCTTCCAAACGAATCATTGGCCCATTTTTCAGATTCGAAACGATTACTGCATCACGCTATCTGGACATTCTTCGTGAATTTGTGGCGGTACAAACTGCCTTAGACGACACTGCGAACACCTCGTGGTTTATGCAAAATGGTGCCCGGCCACATCGCATGGCCGACGTCTTTAATTTCCTGAATGAATATTTCGATGATCGTGTGATTGCTTTGGGCTATCCGAAACATACAGGAGGCGGGGTGGATTGGCCTCCCTATTCGCCAGACATGAACCCCTGTGACTTCTTTCTGTGGGGACACTTGAAAGACCAGGTGTACTGCCAGAATCCAGAAACAATTGAACAGCTGAAGGAGTACATCTCATCTGCATGTGAAGCCATTCCGCCAGACACGTTGTCAAAGGTTTCGGGTAATTTCATTCAGAGACTACGCCATATTATTGCTACGCATGCTGGATATGTGGAAAATATCGTACTACATAGTTTCCCAGACCGCAGCGCCATCTGTTGTTGAAAATTGTAACTACTGTAATTTCGAAAGTTTGTTGCTTGAAAATGTACTGTTGTCCCAAGCATATTGCAACAAACGATGTAGTTCTATTGCTGCTCGTTTAGTTTTTATTGCCGTTTCAAATATACCGGTCATTTTTGAAACACCCTGTAAACACAGCCCAGACTATCATGCCGCCCCCACGAACTTGCACAGTCCCCTGTTGACAAGTTGGGTCTGTGCCACACTCTAACCCTGTAATCAGCCCTTATCAACTGAAATCGAGACTGCCGGCCGGTGTGGCCAAGCGGTTCTAGGTGCTACAGTCTGGAGCCGCGCAACCGCTACGGTCGCAAGTTCGAATCCTGCCTCGGGAATGGATGTGTGTGATGTCCTTAGGTTAGTTAGGTTTAAGTAGTTCTAAGTTCTAAGGGACTGATGACCTCAGATGTTAAATCTCATAGTGCTCAGAGCTATTTGAACCATTTGAAATCGAGACTCGTCTGACCACGCCACGGTTTTCCAGCCGACTGGGGTCTAACCGATATGGTCACAAGCCCAGAAAAGGCGCTGTGGGCAATATCATGCTGTTAGCAAATGCACCCGCGTCGGTCCACTGCCCATTAATACCAAATTTCACAACACTTTCCTGTTGTATTCGTTTGTCGTACATCCCACATTGATTTCTGCGGTTATTTCGCGCGGTTTTGCTTGTCTATTGGCACTGACAACTCTACGCGAACGCCGCTGCTCCGGTCGTTAAGTGGAGGTCGTCTGCCACTGCATTGTGTGTGGTCAGAGGAATTGCCTGAAAGTTGGTATACTCGGTACACTCTTGACACTGTGGAGCTCGCAATACTGAATTCCCCAAAGATTTCCGAGACAGAACGACACATGCATCTAACTCCAACTACCATTCCGCGTTTAAAGTGTGTCAGTTCCCGTCGTGGCCATAATTCCATTAGAAACCTTTTCACATGATTCACCTGAGAACAAATGACAGCTCCGCCAATGCACTGCCCTTTTATGCTCTGTTTACGCCTTACCACCGCCAGCTGTATATAAGCATATCACTGTCCCATGACCGGTTGTCTCTTCAGTGTAGACCTCACATTGAAACTTCGCATAGGCTCACCATGTAATGCAATACCCTCGTTGGCTGAATCGCAACTCACAACGCCCAACTCTAGCTTCTGAAGTTTTCATCCTGATCGGTCAAGATTTACTACTGATAAGTACGTCCTCACACTCCTTATGTGTTGGTCCTGATTTGCTGATTAAATGTGTAAGACCTCACATGTGGTTTCTGTACATTAAATTATGCGAATACCGCGACTGTTTCGTAAATATGGTGAGAGTCCAATTTTGCACCCATCCTTGCAGTTGCTCTGCTTTTCATAACAAACTAATATATCAATTATGGACGACGAACTGCTACTGTGATTTAGTTTGGTTATTTATCTGGATATTAATACGCAGCCAGTCACTGTTTTGGACTTTAGATACGATTTATTCTACCAGTAACTAGTTTTCAAGCCACTGCAGTCTTATCACAAGATGGGGGTGTTACAGGAGCATTATATCGTGGACCAAGTGTAGCTAGACGTTATGATGATGGGGCTGGCGAAAATGAAGGAAATTTAGTAATCAGTAGGGAAACGTTTATGAAACGGAAATTTTGTTACGTTTTTGGTACTTATAGCACACTGAATTATGATATCCATAGCAAATCATTTCCCATAATGTACACACGAATACATCCTTATTCAGAGAATATAAGCACTAGATGCAAATACAGAGAATTTGTGTACAATGGGTGTGAAACTCTGTTGCATCATGATCTTTGGCCTAGGAAGCATTGCAAAAACAGACATAATGTCTTATGGGATAACAGCAATCAGTGATTTTATAATGTTACTTAAAATCCGTCTTGATTGCAATTTTTTTATTATTCATATGACCGGTTTCGGTTCATTCAGAACCATCTTCAGATCTGTAAAAATAATTATACTAATTTACTATTTCACGGAAGCAAATCTTTTTCATCCTATCTAATCAACATCAAATGTACCAGAACGTACCTGATATTTCAGTTACAGGAGTAACCCGTCCAAATCCAGCAACTTTCACATGCTACGTCACATAAAATTGGTTGGCAGAGTGCACATTATTTATATTAATTATAACACTAATACCGACAGGTGGCGTCTGGTACATTTGTTACATTCCATTTGCACATACTGTATTCAGTAGATCTTTCTTATATTAAGATTTGCTTCCGTGAAATAGTAAATTACTGTAATTATTTTTACAGATCTGAAGATGGTTCTGAATGAACTGAAACCGGTCGTATGAATAATAAAAAATTTGCAATCAAGACGGATTTTAAGTAACATTATAGGAAGCATTGTATTAGTAAATAAATATTTACAAGTATAGACAATATATTTAAATGAATCTTGCTAGCTGCAGGTGTGTTCTTATAATGACAATATACAAGCAAAATGAATTAAATAGGTACACAAAAGGTAAATATCTGCTGATGAGCCTGCAGTGACTCGAAAACTAGTTAATGGTACAATAAATAATATCTAAAACCCAAAAAAGGAGTGTCTGCATATTTGTATCCGGATAAATAGCCAATATAATAGTCTTTTCCTTTTTCCTGCATTCCTTGCTGGCGCGGTAGCTCCAAGAGGAAGGACAGCATAGTAAACGGCTTGGCAATAACCTGTAGTGGTTTTTTTTCTTCAGAATAATCGATAGGCCACGTTCTGCACTAATGAAAACCAAATATTCGTGTTAAATGGAAAATACGCTGATGAGCCAAAACATTATGACCACCTGCTTAATAGCGTGATGGTCCACCCTAGGAACGCAGGATAGAAGCTATTTTGCGTCACTGGGATTCAACAAGTTCCTGTTATGTTTCTGAAGGCACATGGTACCGAATGTCTACGCAAAGGCACGCAGTGCCCACAAATTATGGACAGGTGGTTTGTGGGTGCGACGGTGGCACCCGATAGCGTCCCAAATAGGTTCAAATTTGGCGAAATTGGTAGCAAAGACATCAACGTGAGTTCACTATAACACTCTTCAAATCACTGTAGCACGATTCTGGCCTTGTGATACTGACAGTTATCATGCAGTAAGATTCCATTGCCGTGGTGGAGGACTTCAAGCAAGAATGGATACAGCAGGTCCGCTGTAATGTCCACGTGCTGTCATGGCGCCTTCGATTACTACCACAGGATCCACGGAAGACCAGGTGAATGTCCTTAATAGCATAATACTCTCCCTAATGGCCTGCAGCCGTGGCGAACTGCATGTTTCGAAGAGCCGTTCGCCTGGATAATTGAATATCCGGACACATCCGTCCATCTGGTGTAACGAACACGTGATTTATTTGACCAGACGACACGTTTCCATTGAACCAGGGTCGAATCTCTAAGATCCCGTGCCCGCTACAGTCGTAACTGACTATGTTGTTGCGTCAACACGGGAACACGTAAAGGTCGTCTGCTATAGAGCCCCACGTTCAACAGTGAGAGATGGACAGTGCGCTCAGAAACACTTGTGCCTGCGACAGCACTGTACCCTTTAGCCAGATCTGCCACAGATTGCCTCCTGTCCCACTTTTCAGATCAGGCGAGGCTCTGACGTCCACGTTCTGCGATGAGACGTGGAGGTCCAACATCTTGTCGCGTTCTCGTGGTTTCACCGTCCTTCAACCACTTTCCACAGATCTTCACGATATCATGACGCAAACAATCGACTAGCTTCACCCTTTCCGAGATAATCGTTTCCATGGCTGAGGCATAACAATCTGTTCTTTGTTAAAGTCGCTTATGTTGGTAGATTTGCCTATTTGCTTCCGATATCATCACTAGAATGATTCCCCATTAGTCTCTGTTCCGCTTACATACTTTCCTTAGCGCGTCACGCACTCGCAACGCCACCGGACGGCATTTACACTACTGGCCACTAAAATTTCTACACCAGGAAGAAATGCAGGTGATAAACGAGTATTCATTGGACAAATATATTATACTAGATCTGACATGTGATTACATTTTCACGCAATTTGGGTGCATAGATCCTGAGAAATCTGTACACTGAACAACCACCTCTGGCCGTAATAACGACATTGACACGTCTGGGCATTGAGTCAAACACAGCTTGGATGGCGTGTACAGGTACAGCTGCCCATGCAGCTTCAACACGATACCACAGTTCATCAAGAGTAGTGACTGGCGTATTGTGACGAGCCAGTTGCTCGGCCACCATTGACCAGACGTTTTCAATTGGTGAGAGATCTGGAAAATATGCTGGCCAGGGCAGCAGTCGAAGGGCAGCAGTCGAACATTTTCTGTATCCAGTTAGGCCTGTACACGACCTGCAACATACGGTCGTGCATTACCCTGCTGAAATGTAGGGTTTCGCAGGTATCTAATGAAGGGTAGAGCGACGGGTCGTAACACATCTGAAATGTAACGTGCACTGTTCAAAGTGCCGTCAATGCGAACAAGAGGTGACCGAGACGTGTAACCAATGGCACCCCATACCATTACGCCGGGTGATACGCCAGTATGGCGATGACGAATACACGATTCCAATGCGCGTTCACCGCGATGTAGCCAACCACGGATGCGACCATCATGATGCTGTAAACAGAACCTGGATTCATCCGAAAAAATGACGTTTTTCCACTCATACACCCAGGTTCGTCGTTGATTACACCATCGCAGGCGCTCCTGTCTGTGATGCAGCGTCAAGGGTAACCGCAGCCATGGTCTCCGAGCTGATAGTCCATCCTGCTTCAAAAGTCGTCGAACTGTTCGTGCAGATGGTTGTTGTCTTGCAAGGGTCCCCATCTGTTGACTCAGGGATCGAGACGTGGCTGCCCGACCCGTTACAGCCATGCGCATAAGATACTGCTAGTGATACGAGGCCGTTGGGATCCAGCACGGCGTTCCGTATTACCCTCCTAACCCACCGATTCCATATTCTGCTAACAGTCATTGGATCTCGACCAACACGAGCAAAAGTGTCGCGATACGATAAACTGCAATCGCGATAGGCTACAATCCGACCTTTATGAAAGTCGGAAACGTGATGGTACGCATTTCTCCTCCTTACACGAGGCATCACAACAACGTTTCACGAGGCAACGTCGGTCAACTGCTGTTTGTGTGTGAGAAATCGGTTGGAAACTTTCCTCATGTCAGCGCGTTGTAGGTGTCGCCACCGGCGCGCCACCCTTGTGTGAATGCTCTGAAAAGCTAATCATTTGCATATCACAGCATCTTCTTCCTGTCGGTTAAATGTCGCGTCTGTAGCACGTCGTCTTCGTGGTGTAGCAATTTTAATGGCCAGTAGTGTAATCTCCCGGTGGGCAGTGATCATAATGTTTTGACTCTTCAGTGTGTGTTTTGCATTGGTTTTCCGTGTCCTCTCCTCGAAGAAGGAGCAACTGCTTGCTGACTGAAGATACGCTCGCTGATTCGTCGCTATTCAGCGGCCGTGCCAATCCTGCGCGGCATGAATGCTTGCACTGGAGATGGCGCCACCAGATGCACGTCTCCAGTTCCGCCGGCACAGAGGCGAAGGCTCTCAAGGGCCGCGCGGCCAGATGCTATCTGCGTGCGCAAGCCCGGTCGGCGGGGCTCTTTGTACGCCGCGGTGCATTCCACTCACCTCCGCGCTACGCCAGGGCGGCGCGGGGGCGACTCTCATATAAGCCTCGAAAACCGTGACAGTAGGTTATCTGCAGCGTCATTCTTTTTTATTCGCCATTAAAAGAGGAAACAGTGAAGATAGCGAAGACTGGTACAGCCTCTGGTCCAGGTACACTGGCTCATTCACAACAGTAATATAGGAGTGGTCTTAAAAAATGTACTGGCTGTGTTCGGTGAACTTCGTCGTTTCTCTTAATGTGACACCACAGTCACTTTGAAAGATGAGACAGTAAGGGAGTGTTGTATGATGGAACATTTTTCAGACTTTTGACTCTAGCCAGCCCCTCAATAGAAATTTAACACATTTTCTTATTCCATTTTTCAATGATGGCCTTCAATTTTTATATTCTGTAGTCTTCTTCTAAAATTACAAAAATTGCTCTTGAAAATAAAACCTTTTCCGAATGAGTAAACATGTTCCAAGGTAGAACAAGGTCATGTACCTAGGAGTGAATATCATGTACATTTTTTCTCAAGTCAGCATCTCTTTCCCTCCACACATACTGAAACATCCACTTAGAAAAAATTTATAAATGACAGTACTGGTAAAGCCTCTACGTTATTTATTTTCAAACAGCTGAGCAAAACTGAACGTACTCAGACATTTCTCTCTTTACTTATTCTGATCAACACTAAACTGACACACAATATTTTTAGCCCAACGCAATCTAACTTTCAATAATACCCACAAAAGAATGGCCCTGACTACCAATCACCTATACCTTTCATGGATCACTTACCTCACAAAAATCTTCGTTACTCGAACTACTGCAATACAGCGGGCGCCAGTACTGCCAGCTAAATAAAAGACTCTAACTACTGAGGCCGGCCGAAGTGGCCGTGCGGTTCTAGGCGCTGCAGTCTGGAACTGCGAGACCGCTACGGTCGCAGGTTCGAATCCTGCGTCGGGCATGGATGTGTGTGATGTCCTTAGGTTAGTTGGGTTTGACTAGTTCTAAGTTCTAGGGGACTAATGACCTTAGCAGTTGAGTCCCATAGTGCTCAGAGCCATTTGAACCATTTGAACTAATGAAGGCACTAAATACTGACAGGCATATAGTTAGCAAATGAAAGATTTTGATAGAGGACAAACAATGTATTTACCTAAATAGTGTTCAAAAGTCATAATATATATACCAGTTCATGACATCCGGTCTTACAAATGTCGGTTTTCTGACGGACACACGTCCAGATCGTCCGCTCTCAAAACTCTGCCATCTCTCTCCCCACATCCACAACTGATGGCGGTTCACCACCAACTGTGCAACGCTACGCGTTGTTTACATCCAACTGCCCAACACTACAATAGCAAATATTCCAGCAATTGAAACCAGCCACAGACTGCACACATCACAGTCAGTGATTTTCATACAGAGCGCTACGTGGCGTTACCAACATAAAAGCCTAAACAGCCTACTTACAATACTAATCGCACAGGAATAGATGAAGCATCGTCAGAAAGGAGTTTTTTTGACTTGTCATGCCGATTTTGCGATAAAACTTAGTATTTGTGGAACATTTTAATCATGGATACTCAGCCTCGTATCTGCGAGGGTTGCCCAGAAAGTAATGCACCGCATTTTTTTTTTCTCAGCCAAAAACAGTGCTACGAATGCGAAACGTTAGATATGTATTATTTGAGTCTCCTGAGTGAGCGCAGCAAGTTTCCTCACTTCCAGCTGATAGTGTAGCTGCAGGACACTTTCAAAATAGCGTCTTTAGGTGATGTACGTTACAAACAACGTGCCGTTATTGAATTTCTCACTGCAGAGAAAGAAACAGTGGGGAATTTTCACAAACGCTTGTGCAAAGTCTATGGAGAATCTGCTGTCGGCGGATGTACAGTTAGTCGCTGGGCACGGAGGGCGAGGTCATCAGAAGGCGGTTCGGCGGAGCTCCATGATTTGCAGCCGTGGGGGAGACCATTCACGGCTGTCTCACCTGACAGCCATGGCCTAGCCTCCTCGGACTTCCACGTGTCTGGGCCATTAAAGGATGCCATTCGTGGAAGACATTTTGAGGACGATAAGGAGGTGATTCACACAGTGATGCACTGGCTCCGCTACCATGACAACGATCGGTACGGACGGGGTATACACACCCTTATTTCGCGCTGGAGGAAGGCTATAGAACGGGATGGAGATTATGTGGAAAAATAGAGTGTGTAGATAAAATACAGTTCTTTCGTGTGCGTAATTCTCATTATTATCAATAAACAGTCGTTGAAGAAAAGAAATGCAGTGCGTTACTTTCTGGGAAACCCTCGTATACTTCACAAAGCTAACTTATTAATCACAAATAAGAGACTCCCTTTTCATGTTATCTTATTACAAATACCATTTTACATGTTTTAAAGTACTCATTAACTTGATAATTTGTGTAGAGCATTGTTGTATACAACAGCCGTGACGAATGCGGTAGCCCATTATCTCTGCCCGTCGTAAAAGTTGACTTTTCTAAACGAATATACTTTCTGAAAAGAGAAACATATTTGTCATTCTCGCTCTGAATTGTGATTTATCTATTGCCGCTACAGCCTAACGTGCTTCCTGTAATTCGAGATGTTTGTATTGTTAAACATATGGGTTATGTAGCCCTACTGATGGTTCCTTATCTCTGCCTGTTATACAAGACGGGACAAACATTGCGAATGCAAAACATCTTTTTGGACACACGGAAATGTATATACAAGGATGTATCATAAATTCATGATTATTATTTCACGTCGTTCGGTTCATTTTTAAACATGTTTTGTCTTCATTCCCACAACTACTCTTATCCCAACGACTACATTTATTCCAAATACTTCGTGATTTAAAATGATAAAAGTGCGAGAGTTTCGCGCGGGTCCCCTATTTCGATTGAAATTTAAAAGCGTCACAATCGAGACAATCTTGTTGATACTGTATTTAGTCGTCTGTCTATTAGATTACCATTCTGCTGCACACCAATTATCAGTATGTGAAATCACACTAAGCAGAAGTCTTATCCAAAACCGCCGCGCGGAGTGGCCGCGCGGATAGAGGCGCCATGTTACGGATTGAGCGGCCCATCACGCCGGAGGTTCCAGTCCTCCCTCTGGTATGGGTGTGTGTGTTGTTCTTAGCGTAAGTTAGTTTAAGTAGTATGTAAGTCAAGGGACCGATGACCTCAGCAGTTTGATCCCTCAGGCGGTATATAATTGGTTTAAAAATACTTGCCATAAAATGGTGTGACTGAGGAATTAATACTATATTCCAAATGACTTTGATTTACTATACAACACTTAAGTATGTAGAGCTAGAAACATTTTCAGTTGCTGTGGACAACACAGCCCCCACAGCCTCATGTCAAACAACAATAAAAAATATGGGAAATGGTGCGAACTACTAAGGCAGTCTCTAATGCGCATTCCTTCAAGTGATTCTAAAATCGGTCACTAGACTAAACTACTGACCAAAAAAAAAAAACATCTTGCGTTATTAGTTACAAAACTATTCCTTACCAAGCTTGTCATTATGCTTTGTGGATAAGGCGGGAATTTCATTTTGGTGTCATCATCTACGGGATCTCCTTCGCCTATTTTGCTCCCGTATGCTGATCAACATTATTAAAAATTGTTACAGAAACATGATAAAGAGGCGGGAAAATATTGCGTCAGATGGAGGGCAGTTGATATGCAAAGATTCAAGACACGATTTCCTCGTTACTTGGGTTCAGTTAACCTGATTACAGTCGAAAAAGACACTAGTAATTTAAGCACTAGTAACTCGACCACAGTTCATTCCCCAGCCTTCTGTACTGAACTGGCCTGCGACCAAACTCATACTGCGTGTGCAGTAGTGGAACGGTGGCAGACATCAATCATCTACTTTTCTGGTATCCCGTTTCTGGTGCTCAACAAAGTGAGTGTGTCAAGAACTCAAAACGCAAGCGAGTCATCACTTAAATACGCTATCACTCCTACACTGAAATTAAGTTTCACGATAACCGTCATCTATTACGACGACAACCGAACATGAAATCCACATCCCAATAGTTGATTGCTCTGAGCACTATGGTACTTAACATCTGAGGCAATCAGTCCCCTAGAACATAGAGCTACTTAAACATTGCCAACCTAAGGACATCACACACATCAATGCTCTAGGCAGGATTCGAACCTGCGACTGTAGCAGTCGCGCGGTGCCGGACTGAAGCGCCTAGAAACGCTCGGCAACCACGGTCGGCTGATATTCTCAGCATTCGAATCTGTCGAAGGTGGTTTCTCGCGAATCAAGGTACTTCGTTATTGTACACTATTTAAGAGAGGGTAATTCTAAGAAACTGACAGATGCTGTTGTAACCGAGCGGTGCTGGGCGGTGGTAAGGCACTGGAAGGATCGTGGTAATATCCCATTCGGCCATCCGTGTTTATATTTCTCTTTATTTCTCTAAATAGCCTGAGGCAAGTACCAGTGCAGCGGCGCAGGTCAAGCAGGGCAGGCATGCTGCCGTAAGCACGCTACGTATGATGTTTAAGGTGAACATATATAGGTGGACCGTGATTTTATTTGCGGACAGAATGAGATTTTCACTCTGCAGCGGAGTGTGCGCTGATATGAAACTTCCTGGCAGATTAAAACTGTGTGTCCGATCGAGACTCGAACTCGGGACCTTTGCCTTTCGCGGGCAAGTGTTCTACCATCTTTTTTTAAATTTTTTTATTTTATTTATTCATTTACTCATTTTTAATTTTTTTATTTTTTATTTTTTTTAACAGTAAGGAACTCAAAAGTAGTAAGTGCACTCATTGCGTCCAGTTGGGGACGCACATAACTAAAAACATGCAAATAGTTGTAGAAAAAGGCATAAAGAAAGAGAGCAAAGTGCGGGGCTAAGGAAATCATGAAACAAAACTGAAGGGTGGAATCCTTACCACCATTAACCAGTGCTACATCTTGCACCGGATGGGAAACAAAAACTGCGAAGACTTTTTTGCACCGGGGACAAAAAGAGGAAATGGGGCAAATACTGCTACAGAGTGTGAGGGTTCACGACGAAACTCTCCATCTGCTGTATCATCCAGGTATGACTTCTCGTAATGACCAAGGTAGATCCCACGTTGTACCGTGTAGTGTTCTATCATCGTCTTGTAATTTTAACTTCTCTTACCCGTGATGTTCCAGCTACGTGGAGGGTCGTGGAACACACTCCACAAATAATTGGAAAAATATTGTCGATACTTTGGGTTACGGAGGATTTGGCAATGTCGTTCCTGCAAATAGTTCCAAAAGTCTTAAGTGTCCTTAGTGCCGCCTTGACACAAATAATGCGCTGCATGTCCACGAAGCCACGCCATTGCATTAGTTTTAGTGCGTGGGTAATACGTCTCATCCGGGAATAAGATAGTCTTGGGGTCGATATGATTCGCCGTTACTCGAAGGAAGTATGCTGACATTTGCCTCACAAAGTGCCACACTGCCGCAGACTCGCCACAGCTAAGACGGTGTTCATCGTTGTCTTGAACGCCACAGCTCGTGCACGTGGGTGAGTCTACCATGTGGATCCCATGTAGCCTTGATCTGGTCACCTGCTTACCGTTGACAGTGATACACCACATTTCCGTGACGTCAGTGTCCAGTGTTACGTGGTGAGTTGTCCTCCACACTACTCGCCAGTTGACGTTCGGGTGCTTCCTCTCCACGACGTTATCGGGTCGTCCACGTTGCAGGACCCGATAAACCGTCTTAGCCGTCGCCAGTTGAGTCGCTGGTAAGGCAAGTCGAACGTAACTTAGTTCGAGGTAAAAGACACCGATGTAGAAGAGCGAGGAGGGGACGTGGTGTATCGGCACAGGTGGCAACAGGGAGGGCGGTGCTAGTTCTTCTATTAACAAACTCGTCAGACTGTCCGGACGGCGGTGCCATAGTTTGACTGATGTGCTCACAAATAGGGCGACCGCTCTGTCATGAACGTGATAATGGCCAAGCCCTCCCCGATCCGGGGGAAGGGTGAGAGTCTCATATTTGGTCTTGAAAAGCATTCCTGAACTCACGAAGGACCCAAAAGCCGCAAGTATACGGCGAGCTAACATCACCGGTATAGGTAATATCTGGGCGATGTGCGGAATGCGTGACGCCAAATGGGTGTTGACATACTGGGTCCTTTGGACGATGTCCAGGGCTCGTAGGCGGTTGTTGGCAATTCCAGTCCGAACATTTCGTAAAAGTCGTCGAAAGTTGTGAGCAGCGGTCCGTCGTATATCATCTGTGAAATGAATGCCGAGACATTTCAAACTATCTCTGAGCTGTAAGGGGGTGACACTGTTCTCAGACAATCCGACCCCGATGTTCATCGCCACCGATTTTGCGACGTTGATACGACTACCAGTGGCCGTGCTATATTTCGCTATCCAATTCAGTGCGCTAGCGGTGTCGTCACCGTTGCGGATGACAATCACCAGGTCGTCAGCGTACCCTTTACATCGGAAGTGTGGCCTCGTAACGTCATACCCGTTAGTCGTTGGCGCAGGCCGCAGAGGAGTGGTTCCATGGCCACAGCGTAAAGTAAAGTGGACAGAGGGCAGCCTTGGCGTATCGATCGAGAAATGGTGAGGGGCTGCGTACGTCGGCCGTTGACGATCACCTTGGACGTCGCGCCACGGAGTAGTCGCATGACGACAGTGACGAATGGCTGTGGGTACCGCATGTGTTGGAGGACCGCTTCCAAATAGTCGTGGTCCACTCGGTCGAAAGCTTGACTAAAATCGATATCAGACGATATGCCCTCGCCAGTGAGATCAAGTCACGATATTCACTGAGTGCTGATTGAATATTATTGTCGTCTCCTAATGACGTTTGATCGGGTGAGATAACATTTCGTAAGGTCTGGCGTATCCGCGCCGCCAACAGTCGAGAAAAGATCTTAAAGTCGCAGTTCAGTAGCGTCAACGGGCGGTAGTCCTGCAGTCGTGAGCCACCGGACGGTTTGTGAATAGGAATAATCATCCCTTCCACAAGGACCGCAGGGAGCGGCACTTCCGGGGATAGTAGTTCGCGACAAATGTCCGTCCATCGGGAGGCTAATAAATATTGAAAAGTCCGGTAAAATTCCAACGGGAGGCCATCAGGACCCGGAGACTTGTTGACAGCTCCTTTTCTAATGGCGTCGATCACTTCTTCTTCTGTAATTTCTTCCATCAAGGCCGCTTCCATTGCCGGGGTGACGGTGCCGTAAATCGTCTGAGAGACGTCCTCCAGTGCTGTCGGATCAGGGGTCTGAGAGGAATAGAGTTGGGAATAATGAATGTAGAACTCTGCGTTTATGTCTTGTTGCGTGGTGAGGCGACGACCGTCCTCCGTGTCGATGAAGCGTATCATCGCTCGTTGGCGTCGTTTACGTTCACGAAGAACGTGGAACATTGACGGGCGTTCGCTCGGTATCCGATCCTGCGTCCTCGAGCGGATGACTACCCCCTCTAGGTGGCGTCGCATATGAGCGATGATCTGAGCCTTAGCACGGTGGACCGCCGTTTGTCGTTCCGGAGACGGCGCCATAGCATCGCAGTCGCGCAGTACCTTGAAGTAAAAGTCGAGTGTATGTCTACGCCAAGTAGCGTGGTTGCGACCGTAGGTTATCAACGTTCGCCTCAGTGCCGGTTTGGCGCAGTCCATCCACCAGCGGATCGTTGTGGGATATGCACGGAGGCGATTTTCACACGAATGCCACGTATCCTCAACGGCTTGGCGGCAATCCGGGTACGACAGGTGAGCGATGTTTAATTTCCACGGGCTGCGGCTTCTCCACACTTGTTGCCGCCGCAGGGTGATGGCAGAAATGTAAGCTGAGTGGTCCGAGAAGGCTGCAGGCCACAATTCCGCATCCTGTGTTCCAGCGGCGAGAGAGCGTAAGACATAAATCCTATCGATGCGACTGGAAGAGTGACTCGTGAAGTGTGTGAATCCCGGTCGGTGGCCGTGAAGATGTTCCCAAGTGTCCACCATCTTCAGGTCCCGGATTAGCGTCTCGAGTTCCAGGCACGGATTATGTCGTGGGAGTTGGTCTCTGGGCGGCAGTACGCAGTTGTAGTCACCTCCAAACACCAGATGGTCGTGGCGGCCTTGGAAGAGCGGGGCGACGTCTTCCGCAAAGAATCGTGAACGTTCGCGACGTTTGTCCGACCCGGAAGGTGCGTAAATATTGATAAGGCGGACACCCAGTACTGTGAGTGCCATTCCTCTTGCCCCAGGCAGAAACAGGATATCGTCCGCCACAATCCCTTCCCGAAGAAGTACAGCGACACCGCTGCCTGTAGGGGAAGCTGGAGAGACGCAAGGATCGTAACCGCACATGCCTGGGAAGTCGTCGACATACACTTCCTGGAGAAGGGCTATATCGATGGAAGCAGAGTTCAACATATCCTGAAGCAAGGATAACTTAGAGCGCGTCCGTATAGTGTTGATGTTGATAGTTGCAACGCGATAAGTTTGAGATCTATCCATAGCACCCGTGTTGGCCATCAATACCCTTGTAAGGCTGTCTCGTCACTGTATCTGATGGCGGAAAAGGTTCAACACTGGTGGGGTAAATTTCCCCGCGTGTCGTCCGACACGATGGGCAAGGAGTTTTCCTCACAGCCGTCCGCCCAGTTGCCATGAAATACCATCGGCTGTTGGTGGTTGTTAGTGGCTGCTGCGGCACTCGGCGCTGACTCCATCGGATCTACTGGCTTGGAATCGGCAGCGGCTGTCTGCTTGTGATACTGCTGTTCTGTGGGGTCGGAGGGGCTGAACCCGTCACCACGGCGAACTGTTGAGTTTGATGTTACAGCGGCCTCTTTACCGCCGGTACCGTCGTCGGAGTGTCCACAGTCCATGTCAGATGATCGCTGCAAACACTCGTCCGATGGAGCACGCCGCCGTCGTTTGTGTTTTCGCGGGGAACGCTGTTTACGGACGTGTGTTTCAGTATCTGAATGTGGGTGGATTTCTTCGGCTGCTCCGGTGTCTGGAAGAAAAGCCGCTGTCGGCACAACCCGTGGGTCAATGTCCATCCTGGCATCCACGCCTTCTTGCAAGGTCGGTCGGTGATTATCTTCATGTGTGGGCGCCGCTGTAGAGGCCGGATCCTGTACTGCAGAATTCACCATGGTCTCGCTATCGGGGGCGGCTATCGGACTAATGTGATCAGCATCGGAAAGGGTTGCGTAATTGAGAGGAAGGGTCTTCACCATAGAAGGAGTCATAGATTCACCTGTCGGGATTTGAGTAAGCCGTCGTCGGAGACAATCCGACCGGACGTGCCCTTCTTGGCCACAACCAGAGCAAATGCGTGGCTGGCCGCCATACATAATGATCGCGCTACATCCGCCGATGACAACTTATGACGGAACATGTTTGGTCCGTTCAATTTTGATCTGTCGTACCCCGTTAAGAACGGAGTACGTTGTAAAGGTGGTACATTTTTCGGCCATATGGCTGATCACTCTGCCGTAGGGCTGGAAAGCCGCGGTGACTACGTCCGGTGGTACTTCGAAAGTGAGTTCGAAGACGCGTATCGTACGGAGGCCAAGCCCCGCGTGATCGATAGAGACTGCCCCAATACGGCCATCAGAATGTTTGAATTTAAGATCGTTCGCATGTGCGCGCACGATTCTGTTGCACACATCGTCACTTATTAACTTGACGTAGACAACACTGCTCGTGATAGAGAGATGGATACCAATTATGTCTCGCGGTTCAATTTTAACGTCGTCACGTATAAAACCTTCCACTTCAAAAGCTCGCGGTCGTGCATGATCGGATTGAAAACTGATCTTGATGGTGGCTTGTCTGTATGAATATGCCATGGTGCGTCGGTAGTGATGGACTCTAAACTAGCGACAACGCAGTAGTAAACAACTACGGGCACACGCGACCGCGCGGACGGGACGTAAACAAGACGTCCCCGCCGCAGCGCTGCGGAAAGCAAACTCAACCATCTGAGCTACCGAAGCACGACTCACGCCCGGTCCTCACAGCTTTACTTCTGCCAGTACCTCGTCTCCTTTCTTCCAAACGTTACAGAAGCTCTCCTGCAAACCTTGCAGAACTAGCACTCCTGAAAGAACGGATACTGCGGAGACATGGCTTAGCAACAGCCTGGGGGATGTTTCCAGAATGAGATTTTCACTCTACAGTGCAGTGTGCGCTGATATGAAACTTCCTGGCAGATTAAAACTGTGTGTCCGACCGAGACTCGAACTTGGGACCTTTGCCTTTTGCGGGCAAGTGCTCTACCATCTGAGCTACCGAAGCACGACTCACGCCTGGTCCTCACAGCTTTACTTCTGCCAGTATCTCGTCTCCTACATCCCAAGGCAAAGGTCCCAAGTTCGAGTCTCCGTCTGGCACACAGTTTTAATCTACCAGGAAGTTTTATTTGCGAACAGTTTGAGATTAAGTGGAATTTTCATATTACGAGGTCGAAGCAGTGTATACCGTCTGTGCAATAGTCGATTTATGGCACTGACAGTAGTTTCTCTGAACTTGTGTATCTTTGGCTCATTTGTAGAGCGGAGAGTAGTTGAGTGTTGGAAATGAAGTAAGATGGCAGACCTTTCAGCGTAGTGCATACTGATGGAGGATTTTGCTGAAACCAATTGTTATGAATTATGAACTTGATGGAAGTACTTACAGACACGGCATTTATGGACCACGGAGAATGGATTTGCATTATGGATATGTTTTTAAGGTAATATTTTTTCCTTGCGCGTACTGATAATCTTAACGATTCTTGCAACAGAACAGTCCACCTACCCACGTTTGTTTACGTCATTTCAGTTTAATTCATTCTAATTTGCATATTCGTGAAAGCATTGCCTTGCGAGAATTTTATAAAGTAAGTGAACTTTTTCGTTTTCTCTTAATTTTATGTTCTTGGGAAATAAGAGTTTAAAATACAGCATCCTCATTATAATGAAAGGATTAGTATTTTCATTTCAAGTAAGAAGTTTTTTTACTATAAGAAAATCATCCCAGTCTTTCTCCCAGTTTTACTTTTGCATATTCTAGCTGGTGCGATTTCTTCATGCTGTGCTGTTACTGCTGATTATGCTGTAATTTTTCGGGTGAGATTCTTTTCATATTTTGTTGGTTGCACTCGTTCCTCGTCTCACGTTCTCATGGAGCAAATTCTAAGCATTTTCTTTATAACTCAGATTTTTAATGGGCCAGTGAACTGCATGAGTTTCATAGTGTTGCCGCGTAATTTCAGTGCGCAGTGTGCAGTTTGATTTTGGATATGGTTTTTGATTAACAGTTTTTATTTAATTTCCTGTACAGTGAGCGCCAGTTACTCGTAGTTTTGTCTCTGCGCAAATATGTGCTCTGAGACACTCTGTTCGCAGTAGTTATTTCAGCTTTACCTTTTTATAACAGAGGACAGTATATTCAGTTTTGAGCAAAAAGCTGGCAAACATTTCAATGCTCACGAACGAACGTACGATCGAGCCAGAGCAAATAACTTTCAGTGACAGTCCACTGACTCACGTGTCATCACTGCCCTTCCTGATCGCTGTCCATTCTTCCATTTGCTGTGCTCCATGGAAAGAACACTATATAGTAGTGATACTAACTCATGGACATTTCAACTATGGGTAGCAACGGTGTTACAACGAGGGCGCTCCTGTGACGGCGCCAAATGGAATAGTTCATTGTGAAGTATGTCTGGGTTACCTTATCGTCAGACCACGTATTGGCCATAGGGGTAACAGTCAAGCTTATGCATGGGCACTCCATCACCGCGACTGTGCTGAGACTGGACTTTCCACATGCCATGTTGTCTAGACTGCACCATGAGGCTGCGCGGGATCAGCCGAGCGGTCTAAGGAGTTGCAAAAAATGGTTCAAATGGCTCTGAGCACTATGGGACTTAACTTCTGAGGTCATCAATCCCCTAGAACTTAGAACTACTTAAACCTAACTAACCTAAGGACATCACGCACATCCATGCCCAAGGCGGGATTCGAACCTGCGACCGTAACGGTCGCGCGGTTCCAGACTGTAGCGCCTAGAACTGCTCGGCCACTACGGCCGGCCTAAGGCGCTGCAGTCAGGGACTGTGGGGCTGATCCCGGTGGAGGTTTGAGTCCTCCCTCGGGCATGGATGTGTGTGATGTCCTTAGGATAATTTAGGTTAAGTAGTGTGTAAGCTTAGGGACTGATGACCTTAGCAGTTAAGTCCCATAAGATTTCACACACATTTTTTGCACCATGAGTATCTTCATTCAGGGGAAGTAAACACCGTCGCCAGATTCAGTTGCCGTCAACATTAACGTCTTAACCTCAGGCGTCGCTATTAGCGATCGTTGGCAGCAAGAGTGGACAGTGACATAAGACGTGTTCAGAGTTTACAGACTGGTCGCAGACCTCCTGCGTGACTTTACATCGTAACGTTAGTGGCAGACAGACCACACTGCAACAGACTACTCGCCAATTTAGTGCTGGACAAAAAAGTCAGGCTTACTGAGAAGCAGTCATAAAGTTTTCCATTAAAACTTTTTTTTTCGAGGAGAAAAATAAAACTTTTTCGTTTTGTGACATACTGTCAAATGTCACTTTTCAATTTTGTTCCAGCTCTTTCACGATTACGTATCGGATATTCGCTGTTTCGGGGGCGGGTAGTGGGTCCAGAGACCGCGGCAGCTCCGTTAAGGTTGACAGAAGGCTTCTCACTGTGTCTCAACAGCAGGGAACGAGCGCGTTCCGGGTGGTAGACATTTTCCGCGGAAGTGGTCCTGTTTCTTGAGGTATTTGTTGTGGACAGTTTCTGGCGCTAATTCTCTTGCCACAGTGATGAATGCCGCCGGTCGCCACAGTTTTCCCCTGAGGATCCTTGTGGGTAAGATTTGCCTGGCTGTCCACACATCAAGGAGAAGTCCTATCGGCGCTACTCCGGCGTCAGGAAGTTCGTTGCACCCCTCCATAAGTAAAGACTGTACAACCCAAGTAATTGCCCTCACCGCTGCAGCGCATTGCAGCCGGTTCTCACCAACGGATGGAGGCTGTTGTAAACCAGAATTAACCTGCTTGTTGCTAGGTTTAAGTGGGGAGTATCTGTTGCTTTTCTCTGTTTTTATGTAGAAAAGCGGAGGTATTGGGTCAGCGGATTGGCAGCAGTGGTCATCGGTCTCATCGGATTAGGGAAGGACGGGGAAGGAAGTCGGCCGTGCTCTTTGAAAGGAACCATCCCGGCATTTGCCTGGAGCGATTTAGGGAAATCACGGAAAACCTAAATCAGGATGGCCGGACGCGGGATTGAACCGTCGTCCTCCCGAATGCGACTCCAGTGTCTAACCACTGCGCCACCTCGCTCGGTGCTGTTTTCGCGGGGAACGCTGTTTACGGACGTGTGTTTCAGTATCTGAATGTGGGTGGATTTCTTCGGCTGCTCCGGTGTCTGGAAGAAAAGCCGCTGCCGGCACAACCCGTGGGTCAATGTCCATCCTCGCATCCACGCCTTCTTGCAAGGTCGGTCGGTGATTATCTTCAGGTGCGGGCGACGTTGTAGAGGCCGGATCCTGTACTGCAGAATCCATCATGGTCTCGCTATCGGGGGCGGCTATCGGACTAATGTGACCAGCATCGGAAAGGGTTGCTGCCCGTGCAAAATCGGCGTAATTGAGACGAAGGGTCGTCACCATAGAAGGAGTCATAGATTCACCTATCGGGATTTCAGTAAGCCGTCGTCGGAGACAATCCGACCTGACGTGCCCTTCTTGGCCACAACCAGAGCAACTGCGTGGCTGATCGCCATACATAATGATCGCCCTAAATCCGAAGACGACAACTTATGACGGAACATGTTTGGTCAGTTCAATTTTGATCTGTCGTACCCCATTAAGAACGGGGTACGTTGTAAAGGTGGACCATTTTTCGGCCATATGGCTGATCACTCTGCCGTAGGGCTGGAAAGCCGCGGTGACTACGTCCGGTGGTACTTCGAAAGGGAGTTCGAAGACGCGTATCGTACGGAGGCCAAGCCCCGCGTGATCGATAGAGACTGCCCCAATATGGCCATCAGAATGTTTGAATTTAAGATCGTTCGCATGTGCGCGCACGATTCTGTTGCACACATCGTCACTTACTAAATTGACGTAGACAACACTGCTCGTGATAGAGAGATGGACACCAATTATGTCTCGCGGTTCAATTTTAACGTCGTCACGTATAAAACGTTCCACTTCAAAAACTCGCGGTCGTGCATGATCGGGTTGAAAACTGATCTTGATGGTGGTTTGTCTGTATGAATGTGCCATGTTGCGTCGGTAGTGATGGACTCTAAACTAGCGACAACGCAGTAGTAAACAACTACGGGCACACGCGACCGCGCGGACGGGACGTAAACAAGACGTCCTCGCCGCAGCGCCTGCGGAAAGCAAACTCAACCATCTGAGCTACCGAAGCACGACTCACGCCCGGTCCTCACAGCTTTACTTCTGCCAGTATCTCGTCTCCTACCTTCCAAACTTTACAGAAGCTCTCCTGCGAACCTTGCAGAACTAGCACTCCTGAAAGAAAGGATACTGCGGAGACATGGCTTAGCCACAGCCTGGGTGATGTTTCCAGAATGAGATTGTCACTCTGCAGCAGAGTGTGCGCTGATATGAAACTTCCTGGCAAATTAAAACTGTGTGCCCGACCGAGTCTCGAACTCATGACCTTTGCCTTTCGCGGGCAAGTGCTCTTCCATCTGAGCTACCGAAGCACGACTCACGTACGGTCCTCACAGCTTTACTTCTGCCAGTATCTCGTCTCCTACATTCCAAGGCAAAGGTCCCGAGTTGGAGTCTCTGTCTGGCACACAGTTTTAATCTGCCAGGAAGTTTTATCTGCGGACAGTTTGAGATTAAGTGGAATTTTCATATTACGAGATCGAAGCAGTGTATAGCGGCTGTGCAATAGTCGATTTATGACAGTGACAGTAGTTTCTCTCAACTTGTGTATCTTTCGCTCATTTGTAGAGCGGAGAGTAGTTGAGTGTTGGAAATGAAGTGAGATGGCAGAACTTTCAGCGTAGTGCATACTGATGGAGGATTTTACTGAAACCAGTTGTTATGAATTATTAACTTGATGGAAGGACTTACAGACACGGCATTTATGGACCACGGAGAATGGATTTGCATTATGGATATGTTTTTAAGGTAATAATTTTTGCTGGCACGTACTGTTAATCTTAACGATTCTTGCAACAGAACAGTCCACCGCCCCACGTTTGTTTACGTCATTTCACCTCAATTCATTCTAATTTGCATATTCGTGAAAGCATTAGCATTGTCTTGTGAGAATTTTATAAAGAAAGTGAACTTTTTCGTTTTCTCTTAATTTTATGTTCTTGTGAAATAAGAAGTTTAAAATACAGCATCCTCATTATAATGAAAGGATTAGTATTTTCATTTCAAGTAAGAAGATTTTTTACTATAAGAAAATCATCCCAGTCTTTTTCCCAGTTTTACTTTTACATATTTTGGATGGTGCGATTTCTTCATGCTGTGCTGTTACTGCTGATTATGCTGTAATTTTTCAGGTGAGATTCTTTTCATATTTTGTTGGTTGCACTCGTTCCTCGTCTCACATTCTCATGGAGCAAATTCTAAGCATTTTCTTTACAACTCAGATTTTTAATGGGCCAGTGAACTGTATGAGTTTCATAGTGTTGCTGCGTAATTTCAGTGCGCAGTGTGCAGTTTGATTTTGGTAATGGTTTTTGATTAACAGTTTTTATTTAATTTCCTCTACAGTGAGCGCCAGTTACTCGTAGTTTTATCTTTCCGCAAATGTGTGCTCTGAGACACTCTGTTCGCAATTGTGGTTTCAGCTTTACCTTTTTATAACAGGGGACAGTATATTCAGTTTTGACTGAAAAGCTGGCAAACATTTCAATGCTCACGAACGAACGTAGAGGCTGCGCGGGATTAGCCTAGCGGTCTAAAGCCGTTGCAAAAAATGGTTCAAATGGCTCTGAGCACTATGGGACTTAACTTCTGAGGCCATCAATCCCCTAGAACTTAGAATTACTTAAACCTAACTAACCTAAGGACATCACACACATCCATGCCCGAGGCAGCATTCGAACCTGCGACCGTAGCGGTCGCGCGGTTCCACACTGTAGCGCCTAGAACCGCTCGGCCACTACGGCCGGCCTAAGGCGCTGCAGTCAGGGACTGTGGGGCTGATCCCGGCGGAGGTTCGAGTCCTCCCTCGGGCATGGGTGTGTGTGTTTGTCCCTAGGATAATTTAGGTTAAGTAGTGTGTAAGCTTAGGGACTGATGACCTTAGCAGTTAAGTCCCATAAGATTTCACACACATTTTTTGCATCATGAGTATCTTCATTCGGGGGAAGTAAACACCATCGCCAGATTCAGTTGCCGTCAATATTAACGTCTTAACCTCAGGCGTCGCTATTAGCCATCGTTGGCAGTAAGAATGGACAGTGACGTAAGACGTGTTCAGAGTTTACAGACTGGTCACAGACCTCCTGCGTGACTTTACATCGTAACCTTAGTGGCAGACAGACCACACTGCAACAGACTACTCGCCAATTTAGTGCTGGACAAAAAAGGCAGGTCGCAGCCTTACTGAGAAGCAGTCATAAAGTTTTCCTTTTATCTTTTTTTTTTCGAGGTGAAAAATAAAACTTTTTCGTTTTGTGACATACTGTCAAATGTCACTTTTCAATTTTGTTCCAGATCTTTCACGATTACGTGATAATTAATTTTGCCGTGAGTATCGGATATTCGCTGTTTCGGGGGCGGCTAGTGGGTCCAGAGACCGCGGCAGCCCCGTTAAGGTTGACAGAAGGCTTTTCACTGTGTCTCAACAGCAGGGAACGAGCGCGTTCCGGGTGATAGACATTTTCCGCGGAAGTGGTCCTGTTTCTTGAGGTATTTGTTGTGGACAGTTTCTGTCGCTAATTCTCTTGCCACAGTGATGAATGCCGCCGGTCGCCACAGTTTTCCCCTGAGGATCCTTGTGGGTAAGATTTGCCTTGCTGTCCACACATCAAGGAGAAGTCCTATCGGCGCTACTCCGACGTCAGGAAGTTCGTTGCACCCCTCCATAAGTAAAGAATGTACAATCCCAAGTAATTGCCCCCACCGCTGCAGCGCATTGCAGCCGGTTCTCACCAACGGATGGAGGCTGTTGTAAACCAGAATTAACCTGCTTGTTGCTAGGTTTAAGTGGGGAGTATCTGTTGCTTTTCTCTGTTTTTACGTAGAAAAGCGGAGGTATTGGGTCAGCGGATTGGCAGCAGCATTCAGTATACCTACTCCCCCTCCCTACAACTTACCTACGGTTAGGCGCCCCGTAAATAACGAGTATAACGAGCAGCATTTTTTCCAAGCACCGGTTTTAAAGACATAAGATAGGCAGAGGTCTTAACGAGTGTCAAACGCTGACAAGTTTTTATAGCGGGAGTAAATGGGGCACAAACTGTTGAGCCTTATTTCGACCGTTTACGGGTCTGTTAATTGTGTCGTTATTCAAGCTGATTTTGTCGCTGTTTATTTTAACTGCGTTTTGCGTCCAGATTTGGAACATTACACACTTCGCATTTAATTTTCTCAGGCCCTAGATCGGGTACTCATGGGTCCTCTGTCTTTACGACTGGCACCTAACTTTTTTTTGTTTTTGTGCGTTTCTGCTGTCCTGGCACACATGGAAAATCTTCACGCAACAGCACGGTAGCACCCATATAAAGTAGTCGAAACAAAATTACACAGCCGGGCAGTCTGAAGCGCCTTGCCACGGTTCGCGCAGCTCCCCCCATCGAAGGGTCGATGGGTGTGTGTGGTTGTCCTTAGGATAAGCTAGTTTAAATTAGATTAAGTAATGTGTAAGCCTAGGGGCCGATGAGCTCAGCAGTTTGGTCCCATACGAACTTACCACTACCATAAAAAATAGGCAACCCACTGGTAATACGTAGTACGACAATTCGTTTCCGTACTTTGAAGGGAATTACGACGTAACATGCTGAGTTGCTAGAAGTGTACGTCAACATTGCACCATCAACAGCAGAGTGATTAGTGGGTGCAGACGCTTCCAGTGACATCGAACAAGTCTGAAAGACGAAGAACGATGTGGCAAACCACCTCTGTGTGAAGAGCCGGGGGTAGGGAGATGAGTGGAGACCAGTCTGTGACCATCGAGGTGACAGTTAAAACCAGTCATGGATCAGTTTTCGACATTATTCACGACATTTTGAGCATAAAGGCCACCACCCGCTGGGTTCCACAACTGCTCACACCCGATCCAAAAGCCTCACGAACCGAGACACGACAATCTAAATGACTTCCGCAGTAGCCTAATTAACATAGTCCTGCGCTGAGGGTATCGTTATGATTCCGAGATAAGGGAGTAGTGCAAGCAGTGGAAACGCGTGGGCTTCCATCCGCCGAAGGGCAGAACCATCACCGAGCCACGTGATGCTTTTTGGAGGATTGACTTGTATCATGCCAACAAATTGTACTTGTAGGAGGCAAGTCATCAAATGCAGATAATACCAAAATCTCCTGATAACATTATGACGTGCTGTCGAGACGAAACGTCGCGGAAAGCTATGCAACATGGTCTTTTTGGTTATGGACAACGACCCAGTTTATTTCGCACAGCGTACAAACAAACAACCGCTTTTTCTGGCTATGAAACTTTATCTCACCAGCCATATTCTCTTGATAATCCACCTAGCGACTTCTTCCTCTTCTCTCAGATGAACAGCCCACTGCATAGGAGGCACTTCCAGGATGACGGTGAGGTGAGTCCCCCATTCGGATCTTCGGGTACACAAGATGGTATTGTCACCAGAAGAAACAAAACTGTCACTCTACAAGTCGGAGCACGGAGTATTACGCCTTTAATGGGGTAGATAGGGTAGAGAAACTAAAAAGAGAAATGGATAGGTTGCGGTCAGATACAGTGGAAATTACTGAAGTGGATTTCCAGGGAACAGTACTTGCGGACAGTTAGGGTTATAAACACGAAGTCAAACAGGGATAATGAGGAGTATGTCTAGTAATGAATAAGAAAAACGGAATGCAGATAAGCGTACTATGAACAGTGAACACATTATGGTACCCGAGACACCAACACCAACCACAGTGGTACAGACTAATGAGCCTAATAGGTCAGCAGGTGATAAAGAGGTTGTAAGAATGTATGATGAGATAGAAAAATATTCGAATAGTTAAGGGAGACGGGAAAGTAATTATGATAGAGAACTGGAATTCGATAGGAGGTAAAGGACGAGAAGAAAGAAAAGTAGAACATGGACTGAGGGAGAGGATGAAAGGGAAAGCCGCCTGGTAGAATTCTGCACTGAAAACAGTTTAATCATTGCTAATACTTGATTAAAAATCACGAAAGACGATCGTACACGTGGAAGAAACCCGAGGGAAAGGAAAGTTTCCGCTAGATTACATAAATTAAGACAGAGATTTCTAAAAAAGATTTTAAAATGAGAAATATTGCGCTGGGCAGATGTGGACTCTGGTCACAATAATTGCTTATGAACTGCAGATTAAATTGAAGAAATTGCAGAAACGTAAGAAATTGTGGAGATTTAACCAGACGTTGAGGGTTTTTCAATGAGCATTAGGAAGGACTGACTGACACTGAAGAACACAAGAGAAGAAGAACGAGTAGCCTTGCGAGATAAAATAGTGATGGCAGCAGAGGATCAAATAGTCGAAAAGACTGAATCGAGTATAAATCTTTGGATAACGTGTGAGATATTTAATACAACTGATAAAGAAGAAAATATAAAAGTACAACAAATGAAATAGGCAACAGGGAATACAGGATTCTAAAACCGTAATTGACAGGATGTGCAAATTGGCAACACAGGAAAGGATAGACGAGAAATCCAAGTAGATATAACTAGCGAAAAGACAGATGCGGCTCTAAGCACTATGGAACTTAACATCTGAGGTCATCAGTCCTCTAGACTTAGAACTACTTAAACCTAACCAATGTAAGGACATCACACACATCCATGTCCGAGGCAGGATTCGAACCTGCGACCGTTGCAACGGCGCGGTTCCGGACTGAAGCGCCTAGAACCGTTCGGCCACAGCGGCCGGCTAAGACAGATGTAGCGCATAAAAAAATTAGAGAGACATTTGGAGAAAAGAAAAACAGCTATATGAATAACAATGTAGAAGGGAAGGATGAAAGGAGGAAGGAATACAAATAGAGTTTATATAAGGGACACAAACTTGAAGACAATTTTGTAGAAAATGAAGATGAGGTAGGAGATATGAAACTGCGAGAAGAATTTGACAGTACCCTGAAAAACGTAATTCGAAGCAAGTACCCTGGAATAGACGACAGTCCTTCAGAACTATTGACGTCCTTGTAGAACCAGTCCCGACCTAGTATGCAAGATTTATGAATCAGGCGAAAGAACCTCGGACTTCAAGAAAAATATAATAATTCCTTATTCCAAAGAAGGCAGGTGCCGACAGCTGCGAATATTACAAAGGAATCAGCTCAGTAGGCCATGGTCGTAAAATACTGAAACGAATTATTTACGGAAGAATGGAGAGAGTGGTAGAAACCACCTCAGAGATCAGTTTCGGTTCCGGAAAAATGCAGGAAAACATGAGGCGATACTGAGTCTACAACAGCTCTGGCAGAAGGACTGAAGAGAGGCAGACCTAACTTTATAGCATTTGTAGACTTAGGGAAAGGTTTTACCTGTGTTGAATGGAATAGAATCATCGAAATTCTGAACCTAACAGGTGTAAAATACAGAGAGCGGAAGTTACTTACATCTTTTTCAGAATCCATACAGCCATTATAAGAACCGAAGGACATGAAAGGGAAGTGTTTGTTAAGGGAGTATGACAGGGGTTGTAGTCTCTTCCCGATGTTAGTCAGTTTGTACACTGAGCAAGCAATAAATGAAACCAAGGAGAAATCTGGAAGGGGAGTGAAAGTTCAGGAAGAAGAAATAAAAACTGTGAGGTTTGCCGATGGAGCTACAATTCTGTCAGAAGTGGCAATGGAATTATAAGAACACTTGAACGGTGTAGATAACATCTTGAAAAGAGAATATAAAATGAATAGCAACATCTGGAAAACAATGGTGGTGAGATGTAGGATAGTTAAATAAGACACTAAAAGTTGTTCATGAATTTTGCTATTTGAGCAACAAAACAACTGACGGTGGTCAGGGCAGAGAGAAAATAAAATACATGTTAATAACAGGAAGAAAAACGTTTCTGGAGAGGAGAAATTTGCTAACGCCAATATAAATTTAAATGTTAGGGAGTCTTCTCTGAAGGTATTTGTCTAGAGCGAACTCTTACGTAGAAGCGAAACGTGGACAATGAATAATTCAGCCAGGAAGAGAACAGAAGTTTTAGAAATTTGGTGCTACAAAAGAATGTTGAAAATTAGATGAGTAGGTAGAGTAACTAATGATGAGTTGCTGTTGGCAATGGAGTTGGTTGGTTGATTCAGGGGCGGGGATCCAACGGTGAAGTCATCGGTCCCATTAGGTTAGAGAAGGCTGGGAAAGGAAGTCGGCCGTGCCTTTTCACAGGAACCATCCCAGCATTTACCTGAAGCGATTTAGGAAGATCACGGAAAACGTAAATCAGGATGGCCGGACGAGGGTTTGAACTATGTCCTCTCGAAGGCTAGTCTAGTGTGTTAACCACTGTGCCACCTCGCTCAGTGGGAAATTGGGGAAAACAGAAATTTATGCCAAAACTTGACGAAAAGAAAGGATCAGTTGATACGACACATCCTGAGGCATCAGGGAATTGTCAAGTTGGTTATGGAAGGAAGTGTGTGTATGTGTGTGAGTGTGTGTGTGTGTGTGTGTGTGTGTGTGTGTGCGCGCGCGCGTGTTGGGGGGCCTTGATAGAGGGTGACAAAGGCCTGAGTGCACTTACTAGTTTCAAAAGTATATAGGTTGCAGTAGTATACAGAGCAAAGAGACCTTCATAGCGTAGACTAGAGTGGAGAGCTGGATCAAAGCAATCTTTAGACTGAAGACCACAACAACCACACCTTCATAAACAGCACGCAGAAATGTAGGACGCGTCGACCTCCCTTTAGCAGCCTCTGTAATCTAATAGCATGCAGAGGAAGATTGCTTGTTACTAATATTGTGTAGTGGCAGCTCGAGAGGTGAGTGTCACTTGTTGCCATCCGGGGAGCTGGGATCGTGTTGTGAACAAGAGGCCGAGTACGGAGTGTGGGTGAGTGGCCCAGTTTATGCTTTAACATTTATTTGTCGTGTAAAGAGAACAGAGTGGTCGGCGGCCTAGCATAACCGTTCATGCCACGAAGAAGTGCTGTAGCTCGTAAGTGAGACTTGACGTCGCTCCACAAGTCAGTGCCACGGCAGCATACTGTGCCGGAAGCAGCAGGGGAATGAGGGAGGCGCCGTATACGTGGACGTTCCGTGACGCAGTGTGCCTTCCACCTCAGCACCCTCAGCCCGTCACGTACTCAGGTGGGAACTACCGACGGTGGTCCACGATGTCGGGTGTTGTGGAAAATTTCGGAATTTTGTGGTAAGGACAATGGGACGAAACTGCTGAGGTCATTGGTCCCTAGGCTTACGCTCTACTTAATCTAACTTAAACTAATTTACGCCATGGAAAACACACACTCCCATGCCCGAGGTAGGACTCGAACCACCGATGGGGCGAGCCGCGCGAACCGTGACAATACGCCACAGACCGCAAGGCTAACCCACGCGGCTGTTGTTGTGGAGACCATGCCCTGGTCGGACACCAATGATCGACGCTGGAACTCAATAGACTGTCATCCTCTCCGGCTCTAGCGACGTGAACAGAATGGCAGCGTGATTGAATGCGTCTCTGAGCTGCGAAAGCCTCATTACGTAAAGGGGTAAGCCCGTGCCTATGATGTGGTGGCTCTGGATGTATCATCGCATTTGCACTCATAATCATACCTGTCAGCGCTTCTTGCCTCACTGTGGTGATTTAGTAAGTATACTACTGGCCATTAAAATTGCTACACCAAGAAGAAATGCAGATGATAAACGGGTATTCATTTGACAAATATATTATACTAGAACTGGCACGTGATTACATTTTCACGCAAATTGGGTGCATAGATCCTGAGAGATCAGTACCCAGAACAATCACCTCTGGCCGCAATAACGGCCTTGACACGCCTGGGCATTGAGTCAAACACAGCCAAACAGAGCTTGGGTGGCATGTACAGGTACAGCTGCCCATGCACCTTCAACATTATACCACAGTTCATCAAGAGTAGTGCCTGGCGTATTGTGACTAGCCAGTTGCTCAGCCACCATTCACCAGACGTTTTCAGTTGGTGAGAGAGCTGGAGAATGTGCTAGCTAGGGCAGCAGTCGAACATTTTCTGTATCCAGAAAGGCCCTTAGAGGACCTGAAACATGCAGACGCACATTATCCTGATGAAGTGTAGGATTTCGCAGGGATCGAATGATGGGTAGAGCCACTGGTCGTAACACATCTGAAATGTAACGTCCACTGTTCAAAGTGCCGTCAATGCGAACAAAAGGTGACTGAGACGTGTAACCAGTGGCACCCCCTGCCATCACGCCGGGTGATACGCCAGTATGGTGACGACGAATACACGCTTCCATTGTGCGTTCACCACGATGTCGCCAAACACGGATGCGACCATCATGATGCTGTAAACAGAACCTGGATTCATCCGAAAAAATGACATTTTGCCATTCGTGCACCCAGGTTCGTCGTTGAGTACAGCATCGCAGGCGCTCCTGCCTGTGATGCAGCGTCAAGGGTAACCGCAGCCATGGTCTCCCAGCTGACAGTCCATGCTGCTGCAAACGTCGTCGAACTGTTCGCGAAGATGATTGTTGTCTTGCAAACGTCCCCATCTGTTGACTCAGGGACCGAGACGTGGCTGCACGATCCGTTACAGCTATGCGGATAAGATGCCTGTCATCTCGACTGCTAGTGATACGAGGCCATTGCGATCCAGCACGGCGTTCCGTATTACCCTCCTGAACCCACCGATTCCTAATTCTGCTAACAGTCAATGGATCTCGACCAACGCGAGCAGCAATCTCGCGATACGATAATCCGCAATCGCGATAGGCTACAATCCGACCTTTCTGAAAGTCAAAAACGTAATGGTACGCATTTCTCCTCCTTACACGAGACATCACAACTACGTTTCACCAGGCAATGCCGGTCAACTGCTGTTAGTGTATGAGAAATCGGTTGGAAACTTTCCTCATGTCAGCACGTTGTAGGTGTCGTCACCGGCCCCAACATTGTGTGAATGGTTTGAAAAGCTAATCATTTGCATATTACAGCATCTTCTTCCTGTCGGTTAAATTTCGCGTCTGTAGCACGTCATCTTCGTGGTGTAGCAATTTGAACGGCCAGCAGTGTATTTTGGCGTCGCCGAGTTCAGTTCTTTCTACCTATGTTGATTGTGCAGTGGTACTCAAGCGGTGAAGTAACGTAACATTACCTCACAGTGCCTTGGTATGTAACTCTGCAACACTTGCATTTCTGCCTGCTTTGCTCTGACGTCTGTTGCATTGGCGGTACACCTTGTTAACATTCCGATTGGCATTGTTATCCTCGGTGAAGGCGAAGAAGAATTACAAGACCTGTAGGATGGAATGAACGTTCTAAAGAGGGTAAACCGAAGAAAGACGAAAGTAATGAGAAGTTGCAACAATGAGAAAAGCGAGAAACTTAACATCAGAATGAGTGATCACAAAGTACATGAAGGTAAGGAATTCACTTACCTTGAAACGCGTACGTTTCATATGTATTCATTACCGGGGATGGCGAGGCATGACAGAATCTCTGACCAGAGAGTTATTTATCGTGGCTAGTCTACGCTTGACCGCGCGAGAGTTCAGTTGCGAGTTGTACTCTGTCTGTAGTAAAGTCAGTCGGCAGTAGTTGTTCCGAGCGGACGGTTGTACTGAGCAGTCGTCGCCATGCGTCGACGGCGTGCTGTTATTCCGAATCTGGTCAGGATTGTGGTGGATGATGTGTATTATTATTGAAGGTAATGAAGCAGCATTGCACTCAGCTAATAACGTATGTTAATTGTAATTAATTTGTTCAAAATGATGCCCCAATAATAACTTTTTATAAAGAAACTCATTTAAAGAAAAAGATTCATTTCAAGCTAAAGAATATTTCCTATGCATTCCCTCCAAAAATCAAAATTAAATGTAGGCCAGCATTGCACGGAGCTGTGCCGAAAAATAAGAGCAGATATAGACGCAGTTTTACTGAGGTAAGAATTTATCAGGTTTAATTATTTCACAGGGCCAAAGGTCAGCATTGCTGCCCTTATAAGATTTATCAGGTTTAATTATTTCTGTTCAGACGTTATATTCAGTTCATGCTTGATTATTTAATTAACATTATTGTGGGTTTTATGAGCAATGTTCATTCGTTAATGTTTGTGGAGAGTTTACATTTGGGACATTGTTATTCTTTAATTTTGCAAGGAGGTTACGCTTGGCTCATTTTTATTATTCACTTTTGTGGGACTTTCAAATTTCATGCGGGGAGGTTACACTTGGCGACATCCGGACCAGGGTCGTATTTCTTTGAGAATCTTCTGATAAGTAGTCAGATGTCTGCTCTTATTTACTTAATATAATTAGCATTTGGCACAACGCTTTTACTAACTTTGTCACTTTCTTCCACAGATCATCGGCAATTTGTTGCTCTTTGTTGTATTTGTGTTTGTTGCATTTTGTATTGTCTTTGTTTCATTATTGAATAATTGTGATTTGTGTAAAAATGCCGCGAAAAACTGTTAATAGTACATCGCGAGGTATAATGAGTGAAATAACCGACGTAAATAACTTGACCGATAGTACTTGCGACATGCAGTGTAATGATGACAATCCTCCGTTTACTGACAATCAGTGCGTACCGAGCACTAATGTTGATTTTGATCCTAGTGATGAACAGACGAATTCAATTGTGTCCTCTGTTAATTTGACGACAATTGATGACGCGAGGCGTTCTGTTGCAATGAGCGCTGCACAGCTTAACACACGCTGTTTGCAGGATTTACGTGACGAACAGATAAATTTTTCTAATGAAAATGAACAGTGTAATCAGAGTACGACAGATTTATTTAATTCCGGTGTAGTGAATAACACTGCACATTCGACTGGCGAACCTTTTCAAAAATTACAGAATGACCAAATGGTTACAGAAAACGTGACAAATGCAGATACACCAACACATATCACAGAGAATAGAGTAGGTAATGTTACTTTGGATCAAATTATGGCAATATTGCTAGAACAGAAAGAAGAATTCAAACAACTTAATAAAAAACAAGACAACCTTAAGGAAGATAACAAACAACTTACTGAAAATTTCAAACAACTTAATGAAAGACAAGACAACAATCACAAACAAAATAGTGAAAACTTCAAGCAACTTAGTGAACAGAACAAACAACAAATCAATGAAATTAATCAAAAACTAGACAACACTTCCAAACAGTTGAATGAGAAATTAGACAACAATTCCAGACAGCTTAGTGAACAGATTAGAGCCGTTGCCGCGCAGTATCATGATACTAAAGAACAGTTACGTAAGGAAATTGAGGCTTGCGCTAGTAAAAGTAGTGAAGAAATTAGATCTGTTGCTCAAGATTTAAGGGATATGCAAACAGCTACAACAGAAATACTTAGAGATGAAATTAGTGCAGTCGGTAAACAATGCTCTGAAAAGGCAACACAATTACGTGAAGAGTTTAAATTAATGACAGCAGAACTTTCGCGCACAATGGATGCAAAGATAGACGCGAAATTCGAACAACAGAGCAGTCAAATTGACGAACGTTTTAATCAACACCTACAAAACAGTGATACGCGTTTCCCTAAATTTATACAGGATCAGAATAAAGTAAAACGATAAGTAATGGAAACAATCACTGCACAGAGGCAGGAAGATAAACGTAAATTGTTTGCGAAAGCAAAAACATACGTAGACAACAATACTGCTACAGTGTCCGACGAAATTAATACCATCAAGCAGTTGAACACAGAATTACCTGATGAAATTTCCGATCTTAAATCGAAAACAGACACACACACACACAACAGCCTTTCGGACAGTGACAGACAGACTCGAACAATTAGAACTAACACAGGATTCCGATGTCATTAAAGCAGACGTTAAAAAATTGAGCGAAACCACACGTAAAATACAAAAACAAATTAATGCTTCTGACACTAAAACCGATGATCAGGTAAAAATACTGACTGAAAAATGTGATGAATTGGCCAGTCGTATTGATGTTATTGAAAGTAATAAAGACAGCAAATCAGACGATACTGCACCGATTTTGTTTAACCAAACACCTGAATTCCAAAATTTACAGCAGACAATCAATGAGATCGATTCGTCTAATAACACATTACGTAGAAAATTGTCAAGTTTACAGCAAGAGGTAACAGATATAAAAAATATTTCAGTTAATAACACGTCACAGTATACGGCGAATTCCGAACATTTCTCACACTCACACAGCCAGTATAATTTAGGTAATCTACAAAGAGTACGTGAGTCAAATAGATTTTCATTCAATCCTGAACCGGTTCCGACATACAGAGACGATAATTTTGATTACAAACATTTTCTATCAGTAAGAAAATTTAAAGTATTTAAAAATGACAGAGCACAGATTCACCCCCTGGATTGGATACAACAATTTAGTTTTGCTTTTCCACCGACTTGGCCCGTAACACATAAACTTGAATTTATTTGCAGTTTTTTGGAAGGCGAACCAGCAACTCGTATGAGACCGATCGCGAGACAATGCTATTCGGTAGAAGAGTTTCAGAATGCTTTTCTGTCAGCGTATTGGTCGAAGACGACACAGCACGGAATTAAAGATCAACAAATTAGTTTACCGAATTATGAGACCTCATATTTTCCCAGTGTCACGCAATTTTTTGAGCACATGGTCCAACAAAATCAGTACTTAAGTGAACCATACAGTGAATCTGCACTTATACAATTATGCATTTCTAAATTACCACGGTCATTAAGAGTGTCACTTTTAACGGGTCAGCAAAAAGAAAATATCTCGGCATTCAGGGATCTGTTACAGCTTTTGGAAGTGCAGCAATCGGATTATTCCTTTATAAACAAAAATTTTTCATATAATAACCAAGGTCAACAAACATACGCAACCACCAGAACTTTAATAACAGGCAAAATTTTAATTATCGGTATCGTCAAAATTATCAGCAACAGGAACACCATTTTGGTAACAAGAGACGTTTTTTACCGCAACAGCATGAAAGCCAGCCGGTTAGCATACCTAACCAACAATGCAGTCTACAAGGTCAACCAAACTTTAATGTTTCGCACGTATAGTCTCAGCTCCAACAAATAGAAACGCACGGCAGCAAGGAAATAACTACGTGCAGAAAACACAGTACTTCAATTCCTATTGCAATGCACCGTATAAGAATGAGTATCACGACAGACGTAAAAACAATGAGTACAATTATCAACATACGTTTAATAACAGTCGGTCTTACCAGCAGCAAAATGATCAGCAACAACATATTCTCATGAATGAACCCGACAGTAGATATCATCCAGAGCGTAATACGTCTGGAAGAAATAACAGAACAGTTCAAATAGTCGAAATGCCACAGCATCCTCCAGAAAATAATAAGACGTCAGATAGAATTTGACTAGATAATGTACAGGTCGCATCTTCCAGTAACACAAGCACTACCTTTGACACGCAAAATGTTGTTCACGAAAATGTTATTACTTTTGACGATATCCGAGACACTCTTTTGCAGGAAAGACCAGTTGTTCAGAAAACCATTTCACACCCTGTCATCGAAATTAAAATTGGACCATCGAAATTTTCAGCAGTAATCGATTCTGGATCACCTATATCAGTAATAAATGAAGAAACTTTCAACGAGTGCAACAAAGAGAATACGTATCCTACATTACCATTAGGCAAAACGAAAATGAAAGGAGCAGTATCGAGTAAAGGAGTAGACGTTAAATTACAGACACATTTATCATTTTGTATTGCAGGTCACACATTTCACTCAAATTTTTGGATTGTTCATTTATTGACAACAGACGTTATTTTAGGTACTAATTTTCTGGTACAACACGACGCAGTTATTGATTTTCAAAATTCCTATTTAATGTTGAAAGATGAAAATGTGCAATTGGCTTTAGAATTTCAGCACTTATTATCTGCAGAAGAACAAACAATTAATCGTACAGAGGTCATTTCCGTATCACATAGCATAAACGTTAATTCCACGTTGTTTACAGATACATACGTACACAACTACAATACTCCAGACGAAGCTGACTATGACGTAATACAGACGATTTCTGATAAAGTTAAACAAAGCAGTGCAAATACAGACGACGAACACACGCAACTACACAAAATTCTTTTACAGCAAGCTCCAGTTTTCGACAACATTCCTGGTACTATGTCCGGTTTTATGTATGAATTTCAAGTCAAACAGCATGACATATTTCAAGCCAAGCATTATCCCATTCCGTCTGTTATACTGAAAAACGTTGAAACACCTAACAAAATTAAAGAATTAGTAACATTTCCTACATCTCGTCGACTACGACACCATGAAATAATTGACATTAAGCTGAACAACATCAAACGTGCCGCAGAGCGCCGGAGAAGACAACAAAAACAGGTTTGTATACGCCGTGACTTTCACGTTGGACAGAAGATATTAGTACGTACACACTATTTATCCAACAAAATAAAAGGTAGGTGCAGTAAATTTGAACTTCTATACGCAAGTCCATATCGGATTCGCAGCATTCCTCACCCCAATGTTGTACACGTCGAAACTTTGAGAACCAGAAAATCGAAAGGAAACCACCACATATCGAATATTAAACCTTTTATTGAATGAAAATACTTTATGATTTAACATGCTGTAGTGCCATTTCCTAATTTTTATGACCACTTATGCAATTATATTCACATGAATACTTACTGATGATTGTCGTATTTTTCTTGGCAAGAGCCCGGCAAGGTAAAGTTCGCAGGTCGCCTTTCTTGTCGTTACACATCAGACCGTGCATTTTTTCAGATGAACTTACACATTTTTATGACCACTTATGCAATTATATTTATATGACTACTTACTGATGATTGTCATATATTTCTTGGCAAGTGCCTGGCAAGGTAAGGTTAGCAGGTCGCTCTTCTTGTCGTTACACATTAGACCGTGCACATTTTTCCAGATAAATTTACGTATCTTATGAATAATTATGCAATTTTGCCTAGTGACATATTAATTTTATTAAATTCTGTTCCCAGTAAAGTCTTTAATTCTCGCCTCTATTAAGTACACAACATGCAAGCTGAACACAAAGAAGGTCACATTTCTTATCATCATTTTTTTATGTATGTACGATTGTTTTCATGTTTTGTTTGTATGCACTATGAAATAGTTAAGATATAACACACACCAGTTGACTTTGACATTTTGCCCTATGATATCTCAACATCGTGACTATTTTACATTTTTTGCTGCTGCATTGTAATATTCTGTGTACATTTTTACATCTGAACACTGTCTATGTTTTTTGACATATAATGTTTTCTGTCATGCAATGCTGTATGCTTAATTATATCACTATAAACCAGTTTTATCTAATGGGTATATGAATTAAATGCAAGACATTAATCTTTGTTCATCATTTTCAGAAAGAAATAACGTGTAAAGGAAATAAATTAAACAGAAATTGGAATTTCACCTACGGAATAAACGAAAGAAGATGCAAAAACCTTATGAGGAAGAGTAAATGGATCAGAATTAACAGGCATTAACAAGAATATACTATACACATCGTAGAATAGCAGTCTTAACTAATTTTTTCTTTCAGAATACGAAGCGATTGATGCAGGCTGTCAGACAGAACTTCACATTTTAGTTTTAGTGATGAGATATGATAGAAATAAGGATTAATTGTATAATGAATAATGAAGTGACTTTTTTGCAGATGATAATGAATGATGATGAATAATGATGAAGAATATGCTACTATGGATAATGAAGTTTTTCTTTACAGGTGATGATAATAATGGAGTTATGATAATGAAGTGATGGATAATGAAGTTTTTTCTTTACAGATGAGGATGATGTTGAAGTTTATGTATTTATGCTCTGTAGTTATTTAAGTATTTGTTGCAGTTCGTTTTGACAGTATGTGTTGTATTGCATAGTATGATGACTCAAGATTTTGGAAAGGACAGCTAGGGAACACATTTTATATACATTTCACTACCTGTTAATTCGAGGTTCACTACTTTTCAGCATAAAATGCGTTTCTTCTTTCAGTTTAATAATCCATTTTTGTATATTTTGCAAGAGAAATTATTTATGAAATTAATGTGCTATAAGCAGTTGTTCATTAAACCCGTGTCATTTATGAATGTGATTACATATACTCTACTTGTTTCATAATCTCGATACAGCTGACTCATGACGAATGACGTTACACATCTTCATTTGCAGCAATAACTCAAAAGTAAATATTGTTATTAATTATCGATCCCAATGCAATGCATTGCTAGCACAAAAAAATGCTTTGTAACTGGCAAATGAATGCCACTGATTTTGTAATTAGTCTATGAGTGCCAATGTTCTCTGTAAATGACTTCTGATGGTTTGTAATTAGGCAATGAGTGCCAATGTTGTCTGTAAATGACTTCTGAGGGTTTGTAATTAGTCAGTGAGTGCCAATGTTCTCTGTAAATGACTTCTGATGGTTTGTAATTAGGCAATGAGTGCCAGTGTTCTCTGTAAATGACTTCTGATGGTTTGTAATTAGGCAATGAGTACCAATGTTCTCTGTAAAGTTACTCATGAACATTATTCTGTAATACTACGTACATGGTACAGAAATGTTCAATGACTGGGCAATGAGTGCCACCCATTACTAGTGTAATTCTCAATGAAGACTAGTATGTGACGTAATGTCCTTCACCTTCTAACCCAATTACCTGGAATTACTGCAATATCCGTTTGTCCTGTATATCCTCATGATCATGGAGCACTATATTTGGTTTTTGCACTAATTCTACGTTGTTATAACAGACAAGAACGTGGTGTTGACACGACATGCTGCCCACCACCATGAGCGATGAAGATGCTATTATGGTCCCACTGTTTGGTGTACCTAATGTACTACCAAAAGGATAACATGGAATATTACTACGGCATTTCAGTGTCTTGGCTACGCTGATTAATACTTCTGGGAAAAGAACTTTAGATTGCCTCACTTGGTGTTGTGCTTCTGTAGAAAGATATGGACTTTCAGTGCAGCTGCATGCAACCTAAAGTGCTACAACCATGACGCAATCCTTCTCTTTCCTATCCTAATTCTTGTAACATATTAAAAATCATTTTGTTATCATGATTTGTATTCATGGCCTATACGTTTTGTGATTTGCTGATATGTTCTGAACTACAGCGCATGTGCACTTTTGTCATTTTGTTAACATGTTTTCTACTCATTGCATATACATTTTTTGTGATTTGCTGATATGTTCTGTACTACTGTGCGTGTGCACTTTTGCCATTTGTGAATATGTTTTGTACTCATTGTATATATTTTGTCTTTGTCTGATATGTTCTGTACTCAGTGCATGTGCACTATATTTACTTCATGTTCTACACCTATATATATCTGTATATATTCTAGAAGTCAGTCGGCAGTAGTTGTACCGAGCGGACGGTTGTACTGAGCAGTCGTCGCCATGCGTCGACGGCGTGCTGTTATTCCGAATCTGGTCAGGATTGTGATGGACGATGTGTATTATTATTGAAGGTAATGAAGCAGCATTGCGCTCAGCTAATAACGTATGTTAATTGTAATTAATTTGTTCAAAATGATGCCCCAATAATAACTTTTTATAAAGAAACTCATTTAAAGAAAAAGATTCATTTCAAGCTAAAGAATATTTCCTATGCATTCCCTCCAAAAATCAAAATTAAATGTAGGCCAGCATTGCACGGAGCTGTGCCGAAAAATAAGAGCAGATATAGACGCAGTTTTACTGAGGTAAGAATTTATCAGGTTTAATTATTTCACAGGGCCGAAGGTCAGCGTTGCTGCCCTTATAAGATTTATCAGGTTTAATTATTTCTGTTCAGACGTTATATTCAGTTCATGCTTGATTATTTAATTAACATTATTGTGGGTTTTATGAGCAATGTTCATTCGTTAATGTTTGTGGAGAGTTTACCTTTGGGACATTGTTATTCTTTAATTTTGCAAGGAGGTTACGCTTGGCTCATTTTTATTATTCACTTTTGTGGGACTTTCAAATTTCATGTGGGGAGGTTACAACTTTAGAAGCAAATTAACCCACGACAGACAAATGAAGGACGATATAGAAAATTTCTTAGTGTAAGCTGCACAAGAACGTTGAAAATTAAGCGGCCTGATAAGGTAAGGAATGAGAAGGCTCTCATCATAATGGGCGAAAAAAGGAATAAATAGCTAACACTGACAAGAAGAAGGGACTGGATGATAGGAAATGTGTTAAGAAATCAGGGGATACCTTCCTTGGTAGTAGAGGGAACTGTACAGGTGAAACGTCCCCTTAGAAAAATTATTGAATCACTGTATTGATAAACCTCTCACGTTATTTGCTTTTCAAACAGTTGAGCAAAACTGAACGTTCTCAGACATTACTCTCTTTACTTATTCTGATCAACACTAAACTTACACACAATATTTTTAGCGCAACACAGTCTGGCTTTTAATAATCCCTATAAAGGAATGGCCCCGACTAACGTTAAACTATACCTTTCACAAAACACTTACCTCACAAAAATCTTCGTTACTCGAACTACTGCAGTACAACGAGTGCCACTACTGCCAGCTAAATAAAAGATTCAAACTACTGAAGGCACTAACTACTGATAGGCATAGTTAGCAAATGAAAGATTTTGATAGAGAACAAACAATGTATTTACCTTTAATAGTATTCAGAAGTCATAATATATATAGCAGGTCATGACATCCAGTCTTACAAATGTACTGTCTCTGATGGACACACGTCCAGATCATCCGCTCTCAAAAATCCGCCATCTCTCTCCCCATATCCATCACTGCTGGCGGCTCACCTCCAACTGCGCAACCCTACACGCTGTTAACATCCAGCTGCCCAACACTACAATGGCAGACAACAATGCAAACTAGCCACAGACTGCACACAGCACAGCCAGTGATTTTCATGCGGAGCGCTACATGGCGTTACCAATAAGAAAACCTAAACAGCCTACTTACATAGCCCCCATGCTCCCCACAAAAAATTTTACAAATTGTTTTGGGCAGTGGCCAATACATATTTGTTAAAATTTTTTCCCAATTACAATAACAAAGAAATCAAATGCACACACTTATTGATACAATGTTGGTCAAAAGCTAAAATTTTCTCACAGTCCATAATGACAGTCCTGATCATCCATCATAGCAAAATTGCAGTGTTTTTCTCAAAGTCTGAGAAGTAAAAGGAAATGCACATTGAAGTAGTGGATTTCCATGCAGTCTTGAAGAAGTAGTGTTGTCCTTTTAACAGAAAGACAGTGCTGACACTTGACATGCAGACAGCTAATGGGCCACAACAGAGCAAACTCACAGCAGAGTCAGTCGAAGTTTTGAAGAATATTGGTAGGTAGGTCATCACAGAGCAGACCCACTGTAGTCCTGGTAGAGAGTATGGTATTGGTGAGCCACCAGAGGTGCAGACCCACTGCAGTCCTTGTAGCAATAATGGTATAGGTGGGCCATCAAAGATGCGGACCCACTGTAGTCTTTGTAGAGACGGCCAGCAGCCATCTGTTGCGACTGTGCGGGTGCACAATCACCATCGAAGAGTCTTGCGAAGAATATAGCAAGTCTATAAACCACCACTTGTGCACGCACGAAATTTTTGGAATTGTCCTTAGAAGTCTTGCAGACAATATAGCAAGTCCATAAACCATCACTAGTGCACTCACAAAGTTTTTGGAATTGTCCTTAGAACCAGCAATGCTGTTATCCAGTCACTTGTTGAATTATTAACACATGTGCAAACACTAACAGTCCCTACTTCTCACATACTGTGCATACATTATGACCAACAGAAATGTGCGCAGTGAAATGTTACTTACTTTCAAGAACTGGTGTCTATACAATTATAAATTTACAACATAAGAATACAATTACAAAGGTACAAAATACATTATTAAAGAACATAACAATACAGATAACATTTGTAGTAAAACAGGCTTTACAAAAGAATAGAAATAAACATGTACATCAGTGTTACAAGAATTATGACATAAGTAAATATATAAAATAATGAGAATAGTTTTCAAAACATCAATTTCACACATGAGCATTGAAACAAAATAGAATAAATAATGTCTAAACATCTTTACAAAGTAAATAACATATTATCAGAAAAATTCTACAACGTAAATCTTATTAGCAAAACACATAAAGACAGGAAAAACACAAATACACAAGAGTACACAAACACATAGCAGAATAACACAGGAGGAAAGGACAGGGTTTGTTTTCAGTGTAACTTTTGGTACTGCAGTCCAACCCAAACTTCATTCCATAGATCTTTCGTCTTATTTCAACATTTGTTTCCACCAAAAAAATCCTATCCAAGCATGCTTCCTGTATTTATATGTTCACATATTTCATACCTCATTATTTATTTTCCATTATCTTACCTCATCATTTATTTCCAAGAAAATCTTACCTAAACCTGCTGTCTCTAAACCCTACTTTTTTGTTCATATCCTCTTTCAAAATACTTTTTTGGCCAAACCATTTTCTTATAGCTTCTCAATGCATTTCCTCCAATTCATCACAACTCGTTCTCTTATATAGCCTACCCCATCTGAAGCTAACTTAAATCTACTGAGCTAAGATGCATAAACTAAGGGACGAGGCAATGCAGTAGCACAAAACAATTAACACAAACAGCAATGGCAAAAAATGGAAATTGGCAAAGCAAGTAGCATTATAGAAATTAGCAAAGCAAATACAACTAATATGAGGCAATGAGCAGCAAAAAGAAGAATAAATCAGTAGTAAAACTAGCTTAATACAGTGTAAAATTCAGTAGAACCATGCCTGGTAAACAGCAGCAGAAAATGCAATAACTTATATCTAAACATGACAAACCCACAAGCAGAAAAATAGTACAGTAAAGATGGCCATGTCTAATACCTATGTCACATCTTAACACTAGAGTGATACATCCCAAAAATTTACTCTGCAAAAAGTTATCAAATCGTTGGCAAAAATTGTGTATGCAATTCCTGTGAAGTGGAAATGTCTTTTTGTGTTCCCTCGCTTTTTTGGAAGTAGATCATAAAATTATTATTTACTGGATCTGTAGGCAAAAAATAATTATATCAGTACATGTATTAAATTTTATTTTAACCAATGCTGCAGTGCAGCTAGAAACTGGATATTAAACAAAATGAGCAATCTCTCAACTAGAAAGACAACAGACGTAAAATGTTTCTCATCATTTCATTACGCATTTTGTAAATATCATAAATTAAGAGCTCCACAGTGCAATCATATGTTTTCAAGTTTGAGCGTGTCGTATTTACGATGCTTTTTACAGAGATATGTCAATAGCGAGGATAATGGCCTCTTTTCTTCTCCACCTGTGCCTCTGAAAGGCACACACTAATGAATTTCTTCCAGGCAACTGTCGCACAGCTGGGTGCTTACAGTGACCTACCTTCCTTACCGAAATATTTACGACATCAGTTTCCACTACAGTGACAGTTTGATACAAATAAAATTTTACAGGTCGAAATATTTGCATTGCAAATATGTAGAAACAAAATCCTATAAATATAACAGTGTCCTAAAAATTTTCGCCGGCATTGTGATACATTCACACATTTACACACATTTCATAACTCTTAAAAGTACGATTCTTGGTTTCCAACGTCCTTTTTCACAAGTCAGAGTCCCTAACCACTACTCATTATTCCTTACCTTATTACACTATACATATTCGTCGACACTTCTTCAATATTTCATCATAATAAATATGTAGCATAATCAAATTTCTCATATAGCATCAGCTTATTGATCATAAACATACCTCAACAGCATAATACACATTGTCATCGTAATAATAACATCATAAAAACTCAGCCAAATCTCAAAAACGTCGTAGCTTTCTGCAATAATTTCAAAACCTAAAAAAATTCTCTGCTCATTTCAATAGTGTCATCTACCTCAATTGTACTTTAAAAATCGTGATCCCATACCAAATATATCATTCAAAGCTCTCATAGTATCACAATGGTTCTGAAAAAAAATATGAACAGTTCACAAAGTACAGACAAAATACAATTTCAAAAGTGTGAAGTTATCCAACGGTGTAATTACGTAAACATCTGTCACTGATGTAGTAAAATAAATGTTTGTCTCTCTCAGTTAAATAATCAGATAGCTGTGTAATTCTGTGTTAGAGAAACATGGTACCGATGTGTAAAGTTGTATAAGCAAATACCATATTAGCTAGGGCTCCTTGTGCATGCCAAACACATGATACACAAAGTATGCATGTACCCCCCTGAGGATTAATGTAATTATTCCCTCAGGTGTTACAGATTATAGCAACGGAATGAAATGTATCACGGAAAACTTTCTTTGTAATTCAAAAATCTTTAAAAATAAATGTTTTAAGTACAAAATTAATCACTCAAATGCATGTCCTGTAGCGCTAAATGTGCGTCTTGCTGTAAGATAATTCTGTGGAAGTGTCGTTATACCACAAAGTTACTACTAAAACATGTTTTACTTTTCAGAAGAATTCAGAAAAACTGTGCAGATTTAAATCAGATACAGCACAAAAGCAATAATATAAATTGTGTCACTCATTAGTAGCGTCATGATATAATCGTGTAGCTGTCAAATAAACTAACCACTGTGTCATCTGGTATCTCTCAGAAAGTACTTTAAATCCAGAATGTATTTTCAAGTAAACCAAAATGTTGTATTAAAATCTCATTAGCAGTACCGGTACATGTTCTAAGTATATGAGCCTTATAGTTGTTACGTATTCGTGCAACTAACAAGCAAGAATGTACACACACAATAACACTGTGTTGCCTGTTCACTAGAACAATGCACTCGTAAATACTGTCTAAATATGTTCCCTAGACTGGATAGTTAACTTCAAAATATTGTTGCATGTTAACAGTTTCTCAGTGTGACAAATTGTACTAGTAGCGTGAAGTGAAAAATTTTATGGCAAAGACAAAGTTAAAAAGCAGATTATCTTTCAATAAACGGTTTTACATGTGAAATGTGGTGTAAACCTTTACTCTTCCTAGTACGCGGAGTGTCAACTTCAACGCAATTATCATGTGGTATACGTCGGTAAAGAATACTGGAATTTTTCTCAGGGTTAGCGTCTATATCATTTTTCTCTGAGCCAGCCGTGCGCCTGCCTTCGGTGCAGGTCATTATCTGCCTCTTTGTTGGCACGCGTCGTTATTAGGATTTGGAGATCGAACTTCTACAAAATCACCTTGTCGAGAGGGCTCCGCCCTGTTTGAATCCCGCCAGTTCTGACGGAATTCAGGTCTATCGTTTTGTCGGTAGTTTACATAGTTTCTTGTTTGTCGGTCATGTGGTGGAGAATTTCTCCTGGAATCATAACTGCGCGGTGGACCGTTGCGTCTGAAGTTATTCTGTCTCCCTTGATAATAATTATTTTGGTTTCCATATTGTCTGTTTCTCTGATTGTCTCTATGATAGTCATTACTGCAGAGAGGTGATCTTTCCCTGTAATTATTACTCTGCCAACGGTTGTCATATGGGCGATGTCTGTTTTGGTCACGATTTACGTTGTAAGAATAGCCTTGTCGTGTCCAATTATTATTTCTGTCATCGCGGAATTGTGCCGGATGTGACCTATAATTGTTGTGTTCCTGTTTTCGCGTCCCGCGATTGTCAGTATCGATTTCCAATTCTTGTAAGAGGCTCTGAAAAGCTTCAGTGTCGTCTTTGCAACGTCCTGCCAAAATAATATGTCGTAAATGTTCAGGCAATTTGATTAAGCAAATGCGGATGAGTTCTGAGGGGCTGTATGTGTTTGACAGGTACTGATTCTTGTACAACATGTCTTCAAAATATTTCACAAGACTGGAAAATTCAGATTGTTCGAAATGTTTCATCATTATGATGCTATGTTTTACTCGGTCTTGCGTAGCTTGAGACCAATATGCTGAGAGGAAGGCATGATCAAATTCTCCTTCACTGTGACAATCGTGAATGACCGATCGCATTCTTTCAGCTGGTTCATTCTCTAAGTAGCCACACATAAATTCTAATCTGTGCTCTAATGACCAGTTGGGAGGAAAACAACGAGAGAATTGATGAAGCCACGCTTGTGGATGAATGTCGTTGCCAGAATTCTTAAATGTTTTAAATTTACGTGTAGTAAATAACAGCTTATAGTCAAAATCATCATGTCGGCGAGTCGCATATCGGTCATTGTTACGTCGTGTCGGCGGATCCATCTCAAAATTCGGTGCACATTGCCAATTTCTTTCATAACTTCCGAAATGCCCTGTGTTATTATTATGCGGCTTTTCCGTATTTCTAAGTCCCTCTTCCCGTGTTGGAGCGCGAGTGTCCTCTGAAATTTGTAATTTTTGTATTACTTGTGCCAACTGATCTTGTACTTCCCAGATTTCTCTTTTGTGTTGCGTATTAATTTGATTCTGAATTCTTCAATTTGTTCATGCTCTTCTGTGTCAGTGATGGCTACAGGTCTTGTGTCATTCAGATCATCATCTACCTTTGTAGATAAGTTAGTGAACTGATCCGAAAGTTCGGCTTCTTTCTCCGATAGTGTACTTATTTCCACAGTGTGTTTTTCTGAACCAAGTTTCAGAGTGTCCATTTGTGTTGAAATTGTATCTACTGTGTCCTTTAAGTTTTCCTGAGTTTTTGCAAGTTGCGTAACCGAATCGGTAGATGCAACTGAGTCAATTTTAGCTTGCAAGGTCTCATGATTTTCATGAACAATAGTTTGCAGTTCTTTTATGGCTGCTTCGTGATTCCGTAATGTATTTTCATGCCGCGAAAAAATAGGTTGGAAATGCTCACAAATTTGTGTTTTTACGTCATTACAGACTTTCTGACATTTCGATTCGATTTTATGTAACTCAGTAGTTAAATCTTCACGTGTTTGTTCAAGCGTGGTGTGAAGATTTTGTTCCATTGCGTCTAACTTTTGAAGATTTTGTCCCATTTGTTTCTGATTTTATTCAAGTGTTGTGTCTAACTTTTGTAGCCTTTGTCCCATTTGTGCATTAACTGTAATAACAATGCACTAGTGTCTGAAACATGTTCCTCAGTGCTATTCGGCAGTGAATTTGCACCAGCAACTTTCACATTTTGACAAGCAGAAAATGTGTCTTGGCTTATTTGATAAAACGGTGAGGACCCAAAACCTGAATCTACAGTATTTGCGAGATTGTGTCCTGTCATTTCGGATTCCTGAGGCGAGCTGTTGCCGACCGATCGATCGATAATGCTTCCCTGTTCACTAATTGTTTCACTGTCTACGCCATTATTTGCAGCCCGCTCCATTTGTCTTTGCACAATTACCAAATTACCACTTTGAATGTCTGTTAATTCATTACCCAGTGGTGCTGATAAGCTACGCTCGTCGTCGCTATTATTTCTCAGTTTACTTTGGAGCCTAGTGTTAGGTTTTTCACGCGCCATTATTGTCACAATATTTCACACGATAACACAGAAAAGCACAATTTGAAGAGCAAAATAAGAAAACACATTAACATAGCACTGAAAATAATATCTAGTTAATTGCAAGTGTAGCTGCAAAATACTTGGTGCAAATCTACATCTGCATCAACATCTACATCTACATCTACATTTATACTCCGCAAGCCACCCAACGGTGTGTGGCGGAGGGCACTTTACGTGCCACTGTCATTACCTCCCTTTCCTGTTCCAGTCGCGTATGGTTCGCGGGAAGAACGACTGTCTGAAAGCCTCCGTGCGCGCTCTAATCTCTCTAATTTTACATTCGTGATCTCCTCGGGAGGTATAAGTAGGGGGAAGCAATATATTCGATACCTCATCCAGAAACGCACCCTCTCGAAACCTGGCGAGCAAGCTACACCGCGATGCAGAGCGCCTCTCTTGCAGAGTCTGCCACTTGAGTTTATTAAACATCTCCGTAAGGCTATCACGGTTACCAAATAACCCTGTGACGAAACGCGCCTCTCTTCTTTGGATCTTCTCTATCTCCTCCGTCAAACCGATCTGGTACGGATCCCACACTGATGAGCAATACTCAAGTATAGGTCGAACGAGTGTTTTGTAAGCCATCTCCTTTGTTGATGGACTACATTTTCTAAGCACTCTCCCAATGAATCTCAACCTGGTACCCGCCTTACCAACAATTAATTTTATATGATCATTCCACTTCAAATCGTTCCGCACGCATACTCCCAGATATTTTACAGAAGTAACTCCTACCAGTGTTTGTTCCGCGATCATATAATCATACAATAAAGGATCCTTCTTTCTATGTATTCGCAATACATTACATTTGTCTATGTTAAGGGTCAGTTGCCACTCCCTGCACCAAGTGCCTATCCGCTGCAGTTCTTCCTGCATTTCGCTACAATTTTCTAATGCTGCAACTTCTCTGTATACTACAGCATCATCCGCGAAAAGCCGCATGGAACTTCCGACACTATCCGCTAGGTCATTTATATACTGTATATTGTGAAAAGCAATGGTCCCATAACACTCCCCTGTGGCACGCCAGAGGTTACGTTAACGTCTGTAGACGTCTCTCCATTGATAACAACATGCTGTGTTCTGTTTGCTAAAAACTCTTCAATCCAGCCACACAGCTGGTCTGATATTCCGTAGGCTCTTACTTTGTTTATCAGGCGACAGTGCGGAACTGTATCGAACGCCTTCCGGAAGTCAAGAAAAATAGCATCTACCTGGGAGCCTGTATCTAATATTTTCTGGGTCTCATGAACAAATAAAGCGAGTTGGGTCTCACACGATCGCTGTTTCCGGAATCCATGTTGATTCCTACATAGTAGATTCTGGGTTTCCAAAAACGACATGATACTCGAGCAAAAAACATGTTCTAAAATTCTACAACAGATCGACGACAGAGACATAGGTCTATAGTTTTGCGCATCTGCTCGACGACCCTTCTTGAAGACTGGGACTATCTGTGCTCTTTTCCAATCATTTGGAACCCTCCGTTCCTCTAGAGACTTGCGGTACACGGCTGTTAGAAGGGGGGCAAGTTCTTTCGCGTACTCTGTGTAGAATCGAATTGGTATCCCGTCAGGTCCAGTGGACTTTCCTCTATTGAGTGATTCCAGTTGCTTTTCTATTCCTTGGACACTTATTTCGATGTCAGCCATTTTTTCGTTTGTGCGTGGATTTAGAGAAGGAACTGCAGTGCGGTCTTCCTCTGTGAAACAGCTTTGGAAAAAGGTGTTTAGTATTTCAGCTTTACGCGTGTCATCCTCTTTTTCAATGCCGTCATCATCCCGTAGTGTCTGGATATGCTGTTTCGAGCCACTTACTGATTTAATGTAAGACCAGAACTTCCTAGGATTTTCCGTCAAGTCGGTACATAGAATTTTACTTTCGAATTCACTGAACGCTTCACGCATAGCCCTCCTTACGCTAACTTTGACATCGTTTAGCTTCTGTTTGTCTGAGAGGTTTTGGCTGCGTTTACACTTGGAGTGGAGCTCTCTTTGCTTTCGCAGTAGTTTCCTAACTTTGTTGTTGTACCACGGTGGGTTTTTCCCGTCCCTCACAGTTTTACTCGGCACATACCTGTCTAAAACGCATTTTACGATTGCCTTGAACTTTTTCCATAAACACTCAACATTGTCAGTGTCGGAACAGAAATTTTCGTTTTGATCTGTTAGGTAGTCTGAAATCTGCCTTCTATTACTCTTGCTAAACAGATAAACCTTCCTCCCTTTTTTTGTATTCCTATTAACTTCCATATTCAGGGATGCTGCAACGGCCTTATGATCACTGATTCCCTGTTCTGTACATACAGAGTCGAAAAGTTCGGGTCTGTTTGTTATCAGTAGGTCCAAGATGTTATCTCCACGAGTCGGTTCTCTGTTTAATTGCTCGAGGTAATTTTCGGATAGTGCACTCAGTATAATGTCACTCGATGCTCTGTCCCTACTACCCGTCCTAAACATCTGAGTGTCCCAGTCTATATCTGGTAAATTGAAATCTCCGCCTAAGACTATAAGATGCTGAGAAAATTTATGTGAAATGTATTCCAAATTTTCTCTCAGTTGTTCTGCCACTAATGCTGCTGAGTCGGGAGGTCGGTAAAAGGAGCCAATTATTAACCTAGTTCGGTTGTTGAGTGTAACCTCCACTCATAATAATTCACAGGAACTATCCACTTCTACTTCACTACAGGATAAACTACTACTAACAGCGACGAACACTCCACCACCGGTTGCATGCAATCTATCCTTTCTAAACACCGTCTATACCTTTGTAAAAATTTCGGCAGAATTTATCTCTGGCTTAAGCCAGCTTTCTGTACCTATAACGATTTCAGCTTCGGTGCTTTCTATCAGCGCTTGAAGTTCTGGTACTTTACCAACGCAGCTTCGACAGTTGACAATTACAATACCGATTGCTGCTTGATCCCCGCATGTCCTGACTTTGCCCCGCACCCGTTGAGGCTGTTGCCCTTTCTGTACTTGTTCAAGGCCATCTAACCTAAAAAACCGCCCAGCCCACGCCACACAACCCCTGCTACCCGTGTAGCCGCTTGTTGCGTGTAGTGGACTCCTGACCTATCCAGCGGAACCCGAAACCCCACCACCCTATGGCGCAAGTCGAGGAATCTGCAGCCCACACGGTCGCAGAACCGTCTCAGCCTCTGATTCAGACCCTCCACTCGGCTCTGTACCAAAGGTCCGCAGTCAGTCCTGTCGACGATGCTGCAGATGGTGAGCTCTGCTTTCATCCCGCTAGCGAGACTGGCAGTCTTCACCAAATAAGATAGCCGCCGGAAGCCAGAGAGGATTTCCTCCGATCCATAGCGACACACATCATTGGTGCCGACATGAGCGACCACCTGCAGATGGGTGCACCCTGTACCCTTCATGGCATCCGGAAGGACCCTTTCCACATCTGGAATGACTCCCCCCAGTATGCACACGGAGTGCACATTGGTTTTCTTCCCCTCTCTTGCTGCCATTTCCCTAAGGGGTCCCATTACGTGCCTGACGTTGGAGCTCCCAACTACCAGTAAGCCCACCCTCTGCGACTGCCCAGATCTTGCAGACTGAGGGGCAACCTCTGGAACAGGACAAGCAGCCATGTCAGGCTGAAGATCAGTATCAGCCTGAGACAGAGCCTGAAACCGGTTCGTCAGACAAACTGGAGAGGCTTTCCGTTCAGCCCTCCGGAATGTCTTTCGCTCCCTGCCACACCTTGAGACGACCTCCCACTCTACCACAGGTGAGGGATCAGCCTCAATGCGGGCAGTATCCCGGGCAACCACAGTCGTAGTCCAATCAGGGGATGCGTGGGACGAGCTGGCCGTCCCCGACAAACCCCCATCCGGACCCCCACAGTGATGCCCATTGGCAACAGCCTCAAGCTGTGTGACCGAAGCCAACACTGCCTGAAGCTGGGAGCGAAGGGATGCCAACTCAGCCTGCATCCGAACACAGCAGTTGCAGTCCCTATCCATGCTAAAAACTGTTTTGCAAAGAACGTCTGAACTAATCTACAGAGAGCGCAAACAAATCGACAAAATTTAAACGGTTATTAAAATACAAGATTGCCTAGTAAATGCAGTAATGCTGCTAGTTGCACACTGCTGACACTGCTCGGCGGCGGAAGGAGACTACGAGAATTTACACTATTCAGGTACTAAAACGCGATGCTACACTCTCAAATACTATAATACGCCCGAAATTTATGAATTAAACAATGCAAGTACAAAAAACACGCAAAGAAATTGAGAATTAAACTATGTAACAAATGAGTGAGCTAGGAGTATACGATTTGCTGCTGCAGCTGCTTATCCAACGAGCTGCACATGCATGCCACAACTGTTTTACTGTACAACAATGAAAAACTACAACTACAAAGGAAATTCTCTCTATGATTACGTGCTAGCAATAAACAATAGCTACACTAATTACACAAACTACAAGAAAAAAGCAGAAGATTCCAGTGAGGTATCCTGGCAGGTTCGCCATATGAAGCATCCCCTTAGAAAAATTATTGAATTACTGTGCTGATAAACCTCTCACGTTATTTGCTTTTCAAACAGCTGAGCAAAACTGAACGTTCTCAGACATTACTCTCTTTACTTATTCTGATCAACACTAAACTTACAAACAATATTTTTAGCGCAACGCAATCTGACTTTTAATAATCCCTACAAAGGAATGGCCCTGACTAACATTAAACTATACCTTTCACAAATTACTTACCGCACAAAAATCTTCGTTACTCGAACTACTGCAATACAGCAAGCGCCACTACTGCCAGCTAAATAAAAGATTCAAACTACTGAAGGCACTAACTACTGATAGGCATAGTTAGCAAATGAAAGATTTTGATAGAGAACAAACAATGTATTTACCTTTAATAGTGTTCAGAAGTCATAATATATATAGCAGTTCATGGCATCCAGTCTTACAAATGTACTGTCTCTTATGGACACACGTCCAGATCATCCGCTCTCAAAAATCCGCCATCTCTCTCCCCACATCCATCGCTGCTGGCGGCTCACCTCCAACTGCACAACGCTACGCGCTGTTAACATCCAGCTGCCCAACACTACAATGGCAGACAACAATGCGAACTAGCCACACACTGCACACAGCACAGCCAGTGATTTTCATACAGAGCGCTACATGGCGTTACCAATAAGAAAACCTAAACAGCCTACTTACACAGGGTAAAAACTGTAGGGAAAGACAGAGATTGAGCACGTATGGTGCTGCCCGAGAACGAATTCTGTTGGTCGAAAACAAAACGAGTCGCCCAAGACAGTAACAGTGAACAAGCAAAGATGTTTCTACAATCTTTTATCGAACGATAGATACTGGCTACAGCATATTAGCATACAGTATAGTATGTATAAGTATTTTGACCCACAGCAAACAAGACATAAAGTCAGGAAATTGAAAGAGCTGAATAAGAAGTCAACTTTCTAGAGAAAGACTAACGCCAAGTTTCATGGTCACAGTGAGCTTTTCGAAATGAAGACTTTATAACCACCCGTCGTACCATTCAGTATCGCCTCTCAGCTAGGGAGTGCACATGACAACGCTCCACAAGGAAAAACGGAAAAAGGAAACTCCGCGATAGTCGTGTCATCCTCAGTTATTCGTTATCGGAACAATGCTCCACACGTTTAAATTTTTTCGCCACGTGCCCCTGATTGCAGAGATTAGCATGGGGAATGATCGCCTGGGCTACTGAATACGACACAGGCCTATGGTCAGGCAGTGATGCTAGACACAAGGGCCCAGTTTCAGGCAAATAATTGAGGTTTTACGGGGTGGAGATGTTTAGATGGAATGGAAATGGGGCTCTGAGATCTCTGTTATCGTTTCTCACCGTCGAAAGATTTAGGGCCACCGTTCGATCACGTGTTCTGTGCGCAACAAGGATGCTCAACACGACAGCAGATCCTGGACTATCAGAGAGAGAGAGCAGCTTCTTGTGTCCAAGACTGTAGCGGTTGTCTCCAACCAAGCAAGTATGCTCCAAGAATGCCAGTATGTTCAGCCACATGTGAATGTTAGTTGTTCACATATTGATCTCCCATGTACAGTGGATGTAAATTATACTGATGTTTTTTTCACTTAAGAGCCAGGGAACCTGCTCATACCGTGAGTTTTGTGCTTTCACAACTTCACTCTCAGTGCACTGTAATGTAACAGATAAACAGGAAAAAAAAAGAGAAAAGCACAAGCAATAACGGGTGTCAACAGTCAACGTCATGGCACTAAACGAAAATGGAGACAAATATAACAGTCATTAACAGTGCTTACGGTCATAATGGGAAACAAATCAATAATGGTTCAAATGGTTCTGAGCACGATGGGACTTAACATCTGAAGTTATCAGCCCCCTAGAACTTAGAACTACTTAAACCTCACTAACTTAAGGACATCACACACATCCATGCCCGAGGCAGGATTCGAACCTGCGACTGTAGCGGTCGCGCAGTTCCAGACTGAAGCGCCTAGAACCGCTCGGCCTCAGCTGCCGGCAATCAGTAATGAAGAGAACATCAGATTGAAAAATACTGTTAAAATAGTAAAATCACACATATAGTTGGTTGAACCAAATAGAGATACCAAAATAATCTTGTTGCCTGGAGTAAAGCACTTTTGTGTTGAAACGCAACTTACACAGCAAAAGCTTGTGAATATTGTATTTCGTCTTGTGAGCTTAGGGAACTGAGAAGTGAAGGTGTTCAGGAATAGACGGTGGAAGTTTGTGGGAAATAATATTCGACTTCAGATTCTGTGACGTTTTTATTTAGAAAGAAATATATTGAAAATTTAAAAACTAACATACTATGATCGGTAATGTATGTGATGTTTTATTTCGAAAGGAATATACTGCAAGTTTAAAAACTAACATACTGTGGTCTGTAAACAAGTAATATCCCATAATTTTTTTCTCAAAACAATTATTTTTAACAATAGTTGACAGCAATATCAGTCAACATTTCTGTTACATGTATTATTTTTCTATGGCTTACACCGGCGTTGTAAAGAGGTTGCATTTCCCTGTTAGCAGAAATTCCTGTCAGCGCCCGAAGCCATGTTTTCACTGCATGAATTATGCAGTCATTATCTTCAAAGTGTGTCCCACGAAGAGAATCGTTAAGTGGCCCAGACGGAAGTATGTGTGCTCCAGGACTGGGCTTTAGGGAGCAAGAGACAATGATGTGCAGTCCTAGTTCGCGATGTGTTTCCGAGTTCTAGAATTTGTGGGTGGGCGTGCACAGTCGTGTTGGAGCAAGGTTTATTTTGAATTATTGTCAGATCGACGACGTCGGAATAGGTTCTTAAGTTTGTTGAAAGTCTTCACCTTTGCCTCTGAATTAGTGGTTGACCTTTCTGGCTACACATCCACGAGAATGACACGATTACTATCACAGAAAACTCATCAAGGCTTTGCCAGCAGAGTCTATCTTGAATTTCGTCTTGTTTGGTAGTTTCGGGTGGTTCCACCCCAGTGACTATCTTTCCGTTTCAAGTTCGAAGTGAAGCACTCATATTTCGTACACGTAATGATGTATGGTAGAAAGGCTTCCCCATTGGTCTCAAATTACTCCAGTAGTTCAGATGAAATGGTTTTTCTTTCAATTGTGTCATCTGTTGTGAGCTTTCGTGGAACCCCTCTTAAGCACGCCTCTCAATAGCCAATAATCTGAGTCATTACACACGCACTTCCAGTTCTAAACTGAAGCAGTAGAGCCAAATTCCTAATTTTGATGCACCGGTCTGCGCGAATAAAAACATCCGCGCGATTCAGCATGTCGGGAGCAAATACTGTGACAAGACCTCTAGAATGGGTATATAATGGAGTTAAGTTTCTGCACTTTCTGAGGCTTTAAGTCTCTTTATCCATCCCCCAACAGAACCCCTATCAACTGTACTGTTACCATACGTTACATACAAACGTTTGTATGTGTTGAACACGGTTCATTTCTCCGCAACTAAGAATTCAATTGCAGCACATTGCTTGTAACCATTTGCGTAGACACCACTTTGATGGTTCACCACAGTTCTGCTATCTGTCGGATTTGTTTGAGACTTCGCACTTGTGCAGAAGAAACATCAGATTTGAAGCACCTAAAAGGACATTTACCTAAATATATTAACGACTGTAGGAAAACATTTGGAAATTATTTATTGAACAACTTTTGTATGTATAGGATGATTGAGCTGCCGTACCGCTAGGTTTTATGCAACCCACAACGCCTTCAGATACCATGAACAAGATTTTAATATTTTCTTGTTCGGAATATGCAAACTGTTAGTCCGACTCGCAAAGTTAACAGGAACATTTTGTAGACAATTTAATGCAGTTAAAATTTGTACTAGAATATGCTTTCAGTACAGGCTACAACTTTCGAGTTATTCAAGAAAAACGTGCAAAAGTTACCTTCAAATCCGTTATTCTTGAATAATTCCAAAATCTTATCCTACAGTTAAAACGTATCCCTGTATTATATTAAATTTTCTCCAGAAACGTCCGCCGGCTTGGTGGCCGAGCGGTTCTAGGCGCTACAGTCTGGAACCGCGAGACCAATACGGTCGCAGGTTCGAATCCTGCCTCGGGCATGGATGTGTGTGATGTCCTTAGGTTAGTTAGGTTTAAGTAGTTCTAAGTTCTAGGGGACTGATGACCACAGAAGTTAAGTCCCATAGTGCTCAAAGCCATTTGAACCATTTGAACCAGAAACGTCCCGTTTATTCTTTCTGTAGGTCTAATAGCTTGCACACAGCGAGTGACAACGAAAATCTCACATGCAATTTCTGAAAGCGTTGTGGGCTGCCGAAAAACCCTTCAGAAGAGAGAGCTTAATCACGCTGTATAGTAACGCACTTCCAGAGACCAAAATATAAATAATAGTAGTAGCATGGAGGTCACCGAAATCATTGACTTGTACCCTGTGCAAAGTGCTCGTACATCTCCAGTTAAGAGCACCCTTTGTGTATAAGAGAGAGAGGATCTCCTGTCCAACAAGCAGGAACAGCACACTTGGGAAAAAGGAAGATTAGGTTTTGAAATCCCACCGACTTTGAGGTCATTAGAGACGGAACACAAGCTCAGATTACGGAGGATGGGCTATGACTTCGGCAGGCTGTCTACGCGTGGAATTTGTTTCTCACCGCGAAGCTCGCCAAACGAGGTATCCGTCGCAGTTGCTGCACGCTCTGAAAAGGCCAGCTGTATCTCACGTACCGTGCTCCTTATAGTGATTTGCTACCACAGTGCTCTGCGGTGGCAGTTGTCAGCTGCATCTGGCGCGCAAATCGCGCAGTTTGTTTACGGCAATGGACCTTTTAAAATACACTCCTGGAAATTGAAATAAGAACACCGTGAATTCATTGTCCCAGGAAGGGGAAACTTTATTGACACATTCCTGGGGTCAGATACATCACATGATTACACTGACAGAACCACAGGCACATAGACACAGGCAACAGAGCATGCACAATGTCGGCACTAGTACAGTGTATATCCACATTTCGCAGCAATGCAGGCTGCTATTCTCCCATGGAGACGATCGTAGAAATGCTGGATGTAGTCCTGTGGAACGGCTTGCCATGCCATTTCCACCTGGCGCCTCAGTTGGACCAGCGTTCGTGCTGGACGTGCAGACCGCGTGAGACGACGCTTCATCCAGTCCCAAACATGCTCAATGGGGGACAGATCCGGAGATCTTGCTGGCCAGGGTAGTTGACTTACACCTTCTAGAGCACGTTGGGTGGCACGGGATACATGCGGACGTGCATTGTCCTGTTGGAACAGCAAGTTCCCTTGCCGGTCTAGGAATGGTAGAACGATGGATTCGATGACGGTTTGGATGTACCGTGCACTATTCAGTGTCCCCTCGACGATCACCAGTGGTGTACGGCCAGTGTAGGAGATCGCTCCCCACACCATGATGCCGGGTGTTGGCCCTGTGTGCCTCGGTCGTATGCAGTCCTGATCGTGGCGCTCACCTGCACGGCGCCAAACACGCATACGACCATCATTGGCACCAAGGCAGAAGCGACTCTCATCGCTGAAGACGACACGTCTCCATTCGTCCCTCCATTCACGCCTGTCGCGACACCACTGGAGGCGGGCTGCACGATGTTGGGGCGTGAGCGGAAGACGGCCTAACGGTGTGCGGGACCGTAGCCCAGCTTCATGGAGACGGTTGCGAATGGTCCTCGCCGATACCCCAGGAGCAACAGTGTCCCTAATTTGCTGGGAAGTGGCGGTGCGGTCCCCTACGGCACTGCGTAGGATCCTACGGTCTTGGCGTGCATCCGTGCGTCGCTGCGGTCCGGTCCCAGGTCGACGGGCACGTGCACCTTCCGCCGACCACTGGCGACAACATCGATGTACTGTGGAGACCTCACGCCCCACGTGTTGAGCAATTCGGCGGTACGTCCCCCCGGCCTCCCGCATGCCCACTATACGCCCTCGCTCAAAGTCCGTCAACTGCACATACGGTTCACGTCCACGCTGTCGCGGCATGTTACCAGTGTTAAAGACTGCGATGGAGCTCCGTATGCCACGGGAAACTGGCTGACACTGACGGCGGCGGTGCACGAATGCTGCGCAGCTAGCGCCATTCGACGGCCAACACCGCGGTTCCTGGTGTGTCCGCTGTGCCGTGCGTGTGATCATTGCTTGTACAGCCCTCTCGCAGTGTCCGGAGCAAGTATGGTGGGTCTGACACACCGGTGTCAATGTGTTCTTTTTTCCATTTCCAGGAGTGTAGCTGCGTTCACTCTGTTAGCAATCGTCGAACGTCAGTGGATTACATCGTGCAGACATTCCGGCATCGCCGGACAACGAATCGCTGGTAGAGGAACACTACGTATGCTGCACAGTGAACTGAAATACATAGTAGAGGAAGTTTTTCATCAAATCAGTTGAATCTCGACTGATATTTTCAGTTTTAAAGTGAATATACACTACTGGTCATTAAAATTGCTACACCAAGAAGAAATGCAGATGATAAACAGGTATTCATTGGACAAATATATTATACTAGAACTGACACGTGATTACATTTTCACGCAATTTGGGTGCATAGATCCTGAGAAATCAGTACCCAGAACAACCACCTCCGACCCTAATAACGGCCTTGATACGCCTGGGCATTGAGTCAGACCAGAGTTTGGAAGGTGTGTTCAGGTACAGCTGCCCATGCAGCTTCAATACGATACCACAGTTCTTCAAGAATAGTGACTGGCGTATTGTGACGAGGCAGTTGCTCGGCCACCATTGACCAGACGTTTTCAATTGGTGAGAGATCTACATCTACATCTGCATCAATACTCCGCAAGCCACCTGACGGTGCATGGCGGAGGGTACTTTGAGTACCTCTATCGGTTCTCCCTTCTATTCCAGTCTCGTATTGTTCGTGCAAAGAAAGATTGTCGGTATGCCTCTGTGTGGGCTCTAATCTCTATGATTTTATCCTCATGGTCTCTTCACGAGATATACGTAGGAGGGAGCAATATACTACTTGACTCCTCGGTGAAGGTATGTCCTCGAAACTTCAACAAAAGCCCGTACCAAGTTACTGAGCATCTCTCCTGCAAAGTCTTCCACTGGAGTTTATCTATCATCTCCGTAACGCTTTCATGATTACTAAATGATCCTGTAACGAAGCGCGCTGCTCTCCGTTGGATCTTCTCTTTCTCTTCTATCAACCCTATCCCAAACTGGTGAGCAATATTCAAGCAGTGGGCGAACAAGTGTACTGTAACCTACTTCCTTTGTTTTCGGATTGCATTTCCTTAGGATTCTTCCAATGAATTTCAGTCTGGCATCTGCTTTACCAATGAACAACTTTATATGATCATTCCATTTTAAATCACTCCTAACGCCTACTCCCACATAATTTATGGAATTAACTGCTTCCAGTTGCTGACCTGCTATATTGTAGCTAAATGATAAAGGATCTTTCTTTCTATGTATTCGCAGCACATTACGCTTGTCTACATTGAGATTCAATTGCTATTCCCTGCACCATGCATCAATTCGTTGCAGATCCTCCTTCATTTCAGTACAATTTTCCATTGTTACAACCTCTCCTATATACCACAGCATCATCTGCAAAAAGCCTCGGTGAACTTCCGATGTTATCCACAATGTCATTTATGTATATTGTGAATAGCAACGGTCCTACGACACTCCCCTGTGGCACACCTGAAATCACTCTTACCTCGGAAGACTTCTCTCCATTGAGAATGACATGCTGCATTATGTTATCTAGGAACTCTTCAATCCAATCACACAATTGGTCTGATAGTCCATATTCTCTTACTTTGTTCATTAAAGACTGTGGGGAACTGTGTCGAACGCCTTGCGGAAGTCAAGAAACACGGCATCTACCTGGGAACCCGTGTCTATGGCCCTCAGAGTCTCGTGAGATAAAAAGATTTTACAACTCTGGAATAATATAGATATATATCTATTGAGATAACTTACAGAATCGATAGATGTGTCATTTTGTAGGAACAACCTCAAGTTTGCTTCACGCAATGCATCAGAACCCCATTCCGCCATCAAAGTTAAAATGAAAACTTTAACTGGTGCTGAACGTGCTGTCACTGGTATTGTGTATCTGGATGTGCTTGAAATTTTTTAATTCCACAGATCGATGAAGATGACTGAGATGGGATGGTTTACTAGTAGCAAGAGGTGCACCACCTCATTTTTCAAGGAAGTTCGAGGTTTTTTTGGCAATTGCCCTGTAGGTTGGTGGATTACCCGTTAAGGGTCAAATGCATAGCTACCTCGCTCCCCAGACTTGACACCACTGGATTTCTTTCTCTGGGATTGCATTAAAGACCGTGTGTATGTTCCTCCCCTACCAAACAATTTAGCTGAGCTGAAAAATCGAATCTATGCTGCCATTGCACAAGTTACACCCAATTTGCTGCAACGAGTGTGGGAAGATATTGATTACCAGTGGTATGTTTGCCACATCAGAAATGACAGTCACACCAAACCAAAATGACATTTCATACTCTTATGTGAAACTTGAGATTATCTGCTAAAAAATGACACATCTACCGATTCTGTAAGTTCTCTTTATAAAATTTTATAGCATTCCAAAGCTGTAAAGTCCTTTTTGACTCACCCTGCATTCTCAATCTAGTGATCACTCATTAGTAGGTAATAAGCACCTCTGTCGCTCAGGACATACATTATGGTCCTGTGCTCTTTGTAATGTTATCTTATTAGTACGCAATATGCTGATATCAGATTTGCACAATGTTGCACAATTACAAATGCAATCCAGAATATCTGTAAAAGAAATTGTGACTGGGAAAAAAAAGGAATGTTGGTGTTGCATCAAATGATATGAATATTTACGCCACATTTGGGATTCAGGAGCCTGAACCAGTGACTTCGATGAGACTATTTCTACATATGATACACTGCTACTTACAATGGAATAATTAAATCTACAAGCAGCTCAATAATACACACTAAAAAAAAGATATGTTCTCGAAACAAACATGATGTTCTCATTTTTCTGCATATGCAATGTTCAGTTTATATTATGGAAGATTTAAAAAGAGATTTTGTGCAATCCTTAAAAAGATCAAAACTATTCCATTTTTGACTACAATTATTAACTAAAATAAAAATCATTAAAAATGCAGTTGAAATCGAAGCAAACGAGAATCACGGATTATCTTATCACACATCAAAATGTATTATTAGAATGTAAGTATACTTACATGGAGAATGTGCTGGCCAGGGCAGCAGTCGAACATTCACTATATCCAGAAAGGACCTGCAACATGCGGTCGTGCATTATCCTGCTGAAATGTAGGGTTTCGCAGGGATCGAATGAAGGGTAGAGCCACTGGTCGTAACACATCTGAAATGTAACGTCCACTGTTCAAAGTGCCGTCAATGCGAACAAGAGGTACCCGAGACGTGTAACCAATGGCACCTCATACCATCAGTATGGCGATGACGAATACACGCTTCCAATGTGCGTTCACCGCGATGTCGCCAACCACGGATGCGACCATCATGATGCTGTAAACAAAACCTGGATTCATCCGAAAAAATGATGTTTGCTATTCGTGCACCCAGGTTCGTCGTTGAGTACACCATCGTAGGCGCTCCTGTCTGTGATGCAGCGTCATGGGCAACTGCAGCCATGGTCTCCGAGCTAATAGTCCACGCTGCTGCAAACGTCGTCGAACTGTTCGTGCAGATGGTTGTTGTCTTGCAAAGGTCCCCATGTGTTGACTCAGGGATCGAGACGTGGCTGCACGATCCGTTACAGCCATGCGGATAAGATGCCTGTTATCTCGACTGCTAGTGATACGAGGCCGTTGGGATCCAGCACGGCGTTTCGTATTACCCTCCTGAACCCATCGATTCCATATTCTGCTAACAGTCATTGGATCTCGACCAACGCGAGCAGGTCGTGATACGATAAACCGCAATCGCGATAGGCTACAATCCGACCTTTATGAAAGTCGGAAACGTGATGGTACGCATTTCTCCTTCTTACACGAGGCATCACAACCACGTTTCACCAGGCAACGCCGGTCAACTGCTGTTTGTGTATGAGAAATCGGTTGGAAACTTTCCTTATGTCAGCACGTTGTAGGTGTCGCAGCCAGCGCCAACCTTGTGTGAATGCTCTGAAAAGCTAATCATTTGCATATCACAGCATCTTCTTCCTGTCGGTTAAATTTCACGTATGTAGCATGTCATCTTCGTGGTGTAGCAATTTTAATGGCCGGTAGTGTATAAAGGGCGATCAAATGGGTTGTAGGCCTTTCTGCGGCGTGTACTCAAAGCAGCAAGACTGCGATGCTTGTGTATAAGCACCGTCATAGAGGCAACGGATTAATGTAACATTTTTATCTTTCTGACGTGCATGTGGTAAATTCGGAAAACCGAGCTATGGCGACATTTTTACCAAAGGCGTCCAAATAGGACCAGTGTACTGTAATTCTTTTCTTGGCTGCCCAAAGACAAACACTCGTATACATCCATTTGGGAACGAAGAATGTATTAAGGTGCAGCGTTTCTGTCGAAAACCACCATTGTGGAATGGTGCGCCAGTTTCCGTGCTGCTCGAGATTCGGCGCAAAACGCCGGTAGATCTCAAGTGGAAGCCACTCAAGCACCTGCCCTACAGTCCTGATCTCTCCCTATGCGATTATCACATCTTCGGTCCTTTAGGAAAGGTCTTCAAGGGTTGACGATCCTGTCGGACGAGGTTGTGTAGCAGGCGGTTACAGCTGGTCACGGTGTTTTAATAACTGGTATCTTCAACCCGGTGCGTCGGTGAATGATTGCCTCAATGGTCATTGCGATTTTGCCTGATTGACATACCAGTTCTGGCCTGTACGGTTTACGAAAGGGAACATTCTGATTGTCTCTTACACATTACTCGTCTTTCTCTGTAGCTTACTCCTATTGATCGGCCCTTGTAGTTACAAAAATCTAATGTCAGTTTCATCACGCATGATAACCATATTCTCGATATTATCACATAGGTTTCAAATCGAGATTTGTTTAGTAATGTTGCTCGAAGGGAACGGGAGATTTCTCCGAATGTATTCACTATCACTGAAAAGAGATGTAGTGGCAAGATACAAACATATGGCAGCTCACAAATCCAAGGGATAGGTACGTCTCTTTTACACAAAGTTTCATAACAGCAAAAACTTACAGTGTGTAACTGGTGTTTACTTTCTGACGTATTCTGCCAGTAACGTTAAGATTTCTGGCCACTGGGGAACCATTCAAGTAGTCGAACTGTGCAATAAGAAATGCAGCAAATGCATTATTTATAATAAATAACATCGATTATCGTAGATCACACCTTTATTGACTTAATAAGGGTGTCCCAGAGTCTTTTAGAAAACATAAGGCGAAAAAAACCTTTGGAGGTAACCAGTCAAGAACATGCCATGTTTGCGTTCCTAGTTCATGATTCTATCTATTACAACATGGTTTCATAACAATAGTATTTTCTAAGTTGTGTGGTATACAATCACCAATAAAAATATGTAAAGGCTAGAATCATTTGTGTCATTATTTGATATTTAACTATAACAAATTGTACCAAAACCAACGCGCTTTTGATAAATCATCAGTCTGCCGCTGCTTTGAAATGGCGTACTTTTACATCATAGCATGATAGCATCCGCGTGGGTAAAATATTTCGGAGGTAAAATAGTCAGACATTCGGATCACCAGACAAGGAGGAGAGACAAGACTGTCGCTCAACGGACACGTAGCAGGTATGTTAGAGAATTTAAATAGGGAAATGGATAGATTGACGTGAGATATACTGGAAGTTAGTGAAGTTCGGTGGCAGGAAAGAGGACTCCTGGTCAGGTGAATACAGGGCTATAAATACAAAATCAAATAGGACTAACGCAGGAGTAGGTTAAATAATGAATGAGAAAAAAAGAATGTGAGTAAACTACTACGAACAGCATAGCGAAAGCATTATCTTAGTCAAGATAGACACAATGCACCCTCCAAAGTAGTCAAAATTTATAAGCCAACTAGCTTCGCAGATGAGGAAGAAAATGGTTCAAATGGCTCTGAGCACTATGGGACTTAACATCTGTGGTCATCAGTCCCCTAGAACTTAGAACTACTTAAACCTAACTAACCTAAGGACATCACACACATCCATGCCCGAGGCAGGATTCGAACCTGCGACCGTATTGGTCGCGCGGTTCCAGACTGTAGCGCCTAGAACCGCTCGGCCACTTCGGCCGGCGATGATGAAGAGTTTGAAGAAATGTATCATGAGATAAAATAAATGATTCAGATAGTTAAAGGAAAGGGATATTTAGTTGTGATGGTCGACTGGAATTTGATAGTAGGAAAAGGAAGAAAGAAAAATAGTAGGTGAATGTGCTTTTGGGAAAAAGGGGGGGGGGATGAATGAAAGACGAAGCCACCTGGCAGAATTTTGCAGAGAGCGTAATTTAATCATCGCTAACACTTGGTTTAAGAATCATGAAAAAAGGAGGTATACGCGGAAGAGACCTGGAGATGGCATCACGTTTCAGACTGAATACACACTGTAACGCCAAGCAATCTTGTGCTGCGGTCCGCAACGCCTATATTGGTCAACAAGTGTCGGGCGCAGTTGTTGGATTGGTTAGATTATCAAGATTTAATTGAGCTTGAACGTTATAGTCGGCGCACAAGCGATAGGACACAACATCTCCGAGGTAGCGATGACGTGGGGATTTTCGCGTACAACCATTTCACTACTGTACAGTGAATATCAGGAATCCGGCAAAACATCAAATCTCCGACATCACTGCTGCCGGAAAAAGATCCTGCAAGAACGGGAGGCGACGAAAACTAAGGAGAATCGTTCGGCGTGATAGAAGTGCAACCCTTCCGCAAATTGCTGCAGATTTCATTACTGGGCCATTAACAAGTGTCAGCGTGTCAACCATTCAACGAATCATGATCGATATGGCCTTTCGGAGCCGACGGCCAGCTCGTGTACCCTTGATGACTGCACGGCACAAACCTTTACGCCTCGCCTAGGCCTGTCAGCACCAACACTGGACTGTTGATGATGGAAACATATTGCCAGGTCGGACGAGTCTCGTTTCGAATTGTATCGATGGACGTGTACGGCTATGGATACAACCTCATGAATCCATGGACCCTGCATGTCAGCAGTGGACTGTTCAAGCTGGTGGAGGCTCTAAAATGGTGTGGGGCGTATGCAGTTGGAGTGATATGGAACCCCTGATACGTCTAGATACGACTCTGACAGGCGACACGTACTTAAGCATCCTGTCTGAACACCTGCATCCATTCATGTCCATTGTTCATTCCGACGGACGTCGGCAATTCCAGCAGGACAGTGCGACACCCCATACTTCCAGTATTGCTACAGAGTTGGTCCAGGAACACTCTTCTGAGTTTAAGCACTTCCGCTGGCCAGCAGACTCCCCAGACATGAACTTTGTTGAGCATGTCTGAGATGCCTTGCAAAGTGCTGTTCTGTTTTTCATCCCCTCGTACTCTTACGGATTTGTAGAGAGCCCCGCAGGATTCTTGGTGTCAATTCTCTCCAGCACTACTTCAGACATTAGTCCATGCCACGTCGTGTTGTGGCACTTCTTCACTCTCGAGGGGGCCCTACACGATATTAGGCAGGTGTAGTAGTTTCTTTGGCTCTTCATTGTACAGTTCTAAGACAGATATTTCGGAACTCATTTTAAATGGTAAGACATGTCCAGGGGCAGACGTGGGTCTGACCACATTTTATTAGTTATATGCGTGGTGGAATCCGCAGCTACGACATATATTATGTAAATTTAAGCTAGAGGGAAGAAAATGGAAAGAAAAGGATAGGAAAAGGACTTATAATATCAGGTGTATCTGGACTTTGTGCTGAACCAATGCTGACGAATGAAAATGAATAGCGGACCGTGACTCGAGCTGTTGATCTCCTACTTAGTAGGCAATTGGGTTAACCACTGTGCCTCCCAGACACAACGTTAATTATAACTGCGCGGACTGTCTCAGCAGGCTCCTCGGCCGATCAACATCCCCATCCAGCGCCTCCATATATCCGCAGCTCGCGTCCATGTCCGGCGTGCTCACTAATTTTAGATTCCCGCTGGAGGTCGTACGTGAGTGTACACCTGCATGATGGTTGTGGATTCACAGCGCATCGAAGCATCTCAGTTATATAAATGCGTGGTGTCGACTTTGCTTCGACAATAGATTATTAAATTATATCAAGACATCAGTAATTACATTTGAACGTACGGAAAGTAGCACACCTTAAATATAATATACTCAGGAAACATATCTGTCCCACTCCTTAGTTAGTGGCGTAACAACGTGTTAGACTCCTCGTGCTAAATTTGTCAGTTAATGTATATGATGTGTGGACAACATCTGTTGCCATACCAATTAACCCCAAACACTTCTTCGATAGTTTGTCAAGAAAACCAGTTTTGGTGAAATTATAATCGGCCGTGGACACACCGAGCGGCTAGAACACTTTACTCGCTTTCACGAGGACGCCAGTTCAAATCCCCTTCCACATATTCAGTCTTAGGTTTCTCATGATTTCGCTAAATCGCTGAAAGTAAGTGAGGGGTGGTACCTTTGAAACGCCCTGGCCGATTTTCTCCCCTGTTGTACTCTTGCGTTATATCTCTAATCACTTCATCTCCGACGGGAACATAAATCATAATTTTCCTTCCATGAATAAAAATAATACTTGTTTTCTGTGGATGTTTGCATCAACGTGCAGTTAACAAATGCTGAACAACAAATAAATGGTTCTACCTCGGAAAGCTTGGGAGAAGCAGTTACCAGTTGCAGCAATGTAATGAATATTCATCAAGGGGAAAGTTCATTGTATTTGCGTGAACTGACGTTCTGCTTTCATTTAAGACTATACTATTAAACAATGTCAGAATTATCACAAATTTCCCCCTTAGAAAATTAATGAGAAAGCGGGTAAAAATAGTAAGAATTAGACTATAAGTCTAGCGATCCGATATTTAATCGTCAGTAGGTGCTAGAACCACAAGGCTAAGTTAAATTGCTCATGAGTCCAAAGTTAGTAATGAAAGATCTGCAGCCTTCCTACAACTTCAATCGAGAGTCCGAGATCTATCCACTGGACCGGAAAAGTCAACTGTTAACACTGATTCCAGCTGCCCCCTAGCTGTTTCCACTGATAACATTCATAACAACAAAACAAGAATTAGTTCAAAGTCAATAGGAAAAACGACTCAAAACAACGCATTTCACGTTTGCACGAAAATAATGCAATTTATTGGCTTCAATTAAATCTCTCCCACACCCATCACTTTTATCAAATAGCACCCTCCCCCCCCCCCCCCCCCTCTCAGTCCTGTTAGCTGCTGGTTCTTATCCTGCACGTGCGCGTTCACAAAACAGCAACACGCACCTAAAATGTTTTAAAAAAGTAAAATAAACAAAAAAACAGCAAGTGTGTAAACAGAACTCCACACCAGCGCACGAGAATGCAGTTGAGAATGCTCGTAAGTCTTCCATGCCGTAATAATACCCTATCTGATGAGAAAGAAGATCCCGAGTTTAGAAATTATAACCTTCTAAAATGCTCCCTCTACCGGAGGGGGGCAAAAAACTTTTCCTAGTTTAAATTACAAGTACTTTTCGACCCTTAGATCGTCAGTGACTCAATTACGTAAAACATGTCATAAAAAAGAAAAACACAATCTACGTCTATATCTATATCTACATGATTACTCTGTTGTTCACAACAAATTGCCTGACAGTGAGTTCAATGAACCACCTTAAGGCTGTCTCTCCACCGTTCCGCTCTCGAACGGCGCGCAGGAGAAACGAGAATTTAAATTTTTCTGTGCGAGCCCTGATTTCTCTTATTTTATCGTGATGGTCATTCCTCCCTATATAGGTGGGTGCCAACAGAATGTTTTCGCAGTCAGAGGAGAAAACTGGTGATTGAAATTACATGAGAAGATCCCGTCGCAACGAAAAACGCCTCAGTTTTAATGATTGCCACTCCAATTCACGTATCATGTCTGTGACACTATCTCCCCTATTTCGCAATAATACAAAACGAGCTACCCTTCTTTGAACTTTTTCTGTGTCATCCGTCAGTCCCACCTGATGCGGATCCCACACCGCACAGCAATCCCACACCGCACAGCAATACTCCAGAATAGGGCAGACAAGTGTGTTGTAAGTAGTCTCTTTAGTAGACCTGTTGCACCTTCTAAGTATTCTGCCAATGAATCGCAGTATTTGGTTTGTTCTACCCACAATGTTATCTAAGTGATCGTTCCAATTTAGGTTATTTGTTATTGTAATCCCTATGTATTTAATTGGATTTACAGCCTTCAGGTTTGCGTGACTTATGGCGCAGTTGAAATTTGGCTGATTTCTTTTAGTATTCATATGAATAACTTGACACTTTTCTTTACTCAGTGTCAATTGCCATTTTTCGCACCATACAGATCTCTTATCTAAAACATTTTACAATTCTTTTTGGTCATCTGATGACTTTACAAGGCGGTAAATGACAGCATCGTCTGCAAACAATCTAAGAGGGCTACTCAGTTTGTCTCCTATGTCGATAATATAGATCAGGAACAACAGAGGGCCTTGGGGAACGCCGGATATTACTTTTGCTTTACTCGATGACTTTCCGTCGAACTTTGATCTTTCTGATAGGAAATCATGAACCCAGTCGCATAACAGAGGCGATATTTCATAGGCACGTAGTCCGCTTAGAAGAAGCTTATCAGTAAGGTTTCGAAAGCCTTCTGGAAATATAAAAATATGGAATTGATCTGACGTCCCCTATCGATAACACTCATTACTCCATGAGTATAAAGAGGTAACTGTGTTTCATAAGAACAATATTTTTGAATCAGTGCTGACTATATATCAATAAATCGTTTTCTTCGAGGTAATTCATAATGTTCGAACACAGTATATGTTCCAAAACCCTACTGCAAATCGACTTTAGTGATATGGGCCTGTAATTCAGCCGATTACTCCTATTTCCCTTTTTGGGTATCGGTGTAACTTGAGCAATTTCCCAGTCTTTAGGTAAGGTTCTTCCTGTGAGCGAGAGGGTGTGTATAATTGCTAAATATGGAGCTATTGTATCAGGAAACTCTGAAAGTAATCTGAGTTGTATACAATCTGGACTGGAGGCCTTGCCTTCATTAAGTGATTTAAGCTGCTCTGCTACACCTGGGATATCTACTTCTATGTTTCTCATCTTGGCAGTTGTTCTTGACTGGAATTCAGGAATATTTTCTTCATCTTATTTGGTGATGATTTACAAGGAAAAACAAGATATGCTAAAGCATCTTCCCTAGGTTGTAAGTGCAATGGTCCCCATGTATGTGGAATAAGTAAAAAAAAATTGAACATATTTTCGTTTAAAATGTAGTAATCGACATCTCACAATTCATGGAAGTGTACAATACACTGAGGTGTCTGTGATCATTCTTAGGCTATTGTAGGCACGCATTATCAAAGGGAAAAATCAGTTTACCACTCTTATTTGCAATGATTACTTTGCAACACTGAAGAGGTACCGAAGTCAGATTTTACATGATAATGACATTGTTCTAATTATTAATAATTTATACACATCACTCTGTTCCACAAAGAAATTCGACGATCGAGTAGAAAGAGTTGGTCACCAATAAATCCTTTAGGCTCCCCTTAAAATGAACTTTATTGGTATGGTAATCAAAGTTTTTATGGCTGATGGCCAAGTTATTGAAAGTTTGTGTTCCCGACTAATGGATACGTTTCTGGATCAAAGTAAATGTCTTTAAATCTTTGTGAAGATTATTCTTATTTCTAATATTCATTCCATGAACTGAACTGATATTTTTTCCCCTCTCGGATGGGTCAACTAAGGATCATGTGCCAATCTCGTTAATGTCTTCTTTCCCTCCAGTGCTCTTTCATCTGTCCACTATATTTTTTCTTCCTGTCTAGCGACCACTTTAATCCACATTTTTTCTCTCTCCTACTTTGGAATCCTTCCATACTCAAAATGTTTTTCCTAAACCCATCTATGTCAGTTGTTTCTTGAACTTTCATACTATGTTTTTTTCTTAACTGTCTTTTTACTTCATGGATCCAACTTGTTAACTTCTTATCCCACAAATATTTCGCGGAGTCTTTGGTTAATCTGCTGTCTAGTATTCGATACAATTGTCCAATAAATCTCAGTTCTTCTTTTCTCATGACTTCTGGTATGTTTCACATGTTTCCACAATGTGATCGTTATTTTGTAACTGCCACACTTCCATAGTTTTTGATGGGGGCTAATGTTTCCCAAACGATTTGCCATTCCAGGAATTTTAATTTATCTAAGTTATAGTTTGATGTTGGACTTTCGCTTGCGTACAGACCTTCTGACTCCACTGTTGTACTGTAATCTCTAATTATTGCATTTTAGAAGGTGATTGTTATTGTGAAAGTCGTTAGTGATAGCATATGCCCTTCCCATTTTATGTAATCTTTCCTTTGCAGCAGCTTATTACAAACCATTTTGTTGGATTTTCTCCCAAAGATAATTACATTTCTTAACCTACTCCATTTGGTCAACATTGAAAGTCGCGAGCTCTGTCTTCTTATCTCGTGTTTTCTACTGAAAATCTCGTGCTTGTACTCTTGTTAACTTTACTATTACAGAGATCATCTAAACTATTTTTTTTTATTTGGTCCTGTGCGCAACAGATAACTTACTTGGTCTTTCTGCTGCCACTGCTTGATCTGCTGCATTCCATTATTTAACAAAAACATAAAAAACCTACGATTCATGCTGAGTGCAATGCATGTTCTGTATGGCGGCTCCTGCTGTTGCTGCGACTGCTGCTGCTTACTACAACTACATATAATTCAAGAGAAAGGGTTTGGTCAAATCTAAACTCGATAAATGATAACCCAAACAAGTAATTCCTTTTTTCAAAAACTATATCCTGAAAGCGATTCTTTCTCATTCAATTAACAAAACGCTAGGAGCTCTTTGAACAACCGCTTCGTTTGTAAATCTGCCTCCAGTGGCATTAAAGCAATATTACACTTTAATCAGACTCTTGAGACAGACTGAAATACTTCTCAATTAAATACTTAGTGAAACAATTCCCTGACAATGACAAAAGAAATCAATGACAAAAATCAATACTTATTATATTCGCCTAACAATGGTTTCCCTTAAGAATTCAACTCCTATCATTATCAAAATTACCGTCTGCTGCTACGCACGTACACAAACCCTTTTCTTTAAATTAATAAGCACGCTGCAAATTATAAAAAATATCAACTCAATACCAAATCCTGTGTCGCTGCTGGCGGACACGGCAGTACGGCAGCTCGGCGACGACCCCTCGCCCAACACACGTGCGCACCACAGCAGGCGGGCTCCTACACTGGCTTCAAAACTGCCGCTAGTTTATCCGTGCGCTGCGAAGCGCGACAACAATATCTTAGATTCCAGAGCTTGTGTATGCGCGCTGTAGCCAATCTTTAAATCCTAAGAGAGTATTGCCAACGCTCAACATCTGTTTTCGGAAATTTCGGTGCAATTTTAACGTTTGTTAAAATTTAGTCTTTTCTTCAGAAACTGCTAAGCCCATCTTGCTAGCTATTCCTGATAAACGATTAATTTATGTTGCAACAGATGTCACATCTTCCAAATGTAGATAAGAGATGTTTATGACAAATTTCGCTATGGAATAAATATATTGGAAACTTGTAGTTAGTATCCCCATTGCTGGAACAAGCCTCTGCGGGACGTTCTTGTGTCCATGTAACAAACAGTTCGTACGGCATGGTTTCGGACTCAGGAAGTTTTAGCTTAAAAATAATTATCCCATGTGTCATTATGGAATGAAAGTAAGGGTGGTGAATTGAAAACTCAGATCCGCGACCTCCACTGTTCTCGAGTCTCGCGGTGTCGTCTATAGATGGCTGCGCCCTGTGAGCCTTAGTGCCTGGCGGCCACTCGGAGTATGAGAATCACCAAGATCGCAGGACAGCTGTCGTCGGTAAAAACCTAGCCACCTGGCTTTTGGCGAGAAACTTGGAAAGGGTAACCGCCATGGCTGAATTGAGTGACCAGCACAGATATTAAATAAAGCTGAATCTAATACAAACTGAACCCGACCAGTTCTTCTGAAATACTTTCAACTTGTGGCTTTGATAATTTCCCGTTTGGCGAACTAGACTGAAATCTAAAACTATACCATAGTTAACTGCGAGTGATTTTCACTCGGAATTTAGTTAGTTCGCAGTTGTGGAAGCTTAAACTTGCGTTAAATAATATCTGATATATTTTCCGGGATTTATCCAGAAGTTTACGCGATACATAACGTGGAATACTGTTACGGTTTCGTCTAAGCCTCCCTCTTCCCTTCATTCAGTAATTCAAAGATGAACACCCATTAACTAGCGATAAATGTTACAGTGGATTGAATTAACTCAGTTTTGTCAAATCTTAATAGCGCTGTGGATAGTAAACGTTATTTTTCACCACGGGTTCCTAAGTGCATTTATTTAATCTTTGTGTATAGTTTTCTTAGAGTTTATACGATAAATGCATTGATTGGCCCCTAGCGTGTAGCGTAGCCAACTCATAAATACAACGATGCAGTCACAAACGCAAGTAACAGTGATTTTGTAATTGTCTACTGATAATTCAGGCAATAGTACATGGAAGGTCCTGTGCTAAGAGTTACAGAACAATTATTTTGTGGGATCAACTAGTTGGAAAGCAGCATTTGTGCTTCATAAGCATCCGTAGAATCGAATGTGTTGGTCTCGTCAGGAATCAATTAGTTAGCAAAGCGCATTCTATCTGTATCGCCATGTATGTTCGTCTCATTCGGGAACACAGCATTACTTTATTCCGTTACGTCGGAACTTGCAGACGTATCTGAGTCGCGTCCTGAGGTATAAAAGTACATGTTTACAGTTTCGTGCTGAAAAATCGTATCAGGTTCCACTGTTATTGCATATTTATTATTGTAGAAAAATCATGACTAAAAATGAGTTAAGAAACAAAGAAAGGTTTGTGTGAAGAAATGGATGGAGAGACATACACATTTAAGTTACAAGAAACAACTACTTGAAACGTCCCCTTAGAAAAATTTATGAATGATTATGCTGATAAACCCCTTACGTTATTTGATTTTCAAACAGCTGAGCAGAACTGAACGTACTCAGACATTTCTCTCTTTACTTATTCTGATCAACACTAAACTGACGGCCGCGCGGGATTAGCCGAGCGGTCTAGGGGTTGCAGTCATGGACTGTGCGGCTGGTCCCGGCGGAGGTTCGAGTCCTCCCTCGAGCATGGGTGTGTGAGTTTGTCCTTAGGATAGTTTAGGTTAAGTAGTGTGTAAGCTTAGGGACTGATGACCTTAGGAGTTAAGTCTCATAAGATTTCACACACATTTGAACATTTTTGAACTAAACTGACACACAATATTTTTAGCACAACACAGTCTGACTTTCAATAATCCCTACAAGAGAATGGCCCTGACTAACAATAACCTATACCTTTCATGGATCACTTACCTCACAAAAATCTTCTTTACTCGAACTACTGCAATACAGCGAGCACCAATACTGCCAGCTAAATAAAAGATTCTAACTACTGAAGGCACTAACTACTGATAGGCATAGTTAGCAAATGAAAGATTTCGATAGAGAACAAACAATGTATTTACCTTAATAATGTTCAAAAGTCGTATATATATATATCACTTCATATCCAGTATTACAAATTTACTCTTTCTGATGGACACACATCCAGATCGTCTGCTCTCAAAATTCTGCCATCTCTCCCCCCACATCCACCACTGCTGGCGGCTCACCTCCAACTGCGCAACGCTACGCGCTGTTCACACCCAACTGCCCAACACTACAATAGCGACTATTCCAACAGTGGCAACCAGCCACAGACTTCACACAGCACAGTCAGTGATTTTCATATAGAGCGCTACGTGGCGTTACCAACATAAAAACCTAAACAACCTACTTACATACTACACAAGGACTAACAACTAAGCCCGCATCTCGTGGTCGTGCGGTAGCGTTCTCGCTTCCCACGCCTGGGTTCCCGGGTTCGATTTCCGGCGGGGTCAGGGATTTTCTCTGCCTCGTGATGGCTGGGTGTTGTGTGCTGTCCGTAGGTTAGTTAGGTTTAAGTAGTTCTAAGTTATAGGGGACTTATGACCACAGCAGTTGAGTCCCATAGTGCTCAGAGCCATTTTGAACTAACAACTAAACAAGGACTTTGCTCAGGTTAAAATCCTTCTTGCGAAAGTCGTAAGCAACTTTCGAACATCTCTCGTCTATAGTACAATCAGATATTCGAAAACAAGATAAAAAATACTGCAGGCTATTTCAACAGAAGCTCGCCTTTCTATTAGTCTTCCACTTTTGTCATCAGGTTTATTACTTTCATTACAATCGTAAAAAAAAGTTAAAACTGAAAGACGTCTGTACTACCATTCAGCATCCCCTACTTCCTTCGTTGGCGGTGGCAAATTATATATATTTCAGGGTTTCAAACATAGATTTGTTCAGGCCATCATGTCTTTGTGCTACTCACTTTTCCGACACCGACATTTTTGTACTGATACCGAATACACAAAACTTATCAAAGAGGATCGAGGTTTCAGAAAAACTTCAGACTCGAAAGTCTGGCAAGTACTTGCAACAAGATCCAAGAAGCTGTTTGTACTAACTTGCGGAAACTGAAAGTTGTCGGAAGTTCAGTAAGTCGACTTGCTGGAGGTGTTTCCACGCCGAAAAATTTGCAGACGTTCGAGGAGCGTTCAGTAAGTGATGCAACACTTTTTTCTCTGTCGATTTCGGTATAAAAATTGCAGAACTTGTTGTTGGATGTCGTGGAATACTCCTGCCTCAGCTCCTATAGTTACACGGAGTTGCGACATGTGGAGGCGCTGTACGTAGCCTTCAAAATGGCGTCTGTAACGGAGAGGCATTCCAAGCTGCCATTGAGTTTCTCTTGACGGAAAACCAGAGCATCATAGATATTCATAGGCACCTGCAGAATGTCTACGGAGAACTGGCAGTGACAGAGAGTCGCTGGGCGACGCGGTGTTGCCCAACAAGGTCGCTCAAACCTGTCACATCTCTGGCGTGCCGTACAGCCGGACAGAGCCGGGACCCCTGCAGTGTTGCATAAAATCTGATCGACGGATCACAGTCAACACTGGACGTCTCTGTTGGTAGTGACGAGAAAGTCGTCGTCCAGCTGGGTGTGTGCCTGCTGCGTTCCTCACTACCTAACAGAATACCATAAAGAGCTTCCATCTATTTCGCCCATTAAAGGAAGCACTTGGCGCCAAGCAGTGCGTGGATGATGGGCGGCTTACTGATGCAGCAAGTTCCGACGTCGTCCAATAGGGTGGTACGATGTCGTCATGTAGACCCTCCCAGTAAGATGGCGTGGGCCCGCCACAGTGACAGGAGGTTATGTTGAAAAAAAGGGTTTCATAGGCAAAGACTGGAGGATAATATGGTTCAAATGGCTCTGAGCACTATGCGACTTAACTTCTGAGGTCATCAGTCGCCTAGAACTTAGAACTAATTAAACCTAACTAATCTAAGGACATCACACACATCCATGCCCGAGGCAGGATTCGAACCTGCGACCGTAGCAGTCGCTCGGCTCCAGGCTGTAGCGCCCAGAACCGCAACACCACTCCGGCCGGCCGAATAATATGGTATACTGAAATCTCAAATGGACTGAGTGTGCTCCCTGCCGCCGTTGGATAAGCAGCTGCAGCAGCAAGTCGTATACTCCTAGCTCACTCATTTGTTACATAGTTTAATTCTTAATTTCTTTGCGTGTTTTTGGTACTTGCATTGTTCAATTCATAAATTTCGGGCGTATTATAGTGTTTGAGAGTTGTAGCATCGCGTTTTAGTACCTGAATAGTGTAAATTCGCGTAGTCGTTTGTCTTCTGTTTTTGTTTTGAACGGCCAGTGTCGGCTGGTCACAGTCAGTGTGCTCCCTGCCGCCGTTGGATAAGCAGCTGCAGCAGCAAGTCGTATACTCCTAGCTCACTCATTTGTTGCATAGTTTAATTCTTAATTTCTTTGCGTGTTTTTGGTACTTGCATTGTTTAATTCATAAATTTCGGGCGTATTATAGTATTTGAGAGTGTAGCATCGCGTTTTAGTACCTGAATAGTGTAAATTCGCGTAGTCTCCTTCCGCCGCCGAGCAGTGTCAGCAGTGCGCGAGTAGCAGCGTTACTGCATTTACTAGGCAATCTTGTATTTTAATAACCGTTAATTTTTGTCGATTTGTTTGCGCTCTCTGTAGATTAGTTCAGACGTTCTTTGCAAAACAGTTTTTAGCATGGATAGGGACTGCAACTCCTGTGTTCGGATGCAGGCTGAGTTGACATCCCTTCGCTCCCAGCTTCAGGCAGTGTTGGCTTCGGTCACACAGCTTGAGGCTGTTGCCAATGGGCATCACTGTGGGGGTCCGGATGGGAGTTTGTCGGGGACGGCCAGCTCATCCCACGCATCCCCTGATCGGACTACGACTGTGGTTGCCCGGGATACTGCCCGCATTGAGGCTGATCCCTCACCTGTGGTAGAGTGGGAGGTCGTCTCAAGGTGTGGCAGGGGGCGAAAGACATTCCAGACGGCTGAACAGAAAGCCTCTCCAGTTTGTCTGACGAACCGGTTTCAGGCTCTGTCTCAGGCTGATACTGATCTTCGGCCTGACATGGCTGCTTGTCCTGTTCCAGAGGTTGCCCCTCAGTCTGCAAGATCCGGGCAGTCGCAGAGAGTGGGCTTACTGGTAGTTGGGAGCTCCAACGTCAGGCGCATAATGGGGCCCTTTAGGGAAATGGCAGCAAGAGAGGGGAAGAAAACCAATGTGCACTCCGTGTGCATACCGGGGGGAGTCATTCCAGATGTGGAAAGGGTCCTTCCGGATGCCATGAAGGGTACAGGGTGCATCCATCTGCAGGTAGTCGCTCATGTCGGCACCAGTGATGTGTGTCGCTATGGATCGGAGGAAATCCTCTCTGGCTTCCGGCGGCTATCTGATTTGGTGAAGACTGCCAGTCTCGCTAGCGGGATGAAAGCAGAGCTCACCATCTGCAGCATCGTCGACAGGACTGACTGCGGACCTTTGGTACAGAGCCGAGTGGAGGGTCTGAATCAGAGGCTGACGGTTCTGCGACCGTGTGGGCTGCAGATTCCTCGACTTGCGCCATAGGGTGGTGGGGTTTCGGGTTCCGCTGGATAGGTCAGGAGTCCACTACACGCAACAAGCGGCTACACGGGTAGCAGGGGTTGTGTGGCGTGGGCTGGGCGGTTTTTTAGGTTAGATGGCCTTGGGCAAGTACAGAAAGGGCAACAGCCTCAACGGGTGCGGGGCAAAGTCAGAACATGCGGGGACCAAGCAGCAATCGGTATTGTAATTGTCAACTGTCGAAGCTGCGTTGGTAAAGTACCAGAAATTCAAGCGCTGATAGAAAGCACCGAAGCTGAAATCGTTATAGGTACAGAAAGCTGGCTTAAGCCAGAGATAAATTCTGCCGAAATTTTTACAAAGGTACAGGCGGTGTTTAGAAAGGATAGATCGCATGCAACCGGTGGTGGAGTGTTCGTCGCTGTTAGTAGTAGTTTATCCTGTAGTGAAGTAGAAGTGGATAGTTCCTGTGAATTATTATGGGTGGAGGTTACACTCAACAACCGAACTAGGTTAATAATTGGCTCCTTTTACCGACCTCCCGACTCAGCAGCATTAGTGGCAGAACAACTGAGAGAAAATTTGGAATACATTTCACATAAATTTCCTCAGCATGTTATAGTCTTAGGTGGAGATTTCAATTTACCAGATATAGACTGGGACACTCAGATGTTTAGGACGGGTGGTAGGGACAGAGCATCGAGTGACATTATACTGAGTGCACTATCCGAAAATTACCTCGAGCAATTAAACAGAGAACCGACTCGTGGAGATAACATCTTGGACCTACTGATAACAAACAGACCCGAACTTTTCGACTGTGTATGTACAGAACAGGGAATCAGTGATAATAAGGCCGTTGCAGCATCCCTGAATATGGAAGTTAATAGGAATATAAAAAAAGGGAGGAAGGTTTATCTGTTTAGCAAGAGTAATAGAAGGCAGATTTCAGACTACCTAACAGATCAAAAGGAAAATTTCTGTTCCGACACTGACAATGTTGAGTGTTTATGGAAAAAGTTCAAGGCAATCGTAAAATGCGTTTTAGACAGGTACGTGCCGAGTAAAACTGTGAGGGACGGGAAAAACTCACCGTGGTACAACAACAAAGTTAGGAAACTACTGCGAAAGCAAAGAGAGCTCCACTCCAAGTTTAAACGCAGCCAAAACCTCTCAGACAAACAGAAGCTAAACGATGTCAAAGTTAGCGTAAGGAGGGCTATGCGTGAAGCGTTCAGTGAATTCGAAAGTAAAATTCTATGTACCGACTTGACAGAAAATCCTAGGAAGTTCTGGTCTTACGTTAAATCAGTAAGTGGCTCGAAACAGCATATCCAGACACTACGGGATGATGATGGCATTGAAACAGAGGATGACACGCGTAAAGCTGAAATACTAAACACCTTTTTCCAAAGCTGTTTCACAGAGGAAGACCGCACTGCAGTTCCTTCTCTAAATCCTTGTACAAACGAAAAAATGGCTGACATCGAAATAAGTGTCCAAGGAATAGAAAAGCAACTGGAATCACTCAATAGAGGAAAGTCCACTGGACCTGACGGGATACCAATTCGATTCTACACAGAGTACGCGAAAGAACTTGCCCCCCTTCTAACAGCCGTGTACCGCAAGTCTCTAGAGGAACGGAGGGTTCCAAATGATTGGAAAAGAGCACAGATAGTCCCAGTCTTCAAGAAGGGTCGTCGAGCAGATGCGCAAAACTATAGACCTGTATCTCTGACGTCGATCTCTTGTGGAATTTTAGAACATGTTTTTTGCTCGAGTATCATGTCGTTTTTGGAAACCCAGAATCTACTATGTAGGAATCAACATGGATTCCGGAAACAGCGATCGTGTGAGACCCAACTCGCTTTATTTGTTCATGAGACCCAGAAAATATTACATACAGGCTCCCAGGTGGATGCTATTTTTCTTGACTTCCGGAAGGCGTTCGATACAGTTCCGCACTGTCGCCTGATAAACAAAGTAAGAGCCTACGGAATATCAGACCAGCTGTGTGGCTGGATTGAAGAGTTTTTAGCAAACAGAACACAGCATGTTGTTATCAATGGAGAGACGTCTACAGACGTTAAAGTAACCTCTGGCGTGCCACAGGGGAGTGTTATGGGACCATTGCTTTTCACAATATATATAAATGACCTAGTAGATAGTGTCGGAAGTTCCATGCGGATTTTCGCGGATGATGCTGTAGTATACAGAGATGTTGCAGCATTAGAAAATTGTAGCGAAATGCAGGAAGATCTGCAGCGGATAGGCACTTGGTGCAGGGAGCGGCAACTGACCCTTAACACAGACAAATGTAATGTATTGCGAATACATAGAAAGAAGGATCCTTTATTGTATGATTATATGATAGCGGAACAAACACTGGTAGCAGTTACTTCTGTAAAATATCTGGGAGTATGCGTCCGGAACGATTTGAAGTGGAATGAGCATATAAAATTAATTGTTGGTAAGGCGGGTACCAGGTTGAGATTCATTGGCAGAGTGCTTAGAAAATGTAGTCCATCAACAAAGGAGGTGGCTTACAAAACACTTGTTCGACCTATACTTGAGTATTGCTCATCAGTGTGGGATCCGTACCAGATCGGTTTGACGGAGGAGATAGAGAAGATCCAAAGAAGAGCGGCGCGTTTCGTCACAGGGTTATTTGGTAACCGTGATAGCGTTACGGAGATGTTTAATAAACTCAAGTGGCAGACTCTGCAAGAGAGGCGCTCTGCATCGCGGTGTAGCTTGCTCGCCAGGTTTCGAGAGGGTGCGTTTCTGGATGAGGTATCGAATATATTGCTTCCCCCTACTTATACCTCCCGAGGGATCACGAATGTAAAATTAGAGAGATTAGAGCGCGCACGGAGGCTTTCAGACAGTCGTTCTTCCCGCGAACCATACGCGACTAGAACAGGAAAGGGAGGTAATGACAGTGGCACGTAAAGTGCCCTCCGCCACACACCATTGGGTGGCTTGCGGAGTATAAATGTAGATGTAGATGTAGAATTTGCTTTACGAAAAAAAAATGTTGTATTACTTGCTGAACACCCCTCGTAGCTTCTGCAAACGACTTGTGGAAGCCGACCGGTGTGGCCGAGCGGTTCTAGGCGCTACAGTCTGAAACCGCGCGACCGCTACGGTCGCAGGTTCAAATCCTGCCATGGACATGGATATGTGTTATGTCCTTAGGTTAGCAAGGTTTAAGTAGTTCTAAGTTCTAGGGGACTGATGACCTCAGAAGTTAAGTCCCATAGTGCTCAGAGCCATTTGAAGCATTTTGACTTGTGGAAGTCTACTTGCTAGTGGATATACGACATTACAGCAGGTACAGGAAAACACCTACCGAAGTCACAAGCCCTTAGCTTCAGACGCCTCCACCACAACCTACTACGAGGGTTATGGAAAGACCGTTCCACCAGGCTACGTAAAGCAAAAAGCCGGGATACCGGAGGCTAGCAATAATGCCCACAATAACGGCCAGGATAGGGACATCGGCGCTACCAGGAAATTACCTGTTACTGACTTACTTGGGAAACGCACAGACAGTGGCGACTGCGTGTGTCACCCAAGTGTAACTGGTTGGCAGGGAAGCGGGAACAGGACACTGCGCGCGTGGTTGAGAGCGCGGTGTGTTTCGGATGGCCTCCCTAACCTGGACTCAGGCGCCTGCATTGCGGCGCCGAGCGATCGATGAGGCGGTGGGGGCGGTGGGGTTGGTGGGGGCGGTGGCGCTGCCGGGGAGGCGGCCTCCTGCCTTTGTCACGGTAGCTCCTCGCTCTGACCACGGCGACGCCGACGACGCGCGGCGAAAGCTCCGCAGTAATTCTGCAACTCGTCTTCCAGTTCGCCGGGAAACGCTTTCTTTCTTTTGTCTCGATCTGGCGGTATTCCTTTGCCTGCACCTACAATGAAGTGAATCCGCACATCCTGGATCTGCAGCGACCCGCAAAATGCAGTTCCACCACGAAAATGGCAATACACACAGAGAAACACTGCAGAGAAGTGGTGTATACATTCTCGCATCACCGATCTCCTGTGTGTTACTAGCAAGGTCACTTTTACGCCGAGCTCAGTCACTGGACGAAGTGGAAAAGTGAAAGTTTGTTCCACTATACTTACCAGGATGTGAGTGTTATCGGAAAAGATGTGAGTATTATCGGAGAACATGATCGCTACCAAAAAACTGATTTCGCACACCGTGACATTTCGGTCCTTACAGTGCCTGCTGCTGGGACTGCGTAGTGATGTAAAAAAGAACCTGCTGGCCTACACAGTAGTGCTGGTGTATGGCGAAGATCTGCATCCACCAGGAGAGTTTTTCGAACAGTATTCCGACCCCTGCAATCTTCTCAAGATTTTCTCACGGATGTCCGAAGGCAAATGGACGTCATGCGACCGAATGGAACTACACGGCACGGAAAACAGATTAATTTTGTTTTCAAAGACTTCGCAACGACGAAACGCGTATTTCTGCAACACTACCCGCTGCGCATATCACTGGACCAGCCCTACCCAGACCGATGCAAAGTTGCATGGCGATACAGTAAGAAACCCACTCTCCGCATTAAAGAGGTAGACACAGTAGTGTCCATAGATGCGGCAAAAGCCAGCCTGCCAAAGTGCGAATGAGGCCCTGGAAATGCAGCCCGCTACCGGCCGCAGAAAGCCCGCCACGCCGCGCACCCGGAAACCGACAGGCCACGCCCACAAAGAGGCAGCAGTCACCACAATGGAAACTTATTACAGGCGAAAAGTACGGTTCCGTTTTAAGCCAGCAGACAATTCAAAGCTCAGTTTAGTTTATTTTTTTCTTTTCATTGTGGACGTGTGGTGTAGCGAGCACAGCTCGCAGGTTACTGCGCACCTATGCGTTGGCAGCGTCGCAAACGATCAGCACCAGAGCGACCGCGCTCCCCGCTACTTGCCGTGGATCGCAGCGTGAGCGGGCGTCAGACGCACGTTACGGAAAATAACCGGCGGTACGATAATGTTATATATCGTGATAAAAGTACACTACTTGCCATTAAAATTGCTACACCAAGACGAAATGCAGATGATAAACTAGAACTGACATGTGATTACATTTTCACGCAATTTAGGTACATACATCCTGAGAAATCAGTACCCAGAACAACCACCTCTGGCCGTAATAACCGCCTTGATACGCCTGGGCATTGAGTCAAACAGAGCTTGGATGGCCCATGCAGCTTCAACACGATACCACAGTTCATCAAGAGTAGTTCAAATGGTTCAAATGGCTCTGGGCACTATGGGACACAACTTCTGAGATCATCAGTCCCCTACAACTTAAGCCTAACTAACCTAAGGACATCACACACATCCATGCCCGAGGCAGGATTCGAACCTGCGACCGTAGCGGTCGCGCGGTTCCAGACTGTAGCGCCTAGAAGCGCTCGGCCACCCTGGCCGGCCATGAAGGGTAGTGACTGGCGTATTGTGACGAGCCAGTTGTTGGGCCACCATTGACGAGACGATTTCAATTGGTGAGAGATCTGGAGAATGTGCTGTCCAGGGCAGCAGTCGAATATTTTCTGTATCCAGAAAGGCCCGTACAGGACCTGCAACATGCGGTCGTGCATTATCCTGCTGAAATGTAGGGTTTCACAGGGATCGAATGAAGGGTAGAGCCACGGGTCGTAACACATCTGAGATGTAACGTCCACTGTTCAAAGTGCCGTCATTGCGAACAAGAGGTGACCGAGACGTGTAACCAATGGCACCCCATACCATCATGCCGGGTGATACGCCAGTATGGCGCGATGACGAATACACGCTGCCAATGTGCGTTCATCGCGATGTCGCCAAACATGGATGCGACCATCGTGATGCTGTAAACAGAACCTTGATTCATCCGAAAAAAGGATGTTTTGCCATTCGTGCAGCCAGGTTCGTTGTTGAGTACACCATCGCAGGCGCTCCTGTCTGTGATGCGTGATGGCTGGGTGTTGTGTGCTGTCCTTAGGTTAGTTAGGTTTAAGTAGTTCTAAGTTCTAGGGGACTGATGACCGTAGCAGTTAAGTCCCATAGTGCTCAGAGCCATTTGAACCATTTTTGTCTGTGATGCAGTGTCAAGGGTAACCGCAGCTATGGTCTCCGAGCTGCTGCAAACGTCGTCGAACTGTTCGTGCAGATGTTTGTTGTCTTGCAAACTTCCCCATCTGTTGACTCAGGGATCGAGACGTGGCTGCACGATCCGTTACAGCCATGCGGATAAGATGCGTGTCATCTCGACTGCTAGTGATACGAGGCCGTTGGGATCCAGCACGGTGTTCCGTATTACCCTCCAACGATTCCATATTCTGCTAACAGTCATTGGATATCGACCAACGCGAGCAGCAATGTCGCGATACGATAAACCGCAATCGCAATAGGCTACAATCCGACCTTTATCAAAGTCGGAAACGTGATGGTACGCATTTCTCCTCCTTACACGAGGCATCACAACCACGTTTCACCAGGGAACGCCGGTCAGCTGCTGTTTGTGTATGAGAAACCGGTTGGAAACTTTCCTGATGTCAGCACGCTGTAGGTGTCGCCACCGGCGCCAGCCTTGTGTGAATGCTCTGAAAAGCTAATCATTTGCATATCACAGCATCTTCTTCCTGTCGGTTAAATTTCGCGTCTGTAGCACGTCATCTTGGTGGTGTAGCTATTTTAATGGCCAGTAGTGTACATATCGTGACAATAGTAATTTAGCTTACCGTTGTGCAGACCAATAAAGGATTTCGTCTTTTGGTGAAAGGTACCTCTTTTTAAGTACCTGCAAGCATTTCCAAAGTCTGCTTCCTTACTGCAGTTCCAGGCTACTTGCCGTAGTCGGATGGTTTTGACATGAAAACGCAATGTTTCGTCCTCATGTATAGACGATGTTTTCAAGGGGGATCGTAACTTCTTTGAGTGTTCGATTCACGCACTGGGCCCCAACTGACTGTAGCAAAATTCCTTGTTGGCGTGTTCCTATGCGGTGGCGTCACGTCACATGTTCGAATACCCAGGCTCAGCTGGGCGTTGTCGATAACTGTTGTCTGCTGTTCCTACTGTCTCATGGTTGAAGACTCGTTCAGGTCTTCGTCAGCACCAGGATCCAGATGTCATCCAATTTTACGCCCTCCTCCTTCCTACTGAAATTCCTGGGCGTTTAACAATCTCTGCGGCCTCCCTCTGTAGCCCTTAATGGTGTCCGCTTGTGGCTGCCAGTACTTATTTGCTACCAAAATGAATGGGGCGTTCTTTTGGCTGCAAATTATGTTGCGCAACAGCTGATCTGTCGATCTCTCCTCTTCTATAGCTGGTACCCCACCGCTGCCCTGGACATTTTCAGACACACCTTCGGCCTGGAATGTCACTGACTGGAGTAGAATTGTCCCCAGAGATGAGACCCGCTTCGAATTCAGCCCCGATGACCGGCACACTATTTCTTACTGCTAGCTATTGGATAACAAGTACTTTCTTCTTAAGTGATCAGTTACCCCAGAAAATTATTCCATAAGACAGTAGTGAGTGGAAGTAAGCAAAAATTTCAGGAGGTTGATTCGTTTGTTTCCAAGTCTAGTAATTATACGAAGAGCAGGAGTAGCTGAATTTAGTTTTTGCGCAGGTTATTAATACGTATGCTTCTTCCACTTCAAGATTTCAGCAATATGTATTCTATTTACTGATTCCCGTTAATGTGCTACATCAGTAGTAGGTATGACTATATTTGTTGTACAGAATTAAATATAGTGTGTTGAAACGTGACGGTATCTAGTTCAAAAATGGTTCAAATGGCTCTGAGTACTATGGGACTTAATATCTGAGATGATCAGTCCCCTAGAACGTGGAACTACTTAAACCTAACTAACCTAAGGACATCACACACATTCATGCCCGAGGCAGGATTCCAACCTGCAACCGTAGCGGTCGCTCGGTTCCAGACTGAAGCGCTAGAAACGCTCGGCCACAGCGGCCGGCACGGCATCTAGATGTGGCATAACAAGAGTGGGTAATTTGACTTGGACTAATGGGTAAATTGATGGAAAAAATAAAGAAAATTTAAGAGAGAACTGATGTATGGTTATAGTGATGTGAAGAAGTGATGTGGTTATAGTGAGTGAATAGAAACTGTGTAGTCAGGCCACAAAGTGTATGATCATAGTTGGTGTCACAACTTAAGTGAAATACGAATGAGAATAATAAAAGCAAGTGATTGTAGACACTTCTTTTCATTTTTAACCGGGTCCATGCACAACTAATTGCAGTACAGATAGAACGACGCAACCTATCACGACACCAAGTCATCACAAGGTAACGAACAGATTAATCACTTTACAGGAGTTACTACAGACAACGTTTCATGACACTTTTATCAAAGTTGTTTGCGTGGCGCAGGAACTGTAAGTAACTGCTGTTTGCAGTTGAACTCAGTTTCGAAACGCAGTCAGATTTAATGTAAAACGCTGTCAGATTAAGTATTATAAACAGCAATAAAATTTCCCTCACGAACAGACATTGTTAATTTTCAGACAGAGACCATAGGAAGGCCATAAGAATGATAACAGGAAGGATATTAAACTTGGCTTTTAAGATTCAACACTGATATAATGCTAGGGCTTGCTACACTTGTCACATAAGACAGATTAAGTAACAGCAAATACGTTGTAATGTTTTCTCAAAATAAAGGGAGAGTCCATTTTCAGAGAATCACTAATTCTTTGAAAAACTACATTAACAATCTCTTCTGTTGCTCGTCTATAATAGGATTTGTTATAACCTTAGTATTGTCCGCTAAAAGTACCAAGTAGCGTGGGCTAAGACAAAACAAAAAAGCCCTGTAAACGTGGGTAGCAAAGCGTGTACCATCCCTTAAAAGCTATGAGCATTTGTTCATCTTCAATGCCGTTAAAAAAAAATCCCTTCTACTGACCAAGTAATCATAGGCCTTAAGGTCTGCACTTTAGAGCTAATTCACACTAGACAAGTTTTTCTTGTTTTGGTCCATATTACTCCCTCCCAAAATATGGCAAGCAAAGAACTTGCGCTGGAAAAGATTTGTTTCGCAGTATCACAGGTGAAGAAGTGGCCGTAGCTCTTCATGTATGCCTTTTAGAGCCAATGTCTACTCGACTGTTTCGCTTCGAATTGTAATTCCAGTTACTTGTATGTAAAGTTATCAATTCCACGAAACTTAAATTTTTCTAATCTCTTTGCCGCACGGGGTAGCCGAGGAGTCTGGGACGTCTTGTCACGGTCCACGCGGCTCCCCCCGTCGGAGGTTCGAGTCCTCCCTCGGGCATGGCTGTGTGTGTTGTCCTTAGTGTAAGTTAGTTTAAGTTGGATTAAGTAGTGCGTAAGCTTAGGGACCGATGACCTCAGCAGTTTGGTCCCATAAGACCTTACCACAAATTTCCAATTTCTAATCTCTTTATGACCGTATTTATCATCCTGCCCATAAAGCGTTATTAATGTACGAGAATTTCTGAGTCTCTAAGGACATTATGTTGTCGCTCACGAAATGACTGGCTAAATTTGAGGAGCTAGGACCGCCATTTTAAAAAGCTCGTGGGAATGTTTTTGGTACTTGATCGTGAATTTCGGACAAACACTAAAAACGTGAGAAGGGAAATAATCAGACATAAGGCGAAGAGAGGCAAAGGCGCGGTCTTCTCACTCTCATTTCATACGTCAGTCAATCAGGAAGGAAGAGAGCAAAAGTGAACGCAACGTTCTCCACCAAGCACTGATCAGTCATGTCCAAAGCGACGTCAAGATGCAAATGCGCATGACTGACGCTATAGGCAACGTTGATGAAATCTTCAAACCACTCAGTACCAGCAGCGCGGGAAAACAGCACCTTATCAGAATTACTTCTCATCCTGCTTCAAAATGTCACCACATAATTATAACGGCTGACAGTAGAAAAACAAGTGCTCTTTGTTAATATGCAAATCTGCCTGGCAAATGGGCCACTTTAAGCTGCAAAGTACTCCTGAAAAGGCCAGTGATTAAAAGCTATTTGTATTCATCGGTTATCAGTAACTGATGCCTTTCTTGTCCCGGACGGTGGACTGCTGCTTTAGATAAACCATTGAAGTTCAAACATAGACATCGTTTTTGTCATTTTGTGCCCTACATCACCAGCAGCAGCTGGGGCACACGAAATTAAAAACCAGTTTAACTAGTCCCGTGCTACAGGCCATTAGCGTAATTGATCGAAAGAACGCCGGGAATAAACGAAACACACTGTGTTCATACGATAGCGGTCAAAGCTATTAACGGAAGAACAAAACTCTGTCTGCTCAGTTCTGTTCTAATAAGCTCAATCTGGTGGTCTAATTACTCGTTTGGCAACACGAGGAAGCATTCCACAGAGAAAAAAAGAAGTAAATTTAATATTTATGTGTAGTTTATTTTTATTTTATTTAATGTACCGCTATGCATCATTAACTAAAACGATTTAGCTGTGTACTCATTCGTACAGTTATTATTTTATGGCAGAGTTTCTGGTGAATTTACAGACAATTTAACTCTAAATACTGCTTTTTACTGTACCAATTGCAAGTTAATGGATGGCAGACTCTCTTGCATCTATCGTTCGTTGTCTTCATTGTACTAAGAAAGACTACAGCCCGGACATAATATCTTCGAAGTGCAACTGTAAACATTATACAGGACGACTAACACAATATCTGCACTTAGTGTAAAGAAAGACAGTTCACCTTAAGTGTACTTTAATACAATGTAGTGTATAAACAAGATTTGTGAGCATCTCGATCACATTGAATATACTGCTAAGTTTAACGTTACAAAGGGACGGAAATTGACACGAGAAGTCCCGATATATCTGAGAGTTAGTCCAGTAACGGTGTTATAAAAAAGCCCATTTGCTTACAAAAATGAGGTAGAAGACTTTATTTTTTATCTTGTATGTATAGTTGACAGTATGATGAATCCAAGTTTTCGCCCTCCAAAACACTCGGAACAACCATTTGCGGCCAAAAAAACCAAGAAATTTTGGCACTTTTTTCAGGTTTCTGCACTGTTACTCGGAAACTATGCATCCTACTGGAAAGTGCTACGCGTACCAAAATGAAGGAGCACTGAATTTTTCATCGAATGCTCTATTTAAGCGACAAAATCGGTGCCGCCATTTGGCCGCACTTTGTTGGCAAAGTTCGTTCACTTTTACCTGCTTGGCTAAAAAGTTGGCTCCATTCCTGTAACTCAAGAACGGCTACTTCAAATGACAAACTTCAAGGTATCAGAGTTATAGAGCACGAAATTTCCTGTTACAAAGGCATCTAGTTATTCAGTTTTTTGTAAGTCAAAATGAACACTAGATAAATAAAAAAAAGTGTTTTGCTTTGTCGCATGCAGTGATTTCTACAGTAAGGCCACGGTCATTTCTACCTTCACTATTGATTGGGCTCAGTATATTCATGTACAAAAGATTCGGATCAAGACTTATTGTCGACGCTCTTGAGTGCATTTGGATTCGCAGCTCCAATAATGGAAGCTTCCGTTTTTGAGACTTCCTCGACTGCACGACCTGAGCATCGTAACATAACCAGTGAAGGATTCATCAAGCTAATGCCTCAAACGCCGATTTCAACATCTAGACGATTGACAGGTTGAATACTTTCCTTCCCGTGGGAGAATCATGGCAGTCTCTCCCTGCTCACTAAGGAGTCTGATAAGAACATTGATGGGGAAAAAAGACGTTCAACTTCTGAATTTTTGTCTACTCAAGTGGTGCTTCGCAAAGGGGAACAAAGTCTCTTGAAAGATCTCGTCATTTAAAGACACCAGGCGCTTCACAGATATAATTTTCGATAAAGTTATAAATGCTGGAGACGCACGTGAAAAGGTTCTGCCAAATAAGAGCAACAAGAACAACTTGATTTTTATGCTCATGAGGAAATTTGAGGATGGAGATATTCAGGTGCTGCAGGGAGAAGAATATGTCGATTCATTAATTGTGGAAACAGCTATTTCCCAAGCTGCTGAGTCTGACAGTGTGACATCGTGGACATTGGTGTGCTTGTTGAGGAAACAACTACAACAGCCTGTACTTCCATAAACCGGGAAGAGAGAAATCAGCAGGGGTTTGGTACTTCAGTAATTCTTTCAATTTCTATCCTGGTTTTTCCCCTTTTCATCCATGCTCTCACAGGATATGATACAACTTCCTCTTTTTTTGGTTAAGGAAAAGGGAAATTACTAAAGCTTAAGGAACAACAGCCACACCTCAGAGTGAAAGCTGCTCAACTTGTTAAACCCTCAGACGAGACTTAACACCACACGGTGGACAAGAGCTGATGTTAGCACTGCATGGGAATTCTAACTGTGCGACTTTGGACTTTTTTGTAACATCTGCCACGAGAAAATCCTTCAAACATGAAAGGCTACCGCCGACATCGGACCCAGCAAGGTAGAACTCATTACGATCCTACCATCAAGTGCAATCTTTACTGGGGAAGAAAACAGATCCACGTCACTCGGGTTGGAAGAAAAATTTATCAGGCTTATTTCCCGTGACGAAGACGAAAGATGCGGCACCACATACGCTACTGAAGATGGTTTCCTGTGCATGCAAAACAGAAGGCACAGCTGTATGACGCTGTCGCAAATCTGGACTGAACGGCTCCTCAGCATGCAAACACGGTTGTGGCTTATCTTGCGAGAACGCTCCAGAAATTATGCCCTACAGGAGTGAAGAAGAGATAGAAGATATCTTCCAGGACGAGGAAGTTGGTGAAGGTGCCGCAATGGATCCAGGAGATCGGATGCTGGACCGGGACGTTTCGCAGTCTCCCAATCGAACGCGATAAAATTTGATAAAATATTAATCTCTCTATTTGAATTCTTTTCAACGTTGTCATCCCCTTTTATTTGTTCATTTGTACAAATCTTTATACTACTCATACGTAAATAATTATTGGTCATTACAATGTACTTTGTTTTCATTTTAGCAACCCAACCTTACCAATTAAGGCAAGGATAATAACGAATAAAAATACAAATGAAAGAATAAAATTAAAACCTACACATAGAGAACACATATGTGCTCGTTAGAGAGCCGTCTTTCCACTGGAAATTTCATTTCATTAAATAATTATGACTTACAAAAAAACAACAAACAGCAACATGGCAACTTTGTCTTTCAAGTGTATGAACGCTTCGTAGTGCCTAAAACTGAAAAACTAGATGCCTTTGTAACAGGAAATTTCATGCTCTGTAACTTTGATAACGTAGCCGTTTTTGAGTTACAGGCGTTGGAGCCGACTTTTTAGCCACGCTGACAAAAATGAACGAATTTTGACAACAAACTGCGGCCACACTACTGCACCGATTTTAACATTTAGATGGGTCATTCGATGCAAAATTTAGTAGTCTTTCATTTTGGTACGGGTATCATTTTCAGTAGGATGCATAGTTTCCGAGTAACAGGCGAAAACCTGAAAAAGCGCCAAAATTTCTCAGTTTTTTGGCCACAAAAAGCTGTCCCGAGAGTTTTGGAGGTCGAAAACATTGATTCAACATCTATATACGCAAGATAAAAAAATTAAATCTCTGCCTCGTTTTTTGCACGTAAAAGTCCCCGTTATTTGACTGTGTGCCTGCTAAGGAGTTCATGAGCCTTGTGCCTCCTACTCCGTACTGTTACATCGACCAACATGGAGCAGTAGGCAAGCCACTGGATGATTCAAGTACCCACACGTCATACCGCTATTTTTCGTATTTCCCTTAAAACACCTCAGATGAACGATCAGAGAGTTCCTGTTTACCTCTCCAGTATTTCACAATTTAGCTAGTGCCCCATTTAAAATGCCGGCCGGAGTGGCCGTGCGGTTCTGGGCGCTACAGTCTGGAGCCGGGCGACCGCTACGGGCATGGATGTGTGTGATGTCCTTAGGTTAGTTAGGTTTAATTAGTTCTAAGTTCTAGGCGACTTATGACCTCAGAAGTTAAGTCGCATAGTGCTCAGAGCCATTTGCGCCATTTCAAATGAGAGGTTGCAGTCTGCGTACCAACGAGTATTTAGAAATCTCACCACGACCACATGAAGGTGAGTCCAGAGGCGTGCACCTGATGTAGTAAGTCTCTGAAGTACTTGACGCTGGAGTGAAGAAAAGCTGAGGAATCAAACACGAATTAATTCACAGACGACCAGTGTTTCACATAATCTTTGAAATAGTTCTGTTGCATCAGATGAAGGAATATTTCACAAAAAGGCCAAAAAGTCAACAAAGAAAATAGAAATTCAGTTGAAGAGTGTATTTCCAAAGTGACGTATATCCATTTCTTTAAAAAAGAAATTGAAATAACACAATTGGCGCATTGTCATATCCCTGTTTTGTCATACTAACAACATCTCGTTTCCAAAGAGGTGCAAATCCCGCCTCCAAATACAATAGAAAAGTGTCTTTGCTTCCACAGCGACGTTTTTGCTTCACTCTTTTATTTCCTTATCTGAGTTATCTTCACTTGGCCGATAGGAGCGATGGTTTAAGTCACGTGAACTTCGTCACAGTAATGGCTGCTTTAGTTGTCTGAATGCGTGCTGTGTGGTAGTATAGTGTTGAAAGAGCTAATTGTGAAGTATGGCATCTTTTGATGCCGCTATAACACAATAACAAGGATGTTTTCCTAAGAAAAGGAAACATGACCCATCAGAATGGTATAAAACATGTAGAAGGCCCGGACATGTGAAAGTGGTGGTAGAAGACTGAAAGTATCTTGTAAACTTGATGGTGGATGCTGCGAAACGAAACTATTACTACAGAACGACATAGTGAGAGTTCACAGTTGATTTTACAGCGATGTTATTACCGAAGTGGAGCAAGTTAAGGTCATAAACAATAAAATTTCGGTAAGCAAAACTGACCGTAATAGGAGTACCTAAGGGAAGAGGGAGAGGAAATTTCCTATTGCGTATTTTGTTCAGAGTGCTGAAGGAATTAAGTTACAAATTTCTGTGCAACTTAAGTGACATTCTTATGATTCATCCGAAGCGTTCCCAACATTTGGCTGCGTATCAATTTATAAATGGTATTTCACGAGGAGAAAAAAGAGGGGAACACGGGAAAAAAAGAGTACATCATAGCAAGAAACTGATACATGTGCATATACAATCGTTCAAGTGTGCTTTCCAACACTATGGTGGAGAATATTAACAATTTTTAATTTATTATTCTTACCTAATTTTACAGATGAGCCTACATTATTAAAATACAATGGAACTTGATGACTTGAGCTAGGTTCAAATGGCTCTGAGCACTATGGGACTTAACATCTGAGGTCATCAGTCCCCTAGACTTAGAACTACTTAAACCTAACTAACCTAAGGACATCACACACATCCATGCCCGAGGCAGGATTCGAACCTGCGAACGTAGCGGTCGCAGGTTCCAGACTGAAGCGCCTAGAACCGCTCGGCCACACCGGCCGGCACTTGAGCTAGGCTTCTGAATTTCATCACATTGTCTTAGGCTACAGTTGCGTAATGTATTCGCTTCTTAGGAAAACTAAATATGTCACGTTTCTCATCTATTCTTTGTAGACACCACTTAGAAAATACATGCTTGCAGACCTCAACATGCTAAAAATGTGGAACATGTTTCTTTATGAACATAAATATGAAGAGGAAGCTAAAACCTATAACTACCACCTGTATTATAAAGGCTCCATTAGTCATGACAACCCTGGTTTTGGAGTTCCATGCGTAGACGTGTGCGTTACTGAAAATAACGAAAAGAGAGAATAAAGAAAAAGTGAAGAAAGAACTACTTTGTGAATTCATTGTTCATAAACAGAGGGGAAAACAATTCTATAAACTGTCCCTAAAACTCGCGCATGTTTTCGTTTGACCTCATGTACAAACAGCCGCTCCTCGAACATCTTCGGGGGAACCATTTCATGGTCGTCAGGTATTTAGATTTACATTTAGTTCTCCATTATGGAGGTAAATCGAAATAAAATTCGAATGGCACAAATTTCTTTACAGAGTCCGAAGGTGATGCAAAAAGGGGTAGCTCAGAAGTACCTAGTGCTGTGTTCCAATTTTTTTATCTCGAATTTTTTCTGAGAACAGGCGTATAAGAAAAATTAATTTGCTTCGTGATGTTTGTGGGAATAAAAACAAAAACTACATCGTACTGAGTATGCTTACCAGACTTGCGACCAGTACGATGTTATTTTTGACGTAACTTATTCTGTACATGGACGCAGTTATTTGCCTGTTGACAGAGAGTTCGGCAGGATAGAAAAAATGCTAAGGAGCAGAAACAGTCCTTGTGCCAGAATATTATAATCTGATTTTCCAAACCGTAGGTTATGTTTATGTGTTTGGGTACTGACTTGGGTCTTCTGGTTGGAAAGACGTTGTAAAGTCTCATGGTAAGCCAGATGGGCTTCAGCTTCATAATCACTGACATAGAGGTACGCATTAACGATCGCAAAGAAGATAGGTTCACAAAAATGCCTTGCTTTCTAGGCAAAATGGTAATGCCGTGTGGCTAGGGCCTCCTGTCGGTTAGAGCGTTCGCCTGGTGAAAGTCTTTCGAGTTGACGCCACTTCGGCGACTTGCGTGTCGATGGAGATGAAATGATGATCATAAGGAAAACACAACACCCAGTCCCTGAGCGGAGAAAATCTCCGACGCAGCCGATAATCGAACCCGGGCCGTTACTTATGAAATTCCATCGCGCTCACTACTCAGCTACCAGGATGGACACTTTCTAGGTGAATGGGACAGTAGTGCAAGAGAAAGACATTGAAGTGTGAGAGTTTGGCCAGAGCGGGGAAATTTTGTGCCTCTACCTAAGAATATTCTACTCGAACCGCTTGTAGCACAAAAAATCTTGCTTCCACCACTAGACATAAAATTGGGCTTGATGTAGCAATCTGTAAAGGTTCTACCACATGATCGACCGTGCTTCAAGCACATTCCCAACAAATTTCCCTTCATCACACAAGACAAACTGAAAGCTGGAATTTTTGTTGGTCCTTAAATAAAGAAATTGATGAAGGATGAGGATTTTGATAAGACGATGAAGAAGACAGAAGGAGACTCAGGACCGCCTTCCGAACAGTTACTGAAAACTTTCGAGGAAATAAAAAAGATCCTAATTAATAATTTTCGTATCAGTATCCACTTTTCTCAGTTTCCTACTTATGTGAATCATCCTTGGACAAGAATAAAAATAGTTGAGCTGGAATGAATGATTTTAAATTGAAGGGTATTTCGGACTCAGAGAGAGGTTACGGATTATAAGAAATTTATGCAAAATACTGAATACATCGGAAATCTGGTGTTTTAGGCATAGAGCTTTAAACATGGTTGTTTATTCGCCCAGATTGCATGTCATTGTGTATTTTTTTGCGATTTGCGCAAATAATTCTCCATAACAAGAAGAACAACAGTGTTTAGTTTCTGAGATTGCCTCGAATACAGCTGACAACGGCAAGTATTCATCATTATGTGGCTTTAGTCCGACCATCGGAAGACAGCTCCCTACTTATCGTGATGTGGGTTCATCTGGGTGGTAGGTGATTCCTTGTGAAAATGTATGCCAATTGGCACTGAATTCCATCCCTTACATTTCCGTTTGTGAAGAGATTGATGTGAGACATTCGATGGTGCCCTTCGCTTTAATGGAATCCCTCCACATACGGGAGGGGGGCGGAGGGGGGGGGGAGGGGGGAAGACAAGGCGTGGCGTCTCGAGCAAACTGAAACTTTCTAGGGCGTCTATTGCTAGTGCAGCTCATGGGCAGCATTGGGAAAGCGTACGCTCCGAGTGCAGATGTAGAGGTATGTTGACGTCATAGCCACGTGATGGGAACCAGCCACTCAGCCATAGCACTGAGTTGGCTTAGTGATGAAATATTGTGGGACTGGATAGTTTGCACCTGTAAACTGAATTCATAAATTCGTCATAAAATTTTGTGATTTCGATGTTTTACGGATAATCGGAAAAGGTGTCTGATTTCCTTGGTACCAACTTTAAAATTTGTCAGATAAAAGTATTATGGTGTCGCTTTAATTCAGTTGTACCGATCGCACAATGAGAACACAACACCGAAAATCGTCGATTTCGCGGTGTTTCACGGTGGATGGATATAATGTTTATCGCATATTTTGATTAAAAAATTCAGAACGTTGCAAAACATATTCTGCCCAAGTCACCCCACTTAAAAGTACATTCAATTTCGAAAATTTTTCTATTTCAATTCGATCATACCTATACCAAAACAAGTACCCTCACAGACACGAACCACATCACACAAAATTTTAAGCCCTTTTTGAGCACATGTGTGATCATGGTCCTATGAGACGAACATGCAGGAAAGCGGCGGACTGTGCGTACACTAGATTTGGAGGACCGGTTTCTGCCTCTGCTTGGCCGAACACTAGCACCATCTCGGCTCGTTGCCGACGTGAATACCGGACCATTCTGTTGCTTACAGTGCGTTGCGTCACTCACACAGCCTGCAACACACAAGAAATAGACAGCACGTAGTCATTCATTCGTAAGCGCCATATACAGTGGCAACGATGCATTTCCGGACACATGTTCGTAGCACCTTTCTTCCTCCACTTCCAGTCAGGTGTTCGGTGGGTCACATGCTATTAAATATAATAGCAATGACTTTTTGTTGTCACTGTCTTATTGGTATGCAGCTGTTATTGCTATTTTAAATAATATAACGAACATAACACCTAAAGTTTTTCTATAATGCTTTACGATTTTTAAAGTGGTTCTGTATAAATTGTTTCTGCCTAGTTGAGGGCATGGTTCATAATTTATATAATGCAAACTTTAAAAAAATGGAAATGGTTATGTTTGGCTACTTGGAGATCATGTACCCGAAAAACGATGGCGTTTTATGGACCAGAATGCGTCATGTCACCGGACAACAGTTGTTCGCGATTGGTTTGAAGAACATTCTTGACAGTTCGAGCGAATGATTCGGCCATCCAGATCGCCCGACATGAATCCCATCGAACATTTATGGAACATAATCCAGAGGTCTGTTCGAGCACGAAATCCCACACTGGCAACACTTCCGCAATTATGGACGGCTATGAGGCAGCATGACTCAGTACTTCTGCCGGGGACTTCCAACTACTTGTTGAGTCCCTGCCATGCGAAGCTGTTGCACTACGCCGGGCAAAAGGAGGTCCGACACGATAACAGGAGGTGCCCCATGACTTTTGACACCTCTGGATGTGTCTCATAGATTAAAATTGTAGACCCAACTGGAATTCGATCCCAGGTTTCAAGAGCAACAGTCTGCCAGCTGTGCTATCTGGACACTCCTCCCTGCTTAAATCTTTTTTTATTTTGCTCCTGTATTTCCTCGCTGCACTATATGGTACAGTGACAAAAAGGGTGAGATATCCTCGAACAACTCAGTAGGTAGAAAAATTCCAGTAAAGTCCAGTTTTTCCACAAATGATGTTTCCTGCCAAGTGAACTACGACGTGTATTCAAAAAGCATCGAGTGGTTTCTTTCCAGCTAAACCAATGAAACGTGGTTGACTTTCTTAGGTGGAGGTACGATGGGGAATATTCATGGGCAGCGAAAGGGCCATTCTTTCATTGAGGATGTGTTGTGAGCAATCGTCAGATTGCAATTACTTTTAAAATGGCAGAACAAACCGACCAGCAATACTGCAGAAACATTTGCGAAAATCTTGGCGATACTGAAGTGCAAATCACTTGCAATATTCATAAGGTTTTCAGGAACGAAGCCATGAGCAACTCATGGATGAAGAAGCGATGCAAACAAAGAAGACCGCATATCAATGGATAGCGAACTACGGTCAGTCAGGCCCGCAACAAGCCGAAACGAGAATCTAATTCAGAAAACGCAGACTTTGGTCAAAAGAAGGCCGCCGTATCATAGAAATTGTAGTTATGACAGGGGCGAGCATTAGAATCCTACATAAAATTTTACCGCCCCATTATGGTTACCGCCCCATTATGGTTACGCACTCGGCCATTCTGCGCGTCTGACTGAAACTGTCCTCGCGAAACACAAGATTCTTGTGATTAATCGGGCTCTCTCCTCCCCCGACACGGCTCTGTTGACACTAACCATTTCCCAAGCTTAAAATTCCCTTGAGAGGAACACAATTTGAGTTGAGAGAAGACATCATGGGGAATGCGACCGAGCTTCCGATTTCCATTCCAAAAGATGCATTCAAAAAGTGTTCCCAGCAATCGAGGGAGCGTTGGGAGAAGAATGTGCATCACCAAGGAGACTACCTCCAAATCAGTAAATGTATTTGCGCCAACAAAAGGTTCGATATATATTTTGAACACAGCTCGCATACCGGAGCGCGCGTAACACTGTGTTCTACGCTTTCGACCTCTCGGGTTACAACTGTTTCCCCGGGGACGAGCACAAGATAGCGGAAAAGCAGCGGGTCCCTGACAGCTGTGTGACAGTAATACCCAGCGAAAGCCGGCGCCTCTGCAACGGAGGGGAATTTGTAGGGGTGAGTCACTAACGACGGTACGCCGACTCGTACTAAGTGGAACGCAGTCCTTAGCGTCTTCACGTCACTCGCCCGGCAGGGGGCTACTAGAACGGGAGTCGAAACTGTACGGCCAGCCCAGAGGAGGTTCACACGATGTGAAATGCCTGAGTGCACGCCATTCCTTGCGATCATTTCTTACCGCCCTCATGCCTCGCGCAAGGAATGAACAGTGCCTGGCAAAGAGGAGCCACACCCTCAGCTACAGGGGTCGAACAAAAGTATGGAAACACCAAAAAACACATTACCGTGACTCTTAGGAAACCTATTGGCCTTCATAACAGCTTCCAGCCGCCTCGGCATTGATAAATACAGGTCCCGTATGACTGTCAAGGGAATGTTATAGATATCTTCCTGCAAATTAGTTGAAAGTTCGGGTACCGAAGATGCAACTAGATAGTGGCCAGAAACTCTTCTCTCCAAAGTAGATGACAAATTCTTAATTATATTGAGATGTAGTGCATTAGTTACCAGGGGATATGCGACAATTCATCTTCGTGCTCACAATAACAGTCCTCGATTACGCGAGTTGTGTCAACAGGGGCCCTGTCATCTTGGAACGCAACATCACTACTCGGGACCAAACACTGTACCATCGGATGGGCATGATCAGCTAAAATGGTCACATAAAGTTGGCAGTAATGCGACCTTGCAGAGTAACCGTGAGGCTATGTAATATTACGACGTGGCTGCACAAATCATCGCCTAACTCCCGTCGTATCCACTGTTGGAAAGTAAACTCGGCCAGAAGTTGGAAAAAGTGTGAAACAAGACACGTCCGGTCAAAAGACTTTCTTCCATTGGTCCATAATCCTTGTTTTCTGGTTTTAAATGGTTCAAATGGCTCTGAGCACTATGGGACTTAACTTCTCAGGTCATCAGTCCCCTAGAACTTAGAACTAATTAAACCTAACTAACCTAAGGACATCACACACATCCATGACCGAGGCCGGATTTGAACCTGCGACCGTAGCGGTCGTGCGGTTTCAGACTGTAGCGCCTAGAACCGCTCGGCCACCTGGCCGGCTTCTGGCTTTAGGAACACTTTTTCTCTGTTAGGTTTTCCTCATACATTTGCATCACTAATGACTGGCATCGGAACTCTAGCTTTACCCGAAATTTCCTTCTTATGGAACTCCTTTCGTGTTTTCTTCGTGTTGATAGTGGACGCGAGTGCGACATTCAATTCTGCAACGACTTTTGCACAGTCCTCTTCAAAGACCGTCTGTCACGATCACGCGATACACACTTCCGTTCACGTTGTGACTTCGCGGACGATGTTTCTCCTTTTTACCTGTATGCGATGTGATTGTTCCTTATGGTGCACCTTTAAACACCAAACACTTTGGCTTCCTTGGTTACGGAACCACCCATCATACGAGCACTAACAAATCGCCAACGTTCGAAGTCACCGAGCCGGCCGCTGTGGCCGAGCGGTTCTAGGCGCTTCAGTCCGGAACCACGCGGCCGCTAAGGTCGCAAGTTCGATTCCTGCCTCGGGCATGGATGTGTGTGATGTCCTTAGATTGGTTAGGTTTAAGTAGTTCTAATTCTAGGGGACTGATGACCTCAGAGCCATTTGAACCATCTGAAGTCATCGAGTTTCGACATACACGGAACACTTGTCTGGCCACGACCGACGCTTTCAACATATTGAGAACGTTGCACAGCTGCCGTTCGTTGTCAAGTACAAAAGCGCAACTCGCAGGACTGTCTAGCATAGACACTGCTAGCTAGGGCATAACCACCTATGGTAAACTAACATACGCAAACAGCGACAAACGCCGGTAAGCCCCTGCATATCAGCAACACTGACTGGCAACTACCAGCTGCTATTAGAGCCAACCAACAGGCCACAGCAGGGACACCGACGAGCTCGCACACAGACGCACGAACAATCTGCCAACACTCCCTCACACTGTGCCTCCGGTATATGACCTATCGGACACAAGACCGATAACAAACATAACTGTTGCAGGTTGCAGGACGCTGAACGAGGACTCCGTACCAGCACCCAGCGCCAGCCGCCGACCAGCACAAACGCACAACGTCAAGGTATCGACATGCATCATACCCACTACTAACAAAGCCTATCCTTACACAACCTATCGCAGGCAGCAAGACAACCGCTACTGCTCTTGCCGCCCGACCTAACTTTCGCAGAGGTTTTTTTCCCTTGGCTCTTGCTTTGGCACTTTTTTTCCTCTGCCCTTCAAAACGCTACCCTTCGTCAGATTTCGACCAATCTATCTCCAGATGAGCGCGTATTAATGGTTAATCCTAACCAGACGTACGCAGACATCGCAGTACCCACATCCTGCGACACCTCACTTTAGTGAATACTAACTCTTATGCAGAGATGGCAGTAGACCTTTTGTGTTAGCCATCATGCCGGTGTGGGCGTGGAGGGGCTCCACCTCTTTAAAAAAAAAAACTGTCTAGCATCTGCATTTACGTTCAAGCATGCACAGTTTTACATTTCTGAACACTTAAAGCAAACTGCCAATCTTTGCATCTCTCAGAAGCCTTATCAATATTCGACTGAATATAGGAGCAGACTTTTGAGACAGTATAACAGATAACTGCATCATCTGCGAAAACTCTGAGGTTATTGTGTATATTGTATGCAAGGTCATTAATATACGACATGAATAACAGGAGTCCGAACACACTTCCCTGGGGCACACCCATACATCGACGACTCTCCATCCAAGATAACTTGCTGCGTCCTCCATACCAAAAAACCCTCAATCCAGTCATAAATTTCGCTATATAAAGCGAGTCAAATGCTTTTCGGAACTCGAGAAATACTGTAACTACCTGAGTACCTTGATCCATGCTTTCAGCAAGTCATGTGAGGAGAGTGTGGGTTTGGTTTCACATGATCGACGTTTTCGAAATTCGTGCTCGTTGGCATGGAGGACGTCAAATGGATGTCAGGGAAATAGGAGGGTAGTTTTGTGGATCACTTGTCCTGCCCTTCTTGTACACGGGTGAGACCTGTACTTTCTTCGGCTGTTGGGTATGTCTTTTTGTTCGAGGGATCTACAGTAGCTTATGGTTAAAATACCAATTCGCCGCGAATTCAATATAGAATTTGATAGCGATGCCATCGGGCCCTGAACGTTGATTAGATTTGACGATTTCAGTTGCTTCTCAACACCACTGACATTAATGTATATTTCACTCGTCTTTTCAGTGGGGCGATGAATGAATTGGGGCAATATCCCTCGATTTCCATTCGTAAAGGAACATCTGGAAATATGGTTCAGACTTTCTGCTTTTGCTTTGCCACTCTCAATTTCAGTCGCTATCTCGTCTATTAGAGTACGACCACTAACGATGGTATCACCAACAGCCTTTACAAATGATCAGAATCTTATGAGACAACTTACATTAATAGTCTTCTACGGTAATCGTTGAAGGATTCGCGCCTTGCCCTATTCAAAGCCAAACGCGTTTCATTCAGCATCTTCCTGCCTATACCCGCATGCTTTACAGCGAATATGTACCATGAAGGGGCATCATGACAAATATTGTAATATTTGTAATTATAAAACAGATAGTAATAATAATAATAATAATAATAATAATAGGAATAATAAATGTTGGATATAAAAATCAGAAACAATGAAAACAATTTTTATTTATGGAGAACTTATAAAAACACGTTAACGACGCTGCAAATGTGACAAAGGAGAAATGATTAAAATAGAGTGTAGTGAACGTGACTGTTCAGAAAGCGAAGTCCGAACTGTTTTGGGAAACTGGGGCAAAGAGAGTGAAGGGTCAGAGCGGAGTTGGATGCAGTCCAGTTTATGGAAAGTACATCTGTTGGTATAGGTGAACCATTAACCGTGTTTTGAAGGCTGTGAACAGTGTAACTTACTAACGATTTTAGTGAAGATAGTTCACGAGTGATATTCTTGCTGTAAATGATTTGCTATCAGATTTTTTCTGGTGAAAATGGGTGTTTCTGCTATGTCCATCAGCCAGAACCTGTAAGTCAAAAGATGGTTGAAGAAAACTATCAAATGGAAGTGCGAATGAAATGTATTCTTGCCTACACTTTTATCCATACTTATCTATGACAACTGCATGGTACAGTGAAGTTCTAAAAATAAATATAACACACACAGCCATTCACCGGTAGCTCCAGACGTCGACATACGTCGACGCCAGATGGCAAAGTCCATAGATAATGAAGTTTCCATGGCAGAGGACGTGCAATATTGTACCAACTTCTTTACAAGCTCCAGAAAGAATGTAAGTGATGTGTCAAAAAACGATATTGCCTTATTGACTTCTTATAAAATGCAGTCCAGCTAATGAGCTCGCCCATTTTCTTGCCAAAGTTCTTCTATGAGGTTAACCATTTTATTTGCGTAAGATTCAAAACTGAACACTGAACGGGAAAAGAATGGCTCCGTCTAGATGGCAACAAATTTTGTGTCAATACTAGTCTTCCACGTGGGTTTAGTTGCAACTCAGCATTTTTCTGACAACTACGATAAAGCAACATTGAAATATAACTGTCGCCTGATGGTCATTTATCTGTTACGGACGTGCATCACAAGTTCATTAATGTGTACTGCTTGCTGTGTAAGAACCAGCTGAAAACGAGGTGTGAAATGGATCTAGTACTGATCCTTAGGAGACACCTGGCACTACGTCTTTTTATTTTGGCCTACTTGTTCCGGACATCGTACACATGTGGTGGCTGATAAAGTACGAGCGAAACCACTGCACAGATCTCAGAAACGGTTTGTCGGCTAGGCAAGCAGAACGCCAGAATCAACAACGTTAAATGCATTGCTGGTGTTCTACATCTTTTTTTTTTTTTCTTCCTGCTGCTAGTGTGATACTATTTCTCATTTCTGTCAAAGCTGCAGTCGTACTGAATAATTTGCGGAAGCCCCATATGTGCCTGCCTACAATTAGAACATTTGTAGGCCGGCCGCTGTGGCCGAGTGGTTCTAGGCGCTTCAGTTTGGAACCGCACTGCTGCTACGGTCGCAGGTTCGAATTCTGTCTAGGGCATGGATGTGTGTGATGCCCTTAGGTTAGTTAGGTTTAAGTAGTTTTAAGTCTAGGGGACTGATGACCTCAGACGTTAAGTCCCATAGTGCTTAGAGCCATTTGAACCATTTGAACATTTGTAATTAAGTAATTGGAAAGCTAATGTTGATTATGGTTTCCAGAGTCCTGAATAGTGACGGAAAAACAAAAGCGAGGCAGTGAGTAGCGCGACATTTGGTCGATGTCCACACTCCATTCTTCCTAGTGTCACCGAGCGAGGTGGCGCAGTGGTTAGACACTGGACTCGCATTCGGGAGGACGACGGTTCAATCCCGCGTCCGGCCATTCTGATTGTAAATGCCGGGATGGTTCCTTTGAAAGGACACGGCCGACTTCCTTTCCCATCCTTTCCTAATCCGATGAGACCGATGACCTCGCTGTCTGGTCTCCTTCCCCAAACAACCCAACCCAACCCTAGTGCCACCTTCAAGATAATTATTACATAATTAATTTATTAACTAATTGCAGTTACAGATGTGAAAAACGATGTGGCAGGAAATCTTTATTGAATAATACTGTGTATTTAGTTGATTTGATGAGTTTGTATGAATTTGAATTGTGCATCACAGGGGTATACATGAAGAAAGAAACTGAGCGCTAATATGGCTGACCTTGCGGTACTGCTTGTTGAAGAAGTGCGAATGACGAAGCCTCTGACTTGCTTTGTGTCTGAGAGCTTCCAGCGGAGGAGCCAGACGCAAAATAGCGCACAGCCTTTCTTTATGTTTTTTAAGCGTCCTTCTGACACTTGAAGAGAAGGAGGCATGGCAAGGTGCATAAACGAAATTTTTATCAGGCACCGTTGTTGAACTTCCATTGATAATATACCAAAAAAGTAATAAATAATTTTTTACCTTAACAGTGTTCCAGTTTACACATTTGAACCAAAACATATGGAAGTTACCTTAAGAAAACTTCTTCAGTATAAGTTGCTACTTGACTTATTCTATTGTGCAACAAAAACCAAGGGGAACAAAATTTATTTTACGTAAACAATATCTTTGCACGTGTTGGGGAATTTCCTAGCTGCCCTAAAATTCATGACTCAGAATTATTTTCTACAATAACGTCTCATCCGAGTAGTAATTTCAGACACTTTCTGAAGATCTCTATTCGCGTTTTTACATCCAGCAGCGAATCGAATATGTGATGAAGAAGAAAACGCGTCATCATGTGTGGTGCTCCAATCTCTATGGGCTCTTGGTGCTTGATTTCCTTGTGACGAAACAGTGGAAGATTTCTGATGCTAAGCATGTGCTTGAAGTCAGGGAGAGTTGGACCACATAAAAATTTATACTCGTGTTCGTATTTCAAGTAAAAGACGAATAACCGGTTACAAAACTGGAAATGTGACCTACGTCAAGTGAATTGTAAAGAAGCAGATTGGACGCTTTCTCTATTGAAGGATTTAATTTCTTCCACGGAGTTCTGAAAAGCAATGCCTCCGAATTTTTCAGGAGAAAACTCTTAAAGCTTTTTTCAAAAAGAAAAAATTATTAGCATTTACATCTTTATTCTACATGTCTGTATATTTATTTCTCGACATAGTAATCTTGGCAACGAACACATTTCTCCTAATGAGAGGCCAGTTTGTTGATACTGTCTCCGTTGAATGTCTGACTTTGTTGACGGAGCCACAACCTGAGCTCTGCTTGCACCACTTCATCACTAGAAGTGAAGTCCTAGAAGGTGTTCATTCCGATCTGGAACAGATGAAAACTGGATGGGGCCAATTCGAGATTGTATGGACGGTGATAGTTGGCTTGTTGCAGGCGTCGCAGCGCTCTGTTGGAGGAGAGGTTATTCACAATGGACGATCTTTTCGAACTCGAAACTCGGTCGCAGCACACTGGCTATGACGCACCGCCATAGTTGCGCTACATTCCGCAACGTTACACGCTGCAATTCGGAGCCCTCTAGCGGCAGAGAGCTGCAGTACGTAGACACGAAGGATAATGATGTGGCCAAGAGAAGTATCAGTAATTTATTGGGAATGTTATCCAAATCGCTAACAAAAATACGGTCTGAAAATCGCTCCCATACAATATCCGGAGGAACTTTAGAGGCAAAGGCTGTTTCTTTGATGATGTAAACTTTCAGAGTAGATGAAGTGGAACAAACATATTAAACTGATATGAGTCATACTGGCCCGATAACGATTCTGACAAAGACAAACTTGTGCGGTAACTCTTGATATTGGAATTCGAGGGCCTACGAACCGTTATTTGCTAGAGGTTGACCGATATACACGAAATATTTATAAATTACATACACAGATCTTTCTCGTGGATCAGTCTATCTGTTAGTGAAAACTACATCAAAATCACTACAGCAGTTCTTGAGATTAGCCTCCACATACAGACAAATAAACATAGGTGGGGACTTCAATATCTAATATATAGAGATTACGCAGCAAAGCATCGTGGCCACACACTAGAAACTGGGAAACACAGTAGTAGATATCATGGCGATATTTTTGCAAGTGGGGCACTGCCGTATACTACACATCTATGAGTCAACATCCGAACTGCCCTACATATCACAAAGATTATACACTGAAGCGCCAAAGAAACATCAAATTACTCCAGATTTCAATGCTGGGCCATCAACAAATGTCAACGTGTGACCCATTCAACGAAACAATATCGATATGTGCTTTCGGAGCCGAAAGCCACCTCGTGTACCCTTGTGACTGCAGGATACAAAAAGCTTTACGCCTCGCCTGGGACTGCTGATGAATGGAAACGTGTTGCCTGGTCGGACGAGTCTCGCTTCAAATTGTATCGAGCGGATGGACGTGTACGGGTTATGGAGACAACCTCATGAATCCACGGACGCTGCATGTCAGCAGGGGACTGTTCAAGCTGGTAGAGGTTTTGTAATGGTGTAGGGCGTGAGCAGTTGTAGTGATATGTGACCCCTGCTACATCTAGATACGACTCTGACAGGTAAAACGTACGTAAGCATCCCGTGTAATCAACTGCATCCATTCACTTCCATTGTGCAGTTCGACAGACATGGGCAATTCCAGCAAGACAATGCGACACCCCACACGTCCAGAATTGCTATAGTGTGGCTCCAGGAACACTCCTCTGTGTTTAAACACTTCCGCTGGCCGCCAAACTCTCCCCACATGAATGTTAATGAGCGTATCTGGGACGCCTTGCAACCTGCTGTTGAGTAGAGATCTTCACCCCCCCCCCCCCCACCACCCCGTACTCTTATGGCTTTTTGGGCAGCCCTGCAGGATTCATTGTGTCAGTTCCCTCAAGCACTACTTCAGACACGAGTCGACTCCATGCCACGTCATGTTGCGGCACTTCTGCGTGCTACGGGGGGGGAGGGGGGGGGGAGAGGCCGGGAGGAGGTTACACGGTATTAGGCAGGTGTACCACTTCCTTTGGCTCTTCAGTAAATATTTATTAGCACTTTTGTTCTTTTGTCTGCCGGCCGGTGTGGCCAAGCGGTTCTAGGCGCTACAGTCTGGAACCGTCCGACAGCTACGGTCGCAGGTTCGAATCCTGCCTCGGGCATGGATGTGTGCGATGTCCTTAGGTTAGTTAGGTTTAAGTAGTTCTAAGTTCTAGGGGACTGATGACCTCAGCAGTTAAGTCCCATAGTGCTCAGAGCCATTTGAACGATTTTGTTCTTTTGTCTGTCTTTTGCTTTAAGATGCTATTTATTTCTGTTATTCGCAATGTTACATAAATTATTGCTTAATAACACAGTTTTTCCATCAGTTAGATATTAATTGTGTGCCCTTTAGCTCCTCCCCTTCTTTTAGGCAGCTATACAAATTCGATTCCATCCAGCGTTCTGTTCCTCCTCTTGTAATACACACACCGTTGTCATTCTCTACTTTAATTTACTGCTTAAGCGTTCTGTCACTTTTGCCGGCATTACTGCCTGTCTCTCTATCGTCAACAGCTGCAACGTTGTTAACAGAAAAAGGGCGCGGCTGCCCAACGAAAGCATTAGTCGCGTTGACTTTACCCGATTGCTCAAAAATGGCTCTGAGCACTATGGTACTTAGCCGGCTGCGGTTGCCAGCGGTTCTAGGCGCTTCAGCCCGGAACCGCACGACTGCTACGGTCGCAGGTTCGAATCCTGCCTCGGGCATGGATGTGAGTGATGTCCTTAGGTTAGTTAGGTTTAAGTAGTTCTAAGTTCTGGGGGATTGATGACTCAGATGTTAAGTCCCATAGTGCTCAGAGCCAGCCACTATGGTACTTAACATCTGAGGTCATCAGTCCCCTAGACTTAGAACTACATAAACCTAACTAACCTTAGAACATCACACACAGCCATTCCCGAGGCAGGATTCGAACCTGCGACCGTAACAGCAGCGCGGTTCCGGACCGAGGCGCCTAGAACTGCTCGGTCACAGCGGCCGGCTTACCTGCTTGCAATGCGACGTAAAAGCACGCTCTACTCTAAAGTGAAGGGTGGCTGTGCCTGGTCACGTGGGCATTCTTGTCACCCCTACGGCCGGGCCTACGGTTCATTATCCCAAGTAATATGTGGTTGTTGACACTGGAAGGGAAAGAGAATCCGAAGAACATTTAGGCATAGATCACGTCATCTGCTACAAAATTTTGGCGCCTGTCTCATTGTTCAAATACCATCGAGATTTAATTAAGCTCACTGAAGTGTGATGAAATTGCTTTAGAGAAAAGCTGAGCGGTCTATGGCGCTGCAGTCACGGACTGTGCGGCTGGTGCCGGCGGAGGTTCGAGTCCTCCCTCTGTAAGTAGGCTGTTTAGGTTTTTCCATTGGTAACGCCACCTCTGAATGAAAATCACTGGCTGTGCTGTGTGAAGTCTGTGGCTAGTTTGCATTGTTGTCTGCCATTGTAGTGTTGGGCAGCGGCAGCTGGATGTGAACAGCGCGTAGCGTTGGACAGTTGGAGGTGAGCCGCCAGCAGTGGTGGATGTGGGGAGAGAGATGGCGGAGTTTTGTAATTTGTCATGAACTGATATATATATTATGACTATTAAGGTAAATACATTGCTTGTTCTCTATTAAAATCTTTCATTTGCTAACTATGCCTATCAGTAGTTAGTGCCTTCCGTAGTTTGAATCTTTTATTTAGCTGGCAGTAGTGGCGCTCGCTGTATTGCAGTAGTTCCAGTAACGAAGATTTTTGTGAGGTAAGTGATTTGTGAAAGGTATAGGTTAATGTTAGTCAGGGCCATTCTTTCGTAGGGATTTTTTGAAAGTCAGATTGCGTTGCGCTAAAAATATTATGTGTCAGGTTAAGCACAGTCATGTACAATTTTTCAAAAGGGACATTTCATATGTCGACCCTTAGCCGAGGATACCTCACTGGAATCTTCTGATTTTTTCTTGTAGTTTGTGTAATTAGTGTAGCTATTGTTTATTGCTAGTGCGTGATTGTAGAGAGAATCTCCTTTGTAGTTGCAGTCTTTCATTGTTGTACAGTAAAACAGTTGTGGCATGCATGTAGATTTGCACCAAGTATTTCGCAGCTGCGCTTGCAATTAACGAGATATTATTTTCAGTGCTATGTTAATGTGTTCTCTTATTGTTGCTCTTCAAATTGTGTTTTTCTGTGTTATCGTGTGAAATATTGTGACAATAATGGCGTGTGAAAAACGTAATATTAGGCTCCAAAGTAAACTGAGAAATGACAGTGAAGACGAAAGCAGTGTGTTAGCGCCACCGAGTAATGAATTAACTAATGTTCAAAGTAGTAATTTGGTAATTGTACATAGGGAAATGGAGCGGGCTGCAAACAATGGTGTAGACAGTGAAACAATTAGTGAACAGGGAAGCATTATCGATCTATCGGTCGGCAACAGCTTGCCTCAGGAATCCGAAATGACAGGACACAATCTTGCAAATACTGTAGATTCAGGTTTTGCGTCCTCACCCTTTTCTCAAATAAGTCAAGACACATTTTCTGCTTTTCAAACCGCGAATATTGCCGGTTCAAATGCATTGCCGAATAGCACTGAGGAACATGTTTCAGACACCAGAGCATTGTTATTACAATTAATGCAACAAATGGGACAAAAGCTTCAAAAGTTAGACACAATGGAACAAAATCTTCAAAAGTTAGACACAATGGAACAAAATCAGAGACAAACACAGCAAAAGTTAGACACAATGGAACAAAATCAGAGACAAACACAGCAAAAGCTTCAAAAGTTAGACACAATGGAACAAAATCTTCAAAAGTTAGACACCACGCTTGAACAAACACGTGAAGATTTAACTACTGAGTTACATAACATCGAATCGAAATGTCAAAAAGTCTGTAATGACGTAAAAACACAAATTTGTGAGCATTTCCAACCTATTTTTTCGCGGCATGAAAATGCATTACAGAATCACGAAGCAGCCATAAAAGAACTGCAAACTATTGTTCATCAAAATCATGAGACCCTGCAAGCTAAAACTGACTCAGTTGCATCTACCGATTCGGTTACGCAACTTGCAAAAACTCAAGAAAACTTAAAGGACACAGTAGATACTCTGAAAATTGGTTCAGAAAGACACATGGAGGAAATTAGTTCATTATCAGAGAGAGTAGTTGAACTTTCGGATCAGCTAAATAATTTATCTACGAAGGTAGATGATAATCTGAATGACACAAAACTGGTAGTCTTTAATGAGACAGAAGAGTGCGAACAAATTAGGAAGCTGAAACAAAATCTGAATCAAATTAATACGCAACACCAAAGAGAAATCCGGGAAGTACAATATCAGCTGACACAGGTAATACAAGAATTACGTATTTCAGAGGACACTCGCGCCCTAATACGGGATGAGGGACACAGAAATATGGAACAGCCACAAAATAATAACACAGCGCATTTCGGAAATTATGACATAAATTGGCAAGGTGCACCGAATTTTGAAATGGAACCGCCGAAACGACGTAACAATGACCGCTATGCGACTCGCCGACATGATGATTTTGACTATAAGCTGTTCATTACTACACGTAAATTTAAAACATTTAAGAATTCTGGCAACGACATTCATCCACAAGCGTGGCTCCATCAATTCTCTCATTGTTTTCCTCCCAACTGGTCATTAGAACACAGATTAGAATTTATGTGTGGCTACTTAGAGAATGAACCAGCTGTAAGAATGTGATCGGTCATTCACGATTGCCACAGTGAAGGAGAATTTTACCATGCCTTCCTCTCAGCACATTGGTCTCAAGCCACACAAGACCGAGTAAAACATGGCATCATAATGATGAAACATTTCGAACAATCTGAATTTTCCAGTCTTGTGAAATATTTTGAAGACATGTTGCATAAGAATCAGTATCTTTCAAACCCATACAGCCCCTCAGAACTCATCCGCATTTGCTTAATCAAATTACCTGAACATTTACGGCATATTATTTTGGCAGGACGTTGCAAAGACGACATTGAAGCTTTTCAGGGGATCTTACAAGAACTGGAAATTGACACTGACATTCGCAGAACCCGAAAACAGGAGCACAACAATTACAGGTCACATCCGTCACAATTCCGCGATGACAGAAATAATAACTGGACACGACAAGGCTATTCTCACAACACATATCGTGACCAAAACAGACACCACCCTTATGACAACCGTTGGCAGAGTAGTAATAATTACAGGGAAAGATCACCTCTCCGCGGTAGTGACTATCACAGAGACAATCAGAGAAACAGACAATTTGGGAACCAAAATAATTATTATCAAGGGAGACAGAATAAATTTAGACACAACGGTCCAGTGCGCAGTTACAACTCAGGGAGAAATTCTCCACCACTTAACCGACAAGAAAGAAACTACAGGAACTACCGACATGACGACAGACGATGTGATCGTAACGACAGACCTGAATTGCATCAGAACTGGCGGGATTTAAACAGGGCAGGGCCCTCTGGGCAAGGTGAATTTGTAGAAGTTAGGTCTCCAAATCCCAATAACGAGACGCGCCAACAAAGGAACAGACAATGACTTGCACCACAGGCAGCCGCGTGCGCCAGCTGGCTCAGAGAAAAATAACATAGACGCTAACCTTGAGAAAAATTCCAGTATTGTTTACCGACGTATGCTGCATGATAATTGCGTTTAAGTTGAAACTCTGAGTACTATGAAGAGTAAAGGATTGCACTACATTTCACATGTAAAACCGTTTATTGAGAGATAATCTGCTTTTTAACTTAGTCTTTGGTATAAAACTTTTCACTTCACATTTCTAGTATGCTTTGTCAGACTTAAGAAACTGTTAACATGCAACACTGTTTGAAGTTAAATATCCAGTCAAGAACCAAGAGAATTTATTTAAACAGAAATTACGAATGCATTGTTATTGTGAACAGATGACACAGTGTTATTGTGTGTGTACATTCTTGCTTGGTAGTTGCACGATTACGTAACGACTATAAGGCTCACATACTTAGAACATATACCAGTACTGCTAATGAGATTTTAATGCAACATTTTGGTTTAATTGAAAATACATTCTGGATTTAAGGTACTTTCTGTGAGATACCAGATGAGACAGTGGTTAGTTTATGTGACAGCTACACGATTTTATCACGACGCTACTAATGAGTGACAATTTACAATGTTGGTTTTGCGGTGTTTCTATTTAATATCTGCACAGTTTTCTGAATTCTTCTGGAAAGTAAAACATGTTTTAGTGGTGACTTTTGTGCTATGGCTACAAGAAGACAGCCTTTTCCGTAGGACAACAATACATTACAGCACAGTACTTTCCTCATCACGGCAATAAGCGTAATAACTAAGATATCTATACGCAAAGCATTTCACTTTTGTTTATCATGAGGTAAGTACATTGCTTCTGCAGAACTTAGCTTTCGGAGGACGATAACTATGACACTTCGACAGAGATTATCTTACAGCAAGACGCACATTTAGCGCTACAGGACACGTATTTGAGTGATTAATTTTGTACTTAAAACATTTATTTTTAAAGATATTTGAAGTACAATGATACAAAGGTTTTCTGTAATAATTTCATTCCATTGTTGTAATCTGTAACACCTGAGGGTATAACTACATTAATCCTCAGGGGGGTACATGCTTACTTTGTGTACCATGTGTTTGGCAAGCACAAGGAGCCCTAGCTAATATGGTATTTACTTATACAACTTTACACATCGGTACCATATTTCTCTAACACAGAATTACACACCTATCTGATCATTTAACTGAGAGAGACAAACCTTTTTACTACGGCAGTGACAGATGTTTACGTAATTACACCGTTGTATAACTTCACACTTACGAAATGGTATTTTGTCTGTACTTTGTAAACTGTTCATATTTTTTTGGAACCATTGTGATATTATGAGAGCTTTGAATGATGTATTTGGTATGGGATTATGATTTTTAAAGTACGTTTGAGGCAGATGACACTATTGAAATGAGCAGAGGTTTTTTTTAGGTTTTGAAATCATTGGAGGAAGCTACGAAGATTTTGAGATGTGGCTGAGGTTTTATGATGTTATTATTATGATGATGATGTGTATTATGCTGTTGCGGTATGTTTATGAACAATAAGCTGATGCTATATGAGTTATTTGAGTATGCTACATATCTGTTATGATGAAATATTGAAGAAGTGTCGACGAATAAGGTAAGGAATAATGAGTAGTGGTTAGGGACTCTGGTTTGTGAAAAAGGTTTTTGGAAACCGAGAATCGTACTTTAAGAGTTAAGAAATGTTTGTAAATGCGTGAATGTATCACAATGCCGACGAAAACTTTTTGAACACTGTTATATTCATAGGATTTTGTTTCTACACATTTGCAACGCAACTTCCCGACCCGTGAAATTTTGTATATGAGACTGCCACTGTAGCGGAAACTGCTGTCGTAAATATTTCGGTAAGAAAGTTAAGTGACCACCTGCACGTAATGCGTCGTGGGCACCCAGCTGGGCGACAGTCGCCTGAAAAAAAAGCCATTAGCGTGTGCCCCTTTCAGAGGCACAGGTGGAGAAAAAAAGGGAGGCCATTATCCTCGCTATTGACATTCCTTTGTAGAAAGCATCGCAAATACGACACGCTCAAACTTGGAAACATATGATAACACTGTGGAGCTCTTAATTTATGATATTTACTGAAATGCCTAATGAAATGACGAGGAATATTTTTATGTCTATACACCTGATTATGACTACTGTCTTTCTAGTTGAGAGATTTTCTGTACTACCTTATGAAATGCCATATGGCTAATGAAAGATGTTTCATTCCTTCCATTGTACATATTTGCTCATTTTCTTTAATATCTAGTTTCTAGCTGCACTGCTGCATTGGTTATTATAAAATTTTATAGATGTACTAATATAAATATTTTCTATCTACAGATCGAGTAAATAATAATTTTTTTCAAAAAAAATTAGGGAGCACAAAAAGACATTTACCTTCACAGGAACTGCATTCATAATTTTCTTTTCAAGTACTTGGTAATTTCTTTTGTAGAAATAGTTGTGGTGCACCACTTTAATTACTTAGACATTAAGATGTGATTATACATTTCCCTTATCTGCCTTGTTATCTTTAGTGTACTATTTTTTCTGCTTGAGCTATGTCATGTTTAGGTATAAGTTATTTCATTTTCTGCTATTGTCTGCCAGGCATAGTGCTACTAAATTTCACTATACATTACTCTGTTAAGCCAGTTTTACTACTGATTTATTTTTCTTGTTTGCTGCTCATTGCCTTATATTAGTTGTAATATTGCTGCTTGCTTTGACAATTTCCATTTTTTATTGCTATTTGTATTAATTGTTTTGTGCTGCTGCATTGCCTCGTCCCTTAGTTTAGCATCTGAGCTCAGTAGATTTAAGTTAGCTTAGGAGGGGGTAGACTACATAAGAAACTGACTATGGACAATAGGGAAAAAATGCATTAAGAAGTTATACGAAAAAAGTACAGAAAGCAGGTATAGATAGGACTTTTTGGGAATAATGATGAATGAAGGGAGATCTCCAAGAAGTAAAGAAAGTTGTTTTTGCAAAATACTGCAGTAAAACAAACCCTGTCCTTCCCTTTTGTATTATTATGCTATGTGTTTGTGTACCCTTGTGTATTTCTTTTCTTCCTGTCTCTGTGTACTGTTTCATAGAAATTTTTTTCTGTTCTAGTACTAAGCTACATTCACTATGATGAGGAATACTGTTATCCTCAAATATAATTTGCATTTATAATATGTTATTTTCTTTGTAAAGATGTTTAGACATTATTTATTCTGTTCTGTTTTAATGCTTAGGTGTGAAGTTGATGTTTGAAAAGTTATTCTGATCTTTTATGTAGGTACTCATAATTCCTGTGACAATGATGTATATGTTTATTTTTATTCTTTTGTAAAGCCTGTATTACTAAAAATGTTATCGGTATTGCTATGTTTTTAATGATGTTTTCTGTATCTTTGTAATTGTATTCTCATGTTATAAAATTGTAATTGTCACCAGTTCATCATATTATTAACTTGTAAGTTACATTTCACTGCACACATTTCTGTTGGTCATAGTATATGGACAATATGTGAGAAGTAGGGACTGTTAGTGTTTGCACGTGTGTTAATAATTCAGCAAGGGACTGGATAACAGCATTGCTGGTTCTAAGGACAATTTCAAAAACTTTGTGACTGCACAAGTGGTGGTTATGGACTTGCTATATTATCCGCAAGACTCTTCAATGGTGATTGTGCACCTGCACAGTCACAACAGATGGCTGCTGGCCATTTCTACAAGGACTACAGTGGGTCTGCATCTTTGATGACCCACCAGTACCATTATTTCTACAAGGACTGCAGTGGGTCTGCACCTCTGGTGGCCCACCAGTACCGTAATCTCTACCAGGACTACAGTGGGTCTGCTCTGTGATGACCTACCTACCAATACTCTTCAAAATTTCGACTGACTCTGCTGTGGGTTTGCTCTGTTGTGGCCCATTACTTGTCTGCATGTCAAGAGTCAGCACTGTCTTTCCGTTGGAAGGACACTACTTCTTCAAGACTGCATGGAAATCCACTACTTCTGTGTGCATTCTCTTTTACTGTTCAGACTTTGAAAAAAAAAGAAAAACACTGTAATTTTACTGTGATGAATCAGGACTGTCTTTATAGACTGTGAGAAAATTTTAGCTTTTGACCAACATTGTATCAATAAGTGTGTGCATTTGATATCTTTATTATTGTAATTATGAAAAATTTTATCAAATCATTATTGGCCACTGCCCAACAGAATTTGTAAAATTTTTTGTGGGGAGCATGGGGGCTATGTAAGTAGGCTGTTTAGGTTTTTTTATCGGTAACGCCACCTCTGTATGAAAATCACTGGCTGTGCTGTGTGCAGTCTGTGGCTAGTTTGCATTGTTGTCTGCCATTGTAGTGTTGGGCAGCGGCAGCTGGATGTGAACAGCGCGTAGCGTTGGGCAGTTGGAGGTGAGCCGCCAGCAGTGGTGGATGTGGGGAGAGAGATGGCGGAGTTTTGTAATTTGTCATGAACTGATATATATATTATGACTATTAAGGTAAATACATTGTTTGTTCTACATTAAAATCTTTCATTTGCTAACTATGCCTATCAGTAGTTAGTGCCTTCCGTAGTTTGAATCTTTTATTTAGCTGGCAGTAGTGGCGCTCGCTGTATTGCAGTAGTTCCAGTAACGAAGATTTTTGTGAGGTAAGTGATTTGTGAAAGGTATAGGTTAATGTTAGTCAGGGCCATTCTTTCGTAGGGATTTTTTGAAAGTCAGATTGCGTTGCGCTAAAAATATTGTGTGTCAGGTTAAGCACAGTCATGTACAATTTTTCAAAAGGGACGTTTCGCCTCGGGCATGGGTGTTTGTATTTGTTCTTAGGATAATTTAGGTCAGGTAGTATGTAAGCTTAGGGACTGATGACCATAGCAGTTAATTCCCATAAGATTTCACACACATTTGAACATTTTTGATTTGATTCAAAAATAGTGAACGTGTAATGAACATGCCTTGGCAAACATTGAAGGCACACCAAGATTCGGCCCCACTTCTTCTGCATGTTGCAAGCAGTGACCATGAACATTTTTTAAAATTTATTTTCCTTGTGTTTTGTTTTATTTTTATTTTATCCTATTTTTCCATTCATATTTTTTAATTTTCTCTTCGGTTTGCCATCCACTCCATTCAGCCCATTCTTTCGCTGGGTGTAATAGCATTCGTTAGCTTCGGCTCTTCAACCACTAAATTTTGACTTCCTTTATCCACAAATAAATGTTAATATTGGGACTAAATAATCATGAACTACTAAAGCTTAATAACAAGGAAAAACTTAAAGACTTTACGTTTCTTTTATTGTCATACTATGAACTAGAAAATAAATAAATTTATTGTAAGCAACCTGTAGGGTAGGATTTGGATGGAGTGAGATTGAGTCTGAGGGCTGTGCAGGCGTGTACTAAATTTTATAATGCATTAAACACAAAATATCCTTCTTGAAAACTGACAGCAAGTAATATAACTGAACTGAACCTCAGCTCACTTACAGTTCTTGAAGGCCGAGCCTGAAATAAGAGAAAAACAACATGAAATTCCTTCCGCAGAATGCCAAAAAAATTTAATGTACACTTCGCCACCGTAAGGATAAACTGGGTCAGCAGCAACAGTAGTTCGCATTTTATGACCCTTAGCCACAAACACCAAAATGGCAAATGAAAATAGCTTGCACAAACAGCTACTTGGATCAGGGAAAAAATCGGAAGACAGCTCTCTGGCCTAAGTAGGGCTTACTTACTTTAGCGCTCAACTAAATCTAGGTCTACGAGCACATCAATCATTACTCATCAACGCTGCTATCAATTCAGGCGCGCGGACTGACTGCGTGGTTTGAGCGCCATGTCACGGGCTGCGCGGCCCCTCCCGTCGAAGGTTCGAGTCCTCCTTCAGGCATGGGTGTGTGTGCTGTTCTTAACTTCAGTTAGTTTAAATAGTGCTTAAGTCTAGAGACCAATGACCTCAGCAGTTTGGTCACTTAGGAATTCACACACATTTGAACAACTATCAGCTCACTGCAATATTACCTATGCAGGTTTCGCAATTCCTATTTTCTGTACGATGGCACATACAGAATGAATCACGCGCACAGAGAATAGCTAACAAGATCAGTATGGCTTTCGTTTAGACAAAACAACCGCATGCCCAGCGTGCCAACGTTCTGCAGTGTACATCCGTATCTTTTTTGTGGAATATTACTAATAACTTGTCACACTGAATGCACAGCATGTACTATTCACTGTAGACTGTATTGCATCACTGAACTGACCAAATTGTCGATGTCGCTTGTCGCTTACTAAAGCATCCTGACGGCGCTTCTCTTGTAATGTGTCTGCAACTCCTCTGGGATCGCAGTCGTCTTAAGCGGGAAAAGACATCGACTACCCCACTGAGTAGTTTATGTCCCCACAGTGGCCACACCCCACACTGACCGTTAGTGGAGCCATAGATTTCTCTCCTCGGCGCACCAGCTTGGGACAAGGCTTCCCCAGTGTGGCCGAGCGGTTCTGGGCGCTTCAGTCTGGAACCGCGCGACCGCAACGGTCCTGCCTCGGGCATGGATGTGTGTGATGTCCTTAGGTTATTTAGGTTTAAGTAGTTCTAAGTTCTAGGGGACTGATGACCTCAGATGTTAAGTCCCATAGTGCTCAGAACCATTTGAACCTTTTTTTTCACAAAGCTTCCCGTTCTCGACTGTCCACCATCTGGCCGATGTAATGCGAACCTCTTAAGGGGCTCCGGAACGCCCTATACTTGCAATGTTAAAATAACGCTTATAAATTACATCTTTCCTCACAAAGTATTTGAGGTAGGAAGTTGAACTTTTTACAGATTATTTATTGGAATATGGGCTACAACTTAACACAGGGATTTTACAAAATTTTAGTTCAGTTATTAAAGATGATTTTTTTTTCAATTGTAATGAAAATTCACAACATTTTTTTGCAATTTTTTATTTATATATTCAAAAATATACAGTTTTTTGGAAAAAGGCTGTGTTAAATTATGCAGAAGGTACTGTGTAACATTTACTGAAAGTTTGAAACAAATATGTTTGGAAGAAAACATGTAATTAGTACGAGAAAATAAAAGTTTTGGGAATCGAGCGACAAAGATTGGATTAACTTTTTAGTGCATTCCAGGTCCATAGGATGGATTATCTTCATCCTCTGCAAACTCCTCCTCCAGCTTCCTCTTGTTCCTCCTCGTGTTTACTCTTGCTTGTATTTCTAGACTCTTTACAGCCCTGTCTGCAGCCCGAAGGCGTTCCTTGTCTAAAGCAAGCATCGCTCGTTGTTGTGTTCGTAGCTTTTGCTACCATTTTCTTCAGTTGCAGTTACTGCAACACTGTTCCAAAAGGTGGTCATGTATGAACACTTATCACATTTCAGTTGTATTTCACTAGCAAGTCCTACGTGCTTTATTATGGAGAGTTCCAGGCCAACTTCACTACAATGAATACATCTTACACAATTTGAAAAAATTCCTTTGAGAACCGACATATCAAATATTTCATTCATATCCGATTCGCCCATAAAACATTCATAGTTTTCACTCATTGAACCAAGCTTCTTCTGTGAAGTATTTTCTTTCGCACTTTGACTGCTATGGGTAGGTGTACTTGAGAGGTTAGGTTCACTCACTTGGTTATCGTCTTTATTGTTTACAGTAATAACACATACCTTTGACTTTCCAACATTTCTCCTTTTCTTAAAAGCCTTCAGAGGATTTCTAATAACTTTACTTTTACTCATTATTATACTTCAACAAAACAGAGACAAAATTAATTACGAATATTTTCGAGATAACGACAGAGTAAATAAACATGAAACAATCGACAATCACACCCGCGATATATATTACAGGTTAGCCACAACACATACTTTATCTCACATCACTAAAATGTACCTGATGAACACGGACGTTAATAATAACACCATTTGACAGCAGTTTAACAGCGCCTATGTAGAACACATTTCAAAAAAAATTTAAAAATAGTTGTAGTCTTCGGAATTGAATAAATTATATATCTATTAAAAGGTAATAGTCTGCAGATTCAGAAAACGCAAAAAAGTAAAAATTGAACTTTTCATGATTTTGAGCCCTTCCTGAGCCCCTTAACCCTGCATCAGCTGTGACAGTTACAGCTGATTGAGACGAGTCTGGCCAATGCCCTAGTAGCGGCCTGGCTTGTCAGCACCAGGTACTATGGCTACCGGCGGAGGCCCCTGTTGCTGACGCCGCACCTCCTGTTCCAATGCCCATACCTCCAAGCGTGGCCCACCGCGGCAACCTCTGCCTGTGCCCCAGCCCGGTTACGTCCCGTTCTGACTACCGGCGAGTTCGCAACCGTCTCGACCGCTGCCGGCGGTCACGCATCCGCTTGCAGGAGGTGTGTCCACGCTGACAGCGGAGCAGGAGACTGTTCTCCTCCCAATAGCTTCGCCCCATCAAAGAACCGAGTGTCCCCAGACGGGCAACAAGCCCTGCTAACCGTACCTCCTAACCCAGCACTAGCACGATACCGCCACCTTAACCTGTCGGGCGGGGCAGGAAGAAAAACGTGCCGCGAATTATTCATATCACAACTACAAAGAGATTGTAAGATGAACAGTAAGTATAATCAATGATTTAAAATGCGAAAATTTTAAACTGGACTTCGCTGTGACTGTTACTGAGGTCGAATGAAACAACAGTTTTACCGTTACCACTCACTGTTTATTTATGTGAAAAACGCGTTTCAAAGTTTTGAACTTGCATCATCAGGGGATTAACATGTGCTAGTACGAAATGTGTGTGTTCTGTTACGTCTTAGGGGCAGGCTGTAGAACTGCCTCCAGTGCTCACAGGCTCCTTTCTCTAGCGTAATACATGACATATAAACTATCGTACTTTGCAGCAGACATCATCATAGTTCACAAGATGTGACAGTTTATATGTGATACATTATGACAGAGAAAGGAGCCTGTGCCGGCCGAAGTGTCCGACCGGTTCTAGGTGCTACAGTCTGGAACCACGCGACCGCTACGGTCGCAGGTTCGAATCCTGCCTCGGACATGGATGTGTGTGATGTCCTTAGGTTAGTTAGGTTTAAGTTGTTCTAAGTTCTAGAGGACTGATGAGCTCAGAAGTTAAGTCCCATAGTGCTCAGAGCCATTTGAGCCAAAGGAGCCTATAACCACTGGAGACAGTGCCACAGGTTACGGCGGAGTGGGAACACAACACACACAAGTCGTACTAACACATATAAAACCACCAGATGATGGAAGTTTAAACCTTATGAAAGTGTTGTAGATATAAATAGACAGACACCGGTAACGGTAAACTTGTTGTTTCGTTCATAACAGTCAGTGACACAATTAGACCTTAAAATTCTGCAAGACCGCACGTTGGAAAAACGTAACCATTGCTGAAAGCTTTAACACACGAACAAAGAAACACCTATTGGCACTACATCCCAACCTTGCCACAGATCCCTTCTCTGAGCACGTGTATCGCACGCAATCTGAAACAGAGAAAACAGGAAATCACACCAGAAACATTATTGTGCGAGGACAAACATAGCATAGATCGTGCATCTACGAGGGGCGTTCCATAACTAATGCAAGACGTCTCATTTCTCGGCCAGTGTCGCTAGAAAAAACGAGGAATTTGGTGTGGAACATCTTGAAATATTTCTTCGTCAGCTCCTACAGCTTCATAAAATTCCGACAGGTGGCGGCGCTGTGTGTCGCCCTCAAAATGGCGTCTGTAACGGAGGTGCGTTCCAAGCAGAGAGCTGTCGTTGAGTCTCTTTTGGCGAAAAACCAGGACTTTGCAAATATTCATAGGCGCTTTCAGAATGTCTATGGAGAACCGGTTGTGAAAAAAAAACACGTTGAATCGTTGGGCGAGGCGTTTGTCATCATCGCAACAAGGTCGCGCAAACCGGTCCGATCTCCCGCGTCCCAGACGGCGGCACAAAGCTGTGACTCCAGCAATATTGGAACGTGCAGACACTCTCATTCCGGGTGATCGATGGAACACAGCGAAACATTTCGCTGCGCAGCTAGACATCTCTGTTAGTAGTGCTAACGCACTCCTCCACCCGCTGTGGTACTCAAGGTGTGTTCGTCGCCTAACAGAAGACCATGAAGAGCAACGAAGGACCATCTGTGCGGAATTATATGCGATTTACGAGGCTGATGATGACAATTTTTCGGTCGAAAATCATCAGCGGAAACAAAACGGCAATGCATGGATTGGTGCCATACTACCTCTCCTCCGAAGAAGTAGTTCAAAGTCACACCTTCAGCGGCACGATCTTCTGGAACTCTTCTGTTTTATGACCTCCCTCACAGTGCAACGACAAACTCTGAAGTGTATTTTGCTACCCTGAGGAAACTGATGAAACGACTTCAGCGTGGTCATCGTCACAAACGTGCAAACGAACTTCTCCTTCTCCATAACAACGCAAGGACTCTTATAAGTCTGCACAACTCAGAGGAGCTTGCAGAACTTCACTGGATTATTCTTCCTCGTTCACCCAACAGCCCGGATCTCGCACCTTCCGACTTCCATCTGTTGGCCCAATGAAAGATGCACTCTGCGGAAAACAGTAGATGGATGATGGAAGGGTGCTGATGCAGTAAGACGTTAGGTCCAACGTCGACCAGTAGAATGGTAACATGCAGCCACATTGGCCATCGAAGTCAGGTACCATAATGCCGTCCCATTGAATGGAGATTATGTTGAAAAACGGAATTTTGAAGCCAAAGAAGTGGGAAATAATATGGTATATTGGAATCCTGAATAACAATGCACTACTTATTGAATGCCCCTAGTAGTAACAAGTTAAAAAATCCTTAATAGTAATCGAGGGCCCAGCATTTCTGAACGCTAACATTCAAACTTCTCAACAGTTGCAACTCTGCTGCAAAAGCCGTTCCTCCTCAAACTTCTTTACGCGTGTTGGCAGTGCATTATAAAGAGTGGCACCAAAGTGGCTCACATGTTTTAAGTACGAGTTGTTTTTGCTTGCTTTACATTGAGGAACCCACAAATGCGAGTGTTATTGATATGGTTATGGCTGTTAGTTTGAAGGTCTCCAAGATTAGCTCTTATAATTGTATTGTAAGCACGAAGCGAGCCATTGTATAGCTATGTGAGAAGATTTCAACTGTCCTTTTCTGTAATGTAAAATTTTCATTTAAGCAACTGTTAGTTTTGCCCCAAAAAACACTCTCATAAACTACAAGGAACTAGAAGTAAGCAAAGTAAGTCAATATAGTAGCTTCTGAGGAGCATCCTTTAGACATGATTCTGAGAGCAAAACATGCAGGGCTAAGTCTCTGGAAAAGTTTAGTTGCATGGTGTTTTCATTTTAAGTCTTGATCAACGCACATCCCTAAAATATTTGAGCAACATTCCCTTTCTAACTCATTTGCTCCCAATAGCATATGGAGAGCATGGTTTTGATTCATTGTTCCAAGCTGAATTTAATTTGTTTTCTTCACATTAAGGTTCAGCCTGTTGGTATTGATTCAAAAATGCAAGGACTTTAGGATTTGATTAGTTATCGTAGGCAGAGATTCCTTTACATCACCCACTATTAGAATTGTGTCATCTGCAAACAACATGAACTTATGTGCAGCTCCTGAAGTCTGTGCAGAATTTATGTAAATAAGGATCACCAGGGGGCCTAACGCACTACTCTATTGTACACCTGTTTCGACTTCCTTTGCACCAGATACTAATTTGGTTTCATGATTAGAACAAGCCGACGCAAGTTCCACAACCTGGGGTCTGTTTTGCAAAAAAGCTTGAAATCCCTCGCCCTCGTTTTCTATCCCATATTCCCCATAGCTACTACCTTATCTAAAATAATTTCATGACTAACAGTATCGGAAGTTTTAGAAAAGACTAGATTAACTCCTGATGTTCTAATTATTTTATATGTGTCATCCATTCTTGACGTTTCTGTCCTTCTGCCTGCTCGAAATACATGTTGGTTACTACACTCCTGGAAATGGAAAAAAGAACACATTGACACCGGTGTGTCAGACCCACCATACTTGCTCCGGACACTGCGAGAGGGCTGTACAAGCAATGATCACACGCACGGCACAGCGGACACACCAGGAACCGCGGTGTTGGCCGTCGAATGGCGCTAGCTGCGCAGCATTTGTGCACCGCCGCCGTCAGTGTCAGCCAGTTTGCCGTGGCATACGGAGCTCCATCGCAGTCTTTAACACTGGTAGCATGCCGCGACAGCGTGGACGTGAACCGTATGTGCAGTTGACGGACTTTGAGCGAGGGCGTATAGTGGGCATGCGGGAGGCCGGGTGGACGTACCGCCGAATTGCTCAACACGTGGGGCGTGAGGTCTCCACAGTACATCGATGTTGTCGCCAGTGGTCGGCGGAAGGTGCACGTGCCCGTCGACCTGGGACTGGACCGCAGCGACGCACTGATGCACGCCAAGACCGTAGGATCCTACGCAGTGCCGTAGGGGACCGCACCGCCACTTCCCAGCAAATTAGGGACACTGTTGCTCCTGGGGTATCGGCGAGGACCATTCGCAACCGTCTCCATGAAGCTGGGCTACGGTCCCGCACACCGTTAGGCCGTCTTCCGCTCACGCCCCAACATCGTGCAGCCCACCTCCAGTGGTGTCGCGACAGGCGTGAATGGAGGGACGAATGGAGACGTGTCGTCTTCAGCGATGAGAGTCGCTTCTGGCTTGGTGCCAATGATGGTCGTATGCGTGTTTGGCGCCGTGCAGGTGAGCGCCACAATCAGGACTGCATACGACCGAGGCACACAGGGCCAACACCCGGCATCATGGTGTGGGGAGCGATCTCCTACACTGGCCGTACACCACTGGTGATCGTCGAGGGGACACTGAATAGTGCACGGTACATCCAAACCGTCATCGAACCCATCGTTCTACCATTCCTAGACCGGCAAGGTAACTTGCTGTTCCAACAGGACAATGCACGTCCGCATGTATCCCGTGCCACCCAACGTGCTCTAGAAGGTGTAAGTCAACTACCCTGGCCAGCAAGATCTCCGGATCTGTCCCCCATTGAGCATGTTTGGGACTGGATGAAGCGTCGTCTCACGCGGTCTGCACGTCGAGCACGAACGCTGGTCCAACTGAGGCGCCAGGTGGAAATGGGATGGCAAGCCGTTCCACAGGACTACATCCAGCATCTCTACGATCGTCTCCATGGGCGAATAGCAGCCTGCATTGCTGCGAAAGGTGGATATACACTGTACTAGTGCCGACATTGTGCATGCTCTGTTGCCTGTGTCTATGTGCCTGTGGTTCTGTCAGTGTCATCATGTGATGTATCTGACCCCAGGAATGTGTCAATTAAGTTTCCCCTTCCTGGGACAATGAATTCACGGTGTTCTTATTTCAATTTCCAGGAGTGTATTAAGGAATGTCGCTCTTCCTCGTATTTAGTGCTTTCCAGCCCGTTTTCAGTCATCCTCCATCCACTGTGATCAGTGCAGCTTTGGCGGGAGCTGCGTCTCCTGTCGTCCGCGTGTGTGAAAATGGACGACCATCATTTTTAGCCTCGTCCGTGGGATCGAAGCTAAGTCCTCCTTTCGTATAAGGTATTTGTTAATACAGACAAAAGTTTTCGTGCATGAAATAATCCTTATTTCTCAATAGGGAAATGAGCTTTCTCTTCATCTATAGATTAATTTACACTAAAGCGATTTTATTATTTGAAACAGTGATAACAGTCGACCTTTCACTCACTGGAGCCAAATTTTGATGGACTGTCCTTGACAATTTTCTCTTTCTTCATTATGTATGACCTGGAGACGACCGAGACTGCAAACAGGATTTTAAAAACACCGGAAGATCATTTTAGACATCTTTCACTCTGAGAAGCAATTCATGTCTTCTGCTTCACTTATCGTACTTTGCAATAACATTATTTCAGGTGAAGATTACTGTAAGATTTACGAAAAGCTTATTATTCTAGTCTACACTGTTCATTTTTGCAGCACCCATGTAGAATAATGGTCAGTGGAGAATTATGGTCAATGGAAAACGGTGGTCAATGAAGGATTGTAGTCAATGGGGAACTATGGTCAACGGAGAATTCTCCATTTACGGTCAGTGGAGAATATGGTCAGTGGTCAATGATGGTCAGCAGTTGGCGAAGGTCAATGGATTATGACGGTCAAGGTGTCCACTCATCCATCAACCCTGGGTTAAGATCTAGACCTTCTGCTTCCATGACCTGGTGACTACATTACTGCCATCAGCGACCTTGAATCTTGATGAGGTCAGTGACCTTCAATGCCAGACATCATTAGGATGGAGCATAATTGAAACAAAAAGATGAATTGAGTGGAATTCCGACTCAGTAACAGAAAGTGTATCAACGTGCCCCAAAAATGTATGATCTTTCCTCAAAAATGAAAGAAATACAAATATCCTAAATGGTATTACATGCTTGTGGTGACATATCACAGAAAATATACGTCTTCAAAGCAATAAACTGCTTTCACCATCTATCTTGCATGATTGATAGCCCCTGGAGCACAAAATAGTGAGGGAGATTTCACCAAATTCCGAAAATTCAATATAGCTTTCATTGGGTTGCTGCTATATTCTCAAGGTATCAGTCCTCAGAACGTTGCCCATGTGTTCTGAATTCCAATTTAGCTTCGACTCCAAACAACCGCTGTAGAAAGAGAACCACTGCTCAGAATGATGTCAAATTTCATCAGTGGGAGGAAAGGTCATGGAACAAAAAAAAATTAACAATAATTTTGCCAATCCGAGCTAGTCAGCATATGCACAATAACAGATATATAACACATGGCTGTTCCTCAGTTTGCATCTGAGATGCCCAACATGACTGTCCCCATGAAGGATCGTGTGCTGCTGCTGAAGCTCTTTTACAAGAACAGTGACTGTGTCCCAGTGGGTCTGCAGAAGTTTCGGATAGTCAAGGGCATGGAAAAAGGCACTATTCCGATGTCTCCTAAGGATCTGGAGAAAATGATTACAAAATTTGGAAAGAAAGGTTCTTTTGAAGTAGAATGTGGCACAGGCAGGAAAGCAATTGATCCGTAGTCTGCCGAAGATGTAGCCACAGCATTGCAACAGAGGTCGAACGCTGGTGTGTAAACATGCAGTGCATGGGGAATTGGCACAACGTTGGACTTCCCTACGAGTATAGTGCATACAATCTTACGAAACATCCTGCATTACTATCAAACCTAAATCACTCTTGTTCAGGAGTTGCTTCCTGCTGACCTGCCATCAAGACAAAGCTTACTGGACGAGCTAGTGTTGTGGTTAGCACACTGGATTGGCATTGGGGAGGACGACGGTTTGCCGAGATTTCACTAAATCGCTTCAGGTAAATGCCGGGATGGTTCCTTTGAAAGGGTACGGTCGATTTCCTTCCTCATCTTTCCCCAACTCGAGTTTGTGTTCCGTCTCTAACGACCTAGTTGTTGACGGGACGTTCAACACTAATCTCTCAAGACAAAGGTTCGCTCGGAAATTCTTTGCTCTCATGGAAGTGGACAATGAATCGCCATGGAACATTATGTGGGCGGATGAAGCTCATTTCCACATCTGCAAAGATGACTGTTTGGTACGAGTTGACGGTATCTTTAGCTTAGGGCCATATTTTTTCGAGGAGACGAGTCCTGCGGATGCTGCTGCCTATACCATCGCTGGTAAACGCAGTGAGTGTCTTTTTGCGGACTAACGTCATTCCAACGCTTCAACAGTGTGGATGTGTTGGTAGGATCATTTTTATGCAAGATTGTGCTCCCCCGGACGTTGCACAACCAGTGAAGCGGCCTTGCAGAGGCATTTCGAAAATTTTAGAATTATCTACATTTTCTACAGTGTCATGAAACTGGAACTTTAATTATGGATACCCTGTGTTAAATGCTTTTGAATCAAAAACTAATGCATTTACACAGGACTGAAAACTCCATTTAGCTATAATTTTGGATGTTCTCTCTCACAATAACTTCAATTTCCGAAAAATTACGAGTACTGAATTAGTAGTAAGAGACGAGCTTTTCACCTGAGAATAACTTCGTTTATTGTCATCACTAGCGCCCATGCCTGTTTTGATAACCAATTATTATGTGTTTAGACAAATTTAATCTTCAATAGAAACATCGAACTGCGCTTGTCTACTAACTTACAATTTATTTCGCTAGTGCCAATAAGTAAGCTGCTTGTATATTAATAAGTAATACAATCAGTTCTGATGTGGAAATATTTAATTTGAAGGTTCATTGTGCTTGCAGAGAGTGTTTTTTACTCATAAACTTAGACAGTTTTATTTTGGCGCAATGTTTGAATTTTCGATATCTGAAAATATACTTGCTTACTACGATAAACAACCGTCTTCTTTTTTGTGTGCTCCATAAATGATAAATAATTTTGTCAAAGAGTTTACCTTCGAGATATCGACTCTGTCTTGTTGCACCATCTTCTTTGAAGATGTTTCTAGTTCTGATTACGAAAAATATACAGTTTTAAAGTTTACAGAAACGTCAAGCGCCGTCCTTCCTTCTTAATGTGGTGTTTGCTCAGTTAATTTGTCTTGGGAGCCTTGGAACTTTAGTTCAGAATGGTGAGTAGTGAAGTCTTTGTGAAATTTGTTATCGTACAATGGATAATGGTTCAAATGGCTCTGAGCACTATGGGACTTAACTTCTGTGGTCATCAGTCCCCTATGACTTAGACCTACTTAAACCTAACTAGACTAAGGACATCACACACACCCATGCCCGAGGCATCAAACCAGTCTCTGGACTGAAGACCACAGCAATAACGTTTATTTATTGAAGATACATCTTAATACTAAGCTGTGATTGTGGAAAGGCGAAGGTGTGAGAAGGGGTACAAAGCACAACTGGCCTAAAAACCATTCAGAAGTGAGAATGTGTCCAAACATATGTGCAAACAGATGTGATATTGTGTATCGTATTTTTATCATATATCAAGCATGTGTGAGCAATTTGTATATGGACATGGTCTTTCGGACAAGGTGCTGTGTATTTTTAAATATTTTAGGGGTGAAAAACGTTTATAATGTGCTGAGTTTTATGCACTTGACATCTTGTGATTGAGGGTCAGCGTAAAATGAATATGTTTTACTTAAAATAATGCTTAAGATCCAAAGCTTACACCAAGACTTTTCAAACCTGTTGTCTTAAATAAAAAATATTTTGTGCGATCTTGGCTTCTGAATAGTTTTTGGCAATTAAAACAGATCGCCCCTCAGTACTATAATTATGAGAAAATTCTAACAACTGGGATAGTTGGATGTTTTGAAAATTCATTTTGTTTAATTATTAGAACTACAGATTTTTAATGTGTGTGTGTGTGTTCGTGTGCGTACTTACGAAAATTATTAATAAAAAATCAAATGAGAAGGGGAAAGTGGAGAGGGAAGGTAAGGGGTACAAATCTCAACTGATCTGATTCCACTGTCTTGGATATTCAAAATTTATTTAATTATTGTAATTATTTAAATCGAAACTGACGTAGTTGCAGGCTTCACTGATAATGATCAATGAAACTGCGCTTCATGAAATATTAACATTGGCTGAAGAAGATAAGGGAAGGGTGGAGGGAGAGGGGAAAAAGAAGGGCCGTGATTACGTAATATGTGAAAGGTCAAGGTCAGGTAGACGTTGAAGACCAGGGTTAAAATATTCAGGCAAAGTGCCCGACGGTCACACGTGTAAACACAGTGCTCCAGAACAGACATACCATTTCTGCTCCTGCATCATATACTTCTGATTTACTTGTACAGAGCGAACTTCGTCGACAAAATTTCATATGTTTTTCAACAGTATTCTGCTATAATGATCCCGTGGTCTCCACTGTCTCATTACAGAGTAATACCGTAAATATTATTTAATCGGTTTGTTGCTCCAGCTACCGTTGTTTCTGTGAAAATAACTTCACAACAGCGAAAAAACCTGTGATATGTGATCACCAAAATGTACAACTTGCTGTCATGAACATCCCCTAAGGAAGTATACGACTTCAGCAACACATCCTGCACTGAGATGGGGATCGATACTTGTAGTGGCTTCATCCATTAGTTGTGTGATTGTCGGTGACAACGTGTAATCATAATACCTTCATTTTCATTTCTCGTCCAGTATAAGGCTCCATAACACATGCTGGAGATGACGATCTTGGGTTACAGTGATCAGATGTTTTAGTTCAAGGGCACTGGTGGAAACCATGTGTTAGCCTGTGCTTCGCTACACTCCGCGCGGCGAAAGAAGACATCTGACACTGACACCGCTGCTGCCGGCTTTCAAGTGACAGGTGTCAAACGCTGCTGTCGGCAATGCCTGAAAGCAATGGTCGCCTACAACTGGAGCAAATGTGAGGCGTTACACAAAAAAGTAAACAAAAACTACGTTATAAGATAGGTGATGGTAGCCGCTCGAAGCTGCCGTGCCAAGCCCGCTTTAATTATCGTTGACCTTCTTGCAGTACCGATAATAGGAAAAAGCTGTGTGTCTGTATAAACTATGGAGCTCTACGCCAGAGGCCTATTAAAATAGCTAGCAAGGTCAGAGTTTAACAAAAGTCATTAGAGTTTGAGCAGCAACTCATTAAAAAATGAGGGTAAGTAAATCATGTGAGCCATATTTGACGGTATTATGAACGTTCTACCACAGTTTTAAAATAATTAACTGTTATACACTGCCCTCCATAAGTTTGGAAACACCATGCTGCATATTACAAAGAAGCAAGATGGAAGTGATCTATGTGAATTATTGGTTAGAATACGGAATAGCAAGCTCAAATAACGGTTAACAATGACACGTACAGTATTGTACACTTAATTATTGTACATATACATACATATTGGAACATACTAGTATTGTTCCGTTTTATGTTAACCGACGTTACCTGTACAAGCAGTTCTACTAAATACGTCGGGTGGCGCGAGTAGACAGCATGTCTACTCCTAGCTCACTCATTTGTTACATAGTTTAATTCTTAATTTCTTTGCGTGTTTTTGGTACTTGCATTGTTTAATTCATAACTTTCGGGCGTATTATAGCATTTGAGAGTTGTAGCATCGCGTTTTAGTACCTGAATAGTGTAAATTCGCATAGTCGTTTGTCTACTGTTTTTGTTTTGAACGGCCAGTGTCGGTTGGTCACAGTCAGTGTTCTCCCTGCCGCCGTTGGATAAGCAGCTGAGCAGCAAGTCGTATACTCCTAGCTCACTCATTTGTTACATAGTTTAATTCTTAATTCCTTTGCGTGTTTTTGGTACTTGCATTGTTTAATTCATAACTTTCGGGCGTATTATAGCATTTGAGAGTTGTAGCATCGCGTTTTAGTACCTGAATAGTGTAAATTCGCGTAGTCGTTTGTCTACTGTTTTTGTTTTGAACGGCCAGTGTCGGTTGGTCACAGTCAGTGTTCTCCCTGCCGCCGTTGGATAAGCAGCTGAGCAGCAAGTCGTATACTCCTAGCTCACTCATTTGTTACATAGTTTAATTCTTAATTTCTTTGCGTGTTTTTGGTACTTGCATTGTTTAATTCATAACTTTCGGGCGTATTATAGCATTTGAGAGTTGTAGCATCGCGTTTTAGTACCTGAATAGTGTAAATTCGCGTAGTCGTTTGTCTACTGTTTTTGTTTTGAACGGCCAGTGTCGGTTGGTCACAGTCAGTGTTCTCCCTGCCGCCGTTGGATAAGCAGCTGAGCAGCAAGTCGTATACTCCTAGCTCACTCATTTGTTACATAGTTTAATTCTTAATTTCTTTGCGTGTTTTTGGTACTTGCATTGTTTAATTCATAACTTTCGGGCGTATTATAGTATTTGAGAGTTGTAGCATCGCGTTTTAGTACCTGAATAGTGTAAATTCGCGTAGTCGTTTGTCTACTGTTTTTGTTTTGAACGGCCAGTGTCGGTTGGTCACAGTCAGTGTGCTCCCTGCCGCCGTTGGATAAGCAGCTGAGCAGCAAGTCGTATACTCCTAGCTCACTCGTTTGTTACATAGTTTAATTCTTAATTTCTTTGCGTGTTTTTGGTACTTGCATTGTTTAATTCATAAATTTCGGGCGTATTATAGTATTTGAGAGTGTAGCATCGCGTTTTAGTACCTGAATAGTGTAATTTCGCTTAGTCTCCTTCCGCCGCTGAGCAGTGTCAGCAGTGCGCAAGTAGCAGCATTACTGCATTTACTAGGCAATCTTGTATTTTAATAACCGTTTAAATTTTGTCGATTTGTTTGCGCTCTCTGTAGATTAGTTCAGACGTTCTTTGCAAAACAGTTTTTAGCATGGATAGGGACTGCAACTGCTGTGTTCGGATGCAGGCTGAGTTGGCATCCCTTCGCTCCCAGCTTCAGACAGTGTTGGCTTCGGTCACACAGCTTGAGGCTGTTGCCAATGGGCATCACTGTGGGGGTCCGGATGGGGGTTTGTCGGGGACGGCCAGCTCGTCCCACGCATCCCCTGATCGGACTACGACTGTGGTTGCCCGGGATACTGCCCGCATTGAGGCTGATCCCTCACCTGTGGTAGAGTGGGAGGTCGTTTCAAGGTGTGGCAGGGGGCGAAAGACATTCCGGAGGGCTGAACGGAAAGCCTCTCCAGTTTGTCTGACGAACCGGTTTCAGGCTCTGTCTCAGGCTGATACTGATCTTCGGCCTGACACGGCTGCTTGTCCTGTTCCAGAGGTTGCCCCTCAGTCTGCAAGATCCGGGCAGTTGCAGAGGGTGGGCTTACTGGTAGTTGGGAGCTCCAACGTCAGGCGCGTAATGGGGCCCCTTAGGGAAATGGCAGCAAGAGAGGGGAAGAAAACCAATGTGCACTCCGTGTGCATACCGGGGGGAGTCATTCCAGATGTGGAAAGGGTCCTTCCGGATGCCATGAAGGGTACAGGGTGCACCCATCTGCAGGTGGTCGCTCATGTCGGCACCAATGATGTGTGTCGCTATGGATCGGAGGAAATCCTCTCTGGCTTCCGGCGGCTATCTGATTTGGTGAAGACTGCCAGTCTCGCTAGTGGGATGAAAGCAGAGCTCACCATCTGCAGCATCGTCGACAGGACTGACTGCGGACCTTTGGCACAGAGCTGAGTTGAGGGTCTGAATCAGAGGCTGAGACGGTTCTGCGACCGTGTGGGCTGCAGATTCCTCGACTTGCGCCATAGGGTGGTGGGGTTTCGGGTTCCGCTGGATAGATCAGGAGTCCACTACACGCAACAAGCGGCTACACGGGTAGCAGGGGTTGTGTGGCGTGGGCTGGGCGGTTTTTTAGGTTAGATGGCCTTGGGCAAGTACAGAAAGGGCAACAGCCTCAACGGGTGCGGGGCAAAGTCAGGACATGCGGGGACCAAGCAGCAATCGGTATTGTAATTGTCAACTGTCGAAGCTGCGTTGGTAAAGTACCGGAACTTCAAGCGCTGATAGAAAGCACCGAAGCTGAAATCGTTATAGGTACAGAAAGCTGGCTTAAGCCAGAGATAAATTCTGCCGAAATTTTTACAAAGGTACAGACGGTGTTTAGAAAGGATAGATTGCATGCAACCGGTGGTGGAGTGTTCGTCGCTGTTAGTAGTAGTTTATCCTGTAGTGAAGTGGAAGTGGATAGTTCCTGTGAAATATTATGGGTGGAGGTTACACTAAACAACCGAACTAAGTTAATAATTGGCTCATTTTACCGACCTCCCGACTCAGCAGCATTAGTGGCAGAACAACTGAGAGAAAATTTGGAATACATTTCACATAAATTTTCTCAGCATGTTATAGTCTTAGGTGGAGATTTCAATTTACCAGATATAGACTGGGACACTCAGATGTTTAAGACGGGTGGTAGGGACAGAGCATTGAGTGACATTATACTGAGTGCACTATCCGAAAATTACCTCGAGCAATTAAACAGAGAACCGACTCGTGGAGATAACATCTTGGACCTACTGATAACAAACAGACCCGAACTTTTCGACTCTGTATGTACAGAACAGGGAATCAGTGATCATAAGGCCGTTGCAGCATCCCTGAATATGGAAGTTAATAGGAATATAAAAAAAGGGAGGAAGGTTTATCTGTTTAGCAAGAGTAATAGAAGGCAGATTTCAGACTACCTAACAGATCAAAACGAAAATTTCTGTTCCGACACTGACAATGTTGAGTGTTTATGGAAAAAGTTCAAGGCAATCGTAAAATGCGTTTTAGACAGGTACGTGCCGAGTAAAACTGTGAGGGACGGGAAAAACCCACCGTGGTACAACAACAAAGTTGGGAAACTACTGCGAAAACAAAGAGAGCTCCACTCCAAGTTTAAACGCAGCCAAAACCTCTCAGACAAACAGAAGCTAAACGATGTTAAAGTTAGCGTAAGGAGGGCTATGCGTGAAGCGTTCATTGAATTCGAAAGTAAAATTCTATGTACCGACTTGACAGAAAATCCTAGGAAGTTCTGGTCTTACGTTAAATCAGTAAGTGGCTCGAAACAGCATATCCAGACACTACGGGATGATGATGGCATTGAAACAGAGGATGACACGCGTAAAGCTGAAATACTAAACACCTTTTTCCAAAGCTGTTTCACAGAGGAAGACCGCACTGCAGTTCCTTCTCTAAATCCTCGCACAAACGAAAAAATGGCTGACATCGAAATAAGTGTCCAAGGAATAGAAAAGCAACTGGAATCACTCAATAGAGGAAAGTCCACTGGACCTGACGGGATACCAATTCGATTCTACACAGAGTACGCGAAAGAACTTGCCCCCCTTCTAACAGCCGTGTACCGCAAGTCTCTAGAGGAACGGAGGGTTCCAAATGATTGGAAAAGAGCACAGATAGTCCCAGTCTTCAAGAAGGGTCGTCGAGCAGATGCGCAAAACTATAGACCTATATCTCTTACGTCGATCTCTTGTAGAATTTTAGAACATGTTTTTTGCTCGCGTATCATGTCATTTCTGGAAACCCAGAATCTACTATGTAGAAATCAACATGGATTCCGGAAACAGCGATCGTGTGAGACCCAACTCGTCTTATTTGTTCATGAGACCCAGAAAATATTAGATACAGGCTCCCAGGTAGATGCTATTTTTCTTGACTTCCGGAAGGCATTCGATACAGTTCCGCACTGTCGCCTGATAAACAAAGTAAGAGCCTACGGAATATAAGACCAGCTGTGTGGCTGGATTGAAGAGTTTTTAGCAAACAGAACACAGCATGTTGTTATCAATGGAGAGACGTCTACAGACGTTAAAGTAACCTCTGGCGTGCCACAGGGGAGTGTTATGGGACCATTGCTTTTCACAATATATATAAATGACTTAGTAAGGTAAAGATTCGTTAGTCGCGGAACTACTGAAATACGCAGGAGAAAACTTAATAAATAATTTCGAGGCGCTGTTTGAAGAGATTTGGAATACAGAGAAGATTCCGGAGGAATGGAAGACAGCACTGATTCATCCGTTACATAAGAAGGGTGCCAAGACAAATGCAAATAACTACAGAGGTATCTCATTGTTATCAGTGGCCTATAAGATCCTATCCAAGGCACTACAAAACAGGATTGAAAATCAGGTAGAGAAAGAACTGGGTGAATATCAGGCTGGGTTTAGAAAAGGAAGATCATGCAGTGAACAGATATTCAGTCTACTCTCCATAATACAACTTCGCGCACGCACATCGAAAAATCTAGTAATTACATTCATAGACTTCAAAAAAGCATATGATTCTATTGATAGACCAACTCTGATTAACACATTAGAAGAATTTGGGATTGATGATAAAAGCAAAAGTCTAATCCAGGAAACCCTTACGGGAACAAAATCGCAAGTGAAGTTTTTGGGTAGATTGTCACAACCGTTTGTAATTGGAACAGGTGTTAGACAAGGGGATGGGCTCTCCCCTCTGTTGTTTAACATTGTCCTTGAAAAAGTGGTCAGGGAATGGAGAAAGAAGATGGCAGAAGCTGGAGTGAAAAATGGGATAACGTTAGGAAGAAATAAAACAAAAATTGAATGTCTGGCATTTGCTGATGACATGGCAATATTGGCAGATGACATCGAAACAGCAAAGATTCAGATAGAAATGCTGCATGAGATCGCTGAGAAGACAGGTCTACAAATATCGTATGAAAAGACAGAACTGATGATACAGGACAAAACAGACCCAACACAGACTTTGCAAACTAAATATGGAATAATTAAGAGAGTTCATAAATTTAAGTATCTAGGGGAATGGATTACACCGACAGGGTTACCAAATGTTTCACTACAGGAAAGAGCAATAAAGATGGAAACAGCATACCAGCTATGCCGAAATGTATACAATAAAAAGTCGATCTCCATCAATGCGAAGCTCAGGCACTACAATGCGGTAATAAAACCAGAAAGTTTGTATGCGATTGAATGCATCCCACTGAACAGAAAACGTCTGTTGGAGAAATTGGAAATAAAAGAGAGAAAAATACTGAGAAAGATCTTAGGACCTAAAAAGGATGGACAGGATTATAAATTGCGATCCAATAAAGAGTTATACGAGAAAATTGAAAAACTGACAACATCCTTTAAAAAGAGAAGACTGAGTTTCTATGGGCATGTCAAAAGAATGGCACCAGAAAGAACGGCAAAGAAAATCCTGGAATACATGGAAAGCAGAAAGACACAAATTAACTGGCTGAAAGAAGTAAAAGAAGACATTGCAGAAATGAACATTATACCAGAGACAGTTTACAACAGAATGGAATATAGGAATGCCATCAACAAAATACATGGATTCAAAGACCGAACGCAATCAAAGAAGACGGGAACAACCTGGTCGCAAGAACGTAAAGAAGCCCACTCAGAAAAAATGAAGAAGTACTGGGAAGAACGCAAGAAAAAGCACAAGAAATGACTGATGCTTAGCGTAGTCCAAAGTTGACTGTAACGAATAATAATAATAATAATAAATGACTTAGTAGATAGTGTCGGAAGTTCCATGCGGCTTTTCGCGGATGATGCTGTAGTATACAGAGAAGTTGCAGCATTAGAAAATTGTAGCGAAATGCAGGAAGATCTGCAGCGGATAGGCACTTGGTGCAGGGAGTGGCAACTGACCCTTAACATAGACAAATGTAATGTATTGCGAATACATAGAAAGAAGGATCCTTTATTGTATGATTATATGATAGCGGAACAAACACTGGTAGCAGTTACGTCTGTAAAATATCTGGGAGTATGTGTGCGGAACGATTTGAAGTGGAATGATCATATAAAATTAATTGTTGGTAAGGCGGGTACCAGGTTGAGATTCATTGGGAGAGTGCTTAGAAAATGTAGTCCATCAACAAAGGAAGTGGCTTACAAAACACTCGTTCGACCTATACTTGAGTATTGCTCATCAGTGTGGGATCCGTACCAGGTCGGGTTGACGGAAGAGATAGAGAAGATCCATAGAAGAGCGGCGCGTTTCGTTACCGGGTTATTTGGTAACCGTGATAGCGTTACGGAGATGTTTAATAAACTCAAGTGGCAGACTCTGCAAGAGAGGCGCTCTGCATCGCGGTGTAACTTGCTCGCCAGGTTTCGAGAGGGTGCGTTTCTGGATGAGGTATCGAATATATTGCTTCCCCCTACTTATACCTCCCGAGGAGATCACGAATGTAAAATTAGAGAGATTAGAGCGCGCACGGAGGTTTTCAGACAGTCGTTCTTCCCGCGAACCATACGCAACTGGAACAGGAAAGGGAGGTAATGACAGTGGCACGTAAAGTGCCCTCCGCCACACACCGTTGGGTGGCTTGCGGAGTATCAGTGTAGATGTAGTGTAGATGTAGATGTACTATGTTTTCATTTCTGTTCGCTTGTAGCTGCGTTTGGTTAAAGGTATAACACGTCGCGAAAGTAATTGAAAATGGCCGCAAAGTGACAGATTCCTCATGAATCACGGGTAATGATAATCACTTTGCACCAAGAAGGCAATAGTGTTCGACAAATAGCAAAGAAACCGATGATTTCCATCAGCGGAGCTGTCAAAACCATAGGCCGGCATCGAGAAACAGGCTCCTACGGAGATCGTCCTCGCGCAGGAGCGCCCAGGAAAATATCAGAACGCCAGGAAAAGTATTTGGTAGTGACCAGTAAATGTAACAGATTAAAAACTGTCCGTGAATTGACTGCTGAACCAAACGCAACGAGGGATACACCGGTGAGTGTGTCAACAGTGAGACTACGCCTCCGAGGTTATGCAGCAACAAGAAAACCACTGTTGCACCCATTTAACAAGAACAAAAGACTTCAGTGGGCTAACACACACCAACATTGGACAGCAGGGGATTGGGAAAGAGTCTTATTCACTGATGAATCCAAGTTCGAAATGTTTAGAAGCAAATGCCGTCAATTTGTACCCCGTTTACCCCATGAACACTTGAATCCTCAGTGCGTAATTCCAACTGTAAAACATGGAGGGGGATCTGTGATGGTATGGGGGTCCTTTGGAGGGAATGAAGTCGGAGATTTGGTGAAAATAGATTGAAAACTGAACCAAAAGGATTCTCATGCTATTCTCCAGCAACGTGCTAAGACATCTGGTTTGCGTCTGATTGGGAAACGGTTTGTCTTGCAGCAAGTCAACGACCCGAAACATAGATCTCGCTTGTGTCAGAACTATGTGAAGTCTCTAGAGGTTCGTAAAATATTGAAAAACATAGAATGGCCGTCCCTGATTATAACCCAATTGAACTGCTGTGAGATGAATTGAACAGGAGGATCCGAAAACGGGAAATCATGAATGGGTCACAATTGTGGGAGGTCCTGCAGCAAGAACGGAGATTAATTCCAACTGAAACCTTGGCAAAACTGATACAGCGCATGCCGAGAGTGTGCAAGGCAGTGATGAAAGCAAAGGGTGACTATTTTGAGGAATCGAAAATTTAGTTGTTGCATCTTCCTGTGTATTTTTTGAGCTTAATAAACATTTGGAAAACAACAAAATGCATTTTTACAGAATATTTTCTTTCCATTGTCTACAATTACTAGGTGTTTCGAAACGTATGGAGGGTAGTGTATATTTTAAGCACTTTATTATATGTCATTATATGTTGAAATAAAGGTACCACTTGCAATGAACACATTTACTGAAATTCATAGGTTATTATCCTATACAAGAGATGTTGCCCTCATGGCCACCAAAAGCTATGAGGATGCTTCTGACTCTGCAGGGCCCATCCCATGCCCACTGCGTGACACCACATTCGATAGCTACACAGGGCGCGTTTGCTGACTTATTGCAATGTAAAATGTGTCTTTCGCGACATCTATAACTAAATTGCATTTTAATACAGGTTGCGACTAGCATTGCACAGTATCGTTCCGTTGGCCTGGAACGACTTAGTGAAACTACAGAACATTTAAATTATTATAGCCGTAAGGGCATTGTAACCCATTCCAAATGCGAGACGAGTGTCACAGACTAGTGTGAGCTGCAGTTGTGTAATGTGGCGAAGTCAGTATCGGCACTTTCGGCCACTGTGTACCTCCAGCAACAAGTAAAGGGTGTATCATAATTAATGACGTAAATGCACGCAGTTGAAAGCACACATTAATGGAAGTGAGAAAGTCTAGTAAACATGGGCTCTAAAATGCATACCTTTAGTGATATGCACACTTGTTCAGTAGAAAAGATGTGTTTCACAGTATCGAAGATGCAGAAGTGCTCCTAGTTCTACAGTTTTGCATTATAGAGCCCAAGTTCTTGTAATATCATGTAGTTTCAACTGTATGCGTTGACGCTGTTTACTATGATACTCCATGTATATCTCGGAATTTTTAAGATGTGCAGCTATCATGCTACATCAGCTGCCGAGTGTGGGGTTTCTGTTTCACCAAAACAGCACAGCGTCATTCACAGTACCCGTCCAAACACATCCAGGAAAGTATATCAGACTTTAGTCCACTGGCTACTATCCTATTGTCTCTGTACTAACCGTACTTACTCCCGCCTTCTTCTCGCTCTTACATTTTATTAACAACGTCCTACTCATTGTAAACCTATTGATGCTGTAACATCCAATTACCAATCGGTTAATGCGATAAACGACGGTGATCGCGTATGCCTAGTGAATTTGATTTTGGGCAAGGCTACTGGCTCCGAAGAAATTTTTGACCGGTTAGTACGGAGAAGTGTATAAAAAGTTGTTCTAATGAACAGCCTATTCTTCTCCTGCACTTTCTTCTTGTTCGAATTTGATTTAGATTGTGCCATCGTTAACATAAAATACGAAACGAAAATAGGTATCATATGTCTCAAAGAGTACACAACAAATATAATTGAAGTAAAAGAGACATTCATTAATACGGTCGACAGCCCTATTTGGTACTGTCTCTCCAGAATCTGATCAATAATGCGGACAGCAATGAATATGTAACCGTTTTGGTGTACAAGTGGCTGACATGCGTTTCTAGCACAATACGTTACGAAATAATAATGAATAAAGAAAGAAGTTGTCTTACACCGTTAACAGTCAGATATGTTAATTCGGAAAAGGGTATTTAAACTCTTTGAAAAAAGAGAATAATTGATTGGAGATAGTTCTTCTGTTACGACAGCAATTTATGTGATCTCAGGTTAACGTGCTATAATTTCCTGGACATGGTAAGGTACGAACTTTGAATAGACTGCAACTACCATGAAAATTTACTGGATCAAATAAACAACTGTTGGCTTTGAACAGGCACACAACAGTCCTGTTACAATAGCCACGCATATGAAATATGCGAAGTTAATTTATTATGTTCTTTGACTGTCAGAATTACTTTAAGTTTAGTTACTTTACTTTGCCTTCAATCATGAATAAGAAACGCTTTGCCACTAAATATTATCAATCAAGATTATTAAGTTACTGGGGCTTTCTTCCTTATTTATTTTCTATTATCTTTTAGCAATCAAACAAAACTGTCAATGATTGTCTATTTATACTTTTCTTTTAACTATTTAAATAACGACATTCGGGTATGGGGCCATAGGTAGATGCCCATGACTCAAGACAAACCTTCATTATTCGCGCGGACGACGTTCGTCATCCATATAATTTTCCCGCTCTGTTGTGTCCATTGGCAAAAGATTGTGGACTATTGCCCCATTCGGATCTCTGGGAGGGGACTGCCAGGGTGGAAGTGACCACGAAAAAGACTGAATAATCACTGGAAGGATAACGTTCTACGAGTCGGCGGGGAGGGGGGGGGGGTGGAATGCCAGAGGTTTGAACGTGATAGGGAAGCTAGAAAATCTGAAAAAGGAAATGCTGAGCTTCATTCTATATATATAGTGGGTTTCTGTGAAGTGAAATGGAAAGAAGACCAGGATTTCTGTTCAAATGAGTATAGGATAACATCAACTACAGCAGAAAATGGTATAACGAGAGTAAGATTCTTTATGAATGTTAAATCAGGGCACAGAATGATTTACTGTGAACGTTTCAGTGATGGGGTTGTTCTCATTAGAATCGGCAGCAAACCAACACCGACAACGATAGTTCACGTGCACATGACAACGTCGCAAGCCGAAGATGAAGAGACAGAGATGATGATACTGAACGGGTAATTCAGTGCGCAAAGGCAGATGAAAATCTAATAGTCACAGGGGATTAGAAAGCGGTTATAGGGGAAGGAGTTGAAGAAAGGGTTACGGGAGAAATGGAATTGGTAATAGAAATGAGAGAGGAGAAAGATTAATTGAGTTCTGCAATAAATTTCAGCTAGCAATAACAAATACTCTGTTCAGGAATCACAAGAGGAGCAGGTACACTTGAAAAGGCCAGGGGTACGGGAAGATTCCAGTTACATTACACCATGGCCAAGCAGAGATCCAGAAATCAGATATTGGATTGTAAGGCGTACCAAGGAGAAGGCATAGACTCAGATAACAGTTTAGTAGTTGAAACATCCCCTTAAAAAAATTAGTGAATTGCTGTGCTGATAAGCCCATTACGTTATTTGATTTTCAAACAGCTGAGCAAAACTGAACGTACTCAGACATTTCTCTCTTTACTTATTCTAATCATCACTAAACTGACACACAATATTTTTAGCACAACGCAATCTGACTTTCAATAATCCCTACAAAAGAATGCCCCTGCCTAACAATAACCTATACCTTTCATGAATCACTTACCTCACAAAAATTTTCGTTACTCGAACTGCTGCAATACAGCGAGCGCCAATACTGCCAGCTAAATAAAAGATTCAAACTACTGAAGGCACTGACTACTGATAGGCATAGTTAGCAAATGAAAGATTTTGATAGAGAACAAACAATGTATTTACCTTAATAGTGTTCAAAAGTCATAATATATATGTCAGTTCATGACATCCAGTCTTACAAATTTACTCTCTCTAATGGACACACGTCCAGATCATCCGCTCTCAAAACTCCGCCATCTCACTCCCCACATCCACCACTGCTGGCGGCTCACCTGCAACTGCGCAACGCTACGCGCTGTTCACATCCAACTGCCCAACACTAAAATAGCGCATATTACAACAATGCCAACCAGCCACAGACTGCAGACAGCACAGCCAGTGATTTTCATACAGAGCGCTACGTGGCGTTACCAATATAAAAACCTAAACAGCCTACTTACATAGTGATGAAAGAAAGAAGAAAAAATTTTCAGAGAAATTCAAGAATACTGGAACACAAGTCACTTAGGAATGAAATAGATAGGAAGTGCAGGGAGGCTAAGGCGAAATGGCTGCATGAAAAATGTGAAGAAATCGACAGAGAAATGACTGTGGAAAGGACTGACTCAGCATATAGAAAAGTCAAAACAGCTTTCGGTGAAATTAAAAGCAAGGGGGACAACATTAAGAGTGCAGTGGGAATTCCACTTTTGAATGCAGAGGAGGGAGCGGATTAGTAGAAAGAGTACACTGAAGACCTCTATAAGGGCGAAGACGCGTCTGATGACATGGTAGTAGAAGAAACAAGAGCCGATATAGAAGATACAGGGGATTCAGTATTAGAATCAGAATTTAAAAGAGCTTTGGACGACTTAAGTTCGAATTAGGCAGAAGGGACAGATAACATTTCACCTGAATTTCTAAAATTATTGTGAAAAGCGGCAACAAAACGACTATTCACTCTCGTGTGTGGCATGTGTGAGACTGGCGACATGCTATCAGACTTTCGGAGAAACATCATCCACACAGTTCCGAAGATTGCAAGAGCCGGCAAATGCGAGAATTATCGCACAATCAGGATCGGTTAGATGACGATCAGTTTGGCTTTAGGAAAGGTAAAGACACCAGAGAGGCAGTTCTGACGTTGCGGTTGGTAATGGAAGCAAGACTGAAGAAAAATCAATACATGTTCATAGGATTTGTCGACCATGTAAAAAGGTGCAAGATGCTCTAGATCATGAGTAAAACAGGGGTAAGCTGTAGGGAAAGACGGATAATTCACAATATATACAAGAACCAAGAGGGAACAATAAGAGTGGAAGACCAAGAACGATGTGCTAGAATTAAAATGGGTGTAAGACAGCGATTTAGTCTTTTGCTCCTGCTGTTCAACCCACATATCGAAGAGGCATTGATGGAAATAAAAGAAATGTTCAAGAGTGGAATTTAAATTCAAGATGAAACGATATCAATGATACGTTTCACTGATGACATGATGCTGTCGTGAGTGGAAGTGAAGAAGAGTTACAAGATCTATTAAGTGGAATGAACATTCTAATAAGTAGAAAATATCGATTAAGAGTAAATCTAAGAAAGACGGAAGTAATGAGAAGTAGCATAAACGAGAATAGCGAGAAACGACATCAGGATTAATGGTCACAATTTAGAGTACGTTAAGGAATTCTGCTACCTAGGCAGCAAAAGAACCCATGATGGACGAAACAAGGAGGACATCAAAAGCAGACTAGCAATGGCAAAAACGGAATTTCTGGCCAAGAGTATCAAAAATAGGCTGTAATTTGAGGAAGAAATTTCTGAGAAAGCACGTTTGGAGTACAGAATTGTATGGTAGTGAAATAAGGACTGTGGGGAAATCGGAAGAGAAGAGTATCGAAGCATTTGAGATGTGGTTCTACAGACGAATGTTGAAAATTATGTGGAATGGTAAGTTAAGGAATGAGGCGCTTCTGCATGGAATCAAAGAGGAAAGGAATATGTGGAAAACACTGACAAGGAGAAGGGTCAGGATTACAGGATATCTGTTGAGACATCAGGGAATTACTTCCAAGATACTATTGGGAGCTGTAGAGCGTAAAAACCGTAGAGGAAGACAGAGATTGGAATACATCCAGCAAATAACTAAAGACGTATTTTACCAGTGCTACCCTTAGATGAAGAGTTTGGCGCAGGAGAGGAATTCGTGGCGGGCTGCATCAAACCAGTCAGAATACTGATGACTCAAAAAATAGGTTTTGCTGCTTAAAGTATTGAGATAATATTTCCTTCACTTTGAGATTAGAAAATTTATTTTTTGTGTTCTAAAGTACTTTCTGATTGAAAGCATGACAAGATAGTATATCATATTGTAAATAATAAGATATAATAGTAGAAGAAACTGTCCTTGTAGCAGTAGTAACCATTTATTTGTAAATAATGACTTGTTCAATACTTCAGTGATCACTCTGCACTGTATCCTGATGAGCAGCAATGAAGTTCTCAGTGAAATCAATCTAGAGAACTTAAACTTGCGACTGTAAAATTTTAAGCTTTTGTAATTTCAAAGATAATTTTGTTTCTTTTTGGCGAAACAGTAGATGAGAAAATATTGTAATTCGTTGTCCAACATTTTGAAAACAACATCTGCAGAACCTTTCAGCGTCACTTTAATTACACTTCCAGACTTGTCATTATTCCACTGATACCAGCTGATTAATGCATCTGACAAGAAGGCAATCCGGTCAGGAATTCTTGCCGCGCCGCATAGACGCGCCGTCAGGGGCGCCTTGACACGGTCTGCGCGGCTCCCCACGTCGGAGGCTCGAGTCCTCCCTCGGGTATGGGTGTGTGTGTTGTCCTTAGTGTAAGTTAAAGTTAGATTAACTAGTGTGTAAGTTTAGGGACCGATGACCTTAGCAATTTGGTCCCATAGGATCTTACCACAAATTTAAAAAAAATTCAGGAATTCTTCATACATCTTTAGATTTCCACATTTCGAGGACGTGTACAATACTCAAGGTTTGTTGATGTGTCACTTTACAATCTGTCTGCTTTTTCTTGGGAAAATTCTGATAGTCTGACTGTGCTGGACAGTTGAAGACAGAAGTTATCACGATAAGTGCAAATGCAAACATTTGTTGGGATTTCGGAAGAAAGAAATAGACATAGTCTAAAAGATACAAAGAATGAGAAAGTAATTTTCATATCTGGATGCTCCATTTCAAATAATTCTTACAGTTAAGAAATTGTGAAATAGGAATACTTCTTTTGTTCTTTCTCTTTACAAAAAGCTGTCCTAATGACTGCTATATTTTCTTCTAGGGGCCTAATGGCATGTATCATCATGTTTCTGAAACTTATCGCCATACATTTTGTGATTTCATCCAGTACATTGCCACGCTTACTTTGTACCTTTTTTCATTATTATTATAATCTCAAACATTAGAGAAACATCAAGTATTATATCTTTAACAGCATTTCTTGCAGCTACAATATTTTAAAATATTTTTTCATTGGAACTCTATCAATAACAGCCAGTTAAAAGAGCATAATAATTTTTGTTTCATTGAATAAGAAATTAATAGGGGTGGGGCAGACTTCTCTCTTTGCTTGTTACGGATGTAACAGTGAATGTGTTCCATGAACTATTTTGTTGTTGTGTTTCTTAAATGTAAAATGTGTTTTTAAATTGTTTGTAGACATCTAAATGGTTTATTGAAAACAATGATGTAGCAAAGTAATACATTCTTTATCAGAAGACATTAATTTTTATCCACTTTGAATAAATCTTCATCAGTCCTTTTTCAGTAACGAAGTTATCTATTTTCAATTGTGGTGTGAAGTATATTTTCGTAAATTATACATTCTGACTTTTGAATTGATATATGAGAAAACAAAATCTATTGCATTTCACAATTATACATTTTGGTTTCATTTTTTATGGATTTACCCTAAACTATGTTACTTAATAATTTTGGCAAATGAAACAATGAATTTATAAGGCAGAGTACTAGAGGCGTAAATAATATGTTCATATATGGCTGATATCCATTGTTGAAATTTCCTTTGACAGATGTTGCAACTGAATAAACCTGTACTATTGAGTATAGTGGTTACTTTAAAATCGTGACAGGTATGTGTCGTGGAATACGTGAAACTAAAAAGTAGAATAGACGGCATTTAGACTAATCTAAATATTTTGTGAAGGTAATATTATGTGTGGGAGAGAAAGGGTTTTCCTGTCATTAAGTATAAAATTTTCGTTTTAGTGAGTACACTTAAATATGCCAAACCTGAAATAATTTTCATGCCATATTTTGATCTGACTGAAACTGCCATTCCAGTGACACAGTCTGAAAATCGTTCATTTTGTTAGGTACAATCAGTCACTGTAACTTTTGACCAGTCAGTGTATCTTTGTACTACTTACCTTTTTTTTAAAAAAAATTTCTTCTGCTTCACCTATTGGCATTATTTTGTACTAATAGTAACAGTTTTATTACTTCTGTGATTTCTAGTTACCATTTCAGTTGTCATGCCAACTTCTTACAAGTTCTTAGGCTTTTGAGTATTGTTTAATTACGTTGGCTGTAAATGGAGTTTCTGCTGACAGTGATTTAAGCTGAGAAATGTCAGATTCATACAAATATCTTGGTATTTCGAAGTAAACATGAAGTATTGAATTAACACTGTTTGTTTTTATTTTTTATTGATACTTGAATTCCTTCTGGCATGATCTAAATTTACCCAGAGCATTAGATATGGCAATTTTTTTTTTATTTTAAGACAGGTCTAAAGTTATTCTGAATGACACTGTAACCCTGTGCCAGCATTTAAATTTAAATCTTACTCAAAGAGGGCAAAGTTAGTATACGTTTTCACTTTTCCAACCTTTCAGTAACTACAGTGGTAAAATGTTACAACATCTGTTGCGATCTGTAATTTATTTCGTATTCAGAATTTTCAAAAAATGGTAAAAAGTGGTACAAAATTACTCTGCTTGACGGTACATGTAGTAAAATAATCGATAGGATCTTCTTCTGTGAATTAATACAGCTAATATTCACAGTTTTGCTGCGATATAGGTATGCTTAACAAATGAAAATTCGCATCAGCAGATGAAGTTCTCAGTTGTCTGATTATGAGTATTTGTGTATGAAAGTGTGTTGTACCTAATGTATCTAGCTATATTCTGAAATATAACGGTCAATTCAGTGACTTCAAGTCGAGAGGGCAAGTTTCACGCAGAGTTTTAAAGGAGAAATTCTTCTTTTGGGCTTAAAAACGTGGCGGTCTGCCACACCTCGTGGCTTCAGCCAATGATTGTACACAGCATAGGTAACGCCATCTCCCCTTATTTTAACCTCCTTGGCTCTGACGTCCCAGTCGCTTCCAGAGACAGTGCTCCCACACAAGTCTTTACCACTCCCAATGAGAGAGCTTTTCCTAACTTCCTTAATGGCATTTACACAGAATAAATACATCATAATGAAAAGTTCTGTCTTTAACTTAAAATGGCTGGGATCAAATATGTAAAAGTCAGATAACGCACTGAACTTTATAAAGTCACTGAATTAAGTAGATGTAATGCTAGAATGAAAATAATGAAAATATAAGTATCCGCAGAAAGTGAAGCAGTGGGTGAACTCTTTCAACATACACATAACTGTAGTAAGCTTGAAGAGATGATCTGCTGGTGTTGCTGTAAAAAAGAAACTCTAAAACCAGGTATTACAACAACTGATCCATGTGAGAAAATTGCCACATTAATTTGTGAGACATACGTTTTTGAAGTTCGAAGTGATTTATTTCCATCTTGAAGTCATTCGGATAACAAGCAAACAATGGTAGAACACAGTTAAACTGGCACAGTGCATGCATAGAAGAGATGTCATATACTTACATATCAGACCGGCACTGTGGCCACCTCGAAAGATTGTGCAAAACTGGCTGGCTTACAATTGTGGTCCCAGTTGGGTCTTATATACCTGTTACTACAATGCCGGTGACAGTTAAAAACAGAAAATTAATTAAATACAGTGAAGTTTGACATATATACGAACAGAAAATGTCATAGTGTGAACCGTAAGTCTCGTTACAGAACACTTCCATTCACAATGTCAGATATGTAAATATAAAAATACACATTGCATTCTAGTGGAGTGAAAATATTGAATATAATTTATTTCTAGCATGTTTCCTAGTTTCAATAAAAATGTACTCCATTTCACTAACAACAGTCTTTCAAAAAACAATCTGATGGCTCCTTAAAGTAGTTCGTTTACAAATTATAATTAGCTTTCTTTTTTAATAACACAGTAAGGAAAACACTTTGCAATTACATAATAAAACCCATTATTTAATTTTGCATGATTTACTAGTTACAAATTACATCTGATGTAAGATATGTGGAATTGTATTTGAGTGATTTTAAGAAATAGCATGCTTTCAAACATTCCTAACAATTACAGTGTCTGCTTGAGGCATAAGGAATACATTGTACAGGTTTATTTCATCACACATTTACAAAGTGTATTATTATCTATATTGCTCAGGATTACTGCTGACATGTTATTAGCTGTTCAGTTAAAAAATGTGACCGAGAATCTAGGGGGTAATACAAAGAAAGTGGAAGAGGTCCCAGCTGTTACGTATCAGTAATACAAAATAACCAATACAGCATATATAACATTTCTAATTAACACTTCGTATCGAAGGATTTACGGTAGAAAACAAGTTCATCATATTTACAATAAATTCAATGGGCAAAATTTTAGCTGACACATCAGTATTATAGTTTCACAATGCCACTCATTTGAAGAACACAATTAGGTTATACAAAAATACGGAACTGTGTACCTATCACTTCCTGCGTATAGCTTGAGAATTTCTCGTACGTATGACTGTGATGCGTGTCTGATCACTATAGCGTAGCGTTTGTATTGCTCTGGATGATTACGCGAGTGAAATGAAATGGGTGATCCTTGGTACCTACTGCTTTTTGATTGTCAGCAGAGGGTGGGAGAGCTCAACGTCGCCTTCCGGATCAGGTGCTCTCAGGTCACGTGACAGAAATCACAGATTTGACATTTAAACCGGGGCACTCGCGTGCTGACTGCTCTTCTGGAATTGTGTGGTGTCACACCTCCCCCCCCCCCCCCCCCCCCCCGCACCCTCGCCAGGCAAAACTGTCGGTGGATCTTTTCTCCACACACCACGGCAGAAACAGCCTCCTTATGTATCATATGTTCGACTCCGCGACAGCATACCGTGTGTGTGTGTGTGTGTGTGTGTGCGCGTGTGTGTGGCTGAAGCTGTAAACTCGTAATGACAGTTTTAGTGCCTTCCGCAGTAGACATTACCTCCTGCGGTAACTTGGAGCCATTATAAAGCGTCACTGTCTTGACATGTGCACTCTTAAATGGACACCGTAAAACGAAAGAGTAATGACCGGTTGTGGCAGTGTGAACGCCATAAAGTACAACTGCCTGGCAACAGAGCTGTCACCTTCCGGCTTCAGAGCTATCACCATATCTACTCAGTTTTATTTTTGTAATATTTCATAAAGCCAGATTTTCACCAACGCCTATCAGTGTAAGACTCTCACCTGCTCGTGTAAATACATTTTATTTTCAACTGTTTTACACCCTGTTGATGTGACTTAGATATATCCTCTGTTTCGCACATCAAGCTGAAGCCTAGCTATGTTTATAACAAGGAGCCACTTTAATTGCATTTTTCTTATTCCACCGAAAGACTAATTTCACGCTGCAGCATTCGAGTATCATTATTTATTATTTCATTTAGAAATTTAAGGAGGATGTAGGACGATTAGTTATCTTTCGTCTTCTTCTTCTTTTTATCTTCTTAAAACATCATCCGCTCACTACGTTTCTCGTTTTACAATGTCCATGGGTTTTTGAGTTTCAAACATCTTTCTGTCAAGATTTTGAACTTAAATTTGTGAGTCAGTCTTCAGTTTTTATGTACACTGAAGTGTCAACCAAACTGTTATAGGCATGCGTATTCAAGTACAGCGATATGTAAACAGGTAGAATACGGCGCTGCGGTCAGCAAGACGTATATAAGACAACAGCTGTCTGGCGCAGTTGTTAGCTCGGATATTGCTGCTACTATGGCAGGTTATCAAGATTTAAGTTTGTTTGAAAGTGGTGTTATAGAATGAGATTTTCACTCTGCAGCGGAGTGTGCGCTGATATGAAACTTCCTAGCAGATTAAAACTGTGTGCTGGACCGAGACTCGAACTCGGGACCTTTGCCTTTCGCGGGCAAGTGCTCTACCAACGGAGCTACCCAAGCACGACTCACGCCCGGTCCTCACGGCTTTAATTCTGCCAGTAAGTCGTCTCCTACTTTCCAAACTTTACAGAAGCTCTCCTGCGAACCTTGCAGAACTCGCACTCCTGAAAGAAAGGATATTACGGAGATATGGCTTAGCCACAGCCTGGGGGATGCTTCCAGAATGAGATTTCCACTCTGCAGCGAAATGTGCGCTGATATGAAACTTCCTGGCAGATTAAAACTGTGTGCCGGACCGAGACTGCCGAGTGAAAATCTCATTCTGGAAACAGCCCCCAGGCCGTGGCTAAGCCATGTCTCCGCCATATCCTTTCTTTCAGGAGTGCTAGTTCTGCAAGTTTCGCGGGAGAGCTTCTGTACAGTTTGGAAAGTGGGAGATGAGGTACTGGCAGAAGTAAAGCTGTGAGGACGGGGCGTGAGTCGTGCTTGGGTAGCTCAGTTGGTAGCGCATTTGCCCGCGAAAGGCAAAGGTCCCGAGTTAGAGTCTCGGTCCGGCACACAGTTTTAATCTGCCAGGAATTTTCAGTGGTGTTATAGTCGGCTCACGAGAAATGGGACACAGCGATGAAGTGGGGATCTTTCCGTACGAACATCACACGAGTGTACTGTGAATGTCAGGAATCCGGTAAAACGTGAAATCTCCCGCATCGCTGCAGCTGGAGAAAGATCCTGCAAGAACGGGACCAACGACTACTGAAGAGAAACGTCCAACGTGACAGAAGCGCAACTGTTATACAAATTGCTGCAGACTTCAAAGTTGAATCATCAACAAGTGTCAGCGTGCGAACCCTTCAAGGAAATATCATCGATATGGTCTTTCGGAGCCGAAGGCCCACTCGTGCACCCTTGATGACTGGACGACACAAAGCTTTACACCTCGCCTGGGCCTGACAACACCAACATTGGACTGTTGATGACTGGAAACATGTTGGATGGTCGAATGAATCTCGATTCAAATAGTATCGAGCGGATGGGCGTGTACGGGTATCGAGACAACCTCATGAATCCGTTGTCCCTGCATTTCAGCAGGGGACTGTCCAAGCTGGCGGAGGCTCTGTGATTGTGTGGAGGGTGTGCAGTTGGAGTGATTGTGGACCCCTGAAACGTCTAGATGCGACTCTGGTAGGTGACACGTATGTAAGCATCCTGTCTGATCATTGTGCATGTCCATTGTGTATTATGACGGACTTGGCCAATTCCGGCAGGACAATGCGAGACCGCACACGTCCAGAATTGCTACAGAGTGGCTCCGTGAACACTCTTCTGAGTTTAAAAACTTCTGCTGGCCACCAATCCCCCTAGATAAGGCAATTATTGAGCATATATGGGATGCCTTGCAACGAGCTGTTCAGAAAAAATCTCTACCACCTCGTACTCTTACGGATTTATGGACAGCCCTGCAGGATTCATGGTGACAGTTCCCTCCAGCACTACTTTAGACATTAGTCGAGTCCATGCCACGTCATGCTGCGCACTTTTGCGTGGTCGCGGCGCCCCTGCACGATATTAGGCAGGAGTACAAGTTTCTCCAGTGTAATTGCCAATGGGTTATCAAAAACTACCGGGATATCCTTTTGGGTGTTTGCTGGGCATCGCGCTTTTGTTTTATAATGTGGGAAAACTTTCTTATTTAGTTGTGAGTCATCCATTCATACTACATCTCCGCAAAATTTCGGACTTATTTTCTCTGCGATGTAACTAACCCGTCCCATCAAGGAATATAGTTCTACTAAGTTTTTGCACATCTACGTAAAATGTGTTGAGAGTCTTGCAACTTGGAATCGAGTATTTTCCTTAACATTTGTTGATTGTTTTTCTTGATGACACTGAGAATACTGATTAATAAATATGTCTCAATCGCCTATAATGCTTCTTGGAGGAAGACTGGTAGTAGAAAAGAGAGAAAAGGCAACAGACTACCGAAATACACAGATATAGCAAATAATAAATGTAAAGTACAAATAAGAAAGAAACATATGTACATTGATATGTTGAAGCTAGGCGCAGTTGTTGTTCATGGACACTCCACCAATAACAGTCCGTCATTTCGCGTTCCGGAACGTTGCAGTACACAGGTACTTGGCATCAGTCACGGAAAACATGCCTCCTCTCATTCTGGCACAGTGCTGACACTGTCTGGCACGTAAAGCATCATCCACCGAATGCGACAGTCGTCCTCTTCGTTGCCTGGCACTACACACCCTGGTGAGGTGCTGACTTTCCCATGTCTGTTGGTCTCACACATTGCAGAAGCTCTGGTCTTGGAATGCACCCCACGCCACAGCTGGTAGCACTCTTCAGGAGCTCTGTAGTCGATACTGCAGGTGCAGCCAGAGATCATGATGCTCTTCCCACAAATGCTGATGTCAGTGAGACATTTATATATGTATCGTTTCATTCTTCAAATCTTCCCTCCCTGTTCGAAGATTCAAATGTTTAATGAAGACACAATCTTGGTTGCTGCATCCAAGACTGTTTCTTCATCGTATGTTACTGGTTATTTCCACCATTGCTTCTTGAATGTACAGATTGAACAGTAGGGGCGAAAGACTATGTCTTACGCCCTTTTTAATCCGAGCATTTGGTTCTTGGTCGTCGAATCTTATTATTCCCTCTTCGCTCTCTTGCATATTGTATATTACCCGTCTCTCCCTATAGCTTACCCCTATTTTTCTCAGAATTACGAACATCTTGCACCATTTTACATTGTCGAACGCTTTTTCTAAGTCGACAAATCCTATGAACGTGTCTTGATTTTTCTTTACTCTTGATTCCATTATCAACCTCGACGTCAGAATCGCCTCTCTGGTGCCTTTACATTTCGTAAAGCCAAACTGATCGTCATCTAACGCATTGTCAATTTTCTTTTCCATTCTTCCGTACATTATTCTTCTCAGGAATTTGGATGCATCAGCTGTTAAGCTGACTGTGTGGTTAATTATCGCATTTGTCAGCTCTTGCAGTCTTCAGAATTGTGTGGATGCTATTTTTGCGAAAGTCAGTATATTGCTAGACTCATACATTCTACACACCGAAGTGAAGCCGCGCGGAGGGCCGCGTGGTTTGAGGCGCCATGTCAACTATTGCGCGGTCACTCCCGCAGGAGGTTCGAGTCCTCCTTCGGGCATGGGTATTTATGTTGTTCTTAGCATAAGTTAGTTTAAGTAGCGTGTGAGTCTATGGATTGATGAACTTAGCAGTTTGGTCCCTTAGGAATTCGCACAATAGTCGTTTTGTTGCCACTTCCGTTAATGATTTTAGAAATTCTTTTGGAATGTTACCGATCACTGGTGAAGACAGGGTTATAAATACCTAATCAAATAAAGGTAATACAAGAATAAGTTTAATAATGAATAAAAAAATAGTAGTGCGGGTAAGGTACTACTAACAGCGTGGTGGCGCATTATCGTAGCCAAGATAGACAGACGACCGGAGTGGCCGCGCGGTTCTAGGCGCTGCAGTCTGGAACCACGCTGCCGCTATGGTCGCAGGTTTGAATCCTGCCTCGGTCATGGATGTCTGTGTTGTCCTTAGGTTAGTTAGGTTTAAGTAGTTCTAAGTTCTAGGGGACTGATGGCCTGAGAAGTTAAGTCCCTTAGTGCTCAGAGCCATTTGAACCAAGATAGACACGAAACCCACGCCTACCACAGTAGTTTAAGTTTATATGACAACTAGCTCTGCAGATGACGAAGAGATTGAACAAATGTACGATGAGATATAAGAAATTATTCAGATAGTGAAGGCAGACGAAAATTTAATTGTCATGGGGGGCGGGAATTCGATAGTAGGCAAAAGGAAAAGTAGTAAGTGAATATGGAATGGGGACAAAGAATGAAAGAGGAAGCCGCCTGGTAGAATTTTGCACAGAGCGTAACTTGATCATAGCTAACACTAGGTTTAAGAATCATGAAAGAAGGCTATATACGTGGAAGACGCTTGGAGACACTGGAAAGTTTCAGATAGATTATAAAATGGTAAGACATAGATTTAGGAACCAGGTTTTAAATTGTATGACATTTCCACTGGCAGATGTGGACGATGACCACAATCTACTGGTTATGAACTGTGATTAAAACTGAAGAAACTGAAAAAAAGGTGGGAATTTAAGGGGATTGGACCTGGATAAAGTGAAAGAACCGGAGGTTGTAGAGCGTTTCAGGTAGAGCATTAGGGAACGATTGACAAGAACGGCGGAAAGAAATACAGTAGAAGAAGAATGGGTAGCTTTGAGAGATGAAATAGTGAAGGCAGCAGAGGATCAAGTAGGTACAAATACGAGAGCTAGTAGAAATCCTTGGGTAAGGCAATAATATGGAATTTAATTGATGAAAGGAGAAAATGTAAAAATGCAGTAAATGAAGCAGGCAAAAGGAATACAAAAGTCTCAAAAATGAAATCGACAGGAAGTGCGAAATGGTTAAGCATGGATGGCATATATCGCCCCCCTGCCGCCGTTGGATAAGCAGCTGCAGCAGCAAGTCGTATACTCCTAGCTCACTCATTTGTTACATAGTTTAATTCTTAATTTCTTTGCGTGTTTTTCGTACTTGCATTGTTTAATTCATAAATTTCGAGCGTATTATAGTATTTGAGAGTTGTAGCATCGCGTTTTAGTACCTGAATAGTGTAAATTCGCGTAGTCGTTTGTCTACTGTTTTGTTTTGAACGGCCAGTGTCGGTTGGTCGCAGTCAGTGTGCTCCCTGCCGCCGCTGGATAAGCAGCTGAGCAGCAAGTCGTATACTCCTAGCTCACTCATTTCTTACATAGTTTAATTCTTAATTTCTTTGCGTGTTTTTGGTTCTTGCATTTTTTAATTCATAAATTTCGGGCGTATTATAGTATTTGAGAGTGTAGCATCGTGTTTTAGTACCTGAATAGTGTAATTTCGCTTAGTCTCCTTCCGCCGCCGAGCAGTGTCAGCAGTGCGCAAGTAGCAGCATTACTGCATTTACTAGGCAATCTTGTATTTTAATAACCGTTTAAATTTTGTCGATTTGTTTGCGCTCTCTGTAGATTAGTTCAGACGTTCTTAGCAAAACAGTTTTTAGCATGGATAGGGACTGCAACTGCTGTGTTCGGATGCAGGCTGAGTTGGCATCCCTTCGCTCCCAGCTTCAGGCAGTGTTGGCTTCGGTCACACAGCTTGAGGCTGTTGCCAATGGGCATCACTGTGGGGGTCGGGATGGGGGTTTGTCGGGGACGGCCAGCTCGTCCCACGCATCCCCTGATCGGACTACGACTGTGGTTGCCCGGGATACTGCCCGCATTGAGGCTGATCCCTCACCTGTGGTAGAGTGGGAGGTCGTTTCAGGGTGTGGCAGGGGGCGAAAGACATTCCGGAGGGCTGAACGGAAAGCCTCTCCAGTTTGTCTGACGAACCGGTTTCAGGCTCTGTCTCAGGCTGATACTGATCTTCGGCCTGACATGGCTGCTTGTCCTGTTCCAGAGGTTGCCCCTCAGTCTGCAAGATCCGGGCAGTCGCAGAGGGTGGGCTTACTGGTAGTTGGGAGCTCCAACGTCAGGCGCGTAATGGGGCCCCTTAGGGAAATGGCAGCAAGAGAGGGGAAGAAAACCAATGTGCACTCCGTGTGCATACCGTGGGGAGTCATTCCAGATGTGGAAAGGGTCCTTCCGGATGCCATGAAGGGTACAGGGTGCACCCATCTGCAGGTGGTCGCTCATGTCGGCACCAATGATGTGTGTCGCTATGGATCGGAGGAAATCCTCTCTGGCTTCCGGCGGCTATCTGATTTGGTGAAGACTGCCAGTCTCGCTAGCGGGATGAAAGCAGAGCTCACCATCTGCAGCATCGTCGACAGGACTGACTGCGGACCTTTGGTACAGAGCCGAGTGGAGGGTCTGAATCAGAGGCTGAGACGGTTCTGCGACCGTGTGGGCTGCAGATTCCTCGACTTGCGCCATAGGGTGGTGGGGTTTCGGGTTCCGCTGGATAGGTCAGGAGTCCACTACACGCAACAAGCGGCTACACGGGTAGCAGGGGTTGTGTGGCGTGGGCTGGGCGGTTTTTTAGGTTAGATGGCCTTGGGCAAGTACAGAAAGGGCAACAGCCTCAACGGGTGCGGGGCAAAGTCAGGACATGCGGGGACCAAGCAGCAATCGGTATTGTAATTGTCAACTGTCGAAGCTGCGTTGGTAAAGTACCGGAACTTCAAGCGCTGATAGAAAGCACCGAAGCTGAAATCGTTATAGGTACAGAAAGCTGGCTTAAGCCAGAGATAAATTCTGCCGAAATTTTTACAAAGGTACAGACGGTGTTTAGAAAGGATAGATTGCATGCAACCGGTGGTGGAGTGTTCATCGCTGTTAGTAGTAGTTTATCCTGTAGTGAAGTAGAAGTGGATAGTTCCTGTGAATTATTATGGGTGGAGGTTACACTAAACAACCGAACTAGGTTAATAATTGACTCCTTTTACCGACCTCCCGACTCAGCAGCATTAGTGGCAGAACAACTGAGAGAAAATTTGGAATACATTTCACATAAATTTTCTCAGCATGTTATAGTCTTAGGTGGAGATTTCAATTTACCAGATATAGACTGGGACACTCAGATGTTTAGGACGGGTGGTAGGGACAGAGCATCGAGTGACATTATACTGAGTGCACATCCGAAAATTACCTCGAACAATTAAACAGAGAACCGACTCGTGGAGATAACATATTGGACCTACTGATAACAAACAGACCCGAACTTTTCGAATCTGTATGTACAGAACAGGGAATCAGTGATCATAAGGCCGTTGCAGCATCCCTGAATATGGAAGTTAATAGGAATATAAAAAAAGGGAGGAAGGTTTATCTGTTTAGCAAGAGTAATAGAAGGCAGATTTCAGACTACCTAACAGATCAAAACGAAAATTTCTGTTCCGACACGGACAATGTTGAGTGTTTATGGAAAAAGTTCAAGGCAATCGTAAAATGCGTTTTAGACAGGTACGTGCCGAGTAAAACTGTGAGGGACGGGAAAAACCCACCGTGGTACAACAACAAAGTTAGGAAACTACTGCGAAAGCAAAGAGAGCTCCACTCCAAGTTTAAAAGCAGCCAAAACCTCTCAGACAAACAGAAGCTAAACGATGTCAAAGTTAGCGTAAGGAGGGCTATGCGTGAAGCGTTCATTGAATTCGAAAGTAAAATTCTATGTACCGACTTGACAGAAAATCCTAGGAAGTTCTGGTCTTACGTTAAATCAGTAAGTGGCTCGAAACAGCATATCCAGACACTACGGGATGATGATGGCATTGAAACAGAGGATGACACGCGTAAAGCTGAAATACTAAACACCTTTTTCCAAAGCTGTTTCACAGAGGAAGACCGCACTGCAGTTCCTTCTCTAAATCCTCGCACAAACGAAAAAATGGCTGACATCGAAATAAGTGTCCAAGGAATAGAAAAGCAACTGGAATCACTCAATAGAGGAAAGTCCACTGGACCTGACGGGATACCAATTCGATTCTACACAGAGTACGCGAAAGAACTTGCCCCCCTTCTAACAGCCGTGTACCGCAAGTCTCTAGAGGAACGGAGGGTTCCAAATGATTGGAAAAGAGCACAGATAGTCCCAGTCTTCAAGAAGGGTCGTCGAGCAGATGCGCAAAACTATAGACCTATATCTCTTACGTCGATCTCTTGTAGAATTTTAGAACATGTTTTTTGCTCGCGTATCATGTCATTTCTGGAAACCCAGAATCTACTATGTAGGAATCAACATGGATTCCGGAAACAGCGATCGTGTGAGACCCAACTCGCCTTATTTGTTCATGAGACCCAGAAAATATTAGATACAGGCTCCCAGGTAGATGCTATATTTCTTGACTTCCGGAAGGCGTTCGATACAGTTCCGCACTGTCGCCTGATAAGCAAAGTAAGAGCCTACGGAATATCAGACCAGCTGTGTGGCTGGATTAAGGAGTTTTTGGCAAACAGAACACAGCATGTTGTTATCAATGGAGAGACGTCTACAGACGTTAAAGTAACCTCTGGCGTGCCACAGGGGAGTGTTATGGGACCATTGCTTTTCACAATATATATAAATGACTTAGTAGATAGTGTCAGAAGTTCCATGCGGCTTTTCGCGGATGATGCTGTAGTATACAGAGAAGTTGCTGCATTAGAAAATTGTAGCGAAATACAGGAAGATCTGCAGCGGATAGGCACTTGGTGCAGGGAGTGGCAACTGACCCTTAACATAGACAAATGTAATGTATTGCGAATACATAGAAAGAAGGATCCTTTATTGTATGATTATATGATAGCGGAACAAACACTGGTAGCAGTTACTTCTGTAAAATATCTGGGAGTATGCGTACGGAACGATTTGAAGTGGAATGATCATATAAAACTAATTGTTGGTAAGGCGGGTACCAGGTTGAGATTCATTGGGAGAGTGCTTAGAAAATGTAGTCCATCAACAAAGGAGGTGGCTTACAAAACACTCGTTCGACCTATACTTGAGTATTGCTCATCAGTGTGGGATCCGTACCAGGTCGGGTTGACGGAGGAGATAGAGAAGATCCAAAGAAGAGCGGCGCGTTTCGTCACTGGGTTATTTGGTAACCGTGATAGCGTTACGGAGATGTTTAATAAACTCAAGTGGCAGACTCTGGAAGAGAGGCGGTCTGCATCGCGGTGTAGCTTGCTCGCCAGGTTTCGAGAGGGTGCGTTTCTGGATGAGGTATCGAATATATTGCTTCCCCCTACTTATACTTCCCGAGGAGATCACGAATGTAAAATTAGAGAGATTAGAGCGCGCACGGAGGCTTTCAGACAGTCGTTCTTCCCGCGAACCATACGCGACTGGAACAGGAAAGGGAGGTAATGACAGTGGCACGTAAAGTGCCCTCCGCCACACACCGTTGGGTGGCTTGCGGAGTATCAATGTAGATGTAGATGTAGATAGATACTGCCTACAGGAAAGTTAGAGAGACCTTTGGAGGAAAGAGAACCACTTGTATGAATATCAAGAGCTCAGTTGGAAACCCAGTTCTAAGCAAAGAAGGGGAAGCAGAAAGGTGGAAGGAGTGTATAGAGTGTCTATACAAGGGCGAAGTACCCCCTTGAGGACAATTTTATGGAAATGGAAGAGGACGTAGTTGAAGATGAAATGGGAGATATGATGCTGGATGAAGGGTTTGACAGAGCACTGGAAGATCTAAGTCGAAACAAGGCCCCAGGAGTAGACAACATTCCATTAGAACTACTGATAGCCCGGGGAGAGCCAGCGTTGACAAAACTCTACCAGCTGGTGAGCAAGATGTATGAAACAGGCGAAATACCCTCAGACTTCAAGAAGAATATATAATTCCAATCCTAAAGAAATCAGGTGTTGACAGACGTGAAAATTACCGAACTATCAGTTTAACAAGTAACAGCTGCAAAATACTAACAGGAATTATTTACAGACGAATGGAAAAACTGGTAGAATCCGACCTCGGGGAAGATTAGTTTGGATTCCGTAGAAGTGTTGGAACACGTGAGGCAATACTGACCCTACGACTTATCTTAGAAGAAAGATTAAGGAAAGGCAAACCTACGTTTCTAGCACTTGTAGACTCAGAGAAAGCTTTTGACAATGTTGACTGGAATACTCTCTTTCAAAGTCTGAAGGTGGAAGGGGTAAAATACAGGGAGCGAAAGGCTATTTACAATTTTTACAGAAAGCAGATGGCAGTTATAAGAGTCGAGGGGTATGAAAGGGAAGTAGTGGTTGGGAAGGGAGTGAGACAGGGTTGTAGCCTGTCCCCGATATTCAATCTGTATACTGAGCAAGCAGTAAAAGAAACAAAGGAAAAATTCGGAGTAGGAATTAAATCCATGCAGAAGAAATAAAAACTTTGAGGTTCGCCAGTGACATTGTAATTCTGTCAGGGACAGCAAAGAACCTGAAAGAGCAGTTGAACGGAATGGACAGTGTCTTGAAAGCAGGATATGAGATGAACATTAACAAAAGCAAAACGAGGATAATGGAATGTAGTCGAATTAATTCGGGTGATGCTGAGGGAATTAGTTCAAGAAATGAGACACTTAAAGTAGTAAATGATTTAACTATCTGGGGAGTAAAATAACTGATGATGGTCGAAGTAGAGAGGGTAAAAATGTAGACTGGCAATGGCAAGGAAACCGTTTCTGAAGAAGAGATATTTGCTAACATCGTCTATAGATTTAAGTGTCAGGAAGTCTTTTGTGTGGAGTGTAGCCATGTGTGGAAGTGAAACATGGACGATAAATAGTTTAGACAAGAAGGGAATAGAAGCTTTCGAAATGCGGGCCTACAGAAGAATGTGTAGATCACATAACCATTGAGGAGGTACTGAATAGAATTGGGGAGAAGAGAAATTTGTTGCACAACTTGACTAGAAGAAGGGATCGGTTTGTAGGACATGTTCTGAGTCATCAAGGGATCACCGATTTAGTATTGGAGGGCAGCGTGGAGGGTAAAAATCGTAGAGGTAGACCAAGAGATGAATACACTAAGCTGGTTCGGAAGGATGTAGGTTGCAGTAGGTACTGGGAGATGAAGAAGTTTACACAGGATAGAGTAGCATGGAGAGCTGCATCAAACCAGTCTCTGGACTGAAGACCACAACAACAACAACCGATCACTTCTGTCTTATTTGATCTTAAGTCCTCCAAAGCTCTTTTAAATTCTGATTCTAATACTGGATCCCCAATGTCTCCTAAATCGACTCCTGTTTCTTCTTCTATGACATCAGACTAAACTTCTCCCTCATAGAGGCCTTCAATGTACTCTTTCCACCTATCCGCTCTCTCCTCTGCTTTTATGAATGTAATTCCGGTTGGACTCTTAAATTTACCACCCTTGCTTTTAATTTCACCGAAGATTGTTTATACTTTCCTATTACTTCTTCTGACTATCATTTCTTTTTCGATTTCTTCACATTTACTATTTATTTCATTCCTCAGAGATTTGTATTTCTGCATTCCTGAATTTCCCTGAACATTTTTGTACTTTCTTCTTTCATCGATCAGCTGAAGTAATTCTTCTGTTACCCATGGTTTCTTCGCAGTTACCTTCTTTGTACCTATGTGTCCGATAATTAGTACATGATAGTACTTGCTTCTTGGTCGAGCATTATTTCGTACAAACCACTATGCCTCTTCGCCAACACTAAACGTTTGTTCGAGTTACTGTACCTGTATATGTTCACGTACTCCAATTTCTTCAGAGATGCCTCTGTCGTTGACCCCTTTATTGAATCTGTGAAGCTTACTAGGATACAGATTGTGGTTTGCCAGCATGTGGATTGTCTACTTCGAAAGAATCAGATGACTCGTTTTCGCACGTTGTCTTGGTTTCTCTACTACGTGCTCTACGTCGTGTACTGGTAGTGATCCAGATGTACTGTCATTCACCCTGTCATATATACTACTGGAAATTAAAATTGCTACACCAAGAAGAAATGCAGATGATAAACGGGTATTCACTGGACAAATATATTATACTAGAACTGACATGTGATTACATTTTCACGCAATTTGGGTGCATAGATGCTGAGGAATCAGTACCCAAAACAACCACCTCTGGCCGTAATAACGGCCTTGATACGCCTGGACATTGAGTCAAACAGAGCTTGGATGGCGTGTACAGCCCATGCAGCTTCAGCGCGACACCACAGTTCATCAACAGTAGTGACTGGCGTATTGTGACGAGCCAGTTGTTCGGCCACCATTGACCAGACGTTTTCAATTGGTGAGAGATCTGGAGAATGTTCCAGGGCAGCAGTCGAACATTTTCTGTACCCAGAAAGGCCCGTACAGGAACTGAAAAATGCGGTCGTGCATTATCCTGCTGAAATGTAGGGTATCGCAGGGACCGAATGAAGGGTACAGCCACGGGTCGTAACACATCTGAAATGTAACGTCCACTGTTCAAAGTGCAGTCAATGCGAACAAGAGGTGACCGAGACGTGTAACCAATGGCACTCCATACTATCACGCCGGGTGATACACCAGTATGGCGATGACGAATACACGCTTCCAATGTGCGTTCACCCACGATGACGCCAAACACGGATGCGATCATCATGATGCTGTGAACAGAACCTGGATTCAACCGAAAAATGACGTTTTGCCATTCGTGCACCCAGGTTCGTCGTTGAGTACACCATCGCAGGCGCTCCTGTCTGGGATGCAGCGTCAAGGTTAACCGCAGCCATGGTCTCCGAGCTAACAGTCCATGCTGCTGCAAACTTTGTCGAACTGTTCGTGCAGATGGTTGTTGTCTTGCAAACGTCCTCATCTGTTGACTCAGGGATCGAGACGTGGCTGCACAATCCGTTACAGCCATGTGGATAAGATGCCTGTCATCTCGACTGCTAGTGATACGAGGCCGTTGGGATCCAGCACGGCGTTCCGTATTACCCTCCTGAACCCACCGATTCCATATTCTGCTAACAGTCATTGGATCTTGACCAACGCGAGCAGCAATGTCGCGATACGATAAACCGCAATCGCGATAGGCTACAATACGACCTTTATCAAAGTCGGAAACGTGATGGTACGCATTTCTCCTCCTTACATGAGGCATCACAACAACGTTTCACCAGGCAACGCTGGTCAACTGCTGTTTGTGTATGAGAAATCGGTTGGAAACTTTCCTCACGTCAGCACCTTGTAGGTGTCGCCACCGGCCACTTTGTGTGAATACTGTGAAAAGCTAATCATTTGCATATCGCAGCATCTTCTTCCTGTCGGTTAAATTGCGCGTCTGTTGCACGTCATCTTCGTGGTGTAGCATTATTAGTGGCCAGTAGTGTATTCAGTCCTTTCCAGTCAGCGTTGTTTATTTGCTTTTAGAGGTAGTATTTCCGCAGTCAGTATTCGGCTCCCCACCTCGTAAGTCAACAGGGGGAAAGGACGCACGGGCTGCGGAAGCCGGAAAGCGAGAGGTGCAGTCGCGGACCACCGCCGGCGGCGGCGGAGTGCGTGCACGGCGTTCGCTCACGTAGCTCTCGTGCCGGGCCGGCAGTTCTTGCGTCGCAGTCCGGAGCACCGAAGGACACGTGGACGAGAACGCCTTGCCGTGTCGGTATTCGCAGAGGGCTACGTCGCCAGTAATGGCTCTTGTTTTCTTCGTCGTCCCAAGTACGACTTATGAAGCTTGAGTTATGTGTGTGAACTACCCTCCCCCCTTCCCTCCCCCCACACCTCCCCCCTCCCACGTCCCCCACCCGCACATACACCAGCGCCGATGTTTGAGGCTAAAAGACCACGCTAATACCGGTATCCGTTGGTACATCTGCGCTCATCTGCAGTAATAATTACCTTATGGTTTATCAATTTGGATTACATATGATGATGATGAGGTCCCGTAATCCTAGGAGCGTTAGGGGACGATGCGGGAGACCCGCACCGGCGTGCTAGGCAAGGTCCTTGTGGAGGTGGTTTGCCATTGCCTTCCTCCGACCGTAATGGGGATGAATGATGATGATGATGACGACACTACAACATCCAGTCATCTCGAGGCAGGAAAAATCCCTGACCCCGCCTGGAATCGGAACCGGGACGCCATGCGCGGGAAGCGAGAACGCTACCGCACGACCACGATCTGCGGACTGGATTACATATAATCGATATTAATTATTGTAACAGTTTTAAGTCACTATTACTACCCATTCGGAAGACAGCACCACAATGTTGGCTGCAACAAGCTGTCTCCTGAAGAGGATGAAACGGATCTGTTTCAGTTCCCCTTTCATAGAAACATCATTCATTATACTTCCTTTGCTTAGGAATCACCCTAGCAGTTTAGGTTTCAGCTATCTCTCATTTTACTTTTATCCTGTGCTTGATAAGAGAATTTGTAGGAAATTAATTTGTTTTACTTGTGTCTCAAAGTAGCAACCTCTTTTCTTTTACTAATCCATATCACGAGTAGTCTTAGTAGGCTCATTATACGCCAGGGAGTAGCTCGGTCATTCCTGTTTTTTTTAGAGCTGTGCGGGTTTCAGAATTTTGTCACTGGCGAGGATTCTTTTTTTTTTTTTTTACTCTTAGACTTATATGTTCGATGTCGCGTTTTTAAACATTCTGTTAACGGCCGTGTCTCTCTGAGCCGAGCACGGAGCAAGAGCTGACGTCGACGAAGGTGTGGCTGTCGGTCCCAACACAACGTTTCACTTTACGTTAGCTGTTTGCCAACGTAACAGTGACAACGCCGTTATTTTGTGTTCGTGTATAAAGTAGCTCGCCTACACGTGTTTTGATCATTTGATCTCTATTCGTTTCAACACTAGACAAAAGAAAGTGTGTGTTTAATCTTAAGCTGCAACAGCAATACAAGTTTTTGAAATTGTACAATGTCAGTAACAATAAACTATGTATTGGAGAATTTTCTGTTGCGTATTGTAAGTAGGCTGTTTAGGTTTTTATATTCGTAACGCCACGTAGCGCTCTGTACGAAAATCACTGGCTGTGCTGTGTGCAGTCTGTGGCTTGTTGGCATTGTAGTGTTGGGCAGTTGGCTGTTAACAGCGAGTAGCGTTGCGCAGTTGGAGGTGATCCGCCAGCAGTGGTGGATGTGGGGAGAGAGATAGCGGAGTTTTGAGAGCGGATGATCAGGACGTGTGTTCACCAGAGACAGTAAATTTGTAAGACTGGATGTCATGAACTGATATATATATTATGACTTTTGAACACTATTAAGGTAAATACATTGTTTGTTCTCTATCAAAATCTTTCATTTGCTAACTATACCTATCAGTAGTTGGTGACTTCAGTAGTTAGAATCTTTTATTTAGCTGGCAGTATTTGCGCTCGCTGTATTGCAGTAGTTTGAGTAACGAAGATTTTTGTGAGATAAGTGATTCATGAAAGGTATAGGTTATTGTTAGTCAGGGCCATTCTTTGGTAGGGATTTTTGAAAGTCAGACTGCGTTGCGCTAAAAATATTGTGTGTGAGTTTAGTGATGATCAGAATAGGTAAAGAGAGAAATGTCTGAGTACGTTCAGTTTTGCTCAGCTGTTTGTAAATCAAATAACGTAAGGGGTTTACCAGCACAGTAATTCATAAATTTTTCTAAGGGGACGTTTCAGTATGAAGGAAAGCATGGTATTAAATCCCATGTGAAATCGGCTAAGTATACTGCTTCGCCAAAAGAAAAGAAATATTTTTAAAGTCGAAGATGGTAATAACAGTGATCTGTAGTGTGCTGCCAAAGAGGCTATATTTTCAAAGCGCAATGCAAGACACGAACACCATTTTTGCAAAGAGTCACGTCTAGTGAAAAATACAACCGAATAAAGAAAGCCAGTGTCTCAGTAAACTGCAGGGGATAGGAAAAATGTTCTGAATGGTGGCAGCAATGGGATGGTTGGGTTTGACGGTCAATAACGCAGGTAAGGCACGTGTCGCGCAGGACTGTGCGTGTTCAGTAGCGACTAGGCATCAGTGCCAGTTGTTTAGAAGTAGTTCACACATCGTATTTGCGTTCAGAGGCCGAGGTCGACGTGCATTGACAGACCTAACAGAGTTTGCAAGAGGGCAGATTGTGGGGGCCCATTTAGCTGGAGCATCAGTAACTAAGACAGCCAACTTATTGAATGTTTCAGGAGTAACTGTTTCAACAGTCATGACAGCCTACACTAAGCATGGAAAGATATCATCGCGTAAACGTAATAGTTGGCGCACATCAAAAATAAATGACAGAGATCGTCGTACGCTAATACGATTTGTGTCAAAGCAACACGAAACTACGGCGGCTAAAGTGACTGCAGAGCTCGACAGCCATCTTCGAGACCCCATATCTATCGACGCTATCCGCTGAGAACTTCATAAAGCGAATGTTCATGGACCGAAACCATTAGTGACGACAATCAACGCAAAGAAGCGTAAAACACGGCGTCAGGAGCATAAATCGTGGATGGTTGATGAGTGGGAACACGTCATATGGTCCGACGAGCCCATGTTTTCGTTATTTCCAACATCGGGCTGGGTTTACGTCTGGCGAACGCCGAAAGAAACCTACAATCCCGATTGCTTGATTCAAACGGTTAAGCACGGAGGTGAAAATGTGAAAGTGTGGGTAGCCATATCATGGTATTCTGCTGGTCCCATCATTGCTCTCAACAGCCATGTTACAGCCAACGGTTATGTGAATATTTTAGGTGACCAGGTGCACCCCGTGATTCAGATATTGTTCCCCAACAATGATGCCATATTTCAGGACGATAATGCACCCATTCACACAGCCAGGACAGTACTATCGTGGTATGAGGGGCATGCAACTGAACTGCAGCGTCTTCCCTGCCCAGCACAGTCCCCGGACTAGAACATTATCTATCTCTTATGGGTGGTATTGGAGTGAAGACTCCGGAGCAGATTTCCGCCTCCCTCATCACTACAGGAGCAAGAAGAGGCTCTGATCGAAGAGTGGTATAACATTCACCAGGAGACTATACTATCATTATATGCCAGTATTCCAAGAAGAATCACAGCTGTATTACGGGCAAATGGGGGTCCAAACCTGTATTAATAAACCATTCCCAAGTAAGTACAGGTGTTCCACATTATTTTACATATCCACTGTACATTAGATACTTTAAAAACTTTGTCCTGGATTGGTCCCAAAAGAATATAGTAGTATGTCGTGAGTTGTATCAAAGAGAATAAGGTAAGCTTAGTCATGAGTAATCTCCCTAGTGTGTGAATGTGTACTAACTGAGTGCTTTCGTTTCTGTACAAAGGCGTGGAAATTTTCCATTGGATCCTGTTCAGACGTGTCTCATAACCTGGGTTAGTGAAGAGAAAGAACTTCATCGCTTTTTTTTTCGCGTTTTCCATTGGTCCAGCACTCCCCCACCCAGGAGAAATGCTGACCCAGGCGCTAACGGCCGGCGGTTGCGAAATTTTCTGTAAACACTTCCTGAGGACGCCGTGTTGGGTATTCATGATCTTCGGAAGAACGCAATTTATCATAAGTTTCGGGTTGCTCGGAATTAATTAAACCTTTCTGACAGTCATACTTTACTTTTATTCGGGAAAGCCCACATTTTTGGCCGAAGAATTTTTGAGTGTAGAGTAGACTTCGTGATTTGTTCTAGGTCTGATGTCGAAATAATGGCGTCGACACGTCCATTGTTTAAATTGATAACTCTTTCCAGTGTTTGTAACTAACTGACGCACACTTGTGTTGAACGGACTGAATACTGAGTAAATTTTTCTCATTTTCGTTAACCATGAATGCGGCATTTTTACTGGCTTACCCTTGTGTGACGTTCTGAATTTCTTCAATTTACTGATCTCTTTGAGGAAATTACTTGAAACTCCTGTTTTCCACTATCACAATCCTGATCCAGGTTCCCATGTGACTATTCAGGTTGAATTTATATTTCCGTACGCTACCAATCACCACGTGAGAATTCCGACTAGGAGTCTGGTTAATCGAATAGTTCTCAACAAATTCCCTCAGTAGAACAAATACTCAAGTGTGTATTAGAATTCGTGAGTATCAGTCTTTACCGATTATGCTGTATCTTTACAAGTTCAACCTGAACCACTTAAAGTAGAACCCATCTAATTGCATCATGCTCAACTCCATTAGCAGAACGATCATTTATAGGGTTAGAACTGCAGAACGAATACTTATATGGCTGAGATTTTTCCGATAGACTGTGATTAATTAAGATCATTGACTTTTATGAAATATTGTGAACTTGGATTTCTGTCCTTTGAAACCTCCCCATCATCGTATTGCATGTTGACATCAGTACATCGTGTAATATCTGCATCAGCTTTTATCGCGTGAATGATCGTGTGCTGCGAGACTCAGATTTATTCGCATCTAATGTATCTACATGCACCATGTCCTCCCACTATGTTCACATGCTGACGCTTAAAAATAAAGACTGTTGGCATTAATTCTCAATACTACCTAAGGCATCACTTTAATTAAATCTTTTCCTTAATGCACATTGTTTACTGCATGAGAGGAATTGTTTTATTTGTAATAAATGTCCATTTTATAGAATATGACTCACTTTAGCCCCAAACCCACTCATGGTCCACCGTCTCCCTGAATTTCTTCTAAAATCAATAATAGAAAGAACATTAGTACAAAAATGTGTCGCAAAGATGTAAAGAAACATAGTACCCATGTCGCTATGTCGAACTCTCCGCATTAATTTAGTTGTAGATTTAACTGATCTACATGGCCATAAAATAAATGTTAGCGGGATTTCGCATGAAATTTCACATACAGTGCACCGGAAGCATAGAATCGCTACTTCACTCCACGTTCTAAAGGTGTGAGTGTGGGGTTGATCTGAGATTCTGTTATTCTGCGCAGCGGATTACCCTGTGGTTCCTGCAAGATGCAATTTTCACCCCCACACTACTACAGAAGTCAGACAGACGCTCCTAACGTTCTAAACAGAAATGCCTGAAAAACTTTCAGCAATAAATATTTTCTGCAGTCGTCCGCTGTAAGGAAATGACACAAAAATTCACAAAATTTCTTACGTAACTAGTGGGATACTTGGGTACTGGAGTAAGAAAAACATGAAACTAACGAAAGTTATTATTTATTTTGCAAAACTTCTGAGAAATCACAATGGCACTTTTAGTTATGAATTGAACAAGTTATATCCTGGTTCTTTTTGGAATGTGAAGTTACCTCTCAAGGATAGGATTCGCTAGTGAAATTTCTATACAAAGTTTAAGATTGTTGTTGACTTGGCAGAATGGCTGAGAGAGGCGCCTACTCAACTTGAATAATTATCCATTAGATTGTTGCTAGGTACGGTTGAGGCTGCCGCGTGTGAAATGCAGTGAAGGGTACTGTTGTGGAGGAAATATGGAGCTCGCAATAGCTGTAGCGCACAATACTGTAAGCTGCAATGACTGCTGTCTGCGCCGCTCGCTGCTGACAAATAAGATAACTCTCGTTCTATCTGGATTGACCTTGGCCAATCAAACTGTCCCATATGCCTTGATCAAGTGAAGGACTCGTATTCGTCCCTAGTCTAACTATTGGCGTGGTACACTGGTCAGATAACCAGTCCACCGTGATGCCACTCAAAAATTCGCTAGCAGGCGTTTAACTGTAACTCTGTCCGTTTACACCGCACAATAACTGTGTTGGCCAACACAGTGAACAACGCTTAATCGCAAGGACTCAATATAGAGAGTCACACTTTGATTCACTCTCGACAGAGATGCTCTCCCAGTGAAGTACTGAGGAGAGACTTGTTCCTCGCTCCAAGAGTGACAACGGAACGGCGCCTCTCCATGCCAGACATGAAGGGGTATATCTTTCTGTCTCTTCCATTACTCCTTCAGCTAATGGCGTGAGAAATATCGTCTGCCAATCAGCATTGCTCTTCTAAAATGGGAGAATGACGTTTCGTTTAAGGCGACCAATCCGGAAATCTGTAGTATCGGCGTTTGGCGTTTGCTGTCTCCTTGTGAAAATCTCTGAAACTGTGTGCTATGTGTAAAGAATGCGTAGGCTGGCTGCTCCCACACAGTGTAGCGGAATTTGCTTTTAAGCCAAACACGGGGTCGTTCCTCCTTTCCCTTGGGCAGATGCTGTCCGCTCCATGGGCGGCCACCAACCGACGTAGATGGGTTGGGACTGGGCTCCTTGCGTGCGGTTGCCTCTCTCGAACTGAAAACTCCTGTGACCGTCGTGTCTGGAGTGTATTTGTTTACGCCAGCCTCGAGTATTTCAACCACGGTGCGCATTTGCGATTTATTAGTTATTTGCATATCATTTACATGAATTTATACAACATGACTTTATCTTATCGAGTTTGGGTTCGAATGAAGCGTCTTGATGTGCAGAATATGATTGTGAGGGCGGAATATGTAAGCAATGAAGGTCAGGAGACCACGACGTCTTACATACCTCCCTCCTTATGACAAAATTTTTGTCTGGAGTTTGTCATTGCCGAGGAAATCATTGACAAAGTCAGACAAAAATTATTCTTTTAGATATTCCAATAAACTATTCTCAGCCATTCTTAACAATTATTCTAATGATTTCTTTATATCTGTTGTTTCTGTTGTTTTAATTCTACAATTTATGTTTTGTTGTTAGGCAAATACAGACTATATAGAGGTTGTTATTCTTTGTCATTGCCAGTATGTGTGTCTGGTTTTCTTTTTCATTTCCAAATTGGTTTTACAATATTAATTTTTCTAAACTCGTAAGTGTAAGTGTATCATGTCTTGGTGTGGTTATCTCTTTTCTTTAGTTAAGCTTGCATAAATGTTCGCAAAAGCTCTGTTGTGTTTTACTTTGTTTTATTTATTTAGGCTTTATCTTTTTCTTCATGTGTCACAGTTTCTTTTTTTTTTTTTTTTTTTTTTTTTGTAAGAATGAAGGAGTGTTTCCTGTTAATTCTATCCTTGGTATTAATATTATTACCCCAAAAAGGTGTTTTTGAATGTTACTTAAACAAGAAAATTCCTGCATGAATCCTTTTCTAATTTTACATATAAAAGAAATAAATAGACTTTCCATGAGTTTGTGAGATTATATAACTATATTAATTAAGTTTTTTTACAAAAGGTTCAAGGTATCTATAAATTGTGGACTTTACATACATAATAAAAATAATTACTTTTACAAGAAGAGAAAAAGGTACTTTTACAAATATATCATTCCCTTAACTCTACATTTGTGTTATATCAGTCTTTTTCTTTTTTGCTGCGCCTGTTTCTGTGCTCGACGATCTCCACTTAAATACTGGAGGGCCGACTCATTTATATGGGTGTCACAAATCATGAGAGAAGCACTATAGCATGCGATGCCGGGTCTTACTTGTTGACATTGTCATCATGGAGTGCTACTTTTGACCGATGATGATGACTGTGGTTTACTGCATAAACAGTGATGTCTTAATACTCCTTTGCTGTCACACCTGGGACGGTGTGGCAGTTCGATGATTGTAGTTGACTACCGACGATCGTCACCCAGTATTGTGGTGTGACATCTCGGTACCTCACACCTGGTTCAGTATGATGATTTGATGATGTGGTAGGGAGAATACTGTTCATTTTGCTGAATCTATTTCTAAATAATGTTGGTTGGTACTACTTAATATACCATTTGCCATTCGCTTGTATTTGATTGATGTTCAAGGTTTATTTTTGGAGAGGTGGTTGTAGTAGTTGCCATGCCTCAAAGTTCATGGAAAGACGTTTGTAGCAATTTGCTTTGTAGGATAGGAGAGAAAGGTATCTTGCTGTCTTCTGCCATTCTTCATCTTGCATCTTTTGTTCTTCTGTTCTTTCTTGTATTCTTCTGTTCTTCTTGGGCTAGGAATATGTGAATTTTAGTGTAGGAGTGATATAGGATTTGTAGGATCTGGCTGCCTTTCCAACTGTTACTTGATGAGTTTGTAGATCTTAGTAATTTTTTGTACCTTCATTGTCGTCTCGTCATATTATGATTCTCCCCATGCTCTTCTGTTGTGTAGCAGTGTCGTGACATATGAAATGTCCGTGTTGCGCGTTGTCCTCCTGAAGTCCAACCTGGTTGCAACCTGCATTTACAGTGTGGCGTTGGTCTTCATGTTGTTGTTATTGCCCTAAGGGCTTTCTGAACATGTACCCTCTCTGTCGCTATCTCGAAGCATCTGGTCTTAAGGGAGCTGGTGATTGGTGTTGGTGGCGATGTCCCTCTGATGCGTAGAATATTTACAATTTTTGTTTTACATATATTTGTTATTTACAAAAAAAACTCTGATTTTATATAATGCAAAAATTTTCTGATAGTGGCAAAAGTTATTGTATATATATGATTTCTTTTCTTTACTCTAATTATGTCCTACCACTTCTTCATTCTTTTAATTGTTGTTTACCATTCATTGTTTGTGTGCATATTGTAGTGTACTTGATACTACAAGAGATTGTTAGTGTGTATTGTGTCTCTTTTTCTTTTAATTAATGTGTTATTTTGTTGATTCTTAATTTATTTTTTTGATTTAGTGGTTAGTATTAGATACGGAGGACGTTAGTTTGCCTAACCTCTTCCGGATTTTTCACGTCAATCTTTACGTTTTGCGGTATTTGGTGGCCTAATTTCTACATCTGGTTTCTCTTTGCTGTGTTGTTCTTGTCTCTGTGGACCATAATTTCATCGGTAATTATTCGCGCCCTGGTCTCGCCAGGTGCTGTTTGTAACATCGTGACCTCTTTCAAAGTACCCTTGACCACTGGCATTTTGATTCCTAAATCCATATCGGCCACTGTATGAGTGTCCATTACCGTTCCTATTTCAGTATCAATTATTTTGGTTATCGTTTCTATGTCAATTGTCTCCATTGTGCCACTGTACTTGTCTGTTAAACTGCCTGAAATTATTGATGTTAGGATTACGATTATTATTATTATTGGAATATTCGTTCCTAGTCCTCTCCTTTTGCTGTTCCCTTTCATTTCTTTTTCCTTTCACCTCCTCTTCTTTAAACATAAATTCAAGTTCCTTTAAAACCTCTTTGAATTCTCCCATATTTTCATTTTTTCCCACTGTCGCCTGTTGATACTTTACCGATAATTTCATACTACACAGACGTATCGGCTCTCCGTTACTGTATGGTTTGTCTAGGCATTGATTCTTTTTTTCCATTGTATCAAAGAATTTTACCACGTTTTTCTCTCCTGAGTTTTCATATGGCGTCATCTGAAGTAACTCGTATTTAATTTTGATTTGCGCCTCCTTGGACCAATATCTTTCGAGAAATGTTGTTCTGAACTGTAGGTAAGACGTACAGGTAGCCGCGATCTTTTGCATCACCTCTGCTACTGTCCCTGACATGTGTGCACAAATGAAGTCAAGTTTGTGAGCTACGCTCCAGTGGTTTGGTAAGCCTACTTGAAACTGGTCGATGAATGTGCGTGGATGCAAGCTACCGCCTTCTTCCTCGAAATGTTGAAATTTTATAACTGTAAGGAAATGGTCTGTATCATATCTACTCATAAATCCGGTTTGTTGCTGATTCATGGACTCAAATAATCTGCCACTGCTTGTGTCGTCGTCTTTATTCTCTGGTAATCTACTCCCTGTCTGCCTGTTCTCAATTTCCTGACTCATAACCGCGTTATATCGTATCATTGGTGAACAAAAGTGTTGTTCTTCTGTTTCTACTCTCGTCGTTCGTGGTATAGTACCTGTGCTGCTGTTATGTTATGTCACTGGATTTACTGGTTCAGTTGCCTGTCTTTCGATTGGTATCGGCTGAATGTATGTGTTCCGTTTTTCTAGGTACTGTGCCTGGTCCTGTGGCATGTCATGTATTACTTTAATCGGGGTCTTCTGTTTCGATTTCTGCGCGAGTGTTACGTCTAGCCTTGGTTCTACGTGAACTTTCCTAGACAGCGCGTGTTCGTGTACTAAATTAATGCTTGACGCGTCAGTTGTTTCGCTACAGGTGTAATCGGTCTCGATCTTTTCTTCGATAGTTTGTATCAACTCTGTTCGAAGCTTTTCAAACTGATGTTTGTTTTTAAGTTCTATTTTATTGATCCGCTTATCATAATTTTTTTAGTGCAACCTTTGCGACCTTGCTTTGAATTGCTTATTCTTCCGAAATTTGTATTTCTGTTCGAGTGGCTTTTATCGTAAAACGTTCCACCTTTTTGTCAACGTTTACGATGTCCAATTGGACCTTGTCCACGTCAGTGCGTAATTGCTGCTGACCTTGTGTTAGTACCTGAATTCTTTCTCTAGATTCTTTCGCGTCTTTGTTTATCTGAGCGATCTGACTATCAATTCTGGCGATCCCTTCTTCCATCTGGATTTTAACCTGTTGGATCTGTGTCTTAATCTCTTGTCTCAAGTTCTGATTATCCTGTTGGATCTGTGTCTTAATAGCCTGATTCTGTTTCGTCATACTAGCGTTCATTTTTTGTAACATTTCCATGATCGCGTCCTCTCCTGTAACACTACCTTCTGCTGAACTATGTACTCTCGATCTATTGTTTTCTACTCGGTCAGTTACGTCGTTTACTGGGCTATGCTGTGGCTTTTCTAAGTTTGATAACTGCAATAACCCGTACTGCCTCTGTTGACGACTAGTTGCGTTTGTCATTGAGCCATTACGTGGCGCAAACAACTCCGCATTCTGCCCTCTCTGTTGTGTATGTCTTGTGTTTGCAGGTACAGTTGCGTCTGTTCCGGAACCTTTCTGTGGCGCTCGTAACTCCGCAAAATTCTCTGTCTGCTGTTGGGGCATATTTAGAATGTGTACGACAGGTTCGACGTATTCTAAATGTTAGCCCTCTTCCTCACTGTCTACTTCTCTTTGAACGTTAGCTAACTGCCAGTTCATTGACTATAATGACGCGTATTCTGTCTCTGAATATGCGGCAAACAAACGCGTTTCCTGTGCTCGTTTCGCTTCTAATCTTTGCCATTTCCTACATGGGCTGTCTATTTCTGGCTCAGAATGTGCCCTACCTGGAATTTCATATTCTGGAAATTCGATGTTCTCATCACTTTGATTCCCATCTGTCTCATCTGTCTCAATTTTATCCCAGTCTAACTGAGCATGCTGAATCTGCAGCTCCCCGACTGTCCTATTCTCTGATTCACCGTCTGTCCTATTTTCAGGTTCACCTTCTGTCCTATTCTCAATAAGCTCGTTTACTTGCTGTCTATCTGGTTGAGTCTCCCCCATCTTGTCTACTTGCTGTCTCTCACGTAACCTTTTGGCTTGTGCTCTCGTTAACACGGAAATACTTTCATCACACCACAACCCTATCTACAAAACTGTACGACCACTTACCAGTTGGTTGAACCAACAACAACAACAACGTTGTGACTTCTCGGCTAATGTTCTGTCTGCTCAGCTACAGTCTCCAATCTCTACCTGGGCGCTTGCAAAGGGAGAAAAATGTTATTTCTTAATTCTAATTTATATGATGCTGTGTCACACTGTGTCCCTGCACCACTATGCGTCTGTGCCTATCACCTCACAATTCTATGCCCTAACAGCTGCACAAAAATAATAAAAAATACAAAATTTTCCAACACCATAACACACACCCTTTTCCCTACAATTCTGCTTTCTTCACTACTTGTATCTGTTCTGATCCCAATCTTTGCAAATAGCTATTTTACCTTTCCTGGCAGCTTACTTATTTTACCTATCCTGGTAGCTAACCTAGTTTACCAATCCTGGCAGGGTCGCCATTTTCTGTGGGCGACTGATTAATCTGAGATGTACCCTTTACCCTGTGGCTCCTGCAAGATGCAATTACCACCCCCACACTACTACAGAAGTCAGACAGACGATCCTAACGTTCTAAAGAGAAATTCCTGAAAAACTTTCAGCAATAAATATTTTCTTCAGTCGTTTGCTGCAAGGAAATGACACAAAAATTCACAAAATTTCTTAAGTAACTAGTGGGATACTTGGGTACTGGAGTAGTGCTAGTTAGTGCAAGAAAAACATGAAACTAACGAAAGTTATTATTTATTTTGCAAAAATTCTGAGAAATCACAATGGCACTTTTAGTTATGAATTGAACAAGTTATATCCTGTTTCTTTTTGGAATGTGAAGTTACCTCTCAAGGATAGGATTCGCTAGTGAAATTTCTATACAAAGTTTAAGATTGTTGTTGACTTGGCTGAATGGCTGAGAGAGGCGCCTACTCAACTTGAGTAATTATCCATTAGATTGTTACTTGGTACAGTCGAGGCTGTCATGTGTGAAATGCAGTGAAGGGTGCTGTTGTGGAGGAAATATGGAGCTTGCAATAGCTGCAGCGCACAATACCATAAGCTGCGATGACTGCTGTCTGCGCCGCTCGCTGCTGACAAATAAGATAACTCTCGTTCTATCTGGGTTGACCTTCGCCAATCAAACTCTCCCTACACCTTGATCAAGTCAGGGACTCGTATTCGCCCCTAGTCTAACTATTGGCGTGGTACACTGGTCAGATAACCAGTCCACTGTGATGCCACTCAAAAATTCTCTCGCAGGCGTTTAACTATAACTCTGTCGGTTCACACCGCGCAATAAGTGTGTCAGCCAACACAGTGAACAATGCTTAATCGCAAGGACTCAACATAGAGAGTCGCATTTCGATTCGCTCTCGACAGAGGTGCTCTCCCAGTGAAGTACTGAGGAGAGACTTGTTCCTCGCTCCAAGAGTGACAACGGAACGGCGCCTCTCCATGCCAGACGTGAAGGGGTATATCTGTTGATCTCTTCCATTACTCCTTCAGCTCATGGCGTCAGAAATATCGTCTACCAATCAGAATTGCTCTTCTAAAACGGGAGAATGACGTTTCGTTTAAGGCGACCTATCCGGAAATCTGTAGTATCGGCGTTTGGCGTTTGCTGTCTCCCTGTGAAAATCTCTGAAACTGCGTGCTATGTGTAAAGAATGCGTAGGCTGGCTGCTCCCACACAATGTAGCGGAAGTTGCTTTTAAGCCGAACATGGGGTCATCCCTCGGGCGAATGCTGTCCACTCCATGGGCAGCCACCAACCGACGTAGACGAGTTGGGACTGGGCTCCTGTGACCGTCGTGTCTGGAATGCATGTGTGTACGCCAGCCTCGATTATTTCAACCATGGTGCGCACTTGTGATTTATTAGTTATTTGCATATGGTTTACATGAATTCATACAACATTGACTTTATCTTATCGAGTTTGGGTTCGAATGAAGCGTCTTGATGTGCGGAATATGATTGTGAGGGCAGAATATGCAAGCAATGAACGTCAGGAGACAACCACGTCTTACAAATGTCGTAAATCTCTTCAATAGTCCATGGTATATGACGAAAGAGATATCCCAGGAAATAGTAGTTAAATAGGAGTAGATTCATTATATAGCCACGATACCAACAGCAACAAAAAAAGGAAGGGGTCTGTCTTTAGGGTGGATGAATCGTGATATCTGGCAGGACTAAACATGATGACACGTTCTTCGAACTTCCCTGCACAATTATATGGACATTCTTTTTCTGTTGTTCTTCCAACTGCCTTATTCCTGTGTCATTACTGTTTCGGTTGCATTCAGGGCTGCCACTTACGGAATTACCGACATTTACGTACGTCTGTCACTATGGTAGTAAGGTTATTTTAAATTGCTAACGAATACGAAACTTAGAAAAAATAACTTAGAACGGGCGAACCACATAAAACGGACATAAAAAGCAGCCTAGCAAAGGCGGAGTTCGTGGACAAATAATCCCATTGGTATCAACTTTAGCCTTAATTTGAGGCAGAAATTTCTGAAAATGTGCATCTGGAGCTCGGTATTGTGTGAATCTGAATCACTGTGGGAAAACCGAAATAGGAGAGGAACGAAGCTATCATCCTCGGATCTGCAAAGGATTGGACCGAAAATGATGGGATGCATCAACTAACATAACAGCACACGTAATTACATCAAAAAATTTGCAATACATGGAATTGCAACATACTTATGTTTACATCATTACATAATCTTCATCCCCAATACAGTAACTGCTGCTGTATAATGAATGTCAATTTTGGTAGCTTGAGCTACTCTAGAAGTTGGCATTTCAGTCTTAAATTAACAGCTATGTACAGACATATTGTTGCACCCATTACAAGTGCTCACATTCATCACCACTTTGCAACTGACAGATCCCAGTGTAAACATTCTTAGTGATATGTAGGTACATCACGTGGCGCAGTGGTGGTACAAATCGATACCATCAGCTCACATTATATTAAGGCATGGATCTAATATTCCATACGACAAGCTATAAGCACTTGAGAGCTCTCTATTTATTGTTCGACTGATTTTAGTTCATCCAGCAATAGTTCAATATCTACAGGCACAGATATGATGTGAACACCAAGAAAACATTCAAGATATGTGTACCAACAATAGAGCTATTTAATGTTTGTGCTTTTCTTGTCAATTACAATGTTTACAAGATCTTATCCAAGACAACACGTTACTCGAGGTCTAGGTCTAGTTTGAATCTCGTCGCCTGACGCCTGTGTGTAATCTGATCACCTGATCTCTCGCTGAACAGTCTTCCAGCATGTAGTATGACCAATGTACAATTATTACACATTGTGGGATGGATATAATTATGTGCGCTGTATCCTAGCGTTTTCTATCCCATCTTTCGCAATTCCGAAAATGGCAGCAGAGAATTGCCGAAAGAGGTCATCCATGTGAATAAACGATTTTAGTGATCTTGGCAGCTGAAAATTTATTCAATGTTCACAATACTACAAATTGCCCCAAGCTGACGATATCAGAAGTGTATAATGCTTTTTTCGTCTTATAATAGCGGAAAAAATACTTTAGCAAGAACAGTTGCTTGTTTATCTTTGAATTCCACGTCCTCGTTACATTTAGATTTACAGCTACATGTTGAGGCCACCTTACTATGTGTGGCGACGGGTCCTTTCAATAGCACTGTACCATACACGCTGTCCGGTATTGTTTTCGAATGGTGCACAGGGACAACCACTGCCAGAATTTCTTTCATTTTAAGTTCGGTATCTTTTCGTGAGCTGCATGTACGTGTAAAGAATACGTTGGCTGAGCTTTCTAGAAACTGAAATGGTTCCCTCCTTGCGGCGTGTTCATTTTCACTCATTGCTGTCGTTATCTGGATTTCCTTGTTGACTCTTTGAAAACTCTAAAATACCGAAGTTTCTACTGCACTACAGAGTTGATTGTAGCAAACAACGTGTTGCAAGCGCTCTGTTCAAGTCCTCACGCACAGTGGCGATGATTATGATAAGCAACGTTTTGTAACTATTCTTTAAATTTTGTATACTGTGGACAACAAGAACCGGAGCGCCTCAGCGTTGGATGTTAGCCAAAAGACGATTTTCATTCAGATGAACACAGAAGGTCACAACACCTGCCAACACAAAAAACTATTACATTAAGATGTATGAGTATTCATGTTAAATGTTTCTAATTTGCCTGATGACGAGGATCTATTTCGAAACATATTGCAATATCAAATGATTTAAACAACTTAACGACAAACTGTGACTGGAAAAGCTGTTTATAAATGTGTAGTAATGTATAGCAGGCAAACCACGACATTAATATCATGCACTGAGGGGGGATTCTGCGTAAAAAATGAATAAGAACACAGTGTAAGTGCGTGTTTCGGTAAGTTCGTGGGATGATTCCTAACTCGATGTGCATATATGACGGCAAAATTTCCTCTCCCTCTTAAAGAAAACGCGTTGTTTGTGACATGTAGCTAATCAGTTGATCTTGCAGCCAAAAGACGATTTTCATTCAGATGAACACAGAAGGTCACAACACCTGCCAACACAAAAAACTATTACATTAAGATGTATGAGTATTCATGTTAAATGTTTCTAATTTGCCTGATGACGAGGATCTATTTCGAAACATATTGCAATATCAAATGATTTAAACAACTTAACGACAAACTGTGACTGGAAAAGCTGTTTATAAATGTGTAGTAATGTATAGCAGGCAAACCACGACATTAATATCATGCACTGAGGGGGGATTCTGCGTAAAAAATGAATAAGAACACAGTGTAAGTGCGTGTTTCGGTAAGTTCGTGGGATGATTCCTAACTCGATGTGCATATATGACGGCAAAATTTCCTCTCCCTCTTAAAGAAAACGCGTTGTTTGTGACATGCAGCTAATCAGTTGATCTTGCAGACCTTGCCTGCCGCGTGAAGCCTTATCTGACATTACGTGTTTGCCTTATGCGGACGTCACGGGTAACGCAGCAGTCACGCACCGGCGACATGACCTGGTGCAAGGCGCTGCGGCGCGCGTCCTTTGGTGGGAGTGGCTGGCTGGAAGCTTCTGGGCCACCTCGGCAACCCCCGCCGTGTGGGCGTGTCTGCAGCGCCAGCACCGATCCTCAGGGGACGTCCTTCGAGCCGTGCGCCGATGGAAACTTCCACCGACCCGCGGTGTCGCCGGCGGCCGGCTCGCGGAGCTCACGCCTCAGTGCAGCTCCGCTGTGTGTAAATCTCCCGCGTTTCATTCTGAGCGAATCTAATACTCTCTTAAATTTCATTCTAGTTTGAGAATCGTGTCCTGGCAGTCCAAGTGTGGGAGTGGCTGGCAACGTGCAACGGGTACAGGAAGTCCAGAGTTTAGTAAAAGGAATTTGGTTAATATTTCACCTGTGTACTTCTTGTTTAGCCAGTAGATTATAAGCACTGTAACAGTACTTTAGATTCCCTTGTCTTAACCAAAGCAGAAATTACATCTGTCCGAGGGCGTTACTGTGTTACTCTAAGATGAACACGTTTTACAGTCATCTCCTTGCCAATATAATTTCTTCAGTATTGGCAAACTGAATGCACATCCTTAAAACAGGGCTCTGCTTTCAGAATAAAATTTTCACTCTGCAGCGGAGTGTGCGCTGATATGAAACTTCCTGGCAGATTAAAACTGTGTCTCTGACCAAGACTCAAACTCGGCATCTTTGTCTTTCGTGGGCAACTGCTTGGGTAGCTCTAATGGTAGAGCACTCGCCCGCAAAAGGCAAAGGTCCCGAGTTGCAGTCCGGCACAGTTTTAATCTGCCAGGAAGTTTCGTATCAGCGCACACTCCGCTGCTGAGTGAAAATTTTATTCTGGAAACATCCCCCACGCTGTGGCAAAGCCATGTTTCTATAATATCCATTCTTCCAGGAGTGCTAGTTCTGCAAGGTCCGCAGGAGAGCTTCTGTATAGTTTGGAAGGTAGGAGACGAGATACTGGCAGTAGTAAGGCTGTGAGGATCGGTCGTGAGCCGTGCTTCGGTAGCTCGGATTACAGAGCGCTTTCCCGCGAAAGGCGAAGGTCCCGAGTACGAAACGCGGTCGGCACAGAGTTTCAATCTCTCAGGAAGTTTCATGGTTCTACTTTGTCGTACTGTTTCTCAGGCTGGTGGAAGGAGACTTATCGAGCAGTTTTACGCGCGTGCTGGATGCTGGTAAAGTTTCATGATAATAGGGTATACAGGGTGTTACAAAAAGGTACGGCCAAACTTTCAGGAAACATTCCTCACACACAAATAAAGAAAAGGTGTTATGTGGACATGTGTCCGGAAACGCTTAATTTCCATGTTAGAGCTCATTTTAGTTTCGTCCACCCACGCTCAATGGAGCACGTTATCATGATTTCATACGGGATACTCTACCTGTGCTGCTAGAACATGTGCCTTTACAAGTACGACACAACATGTGGTTCATGCGCAAGGGAGCTCCTGCACATTTCAGTCGAAGTGTTCGTACGCTTCTCAACAACAGATTCGGTGAACGATGGATTGGTAGAGGAGGACCAATTCCATGGCCTCCACGCTCTCCTGACCTCAACCCTCTTGACTATCATTTATGGGGGCATTTGAAAGCTCTTGTCTACGCAACCCCAGTACCAAATGTAGAGACTCTTCGTGCTCGTATTGTGGACGGCTGTGATACAATACGCCATTCTCCAGGGCTGCATCAGGACATCAGGTATTCCATGCGACGGAGGGTGGATGCATGTATGCTCGCTAACGGAGGACATTTTGAACATTTCCTGTAACAAAGTGTTTGAAGTCACGCTGGTACGTTCTGTTGCTGTGTGTTTCCATTCCATGATTAATGTGATTTGAAGAGAAGTAATAAAATAAGCTCTAGCATGGAAAGTAAGCGTTTCCGGACACATGTCCACATAACATATTTTCTTTCTTTGTGTGTGAGGAATGTTTCCTGAAAGTTTGGCCGTACCTTTTTGTAACACCCTGTATATTGCACATTCATATCCAGTAAAAAGTGAGTGATGTGTGACATAATGGAAATCACAATGGAAGCTGCTATATACGAGGCCTGTTCAGAAAGTAAGCTCCGATTGATTGCCAAATTGAAACCACAGTGAACATCAGAAATGTTTTACTTGTAACAATTAGCTACACCTTTCAGCTACTTCTCTACGTAGTCGCCGTTCTGACTTAGACTTTTGTCATAGCGTTGTACCAACTTTTCAATAGCCTCATCATAGAAGGCAGCCGCCAGTGCTTTCCGCCAATTCTCCACGTTGGCCTACACCTCGTTGTCTGTGTCAAAATGTTGTCTTCAAAGACAGCGGTTCATGTGACCAGAGATGAAACTCAGGGGGAGACAATTGCGGACTGTATTGTGGGTAATCTCACATTTCCATTTGAAAACGATGCAGGAGCATCTTCATTGCCCCTGCAGAATGCGGCTGAGAATTGTCTTGAAGAAGAAACAGCACGACAGTTATGTAATGTTAGCTGCATAGCTTCAGGCGAAATTTCTCACCAGGCCCTCGTACTTGGCGGCAGACACTATTTTCTAGACATGTTTACGCACTCACTGCGAGCTCAGAAATGAGAAGAGCGACGTGATGCTAACTGGGGTTATACTAGAGACACTACCCAACACATCTGTGCAAAGCTTTATCGGATTTTCATAGTCGTTTCCATTTCGCGACCGATCGGAGCTTACTTTCTGAACGCCCCTCGTAGATACTACTTTAAAAAATTTCCACATTGACGCAAGGCAGCAGTCAGCGTTGCGCTGTGAAATAGTTATGTAACCTCCTACGCAACATCCGAAGATCAGACAAAAAAGTTAGAAAACCAGTTTATTAAATAAAAAAGTATTTAAAAATGTGACTGGGTACAATTATATGTATTTCTGTTGAATAAACATTCACGAGTTCTTAAACATCCTCAATGAACAAGCTAAATACAGGGTATGACAGGAAGAAATGTACAGGCTTTGAAGGGAGGTGTTATTAGTGATTCTCCACAAAAAAACGTTATATGTCCTGTTCTTGACAGCCTCCGAGGAAACTAATGATAACGGTGGGAAACAGAACAAATGCAGGCGATAGTAAATTACGTTTTGTTTAATAGCGTACATTTCCTCACAGAAGGTGCTTAAAACGTCCAGCGTCAACTGCAATGCATTATGCACCTCTTGTAGGCAGCTGATGCGTTGCTGACCTGATCTCATTCGTATGGTCCTTTACTTGAGCACATGCATGTAAAATACGAGCGAGAAGTTCCTCCTTTGTGTCCACTCTGGGCGTGTAGACTTTGCTCTTAAGCCAACCCTACAATCAGTAATCTAATAGAGTAAGATCGGGTGACCTCGGTTGACAAGAAATGACTCCACGGTAACAAATCTAATGCCCAGGACGCATTTCAGTGAGATAATGTATCACTGGCCGTACGGAATGGTCAGGAGCTCAGTCGCGCTGCAAACACATGCGGTGTCGTATGTTGCCAAAGGAATATCCTTCAAGTATTCTGGCAACACATTTTGAAGGAAATCAGGAAACCGTACTGACGCCTGTGATTTTCAAACAGGTATATGTTGTATATGGTTCAACTGAAGTTTTTTGTTCAGTATCACCAATACTATGACCCCATCAAAGCATGTACCTTTTCTCCTGACTCACTCTGTATATTATAATGTATCGCCCACATTTCAGTTATGTGGTTTAATGACACCGGAGAAAAAAATTTCTTCGTATTAGTTCATTCAATATGTGCAACACATAAAGTACAGCGTACAGTCGTATTTCATTTAACTTTAAACATAATGCACATGACTACATAACGAAGTATCACTTACGTTATCGTCAAGTAAATCATTTAACATTAATTCTTTTTTTGCGTTCACACCACAAAAGTGCGTCACGGTATTTATCAACAGTCAACTGATAAGCCCAATTCCTACCTGTAACTTGCAAGCACGGTATCACATGCGCGAGTATCTACATGTTACTTTTCCAGTCTTATTATCGTGAACTAAAATCGAAGCTCTTTATTACGCTGCGATGACTCTCACATGTAACAGCTACTGTCAGTTGAGCCATGATTATCCTAGTCCAAACAAACACTTTCTGTCGGACGATGCTGACACATGATGAAGTTTGGTTTGTGGGGCGCTCAACTGCGCGGTAATCAGTGCCCGTACAAAGCCCCAAATTTTTTCCATATTTCAATTTTTACTCTGTCCAATCAAGTCACTGTCACGAATGATGATGATGAAATGTTGAGGACAACTCAAACACCCGTCCCTGGGCAGAGAAATTGCTGACACGCGCGGAGACTTTCCACGCCAAGGCTGGCCTGAAGAGTATCAGTGAGAGTGCCAAGGATAGAAGGGATTTTATGGAATTACGTTTCTCCTACAGAGAGCTTGTATTTAGAGTATTGTTTTTGACGATTGTACAACTACGATGACTGGAAACTCGACTATCGGTCTTCAACTAATACTGAGACTAAAGACAAAACATTACTTAATTGATTGTGTGTTCGTCTAACATATTGGTTATGAAGCACACCTATTTACAAATCGTCCATTCTGACAAGTTCTCGCAACTTTCACCTGTTGTGATGGAACATTGCAGAATTGGACGTAGTTTATCACAGATCAGCATCCACAAGGGTTAGGGAGTTCGTTCGATTCACAGGCGCTAGAACCCTGCATGTGTTACGTCACTGAAAAGCCTTTGTATCTGATCATAATGTAAGATGTATTGCTCGCTAAGTGCGAAGTCAGAGTAAATGTGTTATCTCAGACGCTGTTGGTGCGTAATTTTTATGTTGCCGAAGTTATTGAGCAACGATGTGAAAAAAATTAAACACTCTTCTTCCGAATCTGACAGCAGGTCATGTAAGTGCCTCTGATAAATGGAATTATTGTGAAGAATCGCACTCGTCTAAATAAATGGTAGTAATTGGTTTCATTTAACCTTTTCTTGCAGTTAGAGATCCTAAAATTACTGATCGTTAGTGAGCATGTTATGTGAAGTGATCATTTTTTTGTTGAACGTGTGATGTTTGGCGGGTAGACTGTTTTGCGCATTAGGGCCTGCAACTTTAGAGCACTATTAATCACAGCCTAATTGAATAAATAAATAATAGTGCTAACCGTTAGCTTGTTAGACAGTATCATGCATTGGACTTCGAGTGCATCCTTCGCCAACTACACAGGAAAAGGTAGAAAAGGAAAACTTTTCAAACAGAAAAATATATCAAAATATAGTATTGCTACATATAAAAACATTCCAAATAACATTACACTGCAAAGAACTGGAACCGGCTGTTGTTAGCAACGGACCAAGGTTGTGTGACCTGACATATACTAGTTTAGGGTACGTAGTTGATGGCTGGTATTTGTGCTTAGAGTGGCGCGACACACGATCAACTGCTCTGGTGTGCTGGCCTGGAGTTCTGGTTTTGCAGCGCGAGGATCTGTGACACCTCAGCCCTACGTGCAACCTACATAACCTGCCTCCATACAGTGATTTCTGTCAGGAGAAAGCGCATGAAAACGGCTCAGCAATGTTGTTGCACTGGCGTATCCTCACTAGAGTTGTAAAACTACTGCAGTTCGTCGTAAACTACTGTAGTTTTCCTAAGAGTTTTAGTCAGTTAAGGACGTACCTGCATTACCTGTACGTTGGAAGTGCTACATACCAAGCGGGAGTTACAGCATTATGATCGCTCTCTTTACATATGCGACACTGTCTTAATAGATTCCCCTAAAAAGGGGAAGTGATGAACCATACAGAGACTGAGTGAGGGTATATGCAGAGCCAGGTAACCTAGGAAACATTTTTGTTCTAGATAGTTATCTCGCCGTCTGTTACTTAAGAAGAATCGGAATTTGTTAATGTTTAATTGACATTTTATCCGAAATTGTTGATTTCTAATGTGAAACAGAGGGATGTTGTAGTAAAAATAAAGAAATCATATAGTTAAAGAAAACGCAAAAAGGTAAAATTTAAAATAACGCAAAACATCACTTCAGTAATTCGTCGAACTTATATAAAGCATGTTCCTGTTACTCATAAACAACTTCCGTATTTCTCAATAATAAAAGGAAACTCTTTCCTTTGATCGTGAAGAAGCACATTCTATTGAATACAAAATAACAATATATATATATTGTGCATATAAGCTGAACTTGCATCAAAAGTAATTGCTTTGGTTACATAAAAGCCTAGAAATTACGCGATCAACTAATTTTTATTACTTTTAAAATGCACTTTCTATTCTGTAACGATATGAAGCTCATAATGGACAAACACTGAATGCTATGCGATAATTATGTGGAAAAAATTGGAGAGAAGTCGTCGGCTCCCATTTTATCTCTTACACGTATGTTTCTTGGCCTACCAACACAACCGCTAATCCAGCCATTCACTACTTCATGTATGCATCATACCAAAACTTGAGCGCAACTCCCGAGTCTGACAACTCTGAAACCTGATCACACTTGTCAGTGGCAGCAACATTGTGCTGCAGAGGTGTAGTTACAGCAATCCCAATAGTTACATGATTATTTGAAAAAAAAGGTTACGTAATTCACTTCTCCCTAAGACGGAGATTCCAGGCCACTTAGTGCTCAGTTGCTCTAAACTCAGTGTGGTCCGCAGATAGTGGTCTAGTGTTTGGCGTAGCTACAGCCTGGCCTTAGGTTCCCAGTTTCCTTTCCCAGCCCAGTCGGAGACCTCCTTCGCTCGGAGACTCGGTGTTGTGTCGTCATCATCATCGACACCCAAGTCGTCAAGGTGACATCAAAAGCCGCGCGGGAATAGCCGAGCGGTCTCAGGCGCTGCAGTCATGGACTGTGCGACTGGTCCCGGCGGAGGTTCGAGTCCTCCCTCGAGCATGGGTGTGTGCGTTTGTCCTTAGGATAATTTAGGTTAAGTAGTGTGTAAGCTTAGGGACTGATGACCTTAGCAGTTAAGTCCCATAAGATTTCACACACATTTGAACACATTTGACATCAAAAATAAATGTTTGTACTAGGTAGCCGAACTACAGCAGGTGCGGCCTGCCAGCCAATATTGTCACACAATTATTTCATTGTCATTTCAGGATAGTTAGGCATCTTACTTCTGAATTAGACTTAGGTCTATTAGAAATAACGAGACTTGTATCTCTGTGGTCACTACATCAACGGTGAGATCATTATCTACACCACTGCAGACCCATCCGCAACAAAGTGGACGTAATGACTCTTTTTTTTGTCAAATAGGAGATGTTTTCTGAAGAAAACATGCTTTAAGGAACACTCCACGTCATGTAATCGTCCCGACCGTTATCACTCACGTTGTAATTGTAGTAAAAGGCCAAGCAGTAAACAGTTCCATCTGCCTGAGACTGTTTGCAGGGGATTCAGTTGTGTTCTGAAAGATGCGTCGTAAGGTAACTGCTTAAAGTGGCTGATTTGTTTTTGGTGTGTGGTAAGTATTGTTACATTTATTGGTACTTTGCCTGTGTGGTAATGTGAAGTTGAACTCGTGATTAGAGAAACAGTTAAGCTCGTACTTAAGTTTTTAAGTAATCTCGTAATTCTTGGAAAGTGATCAGCAGTGCAAAAGCTAATCAGAAATGCGACATTAAACTGTGTACTGCAACGCTCGTGCCGAGAGTACAGCCTGTTCTGTTAAATTTAAGAAAACTGTCCAGTTAGCAATAGTACAAACAATCTGACTGTGATAAAAGTATGAAATATAAATAACTACCAAAAATGGCAAGTCTGAAAAGTATGTCACTGTTGAAATGTTAATTGTATCACATGTAAATTATAAATGGCGAACCTGTTTGCACAATGAATAAATGCTGTGCTGCTATCTCAAAACTACTGTGGCTACTGCTGCTATGCTAGTTAAAAATTAAAAATACCCAGTCTGAAAAGTACATCACTGTTGAAATGTTGATTGTATCACCAGTAAATTATAAATGGTCTACCTATTTGCGCAATGAATAAATGCTGTGCTGCTGCTATCTGCAAACTACTGTGGTACTGCTGCTATGCTAGATAAAAAATAAAAATCCAAACTACTAGCAATGCGATGTACAACCCGTGCTTTAAGCTACAGAGACAGCCACAAAACTTCTATGCTAATGAATTTCATTACTACAGTGATCATCGTCAATTAAAGTTCTGTTGCTGAGAAATTCGGGAAAGCAAAATTATATATATATATGAAACTTGAAATAAAGAGACGAATGCTTATTGATGGAAAAACAATAAAGTAGCTGTATAAACAAGCCTTTATACATTAAGACATTTTTTTAGCACGAAATATTAAAAATTCACATTACATTAGTAGTGAAAAAATCTGAACAAATTCTCTTTACTTTCTTCCAAACACCTATGCTATCCATCTTTGAAGAAAAATCAGTAAATCACAAATTGTTACATTATTTAAAAAATCTCCAGTTCTAAATCCCTGAGCGAATTAATTACTATGCTTGGTTGTCTCGGAAAATGCGCTGTTACGGTACCTTTTGAAGTCTTCTGAATTAATTTACAAAATATTTCTTCAGAAATGGAAGACAATATAAGAAAATTACTTCTGGCACACAGCACACAGCACGCTCTAAACACATCTTACTCCATCGCAAGATACAATTCGATTCCTCTCTCTCTCTCTCTCTCTCTCTCTCTCTCTTTCTCTTTCTCTTTCTCTCTCTCTCCCTCCCTCTTCCTCTTTCTCTTTCTCTCTCTCTCCCTCCCTCTTCTCTCTCTCTCTCTCTCTCTCTCTCTCTCTCTCTCTCTCTCCTTCAAGACTGCACTTCATGAACAAGCTTAGGTTCTACTAACAGTCTCTCACAGCAACCTCTTATGCATTGACGTTCCCCATTATTATTCAGATGCTATTGAAGCTTTTCTTTTCCACATGACATCCAAAATATTATCAGAATTACAATTTTCTATATAAAAAAACTTACATAACACCTCGGCATATCTGGCCAGAATTTTGCAGGATGATTTCTGTACGGAAATTAGACTGCAGAAGTCTACACTACTCATAAAATAGGAAAAATACAAGAACATATAATCATATTTACAAGGGAAACTATAAAAGTAAATTTACTGGTTTGTACCATATATATATATGAAGATGTAATCCACTGATACAGAAAGCTGTTTAAGTAGTTACATATGAAGTCAGTACTTAAAACCTTTGAGCTCACTATCACTCAGTCCTTTGGTAACTTATATTACTTCACTTATTCAGAGTTTATACAAGAAAAATGTTGCTAACAGTCCATGTCAATCATCACTGTAGAATGTCGTTTGAAAATCGTTGAATACAAAAGCAAAAGTTCTTGATGACAAATTGTTGAATAATACATGAACTGCAGTATATTCCGATGAAATCAAATGCCATCAAATACTGCTATGCAGGAAAGCCTGCTTCCCATTGGCATTCTTCCATACGAAATAAATAATGGAAGATATTGAAGGAGCCTATTGTTTTGTCCATGTTATCACAACCTCAACTGACAACCACTCAATAACGTTTCACTGTAATGTTGGCAAATAGTACCATCCAAATTTTTTCATGCATATCGTCACTTGAAGTCTACTTTATTCCAATCACACAAAGCAAAAAAGATATATATGGCTCGATAAAAAAAGTCCTTATCACTACACCGCGGATTTTAGGTGGAAACCTATTCTGTTCCTGAGTTCCTAGCCGGCCGAAGTGGCCGTGCGGTTAAAGGCGCTGCAGTCTAGAACCGCAAGACCGCTACGGTCGCAGGTTCGAATCCTGCCTCGGGCATGGATGTTTGTGATGTCCTTAGGTTAGTTAGGTTCAACTAGTTCTAAGTTCTAGGGGACTAATGACCTCAGCAGTTGAGTCCCATAGTGCTCAGAGCCATTTTTGAACCTGAGTTCCTATTAGCGTAAAAATTTGTACTTATGCGTTTCATGACTATTTACACTTAACAGCGTTAATTCTATAGGACCTAAAAAAGCCTATTTCGACGTTAGTGCCTAATTTTGCCTATTTCGGCTTTAATATCCTAAAAAGTGCCTATTTCATTATATAAGACAGAGGCTCCAAGTTTTTCCACGCTATACAACAATTGGAAAAAAATATTTTCTGCCCAGCGTGCAGCAAGGTGGCTAGTTGATATGCGCTCATGCTTCGTATTTGCCTAACACTTCGGTCTTTTTTTATATCGCTATCCCTGTTAATACCAAATACTCTTTATAGGTGTTTTATTATTCATATGTAAAAAATAGATCGCGGATCTTTAGGTTAAAACCTATTTTTTTTCCTAAGCTCCAATTTGCATCTAAGTTGGTACTTATGCGTTTCATGACTAACAAAACTGAATACCGTTAGTTCCATAGGAGCTAAAATTGCGTATTTCGACGTTGACGCCTAATTTTGCCTATTTCGGCATCAGAATCCTAAAAAGTACCTATTTCGTTAATCTGACATAGAGTTCTTGTGTTTTCAAAGATTAGAAAAAGGAAGTAAACTTAGGGCTTTCCTTCTCGTCGAAGGCGAAGGTCGTTAGAGACTGTTTACAATTCCTTTGCTTGCCTTACTACCAACAGCACTCGGCATGGTTGAATGGTCATCCATCCAAGTACGCACCGAGCGCGACAGTGCTTAACTTTGGTGGAAGATTTGAGTTACACATTAGAATCGAACGTGGGAGTAATAAATGTTATATTTGAAAATATTTCGTTCGTAGGATTCTGGCCAGCTGTGTGTTTTCTCAAAGAAACGGTTTCATAGGCCTTAATCTGAACATGGATTAAAAAATCACAATGTTAATCGTAGACACCCTCTATACCTAAATTACTGCCCTTCGCGCATTTTCTCGTTGCTGTCCACAGGCAGTCCTATCAAACTACTCTGTCTCGTGAAAGGTATTATACGTGAATTTTCCGGTTCGAAAAATAATTTGCCAGTAGTGAGATATTTTCATCTGAAGCACCGGTAGATTCCATTCGCTTGTTCAGAAGGGGCAGCCATCTATCAGGTGCCACACAGTCTAATGTATACAGTAGCGACACTCTCGCTGATTTTTGTTATACACCGCGACAACAGCGCCCCAAGCGGTGGAGAAGCTACGCTGCTGAATACGGTATTCAGTAAATGTAAGCAGATCGTTTATATTCATTTTTAACATGCTTTTTACGAAAGGCAGCGTATGTAGCGCAATCAATTGCAGTAATAATAGGAAGAAGACACTACATTTGTCATTCTTCAGGTTTCCTAAGGACCCTGAGAGGTATGAAACATCACATTAGAGCGCTCTTTATTTACGATTTTTTTCTAAACTGTATTGAATTACTGACTTTGTTTTTCTGTTTTAGGAGCAAAAAATGGTTAATAAATAGTAGAAGACAGAACGTGCTGCAAAAAGATGCCCTTTATTTGCACAATAAGATAAAGTTTTGTGCGTTACATTTCGAGTCAAACCAGTTCATGAGCGCGGAAAAGAAGAGATTGGTATGGAATGCAGTTCCTACGTTATTTGACGTGCTAAATAAGCCACAACTAGTGACGATGAAGAGAAAATTGCCATACAAACGTGAAAGTGTTGCCACAAAAAACAATAAAACTGTCTCCTGACACAGAAGAAACAGCTACCACAAGTGTTCCTACACGAGAGACACATATAAAATCACTAACAACGGAATCTGCAACACAGACATCTTTTGAAGATGAAATGCTTAGATTACATGAAATTATTCGCGTGTTGGAAAATCGTGTGAAATGTAAAAACGTGTAAATCATCAGACTTCGTACAAAATTACTACGTGACAAGGAAAGTGCACATCGTAAGAATAAACTGCAACCACAAAGTCACAGGACACAAGTACAAACGGACAACATCATTTTAAAAAGTATTGGTTCCAAGTACTTGAAAAAAGTTGCTCTCGATTTATTGATAAGCCAAATCAGTATACCATTGAATGGAAAACGTGGTGCGAGATGGAAAGATGAAACTTAATTATTTGCACTTAATTTGTTGTATTGTAGTATTCAGGCATACAGTTTTTTATCACACTGCTTAAGCCTTCTATCAACATGTACCTTACAAAGGTATGTGCAAGATACACAATTAAACTGTGGGATGAATAATAACATATTTCATCTTTTAAAGCAGAAAGTGCAGCAGTTACCAGAAGCTGATGTAATTGTTAATTTGTCTACGGATAAGATGTCACTAATGGAAAATTTGATATATGACAGCTCTAGCGATCGTGTTATTGGATCTGAAGACATAGGTTTCATACGTACATCTGTGGTTGCCAATACTGCATTAGTTATAATGATTAACGGCGTCTTCTCAAATTTTAAACAGCCATTAGTGTATTATTTCTCCGAAGGACCAGTAGGAGCCACCCATCTGACGCGCATATTTTTTGAAGTCGTCAAAAAACTCACAGAGATTGATTTGGTTGTAAAAACATGTGTGACTGACCACGGCACGAATTTTGTGAAGTGGAGGCACAGACTGGGTATCACACCAGTTAATCCATGCTTAGTACACGAAGGGATAAGATCTACTTTTTTTATGACACACCACACCTGATAAAAAGCGTACGTAATAATTTATTCAGGTATAACATTATCCACACAACAGATGAAGGATGGATTGGCACTGCTTCATGGAAGGACATTTGTCAGTTGTACTCAAATGATTGTGAAAGGAAGTTCAAGTTGGCCCCCAAGCTTAATAAAAGAGCTGTCCAACTGCCAGCATTTTCAAAAATGAAGGTAAGCACTGCAGTTCGTGTGTTGAATCATACAGTAGCAGCAGGCATTGAGACACTTGTTACTTGTGGCACCATATCATCATCTGCTACTGCTACTGCAGATTTTTGCCAAAAAGTAAACGATGTTTTTGACATATTTAATGCATATAGTGTCAAAGGGCCTGTATCCTTAAGGAACTGCATTACAAGTGCCTCAAGACATTTGGAAATATTAAAGACACTGAAGCCATGGATACAGTCATGGAAATTTGTAGATGTTGATGGGAAAGATTTTTCATCTAGGATTAAGTGTGTTAAAGGACTTCTGGGTAACACACACAGTGTAGCTACCTCCAATTGCGAGGGGATCCACTGGGGTCAGACAATAGTGGATATGAAAGCAGCGCCCAGGTTACTTGTTTCATCACTGTGTGGCATCAGTGACACGAGTTCAGTGATGAGACTACAAAATGTGGAAGTCCAAACAGACCTCAGAGAGGCAAACAGCGTGAGATACATGTTTGGTTATGTATTAAAGAAACTGCTTACAATTCATGACTGTTATAAATGTAGGACAGTACTTGTAGATGGCAGCCAAGACTTAGACGCAAATGACAAAGTTTATTGTCATTTTAAAAAGTATGAAGGCAACTTTGGAAGCCTATTTATTTGTACAGAAGATGTCAAAGAATTTTTAACTCATTGTGAGACTAAGATGACTTCTACTTTTGATGAATATGCTCGCATAAGTAATTGTGGTGCTTTCTTTGTGAATATGTTGATGGACATCCCCAATTTTCCACCTGGGTGCTGTGCTGAAACCAAGCTGCATTTAATAAGACTGTTTGTGAAAGTGAGGGTCTTTCGCATTATTCAATTCAGGAATCAAGACTTATTCTGTAGGAGCAAGAGAAGAAATAAAAAAGTGATGAAGCTGGCGGCTCATTTGGGTTGCTAAAGTGTTAGGACTGACATTCGTTTGATTTTATCTTCGGTAAATGTATCAGTGGGATATAATAGTTTTAAAACAGTCATGCTTTTTATTGAGGTAACCTGACAGCACAAAGAATAAGACGGAAATTGTATATTTGAAAGCAGGCTTCCTGCAAAGCAGATCGTAATGAAAAGTGATGTGTTGCTTCATTTTTACACAAGGAAGAGCATCTATATACTTCATATGTGGGATATACAGCGTGTATTCTCTTACTTACAGTGGAATAAGTGCGATTGTATGCTACTTCTTAAGTATTCCTTTTTTGATGTTGCAGCTTATGTCACTTCATTCAATAGTTCGTGCTCTGTTTACTTATATTTCACGATCATTTATGTCTCTCGCTGTTCTCCTAACACTTGTGACGCAAAAATATACTAACTATTTTGTAAATTACGTACAAAACGAATTAAAAACAAACATAATTTTTACGTCGCATCTGCCGTCAGAGGAAGGCGAGCTTTCTGGCCGCTAGGGGCGCTAGTGTCACTTGAACTGTCAAATGGTAACAACTTTCATAGCAGTGAGTGTGACGACTGTATATATTTGACTGTGTGTGCCATATGTCCAGCAACGAGTACGGTACTTCCCCTACCGCTCCCATACACCCCAGTAAAAGGAAAAAAAAACAGGTCATCGTTCACTTTTTCCCAGCGAAAACAAATCAGTACATTGTGTAGCGACCGACTTGTTAAGTGTTACTGACGTTTTAAGTGCAAAATAAATTCTAGTTTCTGCGTGAGAATACTACGCCATGCCGAAAACAGCTAGTTCAAAGTCTACTCATATAAGGCAGTCACTGAAAGATTTTCCGCATTATACAACAGATGGGAAAATTGTTTTCTGTCAAGCATGCAACAAGGAGGGTAGTTGATGTTTTTCTTAGACTTCTTATTTTCCTGTCATTTAGGATTATTTTTTTATCGCTATCCTTTAGCAATACGAAATACTCTTTATATGCGATTCTAAACAGCATTTCTCTTTTCTCTCGATTAGGTTTCGAGTGTTAAGAAATCTCACTTAACTCAGCATGCAGATGGAATCGCACATAAAGCTAACGTTGAACGAAAGTCAAAACTGAAGCAAACTCTTTTAACCAATAAATCCGGTGAATCCTCCGAAAAAAAAAATTCTGCAATGGTTTGTGTCATGCACTTGTGACAGCAAACATCCCCTTTCGGAAACTAGAAAACCCTATTTTCAGAGGTTTTCTTGAGAAGTACTGCCATCAGAGTATTCCTGCAGAGACAACTTTACGTAAGAATTATATGGATTCAGTTTACAATGCTGCATTGCACATAATGCGAGAAGATGTTGGAGAAACTTGTATATGGATTTCTGTGGATGAAACTACTGACAGTCTTGGACGTTACACTGCAAACCTGATTATTGGCAAGCTAGATCCAAATGCTCCATCCAGGACTCATTTGATTTACTCAAAACAGCTTGCAAAAACTAACCAACAAACAATAGCACAGTTTGTGAACAATGGGCTTAAGGTGCTATACCCAAACGGAGTGGATGAGAATAAGGTGCTTCTGGCCGTCACTGATGCTGCTGCATATATGATGGCAGCGTTTCAACTATTAAAAGTATTCTACCAATTGATGCTGCACGTTAACTTGTGTAGTGCATGGGATCAACCGCATAGCAGAGCAAGTAAGGCTACAATTTCCTAAAGTAAATAAAGTAATATTAACAGAATCTTCCGTCGGTTCTTGGTAGAACAACATTATAATAATAAATGAAAAGCTCCAGTTTGCTTTTGTTCTACAATATTATTTTTATTGCTAACCGGTTTTCAGCTTACAAGGCCATCTTCAGGCATTTACTGAGTATTATCACCAAAGAAGTTAAATGTTAGCAGACAACACTGGAAGAGAAGTAACACATCTAGAGTGAAGTAGAAACATACAGTGAGTAACATCTTTGCAATGAAATAGTAAAAACTGAACAGTACATAAATAACAATGGAGTTGACAGGAAAACATTTAGCACAATATAAGAATAACATGCCTACATAATGGTATCTATTGATAAACAAAACTATTGAAATAAGATAAACTTAGTACTAGGCAAGGCTGCATCAAGAGGTATGAAACATGGAGAGTGATACACAACCAATTAAAAAAAAAAAAAAAAAAAAAAAAGAAGAAGAGACAGTTGTCAATGTAAATACAGAATACACGAAGAACTTAAGCTATATCAATACGATAAACAGAAATTAATAAATGCAGGAAAATTGAGGTGTTTGAGGGAACCTACAGTTTGAGAGTGCGGTGGTACTGCATTTTAACATTAACTTTATAATCAAAGCAGTGGCTGTATACCAGTTTACATTAAATAAATGAGCAAAGTAAAATATGAACAGTATTTGATGACACAACTACAAGGGGAGTTAAACATGGACAGTAATACAAGTACAAGTTAAAAGCAAACCCTTAACTATTGAAACTACAGCATATGTGGAATACAAAGACAACTGCAACAAATAAAACAACTTAATGACTGCAGGAAAATGGGAATATGTAGGAAGAGAGGGTGTGGGAAGTAATGAACAACAAAGATGATTATATGAAGTTTAGGAGAGGGGAAGTGTTGAGTTGTGTCTGGTCATTTAGGATGAGATCTGGACTGTGAGCAAGATGTTTGTTAATTTCCAGGGCTTCCAGCAGGTTGAGTTTATGGCCTTTGTTTGCTAAGTGAAGTACATGGGACACTGGCTGGTAGTTGTGACCCTCACGCAGTACATGCTCAGCAAATGCAGAGTCTGAATTCTGCAACCTCCAGCTGCGTTCATGTTCAGCCAGCCTAGTTGATATGTCTCTGCCTGACTGACCAATGTAAAATTTGTCACAATCAGAACAGGTGATTTTGTATACCCCACTGTTGGCTAATAACTGGATCTTATCTTTGCTATTAAAAACACACTGGGCTGCAGTGTTCCTGACATAGTAGGAAACCCTATACTTGCAGGATTTCAGTGCTTTGGCTATAGTCTGTGATACCTTACCTAGAAATGGTAGAGTACACCATTTCTTGCAGACAGTGGATGGGGAAGCAGGTGGGGCATAGAGGAGGGGTATAATTTTCCGTTTTTGTTTCCTGTGCAAGATGTGGTCAATAAGAACTGGATTGTAGCCATTGGCTGAGGCAATAAATTTTATTGTATCTAACTCTGCTTTAAAATCATCTCTGGACATGGGGATGGATATGAGACGGTGTACCATTGAGTGGAAAGCTGCATGTTTGTGAGCTATGGGGTGTTGTGAGCAAGAAGGTATTACTGTGTCTGTAGTTGTTGTTTTTCTGTAAATTTTGAAACAATGTGTGTGTGTACTGGTGTCAATGGTGAGATCTAAGAAGTTTATGGATTTGTTGCCAATTTCCATAGTGAACTGGATATTTTTATGTTGACCGTTTAGGTTTTTCAAGAATGTGTTGAGTTGTCTTGTAGTACCAGTCCACATACACAGGACATCATCTACATATCTAAACCAGTATTTGATGTTTGCACTCAAAGGTTCTGTTTTTAGAAAATTTTGTTCAATATGGTCCATAAATATTTCAGCCAACAGTGGACTAAGAGGGGAACCCATAGCTAAGCCATCTAATTGTTTATAAAGAGTGCCTTGGAACTGGAAATAGTTCTGTGCAAGGCAGGTCTGTGTGGCAAGTCTCAAGTCATTCAATTCCACAGGATTGACATTAGACTTGTGCATCAGCTCTGTCAGAATGTCTATACATTCTGCTACTGGTATGTTAGAAAACAAACTGCTGACATCAAAGGATACTAATTTATCACTGTGTGAGACAGATATACCTTTTAACTTGTTTACTAGGCCCACAGAGTTTGAAATACCATGCTTTGGTTTAAATTTAGTCTTGCTCTTAATTAGGACATCAAGTTTACTGGCTAGTTTGTAAGATGGAGCAGTGAATGATGATACAACTGGACGAATAGGAATATCTTGTTTATGCAGTTTAGGAAGGCCGTACATTCTAGGAGGCATTGGGTTCATATTAGTTAACAGTTTTACTTCAAATTCAGAGAATATGCTTTTGCATGAAATGATTGCATATTTAACATCCTCTTTGAACAATTTAGTAGGGTCTTTAGGACAGACTTGGAAGCCTGTGGTATTCAGAAAATCGTTAACTTTATCCACATAATCACATTTGTTCAAAAGCACAATGCTGTTGCCTTTATCAGATTTTGTGGCAACGATACCTTGGTGTTGTAATTTCTGTTTTAAGGACTTGAGGGTGTGAAAGTCAATAGACCGTGGGATGTTACACACGAATTTGGTTTCGTTCATTAGTGCATTGGCAACTATATATTTTGCAGTGGTGTCTTTCGTTAAGGCATATTCCCCAAAGGAACAAAAAGTGCTTGAAAAAGGTTTTAAATATGCTCCTCCCCACCCTCCATCAGAAAAACAACTGGATGTTATGAAAGTTGATATTGAATATCAAACTAGCCAGTAAACTTGATGTCCTAATTAAGAGCAAGACTAAATTTAAACCAAAGCATGGTATTTCAAACTCTGTGGGCCTAGTAAACAAGTTAAAAGGTATATCTGTCTCACACAGTGATAAATTAGTATCCTTTGATGTCAGCAGTTTGTTTTCTAACATACCAGTAGCAGAATGTATAGACATTCTGACAGAGCTGATGCACAAGTCTAATGTCAATCCTGTGGAATTGAATGACTTGAGACTTGCCACACAGACCTGCCTTGCACAGAACTATTTCCAGTTCCAAGGCACTCTTTATAAACAATTAGATGGCTTAGCTATGGGTTCCCGTCTTAGTCCACTGTGGGCTGAAATATTTATGGACCATATTGAATAAAATTTTCTAAAAACAGAACCTTTGAGTGCAAACATCAAATACTGGTTTAGATATGTAGATGATGTCCTGTGTATGTGGACTGGTACTACAAGACAACTCAACACATTCTTGAAAAACCTAAACGGTCAACATAAAAATATCCAGTTCACTATGGAAATTGGCAACAAATCCATAAACTTCTTAGATCTCACCATTGACACCAGTACACACACACATTGTTTCAAAATTTACAGAAAAACAACAACTACAGACACAGTAATACCTTCTTGCTCACAACACCCCATAGCTCACAAACATGCAGCTTTCCACTCAATGGTACACCGTCTCATATCCATCCCCATGTCCAGAGATGATTTTAAAGCAGAGTTAGATACAATAAAATTTATTGCCTCAGCCAATGGCTACAATCCAGTTCTTATTGACCACATCTTGCACAGGAAACAAAAACGGAAAATTATACCCCTCCTCTATGCCCCACCTGCTTCCCCATCCACTGTCTGCAAGAAATGGTGTACTCTACCATTTCTAGGTAAGGTATCACAGACTATAGCCAAAGCACTGAAATCCTGCAAGTATAGGGTTTCCTACTATGTCAGGAACACTACAGCCCAGTGTGTTTTTAATAGCAAAGATAAGATCCAGTTATTAGCCAACAGTGGGGTATACAAAATCACCTGTTCTGATTGTGACAAATTTTACATTGGTCAGTCAGGCAGAGACATATCAACTAGGCTGGCTGAACATGAACGCAGCTGGAGGTTGCAGAATTCAGACTCTGCATTTGCTGAGCATGTACTGAGTGAGGGTCACAACTACCAGCCAGTGTCCCATGTACTTCACTTAGCAAACAAAGGCCATAAACTCAACCTGCTGGAAGCCCTGGAAATTAACAAACATCTTGCTCACAGTCCAGATCTCATCCTAAATGACCAGACACAACTCAACACTTCCCCTCTCCTAAACTTCATATAACCATCTTTGTTGTTCATTACTTCCCACACCCTCTCTTCCTACATATTCCCATTTTCCTGTAGTCATTAAGTTGTTTTATTTGTTGCAGTTGTCTTTGTATTCCACATATGCTGTAGTTTCAATAGTTAAGGGTTTGCTTTTAACTTGTACTTGTATTACTGTCCATGTTTAACTCCCCTTGTAGTTGTGTCATCAAATACTGTTCATATTTTACTTTGCTCATTTATTTAATGTAAACTGGTATACAGCCACTGCTTTGATTATAAAGTTAATGTTAAAATGCAGTACCACCACACTCTCAAACTGTAGGTTCCCTCAAACACCTCAATTTTCCTGCATTTATTAATTTCTGTTTATCGTATTGATATAGCTTAAGTTCTTCGTGTATTCTGTATTTACATTGACAACTGTCTCTTCTACTTTTTTTTTTTTTTTTTTTTTTTTTTTTTAGTTGGTTGTGTATCACTCTCCATATTTCATACCTCTTGATGCAGCCTTGCCTAGTACTAAGCTTATCTTATTTCAGTAGTTTTGTTTATCAATAGATACCGTTATGTAGGCATGTTATTCTTATATTGTGCTAAATGTTTTCCTGTCAACTCCATTGTTATTTATGTACTGTTCAGTTTTTACTATTTCATTGCAAAGATGTTACTCACTGTATGTTTCTACTTCACTCTAGATGTGTTGTCTGCTAACATTTAACTTCTTTGGTGATAATACTCAGTAAATGCCTGAAGATGGCCTTGTAAGCTGAAAACCGGTTAGCAATAAAAATAATATTGTAGAACAAAAGCAAACTGGTGCTTTTCATTTATTATTAAATAAAGTAATATCTATGGTGCAGAAAATTTTTGTTAAGACTCCATCAAGAATACAGGCATTCAAAGAAGAGCTTCCAGATGTCCCATTGTCGCCAGAGCCTGTTGTCACCCGCTGGGGCACGTGGCTGATAGCAGCAGAATACTATAGTACGCATCTCTCAGCTGTCCAGGAGGTGGTTGAAAATATACCGGAGGATGCTGCAGCCATAACTGCAGCAATGGAGTTACTCAAAGATTCTTCTTTAAAACGGGACTTATCTTACATTTATGGCAAGAATAATTTCACAATTAGAAGGCTCAGGGAGACCTATCTACGACAATATTTCTTTGCTTGAAGAAGTCAAAATGAAAATTAATGAAGCGCCAGGTTAAGTAGGGGAAAAAGTACGGGCAAAAACGCAAACGGTTTTGCAGAACACTGGCCTGAAGGAGTTGTGTGCAGCTGCCGACATACTTAGTGGAAAATCCAGCACTCCTGACTGCAGCATTCCTGTCCAACATGTGCCGAAAATGAAGTACGCCCCTATCACATCTGTTGATGTAGAACTTTCTTTTTCAGCGTATAAATTGATTCTGACTGATAAGCGCCACAATTTTTCGCTAGAAAACCTAGAAATGATTTTGGTTATTTATTGTGAAGCCAACTATGGTCAGAATATGTGAAACTACGAATGTATTAATTAAACCATTGCCACATCTTTTTTACGGAGATATTTATCTTGCAGGAACTCAAAAATATTTGGAGTTATGTTCAACATTAATGTTGTAGATTGCTGTGCTCTGTAACTGTGTAAATATTCATTTTCCTTGCTTTAATGACTAATAAGATGTTCGTACTGTCAACATCCAGCATCACCCACACAATTCCGAAGACGGCAAGAGCTGACAAGTGCGAGAATTATCGCACAATCAGCTTAACAGCTCATGCATCGAAGCTGCTTACAAGAATAATATACAGAAGAATGGAAAAGAAAATTGAGAATGCGCTAGGTGACGATCAGTTTGGCTTTAGGAAAAGTAAAGGGACGAGAGAGGCAATTCTGACGTTACGGCTAATAACGGAAGCAAGGCTAAAGAAAAATCAACACACTTTCATAGGATTTGTCGACCTGGAAAAAGCGTTCGACATTATAAAATGGCGCAAGCTGTTCGAGATTCTGAAAAAAGTAGGGGTAAGCTATAGGGAGAGACGGGTCATATACAATATGTACAACAACCAAGAGGGAATAATAAGAGTGGACGATCAAGACCGAAGTGCTCGTATTAAGAAGGGTGTAAGACAAGGATGTAGCCCTTCGCCCCTACTCTTCAATCTGTACATCGAGGAAGCAATGATGGAAATAAAAGAAAGGTTCAGGAGTGGAATTAAAATACAAGGTGAAACGATATCAATGATACGATTCGCTGATGACATTGCTATTCTGAGTGAAAGTGAAGAAGAATTAAATGATCTGCTGAACGGAATGAACAGTCTAATGAGCACACAGTATGGTTTGAGAGTAAATCGGAGAAAGACGAAGGTAATGAGAAGTAGTAGAAATGAGAACAGCGAGAAACTTAACATCAGGATTGATGGTCACGAAGTCAATGAAGTTAAGGAATTCTGCTACCTAGGCAGTAAAATAACCAATGACGGACGGAGCAAGGAGGACATCAAAAGCAGACTCGCTATGGCAAAAAAGGCATTTCTGGCCAAGAGAAGTCTACTAATATCAAATACCGGCTTTAATTTGAGGAAGAAATTTCTGAGGATGTACGTCTGGAGTGCTGCATTGTATGGTAGTGAAACATGGACTGTGGGAAAACCGGAACAGAAGAGAATCGAAGCATTTGAGATGTGGTGCTATAGACGAATGTTGAAAATTAGGTGGACTGATAAGGTAAGGAATGAGGAGTTTCTACGCAGAATCGGAGAGGAAATGAATATGTGGAAAACACTGATAAGGAGAAGGGACAGGATGATAGGACATCTGCTAAGACATGAGGGAATGACTTCCATGGTACTAGAGGGAGCTGTAGAGGGCAAAAACTGTAGAGGAAGACAGAGATTGGAATACGTCAAGCAAATAATTGATGACGTAGGTTGCAAGTGCTACTCTGAGATGAAGAGGTTAGCACAGGAAAGGAATTCGTGGCGGGCCGCATCAAACCAGCCAGTAGACTGATGAACAAAAAAAAACTGTCAACACTGTGTATTTTAATTTATTTTTATTTTCTCTACATCATTTTTATTAGAGCCTATTTTAGGTTTTATATAGCCTAAATGAACTACTGAAGGAGCCTATTTTAGGTGCCTAAAACACACTTTTTTATGACCTAAAAATCCGTGGTCTACTTATCACATACATCACTTTCTATTCGCTATATTCCTCAGCCATGGGAAGTTCATTAATGACACAAATATTGACTGCATCTCAGTGTTACTATTCGCAATACCAGGAGCCCAAGAAATATCTGCATATCAGTACAAAAATGAACATGTGAAATAACCACTATGAAGAATCATCCACAGTTACATCGAGAAAAATTGTGCCATACAAAGTGGCACGTATTGAGTTGGATTCAATAGTGATTGTCAGAAAATACGTAAGAAATAAAACCTTGGTTCTAGACAAATGTGAGAAAGAAATGTTGTTTTATGTGTTCGCCTATCGCTAAAAGTATTTCATAGTAATTCATGAAAAATGATTTGGTAATATAAATTTGCAATAACCATCATATAACTACACAAGACATAGAAAATTCACAGTAATACACAAAATATGGCTTGGCACAAAATACATAAACGTTTACTATAATACAAGAAGTGAAACTGCGTACTAAAATAAGTAATGGAGAATAAATATTGGAGAAATGAGGAAAAAAATTCAATTTCGTTAGAAAAGGAAAAAATGGTTTGCATTATTGTGGTGTTAATCTTTGAGTAACTATGTGTGTTGTGTCATGTGTAAGAGTAAAGTCTTGGTGATGAGCATAATGCATAAAAAATCGTGGGTCTCTATCCATTCAAACTTTGAAAAATGTCATTCACGTGTTTCTTCATTTCCTTCACCTCAGCCTACCAAATTCTGTAATCCCTGATAGCATGAGCTGTCATACGAAATTTCTTTCCATTCGTAACTGTAGTTCATTAATCACTGTAGTCTTTACTCTCATATGTTCAGCACTGCATGTCATTTTTATTTTTATTTCTCTTAAAACTACAATAAACTAGTTGAGCTCGTATGTACTAACTGAGTCCTAATTAATTTACCCCAAAGGAAAAGGAATAAGTAAAATGCATGTCATAAAATGTATGCACGGGAGAAAAAAAGGTAAAGCATCTCAACAAATGGAATGTAATCATACGCAAGAAGGAAATACATCCCACCAACCATTAAGGAAGAATTTGACACAAAGAGAGCGGCAGTGGCAAATACAGCATATGTAAGATAACACATAATGAAGTGTAGCGAAGTGCATCTTAACTAATGATCATCATGCATCAGCGCAGCATAGTTCCATAAAAGCTCTTCCCTAAGGAAAAATAAGTGTACACAACATAACTAACATATGTAGGGTCTACATCATTAAGAAAGATAACAGAAAATTATCATAAAAGTCTGTCATCAGTTAAAACACTACAGCAGTGTGTGTAGAAAAATGAAAGAAACCTACCAGAGAAAGTAACATGTTAGACATACACATAGATAAATTTAAAGAAAAAATATTTAGCTGCAACTGAAAAAAGCACTGTAAATAAACATCATCAGGAATAAAATCACTTAGACAACCATAAGTAAGATTGCAGTGGTGGAATCATATTTGCTATAAAGAATCATTCACTTATCTCTGAAAGAAAAAATAGTTTTTGTGATCATCTCCTAAATATCCTTGTAATCATCCTAGCTCAATTAATTATGTGAAAATAAAGACACTTTTACATTATTTTCATTATATTCAACATAAAATTGACTAAAATCCACTGTACATCATCATCAGTGTAATGAAAAGCATGTCTGCAGTAAATCCTTTCTACCTTGTGGTGCACAAAGATGGTCCAAATTACTCATTTTCTTATATCTTTGTGTATGGCTCTATTCTGTTAATTCTGTATTATAGTGTTGTACAGGAAATACTAAATCAATGGCTTATTAAAAATCTATGTTAATCTGCAACAGTACAGTTTTATCACGTGAGTGCAAGAAATAGTATAAAATACACATATTTGGCCTTATTGTTCAAGACATATTTAAAAAATGACATATTGCGTAAAAAACTTATCGTTAATATATCAACATTGGCACATGAGAGAAAAAAAATTGAAAAAGACGTAAGACATTCGCTAATAAAAGTGTGTGACCTAGACAAGTGGTACACCTTTTAAGCTAAACATCACAAGTAAGAGAGAAAAAAAAACTTAATGAAATGGTTGATCATTTTGATATGGTGTAATTCAAGTGGTTTCTTTGTGCGTAAAGTTTCTGTTTCAACCACATTAGAATGTGCAATACGGCGAATGCGAAATGGAGCGTTCTACAGTAAAAAGAGTTTTTTAAACTCTTATTTAGCTTTCTGAGAAAGACGATGCAATCTGATGGGAAGCTTATGGCCTATCTTGAATTCTGTGTGTTTGCAACATGTCTTGTGCATACGTTACCTTTCTTCAGCTTCCTGTTTGATATTTGTAATGGTTATGTCAGTTATGAGGTCCGTGCTGTAAGAATGGCGATTTTGGAAAAGGTACCTATGGTTTTCTTTGTCAGGTGGCTGCTTGTGTTTTAGTGCATAGTGTGGTGAAAGTAATGTGGAATCATTCGGTAAGGAATTTGTGATGTCCTGAAAAATGTAGATATATCTGTCCCATTCAGTGTGTTTGCCGTGGCAATACAGTCTGCATAATTTCCTACTTCTTTCGTGATCCGTTCTGCCAGATCTGAATCTGCTTGATAGCGTGAGATAAACAATAGGTTTGACTTTTCTACTGTGTAACATGCGAATCCCAAGGCCGGAGTGAAATTGGGGAGCGTTATCGGAAATTACTTTTTCTACATGACCTGCCTCTTTGAGAAAGTTTTGGACAAAAGCTGCTGAAACTGTTCTGACAGGAGCGTTGCGAAGAGGTGTAAAATAGACAAATTTCGAAGTGAGCTCAACAGCGACAAAAAAACCATGTCTTGTAGTTTTTATTTGTCTGTATAAATCGTCCACAAACGAGCGATACGTTTTCACATGTTAAAAAATAGGTATGTACCTATTTTTATACGATCTATGCAACTAAATAAAGGCAGTTTGTTTGTTGCCAAACGGGTTTCGCTTAATTTCTTTGGGAAGCATCATCAGTGGCCTGAAATACAGACGTGTGTACGACATAATCTGTATGGTAGATGAACCAACAGAGAAAATTGATAAACTTCATACAGATTTACCATTGAAAAAGAAACACAAAAACAAATACTTTTCTTGGACATAACGATAAAGAGAGAGAACAATAAACATATATTTGACATCTTCAGAAAGCCAACGGCCGTAGTCATAATTATACATGCTTCATCCAACCACCCACAAAATCAACAATAAGCGGCACTACTACACATGTTACACAGGCTAAATAACATCCCATTCAGCAAAGAAAATTGTCAAAAAAAGTTTCAAACAATACAACTCATAGCCACTAAGAATGGTCACAGCGCTCATATACACTCCTGGAAATGGAAAAAAGAACACATTGACACCGGTGTGTCAGACCCACCATACTTGCTCCGGACACTGCGAGAGGGCTGTACAAGCAATGATCACACGCACGGCACAGCGGACACACCAGGAACCGCGGTGTTGGCCGTCGAATGGCGCTAGCTGCGCAGCATTTGTGCACCGCCGCCGTCAGTGTCAGCCAGTTTGCCGTGGCATACGGAGTTCCATCGGAGTCTTTAACACTGGTAGCATGCCGCGACAGCGTGGACGTGAACCGTATGTGCAGTTGACGGACTTTGAGCGAGGGCGTATAGTGGGCATGAGGGAGGCCGGGTGGACGTACCGCCGAATTGCTCAACACGTGGGGCGTGAGGTCTCCACAGTACATCGATGTTGTCGCCAGTGGTCGGCGGAAGGTGCACGTGCCCGTCGACCTGGGACCGGACCGCAGCGACGCACGGATGCACGCCAAGACCGTAGGATCCTACGCAGTGCCGTAGGGGACCGCACCGCCACTTCCCAGCAAATTAGGGACACTGTTGCTCCTGGGGTATCGGCGAGGACCATTCGCAACCGTCTCCATGAAGCTGGGCTACGGTCCCGCACACCGTTAGGCCGTCTTCCGCTCACGCCCCAACATCGTGCAGCCCGCCTCCAGTGGTGTCGCGACAGGCGTGAATGGAGGGACGAATGGAGACGTGTCGTCTTCAGCGATGAGAGTCGCTTCTGCCTTGGTGCCAATGATGGTCGTATGCGTGTTTGGCGCCGTGCAGGTGAGCGCCACAATCAGGACTGCATACGACCGAGGCACACAGGGCCAACACCCGGCATCATGGTGTGGGGAGCGATCTCCTACACTGGCCGTACACCACTGGTGATCGTCGAGGGGACACTGAATAGTGCACGGTACATCCAAACCGTCATCGAACCCATCGTTCTACCATCCCTAGACCGGCAAGGGAACTTGCTGTTCCAACAGGACAATGCACGTCCGCATGTATCCCGTGCCACCCAACGTGCTCTAGAAGGTGTAAGTCAACTACCCTGGCCAGCAAGATCTCCGGATCTGTCCCCCATTGAGCATGTTTGGGACTGGATGAAGCGTCGTCTCACGCGGTCTGCACGTCCAGCACGAACGCTGGTCCAACTGAGGCGCCAGGTGGAAATGGCATGGCAAGCCGTTCCACAGGACTACATCCAGCATCTCTACGATCGTCTCCATGGGAGAATAGCAGCCTGCATTGCTGCGAAAGGTGGATATACACTGTACTAGTGCCGACATTGTGCATGCTCTGTTGCCTGTGTCTATGTGCCTGTGGTTCTGTCAGTGTGATCATGTGATGTATCTGACCCCAGGAATGTGTCAATAAAGTTTCCCCTTCCTGGGACAATGAATTCACGGTGTTCTTATTTCAATTTCCAGGAGTGTAGTTCAAAAACTCAATCAAAAAATTAAAAGACAACTAAAGAAAAATCCAAACAAGCAGAGAGCACAGAACCTCACAGAAACTACAGAAAACACGGAAACACTAAACAGTAACACTCATCACATGAATAACAGAAAAAAATGGTACACTCTTACATACAAATACAAAGCAACACACAAGACAGCAAATATACTAAGAAACAGGGATTACAAATTGCTTACAGAACAAGAAACACGCTCCAATCACATTTTCAAACATCAGAAAAACCAGATAAATACCAAGGAGCGGGTATGTACCAGCTAGAGTGCCAAGAATGTATATCAGGATATCTGGGGATGACAAGCTGAAACTTTTAGATGTAAAAAACATATAAGAAGTTGGAAATATGAAAACAGTCACTCTACCTTCGCCGACACCTGATAAAACATGGACATGACCCATCCAACATGGAATGTGGCATGATAGTTATCAGAGAGAATAATCACAACAAAAAGCTCCTGACATTGCAAGAAAACTTTCACATACAAAGAGCCATTGCAATGGAAAAGAAGGTACTCAATGACCAAATCCTTATAAATACTCCCTGATCAAGCTAGACACCAAAACAATAACAAACCTAAATGTAACCAGGATAAATAATTAATGAATCTCCTTCTCCTCTTCTCTCCCTCTCTCTCTCTCTTCTCTCTCTCTCTCTCTCTATTTCACCCCCACCCCCACGCGCGCACACACACACACACACACACACACACACACACACACACACACACACACGCATGAACTCATATTTATTAATATAAAAAAATCATTGCACACAGCAAACTACACACACACACACACACACACACACACACACACACACACACACACATAAACTCATATTTATTAAAAAATATATTTGCACACATCAAACTACACACACACATAAGCTCATATTTATTATAAAATAATAATAATACGTTTTCACACAGCAAATTCCACACGCACACATAAACTCATACTTATTTTTTTTTTAAGTAGAATACACACACGCTTGCGCGTGTACAAACACACACACACACACACACACACACACACAACACACAACAAATGACAAACATCAAACACAACAGAAACGAAAGACAGATCAACACAAACAACAACTGGGAACACTACACACCGAAAACACACATATGTTGATCACGAGATCGAAGTGAAAGTAAACCATGCGATGTGACAAATGTATATAAACAACTCCGGAAATCGGCCAGCTGAAGTATGAAGACCAACAAATACATCTTCAGGAATATATACATGTGTTAACAGCGCTTGAAATCGTAAGTAACACCGAACGATACATTCACAATACGGAACTTGTGATACAAAAGTTGCTTCTAACCTAAAAGCAAGAGAAAAACACGACTAAATGTAATATATCAATATGTTACATCTGTCACATATTACGTTTATTGTACGTATAAAAAGAAACATGTATTTCAGGCCACTGATGATGCTTCCCACAAAAATGAAGCGAAACGCGTACGGCAACAAACAAACTGCCCTCATTTAGTTGCATTGACGGTACATACCTCCACGAACACTGAAGAGTGCTGTTTTAGGTAACTTTAACCGAAGAAATCGTCAGGCTTCTGATACAAGACTGTCACATTTCTTCAACTTCGTCACCACTTGTTCTCAGCTGGCCTGGTGATCTCCTTTCAACTCGTAAAGTGTGAGCTATGGACGAATAGCTTTATCATCGAGCGCATTTTGTCCAAAGAGCAACGCTGCGCACTAAAAACTGATTTAAACTGTATGTATCAAAAAATTCACTGTGCCTTATACCGCATCAACAACAGTGTATTGACAGACGAGTGAACGTGGAGGTACACCTGTGTGCAACTCATTTGCGCATGTCAAGTTCAACATTAGGCTCCATACGGCGTGGTAATCAAAACTTACTTTATCATTTTCATCATCATTGACACTCAAGACGCATCTTTCACAGAGCTTCAGGGAACACAGAGAAACGCAAAGTACACTGATAGGGAAATTTCCTGGCAGATTAAACCTGGGTGCCGGACCGAGACTCGAACTCGGGACCTTTGCGTTTCGCGGGCAAGTGCTCTACCATCTGAGCTACCCAAGCACGGCTCATACCCCGTCCTCACAGCTTTACTTCTGCCAGTACCTCGTCTCCTGCCTTCCAAACTTAACAGATGCTCTCCTGCGAACATTGTCGAAGTAGCACTCCTGAAAGAAAGGATATTGCGGAGACATGCCTTAGCCACAGCCTGGAGGATGTTTCCAGAATGAGATTTTTCACTCTGCAGCGTAGTGTGCGCTGATATGAAACTTCCCGGCTGATTAAAACTGTGTGCTGCATGCTGCGTGCGTGGGTAGCTCAGATGGTAGAACACTTGCCCGCGAATGACAGAGGTCCCGAGTTCGAGTCTCGGTCCGGCACACAGTTTTAATCTGCCAGGAAGTTTCATATCAGCGCACACTCCGCTGCAGAGTGAAAATCTCATTCTGGATTTTAACGAGAGATTAATGTTATCTATACAAAATTTCCGAAGTTGTATACGCAAAACCAGCACTAGTACCGTGCCTGGAAAAGAAGGCATAAGTAGGATGCGATCGAGGTAACTGTGATTTCCTAGCACGTGACTGGTCCTATCGACAATCAAGCATGGTGAATAAAAACGGTGATTTCTTCTAATTACGACGTTCTGCTTAAAGTAATGAAAAGGCAAACCATGACTAACTGCGAAGTGGCACGGGCCAAGAGCAAAGTGCTTTCGCATGGCCGTCGTCTCGCGGCAGTCGTTGGTCTGGATGCAAGCAAAGTGAGAGGCCTGGTGGCAGCTGAGCTCCGAGTTTTTATAGCCACGAAGTCCCTGCACTTCAGTGAGCTTCTAACGCCATAAAATACCGTCGCTTCCTACTACGTCGTGGAGCGGACTACCTGCTGCGGCGTCGGGAACTGCCCACCTCTCCATAGCAAGGTAGGCAGGGGGAAAACCGACCGCTTAAAACCGACAGCGGTACTCTAGTTCTGAACAAGCGATATTCTAGGAAATTTATTTGGTCTCCGTTACAACAGGTATTTTTATTTTATCCATATTTTTGCAGTCCATAAGAAAGACTTTCGTGGTCGTCGATTTGCTTCGGACGAAGAGGTGCACGTCTAGGAACAAACACGGTTCCGTATGCAACAGAAGATATTTTTCTGTGACTGCATTGATCCTTTTGTCTCACAGTGGCATAAACGTATTAACTGTTATTGCGGACTACACTACTGGCCATTAAAATTGCTACACCAAGAAGAAATGCAGATGATAAAGGGATATTCATTGGACAAATATATTATACTAGAACTGATATGTGATCACATTTTCACGCAATTTGGGTGCATAGCCCCTGAGAAATCAGTACTCAGAACAACCACCTCTGACCGTAATAACGGCCTTGATACCCCTGGGCATTGAGTCAAACAGAGCTTGGATGGCGCGTACAGGTACAGCTGCCCATGTAGCTACAACACGATACCACAGTTCATCAAGAGTAGTAACTGGCGTATTGTGATGAGCCAGTTGCTCGGCCACCATCTGGAGAATGTGCTGGCCAGGGCAGTAGTCGAACATTTTCTCTATCCAGAAAGGCCCGTACAGGACCTGCAACATGCGGTCGTGCATTATCCTGCTGAAATGTAGGGTTTCACAGGGATCGAATGAAGGGTAGAGCCACGGGTCGCAACACATCTGAAATGTAACGTCCACTGGTCAAAGTGCCGTCAATGCGGAGAAGAGATGACCGAGACGTGTAAGCATCCCACACCATCACGCCGGGTGATAGGCCAGTATGGTGATGACGAATACACGTTTCCAATGTGCGTTCACCGCGATGTCGCCAAACACGGATGCGACCATCATGATGCTGTAAACAGAACCTGGATTCATCCGAAAAAATGACGTTTTGCCATTCGTGCACCCAGGTTCGTCGCTGAGTACACCATCGCAGGCGCTCCTGTCTGTGATGCAGCGTCAAGGGTAACCGCAGCCATGGTCTCTGAGCTGATAGTTCATGCTGCTGCAAACGTCGTCGAACTGCTCGTGCAGAGGTTGTTGTTTTGGAAACGTCCCCATCTGTTGACTCAGGGATCGAGACGTAGCTGCACGATCCGAAATGGTTAAAATGGTTCTAAGCACTATGGGACTTAACATCTGAGGTCATCAGTCCCCTCGACCTAGAACTACTTAAACCTAACTAACCTGAGGACATCACACACATCCATGCCCGAGGCAGGAATCGAACCTGCGACCATAGCAGCAGCGCGGTTCCGGACTGAAGCGCCTAGAACCGCTCGGCCACAACGGCCGGCTGCACGATCCGTTACAGTCATGCGGATAAGATGCCTGTCATCTCGACTGCTAGTGATACGAGGCCGTTGGGACCCAGCACGGCGTTTCGTATTACCCTTCTGAATCCACCAATTCCACATTCTGCTAACAGTCATTGGATCTCGACCAACGCTAGCAGCAATGTCACGATACGGTAAACCGCAATCGCGGTAGGCTACAATCCGACCTTTATCAAAGTCGGAAACGTAATGATACGCATTTCTCCTCCATACACGAGGCATCACAACAACGTTTCACCAGCCAACGCCGGTCAACTGCTGTTTGTGTATGAGAAATCGGTTGGAAACTTTCCTCATGTCAGTACGTTGTAGGTGTCGCCACCGGCGCTAACCTTGTGTGAATGCTCTGAAAAGCTAATCATTTACATATCACAGCATCGTCTTCCTGTCGGTTAAATTTCGCGTCTGTAGCGCGTCATCTTCATGGTGCAGCAATTTTAATGGCCAGTAGTGTACCTTTGAAATAATAATATACAATTTAGTTACCTTTTTCCATCTGTCTCACTTTCATTTCTCTTTCCCTGTAATGTGTATTACAGTCAGAGTCAAAGTTGTTTTGCGCTGTAGTATCACATCCGCTGAAGAGGACCACTTGGAATAGTAGCCGAAATGTTGGTTTAGCATTTTGTAAAATACGAGGGCGGTTCAGAAAGTAACCTCCGATTGGTCACAGTGCGGGTTGTGGGGGGAGTAGCGACGCCATCTGTGTGTTCACGCACTCAACAGGTCAGTCGGCATCAAGCCGTGGTCGAGTGAACGTCGTACCTGCGCTAGTTTAGTTTTTGTGGCAGTTTGAAATGTGTGCTGCAATAGAAAACCCCGCCAAATGTGAAGTGCGTGCTGTCATAAGGTTTTTTACAGCCAAAGGATATTCTGCAGCAGCTATTCATCATGAGCTTTGTGCCATGTACGGACCAAGAGTTATGAGTGAAGAGTTGTCCGTGAATGGGTACGTTTATTTACAAGTGGACGAGAAAACGTTCATGATGAAGAGAGGAGTGGTAGACCATCATTGGTGACTGACGAACTCGTTCAGACAGTTGATGCAAAAGTTCGTGAAAATCGACGTTTCTCAATGTCGGAGTTGTCTACTGGTTTTCCACAGATTTCTACGACTCTCTTGTACGAGATAGTGACAGCAAGATTGGGTTACCGTAAGTTCTGTGCACGATGGGTGCCCAAAATTCTTACCGACCACCACAAAACTCAAAGAATGGCCTCTGCATTAGACTTTCTGTCACGTTATGAGGACGGAGGAGAACCATTGTTAAACAGAATCATGACCGGTGACGAAACCTGGATTAAGTACGTGAACCCTGAGACAAAAGAACAATCAAAGATGTGGGCACATTCAAATTCGCCTTCCAAACCAAGAAAAGCCTCGCAAGATTTTTCTGCCAGAAAACTGATGGCAACGGTGTTTTGGGATGCCAAAGGGGTGTTGTTGGTTGAATTCATGGAACGTGGTACGACCATTAATCAAGACGTGTACTGTGAAACAATAAAAAAGTTACGACGGGCTATACAGAACAAACGCCGTGGTATGCTGACTTCCGGTATCGTTTTTTTGCACGATAACGCCCGTCCTCACTCTGCTCGCAGAACAACAGCCCTTCTTGAGTCCTTCAAGTGGGACGTTATCAACCATCCACCTTACAGCCCAGACCTGGCGCCAAGTGATTATCACCTCTTCATGCATTTGAAGAAATGGCTCGGGTCACAGCGGTTTGATGACGACGAAGAGCTCAAAGATGCGGTCACAGGCTGGCTCCAGGCACAAGCGGGTGATTTTTATGCAGAAGGAATTTCAAAGCTTGTGAAGAGATACGATAAGTGCCTCAATCACTATGGAGACTATGTAGAAAAATAGTGCAAAGATGTAGTTGTAAGATGTATATATTAAAATATTTTTATTTAACTTGGTGTATTTTTTTAAATCAACTGGAGGTTACTTTCTAAACGGCCCTCGTATAAATCAGAATCTCCGATTGAGGATTTGCGTTGGCGTCCTCCCGAGTCAGTGCAGTGTGTTACCATTACGCCACGTCCGTGGTATTGCAATCGAATTTCCCCTTCTGGAAACCGGCTGGTGCTGATTCTGAGACTGAAACAATTCTGTTACGTTCTTCTGCGTATCTCATCACAAAAAAATGAAATGCGTCTCTTATGTAAGACCAATCAATGACGTAGGTGAAAATTTGTTCGACGCTTGTGTTTTTCTAACCGGGTCACATGAGAATAAGAAGTAGCAGTCAAGACGTGTTGTAGTTTCTATTGCAGTTGGTTTGTAAAATCAGTACCAGATCATACCAACAAATTCACAGAATGTAGCTTCAAGTGAGGAAACACTGCGGTAGTTAAGGATCCGTTACTCCCGTGATGGAATGCCGTAGAAAATGTTTTCAGTTTAAGGGATTTAAATAAGCAATTTTCTTCTTGATCTGAACGTTCAAATTAGAGAGAGCACGATGAGAACCGTGTTTTCTAGTAAAGCCTCTTCATGTAGGTTCATGTGATACGCCGCAAACTGCAGCACACTTTTTCCCACAAATATTGCAGATTGTGAGGGCGAATCATAGTTTATGAAGCACGACAGGAGTAATAGCGCCGCAAATCCGTAGCAGGCCCTGAGAGGCATCTCCGTCTTCTGTCATTAAACACTTTTAATGTGCTATCATGGTAGTGTAAGTTTTTTAAAATTCGTACTATTACCAGATACACTCTCTGAAGAAATATGCGATATAGAGTCACGTGGTCCACGCTCTTCATCCCACAGGATGCGCCAATGCAAACTGGCGTCTAAGGTATCATCTGCGTGCTTCATCGAAACGGCTTTATTCGTTACCCTCTCTTTTTATGTGTCCTGCTGGACTGCAGAAAGTTCACTGCCAGTCATTTACCTACGATCTTGCAAGTACAATAAACAGCACACTGAATCGTAAAAGCGACTACGCGGAGGGCGCAACAGCACTGCCAGTTAAATTAATCTTTTTTTTTTTTCGTGGTTTACGGGCAGTTTCTGTTAGCGTCTAATTTCATGGAATGCTAAGACACGGAAGTTGTATTAAAGGAAATGTAGATCGTTTTTGCTTAAAAGTTATATGAGAAAGGAGTTTCCCCATCCAATCATTCTGTGGCTTAACTCCTGACGGTACATTTACAGTAGGGGAAAAGCATCCACAAAGATTGAGTAATTAATTAAGCAAAGTGCTGCTTTCAAGATGTCGGTAGCACCACGGTACGGTCTCTAATGATGCATTACAAGGATGTAACGTCCTGGGAATGACTCGCGAAGAAGTTTTGTGCTGCTGGTAAACATTACGACCGGGAGTAATAAACCTTTAATTATCACCTCGAAAAATAAAGTTACGCAATTAATTTTCTTCTTTGTTTGCAGACGCGTCTCTGGAGTCCTGTTATACAGTGAAATCCTTGCGGTACAGTACCGCTGCAAGTTGGTAAAACAGGTAAAACAAAATGTTGCAGCCCACTGACAAAGCGGAGTACCGTGCGGTAATTTTTTTTCTTTTTTAAGGGAAACAGCGCTTCAACAATCCATGCTGAATTGATGCAAGTATATGGCAAAAATGCAGCATCATATGACAAATTGAGTAGGTGGCATAGATGCTTCCAATGCGGTGGAACAAGTCTAAATGACGAAGAACAAAGTAGCAGGCCATCTTTCTGAGTAGAAACGACAATCAGAAGAAAAGTGAAGATCGTGGTTGTTCGAAGACTGGTGTATCGCAATCAAAACGACAGTGCAAAAAGTAAATAGCAGTTTTCAGGAACTGGCACAACATTCAAACACGACAAAGATCGCATCCGTGTGGTTTCGCGACATTCAGAAAGCTTGAGAACGGAAGCAACTGCGGAATTATTGCAGCTGTGTCACGCCAAACCAAATGACCTCTTTAGCTGGCTTGTCACCATGCATGATTGCTGGCCCCTATCACTGCGACCTCGACACAAAGGGACAAAGCAAGTACTGCCAATGTGTGGGTTAACCACCGCCGAATCGTCAAAGACCCAACCATCATCGTGCACGGTGATGCTGCGTCTCTTTTGGGACTGCAATCGCGTGATGCCAACAGATAGTGCTCATATGTGGGAAACCGTTACTAGGGAATACTGTCGACATTTTGTGGTGACAATGTCAAGGTGAAACGTCGCTGGATGGACAGGGAATACTTTTTTCCCACGACAGCGCTCAAATTCATTTTGCATCGCAGGTTGTTGCTTCTGGCTTTATAAAGTTTTCCCCCATTTCTCTGTATTCTCCTGATGTGACACACAGTGACTGCGTTTTCTTTGCTCGGATGAAGAAACAATTATTGAGCAAACCAGATATGCTCAATAACGTTCATGTCTGGTTAGTTTGGTGGCCAGCGGAAGTGTTTAAAATCAGGAGAGTGTTCTTGGAGCCACTTTGTAGCAATTCTGGACGTGTGGGTTGTCGCATTGTTCTGCCGGAATTTCCCAAGTCCGTCGGAATGCACAATGGACATGAATGGATGCAGGTGACCAGACAGGATGCTTACATACGTGTCACCTGTCAAGTCGTATCTAGACATATCATGGGTCCCACATCACCCCAACTGCAAACGCCCCACACCATTACAGAGCCTCCACCGGCTTGAACAGTCCCATTATGACATGTAGGGTCCATGGATTCATGAGGTTGTCTCCATACCCCCACTCATCCGTCCGCTCGATACAATTTGAAACGAGAGTCGTCCGACAAGGCAAAGTGTTTCCTGTCATCAACAATCTAAGTCGAGAAACATGAGTGGGCCTTAGGATCCGGAAGCCCATACCGATGATGTTTCGCTGAATGGTTCGCACGCTGACACTTGCTGATGGCCCAGCATTGAAACCTGCAGCAATTTGCGGAAGGGTTCGCACTTCTGTCACGTTGAACGATTCTCTTCAGTCGTCGTTGGTCCCGTTCTTGCAGGTTCTTTTTCCCGCCGCAGCGATGTCGGAGATTTGATGTCTTTCCGGATTCCTAATATTCAAGGTACACTCGTGAAGTGGTCGGACGGGAAAATCCCCACTTCATCGCTATTACGAAGATGCTGTGTTCCATCGTTCGTGCGCCGACTAACGCGACGTTCAAACTCACTTAAGGGGATACGGAATCACCTATCCCCGCAATGTTAATATATGCCTACTATAGGGAACATTTTCTCACAAACTACTGGAGACAGAGAGGTAAAAATTTTACTGTATGTGCATTCATATGTTACAACAATACTGAAACAACAGTTTATTGTCAAAGTATTTTCTTACAGAGATATTGTACATTTATTTTAAGTAAATTTTTTCCATCGCTTTTTACTAGACTATCACCCCTAAGTCTTTTGTAAATCAAGTAATTAAAAAATCGTTGTTTCAGTATGTAATAGGGACCTATGTCACTACGTCATAAAAATTTCAGACTTCTAGGTTGACCAGTACCTGAGATAATGTTCCTAGATGAAGTAAAAAGTAAACTTACGGGAAACGGAGAAAGAAGATTAAAACATTCCTGATCCGTAGCTAATACCCCCTTCACAGTCTTCATAATCATCTTCAAGTCTTCTTTTGGCACCCCTCTGCACCTGTCTTGCTTTTTTCACTAATGTCTTGATTATATTATCAGCATGCCTTAGTCTGTGCTGATCTAAAAAGAACATAGCACGTACCGTACGGGAACCAACACACATACCCAACTTTTGAAGGACCTGGCATTTAGTTATATTTCCAAGATTGAAGGTTGCCACAGCATCATACACACCAAAATGTAGTGTATTAATTCCGACAAACACTGTTTTTGGGAGACGATGCCATATCACACTATTCAAGCACTCGTTGGGGTTCTGCGTTTTTCCGTGAAGACATTTCATCAGAAGACTTCTGTCAGCCGGATCTCTGAAAATGGGCTTTATTTCTGCCATGATGGCTGATGGTAGACTGTGGTGGTGAATGTATTTCTCTCCTGTTGTTAGTCCCCTATTGTATTTACACCAGCTGTTTTCACCTTTGGGGCACAAACCATGTTGTGGATGCTCATCCGTGGATGCGGTGTGGAAATATAAAGCCCATAGAGCTCTCCTCATTTCTTCAAGATTGCCTGTATTTTGCCTGATTGCAAGGCCATAGCAGTTCTGAATGTGGTCTATTATGGAATCAGTCAATCTTCCTCTGCCATCCAAGGTTTTCCCATCATCTAGTTTTTTCCCTTTCATAACTGATTTTAACCTTCTCAGCCTGGCACCAATTCTCTTCTGCACATGTCCTATACATTCAAGTTTGCTTATATTTACACTGTTCCCATATGGTTTGCTTTCCAAAACTTCTTTGAATGCTTTAGAGTCACCATCTCCCAGATATTTGACATAGCGAACATTATACCACTGTGAAGAGCGATGAAAAATTTTCTTCACCCCAGCAACCTCCATGCCACCACTACTACCATAATAATTAGCAATACAGTCATCACTGTGTTCATTTTTCAGCCTGCCTGTGCACCTACAGTATTTAGACATTATTGCAACATCAATAACCTTGCCAGTATCAACACTAGTTGCTGTTACAACACCATTGTTGGAGGTGTGGCCCCTTTTCTGCCACGTGCCATCAAACGCCACTGTGAGGTCACGACTGCCGTCATTTTCTTCCACTGCTTCTTCCACAGCAACCTGCATTGACTTCTGTGCTACATCTTCAACTGCAGATCCTAGTACATAATTGTAAGCTTCAAACTTTGAAGGTGCACTTGGAAGATTTAGAACACCACATAGCATATCACCAGCTGCTTTGCCCTTACCAATTGCTCGCAATCCATAAACTAACCTAATATTTACACTATAAAGTTCAGTTTTCTTGTATCCATTATTTACAGTTACTGAAACCGAACTTGGAAACTTACAGCTGTATTTACAAACACTGCATATTAAATTAAACTGGGCAGCCAGGCCAACATGGGATTCTACTTTCAGAGAAACGTTTCCATGACATTTTTTGCAGCACAAACTGTTTTCAAGAGCTTCACACAATATATTCGTATCAATGAGTTCAAAAACTTCATTCCCTCTATCAAGTAAATTATATTTCTCTTCCAAATCTCTTAGTTTTTTATGAGAAGCACTGTTTTCATTTGGTGTAAGTTCGTTCGGCAAATCAGTAATAAGTGGATTCACATTTTCCAACAGTGATGATGATGAACTGCTTTGCTTTGCTAATGAATCATTATTTCTTTTCTTTTGCCAGTTCACACGCTTTTTAAATACTTTTGCTTTAGCTCTAGGCATTTTCACTGCGAAAAATGAAGCACTAAATACGAAATAACTCAACAACAACTACTTTCTTATATCACACTGTTTACAAAACAGTCCCGCCACAAAGTCAAAGAGTAACTTGAGGAAACCAGAGAGAAACATTTTCGGGCAACTAGTGTATAAATAGTCGCTGGAAACCGGGATATTTGAATTCATGTCACTTTAAAGGTACTGCCAAAAAGTTCATGGTCAGCCACGAGAGACGTGTATAACTAAAGCGCAATACCCGATCTCACAAATATATAAAAATAAAATAGTTATAATTGTAGTAGAGCTATGTATGATACGTCATTTTAAAGAGGAAACATGGCAGAATATAATACGCCAACAAAAAAAATTCGATTTTTTAACCCAAAATCCGATTCCGTATCCCCTTAAATCTTGATAACCTGCCATTTTAGCAGCAGTAACCGAACTAACAACTGCACCAGACACTTTTTGTCTTATACAGGCGTTACCGATTTTGTTTACATGTCTCTGTATTTTAATATGCATTCCTATACCAGTTTCTCTGGCGCTTTAGTGTATTTCCATCATTGCTTCTTCGATGTACAGGTTGAGTACTTCGTTCTTGCTTGTCCTCTCTTATTATCCCCTCCTGGCTCTTGTACGTATTGTATATTACCCGTCTCTCCCTATAGCTTACCTTACGTTTGTCAGAACTTCGAACACCTTGCCGCGCGGGATTAGCCGCGCGGTTTTAGGCGCTGCAGTCATGGACTGTGCGGCTGGTCCCGGCGGAGGTTCGAGTCCTCCCTCGGGCATGGGTGTGTGTTTGTCCTTAGGATAATTTAGGTTAAGTAGTGTGTAAGGTTAGGGACTGATGACCTTAGCAGTTAAGTCCCATAAGATTTCACACACACACATTTTTTCGAACACCTTGGCCGCGCAGGGTAGCCGTGCGGTCTGGGACGCCTTTTCGAGTCCTCCCATGGGTATGGGTGGGTGTGTTGTCCTTGGTGTAAATTAGTTTAAATTAGATTAACTGAATGTTTTTGGATGTCACCTCCTGAAATATCTATCCATCTGTTTCCTTTCTGTACTATTGTTAACATCTCACTGCGATCAGTAGCGACACAAGTTTATCACACATGTCGAGCAAGTAATTCATAATACTCCGTATTCATATAAAAAAATTCTTACAGATACCGAAGATTGCCATGTTTATTGTCCTGGACACATTGTCCAACACGTAACTTAAGTAATTCCACATATCTGCTCTCGGTTTCTGACTTCAGTTCTCGGAAGTTTTCCCTTAGTGGTAAGGCAAATGCTGGTATCCATATTAGCAATTACTCAGTCGTTCCACCAGCTTGACTGATATTCTGGTAAAAACACTCCGATTTCCCTATACGTCCCAACTAGAACAGTCCGCTCTACCTCCAGGGCTTTCGGCCTGCAAAATTACCGCGAAAACGGGAAGTTTTAGTAGACCTCACAAGTAGTAATACGTAGAATTTCCTGCGTCCTCCTCGCTGTGCTGAGAGAAGCTGACTACTTAGTTACGGAGGCGGACTTCATTTCTGGTAATAACGTAATATTTTAAAATGTTAAAGCAATTTTTCGTGCTGCACGTAAATAAAATGTACATCTTCGATCACTTTCCACATTCGAGAGACTCCTCTCCACGGGATCCATGGAATACGACTAACGTAGTAATGTAGCAAAAGTGAAAAATGCATTTCGAAATATCTCGACGAAGCAGTTGCAACACTGGTGCGTACGGTCACTGAAAGACCTACGTGCCTTCTGTGCCCTCATGTCACACAGAACCGTCACGTCGGAACGCTTCTGTAGCGCTTTAGTATCTGAGATCAGTGAAAATGACTGACCAGCAGATCCTAGCTCGTGTATTATGGTGTCCTGCAGGTGTAGAATTTCAAGTGAGTGGAGGCGTACAAAGTTGCCAGACACGCTCAGCGTTCAACCTTCAGTAGTCTCTAGTCGCTGGAAGACATAACTGTCGATGCGAAATGCCTGTCGGGTCCGCTTTGTAGGTCGGCTGCTTCCGGCGTGTGTCACTGATGACTAGTGGAGTCTTGTGGCCTGTTACAGAGCTTCAAACCAGCTATGCCCAGACATTGCAGGCGCTGTTAAGCACCGATCTGCAATCATATTTCGCAACGTATTCAGTAATGTGAAAAGCAAATTGTACAAATTAAATGGTTCAAATGGCTCTGACCACTATGGGACTTAACATCGGAGGTCATTAGTCCCCTAGAACTTAGAACTGCTAAAACTTAACCAACCTAAGGACATCACACACATCCATGCCCGAGGCAGGATTCGAACCTGCGACCGTAGCAGTCGCGAGGTTCCGGACTGAAGCGTCTAGAACCGCTCGGCCAGCGCGGCCGGCTGTACAAGTAGACTAATAGAACCAGTTGATGAGATTTACAGCAGTTGAAGACAACGACTCGAGAGACATAAAAAAATGATCAGTGTTTTGAAAATCATCTAAATTTCTTTTCGTAAACTAAATAGAGTTCTCAAGACTAAGCTACGTGTCTACGGCGGAAAGTATACAGTCAATGTGGGTTACGTATTTTATCGCACTGTAGACCTAGTTTTGTTTATAGTAATATGCCTTTTACTCTGTTTCGAACAACGTTCAAAAGTTGAAGGTTGCTCGGCGAAGAGCGTACTAGGAATTACCAGTAGAGATCGGAGAACAAACAAAAACAGAAAAGCCTCGACTAAAAGATAATTATGGCCGATATTAAAATGAAAGGAAAGGCAGGACATGTAGCTGGGCGAATGGTTTTTAGATGAACCAATGAAATTCTTTGCTAAATTTGAAAACACCGAGACTACAAAGTAATGGAAGATGAATGGACGGCGTCAAGAAACATGCGGGAGCAACATGGATGTTTACAGCTGGAGACATGTAAAGTGTGAGAACTCCGGATGAAGTAAGCTTTGCCTTCCAGTGGTGTGAAATGGTTGACGAATCTTTTGCTTACGTACGGATTTTTGTACACTATCTGATTAAAAGTGTCCGGACCCCCCGCCCCCCGCCCCTGTAATGCGGAATTGACCACTAGATGTTACGAGAGGATGGCCCGCCGGTATGGTAGAGGGCGATGAGTGTTGTGAAGTCAATGGAGAAGTGGTACGGTAACAAAAAAAAGGGTCAATCTGGATAGCTCAGTGACTTCGAATGTGGGCTAGTCGTTTGTTGTCACGTCAGTAACAAACCTATCAAGATGGTTTCACATTTCTAAACCGGCCCAAGTCGGCTGTGGGTGATGTGATCGTGAAGCAGAGAAACTACGGCTAAACCACGACTAGGCGGAGTTCATGTACTGGCGGACACGGCGGACGAGCACAGCAGAAGGTGGTTGCAAAAAGTCGCATGAAATCAGCGGAACGAAACATTAATGAGTTCCAAAGTCCTACCAGGACAGCAACTGTCCGTACGCAGTTAAAAAGGGTGAGGTACAATTATCGAGGAGGTCCTCATAAGCCACACATTGCTGCAGTCATTGCCAAAAGATGTCTGAGGTGATGTAAAGAATGTCGCCATTGGGCAGTGGATGGTTGGAAAAGTGTTTGGGAGTATCCTGTGGCAAACCGATGGAAAGGTTTGGGTTTAGCGAATGCCTCATGTGTAGTGCCACCAGTGAATTTCGGAAAAATGGCGTTGTGGTATAGTGGTGTTTCTCATGGTTACGGTGTGATTCTCTTATTGCGCTAAAAAGCGCTAAGCGCGGAAGGATACGAACAAATTTTACGGTGTTGTCTATTGCGCATAGAAGAAGAACAGTTCGGAGACGCTGATTGTCTGTATCAGCATGACAGTACACCCTGTCATAAAACACTATATGTGAGGCAGTGGTTTGTAGACAATAACTTTCGTGAAATTCACTGGCCTGCCCAGAGTCACGGCCTGAACTGATTGTAAAACCGCTTGGGAAGAGCTAGATCGTCGATTTCGCTCGACACCTCAGCGTCCAACGTGACTCAGGTTTTGGCTTTTGAGAAATAACTGGCTGGCAGTCCTCAACAGACATCCAGACATCTCATTGAAAGTGTCCTCAACAGAGTTCAAGTCATCATAATGTCGAAGGGTACACACGTCCTACATTAATGTCCCAAACAGGTATCTGAATAATTTTGATCTTTTTATAACACCCTGGTTAGACTGTCACTCAGAGTGAAAAAAAATTGGCATGTAAGTAATTGTATTTCAGTGCTGGTGGAAACAGTTCACTAGAGTAGTCCTCTACAAAAGCTACTGTGTCATTATGAACAATGTGTAATACTGTTTCTCAACAAATTCTAGTAAAGCTGGGAGTAATCATAAAACAGGTAGCTGCGAGTGTAGTTAGGATTAATAAGCTGAAACCCATCTAAGTAGTTATAGATAAGGTTTCAGACACAAAATGAATTAGAAGATTAAAGTAAATTACCTCTTGTATTTGGAAACACAAGTTACGTAACTACAAGATTTACTTGTGACAGTTTGCAATCTTGGGTTTGGTGAATTATAAACATTCTACATACAATCCATCTGGACGTGTGATGCTCACTGGATAAGAGCAGTTATATCATACATTCATTAAGTCTAGGAGAATAAAACTGATTTTACTTCTGTGGCGGATGAATTAGCAGAAACACCTAACAAGAAATATTTATTATGTTTCTGGCGTAATACTCTGCTGGACAATAAAACTGCAGTACCAGAGAATAACGAAATTTTACTTACCTTTCGTATACAGTATGCTAGCAACAATAAATGATTAAGTTTTAGGTGGTTTTGGAGTATATAGGATACGAAAGTTACTATCCAGACATGAGGCGATAAGTCGCCTCACGCTGCATCAGCTCTTCGTCGGAGCTCATCAGTCATAGAAGCTGGGCGTGTGGTGGGGTGCCAGAGTTTCGGCAACTCGTGACCGGTTGTTTCCAGTGAGTGAGCGGCCTGGACAGCGTCGAGGGCAACTTCTTTGTGTTACGGAAGGACCAGAAAGCATGGGCATGAAGTGTGCGTTATCTTGTTGAAAAATGACGTCTCGGAGATGTGGAAGATAATGCGCTGCCAACGGCCTTAAACCGTGGCAAATGTAACACTTGATGTCCTAAGTACTGACCGCGCCGCCGGCCGGTGTGGCCGAGCGGTTCTAGGCGCTTCAGTTCGGAACCCCGCGACTGCTACAGTCGCAGGTTCGAATCCTGCCTCGGGCATGGATGTGTGTGATGTCCTTAGGTTAGTTAGGTTTAAGTAGTTCTAACTTCTAGGCGACTGATGACCTCAGAAGTTAAGTCCCATAGCGCTCAGAGCCATTTGAACCGTTTTGAACTGGCCGCGCCACTTGGCAACGTTCAGTGACTTCACGCATGGATATTTCCATTGTGACTGTACACAAAACCAGAATTCGTCTGAAAAAGACTACGTAGTGTCAATGCTGTGTCCAGTTTTGTTATTAGGTTAACTATTGTTGCCGCATCCCTCTCTGGTCCCGCGTTAAGAGCAAGCTCAACAATGTGACACTCAGTGACGCTCCAGACATTGTCACATTGTCCTTGTGCCTGCTTGTCTTGCAAGAGGTATGTCCATTACCTAGCGCAAGATATGTGGGGGGGGGGGGGGGGGGAGGGGGGGGCAATGCAAGGCCGAGCAGTGTTTCTGTCCTTGCGGATACTGGTCCGGTGAAGCCGTTGAGATTTTGGATGGCGTTGAATATGGCTCTCCTGAACCCGTCGATTTCACGTTCGCGTGACAGCCATGGGATCCCGACCAACGGGAGCAATAACATCGCGGAATGATAAACCGCAACTTCGATAGGTCATGACCCTGCTATTGTCGAATTCCGACAGACGTTTATAGACGTCTCTACTTCTTACACAAGGCATAACACGATCTTCTCACGAACAAACAACATTCAATTGCGATTTCCGAATGAGAAACCGTAAGTGTAATTTTTCCTCATATAAGGAATACAGATGAGTTGTTTCTACCTACACTGTGCAGTTCTGCATGTCAATCTGAATGCTGTATTCATGCTGTTGTACGTTTAATGGGCAGCAATGTAGAACCAAATTGCGTTTTCCACCTATCAGCAATTAGCCGAAAGGAGAGCCTGAAGATTAAAACACTCTGTTCCTTTCCCGGGCGATATTGGTCATATGGCTGATGACAATGGGAAGAACAGCGAAGGACGTCCACAAACGTTTGGCTCCTGACACGATTCACAAAATTCAGTCCCCCGAGTAGAACAAGTTCGTCTTTCAGTGGCGGGCTGTCTCTTTCCAGTAACATACGGAGGCCACAGTTTCTGAAAACATTACAGATGAGAATGGAATGTAAGGTTTTCAAAGGAGTTAGTAGACTGTCACATATTTGATGGGCAAAGACAGATCATACAAGCTGACCGCGTTTCTGCACTAAGGCGACAAAATTCATGGGATAGTGGTATGCGCATATACAGATGGCAGAGGTATCGCAAAAAAACTTATGCTCTGCCTTACGGCAGGTCTTGTCATGGGGAAGCGTCGTCAGAGTGGTCCACCGCATGAGCGTCTAGGGAAGTGATTCCAGTGGTGGTTTCCCGTATATCGCATACACAAGGTATAAAAAGGCTGTGCATTGGCAGAGCTGTTATTTGTACTCAGGCGATACGCGGGAAAAGCTTTCTGACGTGTTTATGCCACACGATTGGAACTAACAGACTTCGAATGCGGGATGGTAGTTGGAACTAGAGGCATAGGATATTCCATTTTGGAAATCGTTAGGGAATTCAATGCTCCGAGATCCACAGTGTCAAGAGTGTGCCGAGAATACCATACCATACCTCTCACTACGGACGAGGCAATGACTGACGGCCTTCACTTAACGAGCGAGAGCATCAGCGTTTGCGTAGAATTGTCAGTGCTAAAAGACAAGCAACACTGCCTGAAATAACAGCAGAAATCAATCTGGGACATACAACGAACGTATCGGTCAGGGTTGTGCGGCGACCGATGTGAGTGCATATGCTAACAGCACGAGATCGCCAGCAGCGCCTCTGCTGGGTTCGTGACCATGTCGGTTGTATTGTAAGACCGTCACCTGGTCAGACGAACTCCACTTTCAGTTTGAAAGAGCTGATGGCAGGGTTCGTGTGGGGTGCAGACCCCAAGAAGCCATGAACTCAAGTTTTCACCAAGGCCCTGTGCAAGCTGGTGGTAGCTCCATAATGGTGTGGGCTCTGTTTATACAGGGTGTTACAAAAAGGTACGGCCAAACTTTCAGGAAACATTCCTCACACACAAATAAAGAAAAGATGTTATGTGGACATGTGTCCGGAAACGCTAAATTTCCATGTTAGAGCTCATTTTAGTTTCGTCAGTATGTACTGTACTTCCTCAATTCACCGCCATGATTTCATTCGGGATACTCTACCTGTGCTGCTAGAACATGTGCCTTTACAAGTACGACACAACATGTGGTTCATGCACGATGGAGCTCCTGCACATTTTAGTCGAAATGTTCGTACGCTTCTCAACAACAAATTCGGTGACCGATGGATTGGTAGAGGCTGACCAATTCCATGGCCTCCACGCTCTCCTGACCTCAGCCCTCTTGATTTTCATTTATGGGGGCATTTGAAAGCTCTTGTCTACGCAACTCCGGTACCAAATGTAGACTCTTCGTGCTCGTATTGTGGACGGCTGTGATACAATACGCCATTCTCCAGGGCTGCATCAGCGCATCAGGGATTCCATGCGACGTAGGGTGGATGCATGTATCCTCGCTAACGGAGGACATTTTGAACATTGCCTGTAACAAAATGTTTTAAGTCACGTTGGTACATTCTGTTGCTGTCTGTTTCCATTCCATGATTATTGTGATTTGAAGAGAAGTAATAAAATGAGCTCTAACATGGAAAGTAAGCGTTTCCGGACACATGTCCACATAACATATTTTCTTCCTTTGTGTGTGAGGAATGTTTCCTGAAAGTTTGGCCGTACCTTTTTGTAACACCCTGTATAGAATGGAACAGGTCCTCTGGTCCAAATTAACCGATCATTGACTGGAAATGGTTGTGTTCGGCTACTTTGAGACCAGTTGCAGCCATTATGGACTTCATGTTCCCAATTGCGGTACGATTCGTGGGTCACAGATAACACTTTTAGGTGTTCTCACACGTCCGTACTTCATTATTTAGGTTTACGTAGAACATCGGTGCACAATCTTGTACGAGGAACCAAACACTGCTATCGATTCTGGACTTGTAAGACAAGTCTAGGTGACGTAAACTTTAAGCGTGTGTAACTATTCGTTACACACGAGGCAGGACAGTGCTTCTGAAAGCATTCTCTCAAGAGCTCATTTACAGCTGAGAATCACAGAGAAATTGCATCTTTGTCATATTGCATTATCGTACGTCATATGTAGCTACACGCTTAAATATGATAAGTTTTTGTGCAAGGAATAACTGAGATAGTTAGTGGCTAGTGGAGATATCTGACAACACGTTTTACTGCCAAGGCGGCGGACTGTGAGGTCGTAAAAACACAGTTGTCGAGATTAAAAGGAAATGAGAGTGCGTCAGAATGTCTGCAGTCAGCCCTAGCACCTACGCTCTCTGTCGATTACGATAAGAAAATATTGCTGTTGAGGCCGGTAGACGTAAGAAATGGCAGAAGCCCAAAATTAGTGTCGCCGATTCATGAATATGGATTAAGTCCCTCGAATTTCAGTTGGCTGTGTAGTTAGATACAGCATCGATTTAGTTGACGGTCACACTCATTCTATAGTTATTTAAGAGGCCAGGGTCCGACAAAACTACTGAATTAGTGTCTTTACGGCAGAACTGGATCAGCCAATGCTACACATTATAGCCCTAAAATTCCCTCGAGCATTTTCAGCGAATCACATGCGATTTTTTTTTCCGGCGTTTCTGTTCGACTGTTTCTTCTATCCTCAAGACCTGGGGTATAATTAGAGTTAAAGTGACCTAATCATAAAATGAATCACGAATCTGACGAAGTGGAAGACAACAGAAAAGAAATATAAGACGAAAATACAAGCCATAAACTTTATCTCTTTTCGTGTGTCTGAGAGCGTTAAATTATTTCACAAGTATTCGTCCATTAGTTTTAGGATACATCGCAATTTCAGTGTTCGAGAATCAGAACTGCGGTAGTTTGCAAACCAGGTATTCCAAATTTTCTAACGTCAAACAACATTTTTACGAAACAATTTCAAAAATTTCAGCAAGAGGAATTTACGGACTCATGGAACAAAAGTAGGAAGAGTCTTATACATGCTACATAATATACAAAAAATATCATACATTCTAAGTTTGAAATCGGCTTCTCTTGAACAGCCTTTCGGTAGTGAACTCCGTGTCCTCCTGCAGATAAACCAACAACAGGTTTCGAGTACTGACTTTTTACAAATGTTTTTTACATGCCGCTTACGTACTAGTGACTATAACCGCAATAATTGTCTAAATGATTCCGATAGTCAGTGTTATACCAAACCCGAAATAAAATGTCATTTGTAACAGTTAACATGGCAGTATTAAAACTGTAATGTCAGACAACATAAAACCCATTCCATGCAACTAAATTTATAAGTGCAACACAGAAAGTAGTGGGACTGACAGTACTCATACATATTACGAAATAATTAAATGTGATTCATTTGTTCAGTGTTACGTTCCGTCAGGTAGTAAAATAATTACATTGCCAATAATGAAACTATCAAAGATTCAACGTTTTATGCGGTGGCAGTGACTACAAAACTGATTTAAGTTTGCAAGTCGAACTGAAGATGATGCAGTGTAGTAGGCCGAGTGTCTCCGTACATCGACATTTATACTAAGACTAAAGCGACTAATATCCTACTACATATACATGTTGTGTATCATACCTATGAGCATTTGTGAGGGACATATATTAAAAACTTACGATCTGTAAACAATAGCATTTTTAATTATTGCAATATTAATGCCTAACTAATGTTGTTCTAATACACATAATATGCAAAGAAGTTATATATAGTTAATACTTTTAAAATTATTTACCAGTGTACGACCATAGACATTTATCTGATGTGTGGAGCTTTACCGCTGCTTCTAGAAGGTGGTCATTTTCTGAGGACTCTCCGGTAACAAGTAGCCCGCAATGCAGTGTTAAATCTTCGAAGTAGAAAGACAAACAGTTACGTGTTTGGCGAGTTATTTGATCATTGCCCTGAAGAGACAGCCTGACAAACGTACACTACTATTGCTTGCAAAGTTCTGTTTAAACACTAAAATTCCGACAGTACTCAACTTTCGGTAGGTTGGTCCCTGTCACATTGTTTGATTAAAGACTTGCACGTTGGATTGCGCTGTTTAATTAATCAATAGACTGCTGTACGACTGCAGCACAAGCAGAAACAGGTGAAAATAATTGTGCTTCGGAAGATGGTTATGTGTAGCGTGTGCAGTTTGATTAATCCTTGTGCGTTATTTCAACTTCTTCATTTGCAAGATGTAATGGCGTTGGAAATGGAGAGCGGGTGAAATATTGTAATGTTTTACGAATAAAGAAATTTAAACCTATTCTACAGGGTGTTACAAAAAGGTACGGCCAAACTTTCAGGAAACATTCCTCACACACAAAGAAAGAAAATATGTTATGTGGACATGTGCCCGGAAACGCTTACTTTCCATGTTAGAGCTCGTTTTATTACTTCTCTTCAAATCACATTAATCATGGAATGGAAACACACAGCAACAGAACGTACCAGCGTGACTTCAAACACTTTGTTACAGGAAATGTTCAAAATGTCCTCCGTTAGTGAGGATACATGCATCCACCCTCCGTCGCATGGAATCCCTGATGCGCTGATGCAGCCCTGGAGAATGGCGTATTGTATCACAGCCGTCCACAATACGAGCACGAAGAGTCTACATTTGGTACCGGAGTTGCGTAGACAAGAGCTTTCAAATGCCCCCATAAATGAAAGTCAAGAGGGTTGAGGTCAGGAGAGCGTGGAGGCCATGGAATTGGTCCGCCTCTACCAATCCATCGGTCACCGAATCTGTTGTTGAGAAGCGTACGAACACTTCGACTGAAATGTGCAGGAGCTCCATCGTGCATGAACCACATGTTGTGTCGTACTTGTAAAGGCACATGTTCTAGCAGCACAGGTAGAGTATCCCGTATGAAATCATGATAACGTGCTCCACTGAGCGTAGGTGGAAGAACATGGGGCCCAATCAAGACATCACCAACAATGAGTGCCCAAACGTTCACAGAAAATCTGTGTTGATGACGTGATTGCACAATTGCGTGCGGATTCTCGTCAGCCCATACATGTTGATTGTGGAAATTTACAATTTGATCACGTTGGAATGAAGCCTCATCCGTAAAGATAACATTTGCACTGAAATGAGGATTGACACATTGTTGGATGAACCATTCGCAGAAGCGTACCCGTGAAGGCCAATCAGCTGCTGATAGTGCCTGCACACGCTGTACATGGTACGGAAACAACTGGTTCTCCCGTAGCACTCTCCATACAGAGACGTGGTCGACGTTACCTTGTACAGCAGAAACTTCTCTGACGCTGACGTTAGGGTTATCGTCAACTGCACGAAGAATTGCCTCGTCCATTGCAGGTGTCCTCGTTGTTCTAGGTCTTCCCCAGTCGCGAGTCATAGGCTGGAATGTTCCGTGCTCCCTAAGACGCCGATCAATTGCTTCGAACGTCTTCCTGTCGGGACACCTTCGTTCTGGAAATCTGTCTCGATACAAACGTACCGCGCCACTGCTATTGCCCCGTGCTAATCCATACATCAAATGGGCATCTGCCAGCTCCGCATTTGTAAACATTGGACTGACTGCAAAACCACGTTCGTGATGAACACTAACTTGTTGATGCTACGTACTGATGTGCTTGATGCTAGTACTGTAGAGCAATGAGTCGCATCTCAACACAAACATCGAAGTCAACATTACCTTCCTTCAATTGGGCGAAATGGCGGTGAATCGAGGAAGTACAGTACATACTGACGAAACTAAAATGAGCTCTAACATGGAAATTAAGCGGTTCCGGACACATGTCCACATAACATCTTTTCTTTATTTGTGTGTGAGGAATGTTTCCTGAAAGTTTGGCCGTACCTTTTTGTAACACCCTGTATATTGTAGACATGGATTTCCAGAAGAAAGGAAAGGAGGAGGGAAGGAGAAGTGGAAAGAAAGGTTAGAGTTTCACTTCCCGCAGATGACGACGTTGCTAGAGATGAAGCATAAGTGTGGGATGTCAGTGATACCAGCTTCGCCGTACTGTTCGGCAAATCTTAGTTTTGTAAGGACAAGTAGTCGTCTGTTCCAAAAACCGCGTTCTTCCCTGCGGAAACGAGCCTGCGAAATATTGTCACAGTCAGCAATGGCACACCAACTTCATGAAATTCGAAGCCATTCCAAAAAGAACTTACAATACGAGCAACGTTGAAAAATAAACGAAGAAGCTTGCCTTTCAAGCCATTCTGTGTCTCATTAGTATGTAAGATAAAGCAACTTTGAAACAGACACAGCCTAATCCGTTTATAGATTACCGTGGAGAAACTGAGAGTTCTTGTCTCGAAGGGATAAAGCTGGTAGAAAAATTATAGAAGTAGTCAAAAGGCGGTGGGAACAGACTGCGAGCTTCACAAAGTAACAGCAAAATAAAGGCGAAGAGATCCTAGCACTGCTTTTAACATTCAGATGTGACGCAAAAAGCAGGAGAAATGGACATCGAATTACGTGTTTCACTGTAGTCACAGACGAAAACTTTTATTATTTGCTTTTCTTTTCTGAGATAGCACTGTCAAAGCGATAGTTCAAACTTACAGACGACGTGACGAAGAGCTGCAGTTGAGGAATGGAGTGGCGTCGATAACAGTAAAGGTGTTTAACAAGTCAGACGGGTAGAGACCATCACGTCACGAACTACCGTTCGAACAGGAACGGCGGCACCAGCACACGGCAGTCATACTGCTTGACAATGGCAAAGGCGAAAGAGGTCGGAATCTTTCAGGCATTTCATCCGTTTATTTCCTGTAACTTCGTTACCCTTTTAATGTTGTACAACATTTGTCGATGTGTAAAATACATATAGAAGATTTAAAAGTAAACATACAAAAATGTATAGCTATACAGTACGAGACGCTCTTCATTTTAGAAGAAAAAATTAAGACACGAACAAAGTAATAAATTTAACAACAGGTAATAACGACATGACACTGCACAAGAAAATATATGTACAAAGTATAATGAATTTATGATGTTGAAGATATGGACATAATCTTCGATGTGTAACCGGAGAAACATTTCCACGATAGTAAAAAAATCTTAATCACAACCAAAATCGTCAAAGTGGAGCTTTGCAGCTCCTCAATGGTAATTTAGTTATTTGCATAATCTGAAATGAGTCAGTTTAACAATCACAGCACTCTCTCTCAATGAAACGTATGGCAACGTACTCACCATTTACATGGTCGTCTTTTCTCTTTCTCTCTCTCTCTCTCTCTCTCTCTCTCTCTCTCTCTCTCTCTTTCTCTCTCTCTCTCTCTCAAACACACGCACACACTCACACACGCAGTACAAGGAGTTGATTTCAGCGTTTCTCTTTGAAGTTAATTTTATTATCTGTGAAATTCGTTATATCACTGGGCAGGTAGATGAAGTCTTACACCACAGATTTAGGCTCTTGACCAGTGCTGTGACAAAGAGACCTCAGGAAAAGTTGAGAGACACTGTTATACCGCATACAGTACTTTCTAAATTCCACAAAGACCTGTACACCAAGTCATTTTCACACACATTTTTTTTATTTGATATGAGATGCACTTGTGCTTTGTCACAACGTTTGCTAACATAATTCGCAGTAAAAATTACTTGAAATCAGTTTGCAAGGGAAAGCAGTAAGACTGAATTGGTGCCTAAGACGAGAATGTGTCCTTCCACACCGAGTAGGTTTTCGATATGCACTTCCTTCACGAACTGTATGTTTGGGCTGAAATATATTTCTTATTACATACATTACAACTTCTCTCGTCTATTAGCGATGGAACAATCAGCGCACTTGGTCACGGTGACATAATCGATCGTCGAAATATTTCGCTCTTTAACACTAACAAACAGATAATTTTAAATATTCTTTGGTAGATAAAAGAAGTGTTATGATTTTCAACTTTTGGGTGTTTCAACAAAAAGTGAACAGTGTAATTCCTACATAATACTAATACTGTTGATAAAAGGCAGTTCTCCAGAAAGGGAAGGTAACACCGATAATAAGAAAGTATCAAGAGAAAGTATTTCACAAATTACCGTAAAACTTCGAAATCGAGGAAAATAAATAAGAAATTTTCTCCGATGAACAGCTTAAAGCATACAGCGCTGCCGGCCAGCGTGGCCGAGCGGTTCTAGGCGCTACAGTCTGGAACCGTGCGTCCGCTGCGGTCGCAGGTTCGAATCCTGCCTCGGGCATGGATGTGTGTGGCGTACTTAGGTTTAAATAGTTCTAAGTTCTAGGGGACCGATGACCACAGCAGTTAAGTCCCATAGAGCTCAGAGCCATTTGAACCATAGAGCGTTGCGTCGCTTGTTTAGTAGTATTTCACAGTACGAGTACAGATGCAAGGCGAAGTCTAGCAACTTAGGAGAAGTAAAATGCACAAACAAGAGATACTTGGATGTTGCTGACCGAATGTCCGTCGAAAATACGACTACCGTGTTAGACCTACGAAGTCCGGAGAGTGTGGAGCCGTCACACGCGCCGGCAGTCACGTCAGCACGCAAGCCGATACGGACGGACACGTCACGGGGGAGGCAGAAGGCAGGAGGCAGAAGGCAGAAGGTAGGTCGCGAAACATTCCACGGCCAGCTCTCTCCTCTCCTCTCTCCGGCCGCGACACGTGTCGGAGCGGCCACCACCTGAACTCCCCCTTCGCCACACACCTCGGCGGTCACTGCCCCCGCGGCTTGCGCCAGCCTATTCCGGCGCGGCCAATGGAAAAACTCTGCGCGTCGGGTCTGCTCTGTAGCCGCCAGGTGCACAGTTCACGAACAGCCGTGATAACAACACCACTTCTCCCCCCTCTTTGGCTTTATCTCTTCTGGTAACACAATTTTAAAATTAGAAAAGTATCACAAGAGTAAAAACCATAAAGACTAACTTGACACATTTTAAAGATCTGTTGTGAGGTTTGGCGATTTCCACTACATCGCGTGAGTACATTTATGGCAACTACACTACTGGCCATTAAAATTGCTACACCAAGAAAAAATGCAGATGATAAAAGGGTATTCATTGGACAAATAAACTACACTAGAACTGACATGTGGTTACATTTTCACGCAATTTGGGTGCATAGATCCTGAGACATCACTACCCAGAACAACCACCTCTGGCTGCAATAACAGTCTTGATACGTCTGGGCATTGAGTCAAACAGAGCTTGGATGGCGTGTACAGGTACAGCTGCCCATGCAGCCTCAACACGATACCACAGTTCATCAAGAGTAGTGACTGGCGTATTGTGACAAGCCAGTTGCTCGGCCACCATCTGGAGAACGTGCTGGCCATGGCAGCAGTCGAACATTTTCTGTATCCAGAAAGGCCCGTACAGGACCGACAAGATGCGGTAGTGCATTATCCTGCTGAAATGTAGGGTATCGCAGGGACCGAATGAAGGGTACAGCCACGGGTCGTAACACATCTGAAATGTAACGTCCACTGTTCAAAGTGCCGTCAATGCAAACAAGAGGTGACCGAGGCGTGTAACCAATGGCACCCCATAGCATCACGCCGGGTGATACGCCAGTATGGCGATGACGAATACACGCTTCCAATGTGCGTTTACCGCGATGTCACCAAACACGGATGCGACCATCACGATGCTGTAAACAGAACCTGGATTCATCCGAAAAAAATGACGTTTTGCCATTCGTGCACCCAGGTTCGTCGTTGAGTACACCAACGCAGCCACTCCCGTCTGTGATGCAGCGTCAAGGGCAACCGCATCCGTGGTCTCCGAGCTGATAGTCCAAGCTGCTGCAAACGTCGTCGAACCGTTCGTGCAGATGGTTGTTGTCTTGTAAACGTCCCCATCTGTTGATCAGGGATCGAGACGTGGCTGCACGATCCGTTACAGCCATGCGGATAAGATGCCTGTCATCTCGACTGCTAGTGATACGAGGCCGTTGGGATCCAGCACGGCAATCCGTATTACCCTTCTGAAACCGCGGATTCCATATTCTGCCAACAGTCATTGGATCTCGACGAACGCGAGCGGCAATGTCGCGACACGATAAACAGCAAACGCGATAGGCTACAGAGAATCCGACCGTTATCAAAGTCGGAAACGTGATGGTAGGCATTTCTTCTCCTTACACGAGGCATCACAACAGCGTTTCACCAGGCAACGCCGGCCAACTGCTTTTTGCGTATGAGAAATCGGTTGGAAACTTTCCTCATGTCAGCACGTTATAGGTGTCGCCACCGGCGCCAACCTTGTGTGAATGCTCTGAAAAGCTAATCAATTGCATTTCACAGCATCTTCTTCCTGTCGGTTAAATTTCGCGTCTGTAGCGCGTCATCTTCATGGTGTAGCAATTTTAATGGCCAGTAGTGTAGTTATGCACTTAAAAATAATTTATAATCAGTGCATAATGGGAAAGATACCACGTGTAGAAGTATGGAAACAGAATTTCCCAATAGATGGTGCTAGCCGTCAATGTATGGCTCGTCACACGTCTGCAGCGCCATCTGCTTGCTGTGACCACTGACGACGAACGTCAACCCACAGTAACCCAAGTTCCACACATCGGCATGTTTCAAACCTGTAAATATGTCCGGTTTTGTGCCTACGAACTACGATTTGTGGACAGCATTGGGTTTCTGCAGAATCGCATCGAACGCCTGTCAAAACTTTCGGCGCTCATGTTCTTGGGAAAACACAGTTTCCGAGTGGTGATTTTGGCGTGAGGAAGGACGAGCGCGGGAAACAACCGAAACAATTCGAAGATAGCGAATTACAGGCCTTATTGGATGAAGATGATACTTAACAGGAACTCGCGGAGCAATTGAATATGACGCATAAAGCGGTTTCTCTTATGTTGAAAGCTATGGTAAAGGTGCAGAAAGTGGGAAAATGGATGCCGCATGAACTGAATGAAAGACGGCAAACAACTCGAAAGACCACTTGTGAAATGCTGGTCGCCAGAAACAAAAGAAAGTTGTTTCTCCTTCTAATAGTGACAGGTGATGAAAAAGGATATATTTTGAGAATTCTAAGCGTCGTAAATCATGGGTGAATCCAGGCAAACCATCGATATCCACTGCAAGACCAAATCGCTTTCGAAAGAAGACAATGCTCTGTATTTGGTGGGATCGGAAGGGTGTCATCTATTATGAGCTGCTAAAACCTGGTGAAACCGTCAACTCTGATCGCTACCAACAGCAAACGATCGATTTAAATCGAGCATTAGTGAAAAACGACCGGAATATGGAAAAAGTCAACACAAAGTAGTGTTGCTTCATGATAAAGCCCCATCACATACAGGAAAACGGGTCGGGGAAACGATCGAGGCGTTCAGTTGGGAAATACTAGGGCATGCGACTTATTCTCCAGACTTGGCCCCGTCCGATTATCATCTATTTGCACCAGTGGGATAAGCTGTCGCTGATCAACGCTTCAGTTCGTATGAAAATGTACAAAAATGACTCACTGACTGGTTCGCTTCAAACGAAGAACTGTTTCTTTGGCGTGGCATTCATAGCCTGCCGGAGAGGTTGGAAAAATGTGCAAATAGCAATGGAGATTATTTTGAATAAAATATTGTTTATCAGTTTCAAATAACAGATGTGTAATTATTGCAACCAGCTTCCGGTTTCATTCTTCTCCACCACATAGATGCTGTCTACAGAAAAGAGACCTTCGGCGGAAAAGAGAAGCAAATGATTCAACATCAAGACCTAAGATGGCAAGCCAGTACTGACGCAAAGAAGAGAAAGCCGAAATGTTGAAGCAATGTATGGAACTGCTGTATAAGGGAACTGAACAAAATATAACAAAAAGAAAAGAAGAAGTACTTGAAGATGAGTTGGGGGATCAGACGCTAAGGGAAGAATTCGCCAGAGCACTGAAAGATCTATGTCGAAACAAGGCCCCTGGAAGAAGTGACTTTCCCTAACAATTACTGTCCGTTGGGAGAGCCAGCCATGACAAACTCTAGTGAGCAGTACACATGAAATGGCTAAATACCCTCAGACTTTCAGAAGAAAGTATTAATTCCTACTCAAAGGAGGCTGGTTCTGACCCGCGCGGATATTACCGAACTATCAGTTTAACAAGTCATTGTAGGAAAATACTAACATGAATTCTTTAGAGGAAAATGGAACAACAGGTAGAAGCCAACTTAGCGGAAGATCAGTCTGGGATGAGAAGAAATGTAGAAACGCACGACGAAATACTGACCCTACGACGTATATGAGAAGATAGCTTAAAGAAAGGCAAAAACAAACTTACAGCATTAATGCATTTAGAAACAACTTTTTACAGCGTTCTCTGGAATTTTCTCTCTTTGAAATTCTAGAGATATCAGAGATAAAACATACAGAGAAATAGGATATTTACAACTTGTACAGAAACCATGGTGCACTAATAAGAGCCCAAGAACATTAAAGAGAAGCTGTTGTTGAAAAGGTAGTCGCACAGGATTGTAGCCTGTTTCGTATGTCATTCAACCTGTACATTGAGCAAGTAGGAAAGAGAACAAAGGAGAAATTTACAAAGGGGGATTAAAGTTCGGGAGACGAAATACAAATTTGGATGTTCGCCGATGACATTATAATTCTGTCAGAGACGGCAAAGCACTTCGAAGAGCAGTTTAACGGAAAGGATACTGTATTAAAACAGGTTATAAGATCATCAACAAAAGTAAAATAAGGGTAACAGAGTGTAGTCGAATTAAAGCAGATGATGCTGAAGAAATTAGACTCGGAAATGCGACACTAAAACAGTAGACGAGTTTTTCTATTTGGACACTAAAATAACAAGTGATGGCCGAAGTAGAGAGGACTGTAGTACTGAAAGCATTTCTGAAAAGGAGAAATATGTTAATATACAAAATTAGTTTGTGTGTTATGAAGTCTTTTTGAAGAAATCTATATTTAATGTTGCCATATACGGAAACGAAACGTAGACGTGCTCCAAAAGAATACTGAAGATTAGATAGGTAGACCGAGCAACTAGTGAGGAGATATTGTATCAAACTAGGTCGGTTGATAGGACACATTCTGAAGCATGAAGGAACCGTCAATTTAGTAATGGAGTGAAGTTCGGAGGGCAAAAATTATGGAGGAAGATAAGACATAAACACAGTAAACATGTTCAAATGAATGTAGGGTGCAGTAGTTATTCGGAGACGAAGAAGCTTGCTTAAGATAGGGTAATTTGGACAGTTGCAGCAAACAAGTCTTCGGACAGAAGATAACAGAACACACAACGATTACTGAAATGGAAAAAGACATAGACAACTTACATTTAGCAAGAAATAATTACCGTAAAGCTCAAATTAGCACTCTCTGCCAAGGAGTAAAACTGTACAACAAATTGCTTACGGGTGTAATGAGATTACTAAAACAAATGAATTTCAAATGGCAGCCAGAAAGTACTTGTTGAGCAATTTCTGTAAAGGATTTTCTAGACGGCGCAGAGTAGAGATTTGTTAAAAAATGGAACACAACAAGTAAATAATAATAATAAACCAGCTCTTGTCATTTCACAATACGCTTCCGCCTTACGTTGCGGATTTTATTTTATTTTCTTTTAACCTTACACCAAAGCTCTACCACAGATAATACTAACGTCTAATACTCTTTCTGAGTTCAATACCACCCTCATTATGTTGACTCAGTTTTTCAGGCTAGCAAATCGAAGTTGCGTTCAGTAAATCTAAATCAGGGATCCTCGTCATGGTCTTGGTTGGTTGGTTGGTTCGAGGGAGGGGACCAAACAGTGAGGTCGTCGGTCCCACTGGATTAGGGACGGATGGGCAAGGAAGTTGGCCGTGCCGTTTCACAGGAACCATCCTGGCATTTGCCCGAAGTGATTTAGGGAAATCTCGGAAAACCTAATCAGGTCGGCCGGACGCGGGTTTGAACCGTTGTCCTCCCGAATGCGAGTCCAGTGTGCTAACCACTGCCCAACCTCGCTAGGTCATGATCCTGATGTCCGCTGCTCCCCTGTTCTAGATTAAGGTGACAGATAAAAAGCGAGACGCCCTGCTTTCGTAAATAAACCGTGCTACTACAAGCAGACGACAGCATATTGGAAAGTTTAAGACACTAAAGTTCAGTTGTACCTGAATAATATTGCAATGTACGCATATATGACTAATGCTGTGAGTGTATAAGCACATTTGACTGATACTGACCACAAACGCACATCTGACTAAGCGCGATTATTTAAGCTCATGCGACTACTGCTGAATATACAAATGCAACGGACTGACAATGAATGTACAAATGGAGCGGAATGATAAGGAATATACATCAGACTATAATCAATATTTAAAAGCAATGGAACTAATTTACCGTTATTTAAAAAACATGCACACAAGATACCATTTCCGGCTGCATGAGACCACCATACTATCTACTCCATTATTCTGTATCTAACCATTCTTAAAACATTGTAGAAACCCTGTGGAACTAGTAGACAGCTGGCCCTTAATGTGTTCTCAATTGCAGTGTGTTTCATACTGGAACATAGAGCTCAAAGAAAGTGGTGCTGTGCTATGCCATGTAACAAGTAATCGTGGAACGGACTAAGTTTGTCCTGACCACGTGCTTCCCAAAATTTCATCATTTTCTAGTGGGAATCAACTTGTACTAACTCTCTGGGCATAATAGTTTAATATTCAGTCAAGAGGTCTATTCTAATAAAAATAAATCGCAGTTGCGGACGCAGATGGGTGTGAGTAATAAGTCCTAAAAAGGTCTTCGATACAGGCTCAAAAACAAAATAAAAAAAGAAACAAGGGGAGGAAAATACGATGCATAATTCCCACGCAACAAAATTTGCATATATTCACATGTTCGTCACATGTCGCCCAAGAACAAAGGATTCGAGAGTAAGGGAACCTCTAATCAGAATCGACAATGTCTATTTTTCACCTCCTTTATGTATTAAAAAATCTAATTAACAACAGAATTTTCACGATGCATGCGTAAATAAAGCGACTCTTCAGTCACTGTCACATTCTACACTTTCTACGAAGGCTTCGATTTCCCTCAGAATAAAAATAAAAATCTCTGAAACTGACTAATAATTATAACTTCCGATACCATATCAGAGGGCATTCATAACTGGTAAAAGCCACATGATTTTTAGCCTCATTAATTCTACGTAACCAGACAAAGGACTCGGTGATCACTAACCACCAAGAAATACCCAAAATCTCGAATTTACCAAAATTTACTTCTCTAGGAAGTTACGAGCACATCACACACATGAAAGCAACAAATCCAAAACAGTTACGAAATACGCGACCGAGGAGCGACCACAATAACAGCGTTTGTACTTACATAAAGCAACACGGCGAGAAACTCCCACCAACGTCCTGGCACGTTAATACTGCATATTTGGAAACACTTAAAACACTGCAAGCCAAAGTAGTTATGAGGTGAACGACCAAGGTAATATCAAAACCGACTAGGGGCTAAGACCACGTGGTCTTTGAAGATATCACACACAGAATATTTTAACTATCACTTTCATGAATTTATGATAGGATTGATTCCAGTAGTTAAAGTAAGAGGACACAAGTAACTACCAAAGTGATGTAAAGGTAATTCGCACTCTCTCGCGCAACTAGCATACACTGAAGGGCCAAAGAAACTGGTACAGGCATGCGTATTCAAATACAGAGATATTCAAACAGGTAGAATACGGCACTGCGGGTGGCAACGCCTATATCAGACAATAAGTGTCTGGCGCAGTTGTTAGATGGGTTATTGCTGCTGCAATAGCAGGTTATCAAGATTGAAGTGAATCTGAACTTGGTGTTATAGTCGGCGCACGAGCGATGGGACACAGCATCTCCGAGGTAGCGAGCGTACCGTGAATATCAGAAATCCAGTAAAACATCAAATCTCCGACATCGCTGCGGCCGGAAGAAGATCTTGCAAGAACGGGACCAACGACGACTGAAGAGGTGCTGGGCCATCAACAAGTATCAGCGTGCGAACCGTTCAATGAAACATCATCGATATGAGCTTCCGGAGCCGAAGGGCCACTCTTGTACCCTTGATGACTTCACGACACAAAGCTTATGCCTCATCTGAACCCGTCAACACCGACGTTGATGACTGGGAACGTTGTCTGGTCGGACGAGTCTCGTTCCAAATTGTATCGAGCGGATGGACGTGTACGGGTATGGAGACAACCTCATGAATCCATGGACGCTGCATGTCAGCAGGGGACTGACAGCTGCTGGAGGCTCTGGCAGTTGACACATACGTAAACATATTGTCTGATCACCTGCACTCATTCATGTCCATTGTGCATTCCGACGGACTTGGTTGATTTCAGCAGGACAGTGCGACACCCCACACGTTCAGAATTGCTACAGAATGGCTCCAGGAATACTCAACTGAGTTTAAACATTTCCGCTGGCCACCAAACTCCCCAACATTTTTTAGTATATCTCGGATGCCTTGAAACGTGCTGTTTAGAAGAGATCCCCACCCCCTCGTACTATTAAGGGTTTATGGAAAGCCTTGCAGGATTCATGGTGTCAGTTCCCTCCAGCACTACTTCAGACATTAGTCGAGTCCTTGCTATGTCGTGTTGCGGCACTTCTGCGTGCGTGCGGGGGCCCTAAACGATATTAGGCAGTTTCTTTGGCTCTTCAGTGTGTGATACCAGGTACTCCGACAGCGGTGGACGGTAGGTCTCTCACAGGCAGAGTCCAACACGCACGCGTCCCGACGAGGGTCTGCACGAGACTGTATAGGTGGGCCTTTTTTCATCCTCTGCCAATAAGTGCTTTACCTGATCCTAAGACACCGACCACTGGTCATGGATTGAGCTCAGCTCGACTGTCATTTCTGTTACTGAACGCACCAAATGTGGCATCTTTGACCAAAACGAAAGCCAGAGTACGTGCAGGCAATAAATGTCTGTTACGATACACAGAAACCTCACTTTCTCTCTCCCTGCTCGCGATCAGCCAATACACACTATGTGATCAGAGGTACCCGTACACCCACAAAACATACGATTTTCATATTAGGTGCATTATGCTGCCACCTGCTGCCAGGTACTCCAAATCAGCTACCTCAGTAGTCATGAGACACCATGAGAGAGCAGAATGGGGCGCTCTGCGGAACTCACGGACTTTGAAAGTGGTCAGGTGATTGGGAGTCACTTGTGTCATACGTCTGTTATGCGAGATTTCCACACTCCTAAACATCCCTAGGTCCACTGTTTCCGATGTGATAGTGAAGTGGAAAAGTGAAGGAATACGTACAGCACAAAAGCGTACAGGCCGACCTCGCCTGTTGACTGAGAGAGACCGCCGGCAGTTGAAAACGGTCGTAATGTGTAATAGGCAGACATCTATCCAGACCACCACACAGAAATTCCAAACTGCACCAGGATCCACTGCAAGTACTATGACAGCTAGGCGGTAGGTAAGAAAACTTGGATTTCATGGTCGAGGGGCTGCTCATAAGCTACACATCACACCGGGAAATGCCAAACGACGCCTCCTTTGTTGCAAGGAGCGTAAACATTGGACGATTGAACAGTGGAAAAACGTTTTGTGGACCGACGAATCACGGTACACAATGTGGCAAGGGTGTGGTTATAGCGAATGCCCGGTGAACGTAAAATTCGGAGGCTGTGGTGTTATGGCGTGGTCATGTTTTTCATGGAGGGGGCTTGCACTCCTTGTTGTTTTGCGTGACACTATCACAGCACAGGCCTACAATGGTGTTTCAAGCACCTTCTTGCTTCGCACTGTTGAAGAGCAATTGGCGTATGGCGATTGCATCTCTCAATACGATCGAACACCTGTTCATAATGCACGGCCTGTGGCGGAGTGGTTACACGACAATAAGATCCCTGTAATCGACTGGCCTGCACGGAGTCCTGACCTGAATCCTATAGAACACCTTTGGGATGTTTTGGAACGCTGACTTCGTGCCAGGCCTCACCGACCGACATCGATACTCTCCCGAGTGCAGCACTCCGTGAAGAATAGGCTGCCATTCCGCAAGAAACATTCCAGCACCTGCAAGAGTGGAAGCTATCATCAAGAGTGAGGGTGGGCCAATACCATACTGAATTCCAGCATTACCGATGGAGGGCGCCACAAACTTGTAAGTGATTTTCAGCCATGTGTCCGGATACTTTTGATTATATAGTGTATATCCGACTTCAGTGAAAAAATATACCAGTGTCGAAATATCGCATAAAATAATTATTTGCTGTTACGTAGCCTCATATAGGAGGGACCTTTCAATATAAACTGCATATAAACGTAGTTTCCGCGTTTCAGAGTCCACTTAATAGTGTATGTCCCTTTGTCGCCGGCTGGGTAAATCAATGTAAAATCTCGGGGGAAGGCATCCAACAGTTGACAACTGCTTTACTAAAAGTAATCGAAGGGGCCATTTTATTGTATAACTGAACTGTTCCACGAACATCATAAACCGGACGGCTAGATGGAGATCTAAACCTCGTTTCTCTAGAGTGCTAACTCAAAGCCTCTGCACTGTACTATCGCACTCACCAAGAGACGGTCGTGTAGGCTGGATGGACATTTAAAGCAGTAGGCTGCTACGCCACAGAGCAGGCGTAGAAAAATTCGGAGTGCTCGAAAGAAATAAACCGTTTATGATGGGTATTTATGTAAAATCTTACCTACTTACCATTTCAGGGTATCGTCTCATTCTGCAGGACGCCTGCCGAGATGAAATTACCGATTTTTAGTCGTTGTGCTGACCGCGATTGTACAAAATTTCATTAGTTAATGTTTGTATGACAATTCTGGATGGTTTAGCGTTCTTCATCCTTGATATGCATTACAAATGATATTTTTGATACCAAACACTTTTAAGCTGCGTATAAAATAATTAGTCTTCAGTTGGTGTTTGGGAACTGGCCCATAATCAGGAAGTTTGCAACGGCATTAATCACAAGCTACTATGCAAAGTGTACTGGTTCAAATGGTTCAAATGGCTCTGAGCACTATGGCACTTAACATCTGTGGTCATCAGTCCCCTGGAACTTAGAACTACTTAAACCTAACTAACCTAAGGACATCACACACATCCATGCCCGAGGCAGGATTCGAACCTGCGACCGCAGCAGCCGCGTGGTTCCGGACTGAAGCGCCGAGAACCGCTCGCCCACCGCGGCCGGCTGTTCCTGTAGCCAGTGGTAAGCGACGCTCGAAGTGGTGTATCTCGCTGTATCCTGAGACAATTCTGTGGAAGGATTTGCATTTGGCGAATGTCTGGAGAACCTTATCTACCATCTTGTGCAGTCCCAACAGTGAAGCACGGAGTAGACAGTGTTACTTACGTGTGACGTCTCCTGGCAAGACATTCACAAAATCGTTGTAATACATGTGAAAAAAAGAAACATTTATCTGTATTATTATTATTATTATTTCATTCCTGTATGAAAGGTAGTCGATTATATGTAGACTCTGTAAAAAAGAAATAATCTTTTTTTCATTTTTTTGTTTGCACAACAATTATGGATCTATATTTTGCAAATAACGTCTGTGGTCGGTGAGTGGTGTAGAAATCGAAACAGACAATGATAATTAAAAAAGATAACAAAGATGCATATTAAATTGTCTAAAAATAGTGGAGGTTAAAACATTCTGTCTTCTTGTAGCCGTCAAAGTTGTAAGAGCCTGTAACGCTCGATTGAATGCTTGGTTAGCTTACTTTTGTTCCTTGTTCGAGACAGACGCCATTGGAGGCTGATGAATGTAAGAGGTGTGTACTTTAAATTTATATTGATTTTTGAATATAGAGATTGTTAAAAATACTTGTAATAATTTATTGCTAGCTTGCCCAGTATTTCATTCCACATTTTTAGCCGTTTTCAGCATATTTAGAATTTTTCATGACGTAGAGTTGTGCAGCGATCGCGGGAGCCTCTGCCGCGTCAAATTCAAATGAAATTGAATGAAAGCAGTTTTCCGACAATTAAGCGGGCAGGTAACGGTACATTAAAATTATTTCTTTCAGCTTCCCGGAGACGTCAGAGGTGAATTGTGGATTTTATTATGTCATTTTCAGGTGGACATGGGCAACTACTATTACAATATCAGTGACGTAAATAATTTAAGTAAATCAGTGCAATAAAATTTTACTTGTGTGATGTCAAAGACTGCTGTGATGAAACCTGTACTGGCTAATAATACAAAAACGAAATTTCATTTTTAGTCTCATGCTCTCGTGTTAGTCATGGCAATCGATAGTGTTCATATATTAAAGAATCCACTACAGCTTTTTCGTTTAGCGAACATAGCATACTGTAACTTCTGTACGTTTAATAAGAGTAATTTTCAGTGCATTTCAGAGATGAAAGTAGCGAAGGACATGTTTAATTTCATAATTAGTTACAGTAATGATACCCTGTTCCATTTCTAAACAAGCCAGGTTAGGGTTACATAAAAATAGTTTGCAAATTAAAGATTATACGAGCACAGCGGGAAATCATTTAGTGTTGTGTGAATCCCCACGTAATAGATCAAGGCGCACGAAGTTAAAATATTTTCAACTGCAGAAACTAATAGTGACAATCGCATTTTATCTGTTTTGCTCGCAGCAATAAGCAATATACAGTTACTTAAAGTATCATGCCATATAAACTGCATGTAAAGTCGAAACTGCGGTGGGGGTTACGCGACATACGGAATTACGGTGTTTTCCGTGGTTGGGGTCTGCTCCCCTTACTACGCCTGAGAAAGTTCTAAATGCGGGAGGATACGAACACATTTTACAGAACTGTGTGTACAGAAGAGATGATGATTGTTTATATCAGCACGAAAATGCATTGTGGCTTAAAGCAGCATTTGTGAGGCACTAGCCTGTGGACAGTAACAGTCCTGAAATGGAGTGACCTGCCCGGAACAGAAGACCTTTCGGAGGAGTGAGAGCGTCGGCTTCGTTCCAGGTCTCAGCGTCCAGCAACACTACATTCTCTCGTTTCGGCTCTTGAGACAGAGTGGGCTACCATTCCTCAATAAACTTTCGGACACCTCACCGAAAGTGTCACAAAGGCGTCACAAGGGCGAAGGGTGTACACAACCCACATTAATGTCCACTAATAGGCGTCCAAATACTTTTGACAGAATAGTTTGTACAATAACAGAAACAGAACGTTCCATCAAATATGGGTCGTGAATGTTTGTTCACAGGCCGCGACCTGTTTCTTTGTAAAATATTGTCCAAGTTAGTACACATGTACTTGAAATGTGAACTTTTGACCAAGTTGCCTTCTAACTCCCTACCTTAACAAAAAAATACAATCATCGTCCTCGCATGTGGTTGCACTACAGCACTCGTCAGTGCAGTCACTTCCGAATTCTTTCAAACACTCCAGATTAACGCGTAAGCATTAACAATAATGGAATTCGCTGCTTCAGTTCTTCACCACATCAACGTCAGTGCTCTACACTTGACTTCTGCGGTGACCACGGAGAGAAAGATCCTGAGGATTGGTTCGTTAGACAGTCCGCATCAGCAGCAAAATGTAGCGGTGTCCCTTCGTGCGTGTAACATATTCCCCAAAACATAGGGCATGAATGAAATTTGAGTCCAGTTATCTGCAGACGTATTCTAAAAGTTTACGTTTCAAATACGTTCGTACTAACTAGGACAATATTCCATATTTAAGTTAGTGGCAGATCGTAAGATGTCCGGACCCATGTACGCTACAACTTTTTTTCTTCTGTTATCGCACACTTCCACCCGTATCAGTTTTCTATATTAATTATGAGACACTCTGTAGATACAAAATCCATCTTCAGTTACAGAGTTTCTTTGGGTTAAACCACACACAGTTACATTATCGGCGCCGTGGAACACGGCATGGTGTTGAGAGGTACAGGAAAACGCGTAAACGTAGCGAGCGATTCGAAAAGAACTGATTTATTTACTACAGACAAACCATAAAAGAAACACATTTCGCTCGTCATTAGATAGAGGAAAGGACAAAGTTTTCTCACAGATGCGCTATAGTTTGTTTGAAGCAATATGGGAACCATACCGCAAGAGAAATCAGTTTGTGTGTTGGAATTCGCTCTTAGTCGGCCCATTGTTCAAGTACAACATCCATTCCACCGTCGATTCAACGAGAAGCTCCCTTTTCACAAGCTGATTTATGAATGACGTACAAAATTATTAATTATTGGAAGTTGGTAGCATTCGCAAAGGGGAGAGCACTGGTCGGCCACGTAAAGCACTCCGTCTTCAGGCCACAAGTAGCCCATCGGAACCATCCAACCGCCGTGTCATCCTTAGATGAGGATGCAGATAGGAGGGGCGTGTGATCAGCACACCGCTCTCCCGGTCGTTATGATGGTTTTCTTTGATCGGAGTCGCTACTATTCAGTCGAGTAGCTCCTCAATTGGCATCACGAGGCTGAGTGCACCCCGAAAAACGGCAACAGCTCATGGTGGCCCGCATGGTCAGCCATCCAAGTGCCGGCCACGCCCGACAGCGTTTAACTTCGGTGACCTGACGGGAACCGGTGTAGCCACTGCGGCAAGGCCGTTGGGTCGGCCACGTACGTTGTATGAAAATGACAAGTGTATACGAGATGCGTTCACATGGAACCCTCCAAGTCACAAGACGGGCGGGCAAGGAACTTCAAAAATGGTTCAAATGGCTCTGAGCACTATGGGACTTAACATCTGTGGTCATCAGTCCCCTAGAACTTAGAACTACTTAAACCTAACTAACCTAAGGACATCTCACAAATCCATGTCCGAGGCAGGATTCGAACCTGCGACCGTAGCAGTCGTGCAGTTCCGGACTGAGCGCCTGAACCGCTAGACCACCGCGGCCGGCAAGGAACTTCCTAAAATAGCCGTGTGCATATGAAGACTTACAACGTGCAGATATTGTAGCAATTGCGTCCCAGCGACCAAAACAGAAGCTAAGAATTTTGCATTTCAATTTTCGAGGATACAGCAGACGTGACATTTTCCGAACGACTCATTTTTTCGGACGTTTCATCTGTCGAGCAAAGTAAACTGTCATAATTTATGAATTTGGGAGTCATAAAATACTAGCGTCGTCGTCGAAATTGGAAGAGACGAAACTTAATGTAGCTTGTGCTGTTTCTGTTCATAAACTTTATGGACCTCTCTTTTTTGCAGAAGAAATTGTGACACGGATGCCATAAATGGACACGCTGCAAAATTGGTTGTGTCACCAACTTCACAGAGATTCCAGTGGTTTAAATTTTATGCATGACGATGTCACGCATCACTTTCACCTTGAGGTGCGGCGTTATCTTGACACCAACATCCCACAAAGTTGGACTGGGACAGGCGAACAACAAGATCTAGTTCATTGCTTTTGACCTCCCAGGTCACCAGACCTCACACCTTGTGATTTTTTTTCTGCGGGGGTTCATAAAAGAGTTTTGTTACTCCCATGGCAGTCAGACTTCAAGACCTGAAAAATGGAGTTGTTGAAGCTGTCTGTTCAGTGCCATGTACAATGTGCTTGTGTCTTTCATAATTCGTCTGTAATAAACAACTGAAATCAGTTGCTTCTTTTTGAAGCACCCTGTATTTTCGAGTCGACAGTACTTCGTGGTGAACCTGCAACGCAAAAAAGAATGTCAGTGTACACGATTTTAGATTATGATATCCTGTGACTAAAGGCAACTTTTGTAGCCCATAGTTCAGGTTTTTGAATTGTTTGGCGATTTCCTAGTGGGAACTGTGTCGATTTGTTAAATAGTCTAGCCCAAAAATGTTAAGTAGCTTGTAACTGTTCTATCTAAATCTGCATTTGATGTATGGAAGCAGGTGAAGACATACTTCTTTGCTTAGGTAGGTCATCAATGTCGTAGAGAAACGTAGCAAAAAAGTGATACACTGTGCGACATGAATGTCACCAGAAATGTACATTCAACCATCTTGTAGCATCTCATGTTAGGCCACAGAAGTTCATTTGCACAGTGACGTATTCGAATTCTGCGACGATGGCTTTACGAATTCTGCCCCGCAGCTGTCCGGGTTGAGCACCTGTCTCTCGTCTGGCTGGCAACGCTACAAAAGAAAACATTCCCGACGGGCTCCGCCAGTGTCGGTCGGGCAACAGCCGGCAGAAGCTCGGCACCACCACCACTACCAGACCAGCTATTTTCGCCAATCAGACACACCGAGTGGCAATGCCCCGTCGCAGCCATTTTGTGCGAACTTAAAGACCGAAGGGTTTGGGATTTCTAGTTGGCACTTGCTTGCAGGTGGGTTGCGGGCATTTCTCTCAGCAGTAGGAGGAATCCTAAGTTCAAATGGTTCTAAGCACTATGGGACTGAGGTCATCAGTTCCCTAGACTTAGAACTACTTCAACCCAACTAACCTAAGGACATCACACACACCCATGTCCGTGGCAGGAGTCGAACCTGAGACCGTAGCAGCAGCGCGGTACCGGACTGAAGCGCCTAGAACCGCGAGTCGTAAGTGAAGACCAGATGGCTGACAAACGTAACGTCATTCACATTCTGTTATTAACCATCATCATTCTATCATTCGAACCATCACTCCACATTTCACTTCGACACATTCACCGAATTTCACGGTAGTAACCGAAGAAAGACAAAAATATTGAAGAGTAGTAAAACAATGTTAGCGAGAAAACCTCAAAAATGGAAACCATGTAGTAGAACTGAAGGCACTTTACCACCTCAGAATCAAAATAACATACGACATACACAGCAAAATCCCCTCATATCGTGATGAACGTCCTTTATTTGGGCGTAGTGCAGCTACTCAAAGTAGCGTGGACTCAACAATTCATTGGAAGTCCCCTGCAGAAATACTAGGCCACGCTCCCGCTACAGCCGTCCATAATAGCGGAAGAGTTGCCGGTAAAGTATTTTGTGCACGAACTGACCTCTCGATTATGTCCCATAAATGTTTGATGGGATTCTAGTCGGGCGATTGGGGTGCCCAAGTGATTCGCTCGAATTGTCCACAATGTTCTTCAAACCAATCGTGAATAGTTGTGGCCCGGTGACATGGCACATTGTCAACCCTCAAAATTCCGTCGTTTTTTTCCCATAAACGGCTGCAAATGGTCTCCAAGTAGCCAAACATAACCATTTCCAGTCAATGATCCGTTCAGTTGGACCGGAGGACCCAGTCTGTTCCATGTAAACATAGCCCTCACCATAATGGAGCTTCGTTGTGCCAGGGCCATCTCGCTTCCTCTACAGCCACCCATAATTTCGAATGTGTTGCCAGCGAAGGATTTTGTGCACGAGCTGACGCTCGATTATGTCCCACAAATGTTTCATGGGATTCATGTCCGGCGAACTGGGTGGCTGGATAGTTCGCTTGACTTGTGCAGAATATTGTTCACAGCAATCATGTACAATTATGCCCCCTGACAAGGTGTGTTACGAACCACAAAAATTGCATCGTTGTTTGGGAACAGGAAGTCCATGTGAATGGTTATGGTTAGGTGGTTTCGTGGTTTCTTATTCTATGACTGAACACAACTGTGTGAGCGATAATGACATTGTTTAATATTGCAATCTTGTCACGGAAATACACGCATTTACACTGTCTACAATGTGACAATGTTACAACAGTTGTCAAACGAACGCATCTCGTCCTCAGAAAGTGAAGTAATCCAAAACATAGCACTGATAAATTTTAACTAGAAGTTCCAAAATTTTTCTTACGACTATGTCACGATGTTGGCCAGAACTACGATAAATCACAGAATTCTGGTTCAAAGTTTGGTACTGTTTAGGAAGACAATCAAGTCTACAGAGGATGGTTAGTTTTGTGATAGTTGAGCAAAACATTACCCAAGGTCACTCGAGTTTACAGTGGACGCAAGCTGGTGAACCAACAAATTTACGTCTCTGCACGTGGTATTTACCTCAGCTGTGATGAGCTGTCGTCTGCATGGCTTCTCTCGCCCTTTGAAACTCCTATAAAATCTAATTAAGCCTTTGCTGATTTTATCTTCAGCAGAAATTCTCGTAATGCTAGAAAACATGCACTCATCCATAGTCTTGGAATATGGCGATATGCATGCACATGGCTGGAGCAGCGTGCATATTAAAATTCCCCCTCAGTCCTCGCAAGGGCAATTAACTAACTGGCTGGTTCATTTCTCCACAGTGGGAGCTTAATGATGCTACGGCTAATATCTAGCTGAATGTCAGCCGCAGTGAACGCAGGGTTCACTCAAATTTGTCCTCAGCGCCGTACAGAACATTATGTGCCCCATTCTGCACTTGACGCCAGTTCAGAGAAGAGTCCCCAAAAACTTCGCTCTCATCTTTCTTGTAGCCAAACTCTCTCCCCACCTGGGTTCTTTCATTCTCCATGTCACGGCTTTTTTCGACTAATAGGAACGTTCCTCTTATTTTGTGGAAACTCTATCTACCAATCGCAAGGGCCATACCATTGAACTTCTTCGAAATCTCGGCACTTTACTCTTTCCTAGTTCGTTTCCACCAATCGGGCGTTTCGTGTCCGCTCACATGCGTACCATTCGCTGTTCACTTGACCAACTGCGTCACTAGTTTTGTTTGTATCCATTTGGAGTTCCGAAACGCAGTTCTCTAAAGCTTCTTTCTGTCCTATTTCTGATGGCCCATTACTCACTCTGCAGTATGTGTCATCTGTCTGGTCACTGACTCCCTCCCGGGACGCCCCCCTTAAGAGCTTTCTGTAGTGCCTCTCGGGGTGGGGCCTGTGCGTATGCCCGCGGTGCCTTCCACACAAAACATTTCCTCTCGAAGCTTGTTTCACATTCTGCTCATTGACATGGATTATACAAGAGTGGTGTGTTAATACCGTCAATTGAGAGTCATTCCTTTTGCATTACATACTTATAGGCGAATCTGCTCATTGCCGCTGAAGTAAGTTAGGTGTCATGTTCACCTTCCCATTACAATGTATAAAACTCTTATTTATTCTGCCACGTTACATATCCTCCTCCTTCCATGTTCAATTTTGCGCTGGGAAATCAGTGGTTGAGAAACTCATTGAAGTCAGTGCAAAATTGTTTGCAGCTGCTGACTGTAGCAATTGGCCTATTTAGTGACCAACTTCCTATTTTAATATTTTGTATACCTTAGACAGTGGTTTAATCTAGTCTCCTTATCGTTCTATTTCACATTGTACTTGATTTCACGTCTACAGATTTGAGCTCTTGAATTATGTTCTTTTTTCTTTCAAAATTTAACATTCTTTCTAATTTTCTGCTTTTTATACAGTTCTATTTAACTCATCTAAGCTCATTTACTTTCAATATAGTTGCTTACATTTTACTTCCAATTTAAATTCAAACAATCTTTAAATTTGTATCATCCTTAAAAATTTTAACTTTGAGACTGATCTGTTTTTTGATTACCTAATTTACGTTAAATGATGATAGATATGTATTGAAGTTGAGGAAACCGTCTCTTAACATTATCCTCCCCTTTTTCAGTATCTCCAGCTTTCATATCAATCATAATCTAAGAGAGTATCATTTCTTATAATAAAGCTTTATGATTCCCGTGACTTTACAGGCATAATCCTATTCATGAACATGTTTATATTCCCCAAACTCTTAAATCTATGCATTATAATTTCACAAAAAATTTTCAAATTTGACTTTTAAAAATATATTAAATTTCTAATCCTGTTAATTACTTTACAAAACTTAAACAGACATCATGGAATACCTAACCCTGTTTATATTTACTTATCCTCTCTTTTTGAAAGCCTATCACATACTAGAATCTTAACCTCTCCCAATATGTTAACTTTAGGTTTTCTTAATTAAAACATGTTGAGAGATATGAAATACAAAGAAATGTTATCGTTGTGTCAAGATAACAATTATTAAACGCATCGCCAATAAGGATCTGTTGCTAACAAATAAAAGTCTTCAAATGCAAATATTTTTAAACACAATCGCAAAAATTTATCCTTTTTTTCGTTTGTTTGGATACTAGTCTGTCACAGACAGTTCTTTCTCCTACATCTTTAACATGGTTCATTGAAATCGTCAATTCGTTTTTCGTGTGTTCCCATATGCCTCCGTTGAACATGGGATGACGATCGGCCGTGGGCCTCGCCGCGTCTCCGCTGAGCATGGAATGACGGTCGGCGGAGAGAAAGGTTGCTGAAATTCTGAGCGTGTTGTGAATGCGTGGTTGCCTTTGTTCCATTTGGCATGTGTCTATGGAGACGTTGTATTGGAGGTCTATTCTTGACAGCATGAACGTATCTTCTTCACTTGACGAATCTTTATTTCGGTTCATCAATGGTCTATTCGTGTCCAGGTTTTCATATGATTAGTCATCTCCTATCTCTCGGTATGATATTTGAAGGTGTTGTCATTTGCCATAAGGACTATCGGATATTCGTACTGCCAGAACAGTTAAAAGCAATAATGGCTTTGTATGGGAAGCGATTCGAAAAAGTTTCTTGATTTCTTCTGGTCCATTTTCTTCTTTCTTCCAAATCTTCTGCGTTGCATCTTCTGTTTTTGGTGCATCTAGCTGTCTTTTCACTTGTGTCTTCGTTGTTCTCTGGACCGCGAACTGGGATTGAAGACCTACTGAGCCTCGTTATCGTTTGATCCGTTCTTATGGCGTCTTCTTTGAAATTGTTGTGTATTCTTTTATTGTTTTCGGTTGTTTATCTAGATAGATTGGACAGCCTTCCATCGTATTACTGCTTCGTCCCATGAGTATTCAGGGGTTGTTTCGCAGTTGCTGCATCCCGTATGGTCTGATAACCGTTTGAGCAATTCCGCACGTTGCATTAGAGAAAGGCGTCTCTTCTTCTTCCTGTGGTGAATTTAAACACCCGCTCTTCCTCGCTGTACTATGTCCGCCTCCTTTCCGGTTCGATGGACATCCTTCATCTCTCCATGTGCTGCTTTGAACAGTTTGCTACAGAAGTGTCAAGTATCTAACACTTTCGCAAAACTATTGGTATAACGCTTCTATGTGGCTTTCATATGAATAAAGCTTACTTCAGGGTACATGTTGATTGTATCCACGATGCTTTGTAGCTCTCCAACCTTTTCCCCCAGAGGTGTTATCCTCTTGGACCGTTGCTTCCACCAAGGCCTCTCCTTTCGTCATCTCGTAACGTGGCGTACCAGGTACTCACGCTCAGTGCCCCTTCCTCTCACGCCTAACCGCTCTCCGGAGTCCTGTCTTCGATCTGGCCGCAGTGATGGTGCACCTTGTCTCCTGACTTCATATCTAATACAATGTTTGTCCCTGCTTTGCGTATCTTACTCCTCTTACGTCCTCACCTATTCTCTATTTTACATGATATAATTATCTATTTTATTCTGACCCTTACTCCCTTAAACTACGTTACAACTTTAAACACACAAAAATTTTCTTACTAAATTTTACACAAGTTATTATTTTCTATAAAAAATGCTTTTCTTATCACTGGCTTTATTATTCATCTTTCCTCCCCATTGTATTTGCTTTTCTTAATCTACTGTTCATGGCTTCCCCATCTTCATCACAATGGATAGTAAGAGAGAAACTGATGGTAATGACGGTTAGTAAGTTAGTGAATTCCTGCCACCATTTTATTATTCTAACTACATATTTCATATTATATTTGGAAACTTCGCACCTTGACTCTGACTCCCGCGTCTTTTTCTCTGCAATCTCTCCTTTTTAGCAGTAGCTGTAACAGAACTTCAAAATACAATGAATCTCTTCTCTTTTCTTTTTCCTTTCCAAAAATTCTCTCTATTGTCCTGTTGTATTGTTTTAAAGTTTTAAAAAATTCTTTCTCTGTTGTACTTCTCCCTTTCTCCTTTTTTCTCAATAGCAAACTTTTATGTTCCTTCGTTTCCCCAACATACTCTTCCTTATTGAAATCTTTTCTGGGTCAGTCTTACTTCCGACTGTTAACCTCCTTCCACGAAATAACGTGTTACTTGTTAGCTTAATAATTCAATTCTCTTTCCTAATTATTACCTCCTAACAACTTCTTATATTTATTTCCCACATTTTTTCCCTCATATTTTTATTTCAATATCAGTTTGTGGTACCGTCCACAAATCATCCATGCTTCACATATTCCCTCCCTCGCCCCCCCCCCCCCCCCCCCAAATGTCTCCCCAATTGTTTGTTCACCGTCATCGACGGAACAAATTAGAAATGACTGTCTCCTTCTTACCTAATCCTTTATATCCTTCCTACTTCTTTACCTCCTTTCGCCCACAAAAATCAACTTCATCCTCCTTTACACTACGTTTTTAAGAAAGAATCTACTACTATTTCGTCAAACTATCCTCATACTGATTTGTATCTTCCTTCTTGCTTTCTACTCTTTCCCCAGAACACATTTCGTTTGCAGAAGATTTACTTTAGTTGTTATTTTCCTGTCTTTTCTTCATAATATCCTATTACCTTCCCACGAAATTTGTTTTATTTAGCTAACTGAGATGAGTACAAGTTAAAAGTTTTATCTGAGTGCATTTTGTTATCTTTATTTAATTTCTGGACATTTAATACAACTAAATTCTCGTGTGGAGTTACTCTTTTTTTCTTCTGTCTAGCCTTCATATAATTTTAAATGATTCACATGGTGCAAACCTATGGTACATTATCCTTTTGGCATACTATTTCTCTATCCGTTTACAATCTGGTCCTCATCAGTTTTTGTATTACTGTCTATATTCACCGTTAATAATTCCTGTTCCTCATCATCGGTCGACTCCCAGTCAACTGAATTCCAGTGCGCTGGTTTTGTATTCGCTCTCCCTCTAAACCTGCTTCAGAAACTTGCTTATCAAAACTAAGTCTATTTACATGTTTAATTATACAATTAACTTCATTTTGTGATTGAATCACTTGCGACTGGGCTTCGTGCCGTTCATCTCGTGAATTCTGTCTTTTACCCGGATTTGGTGGCCTCAACTCGATTTCCCGTACCGGTTCATTTCGATTAATCTTTATTTTCCCAACTTTTATGCGTTCTGGCCATTCCATTTCCACCTGAGTAACCTGTATTTTGTTAATGAAAACCTCTAAACCTTCCTGCCTCGTTTGCACGGTGATTATATCTCGGATCAGAATTACTATCGTAGTTTCTAGGACCAAATCCGCTATTGTAGATCCTCGGCCCGCCAAAACCATAATTATTATTAGACCTCTGTGAGTTTCCAAAACCATAGTTATTACTGTTATCCCCTGGGCGATTACCATTCTTTCCAAAACGATTACCTCTTCCTACGTTACTATTGCCGTTGTAACTATTATTAAAGCCTATTCGGTCGTTATTATTCCCTCTATCATTATTTTCTCTCACTTTACGTTGTTTCTTCACGTCTCTTCACTGAAGATGAATTCAAGTTCTCTTAATATCCCTTTAAATGCTTGTATATTATCTCCTGCTCTACCAACCTATGTGGCTACAAATGAAGTCAAGTTTATGTCTAAGTGGCCAATGCTCTGGTAAACCGATGTGGAATTGATTTATAAACGTGTGTAGGTGTAAGCCGTTCCCGCTTTCTTTGTAATGTTTGAATTTTCTGTCAAAAAGTGATCACTATCAAATTTTTCTATTCCACCATACAGCGTTTGTGTTTTCTCAACATTATCCGTTCCCTTCAACTGTGTCATGTTTTCTCTACCATATTTGGGTCCTGAGACGACAGATTTGCGTACCATTTCGCATCGTATCTACGCAGTGGTGTTCAGTTATCTAAATCGTACCGTTCCTCGTGTATCGGAGTGAAAGATTCGGTTACCTTACCGTTACTGGATCAGTGTTTTATCTTCCTATTTGATTCATATTGACTTGCGGTCTATAACCTGTTGTACTATCACTTGGAAACTGAGAAATTGGTACATGTGTCGTCGCAACTTGCTCTGTTCTCGCGTCACTCGCATACTTTCGGAGGGTCGGCTGCCGCTCTGTTGGAATGCGCGCGTTTACCGTTTCTCGCTCCATTGTCTGTTGTGACCGCACAATACCTGCTTCAAATGGTTCAAATGGTTCAAATGGATCTGAGCACTACGGGACTCAACTGCTGTGGTCATAAGTCCCCTAGAACTTAGAACTACTTAAACCTAACTAACCTAAGGACATCACACACATCCATGCCCGAGGCAGGATTCGAAACTGCGACCGTAGCGGTCGTGCGGTTCCAGACTGTAGCGTCTTTAACCGCTCGGCCACTCCGGCCGGCCATTACCTGCTTCGCTCACCTGTGTTAACTGTTCTCTTCCCATTTGCTTCTGTCTGGTTTCGGTAATCATTGACGCAACCTCTTGTGGATATACGGCTGGAATCTCATGCATCGGAATATTGAATTCCCTATCCATTTTCGAAATGAAATTTGTGGTGTCACCGCCAGACACCACACTTGCTAGGTGGTAGCCTTTAAATCGGCCGCGGTCCGCTAGTATACGTCGGACCCGCGTGTCGCCACTATCAGTGATTGCAGACCGAGCGCCGCCACACGGCAGGTCTAGAGAGACTTCCTAGCACTCGCCCCAGTTGTACAGCCGACTTTGCTAGCGATGGTTCACTGACAAATTACGCTCTCATTTGCCGAGACGATAGTTAGCATAGCCTTCAGCTACGTCATTTGCTACGACCTAGCAAGGCGCCATTATCATTTGCTATTTATCTTGTGATGCATGTACCGTCAGACCGATGTTCACCAATTATGGATTAAAGTTAAGTATTCCAGAAGCTACTTACGTTTCTTGCTAGTATAATTACTTCCGTGTCCTGTTCCAGACCTCACGCCAGCCTGCGTGAGCTTAAACGCGTGCGTTTCGGCTTCACCTCGTAGTGGCTTGGCTGTCTTGCCAAGTCACAACAAAATGTCCATGCGTCTAGCTCCAGCTACCAGTCCGCGTTCAAAGTCTGTTAATTATCGTCGTGCGCCGGCCGCGGTGGTCTCGCGGTTAAGGCGCTCAGTCCGGAACTGCGCGACTGCTACGGTCGCAGGTTCGAATCCTGCCTCGGGCATGGATGTGTGTGCTGTCCTTAGGCTAGTTAGATTTACGTAGTTCTAAGCTCTAGGGGACTGATGCCCACAGAAGTTAAGTCCCATAGTGCTCAGAGCCAATTATCGTCGTGCGGCCATAATCACGTCGGAAACGTTTTCACGTGAATTACCTGAGTACAACTGACAATTCTACCAATGCATTGCCCTTCTATACCTCGTGAACGTGATATCATCTGTACATGTACATATCGGTATCCAATGACTTCTGTCACTCGTTGTAAGAAGCAAACTGATAGGTAAAGAGTGTATCCCTATGCAAAAGAAATCCGCTACTGTCAGACATAGAGTTTCATCAGATGAAGAAATTTCCGAGAAAGTACATGTAGAGAGGGCGCTGTATGGCAGCGAATAACGGAATGTGAGAAGTGTTTGAAATTGGATGTTTGAGAAGAACTCTGAAAATGAAATGAAATCACAAGAGAAACAGTGTCCAGAAGAATGACCAGAATGATAGGACATGTGTGAAGAGATCTGGTGCATTGTGCATGGTGCTACAGGAAGTTGTGGTAGGTAAACACTAAAGAGTGGGATAGAGACTGGAATATATAGAAAAAATAATTGACAACGTCGGAAGGAGATATTGGCAGAGAATAGGATAGCAAATCTTGGTCGGTCCCATCGAACCGGTTTTAAGACTGGTGAACAAAAAATAAAAAATAAACATAAGGGGAATATCTCCTCTACAGAAACAAAACGGTTAATCGTGGATGTGGTTACTTCTGTCTGTGTTAAGTGCTTGGCATAAATATGGTATGCAACTTAAGCCAGTACAACAGTTGCAGTGGCATTGAATAGGTGTAAAACAGCCGTGCAGAGGATGAAGGACTCCTTGGTAGCCAAACACTTCCTGGACGTGCTGTGTAGCATTTAGATTTTGGGACACCACTAACAGTCCGCGTGGTTTCCTTAATGTTTGAGGCATTCTGCATCCACGTAGATAATACATGTATCAACTGCCCCTCAGAAGACACGCACATACAGTATTACTCCGATCAACAAACACTATAAAGATTTTAAGAGCCCTTCTAATACACCACTACCGTTGAATGTTTATCTTCCCAACACGATCACTGCCCTTGGTGCCGCTACCTTCCAGGTGAACGTCAACGACAATCATCCTGCAGTGTCCCCATTTATTCATGGTCCAGTCTTGATGATGCTAATTCTACAATAAACGAGCGCTTCTTTCTTCTCTATCCGTCTGGCGTATGCACTGCTTTGAGACTCTGATACAAGGTTTGTCGGGAAACTAGAACGCTTGCTGCAGCTGCAAATCCCGTAAACTTATTTTTATATAAACGTCAGTGGACGTCTTCGTGCAATTAAGACCAGAAATCGGTCCTGTTTCCACTCTTTGCCGACTTTGTAATAGCTTACACAGAATATCTGCCGTGTCTTAGACCCGTCATAAAAACCTTGATATGCTTCTGTGACATATAGTTTACCGGAACTGTGGGTCTGGGTTTGTCGTGATAAATATGGCCGAGGATTCTGGGCTGAAAATTAGCGTCTTTGTGGAATTTCGTTATAAACTTCTCCAAGGACGATTACTCTCTGGTCGCAACGAAATTTTGAAGTACACTGCGACATCACAGGTCTATGGACGTTTTCGTTGAACACTGATTATCCTTTTAGAAGTTTCCAGTTCGCTCAAGATTTATTGTTGCAACAGTGCATATGGATTACAGATCAACAGCACAAGCGGTTCTGAGGCACTAGATATCGACCCATGCTGAAACGTCCGTCTTACTATGTGTTGTAGCCTCGAAGGGTAGTAGCGGTGGTGCTGACTCTGACATCCAGTAGATCGTACAGATGGCGCATACTGCCCTGGGATACGTTATATCACGCCTGCTCGACCTGTTCATGTTGTTCTGTAAGAGTTGTTGGTTCGCGAGTTGCATGAGTCACTTCTCGTCCCGCCATATCTTACATGTTCTCGATTGGAAACAAGTCCAAAGATCGTGCTGGCCATGGAAGTTGCCGCAAGTCTTGCACAGCACGTCGAATTTTATTGGCAGTGGGTGGGCGAGCGTTATCCTGTTGGAGCAACACATCACCTTCGTGTTGCAAGAAGAACAAAAGAATCTGTCTAACAACATTTTGTACATACCAAGCTCCGGTTAATGGCCCCTCCAGAAACACCAAAGGTGAACGGGAGTTGTGACGCCAGTTACAGAGATCTACAATAATGTGCATAAGCCCAACGACTCTTCTTGAAAACGATAGCACCTTGTATTTTCCTTTTTTTTCCACTCGAGAGGCAGCCACCGTTGTTCCAGCGACCTGTGACAAATAACTGCTAGAAGGGGAGCAAGTTCTTCCGCATAATCTCTGTGAAGTCTCACCGGTGTCTCATCCGGTACTTTCCACTGTAGAGCGGTTTTAGTTGATTTTTTTATTTTGCGATCGCCATTTGTACGATGACTGAAAAGAGGAAGCGTATCACAGTCTTCCGCTGTGAAGCAATTTCATAATACTGAATGCAGTATTTTGACCTTCCCGCTGTGATCTTCTGTTGCGGTGCCGTTATGGTCACTACCCGTCTAAGTGACTTATGTAGGATAGAAACTTCTTACCGTTTTCAATCAGATCGGTTGGCAAAATTTTATTTTCGAATTCATTGAACAATTCTCGTAAATTTCTCCTTGAGCTCATTTTCGCTTCGCTAAGTTATTTCCTGTGAACTGCTCTTTGATTTCGCCTAAATCTATGAGGAAGTTGTCTTTGTTTTGGTAGCAGCATTCTGAAGCAACTGTTGTACCACGACGGAACTTTACTATAGTTGACCAACTTGCTAGGCATTTACACTACTGGCCATTAAAATTGCTACACCACCAAGATGAAGTGCTACAGACGCGAAATTTAACCGACAGGAAGAAGATGTTGTGATATGCAAATGATTAGCTTTTCAGAGCATTCACACAACGTGGGCGCCGATGGCGACACATACAACGTGCTGACATGGGGAAAGTTTCCAACCGATTTCTCATACACAAACAGCAGTTGACCGCAGTTGCCTGGTGAAACGTTGTTGTGATGCCTCGTGTAAGGAGGAGAAATGCGTACCATCACGTTTCCGACTTTCATAAAGGTCGGATTGTAGCCCTTCGCGATGGCGGTTTATCGTATCGCGACATTGCTACTCGCGTTGGTCGAGATCCAATGACTGTTAGCAGAATATGGAATCGGTGGATTCAGGAGGGTAATACGGAACGCCGTGTTGGATCCCAACGGCCTTTTATCACTAGCAGTCGAGCAGTCGAGAAGACAGGCATCTTATCCGCACGACTGTAACGGATCGTGCAGCCACGTCTCGATCCCTGAGTCAACAGATGGGGACGTTTGCAAGACAACAACCATCTGCACGAACAGTTCGATGACGTTTGCATTAGCATGGACTATCAGGTCGGAGACCGTGGCTGCGGTTACCCTTGACGCTGCATCACAGACAGGAGCGCCTGCGATGGTGTACTCAACGACGAACCTGGGTGCACAAATGGCAAGACGTCATTTTTTCGGATGAATCCAGATTCTGTTTACAGCATCATGATGGTCGCATCCGTGTTTGGCAATATCGCGGTGAACGCAAAGTGGAAGCGTGTATTTGTCATCGCCATACTGGCGTATCACCCGACGTGATGGTATGGGGTGCCATTGGTTACACGTCTCGATCACCTCTTGTTCGCATTGACGGCACTTTGAACAGTGGACGTTACATTTCAGATGTGTTACGACCCGTGGATCTAGCCTTCATTCGATTCCTGCGAAACCTTACATTTCAGCAGGATAATGCACGACCGCATGTTGGAGGTCCCGTAAGGGCCTTTCTGGATATAGAAAATGTTCGACTGCTGCCCTGGCCAGCACATTCTCCAGATCTCTCACCAATTGAAAACGTCTGGTCAACGGTGGCCGAGCAACTGGCTCGTCACAATACGCCAGTCACTACTCTTGATGAACTGTGGTATCATGTTGAAGCTGCATGGGCAGCTGTACCTGTATACGCCATCCAAGCTCTGTTTAACTCAATGCCCAGGCGTATCAAGGCCGTTATTACGGTCAGAGGTCGTTGTTCTGGGTACTGTTTTTTGAGGATCTATACACCCAAATTGCGTGAAAATGTAATCACATGTCAGTTCTAGTATAATATATTTGTCCAATGAATACCCGTTTATCATCTGCATTTCTTCTTGGTGTAGCAATTTTAATGGCCAGTAGTGTATTACCCTTAAACGTTTTGCAAAATGCTTCTGAATATCGATTATTTTTGCTCCACATCTTCCCCCTCAAAAATGAATATTTCATGTTGACTACTCAGGTACTTTGGAATTGCTTTATTATCACTCTTGCTAAACAAAATGTTTACCCACTTTAACGTTTCTTGTAACAGCGATGCACTAACAGCATCATGATCACTGATATCCTCGTCTACGTCAACTGATTGGAAAAGCTCATCGGGACTGATGACCATAGATGTTAAGTCCCATAGTGCTCAGAGCCATTTGAAAAGCTCATCAACTGATTCGAAAAGCTCAGGTCTGTTAGTTACTAGGAGGTGTAAGACACAATCCTCACGAGTCTATTCTCAATCTCCTCTAAGTAATTTTCACATACTACAATCACAACAAGCTGACACGAATCCGTGTCTCTGTCGCCAGTTTTAATCGTATGACGCTCCCATTCTCTAGATAGCAAATTGAAGTCTCCCCCTGTTGCAATGGCATGATCGGGAAACTTACTCTCAATATTATCCAAGTCCTCTCTGAACTGCTCTGGCACTGTAGCTCCTGATGCAGGTAGTCCATATAGGCATGCGATTACCATGGCTGATCCACATTTACCGAAATTATTTCACATGCTGATTCTGTTATAGCCGCACTAGATACTATCAAGTTCTTTACAGCAATAAACGCGCCATCGCCGTATGGCATGTGACACACAGGCTGGTACCCCACCGCGGTCCAGGGCGTCTCCAGACAAGCCTTCGGCCTAGAGTCTCGTTGATTGGAGTAGAACTGTCTTCAGTGATGAGTCCCGCTTTGAAGTGAATCCTGATGTCAGTGAAGACGTGTCTTGAGATGCCCCGGACAGCTCTGGGATACCAACCTCACTGACTCCGTCATATAGACCGACAACTAGGAGTGATGGACTGGTGTACCATTCCACTTCATAGCAGGACTTCTTCGGCTGTCATCCGCAGCACCCTTACAGCACAGCAGTGCGTCAACGACATTCGACGCCCCGTTTTGTGGCCTTTCATGGCAAGCCATCCTGTGCTCACATTCCAGCAAGATAATGCCCGCCAGCACACAGAGAGAGTTTCCACTCCCTGTCTTCGTGCTTGCCACACACTACCTTGGCCAGCAACGTAACTGATCTCTCCCCAATTGCGAACATTTGGAGCGTCATGGGCAAGGTCCTCCAACCAGCTCGGGATTTTGTCTGAATTTGACACAATGTCCCCCAGCACAACATTCAACAACTTACTTAAACAATTCCAAGCCGAGTAATTGCTCGCATAAGGGTCAGAGTTGGACCAAAGCGTTATTGACTTGTTCAGTTTGTGAAGCTCTTTCTCTTGAGTAAACCATCCAATTTTTTTGTAATTTTAATAGTTTATTTGTCTGACATGTACATCACGTCCACCGACTTCCGTCCCATTCGGATAACTCCTTCTTGATGCGTCTTTTTTTTTTTTTTTTTTTTACATCTTATAATGTATATTCCAATCCGAATTTAGAATTTCGTTGTTATTCATTTCCAATTTCAGCTATTTTTCTGTCGCTAATGCCATGTAGGTATTACTGCCTTTTATATGCGATACTAATCTGCGAGCTTAACATGGATACTGATGTAAGAATGAAAATGTAATATGGTTAATTCAGTAGGCAACTCACCATTGTCCCAAAGAGGGGTACTTCTAACTTAAAAAAAAAAAAAAAAAAAAAAAACACTTGCGCGCCACACGCACTCTTCTACCCGAGTAGCCGTTTCCTACACGTAGTAAAGTCTGATCGATTGAGAAGGGCCCTCCAATTTTTCTGACAATAGCAGAGATTAGTCGAGTATTCTCTTTGCATTATCCTCTCTTGTTGATTATGCTTTATTACTGGATACAACGAGGAAGGAAGATTTAGTTTTAAAGTCCCGTCGACGACAGTGTCATTAGAGGCGGAGCACAAGTTCCGACTGTGGATAATCAGTGATGAAAAAAGGGCGTATTGTATTCAGTGGAACCATTCCGGCATTTGCTTCACACTGCTGAGCAAATCCGTGGGTAAACAGATCTGGAAGACGTACTGGGATTTGAAACACAGACTTCTCAAATGCGAGTCCCGTGTCTCAGCCACTGGGCCACCTCTCTCAGTTTGAACACTACAATATTTCAAGGGATAAATTTCTTCTTCGTCAGCCTGTGGTCACAAATTTTTATGTCATCATACTTCCGATTTCGGTCTATAATGACCACCTTCAGATCTATTTTACAAAAACATGTCCTAGTATACTGGATACATAGTGACATCGTCAAGTGCTAAACACAAAATCAGCGCCAGCATCGTCAAACATATATAAATGACATTGATTTTGTATATAGCATTTGACGACGCCACTATGGCTACAGTATACTAGGACATGTTTTTATAAAACAGATCTGAAGCTAGTCATTATAGACCGAAACCGGTAGTTTCATGACATAAAAATTTGTGACCATAGACATGAAGTAAAAGGAATTTATTCTACTTTCGGGTCAATGTTCAATTCGCGACCATGTCGCAGCTTGTGTATTTTCATGATTTACAAAGTGAGTATTACCATCGCTTGTAAAATGAGCATCAAGTTGATCGCCTTACAGCTAATGGAATATAGCTGATTCAGTCATAAATCTGTATGTGCTCGATGATAAGCATAAGTTCTAGATCGGAAATATTCAGCAGCACAGACAGATGTACGAACACCTATTTTCCTTTTACTTTTACTGTGAAAGCAAGTGCCAAATTCGTCAATTGCCTCTTCAGAGGGGCTCAAAATATGGAATGTCAGTGCAGCGATCTAATTCTGGATACTAAGAATTTTTCAAGAGTTGGTTTAACCAAGAAGGTGCACTTTAGCGTTTACTAAAGTGTTTTTTGCTAAATCGGTCAACTGTCAGCAGTCAATGTAGAATGTACGTTGTGCATTAAAACTGAGCATGCTTCTGAAAAATTGAAGTTAGCAAAACTGCTGAAATCATCCTAAGTGCTGTGACGTAAGGGATTAATTTTCTTATAGATCCTAATAAGCACTTGTAAAATAAACTTGTTTCCTTAAACAGCAGCCGTTTTTAAAGATTTTTTTAATTTAATTTATCAACACAGTAAATGAGTGTAGCATGAGCCTGTTCATTTAGGTAATCAACAGCGTCGAAGTTAAACTGTTAAAGCAATCGCAGTTTCTGCATCTACATCTACATCTGTGGTCTGCAAGTTACTGAGTAACATACCTGACAGCGGATCTTATCATAGGGTGAGTTTGCCTTCGGTTTGTAATAAGAAAGGTGTTTCAATGCCACTTTGTCGTCTCTACAGGAACAAAATACAGGGTGACCAAAATATCCGATAACATCTGACAGTGCACTAATTCACGGAAGAATGGAAGTAGAGAGGTAAAAATGGAAATGACCGTATGGTATAGTTGGTCGGGAGGTCCCATTCGGGGGAGTTCGGCGGCCGTATTGCAAGTCTTTAGGTGAAGCCACATCGGCGACTTGCGAGTCAATGGCGATGAAAACGCCGAGTCTCTTGCTGGGAATCAAACCCAGGCTCCTGCGTGGTAGGCGGTAACGCTACCGCTACGCTACGGAGGCGGACAGTAGAAGAGTACAATTGGCACACATGCTTGAAATGACATGAGGTTTTATTGAAACCAAAAAAGCCAGTACAGGAACTGGGCTACAGGTGGTGCTGGACAGCAACACGTCAGTCACGTCGCATGAGACTCGTGTATAAAATGAGCTGTAGTTAAATAGAGAGTCAGATCGTCCCTAACCTGAATGACGAACACCTGCTAGAAGGTACGACTTCTATGCAGGACAGCGCTCCGCCTCGTATTGGTACAGGTGTGAAACGTCTCTTTCGCACATCGTTTGGTGAAGATCGCATGCTGAGCCGCCACGTCCGACGGGCTTGGCCTTCCAGGCCCCCAGGCCTCAATTGTGTGACTATTGGTTCATCTAAATCTACATCTACATGGTTACTCTGCAATTCACACTTAAGTGCCTGGCAGAGGGTTCATCGATCCATTTTCGTACTACTTCTCTACCATTCCACTCTCGAATGGCGCGTGGGAAAAAGGAACACCTAAATCGCTCAGTTCGAGCTCTGATTACTCTTATTTTATTATGATGATCATTTCCCCCTAAGTAAGTGGGTGTCAACAAAGTATTTTCGCATTCCGAAGAGAAAGCTGGTGATTGAAATTTCGTAAATAGATCTCGCCGCAAAGAAGACCGCCTCTGTTTCAGTGACTGCCACCCCCAACTCGCGTATCACATCAGTCACACTCTCACCACTATTGCGCGATAACACGAAACGAGCTGCCCTTCTTTGCACTTTTTCGATGTCCTCCGTCAATCCTACCTGGTAACGATCCCACACCGCGCAGCAATATTCCAGCAGAGGACGGACAAGTGTAATGTAAGCTGTCTCTTTAGTGGGTTTGTCGCAACTTCTAAGTGTTCAGCCAACAAAGCGCAATCTTTATTTCGCCTTCCCCACAATATTAACTATGTGGTCTTTCCAATTTAAGTTGCTCGTAATTGTAATTGCTAGGTATTTAATCGAATTGACAGCCCTTAGATTTGTGCGCTTTATCGTATACCCAAAATTTATTGGATTTCTTTTAGTACCCATGTGGATGACCTCGCACTTTTCTTTGTTTAAAGTCAATTGCCACTTTTCGCATCATGCAGAAATTCTCTATAGATGATTTTGTAAGTAGAATTGATCGTCTGATTATTTTACTAGTCGGTAAATTACAGTGTCATCTGCAAACAATCTAAGGGGACTGCTCAGATTATCACCTAGATCATTTATGTAAATCAGGAACAGCAGAGGGCCTATGACACTACCTTGAGGAACGCCAGATATCACTTCTGTTCAACTCGATGATTTACCGTCTGTCACTACGAACTGTGACCTCTCTAAGAGGAAATCACGAATCCAGTCACACAACTAAACTCGGAAGTCTGCCGCCATCGTCCAACCTCATTAGGGTTGCTAAAAGACAACATCCGACGAAAATTTCTGACCATACTTACCGATATTCTGTACAGCGCTGTTCATGACATTTTCTCTCGACTACAGGTACTGTTGATGAATAATGGCCGTCATGCTGAGCATTTGTTATAAAGAGCATCATATTTGCTAAGTATCAGTTGTTAGGCTAATAATTGCATTTGTCTCATATGACACGCCACTTGTTGGTCATTCTGAGCACTTTTATTGGTATTAATAAAACCCCGTGCCATTTCAAGCACGCGTATTAATTTTCACCTCTCTTCCCCCGTTACTCCGTGAAGTATTCAATTTTCAAATGCTACTCTTTACAGGCGACTGATGAATGCTGGTGAAGTTCACTCTGAAAATCTTATCTCGGGATTATTTTCGTAGGTTCCCGCAACGAATTTCTGATTTTGCAGCATCTGTCTTACACTCTTGCACATATCATAGAAGTCTATGACAATTCACGCTGTCCTCCTTTGTGTATGCTTGATTTCCATTGTTAGTCCAGCGTGATTTGGCTCACGCAAACTTGTGCAGTATACCATTATGGGCTGCGGTTTTTTGTAACTAATTTGTTTCTTAGACTAACTGTCGTTTCTCGATATTCTACAAAAATTAAATCACACGATTTGTAGAATTGGACCTATTCCATTTTCCTGCTTCATATCCCGAGGTATTTACATGATATGATAAACACGAGCTATGATCTACTAATAATGCAGTCGTTTCTCCATGTTAATAGCTGATTGATGTAATCACAAACGCTGGCCAAGAGGGTCGTCGAATAGTTCCACATTGATTTGAGTGCCAGATAGTTAGTAATGAATGTACGTTGGTATGTTAAAAGAGATTGGACGGTTATGCAATCTCGTGTTGTTTTGAGAGTATCTCTCGCGAAGTTCAATGCGCAAAACTTTTGCAGTGGTTCGTCTTAGTGAAGACGCTGCATTGTTTCTGACAGTTCTTAAGACAGAAATGTAACTATTTCAAGAGGGTAAAGGAAATACTGGCAGAAGCAAGGTAGTAGTAGTCTTCAAAACGCGTGAGAAACTACAGACAGACGGCGCTGTGAAGTGGTTAGTTAGTTAGTGCGTGACGCGACGGCGCCTTGTGAGTCACTCGGCCGATTACTGCCGTTTCCTGTCCTTCATCCTCATCACTGTCGATGACGTGAACATAACTGTCCAGTGTCCGCTAGCGACTTCGTAACGGTGCTGCAGCAACATCGATGCTTGAACTCCAAGCATCTGTTTGAGTGACGTCCTTAGATATTCCAGACTGACTGATGACGCTGAGAAACTTTGAGTAGAAATGTCTCGACTGTTATTAGTGAAACTGTTTGCAAAGTAAGCCGCTGGCACAAAACGCTGAGCTGTGAAAATAAAGAGTTGTTGTGCGGTGCGAATTTTTCGGATGTAACGAAAGAGTGTGGAGCGCAATGTGAGAAGTAGTGTAACTGGAGTATAACCACCAAAGTCAGAGTTTAGTTAGGAAAATTATCTCAAGCAGTTACTCTGTCGCGGAAACGGTAGACAACCAGTAAACCCCCAATTCTTTAAAGAATCGAACTCTCAGTACACTCTGAGGAATTATCCGAGTGTGACGAAAATCAGTAGATATGATGTACATGTACTGGCAAACAAATGACTACAAAACTTCCTGGCAGATTAAAACTCAGTGCTGGATCGAGACTCGAACTCGGGACCTTTGTCTTTCGCAGGGAAGTGCTCTACCAACTGAGCTACCCAAGCACGACTCACGACCTGTCCTCACAGAACGGCCGGCTATTGTGGTGTCGTTTGATGTTATTGGTTTGCTGTTTGTCGCGCGGTAAGTCGTTTAATTCAATTTGTGGCTTCTTTTATTAGGTGTTGATATGACGTCTAGGTTTAATAGTGCGCGTCTGCGGGCTGAAATGGGGGACGACAAGTTGTCCGTCACTAAGTTTTTGCAACGTTTTGGGCTTGTGGCGTTGATAGTGAAATATGGCGTATGCAAGCAGAATATGCGAGTTGGTTTGTGTGTGTGTGTGTGTGTGTGTGTGTGTGTGTGTCTGATTGGGGTGGCTGACCTAGTGTGTAGCTCCGGAACTTTTTTGTGGTAAGTAGTCGTTTTTTAGGGTCTATTGTTCGCGTGGTATGATGTTCGGTGGGTTTTTTGTGTGGTGTTGTGTCGGTGCTATTTACTGCAAGTGTTTGTGGTTGATGTTTTGGCACTTGTGTTTGAATACGTATGTTAGGGGAAGTACTCGGTTTCAATTTTTTTTTATCATCAGTTGTATTTGAGCCATGTAGGTCATGGTAAGTGACCGATTCCAATTTGTGAGCTGTTGTTGACCTATATAGGTCAAGGGAAGTGTCCGATTCAAATGTATCGTAGCTATGTGTCTTTTGGTATCACGAGCTGCTGTTGACCTATATAGGTCAAGGGAAGTGTCCGATTCCAATTTTTGTTGTTTTAGATGTTGGTTTTGTGGTAGTTGCGATGTGATTATAATTTTTGGAGTAGTTGGTTTTTATTTTGTGTTATTGACAACTGCGGTTGAGCTATCTAGGTGAAGGGAAGTGATCAATTCCTGTCGATATTGTAAGTGTAGCGGAATTTGGGGATTTTATGGTGTTTCTATGTTGCCGTTTTGTGTGGTTTGGATTCGTCATGTGTGTCTGTACGTGTTTATACTTAGTTTTTCCCCACCCAAAAACCCCCAATTTCCCGCGCTGGACCCGTTAGTTTGATTATAATTTTGGAGGGAGATACGTTTGCTGGTTTTATAAGTATTTTTGCGTTTGTTGTCGTGTTTATGTAATGACGTCATAGGACCACATAGGAGACGTTGAGAATGGTCGTTTCCGCTATATTGATGACGTCATGGGTCAAAGCAGGCGGGTGGAATCGGACGCTTCTGTAATCCCAATTTATGTCGGAACTTGACAAAAGCAAGGAATATGTTGATAGGACAGACCCTAAGGCATCAAGAAATAGTTGTTTCATGGTAGCTACAGTGTCTTCTCTCGGCAAACCGAAGAGCTGAAATAACTGGGAAACTTAATTATTATTAGGGGTGTTCAAAAATGTTTGATACAATTTTTTTGCGTTCATAGGAACCATTTACTGAACAAACGACCACAGACTATATTACAAGTATTCCCCGCCCATCTTGTGCACTTTTGACATAGTTCTGCAACTTCCATATTTGCGTAACAGACCATTCTTTGTGGTATGCCTGCGCCATTGGTGGACAATTGCATGAAGTTCGTAATTGGTGGTGAAGTTCTTACCTTGCGTGACCTCATTCAACGCGTCAAACAGGGCATAGGCGCTAGGAGCTAGATCCGGCGATTATGGAGGACGTGGCAGTAGAGTATACCGCAGTTCACGCACAGTGGCAATGGTCTGGCGACTGCCATGTGGCTTCGCATTGTAATGTCGGAGCAGAACTCCGCGGTCCCATTTTCCGTTGCGGCGTTGTTGGATACGTTGACGAAGTTGGTGCATTGAACTGCAGTGTCGATCACTGTATACGGTCGTATTGGGAGGGAACCAATCCATCGGCAGTATTCCTTCCAGACCCCCAGAACACAATCACCGTTGGTTTCTGTATGAATACACGTGGCCGTCACTTCTTATGACGAGGGCTCCAAGTATGCTTCCATTCCAAACACCGGCGTTTCTTTTCTGAATTCTCGTGGAAGAACCATGACTCGTCGCTGGTGGCCACACGCTCGAGGAACTCCGCTGGAAGTGCATCGCACTGTTGGCGTATCACAACACGTTCCGGTTTCTGCATAACGACGAGGGAATAGGGCGCCCATTGTGCACATACCTTCTTCATCGTGAAATACGCATTTATGATTGTATGAAGGGTTCCACATGGCAGACCTCTATATCACCAAATGTGATTCGCCGATGTCCCACTATCAAGTCTTTGACACGCTGAGCATTGTTTGGTTTGCGTGCAGCTGCTGGGCGTCCAGTGCTCCTGCGGATTTATGCACTGAACTCTGACACTCAGCGAAACACGGGTCTGCAACCTGGTGTTGTTTTGTTACATCAGGCTGCCAATCTCGAGGATGTCTGAAGCATCACTTCTGCCTTCTAGAGTAACCACTGCCACCCCTCCTTGTCTGCTTCGATCTTGTCTTATCGATGTTCACCAATGTGCTCGCAAGCGAGAACAAGTGTTGCTACAGTGCGCCACCTACTGGACGCAGCAACACCATCTGCCAGCAGTCTACCTTAATCCACCATAGTCTATCTTCACGCATATATCGACACGCATTTCAAGCCGCTACCTTATAGGAGTTATAGGAGGAGTGCCAATCGACACCGAACGAACAAAATAAATCAGCCTATAGTCTTTTTAGCAATTTTTCTGTGCCAATATTCATTTCGAGGTCACAGCTTCATCATCAGGGCTTCTGTTGTTATGTAACGACCTTCATGCTTCTGTTGTTATGTAACGACCTTCATTCGCATGTCAACACGCCAGAAACGCGTATCTGTGTGTTTCGTTAATTTCTTACGTCTTTTGTATGTTGTTATTGTTATGGTCTTCATTCCAAACACTGGTTTGATGTAGCCCTCCACACTAGTCTATTGGATGCACTACTCTTTAGTCGCCTCTTTAAGGTGTGGTGCATGTGTGGTGATGTCGTAGGTGGTGGTGAACCAGTGGAAACGCTGTGGGCAATTTAACAATGTAACTCCATTATATCTTCAATTCTACATGTGTCAAGAACACCTCTCCTCTGGATGGTGCAGCTGGCGTCAGCTGCCAGGACGGTGTCCGGCAATACTGCGTTAGGACTCCAGCCCAGCGGCAAAGACAAGGCCATGGCCGGCTGCTGGTGCGGTGCTTCCCCGTGGAGCGACGTTCCGGGCAGTGGCCCCATTGCTCTTCGCTCTGCAATGGCACAGGCGGAGGGTGGCTGCTCGCACTGTGATGTCTGGTCCCTCACTGGGCCTCAGCGTCGGCGGCAATAGGCCCTGACAGCAGGCCGGTGGGGCTGTGGCTCCAAGTCCCGCGAAGGACTCAGTGCGGCGGCAGACGCAGCGTGGTCTCGAACCAAAATCTGCTGCTGGTGCTACCCAGTTGCCTCGCAGTCCCGCGGTGCTCCAGCATCATGGTACAGCTACTCAGCTGTTACGAAGTACCCAAATCGAATGACATCCTGTCCTCAAATTCAGCCTTGTTTACACTCCGTTACGCCCATGTTTTCGTCTAAAACCTGGTGCCTAGCTGCGACACTCGTTCTAGTGTGGTCGCTACAACCCACTTACTATATCGTTCTTTGGTGGATGGAGCAGTTTACCACTGCACTCAGCTATCCTCGCATCACATCTCACTTGCGCATCTGTTGTGGCCTGCGTATCGTCATAGTGTGACTAAGAGTGGAGCCCTGATCTCCGAAAATGTTTTGGTTGAATCACCTTCTTTGGGCATAGATGTTCCCCTGTTTTCCCCCTAAATAGTTGCAGGATGTGTGTGTCCCTACTCATTGTAACCATGCGAGTTGGGAATATGGTGACCACCCCGCTCTGACATTACTGGAGCTCACTTGCGCTCACCTCTACCTGTCGATAGCAGTCTTCTGCTAGTAGTAACACCTCTTCTTCCCTTACTTGCATAAATTTCCCAACTTCCGCTAGCTTCGCCAGATACAATTCCTTCATCAGGTCTGACATGAAGTTCGTCCACTGGTGCTTAGCTTCATCTGTGGCACTCCGAACTTCAATATCCACATATTAACTAACGCCTGACCGACTGTGATTGCCTGTTGTCCCACACTGGCAGCATTTTGAAGTAACGAGGAAAATACTCTATTACGGTCAGCACAAAACGATTACCCTCCCTGGTGTTCGGTTGAATGGCCCTAGCACGTCCACCCCAATGAAACTACAAGGTTCCGATGCTTCTGGCAATTTTTGTAACAGTACCTGCTTCAGACTCAAATTGGCCCTCTGTGTACAGTCCACACAGTTCTTGACATATTGATTCACTTCATCGTTTCTTCCTTTCCACCAATGCTTCTCTGCCACCTTTCTATTTGTTGCACTGCATCCACAATGGACTGACAAAACGTGACCATGCGTCTCACTTAACACTTCCAGTTTTAACTTCACTGGCATCAAAACCCACGGTCCTAATTTTGTCTCTCCGCACAACAGTCCGACATGCATACCAAATTGCTACTGTTTCTTATACTGCCTACATTCCTCGTCGGTGTTCTGTGCTGGTCGCCATTCCGAAAGATTGTGGCCCAGAGCTTGTATTACAGTTATCTTTCTGCTTAGCCTGTCCACATTTCCGTGTTTCCTTCCCGGCTTGTGGATTACTTCGTTCTCTAATGCACTGAGTTTCGTACTCTAATGCACTGAGTGACAATGAGCATCTCGTTAATCTACTAGATGGGCTCTTCAAGCTTAATAACCACTTTAAAGCTGCATGTTCCGTTACACCTTAAACCTCATCACACACAAATAACATCGAAGCCGGCCGCGGTAGCCGAGCGGTTCTAGGCGCTTCAGTCCGGAACCGCGCGACTGCTACGGTCGCAGGTTCGAATCCTGCCTCGGGCATGGATGTGTGTGACCTCCTTAGGTTAGTTAGGTTTAAGTAGTTCTAAGTTCTAGGGGACTGATGACCCCAGATGTTAAGTCTCATAGTGCTCAGAGCCATTTGAACCAAATAACATCGAAAGAACCGTATATCAGAGGAAGCATCTCTCTCTCCCTCTGTTGTAGAGCAATTTCTTCCTGTGGCGTTCAGTTGTCTTGAACGTCGACCCCCTGGCTCAAAACACATGCAAGGGTGTAGTTTGATGCATCACATGACAATATAAATTCTTTCTGAACGTCTTGAAACACCAAAACTGGACTGGAAGTCAACACCTCCTTTAACTTATTAGTCAGGATTACAATTCCTGCCCCCCTTCCTCCGCCCATGTACTATTACTTTCTTCTATTATTCCGTCAGCTAACTGAATTTTTATGAAATTGGTTGCAACGATCGTGGTATTCTATATGGTATTTGGTATACCGGTACTGTGTTTAATCTTGGAATCGTTCGTTGTGTTACTGGCATGGCAGGAAACAGCTCTTTCAGAAAAAAACAGATCCTGGATTTCTAACAACAGGTCCTCCAGCTGTGCTCTTTCGGATCCTTTCAGATGCTTCAGCTTCTCACGAAATGCAGTCCTAGCAGCGTTCTGTGCCCTTTACCTCCCGGAAATCTTCCTCATCCGGAATCTCTAGTGTATCTAATAGCGTTCCATTCAACAATAATACATCCTAGGCGCCAAGATTGTCCACATTGATGGGTACCACTTTTCCTCGAACCCGGTCCCTTAGGATTGACATTCTGTCGCGCTGCCCACTCAGCTACCGGGGACGGACTCTTCACTGGTGACGCCTTGTGTCTCTGCGTCCATTATCCACGTTAAAAATTACACTACATCAGAACAACAGCACACAACAGCTAGTCCCGAAGTGTTCCAGCAAGTCAATTCTTCTCTCTAATCACAAGCCACCTGTACTCTCTACATTATATAGCCCTGTGCACAAAATGGTTGCAAGTGAAGCTGCTCTGCTACTGATTCAGCGCAGAATGCCCAAGTAAATTACACTGAGTGCAACGTACAGGTACTAACCATTGATACTGCGACAGATCCACAGGATACTCTGGTTTCGTAAATCTAACTTTCGTAAAATCACGTCCTCTGAATTTCGACCCCATGATTACCGCCACATAAGAACAAAATACTCACGCGAATGACGACACTGTGGGCTGTAGCTCGAGGACAGTGCTCCTGGGGTGACACACCGTCAACTGTTGATTGCTGCTGCGTCGCCCCCCCCCCCCCCCTGACATCACTCTGTATGGACCGCTCTGTAGTGGCTCCTCTGTTGGGGATAGAAAGTGTGTGGTGATGTCGTAGGTGGTGGGGAACAAGTGGAAACGCTGTTGACAATTTAACAATATCACTCTATAATATCTTCAATTCTACATGAGGCAAGCACACCTCTCCTCGTGAGCTCTGGATGGTGCAGGTGGCTTCGGCTGCCAGGACGACTTCCGGCGATGCTGCGTCGGGACTCCGGCCCAGCGGCGAAGACAAGGCCACGGTCAGCTGCGACAGTGGCGCTTCCCAGCGGAGTGGCCGCCAGGCGGAGCCCCTACTGTCCTTCGCTCCGTGGTGACGGAGGCGGCGGTGTGCGGGTCCTCAACCCACACCCCTCAGACAGGTAGAAAATGGCAGCTGTCGCTGTGACGCCTAGTCCGTCCGCGGGCTTCAGCGTCGATGGCAGCAGGCCAGGACAGCAGGCCGGCGAGGCTGTGACACAGAGTCCCGTGAAGGACTCAGTGCGACGGCAGACGCAGCCTGGTTTCGAACTGGAGGCTGGATCTGGTTCTGCCCAGTTGTCCGGCAGTCCGGCGGTGCTTCAGCGTTATCCGAAGGCAGTTTACGGTAAAGCAGACTCCAGGACCTCAAGAGGTAACGACCGCGCAGCAGTCCACTCCAGCAACAGCAGGCAGAGGTAAAGAATAATTACTTCATTGTTAAAGGCGGCGGGGTGAGGCATATAGACAGTACAGTCTCGACTCGACTCGAGCGAAGAGTGGCACAGCTTTGACTCAATCAAAGTGCAGTATACGTCTGATTTAAGAGTCGATGTTGCAAGTAGTAATGCACAGTTGGGAGTTTGCCGTCACACGTATGGTAGCGCGCGAACGATCTGTTGACAGTTGTACGGTTAAAGGCGCTGCAGTCTGGAACCGCAAGACTGCTACGGTCGCAGGTTCGAATCCTGCCTCGGGCATGGATGTTTGTGATGTCCTTAGGTTAGTTAGGTTTAACTAGTTCTAAGTTCTAGGGGACTAATGACCTCAGCAGTTGAGTCCCATAGTGCTCAGAGCCATTTAAACCATTTTGTTGACAGTTACAGCTTATAAGTATTAACGGTTTTGGGTAAGATTCTTTACGATGATGTGTGTCGGGCGTTTAAGTGTCGAATCTGTCTCTATTGAAAGTTAATGTGACAGTAAATCGGAGTGTTTTAACTTCGTGATACTAAGCGTATCGCTCAGACTTCAAGAAGAATATAATAATTCCAATCCCAAACAAAGCAGGTGTTGACAGATGTGAAAATTATCTATCAGTTTAATAAGCCACGGCTGCAAAATACTAACACGAATTCTTTACAGACGAATGGAAAAACTGGTAGAAGCTGACCTCGGGAAAGGTAAGTTTGGATTCCGTAGAAATGTTGGAACACGTGAGGCGGTACTGACCGTACGACTTATCTTAGAAAATAGAGCCGGCCTGAGTGGCCGAGCGGTTCTAGGCGCTACAGTCTGAAACCGCGCGACCGCTACGGTCGCAGGTGTGAATCCTGCCTCGGGAATGGATGTGTGTGATGTTCTTATGTTAGTTAGGTTTAAGTAGTTCTGAGTTCTAGCGGACTGATGACCTCAGAAGTTAAGTCCCATAGTGCTCAGAGCCATTTGAACCATTTCTTAGAAAATAGATTAAGGAAAGGCAAACCTACGTATCTAGCGTTTGTAGACTTAAAGAAAGCTTTTCACACTGTTGACTCTAATACTCTCTTTCAAATTCTGAAGGTGGCAGGGGTAAAATACAGAGAGCGAAAGCCTATTTACAATTTGTACAGAAACCAGATGGCAGCTATAAGAGTCGAGGGGAATGAAAGGGAAGCAGTGTATGAAGCAGTGGTTGGGAAGGGAGTGAGATAGGGTTGTAGCCTATCTCCAATGTTATTCGATCTGTATATTGATCAAGCAGTAAGGGAAACAAAATAGAAAAATTCGGAGTAGGTATTAAAATCCATGGAGAAGAAATAAAAACTTTGAGGTTCGCCGATGACAGTGTACTCCTGTCAGAGACAGCAAAGGACCTGGAAGAGCAGCTGAACGGAATGGACAGTGTCTTGAAAGGAGGATATAAGATCAACATCAACAAAAGCAAACGAGGATAATGGAATGTAGTCGAATTAAATCGGGTGATGCTGCGGGAATTAGATTAGGAAATGAGACGCTTAAAGTAGTAAATGAGTTTTGCTATTTGAGGAGCAACATAACTGATGATGGTTCAAGTAGAGAGGATATAAAATATACACTGGCAATAGCAGGGAAAGCGTTTCTAAAGAAGAGAAGTTTGTTAACATCGAGTACAGATTTAAGTGTCGGGAAGTCGTTTCTGAAAGTATTTGTATGGAGTGTGGACATGTATGGAAGTGAAACGTGGACGATAAATAGTTTCGACACGAAGAGAATAGAAGCTTTCGAAATGTGGTGCTACAGAAGAATGCTGAAGATTAGATGGGTAGATCACATAACTAATGAGGAGGTATTGAATAGAATTGGAGAGAAGAGAAGTTTGTAGCACAACTTGACTAGAAGAAGCGATCGGTTGGTGCGGCATATTCTGAGGCATCAAGGGATCACCAGTTTAGTATTGGAGAGCAGCGTGGAGGGTAAAAATCGAAGAGGAAGACCAAGAGATGAATACACTAAACAGATTCAGAAAGATGTAGGTTGCAGTAGGTACCGGGAGATAAAGGACCTTGCACAGGATAGGGTAGCATGGGGAGTTGCATCAAACCCGTCTCTGGACTGAAGGCCACAACAACAACAACAACAACAAGCGCATCGCAATTCCTGTTGATCTTGCGTCTTACACTGAGAAGAGATTGAGTTGGTTTGGTTGTTGATATTCGGCTCATATCGGAGACCCGACTCTTCCACAGGTTAAAAAGATAGTGCGTCCGTCTGGCTCGCTCATGGTTAATTGAGTGGAAGCTTTTGTAAATTGCTGTCTGTTTTGAGAAGTAGTAGCTCCATTGCATGTTTAGGATATTTTTGGGAGACACTACATACTAGTGGGCGTAACAGTCTCTGGTAACAGCAGATAGTAATTGATTTAAGTGTACGACTCAGATTTAGAAGTTTAATTTTGGTCCACATTGGAGCTTAACCATTTACCACAAACCCATTTGACTGAGGAAGTACAACTGACTCACCCCTTTGAATAGAAAATGGTGAGTGGCTTTAATTAGCGTCTTTAGAGCACACTATTGGCTCAACGTCTGAAGCAACTCTGTAGCGTATGATGTTAAATGTCAGAGTTTAAATGGAGGTGGCCCTTAGCGGTTTATTGTTGATGTATTTTATTAATATTCATTCCGTTCAGTAAGGAATTGCCGGCTCTAGTAACATATTAGCTTAGACTGTAAAGTAAAAGTAAAATAAAATATTGTTGCTCACACTGAAAAGGAAAGTGTGCTGTCTTGTTAATAAAAGAAACTCCATGTACTGGAAGTTGAATAATTAAAGAAATTGATCAATTTGAAGAACAGAAATATTAAAGAAAGAAACTACAGAAATGTCATCTAAGTAGAAGCTTTAACGCTTGTCGAAAAGGGCAAAGGTATTTAGAATTTCTTATTCACGAAGAAAAAGGAAAGAGTTGCCAAAAAGAGTCAAAACGGTAACAGGAAATATTAAAGAAAAAATGATCAGGAGAATTTTAGTTTTTATGAAAAGGATATGAGGTTCTTAAATAGTTACTATTACGCAGCATTCTGTTTTGGTAACAAAGAAAGAAATTGTCAAACGTCAGTCAGGTAAGGGCTATATCGCTGACGTGCTGCTACGTTCATCGTTTGACTGTGGTATCTTACGAGAGGCGCTCAAAAAGTTCCCGGAACTTCACTGTAACTGTTTCGCTGTCCCTCGTATTAGTATGAATTTATTGCTCTCATTTAACTAATTATTCTTTATTACTCTGCAAAATAATGCGCCGTTTACGAGTGGTTTTCGAGATTTCGAGAGGGACAGGAGTCGCTGGAAGACGATTACCGCTGTGGAAGATCATCATCGCCCAGAAGCGAAGAAATAGTAGAGGAAATGTAACAGTTATTCAGTATTCGGATCAGACCGTCGACTGACCATCGACGAGTGGCATAATAATTGAAGTCCTGAATATCATAACTGCGTTTTGATGCTATATAAGTTATACAGCATGGGGCAAATAAAAGTGGCTAGGAGAACAGTGTTTCAGGGTACGTAGGAACACAACACAGGAAGGGTAATACAGTAGTAACCTGACTGTAGCAGATGTCGAAAGTGACCACCATTCACCTCTTGGCACTTCGAGCACCGGTCAGTAAGCTGCTGAAGGTGAATCAAAGTTGGACAGTTGGAATTGCTGCAGTCTCATCCGATATGTTCTGCTGCAGTTCTTGAAGACCATGAGGGTTTTTGCGATATACCTAAGACTTGGGGGCTCCCCACACAAAGCACTCGCACATTGTCACGTCAGATGACCTGGGGGGGGGGGGGGGGGGGGTTCAGCTAGGGCAGCGACAGACTGACCTCTACTAACAACTGCATTCATCTCGCTGAACTCTTAACTAATGATGATCTAATCAGCACACGTTTTTAACATTTAGCCTATGTTATGGTGTTATAAAACTCACAAGTGCAGGACTTGTGTTCTTAGAAGAGTGCAGCGTTGAACGGCAGTCGTCAGGTGGCGGGAAGCAAAGACCTTGGTCACTATGGCAGGAACCAGTACCAAGCAGTCGCATTTGTTTGCTGGCAGCTAATCAGATGGCTCACTGTCGCGTGTTATGAAGCTGCGAAAGCTGTATATTGTAACTGATAGTGGAAGATTCAGACGAGAGTTACAAGCGCCGCAAAAACAGTCACGACCGAGTGAATGGAAGGCAAATATTCTGAAGAAGAATATTACCTGTGGTGAACGAGTAACGATCACAGTAGGCAAGGAAATAACAAAAAACTTACGAAACCACACTGCAAGTGAGTAACTTTGACTAACATAATAACATGCTGAGTTCAATTTCCGGACCTGTCAGAAATGTAAATCATGATCATTGGGCTGTAATTCTGTTTAGTATGAGATAAATATTAGGCTGCTTGTAGTAATGGGTAATTTTCTTTGCTTTTCAGTGTAGACGTGCATGTATGGCAACATTCTCTGACGCTTTTAAAACAGATGTATTACTGAAATTCAGTGCCATGTCTACGAAACATCTTCGGGATACATTCCTAGCCGGTATGATTTCTGCATCAGTTCCACAAAGGGGCTGAAACAGAAAAGTCGAAGCAACAAAGACTCATTCTGCTGTGTTTCATTACCGGTTAAGTAATGTTATGTTTTACTTCTGTGATAATTTTACATTGTTTTATATTCACTACTCTGTATTTCCACTATAATATAAAAAAAAGTAACCTTATAAATGTTATGTTTGTACTTTGTTTCAGATTAAGTGTGGTGATACTGAAAACATTATTTGCAAACAAGCTTTTCTCTCTCTACATGACGTTGGTTACGAAGAGCACGGTGCATTACTGACTTCCTTCTGCAAGTAACATCATCCCTGCACGATAGACACGGAGGTCGACGGCAAGCGAGATGCTTATCTGCTGAACCGAAAATTCAATTGCTGAATCACACTAAATCATTTCCCTACAGAGTCGCCCTTTATGGGGAAACAAAGAGAAAGCGATGTACCTTAGTTCTGAATTGAATGTGCAAAAGATGTGGCAGGTATATCTTCAAAAGTATGAGCCGCAAACCTATCTAGCTTTCAAAGGCAACAATGTAATTTCAACACCAAAAGTGAAGTACCAATATTTTTTTTTAATTTTACACGGGAAATCGTAATTATCCATTTGCAAGGCAACGAGCTGATGTCATGCACGGATTAATGAAGTTTTGCGGGTGGGAGCAGTTGCCTAGAAGAGAAAGAAGACCTCCTTGACAGTTGAGGGAAAAAACCTTAAAAACTACGTTTTAAGCTGTTTTGATACTCAAAAACATCAAACAATTGCAAAAGTGTGTTTTATTTTATACACTAAAGTTTTAAATTTCTTTAAATGTGTTGCATTCACAACTTTTTCTGAGTAACTTCTCATGTATAATTGTTGACATACAGCAACAAGCTCTTAAGCAAAACAAATGAACTGAAATTAGATTAAAATACTTTTCAAACTGTAGTTCTTAATTTGTTGACAGTCATATTTTTGCCAGTTTAGTTAATAAATATATATTACTTATACTATAGTCCGCCCCTGGTAGCTGAGTGGTCAGCGCGACGCAATGTCACGCCTAACGCCCCGGGTTCGATTCCCGGCTGGGTCGGAGATTTTCTCCGCTCAGGGACTGGGTGTTGTGTTGTCCTTATCATCGTCATTTCATCCCCATCGTCACGCAAGTCGCCGAAGTAGCGTCAACTCGAATGACTTGCATCAGGCAAACGGTCTACCCGACGGGAGGCCCTAGCCACACGGAATTTCCATTTTACTTATGCTATATATATTATAACAGTAAAGCGCGCTGCTGTGGCGGATCGGGAAGCCCTGCTAACATTTGGCGCCCACAATGTGAACAGGAGGGGGGACGCGAGTCACTGGTACAGGTAGTAAGTACATTCTCTCTTGGGAATACTGAATTAAATCACTAAATCCACTGACCAAGACTCTAAAACTAGCGTGCTTAACTGTGGCGCATATTACAAAAATTGCCATTTGATTTTAATTTACTTCCAGTTCTGGGAGAGGCGATCGCCCCTCCGCCCCCACCCCCATTAATCCGCTCTTTGCTGACGTATTTTCTCTGCGTGAAAAACGTCACTTCGGAATTCAGTGCAAGAAAATATCAGCAGTGACGCAGAAACTAAGAAGATAACTTCATGTACATAAAGCAAAGGCTAAGCATTTTTATAACGCAATGAAGGAATGTGAAATGTCAGTAAGGGAAGGACAGAATGGACACTTTATGTCAGAAGCTATAGCCGTTGACTTTATGCAGAATGCTCCTTATCCTCACATCCCTATTACGGAGATGTTCTACGCAAGACTGTTGTGGCTCTTCAATTTTGGAATACTCTATTTTCCTGGTGGGACCACTACAATGTTCCCAATACACACAGAGTTAGTTGGAAAGAAAGGTCCCAATGAAGTTATCTCCTTCTTGGATCATTTCATAAAGAACTTCGTTGACATCAGTATGAAAAGACTCCATATGTTTATAGATACATGTGTGGCACGAAACAGAAATATCACTACGGTATATTGATAATTTTTACTTTTTAGACCGCCTAACTACAACTGAATGAAACACAATTTTCGTGCCATTCGCGTTTCGCCTTTATTTTCTGCAAGGCATCTTCAGTGGCCTGGAATATGTACATACTTTTACTATTTAGTTTACATTTTGGGTCAATGTACTTACAGGTTATAAACAGTTCCGGTGGTTGGTTTTTGCTGTGATGTAGTTATATTTTTTAAATTCTACTTACAGGTTGCGTGGACGATTTTCTACATATTACTTTTCTCTTTCATTTCTGGTGCCGTTCCTCTTATAATTGCCACTTGTGTTTTTTTTCAACATTTCACAGCACTAGGAACTGAACACTTGTTTTGATGTAATGTTTTGGTTTGTGTTGCCGACTGTCGGATATTATTGCCAAAATTCGAATGTTATTGCCAACTTTTGAGTGTAATTTTTGAAGTATCTGTGATCTGTTTGTGTGTGTGTTTTGGTGTGAAATCATAATTATTTTGGTGAGTTTTCTTTGTGTGTGTGTGTGTGTGTGTGTGTGTGTGTGTGTGTGTGTGTGTGTCAAGAGGGTGAAGGGAGGGGGACATGATTTTTTTTTTTTTTTGTGGCTGCTTGTGTGAGAGGAACGATTTTTATCTTATCATTTCTTTTATTAAATGTGGTAGGGAGCCTGTACTGATGTGTGTTTGCTCATTTATAACATGTTCGTTTTCTGTGATGACTTTCTGAATGTGGAAGTTTTCTTGCTTTTGTATAAGATATTTGTAATGGTTACTTATTCTCGTTATTCTCGCTTCTTGTTCCATGTTTGTAGGATGGTGGTTACGTCGTTTTAAAGGTTCTGAAAATGTGGAATAGTTTGTTTCGTACTTCCAACACCTGATATGTTCTTTTAAAATTCCTACATGTCGTACCTATATATACTGTATCACAACTATGTCATTCAAGTTTATATATTCCTGATCGCTGGAATTTATCCCTCTTGGTAGTTGGTTGGGTTAGGTGTGATTGGAGGGTTGGCCCAGTCTTATATGCTATTTGGAAGCCCTGTCTCTTTAGGATGTTTGAAACTCTGTATATTAATTTATGTGTGTAAATCACAGTGTACCCTCTGGTTCTCTTCTCTGTCATTGTCTGCGTTTGTTGAGTGTGTTTATAAGTTTGAAGCTTTTGAGTTATATTGCATTCAGGAAGTGTTGTGTTCTTTTGTATTAGTGTTTTTATTTTTTTGATTGAGCCTGTGTGTTACATGTGTAGTGCACCCATTATACCAAGCTATTTGCATGATTGTACTCATTTCATTTTCGTAGCTTCTCTTGTTGAGTGGGATCCTGTTTAATCTATGTAACATATGTCTCAGTGCTACGTTTCCCTTGTCGGCTCTTGTTATTAGTGTTGTTGTTTATTAACTTTTGTACTGTTGTGAAATATTTCAGCCATTTGACACAAAAGAGTAGATTCAACAACGTTCGTCTGATGTATACAACAAGAGGGTATTTTTACATGGCATGTGATAGATCTTTTGTGCAAATTGAGCACAAGAAGCGAAAACAGGACGTTATTTAGACTGCAAAGGAATGGATTTCGATGAACTTATTAATAGCTTACTCGCGCAGCTTCGGGCGCCTCGGACACTAGGGCCGAACTACACTGAAGAACCAAAGGAACTGGTACACCTGCCTAAAATCGTGTAGGCCCCCCGCGACCACGCAAAAGTGGCGCAACACGACATGACATGGACTCGACTAATGTATGAAGTAGTGCTGGAGGGAAGTGACACCATGAATCCAGCAGGGCTGTCCACAAATACGTAAGAGTACGACGGGGTGGATATCTCTTCTGAACAGCACTTTGCAAGGCATCCCAGGCATGTTCAATAATGTTCATGTCTGGGGAGTTTGGTGGCCAGTGGTAGCGTTTAAACTTAGAAGAGTCTTCCTGGAGCCACTCTAGCAATTCTGGCCGTGTGGGGAGTCGCACTGACCTGCTGGAATTGCCCAAGTCGGTCGGAATGCACAATGGGCATTAAGGGATGCAGGTGATCAGACAGGATGCTTACGTACGTGTCACCTTCAGAGTAGTATCTAGACGTATCAGGAATCCCATATCACTCCAATTGCACATTCGCCAAACCATTACAGAGCCCCCACCAGCTTGAACAGTCCCCTGATGACATGCAGGGTCCATAGATTCATAAGGTTGTCTCCATATCCATAGACGACCGTCCACTCGATACAATCTGAAACGAGACTCGTCCGACAAGGCTACAAGTTTCCAGTCATGTCGGTGTTGACGGGCCCAGGCGAGGCGTAAAGCTTTGTGTCGTGCAGTCATCAAAGGTACACGAGTGGACCTTCCGCTCCGAAAGCTCATATCGATGGTGTTTCGTGGAATGGTTCGCTTGGTGACACTCGCCGAGGGCCCAGCATTGAAATCTGCAGCAATTTGCAGAAGCATTGCACTTCCGTCACGCTGAACAATTCTCTTCAGTCCTCGTTGGTCCAGTTCGTGCAGGATCTTTTTCCGGCCCCAGTGATGTCGGAGATTTGATGTGTTACCGGATTCCTGATATTCATGGTACACTCGTGCAATGGTCGTACGGGAAAATCCCCACTTCATCGCTATCTCGGAGATGCCTGTGTCGCATCGCTCGTGCGCCGACTATTAACACCACATACAAACCGATTTAAATCTTGATGTCCTGCCAATGTAGCAGCAGTAACCGATCTAACAACTGCGCCAGACACCTGTTGTCTTATGTAGGCGTCGGCAACAGCAGCGCCGTATTCTGCCTTTTTACATGTCTCTGTATTTGAACGCGCATGCTTATACCAGTTTCTTTGGCGTTTCAATGTATGTGTATAAGCACACGTACAATTTTCAAACTCGAATTTACCAAAAATGATTGAGAGCTGAGTTTTCCTGTTTTCAAATGTTAATGTCCTAGTCGTGCTCTGCCTCCCTGTCAAACTAAATCAGATCCGTGATGGGAAGTTCGTTCGGTCCCCCTGCGAGTACAGAACTGCATCAAACCATTCGTCGTCTTGGACCACAACAAATTATGGACTTGGCTTACGTGACGATGCCCACGATTCAGTGTAAAGAGCAGTTTGGAAGAGTTTCTGGTGTTACAGCTAGATCCCGTTTCGTTCGCCGGCGCCGCAGCGCCTCCCGCAAAGTGGGCCAGCTGTTAGCCGAGTGGCTACAGTAGCTGAGGTGGCTGGCTAGGTGTGCGGTCCGGGCCGAGCGGCAGCTAACGACCCCGGCACGTGGAGCCCGCGGCCTTCGCACCGCACCAGCCGTGACTCAAGCCAGCTTCCGGCCCGGACAGCGGCTCGCCGCTCATTTTTCTGCCCCCCTCTCTCTCTCTCTCTCTCTCTCTCACGGACGTTGCTCTCGCGTGTCTCTGCACCGCACAGCGCAGTGCCGCGCTGTGCCGCATTCCTTCGCGTTAGCCGCGGGCCTCGGCTCGCTTCCTGCCGCCGGCTGACCTCGCGGAGACCGTCTTCTGCCGAGCGGCGAAGCTTTTTACGTTTCAGCGCGTCCCGCGAAGCTGGTATTCAGCTGTCCTCATTGTCGCAGTTGTTTCGTCAGCACCCAGCACCACTCACTTCCAGCACCGTTCTTGTCTCCGCCGTAAAACGCCCGCTACTCCTGCGCAGGGTAATTCCGTGATGATGTTACAACCTTTCAGGGATGACGGTGAGCAGTGGAGTACCGGATTCCTGATATTCATGGTACACTCTTGCAATGGTGGGGGGGCAACCACACCCATTTACTGATTTCGTCTTTCAAGCGAAACCGTTAAGAATACAGGCATAGCGATCAGCTCTTGTTGTGCCACAGAGAGAAACAACTCATTAATACTAATATGGACCCAATTTCATAGGTCGTGCTCTTGAAAACAATTTCGTTGCCTTATCTTCCAAAAAGGTATCATTTATCTGGAAATACATGGGTCCTACTTTGTTTTGAGATCATTTACGAAAGGGAGTTCATATTTACTGTAAACTGCGATATCAATTGGCCAGAGAGAAACCTTTTGTTGCTATTACTACTTTGTATTGTATGTTAACCGGGGGCCTAGATACGACGGAGATGCTCCGTCCCCGCCGCAGCCGCAGTGGTCCATAACCTCACGACGACTACCGTAGTCCACTTCACCATTCCGCCGCCCGACACCGAACCACTCTTTCAGGGTTACATCTACATCTACATTTATACTCCGCAAGCCACCCAACGGAGTGTGGCGGAGGGCACTTTACGTGCCACTGTCATTACCTCCCTTTCCTGTTCCACTCGCGTATGGTTGGCGGGAAGAACGACTGTCGGAAAGCCTCCGTGCGCGCTCGAATCTCTCTAATTTTACATTCGTGATCTCCTCGGGAGGCATAAGTAGGGGGAAGCAATATATTCGATACCTCATCCAGAAACGCACCCTCTCGAAACCTGGACAGCGAGCTACACCGCGATGCAGAGCGCCTCTCTTGCAGAGTCTGCCACTTGAGTTTGCTAAACATCTCCGTAACGCTGTCACGCTTACCAAATAACCCTGTGACGTATCGCGCCGCTCTTCTTTGGATCTTCTCTATCTCCTCTGTCAACCCGACCTGGTACGGATCCCACACTGATGAGCAATACTCAGGTATAGGCCGAACGAGAGTTTTGTAAGCCACCTCCTTTGTTGATGGACTACATTTTCTAAGGACTCCCCCAATGAATTATTGTGCGGTTCGGCCGCCGGTGGACACCACCCCCCCTCTCCCAGGGAACGTTTCACCCCATACGAATGTAGCCCCTATGTTTGCGTGGTAATGGTGGTGTACGCGTACGTGGAGAACTTGTTTGCGCAGCAATCGCCGACATACTGTAGCTGAGGCGGAATAAGGGGAACCAGCCAGCATTCGCCGAGACAGATGGAAAACCGCCTGAAAACCATCCACACACTGGCCGGCTCACAGGACCTCGACACAAGTCCGCCGGGCGAATTCGTGCCGGGGACCAGGCGCTCCTTCCCAATCTGGAAAGCCGTGCGTTAGACCGAACGGCTAACCGGGCGGGCTATTACTACATTACAAACACTGTGCATCACGTCTTAATGAAAAAAAGAAAAACATAACTTGTTTGAAAGAAAGAATGCATTCATTTTATATTTTTTTCGACTAAAAAAATTTACCTACACGTTCTAAATATAGTTTTCCTTTCGACAATTCGTAAAATAAATTGTTTCATGACATCGATAAAATTAATTTTTCCAGCCCTGTCTTGATGAATATGGAGCAGGAGTAGCTGGGTGAGTCTCGACTGAGTCGTTGTTGATCTGAGGCAGTGGCGGATACATCTGAGGAGGGCGCGGGGCGCCCCCCCCCCCCCCCCCCCACCTCCTTTGCAGGGCCACCCGCATTGCCACCCACGCCGCCCCCGCCAGTCAGCCCGCACGCTATTCGATCGTTTCTTTCGTCAGTCAACTCGACTGCATCGAGTTATCGAGTAGTTTCCATCATAAGATTTCATTGTCTTGTATATGTGTATATTCAATTTAAATAAAACTTTCTTAAAATTTACATGTGACTTGATTATGTTTTATTACGGTAAAAGCAAAGGTTAGCTCAAGATACCCTTAGGTTTTTCTGTATCTGCCACTGATCTGAGGCAAGTTTTAAGTCGTCTCAAGGTGCTGGATGACCTCTCAGAGGATGCTTACGATACTGGAACTGTCAGAATCAGAATGATTCAGCAATAAGTTTTCTTCCAATAGAGGATATGATACACGGTTGTATACCAGTAGTAATGGTTCGCAGCATTTCAAGCTGTGCATTCAAGAAAGGAAATAGGAGTAACCCACTGAATTACAGACCCATATCACTGACCTCAATTTGCAGTAGAATTTTGGAGCATATACTGTACTCGAACATTATGAGTCACCTTGATGAAAATGACTTATTGATACATAACCAATACGGATTCAGAAAATCTTCTGCAGCGCAGCAAGCTCTTTATTCCCATAAAGTAATGAGTACTGTCGATAAGGAATCTCAGATCGATTTCATATTCCTAGATTCCCAGAACGCTTTTGATACCTTTCCTCACAAGTGACTATTAATCAAATTGCGTGCATATGGAGTATCGTCTCAGTTGTGTGACTGGATTCATGATTTCCTCCCAGAGAGGTCACAGTTCATAGTGATAGACGGTAAATCATCGAGTAAAACAGAAGTAATATCTGGCGATCCGCAAGGTAGTGTCATAGGCGCTCTGCTGTTCCTGATTTACATAAATGATTCTGGTGATAATATGAGCAGCCCCCTTAGATTGTTTGCAGGTGACTCTGTAATTTACCGTCTAGTAAAATCATCGGACGATCAATTCCAATTACAAAATGATCTAGAGAGAATTACTGTATAGTGTGAAAAGTGGAAATTGGCACTAAATAATGAAAAGTGCGAGGTCATCCACATTGGTACTAAAAGAAATCTGATAAATTTTGGGTATACGATAAATCGCATAAATCTAAGGGCTGTCAATTCGACTAAATACCTAGGAATTACAATTACGAGAAACTTAAATTGGAAAGACAACATAGATAATATTATGGGGAAGGCGAAACAAAGACTGTGCTTCGTTGCCAGAACACTAAGAAGATGCGACAAACACACTTAAGAGACAGCCTACATTACACATGTCCGTCCTCTGCTGGAATAGTGCTGCGCGGTGTGGGATCCTTACCAGGTAGGATTGACAGAGGACATCGAAAAGGTGCATAGAATGGCAGCTCTTTTCGTGTTATCGCGAGATAGGGGTGAGAATGTCATTGATATGATACGCGAGTTGGGGTGGCAGTCACTGAAACAAAGGCGGTTTTCTTGGCGGCGGGATCTATTTACGAAATTTCAATCTCCAACTTTCTATTCCGAATGCGAAATTATTTTGCTGACACCCACCTACGTAGGGAGAAATGATCATCACAATAAAATAAGAGAAATCAGAGATCTAACGGAAAGATTTAGGTGTTCCTTTTTCCCAAGCGCCATTCGAGAGTGGAATAGTAGAGAAGTAGTATGGAAATGGTTCGATGAACCCTCTGCCAGGCACTTAAGTGTGAATTGCAGAGTAACCATGTAGATGTAGATGTAGAAGAAACCCGTCAAGATTAAAGACTATTGTATGTACTCCAAGCAATTCTTCCTAACGTCGTGTAGATGGAGGAATGTTTGGGAGGACGTAATAAGTACTCGTATCTGTTCAAGATGGGACAGTCGCTTTAGATCTTTTTGGTTGAACCTTCGATCGGTCTCATCAGAAGGAGATCAAGAACTTCAAACTAATCTTTCCTGAATTTTCGTTCTTGTGACAATTATTTGGGAACAGACTGCGTTTCTGTGTATTGCAATTTCGCTGGTATTTTTATTGGCAGTGAGCTATTTGGGTCTTTCATATATAGGTTTTTAGAATAATCTTTGGGTTTCTCTAACAGCATATCAAATGCTTCTGTAGTCCTAAGATTTGCAAGAGCTACTTCTAGAACCTCTACAGAAAATATCACTCCATATGCATTAATATTTGGATTCTGTAGGGATCTGGCCAGTTCCTCACACAGTCTAAACACTTCAGTTGTTACTGTTACATAAAAAATAGTTTCAAACTTTTCGAGCTGCTCGCATAGACCCGCAGGACTGACCTTCATTCGTCTCTAACTGAGTTCGGTACAATCAGTATTTCGGTCATCGTTTTCTGGACTCACTCATGGTTTTCCCTGAAACGTGTCAAAGATTTTACTCTTACAGCCCATCGTGTGGTACACATTGGAATCAGTCGTTGAGGTCTTTGGTTTGGATTCATCTCATCGACACCAAACTGTTGCACAATATCTGCATACGCGGATTTCAGATTTATGTTTGAGGCGTCTTTCAGTTACCAGTAGGCTACATCGCACAATGGATCACATCTTCTTGAAACTTCCTGCAGTGCCAGATCTGATCAATGATTGCTGCAGTAGATGTAACAACTCTTTGGCTGGTCTTGAAGAAGGATTTCCTTCACACCATTGTTCCGTCCAAGAACATTTGCTGCACCATCGCAACAGTGAGCGCATAGAAATTAAGTTTCAAATGTCATTCTTAGAAGTATGTTTTTGATGGTAGTTGTTGGCGTTTGCGCCTTGGATACCGGCGAAACGCAGATGAAATTCTTTTATTTCGAGCGTCTCAGGGTCAACACAATGTACACAAAGAGTGAACTGCTCCTGGCCGGCTACGTCCGTCGTTGAATCTCCCATAATTCCGTAAAATGCGGAATTTTTTTATTTGCTGCACAATTTCTCTCTGGATCATGTGAGCCATAATTTCCAGTACTTCGTTTGGTATCGCTGGCGCCAACCAAATGTCACAGCGTTTCAGTCATATCTTCAGTTCTGGCACATCATTCTTCCTCTCATCGAGAAGTCTCATGACGTTCCCAGACACCGTTTCATGACATCTCTGTGCGTTTACTGTTCGGCCCAGGAATCTGAGTTAACCGATAATTACTAGTAAAGCCGTTCTAGCCCTCTCCTGATCGGTCAGCAGATGTCGAGCAACTAGAGCAATCAAAGGTGTGCTGTTTTCACGTTGCTGTATAATTGCGAGAGACTCTCGATGAAAAAGTCTCTTCTCGTGTACGTTTTGTCCAGTTATAGAAATTTCGTTAAGAAAAGCCGTCTTCTGTTGTTCACTAAGTGGATGTACCGAATGCAGTCATGGCAGAAAATACTGCCACTCTTTTTTTTTCCGGAATGTAGCCACGGGTAAGCCACAAACCATTCCGATTAACAAGATCTTACATTCCTTCGTGGAAACTTACGCTTCTCTGATGCTTGAAATTTTGTTTCACAGACAGGTATGCTTGAAGTAGAGCCCACTGTGTTTTCATGTGAGAAGGGGATGTCTGCATGCGTTGACAGTGCTATGCCTCAACTTTTATGTCCATCGCCTCTACCTGAAATCGTTAAGGATAAAAACGTCAACATGACGGATCTCGCGTATCTCGCACAGATCACACTAACATAAAAATAGCTTTCAAGAAGCAAAGTATGTTAATGATGAGTACATAGTACAACAGCACAAACATAGGAAGAAACACTTACAGTTTACCATAAAAGTTTAGCTTACCAGTATCAATACTTGTGCTTTCTTGTGTCTTCTACTAATATTACTACTATCAGACTGAGGCTGCCACTGTCATGGTAACACTTATAAAACTATCAGATATTTTTAGTGCTACTACCACCTCCAAAAAAATCCTTATAGATTTTTGTGACATTGTGCAGTACCATACCTAAAATAATAAATATCTGCCATGACCCATGGATCGATGTACACATAAAAAGGGAACGAAAAGTTAGATACTGAAATTTCAAAAAGGAGCTGTAACTCTCTAACTGTATATGTGGCAAGCAAGAGGAATCACTCTAAACAATACTGAATGTCTACATAGTGAATTACAAAAGGGGATGCAAATCAGACCTTAAAGCAATACTGCAGTGTAAATGGAAGAACATTACCATCAAACATAACAAACTTGCACAATTCATACCAAAACGATTGCGGCTGATGGTTTATTAGAAGGAAACTCACATGGTAAATAAAATGTTTTCAGCTCTAAAGATATTGTGAACTATTAATTTTGTTCGATTATGAACTGTTGTGTAAAGTATTGTGTTTTTGTCTTTATTTGACATCCAACTTTCAGTTGTTAAATCAGTTTAAGTAAACCGAACAATGTTTGCACCGTTACATGTAACATATGTGATGATACTGATATGAAATTCAGAGAACTCAAATCTCGTTTTCTGTGTACGAATGACTTTCTCAATGGCTGTATAACAGGCAAGAATGATGCCGAACTCGCAGCATATTAATACTTCTTCCCAGAAGCGACTGTATATTTTTACATGCTGCTGTTTTTGCGACGAGTTTTATTGTAAACATTGACGTGAATTGCGGCACTGTACTTTTCCTTTCATAAGCTAACGAATGGCATTAATATAGTTCCACATTACCATCATCATCATCACATCATCATCATTTATTGTATTAACGGGCCCTTGAGGCGTACAGCAGAAGAACACTAGGGAAAAAAACATTACAAAAACAAAAACCCCAAAAAAGGAGGTATTTACTACAGATGGTACTCCATCTTTTTCGGTCTCTAGCATCATCCTCGACGGACGCCCGTTCCACTTCTTCAGGGATCGTCCTCATCCGACCCTTCCATCGCGTTCTTGGGCGTCCTCTCGGGCGTTTTCCCGTGAGTTGAGAGTGGAGGACTCTCCCAGGAAGGGGTCCGACCGCTCGTAAGATGTGGTCAAATCATTGTAGTATCCTCTGTCCCTATATTCGTTCAATGTGTGGCTTTCCAAACCTCTGGTACAGATCTTTTTCTCTTCTTTCCCATTTACCTTCCATGTTATTATAGACGGGTCCATAGATCTTCCGAAGTACCTTTCTTTAATACGCACATATTGAATCTTCTATCGTTTCCGATGTCGCCCAAGTTTCACAACCGTATAAAAATACTGGCCTCACCACTGTCGTATACAGATGGACTTTGTTCTTCTGATATATCAGACGAGATTTAAAAAGATTGTTCAGGCTAAAGAACTCGGGATTAACACTTGTTATGGGTTGATGTACTTCTCCCGTCACTTCACTTTTGTTGGTTAATATTGAGCCCAGGCACTTGAACTCTTCAAATCGTTCGAAGTTATGCCCGTCTACAACAGTGGAAGGAGGGAGAACTCGACGACGTGATACTCCAAGGTATTTAGTTTTGTCCTCGTTCACCTCTAACCCTATTTCCTTTGCGTTTTGGAGGAATCGGGAAGTATCACCACACATTTGCTCTAGAGTGTTGCCAAGGATCACAACATCTTCGCCGGCCGGGGTGACCAAGCGGTTCTAGGCGCTTCAGTCTGGAACCGCGCGACCGCTACGGTCGCAGGTTCGAATGCTGCCTCGGGCATGGATGTGTGTGATGTCCTTAGTTTAGTTAGGTTTAAGTAGTTCTAAGTTCTAGGGGACTGATGACCTTAGAAGTTAAGTCTCATAGTGCTCAGAGCCATTTGAACAACATCTTCAACAAATGCCAGAATTGTGTCTGCTCCCACCATCTCCATTTCTCTGGTTCGGCAAGTGTCACGGCTTACTTTTTCCAAGGCCAAGGTGAATAATATTGACGCCAATTGATCTCCTTGTCTCAATCAATTTTGGATAGTGAAAGGTGGTGATAGCTGGTTGCCAAACCGTACTTTAGAAGTTGGCTTAGAGTAGCAAGCTGCAATTAGACGGATGTATTTCGATGGGATGCCAAGTTCCTCTAACGTTTCCCATAATGTGACGCGGTCAGTGCTGTCGTAAGCTTGCCGAAAATCGATAAAGATGTTGTGTACTTCCTGACTGAACTCAAAGAATTTTTCTATCAGCTGCCTCAAAGTAAATATGTGGTTAATGGTAGACTGTCCGGGGATACAATTAAGACTGTCTCCCTCTACTTGCTGGTTTCCCTTACTAGGTGTAGTTTCGGCGAACATCCGGCTGAGGACATCCGAACAATATTTTCAAAGCCTCTTACATGTTTAACTTCAAACTGAAATGCCGAAATACGTACCACCCACCTGGCAATACGGCCAGTTTTACGCGGTCTAGTCAACACCCAGCTCAAAGCCTGATTGTCGGTTTCTAACTGGAAAACCCGATGTTCAACGTAGAAGCAGTACTTCTGTAATGCAAATAATGGGCATTAATGGATGCAGGTGATCAGACAGGATGCTTACGTACGTGTCACCTGTCAGAGTCGTATCTAGACATATTAGGAATCCCATATCACTCCAACTGCACATTCCCCAAACCATTACAGAGCCTCCACCAATTTGAAAAGTCACCTGCTGACAGGCAGGTTCCATGGATTCATAAGGTCGTCTCCATATCCGTACACGTCCGTCCACTCAATACAATTTGAAACGAGACTCGTCCGACAAGGCTACAAGTTTCCAGTCCTCAACAGTCCAGTGTCAGTGTTGACGGTCCCAGACGAGGGGTAAAGCTTTGTGTCATGCAGTCATCAAGGGTACGCGAATGGACCTTCGGCTCTGAAATCACACATCAATTATGTTTGTTTGAATGGTTCGCAAGCCAACACTTGTTGATGACCCACCTTTGAAATCTGCAGCACTTTGCAGAAGCATTACACTTCCGTCACGCTGAACGATTCTCTTCAGTCCTCGTTGGTCCAGTTCGTGCAGGATCTTTTTCCGGCCGCAGCGCTGTCGGAGATTTGATGTTTTACCGGATTCCTGATATTCACGGTACACTCGTGTAATGGTCGTAGGGGAAAATCCCCACTTCCTCGCTATCTCGGGGATGCTGTGTCCCATCGCTCGCGAGCCGACTATTAACACCACGTACAAACTCTCTTAAATCTTGATAACCTGCCGTTATAGCTGCAGTAACCGATCTAACAGTTGCGCTAGACACTTGTCTTACGTAGGCGTTGCCGACCGCAGCTCCGTACTCTGCCTGTTTACATACCTCTATATTTGAATGCCCATGCCTATACCAGTTTCTTCGGCGCTTCAGTGTAGATCGCTGGTTTTCCTGGAACAATGTTCCAAATTTTTTTTGTTATTATAGCATTCGACTGTTGTCGCTATTACTTCCGTAGTACCAAAGTCTATACCGCTACCGCGTTTAAAATTCGATCTACACTAATGAGGTTCAGCTATACTGCATACTACGACTACAGAGTTTCCGACTATTTCATAACGTCGTATCTTCTACAATACTGAAATAAATATAAGTTGATATAACCATCCTCTCAAAGGCGAAGACTGAAGGTTTTACAGCGTCTTCAGATACTGCCTGTGCGAGTCCCACAATGACGGAGGGGGCCCACTGGACTTGTATTAGGAAGTAGCAGAGTTCAAACCACGGTCTGCTCCTCTAAATTTAGGTTTTCCGTGGTTTTGCCTAAATCAATTAAGCCTTAGCTTCTCGGATAGGTTCCTTTGAAAAGCAAATGTCCGATTTCTTTCCCAATCTTCGTCTTGAATATATTACACTCATGGAACTGTTGAGTGTTACTCCCTGAAGTACCAGTACGAAATTTCTTAAATATTATGGAGATGTTCATTACACAGTGGGTGTTAAACGATTAAAGTTTCATTTAGTACGTAACTCATGTCCGTCAGCAACATGTGCTATATGAGGTATAACACCATGGGTACGAATACTCTCTTACATTCCGTGATGTTGTAAGCGTAGCACGCACCACCGGGCAGCATCATAGGCGTCGACAGGTCGACAACCCACACCAGAGACGGCGTATTAGCCCAGCTATTGCCGCACACGGAACTCGCAGCCGTGGCGCAGCCAGAGAAGTGATATGCGCGGTGCCACAGCACAGCAGGCAGTTCCAAGTCAGTTCGACTACCGAGAAGACCGCCCTATTGTCAAGACAGACAATATATAAAACAATTGAAGACGTCGAAATGACAACATCTGCCGCTGACAAGAAGAAAAATACCATAAAATCTGTCGCCGCACACTCTCTACTAGATGGACCTGCAGTCTTTTGTGGATGTAGACTTAACTTCAGTATTGATCTGAACGATACATTTTCGCATGGCAACGGCTGGTTGACAGTCGCTATTGTACGAGGTGGTACTGGAGTTCCTAACGTATCAGGACTGGAAAGCTTTGTCGACCGTGACGTCATAGCCTACCGCACATACCATGTGCTTCGTACCGCATCGACTGCTTCTAGCGAGCACGCACCAACCCGTCTTCAGTGAACATTTTAAAGGGGCGAGAACTATTGACTGGCCAACCATAGCTTCTGGAATAGTAGTTGAAATAAAAACTTTGAGGTTCGCCGATGACATTGTAATTCTATCAGAGACAGCAAAGGACTTCGATGAGTAGTTGAACGGAATGGATAGTGTCTTGAAAGGAGGATATAAGATGAACGTCAACTAAAGCAAAACGAGGATAATGGAATGTAGTCGAATTAAGTCTGGTGATGCTGAGGGAATTAGGTTAGGAAATGAGACACTTAAAGTAGTAAAGGAGTTATACTATTTGGGGAGCAGAATAACTGATGATGGTCGAAGTAGAGAGGATATAAAATGTAGACCGGCAATGGCAAGGAAAGCGTTTCTGAAGAAGAGAAATTTGTTAACATCGAGTATAGATTTAAGTGTCAGGAAGTCGTTTCTGAAAGTATTTGTATGGAGTGTAGCCATGTATGGAAGTGAAACATGGACGATAAATAGTTTGGACAAGAAGAGACTAGAAGCTGTCGAAATGTGGTGCTACAGAAGAATGCTGAAGATTATATGGGTAGATCAGATAACTAATGATGAAGTATTGAACAGAATTGGGGAGAAGAGGAGTTTGTGGCACAACTTGACAAAAAGAAGGGACCGGTTAGTAGGACATGTTCTGAGACGTCAAGGGATCACAAATTTAGCATTGGAGGGCAGCGTGGAGGGTAAAAATCGTAAAGGGAGACCATGAAATGAATACACTAAGCAGATTCAGAAGGATGTAGGTTGCAGTAAGAACTGGGAGATGAAGAAACTTGCACAGGATGTGGTAGCATGGAGAGCTGCATCAAACCAGTCTCAGGACTGAAGACCACAACAACAACAACAGTTGAACTTCAGGATCTGCTGCCTGAGCCGGTCTGTACAAAGTTGAGTATTTGTCAATAAATGTGTGTTTTCTTGTCACTAATCATTGTTCCAGCGTTCTCCTCGTTCTCCTCTCACACTGTTTCTCTCAGCGCACTATAAATAGTTAAGGGTGGCGACTAGTGAATTCTCCTTCTGTGGTTGTATCAAAAGTACGATTCAACACATCAAGCAAACAAACGCCCAATATCATTCTCAGGAACATCTTACAGTGCATGAAACACATGCTGCGCCAATTCATCTCGATTACTTGCTGGAGGTTGATATGAACTAATACACCTTCCCACCGCATCCAAGACGTTCAATGCATAGCAGATCAGAGCACCAAGAGACCAGTCAAGGATAGGTGAATTCCTCAAGACGTTTACTGAGTGAAAAGAAGCCTAAAGTTTTGTGTTATCCTGCAGTTTTGTACCATGGTCATGAAGGAAAATTTTCTTGTTTTTCTTGTGCTTTTCTCGCGCATCGGTGCACGGTCGGATGGCTACTAACGGACTTGGCATAGTTAATTTAAAGAGGTTGCAAGATGCCTTTCCTGCCTCCATCCTATTACCCTCCGTGACGGAATACAGTGTATGTACCCGAACTGCTTACGTGTAGTGTTATTCATGTGAACCTGAGCGAAAGTTTTCTAAATGTTTTCGAATCGTGTAATCGAGGTGGGCCTTGGAAATTAGCCTTGTCTTCACCCAGTGGCATGTAGGAAACCGAAAAAACCAAGCCTCGTTGTTTATTCGCCGCGAGTACCTCCCAGTCCCCGACGCACCGCACTAACACGCACGGTTAACTGAGCAAGTAGTTACGGAAGGTATAGCAACACAATTTATCGTACTTTCGACACTATGACGAGGATTTAGCTCCCTTCAAGAATTATCACATCAGCTTTGTTGTCATACCCAATCCGTTCGCACATTATCTTTCCAGGAGATGGTGAACTTGTAAGTAGTCTGTTTAGGTTTTTATATTAGCAACGCCACGTAGCGCTCTGTATGAAAATCACTGACTGTGCTGTGTGCAGTCTGTGGCTGGTTGGCATTGTTGGAATATTTGCTATTGTAGTGTTGGGCAGCTGGATGTGAACAGCGCGTAGGGTTGCGCAGTTGGAGTTGAGCCGCCAGCAGTGGTGGCTGTGGGGAGAGAGATGGCGGAGTTTTGAGAGCCGATGATCTGGACGTGTGTCCATCAGAGACAGTAAATTTGTTTGAACACTATAAAGGTAAATACATTGTTCGTTCCCTATCGCTAACTATGCCTATCAGCAGTTAGTGCCTTCAGTAGTTAGAATCTTTTATTTAGCTGGCAGTATTGGCGCTCGCTGTATTGTAGTAGGCCGAGTAACGAAGTTTTCTGTGAGGTAAGTAATTCATGAAAGGTATAGGTTATTGTTAGTCAGGGCCATTCTTTTGCAGGCATTATTGAAAATCAGATTGCGTTGCGCTAAAAATATTGTGTGTCAGTTTAGTGATGATAAGAATATGTAAAGACAGAAATGTCTGAGTACGTTCAGTTTTGCTCAGCTGTTTGAAAATCAAATAACGTAAGGGATTTACCAGCACAGTAATTCATAAATTTTTGTAAGGGGACGTTTCAAACTGTGGGTCTCGAGAATAACATTTCTGTGAGCTTTCACCGGCTCGCCTTCCAGGTGTTGCCTGACCACCAAAAGCAGAAGCTAGACTCATCCGTAACACCAGAGAAAGGCATTCAGTGTCCCAGTTGACTCTGACTTTACGCCATTTGGTCTCTCTTCTCTGTAGTATGGCGTCAGCGGCAAAGGATGCGTGTCAACTCGAGATCTCAACCTAGCCTCCAATTATCTGTTCCAGACGGTTTGTAAGATCACTCTGCTTGTGACCTCTACCCGAAATTCGGCCATTGCTATCCATCTATTCGTCAGAACCAGTCGAACAATCATACAATTTTCTCGTTTTAGAAGTCCTGGACGGACCCATACGTACAAGTACACACGGTTGTCCTGAATCCTGGTCGCCGCACGTTCCGCATTCGTTGCACTATAGCCAACTGTCTGTGCGGTTTGTCGGTATCATCTCACATGTCCTTCGTTCCAATGATTCGACCTTTCTCTGAGTTCATAAGCTGCATGAGCACATCATGTTGCGATCTCTACATGAGAAGTCCCAGTAAAGTTACAAGCGCGTAATAGCCATTTCGACCCACACCGTTCTTCATGTGTATAAATGCCTTGTATTTGTACTGAAATTACACTGATGGAAAAAAAATTCACAACGCCAAGAAGGTGTCGTGCGGCATAGACAAAAGTTGGTATGTGTTTCTATACCCGAAATATATTGTCTATTCAGATTTCGCGCCAGTCGTATAAGAGCAGCGCTAGTAGTGCCACTATGGGGACGCAAATCAGGTTTTGCTTTAAACACACGCTGTAATGGTGGTGATCCTTAGTCACCCTTGGGGTTGGAGGTGGTGAGTTGATGCTAGTGGGGAATGACTTTAAGGCGACAAAGACGTCATCATCAATACGTCATTAAATGTCAATGAGGTATTGTGATAGGATTACGAGAAGCTGGATGTTCCTTCTGCGATACTGCATAAAAACTTGGCAAGAAAGTGGCCACTGTACGTGACTGCTGGCAGCGGAGGTCATGAGAACGTACAGTCGCAAGAATACCGGGATCCGATGGCCACGTGGCACTACCAATAGGGAAGACCATCGTGGTCGGTGTATGGCTCTGGCGCATCGTACTGCATCTGCAGCAGCAATTTGAGCAGCAGACGGCATGACATGACGTAACGGTTACTTCCTGGACAGTTCCGAGCCAGACGCTCTGTAGCGTGCATTCCATTGACCCCACACCACCGCCATTTGCGCCTTCAGTGATGTTAAGCGAGTGCCCATTGGATGGCAGTGTGGATGCCTCACGTGTTTTCTGATAATAGCTAGTTCTGCCTCTGTGTCAGTGATGGCCAGCTTTTGGTTAGAAGGAGGTCAGTTGAGGGCTTACAACCAACCTGTCAGCATGCTAGACACACTGGATCTAAACCTGGAGCTACAGTCTGGGGGCGATTCCGGATGACCGTAGGAGCACTCTCGTGGTTATCCCATTTACCCTGATTGCAAATTTTTACACTAGTCTCATGATTCGACTTGTGTTTTCCACCAGCATAACTCTCGTCCTCATACCACTGTTGTAACTCAACGGAGTGTCGACATGTTGCTCTCAGCACTATAGGACTTAATATCTGAGGTCATCAGTCCACTAGAACTTAGAACTACTTAAACCTAACTAACCTAAGGACATCACACACATCCATGCCCGAGGCAGGAATCGAACCTGCGACCGTAGCAGTCGCACGGTTCCAGACTGTAGCACCTTGAACCACTCGGCCACCCGGACGACAACTCCAAGATCATCCATAACCAGCATTAACCGTCCCTGTATTGACCAACCACATGCAACAGGCATGGAACTGTATCCTACAAACTGATATCCAGCACCTGTATAATACAATGCATGCACATATGCATGCCTGCATGCAACATTCCGGTTAATAACGCACCATCATTTCATACTCGTAATGGCTTATCTCGTGCTTACCTTAACCTGTGATCTTGCAGTGTTAATCGCTTACATATGTCTCCTCTAGTCTAATCAAATTCACTTGATGATCATGATGTTGGGTTTGTGGAGCGCTCAATAGCTGTTCTGCAAGGTTCGCAGGAGAGCTTCTGTGAAGTTGGGAAGGTGGGAGGACTGAAGCTGTGAGGACAGCTTGTATGTCGTGCTCGGGTAGCTCAGATGGTAGAGCATCTGCTCGCGAAAGGCAACGGTCCCGAGTTCGAGTCTCGGTCCGGCACACAGTTTTAATCTTCCAGGAAGTTTATATCAGCGCACACTCCGCTGCAGAGTGAAAATCTCATTCTGGAAACGAAGTTCGAGGTTTCGACGTTCAAATGTGATTGTACGTGCCATATACTGGAAAAAGGTATGGTTTTTGTTGTTGGAGAACGTAGATGCGCTCCAACCCTGGTATTTTCCCGACCATGAGAGGCTCTGTTGTCGAATTTAGACGGCTCTTCACGTCATGGTACAAACAGTTTCACGAGAGAGGAAACTTCAATTAGGAGGCCACAAAAGTCAGTGGGGCGAGCTAATTAACAGTTCTACTTGTCATCTCTAATAATGCAAACTACGACTGGTAGAAAAGCAGCAGTTCAAATGTTGCGGTAAAGAAACAGCACTCGTATCACAATTTTTTGTCCTTCATCCATCAAAAGGGATAAATTTTTGATAGAGCGAAGGATTGTATGTTACGGATGTCCATCAATAGTGATCCTAGAAGAAATACATCCCCACTGATGTTGAACATTAAAGCCAAAAGTTCAACGAGTTTTGAACTTTGTTTCAACTTTTTGCAGCGTAATGAATAGTCCATTAAATTTCGGGTATGTAGCCGTGCTAATAAAATTTCTTCCACTGATATTGTCTTGCGACTCTCTCTGAGGATGGCCGGACGATACGCGGCCTGTATATCAGTGGAAGAAGTTTTATTTGCGCGGCTGCATGCCCAAAATTTAATGGAGTTTTGTACTGTTTCCTAATGGCTTTTCATTCGACTTCCTTTCCGATGAGAAGCACGTAGTATTGAGATATTGGCAAACTTCACGACTGGTTGTCGAGGATGGGATTCAGAGGTTCGTTTCTCAATATGCCATGACGCTGGCAAGCTAAAGTCCAACAAGAATCAAACCGGAGATTGCTAAATCGGAGTGCGCAACAAACACTGCTCACGGCATCTCCTAGTCTTCCCCCGGTTGTAGCGAGTTTGTGAGAACTAAGAAGACATCAACTGAAAATATCACCTACTTGAGAGAGCTTATTGAGAGTGATATTAACATTTTGCAATGGGGCCCAAAGGAAATAAGTTAAGACTGGGCTTTAACCTTCGAGCGGACGCGCCTGTAAAATGCGCCAATCAAAAATAAAATGATTTTGTGCGGTTCTATTTTTGTTTCACAACCGTAAACTTATACATATTCCTTCATTATTGCTTCAGGTAACACAGCGATAAAATGTGTTGTCGTACGTCCAAGTGAGCAGCAGTAATATAAAATACAAACCGACCTAGGCGAGAAAAAATTTACGATCAGTTCAAAAAAATGACCCCAGTTACGAACTAGCAACATAATCCCACCTTGAGGCATTGGTCTACGAGATAATTAGTGATCGAATAAGCAGCTGACCGAGATCTGATGCAACTGCACTGCTTAATGCTTCGAATGCGAGTGTCTCTTTAACACCTGTCCTTGGCGAAAGGGAGTTATAGTGAAAATGTATTTCATTGTTGTTTAATAAAACAGTTGTTTAGCTCATTACGTAAGTTTATTTTATCCTTGTTTAAATAAACTAAGGTTAAACTGTGTTTTGATCATACTTGACTTACCTTGGTAACATAAAGAAACCTATTCTTTTCATGTGTACAAAGTTCGCAGCGTGTCCGCTCGTGTTATGAAAAACGGCGCGCCGGCTCTAGGGTTAACGAACCGTCGATGACGACTTTATTCGAGGCGGAGCACAAGCTAAGACGGGGGAATGAGGTGAGGGAAATCGGTTGTGCCCTTCACAGAGAAACCTCCCCAGCATAATCATTAAGTGAATGAGGGAAACCACGGGAAAACTTATGCTGGATGAACGGACGGGGATTTGAGTCGCTGTCCTTCGGAATGCGAGTCTCGTGCCTTAGCGCTGCAACGCCTGACTCCTTGTAGTAAACTCGAAGTTATCTGGCAGCTATGTCAGTAAAATGGAGTAGGCCTACTAGGTGGACACCAGTAACCAGTGAATGCGTTGTGAACGACTACGCAGATGATAGTGAAAGTGAGGCGTATTCATTATTAGAAACATGTTACGTACTCTGTGAGAAGCCTAAGAATTTGATGTTTTGGCCCCTTGACATGTCAGTGGATGTGACGTCTGAAGCAGTAAAAAGCAAGTAGGCGAGGTCAACTAATAAAACTGTTCGTCTAGTTAATAGACGCTTGCAACTAATATTCTCTCGCAGGTTTTTCTCCAATAGGCATAGTTATAAGTAGCCGTTTATGCTGACGGAGTAACGTTCAGTGATATATTTTATGTCGATTAATGTTCGCAAACTAAAATTATTTTGTGTTGTTATTAGTTTCGATCGCTAGTTAATATCTCCATATCGGTATTGGCTTATGAATAACGTTAGAATTTTATTCAAGAGTGGCAGCGTTAGAAAATGTAAAATGAGGTGAAACTGAACAGCAAACAGTTTAAATAAGGCTAGTGCCCGCATACTTCAACAAATGTGATTAAATTAGTCTCATTAAAATGTACCATATGGACTGGTGCAAACTTTCAACATAGATATTAAAACTCAGGTGAAACTTAAACAATCCACAGCAAACGTGCCACAATAGAAAGGCAGAAAACTGCACTGAGGTGACGAATCTCGTAGGATAGCGACATGCACATACGAAAGTGGCGGTATTTTCGCGTACACAAGGTATAACAGCGCAGTGCATTGGCGGAGCTGTCATTTGTAGTCACGTGATTCGTGTGAAAAGGTTTCAGACGCGATCACGGCCGCACGACGGGAATTAAACAGATGGAATGGTAGCTGCAGCTAGACGCATGGGACATTCCACTTTGGAAATCGTGGGGAATTCAATATGCCGCGGGCCACAATGTCAAGAATGCTGAGAATACATTTCAGGCGTTACCTCTCGCCACGGACAACGCAGGACCCGACGGCCTTTAATTAACGACCGACAGCAGCGGGATTTGCATAGAGTTGTCAGTGCTGAAAGACAAAACACGATGCGAGAAATAACCGCACAGAGATCGATGTGGGACGTACGATGAACGTGTCCGTTAGCACAATGCGGCGAAATTTGGTGTTAATGGGCTATGGCAGCAGACGCCGGCACGACTGCCTTTGCTAACAGCACGAAATCGCCCACAGCTCCTCTACTAGTCTCGTGACCTCATCGGTTGGATCCCATACGACTGGAAAACTGGAAAATCGTGGACTGGTCAGATGAGTCCCGATTTCAGGCGGTAAGAGCTGATGGTAGGGTTCGAGTGCGACGGAGACCGCAAGAAGCCATGGATCCAAACTGTTAACAGGGCACTGTGCAAGTTGGTGGTGGATCCATAATGGTGTTGGCTACGCTTACATGGAAAAGACCGGTCCTCAGGATGTCCGGCTACTTGGATACCATTTGTAGACATTCGTGGACGTCGTGTTTTTCCAAACAACGATGAAATTTTTCGTGATGACAATGCACCAGGCTACAGTTGTTCACGACTTGCTTGAAGAACATTCTGGGCAGTTCTAGCGAATGATTTGGCAACCCCTCGACACGTACCCCATCGAACAATTATGAGACATCATCGAGAAGTCAGTTAGTGCACAAAACTTCCGTAATTATGGAGGGCTGCAGAGGCGGCGTAACTCAGTATTTCTGTAGGGACTTCCAGTGGCTTGTTGAGTCCTTGTCACGTCGAGTTGCCGCACTACGCCGAGCAAAAGGAGGTCTGACGCTATAGTAGAAGGTATCCCATGACTTTTGTCATCTCAGTGTACCATGAACAGCAAAAAAGGAAGATTCATTACACGAGGATACTCCAAATAATCAAAAACTGGTTAAAGAGATGGGCAGACTATTGAACATCTGTGGCACTGCCCATCTTCCTGTTTGCTGATAACAGTGCAACGTGAAGTGGCCGCAACTTGGAAAAGACTGCCTTACATTTTCTGTTATGTACGTGTGTTAACATAATAGTTATTCAGCTCATTTTATATGTAGTCCAAACGAGATCATTTACCAGTCTTCGTAATTATCATACTACATGATTATTACATTCATTGGTAGGTTTTTGATCCGCGTAATAATTTTATCACAAGGACCACATAAATTATGATAAGATTTTTAATGTTTTGTTTCAGAATAAATGCAAAAAAAAATGTTCAAATGTGTGTGAATTCCTAAGGGACCAAACTGCTGAGGTCATCGGTCCCTAGACTTTCACACTACTTAAACTAACTTATGCTAAGAACAATACACACACCCATGCCTGAGGGAGGACTCGAACCCCCGGCGGGAGGGGCCGCGCAATCCGTGACATGGCGCCTTAAACTACGCGGCCACTCCGCGCGGCTGAATAAACCCAGACCACACACGTTTCGTGTGCTTATCATTGGAAGGCCAGACTCTGGTACGACTTTTTTCCTTTTCTGTTAGTTTGTTAAACCTCTGACAACAGTTGGAGACATAACGAAGTTAGCACGTTTCCTGCTTCTTCTCATGCCTTACGAAGCATACTCTGCTGTCTATGGACGTCTGTTTTAGTGTTATGATTGACTGTCGCTGTATCTCGGTACAGTGATGGTGCGCCTCATCTTCCTTGGGCGTCCTAGAAAAAAATTTAAAAATAAAAGTCACTCTGAATCGATCTATTGAACGTCGGGGCCACTACATAAAACATTTGTCTCCTTTGCGGCAATTTCTTCTCTGGCCCCAACTTACTGGGAGAAGGATGACCATATTTGTTGTGGATACTGAGCATTAGTCATTCAATGGTTAAGAACAAGTTTCGGAAAAGATGTTCGTATTGCGTTCGTGTAAACTCAAGAACTGCACTAAACATGGTTTCGTAATGAGTTTTTACGTAGAATTTTTCAGACTGCCACTTGTACAAATTAATATTCATGGAGCAGTCGTTCGCAAAGATTTATTGTTACTTCTTATAACTCGCAATGTTCATGTTCCCTTCGCTAGGACGGAAGGGGACAACAAATTAATCTGAAACCACACGTGTCGTATGTCAGTCATTAGATGGCTTCCTTATTGGCAAGTTGCAGCACTTATCGCTACATTCTCCTCGGATACTGTTTTCACAGTTTCTTGTATCAAACTGCATTGCGTAGAAGGGCTTCCAGTACTTAAAATCGCAATGGTTATTACCAGCGCGGACTATCGACAAAATTATGCATCTATGTGGAAACATCTAGTTCTTAAGCAATCCTACGTTATTCTCTATATTCTGTACGAATAGAACAACTATATACACGGTGTAAATTTTAATTTGACAAACCAAAATAACTAGAAAAATAAACTTCACACGAAAAAATGTGTAGAATCCAAAGTTGATTATTTTCGAGGGGGAACGTCTGCTGGTGCTAAAATTAGCCCGCCACCCCGTGGAGGTTGGGTGGGAGACAACTTTAAAATTTCATGTGGAAACCCCCATTTTTTATTGCAGACTCAGGTTGTACATAAAAAACTACGTTCATTTTGTCTTAGACATTTGTTTTGATTCTTGGTAGTTGGCACTGTAATTCAAGAAAATCCATGTTCTCATTTTTGCGTGGAAAATGGTTACGGATAAATAAAAAATACTGTGAACTCATTTACTAACATTACGCCTGCAAGGGCTGGATAAGAGCATCGATTATCGATCAGAGCTGAGTGGGATATCGATTATCGTACATAATTCTAAAAATGTAAACGATGTAACAGCCGCGATATTCCGAAATAAAATAAAGGTGTGAACAATGTGATTTAAGTCAATAAAATTATGAATGTCGTTTCCTACGTTTTTTCCACCTGAAAGTAAGAGACTCAAATTAAGCAAGCCCCCCAGTTGTGAGACTTCTTGACAAACAAGAGTGATTACTCCGAATCCAATAAAAAATAGGTTTGTGAGTCAGTTAGTTTTTTAGTTAATGAATTCATTCGTTAATAAGCAGGATGTTTGGTTAGTTAGTTAGCTAGTCAGATAATCTGTTTGACAATTAAAAGTTGTGTGGCCTCATGACTACGAAACAAACAAAACTTATCCGAATCTGCGGAAAAAGGAAATATATGGGTCAACATTTGTAAAACTCTTAATTCCTCTCTCTCAAACCCCGTCCTATAGGGAGAAATGGAGAGTTTTAGTTTTAGCGAATCAAAATTTGCGAAGTAAATAAGTATTTTTTATTTATCCGTAACCAATTTCCACGCAAAAATGAGAACATGGATTTTCTTGAATTACAGCGCCAACTACCAAGAATAAAAACAAATCTTTAAGACAAAATGTTCATAGTTTTTTACGTACAATCTGATTCTGCAATAAAAAATGGGGGTTCCCGTTTGAAATTTTTAAAGTTGCCTCTCGCCCCACCCGCAGGGGGCTGGGGTGGCGGGCTAATTTCAGCACCAGCAGATGTCCCCCTCGAAAATTCTTTGGATTCTACACATTTTTTCGTGTGATGCTTGTGTTTTAGTTATTCTGGTTTGTCAACTTGAAATTTACACGCTGTATATACGAGCAGAAATGGTATGTAAGAGTTATTAAACGGACTGAAGAGCAGTGATCATAAAATCATGTCACTTTTTGTACAGTACACCACAGGCATCTCGATAGCTGTACCTCGATGCCCTGCACTGTGCTATCATCAAACGATCCCTTTTGGTGATTCCACTTCTGCGTCTATACCGGTTCTTTGGGGGAGTAATTCCTTCCACACGCTGACAAAAATGGGATCGAAGAAGTCGAATGTACAGCACAAAGCGATTTTCCTCTAATTTCGGATTCTTAGATGGATATTGGAACAGAGGGTAGTTACATCATGCAACTAAGAAAGTTCTTTGAATTGTGTACAGTGCACAAATCATTGTTCTCCCTCAAATGCTGATGTTTCGCAGCGCACCGTTGTGAATGCTGCTGGTGATTTAGAACTTCTACTCACTCCTTCATATGAACTCTGAAACAATTTCGCCCGTGTAATCGAAGGCTTGTTCTCGGCAAGAAGTTGAATCCTCAACATAAAAAGAGTAAGTTATAGGAAGATATTACAAAGTACAATAAGTGCAAGTCAGAAATTGCGCCTGAACAGAGGTACACAGAACAGAACACGTCAAACTCCTGCACGAAGCATAATACGTCGAAGAGCAAATAGTGACAACAAACAGCAAATAGTTAGCTCGAGGTGGATTTGCAAAGCCAGTCATGTAGGCTTTGTGTGCTTCAGAAAGAAAATTAATGAATTGTAGATTTTAGTTCTGAATACACGTACATCGGGTACCATTCTATGTGAAACTTAGTTAATTTCACTTTATATATGTACAATAACATTAAATATGTTTATTAGCTTGTTATACTACTATCGTGGACACCGATATACATCCTGAAAGAATTATTAGGTAAAGGTAAACAGAAATTTTTTCGTTAAAGTTAAGACCCTCTTGTTTCACTGTGGTCGTAGGTAAAAATTACACTTTTTAGATGAAAAACTAAAATTATGAATACACAAACATCAATTTAAACTGGTGTTCTAGCCGAAATATGAGGGAATTAAGAAATCCATTTCGCTTTATAGATTTTGTCCTTTAAAAGGATACTTGCAGTCGATTCTTTTTTATTTTTGCGTTCTTTGATATCAGTGTGTTAAGCATCCCCTAACAGTACGCACTTCAACAATCATAAGTAAGTAACTACTATTATTTATGTCATGTCACACTGCATCCAAGCTAAAACCCGGAATATAACACCTATACATGTCTCAGTAAAAATATGTTCAAATTGCTCTGAGCACTATGGGACTTAGAGGTCATTAGTCCCCTAGAACTTAGAACTACTTTAACCTAACGAACCTAAGGATATCACACACATCCATGCCCGAGGCAGGATTCAAATCTGCGACCGTGGCGGTCGCGCGGTTCCAGACTGAAGCGCCTAGAACCACTCGGCCACAATGGCCGGCATGTCTCAGCACCTCCGTCTTCTGCTCTATGATAATTCACAATGGAGGAGGGAATCTGCATACGTAAACGATTATAGATCGCTGAGCTGGCTCAGCAACATTGTCGGTGAAACGCATTTCCAGTCAATGAACATGTGTCCTTATTTGCCGCAGATACGCGGATGAAATTTCAGAACCGTCGCATGAAGCTGTCTTCTCCTTCCTCTCTCCTTCTGTTCGTTTAGCCCTCCCACAAACTGCTGGGGAGTTGGTAGGGTAGTCAACAGAGATAATGCAGCCGAGGTAATCCAGTAACGTGAAGAAGACCTACATCTGTTTTTGAGATACGTGGTCTTACATTACATAGCCTCCGAAACAGCCAACGAAGTTAAAGTGCAGGGGCCCAAACATACGACTCGATAATTCTGGAAATTCATTGAAAATGCAGAAACGTTTGCTCTTGTGTCGCCTGTCAGATGTCTCTCTGGTACGTGGGCCAACGTGCAACTTCCTCTCAATCTTAGATAATACACATGGTCATGGGCGTGGAAGTGAGTTTAGTTTTCGTCAGCTTTTGAATTTATAATTCAGGAAACGCAGATATCTGCAGATAGTTATGAATGTGATTGTGGTCTTGCGCCAAAAGAATTTATAGTAATACCTGTGAAAATAGGTCAATTCTAGCAGATCCCATCACGACTAAACGACCTACTCTGGATACACGGAAAATACTATTGTTAGCAGTCACATTTGTGATGCAGATTGTACGCTCTGCAACAATGTAGTTACAACGGCTCGCAAACGCACGTAACGGTACTTACTCTGCTCTGTCTAAATTCTCAAAAAGTCGTATATATATAACAGCCCCCGTTCTGTGTTGTGATTGGCTATGATGACTTTAAACGGGCAAGAATTTTTGAATAGAGATAGCTGCATATTTATTTCTTTTTTTAAAAAAAGTTTACAGCCATATAAAAGTTCAGTTAAGGCCACTTGAATGTTTCTTATTATGACAAAGAGAATGTTAAGGAACGAGGGACGTTCTTCGGTTCCAAACAGATCGAATCTTCGTTTCCAAGCATTCTGTTGCGTCACAGCATTATACGTAACATATTAGCATCTTTTCAAAAAAATGTTCTTGTCACCTTTAAGAGTTAAAATTATTTATTTATAAAATTCTATATTGCAGTTTCATCCTTTAGCCATTTTCAAGAGGCCAAGATTAGCTGGGTCATGTAATGATGACATGTATAAAATGGTTCAAATGGCTCTGAGCACTATGGGACTCAACTGCTGTGGTCATCAGTCCCCTAGACTTAGAACTACTTAAACCTAACTAACCTAAGGACATCACACACATCCATGCCCGAGGCAGGATTCGAACCTGCGACCGTAGCAGTCGCACGGTTCCGGACTGCGCGCCTAGAACCGCGAGACCACCGCGGCCGGCAATGACATGTATACATGTCTAGTATATTTAAATCTTGACATGTGCTAAAGCACGAATTTTTTGTCGTGTACAACTTAAAAATGGTTAAAGCCCGAAATTGCATGGAGGAATTAATAAATAAGTTCTTTTAACATTCTAAGACAACAATGATACCTTTTAAATTTTCTGTCTGACAATGAACAACAATGATGAAAAATTAATCAAATTGATATCTGTGCTCAACTGACAATACTCATAAAGCGTCAGAATCAGTCTCAAGACCCCATGTTAAACATACTGGCACTGCACGTATCTGAAAATAACAGAAGACGATCAGTGTCGTCATTTGTTCTTTACAATACTGCTGAATCGCTAGTTTCTACGTAACAGTCCATAGCTCTGAGATATTGCGCAGTAGGGGCTACATACTGCCTCGTGTCTTCTGCAACGAGTTAAAAGAATCCTGTGCGGGTTGCGGCGCCAGTAATATGTTAAGGTAAGCTTGTATATAATCCATAAGCTATCTGCAGGATTCAAGGTTTGATGCTTTGGGTTGATACGCAAGCCAAGCTGCGGTGCGTGGCGGATAGTGCATGCCCTCTACTCATAAATTACAAATCCCTTTACGCTGCGGTAAAATTGCGAGGCAGTGCTTTTAATAGTACTGCATATACGTTGCAACAAATGTATTACTCTCTAAACTTTAATTTACGAGTGTTACTCTGTTCAAATGTCCTCAGATAATTTTCGTTTGACCACAATAAGTGGCTGATTAGCAATCGAAACGAAAATTCTCTAGGTTACTTGAAAATAGCCTCCATAGTCTTTCGAGATTGTGAAAACATGCACAACCGTTTTAACGTCTCTTAAAATAACTCCCATGTAATTCTTTTATTTAAAAATTGGCTCGCAGAATGAGATAACTATTTGTATCTGTTCCGTTGTTTTGTGAGGGATTTCCATATTAGTTCCCGAGCACAAGGTTCTTATCCCGCTGTATAATTACAATGAACAATTATTTTACTTCACAGCGAACAGAGTTTTATCAAGGATGATGGTGGGAAAATATACATACTGCGCGTCTGTGTATTATTCACAAGCACACTGATGAGCATATTTAGGTTTTATCAAACTTCAGAGTGCCTGACTCCTTTACTTTTTTGTGTTAGTGGTCAGTCAGCCAAATTTCTCTGAAATGAAGTTCTGAGTAATATATTTTGTTACTATGTTTTAATCGAGTATTATTTCATCATTTAAACGTCACTGTCGTTTTATCATTAAAAGAAAAACTTTAGAAGTTTTAAGCTTACTCCTCTAACAAGAAATTTGACCGCACAGAAATAATCTCGAAGCCAGGTGTCATAAATCAAAACTTAGTCGAATACAACTTCTAATGTTACTGCCACATATTGCCAACCGATATAGTTTCTGCCACTATTTCAAATGGTTCAAATGGCTCTAAGCACTATGGGACTTAACATCTGAGGTCATCAGTCCCCTAGACTTAGAACTACTTAAACCTAACAAACCTAAGGACATGAACACGCATCCAGTCCGAGGCAGGATTCAAACCTGCGACCGTAGCAGCAGCGCGGTTCCGGACTGAAGCGCCTAGAACCGCTCGGCCACAGCGGCCGGCTGCCACTATTTCTTCGTTATTTTATTTGAAGCACTGGACATGGCTTTGCAAGGATTCTTGGATTTTTTCGTGCTGGGAAGGTCTCCCCAGGGACACGGGAAGTTTTAGCGGAAGTGAGGTATCCTGCTTCGTGCTTTTACAGGCAGAGATAGCGCCCGGCCTAGGTGAGGGAAAAGGTCGCCGTGCTGCCTATGTGGTCCTCAGAGATTAATGGAGTATGATATTTATGCATTTTCTGTATGAACATCGTAGATCGAGAAGCCACGGCACTGCGCCGCCAGTATGAGAAAGACAGCTGCTTTCATTCCAAAATTTTGGTAATCCAATCAAATTTTTCCCCCACCACCGAGCTCGGCACGAAGAGGCTAATTAACCGAGGAGACAATTCTGTAGCCCAGTACGTACCTGTGTTTGTTAATACACATTTCGTATGTCTACAGTGGGAAAATTCTGTTGGAGTCCGCTGTTTTTTCATGAAATAAGTGATATTCTCGTCCGTGACGTTGGCAATAGCACCGAGTCGTCCGCTCCATGTACAGTTTTTCTAATTTTTTTTTTTTTGAGAGTTTTGGCGGGAGAAGTAGTCTTTGTTCTTTCGTGTTTTGGTCTCCCGGCCGGCGTGTGGTGCTGATGGGTGCACGCTTTACTGATTTTGGAGAAATGTAACTTTGGCAGTCTGTGGTTACGTGATCCGTTCCCTGAGCATCTCGCTACTTACTCGTTCTGCCCCGCAATCTGAATTGCCCATTTGATTATAATTTGTGATTTTGTCTCATTAACGTTGAATTGGTTTGCCGCCCGGATAAATATAGGTCGTTGCGTTTTCTCCATGTAGTCTTCATTATAATATGGTAGCCCCCTCCACCCATCTCCTCAGCGCTAGCGTCATTTTTGTGTAAATTCAATCCAGATATTTTTTAAAGCTTCGCTCTCTGCCAACTACTTGTGAACTGCGTCCCATAATTGGTGCAAATAAAAATGTGTTACAGTCAGACTTGATTTAAATTCCAAAATCGTTTAAATTATTCTACGACCCCGTAATAACAAACATAGCCTGTTTCACACCTAAGCTAGTTCTTCTTACCTTGTTATTATTGCTGTCCACAGGTGGCCAAACTCAACGATCATTTACTTACTGTATAGCGAAGGTAACGAGCACTGCACTCACTCGTCTTGCTTGATTAAAAATTTGTCTATTGGCTAGGGAGAGCTGTGTCGATTTTCCCCTAGGAATATAAGGTTGCTCTGTGTTGTTTCGTGACCATTTGGTTATTAACCTTGTAGTATTCAGACGTAATAAGTACCAACATTTTATAGCAACGTCATAGCGTAACGCAGGTCAACTGTAACGGCCCATACAACAGCGTAAACGTTCAAACTAAATGATAATTTGCTAATGGTACTAGTGGAAAACCTCTAAATTTAAAACCTATTAGCTCAAGACAGGTATTGGCTGACTGAAGTTAGGACTCAGATCTTGTGACGTTCTCAAATATGTCACCTCGAAGAAGCGTCTCACGCAAGCGGCCAGGTTTGAGTCACTAGTCAGTACACCGCGAAAATTTGACAGGAAGTAAGATTTTCAGTAAAATTCAATTTTGTAAGCATTGTAACCGTCTGAGAAGTGTATTTAACTTCGTTTGACTGCTCCGATTGAGCTTCTGTTACATTTTTAATTTATTTGAGAATGACTGTATTTAATTCTCAGCAAAGTGCGTGTATTTTGTCAAACTTGCTCCAGAAAATTAACAGCTGGCTAAAATCAGGATAAACAAACTGCAGAGTCATTCCAAGCTGAGAGAGTCACGGAAATTTGGCGTTCGGCTGGTCTCATCTTCCAAATGAACATTTATCGACACTGGATTTCGTATTCTAGATACTACAACAACTTGTTACGTTATGTAGATGGTCTTGGATGCCCTTTAATCTAAAATTAGTAATGGTATGCTCTTACATAATAAGACACGTTCACCATCTGGCAACTGCGCCATGATTTGTGTAGAGCATCATTCTTGTAGAGCAGGGGTAGTCAACGTTTATTACGCACCGCCCAGTTTTGTATCTCTGTTAGTAATAAAATTTTCTCACCGCCCATCGTTTCCACTGTAATATGGTTTATAAAGCAGAGAAATAACTTTACATTATATCATTTATAATGCGGAGTTACAGCAAGTTAAAACGTGTTACAATAAGTACTTGGCAGATACTTTATGTCAAAATTTTATGAAAACCCAATGAAAATGTCTTGAAAATCCTTAGCTCCTACTGCCCACCATGGAGCTGGAACGCCCACTAGTGGACGGTAGAGACCAGCTTGGCTACCATCAATTGTGTGGTACCCTTCTCATAGCTTTAGTGGATTCTGCCCAGACTAGTCCTAGACGAACTATCAGCTTTATCTCCGAACAAAAACTGTGGACCAGTGTCCTGGAGTATAACGGGGTATCGTGAGAGTGTTCAATCACCTATTTGTTCATGATGAGAAACACCGAATCTGCACTCCTCTGCCCGCTGCCTGCTTAGCATAAAGCACAGTACCTTGTTTCGGAAATATTTAATAAATTCATTTTGTGCTCAGGGACCGCGGAGTAATTTTATATTCTTGCGAAATACACCAATATATAACTTCACTTCCATTCACAGGCAGTTTATCTTTAATTGTGTTAGTTACCCGCTTTACCATAAGTCGGCTTACATGGTGCATTTAACTTCATTCGTCATAAGTTGACTGCTGTAGAATCAGAAACAGCAGTGCGAAGACCTAAATACCAAGTATCTGATATGTTTGGCGAGTTCATTCAACTCATTAAAGGAATTCTATAAGACAGAAAAATCCTGCGGAAGTTGCAGATCAGAGGTCTGAAGAAAGTGCTATCTGACAGAACGACCTCTGTGGTCCACTGAATGCTGAACGCAGCCAGCGCAGATGGAGCTGCTGCCATGATGAGTCATTCTAAGACTGGAGATAACAGATAAGTACGCTATGTGTGTTTAGTACTCCGCACTGTCTCCACAACACTGAAACTTGTTAGTATTTTTCCTGCACACCCTCTTTTCGTCAGTGGCGATTCCTTTCACGAACCACACAAGAAGACCAATTAACAAAGCTACTAACTCTCCCAGAATAATTCCAGTGTTTTGAAAATAGTGCTGATAATAATGAAGATCATACAGTCAATGAATACATAAAGAGCATACAGCACTCGGCTTAACCTGCCTTACAAAAGACTGTCTGGCAACAGAAGTAAAGCTCCCAGAAGGGGAGGAGAAAACGTAATGAAACTTCACGAGTTGAGTGGGTATGTGATGTTATTTCAGTGATTATGATATCGAGTGAAATTTACAGAGAACTTGGCAGTTTGAGTTCACTTATCGGTATGATAAGTATCGATGCATGCAACGATTCAGTTGCGAAGGGTGTCTGTTATAGTGCTGTTGTTTGCTCTCGTGAGGCAATCTGAGCCAAAAGCCACAACTATTGTAACTCGTCCTTGGTATCCTGGAGACTGGAACTGGTGCTGAGTTGGCGTGCGAGAAGGGCCTACGCATACTCTGTCGGAATAGATGGCCACAGTAGCATCTCAATATCATTCAGATAGTTCACAGAGACGGCCGGCCGTTGTGGCCGTGCGGTTCTAGGCGCTTCAGTTTGGAAACGCGTGACCGCTACGGTCGCAGGTTCGAATCCTGCCTCGGGCATGGATGTGTGTGATGTCCTTAGGTTAGTTAGGTTTAAGTAGTTCTAAGTTCTAGGGGACTGATGACCACAGATGTTAAGTCCCATAGTGCTCAGAGCCATTTGAACCATTCACAGAGACACATGCCACGGGTAGAGGATGTATGGGGTCAACCGCCTCTTACGTATTGAGAACAATATATCTTTGCCTCACGCAGATCGCAGTAGATATAACGGTAGTCGATCGCCCGGTGCGCCAGAAAGCAGGCAGTGCGAGACTCCAGGTAAATGCGTTGTTGGCTGCTAAGCGAGGAGGGCGGCCGACCGCATTTACAATTGTTTAAGGGCTTGTGTGTGTAACCCAGTGCCGTGGTCTGACCTCCAGCAAATACGGAAATGGCATTAACTGGGTGATTTGTTGATGTGTTTAAGTGTTCATTTGTGCACCGTGATTATGTGACAACCGCGCCGGAACCCACGATTTGGATTGCTGTGAGTATTGTGTATTCAGTACTACATGAAGAATATTGGTGTATGATGAAACCAATAGGCGACCTGTGACGAATTAACTATTATTACTTTGTGAGACATAGGGAGTAACTGCCCCATTTATGCGGTTTAGACAATATATATAGGACCTAACAACAATGTATGTGCCGATTATTGCAACCTGACATCCTAAATAGCTTTGTTGGATTTGATACGACACAGCTCCTGTGCAACCGCGCGGGATTAGCCGAGCGGTCTTAGGCGCTGCAGTCATGGCCTGTGCGGCTGGTCCCGGCGGAGGTTCGAGTCCTCCCTCGGGCATGGGTATGTGTGTTTGGCCTTTGTATAATTTAGGTTAAGTAGTGCGTAAGCTTAGGGACTGATGACCTTAGCAGTTAAGTCCCATAAGATTTGATACACACATACAGCTCCTGTGCAAATATTAACTGATCAGTCGTTATCAGTTGCACACGGTAAACCTATTCTAAACTGAAAATGACACAACAGTACTGTCGCCAGATGTATCACGTGAGAATGCAGGATGTCCGTAAACTACAGTTGTGTCGTCAGTAGTAGGGCAAAGGTGGTACAAGCACAATACATTCAGGGGCAAGCATACATTCAGGGCGCAAACCTCTTGTTCTCTTTTGATTGACAGATCCTTAACCTATTGTTTTGATAAGAGGATTATGACCCTCTGGGTATAATCCTTCTTTTTGATGGACAGGTTCTTAACCTATTGTTCCCCCTCCCACACCCCTCCCCCTCCTCCTCCCCCTCCCTGTCGTCCTCCCCCATACCTCTGGGAATTCCCATCTTCAATAGAAGCACACTTTTGATATCAGTTTCATGGACTAATTAATTAAATCTATCGATTAATTAAACCCAATCTCTGGAAAACCCCACCCTTCCTCTTCCCACGCCCATCTGGAAATTGGAAGGAGAAAGGCGCAGTTGATTGGCCATTTGGAGGGAAATCGATTGCAATGCACGGAATACTGTTTAAATGTGCGCAATATTGTTTATTTAAGCAAATTATGGGATATAAGACTATGTATGAAAATAGTTTATTTATTTATTTACTTATATATTCAAAGAATTTGGTGGGAAATCGATTGCAGTGTATGGAATATCGTTTAAACAATTTAGACAATATGTGGAATATTGTTTATTGGAACAATTTACAGCATACAAGGTGATGTATGGGATATTAAAACAATTGTGACGCTTTTTCATTCCGATTATGTAAGGAAACACATATTTACACTGTCATAGACCACTTAAACATATCTGAAAAACTTCCTAGCATCTCGCTCTGTGGCAGGCTGCCCAGACTCAGGATTTTGGAAACACCAGGGGCCTACTGAACTGCTGTTGGCTGTCAGCTGTCATCTCAAGTGGTCTGTAAACGTGAACTAACCTATCGGATACCAGCGCTTGTGAGGGACGCCTTTTTTCCAAAGCAAATACCTGATTGGGAATTGTTCCTGAAATACTGCTGAAGTTAAGAAATAATTAATTTCTGATCACATGATCGTGATGTAGGGAATATAAGGCGGACATAGTAGCTATTTCACAGACTCACATATTGACAATGTCTGACAATGTCTGACTCGAAACACACTGTAAGAAAAAGATCGTTGGATACAGAGAGAGAAAGAGAGCTGTAGTTCGCTTTGCAGATGACATAGGAACTAGCATGCGATATTTCATACCGCTATGAGCTCTGAACTGCTGCAGCCTTTCTGGCGCACTTTCTTTGGCGTGTTTCACTAATTGCTTCAGGAATTATTAAATGTAGTGCACAATATCACATCTTGAAGATGTCACAAACGTTGCTTCAGAAGATGTGCCATGGGAAATATTAGTTAAATTCTTAATAAAGCATTTAAACAATATACGTTTCTTTCGTCATTTTTCGTGATTTTATAGATTTCATGTCACTTCTGCCATGCGATCATGACATCACTTCCCGCTCAAATGCACTATTTTTCTGGTCATACGACATAGTATAGCACTGTACTCGAAAGCATATAGTCATCTCCAAACAGATATTCGACAGCTGCAGTGCATTTGCTCTGTTTTCTGCATGTATCTTTCTGTGTAAGTGTTGCGGACGTCTCCCAGGACCCAGTCCTCCCACTGATAGATCCTGTACCGGACATAAAACACATTTCCACACGTAACGCGTCATCGGTCCATCCTCGACCCGTATTCCTGATGTGACGTATTGTGGGTCCGTTCCTGAACATCGCTGTTGATATAATGTGCGGGTAATCCTCCTTCAAACACTAGCTGGATATAGCACGTGGCAGATTGATCTTCAAAACCTATCCCAGATGTGACATTTTGTGGATCTGCACCACAACATCGCTCTGGATATGATACATGGCGGATCCACACTTGAAGACTAAATTGGGTCTATTCTGTGTCATAGGAGCCATCTGCAACACACGCACAGACGCAGACATGGAGAAAACAGTGCAAACGCACAGTAACTGTCGAATATCTGTTTTTGGGTGACTGGATGCATTCAAGTATAGTGCTATACGATGCCTTCTGACCAGAAAAATAGTGCATTTGCGCTAGGTATTGGCAACTGTACAACATTTACGAGCAATTTTAGTATATGGAGCGGGATGTGATGTCATGATTGCATGGGAAGAAGTGACATAAAATCTATAAACTTACAAAAATGACGGAAAATACGTATAAATTGAGGGAGTCCTATCATGTCATGTGCTTGGTGCAGAAAATTCCTTGTATGTGGGAACGAGTATCCAACAGCAAGAGGAATATGACAAAAGTTGACATGAAAGCACCAAGAACCAGGAAGCAGTCATTTTGTTTTGAGCGGCAGTGATAAGCCATTTTTAATACAATGTTTAACGTGGTTCATCACCAAATGTAGAGTAATAAATGTGTATATGTCAGATCACAAGCCCAGATGCGGCCCCAAAGGACTTTTTTTTTTTTTTGAGTCATCAGTCTTCTGACTGGTTTGATGCGACCCACCACGAATTTCTCTCCTGTGCCAACCTCTTCATCTCAGAATAGCACTTGTAACATATGTCCCCAATTATCTGCTGGATGTATTCCAATCTCTTTCTTCCTCTACCATTTTTGCCCTCTATAGGTCCCTCTAGTTCCATGGAAGTCAGTCCCTGATGTAACGGATGTCCTATCGTCCTGTCCCTACTCCTTGACAGTGTTTTTCACATATTCCATGCCTCTCTGATTCTTCGAAGAACCTCTTCATTCCTTACCTTATCAGTCCACCCAGTCTTCAACATTCGTCTGTAACACCACATCTCAAATGCTTTGATTCTTGTCTGTTCCGGCTTCCCCACAGTCCGTATTTCACTGCCATACAATTCTGTGCTCCAAACGTATAATCTCAGCAGTTTCTTCCTCAAATTAAGGCCTATGTTTGAGACTGGAAGACTTCTGTTGGCCAGGAATGCCCTTTTTGCCATTGCTAAGCTGCTTTTGGTGTCCTCCTTGCTCTGTCCGTCATTGGTTATCTTGCTGCCTATGCTGCAGAATTCCTTAACTTCATCTACTTCATGACCAACAATCCTGATGTTAAGTTCCTCACTGTTCTTATTTCTGCTAATTCTCAATACTTTAGTGTTTCTTCGATTTACTCTCAGTTCATATTCTGTACTTATTAGACTGTTCATACCATCCAGCAGATCCTGTAGTTCTTCTTCACTTTCACTCAGGATAGCAATGTCATCAGCAAATCGTATCATTGATACCTTTTCAGCATGAATTATAATTGCACTCCTGAACCTTTCTTTTATTTCCATCGTTACTTCTTTAATGTACAGATTGAACAGTAGGGGCAAAAGACTACATCCCTGTCTTACACCCTTCTTAATCCGAACATTTCGTTCATAGTCGTCCACGCTTATTATTCCCTCTTGGTCTTGTACATATTGTGTATTACCTGTCTCTTCCTATAGCTTACCCCTATTTTCCTCAGAATTTCGAACATCTTGCTCCATTTATATTTTCTAACGCTTTTTCTATGTCGACAACTGCTATGAATGTGTCTTGATTTTTCTTTAGTCCGGCTTTCATTATCACCTGCAACGCCAAAAGTGCCTCTCTCGTGCCTTTGCCTCTCCTAAAGCCAAACTAACGGTCATATAGCACTTCCTCAATCTTCTTTTCCATTCTTCTGTGGACTATTCCTGTTCACAACTTGGAAGCATGAGCTTTTAAGCTGATTGTTCGATAATTCTCGCATTTGTCATCTCTTGCAGTCTTCGGAATTGTGTGGATGATATTTTTCCGAAAGTCATATGATATTGCTAGACTCATACATTCTACACACCAACGTGAATAGTCGTTTTGTTGCCACTTCCCCTAATAATTTTAGAAATTCTGATGTAATGTTATCGATACCTTCTGCCTTATTCGATCTGAAGTCCTCCAAAGCTCTGTTAAATTCTGATTTTAATACTGGATCCCCTATCTCTTCTAAATTTACTCCTGTTTCTATTTCTATCACATCAGACAATTGTTTCCCCTCATAGGGGCCTTCAGTGTACTCTTTCCACCAATCCGCTCTGTCCTTTGCATTTAACAGTGGAATTACGGTTGCACTCTTAATGTTATCACACTTGCTCTTAATTTCACCGAACATTGTTTTGACTTTCCTGTATGCTGAATCAGTCCTTCCGACCATCATTTCTTTTTCGATTTCTTCACATTTTTCATGTAGCCTGAAGTCTTCGGCTGCCGATACTCATTATTAATCAAAATTTAAGCAGTGGTAGGTCTCCAGCCTGGGAGAGAGGACGTTTTGATTAAAAATCAAAGACACTACCCCTTTTTGAAAACTGGGAACCACTGCAGGAGCAGGACGATGAGTAGGGCAGGGGTCGACTCCCGATGCCTGGCCATCCCGTCGCCATACCCACACAAAGTGTTCTAGGATTGGAGGAGAGGATTTATCTGGTTGCATTATATATTTATTTACATTTATTTTTTTGTATTTTTGGAATTAATTTAGTTTTATTAGAGAAAGATCCTACAACTACCATAGCCGAGCGTCTGAGTTGTCTTCTCGTCTGTTGGTAGGGGTACTCCGTCTGTAGAGGATCAATATGCTCCAGGATTCTTCCTCAGTTTCAGCATCTCATACCTAGTATGCGCCAGTGATCAGAAGGGTCTGCAAATAATGAACCTAAATAATTAGCGAAGTGGGTCATATACATCGGGTGGTGGCTGAAGCCTGCATGTGTCGACATCAGTAGGGACCAAAAGTCGTGTGTGCCTTTTTGAGGATTACTAAATATGTGGTAAAGGACCATGCCTTTTAGGCAGTTAACAGCGTTCGTCCTGGTCGGTGGAAAGTATACGCCGTCGAGGCGCAATATATCATCAGGGGAGATAGACAGTGGCAATCGCTGCAAGAGTAATGCCAGAATGCGCTGCGTGAGTAGCCAACAGTCGATGGTCGCGGCACAAGTCAGACGGTGTGCATCCGAGTCAATGTATGAGCATGTCAGATACAAGGAGTCGTCCATTAGATGAACGGAATGTAACCTCTGCCAGGTAACGAAATTCCCATTCACAACCACGTACAACAATGAACGCGCCGTTGTAGGTAGAAAAGGCGTGTGTACTGCTCACCACACCGTGTTCCAGCCAACTTCTGGATCTCTGTGGTCGACTGTATTGACAGGCTGCTGCTGTTCATAAAGGTGATAATAGTCTTTCGTGCTGGGCATCCATATCGTTGGAAGGTCTGATCTTAAGTAGCTGAGGGCAATAAAGAATTCCCTGATATTGGCAAGTGCGAGTGAAATGTGTCCTACAGAAAGTGGGAGATACAGAGAATGTGGTGCCACTTCAGCTATCAGCGTGCCCATCAGACTGGCGTGGGCAGAGGTCCAAGTGCGACACATAATGCTGAGATAACGCGATCGCACATGGCTATAGACGTGAATTAAACCGATACTGCCTGCTCGCTGTGGCAGTGTCAGAGCGGCATATCGGCGCTCACGAAATATCCATGTGCTGCCTGAAATCTGTCGGCCATCGTAACCGTCAAGGGAAGGACATGCGCAAAATAGGTCAGTTTGGAGACAAGATAGGTGTTGGTATAACGTGTTTGTAGGAGAATGTCCATTCGATGCAATTTGTTGTACTGTATCAGAGCATGTGTCTGGTGTAATAGCCAATGGTACGTAGCCACCGCCGTGCAGCGAACATTGTTATAGAACTACACTCCTGAACATTTGAGTATCGGCACCTTGTCAAACGGTACTGCTGTTGCATGGGAAAGCCCACCTACCACATCCATGTATTTTGTCTTCTTCATGTTGATGACGCTCCCAGTGTACTGGTGTAGCCACTGAAGCGCCATATGCATTTCATCCTCTGATCTGGCCAGGAACACCACATCATCTGCGAATGCACCACTATGTAAGGTCACGTCCCACATGCAAAAGCCTGCTAATCGCCTCCATAGACCATGAAAAGCTGGTTCAAGCACTGCTGCAAATAACAACCCAACAAGGAGCATCCTTGTCGCACTGACCATCCAACAACAATGTGACCAGACTGGTTACCGTTCACCATCATGCAAGAACGCTCTCCGTGGATCAGACGAGGGACTACCTGTGCAGACTCTGGAGAGAAGCCCATGCATTCCAAAACTATGTGTAGAAAGCTGGGGTCGACGCGGTCGAATGCGTGGTCAAAATCGTTGGCGCCAAGGGCACCCCCTATTTTGCAGTCCGCCGTCAAAGCAATTACGTCACGGTATGCTCCTAACTCTGTATGAATATTGCTGACACCACCTAAACATGTCTGGTCGGTGTGGATGGCTTTCTTGATAGCTGTGCGGAAACACACGCGGAGGATGCAGGTGAAGAACTTGTAGTCGTTGTTGAGGAGTTTGAGTGGGCGAAAGTCCAGCCACCTACAACCACCATTTGGTTTCGTTACTGGGATCAAGATGCTGTCTGTGAATTCCGTGGTGACAGTGAAATCAGGGCAGACTAGTTCTTGAAACATTTGGAGCCACTTGTCACCCATAAGGTCATAAAAAGTGCGACAGAATTCCAGGGGTAAACCGGCTGGCACTGGTGATTTGTTCGGTGCTCCACATGCCAAGGCTGATGTCAGCTCATCGAATGTGATGGGCAACAGCAGAGTGCCATCGGGTGCCAAGTCCCTAGGTGCGGGAAAATCGTGCAGCAGCTCGTCATAATTGCGTTTCACAGATCTTCCAAGTACAAGGCCCCATAGTGTCGGGTGAACGTGTGCGCTATGTCCGTTTGCGTCACGGTGCGGCCCCCTCCCTCCGTGTTTATCGCCGTAATAAGCTGACGTTTGCGGTGGCACTACTCGCCCACAATGTGATAGACTGATGCCGTTTCGTTGGGGATGCAGTCTTGCACTCGTGCATGGATGCGGACACCTTCCAGCTTCTCTGCCCTGACGCAAAGCAGACAAGCTTTGATGCTTTGTTTAAGCATCTGACTTTCGGGAGACGCGGGTTGCATTGCCAGCTCACATAATGCTGTATACTAAAATTCCGATGTCATCCTTTACCAGTTCAATCTGTCATGAGACTGTAGGCCTTCAGGGTCCCTTGGAGTGCAGGTTTGACACATCCTAGCCACCACAACAAAGTGGAAGCGCACGTGGGCAGGCGCATGAAACAATGACACCATGTGACAGTAACTGTTTGCCAACACACTTCCTCACGAAGGAGGGTGATGTTCAGCGTCCATGGGCTTCTGCTGCATCTGGTGAGTTGTTGAGGTAACGCGATAGTGCAGATATATGTGAGATGATCGATCTCAATGAAAGCTGTCAGCCAGAGTTCTGCATCACAGGTCACTGTCAGAGGCCACACATACATATATCCGGTCCATACGACTGGCAGAGCGACCGGTAAAATGCAAATATCCATGCTGGTTCCCATGATGTAAGAGCCATGTGTCATGGAGTGTGAGGCCATGTACTAGTGCCTGTTTAGCTGAGCATGGGATGTAATGTGGTTTCGGGTCCTCAGCCACAGAACACTGTTAAAATGGTCCAAATTTCCTTGCAAAAGTGGGGCAACCTCCTCTGAATAAAAGACGTGCCTGTCACCGTGGTGTGAAGTACCAGAGGGAGTGTAGACATTAACGAAGTGGACTGTGCTAAGTGTGAGAGCAATGCCTTACACGTTCAGCAAGTATGACTGAGACATATTAAGTGATGGAGGCAATGTAAGGGTGCACGCCTATGGTGAGTTCGTACTCCACACAGCCATCTGGCCACACGACATCCATTGCTGTGCTGTATGATCCCCTGACTGTCAGGGCCCTTGGCTCACTGTCAGCCAAGGGCTCTGGAGGAGTTAACAATGTGTGCTGTGCATCATCTGCCTTCATATCATCTGCCCAATCACCAAGAGAGGATTGGGAGGTCAGTGGTGGCTGGCCACTTTCACAGGAGTCCACGTTTTGGGAGTCGATCCAATGTGCCTTGTTATCAGGACCACCAGGTGTAGGAGAGTGTTCCTTATTGTCAGGCACCTTCTGGTGAATGAGGCCACTAGATCCCATTGCAACAGCAGACACAGCAACACAATCGATGTCTTCCATCAGTCTCACATCCCTGTCCCATTTTTCAGCTGACAATAGTCTCTTCTTGTGTCACTTGAGTGATTTTTGCTTGCAGGTCCGAGACTCAACATCCACTGGAGGGTGGGGCTCGACATGGTCTTGGTCATCCAGAATCCCTGTGTCCAATCCCAGCAGTGATGGCGCCTGAGTGCCTCCAACGCCATGATGGGCCGAGGCTGCAAGAATCTCTGCATCGTTTGGCTACGGTGGCGTCATCGTCGTCAGTGTCGACTCTCCAGTGGAGCTTACACTGGCTTGAGGTGGTTTAAGGTTTTGATCATCCATCACATCATGTCATGCCGCCTCCACATACATTAGTGGGAGAGAGGTCATTGTGGATCATTTGGAAATTTCATTGCAGGGCACCTGAACGAGGTGGCGCTGCAGACACTCAGTTGTAAGATGGTCCTCCTGGCCACAGCCTGAGCAAGTCCTCAGTTGGCCATCATATATAACAATTGCGCGGCAGCCATCAACGAAAACATATGATGGAAAGTGTTTCATAAGTTCTATACGCACTTTGGTGCACCCCATTGAGGACGAGATACGTTTGGTTTTGAAAGTATTCCATTTCTCCTCTGCGTGGCTCAGAACTGTGCCATACGGCTGCAGTGCGTCAGCAACAAGATTGGCAGGAACTTCGAATGGTGGTTCAAAGATGCACATGCTATGCACCCCAGTCCAGCATGGTCAAAGGCTACCACACTACCACACTCACATTACTGTCAGCATGGCAGAAGTGGAAGCCGTTTTTAGATCGTTGGAGGAGTCTGACGCAGGCTGCTTCATCAAACAGTTTGAGGTACACTGTGCTGGATACAATAGGTAGATGGATGCCTATCAGTTCTTGTGGTTCTATGTGCATGACTTCTCGAAGAAAGTGTTCTATTTCATGGGCCTTCAGTCTCGTGAACGATGCATAGAACGTTAGTTTCATTGTGGTTTGTCGGTATGATAATGCCATGGTGGGTCAGTACCGGTACTATAAGTCAGTGTAATGATGTACGACCACATGCTAGCAAGTAAACAACAACACCTGAAGAGTACTGCTTGGTGTGCAGACCCCATCCGCATGGTATCATGGCTGAAAGCCGACTACACCTAGACCATGGGTCACTTGCTATTGGCAATCCTCTTATACATTTTTATAAAGTTGCCTTAGCTAAAGAGCTTTGGGTTATGAGCTGGGGTGACTGCAGTATACAACTACTGACTGGACTGCATGTTTGACCCTGTGCAGTATCTTTCAGGTATTTTAAACCATAACAAACCGTATTAAACTGTGCTTCTTTGTACTCTCCACCAATGACAGCTTTGCAGTATTAGCTAACAAACAGTTGCTGTATGGATTTGCCCCTGCATTTATCCATGCCCCTGAATGCAGGCAATCCACACTATCAAATTTTGCTTGTACTTCGTTTGCCCTATTACCGTCATGAGATTTCCATCAACCACTAATATCTGTAACCTGAAGTCATATCTAATGGCTCCCCACACCATGACACCAACAGTAATGCTGCTGTGACGCCGCAGAAGATTGGAAAAATATGACTTCTCCCAGGCAGCTGTCAATGATGCTCAACTGGGATAGAGAAGTGAGGCTTGTATAAATGTTTGTATTAGTCAGGCACTATTGTCATTTCCAGTTAATGAAGTTCCAACTTTCCCTAAAATGTATATGAGGGGTTGGAACTTTAATAATGGCAACTATTTATTTACAACTTGTACAAAATAGATACATGTTTCAAAGTTTTACTGACCTTCAGAGTAGTCACCAGCATTGTGTATAACCAGTTGCCAGTGATGTGGAAGTCATAGGATACTCTTAGCAGTGCCAGTCATGTTAACAGTTCGAGAAGTGCGTTCTATTGCCTGACGAATTTGTGGTAGTTCTGAAGCAAATGCAGTGAAGTGTTTCCTTCAGTTTATAAATCGAGTTGAACTTACAAGGGCTTAAGTCAGGGGAGTGCAGTAGGTGGTATAGCACTTAGCAGCCTCGTCATTCAAACAAATCAGTAACACCTTGCACTGTACGGGTCCTGCAGAAAGTGTCATCACTTCTGTCTCTATGCTGTTGATTTTTGGAACACAACCTATGACCAGCCTGTCAACCAAAAGGAAGGATCCTTTTAGCAGAAAAATAGGTTAAGTACCTTCAACCAATGGAGAACAAAAGGTCTGCCACTGAGTGCATACCTGCCCATGATGTAGGCAATTTGCACAAGCAAAATGAGCTGGTGCTGCCCTTGTTCCACTACTGTTATGGTATTCCATGAGCCCCGTGGCTACACGGCAAGATCGCATTACTACCAATATCATGTTACCATTTTGGCTGATCATATTCGTCTCATGGTAGAATGTTTGCTCCTCAATGGTGGTGCCGTGATCCAGACACTGGCATCCCACTGATACAGCTTCCATCATCCAGAACTGCTCTTGTGAGCATGAGGAAGAATTGTCGCATCTCCTCTATCCAGCATAGTCACCAGATCTCAGTATCGTTGAGCCCTTGCTGTCTACTTTGGAGAGAAGCGTCTAGGCACCTCCATTATCGTTACCTAAAGGTGCCACCATTTTGCAGGAAGAATGACATAAGATTCCTTTGAAAACCATATGGGACCTATTTTTATCTACTCACAGACGAATGAAAGCTGTTTTGAGTGCCAGCGAGTTTCCTACACTATTAAGCGTCGTAATGTTTCGTCTGCTCCCTGTAGGTCAGAATGACCCATACTTTAAAAGTATTTGTTTCCAGACAAACGCTTATAGAACATTTCAGAACTATATTCTGGAAGAATGTAGGTACCTTTCTTTTTTAAACTTAATGTATATTCTTGTTAGTTTGAATTTGGTCGTGATGAATATCCCATGCACATCCTTTTAGAATTCATAATCTTATACAATTTAATCTGTATATGTCAAATAACTCAAATTAGTCAGTACACAAATGTACAAGATCAATTTGTCGTTCTGTTCGTATGCTCTCAAAAGATAGGAGTAGATTTCAAACACTTTTCTTTTTCTCCGCATTTATAACTCCTCTGAATCTCACTGTAGTACGAAAATTTATATTCTAATGAGAGACCACGACGAGTGTTGCATGCAAATCTCTATATCCCAGTTTCCAATATTTCACTGTCTCTAGTATAGCCAGCAACCGTAGCACCATCCGCACGTTTGGCGTCAGCACTGCTACATGAGCGTCATTTGAATAAGGAAAACTCTGATCGTCACCCCATTCCATACTTTTCCTAGTCTATATTTGCCAGAAAGTCTGATGCAAAAGTAAGGAGTCACTTCGACCCACTTACGAATAAGTTCCAGTGCTCCAAGTTCAACTTTCGGTAGTCGGAAATTCAGACTGAAAAGGCAACAAATCTCTATCTCCAGAAAAAAAAGACACTCCGTAACGATCACCTTTATCTTCTGCCTAAGCGCAGCCAACAGCTCTAATACGAGACTGAAACTGGGGCTTTATGGAACACTCCGTATTCCAACTTTCCAGCATTTCACTGTCTCCATTATAACCAGCAACTAAAGCAAATTATGCATCATTGATGTCAGCACCGGTACATGAGCGTCATCTGAATAATGAATCATCTGATCGTCACCATCTTCCAAAATTTTCGTAGTCCATATCCACTTTTGTGACACTGCTTACGTATTCTTGTCGAATTGTTAATTGGCTGGTAGAGCATGAGACTCCAGGGCTGAAGGTTTCTTGTTCAACCCCGGATAGGGTGTTGGTATTTCTCGATCCAGGACTGCCCTAGGGGCACTGAGCCTGCTATCAGATGAGTCCCGGGGATCTTTGCCGCGGGTAAGAGTTGTCCGGGAGATGGACCCGCCACCCTCCCCCTCCTAGTGCCGAGAGAGGGAAGGCTACACTCTGCCTGCAGGCAGTCCAACAGCCTGGTCACGGGCTTTTGCCACAGACTTTATCTTTTTTTGCAGTCTCGAAATACGCAAGTAAGAACTAGTTTATTAATTTTTTTCCCGGTTAAGAACGCAATTCAGCTAAGCACGTTTCGCTTTATTTCAAACCATCATCAGTCACAGTTTTGTTAACTGAGGAAAAACAGTTCTTATGTTTATATTTGAGTTTTCTGTACCTACTGTTTAAGACCTCCTTACACCGGTTAACTGTACTCCTCTAGATACCCGGCGTTGCCCAGGTGTTTATTTACAGCTGTGCATCCGTGGCTGTACCATGCAGCGTCTAGCCTTTGGCTTAATGTATCTGACGTCATATCTCCCCTACTATGGCTCGTAAACTGATGTAATTTTATAGGTACATTCAGAGGCATATGTGGATGTTGTCTGCAAAATGTGTTGCGAGTAGAATTAGTAGCAACGAAGGAATAAATTTAAACGTCATGCACGATGTAACGGTTTTTCACGAATCTTGATGTTTATGATGTCATATCTCTAGAACTGTAGGTTTCCCGATGATATAATGTTGCACTTACATTCAGTGGTATATGTGCATACTGTTTGCAAAATTTTTCGCGAATGCCGTTAGTAGTAAAGACGTATTAAATTATAACGTCATGCCTCACGCGGTACTTTTACTGAATGAACAGCAGAAAAGCGACAAACAGTTTTTCGATTCATCATTTTGTAGGTTTTGCCAGCGACACAAAATTTCGTAGAAGTCTGAAACTTTGTTGCAAGTCGCTAAGTGTTCTCATTTTCAAATAGGGGATAATTTAGTCTGGGAATTCACGCGTCGCGGGCTACACTTCTTTTCCTCCCCCACCCCGTCTCCTACGAGAGGCATGTGGTTCTTGTCATCACAGCCATTATCGCGCGACAATAAAGTACATGTGTACCGAGTTTGGTTGAAATCGGTGATGTGATTTAAGAGGAGATGTGGAGCACATACACACACATTTTTATAATAGTGTGGACTGTGAATGCAGTTACTCTAAACGTGAGAAACATTCGAACACTACACTCAGATGATGACAGTATGTTGGAGGAGGAAGTGTTATGTGTTTACCTGAACAAAGAGAAAATTTGTTGATCAGTTTCCCGACCATGCGTTCCAACAATTTACTCTTCGAGTCCCTCAGTGGCATATTGTACTTCAGACTCCTCAATTGTTCCAGTTCAAAAGCACCTATACAGTCAAGTGCGTAGTCCTTATGAAATATATTATTATTATTATTATTTTCGATTATTCCCTTTTAAGAGAGCGATTGAACTTGTGTAGTCATGATTTCTTCTTCATTCTTCGTTCTTCCCAAATTCTCTTCATAAGTTCACTGTGTTCTCTCTTGCGTTCTTCCGATCATCTTTTTCCCATTCTGCTCTCCATATGTTCTTGTTTAAGTGTGTGTTTCTTTACGATGTTTCTGAAGTGTCATCTGTTGTCTATGTTGTCTTGTGTGATCCTCAATTCTTTAATGTCTTTTTCTGTTTCAGTGATCCATGAACAACTTTGTCTTGTTTTTGCTTTTGTTTACTATCTCACCCTATATATATATACAGGGTGAGTCACCTAACGTTACCGCTGGATATATTTCGTAAACCACATCAAGTACCGACGAACCGATTCCACAGACCGAATGTGAGGAGAGGGGCTAGTGTAATTGTTTAATACAAACCATACAAAAATGCACGGAAGTATGTTTTTTAACACAAACCTACGTTTTTTTAAATGGAACCACGTTAGTTTTGTTAGCACATCTGAACATATAAACAAATACGTAATCAGTGCCGTTTGTTGCATTGTAAAATGTTAATTACATCCGGAGATATTGTAACCTAAAGTTGACGCTTGAAACCTCCGACGTTCAGTTGCGTGTTGTAACAAACACGGGCAACGGTCGGCGAGCAGCATCTGCAGGGACATGTTTACGATGACGACCGTGTTTACGAGTGTGGCTGTAGTGCACTGTTGTGGTTTGGTCTAGCTGTCGCAGTGTCCGCATGTAGCGCTTGCTGCTATTGTTATTCTGCATTCGTCTCCGCACGCAGACCAACTGTAGTACACCGTGTTACCAGACGTCTGTGATAGTGTAGTGTCGTAGGAACTGTGACCATGGTGTATTCGAACTCTGAAAAGGCGGACATGATACTCATCTATGGCGAGTGTCGACGAAATGCAGCTGAAGCCTGCAGGGTGTATGCAGAACGGTGCCCAGACAGAGAGCATCCAACGTGCCGCACATTGCAAAACATCTACCGCCAACTGTATGCAACAGGTATGGTCGTAGCACGCAAACGGGTCCGTAACAGGCCCGTCACAGGGGAAGCGGGTGCAGTTGGTGTGTTAGTTGCTGTTGCCATGAACCCACACATGAGTACACGGGACATTGCGAGAGCCGGTGGACTGAGTCAAAGTAGTGTCAGGCGCATACTGCATCGTCACCGCTTTCACCCGTTTCATGTGTCGCTACATCAGCAATTACATGGTGATGACTTTAATCATCGAGTGCAATTCTGTCAATGGGCATTAACAGAGAATGCGTTGCAGTTCTACCTGTTTACTGATGAAGCGGGTTTCACAAACCTCGGGGCAGTGAATCTACGGAACATGCATTACTGGTCCGTGGACAATCCTCGCTGGTAGAGTGACAGCGAGCGTGGACTGTAAATGTATGGTTCGGAATCATTGGCGACCACCTCATTGGTCCTCACTTCATTGCAGGGGCCCAAACAGCTGCAACATACATCGCGTTTCTACAGAATGATCTGCCAACGTTGCTCGAAAATGTCCCACTGGAAACGCGTCGACGTATGTGGTATCAGCATGATGGTGCACCTGCACATTCCTCAATTAACACTAGGCTGACCCTTGACAGGATGTTCGACGGGCGTTTCATAGGACGTGGAGGACGCATAAACTGGCCAGCCCGTTCTCCAGATCTTACACCTCTGGACTTCTTTCTGTGGGGTACGTTAAAGGAGAATGTGTACCGTGATGTGCCTACAACCCCAGAGGATGTGAAACAACGTATTGTGGCAGCCTGCAGCGACTTTACACCAGATGTACTGCGGCGTGTACGACATTCATTACGCCAGAGATTGCAATTGTGTGCACCACATTGAACATCTATTAGCTTGACATGTCGGGACACACTCTATTCCACTCCGTAATTGAAAACGGAAACCACGTGTGTACGTGTACCTCACCCCTCATGGTAATGTACATGTGCGTCAGTGAAAAAGACCAATAAAAAGGTGTTAGAATGTGGATGTAATGTGCTGTTCCAGTCTCTTCTGTACCTAAGGTCCATCACCGTTCCCTTTGGATCCCTACGTAATTCGGTGCTCTCCGATATACACGATCGAACAGCGGAGGAGTGGTACTCAAGCGTCAACTTTAGGTTACAATATCTCCGGATGTAATTAACATTTTACAATGCAACAAACGGCACTGATTACGTATTTGTTTATATGTTCAGATGTGCTAACAAAACTAACGGGGTTCCGTTTAAAAAAACGTATGTTTGTGTTAAAAAACATACTTCCGTGCATTTTTTTTATGGTTTGTATTAGCCAATTACACTAGCTCCTCTCCTCACGTTCGGTCTGTGGAATCGATTCGTCAGTATGTGGTTTACGTAATACATCTAGCAGTAATGTTAGGTGACTCACCCTATATATATATTCAATCCACCCCCTTCTCGTGTACTTCCTTTATGCAGTTGGGCTGAATTACTGACAATAACCTCGTGGCAGATAAAGTCGTCTCTGCTTTTCTCAGTGCAGGGCCGCCTGCTTTTAATCACTGTTATGACTACTGATTAGGTTGGGGCATAAAGTGGCGCTCACGCATTTCATCCGCAGTAACTAACTGCCATCCACAATTACTGGGATTTTTATAGTCTTCTAAAGGAAATGGTTTTCTTATTTTCTGTTGGCAATCGTTAAGGAATGCGATGCTCTACATCTACGTCCGTGCTCACAAGCTGCGACATAGTCGCGGATAGAAACAGTGATCCAGGTACTATCAAATTTTTTTATTCCAGTCTTTGGTCACAATATAAAGTCCTTCGACGATGACCGGTTTAAGTCAGTAACGCCCATCTTCAGATCTACAATATAAACAATATACAGCTATTGGGCAGTCTATCTTCCTAAACAATACAGTATTTCCTATCGCAATGTACTCTGATACAAACTGGGAATGTTCAGATAAAATAAGGTATAGTGTACCTGTTCTACACCATATCCTAATGTGATAAAGCCGTGATGGCATCGTCAAAACATATAAATACACCCAGCAAAGCATCGTCACGTAGAACTAAAGTGTGGTGTAAAATAGGCCACATCGTCCACACAATCATTTTGCAACTGGTGTTACTGTACAAAACATACTGAAGTACAGTAGCTACCAGAAATACGAGGTACGACAATAAAGTAATGAGACTGATTTTCTTTGCAAGATGTGGCAACCCTGCAGGCTTGCGTAGGCACAATATCTTTGACCTTGGTCTATAAGCTGCATCTAGTCCAAGAGGCACATCCATGCAACTGCTCAGTCCTGAGTTGTGATGTAACAAGTTAACACATGTTTGTGTCTCTCATCATGGAAATGGAACCGCATAATACTGCGCAACGATATGTCATTCCTTTTTGCGTTAAATTGGGTGAAAAGGGGGCGACAACTTACGGTAAGCTTCAGAAGGCTTTTGGAGAGGAGCTTATGTCAAGAGCTCAAGTTTTTCGTTGGCATAAAATGTTTAGTGAAGGCAGAACGAATATTGAAGATGAAGACCGCAATGGACGACCATCAATCTCACGGACGGATGTCAACTATGCCAGGGAGCGTGAATTCGTACGAACTGATCGAAGATTATCCGTGAAAATGATTGCAGGCTGAACATCAATCGAGAAACAGTTCGTCTAATAATAACTGAAGATCTTGGTATGAGAAAGATTTGTGCAAATATGGTCCCCAAATATCTCACACCACAACAGCGAGAAACACGGAAAAATGTGGCAGCCGATCTGTAAGAGCAAATGGAAAAAAAATCAAGAATTGTTGAGCCGTGTTATTACTGGTCATGAAAGTTGGTTTTTTCAGTACGAGCCAGAGACAAAACGCCAAAGTTCGCAATGGTGCTCAGAGGGATCACCAAGACCAAAAAAAGCTCGCATGACAAAGTCAAAAGTGAAATGCATGCTTGTGTGCTTCTTTGATTCCAAGGGAATTGTTCATGAAGAGTGGGTGCCTCCTGGACAAACAGTTAACCAATATTACTACAAATAAATTTTAGAAATACTTTGTAAAAGAGTTCTTCGTGTCTGTGCCAACATTGCTGATAACTGGATTCTGCATCATGATTATGCGCCATTCCATACTACTCTGTCAGTAGAGCAATTTTTAACCTCAAAACAAATTTCAATACTACCACAGCCACCTTATTCACCAGATATCGCTCCGAGCGGCCTTTTTTTTATTTCCAAGAGTCAAAACGGCGATCTAGGGACCCCATTTTCAAACAACACAAGATGTCCAAAAAGCTGTGACGAGAGTCTCGGAGGATATTACAGAAGATGAGTTCCAGAAATGTTACCATCAATGGCAGAAGCGCTGGAAAAAGTGTGTGCAATCAGAAGGGAACTACTTTGAAGGAGACAACACTAAACTAGACTAAAACGGTAAGCAACACTTTTTTCACATCAGTCTCATTACTTTATTGTCGCACCTCGTATGTTTGCCTATATGCTTCATAGATGTCGCTACTATGGGTTTAGATGTATTCTTCATTTACGTAAGAACTATAATATGATAAAAATACCGTAGATAAAATACACGTAGCAGACTTTTAAATATTGATAACTATTACAGAAACCAGATGTGATAAAATAAAAGACGAATACACTAATATATATAAATTATTTAAAGGAAGTAAATAAAGATAATAGGTTTTTCACACTTTTATGATGAATTTACGGTCAAAAGTACAATATACGTAAAACACTGCCTATAGCAACCAGTAAATTACCTATGAAGGGTAAAATGTATATACGACAAAATAACTGTGTGGAACAAAAGACAGATCAATGATCACAGCCTTCTGTTGGCTCGGCCGCCAGGATGTTACGTAGGCTCTCATCTGATTTTAATGGGCACTCTACAAATCACACTTCAGCGCCTGGCAGAGAGTTCATCGAGTCATCTTCACAATAATCCTCTATTATTCCCCTCTCGAACAGCCCGCGGGAATAACGAACATCTGTACTTTTCCGTGCGAGCTCTGATTTTCCTTCTTTCATTGTGATGATCGTTCCTTCCTATGTAGGTAGGTGACAACAAAATATTTTCGTTTTCGAAAGAGAAAACTGGTGATTGTAATTTCGTGTGAAGACCCTGTCGGAACAGAAACGCCTTTGTTTTAATTGTGTCCACCCCGAATCCTGTATCATGTCCGGACATTGTCTCCTCTATTTCTCGATAATATGACAGGATATGCCCTTCTTTGAACTTTCACAATGTACTCCGTTAATCCTATCTAATAAGTATCCCAGACCGCGCAGCAGTACTCCAAAAAGAGGGCGGACAACCGTAGCGTAGGCAGTCCCTTTAGTAGATCTGTTCCATCCTCTAAGTGTTCTGCTATTTAAACACGGTTTTTGGTTCGCCTTCCTCACGACACTTTCTATGTGTTCTTTCCAGGTTAAGTTATCGTAATTGTAATTTCTAGGCGTTAGTTTAGTTTACAGCCATCATACACACATTAAAAAAAGTTTTGCATCACCTCAGTTCCGAGAGTTCCGGAACCTGTACAGAAAATTGGAATAGAGATCAACATAAACATCATTTCCGCCCTTTTTATTGCTCATGAAAACCACACACTGCATGTTGTACCACCATATAGCGAGACCTTCAGAGGTGGAGGTCCAGATTGTTGTACACTCCGGTACCTCTAATACCCAGTAGCACGTCCTCTTGCATTGATGCATGCCTGTATTGGTCGTGGCATACTATCCACAAGTTCGTCGTGGCACCGTTGGTCCAGATTGTCCCACTTCTCAACGGCTATTCGGCGTAGATCCCTCAGAGTGGCTGGTGGGTCACGTCGTCCATAACCAGCCAATTTCAATCTATCCCAGGCATGTTCGATAGGGTTCATGTCTGGAGAACATGAAGGCCACTCTAGTGGAGCGATTTCGTTATCCTGAAGGAAGTCGTTCACAAGATGTGCACGATGGGGAGGCGAATTGTCATCCATGAAGACGAATGCCTCGCCATTATGTCGCCAGTATGGTTGTACTATCGGTGAGAGGATGGCATTCACGTATCGTGCAGCCGTTACGGTGCCTTCCATGACCACCAGCGGCGTATGTCGGCACCACGTAATGCCACCCCAAAACAGCAGGGAATCTCCACATTGCTGTACTCTGTGGACAGTGTGTCTAAAGCGTTCAGTCTGATCAGGTTGCCTCCAAGTACGTCTCCGACGATTGTCTGGTTGAAGGCATATGCGACACTCATCGGTGAAGAGAACGTAATGCTAATCCTGAGGGGTCCATTCGGCTTGTTGCTGGGCCCACCTGTACCGCTCTGCATCGTGTTGTGGTTGCAAAGATGGACCTCGCCATGGACATCGGGAGTGAAGCTGCGCAACATACAGCCTATTGTACACAGTTTGAGGCATAACACGACGGCCAGTGGCTGCACGAAAAGCATTATTCAACATGGTGGCGTTGCTGTCAGGGTTCCTCCTAGCCATAAGCCGTAGGTAGCGGTCATCCACTGCAGTAGTAGCCCTTGAGCAGCCTGAGCGAGGCATTTCATCGACGGTTCCTGTCTCTCTGTATCTCCTCCATGTCCGAACAACATCGCTTTGGTTCACTCCGAGACGCCTGGACACTTCCCTTGTTGAGGTACCTCCACTGCACAAAGCAACAATGCGGACGCGATTGGGCCGCGGTATTGACCGTCTAGGCATGGTTGAACTACAGATAACGGGAGCCGTGAACCTCCTTCCTGGTGGACTGACTGCAATTGATCGGCTGTCAGACCCCTCCGTCAAGTAAGCGCTGCTCATGCGTGGTTTTTACATCTTTGGGCGGGTTTAGTGAAATCTCTGAACAGTCAAAGGGACTGTGTCTGTGATACCATATCCACAGTCAACGTTTGTCTTCAGGAGTTCTCGGAACCGTGCTGATGCAAAAATTTTTTTGAAGTGTGTATTTGATTGATTTATCTTGTAACCGAAGTTTAACGGATTCCATTATAGCGCTCATGTGGGTGACCTTGCTCTTTTTATTATTTAGGGTCAACTGCCAATTTTCCCACCATACGGATACCTTACCTAAATCGTGTTGCAATTGGTTTTGATCTTCTAATGACTTTGCTAGACAATAAACGATAACATCATCTTCAAATATCCTAAGACGGCTGCTCAGATTTTCTCTGAATCGTTTATAAAGATAAAAAACAACACTACCTTGGAGAACGCCAGATATCACTTCTGTTTTACTCGATGACCTTCCGTCAATTACTACGAACTGTGACCTCTCCGACAGGAAACCAGGACTCCATTCGCATAAATGAGGTGATATTCCATAAGCACACAATTTGAATTTAAGCACTTGTGAGGTGCGGTGTCAAAGAAGTTCTGGAAATCTAGAAATGCGAAATCAACTTGAAATCCTTTTTCGCTAGCACTCACCACTTCGTGTGAGCAAAGAGCTAGTTGCATTTCACAAGAACTATGTTTTCTAAATCCGTGTTGACTATGTGTCAATAGACCGTTCTCTTCGAGATAATTCATAATGATGTTCCAAAATCCTACAGATACCGACCTTAATGATATGGTCCTATAATTTAGTGGCTTACTCCTGTTGCCTGTCTTGAACATTGGTGTGACCTGTACAACTTTCCAGTCTCTGGTTATGGATATTCCGTCGAATGAGCGATTGTACATGATTGTTAGGCAATGAGCTATTGCATCAGCATACTGTGAAAGGAACCTAATTGGTATGCAATCTGGACCGAAAGACTTGGTTTTATTAAGTGATTTAAGTTGCCTCATTACTCTGAGTATATCTACTTCTAAGTTACTCGTGTTGGCAGCTGTTCTTGATTCGAAATCTGGAATATTTCCTTCGTCTTCCTTGGTGAAGGAATTTCGGAAGGCTGTGTTCAGTAATCTGCTTTAGCAGCACTGTCATCGACAGTATTTCCATTGCTGTCGCGCAGAGGAAGAATTGATTGTGTCTTGCCGCTAGCATACTTTACGTACGACCAGATCTCTTTGGATTTTCTGCTAGATTTCGAGACAAAGTTTCGTTGTGGAAACTATTATAAGCATCTCGCATTGAAGTCCGCGCTAAATTTCGAGCTTCTGTAAAAGATTGCTAATCCTCGAGATTTTCCGTTCCTTTGAATTTGGCATGCTTTTTTCGTTGTTTCTGCAACAGTGTTCTGGCGTGTTTTGTGTACCATGGGGGACCAGTTGCGTCGTTTGTTAATTTATGTGATATAAATCTCTCAGCTGCTGTCGATACCATTTCTCAGAATTCAATCTACATCTGGTCTACACTCACATCGATGATTTGCAAGGAGTAGACATTGTCCGTCAGGAAACGTCTAGGGAGTTAAGATATTTGTACTCGCTAAGACAACCTTGTGTTCACTAATGCCTGTATCGGTTTTTTGTTATACCCGATATTAGCTCAGAATCACTTGTTGCTATGAGTCAAGTGAGCTTTCACAACCGTTTACTATTCGAGTCGACCCATGCACTAATTGCTCGAAATAACTTTCATAGAATGAGTTAAGCACAATTTCGTGTGATGTTTTATGCCTTCCTCCGGATTTAAACATATATTTTCGCCAACACATAGAGGGTAAAATGAAGTTACCACCAACTATAATTATATGAGTCGGGTACGTACTTGAAATTAGACTCAGGTTTCCTTTGAAGCTATCAGCAGTTGTATCACCTGAGTCTGGAGGCCGGTAAAAGGATCCAATTATTGTTTTATTCCGGTTGCTAGGAATGGCCTTCACCCTTTCTAACTCGCAGGAACTATCTACTTTAATTTCGCTACAAGATGAACTACTTCTAACAGCAACAAACACACCCTCGTCAACTGTATTTAGAGTATCTTTTCTGAACACCGTTAGGTCCTTCGCAAAAATTTCGGCTGAACTTATCTCCGGCTTTAGCCAGTTGTCAGTTCCTATCACGATCTGGGCATCAGTACGTTCTATTAGTGCTTGGAGCCCTGGAACCTTCCCAACACAGCTACGACAATTTACAACCGTTGCACCGATGGTTCCTAGACCTTTCTTCCTGTGCTCGACCTGCACGCTTTGAGACTGAAGCGTTTCCCTGAGGCCCTCTAACATCAAAAATCGCCCAGTCCACGCCACACAGCCCCCGCTACCCGTGTAGCCACAACATACGAACAGTTTTTTCGTACTTAGGACTAACTCTTCTTGTAAAATCTGCTTTGCACTTCCTAAAGACGTGCCCATTGTGTTAGCTATTAAAGGTTTACTTTAGCCACTGATCGACTACTTCGTCGGTGTATTTACTGTCGGTGTTTGCAGATTACGGGCATTGTCTATGTGGATAATCTACAAGGCAGTTGCGCCAAGTTCGAATTCGTTCATCAGTTTCGTAACTGTCGTTCACCAGCTACAGATGAATTTTCGTTGACGATAGACTGTTCAGAAGAAAGAATTTTGTGGCGGTACGATATTCCAGTTTATCCATCTGAACAAAATACGCACAGTGTGGGCGTATCTTACCGCGAGAGACGTTGGCATTTTCGACGAGGAATCTCAGAAGGCCTGTGCATTTCTGTCAAGGATTACTGGCAGAGCGCGCAGCGGCGAGCGCTCCAGATTCCTGAGGAAGTACGCCAAGGCCTTGGAGTGCCCATGTGCGGTCAACGGCAAAGCGTTGCCTTGTGGTCGCCGCGCCCCCCTTCCCTAGCAAGTAGAGTAGCTGCGCCGGCCTGACGTACTGCCTGATTGTTTGGAAATGAGCCGCGGTCTCGGGGCGCGTCTGTCATACCGGCACGACGGCGTACCACGCAACACCACGACACACGCGGCATCTTTCTGCGGAAACGCGTGGCTTCCAGTTGCAGGGAAAAGCAGCGCGGTTAAATGCAGATCAGCCTCCAGCCCTACGAGCTAGGAAACAGTGAATTCACCTAATATGGCGCCGAGACGTTAACAAAGACGTTTCCAGGACACAGTGACTGTGGAAATCCTCTCATAAATCAAATATATTCACACATGACACTCGTCAAGATTGTCCGAGCGAATCGTATGCATGATAATGAGGCCAGCTCTACGCCGTATAGCGGGCCGGTGTGGCCGAGCGGTTCTTGGCGCTTCAGTCCGGAACCGCGCTGCTGCTACGGTCGCAGGTTCGAATTCTGCCTCGGGCATGGCTGTGTGTGATGTCCTTAGGTTTGTTAGGGTTAGGTAGTTCTAAGTCTAGGGGACTGATGATCTCAGATGTTAAGTCCAATAGTGCTTAGAGCCATTTGAACCATTTTTTTCTACGCCGTATAGCGCTTCAGATGGGAAAGCGTGAAGCTGTTTATATGCTGAGGGTAAACTACAGGAAAACAGCAACCAAAATGGTTGCAGAGTGTATTTTCTTCCTGGAGCACGAATATAGAAGTATAGGGAACATAGACTGAGGTGACGAAAGTCGTGGGATATCTCCTAATATCGTGTCGGACCTTGCTTTCCCGGTCGCAGTGCAGCAGTTCTAAGTGACATGGACTCAAAACGTTTGGTGAAAGTCCCCCGTAGAAACATTGAGCCATGCTGCCTCTATAGCCGTCCATAATTGCGAAAGTGTTGCCGGTGCAGGATTTTGTGCACGAACTGATCTCTCGATTACGCCTCATAAATGTTCGATGGGATTCATGTCGGGCATCCGGGTGACCAAACCATTCCCCCGAACTCTCCAGAATGTACTTCAAACCAATCGTCAACAATTTTGGCTCGATGACATGCCGTACTGTCATCTATAAAAACCCCATCGTTTTAGGGAACATGAATGGCTGTGAACGATCTCTAGGCAGCCGAAAATAGCCATTTCGAGTCACTGATCAGTTCAGTTGGACTACAATACCCAGTCTATTCCAAGTAAACACACCCCACACCGTTATGGAGCCACCACCAGCTTGCGCGGTTCCTTTGTGCAACTTGAGTCCATGCTTTCGTGCCGTCTGCGCCACACTCAAACCCTTCCATCAGCTCTTACCAACTGTAACTGGGACTCATTTTACCAGACCACCGTTTTCCAGTCGTCTAGCGTCCAACCGATATGGCTACGAGCCTAGGAGAGGCACTATAGGCGAAGTCCTGCTGTAAGCAGAGGTACTCGCGTCGGTCAACTGCACTGCACTCTCCTAAGGGATACATTCGTCGTAAGTTCCACATTGATTTTAGCGGTTATTTCAAGCTGTGTCTGTTAGCTCTGAGAACTCTACGCAACTGCCGCTGCTCTCGGTCGTTAGGTAAAGGCCGTCGGCGTCTGCGTTGTCCGTGGTGAGACTGAAATCTGGTATTCTCGTCACATTATTGACACTTTGGATCTTGGAATATGGAATTGGCTGGCCGCTGTGGCCGAGGGGTTCTAGGCGCTTCAGTCCGGAACCGCGCTGCTGCTACGGTCGCAGGTTCGAATCCTGCCTCGGGCATGGATGTGTGTGATGTCCTTACTTTTGTTAGGTTTAAGTAGTTCTAAGTCTAGGGGACAGATGACCTCAGATGTTAAGTCCATTGCGCTTAGAGCCATTTGAACCATCTGAATATGGAATTCCCTAACGTTTTCCGAAGATGAGTGTCCCATGCGTCTAGATCCTACTAGCATTCCACGTTCAAAGTTTTTTAATTCCCGTCGGGCGTCCATAATCCTGTTAGAAACCTTTTCACATGAGTCACCTGAGTGCAAATGACAACTCCGCCAATGTAATGCCTTTTTATACCTTGTGTACGCGATACTGCCACCATTTGCTGGGTTACTGAACAGTCTCAAGCTTATGCGTACTGCATTACTTTCACTGGAATCCATTCAATATTCCCTTGTTGTTACAAGTTTGTGACACTCGCATTGAGTGACACTTGTGTGGAGAGGGAATGTGTTCACGTTTGCACTGAGCCCTGGACACTGTAGATAGTGGACAGGGGTTCCAGAAGTAGGGTACACCGGCTTGTCCGCCGTCATCTGCGACTTACTCTGGCGAAGGCCAAAGTACATTTCGTACATAACGTTCCCTGGCCCCGAACTAATTCGTAGCCTGTGTGGCTTTCACCCAGAGTTCAGTACTGCAGTTGGCTTCTGACTGGCAAGTAGTGCTCCGCGTTCCACGTTTTAATGCTGAGATAACGGAGTTCACCGAGACCTCCTTTACTGATTTACAATGGGTATCAGTATATAATGGACTATGCAAAGAAACAAGAAGTGACTTGCTGGCGACCGAGCGAAGTGGCGCAGTGTTTAGCACACTTGGTTCGCATTCGGGAGGACGAAGGTTCAAACACGTGTCCGGTCATCGTGATTTAGTTTTTTCCGTGATTTCCCTAAAATCGCTTCAGGAAAATACTGGGATGGTTCCTTTGAAAGGGCACATCCAACTACCTTCTCCATCCTTCCCCAATCCGATGGGACCGATGACCTCGCCTCCCCCAAATCAGCCAACCAACCAATTTACTGGCGGTGTGTAAACTTAAAAAAAAAAAATAAATGCAAAGGGAGATCATCACACAATTTGAGGGGCAGGTAGCTATGTCTGTATTCTATATGAAGCAGCAAATGAAGTACGAAAGCAGCTAGCCAGCGCAAAGAAGCGGGCAAAAGAAACAGACGCTACAGTTTCATCTGTTTACATTGAAGAAGTAGCACAGATATTCAATCGAGGCTACGACTTAGTAACATCGTCACCATTGAAACTTCCTGGCAGATTAAAACTGTGTGCCGGACCGGGCAAGTGCTCTACCAACTGAGCTACCCAAACACGACTCACTCCCCGTCCTCACAGCTTTACTTCTGCCAGTACAGAAGTAAAGCTGTGAGGACGGAGCGTGAGTCGTGCTTGCCAGAAGTAAATCTGTGAGGAGGGGCCGTGAGTCGTGCTTGGATAGCTCAGATGGTGGAGCACTTGCCCGCGAAAGGCAAAGGTCCCGAGTTCGAGTCTCGGTCCGGTACACAGTTTTAATCTGCCAGGAAGTTTCATATCACCGCACACTCCGCTGCAGAGTGAAAATCTCATTCTGGAATCGTCACCATTACACAAAAATGCAAACAATTCTTACGTCGCATTAGGCGAATATATATGTGGGAACTTCACAAGATCCCAACGACTCTGGAGGAATTTTCTTCGAAGAAAATAATTTACTGATGAATGATTGCAGCATTTTTTTGTTCTCAAATGATAACAGAAGATTGAATGACAGAAAACTGGTGTTTGGCGGCGACAAGGAAAATGCATGCTTACCAGACTGCGAATCAGTCTTTGTGGATGGAACGTTCAAGAGCTCGAGCAAGCAGTTTCGACAGTTGCTTGCACTCTACGCTGACCTTAACAGTTCTTGGGAGGAAAAGAACACCATTCCACTTGTTTAAGCGATGCTGCCAAATCTAAAGCGAGAACATGTGAACGTTTTTGTAAAACTGTTAAAACTAACGTGCTTGGATGGAACCCTGCAGCTCTTACCAAAAAATTCAACTTTTCTTCTACTTTGACGGTAGCAACCAAATTTTAAAATAGTCTGTTATGTAAAGATGTAGCAATGCCCAAGCTTTGACGTCCATAACTTCATTGTTTTTCGAGTTTTGAGTTATCATCAGGTTTTTAATAGTATTCTCGAAAAGCAACTTTTGGTAATCACTCCACAATTTTCATATGCCAGATTAGGTAGTTACAGTCACAAGAGGGAGTTCAACGGTTCTGTGCATTCAATTCATGAGAAGTATTAATAATTTCTTTTCAGTGTTTATTTCAAATTGCTGTCTTAAATTTTATTTAATTATCGATACATAAATGTGGTGTTAAAAATAAACAGATCACATTTTCGATAATATTAATGCACAAATGTATGCAACCACATCAAGACTACTTCCTGCAAAAATTTCATTCAGATTGATTAATATTTATAATAAAAACATTGGCATTGTACTTATAAAATGAAACTTATGGTAAAATGGAGTAACATTTTATCAAAAAGTGAACGCTACTACGAGCACACACACCCATGAAAATTCTCCAAAAATTTTTCAGCTCCTGCTTACATGAGGCTGCTTCTTGTAATTTCGAGATCAGAATGCCTTTTTCTTGAATTTTCTGAATAAAAGTCTACTCACGGTCTTCTAGTGGGTGTGCAGTGGTCGTGATACATGATTGGAAGCCAATGCCTATTTCCTTGGGTTTGTTGATCGTCTTGAACAGGACTCCAGTATATTCCCTAAATTGTTTTTACACAGTCTACAAGCAAAGTAATTGATTTCCAACGACTGGCTGCCAATTGTTTCGCTGCAGTTTCCTGGAAATCTAGCAACTTGTTTTTCCCGGTTTGAGTTTATGCCAAGCTCGGACTGAAGATGGTTCTTTTTGATGGTTATAGAAATCAAAAATTATCTTTGGCATCTTTCGGTGCCACGTCTCCTTACGCAGTCCGTATTTCAAACACTTCTTAGGCGTACTTGTAATTCGAATACAGTCAAATCGTTTTGTGATCCAAAGATGTGGAATAGCCGTTAAATTCTCTTTTAAATTAAAGTTTTAGGTTGGAATCTCTCCTTGAAATGGAGAGTAGCCTTTTCTAAAGGGGCGAAAAGTAGCATGATGGTCAGTTTAGGAACTTCAAAGCGGTCAGACACATCAACATCAACGTACTGTGCCTAGTCTATTTGTTGATAATATGTGATGGATCTTGATACGTTTAGTGCTTCAAAACTTTGAACACAGCGAAATAATAAAGTTTACAACATCTCAATAGATTTCCTGCAAAAGATTATGGACACTTGGAAGGCGAACAACGAGAAGTCGACGTGCAAAAATAAAAAAAAATGAAAATGATTTTAAGCGACTTGACTGCGGAAGGGGAGGAGAAATAATTTTCCCAACATTTTAACTATGAATATACATTTATATTTTCAGGAGAAGCACTATGAAATGAAATGATCGTGTGGCATTTTTGGCCGGGAGGCCCCATGGGGCAGCTCGGCCACCGTATTACAAGTGCTTTTTAGTTGACGCCACTTCGGCGACTTGCGAGTCAATGATGATGAAGTGATGATGAATGATAGTCATCTCGAGGCGGAGGAAATCCCTGAGCCAGACGGGAATCGAACCCGGGACCCCTTGCACTGGCGAGAACGCTACGGCAAGATCACGAGCTGCGGACAGGAGAAGCACTCAGCAAATGAGTCTTCAGTTAGATTAAATTACCATTTTGCTTTTCAGCTTGCAAAGTTTTGCACAGTTTCACTGATTTTCGGTTTACGTTGACAGTGTGGAAACTGGGCTACAGCTAGAACTTATACACCTATAGTGCGATGTTTCGTGATTAGTTTCACAGACTTGTGTAGACTTGTGTTTCCTCAATGAAAATTTTCACGACTTTACAAGTCTGCAGCTACGATTGTGTCAATGTTTAGGCTTGTATGTACATGCTGCTTTTTTACACGATGAAGAGAACGAAATCACCCACAGAAGCTCACTGGCAGACTTTAGCTTTTAACAGCTTGTCCTCGAATTAGCATTACTCGAAAAGTGATACCACACATCGATTCTTTAGTGAAAACCAAAATAAGTAATATTCATTGACATCCTGTGCCTTTGCGTTTAAGGTTTAAATAAAATGGTAGCGAAGTATAAATCTGTCAATTTAAATTTTGTCCTAAAACGGCAGTCATCATAAGGCTGCAATAGTCGTAAGAAATACCATGTTTCTCGCATCGTCAAAATATTAAGAGAGATACTCAGTTTCATTGTAAGTTCTCATTATGTTGAATATCATTGTCAGCTCTCGTTAATACAACGATCTTAAAAATATATTTTGCACGAAACGCGTAAATGAACCAACCTGAAACGATACATGGTTGCTCACTGGTGTGGTGTGAGCGCGAGTCAGCTTCTGAGTGTGGCTGTAACCTGTGAGAGACCGGTTAGCCCGGCAAGAGCCCCAGGCTTCGTCCAAGTGTCACCCCATGCAAGTGTTCCAACCCATTGTTACTACAGCGGCAGTCACATTGGGTACCAACTTATTTTCATTGTGTTTCAGTAAAAACCTTTTTACGTAGATGTAAAATTGCCGATGAGGTTACGCTACCTTCAGAGAGGATGGCCATCGTTATTTCCCGTGGAAGACGTTTTATGTAATTTTTTTAATGCAGCAACACATGCTTTCATTTTTGTCGAGTGTGTTTGTAACTAGCATAAATGCAGGTAACAACCGTTTCAACATCGTGTATTCTGTGAGAGTCCAAGTCCTCACTCTCTCCCACAGAAATAGCTGAGTTGTGGCGAAAACAAAAACAAAAAATCTTGTACGACATTACGTGTACTAATCAGGGTTGCCTCAAGTTATTCCCAGCAGAAGTGTCCTCCGAGCCCCTTAGTATCCTGCAAGCATTGCAGCACGTAAAATAAGTAGGGATTCTGGAAAATGATCTAGCAGACTGTCATCTTTCAGTTGACCCTAAACGCCAAGGAATTGTGGGAGGAGTGGCAAGGCATTAGAGTGATTTTTTAATTTATTCTTGACAATTACATCTCATTATCTGGTAAGCTAACACAGGTCATACACCCACAGTTTTCTTCATAATGGTGAATCTATATACTAGTTAGGTGTTCTTAGTATATAGCATACCTCATACCGGTCACTCCGACGGGATGACCTCGCTGTGACTTGCCTCGAAATAGGAACCGTCCATTAAGCATGCATGCCTTCCTAGTCTACCGGGAAGACCACCCTGTCTGTCCTGCCTGTAGTGCAAGACTGACCAAAGCCACACTTTTAACATTGTGTAACTGATATTTGGACCAGGGGGGCATCTGTTGTAAGTTAGCTTCTATCTTCTGTTTTGCTAACGAAAAAACGAAAATTGAAAGGTTTTAAAAGCTTGTTCTTTGTCGATACTCCAGCCTAAGGTCTTTATTAATTTTGAAATCCTACATGTCTAATCCATGAAAGCGCCTTTTAGACCCCTTTGTGAAAAAGCCAGCTTTCGTCAGTTTACTTATCTTTGGTGTGAATTGCGCATTATGTTGGCAAGATAACTCAGAAAAATTAACACCTCGGCACACCTACTGCAAAAGCTAGAACTCAGGATTTCTTACCTCAAAATTGTTACGAATGCGCATGAATTTAGTTTCATGAACAAAATAATTAAATAATTACACAAGATACTTTTATACTTTACTAACAACAAGGATTCCATACTATCTGATACAACCAAAAGATAATCTGAAGTCAGCACAAGTGATTATAATTTTGAATCAGCAATGCTTGGATGGCTTGAAGATGAAAAACTTTCTGGTCAGGAAGATGACAATGATTCAGACACTGATCGACCCTAAGATAATGAATTCACGCCTTCCAGCGTTTCAGGTGAAGACGAACTTTAGAAGGGTTGGGTTCCCTCAAGGTCGTGATGGAACTCAGTCAAGTAAATTACTGTCACCTAGCACTAGAAACTCGAGTACACAATATCTTGAAAATTTCACCTGTACCAGTAACAGCGTAGCTGTCACTAATAACTCATGAAACTATTTTATTTCGCAAATTGTCTTAAAGGAGATCGTGAGTTGATTAATTTAGAAGGTAGGCTCACTGCTAGTATTGAGAAAAAATCGGCAGAATATTTTATCTGAGGAAATGGATGCATTTTTGTTACTTGGTCACCCAAAACCAGAAAGTGTTGCTTCTGCTACAATAAGGACACTAACGAAGACAGTTGGAGGAAGCTCGGCAAATATCAGAATGGAAAACTTTTTCATATGTTTTCCGTGATTTGAACAATTACAGCGGAAAGAGATTTCAGCAGTGAGAAACTTGAGACGAAACGACGAGGAAGTTCCACCGGAAATGAAGGCTTGCAAGTCCAGAGAAGCCTTATTCTCATAATATGGTTTCGAAACAATTTGGCAAGTGCTCATAAAGGAAAAAAAGTCACACTGTTCAGTTCCGTGCACCACAGTGTCACAGTTGGTGGAGGACGTAAAAAGAAGGCAGAGACAGTTTTATTCAATAACAAAGCTAAATCAGGAGTTGATTCTCTTGGACAGCATGAGACAGTCAACAAGATGGACTTCGACTTAAGGACAAATGTAACTGATGTAGATCCCATGAATACTCGGTGTAGGTTTTCACAGCATCATCCCAACCACCAGGAAGGCAGATATGATAGAAGAAGAAGTTTTGGTGGTATTGTGAGATGCCATAAGAAATAGCTGCAGTCAAGATGGTCCATCAATCACCGCTGTGACTCACTATCGTGGCTGCGCCGGTGGGGCGCACTGTGGCACCCAGCCAAAACAGGGATGATGGCATTGCCTCAGTAAACACCCGAGGCCCGTGAACTAGCGCCGCAATCCAAATCACGGCAATCTGCTCCCTTAGCCATATGCGTCTGTCATGACGACTGCGAAATGCCCATCTTACAGCTGCAGTGCCATGCTGAGTACGTCGAAGGTCCCAGACCTGACGAGTGGGTGGCACCGCCGTAACAAAGACACAGATAGGGAGCTGGGCAACTTTCGCAGTCGGCATTCGGCACCCGTTCCACTTTTGACCCCGTGTGGCTTTATCAAGAACTAGTTGTGAAATGTATGGATAGCGATTCAGATGAGTAACTGATGGAGACCATCCCGCCGCAGGTGGTGTCATGTCACGGCACACGATAGCGGAGAACACCAGGTATTTGGGAGCCTTCGTCGGCCGTGGCGATTCTTTAATGGGATGTTGCGCGGCCCGCTCACTACGTCCCTCGCGCGGATATGTGAGAATTTCTACTGACTGATGGACTGCTTGGAAAACGACAACTCCTGCGTTGGAACAGTTCTGCCTCTGGTTCACCTTTTCAGCTATTTAGTGCAACAGCAATCTCAATCTGCAGTGTACTTATTTTTCTTTTTCTTCAACGAAAATCTGTTTTCACAGCGATAGGAAGCCTGCTTTCAGAATACTACGCTTCAGGAAGCACTGCTCTCCTCCCACTACACGCTTCGGTTGGTCGGAAAGGAACATGCTGACTTTCACGTTCAAATCACATGCACTAGTCAATCACAACATTATGATCAGCTTTCTTCTGAAAAGAATACCTCGCTTAGATCACGTGGGAGAGAAATGATGGAGAGCAAAAGGCAAAGGAAAGATACAGGAAAGGCAAAACAATCATTCAATCGACATCGTGAGCAGAGATTTGGGCAAATTGCTTAAGATAAGGCGATAAGCTGAAATTTTACAAAAACTCAATTTTTATTTTTTTGTGTAATTAGATACTACGTTCTTTTTTGAATGTCTACATCTATTATTTACTACTGTCCACTAGTTAGATATGACTACATTATTATTTTTAAATTATTATTACATGTGTCCTCGGATATAATTTTCTATCTCTCTTAGCACAATCTTATATCTCTGGTTCTTTCACAGTTAGCGTGTTAGTTTTTTTGTCGTTTGTAGAGAAATGCACGGTTCAAGTGGTGGTTATCCTGCTACAGCGCATTTCGGCAGTCGAATGTGTGCAGACTCACTCTTAAACAAAAAAACTATGCTGTAACTATCTGACACAGGGGCTTTGTGCAACACAAAAAAAATTGTAAACTCAAACATGAACTCTGTCTTTGAAACCGTGATTAATGTTTATTTACTCCACATCTCGCTTTCGTTGCGATGTATTATCTCATGCGATATAACATGTAACTTTTTTGAACAGTCATTATTTTGCGAGTATTCTTTGGTTAATCGAAACCAGAAATTTACGATATGAACACTCCACCTATGAGATCAAAGAAGAATACGTAATACCGTATCGGTGCTTTTTACGAAACAGAAGTTTAGATGTCATAGGTATGTTATACATACGTCAAAAAAAGTTTTGCATCACCACGGTTCCCAGAACTTCTGAAGATAGACGCTGACTGTGGATATTGTATCACAGACACAGTCCCTTTGACTGTTCAGAGATGTCACTAAACCCACCCAAAGATGTAAAGAACCATACATGAGCAGCGCCGTTCGCATTGTTACTTTGTGCCAAGAAGGGCTCTCAATAAGGGAAGTGTCCAGGCGTCTCGCAGTGAACCAAAGCGATGTTGTTCGGACATGGAGGAGATACAGAGAGGAGGAACTGTCGATGACAAGCCTCGCTCAGGCCGCCCAAGGGCTACTACTGCAGTGGACGACCGCTACCTACGGATCATGGCTCGGAGGACCCCTGACAGCAACGCCACCATGTTGAATAATGCTTTTCGTGCAGCCACAGGACGTCGTGTTACGACTCAATCTGTCCGCAATAGACTGCATGATACTCAATTTCACTCCCGAAGTTCATGGGGAGGTCCATCTTTGCGGCCATGATACCATGCAGCACGGTACAGATGAGCCCAACAACAAGCCGAATGGACCGCTCAGGTTTGGCATCACGTTCTCTTCACTGATGAGTGTCGCATATGCCTTCAACCAGACAAGCGCCGGAGACGTGTTTGGAGGAAACCCAGTCAGGCTGAACGCCTTAGACACACTGTCCAGCGAGTGCAGCAAGGTGGAGGATCCCCGCGTTTAGGGGTGGCATTATGTGGGGCCGACGTACGCCGCTGGTGGTCATGGAAGGTGCCGTAACGGCTGTACGATACGTGAATGCCATCCTCCGATCAATAATGCAAACATATCAGCAGTATATTGGCGAGGCATTCGTCTTCATGGGTGACAATTCGCGCCCCATCGGGCAGGGCACATCTTGTAAATTACTTCCGTCAGGCTAACGACATCGCTCGACTAGAATGGCCAGCATGTTCTCTAGACATGAACCCTGTCTAACATGCCTGGGATAGATTGAAAAGGGCTGTTTATGGACGACGTGACGCACCAACCACGCTGAGGGATCTACGCCGAATCGCCGTTGAGGAGTGTGACAATCTGGATCAACAGTGCCATGATGAACTTGTGGGTGCCACGACGAATACAGGCATGCATCAATGCAAGAGGATGTGCTACTGGGTATTAGAGGTACCGTTGTGTACAGCAATCTGGACCACCACCCCTGAGGGCCTCGCTGTATGATGGTACAACATGCAATGTGTGGTTTTCATAAGCAATAAAAAGGGTGGAAATGATGTTTATGTTGATCTCTATTCCAATCTTCCGTACAAGTTCCGGAACTCTCGGAACCGAGGTGATGCAAAACTTTTTTGATGTGTGTAGTTCCGGGTGAAAGAATATCAGTCATAACATTCGCTGATGATGTTCCTATCATTTGTGAAAGTGAAGGAGTATTATGGTGACTGTTGAATGGAATGAAGAAATACGGAGCACAGGCAAAGGTACCATTCCTCGTCAAAACGAATCTACTAGTATTAAACGTTCGCCTTAGTTTAAGAAAACAGTTTCTGAGAACGTTCTTCTGAAGGACGAGATTGTATGAAACTGAATCATGGATTGTGGCAAGAGCAGGAAAGAAGAGAATCTGAGCGTTTGAGATGAGGCATTGCTAAATGACGCTAAAAATTAAGAGTACTGATAAGAAATTCTCTGCAAAATCGGCGAGAATCACTACCTACACCCGAACACCAAGGACAAAATACGCAGTTATCAGTGGTTCAAATGGCTCTGAGCTCTACGCGACTTAACTTCTGAGGTCATAAGTCACCTAGAACTTAGAACTAATTAAACCTAACTAACCAAAGGACATCACACACAGCCAAGCCCGAGGCAGGATTCGAACTTGCGACCGTAGCGGCTGCTCGGCACCAGACTGCAACGCCTAGAACCGCACGGCCACTCCGGCCGACTCAGTTATCAGTGGACCTCATCTCGGAGGACGTGAAGGACATTAGTTACGATATTCGTGTTGATACTGGTATGGGCATGTAAGGATTGTTATAGCCGCGGAAGTAGTGAACCAAATGTGTGGGATTAGTTGCATTGCTGACACTCTGCCACAACCATAGTGCTCGACAATTTAAACAATATCTCTAGGGGAACAATTCTGTGTTTTTTACATTGTCGTTGTTGTGGTCTTCAGACCTGAGACTGGTCTGATGCAGCTCTCCATACTACTCTATACTGTGCAAGCTTCTTCATCTCCCAGTACCTACTGCAGCCTACATCCTGCTGAATCTGTTTAGTGTATTCATCTCTTGGTCTCCGTCTACGATTTTTACCATCCACGCTGCCCAATACTAAATTGGTAATCCCTCGATGTCTCAAAACATGTCCCACCAACCGATCCCTTCTTCTAATCAAGTTGTGCCACAAGCTCCTCTTCTTCCCAATTCTATTCAATACCTCCTCATTAGTTATGTGATCTACCCATCTAATCTTCAGCATTCTTCTGTAGCACCACATTTCGAAGGTTACTATTCTCTTCTTGTCTAAACTATTTATCGTCCACGTTTCACTTCCATACATGGCTACACTCCATACAAATACTTTCAGAAACGACTTCCTGACATTTAAATCTATACTCGATGTTAACAAATTTCTCTTCTTCAGAAACGGTTTCCTTGCCATTGCCAGTCTACATTTTATATCCTCTCTACTTCGACCATCATCAGTTATTTTGCTCCCCAAATAACAAAACTCCTTTACTACTTTAAGTGTCTCTTTCCCTATTCTAATTCCCTCAGCATCACCCATCTTAATTCCACTACATTCCATTATCTTCGTTTTGCTTTTGTTGATGTTCATCTTATACCCTCCTTTCAAGACACTATCCATTCCGTTCAACTGCTCTTCTAAGTCCTTTGCTGTCTCTGACGAACCTCAAAGTTTTTATTTCTTCTCCATGGATTTTAATACCTACTCTGAACTTTTCTTTTGTTTCCTTCACTGCTTGCTCAATATACAGATTGAATAGCATTGGGGATAGGCTACAACCCTGTCTCACTCCCTTCCCAACGACTGCTGCCCTTTCATACCCCTCGACTCTTATAACTGCCATGTGCTTTCTGTACAAATTGTAAATAGCCTTTCGCTCCCTGTATTTTACCCCTGCCACCTTCAGAATTTGAAAGAGAGTATTCCAATCAACATTGTCAAAAGCTTTCTCTAAGTCTACAAATGTTAGAAACGTAGGTTTGCCTTTCCTTAATCTTTCTTCTAAGATAAGTCGTAAGATCAGTATTGCCTCACGTGTTCCAACATTTCTACGGAATCCAAACTGATCCACCCCGAGGTCGGCTTCCACCAGTTTTTCCATTCGTCTGTAAAGAATTCGCGTTAGTATTTTGCAGCTGTGACTTTTTAAACTGATAGTTCGATAATTTTCACATCTGTCAACACCTGCTTTCTTTGGGATTGGAATTATTATATTCTCCTTGAAGTCTGAGGGTATTTCGCCTGTCTCATACATTTTGCTCACTAGATGGTAGAGTTTTGTCAGGACTGGTTCTCCCAAGGCTGTCAGTAGTTCTAATGAAATATTGTCTACTCCGGGGGCCTTGTTCCGGCTTAGGTCTTTCAGTACTCTGTCAGACTCTTCACGCAGTATCTTATCTCCCATTTCATCTTCATTTACATCCTCTTCCATTTCCATAATATTGCCCTCAAGTACATCGCCCTTGTATAGAACCTCTATATACTCCTTCCACCTTTATGCTTTCCCTTCTTTGCTTAGAACTGGGTTTCCATGAAAGCTCTTGTTATTCATGAAAGTGGTTCTTCTTTCTCCAAAGGTTTCTTTACTTTTCCTGTAGGCAGTATCTATCTTACCCCTAGTGAGATAAGCCTCTACATCCTTACATTTGTCCTCTAGCCATCCCTGCTTAGCCATTTTGCACTTCCTGTCGATATCATTTTTGAGACGTTTGTATTCCTTTTTGCCTGCTTCATTTACTGTATTTTTATATTTTCTCCTTTCATAAATTAAATTCAATATTTCTTCTGTTAGCCAAGGGCTTCTGCTAGCCCTCGACTTTTTATCTGTTTGATCCTCTGCTGCCTTCACTATTTCATCCCTCAAAGCTGCCCATTCTTCTACTGTATTTCTTCCCCCCATTCCTGTCAATTGTTTCCTTATGCTCTCCCTGAAACTCTGTACAACCTCCGGTTCTTTCAGTTTATCCAGGTCCCATCTCCTTAAATTCCCACGTTTTTGCAGTTTCTTCAGTTTTAATCTACAGTTCATAACCAATAGATTGTGGTCAGAGTCCACATCTGCCCCTGGAAATGTCTTACAATTTAAAACCTGGTTCCTAAATCTCTGTCTTACCATTATATAATTTATCTGATATCTTTTAGTATCTCCAGGGTTCTTCCATGTATACAACCTTCTTTCATGATTCTTGAACCAAGTGTTAGCTGTGATTAACTTATGCTCCGCGCAAAATTCTACCAGGCGGCTTCCCCTTTCATTTCTTAGCCCCAATCCATATTCACCTACTATGTTTCCTTCTCTCCCTTTTCCTACTCTCGAATTCTAGTCTCCCATGACTATTAAATTTTCGTCTTCCTTCACTACCTGAATAATTTCTTTTATCTCATCATACATTTCATCAATTTCTTCGTTATCTGCAGAGCTAGTTGGCATATAAACTTGTACTACTGTAGTAGGCGTGGACTTCGTGTCTATCTTTGCCACAATAATGCGTTCACTATGCTGTTTGTAGCAGCTTACCCGTACTCCTATTTTTTTATTCATTATTAAACCTACTCCTGCATTACTCCTATTTGATTTTGTATTTACAACCCTGTATTCACCTGACCAAAAGTCTTGTTCCTTCTGCCATCGAACTTCATTAATTCCCACTATATCTAACTTTAATCTATCCATTTCCCTTTTTAAATTTTCTAACCTACCTGCCCGATTAATGGATCTGACATTCCACGCTCCGATCCGTAGAAGGACAGTTTTCTTTCTCCTGATAACGACGTCCTCTTGAGTAGTTCCCGCCCGGAGATCCGAATGGGGGACTATTTTACCTCCGGAATATTTTACCCAAGAGGACGCCATCATCATTTAATCATACAGTAAAGCTGCATGCCCTCGGGAAAAATTACGGCTGTAGTTTTCCCTTGCTTTCAGCCGTTCGCAGTACCAGAACAGAAAGGCCATTTTGGTTGTTCACATAATAACTTTATTTTATCTAATCGGATTAGAGGTTTCATGTCCTCGCTTGCATCGGACCAAGGTTTAACACATACAGCTTTTTTTATGTCACAGTTATCTACGAAGTAAAAATAATTTTAATACGACAAATAGTAATAAAAAATGAACACTGACAGATTTAACACCGACTCGTGGCGATAACATATTAGACCTTCTGGTGACAAACAGACCCGAACTATTTGAAACAGTTAACTCAGAACAGGGAATCAGCGATCATAAAGCGGTTACTGCATCGATGATTTCAGCCGTAAATAGAAATATTAAAAAAGGTAGGAAGATTTTTCTGTTTAGCAAAAGTGACAAAAAGCAGATTTCAGAGTACCTGATGGCTCAACACAAAAGTTTTGTCTCAAGTACAGATAGTGTTGAGGATCAGTGGACAAAGTTCAAAACCATGGTACAATATGTGTTAGATGAGTATGTCTCAAGCAAGATCGTAAGAGATGGAAAAGAACCACCGTGGTACAACAACCGAGTTAGAAAACTGATGCGGAAGCAAAGAGAACTTCAAAGCAAACATAAACATAGCCAAAGCCTTGCAGACAAACAAAAATTACGCGAAGCGAAATGTAGTGTGAGGAGGGCTATGCGAGAGGTGTTCAATGAATTCGAAAGTAAAGTTCTATGTACTGACTTGGCAGAAAATCCTAAGAAATTTTGGTCTTATGTCAAAGCGGTAGGTGGATCAAATCAAAATGTCCAGACACGCTGTGACCAAAATGGTACTGAAACAGAGGATGACAGACTAAAGGCCGAAATACTAAATGTATTTTTCCAAAGCTGTTTCACAGAGGAAGTCTGCTCTGTAGTTCCTTCTCTAGATTGTCGCACAGATGACAAAATGGTAGATATCGAAGTAGACGACAGAGGGATGGAGAGACAATTAAAATCGCTCAAAAGAGGAAAGGCCGCTGGACCTGATGGGATACCAGTTCGATTTTACACAGAGTACGCGAAGGAACTTGCCCCCCTTCTTGCAGCGGTGTACCGTAGGTCTCTAGAAGAGCGTAGCGTTCCAAAGGATTGGAAAAGGGCACAGGTCATCCCCGTTTTCAAGAAGGGATGTCGAACAGATGTGCAGAACGATAGACCTATATCCCTAACGTCGATCAGTTGTAGAATTTTGGAACATGTATTATGTTCGAGTATAATGACTTTTCTGGAGACTAGAAATCTACTCTGTAGGAATCAGCATGGGTTTCGAAAAAGACGGTCGTGTGAAACCCAGCTCGCGCTATTCGTCCACGAGACTCAGAGGGCCATAGACACGGGTTCACAGGTAGATGCCGTATTTCTTGACTTCCGCAAGGCGTTCGATACAGTTCCCCACAGTCGTTTAATGAACAAAGTAAGAGCATATGGACTATCAGACCAATTGTGTGATTGTATTGAAGAGTTCCTAGATAACAGAACGCAGCATGTCATTCTCAATGGAGAGAAGTCTTCGGAAGTAAGAGTGGTTTCAGGTGTGCCGCAGGGGAGTGTCGTAAGACCGTTGCTATTCACAATATACATAAATGACGTTGTGGATGACATCGGAAGTTCACTGAGGCTTTTTGCAGATGATGCTGTGGTGTATCGAGAGGTTGTAACAATGGAAAATTGTACTGAAATGCAGGAGGATCTGCAGCGAATTGACGCATGGTGCAGGGAATGGCAATTCAATCTCAATGTAGACAAGTGTAATGTGCTGCGAATACATAGAAAGATAGATCCCTTATCATTTAGCTACAAAATAGCAGGTCAGCAACTGGAAGCAGTTAATTCCATAAATTATCTGGGAGTACGCATTAGGAGTGATTTAAAATGGAATGACCACATAAAGTTGATCGTCAGTAAAAGAGATGCCAGAGTGAGATTCACTGGAAGAATCCTAAGGAAATGCAATCCAAAAACAAAGGAAGTAGGTTACAGTACACTTGCTCGCCCACTGCTTGAATACTGCTCAGCAGTGTAGGATCCGTACCAGATAGGGTTGATAGAAGAGACAGAGAAGATCCAACGGAGAGCAGCGCGCTTCGTTACAGGATCATTTAGTAATCGCGAAATCGTTACGGAAATGATAGATAAACTCCAGTGGAAGACTCTGCAAGAGAGACGCTCAGTAGCTCGGTACGGGCTTTTGTTGAAGTTTCGAGTATATACCTTCACTGAGGAGCCAAGCAGTATATTGCTCCCTCCTACGTATATCTCGCGAAGAGACCATGAGGATAAAATCAGAGAGATTAGAGCCCACACGGAGGCAAACCGACAATCCTTCTTTCCACGAACAATACGAGACTGGAATAGAAGGGAGAACCGATAGAGGTACTCAAGGTACCCTCCGCCACACACCGTCAGGTGGCTTGCGGAGAATGGATGTAGATGTAGATGTGTGATAAAGGTCTGAAGGTTGTTGCATTATTCTGCATTATTTATTGTAGTTTTGGTGATTGCATATTACCTGTCCTGGTCTAAGGCCCAAGGGACGCAAACAGCCGCCATGCTAAGAGGGGCCCCAGATGTGAGACAACTGCAAGAAAAGTACAGGACGTATCATAATGTAGTAGGGGCCGCTTGGGGCGCCAAACTGAAAGCGCAAGGATTGTGTACAGTTCGCATCACAGTTAGTAGCAAAAACAGATAAGGGTGAAAGTTGAAAGTATACGAGGGAAAAGAGGGGGGGTGGGGGGTGGGCAAGGGGGGCGGCAGAAGGTAAGTCGCTTATGTGTAAAAAACTGGCCTTGCGTATTACAGGCTTTTTCATTGTTCTGAAGGTATTTTCACAGAGACAAACGTAACTGGAGTAGCAGATCGAATTAACCGTAATTACATTATTACTCTGTAAAGACCCACCGGAGACGACAGGTGTTTTGCAGCAAAATGCTCAGAAAATGAGTTTTGTTGGTGGTGTACGAGTTCACCTCTTAGACAAAGAGTCTGGATGATAAGGCATGGGAAAAACATCAGACACTAACATCTGTGGTACTACAGGGAGCCGTAGAGCGCAAAAATAGCAGACCGAAAATTACGCTAAACAGCGAAATATCAAAATTTGAAAAAAAAACAGGAACTATGACGATATACTCACATTAAAAATACTTTTACTTGAATAAATGGAAATTATGATAATTTTACATGTCTTGCATCGTCTGACAGAAAACGTGGTACAAAAGTATAATAAGATAAGAATTATGAGATATATGGAAATGAGAAGTTAGGTAATGACATAAGAGCCATGCTTCACTTTCAAGAAATCACTGAATTTGCGAAGTATCACCTCACTTACCCCTGAGCAGCAACAAACAGTACAGCATTCGTACCACTGACACAACGAGAAATAAACACCCTGCATTGTACTCCAAAAATTCGACCATGGGTAAAGGGTCCTACTGGTTTTCAACACTTAATTTCTTGGTCAGTGGGAGGCGAGGAATGATTCCTAAGATGGGAAAATCTTGCGCTTTTAACCCGAAAATTAGACTATACTTTGTTTTACTCCATTATGCTGCATAACAGATAGTAAAATTCGATAGATTTCAACATACATCACGTGTAGTGGTTCTTTGTGAGCAACAGCTGCCCCTTTGTTTGTTAGATACGGCTTTCCTTGAACTCCTGGCTCAGTATCCTTCTTCAAGTTTCTAATTTTGTCTTTCTTTTCCATGTTGAAACACTGGACGTAAAAGATACACATCGAAAATGACTGAAATTAGGTAAAGCGCGTTATTGCTGGTTCCAAATCGAGCAAGAAACAGGTTGTAACCTGTTTGCTGTTGCGGACATAGTCGGCACACTCAGCATTCCTCATGTCCCGAATAAAACAACTCACATACTACTGAATATAGCGGAGGCGTTCTGAAGTAAAGGAGGCGTTTCTCGTAGTTCCAGCCTGTCTCGAGTTATTAACCACGGCACATCCACAAGTTTGCAGAAAAACAAACAACTGTGTCCAGTTGTAGCTTTCGGCGTTTCCCATTTCGAGCCTTCAATTGTAGCTCATGCCAGAGCGGCATACATCCAACAAATAACTGAGGACTAAGTGCTAGTCGGCGTTGCAGAGGTTGGCACAGGAGGGGAAGTCGTGATCCAGCTACGTTAAATCACGCAGAAGAGTGATGTCACAAAAACAGAGGTTGTTACGGTTCAGGCAGTAGCCTTTAGGTAATACACTGCTGAATCGTTCTCTCTAAATGCCTGAATCGGGAGTGGATAGTCTTTTGTGCGTTAACAAGCGATATTGTCCTTTCCCTGTGCTATAAAACCGTGGATAGACATCACGGCTGCCTCCGCTACAATGGTAGTGGTCACTGTTGTGTGTGTGTGTGTGTGTGTGTGTGTGTGTGTGTGTGTGAGAGCAGCGGGAGAGCTCACGAGCGGCAGCGCCCTGACCCCGGGCCGTCGTGCTGGTCTGCGGTGTGTCGTGACGCACGCGTCACGCCCCGGCAGCCGGCAGCCACCACTGTAGCTCGGGCGGCCGTGCTCCCGCTGGGCCCCGCCTGGCTCTGCACACGGCGGACGCTCCCACGCTACCTGCTGTCGCCGTCTCTCGCGCGATTCTCTGGCAGCAACGACGAGGCGCTTCTCGTCCACCTGCTCGGTCAACGTCTGCTGTACGCTCGCTTCCCGTTATAGACCAGGCTCTAACGTGAATTAAAAGTACTCTGATTACGGTGGGATAATATATAGACTCCACAACAGCTCGGGGATAACAAACTTCCTGACAGATTAAAACTGTGTGCCGGACCGAGACTCGATCTCGGGGGCAAGTGCTCTACCAACTGAGCTACCCAAGCACGACTCACGCCCCGTTCTCACAGCCTTACTTCTGCCAGTACCTCGTCTCCTACCTTCCCAACTTTACAGAAGCTCTCCTGCGAACCTTGCAGAACTAGCACTCCTAAGAAAGGATATTGCGGAGACGAGGTACTGGCAGAAGTGAGGCTGTGAGGACGGGGGTGAGTCGTGCTTGGGTAGCTCAGTTGGTAGAGCACTTGCCCGCGAAACGCAAAGGTCCCGAGTTCGAGTCTCGGTCCGGCACACAGTTTTAATCTGCCAGGAAGTTTCATATCAGCGCACAATCCGCTGCAGAGTGAAAATCTCCTTCTAGCTCGAGATAAATTGCTAAAAACACAATCCGACTTGCAGTTTGCCTGTCTAATGGTTTCTAGGGTCAACTTAATTTTGTTTTCAATATTTCTTATATTTATTGGTGGAGTTTAAAAATTGATTACACCGACGGAAAAAAATTAGAACATAAAGAAACAATCAATGTATTTGTAAAACTGTAGGGGCTTATCTCACTAGGGGTAAGATAGATCTGCCTACAGGAAAATTAGAGAGACCTGTGGAGAAAAGAGAATCACTTGTATGAATATCAAGAGCTCAGATGGAAACCCGGTTCTAAGCAAAGAAGGGAAAGCAGAAAGGTGGAAGGAGTATATAGATGGTCGATACAAGGGCGATGTACTTGAGGGTAATATTATGGAAATTTAAGAGGATGTAGATGAGGATGAAATGGGAGATAAGACACTGTGTGAAGAGTTTGACAGAGCACTGAACGACCTAAGTCGAAACAAGGCCCCGGCAGTAGACAACATTCCATTAGAGCTACTGACAGCCTTGGGAGAGCCGGTCCTGACAAAACTCTACCATCTGGTGAGAAAAATATATGACACAGGCGAAATGCACTCAGACTTCAAGAAGAATATAATAATTCCAATCCCAAAGAAAGCAGGTGTTGACAGATGTAAAAATTACCGAACTATCAGTTTAATAAGTCACAGCTGGAAAATACTAACGCGAATTCCTTACAGACGAATTGAAAAACTGTTAGGAGCCCACCTCGGGGAAGATCCGTTTGGATTCCATAGAAATGTTGGAACACATGAGGCAATACTGACCCTACGGTTTATCTTAGAAGCTAGATTAAGAAAAGACAAACCTACGTTTCTAGCATTTGTAGACTTAGACATTGCTTTTGACTGGAATACTCTCTTTCAAATTCCGAAGGTGGCAGGGGTAAAATACAGGGAGCGAAAGGCTATTTACAACTTGTACAGAAACCAGATGGCAGTTATAAGAGTAGAGGGACACGAAGGGGAAGCAGTGGTCGGGAAGGGAGTGAGACAGGGTTGTAGCCTCTCCCCGATGTTATTCAATCTGTATATTGAGCAAGCAGTAAAGGAAACAAAAGAAAAATTCGGAGTACGTATGAAAATCCATGGAGAAGAAATAAAAACTTTGAGGTTCGCCGATGACATTGTAATTCTGTCAGAGACAGCAAAGGACTTGGAAGAGCAGCTGAACGCAATGGACAGTGTCTTGAAAGGTGGATGTAAGATGAACATCAACAAAAGCAAAACGAGGATAATGGAATGTAGTCGAATTAAATCGGGTGATGCTGCGGCAATTATATTAGGAAATGAGACGCTTGAAGTAGTAAATGAGTTTTGCTATTTGGGGAGCAAAATAACTGATGATGGTCGGAGAGGATATAAAATGTAAACTGGCAATGCCAAGGAAAGCGTTTCTGAAGAAGAGAAATTTGTTAATATCGAGTATAGATTTAACTGTCAGGAAGTCGTTTCTGAAAGTATTTCTATGGAGTGTAGCCATGTATGAAAGTGAAACATGGACGATAAATAGTTTAGACAAGAAGAGAATAGAAGCTGTCGAAATGTGGTGCTACAGAAGAATGCTGAAGATTAGATGGGTAGACCACATAACTAATGAGGAGGTATAGAATAGAATTGGAGAGAAGAGAAATTTGTGGCACAACTTGACTAGAAGAAGGCATAGGTTGGTAGGACATATTCTGAGGCATCAAAGGATCACCAATTTAGTATTGGAGGGCAGCGTGGAGGGTAAAAGTCGTAGAGGGAGACCAAGAGATGAATACACTAAACAGATTCAGAAGGATGTAGGTTGCAGTAGGTACTGGGAGATGAAGTAGCTTGCGCAGGATGTCTTTGGACTGAAGACCACAACAACAACAACAATACACCGACGGAAAAAATTCGAACATAAAGAAATAATCAATGTGGAGTTACGAAATTATGGGAATACATTTGTCTACGTAACATATTTAAGTGATCACAAGTAAGGGGGGATGAAATGGATTTTGGTTTAAAAATCGATTTTTCAAAAATATGATTTTCATGATCTACACAGTTTAATCTATGTTGTGTGTGAATTTTATAGTCATAACAGCTTTAGAAATTCCTTTAAATTGTTAAACTAATCACTTCTGCACTGGTGGCCAGTCACACCTTTCCCGACATTTTGGAAACTGCTTGCTTCAGCGGAATTTTTGTCTGTGTGAATGCTATTTTCTTTAGACATCTTTGGCTGACATCGATGTCTCTGACTGACATCTATATCTTTGCCTGAAAACTTTCTTGCATGTTGTTTATTTACGTTCTGACAATACTAACACATATTAGTAGGTGGAAGGTTGAATTCGAAAACTCTTACGTGGAAGTCAAGATTTATGCATAATGGGTGGTGAAAAAACCTTGTTTAGGAAACGGAGTTTTCATGGAAATCGGTTTACCGACAAAAAAGCGGAAGCAGCTCGAAATGAAGAACATAAGCTCTCAGTTTCTGCATCGAAACTTGGGACAGGAGAACTGTACAGGTGCGTGAAAGATGTTGATACGGATTCCACTGGATTCAGACTTACTGATTTAGAGCTTCTCTGCCAGGCTATAAAGTTGTCATGTTCATGAGTTAGCTGTAAAAATACGGAATGCGTGATTGCTGTTGAAGAAAGAAGAGTGGGAATAGCTTGTGATTTTAAATTAATTTGTAATTCGTGTGGCTATGAATTTCCGTTTTCCTCCTCCAAAAAAACTGACACTGGTACCTATGCAAGCTATTTTAGGTTAGCATATGCTCTGAGATGCCTTGGGCAGAGCAGAGAAGGAAGTAATTTATTGTGTGGTTTTCTGAATATGCTCTCACCTTGTGCAAAGTTTAAAGTAATAAACAAAGAAATGTCTGATACTGTATGCGACACTGCCAAAGTTTCTATGAAGAAAGCAGTGGAGGAATTGGTGGAAATAAATCAAAAAGAAATAGATCCTGGGGCAGACATTCATGACAGTGAATCTCCCACAAATGTTACTGACCTATGTGTATCTGTAGATGGGGCCTGGATGAAATGAGTCACACATCTCTGTATGGAGTTGCATCTGTTATTGATATTGACTCAGGTAATGTTTTAGATGTAGAAATTATGTCTAAAATACTGCCACCAGTGTGCAACAAGGAAAATGTCCCACGATGAAGACAGTGAGACACTGCGGCAAGAAAAGCATGTAGTAGCATGCTCTAGAAATTATAGTGGTTCAAGTGGGGGCATTGAGGCTGGTGCAGTTGTGAGGATGTTCTCCAGATCTGAGGACCAGTTGGTGATGGGGATTCCTCTTCTTTCAAAGCTGTAACAGATAAAAATCCGTACAATACAACAATAGAAAAGTTGGACTGTGTTGGCCACGTCCAAAAGGGTCTTGGTGGTAGACTTCGTCGCTTGCTGCAAGAGAAGACAGGTGAAGTACTTGAGGCTGGTAACCACTAGGAAGAACAAGTAGGCTTACTCTGAAAGAAATTATTTCTCTTCAGTTATTTTATGGGAGAGCTATCAGGAAAAAAAACACATAATTTAGAGGCAATGAGGCTTGCTGTGTGGGCGATTTTTTCCACAAACAATCTACTCTTCAACAGAAATGAGACGTATTCACATATACACTCATTACCAGAAACTGTTAACAATACAATTAAGCTCACATTCAGGTTTCTTGAAAATCCTGATTTATTGAGGGAATGACTTCACAAAAAGACACAAAATGCAAATGAAAGCCTCAGGAACTTAATTTGGATTAGATGCTCAAAAAGGATATTCTGTGGAATTGAAGTACTCAAAATAGGTGTCTAAGATGCAGTTTTATGTTACAGTAATAGAAATAATGGCAGAATTGAAGTGCTGAAGAGAGTTGGTACAGATCCTGGTGTGTTTACAACAAAAGCATTTTACACCATCAACGAGAGCGGGGTCAAGATAGCTAACAGATCAGTTTCTTACCTGCAAATACAGGCCAAGCAGATTCGAAGAGGAGAGAAGAGAAACTTTAAGGATGAGGAGTATTAGTATGGAGAATTTTAAAACTGAGGTAAGCTTATTACATGTAGTATGAGAAGAAAATCTTTGATCCTCATTTTCTCTGTTTTACATTTTTTACGTTATTAGAAGCCTTTTGCCAAAAATGTATGCAACTACATTCTGATTATTAGATGATTGTATGTAGAAAAGGAAGTTAATTTTGGATGTGAAAAATTAAAAACTCTGTTAATGATACAATTTGTACGATAAATTAATAACTGTAGTTCAGTGGTGTTGTAACCTTCTCAGGACACTACAATAAAATTTTCAGATTAATTGCATGATTAAAATTTGAGTTATGGCTTTTTATAAAAAAGACAATAAAAAATTAAAGATTCAAATCTCTGGCAAAATATTAATCCTGCATATTTTATTATATTTTTTCGTTAAAACACAGTTCATTTGCTTTGCACATGCAAACTTTTAGATTTGTACATTAATTAATATGACTGAATTGATTTTTTAAATAAATGTTTGCATTTTCCGTTACAGCGATGTAAACCATAGCAAATCTGAAATGCTGGTTTATTAACAATCGCCACAATGTTGCAGCCAACAATGTAAATGCGCATACATTGTGTTGTACGGGTGCCGGAGTCATTTTGTGGGATGAAGTTCCATGCCTGTTGCATTTGGTTGGTCAATACAGGGGCATCATTGCTGTTTGTGGATGACGCTGGACTTGTCGTCCGATGATGTCCCATATGTGCTCGATTAGAGACAGATAGGTGGTTGAGCAGGCCAAGGTAACATGTCAAACTCTCTAGAGTATGTTAGGTTACAACAGCGGTATATCGAGGAGCGTTATCTTATTGGAAAACACCTTCTGGAATGCTGCTCATGAATGGCGGCTTGGCAGTTCAAATCACCGTACTGACGTACAGATTTGCAATCAGATTGCGTGGGATAACTCCGAGTGTGGTCCTACTGTCATACGAAATCGGACCCCAGAACATAGCTTCAAGTGTAGGTCCAGTGTCTCTAGCGCACAGACAAGTTGGTTGCAGACCTGGCCTCCATCTAACGAACACATAACCATCATTGTCACCGAGGCAGAGCTAGCTTTCATCAGAAAACACCATAGGCCACCATCCTGGCCTCCAATGAGCTCTCGCTTGGCACCACTGAAGTCGCAAATGGCGGTGCCTTGGGATCAGTGGATGCGCGCTACACGGGGTCTGGCTCGGAACTGACGTTACCTTGAAGTAACCTATGAAACTGTTCGTTGTGTCACTATGGTGCCAAGTTCTGCTCAAATTGCTGTTCAGATGCATTACGATGCGCCAGAGCCATACGCCGAACACGATTATCTTTCCTCTTGGTAGTGCCACGTGGCCGTCTGGAACCCCATATTCTTGCTACCGTACATTGTCATCTCCACCGCTGCTAGCAATCACGTACAGTGGCTAAGTTCTTGTCAAGTTTTTTTTGGAGTATCGCAGAAGCAACATCCAGCTTCTCGTAGCCCTATTGCACCACCTCATTCAAACTCAGTGAGGTGTTGATACTGGCGTCTTTGTCGCCTTAAAGTCATTCTTGACTAACATCAATACACCACGTCCAATCTCATAGGTATCTTACGCTCACGGCTTTACAGCGTGCATTTAAGACAGACTAGATTTGCATCCTTATAGCTGCGCCACTAACGCCACTCTTATGCGACTAGCGCCAAATTGGAGTATACATCATATTTCAGATGTATAAACAGTCGTACCAACTTTTCCACATCAAGTGAACTCGCAGTTGCGAATAAGGACTACCATCAGCTGTAGAATGGAATGACGGCAGTGAAAATTAGTAGCCGACCGGGACTCGAATCGGGATAGCCAAATAGTAAGCCGACCGCTCGCGATAAGCGAGAAATCCGGGTGGTAGTCGTTATTTGCAATTGCGGCTTCATTTGATGTGTCTTGTAACGGCTGTGGTCGCATAGTAATAAGAACAACATAGACACTGCAGTGCCGTATGTACCAACTTTCGTTTATATCCAAGACCTCTTTCTTGGTGCTGCGATTTTTTTCTTTAATGTATGATATAATCAGCGTAGTAAGACGTATAATGTTTCGTTAAAAGTTTAACACAGTAAGACTGGTATTACAGTTACAAATGATTTACACATAATTTAAAACGTTTACGAAATTTGTTTCTGATAAGTCCCCCCCCCCCCCGACACCCCCCTGTACCCCATGTGACGCTGCATGGATAGGTCCATTATGTTCTACAATGAAGAGACAAAGAAACTGGTACACCTACCTAATATCGTGTTTGGCCCCCGCGAGCACGCAGAAGTGGCGTAACACGACGTGGCATGGACTCGATTAATGTCCGAAGTAGCGCTGGAGGGAATTGACACCATAAATCCAGCAGGGTCCCATAAATCCTTAGTAGTACGGAACAACACGTTGCAAGGCATCCAAGATATACTCACTAATGTTCATTTCTGCGGTGTTTGGTGGCCAGCGGAAGTGTTTAAACTCAGAAGAGTGTTCCTGGAGCCACTCTAGCAATTCTGAACTCTTGGGGTGTCGCCGTGTACTGCTGGAATTACATAAGTCCGTCGAGATGTACAATGGACATGCAACTGATCAGGCAGTACGTGTGACCTGTCAGAGTCGCATCTAGACGCATCAGGGGTCCCATATCACTCCAACTGCACACTCCCCACACCATTACAGAGCCTGCACCAGCTTGAAGAGTCCCCTGCTGACATGCAGGGTCCATTGATTCACGAGGTTGTATCCATATCCGTGCACGTCCATCCGCTCGATACAATTTGAAACGAGACTCTTCCGACCAGGCAACATGTTTCCAGTCATCAGTGGCGGTGTTAACGGGCCCAGGTGAGGCGCGAAGCTTTGAGTCGTGCAGTCATCAAGGGTACACGAGTGGGTCTTCGCCTCCGAAGCACATATTGATAATGTTTCGTTGAATGGTTCGCACGCTAACGCTGGTTGATGGCCTTTACGGGAATTAACTGACTATGAACGCGGAATGGTAGTTGGAGCCAGACGCAGCAGGCATTCCATTTAGAAAATCGTTAGGGAATTGAATAGTATGAGATCCACAGTGTCAGGAGTGTCCCAAGAATATCTGTCCCCATCGACAACGCAGTGGCCGACGGACCTCACTTAACGATCGAGAGCAGCGGCGATTACGTAGAGTTGTCAGTGCTAACAGACGAGCAACACTGCGTGAAATAAAAGGAGAAGTCAGTGTGGAACGTACGGCGATCGTATCATTTAGGACAGTGTGGCGAAACTTGGCGTTAATGGGCTATGGCAGTAGACGACCGACACGGGCGCGTTTGCACACAGGACGACCTCGCCTGCAGCGGCTCTCCTGGGCTCGTGACCGTATCGGTTGGACCCTAGGCGACTGGAAAACCGTGGTCTGGTCAGATGAGACTCGATTCAGTTGGTAAGAGCTGGTGGTAAGATTCGAGTGTGGCGGAGACCCCAGGAAGCCATAGACTCAAGTTGTTAACAAGGCGCTGTGCAAGCTCGTGATCGCTCCATTATGGTGTGGCCTAGTCCAACTGAACCGATCGTTGACTGGAACCATTTGCAGCTATTCATGGACTTCATGTCGCCAAACAACGATGGAATTTTTATTAATGACTATGCACCATATCATAACATTCTGGACAATTCAAGCGAATGATTTGGCTAATCAGATGGCCTGACATGAACCCATCGAACATTTATGGGACATAATCGGGAGGTCAGTTCGTGTACAAAATCCTGCACCAGTAACACTTGCGCAGTTATGGACGGCTATAGAGATGTAAATGTAGAGGCAGCATGGCTCAGTATTTCTGCAGGGGACTTCCAACGACTTGAGTCCATACCACGTGGAGTTGCTGCACTCTACCGTGCAAAAGGTGGTCGGACACCATGTTAGGAGGTATCCCACGTATTTTGTCACCTTAGCGTGGATTGCAAAGATTGTGGATGCAGCTCAAAAGAGAAATGGACGTAGGTCCCTAATGATCCCATACAACACAAGATCAAGTTTAACAACCGCAGTACGAAATTAACAACAGTTAAATTTTATTGATTTTAACGATTCAGTGACTTATATTCATGGTGAAAGAGTTAGCTAGGTGGTCTCAAGACGCGACCAGCAGTGGCAGTGTCCAGACGATAGTGCAGCGTTCTGGAATGTCTGACTTCTTGGTGAAGTTAGTGGCGCCAGCACTAGCAATGAAGTCAGTACTTCTACTTCCCATGTCTCTTCCCGCAGTTCATTATTCTAGGACCAAATTATTACTACAAAGGAAGTTTAATATAATGAACGCTTAAATTAACTGTCTTCGTGAAATCGCTGTTTGAATTCGGGGATCTATCTTCCCTTCCTCGTAACACACAATCACAGGATGGGGCCACAGGAAAAGACCGAGCTTTTACCTGCTCTTCCCTCAAACCATACGATTTCAGGGATGAGGTCACACGGCCTTGTAAGCAAACACTTGTTGCGAAAGTGATACGTCCGCACGGCAAAGCGCGCTCGGTTGCTGCTTGAGAACAATGGTATCCATAGAGTGTAAACTCACCGCAGTCACCGCGCTTTGTTTGAAATTATTGCACAACTACGTGAAACTGTGCGCTACATTCCCAGTAGCTACACACACACACACACACACACACACCAATACAATTACATCACACGGGGACCAAATAGGGTAATGGCTCAGATTATTTGTGTCATCTGTTACTGGTGGACGGTGCACTGACGACCACGTGTAACTACGTAACACAGGTATACAGAACGAAGGCTTTAATTGTCGTTAGAAAGGTTTTGAGCATTTTTCCGTTCTCAATCGCATAAATCACTAATGTATTAAACGTACTGACATGCACTTTGCTGAAATTGTTGTCTTGTGCTATCTGTCGTACAAAATATTTTACAGACGGCGACAGCCATTAAATAACATGTATATGTCGGGTTGCGTTCCTGCAATACCTGTAGTCAAAGTTGACATAGCGAATAAGTTCATCAGAGAGCACCACAGATTTGCCCAAGTCTTTCATTCACCCACTCATCGTGTTCAGTAGATCTCCAGAAGGAGAAGAACCTTCTGGAATGTAGAACGAGCCAACGAATACATTAATAAAATACAAGTAAATAATATAAGCTCAATCTGTATACTGAGTGAGCAGCATACTGCTTGTTGCTATTCACGCTTCTTGTTGTTCTTGTTGTTGCTGTGATCTTCAGTCTGAATGCAGCTCTTCACGCTAGGCCAGTATGTTCGAGTCTCTACATCTCTGCACAACTACTGCAATATACGTCCATTTCAGCCTAATTATTGCACTCAGGCCTTGGTCTCCCTTTACAATTTTTAGCGCCCCACACTTCCGTCCAGTTCAAACTGACTATTCTTTATGTCTCAGGACGTGGCCAATCAGCTGCTCACTTTTCTCAGTCAAGTAGTGTCATAAATTTCATTTCTACCATATTACGTTCAGTTGCCTCATCATCAGTCACTGAATCTACCCACCAACGTTTAACATTCTGCTTTAGTAACACATTTATAAAGCTTCTACTCTCTTCTTGTCTGAAGCGATTATCATCCACGTTTCACTCCCGTACAATGTTGCGCATCATACATGTACCCTGAGAAACTTACTAACATTGAAATTTATATTCAATTCTAACAAATTCTCGTTTATCAGAAAAGCTTTTCTTCCTATTACCAGCCTGCATTTTTATACCCTCTCCACTGCAGCCATCACCACTTAATTTGCCTTCTGCATTTCTATATCCTCTGCACTTCAGCCGTCGTCAGTGATTTTGCTGTCCCGACTGCTTTCAGGGTCTTATTTCCTAAACTTCTTTTATTTTAATTCCACTAAGTCCGATTACATTGGTTTTCCTTTTGTTGACCTGCTTTTTATAACTTCTTTTCCATTCTGCTGAACTGTTGTCCTAAGTCTTCTGCCGTCTGTGGCAGAATTACAATGACATCAGCAGAATTCAAAGTTTTTATTTCTTCTGTCTGTAGTTTAATTCCTTTCCAAATTTCTCCCTGGTTTCATTTACTGCCTGCTCAATGTACAGGTTGAATAACACTGGGGATAGGCTACAATCCTGTCTTACTCCCTTCTCAATCATCTGTATTTTATCCCTACTAACCTCAGAATTTCAGATATTGTATTCCAGTCAATCTTGCAAAAAGTTTTCTCTGATTCTCAAATACCATATAGGTACGGTTCCTTTTCTTCAGTCTATCTCCTTATATGAGTCATGGGGTTAGCATGGCCCTGCATGTTCCTAGATTTCTCCAGAAATGAAATAGATCTTCTCCGAGGTCGACTTCTACCACTTTTTCCATTCTTATTGATAGTTCGGTAATGTTCACACATGTCCGCACCTACCTTTTTTGGAACTGAAATCGTTACATTCAATGTTGTACTAGCTAAATTTCGCTACATAAATTAGAAATCAAACAGCTACTTGTAAATAAACTATCGTTTCCTCATTTACATTAAGTAACTGTCGTTTATATCACATTGGTAGTTTAATATTTCCTTCATTATGTCAGCGTTTTTCACAGAAAACAGTAACCCACATTTATAAATACGAAGTTCTGTGTACAGTACATTAATACTTGTCGTGCAGCTTTACAGTGGACAGTCGGTGACAAATAAAGACAAATAACTACACGTTGGTCTACAAGCACTAATGTCACCAGATAGCTACCACAACAAGCTACGAGCAAAATTCTGCCAAACTAACAATGACTATATCTTAACAAATTGTTATAGGAGGTGTCAGTTGAGTTGTTTAGAAAACAGCTAAAGTGCTACAAGTCCGGTCCCCAGTGATCTACAGGGAAGGGAAGCTCCCGATAAGATATTGCTAATTTAGGAGAAATTGTTATGCACAACGAATAAGGTCTTGTTAAATGGAAATTACAAGGGAGTGTCTAAATAGAGCATTAAAATGCAGCTACCACATCTCACAAAGATATTATTAATGAAGGATCTCACCTAACTACAAAAGGAAATCAGAATCACTAGAACAATTTGATTTATGACCATAAGGCATAAAACAAATGTTTCACCCACTGAATCAAACATGTAAACATACAATAAATAGACAAAAGGTTGTAATTATGAACTATATAAGCCTTTGTGCAGGTTGGTGGTGGCATGAAGCATGTTATGAAATTATATCCGGATACGGCCAATGACTGCGTGAATTGTTAGTGATTTAAAGAAAGAGCCCTAGAAAAGCAAGTAAGAACACTAACAGGTCCGACAAAGCACATGATGGGTGAGCTAGCTGGTTGTGAATGATAAAATTGCGCATTTATACCCTTATACAAATTCACTGCTTTTGACAATGCTGAATCCAAACTGTCTTTGAAATTTTGAAGGTAGAGGGGGTAAAATATAGGGAGTGAAAGGCTGTTTACAACTTGTACAGAAAGCAGACGGCAGTTATAAGAGTCGAGGGGCATTGAAAGGAAGCAGTGATTGAGTGAGACACAGTTGTAGCTTATCCCTGACGTTATTCAGTCTGTGATTTGAGCAAGCATTAAAGGAAACCAAAGAAAAATTTAGAGAGAAAATTCAGGGAGAACAAATAAATACTTTGAGATTTGCCGATAACGTAATTCTGTCAGAGACATCAAAGGAATTCTAAGAGCAGTTGAATGGAACGGACAGTGTCCCGAAAGGAGGATATACGCAGGGTGAACATCGATAAAAGAAATACAAGGATAATGGAATGTACTCGAATTCAATCAGGTGGCTGAGGGAATCGGATTAGGAAACGAGACATTTACAGTAGTAGATGATTTTTTCCATTTGGGCAGCAAAATAACAGATGATAGCTGAAGTAGAGAGGATATAAAATGTACATTGACAATGGCCAGGAAAGCCTTTCTGAAGGAGAGAAATTTGTCAAAATCGAATGTTGATTTAAGTGTTGGAAGTCTTTTTTGGAAGCATTTGTATGGTGTGCAGCCACCTATGGCAGTGAAACTTAGACGATAAATAATTTAGACAAAAAGTGAATAGAAGCTTTTGGAATGTGATGCTACAGAAGAATGCTGAAGATTAAATGGGTAAATCACACAACTAATGAAGGGATACTGAACAGAATTGAGGAGGAAAGAACTCTGTGGACAACCTGACTGTAAGAAGGGATGAATTGGTAGGATACCTTCTGAGACGTCAAGATATCATCAATGTAGTATTTGAGGGAAGTGTGGGGGATAAAAATCGTAGAGGGAGTCCAAGAGATGAATTATCCATAAATAAGCAGATTAAGAAGAATGTAGGTTTCAGTTGTTATTCGGAGATAAAAAGCCTTGAACAGGACAGAGGAGCATGGAGAGCTGCATCACATCAGTCTTCGAACTGAAGATCACAACAACAAGACAAACTAGTTAATTTCGCGTTCCTCTCGGTTTGGTTGTTGTATCGCCGGCTCATGCTTACCTCTCTTAAGGGTGCGAGTGTGGAACAAGGCTTTACTCTCTGAAACTTGGCGGGTTAGGGGCTTTTGCCCTTGCAGGAATCTCGCCGGCCAATTGCAGCAGACTATGCGAGTTTCGACCAAAATAATTTTATAAACAAGTTTAACGAACTCCTGCTCGAGTGGCTTTTGTCAAGGTTAAAGTGTAATGACATGGCACGGGAATGAAGACAGAAAATCTGACCCACTTCATGGCAGGTTCTCAATCACAGCCAATCAAAATCCAGGCATGTAGACACGCACTGGGAACCATGCATTCTATTAAAATAATTATTGTGAACCAATCACACTCTCACTCGGATTCAAGCAGACATTCCTGAGTGGTGTGGTTCTGACAAACGGCCAGTCCTATGGTCTCAAGCTCTAAGTTCTTCACTTGGCTTGCACGTCTTATCTCGCAAAAAAGGATCCTTCTAGCATCTCACACAATGTAGTTTTTATGGAACACAACCCGCCCATCTACGCGATTGGTGTGCGGAGACAGGACTATGCCACTTCCCCGTCATATACCTGCTCGGAGGCAGCTGCCAGCGCCGAAGCAGTTAATATCACTCCAGTTTTTCTAAATTAAATAAGGTACACATGATACGCTGTGGCGTGATCGGTACGGTTGGCAATGAAGAACTTACATTTATTGTTCCAAGATGACCGGTTTCAACCGTCTCATGGCGCCATCATGTGATCTTATGGAACTTGTTATAAAATGTTACATTACATAAAGTCAAAGCATAAAAGGCACTCCCCACGTATACTTATCCAAAAAAGCCAGTTGTTAAAACGCACACAGTTTATAAAACGCACACAGTTGATAAAATTCTGGTATCATCCATAAAGATCAGCGGTGAGAGTCATGTTTGCCGCCAAAACTTACATTTAATCAGCCTCCCAGCGTAGAATTTAATAAATTGAAGAGCTCTCCCCACAGCACACACGCCTGCACACCTTGTGTACGATCAATAAACAACCACAACAAATCATATGTCAGGCATGGGCTTCCGTGCAAAATGTTGTTTGCTACTGAACACATCCAGTGTACGACTTGTATCAACCACAAAACAACCAGGGTGCAACCGTCAGCTACTAAAGCACTCAGTTAATGCTCCTATTGACATGCAGAAGCTCTTTCTCCGCCTCCACTGGGATTACTGTCAATTCGTTGGGGAAAAGACTCCAACCGCTCCACTAGACTGCTGTGTCCACACAGTGACCGCACCCAAAGCTGACCTTAGTCAGTCCGGCTGACCGTATAGCTGCCCACCAGCTTCTCGAGACTCTCGCTTCTGGCTCTGCCTAGAACTCTTTCGTTCGTGTCCGTGTAGTAGCTGTCTCAGGACCTCCAGAAGCAGCCCACCGCAACGGACACCTGGCTACTGCATCTATGTGACCCCTGACGACGCACTGCAGTCTTGTCCACCTTCTCCACCGCGGCGACGGCACTGGTCTCCAGATGATGTTGCTTGTCCACCTGTTGCAGCTGACTGACAACGCAGCCAGTGCTTGCCATCAGTTCGGCCACAGCAGCACTCGCAGCAATCAAGTGCTCCTGCAACACACTCCACTCAAAACGACGACGGGGAGAATTACGATGCTGTTAGGCATGGCACGAAGTTGCCAAAAAAAAGTTCAGTAAAAAGGTCCATCTTCTTCTACCATAGTACATGGAAGAAAAATAGTCATCTACGATCACTACAGCCAGTAATGACAACATTCTCCGTGGCGTGCGCTTTTCTTAATGGCATTATGTAGTATTCACAAATGGATTTAATAACGTTTGCCATTTTATATATCTCGCAGTATTTCTCATCGCGCTGACACATTCTTCTCTATATTTCTGTCATAGTTTCAGTGAATGAAGACAAGAATAAGTCTTGAGTTGCCACAGTTTTTAGTCAGGCATATGTGACCCATTATAGTAAAATGGTGCTTACATTACTTAGGACCCCATTAATTAGGTGATGGGCAGCAAACTATTGACAGTAGCTAGCGCTTCAAGTTTCTGTCTCGTCCATCACATCAGACTGAGGAGATGGACATTCCGTGGGGCGCTACGGAGCTGGTAACGATAAAGTCACAGAAGACTGAGACACACTGTAAGTCTATAACCTTATCGGCATTAACCTGATTTTATGTTTATTTGCAAACAACGTTGCTAAAGCTCTTAGCTGCAATAAGATATAATTATTTATATCGTTCATAACTGATGAACGGTTGACGAAAGCGAAAGCCGCAAACCAACCCAGACTACCTCTGGATGACGATCAGGTAGTGATAAAATCCACACTCGGGCTGGCTGGCATAATCGAACCAAACGACCTGGGTTCTATCTAAGACGACGTTGGCGGGGCAGGTAACAGGATTCTTGCTTCACACCCTCTGTTACGAATCGCTAGAGGCTACAGGGCGCCACCATTTACGGACCGACGCGTGACGGATACAGGTGTTGGACAAAAATATCGAGCTCCAAAGCGCAATAGGTTACCGTGTCTAGTACTGTGTAAGAAAACTTTTCCCATTCAAACCAGCTTCCAGTTGTCTCGAAATGGATAAATACGGGTCCTGAGTGGTTTTCAAGGACTTCTTACGCCGTTCTTCCTGTAACATAGTGGCATGTTCAGGTAACTATGATGGAGGCGGATAGCGATCAGAACCCTTCTCTACGAAGTAGACCGGTAAAGGCTCAATAATATTGAGATTTGGCGTCTTTGGTGGCCAGGGGAGATACGACAATTCATCCTCGTGCTCACAAAACCAATACTGTCGTCTTGGATCATACCACAACCATTTGGGATCAAACGTTGTGCCATGGGATGGACCTGATCACCCAAAATGATCACATAATCCTTGGCAGTAATGCAGCCTTGCGGATTGACCATAAAGCACATGGAATACCACGCTATGACTGCCCAATTCATCACCGAACATTGTGCAACAAGACTCACTCGAGCAAATTACTTTCTTCCATTCCTCCATAGTCCAGGTATTATGCCTTCGGTACCACATTTTCCTCTAAACGGCATTTGCACCACTGGTGTATGGCTTTTGAATTGCACCTTGCTCTGCAATACCCAGCTTCTGGAGCTCCCCTCTTGTCATTTTGGTGCTGACAGGGTTCGCGAGGGCGACTTCCAGTTCTGCAGTGACTTTTTCAGCTGTCGTCCTCTTATATTTCGTCACAGTCGTCTACAGTGATCGCCTGCCACGATCACTCAACCCACTTTCGTCCGCGATGTGACACAGCGAATGATTTTTTTCCGCCTTCCCTGTACGTGTTATAAAACTTCGGTACGATACATCACGGAACACCTAACACTTCAGCTCCCTTGGTTACGGAAGCACCCACCACATGAGCACCAACAATACTGCACACGTTCGTGTTCATTCGGCACCGACATAATGCTCTCACAACTATACAGAACACAGTCCTGAGCACGAATGGTACTTGCAACGCACTGAGGACATTTAGCAAGTGCCGTTCGTGGTCAAATACAACAGCGCAACCTGCAGACGTGGCTTGTATTTATGTCCAGGCATGCACTTGTCACGGTGTTTCGTATTTTCATCCAACCCCAGTACCCCCCACAGGCTCTACGACGGCGACAACTGTCTGGCTTGGCGGAACGCTGCTGGTGTTATCTAAAGAGAAGATTTAATTCTAATTGTCGTATCTACTAGTTTTAGTACTCGCTGTAGACTTAAATATCATTTCCAGTAAGCTAGCTGCGATGTAATTGATGACAACTTTCTTTGCTGATTCACAAGCTGAGTACCATGAGTTATTTCAGTCTTCTGCAGCCCATCTGTCCTCCCTCCTCTCTCTTTCTGCCTCTTCCACCCCTACACTCTGTCTATCCCCTCCTGCTCTCTGTGCATTTGATTCTCCGCCCCCTCTCTGTCCATCTGTCCCCCCCCCCCCAATCTCTGGCCCATTCACTCCTTCTCCCTCTCTCCCTCTCCTCGTTCCCTATCAATGTCTTCTCACCCGTCTAACCCCATCTCCTGCTCCCTCTCCCATTGCCCATCTCCTTCTTCCAACCTTATCTATCCGTTTCCCTATCTTCTCGCCTCCCTTTCTCTGTGGATCTTCTCCTCCCCCTCAGTCCAGCTCCTCCTCCCTGAGGTTTGGTTTGTGGGGCGCTCAACTGCACGGTCATCAGCGCCCGTACGACGTCCCAATTTTTATACAGTCCAATTTTTTTCCATACTCCAATCGAGTCACTGTCACTAATGATGATGATGATGATGATGATAATGAAATGATAAGGACAACACAAACACCCAGTCCACAGGCAGACAAAATCCCCAATCTGGCCGGGAATCGAACCCAGCACCTCGTGATCCAGAGGCAGTCCTCCTCCCTCCTCTGCCTGCCCGTGTCCTCTTTTCTTTCTCTGTCCATCTCCCCCTGTTTCTCCTCTCTGTACAATTCCTACTCTTCTCTTTCTGTCCGTTTTACTCACCCGCTTTTTCTTTACATGACCTCCTCCCCCTATCTATGTCCACCTCCTCCTTTCCCATCTCTCTCTGTCCATCTCCTAGTCCCCCTTTTCTTTCTCTGTCCATCTCATCCTGTTTCTCCTCTCTGTCAAATTCCTCCCCTTCTCTTTCTGTCCGTTTTCCTCACCCCCTTTTCCCTTCCATGGCCTTCTCCCCCTATCTATGTCCACCTTCTCCTTTCCCCTCTCTATCTGTCCATCTCCTATTACCTCTTCTCTCTCCGCATTATCACCTCCACTCCAATAGGAGGTTGCTGGTTCTTAGCCCCACTATATTTCTTTCCAGGCAGTAAATTATACCTGTTCCATGCTCGGTTGAAATGCGTCCATCGGTTTAGGAGGAGCTGTTCGCTCGTGTCTTTGCTCGTGTACGCACATGTCACATATATTTAACACATTTCAGCAATGTTTGTACACGTATTTCACCCGTATCTCTAGCTTTCGCCCTGCAATTTCATTTTCACGCATCTCACTGTTTATGGCACCATAAAATTAAAACGTCATGTACCACGCGTCAGATTTCACACATCTCAGTGTTTATGACGTCATAACGCCTGAACTATTTGTCGTAAAATGATATAATTTTGTAGGTACATTCAGCGGAGTATGTGAATACTGTCTGCGAAATGTGTTGTGAGTAGAGTTAGTAAGAAAGAAGTAATAAATTAAAACGTCATTCATGACGCGGCAGTTTCCCACGCATCTTAGTGTTTATGATGTCGCATCTAGTCTACCGCGTGTCGTACAGTGTTATAATTTTGTACAGATATCCAGCGGTATATGTGACTCTTGTCTGCGGAAAGTGTCACGATTAGACGTAGTAACAAAGAAGTAAAAAATTAAAATGTCATGTATGACCCGGCAGTTTCTCACATATCTGACTGTTTATAACGTTATACCTCCTGAACTATGTGCTGTACAATGATGTATTTTTGCACGTGGACTCAGTGATATATATGTGAATACAGCCTGCAAAAGTGTTGCCCATAGAGTTAGTAGTAAGGAAACAATAAATTAAAAAGTCATGCCTGATGCGGCAGTTTTACTACTTGAATAACGAAAATGTAGTAAGCGTTAAACTTTTTCCTTTCATTATTTCGTGCGTAGTGTCATCGAGGAAGAATCTCGTAGACGTCTGAAATTGTGTATACAGTTGCAACTTCTTTATTTAAGTTTGTGAATCTGTACTTAAATTGCTGAATGACTGAGAAGATGAAACTTTTTCGTTATTTGATTCTGAAACAGCTGAGTAAAACTGGACGTACCGAGCCTACTTTCTCTTCACTTTTTATTATCATGTCAACACTGACCCACAATATTCTAGTGCAACGCAATCTGACTGCTCAAAAAAATTGCAACCTGACTTCAAATAATTAATTCAAAAGAATGGCCCTGACTAAAAAGCAATCTTGCAACGCAATCTGACTGCTCAAAAAAATTGCAACCTGACTTCAAATAATTAATTCAAAAGAATGGCCCTGACTAAAAAGCAATCTTAACAATAACCTATACATTTCATTAAGCACTTACCTCACAAAAATCTTCATTACGCGACCTACTGCAATACAGCGAGCGTCAGTACTGCCAGCTAAATAAAAGATTCTAACTACTAAAGCCACCATCAGGAAAGATTTTGTTGCAAACCAAATAATGTATTTTTTACCTTACTAATGAGAATCCAGTTCAAACACGAATATAAATTGTCGTTGACATCCAATATAAAGATATATAATCGTGAATAATTTTCAGTCTCCAAGTCGGATACTTTCAGATCGTTAGCCTACGCTAAAACTTCAGACCTCTACCCTACATCAATGCTAACTTCTCACATTTAACATCCATCACTGCTGGCTGTTCACCTCCAACTGCCCAACAGTACTTCCATCACTGCTGGCGACTAACTTCCAATTGCCCAACACTACTGGCGATTAACTTCCAACAACGAGTCCAACCAGCCACAGAGTCTCTTACAAAGAAAGCGCAGTCAGAGATCCAATGCAAAGCGCTACAGAGCGCTGCCAACACAGAAGCAGCCCACATACACAGTTAGTTGCAAGTCCCTAAGTGCTCTCATTGTCCCATGTTGGATGGCTACAGTTTGGCTATTCGCGCGTCGTGAGCTACGCCTCTTTTTCGTTCCCACCCCGCCCCTTTGAGAGGCAGATGTTTCTCACCCACACGCTGGTTCTTTCCAGACAGGTGCACCAAGTTTGGCTGAAACTGATCCATTGGTTTAGGAGGAGAGGTGGAACATACATACATACAAACATACATGCACACATTTTTATAAAAGCTATAGATTATTATAAAAACAAACTACCCGGCGGATAGTTGTGGAGATAAATTTTGATGGTACCCAGAGTCAAATAAACCTTTGAATTGCAGGTTACAGTGGTTATTAGTTTTATTAATAGTGCTTCTAGAGAGTGAACGTAATGGAGAAATAAATTTCCTAATTTCTGAAATGAGAGGGGTAAAGTTTAATCTTATGCTTGTTTACAATTACCTTACAGTAATACCCACAACTAAAACTGTTGACAAACCTTTACAGCTGCAGCTCATGTCTCCATAATTTTCATGTTATTAAAATAGTTAATGCTAATTATACTACTACATATTGGAACATGATATTAATACATCGGATTATTTGAAATGACAACTCAAAACACCGGGTTTTGCTAAAGAGATAAGCTTACTTAGTAACATTGTCCAGTTGACATCAAGTTGGTCAACAATCACAAAAATCGGTGGCTCGAGTTCTGCCCTGATAAAGTGTTTCTTGCTAGCAAGCCCTTCCAAAAGAATTCCCGCGAATGAGCTCGCAGCTGCCTGTCCTCGTCAGAACAATTTCATTTCGATGCTAACATATAAATATTTATTATTGTGGTTTGATTTTCCGCAAAATATATCTTCGATAAACCGAGCGAACGCCATACAGTAACAATAGCGGTGTGACCATTACTGATGCAAGCATACGACACGAAGGATACTGAAGTATGTAATCCACCATAGTAAACAGATTTTATCCGATAAAGAAAGAAAGGTTTGTGCGTAACAAAGAAGGTGGCCTTTTATTTTTTCCTGTGTTAGCACATTGGCTACTATAGTGTGTTTATCAAATGCCATTTTTTATTTGAGGTTCTAGTATTATTCCTGTGGTGACACACTGATTGTTGCATATATAAAGTTCAGAAAATGGTACGTCAAACGAAAAAAGTCATCGATTTGAGCCGAGCGCTCTAAGGCGGTGCAACCATGGACTGTGCGGCTGGTCCCGGCGGAGGTTCGAGTCCTCCCTCGGGAATGGATGTGTGTGTTTGTCCTTAGGATAATTTAGGTGAAGTACTGTGTAAGCTTAAGTCCCATAAGATTTCACACACACACACAAAAACAGTCTTCGATTTGTGACAAAAAATGGTTCAAATGGCTCTGAGCACTATGGGACTTAACATCTGAGGTCATCAGTCCCCTAGAACTTAGAACTACTTAAACCTAACTAACCTAAGGACATCACACACATCTATGCCCGAGGCAGGATTCGAACCTGCGGTCGTAGCGGTCGCGTGGTACCAGACTGAAGCACCTAGAACTGCTCTGCCACTCCGATTTGTGACATTTTACTCACTTATCATATTAAATGGTCCTTTTCATGTGATTCATTCCCCATATACCATGGGCAAGGATCAGAAGCCGGGAAAAAAGAAGGTTTGAAGTCCCATTGACAATGATGTCATTAGACATGGATCAGGAGGGATGGAGACGGAAAATGGTCGTATCCTTGCGAAGGGACCATCCCAGTATTTGCCTTAAGGAGTTACAGAAATTCTGGTAAACCTAAATAATGGTGATGAGATGGATATTTGATCCAACTTTCCCCTGAACAAGGATGGAGAGGGACTGCATGTTGCTATTCAAAGCAACAAAAATCAGTGGATGGCCAGATATGTGTATCTGAGCGAACGTTATCAGATGCCCCAGCGATTACACCTATCAAATATCTTTACTAATGACGGGGTACATTGCCATTATGTCAACTGCATTAACGAAAATTATTGGTTGAACACAAATTCAAATCAAGTCTCATGCAGATGCCTGCGTATGTACACAAAGAAGGTGTCGTGAACTATGAACTACTTCCGGAGGTATGTCCACCGCAGTTAGTATCTGTTGTCAACTTGTGAGACACCTTGTGGCTGCAATATATGAGAAACGGCCAAGAAAAAAGCGTTGTTACTACAGAGTAACATCCGCCTGCTCTCCGCTGATTTCATACAAGAAGCTCTCCAGCATCTCGGTCAGGAAGCCATCCCTCAACTGCTCTTATTATACTGATCCTACACCGCCAAATTTTTACCTCTTACTCTTTCTATCCAGCAGCCTTCAAGAAAATGCGTTTCAAACTTGATCTGGCGACATATGTGTAGGTTACAGTCATAACTCACATGCTCCAAAATAATGAAAATTGAGATCCTGACATATTCTCATATAGCTTTATACATAGAACATAATTCACGAAATAGTTATTCACATTTGGCACAAGATCCTTGAGAAAACCGGTGTTAAACTTCATGGTTAGTTTCAAAAGTCTCATGATCCGTGGGATCTTGTGAGTTTTGTCCCGTACCTCATCTTGACCAATCAGCGATTAGCTCACTCGGTGCCATTTTCTTGTGTAGTAGTAAATATTGATGCCAGTGGAGAGTGTTTTCTGGTCTGTTTAGTTATTTTGGGGAATATAATTCAATATAGTGGTTGGAATAAAAGTGATTTGAGACAGAAGTCATGGAAGAAAACGTTTCACGCGAAGGAGAAAGAAGAATGGAAAACTTGTAAATTTCTTTGATCATTAAACTGAAGAAATGTGCACGGTAGACATTTCTTTTATGAAATTGCAAACGGTATTCCAAACTAGAGAATATCTTTTGTAAACCAACACAAGCAAAGTCCATAAAAGATGATTAATTGGTATTTATCACGATTAACGTCGGAATGTAATATTATATATACACTGTAGAAGAGAAAGTGGCTTGCAGTCGGAACCAAACAGTGTTGCATATCGAGTCGCAACACGATAGTTCCCGCGAAACCAACATCGTCCAAACAGCTCAGAACCTAAACTCTCAAGATCCAAAATGGGGATTGTCAAAACTTACATGTTCCATAGCTCATTAACAAAACTCACATGATCCATAATATAACCTTAAATAATTGTAATTTCTCAATAAACAAACATAATCTGAAATATACATAATGATTGCTAGCCATTGTTCTTGCACATACTGATGTCAATATACGGGACATGCGCACGACGCATGTAAAACACGTTTTTAGTCATTTGTGAAAATTTATGTTTTTGGAGCATGTGAGTTATGCTTCTAACCTACTCATATTTAACTATATGGTGTGAAACCCAAAAAATATCTGAGCATTATTAGGTTGTTTTAGATGAAGCGGGACAATATATTGTTGATGATCAATTTCTCTCTCCTGTTTATCTATTTTCTTCAATAAACTAATAAAAAATGGTATAAAGTACCAACACAAATGGATTTAATTTATCATGATAACATTTCAGTAAAGAGTATTTTTATAAAATAAAGTATGTGTGCTCAAATGGTGCCGAATCAGTGAGGTGTTATGCACTTTTGGCTTCGAAACGGGTTGTGTTACATGCAGTCCGCAGTCATATTCAAGAAGCAATATAGAACTATCATGAAAGTATGGATGTGCGACTCTGGACGTAGACGCATAATGAAACCCAATTACCAAATTATTCAGTACCACAGTTGCGTTGGTAAAAATGTGTGCTCATAGATGACTAAAACGTGTCTTGTCAGAAGCGTAAAAATGTAGGCAACAAGTGAGCAAATTCTGCAAGTTTTTCACGTTAGGATCTACAGGGTACTGAATCAAGCAAGCAAGAAATTTATGAGGGAGAAGTATTAAGATTTCCTTACTGGCTGTCGGTCTGGCATCTTGCTGTTCAGTCTAGGGAAGAGGTAAAAAATATCCGTAGACTATTTCTGAAATGTGAAATTCACATCTAGGCTAGACTACAAATACATTGATAGAATCCGACCCCTTATTGTATCTAGTGCCATTATTTCACTTCTTCAGTAAAAACCATGTCTTCAGTAATGAAGCCATACCTGTAAAATGGTTTTGCTATTCTGTATCGCTTGTTTAACGCTTTATCAGTCAGCTGTCACAACGGAAAAGCGGGACAAGGGTACCCGTCCACACTAGTTTTAGCATGTACATGTGGAGAGTGACTTCGGCGATACTGTAAGCTTCCTTCTGCATGAACTTCACTATGTTACAGTGAACACGCTTCAGTAAAAGCGTGAATTTCTAAAACCTGAGGTAAGGACCTTACATTCAGAATTTTGATATGGAGAACTTGTGTCTGCGAGGCTAGCAAAAAGAGATATGGGCATAAAGATTAAGGTGATGCTGTTGTGTCTCCTGTCGTCCAAAAAGTAGCTCTCTTGTCGTTACACGCTGTAATAACACATCCGTATGATGACAATGAGAAGTGCGCCTTTCATGAAATATTGTAGAATCAATTTTATTAAATATTTCTTGTAAGAACTGTAGATTACGAATTAAGCGCTGAGCGCGTGGACAAAGATCACGATATTAGCGCAACTGTCAGAGAAACATTATCAACTGCGAGAGAGGAGCTGTCTGTTATGAGGAGTATTCTGAGGCGTTATTGGGACGAGGAGAAGAGGTGCACGGAGATTATAATTTTTGTCCTCAGGTGATGGCGAGAATAGGCGTTGAGTAGTATGCGGAAATTTTCCTGATGTTGAAGAGCCCCCATTGTGATATTTTTTAAAGACATAAGTTTATTTAAACACTAAGGCGAAAAAAGTCAGCTCACAAGGGGACCCTCCACACTGTAAATCACGGATTTTGATGCGCTTCAAAGGTGTTTTAGAGGCACTTACCCTGAGTACCTGGCTATCCGGTTTTTTAGCGACGGGCCTTAGTTTGTGAGAAAATCGATTTTGAAGTTCACTGCGTGCTTTGTGTACTCGTAACACTTCGTGTATTTCGAGCAAGTCAGCGTAGCGTAGCGGTAAAGGTTCACAGCTACTGCGGTGGTGGTACCGTGTTCGAATCCTGCTCGCATATGTTTTTTTTATGTATGCAAGAACCGTCCGGAAAATTTGGCCCTAACATTCAAAATCGAGTAGACGAATTAACTGGGAAATATAGAAATGTAGTCATGTCCTGCACAAAATCCGGGAAGTTCACGAAACTGATGTGTGAAGAATTTTTGCAATCTGTAATTCTTCCGTACTTGGGACAGAATTTTTTTTGTACATTATCGATTCGTGGGGAGGGTTAACCGATTCAACTTTATACGATATTCACTGATGAAAGGAAAGCGAGCACCTGCATCCTAAAAGTGGTCCCACTAAAGTGCGCTCCTTATTGCCAGCCCTGCAACGTTTATTTTTACCGACAGGTGAAAATCTTCATGAAAATTATTCAGTATGCTGCCGAATTGATGAAAGACAATAGAGAGATCGCTTCCAGGGAAGATTCGATAAAATTAAATATTTATAAAAAAAAAATACACGAGCAGGAATCGATCACAGTATCTCCAGCGCGGTAGCTGTGAACCTTTACCGCTGCGCTGCGCTGACTTGTTCAGAATATGCGTAATGTTACCGGAATATAAACGCGCAATGAACATCAAAATCGATTTTCTCAAAAAACCAAGGCCCGTCGCTAAAAAAACCGGATAGTAAGCTACTCAGGGCAAGTGCCTCTACAACATATTTGAAGCGCATTAAAATCCGTGATATATAGTATGGAGGATCCCCTTGTCAATTGTAATTAAATGTTACTAAAGGCTACAAGAAGATTAAATAAATAAAAGTTGTGAAAAGATGAGCTATTTTTCATTCGCAACGAACTTTATTGAAATTTGTAACTGTTCACATGTACCCTCATTTATGAATGTGTGTCGGTTCGAGCTATCACACGGTCCAGTTCCATTGGAATCGGCCTCCTTTCACCGGAGCTGTTTTAATTTTATCAGTAACTTTTCCCCCATCTGATGCCAGCATTCAAGAATCATCGGAGTGTATCAATACACGTACCGCGTACTCACGTCTGTCTATAGCAAAGATGTATACATATGGAACGTTTCAGAGAACGACGGAGTCTAACAGTATCAGCAGCGTGGAGCAGAAGAGAGTTGCAACTTTCCAGCACAATTGTCTTTCACATTACGACGACTGTGAAAATTCAAGTAATGTAGAAATACTTTCAGAACTTGCTATGTGAACTCTGTCCTGATGATGGATATTTAGGCAATGAGGAGCCTATACAGACTTTTTAGTATTACACATTCCATACAGCAGAAATATTTAAAACTATATTAATTTATGAGTAGTAAGTAAATAGACAACCATTACAATGCGCCGCTGTTTGCTTCTCCAGAAAAAAAATGCTAGGTGTGCCTCGACCATAGTATTCGGGATTTTCCCCATTCCACAGTTGGTTCCTGCAACAATGGACATACCTATTTACGGACTAGGTGACGTTCACTCGTGATGGTATTCGGAATAAGATGGGCAGTTCATTAGTGATTCGGTGCTAACAGGTGCTCTTTAAGCACTTGCCACTCACTGCTGACAGAAAGGTGTGATGTCGGCTTTGATATGTTCCAGCACCTCGTCATCGACGGCTTGTGTTCGGGCCACATTACTCGGTGTCTGTTTTCGTTGTATCAACGAACCATTTTCCAACACGCACCAAGCGAGGGAATTCAACACCCGTTGTAGTGGATGCTGCCTGGCACACGATGCTTTTCTGCCATACGAGACCGGCGCCGGTCAGCAATGTGACACTGAACTGGTACTGAGTCATAGTACCCTGTGGGTGAAAAAGATGAACTGCATCGCCCCTTTTGTCACACACGTCCTGCAACACTGTACGCACGGCTGCGACATTTGGGCGATAATACATCTTGTGCCGCTTGCAACACTTTGGCTGAAATTGCCTTTTCTGGCTCGTAGACAACATGTTCTCTTAATGAAATTTTCACACTGCAGCCAAGTGTGCGCTGATGTGAAACTTCCTGGCAGATTAAAACTGTGTGCCGGACCGAGACTCGAAGTCGGGACCTATGCTGTACCATATGAGCAACCCATGTTCGACTCACGACCCGTCCTCACAGCTTTACTTCTGCCGGTACCTCGTCTCCTACCTTCCAAACTTCACAGAAGCTCTTATAACACTATCGTCCGCTACTGTTATACTATAACCTTAAAGCTGGCGGCAGTTCGTATAGTGAAATTATTTTTATTCAAGCAATTATAGTATAAAGAAGCAGAGCAGTGTTGCCCTCTGAGAGGAATTTTGTTATATTGACCGTGTTGTACCTAACGGAGGTGGCTTATCGGAAGTCAAAGTCAAAATTACGTAAATATTGAAACAATAACAAACAATATTTTACCTATCTACACTGTTCAAAAAATAAAGATAACGGTCGCTAGCCTAATTAGGCAAGAGAATGACTGACATTCTAGTTCAACAAAATAAGTATGAGTAACTTTAACGGACAAACACAACCTATACTTTGCCACACAAGAGTGCAATGAACTCTGGCACCTGCATGTTCACGTTAAAGAAAGTGCTAACAGTTATAAGAGAACGTGGCTATTTGTATAATGGTAACAGAAAATGACATATACTTTTGCCTTCAAGGCTTGGTCAAACTGAATGGTCTCAATAATATTACTATCAATATTCACTGTAGAATCATAAAATAGGCATAGGTTCAATATTACTTTTCAAACATTTTCCTATCTGACAAAAAATTGTAAATGTAGTTCACTGCAAAATTAAGAACTGGCCATAGGTTAAGTCTCTCTCAGCTAAATGCTTCTCTATTTATAATGAAAGTTAAATGTATTTCACTAACAAACAATTTCTCACTGAATTTTGAATAAAAGAAGTTACTGTTTTCATAGATAGTGGTCTTTCTATTAATTGTTATTTGTCATGAGCATAAAGGATAAACCGTAAATGCTATTACATTATGAAAATGCAGTTTTAATACACAAGAGGAACCCAATATTGCACAGAATTTGACTTGAATAGCAAGAGTAATTAAAACTTTCTTTAATTAAGTAACTTTGAGCATTTGAACTACTTTCGATGGAGGGGGGCCCTTAATCTTGACCACTGTAGCAGAGCAAACTAAACACACCTCAGTACTCTAAAGAAACAAACCATTAACAAACATGAACATGTAACTTTCAACAGTAATAGTTCTAAACTTTTACCGCAGTAGAACACAATTTGATTTGGTTATAAGACAACAGCTCACCTTTGGGTGATTTTCAACAGATTGCACTGTGATCATTTAATTTGCAAAACTCTGCCACAATTTTGAGAACATTCACTTTAGAAGTTGGCAACAAAATATGAATAAGCAGTTTTAATAGAAAAATTATTTTCAGCAACCATCATTTACTATATTACTCAGTTCTGCTAAAACACTGAGTTTTAATGTTCTTTCAATAAGGACACTCGGTAATCACTTTAGCATGGGAAGGACCCTAAGTGGTTGTGTGACTAGGGATAAAAATATCAAGGTAGGTATAAGAGTTCGAGTATAAGTTACCTTATATTTGCACACACTAAAACATCCAATGAGCTGATCCTTCACCATACATTTCTACTATTCCTTGGTTCCTTTCCAGTGACTGCGCAACGTGGTGGCGATTGCATGTTGGTAGGTGGATTTGCAGGTAGAATTGCTGGACTCTGTCATTTCTTGGTGGTGATGATAGACATCAATTCTACAATACTTCCAGCTCCTTATCCATCTATCTGAGACATTGGAAAGTGGCACGGAAAGCCTCTCTCAGCACCAGCACAATATACATCTTTTACATGAGTATTTGATGGTTTGGTAACTCGTCCCCGACTGGCTCATTGTTCCACCTTTCTATCCATACCAACCACACTTTGCGCGCGCTGCATGCTTCCGTTCCCGAGGGGAACCACAACACCTTTTATATATGAAATAACTAAGAACCTTTAGTGAAGGTCAGCAGTTTACATAACAGCAACCAAACACATTAAATAAAACAGAACATTTGCACATATTGACATTTCTAAAAAAAATTGTTGTTGTTGTTGTGGTCTTCAGTCCTGGGACTGGTTTGATGCAGCTCGCCATGCTACTCTATCCTGTGCAAGCTTCTTCATCTCCCAGTAACTACTGCAACCTACATCCTTTTGAATCTGCTTAGTGTATTCATCTCTTGGTCTCCCTCTACGATTTTCACCCTCCACGCTGCCCTCCAATACTAAATTGGTGATCACTTGATGCCTCAGAATATGTCCTACCAACCGATCCCTTCTTCTAGTCAAGTTGTGCCACAAACTTCTCCTCTCCCCAATCCTATTCAATACTTCCTCATTAGTTATGTGATCCACCCATCTAATCTCTAGCATTCCTCTGTAGCACCACATTTCGAAAGCTTCTATTCTCTTCTTGTCTAAACTATTTATCGTCCATGTTTCACTTCCATACATGGCTACACTCCATACAAACACTTTCAGAAACGACTTCCTGACACTTAAATCTATACTCGATGTTAACAAATTTCTCTTCTTCAGAAACGCTTTCCTTGCCATTGCCTGTCTACATTTTATATCCTCTCTACTTCGACCATCATCAGTTATTTTGCTCCCCAAATAGCAAAACTCCTTTACTAAGTTAAGTGTTTCATTTCCTAATCCAATTCCCTCAGCATCACCCGACTTAATTCGACTACATTCCATTATCCTCGTTCTGCTTTTGTTGATGTTCATCTTATATCCTCATTTCAAGACACTATCCATTCCGTTCAACTGCTCTTGCAAGTCCTTTGCTGTCTCTGACAGAATTACAATGTCACCGGCAAACCTCAAAGTTTTTATTTCTTCTCCATGAATTTTAATACCTACTCCGAGTTTTTCTTTTGTTTCCTTTACTACTTGCTCAATATACAGATTGAATAACATCGGGGAGAGGCTACAACCCTGTCTCACTCCCTTCCCAACCACTGCTTCCCTTTCGTGTCCCTCGAATCTTATAACTGCCATTTGGTTTCTGTACAAATTGTAAATAGCCTTTTGCTCCCTGTATTTTACCCCTGCCACCTTTAGACTTTGAAAGAGAGTATTCCAGTCAACATTGTCAAAATGTTTCTCTAAGTCTACAAATGCTAGAAACGTAGGTTTGCCTTTCCTTAATCTAGCTTCTAAGATAAGTCGTGGGGTCAGTATTGCCTCACGTGTTCCAATATTTCTGCGGAATCCAAACTGATCTTCCCCGAGGTCGGCTTCTACTAGTTTTTCCATTCGTCTGTAAAGAATTCGCGTTAGTATTTTGCAGCCGTGACTTATTAAACTGATAGTTCGGTAATTTTCACATCTGTCTACACCTGCTTTCTTTGGGATTGGAATTATTATGTTCTTCTTGAAGTCTGAGGGTATTTCGCCTGTCCCATATATCTTAAATTATTTAAACAAAATTATTCATCCTCAAAGATAACCAAAGAGATTATATGAGAAAGACAAAACATCATTTGCTCGTATTGTGCGTATTACAGAGATTACACTTCATTACAGTATCGAATTAATCGTACACTAATTACAGAAGTTCAACGAGGGGATGTTGAACAAAATAGAAAGCTAGATGAATCAACAAAAGATATGTAGTGTCTAAGCTATGGTGTTACACTCTCCTACGAATCATGCAGAACTAGCATTCCTGGAAGAAAGGATATTGCGGAGGCATGGCTTTGCCACAGCCTGCGGTATATTTCCAGAATGAAATTTTCACTCGGCAGCGGAGTGTGCGCTGACATGAAACTTCCTGGCTGCCAGGAAGTTTAACATGTTCTCTACATGCAAATGGTCAGTGCAGCGGCCTCTCTTATCACTGTACATTTTTCAAGCTTCTACTAGAATAATTTGTGCCAGCGCCTTGTTAATTCTCCCTCTCTGAGTCGTGATCTGATATGTTTCTTTAGTCAAACGTAAAAGTTAGAAACCAAGTGGTAAATATCTTTATGGAAAGAAGTATCAGAAAATATTAAAACTGTGTTCCGGACCGAGACTCGAACTCGGGACATTCGCCTTTCACGGGAAAGTGCTCTACCAACTGAGCTACCCAAGCACGACTCACGCCCCGTCGTCACAGCTTTACTTCTGCCAGTACCTCGTCTCCTGCCTTCCAAACTTTACAGAAGCTCTCCTACGAAACTTGCAGAACTAGCACTCCTGAAAGAAAGGATATTGCGGAGACATGGCTTAGCCACAGCCTGGGGGCCGGCCGCGGTGACCATGCGGTTCTAGGCGCTTTAGTCCGGAACCGCGCGACTGCTACGGTCGCAGGTTCGAATCCTGCCTCGGGCATGGATGTGTGTGATGTCCTTAGGTTAGTTAGGTTTAAGTAGTTCTAAGTTCTAGGGGACTGATGACCTCAGATGTTAAATCCCATAGTGCTCAGAGCCATTTGAACCACAGCCTGGGGGATGTTTCCAGAATGAGATTTTCACTCTGGAGCGGAGTGTGCACTGATATGAAACTTCCTGGCAGATTAAAACTCTATGCTGGACCGAGACTCGAACTCGGAACTTAAATCTCATTTTGTTCGTTTTTTGATCGTTGTATCTGTTCGGGGCGGACGTCGCAAGACACCCGTTTCAGTTCGTCGTTGTTCTATTAACTCAGTTTTTTTATTACAGAGGGCAGCTAACCGTCTGACCGAACACGCTGAGCTACCGTGCCGGCATCAACTGAGCTGTGAGGACAGGGCGTGAGTCGTGCTTGGGTAGCTCAGTTAGTAGAGCACTTTCCCGTGAAAGGCAAAGGTCCCAAGTTCGAGTCTCGGTCCGGCACACAGTTTTAAACTGCCAGGAAATTTCATATCTGAGCACACTCCGCTGCAGAGTGAAAATTTCATTCTGAAAGTATCAGAAAAGTTATTATACTATGAATATATGACGTGGGGTTTGGAATGATTACCGTCACGTTAGTCTGGCTTCTAGAATACTAGAGTGATTCACACCATTGTGAATACCGTCGGCTGACCTTACCGAACTTGTAAATTGCCGTATTGCGTGTGAAAATTTATTCCTGGCGCACTGGCTTCCGCGCACTCATCACTGCAACGCTTGCGGACTCTGGGGATTTAGTGCAGGGAGCAGGGGCCAGGGCGCAACAGTTGCGTGGTGGGACCGCGTCATCGCTTTGGAGTACGCCGCGAGTAAGCACTTCTGCGAAAGAAACGCTCGCCAGGTGTGGAACTGAAGACGTAACGTCATCGCCGGAAGTCTGGCCGACACATTTGCTGCGCGCAGCACACGTCACTTCCGGCCGACGCCAGCGGCGCCAGATGAAACTCGCGATTCTCGCGCCAACAACGTGCGTGGTGCGTGGGCAGATCCGCTCACGCCGCTACTACACGGCCTGGGCCTTCCCTACCCGGCGCTGGACACACTGCCAGCGCCACTAAAAGCGCGGGAATCCACCGCTGCAGCAGAATGCTACTAATGCTTCTAATCAAAAACCAAGGAAGGAAGGGGAATTAACATTAACTTCTCGTTGATGACGAGGTTATTAGATACGACTCGACAAGTATGAGGAAGAAAACTGGCCATTTTCGCTGGTTCTCTGCTTTGCTTTTGCTCGCGTAACAACTAATATATGAGATAAAATACGTTGCTACGAAAAGAGCCCGGAAATACCTTTTAGGGATGCTGTGCTGTGACTTTCTTTGGATCATTAATTTTCAACAAAACAAAATATATTATGTTCTTATTATTCTGGATCTGGCTTATTAACGGAACATTGTTTCGTTACTGTAACTCGCTATAAAGTTCAACATATCTTCCTTACTTGACAGTTATTGAAAAGGTTACTGAAAATTATTTCGTTATCAATACTGATGTTACAGTACGCAATGTTTGTTCAACATCAAAATTCTGCAGTGGATTTTTGTTAACAGTAAAACACCAATAAGTACCACGACTAACACGAGAACATGAGACTATTATCAGAGGAAAAGATGTTTTTATTATAATGTTTGGCAGACCAGAACTACGCACAGCAAGATTTCTTTTATGTTATGAAGGTAAATTATCTTTTTGCACTGTTAATAATGTATCATCCGCAGACCGCGTCCACCTGTATAACGCATCATAAAATCTGCTGCTCTGTCCTGCAATTCCGAAAGCTGAAAGAAATAATTTTAGTTCGCCATTACCTGTTCGCTTCTTTGCGGTATGATTGGTTTCATTTAATGCCTTTTGAATGCGCCGCGGCAGCGGCTCGTTCGTTCGTAGCGCAGCTCTGCACCACGAATAATATTTAAACATTTGAAAATGTCTTAAAAGGATGGGATAAAATACCAGGCAAGCTTATTACAAATCATAATGCAAGTTTTCACTAAGTAACTCTATTCAAAACATTTAGACAGATTAAATTATGACACACCTTTACAAATCAGTACCTAATGGCGTCCTTCTTCCCAATCTTGACAAAAGAATACTACGCAAGCATACAATTTTACGTCGCAGGCTCTTCCTACTCACCGAACTCCAAGAAGACGACAGAGAAATTAATGCTCGGTCACTACTATTTATACTCGTTGAGACATATTCTCATCTTTGTTTGATATTTAATAAGTATCGTCTGTGGTGGTTTCAGTACTTGCCGACACAGATATTATCTTTAAAAAAAATCAGTACCTAATTTTATACAAGTATAAAACATGGCACATAATGATTTCTCTTTATTACATAAAGTTCACACAATCGTTGTCCACGCAATTACAATCATCCAGTTCAATTATTCTTTTCTCCTTGTTTTACCACATATAACATGTGTTTTGCTAGGAGACATTACACCATGTTGCTTCTAAAGTGACGACCCCAGTATTCGCCACAACCGCATTAAAACTAAATGTAATGAATATGTTGCGAAAACTGAAAATTTTTATCTGATCAGGACTCAGATCCAGATTTGCTGCTTTTTGTGTGCCGTTACCGTAAGCATTGCGCTGTGTCAGAAGTGCTCCAGAAGTGACTCAAGCTTTCGTTATCAGAAGCTTCTACCTACAATTTCTGAACACTGTCAATAGTTCTTTTCACATAGAGTATGTGGGTATAATTCGAGTGTAGTCATTTTCCTGTCTAGAATATTTTCATTTTGAATCATCGTTTAGCTATTAGCTGATTTCGCCCCGTTGAGCATTTTTAAGGCACCTGGTAAGAAAAACAATACCAAAATTTACAGCAACTCAGGAAGAAACAGGAAATAAAATAAAAATACATTTATGCAAGGACAATTAAACATCTCTTTTATCTGCATCATGGTAAAAAGTTGCAGTTTGCAGAAAGTGTCTTACATTCCTTACATCTCTGGAGGAAGCATCCTTAGAAACAATTTCTTATAACCGTAGTAGTTACAGACACAACTGTCTTGGAGGTTCTAACAATACCACCACTTGCAAAGTAGGTTAGAAATCAGATTAATAATGTCGCTCGCCGGCCGGTATGGCCGTGCGGTTAAAGGCGCTTCAGTCTGGAACCGCGTGACCACTACGATCGCAGGTTCGAATCCTGCCTCGGGCATGGATGTGTGTGATGTCCTTAGGTTAGTTAGGTTTAATTAGTTCTAAGTTCTAGGCGACTGATGACCTCGGAAGTTAAGTCGCATAGTGCTCAGAGCCATTTGAACCATTTTTAATGTCGCTCACGCAGCATATGTTCGCTTTATCGGGCAACAACAAAGTTATTGACTGTGGATGGTATCGTCAGAATGGAAATAATGCAGTCACTGTAAAAAAGTCATTAATTTTGGCACTTATCTTGAATGGATTCCCATCTAGATTTCGTCGAAGTTGTTATGGCTCATCTTGTTGATTCTAGGGTGATTCCACTTTGACTGCTAGAAGGTCCAGATCTGTATTTTAGCAATATTTGAAGACCTAACAAACGCGTTTTTCAGAAAATTCTTAATGATCAAATAATCCCAGATCAGAACAGTGGTATGGTAGAAATAATGTTTGACTTGGTGTTCACGATCCACATTTTTATTAAACTTCTTGTAAATTCACATATACTTCTTCTTAATTGTCACATCATCAAGAAAACAGTTTTGTATCAATCTTCATATATTTAATTTCCACTTTAACCAAACACAAGACTTGACTGTTATTTTACAAAGCGAAATAATAACTTAACTTCTGCAAAGTGAAACAAAGACTGCTCTGTGCGCATTCGCGCCAAAACGGTTAAAAGAAGTCAAAGATTATGACAGTCTCACAGAAATGAATACATACAATAACCATATCACTGTAATATATCGATACATCGGAGTACCTATACATTAATAAAACCAAATGTGAATATTGTCACAAAAATATGTCTGTTACTTCGCAGAAAAGTAGTACGATATTACTGGTATTGAGAACTGGGGTTGGAGTGCCGTAATTGTCACGTAAATAAAGAATCATTACAAGGTGAAGTCCGTTTGTAAAAAGAGAAAAATGCCACCCTTTTGCGATTTTCGTCACTCTTCAGCATATGACACATTAAAACGCGTTAGAGTAACACTCAAAATGAAACTACACATAGCGTGGTCAACATCATAAAGAAAAAAATATTATGTAATTTTACGAGAGTTTGTCTTAATGCTTTGGCCCATGAATTTATCAAAAGGTTGAAGAGCACTGTGATGAAATATGTGGATGAATGAGAACGAAACAAATAAAAATCCTCTGTTTACTTTGTTCTAAAGTAATAGGAGGAAATGTCCTTGACAATGAGAAGTGAGTGAATCGTAGAAGTGTGCACAGATAGCCACTGGCTAAGCCGACAGCTTGCGAAAACCGCGAGACCATGTCTCGCACAAATTTTCAGTCGTCACTGCATATTCATTACATTGCATGTTCAGACTTTTCTGAACGGTTTGCGCTGACCTTGTGTCAAGTCATTGCATCATCGCTGATGCCATCCCTATCGATCCATTCACTCATTTCAGTGAATTAAAATTCGTTTAAAAAATAAATATGGATGAGCGGACAAGGGCGTTGACAGCGCTGAACCTGAAAGTGAGTCCACTGCCTAAACCACTGTGTTACCTCTGTCGGCCCAGTCACACAACAGACCTCCAATAAACAACTCCCGTTGATAGCCTTTATTAGACAAAACCTTATCATCTTTCGTCTCCCAAAAATCGAGTTAGACGGTCATCGTTCATATCTCTTACACTAAAATGACTTAAATTCTTAACAATATCGGAAATTTTTTTTCGCCTCACACCCGTTTTTCACATCAAACAGATCTGAAACTTATTTCCCAAGAGTAATAACTGCTACTCAACCGTGTTTTAGATTTTCCCACATGTTGTCCAACGATTGCCTGCTCGGTCTCACATGGTGCACTAGCCCTACCTACCACGTTATGAAGTCTCATAATACGTCGCGACTTCGTGTGTGCACCAGAAACCAAGTTATCAACTAATTACTATCAGTGTTGAAGAGACTCTCCTAGGTTTTAGCTTATGGTACGATATAAATGAGAAGGAAAAAAATCTTTCCATTATTACTTTACCAATAACAGGATACACAACTAATCTCATTCACAGTGACACTTCTATAGTTCAGTTCCCCCACGATCCTAACGAGGATGCTGTTGCTATACAAATGATGTGCTGAATTTATATTCATGTGGGCAAAAGGGTGTACCTTTTTCACCTCCAGACTTCATTGTGCTTCTCGCGTGTAATACCACGCGTAAAAAACTGCCAAAATAAATTTCTTCAAGCTCAAACACGTAGTGCCAACCTAACACCTGCGACTGCTCAAGGGTCATGGCGTAGATATTTACTGAAGCCCAATAAAAAATCAGTACAGTCAACATAAATGAAACATCTACAAATCATGCTGCAGTAGAATTTAGTGTCTCACTCTCGCTTCCCTTCATCACTGTCCCAGTTTTTCATTTGATGCAGAAGTGTTACTCACTTCTGTGTTTGGGTAAGCAGAGAAGAGAAGGAAGGGGAAACGATGGATTCAATCAAGAACGTTACATACAATGGATGAAAGTAGAAAATGGAGAGTGGTCACTCTATAGAAGCTAAATAATGAGCTAAGAAGATTAACTTGTCAGATTAGAGAGGCACAGAGACAATGTAACTGCGTGCACATGAAGACCTTTAACAAGACTGAAATAGCTAACAAGCGAAGTTCCAAGAACAGCCAGCAAATGTGGTACACTAAATGAAAATGGAAAGATGACAGGATGTGTTGAAGATAACAACCATGACGTGCACGGACAACCTTAGCACGCCTCCCGTTAAGCCCAAATTCTCAGCTTACCCACACACTTCTAATGTAGTGCACATTGCCCACTATCCTCATTACTCGCGACATTTCGCCGATGCCCGTGAGAGTTCGAGCCTAGTGTGTATATGCACTGAAGAGATCATTGGCCGTCCTCGCAATAATTATGTGTATATGGTGTCTGCTCCTCCGGACAGAATTTGTGTATGAGTGGAGACATGCTAAGGTAGTCCGTGCATTTACAATGTACACTATGTCTGGATGGCACAATGTTCCGCGCACCTGTCTACTAAGCAAGGGACTGGGGTTCGAATCCTGGTCCGGTACAAATTCTGAACTTTCTCCATCGATTTAATCGATCCCTGCTCGCGGCCAATACCTGCAATTCATTTGCGTCTCAATTCATAGTGGCTGCTGGATCAAAACTGTCTCTGCTCTTTCAGGCACCAAATATATATTTAGAGAAAATGCGTTAGAAATAGCAAGAGGCGTAATGGAAAGAGGAGAAAGAGAGTGAAGTATGTAACAGATCAAGCAGTACTGGCTGAGTCAGAACAATAACTACATTTTATGTTGAAGAGGATCTAAAAAGTGGGAAAAGAGTGTGGAATAAGGATACATGTAGGAAAAACAAAAACTGATGAGAATGAAAGTAAAGGATACATCAAAATATCATTGGAAAGAAGGACTGTGGTACAAGTAAAATCTTTTAGGTGCTTAGCATGTCTAGTGACGGACAGCAGAAGCTCTATCGTAGAATATTTATGGGTAACAGAGCTTTTGAAAGAGTAAATGTTCGTTAACAGCATAGATTCACCAACTGTTTTGTCTGGAATGCAGTATTGTTTGCTAGGTGATCATGGAATAATACTTCGTAGTTCTGAAATGTGGTTGTGCGTTAAACGCTAAAAGTGAACTGAACTGACAGAGTTATGAATGAGCATGTAATAGTAGCAGTAGTAAAAATAGTATCAGCTACAGTAGCACTAGTAATAGCTTTACTCATCCGTGGGTCACTTTTACAAGAATGAAGCCCATGTCTTGGTATTACACTTTAAGAACCAAAAAAATTTATATACAAAAGTATTTACATATTTACAGATCTAGTTCGTCAGGAATGAGAGAGATATCCGGCCATGGCCTATACACTGAAGTACCAAAAAAGCTGGTATAGGTATGCGTATTCAGATACAGAGATAAGTAAACAGGCAGAATACGGCGCTGCAGTCGCCAACTACTGTCTGGCGCAATTATCAGATCAGTTATAGTTGCTACAATGGCAGGTTATCAAGATTTAAGTGAATTTGAACGTGGTGTTATAGTTGGCATACGAGCGATAGGACACAGCACCTCCGAGGTAGCGATGAAGTGGGGATTTTCTCATATGAACATTTCACGAGCGCACCATGAATATTAGGAATCCCGTGAAACATCAAATCTCCGACATCGATGCGACCGGAAAAAGATCCTGCAAAAACTGGACCAATGAGGACAGAACAGAATCATTGAACGTGACAGAAGTGCATTGCTTCTGCAAATTGCTGCAGATTTCAAAGGTGGGTCATCAACAAGGGTCAGTGTGCGAACCATTCAACGAAGCATAATTGATAAGGGATTTCCAAGTCGAAGACACACTTGTGTACCCATGATGACTGCACGACACACAGCTTTGCGCCTCAACTGAGACCTCAACACCGACACTGAACTGTTGATGACTGAAAACATATTGGCTGGTCGGACGAGTGTCGTTTCAAATTGTATCGAGCGGATGGACGTGGACAAGTATGGAGACTACCTCATGAATCCACGGACTCTGCATGTCAGCAGGGGACTGTTGAACCTGGTGGAGCCTCAGTAATGGTGTGGGGCGTGTGCAGTTGGAGTGGTATGGAACCCTTGATACGTCTAGATACGACTCTTAACAGGTGGTACATATGTAAGCATCCTGTCTGATCACCCACACCCATTCATGTCCATTGTGCATTCCGACGGACTTGGGCAACTGCAGCAGCACAGTGCGACATCCGACACGTCCAGAATTGCTAGAGTGGCTCCAGGAACACTCTTCTGAGTTCAAACACTTCCGCTGGTCACCGAACTCCCCAGACATGAACATTATTGAGCGTATCTGGGATACCTTGCAACGTGCTGTTCAGAAGGGATTTCCACCCCACCGTACTCTCACGGATTTATGGACAGCCCTGCAGGATTCATGGTGTCAGTTCCCTCCAGCACTATTTCAGACACTACTAGTACACACTGCTATTTTGCAAAGAAGTTGTTTAATAAGGCAACAAGCTCGTATTACACTGTTCATTTATTTCTCAATACCAATCGTCACACTATACACAATCATTTGATATTGTATCATTACACACACTACAAGCTAACGTCGTTCCTATGAGAAACACGTTTGATTTCCATTTTATATACTGAAAGTTCCCATATACTTGCCTAGGAGAGGAAAGGAAACTAGTGGAAACTATAAGAATGTCCAAAACGTGCTTGATGGGTCATACAGTACGCATATATTGCGAACGAGGTGACTGCAGCGAATAGTCATCGAACAAAATAGTGCAGAAAATAAAGGGAAAGGGAAGAAGAAGACGTGGAATGCTGGATGAAATTAAAGATGGACATAGTAACTACAAATTCTGGAGGAAGCGCGGGAGGAGGAAAGTGGAGAGCGTGCTGTCGATTGCTGTCGTAAGACGCGTATGCTAAAGAAAAAAAATATTTCTAGACGAGTGACTTCCTTCACTACCACACAGCAACCAACCACAGTTTGTCTTTTCCGTTTAATTTGTCTGAATAGCGTCATTGTCGTTTTCGAACTATACTAGTTCACCTCACATTGCTTCTCGTCATCCTCAAGAAACATCACTTCTCAATTTCTTTATACGCCATTTTGTGGTGTAAACACTCTCATAGCACTTCAATTCTTACCAACAGAGAAACGTGTTTGACTCCTACATGTTTTTACTGAATTGCTGCACCGTTGTTGATTCCAACCCTTTGTAAGTTTTAAGAATTTATTCGTTCCTATTAAACGCGCCTTCAAGGAACAGGGGAAGGAAGGAATAGTCACCGTTGCAATAGTCACCCGGAGAGGGCTCTCAACGGAGTGTGCTGGATATCGGCCCTAAAGCCTGAGTCACCGAGACCGTGTGGCACATTTCCTGCGAGGGAAAGCTGGACTCACGTCCAGTCATATTTCCAGCAGCATGACACGCCACGCGGAAGCTTTCCATCCAGTAATGAGGCAAAGTCGAAATTACCAGAAACGGAGAGAAAAGCTAAGGAAGAAAGTATGTGGAAATCAGAAATAACAAGAGAAGAAATAATTTATGCAACGCGTTCAAAGTAAACTACTTTATTTCAGTTTATTGCTTGACATGAAAATTTTCTGAATTCGTATTTCAGCAAGTTACCTATTGAAAAACTTATAGTATACTACACATTAATGAGGATTAATGAAGAAATGTGTGTCGAGAGAAAGTGCTTCAATAATTGTTATTAACGTTTTACATCCCTCTTTCGATACATAACTTGCTGAAAGAAGAATTTATAAAAATTGTATGGTAAAAGGAATACAATAACAATGGAGTCATAGAATAAGTTGATTTTTTCAGCATTTCATACCTCTTACTACATGAACAGAGAAAGACATAAACAAAAGAGTATAAGTTTACTTAAGTGCTTTTGGAAAACTAAAAAGCGTCTTCAAATGTAAACTTACAATGTGCTTGAAAACTGAAGTTTACTACAGACAGTGCTGATTACAAATTTTCACTTACAGGTAAGAGAAAAGTGCGTCTAATGCGAAAATCATTCAAAAACAGAGTGTTTCTCAGTGAGCAAGGCAAGACGTACATTGACAGTTGCTAAAAAAATTAATAAAAGGTAAACGAACGAATGAATCAGGGAACAGACTGGAATGTGGAATGGAGACGTGGTTACAACTTTGATGAGACCGTTTCGAGGTGGGTGGGAAATGTAGCCAGACGATCTGACTGTAAATGGACCAGATAGTTTCTTTGTTGGATTCCGTCAAAGAAACAAAGACAGCTAGCTGACGGAAGGCGTGTATATGGCATTAGAAGACATTGTGGAAAAGTCAAGAGGCTGACTTTCTCCCGCAGTGGATATCAGATTTCTAATGGTGATGACGATGATGATGATCATGACAATTAACAAGGCAGTGTGATACATGTACAGTATGAACATCATAGCTAAAGATTTGAACTGTTTATAAGTAGAAGTCCTTCTTATATTAAGAGTATTTTAATATCAATTGGTAATAATTTCCAATGATCCGCTGCTTGTTACCATAAAAAAGTATATTGTGAACAAACCACACTTCGAGCTGAACAAATGGCAGCGAGATTCTCATGGTGAGAGTTTGTGCGATCATAAAAAGAGCTTAAACATAGAAGCGTACTACTGTTCTCGGATACATTCCTTTGCAGAGAATTTCTCCTGTTGGGCAATAGTGTGAAATGAGGTTCTTCGTGCTGGAAAAGTATACTGTCTTTCGAAGATCATTTGCCTTCTGAAAACGTTGCTCCAGATCTGACGTCAGAAAACACTGATAATGTGAGAAAATGTTGCAGGCTATTCGAATATGACACTTCTGGAGATTCAAAATTGTATTACTACTGCGAATCAATCTGCTTTAACTGTCAGGTCTTGCTACGCGACGTGATCTGTTGCATGCCACACGAGAAGCCAGACGAATGAACTGGTTTCGATTCGAGTTAGAACACACTACCTGATGAAAAACGTACGGACACCCTAAGTAATGCAGAATTAACCACTAGATCTCACTAGAGGCGGACTAGCCAGTGTAAAAGAAGGTGACGAGCACTGTATTGCCTGTAGGGGAGCAGTAACAGCTAAATGGGTCACTCAGGTGACTTCAGCGACTTGGAGCGTGGACTAGTCATTGCATGTCATAGTAACATGAGAAACGTGCAACAAGTACCGCCTCACATTTTTTTTTTTTTTTTCTCAGCCAATTTTGCTTGAGAAAGTGCGGAAATTGTTGCAGGGCATCGCGAGATACTCCACCTTCAGCTCCTATAGTTTTACGAAGTTCCGATAGATAGCGCTATTCGTCCTTTTCAAAATTGCGTCTGTAACGAAGATGCGTTCCAAGCAGAGAGTTTCTGTTGGTGGAAAACCAGAACATCGCTGGTATTCATAGGCGTTTGCGGAATGTCTACGGAAAATTGGCAGTGAACAAAAGCACAGTGAGTCGTTGGGCGAGGCCTCTGCCACCATGGCAGCAAGGTCGTGCGAACCTGTCCGATCTCTCTCGTGCCGGTCGACCGCACACAGTTGTCACATCTGCAGTGTTGGAACGTGCGGACACTCTTAATCGAGGTGACGCCGACGAACTTCTCCATGACCTCGCAAGGCCACACACCCTTCTTCGCACCCATGAGCGGCTCACAAAACTTACTGAATTGTTGTTCCACATCCACACTACAGCCCGGATCTAGCACTTCCGACTTCCATCTGTTTGGCCCAGTGAATGATGCACTTTGCAGGAAGCAGTACGTGGACGATTGGGATTTTATTGATGCAGCAAGACATTGGCTCCGACGTGGACCAGTAGAGTGGTACCACGCGGGCATACAGGTACTCCCAGTAAGGTGGTGTAATACCGGCGTACCGAATGTAGATTTTGTTGAAAAATGTGATTTTGTAGCAAAAGAGAGGGAAACACTATGGTGTACTGGAACCCTGGAAAAATAATCTGCTTTCAGAAAAAAATATGTAGCATTACTTATTGAACGCCCCTCGTAAATCCATCACAAACATTTAAATCCTTCGAAAGCTGCTCAAACCGGCTGTTGATGATGTGACTGGAAGTGGAAACGCGAAGGAACAACCACAGCTAAACAAAGAACAGTCAGGTGCGATTGACAGGGACCGTCGAGCACTGCGGAGGGTTTCGTAAAATAACGCATGAAATCAGCGGAAGGAACCACTCGTGAGCTCCAAAGTGCTGCCAGCAGTCCGGCTAACACAATGCTTGTGCGTTGGCAGTTAAAAAGAATGGGCCATTTCCCCCGTATGCTCTTCACACAGTAACCAGTAAAAGACTAGGTGGCTTCACGATGTCGGAGATGGAGCATCCCACGCCCCGGCACCCACCATCTGGCCGCCATCAAATGCACTGATATGGCGCTTCCTGCCCACACTGCACTCTCTCGTTCTCCTGACACATTTCAGCACGAGCTTTAACAACATCGCAGTCAAGTCATACACTGAGCCATTACCATTCACTACTGTGACAGGGCCACTCCTTCTCTAACAGTAGACATCTCTGACTCCATGAGTGTATAACGTCTCATGGAGAATCAAAGGCCACCGTGTGAGACTTACACATATGACATATGCTTCCTTCAGTATCTGATCAAATGTATCCAGACAGCTATTAGTGCATATTAATACGAGTTGTGTCCACCCGTCGGCTTTACGACGGTTTGAACTCTGCTGGACACACTGCCAACGAGACGTCAATGTCCATGGAGGAATGGTCATTCTTCCTCAAGAGCCGAAACCAGAGGAGGTGGTGATTCTGTACGTTCTAACTCCTGCCAAAGGTTCTCTACTTGGGTCAGTTTGGTATTTGGGCAAACTAGCGCATTCCAGGAATGTTATTGTCCACAAACCATCACCTCACAGACGACGCTTTATTACAGGATGCATTGTCCTGCTGATACAAACAATTACAGAAATGTTTCTCTACTGTACGCCGTACACACTTCCATAAAATGTGTACACGTTCTCCCTCCACCCCACCCCCTAAGACCACGCTTTTCAAGTGAAAACTTTCAGCCTGTCGTACTTCTGTGATCTTTTGTTCCCATTCCACCTTTCGCCAAGAGGTTAAATTTAAAACTATAGAATGGAAGATACACCGTACATTTGTCCACAATGCTCCTGTTTCCCCTACAAGTTTTATGTAGTATTACGTACATATGACACTGTTCAGGGTGTCTCCAGACACGTCTTCGCGAAGTGGGACTCATCACTGAAGAGAATTTTACTCCAGGCAATGAGATTTCAGGCCGAAGACGTGTCTGGAGACACCCTAGACAGTTGCGGGGATACCAACCTGAATGTCGACCATGATGCGGTTGTACAACCAGGCGTGATGGTGTAGGATGCCATTTCATTTTATAGCCAGGCGTCTTTGTTTGTCATTCGCGGTACTTTTAAAGCTCAGCGGTAAGTCGACGACACTCTGCCTCGTTTTGTTGTCCTTCATGGGAAGTCGTACTGGACTTACATTTCAGCAATATAATGCCCGCACACACACGGCGAGAGTTTCTGCTGTATATTACATCTACCGATATCCTTCCCATTCGGAAAATTCCTCAGCCGAAGGCCTTTTCTTTTGTCTCAGTGTGTAGCTGCGCGATGAAATTCGTCGTAAATAAGCCACCACAATCTGAGAAGAATAGCGATGTGCATTCATACAGCAATAGAAGAAAGTAATGACGTTTATTACCCACTATTAAAGCTGTCAGTAGCCTCAAGACGAGGTCAATATGCATCAACAAAAATGAATCACCATTTGTTCAATAAACTAAAGCATCTAATAGGTATAAAGCAAGTTTAAATCTACACTTAAATCATTTACTGGACAACTTGTATGCCATAGATGAATTTCTATTTAAAGACTGAAAATTACTATGTTAATTAATCTTAAATTTACGGCAGTGTGCAACAGAAGAACTGTAAGTCAGCATGTACCCATTAACTCAAGAAAATCATGTATACAGATTACGTAAACTGACGCGTTCCACAGCATTTCGATAAAAAAAAGATTGTTCAAATGAGCTATGGAATATGAAATTAACTAACATAGGACACAGTTAAATAGCTAGAACAGGCAAGATTAACAAGACTTTTACCCGCTGCTGGCTCTGAGAAAGCGTGATGTGAAGACCAGTATCCCACTAAACAAACCCACCGGGACGGCAGTCGTTACCGGTCACATCGACAGCGGCGGGCAGCGACGTACAGGAGGTACGCTGCACGTGTCCAACAACTCATCGTCATTACTCTATATGCTACTAAACAGACACATGTGAACCTGCATTAGGCTTTCAAACTCTTGACAGGTCACTTAGTCTCAGGACTAAATTAAAAATAGGTCTCTCTTCAAGGCTTTTAGTGGCCGAGCTGTTCTAGCCGCTTCAGTCCGGAACCGCGATGCTGCTACGGTCGCAGGTTCGAATCCTGCCTCGGGCATGGATGAGTGTGATGTCCTTAGGTTAGTTAGGTTTAAGTAGTTCTAAGTCTAGGGGACTGATGACCTCAGACGTTAAGTCCCATAGTGCTTAGAGCACTATCAGGGCTTTTAGGAGGTTTCTGGACGTTTCTATCGGCTATGATGTAAATGCCGTAGTATGAAACCCCTCCCAAAAGTGTTCGAAGTTAGGAATGCCTTTCCCTCACTACCGACTCGACTGGAATTTGGCTGAAAAGATCCCAAACAGCTCCCCTACCATGGAAAAAGAACGATCAGTAGGGAGAGTGTTGTACCTATTAGATAGTGCAGCCAGGAAAACATGATATTTCCTGGTCGGTGTTTCAGTCTAGCAACTGATTTTAGAATCACATGAAGCAATGCGCACTAGAAACCACCATAAGCAGTTTCGAGCACTTACTACTGTTTTTTTTTTTTTTTTTGCGAGACATGAGGTTGTGTTTTGTGATTGTTCGTAGATATCATGAATTCTGCGTAGTTAAGTAGTACATTATACGAGGGGCTTTCAAAAGAAAAGGTACAAAACTACACTGCGGATATAATTGGAGTCTTTACTCGAGCCGGCCGCGGTGGTCTCGCGGTTCTAGGCGCGCAGTCCGGAAGCGCGCGACTGCTACGGTCGCAGGTTCGAATCCTGCCTCGGGCATGGATGTGTGTGATGTCTTTAGGTTAGTTAGGTTTAAGTAGTCCTAAGTTCTAGGGGACTGATGACCACAGCTGTTAAGTCCCATAGTGCTCAGAGCCAATCTTTACTCGAAAGTAATCAACAGAACCTGAGAACACGTATCCCACTGCTTCACGAGCCGAAGGATTTCTTGTTCCCAGAATTCCTGTGGCCGTGATAGAAGCCAGTCCTTCACTGTGTATTTCAGTTCGTCGTCCGAGTTGAAGCGCTCTCCTTTGAGATTTTCTTTTCTTTTCGGTGGACCAAACACATGGAAGTTGCAGAGCGACATGTCCTGCCTGTAGGGCGCATGCTAGAGCTATTCCCAACTAAACTTGCCCATTATACTTTGTGTGACCTTGGAGAGGCATGGAAGCGTGATGAGCATCGAACCTCGTACGTCGAAAAATACGGCGAGCGTGACGTCGGCTGCTGAGGGCACTGCTTTGAATTTTTTAGGGGACCGTGATGACGCTACATTTGCATGCCTGAAGGTCTCACTCCATTATCCCAAAGAGGGAAATGGAAATTTCAAATTGTTTGTTTGTATGACGTTTTTGTGCCTCTTCATTTGAACACTCCTTACATGCGAGTTTTAATTCTAATTCTTCAGTTGTAGAGTTTTAGGGTGGGTAAAGATTGTGTATACAGAATTTTTAGAACTAGTCACATCACGTGCGGACAGTTAAGCCATACTTCGTCAGTCGTGCAGCATCTTGTGTCTTGAAACGGAAGAAAAAAATGGAAATGAGCATATGGCATCGTTGACTAGGAGGCCCCGTCCAGGGAAGTTCGACCGCCAAGTGCAAGTCTTGATTCAGTCGACGCCACATTGGGCGACTTGCGAACCGGTGACGAAGATGAAATGATGATGAGGACAACACAACGCCTAGCTCCCAAGTGGAGAAAATCTCCAACCCGGCCGGGAATCAAAACCGGGCCCGCTTGCATGGGAGGCGAGTACGTTACCACCCAGCTAAGCAGGCGGACGAAACGGAGGAAGATCTTCTACCGTGGAACACGTGATATTTACCAATGAACAGAGTTTTTTACTGCCTTAACAATTTTCGCAGCTTTGAAAATGGAAATATGTGTTCGTTGCCAACTGCTTCTATTTCAAAAGGTTTGTAGCTTGTAACTGATTTTTGATAATACTTCTTAATTTGATTTCACTTACTGATTACTGGTGTGTAGTAAGTGAAGCACACATGCCGCGCGGCGTAGTCGGGCTGTCAAGGGCGTCTCGACACGCTTCTCGCGGATTCCCCCGTCAGAGGTTCGAGTCCTCCCTTGGGCATGAGAGTGTGTGTTGTTCTCAGCGTAAGTTAGTTTAAGTTAGATTAAGCAGTGGTTAAGCTTAGGGACCAATGACCTCCGCAGTTTGGTCCCATAAAGTCTTACCACAAATTTCCAAAATTGAAGCATACAGGTTATTGAATAGAGTACTGAAAAGATTTTCTGGACTGCAACACTTTTAAATGTAAATAGAATATTTACGCTTAGGCTCATAAGCATGTTGCACCTGGGAGTAGTTTTTCACATTTCGAAAAATTTTATTTTACCGGAGTAATTTTTGTAATTTCACAAAAATACTGTAGGACATGTAAACTGAATGCTATCATATCAAGATGGCATAAGTAAATACACTCCTGGAAATTGAAATAAGAACACCGTGAATTCATTGTCCCAGGAAGGGGAAACTTTATTGACACATTCCTGGGGTCAGATACATCACATGATCACACTGACAGAACCACAGGCACATAGACACAGGCAACAGAGCATGCACAATGTCGGCACTAGTACAGTGTATATCCACCTTTCGCAGCAATGCAGGCTGCTATTCTCCCATGGAGACGATCGTAGAGATGCTGGATGTAGTCCTGTGGAATGGCTTGCCATGCCATTTCCACCTGGCGCCTCAGTTGGACCAGCGTTCGTGCTGGACGTGCAGACCGCGTGAGACGACGCTTCATCCAGTCCCAAACATGCTCAATGGGGGACAGATCCGGAGATCTTGCTGGCCAGGGTAGTTGACTTACACCTTCTAGAGCACGTTGGGTGGCACGGGATACATGCGGACGTGCATTGTCCTATTGGAACAGCAAGTTCCCTTGCCGGTCTAGGAATGGTAGAACGATGGGTTCGATGACGGTTTGGATGTACCGTACACTATTGAGTGTCCCCTCGACGATCACCAGTGGTGTACGGCCAGTGTAGGAGATCGCTCCCCACACCATGATGCCGGGTGTTGGCCCTGTGTGCCTCGGTCGTATGCAGTCCTGATTGTGGCGCTCACCTGCACGGCGCCAAACACGCATACGACCATCATTGGCACCAAGGCAGAAGCGACTCTCATCGCTGAAGACGACACGTCTCCATTCGTCCCTCCATTCACGCCTGTCGCGACACCACTGGAGGCGGGCTGCACGATGTTGGGGCGCGTGCGGAAGACGGCCTAACGGTGTGCGGGACCGTAGCCCAGCATCATGGAGACGGTTGCGAATGGTCCTCGCCGATACCCCAGGAGCAACAGTGTCCCTAATTTGCTGGGAAGTGGCGGTGCGGTCCCCTACGGCACTGCGTAGGATCCTACGGTGTTGGCGTGCATCCGTGCGTCGCTGCGGTCCGGTCCCAGGTCGACGGGCACATGCACCTTCCCCCGACCACTGGCGACAACATCGATGTACTGTGGAGACCTCACGCCCCACGTGTTGAGCAATTCGGCGGTACGTCCACCCGGCCTCCCGCATGCCCACTATACGCCCTCGCTCAAAGTCCGTCAATTGCACATGCGGTTCACGTCCACGCTGTCGCGGCATGCTACGAGTGTTAAAGACTGCGATGGAGCTCCGTATGCCACGGCAAACTGGCTGACACTGACGGCGGCGGTGCACAAATGCTGCGCAGCTAGCGCATTCGACGGCCAACACCGCGGTTCCTGGTGTGTCCGCTGTGCCGTGCGTGTGATCATTGCTTGTACAGCCCTCTCGCAGTGTCCGGAGCAAGTATGGTGGGTCTGACACACCGGTGTCAATGTGTTCTTTTTTCCATTTCCAGGAGTGTATATACTGATGGAGAAAGAAATTGCAGCATCAAGAATGATTTATGCGACGTGAGCAAAAGTTGGTAGGCATGTTTCTATATCTGAAAAGTGATGTCTGTTCAAACTTCCCTCCAGTAGCATAAAAGTGGCGCTAGTGGTGCCAGTATAGCGATGCGAATCAGTTTTGCTTTAAGTAGACGCTGAAACGATTGTGGGCGTTGGTTGCTTTTCAGATTGGACATGGTGAGTCGATGGTAGTCAAGAATGCCTTTAAAGAGACAAAGACACCATTATGAATACCTCACTGAGTTTGAACGAGGTCGCGTAATAGGGCTACAAGAAGGTGAACGTTCCTTGGGTGATACTGCAGAAAGACTTCACAGGAATTAGGCACTGTACATCATTGCCGGCAGCGGTGGAGAACGCACAGTAGCAAGAAACCCGGGCCCCGAACGGCTACGTGGCACTACCGAGAGTGAATATCATGGTGTTCGACGTATGGCTCTGGTGCATCGTACTGCAGCTGCAGCAGCAATATGAACTGCAGTTGGCACCACAGCACTTCAAGGCCAGCTCCGACCCAGATCCCCGTAACATCTATTCCACTCACTCCAAACCACCGCCATTTGCGATTTCCGTAGAGTCAAGAGAGAGCCCATTGGAGGGCAGGATGGAAGTCTGTTGTGTTTTCTGATGAAAGCTGGTTCTGCCTCGGTGCCAGAGATGAGCGGGTGTTGGTTAGGAGCAGGCCAGTTGAAGATCTGCGACCAACCTGATTGCGTGCTGAACACACTGGACTACACCTGGAGGTATTGTCTGGGGTGCGATTTACTATGCCAGCACGAGTACTTTCGTGGTTATCCCACGCACCCTGACTGCAAAATTTACACGTCAGTCTGGTGATTCGACCATTTTTGCTGCATTCCATGGGGTGTTTTTCAACAGGTCAACGCTCGCCTACTTACCGTTGATGTAACCTAACATGCTCTACAGAGTGTCGACATGTTGCCTCGGCCTGCTCGATCATCAGATCCGTGTCCAGTCGAGCACATATGGCACATCATTGGACGACAACTCCAGCGTCATCCACAATCAGCATTAACCGTCCCTGTTATTGACTAACCAAGTGCAACATGCATGGAACTCCATCCCATAAACTGCCATCTGGAACCTGTACAACACAATGCATGCATGTTCGCATGCTTACTTACAACATTCTGGCGGTTACGCGGGTTGCTAATGTACCAGCAATTCACAATTGCATTGGGTTACATTAACAGGTATTCTTCCAACGTTAATCACTTAAATGTGTTGCCTAGACAAATGTATTCCCGGAATTTCATTACTCTACATTAATTATTTTTTGGCGTTACAATTTTTTTCCGCCATCTTTTTTTTAAACACCTATTACAGGTGTAAGTAGGCTGTTTAGGTTTTTATGTTGGTAACGCCACGTAGCGCTATGTATGAAAATCACTGACTGTGCTGTGTGCATTCTGTGGCTGGTTTGCATTGTTGGAATGCTTGCTATTGTAGTGTTGGGCAGGTGGATGTGAACAGCGCGTAGCGTTGCGCCGTTGGAGGTGAGCCGCCAGCAGAGGTGGAAGTGGGGAGTCTGGACGTGTGTCCATCAGAGACAGTAAATTTGTAAGACTGGATGTCATGAACTGCTATATATATTATGACTTTTGAACACTATTAAGGTAAATACATTGTTTGTTCTCTATCAAAATCTTTCATTTGCTAACTATGCCTATCAGTAGTTAGTGCCTTCAGTAGTTAGAATCTTTTATTTAGCTGGCAGTATTGGCGCTCTCTGTATTTCAGTAGTTCGAGTAATGAAGATTTTTTTGAGGTAAGTGATTCATGAAAGGTATAGGTTATTGTTAGTCAGGACCATTCTTTTGTAGGGATTATTGAAAGTCAGATTGCGTTGCGCTAAAAAACATTGTGTATCAGTTTACTGTTCATCAAAATAAGTAAAGAGAGAAATGACTGAGTACGTTCAGTTTTGCTCAGCTGTTTGAAAATGAAATAGCGTAGACGTTTTCCGGCACTGTCATTTATAAATCTTTCCAAGGGGATGTTTCACAGGGCTGGCTAGAAGCAAAAGTCTATGAAGTGTTCCATGGCCCTGTATAAAAATCGCTGTGCAGAATCCTAGAATCTACAAAAGCTTCAGCCCATGACAGATACTAAATGTGCAATAGAGGTTTTTAGGATAGATAACAAACATGCGATGGACAGAAGTTTCGCAACGAAGAAAGAAGAAGATACTCGTGTCAGATATGTAATTTATTGGCACTGAATGAACATAATGAAACACCAAAAATTTTTGCTTCCGAATTATCGAAACAGACGTTGTAGGACGGATAACAGAAGATAGGATATTGCAGGGCCTGTGTTGTTCAGAAGTAAGATGCGATGTTCCGTTCAGGAAAAGCAGTGAATACAGCCGTTACAAGAGAAGTATTCGCAGCTGCGAATATGGACGATCATCAGCCCTATAATGGTGTTGTTGTTGTTGTGGTCTTCAGTCCTGAGACAGGTTTCATTCAGCTCTCCATGCTACTCTATCCTGTGCAAGCTTCTTCATCTCCCAGTACCTACTGCAACCTTCTGAATCTGTTTAGTGTATTCATCTCTTGGTCTCCCTCTACGATTTTTACCCTCCACGCTGCCCTCCAGTACTAAATTGGTGATCCCTTGATGCCTCAGAACATGACCTACCAACCGCCCCCTTCTTCTAGTCACGTTGTGCCACAAACTCCTCCCCAATTGCATCAATACCTCCTCATTAGTTATGTGATCTACCCATCTAATCTTCAGCATTCACTTCCATACATGGTTACACTCCATAGAAATACTTTCAGAAACGACTTCCTGACACTTAAATCAATACTCGATGTTAACAAATTTCTCTTCTTCAGAAACGGTTTCCTTGCCATTGCCAGTCTACATTTTATATCCTCTCTACTTCGACCTTCATCAGTTATTTTGCTCCCCAAATAGCAAAACTCCTCATCTACTTCAAGTGTCTCATTTCCTAATCCAATTCCCTCAGCATCACCCGAGTTAAATCGACTACATACCATTATCCTCGTTCTGCTTTTGTTGATGTTCATCTTATACCCTCCTTTGAAGACACTGTCCATTCCGTTCAACTGCTCTTGCAAGTCCTTTGCTGTCTCTGACAGAATTACAATGTCATCGGCGAACCTCAAAGTTTTTATTTCTTCTCCATGGATTTTAAAGCCTATTCCGAACTTTTCTTTTGTTTCCTTTACTGCTTGCTCAATATACAGATTGAATAGCATCGGGGAGAGACTACAACCCTGTCTCACTCCCTTCCCAACCACTGTTTTCCTTTCATGTCCCTCGATTCTTGGAACTGCCATCTGGTTTCTGTGCAAATTGTAAATAGCCTTTCGCTCCGTGTATTTTACCTCTGCCACCTTCAGAATTTGAAAGAGAGTATTCCAGTCAACATTGTCAAAAGCTTTCTCTAAGTCTACAAATGCTAGAAACGTAGGTTTGCCTTTCCTTAATCTTTCTTCTAAGATAAGTCGTAGGGTCAGTATTGCCTTACGTGTTCCAACATTTCGACGGATTCCAAACTGATCTTCCCCGAGGTCGGCTTCTACCAGTTTTTCCATTCGCCTGTAAAGAATTCGCGTTTGTATTTTGCAGCTGTGACTTATTAAACTGATAGTTCGGTAATTTTCACATCTGTCAACACCCGCTTTCTTTGGGATTGGAATTATTATATTCTTGAATAGGATGATGACAATTAGGGTATGTGCCGGCCCGGGACGCGAAACCGTATTTCCCGCTTACCGCGAAATGACAGGCACAAATCGTCATTTTCGTCAGTCCATTACGCAACTGATGGTTGTTCATATTCGCAATTACGAATATATTTAGTGGGTAGCAGAAGAGTTACGTTTGCTTTAATTAACATCTTCCACTAGCACTGATTAATGACACCAATGCGTGCCTTAGTAAACACAGTTTACGAAATGTGCTATTAAAATGCAGTTTCGATGCGGAAGTCACGGCAGGCTCCTGAGAAAAATCTCGCAGTAATTAATCATAATTCCGTACGCGGCGGGTGAGAAGAAAAAAATAGCAGCCGGTGTTTATTAATAAACCGGTGGGCATGGCAGTCGATCCGCACATTAAGATCGCGTAGATAGCGCGACGGGGCAAAAAAGAACGCCTCGCCGGAAAGTCGCCGAAACGAGGCCACACGGCGGAGAACGGCAGCCCAGGACTGGCGCTCCGTACTGCACGGCGGCCAGAGGCGGCCGGTAATTGACGGCTCGGCGAAACACTGGCGTTTCCTGGAACGCGGCGAGCGGTCTTTTTGCGCCGCTGGCAGCTGAGCGGTCGATATGGCGTGCGTGACGGGACTGCGGGCGGCCGTGCGTCGCTGCCGTGGCGACGCCTCCATATACGGCGCGGGCTCACGGTACGTGTTTGAGGGGTCCCAGCGGACAGCGGCTGCGGCACGCCCTGCGTCTAAAAGGAGCCGCGGACGCGTCTTCCTATTGACAATCTTACTGCGCTCGTAGTCCAGTCATTTGGTAGTTTTACGCGGAAAGTTAGCCGGGAGTTTTGAAATTTTTTTTATTTTTGTAGATTTTCGCGTGCCCTTTTCGAATTTTTACTTTACCACCTCGTATTTTCGCCGCTCGCGCATCTTTGCCGCCCGCGCTGCCATATTGGAAAAACGGCACCCCATAATCAGATTTTTGACAATATCTGCCTTACGACCAATTTTACGATGAAAATAATTATGTAATAAATTAGACTGGAGAAAATTTTCCGCAATGTCGAAAACTTTTTTTTTCTTTTTTGTAAAATCAGTAGTTTTAGTGTACTGGCGCTGCAAAATCCATTCCAACATGCATTTTGGACACAAAACTCTTTTCCACATCACGAGTGAGGTAAAGCAAGTGGTGCATCTTTTTTAATAAGCCTAATCGCATTTAATGTATAACGAAATTTTGAGTATTCTTCTTCGCTTCCTTTTTGCCCAAAAAACTCATTTTCACGCCACCAATGATGTAAAGTAAAGGCATGGTTTTTTCTTTTTTTGGTTCTTTTCTTTCTTTGTTTGTTTTCTTTTTTTTGTGGTATCTAAATGGCTCTGAGCTCTATGGGACTTAACAGCTAAGGCCATCAATTCCCTAGAACTTAGAACTACTTAAACCTAACTAACCTAAGGACATCACACACATCCATGCCCGAGGCAGGATTCGAAACTGCGACCGTAGCAGTCGCGCGGTCCCAGACTGAAGCGCCTAGAACCGCTCGGCCATTCCGGGCGGCTTGTGGTATCTCCAGCATGCCCAATCGACTGTTACGACATTTGGCGCAATCGCCAAAAAAATTAATTTGCATGCCATCACTGACTACATTTTAGGTCTTGCTATGTTTCCCTTTAGCAGACTCGACATTACTCTTGTTTCTGTTAAATATTGCCTAGCGGTCAGAGGCGCTACAGTCATGGACTGTGCGGCTAGTCCCGGAGGAGGTTCGAGTCCTCCCTCGGGCATGGGTGTGGGTGTTTGTCCTTAGGATAATTTAGGTTAAACAGTGTGTAAGCTTAGGGACTAATGACCATAGCAGTTAACTCCCATAAGATTTCAAACTCATTTGAACCTTTGTTTAATATTCACCGTCCATTATAGCGTCCTGAATTCTAACAGTCACATATTCGCTGACCCAGTCACAAGTCTGCGAATAGGATGCTTTTCAGAAATGTACGGAACCGGAATTTACCTGTTCAGTTTGGAAGATATCATGTGTGAACAAGGCATGCAGCGTTTCATAAGAGTGGAATTTTCTGAATCCGTACTGATTTCACGGCTGAATGTTTTTTCCCTCCAGGGAGAAGTATGGAAGATCAGTGTTTAAGGTCCGGTCGACATGGCTGGATAACAAATGTGCAAAAACGTAAAAGAATAATTTTCATTACCACAAAAAATACTTTTTCGCAACCGCAGAGGATAAATTTTCATTATCGCTAAATGAAGTTCCTGTAAGTTTTGTACCTCCGTGATTGTCCTATTCCATCCTGCACACATAATTACTGCTGCTTGTAGATGGCGCTAGATCGAAGATTGTGTGTTGACTGTATGGCCACAGGCAAAAGTTACTGTATATGGGGCTACACAAGACAGATGGTTGGCTGTATGCTGTATTCGGTGGTGTGCTGGGTATCTCGATGTACAGTCGGTGTGAAAATTTGCGTGAGCCCTCGCCTCATAGTTATGCTGAACTGCAAAGCTTCACTGTCTGTTAACACAGCAAGGAGACGTGCTACCAACAAATTGTCTACAAGTGTAAAGTCGAAAACCTATCTGAACATAATCAGAGAATTATAGCTTATCCTGATAACGCCAAAACAGTGTTTTTTAATAAAACAAGGCATCCCAAACTGTCACGAATTAGCAGGACAATACGCACTTTCGGCTTCAAAAAGGTCTCTCTCTACCCTCAGTCCACAGACATAGTGCAGTAACGTTACATGGCTACCACAGAAATATGCAAACGTAACAGTAGGGGTGGGCACATAACAAAATCCCGTTAACAGGTCACTCAATGCAACAATTACGTCGCTAAGACCGCATATAACAATCCTTTTTTGTGCCAGTGATGGCCAAGATACAGAAATCGAAACGTAAATGACGAAGTAAACTGCAGTTTCTGTTGGAGTGAGCTTCGTGCAATCAAAATCATAAATTTGCTGTGCCTGAGTCATCCCTTAAGTGAGAATAATTCAGAATATTTAATCTAAACGACAATAAAATATCGAATGAAGTTACTAGGATAATTCTGAACCAAACTAGGAAGTAAATCGACGATCACATAGTTGTCAATTCCTGCTCAGCTAACGTGAATCTTGAGCTAGCTGGAAGCAGGGAAGATTGCCCTTCGAAGACGCGGTGCCGTCGCATTTACTAAGAGCAGCATAAGCCAATGAGTTTTATTCGCATTTCTGCAACTATCATTTAGATTTATGGCGCAGTTACGAACAATATACAGATCCAGCGAATGCAATTCAAACATTTTAAATAAAGAGCAGCGAGAATTATTTTGACGGTTCTCCTCTTTTGGAGGTGTCTTGGATATTTTTATTTTTCTGCCTTAAGCAAACATAAAAATAAAAAACACGTTCACTAGAAGCGATTTGCATTTTAGCATCAGCAGGTGCTATTAACATATATGAGTCGGCCGGAGTGGCCGAGCGGTTCTAGGCGCTACAGTCTGGAGCCGCGCGACCGCTACGGTCGCAGGTTCGAATCCTGCCTCGGGCATGGATGTGTGTGATGTCCTTAGGTTAGTTAGGTTTAAGTAGTTCTAAGTTCTAGGGGACTGATGACCTCAGAAGTTAAGTCCCATAGTGCTCAGAGCCATTTGAACCATTTTTTATTAACGTATACCTGGAAACAGTTTTCCTTGTGAATTTTTGCTTTGGCCCAACCTCTAATGCTTAATAAAAGAAACGGAAAACCTATCTGGCACTGACTGTGGATGTTCGCGTTTTGTAATCAAATTTCATGTGCTGCGATTAACATATACTCGTAGTTTCAAATCACAAAAGTGAACCGCGCAAGGGAAATTTTTGCAGTGATCGAAAAACGGAATTAAAAAGCTGCGAAGATAACGAAACAAGTGAATCACTGCTGTGAAAGTTGGATTCTATATTCTGGTAACATGGAATGAGAAGCAGCCGTGATGATATTGTGAAACAAGGGACGAAAAATGCCGACAGTTATGTCTCAAAGACATCGTTCTTAAGCAAAACTGCCATTCATTCGAAAAGATAAAAGAAACGTCTGACAGTAACGATTAGAACGTAACAGCTGATGAGGATTCCTCAATAACAACGAAATCGTCTAATGAATTAGCTTTTCAATTTTCAGACAGCTCAAGACAGAAAGTAACCAAAGCAACGACAAGACGTTACCCTAGGTGAGTGTGAGACGGAAGTTCTATGTAGTACCTAACAGCTGTCAATTTTTCACTTGTAGTTTATTTCTCAGTTGTTTCACACCAACGAACAACCCCCAGGCTATCCCAACATTCATATGTGAACTATCAAGAAGTAATTGTGAGAGGTGGCAAAAGCCCCCTCTCATATTTCTATCTTAGTCAGAGTAACTCGATTTTCCTCTCTAATGGCATGCGGTGAAAAGTTGCTATTCCTTCACACGCGGACTTTCCACGCAGCGTCTCTCGTCACCCGGGTGGTCCGGTGACAGGCGAGTTCCACTGAGCTTGAAAGGGTTAAGCCGACGGGTGTGAGGGAGTCGAGTGGATGCTTTCCAGAAGCTGACATTGTCATAAGAGCGGGAGCGACACGCCCAGATGCGCCGGAAGGGGCAGCTGGGAGAGAGATTCCGTTACTTCGCAGAAACTTAGTGAAAACCGTTTCTGGCGGGCTATCATCGAGGCCTGGGAATGAGTTGTGTTCCCAGGCAGTCTTGGCGGGCAAATTCCCGCGTTTTCTGCAAAATCGTAACTGTGATTGACTTGCTCAGGGCATAGCTCCGTGACGTAGCAAAATCGGCGCAGAAATTGGCGCCAAAAATCTCCATTGGTGGAATGGTAGTGCTTCGGCAATAGAGTGGAATTTTCCGCCGGTTTTCGAGTTGCTGATTGGAACGTTTAACCACGGCCACTGTCGTGGGGGCGAGAATGTTCTGTGTTCGGCTTGTACGGGTGCTCTTGAGAGGGTCGGCTCTCGCCTTTCGGTTGGAGTAGGTTACAAGACTGAGCTCTCGCTGCTCTGGACAGCCTGCCTTCCGTTGGCTGTCTAATATACTTTTATTTAATTGTAATTGTTTGACGAAGTTGCTGAAGTTTCGACTTCAACGTAACTTTCCGAGTACAGTTGGCAATTGAGCGTTCTGCGTACAAGCGGCCTATGTTGTCTGTCTTGAGCAGTTTTGGCTAAAGTTGACTGTATCGGAGTTACTGCGTGACTTAGCTTGTTAAAATCAATCACTGTACCATCAGTGATTGTGTGCCGAGCCTTCTTCATCTCCCTCAGACGCGCATTGTATTGCTAGGAAGTCTAGTCTGGAACAACCAGACCAGAATAATTTGTTTCGGGCTATACTCGCGACATTATCATCACCACGACGGGACGTCGAAGCAACCAGCCATCACCTCCGGTACGTCAGATCGTGTCCTTGCAGTTAAGAAGACAGCTTGGTAATGTACGTCTGCAGCACCGGCAAAGCAGGCAATTTTGCTAGGTGATAATCAGAGCTCAGCAGAGCGTGCCTGTTCGTCTTTTCTAACTTTGTTCTATCTTGGGTGTTCATTGTCTGAGTTCTCACTACTGTAGCAGCAATTAATGTTGCGTTGGCTGTGTGTTTCTCTTAAGATTTGAGTCGCAAGGAATTGGCTCCAAATACCACTTCGTCATAAATGTCACAATTTAGTTTAGGGACAACTTCACCTTCACAGCATTCATTTCAGTATCCAATTTGAGCCAATTTGACGTATTGTAAATGTTTCATGTGTTTTGTTTATTATTTTGAGTTTAATCATAATAAATCATATTGTTATTTTGGACAGAACTTTCATTCTGTTAATCGGTAGAGCAACCCTATCGTTTCTAGCTACGTTAATGAAACTTTCCTTTATTTAACTTATTTATCAAATTAAATTATTGCAGGTGCCAAACTCTTTTCTACTCCACTTGCAGGGTCGATTACAGCCAGTTCGCGTTTCTTTTTAATCCATGTGCAACAGCAAAAGTTGGAGTTGGAATAGGGGGGGCTTAGAGTATCATTTACATATGTAGATTCTAGAAGAATTTAGTGTTAAATACACTGCTAGCTCCGGCACCTCGCAATTGTTAAAATAAGACAGTTATTTTACATACTACGGAACTTGTGGCCAGATCTGACTCAGTGGGCAATGATAATTGTAACTTCATTTCATCTTGGAAACTATTGGAAAATTTTAATAACGCTTTCGAGAGACTCCTGCTCACATCAACGAGTCTCCTGAGGCAATTGCTCATCGGCTTTTGCTTAAATAAGGGTTGAAGATCAATAAATAGCGTAAAACCAGAAGGACACATATGCATGGAGGCTAGACACCTCACTCTTTATATCACAATGTAATAACATAAAAAAGTTAAGCATTGGTAAGGCAACGAAACTACATGAAATGAGGTTGATGAAATAAATTAACCGTTTCGATATGAAACCTAAATCATTCCTTCCGTAAGTGTTTCCTTTTTGAAATCACATTTCACAGCTAACAAACGGCAAATACTTGTAGCTGAAGATCTCTTCGAGCCGATTTAAATATTTCGGTAACTCGAGATCTCAGTGGAAAGCGTTTGCCACACTATACTGTCGTAATATTGGTCTCACTGCGATGCAATTCCCTACTAGCACCATACAGTTTCATGGAAAGCTCAACAGAATTATAATTTCAGGAAGAGATTCAAAAATAAATAACAAAAAAGTCCACGAATTGTAGGAAATGAAACGTGGCAGTTTCCACGGAATCAATAATGTTTAATCTTAATTTAATAAGCCTAATTACATCACAGCTGCCTCACTGGATTCCAGGGTGTGGCGAAGATCGGCATAAGGGGTCCATAGGGACTGGCCGAGCTATATTTCAGGTGCAGAAATACTGCAAAAACTTCGTGTTCCATGCGCGGGAGTGGATTTACATCAGCAGTATCCTGAACCTATATGTTACAAGGAGGAGGTGGAGTAAGTCGCTCTTTGACGCAATCGAAACACCGCTTGGTGAAAGAAGGGCGAAAATAAATGGACAGTTATTCAGATGTTTGTGTATTCCTAAGACTTAAACACTACTTAAACTAACTTATGCTAAGAACAACACACACGCCCATGCCCGAGTGAGGACTCGAACCTCCGACGGGAGGGGCCGCGCAATCAGTGACATGGCGCCTCTAACCGCTCTGCTACTCCGCGTGGCAACAGTTATTTTGTCTTAGATGTCAACACTCGATAGTTTCCGAGAAAGTGACAGTCAAAGTTTTGACGCTACTGTATCATTTCGCACACATGGTGTTAAAGCGAGCGAGTTTGTAGCATAGTGGCTAATAGCACAGGTTAGAATTTTTGTGCTCCTATTTTTGTGACATGGAGAAATACAATGAAATTATGTACAAAATAAATTTTAAAATTAGATTTTATCATCGTAAATGTTACATAGCCTAAAGCAACACACAGTAACTGAAAATGAAAACACATAAATTCTGGTACATCAATTTTTGCTTTTTATTTTAACTTTTATACCAATGTATTCCCCACGGTCACATCTATCATAAAAACATTCAGAGCATAAAAAAATCAAAGTATCATCAGCAGTGTGCGAAGGCACAATACCAGTCACATTCTGTAATGTGATTATGATTAGGTAAAAGCAACTCCGTTAACGTTCTAAATTCCTCTCGATCTGCCGATAATATCACGGCAAATATAAAACATTTTCTCGACACCTGGAGTCTGCAGTTGATTACTGAACCAGATGTATATTTTAGTAGTTTCATCGCTTCTACGTCTGACTTTGTAGTTTGCTGCGCAATAAGAACAGCGCACTTTTGCAGTGGGCAAAGGTAATAAATACTTCAGGTGTCAGTAAATGTACACGTCATAGGGTTGACAGAACGACAAACACTTTGGCGGAATTACTTTTAATGAACATGTCGATATTCCGATTTTATCGACAACCAGGCCTTCATATAAGAAGGGATAAGCTTTGCCCATCCCACGAGTCCAGTGCACAGAAATGCATTTATGTAAGGTCACAAAACTTTGTCCAAAAATTGATGTTAGGTATCTTTAGAGAGCTTTCCATGTTTTGTAGCTGTCGTGTACACTTTATAATGCCGTTCCATTGGCTGGTTTACTTTTTCTTGGACTCGTGAACCAGATATACCACTGAATGTTTGGAGACGAAAAAAAACTGTTAGTAACAGTTTCGAAAAGTGTACATTGATACTGGGCTGTATATAAGTGCACATGCTCACAAGTACAAGTCAGCTATCACGATGAAGGATCCAATTGACAAGCAGAAGATCAATGCGAGATAAATATAAATGATTGATTCGTGCTTAGTCGAACGTTTTATTGAGATCAGATATAGTGTACATGTGCTTACTGCAAGAGCACTGTGGCAGTGGACAATGGTTGCAACATCCTCTTTGCTATCAGAAAGCTATGAATTCATACTCTCAAACACCTGCTGCGATTCATTCAAAAGGAAGCACACAATTCGGTAAAGCTGGGCCAATCCCTAGGGGCTCCATATGTCGGACTTCAGAAACTAAAATACTGTCGAAATTGATCACCACATCCTGCATCCCTTTTGACAACTATGATGTAACTAAGCTTCGTAAGGTAAGAATAAACAGTATTGGTTCCCTGAAAATTGGCATGTTTCATTTCCTGCAGTTCGTGGATTTTTTGTTATCTCTTTCTGACTCTCTTACCGAAACTGTAAATTTTCTTAACTTTTCGATGAAACTGTAGGATGTTAGTTGGGGAGTGCATCGCAGCGGAAATGGTATGACGACAGTATCGGGTGGCAACATTCCCCACTGTGACCTGGAGTTACCAAAATGTTTAAGACTATTCGAGAGATCTTCAGCTACAAACATTAGCGATTGTTAACTGTGTAGAGGCGATTTCAAAACGGAAATACTTACTGAAGAAATGATTTAGATTTCATCTCGAAATGTTTAATTTATTTCATCAACCTCAGTTTATCTAAATACGTCACCTTAACAATGCTTAACTTTTTCAGGTTATTGCATAGTGATAAAAGAGTGAGGTGTCTAGCCTCCACGCATATGTGTTCTTCTGGTATCATCCTCATCATGTGATATACAGCTTTTAGTTACGTAAGAGCTGACGGGCAATTGTCTCACGAGACAAGTCGATGTGCGCAGCGAGTATCCTGAAAGCGTTATTAAAATTTTCCAATAGTCTACAAGATGAAATGAAGTTACAATTATCGTTGTCCACCGAGTCAGATCCGGCCACCCGTACAGTAATATGTAAAACTGCAGCCTGTTTTAACAATTGCAAGTCAATAGTTCACGCAGGAAGGTTGTGATGTCCTAAATGGTTCGTTAGTGTGAAACAACTGAGAAATAAACTACGAGACAAATGTTCCAACTTCAGCAGGCGATTTCGTTGATACGATCAGACGTGTCTTTGGTTTTGTCAAAATCAATGACAGTTTTGCTTAAGAATGACATATCTCACACAATTAGTGTCGGCAATATTTGTTCCTTTGTCACATTCTCACCACAACTGCTTCTCATTACATGTTACCCGAATACGGAATCCAACTTGCACTACAATGACTCACTTGTTTAATTATACTCGAGGCGTTTTCGGTCATTGCGAAAAATCCCCTTGCACGGTTCACTTTTGTGATTGGACTCGCATTGCAGAAATATGGAGTCACGCTGCAGAGGCAGCGAAAGTGTTGCCAGTGCCGAATTATGTACACGAACTGACCTCTCGATTACGTCCCTTAAATTAGCGATGGGATTCATGTCGGGCGATCTGGATGGCGAAACCATTCACTCAAATTGTCTAAATTATTCTTCAAACCAATCGCGAACAATTCTGACGCAAACGCCGCTGCTCTCGACTGTTAAGTAATGACCGTAGACAACTGCGTTGTTCGCAGCGAGAGGTAATGCCTGCAATTTGCCATTCTCGGCACACTCTTCATACTCTAGATCTCGGAATAATCTGTTCCCTATCGATTTCCGAAATAGACTGTCCCATGCAGACAAACAAAAATTACGCGAAGCGAAATGTAGTGTGAGAAGGGCTATGCGAGAGGCGTTCAATGAATTCGAAAGTAAAGTTCTATGTACTAACTTGGCAGAAAATCCTAAGAAATTTTGGTCTTATGTCAAAGCGGTAGGTGGATCAAAACAAAATGTCCAGATACTCTGTGACCAAAATGGTACTGAAACAGAGGATGAAAGATTAAAGGCCGAAATACTAAATGTCTTTTTCCAAAGCTGTTTCACAGAGGAAGACTGCTCTGTAGTTCCTTCTCTAGATTGTCGCACAGATGACAAAATGGTAGATACCGAAATATACGACAGAGGGATAGAGAAACAATTAAAATTGCTCAAAAGAGGAAAGGCCGCTGGACCTGATGGGATACCAGTTCGATTTTACACAGAGTACGCGAAGGAACTTGCCCCCCTTCTTGCAGTGGTGTGCCGTACGTCTCTAGAAGTGCGTAGCGTTCCAAAGAATTGGAAAAGGGCACAGGTCATCCCCGTTTTTAAGAAGGTACATCGAACAGATGTGCAGAACTATAGACCTATATCTCTAACGTCGATCAGTTATAGAATTTTGGAACGCGTATTATGTTCGAGTATAATGACTTTTCTGGAGACTAGAAATCTACTACGTAGAAATCAGCATGGGTTTCGAAAAAGACGATCGTGTGAAGCCCAGCTCGCGCTATTCGTCCATGAGACTCAGAGGGTCATAGACACGGGTTCCCAGGTAGATGCCGTGTTTCTTGACTTCCGCAAGGCGTTCGATACAGTTCTCCACAGTCGTTTGATAAACAAAGTAAGAGCATATGGACTATCAGACCAATTGTGTGATTGGATTGAAGAGATCGTAGATAACAGAACGCAGCATGTCATTCTCAATGGAGAGAAGTCTACCGAAGTAAGAGTGATTTCAAGTGTGCCGCAGGGGAGTGTCGTAGGACCGTTGCTATTCACAATATACGTAAATGACCTTGTGGATAACGTCGGAAGTTCACTGAGACCTTTTGCGGATGATGCTGTGGTATATCGAGAGGTTGTAACAATGTAAAATTGTACTGAAATGCAGGAGGATCTGCAGCGAATTGACACATGGTGCAGGGAATGGCAGTTGCATCTCAATGTAGACAGGTGTAATGTGCTGCGAATACATAGAAAGAAAGATCCCTTATCATTTAGCTACAATATAGCAGGTCAGCAACTGGAAGCAGTTAATTCCATAAATTATCTGGGAGTACGCATTAGGAGTGATTTAAAATGGAATGATCATATAAAGTTGATCGTCGGTAAAGCAGATGCCAGACTGAGATTCACCGGAAGAATCCTAAGGAAATGCAATCCGAAAACAAAGGAAGTAGGTTTCAGTACACTTGTTCGCCCACTGCTTGAATACTGGTCACCAGTGTGGGATCCGTACCAGATAGGGTTGATAGAAGAGATAGAGAAGATCCAACGGAGAGCAGCGCGCTTCGTTACAGGATCATTTAGTAATCGCGAAAGCGTTTCGGAGATGATAGATAAACTCCAGTGGAAGACTCTGCAGGAGAGACGCTCAGTAGCTCGGTACGGGCTTTTGTTGAAGTTTCGAGAATATACCTTCACCGAGGAGTCAAGCAGTATCGCTTCCTCCTACGTATATCTCGCGAAGAGACCATGAGGATAAAATCAGAGAGATTAGAGCCCACACAGATGCATACCGACAATCTTTCTTTCCACGAACAATACGAGACTGGAATAGAAGGGAGAACCGATAGAGGTACTCAAGGTACCCTCCGCCACACACCGTCAGGTGGCTTGCGGAGTATGGATGTAGATGTAGATGTAGATGCTTCTAGCTCCAGCTACCATTCCCCTTCCAGAGTCTGTTAATTCCCGTCGTGCGGCCATGATCAGGTCGGAAACCTTTTCACATGAATCACCAGAGAGCAAATGACAGCTCCATCAATGCACTGACCTTTTTTATACATTGCGTTCGCGATAATACTACCGCCGTCTGTATATGTGTATATCGCTATCCCACGACTTTTATCAGCTCACGAGGAACCCCTTGAGTCCAAGGTTCCAAAAGGCCAATGACGTTTACGGCGTTTGACGCCCCACATATGGTCTACCATGCAACCAGAATGCTGGTTGCCAGTAGCAACAGGGGGCGGAACTGGAGGTATCCATTGGTGAGCACAGCATGAGGCTACTGAGCGCAGTTGAACTGCTTCGTCGGCGAGTAACTCACAACGATGCTGCAGTGCTGGTGGCGTTCATACGAAGGAGTACAAGGGCAACGATAAACGAACATTACATTATATGTACAAGAACAGTTACCGAAACTGACTTTTCATCAGAATTTCGCAAAATGAGAAAAATGTAGCATACAAAATAATAGCGTTTCTGCAAGATGAGTCAGTGAATGTGTTGTGTCATTTACACTCGACTATGCGGGCCAGCCGGCCGTGGTGGCCGAGCGGTTCTAGGCGCTCAGTGCGGAACCGCGCTACTGCAACGGAGCCAGGTTCGAATCCTGCCTCGGACATGGATGTGTGTGATGTCCTTAGGTTAGTTAGGTTTAAGTAGTTCTAAGTTCTAGGGGACTGGTGACCACAGATAATAAGTCCCATAGCGCTCAGAGCCATTTGAACCATTTTTGTGCGGGCCACTTACATCAGGAATATAATGGTGACGATACGCGATACGTTCTTAACAAGTGAAAGTCAAATTGAAACATATGTCGTGCCACGTAGTTCATCATCCTTGTCGCACAGGGAGGTACAAGACCCGTCTCCAGTGAGACATAGTAAAGAACAATCGTCCAAGGAGCCGTTGCTGAATGTAATTACGTAAATGGAAGTTCATCCATATCAAAAAAAGAAAGAAACTATTATCGAAAGATTTCGTTTTATTCCGCTGCAACACTAACCGTGTAGCGCATGAGAAAAACTATAGACGTTCAAGGGAGAACAAGTCGCATTTGTTACAAAAACTGGTGTTTGCACATTTCAAGGATGCTCGGTACAATTTACAGGATGCGTCTGACAGTGGCCTACTACGTTAGGCACAGCAAATTGCGCGCGACGTAGATTACAGGGATTTCAAGGGAAGCAGTGGATACTAACTTCAGGTGGTGTTGGAGAACTGGAAGACGTAAGATAACGGAATGTGAAACAAAGCGTCAACTTGATGATGAACAGCAAACTGCGGATACGGTCAGAAAATTTGTAGATGAGATAAACAAACTCATCACATCGTTCAGTAAGGAATTTGTTTCCAACTATGACCAATCGACATTTGAAGAGGAAAAGAACATGAAACGAACCCCGGAAATTAGAGGTACCATAGATTTGCATCATGATCAACTAACTTCGAAGCATTCGTATACAATCATGCCGATTGTTAATCTGGGTGGTAAATTGTCTGGAAAGTTATTTATTGCGCTGCGAGAAGTTGGAGGTGCTCTGATTCCTACGATTCTTTCTCGTGTGTGATCTTGCAAGGGCAGAAGGGAATATTTACGTCAGAGCAAGCGGGAGTGAGGAAATGGGTGTAAGAGAACTACAACTGTGATACGAGCACTGCTTTTGGGCAATAGCTGGTCAAAATGACTCGCATTTGCTTGAAAATGGCTCTAAGCACCATGGGAATTAACATCTGAGGTCATCAGTCCCCTAAACTTAGAACTACTTAAACCTAACTAACCTAAGGACATCACACACATCCATGTCCGAGGCAGGATTCGAACCTGCGACCTCAGCAGCAGCGCGGTTCCGGACCGAAGCGCCTAGGACCGCTCGGCCACAGCGACCGGCACATTTGCTTGATTGCTAGTCTGTGACATCGCATTACTAGTGTGTGACATCGCAATCCATATCATCTGGAACTACTGGACAAATTCAGCCTCTGGATGTTTATTTTTTCCATGCGTATAAAACATATAATCGTAATATCTGCAGTTACCTGTTGAAGGACAGCCAGTTTCACTGTAAGCTCTAAGACATACTGCTTCACATTCGGTTGCAAGCCATCACATTCCATCAGTTATCACCATCCAGTAACTCCAATTTGTTTCTATACGCATTCTTTAAGAGTGAATACATAGCTGAACACTCTGCACTGTTGTAACTCCCAAGGTGTTCGCCTTCGATCCTGGCCGTGCGAACCTTTAATAGTGATCACTGCGGCGCGCCATTTTTCATTTGGTGTTCACGGTGCAAGTTAATGGTTTCTTTTGAACATTTATTGAATGTCGACAATGTCCACTTTGTGAAGTGTAACGCATGCATACCTAGACACTAATTTTCTGTCGACCTCTCGATGCATATGGTGAGTCAGTAGGAGCTAATATTTTTCCTGCCATAGTTGTGAGGGGCGCGGAGTGGCCGTGCGGTTTGAGGCGCCATGTCACGGATTGCGCGGCCACTCCTGCCGGAGGTTCGAGTCCTCCGTCGGGCATGGGTGTGTTTGTGTTGTTCTTGGCATACGTTAGTTTAAGTAGTGTGTAAGTCTAGGGACCGATGACCTTAGCAGTTTGGTCCCTTAGGAATTCACACACGTTTGAACATTTTTTGAACAGTTGTGAACACAACACTTTCAAATGACTTACTAAAGATTGAACTTGCGACCTCGCACGGAAGGTGTTCCTTGTCAGTGTATTCGCAGTAGTGATTTCTAATATTTTGTGGTAAAGATATGTGTCATTTTAGGATGGTCAAAATAACAAGTTTTGGCACAAAACTGGGCTGTGGAAATGCAATCCGCCGGTGTACGATCTCGGAATGTTTTGAGGAAGAGTAATAAAATCGGCCGTGCCCTTGCAAAGAAACCATCTCACTATTTGCCTGGAGCGGTTTAAGAAAATCACGGAAAACCTGAATGTGGATGGACAGAGTCGGATTTGAACCGTTGTCCTAGCGAGCGCGAGTCCTCTGTACTACCATACCGCCCTCTCGCTCGCTTTTTCCTCCAGGAGCTTCGCAATGTTCGACCTTAAGACACGCTCATTTTGTGGCTATTTTCTACAAAAATTTCATCTCAACATGATTACCGAGTTCAAAGACAAAGCGGCAGAATCAACCAAAAGCTGTTATGAAATAACAATGTTGTGAGGTTAATGGGTGAGAGACGAGCAGGTAAACTACGCGGTTAGTGCGTTAGCTGTCGTAATAAACGTGGTGTCCTTTTCACTTAATGGGAAATAACACACATATAAATTTCCGTGGGACAGCGCCATTAAGGCGGACGGAGCTCCTCGAGGTTTGGTTATGACGCAGGCGTGTCGCCTTAACGGGAGAGCCGCGGTCATTAGTGGCTATCCCTACGCACCCTCATTAGCTGCGCCGGGTGCGAAATCGGGTTAACAGTTCCATATGTCTCCAACACTGGCCACTCAGCTCCGCTAAGGTAAGCCGGACCTGTGGCCGGGCGGTTCTAGGCGCGTCAGTCCGGAACCGCGCGACTGATACGGTCACAAGTTCGAATCCTGCCTCGGGCATGGATGTGCGTGATGTCCTTAGGTTTAAGTAATTCTAAGTTTAGGGGACTGATGACCTCAGATGTTAAGTCCCACTGCGCGGGTGGTCCCGGCGGAGGTTCGAGTCCTCCCTCGGGCATGGGTGTGTGTGTTTGTCCTTAGCGTCATTTAGTAGTGTGTAAGCTTAGGGACTGATGACTGTAGCAGTAAGTCCCATAAGATTTCACACACATTTGAACATTTTCGTTAAGTCCCATAGTGCTCAGAGCGATTTGAACCATTCACTAAGGTAAACAGCCGGATCCTGCCGTACAGATGCCCGGTTTCGCCAAAACAACTGCGGCGCATCTCTGACTCGTTGTTCTGCCCAGGACGTCACGATGCACTGACTTTCCATAGATGAATCAATACAGAGTAATAATTGTTGAAAATGGGGTGATATTCAGTCCAAAGGCCGATTTGATGCAATTCTCCACGTTAGCCTGACCTGTGCAAGCCTCTTCATATCTTATCAAGTACCGTACCATACTACATCCTCTTGAAGCTGCTTATTGTACTCAAATCTTGGACTCCCTCAACAATTTACACCACCCTCCTCCCGCAAGCACATCCCTTCATTATCAAACTGACCATTCCTTCACGCCTAGTGATGTGTCCTATCAACCGAAATCTTCTTTTAACCAAGTTGTGCTACAAGTTTCTTTTTCTCTCGTGTTCGATTCAGTACCTCCCTTAATTATGCGATTTACCAATCTAATCTTCAGCTCTCTTCTATAACACCACATTTCAAAAGTTTCAGCCTCTTCTTGTTTGTGGTGTTTATCACCCACCTTTAATATTATCTTATTCATTAGAGATGGTTTTTCATAGCCTGCATCTAAGAAAAAAGGCTTTGCTTGTAAATAACTTTTCTGCTATTAGTAATGATTTGCGTTTATTTATATTTTACATGACGCGTTTCGGGAAATGTTTCCATTTTCAAGTGCATTTCTCTCTGTGTACTATTCCATTTTCTCGTAATGTTTTTGATGTGTGAGCTTCTGCATTTTTCTGTTGACTTTAAGTTTCCTTGTGGTCAATATGAGTCTCATACGAATAAACATTTTACACAACTTTTTGTGCACAGTATACATCGAGAATAACAAACGTACGTAAACATTTTACGAAACGCCTCGGGTAAACTATAAATAAATGAAAATTGTGACTGGTAGCACAAAAGGTATTTATAAACAAACCCACCCACATTTCACTTCCGTATTTGTCTACATTCCAGACAAATACCTTCATAAAAGATTTCCTAACATTTAAATTTATATTCAGTGTTAACAACTTTCTTTTTTTTTTCAGAAATGCTTTCCATGCTAGAGACAGTCTACATTTTACATCCTCTCTACTTCGGCTACGATCAGTTATTTTGCTGCCCAAATAACAAAACTCGTCTACTGTGTTTAGGGTTTCATTTCCTAATCACCCAACATTTCCTGATTTAATTCGACTTCATTCCCTCAGCCATGTTTTACTTTTGTTGATGTTCATCTTATGATTTCGTTTAAAGATACTATTTATTGCATTCTACTGCTTTTCCAGGCCCTTTGCTATCTCTGACAGAATTACAGAGTCATCGGCAAATTTTGAAGTTTTTATTTCTTCTCCCTAGACTTTAACTGCTTTTCCAAATATTTCTTTGGTTTCCTCTACTGCTTGTTCAATTTACATATTGAATAACATCAGGGATAGGCTACAACACTGTCTCACTCCCTTCTCAACCACTGCTTCCCTTTTATGTCCCTTCGACTCTCATAACTGCAGTCTGGTTTCTGTACAGGTTGTATATAATCTTTCGCTCCTTGTATTTTATCCCTGCTAACTGCAGAATTTCAAAAAGTGTATTCCGTTCACCACTGTCAAAAATTTTCTCTAAATCTACAAATACTATAAACATAAGTTTACCTTTTTTTAACCTACCTTCTAAAGTAAGTCTACGGTCAGTGATCCTGCACTGCTCCAGAGCGCGGACTGATCTGCCCTGAGGTTAGCTTCTACCGGTTTTTCCATTCTTCTGTAAATAATTCGTGTCAGAATTTTGCAACCATGATTCGTTAAACTGACGGTCCAGTAATGTTCACACCTGTCAGAACCTGGCTTATTTCAAACACCAGCTATTGCATTTTTCTTGATGACAAAGGGTATTTAGCCTGTCTCATATATCTTCCGTACCATATGGAGTAGTTTTATCGTGGCTGCATCTTCCAAGAATGTCAATAATTCTGAGGGAATGACGACTATGACAGGGGCGTTCTTTTCATTTCTTGCCTTAGATTCTGCGGCAAACTTCATTTAACCATTAACGTTAAGTAGTCATCAGCTTGATATTTAATTTGACTACACAATTGTTAACTGGTGTAATATTATAAAATACAGTATTTTCTAACTGTCGCTGGCTGTGGATCGGTTCCCGCAGGCAAAGACAAAAATTGTATGTGACATCCAGTTCAAGGACGGGAACGCCGTTCAAAAAATGGTTCAAATGGCTCTGGGCACTATGGGACTTAACTTCTGAGGTCATCAGTCCCCTAGAACGTAGAACTACTTAATCCTAACTAACCTAAGGACATCACACACATCCATGCCCGAGGCAGGATTCGAACCTGCGACCGTAGCGGTCGCGCGGTTCCAGACTGTAGCGCCTAGAACCGCTCGGCCACTCCGGCCGGCGGGGAACGTCGTTTATTGCTCAGAAAGGTGTAAAGAAATGTTAAACACCACGAAACATCTATATGGTTTCTTGGGCGTTCCTGAGTGAAGGGTTAAGCTAAGATGCCTACCAAAGGTGACGTGTCATTCTTATGCAACGAACTTGATGACTGGACCAGTAGTCTTCGTAAGCTGCTACGAGAGATAGTTCTTGAGCTGAGCTCTGTACGACTATGCTCAATCTTGTCACACCCAAGGTAATCCATCACGACGTCTGGTGATTAAGTCAGTTATCAAAACTTTTTGTATAAAAATTGGAATCGTTATCCTCGTCGCAAGTCGGAAAAAAAATTTGTAATTGACCCTAAAATCTGTTGATGTTTAACTTCAACTTGGCATTAAGATTCGTTTTCATGGGTTTAAGTGATCTCGCTCTCGTCTTCCCAAAGTTGCGTGTGTCAAGCGTGTGGGTATCGCGTCAGTGACTGCGCCGAGCGATTTTACTGTGCAGCGTAATGTTCTTATTGATGTGGACAACTACGGGATGAAAGGTGGAATCTGATACCAGTACATAGTCTACTCCCGCAGTTCAAATGCTCTGCTACCAAAGCGTAATGCTCCCATGCTGTGGATGGATCACCATGAACAATGTCACATTCCCAAACTCCATGAGACTGTGTGGAAAGTTTTAGAATTAAGTCCAGTACATTGGAACGTAGTCTGTTTATCAGTTGTACGCAACCATTCGTCGTTGCTTCAGGTCCAAGAACTAAAAACAAAAATTTCTTCAAAATTATCACCCGAACTGGCTACATCCACTTGCAAAGGCCGCTACACATACTTAAGTTCGGTACGAAGACAAATGTAGCTTATTACTAACATAAAGCTGGAAGTGCATCCAATAAAATCCATGAGAAATTCGCTTCTTCCTAAATCTCATGGAATAAGGTTGTGGCCTGCGATGTCGTAAGTAGATGTAAAGTGCTTTTTTGGCTTGATTTTCTGGGGCGTTGACGTCACCGACGACGTCATCAATGAGTCATGCGATTTCTTCACCTGCCACCACCCTCCCCCACCCCACCACCCACCCCATCTCATCCGCGCCCCTCCGTCAACGGCCATTTGCCCTATGTATAAAATGGAGAGAATTAAAATTTTGCCTGGAATTTCAACATTTTGGCGGGAGGCTGTCCGCAGATGATGCTGTTGCATGTAGAGAAGTCGCAACGTTAGAAAACTGTAGCGATGTTGCAACTGGAAGTTGACCCTCAAAATAAACAATGTAGCTTAGTGTGCGTACAAAGTCTATTGACCCATTATTATTTGCTTAAATGACTGCCAAAACTCGTTGAAAACAGTCACATCATTAAATAGCTTGGAGTATATGTACGGAGCGGTTTAAAGCGGAATGACCATCAATACAGGTCGTAGAAAAGGTAGATGCCATAGAGAGATTCATTGGGAGAATCCTCTGGAAGTGTAGTATGCATACGTAGGATTTAGTTTACAAAACTGTCGTTCAACTGATCCTAGAGGTTTATGCGTACAATGATTTGCAGCTTGTACGAATCTCAGGAACTTTATGATAAGTAAAAGTCGGCGTGGGTGTTGTTCAAAATAAAGTTTCATGAATACTTGAATATTGGTCCTGTCTAGGACCCTTACCAGAGGTACTAACAGAATTTTTATTTAAAATAAAGTTTCATCTATACTTGAATATCAGTCCTGTCAGAGATTCTTTCCAGGGAGGACTGACAGAGGTAATAGAGACGATACAAAAAAAAAGCTAAGTATTTCGTATCGGTTTCTTCTGGTAAGCACGAAAATGTCATGGACATGCTCATCCAACTCTAATAGGCATTGAACATCACATTGTGGTTTGCAGTGTACCTTCTTAGAAGAGTCAACGATCATCTATCAACTTCCTACACAAATCTCGCGAAGGCACCACTAGCGAAAAACTACACACACTCTACCTCTTACGGAGACTTTCCAACAACCATTGCAGAATGAATGAATGAATCTGCGGATGACTGAAGATACGAATGTCCATCCCACGTGCTAATTGCGACTGGAACTGGAAAGGAGGAAATGAGAGGGGTACAGGAAGTAAGCTCCACCACATACCAGAAGCTGCTTTGCGAAATTCGGATGTAGAACAACTGCATACGTCACTAGAAACGCTGTAAGTAGGCTGTGTAGGGTTTTATGTTGGTATCGCCACGTAGTGCTCTGTATGAAAATCGCTGAGTGCGCTGTGTGCAGTCTGTGGCTGGTTGGACTCATTGTTGGAATATTCGCTTGTGTAGCGTTGGGCAGATGGATGTGAACAGCGCGTAGCGTTGGACAATTGGAGATGAGCCGTCAGCAGTTGTGGATGTGGGGAGAGAGATGTCAGAGTTTTGAGCGGACGATCTGGACGTGTGTCCGCAAGAAAAAGAAAATTTGTTTAATTGGATGTCACAAAATTATATTTACATTATGACTTTTTAACACTTAAGGTAAATGCATTGTTTGTCCTCTATCAAAATCTTTCATTTGCTGACTATGCCTATCAGTAGTTAGTGCCTTCAGTAGTTAGAATTTTTTATTCAGCTGACAGTATTGGCGCTCGCTGTATTCCAGTAGTTCGAGTAACGAAGATTTTTGTGAGGTAAGTAATTCTTGAAAGGTATAAGTTATTGTTAGTCAGGGCCATTCTTTTGTAGGGATTATTGAAAGTCAGATTGCGTTGTTCTAAAATATTGTGTGTCAGTTTAGTGATGATTAGAATAAGTAAAGTGAGAAATGTCTGAGTACGTTGAGTTTTACTCAGCTGTTTCTGTATCAAATAACGTAAAAGTTTTTTCAGAACTGTCATTCGTAGTTTTTCAAAGGGGACGTTTCAACGCAATCCATTGGACGTAATGTCACTGGGTAACTAACTTATACCATAGATCTTAGTTATGACTATGATTTTATATTGCAACAAATCTTATTTTATGCTGCGTAGCCAAACTTTGTGTTCATGCCAGCGAGAGTGGCCGAACGGTTCTAGGCGCTACAGTCTGGAACCGCGCGACCGCTACGGTCGCAGGTTCGAATCCTGCCTCGGGCATGGATGTGTGTGATGTCCTCAGGTTAGTTAGGTTTAAGTAGTTCTAAGTTCTAGGGGACTGATGACTCAGACGTTAAGTCCCATAGTGCTCAGAGCCATTTGAACCATTTTTTTTTTTTTTTTTGTATTCATGGCGGGAATTTTATGGCCCTGTTAACCCATCATGCATTCTAATTCAAGTTTGTGGCGATGTTTTATATGTCAATATGCAGTGTATATGCACTTTCCATCCACCTCGTTGTGACCACTTGTTAAAAAACTGAATAACCACTTTTTGCAGTGCGGATCGCTGTGAGACAAGTAGGAAGCGGCTCAATGAAGTGCTCGAAGGTACCAACAGGAATGTGGGGCTATGCCAATTCGATTGCCAAGGCCAGTTCGCTAGGTTTCTCGGTTGAGGATCCATGATGCGAACAGCCTGATCGAGGTTATACCATAGATTCTCATTTGGGTTTGAATTCGAGGAGTTTGGTAGTCAGGGGAGCACGGTAAACTCATCCTGGTGCTCTCCGAACTACGCATGTACACTGCGAGCTGCGTGGCACGTTGCATTGTCCTGCTGGTAGATGCCATCGTACCGAGGAGGAACAAATTGCACGTAGGTGTGGGCATGGCTGCAAGGACAAATGCATATTTGTTTAGACCCACTGTGTCTTCCAGAATGACGAGAACACGCAGAGAATCCCATGAAAACATTCACCAGACCTTAATGCTCTCTCTTGGTTGCAGGGTGTTTGCTTTCAGATGTTTCACGCCGTGCGCGCCAATGGTTATCTCTCACGTGGAGCATAAAATGTGATTTATCTGAAAAGGCCAACTGTCGCCACTCGAGCGGACATGCAACTGCGGTACTGGCGTGCAAACTCCAGTCTTCAACGCCGATGAAGAGTGGTTAGCGTGGGTGCGTGAACCAGGCACCTGCTATGGGGATCTATACGTAGGAATGTTCGCTGAACAGTCACTGAGCATAGACCCTTGGTTGATCTGGGAGATCAGTTGCTCAATAGTTGCACTTTTGTTTCTTAGTTTACTCATCCCGAACTCGAAGCGACGATTTGTAGCGATTACTTGTATTGTATTGTATTGTATTGTATGTTAACCGGGGACGTAGAAACGACGGAGAGGCTCCGTCCCCGCCGCAGCCGCAGTGGTCCACAACCCCATGACGACTACCGCAGTCCACTTCACCCCTCCGCCGCCCCACACCATACCAGGGTTATTGTGCGGTTCGGCCCCCGGTGGCCCTCCAGGGAACGTCTCACACCAGACGAGTGTAACCCCTATGTTTGCGTGGTAGAGTGATGGTAGTGTACGCGTACGTGGAGAACTTGTCTGCGCAGCAATCGCCGACATAGTGTAACTGAGGCGGAATAAGGGGAACCAGCCCGCATTCGCTGAGGCAGATGGAAAACCGCCTAAAAACCATCCACAGACTGGCCGGTTCACCGGACCTCGACACAAATCCGCCGGGCGGATTCGTGCCGAGGACCAGGCGCTCCTTCCCACCCGGAAAGCCGTGCGTTATACTGCACGGCCAACCGGGCGGGCAGCTATTACTTAGGAGAAGAAGAACTTCTTAGCCGAGAATTTTGACAAGCCAACGCATCGCTCATTTCATGTTTTACGTAGCTAATAATTCAATGGAAAGATTTTGTCTATAGCTGACACGAGATGTTAGTAATAATCTTTATAAAGATATGTTGTCATTTTGTTCTTCTATGCATTATTTGTATAACAATTTGTAGCGTATGGTAACTTAGTTTTACCGAAACCGGATAACTACAAAAAAGTTTTTTATATCGATCTCGGCTAAGATGTTTTTCTTCTCCTAACTGAGCATTTCTATTTGCCTGTAGCGCCTCTGCAGCCGTCATTCACCAGTGTCATCTATGGCTTGTGGTGCACCAAAGTTGCCTCGGCACAGGTTCTGGATCGCGCCATTTTGCCATGCACCCACAGCGGCGCGCAAACAATGTACAGACTTAGTCGTTTCAGATATGTTTCTAACTTTGGTCCAACAGCTAATGATCATGCCCTCCTGGACATCAGATAAATCGCTCCGTTTCCACATTACGACAATGAATACAGTTTCCCTGCGTCCCCCGACATACCCTCCTCTGCTAGTGCTGCCACCTGCCGTCTGTAAGTGATTATTCCACGTCGACGTCGAACACATGCAGTGGTCACATTAATTTGACCGGATCGTGTATGTCTGCATCTTCTATAGCACGAGTCCCTCAGTATCGATGTAGCCTATCATTGGCGCGACGGTTCCCTACTTGCCGGCCGGAGTGGCCTAGCGGTTCTAGGCGCTACAGTCTGGAACCGCGCGACCGTTACGGTCGCAGCTTAGAATCCTGCCTCGGGCATGGATGTGTGTGATGTCTTTAGGTTAGTTACGTTTAAGTAGTTCTATGGCACTGATGACCTCAGATGTTAAATCCCATAGTGCTCAGAGCCATTTGAACCATTTTGATTCCCTACTTGTACGACTTTTTATGTACGTTATAAAACATTACAAATTCCCTTTAGTACTTATATCTCCCGGTCAACTATTTTAATACAACTGTTTGAAAGATGACTATTTTAGCGTGAAAACCGTCCACCAAACATATTCGTGCGCACTATGACAGTCACTTGTCAGCCTCAAAGCTCGGCAGTCACATGTGTGTCTCTTGGCGCGGAGCATCACTAGGTTCAAACTGTGAGGTATATCTTGACGAGTAGAGCGAGCTTTGAATGAATCCGGCCACCCAGAATGCTTGGGGTCACATTTTGGTCTGACAGCCCTCGTGGGCTCAGCACAGACGCACTTCTTCTCCTGATCCTGCTGCTGTGCCTACTGTCCGTGGCGATGATAGTGATAATATGCTTTGTCTTGTGGTCTAAAGATGGCACATTCAGCCGACTTCTTTCTGCATTGTGGTGCGATTGTTACTGGCTTCGCGCATCTCCGCTGCATTTAGATGGCTACAAATCACGTGGCCTTTCAGATCATGGAGACTGATGGCAAATCTCGCTCTGGGCATGTACATGCAAAGTAAGTGGATTACGGATGAAAAAGACCCACAGTGTCTCAGTACAAAAAATTCCGAACATTCTGAGGAAGCAAGTATTATTGCACACTCGATTCAAAATAGAACGTCCAAACGACAACAGCGAAAAGTTAGTAGAAATTCGTGCGTCCGTAAGAAGACCGATGCGAGAAGCATACAGCAGCTTACACTGTCGTACTTTAGAGGAAGATCTCGCCGAGAAACCAGAGATCTCCCGGTCATACGTAAAATCACTAATCGGGTCATTCCAGTCATTCTTCGACCAGTCTGGTGTGGCAATAGAAGACATCAAAAGGAAATATGAAGTTTTAAATTTCAAGTTTAAGAAATCATTCAAGCGGAAGGATCGTACAAACATAGCGTCGTTTGACTGTCGTGCAGACTTCTGCATGGATAACAAAGAAATAGGCATCCGTGGTATAGTGAAGCAACTCAAAGAATTGAAAAGAAATACGTTGCCACGACCAATTGGTATCCCAGTTCGGTATTACAAAGAGTTCTCTGCGGCAATGGCTCCTTACTTACCTTTCATTTATCGCAAATCTCTCGCCGTTTGAAAAGTTCAAAGCGACTGGAGAAAAGCGCAGGGGACTCCTGTACATACCAAACGTAACAAAACGTAGCTTGCCTGTCCCACACATGATGTCCTGCGAACTATGAATGAAGGGCAACACGGAGATACCACATTTCTCGACTTTTGAAAAGCGCTGGAGACGGTGCCCCACTGCAGGTTGCCGAAGGTCCGAGGATATGGATTACGTTTCTAAATATGTGAGTGGCTCCAAGACTTCTTAAGTAATGGGTACCAACAGGGTGCTCTCGAGGGCAAGTGTGCATCAGACTAGAGTATTGTCGGGAGTAGGGATGGATGGCCACGATTTTTTAAAAAGCCGGTTTCACAGCCCAGTTCGCGAGATCAACCTGAAAGCTTCCGTAAATTGGCTTTTCAGTTCGTAAGAGACAAACATCGACTTCGTTACAGAGATATACCAGATTTCATACCAGCTGAAAAATGTTAAATAATATTTAACACTTGGCCATCTTACCCAAATATTAGGGTTGGATAGCCAGACAAGTAAGAGATAGACGGCCATCATATAAAACACTTTAAAATGCAAGAGAAAAGCTTAAAAAACTTTTAACACTTTAAACGCGTTTTATTGAATCTCTTGATGTAAAAAATATTTTATAAAGATATGAATTGTAGGTTAATTATATCTTAAACAGAACCTCATTTGCAAAAAGCATTTTACAATTCTTGAATTTTTTAACGTTTTTATTAACTCGTTGGATCGTATTAGTTTTATGTAGAAAATAAGGATAAATCGTCTGAATTATGCACTTAATTGAATCTAGAATCAAGCCCACCTTGGTATTTACTTTATTAATAGCATTTTAAGATCTTCTTCTTTCCATGATCCCACAGAAGAATGTACTTACGTGGTATCTGTAAACAAATAACGATGCCATCAAAATTTAATGTATAACATGTTAATAAGATGACCATCTATCCCGATAACGGTATGTCCGTCTCTTCCGATTAGGCAGGAGAGACGACCATAGCACGTCATTAAACACGGAAGCCGCAAACTCAAAAAAAAAAAAAATCTACGTACCGATAAGCAGTTAGACCTAGATAATTCTAAAACTAAAGTTTCCCTTATTGCTTACAGCCTGAGTTATGTTTAAATCGGGAGGTTAGGACCAACTACATAATTTCATGGTATACTGAAAACTAAAATCATAGATATAATTTGCTTTTAGCTGCAATAAAGAGTCATCCGAAGCAGCAACAGTCACGTTACTAACTACCAATTGCCCGGCAGCGCTGTACAGCGGATCGTGGAAGAATTACAGGCGTCGGCCATCTCTCCGGTATGGCCGTTCATACCGGATTTGTCCTACTCCAGAAATGTGTGACTGGAGCGCTCTTATTATCTGTATACATAAATGATCTGACAGACAGGATGAGCAGCGATTTACAGCTGTTTTCTGATGACGCTGCGGTGTACGGGAATGTGTCGTCATTGAATGGCTGTAGAGGGTACAGGATGCCTTAGACAGAATTTTGAATTGTAGTGATGAATGGCAGCTTGCTCTAAACGTAGGCAAATGTAAATTAATGCGGGTGAATAGGAAAAACAATCCTGTATCGTTCGAATATAGCAGTAGTAGTCTGCAGCCTTACACAGCCACATCGATTAAATAACGAGGGTTAACGTTTCAAAGCGATATGAAATCGAACGAGTACGTCGTGTTGGTAGTAGAGGAGGTGAATGGTCGATTTTGTTTTACTTGGAGAATTTAAGGAAAATGTGGGTCACCAATAAAGTAGACAGGGTGTAAAACATTAGTGTGATCCATTCTTGAGTACTGTTCGAGTGTCTTGAATCCCCATCAGGTCTGTTTAAAGGAAGAGGTCGAAGCAATTAAGAGGCGTACTCCTATATTTGTTACCGGTAGCACTCAAGTATTGCTGCTTTGTGAATTCAGATGAGAAACCAAGGAGCAATCTCGAGGCACTATCGAGGAAATTTATTTGTGGCCGACTGCAGAAAGATTGTACTGCCACCAACGTAATTCTCGCGTAAGGATCACGAAGATAAGATGAGAAAAAGTAGAATATGTATTAAGGCTTATAGTCAGTCGTTTTTCCCTCACTTTGTTTGCAGATGGAACTGGAACGGATACGTCTATTAATGGTACAAGGTACCTTCCGCCATGCTCCGTATGGTTTCATGGTTTCAAGTACAGTATCTCAATGTTCTTCCACTGGTACGATAATGCTTCAGAAATTAATAATATTATTCTATAGGTTTCTTTTGCCTATAAAAACCGGTGAGTATCTATCGAATTGCGTTTATCCGTGAAGCATGTTATTCGGTGTATGAACTTTGTTCATTACATTGCACTCGAATACAGTCAGGATTTTACTAATTTATTGTCCTTCTCACCCGAGTTCGTCCAAAGGATCTTAGCATCTTAGCATGTGTTCCATACTTGTAAATGTCTTCATTTATTAACTACTTTCTCAAATTGTACCACATTGATTTTAATTTATTTAAACTTTGGGTGAAACGGCCTGAATTAAGCAATGTCCACAGTTGTAGGATGTAAGAATTTTCAGCTATCTAGGTAAGTCAACGTCGCTGTGAAACTTCGAGACTCATGCCAGTGGAGACGGAGTCATCGAGATAATTTCTGATACCACACAAGCTCATGGTTTTTCAGATAATTAGGTGGCGTAGGGCACAAATGGCGAAAACATTTACCTTGCACAAATTGCGTGTATAAGATAAAATATATTTACCTACATATCCAGTAGATACATGAGATCTACTATCAGGATTCTAATTTCTGTTTAGTCTTAGTTAAGTCCGGCGCACCCGCCATTCTTCCGTTACGCTTTGCGAAAGCCCTGCCGCTCCGAAACTTTAGTCATCACTGTCAGACTGCGTTTACTTGCATGTGGGTCAGATATGATACAAAGGGGTGACATTTCAGGGCGTAAAACCGGGTTCATAATCTCGCATGAACTCCGAGGCTACATTGAAATAAAGGAGAGCAACCTCTACTATACGAACTGCGTGGCGGCCTGTCGTCTTGGAACAAGGCATCAGCGTTGGGGAACAAATATTGTACCATGGAATGGACCTGATCAGCCAAAATGTTGTTATAATCCTTGGCAGTAGTGCGACCTTGCAGAGCAGCCGCGGGGCTCATGGTATAAAACGATATGGCTACCCAAATTATCATCGGACCCCGCCATGTTTCACTGTTGTGACGTAACTGGGCTCGAAATTGGAAACAGTCTACAACAACACTTATCCGACCAAATAACTTCCTTCCACTGCTCCATAGCCAAGGTTTTGTGGCTTCAGCACCACGTTTGCCTGGTACTGTCATTTTCAGCTCTCCCTGCAACTCCCCACTTTTGGAGCTCCCTTCGTGTTGTTTTGGCGCCGACAGGGTTTGGGAGAGCGATCTTCAGTTCTGCAGTGACTTTTGCGGCTCTCGTCCCATTATTTTCCGCCACAATGCTCTTCAGTGGCAGTCTGTCACGATCACTCATCACTTTCGTCCGTGTAGTGACAGAGGATGATGTTTTTTCCGCTTACTCTGAATGTGATATAAATCTACGATACAATGCCTCTTGAAACAGCAAACACCTCGACTCCCTTGGTTGCGAAAGGAGCCACCAGACGAGCACCAACAATTTTCCGAAGTTCTAATTCACTTGTTTCCGACATATCACACTCATAATTGCTCAAAACGCCGTTCTGACCACGACTGACAATTGCAACGTGTTGTGGACATTCCACGGGTCATATACAGCAGTGCCATCTATTATTTTGGCTAGCATCTGCATTTATGTTCAATCAGGCATTGATCGCGGTGTTTACATATTCTTGTCCAATCCCTGTACCTTCCGTGACAATACCTCCGGCACTTGTCTGAGCAATAATCTGTGGCCACGCGCGACTGGTGTATCCTGAAATAGGGGAATACCAACGTGCTCCGCTACTCGCAAGTCTAGGTGACCTGTCTTCGAGCGACCGACAGCGGTATTCCTGCTAATCTCTATGATCTGTGGTGTGCAGAGAGCGAAGGTGCAGCTGAGGGGCAATTGTTTTTGTACTCCATAGCGTCCAGCTGTTTCAAAATAGTTTATGTACATTGAAATGGCAAGAAACTTGTTGCACTTTGGCTTCATCATCGGCTGCTACAATATGCGATACTCCACGGCAGTCACTGTCAAAACAAATTTCTTTCCATGGAATTGGACTTCGACGTGGTCGGTTCCCCCGTATTGCAGCACTCACGGTAAGCACTTGACACGGTGGAAGGTGAAAAGCTCGGTGCCTTCACGATGTCAGAGATGGGGCGCCCACGCGCCGACACCCACCATCTGGCCGCTATCAAATGCGCTGATATGGCATGTCCTGCCCAGCCAGCAATCGCTCTTCTCTCCTGCCCCAGTCTCGTCCGGGGTCTGACAACATCCTCGTCAGGTAACTCACCGGCTATTACCATTCACTACTGTGACAAGTGCTCTGTTTCTGGCCGGCCGCGGTGGTCTAGCGGTTCTAGGCGCTCAGTCAGGAACCGCGCGACTGCTACGGTCGCAGGTTCGAATCCTGCCTTGGGCATGGATGTGTGTGATGTCCTTAGGTTAGTTAGGTTTAAGTAGTTCTAAGTTCTAGGGGACTGATGACCACAGATGTTAAGTCCCATAGTGCTCAGAGCCATTTTTTTGCTCTGTTTCTCCAACAGCAGACACCTCTGGCTCCGTGAGTGCCTAGAGTCTTGTGAGACTTACGGAAATTACTATTTGCTGCGTAGACTGATTAATCAAAAGTAACTATACACCTATTAGTGAACATTAATATGGAGTGCGTCCACCCTTCGTCTTTATGACAGCTTCATCTTTCCTAGGGACTCTTCCAGTGAGCTGTCTGAATGTTTTTGGAAGACTATCTGCCCAGTGTTCCTCAAGAGGTGAAACCAGAGAAGGTAGTGATATGGACGCTGGGCTGCGCAGTGAAGTCAGGGCTCTAGCTCATCCCACAAATGTTCGATTGCTTTCAGGTGGAGACTCTGGGTCGGCGAGTCCATTTCCGGAATGTTGTTGTCCATAAATCTTTGCCTCCTTATGACAGGGTGGATTGTCATGCTTATATAGTCATCATCTCCGAACTATTCCTGTAACATATACTTCCTCATTCAGCATTTTCTTAAGCAAAATAAAGGACCGCACCCTAACCTCGACAACACACCCCCATATCGTGGCACCACCTCCTCTGTACTTCGCTGTTACCACTACACGTGATGGCATGTAACGTTCTGTAGGCATTCGTCAACCCCGAAACCTTCCGTCGCACTGGCGCGCGGTATAGCATGACTCTTCACTCCACATCATTCACTTCCAGTAGTCCACCGTCAACTGGCTTATGAGGAGCTCCTCGGCCATTGTACCCCTTTCAATTCCCTACGCTCACTCATTGCGGTAGCTGAAATACTGGTAGCACTTTTGAACTCACGAGTCATTCCTTCTGCCGATTTCATCTAGCTTTTCACAACTACCTTTCGCAACGTTCGACGGTCCCTGTATGTCAGTACATGAGGTCTGCCTAGTCTTGGATTATTACGTTCCTTGGTTGTTCCTTTGCGTTTCCGTTTCACAGTGACATCAGCAACGGCCGACATAGGGAAGTTGAGAAGAGCTGAAATGCATGCTACTAACGTGACATCAAATGGCTAGTCCACGTTCGAAATCATTGAGCTCTCCGACCAATTTCTGCTAATATTGCTTCTCTGCTGTCAACATAATTCTCCTCGACACCTTCTCTACTGGTATGTACGTCTCTCGATTCTCAGTTGCATAGGCGTGTACGCACACTCTTCATCAGACAGTGCATAATGGCAGTATTAATTATAAATAAGAATTGAGATGAATAGGAAAACATATGTGTTGGCAATGGAGGAGGACTGCGTAGGTAAATTTCAATCATAAAGATTCCCAAAATTAGTAATAAAATGATATTTATTAAATATAAAGAAATTCTCAAACGATGCTTCTTCTTGTGAAATGTCCAGCACAATTAGACGTTTGAAGTCATTACAAATCCTGTAAAATATTAAAGTCCTGTCACTGTGCCTCTGGATGATGCCTACGTAGAGTCCAGAGCTGGCCTACGATTCCTACGGAGCCCGTCACGGAGACGACGGACGAATACTGCAGCTCGTGGAGCCGGCAGTTACTGGAGACTTACGCGACTCGGCGCACTGAAGAGAACTGTCCGCCGTAGCTCAGTGGTCTGGCATTTAACGAGGCATCGATCAACCACTATCCACACACGATGCCCACGGGTTGGCAGCTGCGGCCCCTGGCGAACCTCGGTGTAGTTCGTACTGGCAACCCATACAGCTGCTGCGCTACGAGTGTTTTGAATGCGGATTATCGATTGTGGTGGGTACTCTCTGGAGTCGTGACTACCGACACCACAGTATGCGGCTTTCATTAAGCAGGGAAGACTTTTGATAGAATGGACTGCAAGATAAAGTTTAGAAAACTAAATAAAACTGGCATAGACTGAAGAGATAAAAGACTTGATCTCAATCTATACCGTTTATTCTCAGTCTTTATTCTTAGCCTTAACTAGAATACATAAACAGATATCAACGCCACTAAAAACATGCTACATTTATTTAATTTGTATATAGAAAGTACGATGTAAATAATGAAAAGTGGCACGAAAAGAATCGCAATTAGTGAAAACAAATAAATTGTGTGTAATCTTTGCAGATTCTGAAAATGGTATGAACTATACGCTAAAGTTTCGTCTGATGTCTCGACAAACACAAACCAAACATAAACGCAGGTAACACAAAAATAATGGTAACAGATAACTCAGACAGACAAGCAAGGGCAAACATTAGGATAAGAAATAAAATATTACTTCAATGAAATTAATTTTGCTTCTTCGGGAGTACTATAACAGACGACAATGCAAGTAGTATGGTTATTAAAAGATGATTTGCAATGACTAAACAAGTCTTCATAATTAAGAGAAATTTATTAAGATCAACCCACATTAATTGAGAAACAAGAAGAAATTCATCAAAGGCTTTATTTGAAGCATTTTAAGCTGTGTTTTGAAGGACGGACTTCGAGAACACAAGTGAAGAAAAAATTATAAGTAACACACATGCGGATATGGAGAAGAGCCACAAAACATCTTGCACTCAAACAGATCTAATGAACAAATACAAAAGAAATTGAACCTAGAAAGGACGTTGGTTAACATCAAATCTAAATGAATTGGACACCTAATTCGACATAACAGCTTCATGAAAAACATCTTATGAAAATGCACAGAAAAAAATAAAGAGTCAGCTTCAGAATATTCATATTACAAAAGGTTATCAGTGGAACGAACTGCAGCATCAAATGGTGAAAATCGCGAAGTATAGAAAAAGATGGTTACGTCAACAAAGTATTTAGTGTTCGATAACGGTGAGGAAATCCATTTCGTGGTCAGAGAGAGAGAGGCAGCTGTAGCAGCGCTGCAGCCCTGTGCGCACAGTGTGTGGTAGTCCACTGTCAGACACCACTTTGTAGGCCAGGTTCTTCACCCGCCATCCTAACGCCACAATTTGTGGCCGCTGATGGGTTACGTAAGATCCATTTATGAAGAGCCCGTGTCTTTGACACGCGCCTCACCCTACTAAACTGTAACTTCATGGCCCAACAGACCGCGTCCAAACAGACGTCTGAAAGCTAATACGAGGAAAGAAACAGCAAGTTTCGTAAGACAATCGCAGTCCCAATGCTTGTTTACGGAAGTGAATCGTGATTTTCAAGATAATCGTGTGCAGGCAACAAAAAAATGGCTCTGAGCACTATGGGACTTAACTTCTGAGGTCATCAGTCCCCTAGAACTTAGAACTACTTAAACCTAACTAACCTAAGGACATCACACACATCCATGCCCGAGGCAGGATTCGAACCTGCGACCGTAGCGGTCTCGGAGGTCCAGACTGTAGTGCCTAGAACCGCTCGGCCACCCTGACCGGCACAGGCAACAGAGATAAGACTTCGAACAGCAGTAAACGGATGCACAATATCTGACAGATTTCGAAATCCGGAAGTTAAGGAAGAACTGAATACACAGGGTGTTTATAACTTAGTTATTCAAAAGTATACTTTGATTGTGAAAAAGATAAATAACTTACAAAAATGTTTGATACAGCAACGAATGCAGTATATCTTCAACTTTTATTTGCATATGTTCAGTGAGTAATACGACAACTAGTTTGCAGTGAACACATTGTGCGTTGTGGGCGATCACTCTGTTTTTAAAATAACTGAAAAGCCACGATCGCTTCAGTATCGTTTACTAGATGACCGGTTTCAGCAGTCTAAAGGTGCCATCATCGGATCTGAAACGTTAATCTGAAATGTTAATTCACTTTTCAGATACGATGATGGCACCTTCAGAGTTCAAATGTGTGTGAAATCTTATGGGACTTAACTGCTAAGGTCGTCAGTCCCTAAGCTTACACACTACTTAACCTAAATTGTCCTAAGGACAAACATACACACCAATGCCCGAGGGAGGACTCGAACCTCCGCCGAGATCAGCCGCACAGTCCACCTTCAGAGGCTGAAACCGGTCATCTAGTAAACGATATTGAAGCGATAGTGGCTTTTCAGTTATTTTAATACGACAACTATTCCATCTGTAATCAGTGTCCTGTCAAGTCCTACGAAGCAAGCCTTAACGTACAGTAGCAGCCGCTGTTATCCGTTGTCGGGGCTCCTTGACGTTTCCCAGAATCGGAGGAAGAAACACTGTCTTTAATGCAATCCATTACACAGGGATTAAATCAGGTGATCGTGGTGGCCAGGATATTGTTCCACCACGTCCAATCCCAGGCTCCTGGCCAACTCTGACCTGGCGTCCTATGTGATAAACAGCCGATATCGGAGAAATAACGGTTTGACTCTGAGGCGATGGCTTGCGATATTGAGTCCTGAATTGTCTCTGAGCTGTAATAACGGATCTGGATTCGTGAAACCATAAACACTGCCCACGCTCTGCACCGTTACACGACCCCATGACGACTGTTGGAATAATTCATTCGCCGCGTGTATTGGCCGTGCGGTCTTAGGCGCCATGTCACGGATTGCGGGGCCCCTCCTGCCCGACGGTCGAGTCCTCCCTCGGGCATGGGTGGGTGTGTTGTTCTTAAGTTAGTTTTAGTAGTGTGGAAGTCTAGGGGCCGATGATCTCAGCAGTTTGGTCCCTTAGGAATTCACACACACACAATAACTCATTCACGCATACCACATAGAGGGAACGTCGGGAATTAACAATTTTACGAGGGAATAAACCTTGAAGATATTCTGCATTCAGTGCTGTATCAAAACATTTCTGTAAATTATTTACCCTTTCTACAATTAGAGGTTAATTTTGTATAAATACTACATAAAAACCCTGTACAGGGCGTTCAGAAACATCCTGAAAAGCTTGTACGGATGTTGCTGAGAAATTAACGTTGTGCTGTTTCCGATTTAGTAAGCGTTGACGTTTGCCAATCACATCGCTGCGCGCTCAAATTCAAGCACTTGCACGCGATAAAATGCGGCAATACACAGACATATATCGGTCCGTGATCACCACTTGTTCAAGTGCTCACTACCAGTTAAAATGCGCCTTTTCCGGAAGTGATAAATTTAAGCTAGGTAAGAAAATGCCAATAAAATTGAAAACGGCGAAACTTGTCGGATGTTTTTCTTTACAATGATGTATCATCATAATCCACCCCGCAACACCCTTACAAACCTTTCAGACTCTTTCCGACCCCCTTATATTTGATATCCTGAATAAAATGTGAGGACTGTTCGGAGCCGGACGGGATGGCCGAGCGGTTCTAGGCGCTACAGTCTGGAACCGCGCGACCGCTACGGTCGCAGGCTCGAATCCTGCCTCGGGCATGGATGCGTGTGACGTCCTTAAGTTAGTTAGGTTTAAGTAGTTTTAAGTTCTAGGGGACTGATGACCTCAGATATTAAGTCCCATAGTGCACAGAGCCACTTTCCAGTACCTCGTCACAGAAAGCAGCCGCCTGTGCTTTCCGCCAATTCTCTACGCTGGTCTGCCTTTCGTTGTTTGTGCCAAAATGTTGTCTTCGTAGCCAGCGTTTCATGTGAGGAGAGATGAACAATGGTTGGACCGAATTAAGGGCTGAATTGTTGGTGATAAAACACTTCCCATCGGAAACGCTGCAGGAGCGTCTTCATTTCCCCTACAGAATGTGGCTGAAAATTGTCTTGAAGAAAGAAACGCATGATATTTATGTCATGTGGGCTGCATAGCTTCAGGTGAAATGTCTCACCAGATCCACATACTTGACAAGAGACACTGTTGTTTTAAAGATTTCTGCATCATCACTTTGCACTCTGAACTGAAAAGAGCGACGTGGAGCGATCGACAGGCACAGTAAAGACACTGCCCAGCACATCTGTGCAATGTTCCTTCGGATTTTCACAGCGATTACCATTTCACGCCTAATCGGACTTCACGCATACGCCTCATACAAGAAAGTAGGAGAAACTGGAACGAACATCTCAAAAGAATGAGTGTAGAAGGGTTGCATCTATAAATAAAAAGATTTAACCGAGGTGGGAGAAGGGGTCCAGAAAGACCGGGAAGGCGGTGGGTACCGTAACAGACAAAACAAAAACGGTCAAGTCTTCCTGCGATAGGTGTTATGTGGTTCTGATAGTTTACACGTCACATCTGTGAGGAATATCGATGTGGAAGTTTCCCACGTAGCGTTGCAACCCGCACCAACTGCGACGTCTAGTTAACGTTTTCGCGGACGGCACGTTTGCAACAAATGCGAAGGAGCAGAGAGCTCGGCTGGGAAGCAGCGGCCCTCACCCGCCGGCGCGGCGGTTCGTATGGGAGCGGCGGATGCAGGAAGAGCGTGCGTGATGCGCGGCGCGCTGCGTGGGCGGAAGTGGGCGTTCCAGGGCACGCACGCTGCGCCGGGACGCTGCAGCCTGCAGCAGCGCAGCACAGCTCGCTGGCTGCTCACAAAGCGTCTGTCACACTCAGCAGCTCTTCAAAGCATGGAAGGACTGGCGACGTTACACACGACAAAAACGCCGCTTTTATTTGCACACGTGGCATAAAAATCTACATCTGGCTCCTTACTATGCAAAGCACTCAATCGCATGGTGCAGAGTACTACCGTATGGATCACATAATAGGGTTTCTTCTCTTTTCACATGCATAGGCGAGATGCCCTCAGACTTCAAGAAGAATATAATAATTCAAATCCCAAAGAAAGCAGGCGTTCACAGATGTGAAAATTACCGAACTATCAGTTTAATAAGTCACAGCTGGAAAATATTAACGCGAGTTCTTTACAGACGAATGGAAAAACTGGTAGAAGCCGACCTTGGGGAAGATCAGATCGGATTCCGTAGAAATATTCGAACACGTGAGGCAATACTGACCTTACGACTTATCTTAGAACAAATATTAAGGAAAGGCAAACCTACGTTTATAGCATTTGTAGACTTAGAGAAAGCTTTTGACAACGTTGACTGGAATACCTCTTTCAAATTCTGGAGATTGCAGGAGTAAAATACAGGGAGCGAAAGGCTATTTGCAATTTGTACAGAAACCACATGGCAGTTACAAGCGTCGAGGTACATGAAAGGGAAGCAGTGGTTGGGAAGGGAACGAGACAGGGTTGTAGCCTATCCCCGATGTTATTCAATCTGTATATAGAGCAAGCAGTAAAGGAAACAAAAGAAAAATTCGGAGTAGGTATTAAAATCCATGGAGAAGAAATAAAAACTTTAAGGTTCGCCGATGACATTGTAATTCTTTCAGAGACAGCAAAGGACTTGGAAGAGCAGTTGAACGGAATGGACAGTGTCTTGAAAGGAGAATATAAGATGAACATCAACAAAAGCAAAACGAGGATAATGGAATGTAGTCGAATTAAGTCTGGTGATGCTGAGGGAATTAGGTTAGGAAATGAGACACTTAAAGTAGTAAAGGAGTTATACTATTTGGGGAGCAGAATAACTGATGATGGTCGAAGTAGAGAGGATGTAAAATGTAGACTGGCAATGGCAAGGAAAGCGTTTCTGAAGAAGAGATATTTGTTACCATCGAGTATAGATTTAAGTGTCAGAAAGTCGTTTCTGAAAGTATTTGTATGGAGTGTAGTCATGTATGGAAGTGAAACATGGACGACAAATAGTTTAGACAAGAAGAGAATGGAAGCTTTCGAAATGTGGTGCTTCAGAAGAATGCTGAAGATTAGATGGGTAGATCACATAAACTAATGAGGAGGTATTGAATAGAATTGGGGAGAAGAGGAGTTTCTGGTACAACCTGTTTAGAAGAAGGGATCGGTTGGTAGGACATGTTCTGAGGCATCAAGGGATCACCAATTTAGTATTGGAGGACAGCGTGGAGGGTAAAAATCGTAGAGGCAGACCAAGAGATGAATACACTAAGTAGATTCGGAAGGATGTAGGTTGCAGTAGCTACTGGGAGATGAAGAAGCTTGCACAGGATAGAGTAGCATGGAGAGCTGCATCAAACCAGTCTCAGGACTGAAGACTACAACAACAACAACAACACGATGCGCCAGAAGATTGATTGGTTACATACCGCTATGCGCTGTGTAATTATTCTTTTCTCCGTGGCCCCTACCGAGCTGATAGACTCTGAGGTGACGGAAGTCATGGGATACCTCTTAATATCGTGTCGGACCTTCTTTTTCCCCGCGTAGTGCAGCAGCTCGACGTAGAATGGACCCAGCAAGTCGTTGAAGTCCCCTGCACTGAGTAATGCTGCCTCCATGGCCGTCCATAATTGTGAAAGTGTTGCCGGTGCAGGATTTCGTGCACGAACTCATCTCTCGTTTATGTTCCAGATATGTTCGATGGGATACATGTCGGGCTATCTGGGTATCCAAATCATTCGCTTGAATTGTCCAGAATGTTCCGGAAATCAGTCGTGAACATCTGTGGCCCGGTGACATGACATCGTTGGTTGGGAACATGAGGGCCATGAATCTGACCAGGCTACGTCTAGAGACCAACCGATATAATCACAAGACCAGGAGAGACGCTGCACTCGATGTCGCGCTCTTAGCAGAGGCACTCGCGTCAGTCATCTGCTGCCAAAGCCCATTAACGCCAAATTTCGCCGAACTGTCGTAACAGATACGTTCGTCGTACGTCCAGCATTGATTTCTGCCGTTATTTGACAGGGTGCTGTTTGTGTGCTAGCTTTGACAACTCTGCGTAAATCCAGCTGCTCTCGGTCGTTAAGTGAAAACCGTCGGCCCCCTGCGTTGTCCGTGGTGGGAGGTAATGCCTGAAATTTAGTATTCTCAGCAGACTCTTGACACTATGGATTTCGGAATATTGATTTCCCTAAAGAGTTCCGAAATGGAGTGTCCCACGCGTCTAGCTCCAGCTACCATTCCGCTTTCAGACTCCGTTAATTGCCGTCGTACGACCATAATGACGTCGGAAGCCCCTTCACAAGAATCATCTGAGTGTAAATGACAGCTTCGCCAATGCTCTGCCCTTTTATACTAGTTTATGCGGTACCACCGCCGTTTGTATATGTGCATATCGCTAGCCCATGAGTTTTTGTCGCCTCATTGTATAGGGTGTTCTATACGGTCCAGTCACATTAATGCGACCACCGGCTGTGTTCGACATCAGTATGCAATAACCACTCACATGACAGTACTAGCAGTGGCGGATATACAGGGTGATCAAAAAGTCAGTATAAATTTGAAAACTGAATAAATCACGGAATAATGTGCATAGAGAGGTGCAAATTGACACGCGTGCTTGGAATGACATGGGGTTTTATTAGAACCAAAAAATACAAAAGATCAAAAAATATCCGACAGATGGTGCTTCATCTGATCAGAATAGCAATAATGAGCATAACAAAGCAAGACAAAGCAAAGATGATGCTCTTTACAGGAAATGCTCAACATGTCCACTATCATTCCTCAACAGTAACTGTAGTCGAGAAATAATGTTGTGAACAGCACTGTGAAGCATGTTCGGAGTTATGGTGAGGCATTGGCGTCGGATGTTATCTTTCGGCATCCCTAGAGATGTCGGTCTATCACGATACATTTGCGACTTCAGGTAACCCCAAAGCCGATAATCGCACGGACTGAGGACTGGGGACCTGGGAGGCCAAGCATGACGAAAGTGGCGGCTGAGCACACGATAGTCATCAAACGACGCGCGCAAGAGATCTTTCACGCGTCTAGCAATATGGGGTGGAGTGTCATCCTGCATAAACACCGTACGTTCCAGCAGGTGTTTATCAGCCATGCTGGGGATGATGCGATTCTGTAACATATCGGCGTACCTCTCACCCGTCACGGTAGCAGTTACAAAACCAGAATCACGCATTCCCTCGAAGAAAAAAGGCCCGATAACGGTAGATGTGGTATATCCAACCAATACCGTGACTTTCACGTCGTGCAATGGAGTTTCCACGACAGCTCTAGGATTTTCGGTAGTCCAAATTCTGCAGTTGTGGGCGTTGACAGACCCTCGAAGCGTGAAGTGAGCTTCGTCGGTCCACAACACGTTACTCAACCAATCATCATCTTCCGCCATCTTTTGAAACGGCCACACCGCAAATGCCCTCCTCTTCACTTAATCGCCAGATAACAGTTCATGATGCCGATGGATTTTGTACGGATAGCATCGGAGGGTACGCCTAAGTGCCAACCAAACAGTAGTGTATGGAATGCCGGTGGGACGTGCGACTTCACGAGTGCTGACTTCCCCGTGCATAGATGAACCCGCTACAGTCTCCATTTGTTCCTGAACTGTCTCAGCAGCATTACACCTTGTGCTCGGTCGGCCACTACGGGGTCTATCGTCTAAACAACCCATGGCTTTGAACTTCGATATTATTCTCGCCACAGCTGCATTTGTCAACGGACCTTTACCCGTTTGAATCCCCTTCCTATGGCGATAGGCTCATAACGCTCAACTAGCACATTCCCCATTCTGATAATGGAAATGAAATGGAAATGAAATGGAAATGAAGTCCCATGCTTCTTTACAGAGCGTAGGGGAACGATGCGGGAGACGCGCACCGCCTTACTAGGCAAGGTCCTTGCCGTTGCGTTCCTCCGACCCCATACAGCTCCACTAAAAGCGCCTTTTCAGGTAACGTCAACATGCTGCGACTGCTGGCGCATCTGATTCTCTCTCTCATTACAGCTCCTTTTACACACGATTATCATGCGCAGTCACTGACGTTTTGCCACCCAGCGCCATCTGACGGACATTTTGTGAACTTTGGTTTTTTTTTTTTTGTTCTAATAAAACCCCATATCATTCCAAGCATGTGTCAATTTTTACCTCTCTATCTACATTATTCCGTGGTTTATTAAGTTTTTAAATTTATACTGACTTTTTGATCATTCGGTATAAAGCGTTTCGGAGGGACTCGGAAAAACAATTCATTCGTTTTCGTAATGGAACGGAGCGGTTTATCTTACGTTCAAAACAGCATGATCACTGGCTTTCGGGCCGTGGGTGGAAGCATTTCAGAAACGGCTAAGTCCGTAAACAGTTTGCGTGCCGCTGTGGATAAAGTATACCGTGCATAACACTATCCAAAACAGGCTCCGAGGGAAATAAAGCGCACCACGGGACGTAGATGACAGGGATGAACGACGCTTGCGGGGATGCGACCGGGCGAGTAGACGTGCAACTGTTAGGCAACTGACGGCCCAAATAAACCAAGGGGCTACCAACAGTGTCGCTCAATTACCGTTCAGCCAACGTTGCTTCGTATGGGACTCCAGATCACGCGCGGGGTTCGTGCACCCATGCATGGAATCTGCACGCCAGTACCACAACTGAACGTCCACTGAGTGGCGACAGATGGCCTTTTCAGATGTATCACGTTTTATGTTCCACCGGTGCGAAAACAAACACACTGTAACATTAGTCGAAAGGTTCCAGGACGGAGGAGGGAGCGTCTTCGTGGCATTCCCTGAATGATGTTGTCATTCTGGAAGGTTGGTTGGTTGGTTGGTTGTTTTGGGGAAGGAGACCAGACAGCGTGGTCATCGGTCTCATTGGATTAGGGAAGAATGGGGAAGGAAGTCGGCCGTGCCCTTTCAGAGGAACCATCCCGTCATTTCCCTGGAGTGATTTAGGGAAATCACGGAAAACCTAAATCAGGATGGCCGGACGCGGGATTGAACCGTCGTTCTCCCGAATGCGAGTCCAGTGTCTAACCACTGCGCCACCTCGCTCGGTATTCTGAAAGGCACAATGGATCAACACAAATATGCACCTATCCTTGGGAACCACACTCACCCGTTCATGCAGGTCGTTTCTCGACAATACTATGGCATCTACCAGCAGGACAATGCAACATGTCACACAGCTCATAGTGTACGTGAATATCTTGGAGAGCACCAGGATGCGTTTACCGTATTCCCCTGGCCACCAAACTCCCACGGTTTAAACCCAATCGAGGATCTGTGGGCCGGCCGCTGTGACCGAGCGGTTCTAGGCGCTTCAGTCTGGAACCACGCGGCTGCTACTGTCGCAGGTTCGAATCCTGCCTCGGGCATGGATGTGTGTGGTGTCCTTAGGTTAATTAGGTTTAAGTAGTTCTAAGTCTAGGGGACTGATGACCTCAGATGTTAAGTCCCATAGTGTTTAGAGCCATTTGAACCATCTGAGGATCTGTGGGACCATCTCGAGCGGGCTGTTTGCGCAACCTAGCGCAGCTGGTCCCGGCACTGGACTCGGGATGGCTCCACATACCTGTCGGTATCTCCCAAAACTTCACAGGTTCTCTTCCTGAATGCCTCGCAGCCGCCAAATGTAGTTATTCAGGCTTTTGAAAGATTGTCAAATTAATGTGACTGGACAATGTAGTATAATCGTAGACCCTTAATTTTATTCTTATTCTTAAAACTATTGAAGTGGGCCTTGGCGCGATAGTTGGCGTCTGATATCAACAGAGCGCCAATCCAGGTTTTTATGTCACTCAAATAAACCTGTGACCATTCGTGCAGACATTCTTCGAATACGCACAATATTATCTGTTGGTCCTATTTGGTATGGGTCACACACATTTCAGCGGTGTTCTGGGATGGCTCGCAAGAGTGTTGTAGTGTTCAGTAAGCAGTCTCCTTTGCAGACTGACTTACTTTTCCTGGCATCCCACCCACGAACCGAAGTCTGCCAGCTGCGTTACCTACGACCGACACTATGCTATCGATTTTTCCACACCATGTACCAACAAACTCTTAAATCCAGGAATTTGTGTGAGATGACAGATTTATACTATGACCCATTGATATTTTAGTCATACACTATGTGATCAAAAGTATCCGGACACACCTAAAAACATATGTTTTTCATATTAGATGCGTTGTGCTGTCACTTACTGCCAGGTACTCCATATCAACCACCTCAGTAGTCATTAGACATCGTGAGACAACAGAATAGGTCGCTCCGCAGAATTCACGGACTTCGAACGTGGTCAGGTGATTGGGTGTCATTTGCCTCATACGTCTGTACGTGAGATTTCCACACTCCTAAACAACCCTAGGTCCACTGTTTCCGATGTGGTAGTGAAGTGGAAACGTGAAGGGACACATAAAGCACAAAATCGTACAGGCCGACCTCGTCTGTCAACTGACAGAGACCGCCAACAGTTGAAGAGGGTTGTAATGTGTAATAGGCAGACATCTATCCAAACCATCACACAGGAATTCGAAACTGTATCACGATCCACTGCAAGCACTATGACAGTTAGACGGGAGGTGAGAACACTTGGATTTCATGGTCGAGCGGTTGCTCGTAAGCCACACATCATGTAGGTAAATGCCAAATGACGCCTCGCTAAGTGTAAGGAGCGTCAACATTGGACGATTGAACACCCCTTGTTGTTTTGCGCGGCAATATAACAGCACAGGCCTACATTGATGTTTTAAGCACCTTTTTGCTTTCCATTGTTGAAGATCAATTCGGGAATGGCAATTTCATCTTTCAACACGATCGAGCACCTGTTCATAATGCACGGCCTGTGGCGGAGTGGTTACACGACAATAACATCCCCGTAATGGACTGGCCTGCACAGTCCTGACCTGAACCCTATAGAACACCTTTGGGATGTTTTGGAACGTCGACTCCGTCCAGGCCTCACCGACAGATATCGATCCCGCTCCTCAGTGCAGCACTCCGTAAAGAATAGGCTGCCATTCCAGAAGAAACCTTCCAGCACTTGATAGAACGTATGCCTGCGAGAGTGGAAGCTGTCATCAAGGCGAAGAGTGGATCAACAGCATGCTGAATTCCAGCATAACCGATGGAGAACGCCACGATCTTGTAAGTCATTTTCAGCCAGGTGTCCGGATACTTTTGATCACATAGTGTAGGATACTACTTTTCTGCTTTTAGTGAAGTTCACGGTGTCTCAACTGTTCTAGCGAATTGTCCATCTTTACATTACTTTGAAACCCCGTCAAGTCATGACGTATTTCTGAAGTTTTTTCAGATAGTAGTTCGTTACAGATAACTGCATATTCTGCAAGAAATTGAGAGATTAAAAACGTGAGAGAAATCGTCAAACAAACTTCGGCCAGAAGCCAACAGGCAATATGTTAACAAGCAGCCACGGACACCTCAACAGTTCTGTGCTACGGCTCTAAGGCATCAGAAACAAAACCAGAAAAAAGGTGACTGTGTAATGAATCGTTACCACATAAACGATGAACGATTCGCGCAATACATAATAAAGTAATGAAAAGCATACAAGCCGGCCGGTGTGGCCGTGCGGTTAAAGGCGCTTCAGTCTGGAACCGCGTGACCGCTACGGTCGCAGGTTCGAATCCTGCCTCGGGCATGGATGTGTGTGATGTCCTTAGTTTGGTTAGGTTTAATTAGTTCTAAGTTCTAGGCGACTGATAACCTCAAAAGTTAAGTCGCATAGTGCTCAGAGCCATTTGAACCAAAAGCATACATCTTGTTGTTATCTCCTATCTTAAAATTCCTGTCATGTTTATTTAAACTACGCAATAGTAAAAACTGAAAATAAAGACACCGTCGCTAGATAAAGTCTCGTGAATAATTTTGGCACGAAATTTTGCAACAACCAATCCAAAATTAGCTTGAGTATGATTGGCTGAAATAAGCAGAAGAACTGCGAAACAATGCATGCGCAACAAAATCTATCAGCTCTTCAGTTCTGTTCGAAATTTGACAACCTTTAGGTTTTTTTGACCGAAAATAAATTTTCTTCCAGATAGTATAGTAATTTTTGAAGAAAATGCAGTAAAAATTTGCTACTTTCTTCTGACAATTATTTTTATAGCAGTTTTGGGATTAGTTAATTTTCTGCCTAATCATCGATAAAGCTTTAAGTGCTCGATCAAATAGTACATCATTTTGTACAGGGCTCGGCGTATTTATGGTTTGGTAAAGGTATTGTTTGGCACGTCCAAAGATTTTCGAATATTTAAAGCCACTGGTGAATAAAATCTTTAATGTATAAACAACGAAACGATCAATAACTGTAATAACCAGTTTTTTTAATTTTATCCAAATACTGTATTTAAAATGCAACGCACGTCTACGAAACACTGTTTCATGTTTAAACACGTGATTTTTCGTACGTAATCCCCTAGCGGTGAAATATTTTTGCAAACGCTTCTTAAAATTACCGTGAGAATATATTTTTATTATCATACGTATCACTTTAAACCGTCTCGGCACCTGCGATTTGCATAAAACGGGATTTTACCTGCAGTTTATGTGCAACTTTAGACCACTATATCGTGACAACGGGTAAAGCTTTCAAAAAACAACAGGATGACCATTAATTACATGTATTTTTGTACCTTCTTACGAAACTTGAACCGATTCGGACAAGTTTAAAACACAGAAGTGGCGCGCATAAAAAACTCACATAAACCTGTTTTTCACGTAAAATACGAAAGAAGCTAGATTTTTCAAAGCGAGTTTTCAGATCTATCGTAAGAATGCTCTTTTTGTTTATTTGATTCACTGTAAACCGTTTCCAACATACAATTCACGTAGGAACGAATTTTACATGCGACATTTAGCTCGACTTTTAACCAACTTATGTGTCAATCGATAAAGGTTATTGGATAAAAAAACTATTTTTGATGCCATCCATTTATGCAATGTATCAACCTATTCGTACAGATTAAAAGTATAGAAGCTGTGGGTTCCGGAAACCTCCAAGAAAAATGTGTTTTCTGCACGTAAAATCCAAACGAAACAAGATAATTTCAGAAGGTTAAAACTTATCTTAGACCACGGTCTGACGCACCGATGGACCAAATTTGAACCATCAGTCTTGCTCCAGTCCGGAGTTATTTAAGGCTGACTGTTTTTGTACATAACATCCGAACGGTACACATACAAAAAGCGTCATTAACTGAGCGTAAATTGCGGCCCAATTGAAGTTTTCTGCGAAAGGACTTAATCGATTCGCTCAATTTGCCTGGCACCAGCTCCAGTTCATTGTTCAAATCTTGCTTAATATACTGTAAGATAGCTGCCGGCCGATATGGCCGAGCGGTTCTAGGCGCTACAGTCTGGAACCGCGCGACCGCTACGGTCGCAGGCTCGAGTCCTGCCTCGGGCATGGATGTTTGTGATGTCCTTATGTTAGTTAGGTTTAAGTAGCTCTAAGTCTAGGGGACTGATGACCTCATATGTTAGGTCCCATAGTGCTGAGAGCCATTTGAACCATTTGAGGTCTTGTGATACGGCGCCCCATTCCTCCACAAGCGCGACTGAGAACTGCTGGATGTTCGTTGGGGATGTGGACATGCTGCGATACCTCTCTCCAACGCGTACCGCCACAGGTCCAGGATGGGAATCAAGTCAGGGGATCGGGCAATACAATCGATTTGTCGAATATCCTCTAGTTCCAAGACCTCCTACGACCTGCGCTGTTCCATGCGATCACGCTTAGTCGACCATGAAGACGAAGTCTGGGCCGAATGCACCCCTAAAAAGACCCAAATTGTGAAGTAGCACAATGTCATAACAACGTTGACCAGTGAGTGTTCCGTGTTCAAAGATTTGGAGTCGAGCGATATTATGCCTCCGCACACCATAATACTTGGATCACCATGGCGATAATGTTCGACAACTTTCCTGGGTGCGTTACGTGCCACGTGAAGGTACGTCCAGAATGTCTACCGAGACTGAATCTGCCCTCATCCGAGAAGAGCACACTACCTCACTCAGCGTTGGGAGAGTCCCTATGCACGATCGCAAAAGGTGCAACCAATTTGCAGATGGTAACGGAACACGCCGTACTGGTCGTCAGGCAAAGAGACAACCCCCATGCAGTCGCTGTGCCACTGTGAACGAGAGACTGCGTGCTTTGGAGTTCTGTTAAGGTGTGGTTGCAATTGCACAGGCTGTTTGACGTGAGAGACTTCTTGCCTTGTGCACAACTTTGCGGTCATGTGCTGCTGCAGTGGACTCCGTGGCCGATCACCTCCTCGCCTTCTGGCTGCAGTGCCTGGTGTTCGGAGCACTCACCATGCACGTGAAACAATGCTGTTGGTAATACCCAACGCCTGGGCTATACTTGTCATACCTCGTCTTTTTTCCAGTTTCCCGATGGTTCTCCCCGAGTGAAGTAATCTAAATGTTGTCTCAGTGCCGTGTTTGAATGAAGAACACCACCATAGTGCACAGTAACTGCTCGCTGATTAGCACACACTGTCTTCTCCCGTTCCTTCAACTGACTCGTGTTGCGGGTCCAGTTTGACGCTGTAATAACGCTGACTGTACGACGTCCACCTTTCTGTAAATGACTGGGAAATCTCTGGCAACATGCACCCGTACGTCAATTCGTTCCTGCCGAGTAGTTAACATGTTATGTTCCTTTATTTAGCTCGTCCTTAAGTTCACAGGCAATGTGCAATCTCCGCCCGCCAGCTCGGCTCCAACCCTCCACCAGCAGTTGGGGCTGAACCTTCGACAATTCCAGTCACTCGTGCTGGTGAACCGTCAGAAAAATCGTCAAACGTCGGCCGAAGAACCCGAGACAGAAGCAAACAGGCAGTATGTCACTATTAACACTGGCCAATAATACACGACACGAACAGGGGGGATTCAAGTACAATTCCCTGGGGCAAGACTGAATTTACTCTTACATTCGTCTATTGTCCTGCGATACGGTCGTGGTCTTTGCGACAAGACAGCAGTTAATTTGAGTTGGTCCGAGAGAAGTTCAATAGTCTTCCATCTTTTTGTTGTTCGATTTTCGACGTCCAAGCACTGGTTGTCCTCATGATACCGTCTTCGCACCACCAACGTGCTGGAAGCAATTGGAAACCAACAATTTGTCAGGATTCCCAGGTTACTTAGGCTACTTTTTACAAAGAGTGTGTCGGATGGCCATTGACTTTTCTCCTTCTGATTCATTATAAAACTCTTAAACTATACACAATGACAACAAGTTCGTACAAATCATTTGATTCAAATAGGAAGGAAGCTGCCATCACTGGATAAGAACCAGGCGTGCGTGCGAGGCTCAGGAAACTTAAGGGAACATAGTCACTGCCAAAGCCTGTTGGGTAAAAGTAGAGAAGCAGTAGGATAGTACGACTCTAACAGCTCTATTACTTTCATCAGATGACACGCTTAGGCATGATAAGGATAAGGTGGGATAGATCATGGTGCCAACCGAGTGTTGTAATCACTTTGCCCTGAATATGTGAATAGAGCAGGACAGAAACTCCCTAGTAATGATCCGCTGTACCGTACACTGTACACTCGCTTCTGATCTGCACATTCTGATCTTTAGAAATTTCGTCCAATGTTGAAATCATGTTGTCTTCATCATTACTACAGGAAAAAATTGATAATTCTGGTTTAATTCGAGAACTACCGGAGTAATATTATGCCTGTTACAGAACACATTCGTTTTTAGAGTAAATTTTCACCTTTTGATGATACTGGTCTTCAGAAGATAAAGTTATGAGACATGAGCCATTTCACTGTTCTCTTCAAACTATTGACATAGGCGTGTGTTAAAACGTATCTACTGCGTAATGGCGTACATATTAGTTATGGCCATTCTGCTACTTCGCAAATTACTTTCGCTGTCGGTGCTTTGTTTCAACCGTTCCTTTTATTTCCATACACGAAAGGCGTTTTCTCCTCGACGTAGGTGAAGCACTTTTCGAGTGAAGCACTGAATGGTAATAAAAGCTCGTGTATAAAAAAAAGAACACGAGAACAGATTAGAAGTTCCATCTGGATAAGTCACAAAGAAATGGAAATGCGTCATGGACCATCTGGTTGTGCTGCTCCACATCTATTTCCCGAATGTAAGCCGAAGGTATTTCCGGCAGTAGAAATAGCTGCTGCCATTTCCGTAAACCGGAGCTGTCGTCCGTGGGAGGCAGTGTGTGTCACGCACGCACCGAGTGGGTCGCGTGGAGGCGTTAGTCGGCACAGTTCTATTGTTCCTGGCAGTGAGGGGGCTTCGCTCTGCTTATCACTAAGTGAGAGCGCAATCGGGGCTGACAGGTCACAAAAATCTCGTTATACGCGATAGTTACCTTCCGCGGAATCGGAGCGCTTACCGAATTCCCGTAAATCGAGAGTAATTCTGTATGTAAAATATGGAGCTAAGTTCTCGTTTACTCACACAATAAGTTTAAAATATTGAGGTTTCTTAGTATTTTGCCTCATATAACTACCATTATTTTAGTGAAACGCATTTTAATGCGAAATTTATACGAACAAAAAATTAACACCGAAACACAAAATAATTCACTGAAGTTATTATTCCATCAGCAACGAACTCCCAGCCTGCTCTTGTCACAAGCCTTTAGTGCCCTAGAATTCTGAAAGTGAAATGATAATTAAATCGAGGCCCTAAGCTGTCGACTGGCGTTGACATACATCAACGGGGACAGTTGAAAATGTGTGCCCCGACCGGGACTCGAACCTGGGATCTCCTGCTTAGATGGCAGACGCTCTATCCATCTTTTTTTTCATTTTGTACGGTATTGTTCGTTGCGTTTGGTCTGCGCGGACGTCGCAAGACATCCGCTCTGCTGATCATTGATTCCTTTATCAGTTGTTTATTACAGAAAGCGAGCATCCCTCTGACCGAACACGCTGAGCTATCGTTCTAGGTTCCATCTGAGCCACCGAAGGCACAGAGGATAGTGCGACTGCAGGGATTTATCCCTTGCACACTCCCCGTGAGACCCACATTCCCAACTTAATGTCCACACATTACATTCGTAGATTCTAAGAGTGGTACATAATTAGTAGTTTTAATTTGGAGTCCGTGCAGCATTTCGTCTGAAAAGAAGGGTGCAAAGGGTCATTGGCAGCCTTAATCCAGGTGCTGTTTTTGCTTCAATTGAAATGAACGTGCCACTAAGCAATCGCTTCCAAAATAAGCTCGTTCCACAACGGCTGGAAACTTGCTTCGCAGTTTATCTTTTTTCTGTCACAAGTCCTTTAAACCTCCTTTTAAATTCCTCGGCTCCAATTTCGTCTGCCTGAGCTGCCTCTCCCGTCATTATAAGTTGTGAAAGCCAAAATGATTCTTGAAGCGACCAGACCAAACTGAGCCGGCCGAGAAAAGTTTTGGGTCGTCCTTTTCTTTCATTAAAACTACACACAAGCTCTTGGCACATCAGCACAAGAGAGAGGAGTTTGCTGTTGGTTGTGGTGGTCAATCGAGTAGCTCAGGATTTCTTGCCATTCTTTGCATCGCTTCCGTGCGAGATTTGATCACTCTAGTCATACTTAAGTTAGTTGACCAGAGAACAGTTTTTCGAAATGGTTCCACATTGTCACGAACAGTTCTCACCCTGGATTCACTAAGTCCCAAAGCATGATGAATGTCAACAATACGCTCACCTTTGTTTCTAATAAATACCAACTTCTTATACGCTTCTTTCCCTCGACTGGAACACTAAATTTCCTTTTATCCGACATTTTAAATACAGACTCGGTCAAGTGAAACTTCATAGATCTGATGTTGTTGTTGTGGTCTTCAGTACCGAGACTGGTTTGATTCAGCTATCCATGCTACTCTAGCCTGAGCAAGCTTTTTCATCTGCAACCTACATCTTTCTGAATCTGTTTCGTCTATTCATGGCTTAATCTCCGTCTACGATTTTTACCTCCGCACTTCCCTCCAATGCTAAACTGATGATCCCTTGATGCCTCAGAATATATCCTACCAACCGATCCCTTCTTCTAGTCAAGTTGTGCCACAAATTCTTCTTCTCCCCAATTCTATTCAATACCTCCTCATTAGTTACGTGATATGCCCAGCCAATCTTCTGCATTCTTTTGTAGCACCACATTTCGAAAGCTTCTATTCTCTTCTTGTCTAAACTATTTATCGTCCATGTTTCACTTCCATACTTGGCTACACTACATGCACATACTTTCAGAAAAGACTTCTGGACACTTAAATCTACACCCAATGTCAACAAATTTCTCTTCTTCAGAAACGCTTTGCTTCCCATTGCCAGTCTACGTTTTATATCGTCCCTACTTCGACCACCATCAGTTAATTTGCTCCCCAAATAGCAGAACTCATCTATTACTTTAAGTGTCTCATTTTCTAATCTAATTCCCTCAGCATCACCTGATTTAAATCGACTATATTCCATTATCATTGTTTTGTTTTTGTTGATGTTCATCTTATATCATCGTTTCAAGGCACTGTCCATTCCGTTCAACTGCTCTTCCAGGCCTTTTGCTGTTTGTTACTGAATTACAATGTCATCGGCAAGCTCAAAGTTTTTGTTTCTTCTCCATGGATTTTAATTACTACTCCAAATTTTTCTTTTCTTTCCTTTACTGCTTGCTGAATATGCAGATTGAATAACATCGAAACTAGGCCACAACCCTGTCTCACTCCCTTCTCAACCACTGCTTCCCTTTCGTGCCCATCAACTCTTATAACTGCCATCTGGTTTCTGTACAAATTGTAAATAGCGGTTCGTTCCCTGCATTTAACCCATGCCACCTTCAGAATTTGAAAGAGGGTTCTACTGACCTGAAATGACGATTCACGTCTCGACAAACGCGACAGAACATGCGCGTTGCGATGCACTATGGTATAATTGCTCCCGCGTGCTGTTGACAGATGGAAACAGTAGACTTAAAATTAAATCGTGTGTATGCGAAAACGCAGATGAATCAGCTTATAGCTGCGTCTACCTGTATATGCACAACTGACTTGAAAATGTTAATAGTGTGATACATTTTTCCGTAGCCATCGCTGTACTTGTTTCCTGTAACGTTAACACGTGTTTCCGGTAACGGCCAAGTGCAATAATGTTATGGCTGAGTAGTACTCGAGTTACATCACCTGACACAACAAGAGGTAATGCAACGAAGAAGAGATGCTGCGCGAGGGGTGACTGGCGTTTAGCAAACCGCCCCAGACGTTGAGACTCCAATGACGGTGAGCCAAGCAGTACGCAAAGGACAGTCAAAAGCGAGACAGTATGACATAGTTGAAGCATCTACAGACAAAAATCCACTGCTCTGTCCACTGTAGTGCTCGACCCTTCTGCCTTTAACTACCGGCAAGTTATCTCAGGGAACACGGATAACCGTGCCAGCATGACACCCGGCATACACTACGCATCACAATGGTGCTTAAAGTGTGACTTGAGTTGGAGGCTGGCTTTTAGTTTGATTTGCACCAACAGAAATGAGAATACAGTTATCGTTCACACCGTCTGCATCAGCAACTGTGGACCAATGAGGTTCCACATCTCCGCCCTGACTGTCTGCAGGACGTGCAATTACCAGTTCGTGGAATGATTTCCCGTGTAAATACGTTTGCGTTAAACAAGTCACCGTGCATTGTGTAACTAAGATATGAAAGACAGTATCGATAGCCCCCCTCCAGGCCTAATCACTAATGGTGCTGGAGAAAAACGACAGAGCGAGGTCCCGCAACGGTTAACGCATCTACGTGCTTGGAAGACGAAAGGCAGTCTGGTCGTGACAATAGAAGCACTGAAGGCGGATTTACAGCGTATTACAAAGCACTGGGAACAGGTTCATTATGCCCAACATGGCACCTACTCGTGGTATGGTACTTCTATTAATAGGTCTGGTGCGTATCGAAAACATCTACACCGACTGGTATGTGGAAACACACCACACAGTTACCCCCATTTCCAGACAGGGAGAGAATGCAAACAACTACACTGCGATCTGAAAAAATTAAAAATAACGAAAACTGCTGTTCTACAATTAATGTGATAGGACCTCGAATATCTAAAAGGAAACTAAATAACTTCCAGTGTTTAATATTAGACAGACGCTCGTAATATCAAAATGACGTCAACAGACCTGCCTCCATAATAGAAAATGATAGGCACGATTAAATATAATTAAGGTGATGATGACGATGACGTCTCATACTCCGAGGAGAGCAGGGAGCGAAGCGGGAGACCTGCACCGCCGACTAGGCAAGCTCCTAGAGGAGGTGGTTCACCATTGCCTTCCTCCGACCGTAATGGGGATGAATGATGATGATGAAGACGACACAACAACACCGAGTCATCTCGAGGAAGTGAAAAATCCCTGACTCCGCTGGGTATCGAACCCGGGACCCAGTGCGAGAACGCCACCGCAAGACCACGAGCTGCGGACTAATTAAGGTAAAATATTTAAAAAAATTTAAAAAAATTAATGTTGTTGTTGTGGTCTTCCGTCCAGAGACCGGTTCAATGCAGCTCTCCAAGGTACTCTATCCCGTACAAGCTTCTTCATCTCCGAATAACAACTGTAAACTACACCCTTTTGAATCTGCTTAGTGTATTCATCTCTTGGTCTCCCTCTACGATTTTTACCCTCCACGCTTCCCTCCAACATTAAACTGATGATACGTTGATGCCTCAGAACGCGTCCTACCAATATGAAACGAAAAATAAATAAAGAAAATGCAATGGCCACCCATATGGGTACCCACAGACTCGACGATTGCCGAGACGTGCACCTACCATTGGGAGCAATGTAGAATAGGGTAGTAACAATGGGTTTAAGTGCAGGTATAGTTGTCGTTGATCCGCAAACCTCGAGCTCTTCCGAAACTGCCAATAACACATCTAGTAATAGAAGCTGGAAATTATTCAGTTAGAACTTTAGTTGAATTCCTTTTATTTTATGTTGCTTCATTATTTTAATTATAATTTCAACATTCTGTTTTATTTCCACGTTAGCAACAGTTGCATTATATACAAGGTGTTAGCGGTATAAGTGCATAAATCTTTATAGTCGGGACTGACGACAGTGTACTGAACAGCATTTCGTAAATGTTGTTGTTGTTGTTGTCGTCTTCAGTCCAGAGACTGGTTTGATGCAACTCTCCATGTTACCCTATTCTGTGCAAGCTTCTTCATCTCCCAGTACTTACTGCAACCTACATCCTTCTGAATCTGCTTAGTATATTCATCACTTGGTCTCCCCCTACGATTTTTACCCTCCACGCTGCCCTCCAATGCTAAATTTGTGGTCCCTTAATGCCTCAGAACATGTCCTACTAACCGATCCCTCCTTTTTGTCAAGTTGTGCCACAAACTCCTCTTCCACCCAATTCTATTCAATACTTCATCATTAGTTATGTGATCTACCCATCTAATCGTCAGCATTCTTCTGTAGCACCACATTTCGAAAGCTTCTATTCTCTTCTTCGCCAAACTATTTATCGTCCATGTTTCACTTCCATACATCGCTACACTCCATACAAATACTTTCAGAAACGACTTCCTTACACTTAAATCTATATTCGATGTTAACAAATTTCTCTTCTTCAGAAACGCCTTCCTTACCATTGCCAGTCTACATTTTATATCTTCTCTACTTCGACCATCATCAGTTATTTTGCTCCCCAAATAGCAAAACTCCTTTACTACTTTCAGTGCCTCATTTCCTAATCTAGTTCCCTCAGCATCACCCGACTTAATTTGACTACGTGCCATTATCTTCGTTTTGCTTTTGTTGATCTTATACCCTCCTTTCAAGACACTGTCCATTCCGTTCAACTGCTCTTCCAAGTCCTTTGCTGTCTCTGACAGAATTACAATGTTATCGGCGAATCTCAAAGTTTTTATTTCTTCTCCATGGATTTTAATACCTACTCCGAATTTTTCTTTTGTTTCCTTTACTGCTTGCTCAATATACAGATTGAGTAACTTCGCGGAGAGGCTACAATCCTGTCCCACTCCATTCCCAACCACTGCTTCCCTTTCATGCCCCTCGACCCTTATAACTGCCATCTGGTTTCTGTACAAATTGTAAATAGCCTTTCGCTCCCTGTATTTTACCCCTGCCACCTTCAGAATTTGAAAGAGCGTATTCCAGTCAACATTGTCAAAAGCTTTCTCTAAGTCTACAAATGCTAGAAACGTATGTTTGCCTTTCCTTAATCTTTGTTCTAAGATAAGTCGTAAGGTCAGTATTACTTCACGTGTTCTAATATTTCTATGGAATTCAAACTGACCTTCCTCGAGGTCGGCTTCTACCAGTTTTTCCATTCGTCTGTAAAGATTTGTGTTACTATATTGCAGCTGTGACTTATTAAACTGATAGTTCGGTAATTTTCACACCTGACAGCACCTGCTTTCTTTGGGATTGGAATTATTATATTATTCTTGAAGTCTGAGGGTATTTCGCCTGTCTCATACATCTTGCTCACCACATGGTAGAGTTCTGTTAGGACTGGCTCTCCCAAGGCCGTCAGTAGTTCTAATGGAATGTTGTCTACTCCCGGGGCCTTGTTTCGACTCAGGTCTTTCAGTGCTCTGTCAACCTCTTCATGCAGTATCGTATCTCCCATTTCATCTTCATCTACATTCTCTTCCATTTCCATAATATTGTCCTCAACTACATCGCCCTTGTATAGACCCTCTATATACTCCTTCCACCTTTCTACTTTCACTTCTTTGCTTAGAACTGGGTTTCCATCTGAGCTCTTGATATTCATACAAGTAGTTCTCTTTTCTCCAACTGTCTCTTTAATTTTCCCGTAGGCAGTATCTATCTTACCCATAGTGAGATAAGCCTCTACATCCTTACATTTGTCCTCTACCCATCCCTACTTAGCCATTTTGCACTTCCTGTCGATCTAATTTTTGAGACGTGTGCATTCTTTTTTGCCTGCTTCATTTACTGCATTTTTATATTTTCTCCTTTCATCAATTAAATTCAATATTTCTTCCGTTATCCAAGGATTTCTACTAGCACTCGTCTTTTTACCTACTTGATCCTGTGCTGTCGTCTCTACTTCATCCCTCAGAGCTACCCATTCTTCTTCTACTGTATTTCGTTCCCCCATTCCTGTCAATTGTTCCTTTATGTTCTCCCTGAAACTCTGTACAACTTCTGGTTTAGTCAGTTTGTCCAGGTCCCATCTCCTTAAATTACCACCTTTTTGCAGTTTCTTCAGTTTTAATCTACAGTTCATAACCAATAGATTGTGGTCAGAGTCCACATCTGCCCCTGGAAATGTCTTACAACTGCTCCAAACTGCCTTACCATTATATAACCTATCTGATACCTTCTAGAATGTCCAAAATTCTTCCATGTATACAACTTTCTTTTATGATTCTTGAACCAAGTGTTAGCTATGATTAAGTTATGCTCGTGCAAAATTCTACCAGACGGCTTCCTCTTTCATTTCTTACCCCCAACCCATGTTCACCTACTATGTTGCCGGCCGGGGTGGCCGAGCGGTTCTAGGCGCTTCAGTCCAAAACCGCGCGACCGCTACAGTCGCAGGCTCGAATCCTGCCTCGGGCATGGATGTGTGTGATGTTCTTAGGTTAGTTAGGTTTATGTAGTTCTACGTTCTAGGGTACTGATGACCTCAGAATTTAAGTCCCATATTGCTCAGAGCCATTGGAACCTACTATGTTTCCTTCTCTCCCTTTTCCTACTCTCGAATTCCAGTCACCCATGACTATTAAATTTTCGTCTCCCTTCACTACCTGAGTAATTTCTTTGATTTCATCATACATTTCTTCAATTTCTTCGTCATCTGCAGAGCTAGTCGGCATATAAACTTGTACTACTGTGGTAGGCGTGGGGTTCGTGTCTATCTTGGCCACAATAATGCGTTCACTATGCTGTTTGTAGTAGCTTACCCGCACTCCTATTTTCCTATTCATTATTAAACCTATTCCTGCATTACCCCTATTTGAAGTTATATTTATAACCCTGTATTCACCTGACCAAAAGTCTTGTTCCTCCTGCCACCAAACTTCACTAATTCCCACTATATCTAACTTTAACCTATCCATGTCCATTTTTAAATTTTCTAACCTACCTGCCCGATTAAGGAATCTGACATTCCACGCTCCAATCCGTATAACGCCAGTTTTCTTTCTCCTGCTAACGACGTCCTCCTGAATATTCACCGCCCGGAGATCCAAATGGGGGACTATTTTACCTCCGGAATATTTTACCCAACAGGACGCCATCATCATTTAACCACACAGTAAAGCTGCATGCCCTCGGGAAAAATTACGGCTGTAGTTTCCCCTTGGTTTCAGCCGTTCGCAGTACCAGCACAGCAAGGTCGTTTTGGTTAATGTTACAAGGCCAAATCAGTTGGGGTTGGGTTGTTTGGGGGAGGAGACCAGACAGCGAGGTCATCGATCTATTCGGATTAGGGAAGGACGGGGTAGGAAGTCGGCCTTGCCCTTTCACAGGAACCATCCAGGCATTTGCCTGGAGCGATTTAGGAAAATCACGGAATACCTGCCTTGCCAGATCAGTGAATCATCCAGACTGTTGCCCCTGCAACTACTGAAAAGGCTACTGCCCCTCTTCAGGAACCACACGTTTGTCTGGCCTCTCAACAGGTACCCCTCCGTTGTGGTTGCACCTACGGTACGGCCAACTGTATCGCTGAGGCATGCAAGCCTCTCCACCAACGGCAAGGTCCATGGTTCATGGGGGGAGGATTTCGTAAATATTTACCTTATTTTCAGACTAATAATTGCAGCCGTTACGAGTAGTATGTTTTCAGTTGAGTTAGTACCTCCACGTACGCGTGGCCCAATCAAGCCATTAAAGTTTATTTTCCCCTGGACGACAGCTGAGGTATTGAAGTGATCAGGCGTGGAGGCAGAATGATAGGCTGTACTGACAGTCATAGTCCACTTAGCAATGCAGTTTGATCATGCAGAAAACAGCAGGTAGTAAACTGGGTTATGTGTTTGTGGGAAGACTGTTAGACACAGAGAGAAAACGACTTACACACTTTATCTGGGAGATATTAAAACAAAATCTGCATCTATGCTCCTAACCCTTCCAGTATTTATACAGGGTGTAGTGAGTATAAGTGCAGATATTTCCATTGGTGACTGGATTTATTGAACAACATTACATCAGTATTTACGTAATATGTATACTAATAATAATTATAGCTATATGAACCGTGCGCGACCCGTGTTCATGGCATGTATTACTTGACATCTTCTCTTTGCGGTACCGCCGTCCCGTTTCTTATTCGACTTACTGGCATCACTAAGTCGCTAGCCTGCCTGCCCGTGAATGGCAGCAGCAGCGCTATCGATAAGATCACTGTCGTACTATCTTTGGAGCGACCGCTAGTATTTCCGGGTCGTGGTGTACGGTAAGTTCAGTCGGGATGGAACTCCAGTGAGGTCTGCACAGCCAGTACTCCCCCGACCGCTGGGGACACACATGCACTGTCCGACGGGAGGAGACTTAAGTGGGGACGACCGATGGTCGTTCGGTCGATCGTCTCATCGGGTGGCGTGTATTTGGTCTTCTGATCGCTTCTGGGCCCCTTCAATTGATCATCTTGTGGGACTTTGGTCGGTTCCTTCCTTGTACAGAGATGTCGGGTGGCCAATGGGCCGGTGTTCCCTCTGCATGATTGGGTCCTAGCCAGTGTCCCCGGGACGTCGTCAGTCCGAAGGGAGTCGGGACGGAGCTGCAGTGAGGTCCAGACAGCCATCACTCGCTTGACCGTTGCCAACACACATGAATTGAGTGGGGACGACCTTGGTTGGTCGTTCGGTCGGTCGCCTCATCCGACGACGTGTATTTGGTCACCGACCGCTTCTGGGTTCTCCACGCATGTGGACTTGTGATTTGTCCTTGTTGTACCACAGTCACTGGTATTAGTATTGTTCGAGTTGTTTGTGCAAGTGTTTTCGTGGAACTGTGTGTAGCTTGTGTGGTTCTGACTGACCAGGTATTTTAATGCTGTGTGTGCTAGTGAGTCGGTTGGGACAGGGCAGCATGAAATCTCCGCAGCGTGAGGCCAGGCCGGGGTCACTGGCGGTGTGCACGCGCTGTCGGATCGTGAGGTACTAGCTGCGAGAGCGATACGTTCGTTGCCGACCAGAACTGGACGCTGAAGTTGAGTGATCAGTTGATCTGCTATGAAAGCTCAACTATCATGACATCTCTTCGTTCATTTGTGGGTTGTTACACCCTTGGCTGTTCGGGCCAGCAGCATGTTGTGATTAATTATTAATTTGACTGTTACTTATCAGTGAAGTGCACCAGCGGCATTTTCTGCTCTGTGGCCGTTAACGCTGCAGTAACATGTCCTGGTCATTAGCATAGTTTGTAGGCAGTGTGCCTTTTCCTCGTCGTGTTGTTGCTGTCCATCATGACGTGTAGGTTGACAGCCTGTTAAGCTGTTTGGTTCATATTTGCTTAGATTGTTTATTGTTCCCCAGGGTGTTTTTAGATGCTAATTTCTGGTGGCATAGTGCTGTTGGTGTTCTCGTCCTCGACTAATATTCTCCATCGTTGTGCCACTGGTCGGACAGAAGAGAATTGGTTGGTCGGTCCTTGGGCTGTCCATAGTTTTGGTTGCCATCCGATTACCTAACTTCAATTCTTGGCTGCCTGTCTAACCTCACCTTACGTTTAAGCTACCTTCCCAGGTCGACCCTTGTAACACTTACGATCACCCCTTGTTCTGTTTGTTTTAAATTGTGTTTTTCATTTTAGTTGAAGTATTGTGCAAGATCTTTGGCCATGTATTAATTCGGGGTTTTTTATTTTACATAAAGGACTTCAGCTGTGTTAAATTAAAATTTTGAGCATTGATTGTTTTAGAAAAAAATTTATTCTTAGAAATTGTTCTGTCTGAAATTGTTTATAATACAGGCTCTAAGCCGTTAGTTGTTCCACGTGTTATGTATGGCTGACAGCTGAGGATTTGCGTGAACCCCTTAATAAGGCCTTCAGCCATGTGTATTCTCTAAAGAAAATTTTTTGTGAGAAGCAAGGGGTTTATTCTAAATTATTCATCTGACTTGTTGTTCAGGCCTTCTTGTTTCAGATTTGTTTGTGGCCTTCAATTGTAAAATAAGTTAACCAGGTTTTGATCATTCTGTTGTAAGTTTAAAAAGAAATTTTCCAGCTAAAAAATGTTTATTAATGTTTCTTAATACAGTTGTCCTTCAGACGTGTAGTGTAGGCCTTCAGCCGTAATTGTTTTCATTGCATATTTTTAATTTACCTTCTATTTTTAACTGATTTTGATTTCCAAGCCAGGCCTTCAGCCATTCTTGTGTTTGCTGTGTGGTTTTGGGCCTTCAGCCCAGAAAGCACCTCACATTTTTTTTAACTAGGCCTTCAGCCGTATTGTTTGATTCTAATGTTTTAAGCCAATGTGTAAATAAGTGGTTCTTAGAAAAATAAAGTTGTGTGTTTGCTTGTGCAACTCACAGTAACTGTTTACGGCCCCATCCACAACCTTAACCTTGTCCTGTGCGCTCTCTGACCATCTACCAATCAGGTCTCATTAGCGCTTCCAGATACATGTGACAAGAGCAAACCATTAATGTTTATTTTCCTTTGGGCAGAAGGTCAGGTGTTGAAGTGTGGACTCGTGGCCACTAAACTGTTAGTCTGCACTGACAGGCACAGTCCACATAGTGGTGCAGTTACGACTGTGCAGAAAACTTTTCAGGTACTAAATAGCTTGACGTGTTTCTGGGAAGATACAGAGAAAATACAACCACCACACTGATGCATGAACATATTAAGATACCACATATATCTGCACTTATACCCATTACACCATTGTATGGAGTATGTCGTCATTAGTATGGAATATGTACTGCCTGTTTAGAGTTTCAAGATAGCAGGTTTAAAAGTCATTGCAATAAACTGAACTGAGTGTTTAAGGCAATGAACTCACTTTCACGAGGAGCGGTGTTCATAGCCTGTCCAGCAATTTGATGTAGTAGTGAATCTTTCGTTCTGAGGTTGACTGTGCTCCCCAAATAACGTGAAATGTGAAGAAGGAGGGAAATCTCCACCAAGCTCCAAAAATGTGGCAAGTGATGAAGTAGGGGTAACATCATCAATCCCCGGAGATGTAGCATGTGACGAAGTTGGGGTATACCATCAATCCCCAAAGACGTGCCACATGATGAAACAAGAATAACCCGAATAATCCCAATTGACTGGCGTGGGATGAAGTAGTGACAATACGCATCAACCACTAATGATGAAAAAATAAATCAGGAGATAAGGGCAAAGCCACTGTAGGCAGTGACAAGATCAGCAGGACACAAAGCTTTATGACAAAATGTAAATCCATAAAAACAAATTGGGGGAACAAATTTAACTCTCATACTAATGAATGTAAGAAAGATATACAGGTGGAGGTGCATAAACAAGCGATGAACAACATAAAGGACGAACAAGTATGTAGTCATAAGCACGCGGTAACTAATTACATTAAGTCGGAACTGCAAAACACACAGGATGAAGAAGTACATAATCATAATCGAATACCATAAAACTGCCGTGCGTTTGAATTGAACTTAAAACAAAGGTATATCTTGCAAACTGCACAGAGATTAGTTACGCGATTAACATTTGATAAGGGCTATTCCATTTGCTTCCCTGTAACCGAGCAGACGGATGGGATAAACATTCAGACGGAAAACTTGCTCACTGATGGGAATGAGCTTGCTGTTCTCCTGAGATAGGAGATCTCAGCATTAAGAAAACGTATAAAGACCTTGTCAAAGCTCACGAGAGAGTGTACTTTGACCCATGGCAGTGAATACAAAACAGCCGCGAAGACCTTGCAACTTACTGCTGTGAGGAGTAGAATTGTAAGAGCGCAACTTCCCAGGCTGGCCCAGGAGTTTAACGTTGATGTCATGTGCATTCAAGAACCATACAACAGAAATGGGAAATTAATGTGTTTGCCCTCCCCCCCCCCCCTCACCCCAAACTACTCAGATAACAGGAGATAGCTATGGCTGCTGTAGTGATAATGGACACCAAGTGGCAGACTATAAGAGTCACACAGTTGTGCAAGAGACATGTTGTAATGGTAGAGGTCATGAAGGATACAGGAACATTGGTGCTGGCGTACAATTCAACCATACACAGACGTGATTCAACACATAGCACTTTGCTCCAGAGGGAAGAAGATGATCATTGCAGCCGACATCAGTGCTAGAGCCAGCTGGTGGCATTGTGATCGGACTGATGACCGAGATCAGATCGTCAACGATATCCTAAGAGAGAAGAATCTGTACATTACCAACAAAGAAGGATAAACACCTACATATGTGGGAAATGCTGGTTGCAGTAGCAATATAGGCATAACTATTGTTAACCATATAGCTGTAAATATAGAACTATATTTGCGTGTGTATCTGAATATAACGACAAGTGATCATAATGCAGTCATTATTGACACAAGGACTAAAGACATCATACACCATTATCAAACAAATATATGTTAAGCAGGGAAAATTGGGAGCGATTCAAAACTATGTAAGAGATACATTGGTGGAAAACATAGATGAAAGTGTAGACCTAAGGGCAAATAGACTTCAGCAAATATTACAAACCGCCCAACGAAAATACTTACCAACTTTCATTACCGACATAAGACAGAGTCTCCCTGGAGCTCCGAGCTGCCTAGACTAAGACAGGATATGAGATGCAAGAAAAGGCCCTACCAGAAGGCAATTACCACTCACGGCAGACAGATTCGATTTCGAGAATACAGGGTCGCATAAAACTACATTCGAAACCGAACTGATCACAAGAGCATTGGGAACACTACGTCAGAACACATCTACAACAGAATACATGCGGAATACCATACAAACTTATAACAGAAAATGAAGTCCGCTCTTGTCCTGGCTACGCTAAGGCAGGATGACAGAATTATGACGCGGGGAGGAGACAAATAGTGCAATATCTGCTCGACAAACTCCTCCCCGACGACGATCCACGAACACACACAAGCACACCTTAGGGAGGCAGTGTATACGCATTACGCTACAGAAACCATCACCTACCCGTTTGCGCAAGAGGAGGTCGGGAGGTCGCCCTAGCAATTGCTGGCTTGAAAAACAAGAAAGCGCCAGGACCAGACCATATCCATTCGGAAACATTGAGGCAGGTCTCACCGCAGGTAACCCCGTATTTAACAGATCTAATAAATGGTGCCCTGAGGCTGGGACGGGTGCCTGTAGTCTGGAAAACAGCCAACGCAGTAACTATTAAAAAAGCCGAAGATAGAGATCCATCAGAATCAAAAATGTACCGACCAATTTGCTTGTTAAATACATTGACTAAGGTCCATGAGAGGCTTCTGCGTAACCGTATCCGAGCTCACAGGGAACTCCATAGCTTTAGTCAGTACCAGTTGGGCTTTAGGCCGGGAAAATCTATTGTCGATTCGATTAATCGGGCATACCAAATTGTAGAACGGACATTACAGCAGTATGCAGTTGCGATTTTTATTGACATTGCAGGCGCCTTTGAAAATCTTCGGTGGTCAGCAATCTTTGCACAATTTCGCGAAATACAGGTACCCGGATCCTTGTACAATTGTCTCAGAGACGGTGTAGGAACAGAGTGGCTGAGTGACAAGAGGGCACCCGCAACACTGTAAGAAGGATTACGAAAGGACGTCCACAAGGCTTTCTCTGTAGATCCATCTTCTGGGATATCACAACTGAACCGCTCTTGAATTTTATAGAGGGAGATGAAAGTTCAGGCGGGATCGTTGCGTATGCTGACGATCTGTTAGTCGTGATATCAACCAATACAAGAGCACTGTTGGAAAACAAGGCCAGTGCTATCTACATCTACATCTACATCTACATTGATACTCCGCAAGCCACCCAACGGTGTGTGGCGGAGGGCACTTTACGTGCCACTGTCATTACCTCCCTTTCCTGTTCCAGTCGCGTATGGTTCGCGGGAAGAACGACTGTCTGAAAGTCTCCGTGCGCGCTCTAATCTCTCTAATTTTACATTCGTGATCTCCTCGGGAGGTATAAGTAGGGGGAAGCAATATATTCGATACCTCATCCAGAAACGCACCCTCTCGAAACCTGGCGAGCAAGCTACACCGCGATGCAGAGCGCCTCTCTTGCAGAGTCTGCCACTTGAGTTTATTAAACATCTCCGTAACGCTATCACGGTTACCAAATAACCCTGTGACGAAACGCGCCGCTCTTCTTTGGATCTTCTCTATCTCCTCCGTCAGACCGATCTGGTACGGATCCCACACTGATGAGCAATACTCAAGTATAGGTCGAACGAGTGTTTTGTAAGCCACCTCCTTTGTTGATGGACTACATTTTCTAAGCACTCTCCCAATGAATCTCAACCTGGTACCCGCCTTACCAACAATTAATTTTATATGATCATTCCACTTCAAATCGTTCCGCACGCATACTCCCAGATATTTTACAGAAGTAACTGCTACCAGTGTTTGTTCCGCTATCATATAATCATACAATAAAGGATCCTTCTTTCTATGTATTCGCAATACATTACATTTGTCTATGTTAAGGGACAGTTGCCACTCCCTGCACCAAGTGCCTATCCGCTGCAGATCTTCCTGCATTTCGCTACAATTTTCTAATGCTGCAACTTCTCTGTATACTACAGCATCATCCGCGAAAAGCCGCATGGAACTTCCGACACTATCTACTAAGTCATTTATATATATTGTGAAAAGCAATGGTCCCATAACACTCCCCTGTGGCACGCCAGAGGTTACTTTAACGTCTGTAGACGTCTCTCCATTGATAACAACATGCTGTGTTCTGTTTGCTAAAAACTCTTCAATCCAGCCACACAGCTGGTCTGATATTCCGTAGGCTCTTACTTTGTTTATCAGGCGACAGTGCGGAACTGTATCGAACGCCTTCCGGAAGTCAAGAAAAATAGCATCTACCTGGGAGCCTGTATCTAATATTTTCTGGGTCTCATGAACAAATAAGGCGAGTTGGGTCTCACACGATCGCTGTTTCCGGAATCCATGTTGATTCCTACATAGTAGATTCTGGGTTTCCAGAAATGACATGATACGCGAGCAAAAAACATGTTCTAAAATTCTACAAGAGATCGACGTCAGAGATATAGGTCTATAGTTTTGCGCATCTGCTCGACGACCCTTCTTGAAGACTGGGACTATCTGTGCTCTTTTCCAATCATTTGGAACCCTCCGTTCCTCTAGAGACTTGCGGTACACAGCTGTTAGAAGGGGGGCAAGTTCTTTCGCGTACTCTGTGTAGAATCGAATTGGTATCCCGTCAGGTCCAGTGGACTTTCCTCTATTGAGTGATTCCAGTTGCTTTTCTATTCCTTGGACACTTATTTCGATGTCCGCCATTTTTTCGTTTGTGCGAGGATTTAGAGAAGGAACTGCAGTGCGGTCTTCCTCTGTGAAACAGCTTTGGAAAAAGGTGTTTAGCATTTCAGCTTTACGCGTGTCATCCTCTGTTTCAATGCCATCATCAACCCGTAGTGTCTGGATATGCTGTTTCGAGCCACTTACTGATTTAACGTAAGACCAGAACTTCCTAGGATTTTCTGTCAAGTCGGTACATAGAATTTCACTTTCGAATTCAATGAACGCATCACGCATAGCCCTCCTTACGCTAACTTTGACATCGTTTAGCTTCTGTTTGTCTGAGAGGTTTTGGCTGCGTTTAAACTTGGAGTGGAGCTCTCTTTGCTTTCGCAGTAGTTTCCTAACTTTGTTGTTGTACCACGGTGGGTTTTTCCCGTCCCTCACAGTTTTACTCGGCACGTACCTGTCTAAAACGCATTTTACGATTGCCTTGAACTTTTTCCATAAACACTCAACATTGTCAGTGTCGGAACAAAAATTTTCGTTTTGATCTGTTAGGTAGTCTGAAATCTGCCTTCTATTACTCTTGCTAAACAGATAAACCTTCCTCCCTTTTTTTATATTCCTATTAACTTCCATATTCAGGGATGCTGCAACGGCCTTATGATCACTGATTCCCTGTTCTGTACATACAGAGTCGAAAAGTTCGGGTCTGTTTGTTATCAGTAGGTCCAAGATGTTATCTCCACGAGTCGGTTCTCTGTTTAATTGCTCGAGGTAATTTTCGGATAGTGCACTCAGTATAATGTCACTCGATGCTCTGTCCCTACCACCCGTCCTAAACATCTGAGTGTCCCAGTCTATATCTGGTAAATTGAAATCTCCACCTAAGACTATAACATGCTGAGAAAATTTATGTGAAATGTATTCCAAATTTTCTCTCAGTTGTTCTGCCACTAATGCTGCTGAGTCGGGAGGTCGGTAAAAGGAGCCAATTATTAACCTACACACAATACGATAATGGTGCAACTAAAACAAATTATCCACACCAGCACAAAGAACAGTCTTCCTAATGAAACTTCCCGACATTAAAACTGTGTGCCGGACCGAGAGTCGAACTCGGGACGATATTTGCTTCGTGATACATTACCGGTGTTAAAATGGACCGTTTACCAATTGTGGAAAAGGTCGATATCGTGTTGATGTATGGCTATTTTGATAAAAATGCCCAACGGGCGTGTGCTATGTATGCTGCTCGGCATCCTGGACGACATCATCCAAGTGTCCGGATCGTTCGCGGGATAGTTATGTTATTTAAGGAAACAGGAAGTGTTCAGCCACATGTGAAACGTCGACCACGACCCGCAACAAATGATGATGCCCAAGTAGGTGTTTTAGCTGCTGTCGCGGCTAATCCACACACCAGTAGCAGACAAATTGCGCGAGAATCGCGAATCTCCAAAACGTCGGTGTTGAGAATGCTACATGAACATCGGTTGCACCCGTACCATATTTCTACGCACCAGGAATTGCATGGCGACGACTTTGAACGTCGTGTACAGATCTGCCACTGGGCGCAAGAGAAATTACGGGACGATGACCGATTTTTTGCACGCGTTGTATTTAGCGACGAAGCGTCATTCACCAACAGCGGTAACGTAAACCAGCATAATATGCACTATTGGGCAACGGAAAATCCACGATGGCTGCGACAAGTGGAACATCAGCTACCTTGGCGGGTTAATGTATGGTGCGGCATTATGGGAGGAAGGATAATTGGCCCCCATTTTATCGATGGCAATCTAAATGGTGAAATGTATGCTAATATCCTACGTAATGTTCTACCGATGTTACTACAAGATGTTTCACTGCATGACAGAATGGCGATGTACTTCCAACTTGGTGGATGTCCGGCACATAGCTCGTGTGGGGTTGAAGCGGTATTGAACAGCATATTTCATGACACGTGGTTTGGTCGTCGAAGCACCCGCATGTTTACCGGATCTTACGTGCCCGGATTTCTTTCTATGGAGAAAGTTGAAGGATATTTGCTGTCGTGATCCACCGACAACGCCTGACAACATGCGTCAACGCATTGTCAATGCATGTGCGAACATTACGGAAAGCGAAAAAAATATTCAAATGTGTCTGAAATCTTATGGGACTTAACTGCTAAGGTCATCAGTCCCTAAGCTTACACACTACTTAACCGAAATTATCCTAAGGACAATCATACACACCCATGCCCGAGGGAGAACACAAACCTCCGCCGAGACCAACCGCACAGTCCATGACTGCAGCGCCGTAGACCTACGGAAGGCAAACTACTCGCTGTTGAGAGGAATGTCGTTACACGTATTGCCAAATGCATTGACGTTGACGGACATCAGTTTGAGCATTTATTGCATTAATGTGGTATTTACAGGTAATCACGCTGCAACAGCATGCGTTCTCAGAAATGATAAGTTCACAAAGGTACATGTATCACATTGGAACAACCGAAATCAAATGTTCAAACGTACTACGTTCTGTATTTTAATTTAAAAAGCCTACCTGTTACCAACTGTTCATCTAAAATTGTGAGCCATATGTTTGTGACTATTACAGCGCCATCTATCACAAAGCGAAAAAAGTGGTCCAACTAAATCATTCATGTTTCTTTACGTACTACACGAATATGTAATAAAAATGGGGATTCATATTTTTAAAAAAACGCAGTTGATATTCGTTTGACCTATGGCAGCGCCATTTCGCGGGCCAACCATAGCGCCATCTGGTTTCCCCCTTCAAGCTAGACAAGTTTCGTTCTTTGTAGTTTTTTCGTTTGACACATATTTCGTGAGATATTTGGCCCTGTAGTCGTTTCTGATTAACAATGTCGAATGCTTTAACGAAGTACACAAATCATATGTGCTTCTACAGTACTGGCCATTAAAATTGTTACACTACGAAGATGACGTGCTACAGACGCGAAATTTAACCGACAGGAAGAAGATGCTGTGATATGCAAACTGTGATATGCTAATGATTACATTTTCAGAGCATTCACATAAGGTTGGCGCCGGTGGCGACACCTACAACGTGCTGACACGAGGAAAGTTTCCAACCGATTCCTCATACACAAACAGCAGTTGGCCGGCGTTGCCTGGTGAAATATTGTTGTGATGCCTCGTGTAAGGAGGAGAAATGCATACCATCACGTTTCCGACTTTGATAGAGATTGGATTGTAGCCTATCGCGATTGCGGTTTATCATATCGCGACATTGCTGCTCGCGTTGGTCGAGATCCAATGACTGTTAGCAGAATATGGACTCGGTGGGTTCAGGGGGGTAATACGGAACGCCGTGCTGGATCCCAACGGCCTCGTATCACTGGCAGTCGAGATCACAGGCATCTGATCCGCATGGCTGTAACGGATCGTGCAGCCACGTCTCTATTCCTGAGTCAAGAGATAGGGATGTTTGCAAGACAACAACCATATGCACGAACAGTTCGACGACGTCTGCAGCAGCATGGACTATCAGCTCGGAGACCATGACTGCGGTTACCCATGACGATGCACCACAGACAGAAGCGCCTGCGACGGTGTACTCAACGACGAACCTGAGTGCACGAATGGCAAAACGTCACTTTTTCGGATGAATCCAGGTTCTGTTTACAGCATCATAATGGTCGCATCCGTGTTTGGCGACATGCGGTGAACGCACATTGTAAGCGTTTAGTCGTCATCGCCATACTGGCGTATCACCCGGCGCGCTGGTATAGGGTGCCAATGGCCCTTAATGCTTTAAATAACTAACACAATTCTGAATACGTGAAACTCAATGTGACTCCAAAGTAGACATTTTACGTGAGTTACCTCATCGCCTATCTTTGATTTAATTCCGCCGGGCATTTAAAAACTCATATAGTATGCATTATTTGTATAGTGACTAAACTAGTGCTGAGAGTAGCGGGAAAAGACCTTGGTTACGCGTCTCGGTCACCTCTCGTTCGCATTGACGGCACATTGAGCAGTGGACGTTACATTTCAGATGTGTTACGACCCGTGGTTCTACCCTTCATTCGATCCCTGCGAAACCCTACATTGCAGCAAGATAATGACCGACCGCATGTTGCAGGTCCTGTACGTGCCTTTCTGGATACAGAAAATGTTCGTCTGCTGCCCTGACCAGCACATTCTCCAGATCTCTCACCAATTGAAAACGTCTGGTCAATGGTGACCGAGCAACTGGCTCGTCACAATACGCCAGTCACTACTCTTGATGAACTGTGGTATCGTGTTGAAGCTGCATGGACAGCTGTACCTGTACACGCGATCCAAGCTCTGTTTGACTCAATGCCCAGGCGTATCAAGGCCGTTATTACGGCCAGAGGTGGTTGTTCTGGGTACTGATTTCTCAAGATCTATGCACCCAAATTGAGTGAAAATGTAATCACATGTCAGTTCTAGTATAATATCTTTGTCCAATGAATACCCGTTTATCATCTGCATTTCTTCTTGGTGTAGCAATTTTAATGGCCAGTAGTGTATAAACTACAGTCAGTCCTTTCCTGTAATGTGTGCTTTGAGATAAATGTACAATCTGTAGTCCAGTCTTCTGTATCTCCTAATTTAATTCTTTAGTACAGTTCATGACAGAGTAATGATATTCGAGAGTGGATCGGATGATTATATCGAAGTCAGCCCCCTTCGCAGTTTACTTGCATTTTCTAAGATTTCTTCAGATGAATTCAAACCTAACTCCTTTCGCAATGGTAACGCTGCTGTGGTGATTTCATATCAAGATGCTGAGGACTATAATGGTTATATATAATTTCACTTATTGAGGGGCTGAGGGTACAAATTGCTGAAGCAATCTGAACAAACGACTGCCATACTGAATGGCTATTTATAAGTTATGTAAGTTATTATCGAAACATAAGATATTCTTTCCCCATCGTCTGTAAGTCTGTGTATACTTGCAGGTATGGTTAGAGATTGTACGATCTATGTACTATTTTTTATAATGTATTAAAAATACCTTTATTCCTTGCATCTCAGTATTTTAAAGGGTGAAACAGGTACAAGTGCGAAAACATGTTTCTTGCTCTGCTGTATTCTGAAGATTACTTGGTAGAACACACATGATATACATAGTACAATACAGGTACATGTCCATTATAAAACAAGGATATCCGAATAATTAAAGCGAAATTAACATATCAAGTTAAAAAAAATAGGTGAATAGCAAGTAAAATTTAAATACCAAAAAGAAAAGATGTTGGTGTGGTTCCAACACATACGAGAGATTATTCATACTCACCTTCTATAATCTCCTTACAGTCAGCCTCAACAGACTTACAGTCGATTCCTTCTGTCCTTCCTGGACAACACTAGAGGTGCTGTACCATTGCGTTGTGCATTTTTCAGTCTTCCTCGCCCCGTTCTCTGACCACGTTCTCTTCTTTCTCCACTCCCTCTTCTTACACTCTGGGAATGGGATATATGGTTATATAGAACTCATGTTAAAATGGGGGAATGCAGTTCTTCATCTCCTGAATGTTTTCTCGTTTCTCAAATTTTATTTCAAGCTCATCTTGATGTAAAGACTACAGAAGAGCTATTGATGGGAAACTAATATTGGGCTTCCTAAAATCCGCTTCTACAAACTCAGGATCACGGTTTACTCAAAACATGAACTTCATTGTTAGAGGATTTTCTTTGCTTATTCAGATCCACATGGAATTCCCCCGCTGTTCTTTGTTGGCTTCTGTCTTTAGAAACTTTATCCTTTGCTATGCCACCCATACCTTTAACTGAAACAATGTTTTCTATTTCCATTTCCACTACAGTAAACTTCTGCTGATCTTCTTCACTGCTGCCATCCTGTCTTGGGGAACAAATACATGTTTGGAGCATGTCTTTGCCTTTTCAAAGTGACCAAAAGCTTTATCACATTCCATAGATGTATGGCCAGGTTCAAAAAGCTTATGAGCTATTGGGTCAATATGCTGATAGTGCCTCACATGTTCAAGTTGTATTTCAAAATATTATCTGTTTAAATATGTATTAAATACTATTATAAGTACTTTTTGAATCATACAAATTAGGCTGCTGCTGTGCTTTCAAAAAATGCAACCTGAAACTTCATTAAAGATAGCAGCAATTCTTCTTCTGTCTCCCATTTCACTTATATTAGCTGTGTTCTAAATGCAGTTCAGGCATTGTCTTAGAACTTAAATTTTATCATCACAAAGTGAGGCACTATGCACAAAATACTTGCAATTCTTTTACTCAGAAGAGATCCACACTTAAGATTTCCAAATGTGCATTTAGGTAATTTTCTTATGAAATGTCACATCCATTACTTGTACTGTCAGCCCCTAAATTAAATGTCACATCTGGTGCAGCCAGACGCTACGGTTCTTTAAATCAGTTCACAATTTTTTTAAAAAAAATCCTTGTATGAGTGGCCTGAAGGCACGAGAAGGGTATAGATATGTTACATAATGGTAATATAGAAATTACGGAGCCAGATTTTAAACCGGTGTACGTGTGAACTCTGGCAATAATTTATTAGTTACGAATTACACATTAAAACTGAAGAAATTGCAGTAAGATAGAGAATAGGAGCTGGATAAATTGAAATAACCAGAAATTGTTGAGAGTTTCAAAATTAGCCCTAGGTAACTTTTGACTGACACAATGGAAAGAAATGGAAAAGGAGATGTATGGGTACCCTCGAGAGATGAAATAGTGAAGGCAGCAGAGGATCAAACAGATAAAAATATAAGGCCCAGCAGATATTGCTAGATTAAACAAAATATATTGACTAAAAATGTAGAAAATCGTAGAGGATTGAGTGTGACCTCTACTGTGTACAAGTCTTCAGATACACTACCCGGTTCCTGGCCTTCATGGCGGCGCCCAGATGATAGACACGCACACGGGAGACCGAAACAGGGGCTACTAAACCATACTTCATTCCATTCCTCAGTGCTTACAGTTACTACATCATGGGAAGCAGGGGTCAGGAACGAAAGTGTGAGTTGTACCCAAGTGAGGAAGCCCTATCTCTCGCAAGCTGGTTAAATAAAGAATATGCATCAGTATATTATTGACACAGATTTGAATTTCGTATCATGTCCTCTCCAGATAGAGTGAGTCTTTTTCTGCCAGTTTTTGTTGGGAGGGAAGGGGAGGTGGGGGAGCGAGGGGTGGGGTGGAGGGGGTTGGTAATACGTCCTCTGTTACTGACATTGTGCACTATCTCAGTCGATTCCCGCCTGTCAAGGTGAGCACACACACGAAAATTTCCCTATAAGACAACACTTCCAATCTACACCAGTGTAATTATCTAATTAGGACATTTATTGGTGGATGTGAGCATCCCCACCAAATAAAGAGATTCAAACCCTGAAAATTGAATTTTATAAATAAACATATAGATGGGAGAAATGATACTGCGTGAAGAGTTTCATAGAGCACTGAAAGACCTAAGTCGAAACAAGGCCACGGGAGTAGATAACATTCCATTATAACTACTGACGGCCTTGGGAGAGCCAGTCCTAACAAAACTCTACCATCTGGTGAGCAGAATGTATGAGACAGGCGAAATACCCTCAGACTTCAAGAAGAATATAATAATTCCAATCCCACAGAAAGCAGATGTTGACAAATGTGAAAACTACCGAACTATCAGTTTAATAAGTCACACCTGGAAAATATTAACGCGAATTGTTTACAGATGAATGGAAAAACTGATAGAAGCAGACCTCGGGGAAGATCAGTATGAATTCTGTAGAAATATTGCAACACGTGAGGCAATACTGACCTTACGACTTATCTTAGAAGGAAGATTAAGGAAAGGCAAACCTACGTTTCTAGCATTTGTAGACTTAGAGAAAGCTTTTGACAATGTTGACTGGAATACGCTCTTTCAAATTTTAAAGGTTGCAGGGGCAGAATACAGGGAGCGAAAGGCTATTTACAATTTCTACAGAAACCAGATGGCAATTATAAGAATCGAGGGACATCAAAGGGAAGCAGTGGTTGGGAAGGGAGTGAGACAGGGTTGTAGCCTCTCCCCAATGTTATTGAATCTGTATATTGAGGAAGCAGTAAAGGAAACAAAAGAAAAATTCGGTGTAGGTATTAAAATCCATGGAGAAGAAACAAAAACTTTAAGGTTCGCCGATGACATTGTAATTCTGTCAGAGACAGCAAAGGACTTGGAAGCGTAGTTGAACAGAATGGACAGTGTCTTGAAAGGAGGATATAAGATGAACATCAACAAAGGCAAAATGAAGATAATGGAATGTAGTCGAATTAAGTCGGGTGATGCTGAGGGAATTAGATTAGGAAATGAGACACTTAAAGTAGTAAAGGAGTTTTGCTATTTGGGTATCAAAATAACTGATGATGGTCGAAGTAGAGAGGATATAAAATGTAGACTGGCAATCGCAAGGAAAGCATTTCTGAAGAAGAGAAATTTGTTAACATCGAGTATAGATTTAATTGTCAGGAAGTCGTTAGTGAAAATATTTGGATGGAGTGTAGCCATGTATGGAAGTGAAACATGGACGATAAATAGTTTGGACAAGAAGGGAATAGAAGCATTCGAAATGTGGTGCTACAGAAGAATGCTGAAGATTAGATGGGCAGATCACATAACTAATGAGGAGGTACTGAATAGGATTGGGGAGAAGTGGAGTTCGTGGCACAACATTACTAGAAGAAGGGATCGGTTGGTAGGACATGTTCTGAGGCATCAAGGGATCACCAATTTAGTACTGGAGGGCAGTGTGGAGGGTAAAAATCGTAGAGGGAGACCAAAAGATGAATACACTAGGCAGATTCAGAAGGATGTAGGCTGCAGTAGGTACTGGGAAATGAAGAAGCTTGCACAGGATAGAGCAGCATGGAGAGCTGCATCAAACCAGTCTCAGGACTGAGGATCACAACAACAACAAATAAACAGCATATCCTTTGCTATGTAATTGAATTTGCTGTCACGAGACCCTTCTTCTCCAGATCAGACTGAGTCCTTTTGCCTCCCAAGAACCCCCCAAATCAACTAATTTTGTATCAAAGATATGATTTTATCAGTGAGAGGAGTTCCCAGAGGGGTGGTTGAGCTGGAGGGGGATGGGTGAGGGTTTCTCAGAAGGAGGGATTATCCCTCAGGGGTCATAAACTACTTAGCTGTACAATAGGTTAAAGTCATCAATCAATCGAGTTTTCTCCTGAATGTATGCAACCCACACCAACAAAATGCGCCAGACCCCACTTTGTCCCGCTACTCACATCTCCACAGCTGTCATTTACCCCAGTCATCTGTGGCCCATGGTGCACAACAGTTGCCTCGTCACCAGTTTTGGATAATGCTATTTGGCCACGCATGACATGCTTTAACCACAGCAGTATGCGAATAATTTACAGACTTAGCCCTTTCGGAAATGCTTCCACCATTGGTCCAAAAGCTAGTGACCATACTCTTTTAGAAGTCAGATAGATCGCTCTGTTTCTGCATTATGGCAATGAATGCATTGTTTTTCTGCGTCTTCGCAACACACGTTATATACCCTCCACTGCTAGTGCTGCCACCTGTCATCTGTGAGTGAGTATTACACGATGACGTCGAACATAGGCGGTGGTTACACTGATGTGACTGGAACGTGTGTAAGGAGCTATCAAATGAACACTAGACAGATAGAAAAGGCGTTACTAAACTGTTTATTATCTCAAACGTATTCAACATAACTGTTAATAAACTTATCCCACAGAGAGACAAGACGGCCAATGTCTACGTGTAAAAATGTTTGCAGTTTCTCACGGAATCATGATTATACCCAGGCACACTCCTCTTAGTCCGAAACAAATTGTTTGCACGAATGTCTTTGTTCAGGGTTCCAAAAATATGGAAATTGCCTTGGGAGAAATCGGGTCTGTATGGGGAATGACTGAGGGTTTCCCAGTGAAACGTCTGGGTGGGCTCACATGCTGCCGACATTTTTTGAGTACGCTGCAGAAGTTTCGTTGGGAACACCACCACACCCTCTCCATACAGCGCTGATCTCTCCCCACGCAATTTCCACACTTCTGGAGACCTGAGGAAAGACAATGTGGCCACCGATTTGTTTCGGATGAAGAGGTGTACACCTAGATACAGTCATGGTTGTGTGGCCAACCGAATTATTTTTTCATGAAGCCACTGACCATCTTTTCTCACAACCGTATAACTATATCAACAGTTACAAGGTTTACTTTTGAAATAATAAACAGTTTACTTACTTCTATTTCATATGTCTTGTTTTCATTTGACTGCTCGTTATTTATTCGACCTCTGAGAGCACGCAACCATTGTGTGTCACATTGACCAGTTTTCATTCTTAATTGCAGCTTGGCTTCTTTATTTTAAATTTCATTGAACTGTAAGGCACTGTCTTCCGGTGTTAAGATTTGCGACAAGCTATCTGTTTCATACTCGCCATATTCATCTTAATTTCCGATTCTTAGCAAGGAAATCGTAGTAGTGTCTGTGTAAGCAGTGGGTGATGCGATTATGCGTGTTACCTCATGTTGTGTAATAAATTCAACATCGTGCTGAACCATGCTTAGTTTTTGTGTTATTTGTTTAGTCTGTGTTTTGTCGTCATGGTTAAGAATAATGGTCATATATTTGGTTGGTGCATAGGTTCTTAGCGTTTTTGTTTTGTATGTTCGTCTTCCGAATGCCATGGGTTTATTTACCGATATTCCTTTTTTATTTGCACTTCATTGTTGTTATTTGTGTTTAGATATCGTCATTTTTTTCATTTGGACGTTGTGAATGGACCTGCGGAAACTAGAAAACGGAGTGCCGACTGGAGAAATCGGAGCATATCCGACATATTATTCCGTTTGAATTCAGTAGGCGGGGTGACGTCAGCGGAGGGAACCAGAAACATTTGCGCCGTGTCTGTGCATAATGCCACTGGACATGGCACGGTAAGAAGCGTTTTTCTCGTCTTAAGGAGGACTGTTTTAACATTAGAGATTCTCTACATGACAAGCAGTAAAGGAAACAAAAGAAAAATTCGGACTAGGTATAAAAATCCATGGAGAAGAAATAAAAACTTTGAGGTTCGCCAATGACATTGTAATTCTATCAGAGACAGCAAAGGACTTGGAAGAGCAGTTGAACGGAATGGACAGTGTCTTGAAATGAGGATATAAGATCAACAAAAGCAAAAGCAAAACGAGGATAATGGAATGTAGTCGAATTAAATCGGGTGATGCTGAGGGAATTAGACTAGGAAACGAGACACTTAAAGTAGTAAAGGAGTTTTGCTATTTGGGGAGCAGAATAACTGATGATGGTCGAAGTAGAGAGGATATAAAATGTAGGCTGGCAATGGCAAGGAAAGCGTTTCTGAAGAAGAGAAATTTGTTAAGATCGAGTGTAGATTTAAGTGTCAGGAAGTCGTTTCTGAAAGTATTTGTATGGAGTGTAGTCGTGTATGGAAGTGAAACGTGGACGATAAATAGTTTGGACAAGAACAGAATAGAAGCTTCCGAAATGTGGTGCTACAGAAGAATGCTAGAGATTAGATGGGTAGACCACATAACTAATGAAGAGGTATTGAATAGAATTGGGGAGAAGAGGAGTTTGTGGCACAACTTGACAAGAAGAAGGGACCGGTTGGTAGGACATGTTCTGAGGCATCAAGGGATCACAAATTTAGCATTGGAGGGCAGCGTGGAGGGTAAAAATTGTAGAGGGAGACCAAGATATGAATACACTAGGCAGATTCAGAAGGATGTAGGTTGCAGTAGGTACTGGGAGATGAAGAAGCTTGCACGGGATAGAGTAGCATGGAGAGCTGCATCAAACCAGTCTCAGGACTGAAGACCACAACAACAACATGACAATAAACAGGAAGACCTTCGAGGTTTAATGAAAATCTTATTAATGCATTAATCCACAATGATCGACGTCAGGGTATGAACTGTGATCGTCGTCGTGCGACATTTGCAAACAATGGGGAACGTTCAAACATCGGGTGTATGGGTACTGCATGCTCTAAGCCAAAATCACAAAAATCAGCGTCATGAACTGGCTCGTGAACAGCACTGACCATTGCTATCTGGTATCGTTACGTGTGACGAATTGTGTCTTTATACTAACGTAAGGAATTGAAAGGAATGGTTGACCCCAAACAAAGCAGCAACTCTCCGTACAAAGACGTGCGCGCATCCACAAAAGGTGATTTTACGCATCTGATGGAACAACTATAGTGTGGTGTAGTACGAATTGCTTCACCGATGTGTAGCCATCACTGCTGACATTTGTTGTCAACAACTAAGAAGTCTGGCAGACGCAGTAAGGGAACAGCGAGGGGGAAGACCGGATGAAGTGATGCTACTCCACGATATCGCCCGCCCACATTGTGCTAGACTGACAAAAAATACTGTACGGGAGTTGGGTTGGGAATCCGCACCCCTCTTATTCTCTTCGTCTTGTGTTCTGAGGTTTTCACCTTTCCCGCTCTCTACTGAATAACTTACAAGGAGCGTCCTTTCCGGGTGAAAATGAGCTCCGAAGACGGCTCGACGAGTTCTTTACTTCGAAACCACATGATTTCTACAGTCACGGAATAGAAAAGTTACCCCAGCGTTGGCAGACTGTTGTAAATGGTGAAGTACAATATGTTAGTGTTGGCTAGTCTCTGTAAACTTATGGAAAAGCGCTACCAACTTATGTACCAACCTTATATTTACCTTCTTTAACAGTTTTCAGAACTAGCCTGAAAAAAAGTCGTCTCTAACTCAGTGATTGGTATGTCCACTGTTGTCCTTAAAAGTCAGCTGCTCATTGCTAGATAGTCAACTGAAAATAACATTTACTACTGAACATAAATAGTTGCATTGTAAAGTACGTGTAAAACCATTCGTAACTTCGACCATTTCTATGAAGGCAAGTTTTAAAATGTTCAAATGTGTGTGAAATCTTATGGGACTTAACTGCTAAGGTCATCAGTCCCTAAGCTTACACACTACTTAACCTAAATTATGCTAAGGACAAACACACACACCCGTGCCCGAGGGAGGACTCGAACCTCCGCCGAGACCAGCCGCACAGTCCATCACAGCAGCGCCATAGACCGCTCGGCTAATCCCGCGCGGCCGGCAAGTTTTAAAAAGAAAATCTCCTCTTTAGGTTTGAGTCAGTAGAACACATTTTCTTTTCCTGTCACGTACGTTACCTCTGAGCCACTCCTTCCAGAGGCAGTATTACTCCAACAGAAAGACGCTGAAAAGCTCTAACTTCTTCTCCCTTATGTCTTCTGCACTTTCAAAGCGTGAAGCCCAGAGCAGACTTCTGAGGGGAAGACTCGCAGCGCGAGTGCGTCAGGCGAAGAAACGGATCTAGGGCCGGCCATCAGGCATATACGTCACAATTTATTGAATCTCAACAAAATTAATCATCATAGATTGCAACAAAATGGTTTTTATATTTTGGGTTTTCAGTCGCCGTTTGAAACCTTTTAATTACTTCCCGTCGAACAAGATGACGTAGTTGCCATGATTCAGGATTCGTTTTCGACACGTAAGGAGTTCAGATTAATGGTCTCGTTATGATGAATCACTTCTCTCGTGATAGACCAGTTAGCACTGTGAATGATTCCATTCGCATCAGCGGTAAGAAATATGAAATGCTAACAAACGATATTTCTCTATCTAACTGCAGTTAAGTATGTTTTGGAACATTCACTATTAGTAAGTTTGTTGCTTCAACTTTTTCATTGTTTTTCTCCTGTTTATTAGTCATCCTGAACCTAATAAAATGTTACACATATTATCTAAGGCAGTCGTCTTGATGTTCCAAGGCTGGCGGTGCCTTTATACCTGCTCACTGGTGGCAGAAAGCCAGCTAAGCAACCTCTGTTAGACAGAGACCGGTTTGGTAGTCGTACTGAATTAATAAGGCTTGCGGGAAGACATTACGAGTGAATGTACAACAAGCAGTAGGGTTCGGTCTACAGAGAGCCACATATTAATGAACAACAAACATCTAATCATCACGAAAACAGCATTTTATTGAGATGATAATATTTCTTATTCGTGGCTGCGACCGGCGTTTGTTATCAAATTGAGATAAGTAAGCATGAAGTACACTATGCCGTGTATTTGTACCGTCAGAACAAATTAACTGCACGCACCTGACAAAAACGCTACATCGTTACGATTTCCCGCGGGGGTAAACGGATGGAAACCTACTACACGCAGCAAGTGCGTCGAAACAATTATTCTTTGTTAAAAATGAGCATCTAGGCTGATTAAGAAGTACACGATTCGATCTAAGGCTAATACCACGCAGAAATCATTTCTCTGATCAGGCTCACCAAATGTGGCACAAAGAGCCTATAGCCTATTGTGATACCTGTGACAGGAGATGTCAGTTATTATCCCGAAAATTTTTTTTCTACAATCCCATTTCTGCATCAGTTGCACAAACAGATACGTGTCCTGAACTCTGATAACCTACAGCAACGAACGAGCACGACCGAAATGGATTCTCAGAAGTGTAGGACGGACTTAACTATATCATGTGTTTCTGCTATTCACTCCATCATTTTTTCAGCGAAAGGTCCCGCTTTCAGATAGTGTGTGTCAAAAGAGGCTTTTGCCTCAGACTGTATACTTGCTACCGTTAAATATGCCGGTGAAAGGCTATGAGGAATGTCATCGGAAAGTCATTAGCGACCGAGCTAAAATTCTGAATGAGAGAAGGAATTATGCGAGATTTCTTGTTATGTCATCTGCGAAACTACAGATAACCAATATGTGGGTGCTTGAGCGGCATTTGAACCCCATTCATGCCGGCGAGTCTAATGTTTCAACGACGTGTCATCCCACGTGGTCAGACATGACGATGTAGGAAGCAGTTTGATGTTAGTCTCTAAGAGTGAAATACAGTCAAAAATTATGAGGACCACACTGCTGACCACGTTCATCGATAAGTCTACATAAACAGAGAAATTAAAGAAGTCTTTTCCCTAGATGACAGTGATTCAGACCACATTGTTAATTCTGTTCCTCGTGGAATAGTGAACCATCAGATGAACTTCAAGGGAAATCTGTTTCCTTGTCTATCAGAACACGTAAATATTGAAAATTGTGGAGTATTTTCGATCTGCTTTAGTACAAGAAATTTTTTGAAGATTCTGTTTCCAATTGTCAGTGTCAGTATTGACTGTGGTATCGCATGGCGAATCGAGCAGCAGCTACAGCCAGGTATTGAATGTGTGACATTAGCAACTGGCCACAGTCTTTTATCTGCCAACGCAGTATCGAGCAGCAGCGAGGCGATTAAAACGGAAATCTTCCATAGGATAGGACTGCATTGGTTACTCTCCGTGACAAACCCAGTGGTCATCATTTTTACTTGCTGTGAGCAAGGTCATTATACTGGCACACCGGACCAACTTTCCGATCACCCGTCATCATCAATCGAACCACTACCCTATATATCACCCACATATTAATTTACGTTCCCGGTCTATCATTTGGAATGTGGGGCGACGGGTAAAAATTATTAATATTAATATGCCGTCTTACTCACGCGAGTCTGGCAACTAATTTAGTGGTCAGCCAGAAAACGAAGGGAAACATACTGACCTTAGTTTCCAGTCACATTCTGGTCCAGCCCACTGAAAGAAAAGTTTCTATTCTCCTATTTCTTTTCGGGATCAGGACTATGTTTTTTTAAATAAAAGTATAAAGTTCCAGTCAAAATTTATATTACGTAAAGTTTCTCACATACAACACTTGGAAATTCAGTATCGTCTTTCTATTCTAATAGAATATTTAGCAGTTCAGAGGTGACCTCTACGGTAAGTTCCTATCAGACTGTCTTTCGCCCTGACTAAAATTACTCAAATGAAAGTTCGCAATAAATGTTCAAAATTAATGCTCGCCATAAAAGTGGAAATAAAGTCACCACTTGCTACCCGGGATTGTGATCCACTATAGATTCGGGGACCCGTCTCCCTCCGCACTAGTCAGCCAGACCGTCGCTCAAAGACCGACTAGAAATTGCCACTGACTCCTCTCCGTTTACAAGAACGTGCATATTTGGCCAAGTTTACAGGGTTTTCAGCCCTAGTTACACTTCAGAAGCTGTAATTATTGCAAACTACCCGCCATCTCTATTCTGCTGGTACTGCTCACACAGCAGCATACAAGAGCTCCTTGGAATTTGCAAGGTGTGGAAAAAAACGGTGGCATTTTGAACTGTTGAAATAATCCTCGAAAGTTGTTCATACAGTAGCAGGGAACGGTGTTGACCTCAAAAATCTGGAAATACGTCTTGTAACTTCCATGTTGAAGAAAGACAATGGGGAATATAATTAACAGAATTTACTCATGTCAGATACAAATTTCTTCAACTTCAGTCCCTTAATAGCGATGCAGGTATCTCTCTAAACCCGCTATGACATCAATTGCTAGATCAGTGTTTAAACTTCCAAACGTGTGGGAACCCTAGGACACGCTTATCAACTTTAATGATACTAATCTGGATCGACGAAAGTATTACCTTTTACTAAAAGAGAAGTGATAATAAGTGATAAAAAACAATGCGTAACAGAGTCTCAACCAAAAATAATTTCCCTAAGCTAATACGAAAATATTGTCATGGCCTCATCACCAGATAGTTGTGCCTTTTTGGCTGCCGTGGACCATATTATAGTAGGTCAAGATGACAGCAGCAATTTATTGGTAAATTACGTGCCATCGTACAGCATACACCTATCCAGTAATGAACAGACTTACATTTTTGAATCCATATAGTAATGTATTTGCGCAGTAGCGTTTATAATCAATCTAATTTAATGTAAATTTTGAATATGTATTGAAGCATTATTGTTTTATCATTATGTTAACTGTTATTTCACATTATGTTACGGAACACCTAGTTTTAACACCATTAAATGCACTTTACGTTAAATTACTAACTTCAACTTCAGGTAAGTGATTCAGAAAACATTTTTACGATTCAGTCTTTCAGTTAATCTGACTGGAAGTCGCCCCAAATAATCAGAATTAGTGAGGTTTCCTCCGTGAAGTTCTGTCGCATGAGTTTGACTACAGGTGCAGTACGCAGTTTTAACTTGAATCCGCATTGAAAATAGTCTGCCAAAGGGTAAAATAATTCCGTTTTCGTTCTCGTACATAACAAGACTCCCACTGTACGATATATTGCTGACAGTACCTGACACATTCATCCTATGTCGCTCTACATTCACGGGTTCGGAGCAGGAAAAAAATCAGTCTATAAGCTTTCGCACTTGTCCTATTTTCTCTAATCTTATCATTTACTCGATATTTATGAAACAGAAAGTGATACTACGTTCATAGCTAAACATCGTGGTTCGACCCTAGTTTTGAACGTGAGTGATGCAAATATTGGTTGTAGGCCAGGAAAGGCAAGCGTTTTGCGTGTAAAGGCTGAAAAGTGTTCGTAAAGATACATAGACTCGAAACATTCATCTGTGGAGTATCTATGGATAAAATTCAAGGATGTTTCACTACCTTGAGCAAGGTATTGAGAGAAGTGCGGAAAACCTGTCATGATTCAGTAGTGGTGTTGAAAGGTTCTGCTGAGGCAAAGAGAAGCTCTCCCCTGGAGTTTCCATTCTTTGAGAAGTTCTTCACAGATTTAAAAGAACTAAGAGTCTTCCATAAACTATTGTAGTTATTCTTGCACTGTCAAATTACAATAGGAATAATAATTCGAGTTTTCAGAGATAGCCCCGTCACGTTGATCAGAAACGACTGACTGTCCTCAAGCTGCCAAAAACGATGTCGGTGCCTACGACGCTAGTGGCATCCTTGGGACTGTAAATAACTCGGTGAATTTCTCTGTAATCTCTCAGCCCGGAGAGCCCATATCATGCAGCACTAGGATTGTTGCCGCTGCCAAAATTAAAGTTTTCGTTGCGCGTTCTGATCTCTGAAGCTTCTTTGATGGAAGTCCAAATAGGTTGATACAAGGAACAATATTTTATTTCCTCAAATATTGCTTTATATTTATTCGGGAGGATGAGCTCAGTAGCAGCCAATTTGTCTAAATTACTATTTTTAATGTGCTGTTGGTGTTATGCTTAAATTCCAGAAACTGTACGAAATTACAGACCAACAAAGCTGCTTCTTCACCTCTTCCCCACACACTTGAGACCAAACAAAGCATCTATTTGTTTCCTCAGTCGGTCGAAGACTAGGTCTTTTGATTGGTTCTGGATAGAGCGCAAGCAAGCGATCTACTGAGCAGGAAGACAAGTACGAGAGGGCTTAACTACTGCAGTAGAAGGGGGAGGATAATGGAATACAGTGACCTAATTATGCAGTAAACAAGTGGGTGTCGAGTAGTGTGCTCTTCTTTTACACTAAGCTTGGTAACGCTCCTTTGGGCTCGTCTCTCATTTAACAATTACTCGCGTGCAGTGCTCCGTAACGTATGTGATCTGATGATGACAGGGAAAACAGAGGGCGAAATCTGTTGGCTGCACATGCGCTGCTACTTCCGAGTAGCACGAAGCAGTCCACGTAGCGTAACGAGCGTTGTGACATGTCACAGTTGATACTGTCACACGCTCTCACCCATTGGAGAATTTAATGTAAGATGTTTTAGCACATCCTGCTGATTAGGATAGTTATGCTTACCTCTGCACCCCTTCTTAAAGGCAAACCCTGGTGATAAAGATTTCTTAATGGCCCAGCACACGGCTTCCAATTAACCCTTTATTTGTCAGACACAAAAAAATTGCATAAAAAAGTTTTAAGTTACTTGAATTAGTTGTATGTGGTTCCGTGAAGAATTTGACATACATTGTTTCAAGATACAGTAGGTTATCTGTAAGCATCATTGCCCATAAAATACGCATAGGTTCTACAATAAGAGTACTTCAAAGCTGTACCTGTGACTGAGAAAATGGCTGCATTTGGCACTATTGCGTGTGAAATGTCTTAAGAACAAGTCCTTTTTGCTACAAAGCACAGAAAAATTTCACGTTTTCCTCATCTTACAGTCGACTGTCCCTGAGGGCAAAGCCTTGATCTTCACTTATGGCCGGTTCCCTGGCCAACGGCCAAAACTGTCACATATTGCTCACTACCCGCAGGAGCTCCTGTTTACTTCTTCTTCTAGTCTTGCTATCCATCCAATAACCAAGCAAGGCTTCGTCTTCCCAGAAAAGGTAAGACCATTTGCAATGTCCCAGGTACGAATTCGCTAACACATTTGTATAACTCATTTGAGGACTTCATCTTAGCGTTTATAAGCACTTTCATTGCACGATAAAAGCATCGTCACAAAATCGAATCAAACTCCTACACCGGTAACTGATACACAAATAACCTTGCAAGATGTCTGCTGAAGAAGCACGCTATTCAGAAACTTTTCACCAGTGGCAACAGAATATCGCTGCATAGAGAACTTAAAAATTGTGATTCTTGCCGTTTTACCGGCGTACTGAATGTTCGATGAAGTTTCGGTATTGCAGCCGGATCGTGTTGACTTCTTGTCACGATATTTTGGCTGACAATCATCCAGCCATCTTCAGGTGAGTGTCCGTCACTGGGGACTGCAAGTTCCCGGCGTCGGAAACGTACGGCGTCGCTAAAAACCAAAAGTCAGATGTCACCAGACGTCTCATTATGAATAAACTGTCTTCTCTCAGATGAAATTAGAGAGACCATCGGGTTCCAAGCCTTGTCCAGTTGAAAACCGCAGTCACGATGTATAAGATTTTGTGCTAGGCGTATTTCCGCAGATTCTTTAAACACTGAATCCCAAAAAGTTCTCGCTGGAGCCAAGATTTTCCTGGCCGAAAAATCCATAGCGTGTCCTGGGGTAATACAATGCTCAGCTACGGCCGACTTAGTGGGCTGCGAAAGTCGAGTGTGGCGCTCATGTTCAACGCACCTTTCATGTAATGTTTGTGTCGTCTGACTGATGCAAGCTTTGCCACACTGACAAGGAATTTTGTAGATCCCTGCCTTCCGCAGACCCAGATCGTCTTTTACCGAATCGAGAAGGGCACTAATTTTCACCGGTGGCGTAAGGACGAAACTTGGAACATGTTGTGGAAAATGGTGTGCAATTTCGAAGTTGTTTCAAAAAAATGTTCAAATGTGTGTGAATTTCTAAGGGACCAAACTGCTGAGGTCATCGGTCCCTAAACTAACTTATGCTAAGAACAACACACACACATACACGCATGCCCGAGGGAGGACTCGAACCTCCGGCGGGAGGGGCCGCACAGTCAGTGACGTGGCGCCTCTAATCGCGCGGCCACTCCGCGCGGCTCGACGTTGTTTGAGAGCAACATTGCCAAATAAAGGGATAAACTAAAATGATTCAGATAAACCGAAATAATGTTCCATATATTGCTTATATTAATACATTTATAAAAGGCACAAAATGGAGAAGGAAAATTGGGGATTGCAAATACACTCCTGGAAATGGAAAAAAGAACACATTGACACCGGTGTGTCAGACCCACCATACTTGCTCCGGACACTGCGAGAGGGCTGTACAAGCAATGATCACACGCACGGCACAGCGGACACACCAGGAACCGCGGTGTTGGCCGTCGAATGGCGCTAGCTGCGCAGCATTTGTGCACCGCCGCCGTCAGTGTCAGCCAGTTTGCCGTGGCATACGGAGCTCCATCGCAGTCTTTAACACTGGTAGCATGCCGCGACAGCGTGGACGTGAACCGTATGTGCAGTTGACGGACTTTGAGCGAGGGCGTATAGTGGGTATGCGGGAGGCCGGGTGGACGTACCGCCGAATTGCTCAACACGTGGGGCGTGAGGTGTCCACAGTACATCGATGTTGTCGCCAGTGGTCGGCGGAAGGTGCACGTGCCCGTCGACCTGGGACCGGACCGCAGCGACGCACGGATGCACGCCAAGACCGTAGGATCCTACGCAGTGCCGTAGGGGACCGCACCGCCACTTCCCAGCAAATTAGGGACACTGTTGCTCCTGGGGTATCGGCGAGGACCATTCGCAACCGTCTCCATGAAGCTGGGCTACGGTCCCGCACACCATTAGGCCATCTTCCGCTCACGCCCCAACATCGTGCAGCCCGCCTCCAGTGGTGTCGCGACAGGCGTGAATGGAGGGACGAATGGAGACGTGTCGTCTTCAGCGATGAGAGTCGCTTCTGCCTTGGTGCCAATGATGGTCGTATGCGTGTTTGGCGCCGTGCAGGTGAGCGCCACAATCAGGACTGCATACGACCGAGGCACACAGGGCCAACACCCGGCATCATGGTGTGGGGAGCGATCTCCTACACTGGCCGTACACCACTGGTGATCGTCGAGGGGACACTGAATAGTGCACGGTACATCCAAACCGTCATCGAACCCATCGTTCTACCATTCCTAGACCGGCAAGGGAACTTGCTGTTCCAACAGGACAATGCACGTCCGCATGTATCCCGTGCCACCCAACGTGCTCTAGAAGGTGTGGCCAGCAAGATCTCCGGATCTGTCCCCCATTGAGCATGTTTGGGACTGGATGAAGCGTCGTCTCACGCGGTCTGCACGTCCAGCACGAACGCTGGTCCAACTGAGGCGCCTGGTGGAAATGGCATGGCAAGCCGTTCCACAGGACTACATCCAGCATCTCTACGATCGTCTCCATGGGAGAATAGCAGCCTGCATTGCTGCGAAAGGTGGATATACACTCTACTAGTGCCGACATTGTGCATGCTCTGTTGCCTGTGTCTATGTGCCTGTGGTTCTGTCAGTGTGATCATGTGATGTATCTGATCCCAGGAATGTGTCAATAAAGTTTCCCCTTCCTGGGACAATGAATTCACGGTGTTCTTATTTCAATTTCCAGGAGTGTAAATACCCAGGAAGGGATTGTAATGCGTACGTGGGAATTTCGTAAATAAAATCAGGTACATTGTTTAATTTACAGTTAATGATTTACATAGACTGGGATGTCATTCATCGCATGAAAAGAGGAAGTAGTAATTTTCTTGGCATCTTACATACGCTATAAACCCACCCTTTTTGCAATTACATGACTGTTTGAAAGTTTCTATATAAAAACGAACCTGGTTTTATTCACAAAAGGTGCCTCTCTGATCCCACAGTTTGGCAGCGAACTACTCAAAACGCAGCATTTCGCTAAATATCGGCAACGATAGCTGGTTATGTACAATGGAATGTATTTTAATCAAGTCTTCTCTAAGATCAAAATAAAACTAACTGAATGCATAGCCCTGATTACAATCCATTCTTGAAATGTCACTTGCAGAGCACTCGTGGACGCTGTAAATATAATCTTCTCTTGTAAATTTATTTGCAATCCAGAATTTTCTTTTGCCTTCCCCTGTCAAGCCTTTGCGAAAAGAAAAAATTAATAATCACAATGTATTGAGCATTATTTCGGTTTGTTTGCAGTGTAAGTAGCGTAAAAACTGGAGATAGAAAAAGATCCGCAATTAGACTAAATCCCACGACCCTTGGATTAGCGTTCTGTAATCTGTCCACTGCGCCAACCATTAACTGGGAATTCTGCCAATATAAATAACTCATGCCTCACCCGACCCGCGCCGAAAACGCCGAAGGCTTGGTCAACTGGAGTTCACACTACTGTCATTTTCATTTTCGGCCAAGTCCTGCACTCACCGTAAATTTGGACGAAATCATCGAAGAGGGCTAGCCGTAGTCTCCTTGTCAGTCGTGCTGAAATCAGAGAAATGGAGCTTCAAAAGGAGATCAAAGGGCTATAGTGCGTTTCCGGACAGCAGAAGGAGTGGGGGGAACGGAAGTTCATCAGAGAATGGCACAAGGCCCACTTTGGCATCACCTAGAATTGCTCAAATTTTTCGATCACTTCCTCCATTTGTTTATTCCACTGACTGCTACGAAGAAATGTGTTACATGGTAACTAGCAATGATTTTTTACTAACGACTCTTTTTGAAAGCCGCAACGACCCAGATAGTTAGCAAAACGAATAAAATCATTCTCATTTATCGCGGTGGCTTATTTCACGTGAGTAATAGGCAAATTCTTAGAAAGTTGTAAAGTATTGTTATATAAAACGCAAATATTTCTATGTACACCAGTTCTCTGTGGACAACACAACGTGTGCGCCCAGTATGTTATGACCGCCAAATATGCTATGTTTTCTTTTTCGTCGCCTTAGAAAAGTCTTCTTTTCTTTCTTATTTACGCAATCAGAAATGAGAAAAAACGCGTTTTCTCTAAAAGTAATGCAGTGTGTCTGTTTCTCTGATCTCAAATTAGTTTCATCCATCAATGAGAGACAAAGAAAAACGTGTCTCACCATTCTGCAAGCGCGAGACCGAGTCATTTTTCTTGTTTTACAAACCACTGCCCACAATACTCCGTCTTCGGAATTCCTCACATTGACATTGGATTCACTGACTTAACAGATGACAGTGGTCGTGGAACCTAATACCAAGCTTAGCCAGGCGACAGAGAACGTAGGAGACTTGTGCAAAGACTTTGATGGAGAGGATAAGGTATTTGTTGTAGAAGAAGCAGGAAATGTCCTGGCTAACAACTTACAATATAGCATTAAACGTGACCTGTAGCAAATGCGAGCAGCTACAGTACACACTCGTGTTGGGTTTGTAGAGATTTTGCAGCGCGACTACCAGCCCTGAGATAACACTGCTGTTATCCGTGTTAACAAAGAGGTAAACGGATTGTTTTTGACTGAAACAAAGTCTCATATCTGTGCCGTGCCTGCTGCCGCAATTGGGAAGTGGTTGCACGCAAATCATGGTCTGCACCTAAATAGGAAGAGGAAGGAAAGATTATCCAAGCATCTTGTATAAAGTATAAGGTGGTCGACAACACGCAAGACAAAATCCCTATAGCTACTGGAATCAAAGGGGTAAGTTTTTTAGCTTAGAGTCAGGTTAAGACTGACAGCATTGAAAGAAATTAGAGCACAACTGGACCACGATATATGTAACAATTTCCAGAAAGATAAAATCATTTCGTTTCATCGGAACATTAGAGGGTTGAAAAACAAGATAGATGATCTTATTGTGTACCTAAAATATATGCGAAATTCTGAAGTGACAGATGTTCTGTTGCCTTTCTAAACACCACTAACAACAGGGATCGAGAAGTGAAATGTCATGGATTGTAGAGTATCATTACTTTCGTCTAGAGCTAGTACGGAAAAAGGAGAGTTGCAACATATGTAAATGTTGGACACAAGGTCAAAAATATTGAAGCAAGTAGATCAGAAACTAGAAGCATTTGCTTGTAATTTGTTACTGCAGAATACTTCTCTGATAACTGTAACAATCTACAGGTCCCCTTTAGGAAACTTTCTATGGATTTCGCAACTCCTTTGCAGCAAGATAGTAGGTCACTGATGGATAACATTTTTATAGACAGTGCTCAGGCTGAAATGATGTTTACTCTGTTGTTAATAGACTACCCAGTAATGATGTACAGCTAACTGAAATAAACAAAATGGCACTTCAGAGCCCCGAGGCAGGTCCATACATAGATTTTAGGCTTATTAATGAAAATGGCACAGAATGTTTTAACAATAAGTTAAAAGAGGTAGTATGAGATGAGATATACACAAAAATATATGCTAATGTCAAATTCGTTTTATTCCATGGTATATTTATATCAATATTTGAAAGCTGTTTTCCTAAGAAGTAATCCATAATGTCTATTAAAAACCAAGTTGGCCATGGATAAGTAAGGGGATTAAAGTCTCACCTAAGAGAAAGAGAGAAATTTATAAAAAGTCAGAGTAAGTCAAGATCTGACATTATTTGCATACTTCAAAAAATATTGTAGTGCTTTAAAGAAAGTTATTAAAATGCCCAGAAGTATGCACATCCTGACAGAAACAAATAACGTAGTTAATGAGACAAAAACTACATGGTTTGTTGTCAAATGGGGGACTGGACAGTCAGTCATTGCACAAGATAACATGACAATTTAAACTGAATGGGAATGTTGTGACTGATGATTCACAAGCTGTAAGTACTTGTAGCAATAACTTTCTAAATGTAGCAGCAAAAATATGATTAAATCGTTCAGTTGAAGAAGCAAGAGAATATGTTGAAATGTCACTCCACGAAACTTTCTCAGTAACTAGAAGTAATACAAACATCATTCATTGAATTTGATAGAACTATAAAAATTCTGAAAAAAAGCCTATATCGTGTTGATGGAACCTCAAACAGAATTCCCAAGAGTTGTGCCAACTTAATAAGCAATGTCTTTAGTGATACATGCAATGCATAATTGGCACTGGGAATTTTACCAGGAAGTGTTAACAGCTGTTAAACCTCTTCATAGGAAAGGTGACAAGACAGTCTAACAATTATCTTCCAGTTTCCTTACTGACTTCTTTTTTCAAAAGTTCCAAAAATTAATATATTCAAGAGTAGTCTCACAGTTAATTAGATGCAATTTCCTTAGCATATAACAGTTTGGATTTCAGAAGGGTCAGTCGACTTGAATTCCTTTTTATACATTCACTCCCAAGTAGTACAGGCTTTAAATAACAAAATATCAAAATATGGTATTTTTTGCAATCTTTCAAAGGCATTTGATTGTGTAGACCATGGTACTCTCGTAGAAAAACTCAAGTTTTATGGAAGTGATGGTTTGAATCATACTTAACAAGTGGAATGCAAGAAGTTGGACTGGATAAATCAGACAATGTTGGAAGGATAGAACATTTTAGTGACTGTCATCAAATTACAAAGGGAGTCCCACAGGGTTCAATTTTGGATCCAATCCTATTCCTTATGTATGTAAATGACTTCCATGTAACATTCAACAACAGGAATTGGTACTTTTTACAGACTATGCTAATGTTATAATAAATCCCATTAGAGAGCAAGCCGCAGAAGAGATTTTAAATAGTTTTTCCATAGAATTATGAATTAGTCCCCAGAAAATGGATTCTCCCTAAATTTTGAAAAACATGCTATAATCTACTCTGTACAACAAACAGAATCATACTGGTACCAACAATTGATGTAGGATTCAGTAAATAGAGCAGAACACTCCAAATTTTTCGATGTACACACTGACAAAAACCTGAACCGGAAAATGTATGCTACTGAGCTTCTCAGACAATTAAGTTCAGTAGCTTTTGCTCTTCTTACAATTGCTTATTCTGGGGATAAATGAATTAATTTCCTGACATATTTTGCATATTATCACTCAGTAATATCTGATGGAATAGTTTTCTGGGGTATCTCATCACTTAGAAAGAAAGTACTGATGGCACAAAAGTGAGCAGTAAGAATATGTGATGTTCATCCACGGACGTCATATAGGTACCTCTTCAAGGAGCTAGGCATTTTAACCACATCGTCACAATATATATACTCGCTAAAGGAATCGTGATAAATATTCCATCACAATTTGAGAAGAACATGATGTCCATATGTAAAACATCAGATGGAAAATGATATTTTGTCTCCATTATTAATTCTGTCAGTGGCTCAGAAAGGTGTTGAATATGTAAAAACAAAAGGTTTTCACCATTTGCCCAACACCATGAAATGTCTGATAGGTAGCAAAGCAATTTGTAAATGTAACTTAAAATCATTTCTCTTGGACAATTCCTTCTAGTCGATTGACGAATTTTTATTTAAAAATGATAGCCAGTAAAAAAGATTGTGTCTAAGTATAGTTACATGAGGAGGAATAAAGAAATAATGTGTTCATTAATGTTAACACTACTCATATATACACATCCTGTAAACTTACTTGTCACACATCATTTCAGTACAGAAATAGCTCAAATGGTCTACAGAACATGTACGTAATCAAAAATAAACTAAAACCTGAATAAGTTGTTTCTTGATCTATGATAAGTAACATTTGGGTGGTTACGCTATCAGGGCCTGTTTCTTGATTTCCTAAATTGGGAGCCGTCGTAACTAGCTTGTTGCTATGAGGCTGTCACAAGAACAAGGTTCGCAAAATGTTGGTAAGTTTGTCCCTGTCACACAGACTATGCCATGCATATAACCTGACAGTATTATGAATTTAGACACATGATCAGTGTAACTGCTGCCGGCCCAAGTGGCCGTGCGGTTAAAGGCGCTGCAGTCTGGAACCGCAAGACCGCTACGGTCGTAGGTTCGAATCCTGCCTCGGGCATGGATGTTTGTGATGTCCTTAGGTTAGTTAGGTTTAACTAGTTCTAAGTTCTAGGGGACTAATGACCTCAGCAGTTGAGTCCCATAGTGCTCAGAGCCATTTGAACCAGTGTAACTGCTTGACAGCTGGTACAAAATATACTATGATGTTTTAGTGATACATGATGTCCTTATCGATAAAATATAGTAAACAAATGGCAAAAGCAGCATAACAATTTAATTGTTTTATTCGCTACAGTTAGTACAGCAGTAACACACGAACAATAGAATAGAAACAGACATACCAAGTAGAATTATTTAATTTATACAGTACATTTACAAGTGTAATGCAAATGGCACCCACCACTCCTTACTGTGAAAATAGATGCATTACGCTGAAAAGTTTGCCTACGACTGACAAACACAGACTGAATCACTACGATCAAAAGGCAATGTGTGAATGATACTGAAGAAGTTATGTGGTAAAACTAGTGTACAGTCATTTGGTGACATTTGGATTCAAGGGGCCCTCAAACGCTCATTATTTATTGCGCAATACTGAGTGTTGAGAACGGCATTGACGATTTGCGCAATACATTTATGGAGACTGCAGAGCTTTAAAAATAATGACGCTCGCTCAATTTATTGGATAATATATTGCACCGTGTAAGGAAGCTGTTATGAGATATGTGACAGTTCATGGCTAGACTTTATGATTTACAGACCTGTAAACAACTGATACAGCGACGCCATATGTATATGAATACGTCAGAAAAGACAGATGAAATGAATCATCTACCGATGTACATTGAGGTGGTAATCTGATGAGACACATAATACTTATTTAGTAATTAACTATAGAAACAAGTGTTTACGTTCCGGCCAATAACACTGCAACTGCTCATTTGTTCGTTTCAAAAACTTGAGTAATACATCACAGCATTACATATCAATCCTCTACAACAATGTATCTTGCCATTTTCACGTTTATAGATCGCTTCCAGCTTTGTGGCAAGTGAAAATGAACAGTATATCTTTCTGTGTACATAAGATGTAACGAGATTCACCAGTTCGTTAGAAGATTTCTTGTTCATCCTTAACAAATTCCAATAGTCATCTGACTCTGCTGTAAGTTCTCTTAGCATGTTACAAGGGCATGTTGATTAATGCCTCTGAATTTTTAATTCTGTTCTCAGTGTAAGTTGAGATATCACATGTGACGGGTATTACTCGGTCGACATATACGCTTCGCTGACGCATGGAACCCTATGCCCCTAGTGGGCTCCGAATTGTGGAGTGTATCGTGGCGAAGTGTAACGCAACTTTGTCGTTGTACGAGAAACAGCGTGCTGCAGTCGAGTTTCTAACCACTATAAACGTGCATCCAATTTAAATCTGTAGAAGAATGGAAGCTCTCTACGGTGATGATTGTATAGACATCAGTACATGCGACATTGGGTTGTTCGTCCTCGTGATGTGGCAGACCTTGGGGTGGATAACCTTGTACGGCAACCCATGAGACTCATCGGAATCGGATTGATGAACTCATCAGAGAAAATCGTCGGCTAAGAAATACACAGTTCTCAGTAAGTGTGGCATATCACGAGAGCGTATACAGGCCATCATTGGTCAACCACGGTATGGACACCACCATAAACTCTGCAAGGTACTGCGAGACCTTCAGAAAACTGAAATCAGGAATTCGAAGAGTTCATCCACACATGGAGCATCCCCTTCTTCAGCATGACGACGGACGATGCCAGACCACACAGACATCTGCAACAATCAGACGCCTTGGGTTCACGGTCATCCTCCATACAGTTCGGATCTGGCTCCGTCCAATGTTCGCCTGTTTCCAAAACTTAAAGAACTCCGAGGCCTTCACTTTTAGAGTGACGTAACGGTGCAAGCAGAGGTGAGGCTGTGGCTCTGTCAACAGTATCCAACATTCTGCAGCGATGGTATCAATAAACCTGTCTTTCGTTGAGAGAAATGTATTCGCCGCGAGTGTGACTATGTAGAAAGAAATATGCAAGCATGCAGAACAGAGATGTAGAATGGTAATAACGTTTGTTTTGTTTAAAAAGCTTTAAGAGTTTTGACGTAAAAAATTCTGAGGAACTGGTTTCCAGTACGTCGTCGCGGTGTGGCCATGTGTTGAACGCACGCCCATCAGCGCTTCCGTTTTTTTTTCTGTTTACAGCACGTTGCGATTGCAGTCGCAACACACGCGAGTCCTACGTCATCAAGCGCCGACATGTTTGCTGTGAAGGCAGAGTTCCAACTGACGCCTCCCGGGGATAAATACTGCGCAAAAATATTGTGTCGTTCTTGACCGCGCACCGGCGCACTTCCGCGCAATACATTGTAGCAATAGTATTCCCCAATAAATAATGACGGCATGAGGTCCCGTAAGCCTCATTGCATTCTGAACTCACGCTTCAGTACAATGGTGACTGTTTAATCTCCCGCTATATTTCACTGACTTTTAACTGACTCTGTGACGATGAGAATTTTTAAGGGAAGGTTACCAGAGAGAACACAAAACGTACCAAATATGATCATGTTGCCTAAAACGAAAACGTGTCTCTTTATACTATAGCCGACGTATTCGTCATGAAAGAATTCAGCCCCGGCGGAGGTTCGAGTCCTGTTGTCCTTAGTGTAAGTTAGTTTGAGTTAGATTAAGTAGTGTGTAAGCCTAGGGACCGATGACCTCAGCAGTTTGGGCCCATAGAAACTTACCACAAATTTTCGAAGAATTCAGCAACAGTGCCGATATAAACATTTATATTTCGTTTGTTTTTCGCTCTCACTAGCGCAATTTTTTATGTCATGACTAGTCATTACTAGTTTCTTCATTTCTATGCAGCTGCGTCAGCAGCCCGTCGTGTCTGTATAGCATCCACACATCGGAATCAGTATTCCGATGCGTAGTCCCGATACAGGCTCGATGGGCTGCCGACGCAACTACACAGATCCCAAGATGATCCCAGGAGCTTGAAAATAGTCTAGAACTGAAAAATGAATGATCTATAAAAAAATTATAAGTGTTTATTTTTCTTTACTAATATTAAAGCTCTTCATTTTCATGTAAAAAGGGTAACAATTGATAACATTTATTTCGTTTGTTCAGTTCGTAACCAATGCACTTCGTAACAATGGCTGGAAACAAGACACAAAGGAATGCCAGACGGCATTGTTTTAAATCAGTGAGGAAAGTTGAAAATTTGTGCCGGACTGACACAATGGCCATCATAACTGCACAGACGCCTCCCGTCAGACTCAAATTTTCAACTTATACACACACTCATGGTCTAAGGTAGCGTCTTTAATTTTGGTTAATAATCTACATTGGCGGCCGAAGACTTCCGGCATAAAAAGTCAGCCTCATTCTGCCAACGGCCTTGTCAAAGAGGGAGGAGGAGCGGACAGAAGTTCAGGGCACTCTCTTGCCCTTGGGGTGGGAAACTGCCCCAAAGGCGGAAGAACCAAGAGCGATCAACGGCTAGAGGATGCAGACGGCAATAGAAACCATTGCGTTAAAGACACATAACGTGTATCCACAGGACATGTGGCCTGTAATTGAAAAAGTACCATCATGATCTCACCATTGGAAAAAGATTTCGGAATAGTCCCCAGTCCGGACCTCCAGAAGGGGAGTGCCAAGGGGGAGGTGACCATGACAGAAAGATTGAATACCCAACGAAAGGATAACGTTCTGCGAGCCGGGTCGTGGAATGTCAGACGCTTGAACGTCATAGGGAAGCTACAAAATCTGAAATGGGAAGTGCAGAAGCTGAGTCTAGATGTAGTAGGGGTCAGTGAAATGAAAAGAAAAGAAGACATAGATTTCTTGTCAGATGAGTCTATGGTATATCAACAGCAGCAGAAAACGGTAAAACTGTAGTAGGATTCGTTATGAATAGGAAGGCAGGGGTGGAGTGTGTTACTGCGAACAGTTCAGTGATAGGGTTGTTCTCATCAGAATCGACGGAAATCCACCACCGGTAACGATGGTACAGGTATACATGCCGACGTCGCAAGCTGGAAATGAAGAGATAGAGAAAGTATATGAGGATATTGAAAGGGTAATACAGTACGTAATCTAATCGTCATGGGGGACTGGAACGCAGCTGTAGGTGAAGGGATAAAGGAAACGGTTTCAGGAAAATATGGCCATGGGCCAAGGAATGAGAGAGGAGAAAGACCAGTTGAGTTCTGCAACAAATATCAGCTAGTAATAGCGAATACTTTGTTCAAGAATCACAAGAGGAGGAGGTATATTCAGTCTTGATTGACCGAAAGATGTGCCTCTGCACATTCAACTTTCATGTGTCCTTATTACCACACTGGTAAATAAACGGCAGAACAAGATCTTTAGAGGGGAATACTCGTAAATAAACGGCAGAACAAGATCTTTAACGGGGAATGGTTTAAGTCGGCTCGATACATTGTTTGCTTTAGGTATTATGTGCCTAAATACAGAATTTCAGTGCATGATATATCACATTAACTGGGTCCTCAAAGGAGAAAAAATATGTTTCGCTCAGCTTTAACAGTTCACTTATGTCATCTGTGTTGGGGTCTTCACCAGGGATCTCGGCTTCCTTTTCAGTAGAATATCCTACAATATGTTACGTACAGCTGTCAGTTTGCTTTTCTTAGTAGAGTATTGCTGTTTGATAGAGCATTCTACTGCAGCAGAGGAATTGAATCAGATGCATAACATAGTTTTCCATGAGAGGTACTCTGAAGTACGCCTGTCAGTCCTCTTTTTTAGTAGAATATCTCTGAGTGGTAGCGTCTGCCGCCGTTACCAAAAATGTTCCATTAAAATAATACGGCCTTCTACTGCATGTACCCTTGCTGCAGATTTTGGGATGCAGTTTGTGTGTGAAGAATATCTAGTGGTACAGCATGGAATCAGATACGCAGCATAGATTTTCACATAGTTTACATACAAACAACTAAAAACTATAGATGGACAGAGCATTGTTCATAACCTTTCTTCGGTCGTGATTGTCTGGACTTTCATGTGTTCTCATTACTGCAGAGCAACATTAGTGAAATATTTGTTGCACCATGCTAATTTTTAAACAGTAAACTGTGGGACATGGACAAGCTCTTACTGGCTGTTCGCCCACTCGCCAAAGTCACTCATTTCAGAGCGACGATGTTCTCTGAGGTAGTTTGAACTACCACAGTGATATGATATGGTTGGTAATCGCCGTACCGCATCTCTGGCAGTCTTACTAATTGTTAATCTATGTCATGATGATGAATGACGACAAAATGTGTACATTCATTACAGTCCAGCTAGTTTGGGGGATGGTAATCTATTTTTTGTATGAATTAATTTGAGTCTATTACCATCAGCTGTGGTGCTGTAAAGAAGGTAACGTATTTTTTGCTTTATAACCTAGCACTGTACTAGCTGAGCTATAACTTCCACACATCTTATAACTCTTATGGATGTGTTTTATTTGTTCACAGCAGCTTAAGAGGAAAGAGACTACAATGTGGTTATCAGCAACATGGTTCGTTTCTCACTAGTCAACCATAATTTTTCGTGTTTTCAATATTTGCCATATTTTTCTATATTCTTACATATTTTTCTATATTCATTGTGTAACTGTACCCGAATGTTCGTACTCTTATTGCTTACTGTACAAGTTTCTTTGGCACCCAACAGTGGTTTGGATTCCCCTACCAGTCCAGAGATAATCTACATAAGTGTCTGCAAGATCATTTGTTCCGCTTCTTTTACCAGATTTCAACCCAGAAAAAAACTTCTAGCAACAGAGAATGCTAACTGCCAGAACCAACCCTTACATACGCTAAAACACATGGGGTATGCTGGAGGTGGAGTAATGACTTTAATATCTTAAATACAGCTTTATGCCTACTAATTCTTGGAAAACATCACAACATGACCACCTGCCTGGGATGACTAACATTTGTGCTTTCTCGTATGTTTGTAACACAGAATATTATCCAACAACAGCTGGCAAAGCATTTTTCATAGTCTAAAGCTACAAGAGGTATGTAGCAGGTGTATATGATGTTCGGAATACTGATCAACTGCAGCTATCAAGATTATGTAGATATATGTACGTAAGAAATGGAAATAATAATGTTCAAGACATCGACATTTTCCTCACAGACATCTTCAACCTGTCTCTTGTCAGTAGTTCATATCCTACTGAGTGGAAGAAAAGTTTAATTCAACCTATACCCAAGACTGACAACCCTAAGTTGCCAGGTGACTACAGGCCGATCAGCATACTACCTGCAATATCTAAAGCCTTAGAATACATCGTCCATGAACAGCTGACGGATTACCTCAAAACTCATAACACCCATGACAAATATCAGTCAGGCTTTCGAAAGCACCATAGTACAGCAACTGCGTTAATCAAAGTAACTGATGACATTAAACATGCTATGGACAGACGTGAAGCTACCATGCTAACACTGCTTGACTTTAGCAAGGCTTTTGATACAGTTGACTTTGATATATTACTAATTAAAATGAAACAGCTGAATTTCTCAAACAGCGCAATTCGCTGGTACGACAGCTACCTCAAAAACAGAAGTCAAAAAGTCATTTGTGGCTCGGAAAAGTCGTCATGGAACAACGTGCGCTCTGGAGTTCCCCAAGGCTCCGTCCTTGGTCCATTACTCTTCTCACTATAATGTTACTTAAAATCCGTCTTGATTGCAAATTTTTTTTATTATTCATATGACCGGTTTCGGTTCATTCAGAACCATCTTCAGATCTGTAAAAATAATTATACTAATTTACTATTTCACGAAAGCAAGTCTTTTTCATCCTATCTTATCAACATCAAATGTACCAGAACGTACCTGATATTTAAGTTACAGGAGTAACCCGTCCAATTCAGCAACTTTCACATGCTACGTCACATAAAATTGGTTGGCAGAGTGCACGTCATTTATATTAATTATAACACTATTACCGGCAGGTGGCGTCTGGTACATTTGTTACATTCCATTTGCACATACTGTATTCAGTAGATCTTTTTTATATTAAAAATATTTAATTAAAATATGTAGATGTCAAAGCTAAAATCTGTACTTGTCAGGATTAAAAAACAGTAAAATTATCATTTTTATACGATCTAACAGGCATAGGGCGATTTATATATCTATGGTGCTGGTGTGAACTTGTTTTCTTCTACGGTCTGCTTCCGTGGTTCCCGCCACTTTGGTGTTGTGCCGCGGTCCGCTCAGTCGTCTGCTGTCCATCGCCGCGGGCAAGAGGGCCTCACAGGAGGGCCCCGTCCCAGGCGTTGCACGCGTCTTCCGGCTTCTCCACCGCGCACCATGTCTCATCCCTCGGCCTGGATCTCCATACGCAACAGTTGTCATCTTAGTAGGTCGTCATAAATGCTAAAATAGGCGTTATGATTGAATTCTTCAGGAGCTTGAAATTCATATTCTTTTTTCTAGTAGTCCTTCAAAAGTGGCTAATGAACGAAGTGGGTCAGGTCTCCAATGGTTTTTATGTCTTTGGTGGCCTGTTCCTCACATAGAAAATTTCTAGGTTGCACTACATACCCTGTTTTACTATTGTTCTTGCATAGGTTCATTCCTCAATATGCGGTGCTCCTACCTCTTTCAGTCTTGCCCCTATTTTACTTTCCGTTTTCCATCTGTGTCGTCCCCTCCTCTTGCTCTTTTTTCTAAAAAAAAATTTCACCCATCCCCATCCCCCTCCTATTTATCTTTACTTCTAACTGAGATACCTAGCATTCATAAATAATATATGTATGACTATGTAAACATAATCTAGATTACATTTTATATCATCATTTTGTTAATGTTTATGCATTTTTGAATGTTATAGATCCATCAGCACTTCCTCAACATTTTCCCTTCATTCAAATTTTGGCATAAACAAATACTAATGCAAATGGTTTCTCTTTTTAAGTCTCGAAATGTACTTACATATAGTGATTTCTTTGTGCCTGTTATTCTTGTTAATAACAATATCAATGTATATTATAAAAGTAATTGTACAATGTGCGTGCCGCTAAAACTCAGAAACGACTCCCGGTACATTGAAGGGATTTGTATGTTGTGGTTGCCCTGTATCCCCCATACATGAAGAAGGTTCCAGTTTTTGCCTGAAAGGCGTGTTATTGAAGGGCTGGGAAGTTTATCACTCTAGAAATTTCTAGAACATTCCATAACATTCGAGAAAACTCCAAAACACTGGAGAATATTTTACAGCATTCCTCAACACGCCAGAATGTTTCGGAATGTTCCACAATGATCCAGCATATTCTAGTATGTTCGGGAATAGTGTGGAAAATTCGGGAAAATTACAGACTTTTCTGGAACATCCCAGATCATTGTGGAACGTTGTAGACCACTCTCAAAAGTTGTGGAATGCTTTGGAGAATTGTGGACCATTCGAAGCCTTCTTTATCTCTTCTGGAATTCGCCATTGGTGCGGCTACCCATTGGTAAAAACCCGCCGTGGGCTAGAACGTCAGTTTCTTGTCAGTAACGAAGGGAGGAACCGAAAATGTAGTGTAATGAATGAACAGACACAAACAGTATCATACAGTGACTGAAAACAAATTCAAAATAAGATGTCAAAAGTGTGTAAAGTGCGCTTAGTTGATTTGATTTATATTTTAGATAGTGACCAGACGTAAAAGAGGAGGAGATCTTGCCAATTCTGAAGCAACACGGCGAGAATAAAAATAATAGCGAAAAACCGAAACAGACAAAGGGCACGAAACAAGTTTAAGTTTCCAACAAACGACAATGAGCACCGTGAGAAGCAGACTAAACGGGAGAACAACGAAATGAATGGATTGAAGAATCAAGAATTGTGAAAAAGTAGTGCAATGAGGGAATAAAAACAAACAGTGAAGTGTGAGCGGACAAAGTGATACAGTGACTGATTGTTGATGTTGTTGTCTTCAGTCCAAAGACTGGTTTGATGGTGCTCTCCATACTGCACTCTCCGTGCAAGCCTCTTCTTATCTGAAAATCCACTGCAAACATCATCCTTCTGAATCTGCTTAGTGTATTCATCTCTTGGTCTCCGTCTCCGATCTTTATCCTCCACAGCCGGCCGCTGTGGACGAGCGGTTCTAGGCGCTTCAGCCTGGAACCGCACGACCGCCACGGTCGCAGGTTCGAACCTGCCTCGGGCATGGATATTTCTGATGTCCTTAGGTTAGTTAGGTTTAAGTAGTTCTAAGTTCTAGGGGACTGATGACATCAGATGTTAAGTCCCATAGTGCTCAGAGCAATTTGAACCATTTATCCTCCACACTTTCCTTCAGTACTAAATTGGTGGTCCCTTGATGCTTCAGAACGCGTCCAATCAACCGATCTCTTCTTCTAGTCAAGTGTGCTACAGATTCCTCTTCTTGCTAATTCTATTCAGTACCTCCTCATTAGGTACGTGATCTACCCACCTCATCTTCAGCATTCTTCTGTAGCACCACATTCCAAAAGCTTCTATTCTCCTCTTGTCTAAACTGTTTATCGTTCATGTTTCACTTCCATACATAGCTAAACCCCACACAAATACTTTCATAAAAGACTTCCCGACACTTAAATCTATAATCGATATTAATAATTTTCTCTTCTTCAGAAATGCTTTCCTTGCCATCGCCAGTCTACATTTTATATCCTCTATACTTCGACCATCATCAGTTATTTTGCTGCCCAAATAGCAAAACTCATCTACTACTTTAAGTGTCTCATTTCCTAATCTAATTCCCTCAGCATCATCTGATTTAATTTGACTACTCTCCATTTCCTCGTTTTGCTTTTTTTGATGTTCAGCTTATGCCTTCCTTTCAAGACACTATCAGTACCGTTCAACTGCTCTTAAGTCCTTTGCTATCTCTGACGTATTTAAAATGTCATTGGCAGACCACAAGGTTTTTATTTCTTCTCCCTGTATTTTAATCCCTACTCCAATTTTTTCGTTTGTTTCCTTTACTTCTCGCTCAATATACAGACTGAATAACATCAGGGATAGGCTACAACTCTGTCTCACTCCCTTCTCAAACACTGCTTCCCTTTCGTTCTCCTCAACTCTTATAACTGCCATCTGGTTTCTGTGCAAATTGTAAAGAGCCTTTCGCTCACTGTATTTTACCCCTGCCACCTTCAGAATCTGAAAGAGAGTATTCCAATCAACATTGTCAAAAGGTTTCTCTATGTCTACAAATGCTAGACACGTAGGTTTGCCTTTCCTTAACCCATCTTCTACGAGAAGTCGTAGGGTCAGTGCCGTCTCGCGTGTTCCACCATTGTCTGCGGAATCAAAATTGATCTTCCTCGAGGTCGGCTTCTCTCAATTTTTCCATTCGTCTGTAAGGAATTCGTGTTAGTATCTTGCAACCGTGACTTATTAAACTAGTAGTTCGGTAATTTTTACACCTGTCAGCACATGCTTTCTTTGGAATTGCGATTATTATATTTTTCTTGAAGTCTGGAGGTATTTTGCTAGTCTCAAACATCTTGCTCACCAGTTGGAACAGTTTTGTCATGGCTGGGTCTCCCAAGGCTATCAGTAGTTGTCTATTCCCGGCGCCTTCGGCTTAGGTCTTCCAGCGCTCTGACAAATTCTTCACTCAGTGTATCTCATATCATCTGCACCTACGTGCTCTTCCATTTCCATAATATTGTTCTCAAGTATATCCCCCTCGTATAGACCCTCTATATACTCCTTCCACCTATCTGCTTTCCCTTCTTTGCTTAGTACTGTTCTTTACCTGAGCTCTTCATAAATCATATAGATGGTTCTCTTTAGTCCAAAGCTCCCTTTAACTTTCCTGTAGGTGGCATCTATCTTACCCCTGGTGATATATGCTTCTAAGCCTTACATTTTTTTTCTAGCCATTCCTGCTTAGCCGTTTTACACTTCCTATCGATCTCATTTAGTCGTTTGTATTCCCTTTCACCGGCTTCATTTACTGCAATTTTATATATCCTCCTTTCATCAATTAAATTCAATATCTCTTCTGTTACCCAAGGATTTCTACTAGCCCTCGTCTTTTTACCTACTTGATCGCCTGTTGCTCTCACTATTTCATCTCTTCTTCTTCTGCTGTATTGCTTTTCCTCGTTCTTGTCAATCGTTTCCTAATGCTCCCTCTGAGACTCTCTACAAGCTCTGGTTCCTTCAGATTATACTGGTTCCATCTTCTCAAATTTCTACCTTTTTTGCTGTTTCTTCAGTTTTATTCTACAGCTCATAACCAGTAAAATGTAGTCGGAGTCTACATTTGTCCCTGGAAATGTCTTACAACTTAAAACGTGCCTCCTAAGTCTCTGTCTTACCACTACATAATCTCTCTGAAACCTTCCGGTGTCTTTAGGCCTTTTCCATGTGTACAGCCTTCTTTCATGATTCTTAAACCAAGTGTTAGCTATTATTAAGTTATGCCATGTGTAAAATTGTACCACGCGGCTTCCTCTTTCATTCCTTACCCCATTCCATATTAATCTTTTTCCTTGTCTTCCTTTTCTTACTAACGATTTTCAGTCCCCCATGGCTATTAAATTTTCGTCTCCCTTAACTTTTTTCGCATCACGCATTTGTTCAGTCTCTTCATCACCTGCTAAGCTAGTCGGCATATAACCTTCTACTACTGTGGTAGGCGTAGGCTACGTGTCTCTCCTCGCTACAATAATGCGTTCACTCTGCTGTTCGTAGTAGCTTATCCGAGTTCCTATTTTTTTTACTCATTGTTAAACGTACTCCTGCGTTACCCATATTTGATTTTGTATTTATTGCCCTATATTCACCTCATCAGAAGTTCAGTTCCTCCTGCCACCGAACTTCAATAATTCCCACAATATCTAACCTTAACCTATCCTTTTCCCTTTTTAAATTTTCTAACCTACCTGCCCGATTAACAGATCTGACATTCCACACTCCGATCCGTAGAACGCGAGTTTTGTTTCCCTGATAACGATGTCCTGCTGAGTAGTCCCTGTGCGGAGATGGGGGACTATTTCACCTCCGGAATGTGTTACCCAAGAGGACGCTATCACCATTTAATCATACAGTAAACCTGCATGCCCTCGGAAAAATTACAGCTGTAGTTTCCCCTTGCTTTCAGCCGTTGAAAAAAAAGTCTGAAATCTGTGTAAATTGTACTTAGTGTATTTGTTAATATAAATTTGATTTGATTTATATTTTAGACAATGCCCAAACGTAAAAGAGGAGGTGACCTTGCCAGTTCTGAAGCGATGAAAACAAAAAGCGGAGAAACGAAACAGGCGAAGAGCGCGAAGGACGTGTAAGTTCCCAACGAACGACAATGAGCACCATGAGAAGCAGAGAAATCGAAGAACAACGAAATGAACGGACTGAAGAATCAATAATTGCGACAAATGTTATAATAAATGACTGTTAACTCAAGCCAGCCATGAAAATATTAACCTAAGCGCGGACAAGTAAACTTACAAACTAACAAATTAAGCATTTCACAACGACCCGACAAACACGTCGTAACCGGAAAAATGGATAATATCTGCCAGTTTCGCAACGCGAAAAAATTCAGTAAAGAAACACCAGGACTCTGTTGCATGAGTGGAAAAGCTCGATCACCACCACTGGCAGCACCTCTACAGGAATTTTTAGTTCCATGGCCAGGGAAACTCCAGAATTAAAACACCTTCTGCAATATATAAAAGCGTACAACGCTTGCTTCCAATTCGGTGTCATGTCGATCAACACAAACATGTCATCCAATGACGAATCTATCACAATTTTAAGACCATAAATTTCCGCAAGTATTTTTCATCGAAAATGAAAAAACGGAAATTCATCTATGCACAAATGAAGGGCTTATTTCAATAGTGGTACAAGTCCGTTACCTCCACTTTTCTGCCTATAATGCTTCTGAAATTAATGATCCAAACAAACAGAAAGAAAGGTTCATCTCTAGCAAGAAGCTATATGCTTGAATATTTCTGGTATCTCAACTGCATGTTTTTCAGCGCTCATTTAACTTTAGGACTCTGTATCTCACAATGGTCAAAAATAGACTTGTACCACTATTGAAACAAGCCCTTCAAATGCCAGTGGACTGAGACGAGTAGTAGCCCAAGATGTACAGATGATCTTACACAAATACCATCAATTGATTCACATTGTAAGATGGCAAGAACTATGCCCCTTACATGAAGTCATTAAAGATCACCTAACTCACGTTGAGCGAACAGTAGGGCTGAACAAAATGACTGACAAGGCACAATGCATCTTGTAGAGGGTGTAGTATGGACGTAGTGGAATAATTAATGTCGGGTGATGGTTTTAAAGTAATTCGCACGACATGAAAATTTTGTGGAGATGAGTCGATTTACTGGACGCTAGGCCGGCCGCGGTGGTCTAGCGGTTCTGGCGCTGCAGTCCGGAACCGCGGGACTGCTACGGTCGCAAGTTCGAATCCTGCCTCGGGCATGGGTGTGTGTGATGTCCTTAGGTTAGTTAGGTTTAAGTAGTTCTAAGTTCTAGGGGACTTATGACCTAAGATGTTGAGTCCCATAGTGCTCAGAGCCATTTGAACCATTTTTGAACTGGACGCTAGTTTACCCCAGGGAAGTATTTAGAGTTGACCGTGGCCGCCCGGGGGAGCGGCTAAGGGAACCGGCAATAGGCAGCTGGCCTCCAGCCGCCTGAAGATGCAACAAGAACCTATCTCATCTGTATGCACAGATCTGTCCTCTAGTGGGTCCAACACTCATCTGCCGTAACAATACTCGAGGCCGAGTATTTACACTCTTCCTACAATGTTCTACTGGTTATAATAATGCAAAACATAATTTATAATACGTAATAGTTTAACAACATTATCAAACACTCTATAATATTCCGTACTTTGCTAGAATAAGTTTAAGACATTTTCTAAAGACATAAAAACCACATTAATATTGAAACTGCAGAAATAAGCATTCTAACAATGCTAAATGATCAATTATCTATATTTTGTTAATTAGGCTCGAGATTTAATTCCTAACATTTACAGATGATGAGGACGAAATACATTATTCTTTTATCTAAACATTTTCCATATATTAATCTCCTGAATCAGGTTTTGGTTGTTTAAGGTACAAAGGGCATTGTAACTACTATTGTTCGGTATTGCTATTATTCTTCTAAAATCCTTTTTCCTATTATCGAAAAGTAATTGAATTTAATTATAGCTGGAGATGTAAGAGTATTGATCTAGTAATACATAATACAGGGGTGGTAAACATAAGCCTGGAATGTTACAAGAGGACGTAGGTGCTGTGTGTTTCTTTGTCGGAATTTTCTTTCTTAATACTTTTTTGACCACAGGAAAATGCATAGAAGACTCCCCAGGAAAGGTTCAGCGACTAATCGCAAAGAACTTTCTTCCTTCGCTTACACGGGCTCATTTTGGGGCAGTGGGTGCGTGTTGTCTTACATTTTTCTGTTGAGTATAGGGCAGTGTAATGGATTTGTGTACAGTGTGTTGTCATGCTTGAACTGCACAGTGATGAGAGAACGGAGATTGTAAGACCCACCACATAGCCTTCTCCACCCGAGGAGCGCCAAGAGGACCGCCCAGCTAAAGGTTCTCATCAGACAGACTGCTCACCATCGACAATGTCTCATACTCTCACATCGTTCCGCTCAGTGAACTTGTTGACGTTACTGGAAAAGAACTTGAAGCCCAGACCTTCACTTTTAACGGGTTAAACCCTAGAGTCGAATTTGTACAGCGTATACTCTGCTTCACAGTAGAGTTTTCAGTGATTGAAATTTTCCAAAGGGGGCCCGAAAATACCTGCCATGTTACCAGTCATAGGTGTATAAAAAGTTCTATAAACTGAAGGAGAAAGGGAAGGGAAGGAACTATTGATGTCAGCTGCATCGGGACTTTATATGGAATCAGGAGCGACGACTGAAAATGTGTGCCGGACCGGGATTCGAAGATGCGATTGCCTGTTTACTAGGCAGTTGCGTTAATCATTGCACCACCTGGACAGAGTGTTTATCGCACTTGCGCCTTTCGGCTGACCCTCATTCCCACCTAGCGCCACTTATCTGCAGTGCCCATCCATGTCCTCCATGCTCGCTGTTTTGAGATTCCCACAGGAGGTCGAACTTAGTAGTGCATCCGCACTGAAGGTAGTGGATCCATTGCCCATCGAGGCGAATCAGTTATACACTGAAGCGCCAAGAAACTGGTATAGTCGGAGCACGAGCGATGGAACACAGCGTCTCCGAGGTAGCGACGAAGTGGGGATTTTCCTGTACGACCAATTCACGAGTGCGCCATGAATATCAGGAATCCGTTAAAACATAAAATTTCCGACATCGCTGCGGCCGGAAAAAGATCCTGCAAGAACGGGACCAACGACGACTGAAGAGAATCGTTCAACGTGAGAGATGGGCAACCCTTCCGCAAATTGCTGCCGATTTCAATACCGGGCTATCAACGGGTGTCAGCGTGCGAACCATTCAACGACATATCATCGATATGGGCTTTCGAAGCCAAAGGCCCACTCGTCTACCCTTGATGACTGCACAATACAAAGCTTTACGCCCCGCCTGGACCCGTCAACACCGACTTTGGACTGTTGATGACTGGAAACGTGTTAACTGGTCGGACGAGTCTCGTGGCAAATTGTATCGAGCGGATGAACGTGTACGGGTATGGAGACAATCTCATGAATCCATGGACCCTGCATGTCAGCAGTGGAGGCTTTGTGATTGTGTGGGGCGTGTGCAGTTGGAGTGATATGGGACCGCTGATACATGTAGATACGACTCTGACAGGTGACACGTAAGCATCCTGTCTGATCACCTGCATCCATTCATGTCCATTGTGCATTCCGACGGACTTGGGCAATTCTATGAGGACAATGCGAGACCCCACACGTTCAGAATTTCTACAGAGAGGTTCCACTGGCCACCAAACTCCCCAGACATGAACGTTATTGAGCATATCTGAGATGCCTTGCAACGTACTGCTCAGAAGAGATATCTTCCCCCTCATACTTTAACGAAGTTATGGACAATCCTGCTGGATTCGTGATGCCAATTCTCTCGAGCACTACTGTGAATGTTAGTCGAGCCATGCCGGAGGGGTCAGAAAGTACTACCGAATCTAGCCTCCGCCACGCACCAAAAGGTAGCTTGCGGAGTATGATGCGCCGCGCGGGATTAGCCGAGCGGTTTGGGGGCGCTGCCGTCATGGACTGTCATGGACTGGTCCCGGCGGAGGTTCGAGTCCGCCCTCGGGCATGGGTGTGTGTGTTTGTCCTTAGGATAATTTAGGTTAAGTAGTGTGTAAGCTTAGGGACTGATAACCTTAGCAGTTAAGTCCCTTAAGATTTCACAGACATTTGAACATTTTTTTTGGAGTATGATGTAGGTGTAGATGTAGGTTCCACGTCGTGTTACGATACTTCAGCGTGCTAGTGGGGCCCTACACGATATTAGGCAGCTATACCAGTTTCTTTGGCTCTTCAGTCTTTGAATGTATAATATGTGTATTTTTTTTCACAAAAACAAGGAACGTTGTGTGCAAACAAATGGCTCTTGTGCACTAACTTACTTCCACGTAAATTAAAGGCAACCTTTTTCTGACAAATACAAATTACAAGGTTTTTCTAAACTGTTAGTATAGTGAGATCAATTATTAAGTTACACGACTCACAATCGGAGGAAGTGAGGTTCAAAAGCCCTTCTGGTCATTTCGTATTAGGTTTCCTGTGGTGTGTGAAACAAACAATACGACTGTATCACGAAGCAATTTTAATTGTTATTCTGTTTTATTGTGCAAGTGTCTGTGTTCGCAGGCTGCTACTGGTAGCACCAACATGAGCTATAAATAGCCTGCAACGAGATCTTCAGCTCAAGCTGTGAGGAGCCTCCGGTACTATATATATATATGTGGTGGCACTTCATGTCATATTCGGCGTACGTGCACCTGACCCACAAATAATATGTGTACCCACAAATACGAAAGAGCGCAGCTACGTACTGGTTGAAGACGAATGACTACCACCAAATTTAGAATCTCATAGGAGTGCAGGCCCCAGACTGAATAAGGGAAAGAAACTTGATCTTCTTGTCAGGAATGGCCCAGAGAAAGAAAAATAAAAATACAACTTCTTCCCAAACGTCAAACAAAGATTCAGATTTCAACGCGTGGACCCCTGAAGATGGGTGACCCACTTTCTAGCGGGACCTGTCCATCTGCCACCGACTTGAAGGAAGGAAACAAACGAATGTGACCGCAGAGAAGAAGGCACTCCAGAGTACCCTATCTCCGGATGCGCTCTGTGCGCAGACGTGGGTAGTGGCAGCAACTGGCTCACGTCAGTGAGGAATACGAAATGTGAATGAGATCCTGCACGATGGGTCAACCTGGCAGATCCTCGACAACACTGCCGGTGCAATGTCTAAATGAGCGTGGGAACCACATCGTTATTGTGAACCAACACACTCCCCACCGGCGACTGGAGCAGCTTCGCCGCTGAAATACACGTATGGGCAACCAAGGAATCGGAGAGACGGGGCTGCAGCGGGTAGGCATGCAGCAAAAATCAACACTGAGCATGGCAACGCACCCTAGAAGCAGATGATTTCCCTCTGCAGCCAGAGAATAGGAGAAAAGTGTGCAGACAAACGCTGCATTCTAAACTGAAATGGACGAAGTTTCCAGATTTCTTCACGACGTCCTTGGTAACGCCCACGAGGCAAGCAGAGGACCTACAGACTGAGGTGCGGTGGACTGACTTACCAATTTTATTCCTTGTTGGGGCCAATACGGTATCGCTTCAAATAGTATCACGTCGGTTGAGCGAAAGAGCATCAGTAATTCACTCTAGCTAGTACTACACTTCTAACAGACTGACTAACGGAGTATCACTCCCCACTCCTTAGGGACAAACTGTATGTACTGCACTAATGTAACACACAGCGTGTCTTACTCCGATGAAGAAGAACATGCTGTTTCACTACTATATGAGTGACTGATACAGAGGACTGTAACCAAATCAGTTAGTTGATTACAAATGTAGTCATTACCACTCACGTTATGCTGAAATCAGAAAAGACTAAACGTTTCCGGAGATGAGTTTCTATACAACATTATGTCTGTTTTCCGTGCACTACAGGCCTTACGATTAGGTTGTATTTAGAACGAAATCTATATTACACGGCCTTCATTTATGCATTCATTTTGCAGTACATAGTTGAAAAGTTTGCAATTTTTGTTACTTGTAAGTTAAGATTTCAAACAACGTTTAAACTGAGTTTGTTCTTGTATGTTTTTTGTAAGTAGGCTGTTTAGGTTTTTATATTGGTAACGCCACGTAGCGCTCTGTATGAAAATCACTGGCTGCGCTGTGTCCTGTCTGTGGCTGGTTGGCATTGTTGGAATATTCGCTATTGTAGTGTTGGGAAGTTGAATGTGAACAGCGCGTAGCGTTGCGCAGTTGGGGGTGAGCCGCCAGCAGCGCTGGATGTGGGGAGAGAGATGGCAGAATTTTGAGAGCGGACGATCTGGACGTGTGTCCATCAGAAAGAGTAAATTTTTAATACTGGATATCATAAACTGATATACATATGATGACTTCTGAACATTATTAAGGTAAATACGTTGTTTGTTCTCTATCAAAATCTTTCATTTGCTAACTATGCCTTTCAGTAGTTAGTGCCTTCAGTAGTTAGAATCTTTTATTTAGCTGGCAGTACTGGCGCTCGCTGTGTTGCAGTAGTTCGAGTAACGAAGATTTTTGTGAGGTAAGTGATTCATGAAAGGTACAGGTTATTGTTAGTGAGGGCCATTCTTTTGTAGGGATTATTGAAAGTCAGATTGCGTTGCGCTAAAAATATTGTGTGTCAGTTTAGTGTTGATCGGAATAAGTAAAGAGCGAAATGTCTGAGTACATTCAGTTCTGCTCAGCTGTTTGAAAATCAAATGACGTAAGAGGTTTATCAGCACAGTCATTCATAAATTTTTCTAAGGGGATGTTTCATGTTGCAAAGTAATCACTAACACCTAACACCGAAATTCAGTGCCCTTTGGTCGCCGCATCTAGAAAGTCAAAATAACAAATACGGGGTTAGCCTGAGAAATAATGTTTCTAGAACGCGGCCCAATTGACATTGAGCAACGCGCCATGTGGCATATGGAAGGTAACTTCCCCCTCCATACGTTTGCGCAGTTTGTATACGTTGCTTTAATACAGTGCATTTCGAGTAGTGTAAGTATGGAGACGTGTTCTAGTGCTATGTCACGCAAGTTAAACAGCGTGAATAGAATTTTTAGCTGTTAAATAAAATGTCTCCTAATGAAATTCATCGTCGTTTATAGGCTGTTTATGGTGACTGTAAATAGATGGGTAGCAAAATTTCGTTTTTGCGAGCCTGGAAAAGCCATAGCCGTTGATGAAAAATGCAGCGGACGTCCGATCACTGCGACAGACGATAAACATCTCAAACTCGTCGACAATTTGATCCAAAATGATTGGCGATTCATTCAAAGCCAAATTGGAAAACATATTGGAATATCGAAAGAACGTCGGCTTCATTACTGAACAATTAGATTACCGTAAAATCTGTGCATGATGGTTATCACGTCGTCTCACTAACGAAAACAAACAGCATCGATTGGAATGCTGCGAGCAACTTTTGCAGCGCTACCGTGACGAGGAAGACAACTTTATTAGGCCGCGGGACGAGTTATGGGCCATCATTATGACCCAGAAGAGAAAGGACGGAGCGCAGAACATCGGCATCTCTCTTCAGGCAAAGAAGTTCAAAATACTACCATCCGCAAAATAGTTCTTTTCGCTGTCTTTTGGAATGCTCGCCGAGTTTATGTGAGCGATTATCTGGTACGATGGGCAATGGTAAATTCTTCTCAGTATACAGACAGCCTAAAACACGTCCGACGTCAAATTTGTTGCGTTAGAGGCAGTCAGACAGCAATAATCATGCAACATGAGAACGTTAGTCCACATACCTCGCAAGAGAAGTTCTGCGAAACCTCAAGTTTGAACTGATTCGACACCCTCGTTACTCCCCCGATCTTTCACTTTAAGATGTGCGCCCCGATAGCTGAATGGTTTAGCTCAGCGGGTTCGGTCAGAGGGCTACTCGTAATTTTAAAAAAAAAAAAAAACTGAGTAAAGAAATCAACGATCAACTTGAACGGATGTCTTGTGACGTCCGCCCAGACCGAACGCAACTAACAATACCGAAAAAAAAACGCCGGTACGGTAGCTCAGCGTGTTCAGTCAGAGAGCTCGTTGGCCTCTGTAATAAAAAACTGAGTGAAAGGATCAACAGCTAACTTGAACGGATGTCATGTGACGTCCGTAACGACCAAACACAACGATCAACAACGAACAAAATGCAAAAAAAAGGTCGGCATGACGAACTGCCATCCTAAGGGGCCCGGATTCGATTCCCGGCTGGGCCGGGGATTTTCTCCGCTCGGGGACCGCGTGTTGTGTTGTCTTCGTCATCATTTCACATTTTATCCCCATCCGGCGCGCAGGTCGCCCAATGTGGCGTCGAATGTAGTAAGACCTGCACCAGGGCGGCCGGACCTGCTCCGTAAGGGGCCTCCCGGCCAATGATGCCAAACGCTCATTTCATTTCACTTTAAGATTTTTATTTTTTCCTCTACCCAAGATTACAGCTCGACCCATGAGGTGAAGGCAGCTGTCAAGTCCTGAATTCGAGAGAAGTCGGAAGAACGTTTCACTGACAGAATGAAACTTGTAACACGTTGGGAGAAATGCTTTGATCTTAACAGTGACTGCGTTGAAAAATAAACAAGTGATTTTGAAACTTAAGAAATCTGCTTTAAAGTACGTTTCGCTCTATCTACCTAATTGATTTTGTTCGTGTTCTACAAGCATGTGTGCATTACTTTTCAGCCTACCCTATCTAACTGTATTCCAGAATTCGAAAGTAATGGGTTTCAAAAGTCTCTCAACGATAGTACCAGAACTGCTGAAGCATGCACATGTAGCATATGCCTGAGTCTGTTTGCCGAGAGCTCCAGAGTGGATACATGACAAAATTTTTCAGTATCGTTCCTCAAAAGTAGGAACCTTTGGAGATGTTACGACACAGAATCATAAAACATAGGAAATTAGAAACTTTATTACAACCGGTTCACATTGCCACAGGCAATATCAAGGTAAGCCAGATACAGAAACTGAAGCATAAAGCAGTATGTTGCAGGCAGATGAGTCCAGTGAGAAATACAGATTGAGCAGTAGGAAGTCTGCGACAGAAAATTAAGGAAAGGGCGACGTGCTTATTTGTTAGCTCGTAAGATATGATGCAAGAAACTTTATATTTTACACAAGAACACATAGTAAGGACCTGATGTAGCAGTTAACAGCCGGTTAAGTGAATACAGCAGCATAAGGAGGACACATGCGGTCATAACAAACCGAGGTTCACAGCACACCCTCAGTCTAGCTCCCTTTAAATACTACCGTTTTCCATCTCTCGTTCAAATGGCTCCAGGCACTATGGGACTTAAAATATGAGGTCATCAGTCCCCTAGACTTAGAACTACTTAAACCTAACTAACCTAAGAACATCACACACATCCATGGCCGAGGCAGGATTCGAACCTGCGACCGTAGCGGTCGCGCGGTTCCAGATTGAAGCGCCTAGAACCGCTCGGCCACATTGGCCGCCAGCACATTCTATGAATTAGCCGAAGATGTACTGGAGATGATGGTCTTCACCTTACGAACTTCACACTGCTCGCCGCCTACCATCTACTGATGGAGAACTTGACTGTCTTCCGAGAACACCACATCGCAGAGCGCTGCCAGTGTGGAACTTCAACGTGGAAGCCAACAAAGGTGCTTCTTGGGGTCCACGTTCCTGGTCAATATCCAGGCATCCCCAGGTGCTGAAAAGTACCATGACGTTAGGGGAGGAGGTAATCAGCCGACAACTGACTGAATGCTGACGGCTCATCAAGAGTCATACTAGAAATCAGAGTAGAACCAGGGACATTCAAAAAACCAGCACAGGGCCAAAATTTAGTGCCGGGCTCAGCCTCTGTCTAAACAGGTGTCAGCTAGATTCCAACACACATCTGAATGAAGCATCAGCCGATGCTGCTACAAGGGGGACAACGAATTGTAAACACAGTGAGTAAATGACCGAACTTTAATAATGCTGTACTACCGCCGAAGACGCTTCACAGGTTCCCAGCAGCCATCCTGACCTCAAACAGGCGTTTCTGCTATCTGGAACCTTGCATAGGTAGAACGCAAATGTTGAAGCTCAAACGTAAGCTTATTCTCTTGATGAACTCGTACTGCCCTGGCATGAATATCTAAGGCGCACTTACTCGTATCATGGTTGTTGTTTTTCATTAAATTCAATGGAGAAGCACAAACGTTTTCTGTGACAGGTAGAACAGCCAGCAGAGTGGATTATACATCACAAAGTTCTAGTGGTGCCATGATGGGAAGCATGGACTAAGAAAGCGACCTTGGGAGACATCCCATTCCTACAGTGTTCTGGAGAGGAACGGCCGTGTTACTCTTGGCGTCACAGTGTAGGGAGCGTTATTACTTCAGGTCTTGGCTGGTTGTGATTGAAGGAATTCTTATGGCACAAGCGTACGTCACAGTCATCCTACATCGTCATTGGTTACCTTTCATGTGAGAGTATTCTGGTGTCATTTTTCTACAGGACAATGCTCGTCCACACTTGACACATTTCTCTATGAACTATCTGTGTGGTGCTGAAGTACTCCCATACTCAGCAAGATCCCCAGGTCTTACCCTAACAGAACATCTATGGGACCACCACGGATGTTAACTTCGTCCTATTGCCAGTTTCCCGGATATCAAGGATAATTTACAATAGTAGGGGGCAGATTGGCTCTAGAGAGATTGCAATGGCTTCATGACCCTCTTCGGACCTGAATTAGTGCATGCATCCGTGGCAGAGGGGTGGCATGTCATGCATAATCGGGCTCATACTGCCAAGTTCTTTGTCAGTCTGACTCAATATTGTAATAATTGATAAAATATCACATACTCTCACAGCTTGCGAAGCTTCTCTTCGTACCATCCTCCCCTTTTTGTTTTTATCAGGCAGTGTATTTTCTGACCGTACCTGTGTGCTCGTTCTCTTCACTGCAGTATTTGCCGAGGTTTCTGGTATCCAGGGACAGCGGTTTTTGTCCAGACTGGAGATGATGGATCTGAGCCTACTACACTGTTCAAAGGCGAGCGATTTTCCCGTGACAGCCTCTGTTTTCTGGCACCTGTTGGAAATAAACTTCAGGAAGTTCCGGCAGGAAGTAACTGTTTGCTAGAGAGCGCTTCAACGGGAGTAGGATGTGGCCACTGCAAATGTCTGAAACCTGCTCCTGAAGCACATTGCCTGAAAGGAACAAATGTTAAAAATAATTTAGGAGCTACTTGGAGTTCCTAAAACGGGGTATCAGCCAATAGACCTCGAGGCCGTTAAAATCGAGCCCTGGCCTTTGAGGAGCAGAAGTGGTATTGAGAGTATGAGGCTGAGAGAGAGACAGCCTCAGTAATCAGTAAAGTTGATCTACCAGTACAGAAAGCTTTGAAAGAGTTCGCAACTGAGTGCTGCGGTTTTCTGAGCGTGCGTGCTGGCTAGGCAGAAGTCTCGCATCACATCACGGAGCCAGTAGCTAGCAGGGAGGTACTGTGGAGAAAAGTGAAAGACTTGGCGATGTTCAATCACAAATAAATTCCATTTGTTTCTGTTTTGTGGGTCTTTCGAACGCCTGACTTCCAACTGTAGTTCTGTTTTGATATTGTGGAGATTACTGTCGAAAGTTGATAGGGGACAGTTGGGGGCAGTGTGTGAACTGTTAGCTGTTGCATTTTCCATTCTAGTGATGGTATCTCAGAATCTTTCTCAAAATAGTAGCAACTGGTTGACAAACATTTGGAAACACCAAAAACACAACACATTACCATACCTAATAAGGTGTAGGAAACCAGTTGGCGTTGAAAACAGCTTCCAGTCGTCTCCGAATGGATAACTGCAAAGGAATCGTGCATCATTCTTTCTACAAAATAGAGGTAAGTTCATGTAAGGATGATGGAGGAGGATAGCCATCACGCGCCCTTATCTGCAAAGCAGACCACAAAGGCTCAATAATACTGAGATCTGGTGACTATGGTGGTCAGGGGAGATGCGACCATTCATCCTCGTCCACACAAGGCCAGTCTTGGACGGCGCGAGCTGTGTGCAAAGCGGCCCCGTTATCGCGGAACGCAGCGTCGCCATTGTGGGAAAAACACTGTGGCATGGGATGGACCTGATCAGCCAAAATGGTCACATAACGCTGGGCAGTAATGCGACCGGACAGAGCAACCGTGGGGCTCACGGAAAACCACGATGTTCCAACCCAAATCATCACCGAATCCCCACCGTGTTTCACTCTTGGGATGTAAACGTGTGCGGAAACTGCAAACCCTGTCCAAATGAACTCATGCGATCAAATGATTTTCTGTCAGCGCTCCATAGTCCATGTTTTACGGATCCGACACCACGTTTTCCCGTTAAGGGCAGTTGCATCACTGATGAAGGTTTCTGGAACTCCACCTCGCTCGGCAGTTCCCTGCTTCTGGAGTTCCCTTTGTGTTGTTTTTGTTGTTGACAGGGTTCTCGAGTGTGACATTCAGTTCTGCAATGACTTTTGCAGCTGGCGTCCTCTTATTTTTCGCCTCTTCAATGATCGTCTGTAACGATCACTTAACACACACTTTCGTCCGCGTTGTGACGTAGCGGATAATGTTTCTGCGCTTCCCTGTTTACGGTATATCTCTCCGATACGGTGCCTCTTGAAACACCAAACACTTCGGCTACCTTGGTTCTTGAAGCATCCGCCATATGAGTACCAACCATTTGCCCACGTTCGAATACATTTAGCTCCGACATAACGCACCTGAAACTGCACAGAACACCATTCTGACCACCACTGACACTTGCACCGTATTGCGGAGATTGTACGGCTGTCGTTCGTCGTCAAACACAACAGTGCAACCTGCAGGCTTGGCTTACCACGTGCGTTTATGTTCAACCATGCATTTTTAACGGGCTTTCCATATTTTTGCCCAAACCCTGAACATGAAAACATTTAACACTTTATGGAAAGCTACGCACTGTGTGTTTTTATACGTAAAATGCAGACTTAAATCGTACAAATTTCATAATTTGTAGTTCCATAGGCATAAAAATCCTTTTCGTAATTTCTTACGCTCATGCTTGTGGCAGATGAGAATCTATAATTCAGTAACTCTTATCTCACGATATTTTGACTTTGAAAGTGCCCTTCAGTCACTTTAATCGAAGCTGAAAAAGTGCAAATTTATCAAAAAAGTTTCTGAAATATGTAGCTATTCGAAATTTTATTTCCATATGACTAATACTTCACTAAGCATTTTTCATATTTAAGTAAAAAGTATATAAATTAGCGAAACGATTACTAAATCTGCCACACAACAAAGTAGTTCCAGAGGACAATACCAAACATTCTACTGTTCCTAACTCCAAAACATTGATTAAACACAATTGCATAGAATTTCTCTCAGATCCTTTGTATTTTCACACACACACACACACACACACACACACACACACATGCCAGAGATGAATGGAATGTTGTGCATGAAATAAAAAACATAAAATAGAAATAAATATAATTTATTTCACATCACGATGTCGTGGCTCAGTGCAAATTTACAGCGTGTTCTCAATCTTTCGTACACAGTTCTTTTTATGGTAGGTTAGTTATTTCATCTCTTAGTAAAAGTGTTTGGTAAAATATTTGGACAACAAAACAGTATGCAACTTCTGAAAGGGTGCCTATTTTTACAGTGAAACCCAGAAAAAAGATTGCTGCAACTTTTGTGAGTTGCTACCTTCGCAAATACACTTCCTGATTTTCCCATTGTAAAAATAAAATTTTTCATTCCTTCAAAATTTTCTGCGACGTTAACTAGACAAATGTTTCATATGCCACTACACAGTCTGCAGGATATGTCAACCCCTCATTCCTTTACCATTATCAAATTGTCACCGTGCTTTGATATGTCTGTAGTGAGGAATTTCTTTCAACATTCTAATTTATTTTAATAACTTGGTATGAGCAGTAGCCTGTTATGTATTGCAAAAACGCCCAAGTATTTTCATCTGTTCCATCAATACTATATAGTTCTCTACTACTGCATGTAAGAGTTCCGGTAGTGCTGTAACTTTTAAGCCCTGAATTACAGAAGGAGTAGCAAAAACATCAGTATTCTTAATAATAATATCACCAACTACTTTTGAAAACATAGTCTGTGCCCTTAGTTTCTGTTCAGTTTCAAAAACCTGTCTTAGAGAACTGTGGCAACTACCCCCACTTAGTTGACGGTACTTGCCGAACCTATGTACCATAAAATCTGTCTGTACTTTTCCAAAGAGCCTATATGATCTGTTTTTCTCAGCAACCAGTAGCTTCTGAGGTCAATCAAAGCAGCAGTAGTGTGATTCGAAGCCGAATAGGTTTCTCTGATAAGTTTCCCTACATCACTCAGATTATGACACGAACATAATCTTGACACGAGGCTCTGCATAAAACGTTTTGCATATCATGAGAATTTGCCCCCCCCCCCCCCCCCCCCATGAACCATGGACCTTCCCGCTGATGGGGAGGCTCGCTTGCATCAGCGATACAGATAGCCGTAAGCCGTACCGTAGGTGCAACCACAACGGAGGGGTATCTGTTGAGAGGCCAGACAAACGTGTGGTTCCTGAAGAGGGGCAGCAGCCTTTTCAGTAGTTGCAGGGGCGACAGTCTAGGTGATTGACTGATCTGGCCTTGTAACACTAACCAAAACGGCCTTGCTGTGCCGGTATTGCGAACGGCAGAAAGCAAGGGGAAACTACAGCCGTAATTTTTCCCGAGGGCATGCAGCTTTACTGTATGGGTAAAATATTCCGGAGGTAAAGTAGTCCCTAATTCGGATGTCCGGGCGGGGACTACTTAGCAGGAGAAAGAAAACTGGAGTTCTACGGATCGGAGCGTGGACTGTCAGATCCCTTAAACGGGCAGGTAGGTTAGAAATTTTAAAAGGGGAAATGGATAGATTAAATTTAGATATAGTGGGAATCAGTGAAGTTCGGTGGCAGGAGGAACAAGACTTTTGGTCAGGTGAGTACAGGGTTATAAATACAAAATCAAATAGGGGTAATGCAGGAGTAGGTTTAATAATGAATAGGAAAATTGGAATGCGGGTAAGCTACTACAAACAGCGTAGTGAACGCATTATTGTGGCCAAGATAGATACGAAGCCCACGCCTACCACAGTAGTACAAGTTTATATGCCAACTAGCTCCGCAGATGACGAAGAGATTGAAGAAATGTATGATGAGATAAAATAAATTATTCTGATAGTGAAGGGAGACGAAAATTTAATAGTCATGGGTGACTGGAAGTCGAAAGTAGGAAAAGGAAGAGAAGTAAAAGTAGTAGGTGAAAAAGGAATAGGAGTAAGGAATGAAAGAGGAAGCCGCGTGGTAGAATTTTGCAAAAAGCATGACTTAATCATAGATAACACTTGATTCAAGACTCATAAAAGAAGGTTGTATACATGGAAGAGGCCTGGAGATAGTGGAAGGTCTCAGATAGATTATATAATGGTAAGGCAGAGATTCAGGAACCGGGTTTAAAATTGTAAGACATTTCCAGGGGCAGATGTGGACTATGACCGCAATCTATTGGTTATGAACTGTAGGTTAAAACTGAAGAAACTGCAAAAAGGTGAGAATTTGCGGAGATGGAACCTGGATAAACTGAAAGAATCAGAGGTTGTAGAGAGCTTCACGGAGAGCATTAGGGAACGGTTGACAATAATGGGGGAAAGAAATACAGTAGAAGAAGAATTGGTAGCTTTCAGAGATGAAATAATGAAGGTGGCAGAGGACCAAGTAGGTAAAAAGACGAGGGCTAATAGAAATCGTTGGGTAACAGAAGAGATATTAAATTTAACTGATGAAAGGAGAAAATATAAAAATGCATTAAATGAAGATAGATACAGCCTACAGGAAGATTAAAGAGACCTTTGGAGAAAAGAGAACCACTTGCTTCAATATCAAGAGCTCAGATGGAACCACAGTTCTAAGCAAAGAAGGGAAGCAGAAATGTGGAAGGAGTATATAGATGGTCTAAACAAGGGCGATGTTCTTGAGGACAATATTATAGAAATGGAAGAGAATGTAGATGAAGATGAAATAGGAGAGATGATACTGCGTGAAGAGTTTGACAGAGCACTGAAGGACCTAAATCAAAACAAGGCCCCGAGAGTAGACAACATTCCATTAGAACTACTGCTAGCCTTGGGAGAGCCAGGCCTAACAAAACTCTACCATCTACTGAGCAACGTGTATGCGACAGGCGAAATACACTCAGATTTCGAGAAGAATATAATAATTCCAATCTCAAAGAAAGCAGGTGCTGACAGATAAGAAAATTACCAAACTATCAGTTTAATAAGCCACGGCTGCAAATTACAAACGCAAATTCTTTACAGACGAATGGAAAAACTGGTAGAATCCGACCTCGAGGAAGATCAGTTTGGATTCCGTAGAAATGTTGGAACACGTGAGGCAATACCGACCTTACTCGTATCTTAGAAAATAGATTAAGGAAAGGCAAACCTACGTTTCTAGCATTTGTAGATTTAGAGAAAGCTTTTGACAATGTTGACTGGAATACTCTCTTTCAAATTTTAAAGTTGGCAGGGGTAAAATACAGGGAGCGAAAGGCTATTTACAATTTGTACAGAAACCAGAGTCGAGGGGTATGAAAGGGAAGCAGTGGTTGAGACGGGGGTGAGACAGGGTTGTAGCCTATCCCTGATGTTATTCAATCTGTATATTGAGCAAGCAGTAAAGGAAACAAAAGAAAAATTCGGAGTAGGAATTAAAATCCATGGAGAAGAAATAAAAACTTTGAGGTTCGCCGATGACATTGTAATTCTGTCAGAGACAGCAAAGGACCTGGAAAAGCAGGTGAACGGAATGGACAGTGTCTTGAAAGGAGGATACAAGATGAATATCAACAAAATCAAAACGAGGATAATGGAATGTAGTAGAATTAAATCGGGTGATGCTGAGGGAATTAGATTAGGAAATGAGACGCTTAAACGAGTAAATGAGTTTTGCTGTTTGGGGAGAAAAATAACTGATGATGGTCGAAGTAGAGAGGATATAAAATGTAGACTGGCAATGGCAAGGAAACGTTTCTGAAGAAGAGAAATTTATTAACACCGAGTATAGATTTAAGTGTCTGGAAGTCGTTTCTGAAAGTATTTGTATGGAGTGTAGCCATGTATGGAAGTGAAACATGGACGATAAATAGTTTAGACAAGAAGAGAATAGAAGTTTTCGAAATGTGGTGCTATAGAAGAATTCTGAAGATTAGATGGGCAGGTCACATAACTAATGAGGAGGTATTGAATAGAATTGGAGAGTAATTTGTGGCACAATTAGACTAGAAGAAGGGATTGGTTGGTAGGGCATATTCTGAGGCGTCAAGGGATCACCAATTTAGTACTGAAGGGCAGGGTGAAGGGTAAAAATCGTAGATGGAGACCAAGAGATGAATACACTAAACAGATTCAGAAGGATGTAGTTTGCAGTAGGTACTGGGAGATGAAGAAGCTTGCACAGGACAGAGTAGCGTGGAGAGCTGCATCAAACCAGTCTCTGGAGTGAAGACCACAGCAACAACAACATCATGAGAATTTATAGTTACAGGTTCCTGGCAAATTCATTTATTTATTCATTCATCGAAGAGTCATTTCACAATAAGACTGATCATCATAGTAAAATGAAAATAAATAGCCTCAATATATATATATATATATATATATATATATATATATATATATATATATATATATATTTGGTATGGCCTTTATGGTCGAAAAATCCTCAGTTAAATTTGTAAAATCTGTAAAAACTATTAGCAATAGACTAATGTTTCTTAGGTTGAAACACAAGAATAAATATTACACCCTAATTAATGTTCACGCACCCTGCAACGTTGACAATAGAAAGGACCTAGACAATGTGGATAAATTTTGGGAACGATTAGAACTTGAAATGTCAAAGATACCGAGGAATGATGTCAAAATACTTCTTGGAGTTTTCAATGCACAGATTGGCAGAGAAAAGAAATACAGGAAGACGGTTGGGCTATACCCAGCACACAAATTGACCAACAAAAATGGCATGCGACTAATCCAACTTTGTCAACAATTCAACATGAAAATCAGCTCAACGTCGTTCAATAAGAAACCAAGAAAACAGAAGACCTGGAGATCCCCTATAAGCCAATTGGGAGAATTTCAAATTGACCATGTGGCCATCTCATATAACTTCCAAAAAGAGATCAGAGATACCCAGGTTAGGAGAGGTGCAAATATTGACTCAGATCATTATCTCACAAGAGTTCGGGTCCAATTCACCCCAAGAAGGAAAACACCAAGAATTCCACCAGCAACCCCAAAATTTGACCTACAAAAACTAACAGAATCAGAAACAATTAAAAAATGGGAAAATTCTCCCGCAAACAACTGGGAAACATTCAAGGAAAAAATCACAAAAATAGCGAAGGAGCAAATACCACTGAAGAAGAAGCACAAACATCCATGGTGGAATATGGAATGCGAAAAGGCAATTCAAGTTCGTGCAGAAGCCTTTGCGAAGTACAGTTCAAATAAAAATGAGAAAACTCTTCAAAACTTTTTAGAAACACGGAAACTTTCAAATAAACTTATTAGACAAGAGAAGAGAAAGTATGTAACTCAGCAACTGGAATCAATAGAAGCAGATTTTAAAAATTATAATACGCATGGATTCTACAAAACTTTTGCAAACCAAATTAAAGGGTATATCCCTCAAAATGTCTGTTTTCGGAAGTCAGATGGGAATCTGGCACTAAGCGACGAAGAAAACTGTGAAGAATTAGCCAAATATTTTGAAACGCTACTAAACTGTCCAGAACCAACAGAAGCTCTTCCAATATCCAGCACTAAAGCCCCGCAACAGCAAGACTCTGTACCGCCAACTGAAGAAGAAATTATCAAACACATAAACAAACTCAAAAATAACAAAGCATCAGGAGAAGATGGAATTGTAGCCGAATTTCTCAAAAGTCTAGGGTCTAACTCAAGAAATGAGCTAGTTAAAATTATTCAAAACATATGGGTTACTGAAGAAATACCAGAAGATTGGCAATGTGCCCTAATACATCCGTTACATAAAAAAGGGGATAAATCGGATATGAACAACTATAGAGGAATCTCCTTACTTGCCGTCACATACAAGATATTATCAGCTTGTCTTCTTGAAAGAACACAAAAACTGCTAGAACCCAAAATCTCAGATTTCCAAGCTGGTTTCAGACCAAAGAGATCATGTCCAGAACAAATTTTAAACTTGAAATTGATTACAAGGATGAGACAAATGCGAAGGAAGCCTACAGTATATGTCTTTGTCGACTTTAAAAAGGCATATGATTCAATTCACAGACCCACACTATTTAAAATTCTTGAAGAACAAGGACTGGATAAGAAGACACGGAACACCATAGAGCAGACATTAACAAATACAAAATGCAAAGTGAAATTCATGGGAAAACTTTCAAAATCATTTGAGATAAAAACTGGGGTTAGGCAAGGTGATGGATTATCACCTCTGTTATTTAACTTAGTTCTGAATAGAGTCATGGCAGAATGGGAAAAAGAACTCAAAAAAGAAAAGTACTGGAAACCAATATCACTGGGAACCAAAAAAGATGACCTACAAATCCCCTACTTAGCCTACGCAGACGATCTTGCAATAATGGCAGATTCTAGTGAAATGGCAGTCAAACAGATATAAACCTTAAAAGAGTATGCAGGAAAAGTTGGCCTACAAATATCTTTTGAGAAAACGGTGTTTACAACAACAAATCTAGAAATTTCTAAGTTACAAACCAAATATGGAGAAATTAAGAGGGTACCATACTTTAAATATTTAGGAGAGATAATTTCTGAAAAATACTCACAACAAGAAAGAATATTAAAAGCTCGTAGGGGTCTAGGGCTGGTCCAAAACATTTACAATAAAAAATGTCTATCTATAAATACAAAAATTAAACATTATAAGTCGGTAATTAAACCAATAATGCTATATGCCAGCGAAACCTTGACACTTAAAAGGAAAACAGATATGGAAAACCTGAAGAAAGAGGAAAGGAAAATCATTAGGAAAATTCTGGGACCAAGATGGACCAAAGAGGGGTATAGATTACAGAAAAATTCTAAAATTGAAGAATATTCTAACATAGAGATAGACATGAGGAAGAGGCGTCTAAAATTCTATGGCCACACAATGAGACTTCCCGATCACAGACTTACAAAAAAAATAGTAAGATACGTAGTATCCCTTGTTAATGGAGGAGAATGGATCAAAAATGTAAAGAAAGATCTGGAATTAGCCAACATTACTACTGAAGACATGAACAAAAGAAACAATTTCAAACTTAAAGTTGACAAATGGGAGGTCAAACCAGAGACAAAAGCGCCGAGAACTGGAACAAAATGGAGCGAAGAAAGAAAAGCTGAATTCTCGCAAAGAATGAAGACCTGGTGGGCAAACAAGAAGAATAAGAAGCCCCAGAAGTGAACCATCTTTACTTAGCGTCTTCCATGTTGGGAGCTTTACGACTAATAATAATAATAATATAATATGTAAGTATGTATGTGAGGGTATGACAATCGATCGGTCGTGGCATTTCTGAAGGAACCATCCCGGCATTTGCGTGAAACGATTTACGAAACCTTGATCAGGATGTCTGGAACAAGCAGACTCCATTCTCCCGAATATGAAGTCAGTGCCTTAAGAACTGCACTGCCTGATTCGTTTGGCTCCTACTCTACAGTGCTCTTCGTACGCCTGTGCGATTCTTTGATGGACTGCCGTTCGCCGCATTCCTTCCGCTGTCAGGAAACGCACTACGCACTTTTGCCTTTCTTTTTAATCCCTCATTTCTCGACTTTCACCACGACTGGGTGCACTGGAGCCGGCCGAAGTGGCCGTGCGGTTACAGGCGCTGCAGTCTGGAACCGCGAGACCGCTACGGTCGCAGGTTCGAATCCTGCCTCGGGCATGGATGTTTGTGATGTCCTTAGGTTAGTTAGGTTTAACTAGTTCTAAGTTCTAGGGGACTAATGACCTCAGCAGTTGAGTCCCATAGTGCTCAGAGCCATTTTTTTTGGGTGCACTGGATGATCGGCGCGAGCACGTGCTCGCTCTGTCGTCACGTGAAAGCGAGCAGACGTCCCTCTAGCGGCCAGTCTGGGGCTCCGCGGCCTTACAGGGTCCACACCTTTTTCCGTAGGCAATGGCATTACGATCTCTTCAGCGGTTTTCATTTTATAGTCTGTGGCTCATTTCTTTTTGAATGGCCCTAATATTTAAAAAAATTCACAATTTCAGAAATTTGCAGGTTCACAGTTACATATGTAACAGTATGTATAAAAGAAAAATGCAGGTTTTAATTGAATGAATATCTCGTACTTTTGTTTGAAACTGCTTTCCTTATTCCACAATAAGTGATAGGGTGGCGAACGCTTGTTGGAAATCAGGACCTAGACGCACTGGGTACGAGTTACAGCCTAGGGAAATACCACACTACAAAGTGTCTGGGCAAATCCCCTTGCATAACGTGCACCTAATAACAGCAAATTAAGCCCAGAATTTATTAAAATTTAATTACGTACTCGGGTTCGTAGGACGATAGTGGCTGTTGTTGTTCTATAGTCGTTATTGTCAAAAGTTGACAAAACCACCTAATAACAGTCTTCCATGGAATAAACGTTTGTCATTTTCACGTAAAGAAGAAGGCTTTCAATGCCCTATTAAAAATATCCCAGACCAGTTCTGCGTTCACACAAGCAGGAACTCGTCCCATCAATTCACCTAAACACTTCTCTAACTAGTCCAGCCAAATGACGGAGGAAAGTTTTGCAGAAATCTTTTCGATAAGCTTTCTATATGTTTTTGACGCTGCTAATTCCCCCCCATGAACCATGGACCTTGCCGTTGGTGGGGAGGCTTGCGTGCCTCAGCGATACAGATAGCCGTACCGTAGGTGCAACCACAGCGGAGGGGTATCTGTTGAGAGGCCAGACAAACGTGTGGTTCCTGAAGGGGGGCAGCAGCCTTTTCAGTAGTAGCAAGGGCAACAGTCTGGATGATTGACTGATCTGGCCTTGTAACAATAACCAAAACGGCCTTGCTGTGCTGGTACTGCGAACGGCTGAAAGCAAGGGGAAACTACAGCCGTAATTTTTCCCGAGGGCATGCAGCTTTACTGTATGATTAAATGATGATGGCGTCCTCTTGGGTAAAATATTCCGGAGGTAAAATAGTCCCCCATTCGGATCTCCGGGCGGGGACTACTCAAGAGGATGTCATTATCAGGAGAAAGAAAACTGGCGTTCTACGGATCGGAGCGTGGAAACTCAGATCCCTTAATCTGGCAGGTAGGTTAGAAAATTTAAAAAGGGAAATGGATAGGTTGAAGTTAGATATAGTGGGAATTAGTGAAGTTCGGTGGCAGGAGGAACAAGACTTCTGGTCAGGTGACTACAGGGTTATAAACACAAAATCAAATAGGGGTAATGCAGGAGTAGGTTTAATTATGAATAGGAAAATAGGAATGTGGGTAAGCTACTACAAACAGCATAGTGAACGCATTATTGTGGCCAAGTTAGATACGAAGCCCACACCTACTACAGTAGTACAAGTTTATATGCCAACTAGCTCTGCAGATGACAAAGAAATTGAAGAAATGTATGATGAAATAAAAGAAATTATTCAGATTGTGAAGGGAGACGAAAATTTAATAGTCATGGGTGACTGGAATTCGAGTGTAGGAAAAGGGAGAGAAGGAAACATTGTAGGTGAATATGGATTGGGGCTAAGAAATCAAAGAGGAAGCCGCCTGGTAGAATTTTTTCACACAGCACAATATAATCGTAGCTAACACTTGGTTTAAGAATCATGAAAGAAGGTTGTATACATGGAAGAACCCTGGAGATAGTAAAAGGTATCAGATAGATTATATAATGGTAAGACAGAGATTTAGGAACCAGGTTTTAAATTGTAAGACATTTCCAGGGGCAGATGTGGACTCTGTCCACAATCTGTTGGTTATGACCTGTAGATTAAAACTGAAGAAACTGCAAAAAGGTGGGAATTTAAGGAGATGGGACCTGGATAAACTGAAAGAACCAGAGGTTGTACAGAGTTTCAGGGAGAGCATAAGGGAACAATTGACAGGAATGGGGGAAAGAAATACAGCAGAAGAAGAATGGGCAGCTTTGAGGGATGAAGTAGCGAAGGCAGCAGAGGATCAAGTAGGTAAAAAGACGAGGGCTAGTAGAAATCCTTGGGTAACAGCAGAAATATTGAATTTAATTGATGAAAGGAGAAAATATAAAAATGCAGTAAATGAAGCAGGCAAAAAGGAATACAAACGTCTCAAAAATGAGATCGACAGGAAGTGCAAAATGGCTAAGCAGGGATGACTAGAGGACAAATGTAAGGATGTAGAGGTCTATCTCACTAGAGGTAAGATAGATACTGCCTACAGGAAAATTAAAGAGACCTTTGGAGATAAGAGAACGACTTGTATGAATATCAAGAGCTCAGATGGAAACCCAGTTCTAAGCAAAGAAAGGAAAGCAGAAAGGTGGAAGGAGTATATAGAGGGTCTATACAAGGGCGATGTACTTGAGGACAATATTATGGAAATGGAAGAGGATGTAGATAAAGATGAAATGGGAGATATGATTACTTCGTGAAGAGTTTGACAGAGCACTGAAATACCTGAGTCGAAACAAGGCCCCCGGAGTAGACAACATTCCATTGGAACTACTGACGGCCAGTCCTGACAAAACTCTACCATCTGGTGAGCAAGATGTATGAAACAGGCGAAATACCCTCAGACTTCAAGAAGAATATAATAATTCTAATCCCAAAGAAAGCAGGTGTTGACAGATGTGAAAATTACCGAACTATCAGTTTAATAAGTCACAGCTGCAAAATACTAACACGAGTTCTTTACAGACGAATGGAAAAACTAGTAGAAGCCAACCTCGGGGAAGATCAGTTTGGATTCCGTAGAAACAGTGGAACACGTGAGGCAATACTGACCTTACGACTTATCTTAGAAGAAAGATTAAGGAAAGGCAAACCTACGTTTATAGCATTTGTAGACTTAGAGAAAGCTTTTGACAATGTTGACTGGAATACTCTCTTTCAAATTCTAAAGGTGGCAGGTGTAAAATACAGGAAGCGAAAGGCTATTTACAATTGGTACAGAAACCAGATGGCAGTTATAAGAGTCGAGGGACATGAAAGGGAAGCAGTGGTTGGGAAGGGAGTAAGACAGGGTTGTAGCCTCTCCCCGATGTTGTTCAATCTGTATATTGAGCAAGCAGTAAAGGAAACAAAAGAAAAATTCGGAGTAGGTATTAAAATCATGGAGAAGAAATAAAAACTTTGAGGTTCGCCGATGACATTGTAACTCTGTCAGAGACAGCAAATGACTTGGAAGAGCAGTTGAATGGAATGGACAGTGTCTTGAAAGGAGGATATAAGATGAACATCAACAAAAGCAAAACAAGGATAATGGAATGTAGTCTAATTAAGTCGGGTGATGCTGAGGGAATTAGATTAGGAAATGAGCCACTTAAAGTAGTAAAGGAGTTTTGCTATTTGGGGAGCAAAATAACTGATGATGGTCGAAGTAGAGAGGATATAAAATGTAGACTGGCAATGGCAAGGAAAGCGTTTCTGAAGAAGAGAAATTTGTTAACATCGAGTATAGATTTAAGTGTCAGGAAGTCAATTCTGAAAGTATTTGTATGGAGTGTAGCCATGTATGGAAGTGAAACATGGACGAAAAATAGTTTGGACAAGAAGAGAATAGAAGCTTTCGAAATGTGGTGCTACAGAAGAATGTTGAAGATTAGATGGGTAGATCACATAACTAATGAGGAAGTATTGAATAGGATTGGGGAGAAGAGAAGTTTGTGGCACAACTTGACAAGAAGAAGGGATCGGTTGGTAGGACATGTTCTGAGGCATCAAGGGATCACCAAGTTAGTATTGGAGGGCAGCGTGGAGGGTAAAAATCGTAGAGGGAGACCAAGAGATGAATACACTAAGCAGATTCAGAAGGATGTAGGTTGCAGTAGGTACCGGGAGATGAAAAAGCTTGCACAGGATAGAGTTGCATGGAGAGCTGCATCAAACCAGTCTCAGGACTGAAGACCACAACAACAACAATCCGAATTTTCAAAGTCCCACCAAATTTATGCCCAGAAATGGGTCAAAAAGAGAAAAAAATGAAGAAGTGGAACTTTTTGGGGGGATTTTCTCTTATAACTAGGAAACAACGCAATTTTCGACGAAGCTGACTAGCTATGAAATAAATAATAAAAAATAAGGATAAAATTTCCCGCAAAACGGATCTCAGTGAATTTGTTCGTCTGACCAACCGTATGGCGTGTAACGCGTGTTGAAGTTAGCGCTATGAGATGGGCCTTCTTAGGACCTTTCCCCACTCTTTCTGCAGCTTTTAATTTTTTTCTTTTTGTTATTTTACTTCGATTAGAGATAGAGATTACTCCTATAATGGGCCGTGGTTGTCTTCTCGTCTGCCTCTACGTTAAACATCCAAAGACAAATAGACCGATGGCCCGGTTAGTAAAGTAAATTGATACAGTCACTATAAGCATATCACTGCAAACTGTATCGTGAGATGTACTGACGGAAAAAATTGCCAAGAAGGAATTAAGTGACATAAACGAAAGCTGGTAGGTGTGTCCCTTCATATTTCGCTCCAATCGCGTAAGAGTGGCGCCAGTAACGCCACACTGAGGATGCAAATCAGGTTTGCTTTAAATACATACCGTCACTGTCATGAGCGTTGTCTTTGAGATTGGACGTGGTGAGTTGATGTTAGTAGACATACCTTTAAGGCTATAAAGACGCCATCATCAACACCTCATTGTTTTTGAACGAGGTCGTTTAATAGTGCTAAGAGAATCTGGACGTTCCTTCTGTGATATTGCAGAAAGAACAGTCGCAAGAAGACCGGGATCCGGACGGTCACGTGACACCAGCGAGAGGGAAGACTTTCATAATCGGCGTATGACTCTGTTAAAAATCGGTTACTTCAAGCACAGCTCCGAGTCAGCATTCCAACGACCCCAAACCACCGCCATTTACGACTCTAGTGGCGTCAAGCGGGAGCTCACTGCAGAACAGGGTGGAGGTCTGTTGTGTTTCCTGATGAAAGCTCGTTCTGCCTCTTCTGCCAGTGATGGCCGTGTGTTGGTTAGGAAGAGGCCATTTGATGGTCTGCAACCATTCTGTCTGCGTGCTAAACACACTGAACCTACACCTGGCGCTATGGTCTGGTGTGCGATTTCGTATTACTGCAAGAGCACTCTCGTGGTTATCCCACGCAGTCTGAATGCAAATGTATACGTCAATCTGCTAATTCGACCTGTTGTGCTGCCATTCATGAACAGCATTCCGAGGGGTTTTCCAACAGGTTAATGCTCGCCTACATACCACTGATGTAACCTAACGTGCTGTAGAGAGCGTCAACATGTTACTTTGGTCTGCTGGACCACCAGATCTGTCTCCAGTCGAGCACATGTGTGACATCATCGGACGACCATTCCAGCGTCATCCACAAACAGCATTAACCGTCCCTGTACTGACCGACTAAGTGCATCAGGCGTGGAACTCCACCCCACAAACACATCCGGCACCTGCACAACATAAGGAATGCACGTTTGCGTGCTTTCATTCACTATTCTGGTAAAATGTAAATGTCTTGTAACTAGGGTGCCGGCCGAAGTGGCCGTGCGGTTAAAGGCGCTGCAGTCTGGAACCGCAAGACCGCTACGGTCGCAGGTTCGAATCCTGCCTCGGACATGGATATTTGTGATGTCCTTAGGTTAGTTAGGTTTAACTAGTTCTAAGTTCTAGGGGACTAATGACCTCAGCAGTTGAGTCCCATAGTGCTCAGAGCCATTTGAACCATTTTTTTTTTCTTGTAACTAGGGCCTCGCAGCGCGTGATTAGCCGAGCGGTCTGGGACGCTGCAGTCATGGACTTAGCGGCTGATCCCGGCGGAGGTTCGAGTCCTCCCTCGGGCATGGGTGTGTTTGTTTGTCCTTAGAAGAATTTAGGTTAAGTAGTGTGTAAGCTTAGGGACTGATGACCTTAGTAGTTAAGTCCCATAAGATTTCACAGACATTTGAACTAGGGCTTCCCGTCGGGTAGACCGTTCGCCGGGTGCAAGTCTTTCGATTTGACACCATTTCGGTGACTTGCGCGTCGATGGGGATGAAATGATGATGATAAGGACAACACAACACGCAGTCCCTGAGCGGAGAAAATGTCCGACCAAGCCGGGTATCGAACCCGGGCCCTCAGGATTGACATACTGTCGCGCTGACAACTTTTTTTTTTCATTTTGTTCATTGTTGATCTTTGTGTTTGGTCATTGTGGACGTCACATGGCATCCGTTAAAGTTCGTTTGTTGATTATTCAAAAAAAAAAAAAAAAGTTCAAATGTGTGTGAAATCTTATGGGACTTAACTGCTAAGGTCATCAGCGCCTAAGCTTACACTCTACTTAACCTAAATTATCCTAAGGACAAACACACACACCCATGCCCGAGGGAGGACTCGAACCTTCGCCGGGACCAGCCGCACAGTCCATGACTGCATCGCCCTAGACCGCTTGGCTAATCCCGCGCGGCGTTGATTCTTCCACTCAGTTTTTTTGCTACAGAGGCCAAACAGCTCTCTGACCGAACACGCTGAGCTGTCGTGCCGGCTGACCATTCAGCTACCGAGGGTGGACAACATTCTGGTGGTTACAGCGGTTATTAGTGGACCAACATCTCCCATTTGCAGTGGCTTATCTCGCCCATACATTGTGACCTTGCAATGATAAACGCATTAATCATTTGTTGGTGTTGCTATTTTTTTCCATCAGTGTATATCAAAGGCTATCGATCGCCTCCTTCATTAATGTAACATTGCCTACCCCAAATACTCTACCAGATGTGTGAACTGCTGTAGAAGATTCAGTTGGTACTTTCTCGAGCAGACGCATGCGGGTACTGCGACCTCTCCCCCTGGTTCTGCGGGATGTCTGGCCGTATCTGCTGCCGAGGGCGGTGCTGCGTGGTATGCGTATGAGGAGGGCCACGCGTGGCGCTGAAGGCCGGCCACCAGCAGCGGTCAGCAGAGAGCAGCGCCAGGGAGGGCCATGCCCTGTGCGCGTGGCGCGCCGCCGCCGAGGTCAGCCCCAAGGGCGGCCGTCCCTCTCACCTCACCTCACCTCACTGACCACCTCACGCACCGCAGTCGCCGAACATTCCCATTCTCGTGGTCGACTCACCACGTCAAAGGATTGGGCAATTTATCCGTCAAATACGGAAGGTCCGGTCTTTGACACCACTCCTAAGGCTTGCGTGCGAATGCAACGGTTTATTTATTAAAACGGTTTCGCCGTTGGTCACGCGAGATTCCGCCACCATCACAGGAGAATCTGACGTAGTCTTCGAGTCGTAATAACTCGTACTTTGATCGCCGAGTAGCGAGTCTTGGTAATTCTAGAGTAGACGTGTCCATTCAAAGAAGCTAACGCACACAATTATAACCGCTGCCGCCCTTCATTGTTTGGCGGCTTCCTTTTCGTGAATGATTTATCTGAAAAAAATGCGCCGGCCGGGGTGGCCGAGCGGTTCTAGGCGCTACAGTCTGGAACCGCGCGACCGCTACGGTCGCAGGTTCGAATCCTGCCTGGGGCATCGATGTGTGTGATGTCCTTAGGTTAGTTAGGTTTAAGTAGTTCTAAGTTCTAGGGGACTGATGACCTCAGAAGTGAAGTCCCATAGTGCTCAGAGCCATTTGAACCATTTTTGTAAAAATGCATAGTCATTATCGTTAGGAAGCTGATGTAGATTGGACGTAGTTGATCTAACGCGGCTGAGTCAGCCATCTTGAGCAATTTGCTATATCGAAATTTTGTAGGAACGTTCGAATCAGACATCGTTACATACACTCCTGGAAATTGAAATAAGAACACCGTGAATTCATTGTCCCAGGAAGGGGAAACTTTATTGACACATTCCTGTGGTCAGATACATCACATGATCACACTGACAGAACCACAGGCACATAGACACAGGCAACAGAGCATGCACAATGTCGGCACTAGTACAGTGTATATCCACCTTTCGCAGCAATGCAGGCTGCTATTCTCCCATGGAGACGATCGTAGAGATGCTGGATGTAGTCCTGTGGAACGGCTTGCCATGCCATTTCAACCTGGCGCCTCAGTTGGACCAGCATTCGTGCTGGACGTGCAGACCGCGTGAGACGACGCTTCATCCAGTCCCAAACATGCTCAATGGGGGACAGATCCGGAGATCTTGCTGGCCAGGGTAGTTGACTTACACCTTCTAGAGCACGTTGGGTGGCACGGGATACATGCGGACGTGCATTGTCCTGTTGGAACAGCAAGTTCCCTTGCCGGTCTAGGAATGGAAGAACGATGGGTTCGATGACGGTTTGGATGTACCGTGCACTATTCAGTGTCTCCTCGACGATCACCAGTGGTGTACGGCCAGTGTAGGAGATCGCTCCCCACACCATGATGCCGGGTGTTGGCCCTGTGTGCCTCGGTCGTATGCAGTCCTGATTGTGGCGCTCACCTGCACGGCGCCAAACACGCATACGACCATCATTGGCACCAAGGCAGAAGCGACTCTCATCGCTGAAGACGACACGTCTCCATTCGTCCCTCCATTCACGCCTGTCGCGACACCACTGGAGGCGGGCTGCACGATGTTGGGGCGTGAGCGGAAGACGGCCTAACGGTGTGCGGGACCGTAGCCCAGCTTCATGGAGACGGTTGCGAATGGTCCTCGCCGATACCCCAGGAGCAACAGTGTCCCTAATTTGCTGGAAGTGGCGGTGCGGTCCCCTACGGCACTGCGTAGGATCCTACGGTCTTGGCGTGCATCCGTGCGTCGCTGCGGTCCGGTCCCAGGTCGACGGGCACGTGCACCTTCCGCCGACCACTGGCGACAACATCGATGTACTGTGGAGACCTCACGCCCCACGTGTTGAGCAATTCGGCGGTACGCCCACCCGGCCTCCCGCATGCCCACTATACGCCCTCGCTCAAAGTCCGTCAACTGCACATACGGTTCACGTCCAGGCTGTCGCGGCATGCTACCAGTGTTAAAGACTGCGATGGAGCTCCGTATGCCACGGCAAACTGGCTGACACTGACGGCGGCGGTGCACAAATGCTGCGCAGCTAGCGCCATTCGACGGCCAACACCGCGGTTCCTGGTGTGTCCGCTGTGCCGTGCGTGTGATCATTGCTTGTACAGCCCTCTCGCAGTGTCCGGAGCAAGTATGGTGGGTCTGACACACCGGTGTCAATGTGTTCTTTTTTCCATTTCCAGGAGGGTATATGTGTCTAAACTAAATAAAACGCGAAAAGAATTGATGAGAAAAGCAAATACTTACCTTGTTTTATTCTGTACTAGCGAGTACGGCAATACTTCGCGATTACTTTGTATGTGTGGGAATTGGACAAACATCCTAAACTCCTCCGCCCCCATGTTTAAAAGGAGTGGGTAAATCAGTTGCGATCATAGGTATACGGAGTATCTGTTGGGGATAGGACTTTCAACGACCGTATTTTACATAGTTTTACTCTTCGAACGGGGTGGATTACAAAGTTACGAACGATTCAGATTCGACCGCAGTATTCTAATCATAAGCCGATAAGCCATAAATATAACTTTCCTATTTTCTGTATAACTGATGGCGAGGAAGAAAACAACATTTGTTGCGTATACAATTTTTGTTCGAACATACACATATAAGGAGACAGAATAATATGTGAGAATCAGTTTGTCTCTTCCTAATGTAACTGAAACTGACTGCGAGAAAGAAATTGAAACCGCACATTTTCACCAAACCGCACATCATTTTCTTCATCGTAGTCTGATTTAACAGAAAACCTATATGTTTTCGTTTAAAAGAAATATGTAGCCTATGCCATTCCGAATGGTAGTGGAGTGTTACGCAAAAACTGAAACTAAATCTATCAAGAACATCCAGAAAAATGTAGCTTACGTCTGTTCGAATGTTCATCAGGAATAAAGTTTCTATGTTATATATTGGTGTACATATAAACATTATATATATATTAAAAATATATCTCCCATGTCCGGCTAAACGTTCATTCGAGTATCATGTAAAAATTTGAAGTACGAGTGCATTGGAGACGTACTTTTCGAGACTTTTAGTAACATCTTTCCCCTTTGTACATCACATATATATTTCTGTATTATATGTATTAAAAAAATCGTGTAGCCTTTGTCCGACCGAATCTTCATCTGAGAATCGAGTAAAAATCTGAAACAAAATGCTCAATAACGTTTCGGGGATTTCTGTAACAACCTTAAACATCGACTTGTCTTTATGTAGTTGTATATTTTTATACACCAGACACACTGAAAAATTTACAGCTCATGTCCATCCGAAGATCCGGAGATCCGAAATGTGATTTGGGTGAAGGTCACGGTTAAAGCAGGCTCAGACATGGTAATTGGATGTCTCTATAGGCCCCCGGGCTCAGCAGCTGTTGTGGCTGAGCACCTGAAGGATAATGTGGAAAATATTTCGAGTAGATTTCCCCACCATGTTATAGTTCTGGGTGGAGATTTTAATTTGCCGGATATAGACTGGGAGACTGAAACGTTCATAACGGGTGGCAGGGACAAAGAATCCAATGAAATTTTTTTAAGTGCTTTATCTGAAAACTAATTTGAGCAGTTAAACAGAGAACCGACTCGTGGCGATAACATATTAGACCTTCTGGTGACAAACAGACCCGAACTATTTGAAACAGTTTACGCAGAACAGGGAATCAGCGATCATAAAGCGGTTACGGCATCGATGATTTCAGCCGTAAATAGAAATATTAAAAAAGGTAGGAAGATTTTTCTGTTTAGCAAAAGTGACAAAAAGTACATTACAGAGTACCTGACGGCTCAACACAGAAGTTTTGTCTCAAGTACAGATAGTGTTGAGGATCAGTCGACAAAGTTCAACACCATCGTACAATATGCGTTGGATGAGTATGTGCCAAGCAAGATCGTATTAGCGCTCGCTGTATTGCAGTAGTTCGAGTAACGAAGATTTTTGTGAGGTAAGTGATTCATGAAAGGTATAGGTTATTGTTAGTCAGGGCCATTATTTTGCAGGGATTATTGAAAGTCAGACTGCGTTGCGCTAAAAATATTGTGTGTCAGTTTAGTGATGATCAGAAAAAGTAAAGAGAGAAATGTCTGAGTACGTTCAGTTCTGCTCAGCTGTTTGAAAAACAAATAACGAACGGGATTTATCAGCACAGTAATTCATTAATTCTTCTAAAGGGACGTTACAACTTCTAAGGAAGAATTGATAACCAGACTTGACAACTATTTTGCAGGCCGAGAGGAATCTCATTTTTGAGATGGGGTCAAGGCACTGGAACATCGTTGGACCAGTTCATTAATCTAAAAGGAGACTACATTGAAAAATGAAAAAAGTTTGAGAGATGTAAGTACTTTCTTCTATTCCTTTCCGATAACTTTTGAAACCACCCTCGTATAAGTATATATATACTATATAAAGGGGCAACGTTTTCAGCAAAAATCTCGGAAAGTTCTCGACCAATTTACTTCAGATTTCTACACAATACACTAGTAAACACTCAGACGAAAATAGCCTACAAATATTTATATATATTTGGTACATAAATATATATTAAAACCTTTAGTGCTACCAAAGGAGGACGATGTTCACGTTGTTACCAAAATTATCGAAAACGTATTTACCGATCTACTTCAAATTTTATCACGATACTATAATAAATATTCATCTACATCTACATCTACATCCATACTCCGCAAGCCACCTGACGGTGTGTGGCGGAGGGTACCCTGAGTACCTCTATCGGTTCTCCCTTCTATTCCAGTCTCGTATTGTTCGTGGAAAGAAGGATTATCGGTATGCTTCTGTGTGGGCTCTAATCTCTCTGATTTTATCCTCATGGTCTCTTCGCGAGATGTACGTAGGAGGGAGCAATATACTGCTTGACTCTTCGGTGAAGGTATGTTCTCGAAACTTTAACAAAAGCCCGTACCGAGCTACTGAGCGTCTCTCCTGCAGAGTCTTCCACTGGAGTTTATCTATCATCTCCGTAACGCTTTCGCGATTACTAAATGATCCTGTAACGAAGCGCGCTGCTCCCCGTTGGATCTTATCTATCTCTTCTATCAACCCTATCTGGTACGGATCCCACACTGCTGAGCAGTATTCAAGCAGTGGGCGAACAAGCGTACTGTAACCTACTTCCTTTGTTTTCGGATTGCATTTCCTCAGGATTCTTCCAATGAATCTCAGTGTGGCATCTGCTTTACCGACGATAAACTTTATATGATCATTCCATTTTAAATCACTCCTAATGCGTACTCTCACATAATTTATGGAATTAACTGCTTCCAGTTGCTGACTTGCTATTTTGTAGATAAATGATAAGGGAACTATCTTTCTATGTATTCGCAGCACATTACACTTGTCTACACTGAGATTCAATTGCCATTCCCTGCACCATGCGTCAATTCGCTGCAGATCCTCCTGCATTTCAGTACAATTTTCCATTGTTACAACCTCTCGATATACCACAGCATCATCTGCAAAAAGCCTCAGTGAACTTCCGATGTCATCCACAAGGTCATTTATGTATATTGTGAATAGCAACGGTCCTATGACACTCCCCTGCAGCACACCTGAAATCACTCTTACTTTCGAAGACTTCTCTCCATTGAGAATGACATGCTGCGTTCTGTTATCTAGGAACTCCTCAATCCAATCACACAATTGGTCTGATAGTCCATATGCTCTTACTTTGTTCATTGAACGACTGTGGGGAACTGTATCGAACGCCTTGCGGAAGTCAAGAAACACGGCATCTACCTGTGAACCCGTGTCTATGGCCCTCTGAGAGTCGTGGACGAATAGCGCGAGCTGGGTTTCACACAACGGTCTTTTTCGAAACCCATGCTGATTCCTACAGAGTAGATTTCTAGTCTCCAGAAAAGTCATTATACTCGAACATAATACGTGTTCCAAAATTCTACAACTGATCGACGTTAGAGATATAGGTCTATAGTTCTGCACATCTGTTCCACGTGCCTTCTTGAAAACGGGGATAACCTGTGCCCTTTTCCAATCCTTTGGAACGCTACGCTCTTCTAGAGACCTACGGTACACCGCTGCAAGAAGGGGGGCTAGTTCCTTCGCGTACTCTGTGTAAAATCGAACTGGTATCCCATCAGGTCCAGCGGCCTTTCCTCTTTTGAGCGATTTTAATTGCTATTCTATCCCCCTATCGTCTATTTCGATATCTACCATTTTGTCATCTGTGCGACAATCTAGAGAAGGCACTACAGTGCAGTCTTTCTCTGTGAAACAGCTTTCGAAAAAGACATTTAGTATTTCGGCCTTTAGTCTGCCACCCTCTGTTTCAGTACCATTTTGGTCACAGAGTGTCTGGTCATTTTGTTTTGATCCACCTACCGCTTTGACATAAGACCAAAATTTCTTAGGATTTTCTGCCATGCCAGTACATAGAACTTTACTTTCGAATTCATTGAACGCCTCTCGCATAGCCCTCCTCACACTACATTTCGCTTCGCGTAATTTTTGTTTGTCTGCAAGGCTTTGGCTATGTTTATGTTTGCTGTGAAGTCCCCTTTGCTTCCGCAGCAGTTTTCTAACTCGGTTGTTGTACCACGGTGGCTCTTTTCCATCTCTTACGATCTTGCTTGGCACATACTCATCTAACGCATTATATACGACGGTTTTGAACTTTGTCGACTGATCCTCAACACTATCTGTACTTGAGACAAAACTTCTGTGTTGAGCCGTCAGGTACTCTGTAATGTGCTTTTTGTCACTTTTGCTAAACAGAAAAATCTTCCTACCTTTTTTAATATTTCTATTTACGGCTGAAATCATCGATGCCGTAACCGCTTTATGATCGCTGATTCCCTGTTCTGCGTTAACTGTTTCAAATAGTTCGGGTCTGTTTGTCACCAGAAGGTCTAATATGTTATCGCCACGAGTCGGTTCTCTGTTTAACTGCTCAAGGTAGTTTTCAGATAAAGCACTTAAAAAAATTTCACTGGATTCTTTGTCCCTGCCACCCGTTATGAACGTTTCAGTCTCCCAGTCTATATCCGGCAAATTAAAATCTCCACCCAGAACTATATCATGGTGGGTAAATCTACTAGAAATATTTTCCAAATTATCTTGGTGGCGGAAAACGTTTTCATTTCCAATGCTATAGTTAAAATGTGATATAACCTTTCAGATGACATCTGGCAAGCGTGAGCAATTTCACGCATTTTCAATCGGCGATACTCCATGACCATTTTCTGCACTTTTCCAGTGATTCCTGAAGTTGTGACACATCTTCGCCGACCACTGCGCGGATCATCATCCTCTTGGTAACAGTTGAATATGAAGGAGCAGAGTACCCCGGCGAATTCTGGAAATCGACGTGAATGTCCTTTGCTTTCATACCTTTTTTTACGAAGTATTTAATAACTGCTCGAATATCGATTTTTTTCCCCATCTTCGCAAATCACTACGGGGGTTCAACGACAAACCCACGTCAACGCCACAGCTCTCTTCCAAGGGCACTGACGTGGCACGTGTTTACAGGCAACAGTGTAATTAATATCACGTGAACAACTCGTTGCGGTAGCGTTGATCTCTCGTGGTGGTTCCGAGAGCTTTTGAAACCACCCTCGCACACCATACACATTAAAAGATACATAGCCCGCATCGTTTCGAACTTTGATTGGAGTATCATGGAAAAATTTGTAGTAAATCGGTCAAATATTATCCGAGATTTTCAGTAACAACGTTAAACAACAACTTGTCTTCATGAAGTAGTGCAGAGTGAATATTTAATACCCATGTTTTTTCTTCTATGTGGAGATTTAATTATGATTGTGACTACTTGACTATGATTGTGACTACTTGGCACGGCACTCTTCGAAGTCAATTTTCAACGAATATAGAAATGCAGTTTACATCGTTAAAAATTATTCTCTCTGCTAAGCGTCAATTCGACAAGCAGAATTGCATTGCACATCACACGATAAATCAGCAACCACACGTAACGTAAAAAGAAAATTTGAAAACCTAATATACCATCTCTCAGATGTCAGGATCAGGTGTAACTTGTAGTTAAAGTGAAATGTAATAATTTTCTGTAAAACTGTATATTATTGCAACTGCAAATGTTGGTTCCTTCGTTGAAGAAAATAATAAAACGAGAAAAATTTGAAGAACTTGCCTCGATGGAGCAGCAACCAAAGTCAGAAACAATATACTCGTATATCTTTCTTATTTCTTCGCAGTATCTTGATTACAACCAATTTCTTTTGCAGTAAAGTTCAAAATTCAGTTTGCTGTTGCAGCAAAAATTTTCATTGTAGATTAAATCAAACAATGGTAAAACCAGGATGGAATGTAACAATATTAGACAAGGAAAGTTGGAGTTGTGATAGGCACAACAAAAAGATTCACACAATTATAGGTTTCGGCCATTAAGACCTTTGTCAGCAATAGACACACATACACACACGCACACTCACGCAAACGCAACTTGCACACACGTCTGCAGTCTCAGACAACTGAAATCAACTGAGGCTGAAAGCTATAATTGTGTAAAGCTTTTTGTTGTGCCTATCACGAGTCAGCATCTCCGTTATATGGTGAGTAGCAACTTTCCTTCTCTAATATTGTTTCATTGTAGATTAATCATTATTATGGTGATAGATTCTTGTGATTTTAAAGTTAAATGAGATACGCTCTTCAATTGTTTATTATTATTATTATTATTATTATTATTATTATTATTATTATTATTAATTACTACAGCTTACACAGCATGGAACTCTATAGTTCCGTGTGAGAAGCTACGAAAGTGAAACACTCAAACACAGAGGCGTTGACCTGTTAATGAACTGTGCGTCAAAAGGAATTAAAAACAAAATGAAGAGAAGGTGACTGAAGGAGAAGAGCTGTTTGGGAAGGAGGGGGCTAGGACTTAACAAATTACTTTGTAGCGCAGTTGGGTGGTATGAGGATGGAAGGGAGCGCAGTGCGAAAAATATGACCCAAGGGCGAAGTACATTTGTAATCACTGGGTCGAATCCTTGAGGACAGTTTCACTGTATCTTTGGGAGTGATACAGGAATACTCAACAGGGAATCCTCTGCGATTTAGTTAAGTGTTTATCTTTGTCGTCTGAGAAACTGGTAAGAGCTTGTTAGATGTAGTGTTGTGGTTGCGTCATTACGGATAATTATAGAAACTGTAGGAAGCTAGAGTGAGAATCGCAGTGCTGGAACATTGTCTGCTCGTGTCCTGCAGTACCAATGTGGCTGCCAAACTTAATATTCCTATACGACTCGCGGGTCACCATCAGACTGTTTCATGCTCTCATTCCCTACGACACTATAAATTCACAGTTTTCGTAATGAAACGTCGTGCCTGTTATTTTAATGTGAACTATATGAGCCGGCCGGAGTGGCCGTGCGGTTCTAGGCGCTACAGTCTGGAACCGCGAGACCACTACGGTCGCAGGTTCAAATCCTGCCTCGGGCATGGATGTGCGTGATGTCCTTAGGTTAGTTAGGTATAAGTAGTTCTAAGTTCTAGGGGACTGATGACCTCAGAAGTTGAGTCCCATAGTGCTCAGAGCCATTTGAACCTTTTTTTTTTTTTTTTTACTATATGAATAAAACCGCATCAGTCACATTGCCGTTATTATTTTTGTTTGGCGTGCCATAAATGGTTTAAACAAGTATGGCTTGTTTCCAGATGGGTAAACTTAAACAATATTTGTATTTCCGTTTTTTGTGTGTCATACGTCACTTTCAGTGTCTTTTTTTCCTGACATTAAAAAGGAGAAAAATATAGTTGTATTCTTCGGCAGCAAGAAGTAGGAATATGAAGGATGGTGTGTAAACTTGGACTCATAACAGTAAAAAAATGAAACTAGGATGCCATACGCTTAAGCAGAAAAGCTGTCACCTGTGGATGGGAGAGCGGAACGTCCCAAGCTTGAATGTTACGGGGAAATACAGAAATCTTAAGAGAGGGTCCAATAGACGTGAACTTATTTACAAGGGCGTTCTGAAATGTTATGCCTCCGAATATTTTATGTGAAAATTCTTGAAGCTTTTTAAATACGAAAAATTTGAATAACATCCCACATCTCTGTTCTTCATGCCTACATATTAATTTCTCAACATAGTCACCCCAGCGACGAACATGTTTCTCCCAACGAGAGACCATTTTGCCAGCCGCTGTGGCCGAGCGGTTCTAGGCGCCTCAGTCCGGAACCGCGTTGCTGCTACGGTCGCAAGTTCGAATCCTGCCTCGGGGATGGATGAGTCCTTAGGTTAGTTAGGTTTAAGAAGTTCTAAGTCTAGGGGAGTGGTGACCTCAGGTGTTAAGTCCCACGGTGCTTAGAGCCATTTGAACCATTTGAGAGCTGGCCGGGGTGACCGAGCGGTTCTAGGCGCTACAGTCTGGAACCGCGCTACGGCTACGGTCGCAGGTTCGAATCCTATCTTGGGCGTGGCTGTGTGTGATGTCCTTAGGTTAGTTAGGTTTAAGTAGTTCTAAGTTCTAGGGGACTGATGACCTCAGATGTTAAGTCCCGTAGAGCTCAGAGCCATTTTTGAACCATTTGAGAGACCATTTTGTTGATACCGTCGCTGTAGAATGTTTCACTTTGTTGACAGAGCCACATCCTCACCTCTTCTTGCAGCGCTTCATCACTATCAAATTGAAGCCTTCGAAGGTGTTCTTCAAGTTCTGGAAACAGATGCAAGTCGGATGGGGCGAAGACGGTACTGTACGGAGGATGATCGGTGACGATGAACCCAAGGAGTCGGGTTGTTCCAGATGTTGCAGCGCTCCTGCGTCGTCTGACGTCATGCTGAAGCAGAGGGTGCCCCATGTGTGGACGAATTCTTCGAATTCGAAACTCGATTACAGCGCACTGTCTCTCACGCACCGACATAGTTACGTTACACACTACCATGTTACACGTTACAATTCGGGGCTCTCTATCGGCTGAAGGCTGTAAATATGTATACATAAAGAATAAAAATGTAGAACGTTTATTACGTTTGTTTCGTAGAAAGTACCTTATTAATTATCACATAAGAAATTCGGAGACATTACTTTCCAAAATGGTTCAAATGGCTCTGAGCACTATGGGACTTAACTTCTGAGGTCATCAGTCCCCTAGAACTTAGAACTACTTAAACGTAACTAACCTAAGGACATCACACACATCCATGCTCGAGGCAGGATTCGAACCTGCGACCTTAGCGGTCCCGCGGTTCCAGACTGTAGCGCCTAGAACCGCTCGGCCACCATGGCCGGCCATTTCTTTCCAACACGTCATCGTAGCAGCATGACATGGAAAGACAAAACGACCTGTAATCAGCCGATTCGAGAATAATCTCATCGTTAGTTAACGATGAGGCAAAAGTTTGAATTGTCATGAAGAGGAAAGAGGAAAGTATGTAAATTAAAAGATTTTGCGTGGAACACAATGACTAAGTTAACATACCCTTGTGGTTCTCAGTCTCTGTGGAGTATAACGAAACTTTTTGAGGGGAAAAAACAACATACTTTCAATGAAGACTTGCTAAGCACTCTCATTTACATGTTTAGAAAATAATCACTCTTACAGCACCCATAACATATAGTAGATAATCATCATCAGCTATTTGACAAGCTCTGTTGGACAAAAAGCCTCCTCCAGATATTTCCGTGCGTTGTGACCTTCAGCAATAAAAATTCCTGTACCTCCTGCATATTTCCTGATTTTATTTACCTACCTTCAGTTAGTTTGTCTTCTCATCCTTTTCTTGTTTCTTTCAATTCAGAAAATAATTTCCTTTGGGCACCTACCATCCAACTTCCCGGCTATTGTTCAGCCCACCTCCATTACTTTCTGCATTCCTATCATAGTTAAAGTGTGTCCCATAAACAATTTATTTGCGTTCCTCTCTCCCAAGTAATTTGCAACATGTATCTCTCCGTTGGTCAGTGAACCACATTCAAATTTTACAAGCTCTTCGTGAGTAGAAACTTCACGAGTAAGGTCTGGTCATGCGACCTATCTCTAGCCTTTCAGTTTCACACAAAATGAAAGCTTCACTTCACTTTGAAAACTTATGTAGTTTACTAAGAATACTACACGCCATTTTATTCTTTCTTTTTTTTTTTTTTTTGCTGTTCATCCAATGATGGTAGTTATCGCAGGTCATTGCTAATAAATTCTATTAGTAATTCGTTTCCTGATTGGAAAAACTGCCAAGTAAACACGTGGGTTTCAAGACCAGTTTCTGTGAATGAAGGAATTATTTTTATGCAGTGAAATTAAAGTGGAAGCCTGTTAAGCCTGTTCCCTTGGACACCCCCCCCCCCCCCCCCCCGGAAAAGCAACACACGATAAGTAAATTTTCATGAAACAGAACGAATTAATTTAGTGGAAATAGCGCTAATTATTTGAAGACCTCTTAAGAATATCGTTTCCATTCGTCACAACTCACTGGTAGATGTTCGACTGTGATAGCAATGGAAACAAAAGTGAACATGGAACATGGCTTACGACACGCATTCGAGGACATTAAACCAAAAAACAAAAAAAGATTTTTAGAAATAACCAGGGCCTAAAACCTCATTGATTCATTATTCTTCGTGAAGTGAAAAACGAACGAGTTTTAGTTGTTTCAACGTTGACTACTGTAAACGAATTATCACTTTAAATATAGTAATGTTAACTTTTTGCAAACTAATGTTTAATTCTCTCAAACTTTGTTCAAGGTATTGGATGACATCGGATCTCCTTCAGGGTTACTGTTATCAAAAACTCTGGGAACCACAGCCTTAGCCGAAAGTGAAACGATACCGTTCCTAGCCATCATTCTGCAACTGTACGCTGATTATTAATTTGAAAGGTTCCTCATTGCACACTGCTCACAAGTATTGAACGTGTACAGTGAAGTTGCGTCAGCGCACCTTAGAATGGAGTTCCAACATAAGGGAACAGATGGTAAACTCAGGCGCTAGGGAGTCACAGTACAGCACTCTGGGAACAACTGTTGCACAGCCAAAAGAACTGAGGTTCCTTGCTCCTGGACTCAAATACGGGGTGGGCTACATTACATTTTGCATAATATGGGAAGACTTTAGCAGAAGGACTCCTTTGTGTACTACATTTTAGAATCAGCCACTAGCTCAGTGGAGCGCACTGCCGGTAACAGTTTCTTGGGGACTGTGTGAAGCATCACCTTTACGGCAAATTTGGGGACAAGTTGCTCCATTGCTATTTATTTGAATTTTCTTCATCTCTCACTGTAAATGGAGGCATATAAACCCAACCATGGTGCTTACCATTTTCTTTAATGTCAGTTTATACATTATTTCCGTACAATACACAGCTGACTTGACATGAATATGCTTTCAGTTGGACGAAATGTTTTAGTTTGTGACAAACAGGTGCTGTAGTGACTACCATATCAGCTGGTGGTCGCTTAGCAGGAGACGACGCCTCTGGATGCCAGTCTATGGGATTACCTCTATAAATGTGCGTGTACTCCATTTGTACGAGGCAGCTTTCCATAGTGCGTTAATGACAGGAAATTTTGACCCTTCCTCTTGTAACTTACATTATCATCAATTTGGTCACAATAAATTGGGTCTAGAATACAGAGGAGATGGTATATTCATTCTAATCTCTCTCATATTATAGTCATAAGAGTCACTAGATGTTAATTGTGAACTACCTCTTAGCTTTGGAGATTCCAGCTTCATGTATTTTACTCGATGCTTTGGGGGCGTCCGAGGAATAAAGTTACAACACTAACGGGATACGACACAAGGATAAAAAGTCCAATGTTATCCCATTATGCATAACAGATTAGACTAGCGACTGCTGAGATGTGGAGAAAATAGCCTAGTTGTCTTCTGGCTTAGAAAGTGGAATAAATCAGTGTGGCAGGTAATTTAATGGGCGTGACAGGTAATGTTAATATCGTCAGATCCTTTACTTGCCGTATAAGCAGCAGTTCTGCTAAAGATAGAATGGAAATCACAGGAAGCTCCGTCGTGTTATCGAAGTATTATGTGCTTCCACACAATGTTCTTCTATAATGAAATAAATGAGTTACCGCCCCATTTAAGTAAATTCCTAATCGAAGGTTAGAGGACAGAGGGGCGCACTTATCCTAACGGATGAGTAGGGCTAGCACAAATTTACCGAGATTTCAAGGTTCTACAGAGAGAGTTCATCTGAAAATATCACCACAGGTATCAGTTATTACAATTAACAACAAGTGAATGACAAGGACTGCCATTTGTTAAATCAGTCTGTAGAAATGAATAGACTGGCTACAGTGCAGCAAGTTACAGACAACTTTCTTACTGCGAAAAACTCCAACAACATATGAGAAACCTTACGATTTAGGGCCATCTTCTATAATGAAATAAATGAGTTACCGCCCCATTTAAGTAAATTGCTAATCGAAGGTTAGAGGACAGAGGGGTGCACTTATCCTAACGGATGAGTGGGGCTAGCACAAATTTACCGAGATTTCAAGGTTCTACAGAGAGAGTTCATCTGAAAATGTCACCACAGGTATCAGCTATTACAATTAACAACAAGTGAATGACAAGGACTGCCATTTGTTAAATCAGTCTGTAGAAATGAATAGACTGGCTACAGTGCAGCAAGCTACAGACAACTTTCTTGCTGCGAAAAACTCCAACAACATATGAGAAACCTTACGATTTAGGGCCATCTTCTATAATGAAATAAATGAGTTACCGCCCCATTTAAATAAATTGCTAATCGAAGGTTAGAGGGCAGAGAGGTGCACTTATCCTAACGGATGAGTGGGGCTAGCACAAATTTACCGAGATTTCAAGGTTCTACAGAGAGAGTTCATCTGAAAATGTCACCACAGGTATCAGTTATTACAATTAACAACAAGTGAATGACAAGGACTGCCATTTGTTAAATCAGTCTGTAGAAATGAATAGACTGGCTACAGTGCAGCAAGTTACAGACAACTTTCTTGCTGCGAAAAACTCCAACAACATATGAGAAACCTTACGATTTAGGGCCATCTTCTATAATGAAATAAATGAGTTACCGCCACATTTAAGTAAATTGCTAATCGAAGGTTAGAGGGCAGAGAGGTGCACTTATCCTACCGGATGAGTGGTGTTAAATGTTGGGACTGTGCGAGAGCGTCAGAACTACGGGCACGGCTCAGGTCGGTGGTGACATTCTCTTTAAAGTCTCATTAAATGGAGCGATAGGCGAGCTAAATCGATTGATGCCCCGGAAATTAACGGGCACACGATAGCTGAAGGAGTCAGCAAAAGCTGCAGGTATCAGGCCGATAGTGAGTCTATACTAACGTGTGTGCCCTCGTGTACAGGGACTTATGTTCAGCCACAGCGATTGGTGGTGCTCAGACCGTCTTTTGTGTGTCACCTACCTGAGCCGCGTGATTTAGGGGACACTCATATAGCAAGCTTGACCTCGTATAGAAAATATATCTGGAGAAGAGCGCAGATGGGTAACCAGATGGCGAGGATTGAACTCAAAATCCGGCCGAAAGAAACAGTTAGTTGGCCAGTAGCGTATCTCCACGATAAAGCCCAAGACGAGGCACAATGTAGGTGTAGTTGTAAGGACAAAGAAGATTATCACTTAATACCATAATGTAGGCAGGATTACAATCAAGAAGAATGCGATTAGGACTTAACGTGCTGCCTCTACCAGATCATTTGTAGTGGAGAACAGACTGGAGTTGGGGAAGGATAGGGAACTGACTGTACCTCCTCGGCATTTAGACACCCGTAAAGCAAATTCTGAACAGATTTTAAAGGCTGTCCTCCAGGGTAGACATTGAGGCGACTGTATACACAACGGTGTAAACGGCCAGTGCGTTGGTGCAGCTGTCACTTGTATTCAGGTAGCTCATGTGAAAAGATTTCCGACGTCATTATGGCCGCAAAGTGGGAATTAACAAACTTTGAAAGCGGAATGGTAGTTGGAGCTAGACGCATGGAACATTCCACTTCGGAAATCGTTTGGGAATTTAATATTCCGAGATCCACAGTGTCAACATATGCCAAGAATACCAAATTCCAGGCATTACCGTCACCATGGACAACGCAGTGACCGACGACCCTCACATAAGGACCGAGAGCAGTAGCGTGTAAGAGAGTTGGCAGTGTTATGATACAAGATACATTGCTTGAAATAACCGCAGAAATCAATATGGGACGTACGACGAACTGCGTCCGAACAGGACTTCAAGGCTCAACGGTACTGACCGACCGCCGTGTCATCCTCAGCCCACAGGCATCACTGGGTGAGGATTTGAAGGGGCTCTGCCGGTCGTTGTCAGTTTTCTTTACCGAAGCCGCTACTTCCCTATCAAGTAGCTCCTCAGTTGGCCTCACAAGGGCTGAGTGCACCCCGCTTGACAACAGGGCTTGGCAGACCGGACGGTCACCCATCCAAATGCTAGCGAAGCCCGACAGCGCTTAACTTCGGTGATCTGACTGAAACCGGTGTTACCACTGTCCGTTAGGACAGTGCGGCTAACAACACAACGTCTGCAGCACCTCTCCTGGACTCGTGACGACATCGGTATTACGTGACTTTTGTCACCTCTGTGTTTGTCCGCTGTTTTAGCACTGCGCCACCTACGTCGGTGGCTATAGTTGCAGTGGACCTGGCGATCGTCAGTAGAACTTCGAAGCAACAAATGGGGAATTTTGGGGTACGTGATAAGTCTGCGAAGCGGGAATGGGAACGAGATGACGACGTGGACTCTGAGTCGAGAGCGACACGAGTGATCTGGAACAGCCGGCCAAACAGACTGGAAAGAGTTTAGCTGTAGGTTTCGGAGGGCCCTGATAGGAACATTGATAAGGGTTTGATTGCAGAATTTTCTAATGGAAATAAGTATCAGAAATTGAAAATCTATTGTACTTGGCATCAGTCTAGAAATTTGCGAGCAGCGAAGGAAATGCGTTTTCAGTACAGTGGTAGCGAAGATAAATGTGGCCTTAGCTCTGACAAACAGCGATACGAAACAGGAGTGGGGGTGTGGGGTGAGTTACGTTGTAATCAATGGAACGTAGAAAAAAGAGATATTTCCATGCGTTATTTTTTGCAGTTATTTTATCCTTTGGCGTCTGTATGCCTAGTTTAATGAAAAGTTGATAGCTAAGTTATTTCCTGTGCTTCTCGTAGCAGTCTTGGAATGGATACTTAGCAATCTTCTAGTGAAGAAAACCAGAGGGCCACTCACATTAATCAGCGTGATATAGCACCATAAGTCATTAATTAATTGGTGGTAAGACTATTGTGTATATCATTCATTTTTACTTAGTGCTGCAACTTATAATGTAGAGCACTGGAACTAGGAATCATCACTGAAGCGTTGTTGCCCAATCTGGTCTTTTTTGCAACGTTGTTGATCAGTCGGTTGCAGCCAGCACCTCTATCGATACAGTGCCCAATCGAACACATCATGAAAATATCGTAATCCCTCTGCTTATATTATAATTTTTATTTCTGTATGCATTAAGCACTGTGAAGAATCGTGTGAAAGTACACTGACGGGACAAATCACAACACCAAAAAGAAAAATTAAGGAAGACTAATGAAATTTCGGGAATACATTTGTCTCGGTAATATATGTAAGTGATTAACATTGCATGAACATTGATTAAGTAAGCACGAGATAAGCCATTGCAAAAGTGAAATGGCGGTACAGTAATAACCGGTATAACCACAGGTATGTTAAGTGCAAGCAATAAAGGTGCATGCATTGTGTTCTATAGGTGTCAGATGTCAGTTTGTGGGATGGAGTTTCTGATGCTTTTAGTCTGTCAGTACATGGACCGTTAATGCTGTTTGTGGATGATGCTGGAGATGTCGTCCTATGATGTCCCACGTGTACTCTTTTGGAGACAGGTCTAGTGACCGAGGAGGACAAGGTATCATGTAGACACTCTGTAGAGCACGTTATGTTACAACAGCGGTAAGTGAGCGAGCGTTATCCTGTTGGAACACACGCTTTGGAAAGCTGTTGATGAATGGCAACTCAACAGGTCGTATCTCCAGATTATTGTTGAAATTTTCAGTCAGGGTGCATGGGATAGCGACGAAAGTGCTCCTGCTGTCATACGAAATTGCAGCCCAGACCGTAACTCAAGGGGCAGATTCAGTGCGTCTAACACGCGAACAGGTTGGTTGCACGTCCTCAGCTAGCCTCCTTCTAACCAACACACGGCTATCACTGGCACGAGGAGGGAGAACGAGCTTTCGTCAGAAAACAGAAGAGACCTGCACCCCTGCCCTCCAATCAGCTCTCACTTGACACCACTGAACTCCCAAATGGGGTGGTTTAGCGTCAGTGGAATGCACCTAAAGGCCGCCTCACTCGGAGCTACCCTTGCAATAACCAGTTCGTTGTGTTACTGTGATGCTAACTGCGGCTAAAATGGCTGCTGCGGATACAGTACGATGCGCCACAGCCATACGCCAAACACGACTGTGTTTCCTGTTGGTAGTAACACATGGTCTTCCGGAGCCCGGTTTTCTTGCGACCGTACATTTTCGTGACCATTGCTGCCAACATTCATGTGCAGCGGCTACATTCCTGCCAAGCCTTTCTGCGCTATCACAGAGGGAACATTCAGCTTCTCGTAGCCCTCGTAGCCTTCCTTCAAACTCAGTGTGGTGTTGATGAACGTGCCTTTGTCTCCATTTAGGCATTCTTGACTAACGTCAACTCACGACGTTCAATCTCAATGGTAACTAATGCTAATGACCGTGACAGCGTGTGTATAAACCAAACCAGATTTGTATCCTTATACTGGCCGCTACTAGAACCACTGTTATGAGACTGGCGCAAAATTTTAACAGACAATAATTTCAGACGTATAAACACGGCTACCAATTTTCGTTTATGTTGCGTATCTCCTACTTGGAATTTTTTTCTGTCAGTGTAGTTCATAGACCGATGTTAGATTTAGTAAAAACTGAAAAGTGCTGTCACCTGAAGTGATCATGTGAAGCACGTAAGTAACGATACTATTGTGACACTTCAGTAACATTGCCTGTCTGAATTGTGCCTCTGGTGTAGAGACTAATTAACTGGCACTACACCTGCATTATTAATTATAATCTGAAATACAGTAGCCGGCCTCGGTGGCCGTGCGGTTCTAGGCGCTGCAGTCCGGAACCGCGAGACTGCTACGGTCGCAGGTTCGAATCCTGCCTCGGGCATGGTTGTGTGTGATGTCCTTAGGTTAGTTAGGTTTAAGTTGTTCTAAGTTCTAGGGGACTGATGACCCAAGATGTTAAGTCCCATAGTGCTCAGAGCCATTTGAACCATTTTTTTTTTTTTAAATACAGTACTGCGTCACAAAATTATTCAGTGCTTACATTTTCAAAAACAAATAACCATTGATAACATTGGTCAAACACGTATAATTAACTGTTTAATCGAACTATAATCATTTTTAGATGCGCTGTACAGTTGGTTAATTTCAATGGAATATTGTCAGCAAACGAGGAGTAGCCATAAATTTAAACTAAGAAAGTCACATAATTAAATTTTCGTCTACTTAGAGGTACATGTTTACAGTTTCCGTACACACTGAGCTTATTACACCACAGTATAGTAGCGCGCCGCTAGAGGTGCCAAGACAAAACGGCTCATCCCGTTGATAAATCGGAGTAGCATGCGGTAATTCGTTTTCTGAATTTGAAGGCGGACAAAGCTGCAGCAGTTCCTGCTGAAACCGTGGAAGTGCACAGCAACACCACACCATTATATTGGACAGTGGTTAGCAAGCGTAGGCGCTTCCAGGATGGTCAAACAACACTGAATGACGATGAACGAAGTGGCGGACCATCTCGCTGTGCAGAACCGAGAATCTCAAGAGAAGTGTAGGCCTTGGTACTCGAAGACTGACTTACGACAATCATGGTAACAGTGGAAAACGTGAAATTCAGTGACAATCAGTTTTCAACAATTTGCACGCCATTTTGAACATAACAAAGTTCGCCTCCCGGAGCGTTCTCACTAATATCAATGCCCGTGATTCACAGCCGTCCGGGGTGGCCAAGCGGTTCTAGGCGCTACAGTCTGGAACCGCGCAACCGCTATGGTCGCAGGTTCGAATCCTGCCTCGGGCATGGATGTGTGCGATGTCCTTAGGTTAGTCAGGTTCAAAAAATGGTTCATATAGCTCTGAGCACTATGCGACTTAACTGCTGAGGTCATCAGTCGCCTAGAACTTAGAACTAATTAAACCTAACTAACCTAAGGACATCACACACATCCATGGCCGAGACAGGATTCGAACCTGCGACCATAGCGGTCGCTCGGCTCCATACTGTAGCGCCTAGAACCGCACGGCCACTCCAGCCGGCATTAGTTGGGTTTAAGTATTCTAAGTTCTAGGGGACTGATGACCTTAGAATTAAGTCCCATAGTGCTCAGAGCCTTTTTTTTCCACACACTTCCGTTAGGCACATGTAAAGTTCACTGCCTAGACACTATGATGCAAAATAGTAGCTGATCAGATATAATGACTGACGTCAAGACTGGTGTGCAAAACTTTCACAGGATGTGGCGCTGCCAAGTAACGTAGTTCGATGGAACTTGGGCCGTACATACTGATACAGTATAGTAAAGTAAGGTAGAGAAGGTAACTGGAAGAAACACGCAGTGAGACACACGAAATGTTCCTTTTATTCAAAGACATTAACACAGGTCTCCGCATAAAAATTGTTTCAAATTTATTAAGTGATTTTTAGTGTTTTCAACGCTGATTTCGGGCAAAATAGTGAAAAAATTCCATCACGTACAGTTATTTCACTAATTGCTTGTCTAGTATTAGCTTTTATCGATATTTCAGCACTCTAGCGAGTTTGAATTTTGGTTTTTAGGATCTCCATAAACTATTTAGCAGTTTTATAATAGATATATGTAAAATAAAGAGTAATTAGGGAAAATTTCAGTAGTTTCATGTCAGTGGCTGTCTGTCGCACTGAGAGGCACCCACATGCCTTGCTCATACTGTGGCATCAAGCAGTCAGGCCTGCAAGATGAGTGGTCTGCCAAGCGAGTGGATTCATTCTTCTTTATCGAGTAACATGAACTCTCGTACTCACAATTAAGTTACAAATTATCCTCCTATATGAATAATACGCAACGGAATTGCACATCTGACTATCAGTAATTTACAGAACTCTGACTGTTCACTACGCACTGGCAATACCACATTTTCCTTTTTTTTCATTTAACGGCTTTTATCAACACATGACCATCGCACTGAATATGAGTGGCGCAGACATTCTAAATTCTGGATATCATGACAACATACAATTCGAAGGAAAAGGCCACCAATCTTTTTCTTTTCACTATCTTATTTATTCCGATAAATTCTATAACCTAAACACACAAATTCTATAACCTACAACAATAACACATGAGAAATTCCGCCCAGTGGGCATGTCTTTACATTGGTGATTCTCTATCTTATAGTCTCGTAATTATTTAACACTACAGTGCACTTTCTGGATAGGATGGTGGATCTTTTATTATATCTCACACTTCGACTCTCACAATCATCATCACGAAACTTTCCTCCAGACCGAGCGGTACAAAAGGAACACGCATAATCCACTACCTCTGAAACTACCTTGCTACTCTCCCATGCAAACCACACATACTTAAATTACATGACATACACCACACTACAACATGAAATACAACACAGGGAATACTCACAACATTATCACTTTCAGCTTTCCCACTTCAATTAATATTTATCCCAGTTTCACACGACACTGCCCCACTTCGTAATTCTACTTTCCTACTATGAACTCTGGAGATATATGCACGTCTTCCTGTGCAATGCAAGCCAAGTGGCGTTGCCGGATAGACGGCTGACTCACCTTGCTTCTCTGTCAGAGTATTATAGTTTGAATCAAGCGTCACACGGAAGCATATCACGCAAAGTAATATTAAGAACCTATTCAGCACACACACGAGTCCTCAACTGATACCATGGACGAGTACTTCTCTTTATCCTTTGTCTCATACACAGATTGAGACTCACACAGTACTCGCCACGTGGAAGTACTCGCCTCTAATTTCAAGTCCTGCACACGCTATTTCTTAAATATTTCAACTTATAGTACACACGCTAGTAATTCAGCTTAACTTAAGCACACGGAAGTATTTCAACTTATTGCTACACGTGCTTTCATTGTGACCGTTGGTCACTTCCGAAGATTACTACGATCCCATTAATACTACCTGCCTGACATTTAATTCTCCCCACAAAAGTTCCTGAAATAGAGAAATTATTATTTCAAACTACTCTTAAGTATTCCACATGCATACCATGTCTCCACTCTTTTGTCTTTACGGAGCACACCTAAGACAGGTCTTAACAGCACAAGATCCAGAGGCAGAGTGCTGAAACATGGCCGTTCTTCATGTTCTCTCGCACCTCTGTCGAAGTGGGGGAGCACCTTGCTACCGTATTGGTCAGCCACATTTCAGGCGCTCAAAGCTCAGGTAAATTTCATCTCTTTGGTCCCACCAAAGGTGGCCAAAGGATCGTCTCAAAGATGATCATATATTCACATTCACTATCTACGGTTAGCAGACGACCATACATTCATTCACTTCACAGATCTCACCAAACTGGATGTAGGGATTTATTTTGTGGGAGTGCACATGTGGTCAATTAAATAAATAAATTGTCATTCTTTCCCACACTGGTATCCAGCTTAGCTGTATTAATGGAAATTGAGTTATTTTACAAAAAAATGTGTTGTTCTGACAAAAATAATGAAGTATGTTGTAACTATTTTCAATGTCGGGCGGTACTGTAGCCTGTCACCACCGGCTACCCATGCAGAAAAAAAAATGGCACGGTACTATCCTTGCAATTCGAGGGTAGTTCCGAACATTTTTTTTAAGAAAGCTGTATTAGAACAAACGTAGCAAGTCATCAAAATAACCAGGAGGAGACCTTAGCCCCTGGTGACCTCAAATAGACGACCAAATGCTGTTACTTTACCAAATTATTGACACAGTTGATGCACTATTGTACTCTCCACAATCCGGAGTAATGTACACATACAAATTTACAACAATCCACATGACAAATAAAACATTACATCATACAAATAAAAAATAATGTTGAGATAAAAATTTGCTTGGTTACTGGGATCTTCGTTACTTTTATGAGTAATCCAAACTTCACTAATTGTATGACAAATAAAAAAATACTAATTGTAGTCATGAAATTTTAAATAGCTCACCGTCAAGCACAGAACAAGTAATCCGACATTCATAAATTGCGTTGTAATAATCTTTTACACGGTAATGTCTAAATAAAAAACAAAATCAACAAAAGAAAAAATTGCGTACACTAGTTCCATGTATAATGTCAGGCTCCATATCAGTACTCTAAAATATACATCAAACCTACAGAGAAATAAAACTGAGAAGAAAAACAATGAAATATACCACAAGTTACATACTGGTTACATAATATAGTCAACCTAAGACATCATGACATACCTCATTAACTATCATCCCTTAAGCAATTGCCACCACTACTCGACTGTGAGTTTAACCTTCTCCTTGTCCACCAGTACAAATACCTGCTGCTGAGCCAGTCAGTCCATCAACTTTGATCAATACACGCAGTAAATAGTTTAGCAATAAGTGCTTGAATCCACCAGTAGCTCTCGTATCTTACTCTACTGCTCATTTCCCTGTTGTTACACATTTAGACGACAAGAACTTGCATTTCGACTAGCCTTCATTACACGTTAATGTGAAATATCACCACTGTGATAATGCAAATAAGTGGCTTCAGTCAACACACCAAAAAGATCATTACTGTCCACGACATTAAAATGCATCAGTTAATTCCGATATTTGTTGTGCAATGCAAACTCTTGTCCCCTGTGACAACCTTACTGACCAATGCAACAAGAGCCGCTATGTTAGTATTAAGCCACTGGCTAATAATTAAAGCATAATTGTACCAAATATTCTAATAAAGGTGCTACGTGAACTTGATAACCCAAAAGAAACAAAAAAAAAACACTAACTATTCTAAACACAAATGTTAATGAAATACAATTACACTTGCTGTCCCTTCTGGAATGAAACATATAAAAAAATTTACACAATTACAAGTACAAATATATTATTCCCTATCTTGCGAGTCACACGGAATCATTTCATTCTGTGATTTTCTTGGGGTCAAAAACGTTGCTGACAGGTTCCCTAGAAACACTGTCTCGGTGTCAAAGCTCTCCCATGGTTACCCGGACGAAAGTCTTTAGGTCACTCAAATCGGCATTTTGAACACGCACTGAACAGTAAACTGTATCTCACATTAAACACAAATGTCATAGTCACTCTCAGAGCACCATCCACACGAATCTGGTCGTCCAGAAATGGCCCTACAACTACTATTACCCACGGTTCCGTCCTTTCAGTTCATGGTGTAATTAAAAGTCGTAAGTTCCAACAAACAGCACTTATTCCCGCACCAATTCAAGAAATGTCTCCTACTACAAATGCAAATGTCAATGTCCCACTCTAGTTTCTTGCGTTCATACAATAATTAGTCACCAAACGACAACTGTCCTCTTTAAGTATACCAAGTGTCCCACATGCAATTCACAAAGCACACTTAACAAGTCACTGCCAAAAGTTTATGGATCCCACCGTTCAGTGGTCAAGACAAAACAAAACAATCGTCCTGTCTGCTAAAGACAAATTCTTTTCCACCACTCACAACGTGGAAACACCAGTCCTTCACTTTCCACCTTATGGAGACGTAACGAGCAGTCATCTTGTTTCACGGCTCCACAGTCCAGTACTAGTTAATAGTTGCTGGTAAAAAATGCCCGCCGGACTCTGCCACGCGTCGTTCATTCTGCCGTGGCGCCGCCGCACGAGCAGAAGAAACCACCCCCTGTTGCCTCCGCGGGATACTTTCCCCAGTCGTAAGGGTGGCGGAACTTATGAAAGGCCAGTGGTACGTGCGTGTCGCCCCAGGCCGTTGATCTGCTGTAGCGGGCGCGTGGAGTGTACCCCGACCGGCAGTGGAGTGGGGAGCGCACCGGCTCTGTTGCCTCTCCCATGCCGACGTCAGCTTGGCTAGTGTGGTACGGGCGCGTTTTGTGTAGCCTCTCAGAGCTACGACACCCAATCAGTCAGATCCTTCTTTGCATCTCGCAACATTACAGATAAAAGGATATTCTTACAGTATTTAAATACTCATTGATTACATGTATTATCTATTAGATACATTGGTAATGAAAGAATCTTTGTTCTAAAAAACATAAAATCATACACCCTAGTTTTCTACACATACAACATCAACATTTATGCCTTTTCTATATACAGCCCACAGTTGTGCTATTGATTGTACCTGTCGTCCCTCATACAAAACATGAAAGTGTAAATTAAAAAAAAAGGAATAAGAAACAATCTATACAGCTCATAATTACAATATCAAATAGTAGACTACTTTAACATCCTATCACAGTGAAAATATTAGAAACTGTTGATTCTAAAACTACAATATACAGTGAACCTTTGCGCTTGTAACAAACTGAAATTAATACCCCTTGAAAGTGTACTAACAAAAAAAAAATAATCTACACAGCTCACAATTACCTACCACATGTTATTAAATAGTAAACTACTGTAACATCCTAATACAATAAACATTTTAGAAACCGATGACTCTAAATCTACAACATACAATGCACCTTTGTGCTTGTGACAGACTGAAATTAGTATCTCTTTACATATTTTACCTTTTATTATATATAACAACATTTCTAGGACATGTATGTACCATCCACATGACGTCATATCGTGACCTGCCATCGAGGTTCATCCAAATCAAACGATAAAGCACAATAATGTTTTAGTTATGGATCGGTAGCATCCCCTTTACAGGAGTGTGCGCATTGATCACACTACTCTACGACTCTCACTCACCAGACATCACATTTTCCTTCTCATTCAATCCATGATACACTAACAGAATAGGTTTAGAAGTCAGCTAACCTTAACACCACCACACTCACGACAACGTACCATACCTTTGCTCCCTTATACTCGACCACATAACACATGAAGTTGTTTTGGAGATAGCATTCCAGTCTTCGAATTCGTCCTTTCACTCTGGCACGTCTCTCCATCGGCTTACCTCTGCATTCACTTTACCGATTATTCATCCTGCTAAATATCAACTTAGAATTGCGACATTTCATCTAAGAACAAAAAATACACAAATTATTCATCCTGCAAAATAACTGTACACATTCTTGGTACCGTTTTGATTAGTTATACTGGTACCAGGGTTCAACAACAACAACAAAAGTTATTTTTTTCATATTGCAAATGTTATGGTAAGAATTAGATTTACACTTATATTACATCTTACGTCAGTATTCCACAACATTCACCATCTAGATCTCATACTTCCTTTATGTTCCATCACGTTGTGCAGTTGTCCTCATCTCTTCATTCGTATTTCGGCTCTCCGTCCGTCGATTACTCCATCATTTCCTGGTCTTCCTTCGCCATTCGCATCAATCTCGATTGCAGCATACACAGGCCTCTCTGTAACATACCTCTAAGACATCATCACATTATTAGTTCTACTCACCTTTATTTACCACTGTTTCATCACATGGAATCTCTCTTTATTAATCACACTGCTTCACGTCGCTTCTCTCCTTAAATATCACTTTTATCCACTACTATTTATCACGTCGCTTCTCTATCTACCATCTTTATCCACTCATTAATCATCACGTCGTTTCTGCTTGATCCTTATTCATATGACAAAAAATACGTACATACACCACTCTGTCGACTCCTGTTCATGACTCATTCGACCAGTCTATTCCGTCATACTTCCTGACATCACACCTGAAAATTGTTAAGTTCGATTTGACCCTGCAAAACGTTACACACCACAAATAAATACACTGACTATCTACCATAAATTGCCTACTTTAGATCTATCCTTAACTTTTCCATAATTTGATGTTAGAAATGTGATGAAGCCCACGAGATTGTTTTCCCTTGATCGTCTCAATCAGTACAGCATTTTCATGGACAATCCGCCTCACTCTGAATGGTCAACTAAACACTGTAAAGAATTTGCTGGTTAAGAATCTGTGCTTACATGAAAATTAAATGTGTGCAGAGAGTATACAAGCTGGGAGAGATGGGACAGCCCAAGTGTTAGAAACTTTGGTGGTAGTGGTCTCTTTCCCTGACACCAGATTCCGAACAACCATATGCAGCACCTCATTATAGCTGTCACTATGACATACTATAGATCAGATGGCATCTAATTTAAAAACTTCGATCAGAATGTTGACTTTTTACCTTACGTGTTAAGTACCTGCTATAGTCAAATCGCACTAATTAAACTGGACACATTGGCATTATTACATAACATTTTTTTTAGCAACTGGTTTGTTTTGAGGAAACGGTCCTTTTACTTTAGTGTTCGAAATAAAAATTTGCAAATTTTGCTCTGAGAGACCAGCCTAACAGATGCCATTACTGGTGTTTTATTCTCTGATCAGAAGTATGGTATTTGCATTCCTACATATCAGTAGAGTTTGTCTGCTACATAGATAATTTTCAGTGCCAGCTGCATGTGTTTTAAGGCAAGATGCTAAGGGCTGATATGTTGGATTAGTTTCTCCTATCCTTCAATCCATTATGACAAGAATGAAATGCCAGGATTCCATGCTCTCCTGTCATTCTGATAGTTTCTGCCGTTCCTATCCTCGACACTGTCTGACCTTATGAGTCGTGTCTCCGTTCACGATGTTGCTCTCATTACCCAGTTCCTGTAACAAGTGCTGAAATGACGCGGAATCGTCTAAGCCTCTGCCTGCTATCACTATATCTCTGGGCAATCTCACTGGCAACTTCGTTATACAAATCCTAATGAGCTCCCCAGTTTCATATGGCACATTCAAATACCTATTTCGTCTCAGCATTTCCTGATAGCACGCCACTGGATCTCTTATGCCACCTTCGTTACAATTTGGCATCATCAATATGCTTTGCGTAACCTGGTCCTGCTTACTTTTCGACCAGAATTCATTTAAATAGCTACTACAGTCTTTAATAACTTCCTGCATTTTCGCTTTAGCCTCGTCCCTCAAATGGTTACACTCAGTCTTCATTTTGAGGAGCAGTCCCCACGATGAAGGTAATGAATCTTGAAATTGAGACAGCCTTGGACTATACCCAGTTGGGTTTGCCACCTGTTTTATCCGACACAACCGTTCTTCTAACTCTCTGAGTTCGTCTTCCTCTTTCTGCCTATTTTCGTTCTTTGAATTTATCTCACTCTCCCTCTGCAATCTACCTGGTGGTGTGTCACCTTCGCTACTGCACGCTAATTGCAACTGTGCTAGTTCTTCCCTATGTTTCTTACTTATTTCTAATTGCGCCTCTTTAAGTTGTAATAGTGATTGTATCTCCCCCTGGTTGGCGTAAACCTCTCGCTGCATACTGTCAGAGCCTGTCTCGCCTCTTATACTGATCTTTCCTACATCTGCACTAATCGTATTCATTCTGACCACTACCTCTTTGATTCGCTCATCTGGCAACACGTCCCTACATTCTGTAATATCACTCTCTATTGCAATTATTCGTACCTCCAAATTATTGGCTTTTTCTTTCACGGCGTCACATACTTGCTTCAACGCACCCAGATTCTTCTCCCCCTCATCTAACCAATTATTAACTGCGGGCAGACGCTCATTGATAACTGAGTGTAGCTTCCTCATTGCCCCTTTATTTCCCTTATCCAATGCCTCCATACTTTCCTTACTATCTTTATCCATCGCTTCCAATCTTTCCTTATTATCTTTATCCATCGCTTCCAATATTTCCTTAATCTTCCTATCTCTCTCCTTATTATCTCTATCCATTGCTTCCAATCTTTCCTTATTCTCCCTATCTCTCTCCTTATTATCTCTATCAATCGCCTCCAATCTTTCCTTATTCTCCCTACTTCTCTCCTTATTATCTCTATCCATCCTGTGTAAAAACTGCAGTAGCACATTGTCATTTGCTACTTTCGGTGCACTCACCTCGTTCGCCTGAGAAACCGTAGCTTCGCCAAGGGTAGCTTCACTTTCACTGCATACCTGACCTAGTCCCGGCTCACCCGCGTCGTCGGGAAAAGCCCCCAGTTGTGGACAAAGCCCGCCGCTTAAAGGATCACCTAGCCGCGGTCTGCTGAACAATTCAGCCCCTTCCGAGTGTTTGCAGTTCTCACTCACTAGCCCGAGGTCGACACCTACTTCCTGCTGCACTGCTACGTTCACACCAGAATCACTATTCTCCATGGTGACTACACTTTTCAACTGCGACCTAGTTACTATGGACATTACGCAAAAAAAATTATACAACGATCTTCCAGCCTTGGGCGATATAGCAATTAATTACATAAAAAAATAAAAGATCCTCACCAATCCAGAAAGAAATTGTAAACAAAAAAAATTTTACTTCTTAGCGCTATCACAATATATTCCATCAAATAAAAAAATCTTAACAGCAAACCTTAACAGCAAAATATCCTGGCAAAATATCCTGGAGGTTCGAAATTATGAGAGGCACCCACAAGCCTCGCTCATACTGTGGCATCAAGCAGTCAGGCCTGCAAGATGAGTGGTCTGCCAAGCGAGTGGATTCATTCTTATTGCGCAGCATTTGTGCACCGCCGCCGTCAGTGTCAGCCAGTTTGCCGCGGCATACGGAGCTCCATCGCAGTCTTTAACACTGGTAGCATGCCACGACAGCGTGGACGTGAACCGTATGTGCAGTTGACGGACTTTGAGCGAGGGCATATAGTGGGCATGCGGGAGGCCGGGTGGACGTACCGCCGAATTGCTCAACGCGTGGGGCGTGAGGTCTCCACAGTACATCGATGTTGTCACCAGTGGTCGGCGGAAGGTGCACGTGCCCGTCGACCTGGGACCGGACCGCAGCGACGCACGGATGCACGCCAAGACCGTAGGAACCTACGCAGTGCCGTAGGGGACCGCACCGCCACTTCCCAGCAAATTAGGGACACTGTTGCTCCTGGGGTATCGGCGAGGACCATTCGCAACCGTCTCCATGAAGCTGGGCTACGGTCCCGCACACCGTTAGGCCGTCTTCCGCTCACGCCCCAACATCGTGCAGCCCGCCTCCAGTGGTGTCGCGACAGGCGTGAATGGAGGGACGAATGGAGACGTGTCGTCTTCAGCGATGAGAGTCGCTTCTGCCTTGGTGCCAATGATGGTCGTATGCGTGTTTGGCGCCGTGCAGGTGAGCGCCACAATCAGGACTGCATACGACCGAGGCACACAGGGCCAACACCCGGCATCATGGTGTGGGGAGCGATCTTCTACACTGGCCGTACGCCACTGGTGATCGTCGAGGGGACACTGAATAGTGCACGGTACATCCAAACCGTCATCGAACCCATCGTTCTACCATTCCTAGACTGGCAAGGGAACTTGATGTTCCAACAGGACAATGCACGTCCGCATGTATCCCGTGCCACCCAACGTGCTCTAGAAGGTGTAAGTCAACTACCCTGGCCAGCAAGATCTCCGGATCTGTCCCCCATTGAGCATGTTTGGGACTGGATGAAGCGTCGTCTCACGCGGTCTGCACGTCCAGCACGAACGCTGGTCCAACTGAGGCGCCAGGTGGAAATGGCATGGCAAGCCGTTCCACAGGACTACATCCAGCATCTCTACGATCGTCTCCATGGGAGAATAGCAGCCTGCATTGCTGCGAAAGGTGGATATACACTGTACTAGTGCCGACATTGTGCATGCTCTGTTGCCTGTGTCTATGTGCCTGTGGTTCTGTCAGTGTGATCATGTGATGTATCTGACCCCAGGAATGTGTCAATAAAGTTTCCCCTTCCTGGGACAATGAATTCACGGTGTTCTTATTTCAATTTCCAGGAGTGTATTTATCCAAGTTTCACATGACACTGCCCCACTTCGTAATTCTACTTTCCTACTATGAACTCTGGAGATATATGCACATCTTCCTGTGCAATGCATGCCAAGTGGCGTTGCCGGATAGACGGCTGACTCACCTTGCTTCTCTGTCAGAGTATTATAGTTTGAATCAAGCATCACACGGAAGCATATCACGCAAAGTAATATTAAGAACATATTCAGCACACACACGAGTCCTCAACTGATACCATGGACGAGTACTTCTCTTTATCCTTTGTCTCATACACAGATTGAGACTCACACAGTACTCACCACGTGGAAGTACTCGCCTCTAATTTCAAGTCCTGCACACGCTATTTCTTAAATATTTCAACTTATAGTACACACGCTAGTAATTCAGCTTAACTTAAGCACACGGAAGTATTTCAACTTATTGCTACACGTGCTTTCATTGTGACCGTTGGTCACTTCCGAAGATTACTACGATCCCATTAATATTACCTGCCTGACATTTAATTCTCCCCACAAAAGTTCCTGAAATAGAGAAAATATTATTTCAAACTACTCTTAAGTATTCCACATGCATACCATGTCTCCACTCTTTTGTCTTCACGGAGCACACCTAAGACAGGTCTTAACAGCACAAGATCCAGAGGCAGAGTGCTGAAACATGGCCGTTCTTCAGGTTCTCTTGCACCTCTGTCGAAGTGGGGGAGCACCTTGCTACCGTATTGGTCAGCCACATTTCAGGCGCTCAAAGCTCAGGTAAATTTCATCTCTTTGGTCCCACCAAAGGTGGCCAAAGGATCGTCTCAAAGATGATCATATATTCACATTCACTATCTACGGTTAGCAGACGACCATACATTCATTCACTTCACAGATCTCACCAAACTGGATGTAGGGATTTATTTTGTGGGAGTGCACATGTGGTCAATTAAATAAATAAATTGTCATTCTTTCCCACACTGGTATCTGGCTTCGCTGTATTAATGGAAACTGAGTTATTTTACAAAAAAATGTGTTGTTCTGACAAAAATAATGAAGTATGTTGTACCTATTTTCAATGTCGGGCGGTACTGTACCCTTTCAGCACTCCCCCTTCCCCTGCCATCACCAAGCAGTGAGCTTCTGCTATTGTCCTTCAATTCACAGTACCTCTTCATTCTGTGCTATTCACTTGTTGTTGTTACTAGTGCTTTAAAGTAGTGACTGTTTTCTTGTGTTGTGAAGTTGTTTTATGGACAATGGACAATGGCCACCAGAGGATGTATAAACTCGCCAGATTGCTTCTGCTACATTTGTGGTAACTATACCGTTAAAAAACAACAAAGAAACATTTCCGATTTTGTTGAAAAAGTATATTTTGCCTATTTTAGTATAAAGTTAGGCGATCAAGATAAGCCTTGTCCCCCACACAAAGTTTGTTCAGTGTGTGTTGAAGAACTGAGGCAATGGTTTCAGTGTAAAAATCAGTCCTTACGTTTTGGAATACCAGTGGTTTGGAGGGAGCCCAAAAATCGTAGTGATGACTGTTGTTTTTGTTCTTGCAACGTACGAGGTTTCAATTTGAAAAACAAAAATGATTTTTCTTACCCTAACATTCAATCAGCAATTTGCGCTGTTCCTCATGGACCTGAAGTATCAATACCCTCTCCTCCAGATTCTTTGGATGATACAGATGATCACGAGCCATTGGCTTAGCAAGGTGATAATGAAGAAGGCAGAGATTGCCACGATCCTGGCACAACCGATCCCATTCCATTCTCACAAGCTGAACTGAACGATTTAGAGACCTAGACCTTTCTAAAGAATCGGGAGAGGTTTTAGGATCTAAATTGAAAGATAAACATATGTTGGCTCCAGGTGCATCCTTTTTTGGTATCGATCGAGGGGAAAGGAGTTTGTATCTTTCTTCTCTGAAGAACGTGACCTGCAGTGATGTTCCTGCACTTACGGCACGCTTAGAAACAGAATATGCTCCTGATGAGTGGAGGATTTTTATTGATTCTTCAAAAAGAAGCCTTAAAGCCTTCTACAAAGTGGCAGTAAGTATGCTTCTATACCAGTTTGACACTCTGTTTACTTAAAAGAATGTTATGAAAACCTTAAACTAATTCTGCTATTCAGACCACAAATGGACACTATGTGGTGATTTAAAAGTGATTTCAATGCTGCTTGGTCAACAAAGTGGCTATACAAAGTTCCCCTGCTTTCTCTGTGAATGGGACAGTAGAGACAGAAAGCAACGCTACATAAAAAAAAAGCTTGGCCCTTGAGAAAAACCTTACAGGTAGGGGTTAAAAATGTTGAGAGGAAAAGCCTTGCGGATCCCAAAAAGGTGTTACGTCCGCCACTTCACATTAAGTTGGGGTTGATGAAACAATTTGTTAAGGCATTGCCATGAGAAGGGGAGTGTTTTAGATATCATTGTGAACAGTTTCCTGGTTTATCCGAGGCGAAGGTAAAGGAAGCAATCTTTGTCGGAACAGACATTAGACAACTAATGACAGATCCCAACATTGTGGACAAAATGGAAACAAAAGAAAAGGCAACATGGACATCTTCTAAATTAGTTGTTACCGGTTTCCTAGGAAACAAAAAAGATCCAAACAACAAGACAATCGTCGCAGACATGCTCGACAACTTTAAGAAGCTGGGCTGTAAGATGAGCATTAAAATTCATTTTCTCCACTCACATCTTGACTACTTCCCTGCAAACCTTGGTGATGTAAGTGAAGTGCAGGGCGAAAGATTCCACCAAGACATCAAAGAAATGAAAAGAAGATATCAAGGAAGATAGAACATCCATATGATATCGAACTACTGCTGGATGATAAAAAGAGATGATGCTCATCGAGTCCACAGCCGGCTAAGCAATAAAAGAAGCTTCGACAGAAAGAGAAAGCGTTATTATAAGGACTTATGAGCTTAAAGAGAAATGGAAGTGTACTGGAAATGTAGTTTAGAACATAATTTATAAATAAAATAAAATTTTATTACTTTGGAAAAAATGTGACAAATTGCTTAAATTTTATTATTATACCCAAAAATACTCCCTTTTTTGTGAGAAAACCTGACATGATAGAAAAAAATGGATTTCATTTTTGAAATCAGCGCTGAAAAGTAAATAAAAGTCAGTTATCAAATTTCAAACAACTTCAAAAAAATATTTTTTTGCAGACCTTTGCAATTACACTGGAGTCACCGCGATTTATTTTGATCCCCTGACATTACAAAAGGCGGGTTCACCACGTACTGTGCTCCCACGCTGGCCACAAAGTTGGTAAGGAGTTCTTGTGGTAGGGCGTTCCACTTCTTCACCAGCGCGGCTGTCAGCTGTTGGATTCGCCAAATGTCCTCTCGTTCCAACCACTCGTCTAAATGAGCTGTTTGATGCGGCCACACACTCTCATCCATAAAAGTGAAGTAAACACCGAATGTACCCCTGAAAAGATGCACATGGGGAAGGTATAAGTGTCAGACAACAATACTCCGCGTACCCTCATACACTGAGAAGTGGGTACACGGAAAGCACTCAGGAACGTTGTACATCATTATCGTTTTAATAATAAATGAAAAGTGCTAGTTTACATTTGTGCTATAGAATTACTTTTACTGCGTTAACCGATTTTAGGTTTACAAGGCTATCTTCAGACATTTACTGATTATTGTCGGCAAAGAAGTTACAACGTTTGTAAACGACATTGGGAAAGACGTTACACATCTAGACTGAAACAGAAACGTACGGTAAATTACATCTTTAACAATGTCGTGGTAATGCAATCTAAAAAGTAAAAAGATGAACAATAAATAAATATAAATGGAGTAAACAGGAAAAACTTTAACACAAAACAGGGAGCCTACATTAGAGTTTATGTCAAGAAAAAAACAAAATTACAAGGCTACTTCAGGAGGTTTAAAACATGGATAATGATACACAAACCAATAACAAGAAAGAATTAGCAACGTAACTACAGAATATATGAGGAACTTTAGCAACATCAACAAGATCAACGGAAATGAATAAATGCAGGAAAATGGAGGAGTGTGAGGCAACATACAGCAAATGCCATCTTTGAGAGTGTGCTGATACTGCATATTAAAAATTAAAAAGTTGAACAATATCGAAATATAAGCTGAGCAAACAGGCCGTTAATCTTTCTCCTGTGTACATTTTTTCACAGTTACTGCATTTTAACTTATAAACACCTGAACGTGCAGACTGACAGGATTGTTCCATGTTATGTCATATTTGAGATCACAATGTATCCCGTGTTCTGAAGCCTATTTTTAGGTTGCTTTTCTGGAGTGAAAGTCTGATGTTATCTGAATTTCTTTCCACGGTATGGTGACAGTGAATTGTGTGTATTTGATACGATTTGTCTTCATTAAGGTAATGCTGTCTTTTATTTTATTTTCATTCGCATGTTGTTTTCTGGCATAAATTTTGTTGACCGTGGTGGGGTTCTAACTAATATTTTTTGCTACTCTTCTTAGTGTCTTTAATTCAGAAGTAATTTTTTCTCCATTCAATGGATACCTTATTAGTCTCGCTATACAGATTCAAAAATATTTTCCTTTGCGTACTTTTAAATGACAGGATTTATTGGGTATTATACAGTCTGTGATTATTTGTTTTCGGTAGATGTTCGATTTGCGCATTGCTTCATTTATTGTGATTTTGAGCTCAAGAAAATTTGTTTTATTATCTTGTCCATGTGCGATTGCAAACGTGTAGGCTACTCCGTTGGAAGTGGAAGAGGTCTATTTCTTTTTCTGTTCCTGTAAATAAAATTAACCTATCATCTAGGTATCTGCAGTAGTGCTGAATTTTATTAGTCCATTCTGGATTTTTTTTATATTTCTCAGTATGGTGAAAAAATATTAGATAGCATACCAGCAAGACAATTTCCCATTGCTAAAACGTGTTCTAGTATATATAGTTCATTATTGAACTTAAAATAGTTATGGAACAATTCCAATTTCAATAAAGTAATAAATTCTTCTATTCGAATTGCGTACATTTTACCACGTTTGTGTGAATTATGTTCGATAATTTCAGTAGTTTCAATAACTGATATGCTAGTGCACATGTTAGTTAAATCTACGGAAATAAATTTTGCATTCTCTGCGATGTGAAAATCTTGAATTTGTTGCATCAGGTCGCTTGAGTTCTTCACTGTGAATGGATTATCATATACATAGTTCTGATTCAATTTTTTTCGGTATGCTGGATCACTGATATAATTAACTGTTGGTCTGACAGGGGGTATTTGATTTATGATTTTCGGTTGGCATTGTAATTTGTGTGCAGGTGGGTTCATAATGGTGCAGCACACTTTTTTTTATCAACTAAAAGAGAGTTTTATTCAGGCTCTTGTAAATTAGGGCTTGGAATAGATAGGATGGCTCTTTTTTATGTAAGTAATATTGTTTTTGTTGAAAACAATGTCTTTTTGCTGAAAAATTCTTAGGTTTTTCATGTAATATTTTTGGAATATGACCACTACTGTACCTGCATTGTCTAGTTCGAGTACTACAGCATTGCTTGTTTGTACTTTCTTCACAAGCTGTAAAAATATGTTCTTTTTCTTCATGGAATTGATTGTTTTTACTGTTATAATTGTGTTTTCAAATTATTGTGAGTATCTCTCTAGTAATGCACTTTTGATCTGTAACAGAAAGATTACCCATATCATCTTCACATGTGCAGTAATGTTCCCTGTATTAGCTTGAGCTGGTTTATTTGGTAAATTATATGCTAGACCTTTCTGTAATAAATCTATTTCATTAATATGAAATTATTATTGACATATTTTTTAATCTACCGAAAAATTTTAATTTGGTATCACATTCTACTTCTGTTCTATTGTATTTACAATTTTGTATTAAGTTTTATCTTATGTCTAAGTTTAATTTTTTGATGTTCATTTTTGTTGTATTTATTTATTGAGTCCATTATTATGTCAAACATGCGAGTTTGTAGTAGTCTTCCTATTTCTAGATGTGGTAAATATAGTTTCGTCTTTAATAACTCATCATTTCGATATTTGTCTTGGATCTCTTCTTTTATCCAGATCACTTCACTTTTTCGCTTCACACACCTGGCTACCTGTGTCCACGTATGCTTGTTGTGCATCTAGTGACTTATACAGTGTGGTTTTCTTCCCCAGTCTCAAGTAGAGCCAAAAACTGCTTATTTGCCTTCTGCTGTCGCAATCGCCGGAAAGATCGGCAGAATCTGCGGAGTTGTATTTCACTCCTGTCAACAGAAACAAAAAGTCTTCTTTGTAATATTAAAGACGATCTAGCTTTCCGAATGTCAGGTGTGTAATGTATTCCACGCGAATGAGCCGTATATCATGTGGCACATACTACTAGAATAGTTGAGGACAGGTACAAGGGACACCAGTGACAAACGTGTCTAAAACAACCAGCCAAATCAGCTGTTGCCGAGCATCGACTCGAATATAATAGTGAGATGAAGTAAGACAAGGCAAATATCGTGGTGCAAACGTCAAGTTTCAAAGAGTATTCAAAGAGTCCTTTGCATTTAAGACATTGGAATACCGCCGGCCGGGATGGCCGAGCGGTTCTAGGCGCTACAGTCTGGAACCGCACGACCGCTACGGGCATGGACGTGTGTGTTGTCCTTAGGTTAGTTAGGTTTAAGTAATTCTAAGTTCTAGAGGACTGATGACCTCAGAAGTTAAGTCCCATAGTGCTGAGAGCCATTTGAACCATTGGAATACCAGATAAACGGTGAGGGAGGTTTCAATTTAAACATGACTTGGGGTCTGGCACTCGGTTTGTTAAGATCTACCAAGCCATTAAATGCACGAGAGGTGGAAAACACTGAAGTAATATGTGTTTCACAGAATAACAGTATGAGCTCTGAACAACTAATGAGCTGCAAATGGTTATGAGTAGCAGTGTAACATCAAGAATTTTTCACAATCAGGCAGCGAGTATGTATAGCAACACAGCTCGTAGCACCTGAAGAAGACGATTGTGTCGGTCATGGAAATACTGAACATAAAATGGGAAAAACAAATCCATTGTAGGCCGAGTACCCCAACATTAATCAATCACGCTGAGAAAACTAGTCAGATTTATATGTGTATGTTTGCATTACGCTGTTTGTCTTGTTTTACTAATACGTAAACATTATGAAAAGATTACTCCTAATTTTCGTTGAATACTGATACAAATGTTTTAGGCATGAAAATTTTATTTCAGTTGTTAGGTGATTAGTGCTTTGTAATCACTAAGTCAGCTTATTCAAAAAATCTATTGTAATAGCCAGCTGTTGTTGATCTCTACGATGTGTGGTGGAGTTGGCTTACAGAGGTTAGGAAACCAGTAGTTTACCACCCTGGGTGTGGTAGTGGTGGAGCGGTGAGTGGATGCCTGGTTATCATCCGAAATTTCATCTTGAAAACAGCATTTTTAAAACATTTATTTATTGTTCACAAAACTACAATAGTCGTGACAATGACTTGCAAAACAATGTCCACAAGGAATAAGCTGCACATAGTTGGAGAGAATGTGGAGCTGTCACCGAGTGGCTTGTCGTCACTGGCCACCCGCGATGTCACTCGACCGACGACAGCGACTCGCGAAGGACACTGACTCCAGCAGCGGATGGCACCCACACACACTGGACGCAGGCCCGTGGCTCCAGCCAGGACATGCAGCACCACACCGTGGACTCATCGTGAGGCGGCTCTCAGCAGCAGTGCCTGCGCATAGAAGCTGAGGTCGAAAGCAACGAGTTTGTCTACATGGGCGATGGTGGCTGAGCGGCTGCACGATCTCAGGCTCTAAATGTAATCTGGCCCAGTGTAGGAAGCCAGCAGTGACTGAAGACGACCCACAAGCAGCCCACTGGTTGGACGGTGTTAAGTCAGCAGGATTAGATTCAGTTGAACAGCAGGGCCGCACCTAGCAGCAGCAGAATCCAGTGGTGGCAGCTTGCAGACCCAATTGAGTCGAAGCCCAGCGTGGACCTCCCATCGACACTGGCGGCTGTCCTGCTTACTCCTGTCTAGAAATGGACTTGGCCCGTCCTTCTTTTGCCAAAGTAATGATTTTCAACATGTAAGCCTCAACACAGTCATGGCTCAGATATGAAGCGATCAGGTCAACCATTTCAGAACAGCTCTGCCTTTCTGCTGCTCTGCCAATATCATGACTCTGGTCCTTCTACTAGGCCGGACTATGTTGACCATGTTGACAATACTTGTTGTATCAGCAGGTCGCTCTTGACGCGAAGGACTGGTTGGCCCCACACTGCACCGGTTCCTTGAAGCTCCTGCATTAACAGTGCAGAGTCTTTATTTTATTCAGCAATGCCAAGTAAGTTAGTTGTGCTACAACACTATTGTAGTAAACATTCTCGGTTGCATGATAATAATATCCAGCACATACTTTTGAATAGAGTTCAGTCCATGTCACTAATCATGTTTATCATGAGCACTTTCATACGAAGGTAGCTTACATTACTGTCACCTAATATCTTCATGAAACGTTTTTAGAGTGTGCGTTATTACGATGACTGTGCATCTACACATCTACCTACATCTACATGGTTACTCTGCAATTCACACTTAAGTGCCTGGCAGAGGGTTCATCGAACCATTCAATACTACTTCTCTACCATTCCACTCTCGAATGGCGCGTGGGAAAAAGGAACACCTAAATCTTTCCGTTCGAGCTCTGAATTCTCTTATTGTATTATGATGATCATTTCTCCCTACGTAGGTGGGCGTCAACAAAATATTTTCGCATTCGGAAAAGAAATTTGGTGATTGAAATTTCGTAAACAGATCTCGCCGCAAAGAAAACCGCCTTTTTTCAATGACTGCCACCCCAGCTCGCGTATCATATCATTGTCACTCTCACCCCTATAGCGCGATAACACGAAACGAGCTGCCCTTCTTTGCACTTTTTCGATGTCCTCTGTCAATCCTACCTGGTAAGGATCCCATACCGCTCAGCAATATTCCAGCAGAGGACGGACAAGTCTAATGTAGGCTGTCGCATCTTCTAAGTGTTCTGCCAACAAGTTATTGTAAGTGTAATTACAAATACTGGGTGGTTATAATTAAGGTGCACTATTCACAGAGTTCCAGTGTGGGCTGTAATTATTGTACGGCACCAACACTTGGTAGATATGCTAACGTGCTAATGGCGAGACAATTTAAGATGAAAAAAGATTAGTTCCAATTATGGCCTCTAGGTGCAAATCTGGCGGTGTACGCTGATTGTATGACTGTATGACATCCACACTGTCGTTTGACAAACCATACCATGCGTGAAAAGTATGGCTATTCAGGAGAGAGACCGTGCACTGTCAGGGAAACTGTTTTACGTGAACAGCAGTAATTATAGACGTGCACTGACAGAGTATCGCCAAATTAAAGCTCCGAGGAGAGTCTCGATGTCATTAAATGATTTAAAGAAGATGATAATGAAATCCGAAAGCACGGGCGACCACAACGTGACACCTGGAAGAGGGAGGCAACTTATTCTGGTGGAAGTTATTGACGAGGTTGCTGTTCCTATAACTGACGATGGAGTGTAACGAGAATTGTCCATCCCTCGGTCAACAGTGTGAGTGTGTGGGTTTTATTTTGTCAAGTGGCGCAATGGATTGATTCAACAAGTACCCTTTGGCTCCTGCAAGAAACAATTTCCACCTCACACTACTACAGAAGTCAGACAGACGCTCCTGATGTACCAACAAGAACTGCTTGAAAAACTTTCAGCAACAAATATCTTCTGGAGTCGTCCGCTGTAAGAAAAAGACACAAAAATATTCTATATTCTTATGTAACTAGTGGAATACTTGGGTACTGGGGTATTGCTAGATAGTGTAAGAAAAACATTAATCGAACGAAAAATATTATTTATTGCAAAAAAATTCTGAGAAATCAAGTGAAACTTTTTCTTATAAATTAATAAATTTACGGGTTCTTTTTGGAACAGTAGATTGCCTCTTACGTATAGGAATGCTATTATTTTACAAAGTATGGAAAGGTTCTTTTCTCCCTTTTCTTTAAGAATGTTATTTACTCAGCGGAATGGCTGAGAGCCGCACCTACACAATTTGAATAACTTTTCTAGGTACGGTCAAGGCTGTCGCATGAGAAATGTAATGGAGTGTACTTTTATGGAGGACAGATGGGGCTTGCACACAACGTAGCGCACAATACCGTGAGCTGCGATGACTGCTGCCTGCATCGCTCGCTGCTGACAAATAACACAACTATCTCTTTCTATCTGGATTGACCTTCACCAATCAAACTCTCACTATGCCTTGATGAAGTCAAGGACTCCTATCCGCCCCTAGTCTAACTATTGGCGTGGTACAATGGTCAGATAACCAGTCCACCGCGATTCCACTCAATACTCGCTTGCAGGCGTTTAACTAGTACTCTGTCCATGTTCACACCGCACAATAAGTGTGGGGGCCAACACAGTGAACAACGCTTAATCGCGAGCAACTCAATATAAAGTATCACTCCGATTCTCTAACGACAGAGGTGCTGTCCCAGTGAAGTACTGAGGAGAGACTTTGTTCCTCGCTGTTTGCGTACACGTACGAGGAGCGCACTCGCTCTCGTTATGTGTTCCTGCTCCAAGAGTGACAACGGCACGGCCCCTTTTTCTGGAAAAGTTGCAAGGGTATATCATTCGCTGTCTTCCCTCACTCCTCTGGCTCTTTGCGTCAGAAATATTCTGCCAATCAGTGTTGCTCTTTTAAATGGGAGAATGACGTTTCTTTTAAGTCGACCAATGCGGAAATATGTAGCATCTTCGTTAGGCATATACCGTCCTTTTGTGAGAACTCCATGACTACGCAGTTGGTCCATGAAAAAATACGTCTTCTAGGCGCTCCCACACAATGTAGCGGAATTTGCTTTTAAGTCGAACACAGGGATCATTATCCCTTCACTGCGGCAAAAGCTGTCCTCTCTCTGGGCAGTTGTTCCGGCCGAAGTTGGTGAGTTGACTCACCCCTCTGAAGGGACAGGCCTCCCAGCAGGCTGGTTGCCTCTTCAGAACGAAAATTCCTGTGGTCGTCATGTAGTGTATGCCAGCCTCGACTTTCTCTACCTTGGTGCACACTTGCGATTTACTTATTAGATTTGCATATCGCTTACATGAATTCATACAAAATTGACTATACCTTATTGAGTTTGGGTTCGAATAATGCGTCTCGATGTGCAGAATACGATTGTAAGAATGGAATATGTAAGAAATGAAGGTCAGGAGACCACGCCATCTTACAACAGTACAGAGAGTTTTGCAATCTGTATTACTCTTGTACCTGTAAAAGATACAGGCGATGCAGCAACTGAAACCTCGCGATCCGCAGCAACTTTCTGAACTGGTTCTTCAGTTTCTGGCACAGATCAAAGTTGATGACATGTGGCTGAGCAATACTCCATGGAATATCGAGGCACATATTAGCTAAAGGGTGCAGTGAATACACAGAACTGCCTTATTTAGGGTTGTATTAAACCACGTACTGTGCATGAAGAGCCATTGCACTCGTCATATGTTACTGGCTGGGTTCTCTTACACTTTTATTCTCGTTCCATTTTCCTTTGAAGAGAATACTCCCAGAGGGCATGTCAGGCATACCATAACGTCTGCACATTCTCAAGACCTCTTTGTGCACTTTGTGCTTCCTGCTTTTGAAGTGCACAGCTGGTTATCTCCAGAGGTTTTACTGATGCATGGCCTGCAAGATCCCCTGATCTGAATCTGTGTGACTTTTGGCTCTGGGATATCTAGAAGAACGCGTTTACCGGGGATACGTTGGGTCTCTACCTGATCTGAAGGCCAGCATACAGGAACACGTTGCTCAAATTCCTCTGTGACAGCTGTGTCCCAGTGTTGATCATGTCGTAATGCGGATGCAGGATCTCGTTGACATCTCGGGTGCTTATACTGGGCAAATTGTGTCAGTGGCGGTTAATAACGATATCAACATTATGCCTTTCTCAATTTTTTTATCGCTTCTGTCCATATCCCCTTCCTAATCCATTACACATGGAAACATCTGTATACATGTTTCTTGCATTCACAGCGCCAGATTTGCACTTGGTGGCCAAAACTGAAGCTGATTGTTTTACAGCCTAAATAGATCTAAAATTACGGTTTAGGATATCTGAAAAGTTTCGCTGCCATATGATAATTACAGCCCATACTCTACCTCTGTGCATAAGTGCACTTCAGTTATAACTACCCGGTATATGTCGGTAAAGCAGACATCATTTTATGTACTTATAAGAATTAAAAAGTAAATCCCCTATTCGCAATAATGAAAAGAAAAAGGCTGATATGTGTGTTTTATTTCTTCATATATCATTCGACAGATGTCTCTCAATGCATGCAAAAGACGCGCTTGCAGTATTTCATGTTTGGGGACTATGTTATCCAATTATCAAGTGATTAAAGCTTCCATGCCATTAAGCACCGTCAAAAGTAAAACCCTAGCAGCAAACACGCTTTGTAAAATTCGTCCTAGGACGTCTCAACACAGGAAGCACAGTAGTCTCGTCGTAAGAACGCCAGAGAAACCAAATAATGAAAACTGCGATCTCAGAGTGCAAAAACGGCTCTAACATGGCTGAGCACCAAGTAGAACTGAGCTTGGACGGCAGATACGGATACGTCGTTCCATGCAGCTCAAAATTAATGTGAGTGATGCAGTGCCACTCTTTGGGCAACCAGTGACCAGATGTTCACAGTCAGTGAGGTACTTGGAGAACATGGTGGCTAGGGCAACAGTTGAACACCTTCCTTATCGAGAGAGGTGAAGACCGCATGGAAAAAATGCTGTCTTGCATTATCTTGTTGAAAGATAACATACGACATGCAGCGCAACCAACGGACTAAATGCATCTGAAATGTAACAGCTGCTCTCCAAATTACCGGCAATGCGAAGCGGACGTGATCGCGCTGTTCACGTAATGGCACCTCATACGATCCACCAGTATAACGAAGATGAATGCAGTCTCACAATGTTGGTTCTCCTCCGAGCCCTCACACAATGGTACGTCGATGATGACGCTGCACGCAGAACTATGACTCGTCTAGAAAGATGTGCTGCCGCTCCTGTGTCCAGTGGTAAGGCTACTTTACACGACGACACTGATTTGCACGCTACTATGCTACCAGCACACCCTAGCTGCAAACAGGCGTTGATATACATCGTTGGGGACATGTTGAAAATGTGTGCCCCGAGCGGGACTCGAACCCGGGATCTCCTGCTCACATGGCAGACGCTCTACCCATCTGAACCACCGAGAGCACAGAGAATTGTGCGTCTGAAGGGACTTATCCCTTGCGCGCTCCCCGTGCCACGAATAATGAGTGTGATGGGCAAACATCTATTAGGCGCACTACGAATTTCGTGGTGTCGTGGTGTGGACATGTTGGGAATGTGGGTCTCACGGGGAGCGTGCAAGTGATAAGTCCCTGCAGGCGCACTATCACCTGTGCCCTCGTTGGCTCAGATGGGTCGAGCGTCTGCCATGTAAGCAGGAGACCCCGTGTTCGAGTCCCAGTCGGGGCACACATTTTCAACATGTCCCCAATGATGTATATCAACGCCTGTCTGCAGCTAGGGTGTCGATTTAATCATCATTTCATTGAAAAGAAACACTTTCGGCTTGTTCCAGCTTTACCGACACGAGTTACACTAGTCTTCAGGTTAGATGTGTCAGTAGAGTGTAAACAAATTGACATACAAAGTAGGGAACGGAGGAACTTGTTCGCCTATTGAATATCTGTGCCAGCAGTTAATGTCTGTAGGATTTAAATGATATCGACTACAAAAACTAGCGGTGCCGCGTTACTGTGCATGAGACCGTCATATGCCATTTGAGCACGGACGGGTTGAAACAGTCTGAGCTATAAGGTAAAATTCATTTACTTACGAGTTCATGTTTAAAAGTACATGTATAAATGAATTAAGAAAACTACAGGACTGCAAAACATCTGGCTGTGGAACAGTTATTTCTACAGACCTAAAATCCCCTGGTTTCAGTTGGTCGATTCTTTTTGAGGAAAAATCGTTAACAGGAGGAAAAGTTATACAGATGAAAAGCCGAATTCTATGTTCAGTGTTAGATGTCACACTGAACAGACATTAGTTGAAAAACAGGGGGATAATGTGGTGTATTGGAATGCTGAATAACACCAACCTGCTTCCAGACAAAACTATATTGCATTTACATACTGAACGCCCCTCGTAATTGATTATGGAATGAGACTATTAATCCACATAACAAATATTCATTTAATGTTGTTTTCTGGATGTACAGTATCGAGACAGTTTAGTTAATAGTGACCTAAGCACAACACACTTGATTGAGAAGTAGCGGCTCCGGTCTCGGAAACTGACATACGGCCGGGAGACCGGTGTGCCGTCCACATGCCCCTCCATATCCGCATCCAGTGACGCCTGTAGTCTGAGGATGACACGGCGGCCGGTCGGTGCCTTTGGACCTTCATGGCCTGTTCGGGAGGAGGGTTTAAGCACAACACAGTATCAAGCGATGGATCATTACAGGATCGTTGATATTACTTGAACAATTCTCGCGTGTGTGCACCTTGCTAATGGCGGGAGAGACAAAGTTAAAAGGCATTAGACTCCATAAGGGCAGCACATATGGAAAAAGAATAAAGATTTGCGAAACTAATCTGCAATCCATTTATTAAGTAAAAAATAATTTACTGCTATTATCCAAATTCACCAAGTGAAGAGTTCGTCTGCTAGAGTGAGCAAAGCCTAATTAAGCCTATGAGACAACTGGCAGAACAATGGTTACCACCAAGTAGTCGGGGTCGCCTCTGACGTCAGCGTGACCGCCCATCTGGACGCGCGATATTCTAAATCCAGCTATGGTCATGAGAAGGCGCCTCACACCAAAGTCTTTTGCATGCGGTTCTCGCAACCGATTTAGAACTCTTTTCTCTTCCGAAACTAAAATCCAAATGCGTTTTTCCGTATACTATTTGACTTCTAGTTTGGCTCTGCCTAAGAAACGCATATGTTCATTCGCTGGGCAATGGCGTAGAAAGAATTATTGCTGCACAAATTGAATAACTGAGAGTTTGTCATTCATCTTCCCTCCACGTTAATATTTAGCGTCCGTCCGATAGGGTGGAGACAAGCGGAAATCCTTACCTCCCGTCCTAGAAAACTCAGATGGAAAATTACCATGTAAGACCTGAGAGAGAACGACCATAATAAGCGAGAGAACTTTTTTTATGACACCCAAAGTCGGGCGCGAAGTTGGCGTAAGAATTCAATCTTGTCTTACAAAATTCCTGGTGTCGGAACTACACAGAGAGTCTCTCCTTCCATTATCTGAGTCGAGACCCATCTGCATCCAAATGTACAACTCGTGGCTGTTGTTACCGATGGCGTCCCATGGACCGCCCCAGAGAGCACTGCTTACAGAGCGTTCGGTGGGCCGGAGACGTGATCCCTTGGCTGACGCGTCATCATTCCTTCACAAGACCTCGTCCAGCCGCATCCAGCCTCAGAGCTGAGGCTAGGAGCCAACATGCACGAAGTTTAAAAACTGAAAATCGAATAAAAAAATCAACAAGGACTGCTGATATTCTGTGTAGATATGAACTCAATGTATATTTACGAAAGGCATTCAAGAAGTAATGCAACACATTTTCTTTCTGAAAGCAGGTTGGTTTAATTCAGGATTGCAGTACACCACGGTATTCCCCACTCTCATGGCTACAAAACCCCATTTTTCAACATAACCTGCGTTCAGTGCGACAGCCTAAGCTACCTTACTGGGAGAGCCTATATGCTTGCGTGGTACCATTCTATTGGTTGACGTCGGAGCCAATGTCTTGCAGAATCAAAAACCTCCGCATTATCCACGTACTGCTTACTGCAGAGTGCATCCTTCATTGGGCCAGACAGATGCAAGTCGGAAGGAGCGAGAACCCGGATGCTCGGTGGATGAGGAAAAACAGGCTAATAACATGTTATGAGCTCCTCTGGGGTGTAGAGATTTACATGAGTCTTTGGATTGTCATGAGAAAGGAGAAGTTCGTTTGCATTTTTTATGACGACGAACATGCTGAAGTCGTTTCTCGAATTTCCTGAGGGTAGCACAATACACTTCAGAGTTGATCGGTGCACGATGAAGGACGACAGCGATCAGAGTAACCACTTCAGATTCCCAGAAGACCGCCGCAGAAACTTTAGAAGCTGAGGGGGCTGCTTCAAACTTTTCCTTCGGAGGAGATGTAGGGTTGCACCACTCCATTGATTGCTGTTTCGTTTCCGGTTCAGAAGGAACAGTACTGGAGAATAAGAGCCATAGCCACTGTCTCCACAAGCGAGTCGAGCAAACATAGCTGACATGGTAAGGACATTTCCCATGGAAGGCAAAATTCTGCGTCCGAGTCCCAATCCAGCACGCAGTTACAATTTGCCACATAGTTTCAAAGTGCAGAGTGAAAACTGATTCTGAAAGCAGACCTGAAAGCAGTGGCTGAGGCACTGCTCCTCAGTATGCTTTCTTCTAGGACACATAGCATTCATAGCGACTGATGATGAAGTCCCATACTCCGTGACAGAGCGTAGGGGAACGATGCGGGAGACCCGCACCGCCGTATTGGGCAAGGTTCTAGTGGAGGTGGTTTGCCATTGCCTTCCTCCGACCGTTATAGGGATGAATGATGATGACGACACAACAACACCCACTCATCTCGAGGCAGGTGAAAATCCCTGACCCTGCCGGGAATCGAACCCGGGAAGCGAGAACGCTACCGCGGGACCATAAGCTGTGGACTCATAGTGACTAGCATAGTTTAATAAATCAGCGGTAGGGCAACACCACCGTGACTATGTACAGCCTATCTTGTTCCAGGAAACCTGTGCGCTGGCGAAAGAGTCGTGGACGCGCCAACGAAAAATTCGAGAAACGATATACATTATTAAGCAATCTGGCAACATCAGCAGAGAGGTCGGCTGAAAATTTCAGGCGTCTTGGCTGCCGGTTATCCCAGTCCAACGGACCGCGAGCGGTCGCAGTGCAGAAGCCTCACCGGGCACGGACGAGACAGCCTAAGCAAACAGCTGTAGGGGAACTGTCAGTGTATTTCCGCGCACACCAGGGGGAAAACGTGCCGACCGGGAGCCAAGCGCTGCTTTGCAGACTGTCACCAATTGCTGGCAAGCCAGCTAGCTCAACTACTTTCCTATCCGCTTCCTTTCGCCATGAGTAACCTGTTACATTCTAAAGCCAATGACAATTCACAAATATGGACTACTGACACCGATCGTCTGCAATAAACAAAGGCACCTTTACTGCACCAAACACCAGTGTTATCCTGAGGAAGGCCGTTGTAGTGCGGTCGAAATGTTGGCTTTGCAGTTTATAATTAAAGTATTTAATACGAAAACGCAATACCACACCGAAAACAATTTTAATAATCATGACACCGACCATAGAAGCTATGTGGTTAACTTCTGACTACCGACAGAAGTAAAGTTGTGAGGGTGGGTCTGAGCCCTGACTTAATAGCTCAGTTGGTAAGAACATTAAGAATGGAAAACAAGAATCTGTGTCCGAGTACGGTCCGGCACAGAGTCTTAATCTGCCAGGAAGTTTCATGCGATTCACTATCTGAGATAAGTAACTACACTACTGGCCATTAAAATTGCTACACCAAGAAGAAATGCAGATCATAAACGGGTATTCATTGGACAAATATATTACACTAGAACTGACATGTGATTAGATTTTCACCAATTTGGGTGCATAGATCCTGAGAAATCAGTACCCAGAACAACCACCTCTGGCCGTAATAACGGCCTTGATACGCCTGGGCATTGAGTCAAACAGAGCTTGGATGGCGTGTACAGGTACAGCTGCCCATGCAGCTTCAACACGGTACCACAGTTCATCAAGAGTAGTGACTGGCATATTGTGACGAGCCATTTGCTCGGCCACCATTGACCATACGTTTTCAATTGGTGAGAGATCTGGAGAATGTGCTGGCCAGGGCAACAGTCGAACATTTTCTGCATCCAGAAAGGCCCGTACAGGACCTGCAACATGCGGTCGTGCATTATCCTGCTGAAATGTGGGGTTTCACAGGGATCGAATGAAGGGTAGAGCCACGGGTCGTAACACATCTGAAATGTAACGTCCACTGTTCAAAGTGCCGTCAATGCGAACAAGAGGTGACCGAGACGTGTAACCAATGACACCCCACACCATCACGCTGGGTGATACGCCAGTATGGCGATGACGAATTCACGCTTCCAATGTGCGTTCACCGCGATGTCACCAAACACGGATGCGACCAACATGATGCTGTAAACAGAACCTGGATTCATCCGAAAAAATGACTTTGCCATGCGTGCACCCAGGTTCGTCGTTGAGTACACCATCGCAGGCGCTCCTGTCTGTGATGCAACGTCAAGGGTAACCGCAGCCATGGTCTCCGAGCCGATAGTCCTTGCTGCTGCAAACGTCGTCGAACTGCTCGTGCAATGGTTGTTGCCTTGCAAACGTCCCCATCTGTTGACCCAGGCATCGAGACGTGGCTGCACGATCCGTTACAGCCATGCGGATAAGACGCCTGTAATCTCGACTGCTAGTGATACGAGGCCGTTGCGATCCAGCACGGCGTTCCGTATTACCCTCCTGAACCCACCGATTCCATATTCTGCTAACAGTCATTGGATCTCGACCAACGCGAGCAGCAATGTTGCGATACGATAAACCGCAATCGCGATAGGCTACAATCCGACCTTTATCAAAGTCGGAAACGTGATGGAACGCATTTCTCCTCCTTACACGAGGCATCACAACAACGTTTCACCAGGCAACGCCAGTCAACTGCTGTTTATGTATGAGAAATCGGTTGGAAACTTTCCTTATGTCAGCACGTTGTAGCTGTCGCCACCGGCGCCAACGTTGTGTGAATGCTCTGAAAAGCTAATCATTTGCATATCACAGCATCTTCTTCCTGTCGGTTAAATTTCGCGTCTGTAGCACGTCATCTTCGTGGTGTAGCAATTTTAATGGCCAGCAGTATAGCTGGACAACACTGTCTAACCAGCCTGCAAAGACGTAAGTGAAACACTGAGATGCTTCGGTCACTCGGTCCATCTTCTGTACGTTGCAGAGGCGACTGCGAGCAGGTAACGCGGATTAGCGTGCCGGCCCGGCTTTGAAGTTGGAGCACGCCAGCTATCGCGGGAATGTAGATGTGCGCGCCGAGTACCGGCCTTGGTAGCGGCTGTTTGCGTCTCTAATCTACAGTCGCAGCCTACGAGAAGGCCGGGGGTCCTTGTCCTCAATAACTGCTGTAATCTTACTCGTACATGTCAACACGATCATCAGCTTGCTGCCAGCACACCACTGCATAGAATTCTGGATTCTGGATTTGTCACTATTGGAATGAAAGCTATTCCTTACATCTGTTTAACAGACCCGGGATTTCGACCATTCCTCTTGCTGAGAGGATGGGTGGCGTTTAAGTTTCGTCGACAGTGGAGTGATTACCTCAGTGACTCGTTCCGATGAAAATGTTGCAGAATTTCGGCTGTGATCCAATTGAAAGAACCATTCGCAACTCGCCAGATGTGGTTTAAAAAAAGGAAAACTCAACTAACAATTATGAGACGAAATTTTGAGTGCCAAATTCGAGCACCGTGGCCTTACCACAGCGTCTTATAATTCAGTTTAACGAGCTAGACTATAAGAAATAGAATCAGAAGGTTGCTTAATCAAGAATGTTATCATCAACAGCGTAAAAATGCTTATCTGATTTTTCAGACGAAAACCTGATAGAGAGATGGTCTCACACTCATTTTTGGAACTAAATCAGATTACTACTAGGGTCATTCCATAAGTCAATGCAAATACGGTATATCATGCGAACCTGTGCCATCACTGCAAACATTATCGAAATCAACCGACAGATTGAGAGCTCAAGCGAGGATAGTTCGGTACCAGCGCCTGAAACTTTTGGTGAGAGATTGTCCATGCTACAAGATGGATCCTCCCTCAACCACCGGAATCACCAGACCTAGGTCAATGCGAATTCGATCTCATTCCACAACTGACGAAACCACTGAGTAGGATGCGCTTTGCAAACAGGGCGAATGTCTTCACGGTATTTCGGCGACAGGTGGAACACATTCAAAGCAATGCCAATGTCGATCAACGCCTTTCCCATCGCTGCAACACTGCATGTTGTGCACTGCGGGCTATATTTAAGCACAGTAGTTGAATCGGATTCATTGTTGTTCCATAAGTAGTGGTGCACAATAAATAGTGTTCCAGTGCGTGTGTTTGCTTTAAACCTTTAACGTGACCTCCTGTACTGGAACCCTATTTTATGCTGTCACTCAGGTACGCACTGCTATACCGATTCAGTGCACATCGAGGAATTCTCATATTATCGCATTGTCACAATATATACCATAGGTGCCATGATTTATTGAATGCCCCTCGTATGACGTCCATCAGGAATCACTTAACAACACACGACTTTACACAATGTCCGAGGGAAATTTTACACCATTCCTTATATCGTAATCAGTCCTCTTGTCTCCGTCTCCAGTTAAAACTGTGCCTGATCTTCAGTGTTCGAAATATCTCCCCCATTGAAAACATCTGGTCAACAGCTGCCGAACAATAGAATGGCACCATTCACCAGCCACAGGTAACTCTGGCACAGAGTTGAAGCAGCGTGGAATGACGTACACGTACCAGTCATCGAAGCTCAGTTCGACTCGATGACTAGCCAGGTTAGTACTATTATTGCTGGCAGAGGTTGCAGCTCTCTGTATTATACCACCTACAAATTAAATCACGTCTTCTTCTTCCTACATTCTATAAGCACAATAAATGAAATTCAGTTGACGGCCTTCCTCTTCTACATCTACATCTACATGATTATTCTGCAATCCACAACTAAGTGCCTCGCAGAGGGTTCATCAAACCATCAAGGTATTTCTCTGCCGTTCTACCCTCGAACGGCACACGAAAAACGAATACTCACATATTTCCGTGCTTGCTCTGATTTTATTATCACGATCATCTCTTCCTGTGTAGGTGGGCGCCAACCAAATATTTTCATATTCGGAGGAGAAAGTTGGTGAGTCAAAGTCGGAAGATCCTGTCGCAAGGCAAACGCCTTTGCATTAATTATTGCTACTCCAATTCGGGTATCATATCATTGACACTCTCTACCCTACTTCGTGGTAATACAAAACGAGCTGCTCTTCTTTGAACTTTTTAACTGTCCTCCTTCACTCCTGTCTGTCGTTCGTCCCATACCGCGCACCAATACCACAGAAGAGGAAAGACAAGCATAGTATAGGCAGTCTTTTTAGTCGAGCTGTTGCCCTTTATAAGTGTTCTGCCAATAAATTGCAGTCTTTAGTTCGCTTATCCCACAACATTATCTGTGAGGTCGTTCCAATTTGAATCATTCGTAATTATAACCTTTAAGCATTTATTTGAATTTACAGCCTTCAGATATGTGTGATTTATCGAAATTTATGGGATTCCTTTACTCATGTGGACGACCTCACATTTTTCATGATTTAGAGTCAATTCCCACTTTTCCCATCATACAGATATCTGAAATGATAATTAAATCAAGACCTTAATCTGTTGATAGGCGTTGATATACAACAACATACATGTGTGCCCCGACCGGGACTCGAACACGGGATCTGCTGCTTTCATGGCAGACGCTCTATCCATCTGAGCCACCGAGGGCACAGAGGTTAGTGCGACTGCAGAGTTTTATCCCTTGCACGCTCCCCGTGAGGCCCACATTCCCAACTTAATGTCCACACACTACATTCGTAGTGCCCCTGCCCATTACATTCATTACTCGCGGCAGACAATCTTACCGAGTCCCGAAAGAGTTCAGGCAATGCATGTGCATCCAGCACAGAAGAAGATCAATGGCCGGTTAGCCTTAACTATATGAAGATGGTATCTGTTCTTTCGGACATGTCCGAAAGAACAGATATCATCTTCATATACAGATATCTTGTCTAAACCATTTTGCAGTCGGTTTTAATTATCTGATGACTTTACCCTAAGATGTCAGGTGTCGTGCGATTACCCCGAACATGGTGCCGGACCTCCTTTTTCCCGGCCTAGTGCAGCAACACGGGGTAGCATGGACTCAGCACGTCGCTGTTTGTCTGTTGCAAAAATATTGAGTCATGCTGAACCTTCAGCCGTCCATAATTGTGAAAGTTCTGCCGGTGCAGGATTTTGTGCATGACCTGACCTCATTATTATGTCCCATAAATGTTCGATGGGATTCATGTCGGCCGATCTGGGTAGGCAAATCATTCCTTCATATTGTCCAGAAAGTTCTTCAAACCAGTCAGCTGTGGCCTAGTAACATGTTTGGCAACATAAAGTCCATGAATGACTGCAAATATAGCCCAACATAGCCGTTTCCAGTCAGTGATCGGTTCGGTTGGACCAGAGGACCCAGTCCATCAAAAGTGAACACAACCAACACCATTACAGAGCCACCACAAGCCTGCACAGTGCCTTCTTGTCAACTTGGGTCTATTACCCCGAGGGGTCTGGGACGTACTCGAACCCTACCAACCCGGCCGGAGTGGCCGAGCGGTTCTTGGCGCTTCGGTCTGGAACCGCTCAACCGCTACAGTCGCAGGTTCGAATCCTGCCTCGGGCATCGATGTGTGTGATGTCCTTAGGTTAGTTAGGTTTAAGTAGTTCTACATTCTAGGAGACTGATGACCTCAGATGTTAAGTCCCATAGTGCTCACAGCCATTTGAACCATTTTTTTAACCCTACCATGACCTCTTGCCAACTGAAATTAGGACTCATCTCACCAGACCACAGTTTTCCAGTCTTCTAGGGTCCAACCGATATCGTCACGAGTCCAGGAGACGCCCTGCAGGCGATGTCGTGCTGTTAACAAAGGCACTCGCCTCGGTCGTCTCCTGTCACAGCCCATTAAAGCAAAATTTAGCCGCACTGTTCTAACGGATACGTTCGTCGTACTTCCCACATCGATCTCTGCGGTAGTTTCACGCAGTGTTGCTTGTCTGTTAGCACAGACAACTCTACGCACACGCCGCTGCTCTAGGTCGTTAAACGCTGGCTTTGGTCACTGCGTGGTGAGAGGTGCGTGAAATCTGGTATTCTCGGCCCACTCTCGACAATGTGGATCTCGGAACATTGAATTCCCTGACGGTTTCCGACATGCAATTTCCCTTGCGTCTAGCTCCAACTTCCATTCCACGTTCACAGTCTGTTAAATTCCGTCGTGCACCCATAATCACGTCGGAAACTTTCTCACATGAATCACCTGAGTACAATTGACAGCTCCGCAAATGTACTGCCCTTTCATGCAGTATCTTGTGTACGTTATAGTACCGCCTTCTGTATATGTGCTTATTGCTATCCCATGACTTTTGTTACCTTAGGGTACAAGACGGCAAATGACAGCATCATCTGCAAACAGTCTAAGAGGGCTGCTCTGATTCTCTTCTAAATCGTTTATATAGATCAGGAACAGCAGAGACCCTGTAACCCTTCCGTGGGAACGCCAAATTTTACGTGTGCTTTACTCGATGACATTCCGTCAGTTACTCCGAACTGTGACTTTTCTGACAGGAAATCACGGAAACAATCGCACAACTGAGACAGACCCTGTACGCATGCAATTTGATTAGAAGTCGCTTGTGAGGAACGGTATCAAAAGCCGTCTGGAAAACTAAAAACGTGGAATCAGTTTGCCATTCCCTGTCGATAGCTCTCACTGCTTAGGGAGAGAAAAGACTAGTTCTGTTTCAGAACGATATTTTTGAATTCGCGTTGACTTTTTGTTAATGAATCGTTTTCTTCTAGATAATTCATAAAGTTCGAACACAGCATACGTTCCAAAATCCTACTGCAGATCGAAGTTGGTGATACAAGTCTGCAATTCAGCGGATTCCTTCTATTTCGTTTCTTGAGCGTTGTTGTGAGATGGGCAACTTTCTGTTCTTTTCCCGGTCGCAGCGATGCTGGAGATTTGATGTTTTACCGGATTCCTGATGTTCACGGTACCCTCGTGAAATGCTCGTACGGCAAAATCCCCACAACATCGCTACCTCGGAGATGCTGTGTCCCATCGCTCGAGGGCCGACTACAACACCACGTTCAAACGCACTTAAATCTCGATAACCTGCCATTGTAGCAGCAGTAACCTATCTAACAGATGCGCCAGATACAGGCGTTACATTAGGTTAGATTAGATTACAGCAGCGCAGTATTCTGCCTCTTTACATATGTCTGTACTTGAATACGCATGGCTATGCCTCTTTCTTAAGCGCTTCAGTGTAAAAGGAACGATAGCGGTGTGCCCAGTGCTGTAAGCTGGGGTACGCCTCTAATACTATCAAGACTGCAGCCGACTGGTCTCCAACAGCCAAGTCACGTGATGAAGAATGTTGCCACGTATCCTCACTTCAAAATTAATCCAGAAAATTTATGCACACGTTGACGATTGGTGACGACGGAAATGTCTTCCATAACCACGATTCGAACTGGCTAGATTGCGATTTGCCGCTATAGCAAAAGAACGGCCTGGCGACATCAGCAGCGTAGACTGATAATCTGCACGGGACTGTGTTGGAGTTGGATGCTGTTAACATCCGCCGCAGGGGGAGCTCTCAGCTACAGCCGCCAGTTCCTCTTCTTTTAATCGGGCTTGCATCGCCCTGTCTTCCCGAGCAAATGGAGTGTTTGTTGCACGGATCGCGGTGCGTACAGGAAGAACTTGTCCAGGACAACTTCCATTCTTATTCTTCTCCAGAGATAAAAACTTGGAGTGAGTTTAAACCATAAGCTTATCTTGGCTCCAGTCTAAGTTCACGCTTCTTGTGGTTGCCGGTAGGAGTCCTCCTGGTGCAGCTAGACCAGTGGTGTCCACCCCGCGGCCCGCGGGTCGCATTCGGCCTAAAGTAAGTATCAATGTGGCCCAAGAGGTGAGCATTTACCACGCGATCGTTAAAGAAAATCCTTAAAATTCCTTTTGCGTAAAGTTGTGATCAATCGAATATATTCAGTTCGAAACTCCCGCCCCACGATGCTATTCTCTCATTGGTTCGTCGTGTTTATTTATATATTTTTCTCTCTCTGCGTTTATTGTTAACGTTAAGTATGTTACGTGCGGCCCAAAAATACTCGTCTTCGATATTGTAGTGCCTGTCTTATTCCGATTACGATGCAAAGTTCCTTTGGACATGCATGCATGCACTTTCAAGTACGACGTCTAACTTGTACGGGAATATACCTAATGGATGTACGAGCACAGGTTGTAGTGCCTGTGTTATTCTGATTACCATGCAAAGTTCTTTTGGACATGCATGCATGCACTTCCAAGTACGGCGTCTAACTTGACGGGAATATACATAATGGATGTACGAGCACAGGTCGTAGACGCACGGTTGATGGGATATGGAAGTCTGGGTGTGGCCGTGAGTAGTGTTCGGATAGCCAAATGGCTGCTGGCACGGTAGCTCAGCATGCTCGGTCAGAGTGCCGGTTGGCCTCTGTAATAAAAAACTGAGTGGAAGGATCAACCACCGAACTTGAACAGGATGTCTTGCGACGTCCGCAGCGACCACAGGTAAGCTAAAATTTTGGAAACCCCTGAACTCGTTCAAGACCCAAAGTCCGTCCAGTTGAGATGGCGAGAAAACAGCAACAAAAGATGTTTTGCGTTCTCCGTTTCGGCGTGCGGAATTCACCTACAGCCGTGCGCCGTGATTTTCCACCGGCATCTCCTGCAGCTGAAAACATTCGACGATGTCACCAGCAGTCTCAAGACGCTGTGTGGCCTACATAGCTGTGATTGTGGACAGGAACAAACCACAAGCCAAATGCTCCAGTGCCTTTTGTGCCCTACATCCTGCACGAAGATTGATCTCCTGCAAGCCACTCCAAGCGCCTTGGAGGTTACAAAGTACTGGGCACATGTAATATAAATACAATTTGTATATATATATGTACATATTTATTGATGTGTATGGCTACAGTAGTTCTGTATGTTTCTGGTTCGAGAATAAATAAGTGGTAATACAGTAACGAGCAACGTGGAGGTACTCGTTCATAGTTCTGGTGGGTGTAAGAAGTTATATCACCAAACTTTCATGGGCGCAAGAAGCAGAAACATTGGCACACACACAGAGTGTTAAGAAAGGTTATGGATTACATTCCAAATATCTTAGACACTTCTCTTTTACGCAAATCTGTCCGCGGCATGGGTTCTCGATTGTCCAGAGGAGTAGGCTGTGTTGCAGCTCTCTACTTTCGTTTCACTTCGTTTGCTTTCATTCTGTATTCACCGACAACAGCACAAACGCAACATAATACTCTTCACGCTTACCCACAAAATATTACCCATTAACTACATCAGCATTAAGATAGATGGGAATAATGATACCACAAGACTGTATCTTAAAAAATTTTGTCAGATGATTTGTCAAAGGTAGGTATTCTACGATCAATTTGTAACTTTGACCGTGAAAATTATTTTCATTTTGCTGTCCCACGTCTGGATTTTTCACAAAATAAGATCTCATATTTTAAAGATGTAAATAATCGTAACAAAATTACAAAAATGAAATATCAATCCATATGTATTTAATTATCGTTTTATCGTTTTAGGCATGTACTAAAAATAACACAAATAGCTTTTAGAAACGTTATGAATACCCTTTACGTTTAACATTCCAACTCCGGTACTTGTGTTTCCTTCATTGAAGATGCATCTCTACTGACTCTCTTCAACATCCAACAGTAGTTCACTACCATATTTTCATTACATTCTCCTTGGTACTTACCCTCCACCACCTGAAAGGCCTGATGGAAGCCCTCCTTGCTCTGTACTATAATGTCCCAGATTTTCTGGTTCAAATGGCTCTGAACACTATGGGACTCAACTGCTGAGGTCGTTAGTCCTCTAGAACTTAGAACTAGTTAAACCTAACTAACCTAAGGACATCACACAGATCCATGCCCGAGGCAGGATTCGAACCTGCGACCGTAGCAGTCGCGCGGTTCCAGAATATAGCGCCTAGAACCGCTCGGCCACCCCGGCCGGCGATGGGGAATGCAATTTTAGCCACCATGAATATTATCAAAGACATGTGGCATTCACAGTATGTAACGAAAACAAATACGATAGAAATAGATTGTGTTCATTGATATACCTCTATCCAAAAGGTTTCTAGTTGTGTAAGTGTCGTTTATCTCTGGTACTAACAGCAAACTACAAGTTCGTTTCCTGTAATACATCCCTCGGCAGTTGTGACGTTCCCTCCTTATTTTCGCGAGCAGCTTTCCACGAATGTGTCTCTATAGTCTATCTAAAACTCCTCATTATATTAACGAGTCTCTAAATGCCAATTAATTTCATATCTCCTGTTCATCGTTGCTTGGTGGGTAGTAAATTGGCGTCCGCAGATATTTATACAGGGGGAGGAGGCAAGACTCCAAAATTGCCATTTTTTAAAATAAATTGCTCGCTTCGAGACGTGTCATGCCACAAGCCTATAATTTAATAGATAATGCTTAAATAAGCTAAACAAGAGGTTTAGCGGAAGCACGGGAAATGACTTCTAGATGTATGTGAGGATTTTGTAATGAATATAAACTCTTTATTCCAGATACAGGTCAGGGGGTGCGTGCTACTTCTTGCCTCCCAACCCCCACTGCGGACGCCTACAGACCTTCGCAGTGTCTAAGCCTTTCCTCTTCTTCTTCCTTTCCTCTTTGCTTATAATCACACAATGGTGTTCCAGCTGCTTAATTTCCCTTTCGGTCTCTACCCCTGTTTCATGTACATCTACATCTACATATACGTCCATACTCCGCAAGCCACCTGACGGTGTGTGGCGGAGGGTACCTTGAATACCTCTATCGGTTCTCCCTTCTATTCCAGTCTCGTATTGTTCGTGGAAAGAAGGATTGTCGGTATGCTTCCGTGTGGGCTCTAATCTCTCTGATTTTATCCTCATGGTCTCTTCGCGAGATATACGTAGGGGGGAGTAATATACTGCTTGACTCCTCGGTGAAGGTATGTTCTCGAAACTTCAACAAAAGCCCGTACCGAGCTACTGAGCGTCTCTCCTGCAGAGTCTTCCACTGGAGATTATCTATCATCTCCGTAACGCTTTCGCGATTACTAAATGATCCTGTAACGAGGCGCGCTGCTCTTCGTTCGATCTTCTCTATCTCTTCTATCAACCCTATGTGGTACGGATCCCACACTGCTGAGCAGTATTCAAGCAGCGGGCGAACAAGTGTACTGTAACCTACTTCCTTTGTTTTCGGATTGCATTTCCTTAGGATTCTTCCAATGAATCTCAGTCTGGCATCTGCGTTACCGACGATCAACTTTATATGATCATTCCATTTTAAATCACTCCTAATGCGCACTCCCGGATAATTTATGGAATTAACTGCTTCCAGTTGCTGATCTGCTATATTGTAGCTAAATGATAAGGGATCTATCTTTCTATGTATTCGCAGCACATTACACTTGTCTACGTTGAGATTCAATTGCTATTCCCTGCACCATGCGTCAATTCGCTGCAGATCCTCCTGCATTTCAGTACAATTTTCCATTGTTACAACCTCTCGATATATCACAGCATCATCTGCAAAAAGCCTCAGTGAACTTCCGATGTCATCCACAAGGTCATTTATGTATATTGTGAATAGCAACGGTCCTACGAGACTCCCCTGCGGCACGCCTGAAATCACTCTTACTTCGGAAGACTTCTCTCCATCGAGAATGACATGCTGCGTTCTGTTATCTAGGAACTCTTCAATCCAATTACACAATTGGTCTGATAGTCCATATGCTCTTACTTTGTTTATTGAACGACTGTGGGGAACTGTATCGGACGCCTTGGGGAAGTAAAGAAACACGGCATCCACTTGGGAACCCGTGCCTATGGCCCTCTGAGTCTCGTGAACGAATAGCGCGAGCTGGGTTTCACACGATCGTCGTTTTCGGAACCCATGCTGATTCCTACAGAGTAGATTTCTAGTCCCCAGAAAAGTCATTATACTCGAACATAATACGTGTTCCAAAATTCTACAACTGATAAGCGTTAGAGATATAGGTCTATGTACATGTACAAGATGCGATCTTTCTCAAACCTTTTAAAGAGAGTTACTCTGTGGGTGAGAGGTTAGTGTCAGATTACAAATCTAAAAATCTGGGGTTCAATCATTAGTCGCACCTAGGAATATTTTTGTCATTTATCAAATTTCTGGCCTTTGGCAATGATTTGTTACTGTGTAGCGTAGTTCGTAGTGCATGTTAAACTGTAGTTCCCCTATAACTGGCTGGGTGAAACAGATCGTAGGAAATCAGAGGACTAGCGCCTCCAACAGGACACCTAATAGTAAAGAATCAACTTTACCTTGGGGGTGACAACAATGCTGCAGTGATTGGTGGACAGGCGTCCTTCGTTTTGCAGGTTTACTTCGCAACCAGTCCTTCCGAGCCTTCACGATGCCATCGCAATCACAACGGCCGCTCCTCGCTCGCCAGCCGCGGCGGGCGAGCTGTGGAAATTTCCGGCCACCGCAGCGGCGAATGGGAAACGCCAGCGTTCGGCGTGGCCGCTATCTGCAGCGGAGACCTCGGCTCACCTCGCTTCAGCTCGGACGCTCGTTTCCCCGTGGGGCCGCCCCATTACGGCACTGCACACAGGAAGTACGAGCGGCATTCTAAACGTAAAGAACGTTTGTTATTTTTTATTGGAGGCTGGCTTTACCCGGCCCCACTTTGCTCTGGCTCAGTCGGTTAAATGGAAAAGACAGATAGGAGAAAGGACACGTTTCTGATATACAGGATGGTCCATTGTCCGTGACCAGGCCAAATATCTCACAAAATACGCGTCAAACGAAAAAACTACAAAGTTCGAGACTTGTCTACCTTGAAGGGGGAAACCAGATGGTGCTATGGTTGGCCCGCTACATGGCGCTGCCATAGGTCAAACGGATATCAACTGCGTTTTTTAAAATAGGAACCCCCATTTTTATTACATATTCGTGTAGTACGTATAGAAGTATGAATGTTTTAGTTGGACCACTTTTTTCGCTTTGTGATAGATGCCGCTGTAATAGTAACAAACAAATGGCTCACAATTTTAGACGAACAGCAGGTAACAGGTAGGATTTTTAAATTAAAATACAGAACTTAGGTACGATTGAACATTTTATTTCGGTTGTTCCAATGTGCTACATGTATGTACCTTTGTGAACCTATCATTTCTGAGAAGGCATGTCGTTACAGCGTGATTACCTGTAAATACCACATTAATGCAATAAATGCTCAAAATGATGTCCGTCAACCTCAATGCATTTGGCAATACATGTAATGACATTCCTCTCAACAGCGAGTAGTTTGCCTTCCGTAATGTTCGCACCTGCATTGAAAATGCGCTGACGCATGTCGTCAGGCGTTGTCGGTGGATCTCGATGGCAAATATCCTTCAACTTTCCCCACAGAAAGAAATCCAGGGACGTCAGATCCGGTGAACGTGCTGCGACGACCAATCCACCTGTCATGAAATATGCTATTCAATACCGCGTCAACCGCACGCGAGCTATGTGCCGCACATCCATCATGTTGGAAGTACATCACCATTTTGTCATGCAGTGAAACATCTTGTAGTAACATCGCTGGAACATTACGTAGAAAAACAGCATACATTGCACCATTTAGACTGCCATTAATAAAATGGGAACCAATTATCCTTCTTCCCATAATGCCGCCCCATACATCAACCCGCCAAGGTCGCTGATGTTCCACTTCTCGCAGCCATCGTGGATTTTCCATTGCCCAATAGTGTATATTATGCCGGTTTACGTTACCGCTGTTGGTGAATGACGCTTCGTCGATAAATAGAACGTGTGCAAAAAAATCTGTCATCATCCCGTATTTCCTTTTGTGCTCAGTGGCAGAACTGTACACGACGTTCAAAGTCGTCGCCATGGAATTCCTGGTGCATAGAAATATGGAATGAACGGAATGGATAGTGTCTTGAAAGGAGGATATAAGATGAACATCAACAAAAGCAAAACAAGGATAATGGAATGTAGTCGAATTAAATCGGGTGGTGCTGAGGGAATTAGATTAGGGAATGAGAGACTTAAAGTAGTAAAGGAGTTTTGCTATTTTGGGAGCAAAACAACAGATGATGGTCGAAGTAGAGAGGATATAAAATGTAGACTGGCAATGGCAAGGAAAGCATTTTTGAAGAAGAGAAATTTGTTAACATCGAGTATAGGTTTAAGTGTCAGGAAGTTGTTTCTGAAAGTATTTGTATGGAGTGTAGCCATGTATGGAAGTGAAACATGGACGATAAATAGTTTGGACAAGAAGAGAATAGAAGCTTTCGAAATTTGGTGCTACAGAAGAATGCTGAAGATTAGATGGGTAGATCACATAACTAATGAGGAAGTTTTGAATAGGATTGGGGAGAAGAGAAGTTTGTGGCACAACTTGACTAGAAGAAGGGATCGGTTGGTAGGACATGTTCTGAGGCATCAAGGGATCACCAGTTAGTATTGGAGGGCAGCGTGGAGGGTAAAAATCGTAGAGGGAGACCAAGAGATGAATACACTAAACAGATTCAGAAGGATGTAGGTTGCAGTAGGTACTGGGAGGTGAAGAAGCTTGCACAGGATAGAGTAGCATGGAGAGCTGCATCAAACCAGTCTCTGGACTGAAGACCACAACGACAACAACAGAAATATGGTACGGGTGCAATCGATGTTCATGTAGCATTCTCAACATCGACGTTTTTAAGAGTTCCGATTCTCGCGCGTTTGTCTGCTACTGATGTGCGCATCATCCGCGACAGCAGCTAAAACACCTACTTGGGCATCATCATTTGTTGCAGGTCGTGGTTGACGTTTCACATGTGGCTGAACATTTCCTGTTTCCTAAAATAACGTAACTATCCGGCGAACGGTCAGGATACTTGGATTATGTCGACCAGGATAGCGAACAGCATACATAGCACACGCCCGTTGGGCATTTTGATCACAATAGCCACACATCAACACGATATCGACCTTTTCTGCAATTGGTAAACGGTCCATTTTAACACGGGTAATGTATCACGAACCAAATACCGTCCGCACTGACGGAATGTTACGTGATACCACGTACTTATACTTTTGTGACTATTAGAGGACCATCTATTACAAAGCGAAAAAAGTGATCCAACTAAAACTTAATATTTCTTTATGTACTACATGAATATATAACAAAAAAATTGGGGTTCCTATTTTTAAAAAATGTAGTTGATATCCGTTTGACCTGACAGCGCCATCTAGCGGGCCAACCATAGCGCCATGTGGTTTCCTCCCTCAAGCTAGACGAGTTTCGTTCTTTGTAGTTTTTTCGTTTGATGCTTATTTCGTGAGATATCTGGCGCGGTCACTATCAATGGACCACCCTGTGTATCGGCATTGGATATACGTCCTGATCTCCTCCTCACCCCTGACTCTGTCCATCTCCTCCCCCCCCCCCCTCTTTGTCCATATCCTTCTCCTTCTGCCTCTCTCTGTCCATCACATCCTCCTGCTCTCTCTGTCCATCTTCCCCTTCACGTTTTCTATGTCCATTTCCTTACTTCCCTATGTCCGTCTCTTCTGCTCCTCCTCTCTCTTGCCTTGAGCCTTGTTTATTGTTATTACGTGTTCAGAATCAATGAAAAACCAGTAAGCCACAAATGCAGCTTTCCTGTTTGATAACAACGTTTCGTTATTTTTTACATATTAAAAAGTATATAGTCTATATGTTTCTAAACGTTTATTTCAGTAACGTGTAAAAATATGAAGCAAATCGGAAACTTATGTTTTGAGAGTTTTGGTTGCAGTGTTTTCCCTTTGTATATTACATATGTATCTTAATGTATTATGATAGATATGATAGATATCCAGCGATCACAAGCCCTGCAGACCATGCGCTGCTTCCACAAACTGTCTCCATTCCTTCCTGTTTTGTGCCGGCTCCTCCAGGTGTCTTCAATCCCCAGAGCTGCTAGGTCCTTCGCCAGGTCATCCATCCAGCACTGCCTTGGTCGTCCAATGGAACGTTAGGTGTTTGGTTTCTCCTCTAGTGCTAAGTACTATATGTATTAAAAATATACGTACATTAAGGAATTAGGTACCTAAAGCACGCTCATATTAGCATTCAACTTTGTGTCAAAATTTCGAAGCACCTTCTCGAGATTCACAATGTTGAACAAAAGAGCATTTACATTTTTATCTATATAGATAATAAAAGAAAACTTCTTTCACAACATATTTTGATATCTTAGACGTTAAAATTTAAAAATTTGCTGTAGTTCTCCACGAGCTTTCCTACGGCTTCTGCATATTCAGTAGTCGCCAAGTTGTTGAACCAGTGAGCAGCGTCCTTGTTTAATTCGTTCGTTGTTATTTCCGTAGTGCTTTCTTCTCGAAAAATCCTTCATTTAGGAAAAAATGACTGTAACCACTCGGAGTCTGGGCAATAAAGCGGATGCTCTAAAATTTCCCCTCATACTGGCTAAGCATATCTCTCGTCGAAGCAGCAGAATTCGGATAAGGGATACCATGAGAAGTATAATACCTCTGCGTACCAACCCACATCGGTTTTTTTTTTTTTTTCACTGCGCAGCTTAGTCGGTGATGGATCTGATAGTGTATCGCTGCATTTATGTTTGAGTAGGGTGCACTTTGGACCCCAAAACACTATGGTCATAACCTATTTTGCGACCAGAATTTTATTTATATTTATACAGCTGCAGTGTCCGGCGTTGCTTTAAATCGAGGGGCATATTTGAATCGCTGTGTCTCAACGGAATACGACGAAGGAATACGCCTTCATCTGTATGAAAAAGTGATTAATTGCGCCAACAGCTGTTACATTTTGCGATAAGTGTCTCATTTTGTTTTTTGGAAAATTCGTCTTCTGTTCTTTACAATCAGTTTCACTGTTTCAAGTAGGGCTGTGTTTGAGCACGACTCGAACTGTTCGAACAATTTACCTCACAGTTTGGAAAATCTCGGGTTCTGTTCGATCTTTTGATCGGCCTGCGACCTAGTGACTTTTGTTGCTACTATATCACGACCTGTCTTAGCGTTTGTTTGGCACTGTAGATTTTAATAACGAAAATAACTTTGACAGACGGACTAAAATATCTTCTAGGGTACATGTCACATGTAACAACGGCAGATAATCAATAAATAAGAGTTTTCAATCATGTTTCTGTCAAATTCTCGAGCTTTCGTTCGCCTCGCGATCTAGTGACGTCTGAAGTTACTACACTCCTGGAAATTGAAATAAGAACACCGTGAATTCATTGTCCCAGGAAAGGGAAACTTTATTGACACATTCCTGGGGTCAGATACATCACATGATCACACTGACAGAACCACAGGCACATAGACACAGGCAACAGAGCATGCACAATGTCGGCACTAGTACAGTGTATATCCACCTTTCGCAGCAATGCAGGCTGCTATTCTCCCATGGAGACGATCGTAGAGATGCTGGATGTAGTCCTGTGGAACGGCTTGCCATGCCATTTCCACCTGGCGCCTCAGTTGGACCAGCGTTCGTGCTGGACGTGCAGACCGCGTGAGACGACGCTTCATCCAGTCCCAAACATGCTCAATGAGGGACAGATCCGGAGATCTTGCTGGCCAGAGTAGTTGACGTACACCTTCTAGAGCACGTTGGGTGGCACGGGATACATGCGGACGTGCATTGTCCTGTTGGAACAGCAAGTTCCCTTGCCGGTCTAGGAATGGTAGAACGATGGGTTCGATGACGGTTTGGGTGTACCGTGCACTATTCAGTGTCCCCTCGACGATCACCAGTGGTGTACGGCCAGTGTAGGAGATCGCTCCCCACACCATGATGCCGGGTGTGGGGTGTGTGCCTCGCTCGTATGCAGTCCTGATTGTGGCGCTCACCTGCACGGCGCCAAACACGCATACGACCATCATTGGCACCAAGGCAGAAGCGACTCTCATCGCTGAAGACGACACGTCTCCATTCGTCCCTCCATTCACGCCTGTCGCTACACCACTGGAGGCGGGCTGCACGATGTTGGGGCGTGAGCGGAAGACGGCCTAACGGTGTGCGGGACCGTAGCCCAGCTTCATGGAGACGGTTGCGAATGGTCCTCGCCGATACCCCAGGAGCAACAGTGTCCCTAATTTGCTGGGAAGTGGCGGTGCGGTCCCCTACGGCACTGCGTAGGATCCTACGGTCTTGGCGTGCATCCGTGCGTCGCTGCGGTCCGGTCCCAGGTCGACGGGCACGTGCACCTTCCGCCGACCACTGGCGACAACATCGATGTACTGTGGAGACCTCACGCCCCACGTGTTGAGCAATTCGGCGGTACGTCCACCCGGCCTCCCGCATGCCCACTATACGCCCTCGCTCAAAGTCTGTCAACTGCAAAAAAATGGTTCAAATGGCTCTGAGCACTATGGGACTTAACATCTATGGTCATCAGTCCCCTAGAACTTAGAACTACTTAAGCCTAACTAACCTAAGGACATCACACAACACCCAGTGTCAACTGCACATACGGTTCACGTCCACGCTGTCGCGGCATGCTACCAGTGTTAAAGACTGCGATGGAGCTCCGTATGCCACGGCAAACTGGCTGACACTGATGGCGGCGGTGCACAAATGCTGCGCAGCTAGCGCCATTCGACGGCCAACACCGCGGTTCCTGGTGTGTCCGCTGTGCTGTGCGTGTGATCATTGCTTGTACAGCCCTCTCGCAGTGTCCGGAGCAAGTATGGTGGGTCTGACACACCGGTGTCAATGTGTTCTTTTTTCCATTTCCAGGAGTGTATATCAAAGATGGGTATTGCTGCTGTAGTTTATTCCAGCATTAGGAATTACAGTCTGTTTACCAAGAGATATGTCGTTTATTAGACATTTAATTTTTCGTTAATTTTCTGCGTTCTTTCATCTGAGTGTAGAAATTTGAAATAAATCGGCCACGAACTATGAAGTAAACCGTTCAAGTACTTTTCGAAATGTTTGGTAACAATATTTCTCCTTCATATCTTTATATATGTATATTTAATATTGTGTATATTAATAAATATGTAACCTATGTCAGCCCAAACGTTCATTAGGATATCATATAGAAATCTGAAGCAAATCGACCAAGAACTTTTAGAGGTTTTTGGCAACAACCCGTTCCCATATACGAGGTGCGACAATAAAGTAATGAGATGTGGCAACCCTGCAGGCTTGCGTAGGCACAAGATATTTGACCTTGGTCTGTAAGCTGCTTCTGGTCCAAGCAGCACATCGATGCAACTGCTCAGTCGTGAGTTGTGCTGTAATAAGTTAACACATGTTTTTGTGTCTCGTCACGGAAATAGAACCGCATAATATTTCGCAACGGTATGCCATTTCTTTTTGCGTTAAATTGGGTGAAAACGCGACGACAACTTATGGCAAGCTTCAGAAGGCATTTGGAGAGGAGGTTATGTCAAGAGTTCAAGTTTTTCGTTGGCATAAGATGTTTAGTGAAGGCAGAACGAATGTTGAAGATGAAGACCGCAGTGGACGACCATCAACCTCACAGACAGATGTAAATTTGGCAAGGGTGCGTGAACTCGTACGATCTGATCGAAGATTATCAGTGAAAATGATTGCAGAAGAACTGAACATCAATCGAGAAACGGTTCATCTAATAATAACTGAAGATCTTGGTATGGGAAAGATTTGAGCAAAAATGGTCCCCAAAAATCTCGCATCACAACAGCGAGAAACACGGAAAAATGTGGCAGCCGATCTGTTAGAGCAAACGGAAATCAATCCAGAATTGTTGAGCCATGTTATCACTGGTGATGAAAATTGGTTTTTTCAGTACGATCCAGAGACAAATCACCCAAGTTCGCAATGGTGCTCAAAGGGATCACCCAGACCAAAAAAAGATCGCATGTCAAAGTCAAAAGTGAAATGCATGCTTGTGTGCTTCTTTGATCCCAAGGGAATTATTCATAAAGAGTGGGTGCCTCCTGGACAAACAGTTAACCAATATTACTACAAAGAAATTTTAGAAAGACTTCGTAAAAGATTTCTTGGTGTCTGTGCCAACATTGCCGATAATTGGATTCTGCATCATGATAATGTGCCATCCCATACTGCTCTGTCAGTACAGCAATTTTTAACCTCAAAACAAATTTCAGTACTATCACAGCCACCTTATTCACCAGATATCGCTCCATGTGACTTTTTTCTATTTCCAAAAGTCAAAACGACGGTCAAGGGACACCATTTTCAAACAACACAAGATGTCCAAAAAGCTGTGACGAGGGTCTTGGAGGATATTACAGCAAACGAGTTCCATAAATGTTACCATCAATGGCAGAAGCGCTGGAAAAAGTATGTGCAGTCAGAAGGGAATTACTTTGAAGAAGACAACACTAAACTTGACTAAAACGGTAAGCAACATTTTTTTTCACATCAGTCTCATTTCTTTATTGTCGCACCCCGTATGTGTCAAGTCACATTACGAAATCTTATGTAGGCAGTCATCTTCTTCTTATCTTGAAGTATATATATTTGAGAGGGTGGGAGCTTCTTAGGGATAGCGAATGATGCTATTTTACTGACTGGCGCTTTGTTTCTGGACTTTTATGCGAAACATAGGTCTCACCACTAGTGATAATCTGGCTGAAAAACTCCTCGCTAGCCTTGTCGTATCGACTGAGAAAAGCCAGTGCAGCGCCATTCTGTGTTTTTTCTGTGTTCAGTAGCCGAGGAACACCTAGCACTCACTTTTCTATAGCCTAAATCACTATTAACAATCTGATAAAGAACTGATTGTGAAGTTTCAGAAAAGCACAAACTCAGTCTGTCCCCTATAGTGAAACATTTACACCGTTTAAGTTATCTTTCAACGCTTGATTGAGTTCGTCAGTAGCAAATGAAGACAGGCCAGATCGTCCTGCATCAGGAACGTGGAATGCCATATAACATCAAGCAACATTTTCCAACTGAATTTTCACTCAGAAAATAACAATAAACTTCAGTTACCCGTGCGTAAATTTCGATATGGACGGACTTTTTTGTATTCAAAGGGTATAAATCAGTAATAGGTAGTCTTAAGTCTAAGCACAATATGTCAAGAGGCATTAAACATTGTTACATCTGTTATCAAAAGAAATATACTCCAAATGTAGCTTAAAGTCTAGATGTTACGCAATGACAGTCTAGGTGAGGCAGCTCAAATTTTGGAGCTTCATAGAAAATAAGCGAACAGCTGAAAGTTCCTGTTTTGTATACCCCATTGTTTTATTGCGTTTTTATAAAAATATTGTAATTTGTCTTAAATCTTAACAAGCAGTCTTCTAACATGAATCATACGGCGGTGAACTGTATTACTCGATGCATCATAGCATATCTGCAATCTAGGCCTTGAATTACATTTTGATTGTACCATACAGAAGCATAAGGCTACTTTTGATTGTAATTCACATCTAATGGTTCCAGTGTGTCACTTATGTTATTATTGTTATTACTTCTTGGTTTAGTATTAGTGACCACATGTAATGCTTGTTATACTTGGCACTTGGACCTCCGGTTACAACAGTATTTAACTTCAGCTGTTTGCTTCTTTTATAAGGAGTTGCCTTAGTCGGTACGCATTACCTATGTAACACTTAGACGTTACGCTTAATGTTGATTAGGGCCTATATATCCCTCTACGTCTTCTGGATATTGATATTCGAGTATGACTGACTTCGTGAGTACGTATTACAAAAAAACCTAAAAAATGTTTATTGTTCATCTTTCAACATATATGTTGACATGTATCGTATGTGCTTTTGTTTGATGATTATTACACAGCAAACACCTAGGAATAAGCTGCCATGATTACATTCATCAAGATCGGTCTTTGGAATCATCTTTCATGAAACATCTTACGGTTCAACTGTAGACTTAAATTTTAGCACTCTATTTACTGGTTTGTAATTAAATCCAGTCATAATGCTGATTGCAACTGGCACCTAGACCTCCGGTTACAGTATTACTTCGCTTCATTATCAGCGTTCTGATCATTGGTGTCGCACATACTGTCCTGTATCTTAAAATATTGTACTGCTTTCCATTTGTGACCATATCTTATTTCATCCTCTTTCTCGGTTTTGTATTACTTAACGAACACCTTACGTTCGGTATATGGTCACTACAGATTTGTAGAAATTTAGCATAGTTCCTTGCATTTAATAGAAAGTTTGTTGCAATTCCTTATCTTATTATAGAGTAAGGACTGCATAAAAATTCGTTTGTTATTAGCGCCATCTGATAGTTAGGTTTCCCGTGTACCAGTGGCACTACATAGTGGCCAGCCCTCTGACAGTCATGGTATAGGTAGTCCCTTGTTTCTGCAGCTAGCACTGCGAGTGATGCGCCTTGTTTACATCCACACATGGATTATGTAACCAGTGTCAACAGCCTTTATTAAAACACAAGTGCGGCAATATGAGCAGTATATAGACTTGAAGCTATATATATACACTGCTCATATTCCCACACTTGTATTTTAATAAAGGCTATTGATACTGGTTATATAATCCATCTATCATATAGATGGCTAACGTTGTAAATTATGTAACCACACGACGTTCTACTTTCGTAAGATCATAGCTATGTACCACATACCGGATATACTTTTGTATGTCTTTATTTTTGTGACGATTTGTTATATTTTTCAGTATTTATGTGACAACAAGAGCGATTCAACTCAAAAGATTATAATGATGTGTAATCCGTGGTAGCTGATACACATTGAATTAAGTAGTAGTTTTTAGGTTTATGAATACTATAAGGGACATTTAAATATTAAATGTATATTGCTAGTGTTCACTTCTTTTATGCAAGTTTCTGTATTTTAGATCGAAATACTAGTTGATAATAAAGAAATTTTTGCTATCTTGACTTTAAATTCTTATCCACACATTTTAACATAACAGATCGCCTGTTTCCCTATTTGAGAAGGTCATGTAAGAGTGTAAATAGAAAAAATATGGTATGCAGCGTTTCATTCGCATCAGCGCTGTACCGGACTTTAACTCTGGCGATTTCCACCAGCCAATTTTTGTGCTGAGAAAGAGAGAGGAGGATTAATCACGAACATTTAATAGGACAAAAACAGATGGAGCTCTGCAAGGCGAAAGAGTAACAGCACGAAGCTCGAACGGCATTCTTGTACGCTACTGGAGTCAATGAAGGCTTCGAAAAACTATTAAACGGTAAGATCATACTGTTAAAACAAATTTTGGGTTAAGAAAAAGTCAGTATGCTGAGAAACTGCAGAACGAGAAGAGAAACACAAAAATAATGTAGCAGAAGTGAAAGGTGTACGTCAGCGACGAAAAGTGAATTTATACAATACGAATATTGTCAAAGTGTAGGGAGAAAAATGAGCAATACTCCGAAATAAAAATATCCGCAGTAAATGAAGAAAAAGTTTGTGCAATAATATTCTGGCAGCAACCCTGTACGGACATTGAGGAATAGTGTAGGAACTGGAACCATTTGATGCAGGTTTCAAGAAAAGCGTTAAAACTTCAGTGGACTGATTGGCGTGCAGAGTGTAGGGGCATCAGAAGAAATAGGAAACGAAAAAAGTCAATTGATAACATGAGAAACATATACGACTACAATGATGGAAAATATGGTAAGTTATCACGGACTTGCTAATTTGCCAGTTGGCAGCGTTATGGCAAAAAAAAAAAATTATCAGGACACACAGTAGACTGCAATACGAACCATACATCGTTCAGAACCTTGACTGCAGCAGTACACAGAGTAGATGAGACTGACGAAGGGTACAGGAAGACGAACGAAAGAGGCATCAGACTAGCCAGCGTTGTTGATCAAATGAAGGTTATACTAAGCAGATGAAAGTTACATCAGAACGCCATTGATCCGCCAAATATACACGGCCCAGTCGTATTAATGTGACCACCGCCTATGTTCGACGTCGATGTTCAAAAACCACTCACAGACGGCCGATGGCAGCACTGGCAGTGGAGGGTACATATAGCTCGTCGGGGGGACACGGACAACAGTGGAGTCATTGTCGTAAATAGGAAACGGAGCTATTTATCTGACGTCGAAGAGGGCGTGATCATTGGCTTTAGGGCCGAGGCTGCAAGCATTTCCGAAACGGCTAAGTTTGTGAACTGTTCACGTGCCGCCACGGTTAAACTGCATTGCAAAATGGCGCCGTCCAAAACTAGCGCCGAGGCAAATGCAGTGCCATAGATGACACAGGTGAAAAACGGCTGCAGAAATGTGTATGGGCGAACAGACGTGCAATGTTGAGCAACTGACGGCCCGGGAGAACTACGGGGATACCAGCAGCGCCTCCTCAACGATTGTTCATTGAATATTGCATCGTGTGGACCTCCACAGCAGGCGCCTGGTCCCTGTACCAATGCTCACTGCTGCTGATCAGCGACGAAGCCTAGATTTGTACACTAGCTCCGTAACTGGACGCCCACTGAATAGCGACAGGCGACCTTTCCAGATGAGTCACGTTTTATACTCCAATGGACATAGAGTAGAAACTCGTCAAGAATCATCAGAAGGTTCCAAGTCAGAGGAGGGAGCGTATGGTCTTGGGAATGTTTTTGTGGCACTCCCTTTGTGAGCTCGTCGTTCTGGAAGGCACAGTAGGTCGACACAAGTATGCATCCGTCTTTGGGGGACCATGTCCACCTCTATACGCACTTTATTTTTCCTTGGCACGATCGCATCTACCAGCAGAACAACGCGACTTGTCACACACCTCGCAGTGCACGTGCATAGTTCGAAGAGCACAAGGATGAGTTTTCCGTACTCCCCTGGCTACCACATTCCCTGGATTGAAACCCAATCGAGATCTGTGCGACCACTTCCATCTGACTGTTCGCGCCATATAACCTCAACCGAGAAACCTGACGCAGCTGACGATGGCTCTGTAGTCGGTATGGGCCACATCCCTGTCGGTATCCTTCAGACCCTCACCCTCTCTCTTCCTGAACCTCCCGCAGAGGTCCAAGCTGCAAAAGATGGTTGTTCAGGCTTCTGATATGTGGTCACATTAATATGTCTGTACAGTGTACATGTTCTGTGCCATAGCGCCTTAGACATCAGACGCCGATGGCATTACGCACAACTCTAAGTAGTTTGGTTTGTTGTGAGCTTCGCTCCTGTGGAACGGACGCCGCAGGAGATCCGACAAGGCACGCCTCGGTTAGAGATCGCAAGTTCAGTCTTTAGTAAGGTTCATTTGAAAGTACTCATCATGTGCATCAGGAGGCCGACAGAAAATTAGTGTCAGAGAGGTGTAACGATCGCCCTTCTATGGGATGTATATATTCCATTGTCCGCCCCGATAGCTGAGTGGTCAGCGGAACGGATTGCCGTCCTCCGAGCAAAGGTTCGATTCCCGGCTGGGTCGGGGATTTTCTCCGCTCAGGGACTGCGTGTTTTGTTGTCTTCATCCCCATCCGGCGCGTAGGTCGCCCAATGTGGCGTCGAATGTAATAAAACCTACACCAAGACGGCCGGACCTGCCCCGTACGGGGCCTCCCGGCCAATGACGCCAAACGCTCATTTCCACATATTTCATTTCTCAAAATGGACATCGTCAACATACAAGAAACGTTCAAAAGAATCCATGAAGCTGAACGATGAACACCAAACGAACGGCGTGCCACAGTGAACACAAAGGTGCGCACCATGAAGATCGAAAGTGAATTCCGTGCAGGATGTTCAGCTAGGTAACCACTCTTAAAGAATGCTTATAGAATCATATTGGTGTAATGGGGTAATGAGAACTGATGGAATGTGACGGCTTTCACTCGAATGCGAAACAGTCTGTCGTGGATCTTATCGAGAAACTGGCTATCCTTTAAGGCGTCGCTGCAGATTTTATAAGCACGGAAAAAAAAAAACATCCTGAGGCTGAATTTGTCCGGTGGTTTCAGGCGGTATGAGCTGAAATGTCACACACTTGCTGGGATAGTTTACCCTAAAGGAATATGATTTTTTATACGCAGATCAGGATCAACAAAAAATGTTATTTTGACCAGCTATTGGCCAAGGCAGTGCACATACCATAGTTGTAATTTACTTATGCCTATTTCCCGCTCTTGCCTGCTGTGACGCAAACATTCCCTAATGCCCTTGCGAGATCACGCACACGAGAAAGAATCGTAGGGGACAGAGCACACATTCTCGCAGCACAATAGATAACTTTTCAACAAGGTTACCATCCAGATTAAGAGTCAGTATAACTGAATAGGAATGCGTGAAGGCGCTGATGTTAGTCGGTCTTGATACAACTCTCTTGGTACCTATACTTTTCATTGTTCCTTTCATACGCTTTTCCTCTTCAAATTCCGATTGGTCGGAGCTGAGAACAAAATCCTTACTGAACGATGGGATAAGTTTGTCGATCTCATCTACATACTTTCGGGCCGATTTCGCAGTTTACTGTGCATCGTCAAGTTGACGCTTTGACTGAAATTTCATTATCTTATTCTTCCAATTCCGTAACACTGTTTGAATCTATGCACCCGTCCACTGCTTCTCTTGAAATCACTGTAAGCTATGTCGCACGCAATCTGATGTGCTTATCGTACTAGGTCACTATCAAGCACATCCTGTAAATTCTATCGAGCATCCTTGAAAAGCGCAAACACCAGTTTCTGTAACAAGTGCCCCTTGTCGTCCCTTGAATATCCGTAGCTTTTCTTATACACTACACGGTCATATTGCTACGGACTTATTCGAAATTTGTTCATAATCGTTTTTTACTAAGCTGCGGATGATCTGCCGCGCATGTAATTATGCTTAATACCTGCTCCTTGGACAACGATTGATCGTTACTACGTTTCACTGGAGATGGGGTTTGTGGTTCCCTGTCCGACAAGGATGATGATATACATGGCTCGACACCTGTTCCAGTATCACTCTCACTTGTTAAGGACGTATCGTCATCGTTGTACTTCTCATGTACATTGACAGACACAGTGGAGCGTATACGATACCACACATACCACTGACTCATCTTAAGCATTTCATCTGCCACTTCTTTCTCACTCTGCGAAATTTCCGTGGGTTCCTTTCAGCTTCAGCAACTTTTGTTGTGGGTATAATATAGTGTTTGCTTTGTTTATCGTTTCCTCCTGTCGGAGGTTCGAGTCCCCCCTCGGACATGTGTGTGTGTGTGTGTGTGTGTGTGTGTTGTCCTTACTGTAAGTTAGCTTAAGTAGTGCGTAAGCTTAGGGACCGATGACCTCTGCAGTTTGGTCCCATAAGACCTTACCACAAATTTCCAATTGTTTGTCGTTGCCATTGCTCTGTTTTGTATCAACACCATTACCACTATTGGGAGTTACTTGTCGACTGAGTAGTTCAACTACGTTCCATAGCCCCATGCAGTGCTCACCGTTGGATACCCCCAAGATCGCCCCTGTTCCAATTATCAGCCAATATTGTGGATCCATGGTAGACCATACGTCAGACGTCGATGCCGTAAACATCACTAGCGACCTCGCATTCAAGTGGTCTCTTGAGAGTTCCAGGACTCTGCTGTCAGACCAGCAAGTGGCGTGAACAGCGTTCTGGCCAGGCCACCAGGCAGTGTACAAGAAGGTTGTTGATGTACCGAACCGTCGGCCGGAGTGGCCGAGCCGTTCTAGGAGCTACAGTCTGGAACCGCGCGACCGCTGCGGTCCTCCTGCCTCGGGCATAGATGTGTGTGATGTCCTTAGGTTAATTAGGTTTAAGTAGTTCTAAGTTCTAGGGGACTGATGACCTCAGAAGTTAAGTCCCATAGTGCTCAGAGTCATTTGAACCGTTCTGTACCGAACCTCTCCTTGCATCTGCACCATCATGTGCCAAAAACTGGCCCGCATATATCCTACGATGAGGCAATTATTTAGGCCTAGCACGCCATGTCCATCGCAGTTAGCAACCGACAGGAAGACTTAAGCATTGCCTCGCTATGGACACCGCCACTATCTTCCAGAACAGTAAGCCGCCTTTTCCGTCTGAGCTCAAAACGTTATCAGTGACGTGCTAGCTGAACTTACGATTTCACCGACGAGATAGTGCCAAGACTTAATTTTGTGCTTAGATCCTTATGTAATTAGAAATTGTCTATACTGTTTGATCATCGGAACTTCTTCTGTAAAATACTACTGTAAGGTATTTTGAAAGCGTTTGCTTGCGTCTGTTAAGCTAAATTGCAGACTTCGTTCATTTTCAACCCAGGAACTTGTTTTATGTTGAACTTTAACTTTATTCATTCTTCACGAGATGGCTCACCTTTATAGAGTGTTGTGTTCTCAGTTGTCAATTGACTATTTTCACGTCTCGAAGAACTCAATTACTTTTTGATTCAGGAAATTTAATTTCGTTGCCCTTGGAGAACTATTGTTTGTTATTCACTCATGGAAGAACTTCGTTTAATTTCGGACTTAAAGGAGCCTTACTGCCATAATGCACTGACGACTTTCTTAAAGTTGTGCTCAAGAAATAAACTTGTTACATTGTCTCTAGTGGACATCTTGAAACGTCCCCTTAGAAAGTTATGAATGACAGTCCTGGAAAAACTCTTACGTTACTTGATACAGAAACGGCTGAGTAAAACTCCACGTCCTCAGACAGTTTTCTCTTTACTTATTCTGATCATCCCTAAACAGACACACAATATTTTTAGCGCAACGCAATCTGACTGTCAATAATCCCTACAAAAGAATGGCCCTCGCTAACAATAACCTATACCTTTCATAAATCACTTACCTCACAAAAATCTTCGTTACTCGAACTACTGCAATACAGCCAGTTAAATAAAAGATTCTAACTACTGAAGGCACTAACTACTGATAAACATAGTTAGCAAATGAAAGATTTTGATAGAGAACAAACAATGTATTTATTGTAATAGCGTTCAAAAGTCATATATATATATATATATATATATATATATATATATATATATATATATATATATATATGTATATATAATTTTGTCACACCCAATTAAACAAATTTCCTTTTTCTGGCGGACACACGTCCAGATCGTCCGCTCAACACTCTGGTATCTCTCTCCCCACATCCACCACTACTGGCAGCTCACCTCTTCGGCGCTGTTCCCATCCAACTGCCCAACACTGCAACAGCGAATATTCCAACAGTGACAACCAGCCACAGATTGCACACAACATACTCAGTGATTTTTATACAGAGCGCTACGTGGCGTTACCAACAGCCTACTTAAAATCTCAGTGGAATTGGATATATAATTCTTTTTTGCATGGCCTCTGTAGTCCCTGCATTAAAGTCCTTCCCGTGTCTGCTTCTTTTCCTCATTTCAGGAGGTGACCATACTCACACTGTCTGAGGCACTGTATCGCCGTTCATACTTCTAATCAACCCATACCATTGTGTTTCCTTTGCGTTAACTATCCTAATGTTTAACCTACCTTCGTCGTTCGTTTGACACCACCATTCCTTACCGCAATATTTGAGGAAGAAATTACATAACCACAAACAGATAATTAATAGATTAATAGAAAAAAAGGCTGAATACTGAAGACCTGTAAAAGATCTGTACTGAAGAGCCAAAGAAATTGGTACACCTGTCCAGTATCGTGTAGGACACCCGCGGGCACACAGAAGTGCCACAAGACGACGTGGCATGGACTCGACCAATGTATGAAGTAGTGCTGAAAGGAACTGACACCATGAATCCTGCAGGGATGTCCATAAATCCGTAAGAGTACGAGGGGGTGGAGATTTTATCTGAACAGCAAGTTGCAAAGCATCCCAGATATGCTCAATAATGTTCATGTCTGTGGAGTTTGGCGGCCAGCGAAAGTGTTTAAAGGCAGAAGATTGTTTCTGGAACCGCTCTGGGCGTGTGGAGGGTCGCATTGTCCTGTTGGTATTGCCAAGTCGGTTGAAAAGCACACTGGGCATGAATGGATGCAGGTGATCAGACAGGATGCTTACGTATGTGTCACCTGTCAGAGTCGTATCTAGATGTATCAGGGGTCCCATATCACTTCAATGCTCACGCCCCACACCATTACATAGCCTCCACCAGCTTGAACAGTCCTGTGCTGACATACAGGGTACACGGATTCATGAGGTTGTCTACATAACCCGTACACGTCCATCCGTTCGGAACAATTTGAAACGAGACTCGTCCGATCAGGCAAATGTTTCCAGTCATCAACAGTCCAATGTCGGCGTTGAGGGTCCAGGAGAGGCTTAAAGCTTTGTGTCGTGCAGTCATTAAGGGTACAAGATTGAGCCTTCGGCTCCGAAATCCCATGTCGATGATGTTTCGTTGAATGGTTCGCACGCTGACACTTACTGACGGCCCAGCATTGAAATCTGCAGCAATTTGCGGAAGGGTTGCGCTTCTCTCACGTTGAAACCATTCTCTTTAGTCGTCGTTGGTCCCGTTTTTGCTGGATCCTGCCTCAGCTATGTCGGAGATCTGATGCTTTGCTGTATTCCTGATATTCGCGGTACACTCGTGAAATGTTCGTACGGAAAAATCCCCATTTCATCGCTATCTGGAAGATGCTGTGTCCCATCGCTCGTGCGCCGACTATAACACCACGTTCAAACTCACTTATATCTTGATAACCTGCCATTGTAGCAGCAGTAACCGATCTAACAACGGCGCCAGACACTTGTCTTATACAGGCGTTGCCGGCCGCGGGGCCGTATTCTGCCTGTTTACGTATCACTGTACTTGAATACGCATGCCTGTACCAGTTTCTTTCGCGCTTCAGTGTATCTAACAAGTAGAGTTGGTCGTCTGGCGTGAGGTCAGTCGCTTGACGGCGCGTTTCGGAGCGGGCACGCCCGTTGCCGGCGCGCCGTAAGGCACGGAAGCTCGCACTGGGGCGTATCGCTTCCAGTCGGGCGTGCCGCGGCAGTCCTCACTCGGGGAAGTGATGTGTCTCTCATAGCGTCTCCTTCCCAAGTGGCTCTTTCCGCCTTCCCGTGGTGCCAGATGTTAAGCTCGGCATTTTGCCTTGCGACAAAAGGGAGAGCTGCGACCCAACTCAATGCGAAAGCGAAGGGTGCGTGGCACAGGGGGAGCTGTGTCGAGGGACCGGACATCTGTCCCTTTCTGCTCACAGGGTACAGACCAGCAGGTGCTCTGCATGCCGGCGACCTCGTTTGTCGGCGTGGGATCGCGCGGTGCGGGTCGGCAAGGGTGCTTCGCCGCACCTCTGGGTAACCGGGGCGTGTTCTGCCAAACCCAGGAAGTGATAACACCGCCTGGGCCAGGTTAGATGGGTCCAGACCGCCGAACGACTGGGTGACCGACCCACCACCTGAGTAGGAGTGGGTCCTTGGCCGAGAGGTGGATGCTTGGGCTAGTGGGCGGCGAAGGGCGAGACATGCATCCGCCTCTCCGGAGTGCGGGGTGCACTTGCCGAGGAGTGTCGCGTGAAATCGTCGACGACGGGGCCACCGAGGGGGACCAGTGCGCTGGCAACAGCGCGCTGAACCCAGCAGCTCGAGGATGACCCTGGCCTTGGGGCGAGGCCGGTGGGCGAGCTGCATTAGTCCCCCCCACGCGAGAGGAGCCGGTCTGGGGCAAGAGACGGGCTCCCACATCTTTTTCACTCGTCAAATCAATCATGGCCGAACAAGAGACGAGTGATTCGAGTGTTCTTTCGAGGTGTTCGACACTTACTGTTCCCAACCCTGAAGAGGGCCTGGGGCAGAACGCACAAAACGTAACTGAATGGCATACTAGAATAAACCAACTGCTAGATTCTAGTATAAAAAATGGTAAAATAAGCAACACAGCAGTACTCTCTATCAAAAAGGAATTCGCCGCCTGGGCTATCGCTAGTGCGAAGCTCGAGGGGAGACTAGAGGAACTAGAAAAAGGGAATGAACGACTGCGAAAACAGCCCACCAAAACGTGGGCAGGGGTGGTCGCACAAGCGGCCACAAAAACACAAACAACCAAAGAAACCACTGAAAAGGTGTCCAAAAGGCCTGACACGGCAGTCTTCCTAAGACCCCTGCCAGGCCAGGACATCAAAAAGGTACAAGAACTTTTCACAACCACTGTAAATCCGGAAGCAGACAAGATAAAAATAAACAAGGTAAAGGTAACAAAAAATGTTGTAATAGTAGATGTTGCCACTGAAGAAGACAGGGACAAGATATTTAATCACGACAAACTCAAAAAGGTCATTAAGTGTGAACCGCCCAAGAAGCGGAATCCCTTGGTGATCCTGTATGACGTGCCCACCACAATAAATGAGAATGATATTTATGAAACAATAGATCAACAGAATTTTGAGGACATGAGTCTGGATAATTTCAAAAAAGAATTCAAACTGCGCTTCAGAACTGGACCCAGAGAGCGCGATGTAGTGCATCATGTAGCTGAAGTCTTGGAGAGTATGTGGCGTAAGCTCACCACTATGGGCAGAATATACATGGGGTTCCACTCGATAAACGTAAGGGACTACCTCGTAGTTCCCCGGTGCCACAACTGTGGAGACCTTGACCATGTTCACAAACACTTTGAGCGAAAGCCAGCTTGCTCCAGGTGCGGCGCTGAGGGTCATACTAGGAAAACTTGTGGAAAAACAGGGATACGTATCCCTTGTACAAGAAGAGGAAAAAGGAATTGTAATGCCACAGGAAGAAACTGCCCCACATACAGGGCACTAGAACAAAGACTTATTTCAAGGACTGATTATGGCTGAGTCCATATCAGGCAACAGGAAGCCTAAAAGAAAGTCTCCGAGTAAAAGGGTAAGGGATGCACTAAGGGCCAGCAGATTTAGGGAGTTCTTACAAGGAGCCACCAAAACGCAGACCAGAAAAGTGGACACAAAAGATGCTGGCGTACAAACGGACCCCTGCGGTCAGATTAGTGCTCCCTCTCCCCTAAACCGGGGACTAAGGTCGCTTGAAGAGCCAGAACGACCAAAAGGGCGACCTGTGGCAAAACAACAAGTGGAGACATCAGAGAAACAAAAATTACAAGTTAACGCAATAAGCAGTACATCATCCGCTATAAACCCTCTCACACAAAAAGGTTTGGGCGTAGATCCCAACATGGTTTACCCCGACCTAGAACACGCATTACAACTAGCGCGCCTGGAGAAGCCGGCGGTCCTCACCACAGCCCTGAGGCATGTGGTACGTGTCGGTCATGAATACGGCAGAGACGTCACCTTCTCGGTAATGGAGGCTGTTGACAGAATACAGCTGAAGACAATGAATCTCCCCACTGACTTCGGAGCCCTGCGTGACCTAGTCAAAAACGTTTTTGAAAGGAGAAATGAGAAATTCGATCTTGACGAACTTTACAGTCAGTCTGTCATCACAAACGGAAGACTAGCTCACGATTTCAGCAAGAATTGGCCTGAATCACACATTAGAACATATTAAGCACGTGACCCATTTAAACGTAGGACAGATTAACTCACACAATAGTAAATTAGTCATGCAGGGACTCCGCAGGGTCATGGAGGAGAGGAGTCTGGAGTCTACAGCGATCAACAACTCAGGCTAGCCCGGTGCCAGGGGCACATTCACCGGGATTAGCTCGGTGAACAGGGCCACCAACACAGGTTTATACAACGCTGGCACATCTTTAACGCTGCAGGTAGACATAGATTAGCATAAGTAGAATAAAATAACATAGAAAGACATAACAGTAGTGCCCATAGTGAGAGCAAAAGACAACTAACATAGAGTAAGCTGTAGTAGTAACACCACATTGTATCAACTAGGACCCACTAATTGCATAAGGTGGTGGGTTATAATGTATCATATATTGAAGAATAAAGAATTTTTTTTAAAAAAAAAAAAGTAGAGTTGGTCTGGCGTGAGGTCGGTCGCTTGGCGGCGCGTTCGGCGCGGGCCCGCCCGTTGCCGGCGCGCCATAAGGCACGGAATCTCGTACTACGGCGTATTGCTTCTAGTCGGGCGTGCCGCCTCACAAGGGGAAGTGATGTGTCTCTCACAGCCTCTCCTTCCCAAGTGGCTCTTTCCGCCTTCCCGTGGTGCCAGACGTTAAGCTCGGCATTTTGCCTTGCGACAAAAGGGAGAGCTGCTACCCAACCCGATGTGAAAGCGAAGGGTGCGTGGCACAGGGGGAGCTGTGTCGAGGGACCGAACATCTGTCCCTTCTGTTCGCAGGGTACAGACCAGCAGGTGCTCTGCATGCCGGCGATCTCGTTTGTCGGCGTGGGATCGCGGCGCGAGTCGGCAAGCGTGCTTCGCCACGCCCCTGGGTAACCGGGGCGTGTTCTGCCAAACCCAGGAGGTGGTGACATCGCCTGGGCCAGGTTAGATGGGTCCAGACCGCCGAACGACTGGGTGACCGACCCACCACCTGAGTAGGAGTGGGTCCTTGGCCAAGAGGTGGAAACTCGAGCAAGTAGGCGGCGAAGGACGAGAGGTGCATCCGCCTCTCCGGAGTGCGGGGTACACTTGCCGAGGAGCGTCGCGTGAAATCGTCGACGACGGGGCCACCGAGGGGGAACAGTGCGCTGGCAACGGCGGGTTGAACCCGGCAGCTCGGGAGTGCCCTTGACCTAGGGGCGAGGTCGGTGGGCGAGCTGCAGCAGTCCCCCCCATGCCAGAGGAGCCGGTCCGGGGCAAGAGACGGGCTCCCACATCTTTTTATCACTCGTTACCTATGATGGCTGAAAACGAAGCGAGTGATTCGAGTGCGCCTTTACGGGCATCTACGATGTCTGCTCCCTCTCCACAGGACGGGACGGGACAGGCAGAGGATGAAAGTGTCGTACAGAGACACGCTAGGATTACTATGCTCTTAGAGCAAAATGTTAAAAACGGGAAAATTAGTCAAGCGGCTCTAAATACAATCAAGAATGAGCTATCGGCCTGGGCCATAGCTCATGCAAGACTTGAAGGTCGCGTTATGGAGTTAGAAAAAGAAAATGAAAGTCTAAGGAAGTAACCTACTAAGAATTGGGCGGCTGTGGTTGCACAGGCGCCAACAAAACAAATCTCAACCAAAGACACTATTGAAAGAGTTGTAAAACGGTCAGACACTGCAGTCTTCTTGAGGACCCTGCCTGGCCAAGATACTAATGTTAAAAGAATATAAGAGCTGTTAACAACAACAATTGACCCAGTTAAGGACAAAATTAAGATTAAGAGAGTTAAGCCCAGCAGAAACTCTGTAATTGTGGAAGTTGCTAGTGAGGAGGACAAAGAGAAACTATTAAATAATCAAAAACTAAATTCAGTTGTGAAATGTGAACCACCCAGAAAGAGAAACCCACTAATAATACTATATGACGTACCTACAGTAATGACGAATGAGGAGCTACATGAGACAATTAGAACACAAAATTTCGATGACTTGGACGAACAGGAATTTAAAAACTCAAAACAGGGTTGAAATTCAAAACAGGGCCTCGAGATCGTGATGTGGTACATCACGTGGCCGAGGTATCTGCGCAATTGTGGAAAAGAATAAGATCAATGGGCAGACTATATGTAGGCTTTCACGCCATTAACACCAGAGATTATATCGTGGTACCTCGTTGCCATAATTGTGGCGACCTGGACCACATTCTGAGGCACTGCACCAGGGGGTCGGCTTGCTCCAGGTGCGGTGAGAGTGGACACAACCGTAAAGAATGTAAAGCAACAGGGGTCTGCATTCCGTGTAAAAATCGTGGGAAGAAATCCTGTGGTGCCACGGGACGGAACTGCCTCACTTACCGGATGCTAGAACAACGCCTCATTTCTAGAACTGACTTTGGCTGAGCAGGGCTCAGTTAACAGGATGCTTAAACGCAAGTCCCTGAGTAAAAGAAGGGGGGATGCTGTGAGGGCCAATAGATTTAGAGAATTTTTAAGGTCGGTTTCGGGCACCGTAAAAATTACGACAGTAGAGAAAGAAACTCAAACAGATCCCTTTGTGGTGGACAGATGTATGCAAACTGATTTCCCGGAAAAGAACACAGCTCCCCCTTCCCCAAACCGTGGAGAAAGGCCGAATAAAGATCTACAACGGCAGAAGCATCCTGTGGTGGTGGCGGCCTCCCTGGCCCCTACCCACGAACCTAAACATTCTGAACGACAGCCACTCCAAGAAAGTACAGTTACTAGCACCAGTGCAAACCCAACCGTGGCAGATACCCCAGCAATCAGGCTACCGCCTGTAGACCCGGTTAGGGTGTATCCCAACATTTAATTTACAATGCAACTGGCAAGATTGGAGCAGCCGGCTATCCTGACCACTGCCTTACGACATGTGGTCCGGGTAGGACACGAGAATGGAAGAAAGGTCACCTTCTCGGTAATGGAGGCTGTAGATAGGATACAACTAAAGTCAGTGAACCTTCCCACCGACTTCGGAGCCCTGCGAGACTTACTCAAGAAGGTGTTTGAGAGACGTGGGGAGAAGTTTGACTTAGACGACATCTACATTCAATCAATCCTAGCTCACAGTCGAATCGCCTTTGATTGGAGTAAGACTTGGCCTGACGATAGAATGCATACTTACTTCCCATAATGACTAAACTAACTGTTGGACAACTAAACACACATAACAGCAGACTTGTGATGCAGGAGCTTCGAAGGGAGGTGGAGGAGAGGAGGCTTGACGTACTCTGCTTACAGGAGCCGTACTCTCAAGCTGGGAAACTTTCATTTGCAGCCGCTACGTGGCAAACAGCTAGTAGTGGGGACGCCCCCAAAGCGGCAATTGTCGTTACAAACCAGTCTCTACGTGTAACAATACTCGCACAATTTTCCACCAGTCACTGCAACGTCGTGGAGATACAGGCTACCATGGTAATTATAACCTTCATAAATATGTATGTCGAATATGGAGACAATATAGAACAACATCTGGATCACCTAACAAGAGTAGCCACGGCGTTGCGGGGACGCAAACTGGTTATAACAGCCGACATAAATGCAAAATCCCCCCTATGGTACAGTGGCACAAGAGATGAAAATGGCGAAAAAGTGGAGGATATGATTATGGCTTTACAACTTGTAGTTGCAAATAGACCTGGCAACCCTCCCACCTATGCGGCGGGAGGGGGCCTCGGCACCAATATAGATGTAACGCTAGTTACACCAAATACTGCCAACATCATCCAGAACTGGGAAGTTAAAGAGAACGCTACAACAAGTGACCATACTCTTATTACGTTTAGCCTAGGAAATAGAGTGTGCCACAGGGCCATGGGGTGGGAGTTGCAACTGAACTTCAAGAGAACTGACTGGGAGAGACTAGCGAGAGAGTGCGACATTCCTCCATTGCCAGAAGGTGACGCACAACAGGACCTGGACATAGACAAGCGGGCCAAAGAACTGGTGGGCGCAGTTACCAGAGCGGTAAAGGCAGCTGTTCCAACCAGGAGGAGGCCATGGCGGCCTCCCCGTCATCATGGTCAGCTGAACTTGAGGAAATGCATCAGTCTGTCAGAAGGCTGAGGAGGCACTACCAGCGGAGTGTCGTCTGGTGGGAAAAGCAAAGATGGTTACTGCAATACCGGGAGGCAAAAGAGAAATTTCAAAAAGAACTAAAAGAAGTCAGAATACGCAGCTGGGAAAGATTTGTACTGGACCAGTTGGCCTTGGACCCATGGGGAGTACCCTACAAATTAGTTAGGGAAAAGATCCGATCCCCAATGATGCTATCAACGGTCAGGCACGGGGATGGGATGACGGATTCCTGGCAGGAGACTGCCGAGGTCCTTCTCCGATCCCTACTGCCTGATGACGATGAGGCCAGCGACACGGAAGGCCAGTCCCAGCTACGAAATGAAGATCCAGACAGAATAGCTAACGCCAGGGCAGTCTACCCCTTCTCTGAAGAGGAGGTGGCTGGTCACATCAAAGCACTAAAAACAGGGAAAGCCCCCGGCCCAGACGGCATTGTGGCGGAGGTGGTGCAGTTCCTGGCACCCCAACTGGTGGCGCCACTAACCCAGCTATACAATGAGTGCCTAAGACGGGAAAAATTCCCGAAAATCTGGAAAGAGGCAAATGTTGTGATTATCAAAAAGGGACCCGACAAGGACCCAGCGGATGTCAAGTCCAATAGACCGATCTGCCTACCGGACATCCTTGGGAAATTACTCTAGAAATTGCTAGCTGACAGACTGACTGCACACCGAGTGCTGTGCAGGATGAGTGGCAGGCAGTTCGGCTTCAGGCCGGGGCGATCGGCAACCGATGCGATCGCTCTGGCGGTTGAGGTCTGCGTCTCTACCCCGTACAAGTACGTTGTTGGCATCATGGTTGACATCAGTGGCGCCTTTGACAACCTGTGGTGGCCTTCGCTCTTCTCCTGCTTGCGGGAAAAAGAGTGTCCAGGGCCGCTATACGGTTGCCTGAGGAGCTATTGCAAGGATCAGGAGGTCTGGTTATCATCCTCTAGCGAAAGAGTTGGAAAGACAATCACCATAGGATGTCCCCAAGGTTCCGTCTTAGGACCCCTCTTCTGGGACATCCATATGGAGCCTTTATTAGATAGACTACAACAAAGTGATGAGGTGCTAGAGGTGATAGCCTACGCGGATGACCTCCTTCTGCTGGTCGGCGGCCGGAGCCGCGAGGACATCGAGCCAAAAATAGACAGAGCAATGCTGTGGTGTACAAATACTAAGATGACGATCTCACCAACAAAATCGACGTACTTATTACTGAAGGGACAGTTAGTAAGGAACCCTACGGTCAGAATCGGAGGCTCATCAGTTATAAGACGACAAGAGACTCGCTACTTGGGCGTCATCATCGATGAAAGGTGGAACTTTGGAAGGCACATTGAGTCCGTAACCCAAAAAGCACTACAAGTACTTAACAACCTTACTTCCATAGGCCACAAACGATTCCACCTTCCACCGCACCTAATCAAGCTGTATCACAATAGTATATTAACGTCAATAGTGGGTTACGGATCGGGAGTCTGGGCACATAGGCTCACGAGGGTGGTGCCTGCCATGGCAGTGAGAAGAATACAGAGAAACATACTGTTAAGATCTATAGGGGCGTACAGAACATCCCCAGGAAGTGCACTATTAATAACAATGGGGCTCTGTCCTTTAGATATAAAAATACGGGAGCAAGCAGCATGGTATTGGATTAAGAAGGGGAACAACACGAAAGTAGAGAATATCCTGGGAGCACTGGTGAGGGACAAGGGAGAAATACGCAGAAGGGGTGAGGACTTATGGCAGCAGTCTTGGGAAACGGATGAAACTGGCAGAAGAACCTTTGGGTTCCTGCCAAATGTAAAAGAAAGGTTAGGGATGAAGTACTTCGAGCCAACGCGGGGTCTAATACACTTTCTCACTGGTCATGGGCCCTACCCGACATACTTGTGTAGGTTTGCGAAAAAGGCTACACCCGAGTGTGACTGCGGCGCTTCGGAGGGCACTCCCGACCATGTGGTTTACGAGTGCCCTCTTTTCGATGATGTAGCAGTGACACTAAGACAACAGCTTCCACATAACAATACATATGACCTATTAATACATGAAGAGACTTTTGAAACTCTAAATAGTCTGGCAAACGAGGTATCACGGGAAGTACTGACAGCATACTTGAGGGACTTTCACGACTAAAGACAAATACTGAACGTGTCCAATTACCCTGATCCTATACCGCCTGTGCGTGGACAGGTCGACTTTTCAGTTGCAATCCGCCACGTGCAGGACTAGGGGGACCAGGGTACACTGATCTAGACCAAAAGTACCGGAATTGACGTAGGTTAGTACAGTAGTTGTAGCTTTAGATATAGATATTAAGTTAGGAACCTGCAGCGACAAACAATCTTGGCCTGTCCAGTGTCAGGGGCACGCTCATCGGGATTAGCTCGATGAGCAGGGCCTAAAGTAGTAGGTTTATATCTACGCTGACACTCCTGTAACGCTGCAGGCAGTTAGGAGTTAACAAGTCGGTAAGAAAACTAACAATTAGCAAGTAGTATAGATTAATAGCTGTAGTCTGCCTATTACCCTGTATTGTATCCTGTCTGTAGCTCACAATAATAAACACAATACCACTGTAATAACAACAAAATTAGCTGCTGAATATATAACATTGTAGTTTTATTATGACCCACTAATCATTAAGGTGGTGGGTTCCTTTTGTATAAACATTATAGATGTTGTCAATAAAGATTTTTTTTTTTTTTTTAAAGTAGAGTTCCCGCTGGATGTTGGTATTCTTGTAATGCGTTTCTTCTTTGAGGACCAAATGCAGCGTCTCATTTAACGACACGTCTACACGAAAGTCATTAGGTTTAATACACAAAGTGACTTATACTAGGAGGAATTGGTCGAGGCTGTTTTGAAGAAACTATCCCCTCATGCGCATGCAGTGATTTTTACGAAACTGCAGAAAACAGAAGTCTCGACAACGAGGCAGGTGTTTGAATTCCGCTTCGCCCGAGTATTCGTTCAATGCCTTACGCACTACATCACGTAATTTCACTTAAGAATCTCTCCTCATATTTTTCATTCCGCATTTTCCATTTTCTCCTTTGTTTTCCCCCAAGAAGTTTGCAATGTTGTGTTTGCCTATGGCAACCAAGTGTATGCATGCCAAACTTATGCAATATATAAATATGAAACATATAAAAGTCTTTTCTGTGAAAAATTTACTTTTTTGCTTTCGGAATAGAGACATAAGGAATTTCGCGTTTAGCAGCATTCAATATAGACGACATTTATGGAATTGATAAACCTTGTTGTTGAACAAAATTCCCACATCGAAAATGTTGTAGCATAACAGATTCAAAGAAACGGAACAAACATCTGACCAACTTTTCATGTGATTACACATCTTTCATCAGCGGGTAGTCCCTTCTAGAATCCTCTGAACCTCGTTATATTTTTGACCTTTCTCATACTGAATATCCTATGCGGATGAGTACAATGGGTATGAAGCACTGACTTACTTTGGCATGGTCAGGGTGAAGAATGTTACATCCATCTAACATATAAAACACAAATAAATATGACCACATTGGAAATACAGCTCGACTGCACTGAAATAGGAGCAAGATCTTACAATGAGAGAAAGTTGTCCATTATGCTGAAAACGTTCGTCACTGACTGCCTTTCAATTGTCAGAATCAGAGTTCTCGCATTTTAAGCCGATTAAATTCGAAATGTTGCGACTTTCTCGAAGACTTTGTTCTCATTACCGCGTGGGTTGAATGTAAGACTTCGGTGACCGGTTGGAGGGGCGGTGCCGAACAGGCGGAGAGAATAACAAGGGCCAAGCGTGCCTTGAGAACTTTCTCTCACACAGAGCGCCAGGTCCCCTGCTCCACGTATATAATGTTGGGTCATTCCTCAGCGTCATGGATTTACCGTGGTTCTGCCATGAAAAGGTGAGAAATTCGGCAAAAGCTGAAACTTTTCACGCAGTCTGGAACTCTGAATTCGCTTTCTGCACTCTCTCATGCCCTAAAACTGATGTCTCGGGCTGCGATTGTGGGGGGCCGTAACTTTTAAATAGGAAGTTTTAAGCTTAATTTCATTTCAAACTAGCAAGGAAAAAGGAAAGGTTTGTGATACTAAGGAAGAGAAAACTCATTTACTCGTTATGTTTGTTCATTTAACTCTTGATTTATTTATTCAGTATGCTCTAAGAACAGACTGCATGATATGAAGTGTCAGTGAGGCTGTAAACTAGCAACACCATTCAAGGACCGTAGCCAAATGCCTCTGTAAGAGAGGAAAAATAATTTAAAAAAACAATAAAAAGATCTCTACATGAGTGATGGTGAAATAGCCATAGCCGAGGAAGACAAAACTGGACAAAGAAGTACAGGTATAAGTAAAAGAAGGAGGACGTTTAAAAAGAAAGCTATGATTACTGTCGCTTTCTTTCGTGGAAATGACTGAAACAGTGTCTACTCACCATCGTAAGGTCAGATGAGAAGCTGCCTGATGCAATAAGCTGCTAATTTGACTCACAAGTCTGCGAAGTGGCGTCATACAGAAAGGCGTGTACAAGGCTATGAAACACACGACGTTTTATTTATTTAACACGTCAGAGCGACTCCAGCTACTTCGGACGACGTCACACGCCGGTTGGCGTCCTCAATACCGATCCTGTTCTCCAGCTCCATCTCTCCATCCTATGATGAGTCTCAGACCTCACTTCAGTCGTTCATCATCTAGCATTCTGTTATACACGTTATTCTAGCTTTATTGGCGCTGAGATGACTGTCACATGCGAAATGACACTACGCCTTATCGCGTTTTAGCGCGTCTGCTGCAGACGTTGGGTTAGAACTGTTTCAGACAATTCGACCATGGTTGTCAAAGTTGATAGCGACTTTTGTTGTCTTCTTGCTAGGTCTGACAAGTAATGAGGTATCTAGAGTGTGAGATAGATAACTTGATGATGCTGTGTCGATACCATGCCAGTTATCGGCGCTGTTCCTTCAGAAATCTTTCCACAAACTCTCCGGGTTATTGAAGTTTGTCACAGAGTCGACAGCTTCTGGGTGGTACTAGTAAGAAACCAAATCCGGGATTACGTCACGTTTTGTGTCTTCTCATACCTCAAAACAAGTGATTACACTAAATATCAATATGCCGCTATAATATTTTATCCCACATATATTCACTTCCTGCCTGAGAATCTTCAACGAGAATGTCCACGCAAGACTCACTTCACAGACTGCCCTCGCAAACGACGAGGAGATCCACAGTTTCTTACAGAGACCAGATGTCAACCAGATGCCCTTTCCCGCTTCTCAAAATCTGAAGTTTTCCCCACAGCACGTCACTGTAAGAAATGATAGAACTCAACCTTAGAAAATGCTGGTGTGAGAGTTGTTCATAGTTTGGTGCAATGAACTCTTGTAGTCAAAAAAGACATTTAGCGGATCCAGATAACTTGTGGGATTTGAACAGGAATGTGAAATACCATTTGCAATCGAAGTCTTTTACGATGTCTGGCAATAGAAACACTGAGGGTCGATGCTTGTTGTGCAGTTACTCGTGGGAATTGACTAGGCTCACGCGTTGTTCGGAAGAATTGGAATTTCGTTTTATCTGACGTCCTTCATTTGCATGTTAAATTATTTCCGCTTCTGTTATTTTTGGTGCCATCGTCGTCCCACAAAATCCTTGGTGCTGCGTACAACGACAGAACTTGCAAGTCCATCATGGCTGAATCACCGAATGTTGTAGCGAACGCAGCGAAATAGCTCCTGACTAATGGGTGAAAACGTAAAGTTAAAATGTATGAGACAAAGAACAATAAACCAAAGGAGAATGAATGCCCTTATATATCGAGCAGAAAAGGTCCTGGTCCTGGGAAAATGCCACCTGATGGGGTGAATTGTACGAGCACAGCGTTGCAACAGGCTACTTACAATGACAAAGATTTTCTCGTGATACACGTAGCCACAAGTTACATGTATTAAATATTTTCAGAGTTCTAATACAGCGATGCAACTTTGTCTAAACTGGTGAATTACGACACTCTTTTGTAAATATGATTCTCCTTCTATCCTTTGTCATTTGTATTTTGCTTTCTTTCTTGCTTAGAATATAAGCATACTTGTAATTGCGCTTAAGAAGTTGGGTAATAACAATAGTAATCTTTACTTTTTTGTTCATGTTTCATTTAAGGAACACTGTTGTAGCCTTTTATCACTAATGATAAAAAATGCCTCTAAGCACTATGGGACTTAACATCTGAGATCATCAGTCCCCTAGACTTAGAACTACTTAAACCTAACTAACCTAAGGACATCACACACATCCATGCCCGAGGAAGGATTCGAACCTGCGATCGTAGCAGCAGCGCGGTTACAGACTGGGGAGAAAAAAGTCATAAAATCTTGGATCCGTGGGTTCCTCAAAGCAGTGCAAAGAAGCTGAGAGGTACTGTGAAAAGAAATCTACTATTAGCTGACATTTCAGTTTTTGCTAACCAAAATCGCTTGGAACAAAGAGTTCTTGACATGTCAGTATATGACCGCCGAAAAACTGAATTTCTAACAGTAACAAATAAGTGAATAGTGGATTTGCACGTCGGTCTGGCGAAACCTTTTGACTTAGGACTGCAAGTGTAATGCTGAATGTACCGGGTGATCAAAAAGTCAGTATTAATTTGAAAACTGATTAAATCACGGAATAATGTAGATAGAGAGGTACAAATTGACACACGTGCTTGGAATGACATGGGGTTTTATTAGAAGCAAAAAAATTCAAAAGTTAAAAAAATGTCCGACAGATGGCGCTTTATCTGATCAGAACAGCAATAATTAGAATAACAAAGTAAGACAAAGCGAAGATGATGTTCTTTACAGGAAATGCTCAATATGTCCACCATCATTCCTCAGCAATAGCTGTAGTCGAGGAATAATGTTACGAACAGCACTGTAAAGCATGTCCGGAGTTATGGTGAGGCATTGGCATCGGATGTTGTCTTTCAGCATTCCTACAGATGTCGATCGATCACGATACACTTGCGACTTCAGGTAACCCCAAAGCCAATAATCGCACGGACTGAGGTCTGGGGACCTGGGAGGCCAAGCATGATGAAAGTGGGGGCTGAGCACACGATCATCACCAAACGACGCGCGCAAGAGATCTTTCACATGGCCAGCAATATGGGGTGGAGCGCCATCCTGCATAAACATCGTACGTTCCAGCAGGTGTTCATCAGCCAGGCTGGGGATGATGCGATTCTGTAACATATCGGTGTACCTCTCACCCGTCACGGTAGCAGTTACAAAACCAAAATCACGCATTTCCTCGAAGAAAAAAGGCCCGATACGGTAGATGTGGTAAATCCAACCCATACCGTGACTTTCTCGCCCTGCAATGGAGTTTCCATGACAGTTCTAGGATTTTCGGTAGCCCAAATTCTGCAGTTGTGGGCGTTGACAGACCCTCGGAGCGTGAAATGGGCTTCGTCTGTCCACAAGACGTTACTCAACCAATCGTCATCTTCCGCCATCTTTTGAAACGCCCACACCGCAAATGCCCTCCGCTTCACTAAATCGCCAGGTAACAGTTCATGATGCCGATAGATTTTGTAGGGATAGCATCGGAGGGTACGCCTCAGCGCCAACCATACAGTAGTGTATGGAATACCGGTGCGACGTGCGACTGCACGAGCGCTGACTTCCCCGTGCATAGACGAACCCGCTACAGTCTCCATTTCTTCCTGAACTGTCTCAGCAGCATTACGCCTTGTGCTCGGTCGGCCACTACGGGGTCTATAGAAACAACCCGTGGTTTCGAACTTCGAAATCATTCTCGCCACAGCTGCATTTGTCAACGGACCTTTACCCGTTCGAATCCCCTTCATATGGCGATAGGATCGTAACGCTGAACCAGCACATCCCCATTCTGATAATACAGCTTTACTAAAGGCGCCTTTTCAGGTAACGTCAACATGCTGCGACTGCTGGCGCATCTGATTCTCTCTCTCTCCTTTTTTTTTTTTTTTTTTTTTTTTGCTTTATTGTAATTTTAGCACCTCAAACAGGCGGGCTGATTCTCTCTCTCATTACAGCTCCTTTTATACACGATTGTCATGCGCAGTCACTGACGTTTTGCTGTCCATCGCCATCTGTTGGACATTTTGTGAACAGTGTTTTTTTCGGTTCTAATAAAATCCCATGTCATTCCAAGCATGTGTGTTAATTTTACCACTCTACCTACATTATTCCGTGGTTTATTAAGTTTTCAAATTTATATTGACTTTTTGATCACCCGGTACATGTTTAGCATAATGGAAACAGAAATGTTGTTAAGCTTAGTTACGATATCTTCTGCTGCGTTTGAAACTGTCTTGTTTTTGTATTTTTCGAAAATTAACTTTCTACGCGGTTAGACAAAAATATGGAAACACCAAAAACGGAACACATTACCATGCCTAACGGGGTGTAGGAAACCTGTTGGCATTCAAAACAGCTTCCAATCGTCTCGGAATGGCTAAATACGGGTCCTGTATGGTTTCCTGCAAAATAGTGCAAGTTCAGTAACCATGATGTAGGTGTATAGCGACCACGTACCCTCCTCTCCAAAGTAGACCACAAAGGCTCAGTTGCATCGAGAGCTGGTGGCTGTGGTGGTCAGGGAAGATGCGACAACAGCGCTCACAGAACCAGCTCTGGATGATGCGAGCTGTGTGATCAGGGCACCCCTCGTCTTGGAACAAACACTGTACCATGGAATGGATCTAATCAGCCGACATGGTCATGTAAAGGGCCGCACTACGAAAGCTACGAGAAGATCCTCACACGGTGGCCTTACCAGCAGATAAGGGAAACGCTACAGTGCTGTTGCCACGTGAGGTTTATAATCGGAAGATTTACAACTTGCTGAGTGAACCAATGTATCGGAAGATTGACTAAGACCCCACAGCAAAAGTAGAAAGGAAAACATCAGCCCTGCTGAATTCGTCTTCTATTCCGCAAGTAGTGGCGAAGAGACTGAGAACTCATATTTCTGTGCCACCCAGGCTATACGGTCTTCCGAAGATCCATAAAAAAGACGTTCCGTTACGGCCGATCGTCAGTAATATCGACGCTCCCACGTATGATCTGGCGATACATCTCGCCTCTTTACTGAGACCTTTTGTGGGGAAGTGCGCGCATCATGTTCGCAACTCGGCTGACTTTATCAATAGATTAAAGTCAGTTCAACTTAGTAAAACTGACTTACTGGTCAGCTTCGATGTCACCTCACTTTTCGCTAAGGTTCCTCTTATGGATTCTTTGTCGCTCATCACGAATGAGTTCACAGCCGACATAACAGCACTTTTCCATCACGTCCTTTCCTTAACATACTCTTTATTTAACAACGAGTATTTTGAGCAGACTGACGGCGTTGCCATGGGTAGTCCTCTCTCGCCTTTGGAGTTTTCTGGTGATATGTAGATGACGTTTTTGTAGTGTGACTCCATGGTGAAGAAGAACTGTCACGGTTCTTGCAACATCTGAATGCAATCCACAAGAACATCCAGTTTACGATGGAAGTAGAGAAGGATGGTTGCGTGCCGTTTTGGGACGTCTTGGTTACTAAGAGAGTGGATGGGTCATTAGGGTATTCTGTCTACCGTGAGCCAACACATGCGGACCTTTAACCTGCGAGCGTCGAGTTGTCATCATCCTGCGCAAACTACCGGCGTCCTTGGAACGTTGGTGCACCGGGCTCATGTTGTTTCTGATGGAGACAGCCTTACAAAGGAGCTGGAGTATTTAGTGTCGGTGATCAGAGGGAATGGTTACTCTCCACATCAGATTAGAACAGCGATAACAAGGAAGAAACGTGATCACCCACAACATCGAGAAGATAAGGAGCTATTCAAGTCCAGGGCGTTCCTTCAATACGCCGCCAAACTTTCATCTAGAACAGGCGGGATACTAAGGAAACATCAAGTTAAAGTAGTCTTCCGGCCACCGGGGAAGATTAGTGCCCTTCTCGGTTCAGTAAAGGACGATCTGGGTCTGAGGAAGGCCGGGATCTATAAAATTCCTTGCCAGGGTGGCAAATATTACATCGGTCAGACGACACGCACAGTACACGAAAGGTGCGTTGAACACGAACGCCACACTCGCCTTTCGCAGCCCAGTAAGTCGGCCGTAGCTGAGCACTGTATTACCACAGGATACGCTATGGATTTTTCTGCCACGAAAATCTTGGCCCCAGCGAAAAACTTCTGGGATTCAGAAACTAAAGAATCTGTGGAGATACGGCTAGCGCAAAATCTTATAAATCGTGATGGCTGTTTTCAGCTGGACAAGGCTTGGGACCCGGTGGTCTCTCTAATTTCCTCTGAGAGAAGACAGTTTATTCATAACGACACGTCTGGCGACATCTGACGTCTGTTTTTAGCGACGCAGGCCCACATACCGACAGAGGGCGGACTTGTAGTTTTCACCTTTACGCATACGCCTGCGCTCCACAGATAGAACAGTAGCTCCAGAGGGCGCGGATTTCGATAGCGGACGCTCCCGTGACGGAGGCCAATGCGCATGCGTTTTCGCGCCAATTTTTGCTATAAAGTTGACTCCAGGAACTTGCAGCCTCCAGTGTCGGAAACTCACCTGAAGATGGCAGGACGAATGCCAGCCGAAATATCGTGGCAAGAAGTCAACGTGATCCGGCTGCAATCCCGAAATCTCATATAACATGGTCATATAAACTTTGGCAGTAATGCGACCTTATAATCAATTATTCAAAATGACAGTCACAATCGCATTATTTATTTTGCCGCCAACCGGTTTCAACCCGCGATGGGGTCCTCTTCAGGGCAATTTACACCATTTGGTCGCTCGTTGCAGTCGTCACCTTGCCTGTGCACGGTTGGTAACTACGACTCCAGCGAGCGACCAAATGGTGTAAATTGCCCTGAAGAGGACCCCATCGCGGGTTGAAACCGGTTGGCGGCAAAATGAATAATGCGATTGTGACTGTCATTTTGAATAATTAATTATAAGTGATGCTTTATGAAGCTCCCTTCGTATTGCTTTGTTGCTGACAGTGTTCTGGAGTGCGACGTTCAGTTCCTCAGTGACTTTCGCAAGTGTCCTCCCCTTATTGTTCGTCACAGTCCTCTTCAAAGGCTGTCTGTTACGACTATTCAACACACACTTCCGTCCGCGGTCTGACTTGGCGGATGATGTTTTCCACTTTCGCTGTATGGGGTATAAATCATCGATATGGGATTATGGTAGCACCACCCATACGAGCACCAACAGTTTGTCCACGTTCGATTTCACTTGGCCGCGACATGATGCACTTACAAATACACTGTTTTGACCTCCACCGACTCTTGTATTGAGGTCGTTGCACACGTGCCGCTCGTGGTGAAACACAACACCGCAGTCTGCGGGTCTGGCTAGCATCTGCATGTACTGGTATGTTCAAGCAAACATTTCTCGCTGTGATTCCATATTTTTTGTCGAACGCTGTATTTCTGCCTTTACTGAAATAGGTGTTTAATGTATTTTCTTATTCCATTTTGAACTGCTGGCATTCACTTTTCTGAAATTACAATAATTACTCCGGAAAAGTAAGATAAATTGTTCCAAGTTACATGGCCATGTACCTAGGAACAGCAGGTTCGAATCCTGCCTCTGGCATGGATGTGTGTGATGTCCTTAGGTTAGTTAGGTTTAAGTACTTCTAAGTTCTAGGGGACTGATGACCTCAGCAGTTAAGTCCCATAGTGCTCAGAGCCATTTGAACCATTTTTTTTATGCCAGTCCTGAGCGGTCCATTCAGGATGTTGTTGGACCCATCTGTACCGCGCTGCATGGTGTCATGGTTGCAAAGATTGACCTCGCCATGGATGTCGGGAGTGAAGTTGCGCATCATGCAGCCTATTGCGCACAGTTTGAGCAGTAACACGACGTCCTTTGGCTGCACGTAAAGCATTATTCAACATGGTGGCTTTGCTGTCAGGGTTCCTCCGAGCCATAAGCCGTAGGTAGCGGTCATCCACTGCAGTAGTAGCCAAAAAAATGGTTCAAATGGCTCTGAGCACTATGGGATTCAACTGCTGAGGTCATTAGTCCCCTAGAACTTAGAACTAGTTAAACCTAACTAACCTAAGGACATCACAAACATCCATGCCCGAGGCAGGATTCGAACCTGCGACCGTAGCGGTCTTGCGGTTCCAGACTGCAGCGCCTTTAACCGCCAGTAGTAGCCCTTGGGCGGCCTGAGCGAGGCATGTCTTCGACAGTTCCTATCTCTCTGTATCTCCTCCATGTCCGAACACCATCGCTTTGATTGACTCCGAGACGCCTGGACATTTCCCTTGTTGAAAGCCGTTCCTGGCACAAAGTAACAATGCGGACGCAATCGAACCAGGATATGGACCGTCTTGGCATGGTTGAACTATAGACAACACGAGCCGAGTACCTCCTTCCTGGTGGAATGATTGGAACTGATCGGCTGTCGGACCCCCTCCGTCTAATAGGCGCTGCTCATGCATTGTGTTTACATCTTTGGGCGGGTTTAGTGATATCTCTAAACAGTCAAAGAGGCTGTGATACAGTGTCCACAGTCAACGTCTATCTTCAGGAGTTCTGGGAACCGGGGTGATGCAAAACCTTTTTTGATGTGTGTATCTGGAATCGCTGAACAAAATATAACCTCGACTCTCACAACAACAAAAACAGTAGAAAATATCGGAGGCTACTTATGGTGACTTTTACTGTATAATTCCTCGTGTGATTCTAAAATCAGACTGAAACACCGACCAGAGAACATCATGTGTTCTTGGGTACATTATCCTTCGCGTGCAGCAGTCTCGTCCAGGTAAATTAAATTACAGTGATTTTTGCAAGGACAACATACGCAGCTGTGTAATAATTTTATAAATATGCAGCATGGCGTTTTACCTCACCTAAAGAGTGTCTCCCCCAAGAACCGCCAAGCGCATTTTCTCTGGCATTTCAGCAGATTTTTGCAATTTCGTTTTCAGATTGTGTAGCTGGAGTCAACCCAAACAATTAGTGCTCATCACGCCCAGCGTCGACGGAAAGTATCGGTTTATCCAAAGAAAATCAGTTTTAAAGCGAAATTTCACGTGCCCATTCGATAGCGATATTAGTCTAGCGCGATATTTGTTTAACAATATGTATTCACGAGCACAATAAAACTCGAACAGTAACCAGTAGTCCAGGAGCGACAGCATTGCCCTGGCCCGCGCTGACTGCTATAGCTCAAAAATGGTTCGAATGGCTCTGAGCACTATGGGACGTTTAACATCTGAGGTCATCAGTCCCCTAGACTTAGAACTACTTAAACCTATCTAACCTAAGGACATCACACACATCCATGCCCGAGGCAGAATTCGAACCTGCGACCGTAGCAGCGGCGCGGTTCCGGACTGGAGTGCCTAGAACCGCTCGGCCACAGCGGCCGGCCGACTGCTATAGCCAAGCGTGCAGCGCTTCCGAGCCTCTGCTGGACTGGTTTATGTTCTTTGTGTCTTACTGTCCCTGTCAATACATGTTGATAAAACGAATATCGGACACGGACTAATTTTGGAGCCCTCTATGGAGTGGGCAGGTACCATTGCTCTTTAATAATAATTTTGTTTGTAAGCGGAAACAATCAGTCGCCTTCTGTTAACAATGCGCGTCGCATGAAAGACGTGACTGGCAGTAATTGTCTGGGCTGACTCAACTACACATTGTGGAAACAAAATTGTAAATATTTGCCAAGATACCAGGGAAACTTTCCCTGGCGACTCTTAGGAGAGAGCCGGTATAAACAAAGCCCAAGTAGGTAAGCATAAAGCAGTCGTTTCGTTAGTTACAAAATTCTTTGGTGAACGATTCGTTTCTGCCATGTAACATGGACAACAATGATTGTTCACCTGAAGAACTTTGTGAATGTTTTATGCTTATCAAAGATGTATCCAGGAATATTCCATTGGAAGGATCGCAATGGCGGAACCGAGGATAGGCGTTTATGTGAGGTTCCGGGTTTCCGGTGAAACTCTGGAAGCGGAGGGAAGCCACCTGCTGGGATTTCCTGGCGACCATTCCCGCGGAGTTCAGTGAGCCGTGGGGTCCAGCAGTCCACCTCCGAAGCGACCGGCGTGGCGAAAGCTGCGACCTGTGCACTGCGCCGCAGAGATTACACAGCAAGAAAAGGGACTGCAAGAGGCCCGACCGCGTTCCTCGTCATGCATGAAGCTCGCCCACGCCCGTAGCGCACCGCTCGCTGCAGCGGCGTCGTACGGCTTGTAATGGGAGACCCTTTTCTAACATAGCCTTTTTTATACAGAAATAATCGATACCATGTATACTGTCCATTCTTGTATACGTGAACACTCTCGACTGCTTTACTGAAAGAATTTCATTTGATTTTGTATACGATGTATTATCTTCCAGGCTAAAATGTGTAAAAAGAAGTTAATTTGTTATAATCGATATGTACTAACGGTTAAAATCATTCTTGTTTTAGAAATAATTGAAATTAGAAATCCTGGCATACTTAAAATTCATGTTATTAATTGCACAATCTAACGCTAATTATTAATTTTATTTCTGGTTTCATTTATTAAATAATGATGTGGCTTAGTAAAGATTCTTCTTTTCTGAAGAAAGTATGCAAACTCTGTTGCTTTGTAAACTCTTTGGAATATTGTGAGTATCGCAGAATGTAGTAGTAGTGGCCATGCCCCTGATGGAAACGCACGTGCCCTTTTTTTTTAAATTTTCTCTACAACAATGTAACTGATGATTGTATGAAAACGGAAACTGAGAAGTCAATGTGATATAGAAGAAAGGGATAAAATAAAAGAAAATCATAGCAGCAGATAGATCTTCATCGGTTATTCAGTCATCAGGAACCCACGACGTTAAATCAAAATTTCAGCAGCAAGAATGTACCTGTAGACGAAAAACTTGGAGCCAACAACAAGACAAAATGAAGATAAGTAAAATGTTTTTCTTTTGTATATCCTACGCCTCTCGAAGCTTTTCGAACTAATGAAGACACTAAGAAAAGTTTAATAGTGATGTGTTGGAGGGTAAGATTACAGGTTCCCGCCAGCTTGCAGAGAAACAGCGGCCGCAGTGCTGAGCCGTTATCGTCCATCAAAGATGCGTGATAGCAGTTCCTTCTAGAGGAAACAGCGTCTGCATGCTAGGTCGTTCGCCTTCAGGTGGATGCACTAATCTGCATGTACTTCCAACTAGAACTTTAGCTACGCACGTATATATGGATGAAATCCTCGCGTGCATGAACTTGTGCAGCTGCAATACGTGATGAATTCGTTATTGCCTGTTTTTGGCCTCCAGACGTCATTCACTCAGCCAGCCTCCGTTGCATGATGACATAAAATAGTTAGTAAAACACACACATACATATGCACAGAACAATACAAACACACACGCATGTGAGTAATTCGATATACAGGGTCAATCAGCTGCCCCTACTGCTATTGTTCTATGCATCCCGCATTGTTATAGCTCGACTTCATAAACCACATGACAGATTTTCATATTCTCTCGCTCGTTATGAGCTACAGAAAAAAAATGAGCAGGACCTTTTCGTAGGAATATTAATGTAGTTAAATTTTATACTGGGATACGTTTTCGTTGGAGGCCACGGTTTTCGAATTATTCAAGGAAAACGTACAAAAGTGACATTCAAACGCACTTCCACCGCATCCTCCACCAGTCAGGATTCCTAGTATGTTGTTCGTGGCACTCCCTCCTACCACTGAGCAAAAATTTCCGACTACACGAACTGTTCCCGATATTCGACTTCTTTTTGTCTCTATTGATTGTGCTGTTACCCCACCAGCATAGTCGGCTTCTTCGTTAACATCATTAATTTAAACGTGCCTGTTATGATGATGAACGAAAAACGAATTTTGTAAACGTTGCGCTAAAAGTAATTACGTTGACACTTCGATCCAAACTTAGCCCTCACAGGCAGAGTCATAAGGCCTTACGAATACAACGATGTAATTGTTTATTTTATGCTGTTAAAATTCACAAAATTATCAAAGATGTCAGCTTCACATTTCTTAAATGCTGGACTGAGCTGGTGTCGTAATAATCGATCAAGACCGAAAAAGGTCGAATGAGGGGAAATAACTTGTGCAGTCGCACTTCTTTTTTACAGTGCTAGGAGGGAGTGCCATGAACAAATACAAGAAATCCTGACCGCTGGGGGCTGAGTGTGAGAGTGGGGTCACTTTTGTAAGTTTTCCTTGAATAACTTGAAAACTAGGGCCTCCAGCGGAAACGTATACCAAACCAAAATTTAACTACGTCAAATTTCCTGCAAAAGGGCCCTGTTCTTTTATTTATGTAAGATTAATAGTTTGCGCTTAGCGAGTGAGGTCATATGAAAATCTCGCGCATCATATACGAAAGCCAGCTATAACATTGCGGGTTGCATAAAGCGACAGCGGTAGGGGCAACTGAAGCACCCTGTATGTTTGGATTTCACCGCGTGATTTGTTGCCAACAAAGTTTTCACACTAGTAGATAGCTGTCATTCGCACGTCATTAGACTCTCTAGTAATGGTTTCTTGTGTTATCGGTCAATTTTGTTTTGACCTTGGCTATATTGACCATACAGGCACACATGTATTGTAAGATTTCTTAATAAGAATGTATTACATTTTGTTTTCAGGTTTAAACTACAATTTCGTTTAAAGAAATACATTGCATTTGAAAGTTGCCTGTTCATTCGCCGATTTCATTTTCACCCATTATGTTTTGCTTTTAACGGATCACGACACTTATCTTTCCAATACTTGCCTAACTCTGCTTTATTCAGCTCTGATTGATCGAAATAAGCTCTTTAAGCAACGCCTTCGAATGCCCATAGAGACACTTTTGCATTTTTGGCACATCGGTTTGTCTATTAACGAATGATAAGTCTTCGTGGATTTGAACCCGTGAGTTCTTCCTTGTCTGAAAAAGCTATCGCTAATCTGGTGTATCATCTCGTCAAGTTCAGTTCTGTTTCTGAGTTCGGGAGGAAGACTGGCTTTGTCTGGTGTGGATCTGAGATGATTTAGACATTCTACATTGATGACGGAATTGGGTGAGATCATTTCAATTAGTTGCTGCGGTTAGATTGTTTACGAACTGCATTCTACATTTCTGCACTGTTCACTCGTTATTACAACGCTTTCAGTGTTGGGACAGTATTCTTCAGCATGGTGAAATGGAACCTAATGGCTGGCTTAATTTTGGTTAAATTATGGTCATGAATGTTATTTTTTAATCTGTCATGGTGTAGATTCTCAGTTATCCTACTCAACTGAATTATAAAAGAGTTGTTGTCTTATTTAAAGTTGTGTACTGAGAACTTGTAGTGTATAAATTGTTCGTTGAGAAATTCATGCCTGTTTGTATTGATTTGGGGACACATGTGGGAACTTTCTTTGATTATTTGCCTCTAAAACAAGTCATTTATTTGCTACTTGCACGTGATACAGTGCCATGCTGCTACACAGCCATATTGCTTTCACTTGTTGAGTATAATCACAGTCCGTGCACATTCTGATGCATCAGAAGCAACTCACCGAATTAAGTTAGAAATTGCAGAACATTAGAAATAAGTATTCTCTCTTAGCACGAATTTGCGTTTTAGATACAGAAAGGTAGGTAGATAACTGCTGTTATACCGATCACTCCTTTTTTAATTTGTTGATGAGTGATTTGGAATTTTACCGACACTTTAGGGAGAAATCGTATTGATAATTTATGAGTGGATGGTTTCTCTCAAACATGTAATCATTCATTCTAGACGTGAAAGGTTTCGTGTGCAATGCTGGACGCTATAAGCAAAAAGCACACACTTCATTGGTCAGTTTCTTAATGTAAATGTCGTGTGACTAGGACCTCCCGTAGGGTAGACCATTCGCCGGGTGCAAGTCTTTTGATGTGACGCCACTTCGGCGACTTGCGCGTCAATGGGGATGAAATGATGATGATAAGGACAACACAACACCCAGTCCCTGAGCGGAGAAAATCTCAGACCCAGCCGGGAATCGAACCCGTGCCCTTAGGATTGAGATTCTGTCGCGCTGACCACTCAGCTACCGGGGGCGGAAACTTTCTAAATGAAATTCATTTGTACGTAACTTAATGTGTGTATGTGAATATTCTGTTAAACATTGTTAACCGGACGGTGTTCTCAGCATTTTTTGTATTGCCGTTTGAGTATTCCCCACACAGCCGTCTAACGAAGTAAATCATGTTCGTTCAATTGACATACAGCGAGATTCAGCGGGGTTAGAGCACTTTCACAGAGAGACATGTGCACAGAGTGACACTTAAACACAGAGCCTGCGCCTCTAACCGGCTTTTCACAGGTACATGCACACTAAGAAGTCTTTTTAATTTGTTGATGAGTGATTTGGAATTTTACCGACACTTTAGGGAGAAATCGTATTGATAATTTATGAGTGGATGGTTTCTCTCAAACATGTAATCATTCATTCTAGACGTGAAAGGTTTCGTGTGCAATGCTGGACGCTATAAGCAAAAAGCACACACTTCATTGGTCAGTTTCTTAATGTAAATGTCGTGTGACTAGGACCTCCCGTAGGGTAGACCATTCGCCGGGTGCAAGTCTTTTGATGTGACGCCACTTCGGCGACTTGCGCGTCAATGGGGATGAAATGATGATGATAAGGACAACACAACACCCAGTCCCTGAGCGGAGAAAATCTCAGACCCAGCCGGGAATCGAACCCGTGCCCTTAGGATTGAGATTCTGTCGCGCTGACCACTCAGCTACTGGGGGCGGAAAGTTTCTAAATGCGCAGGCAGACTCGGTCACACCAGAGCAGTGAGCAATCATGTATGGCTTCAGGTTGGTTCATTAACGCGTTTCGTGGGAAATTTATTTTTAAGACTGTTGTTTTAATGAGAGCTGACAATGAAATTCAACATCGCTTTTAATGTTTTGATGACGCAGAGAATGGGAGGCAACTAAGTAAGAAACGTAGTGTTTCTTTCGACTGTTGCACGATTATTATAACTGCCGTTTCAGGAGGAAATTTAAATTGACAGATCCCCCTGCTTGTCACGAGAAAATTTACCTGAGCAAATGAGGAGACAATCGGCATCTTCATTAGTGCGTACACTGTTGTCCAGAACACTATTGAGGGCGGACGAAACATCATTCTCCGAATGATATGATTCTTGTTTCCTAGGCTTTGGTGGCCTTTGCTTCTTTTTCTCCGGTTTATTTGTTGCTATCGTCGATTCTTCAACAGATCTGCTCTTCCCCTGGTGCCTAACGTGTTCTTTATTTGTGGAACGGGCGAGATTTGCAAAGGTGTAATTTCAGATGTGGCAAAAGATAGTCCCGTCTCTACTTTGACATTAACCTTTCCATCTTTAGAAGTCACAGCTCCTTTAGATGGTTCATTGCCTGGATCATTGGATAAATCCTCAATTATTCCTTAATTGCTGGCAATGAAACCAACATCAGTGAAAATACGAGGGTTTAACTGGTATATTCCTGTCACCCTAAATCCATTTACTGGAAACTCCCTCGTCTGTAATTTGAAATAGGCCTTCTCAAACAGATCGGCGATGTACACGTTTGTAAATGGACGTGCATTTTCCCTCATCCATACTCGTACTGGCTCGGAGTAATTGGTTTTCGAAGGACTCGTGAAAGTTCTATCCAGCGGTTGTATCTTGTGGGAGGCATGAGGAGACAGACACAGGATGGTCACATGGTTCTTGCGTGCGAGATTTATAACATTCAGATTTCTTGAATGGCTATAATGCCCGTCCAGAATGAGAAGCCGGCCGATGTGGCCGAGCGGTTCTAGGCGCTTCAGTCTGGAACCGCGCGACCGCTACGGTTGCAGGTTCGAATCCTGCCTCGGGCATGGATGTGTGTGATGTCCTTAGTTTAGTTAGGTTTAAGTAGTTCTAAGTTCTAGGGGACTGATGACCCCAGATGTTAAGTCCTATAGTGCTCAGAGCCATTTGAACCAGAATGAGAAGCACCGGTGAATCTGCTGTTGGCTTCGCCTTTCTCAGGAAATGTTGAAACCAGTGAGTGAGGAGCTGGCTTTGAATCCATAAAGAGGGGTGGCACGTAGTAATGGACCCACGTAGAACTCATCTCGTTATCTGAATGCTGATGTCTTTACGAGTGAGTTTCATCATGGGCGGGACAAAATTTCATATAACACTGATGCAGATGACAACGGCCGCAAGTGATCCACGCTCCGCAGAAGGGATGGCTGTTACTTGTCACTTTCCCTTTCTTGCAATGACGCGGGGAGCTTGGCTCTGCACAGTGCTTAGACCAGATTCGTCGACGTTATATTTTTTTCTCCATTTCCTGTGTCAGCTGAGAGGAAAATGTTGCCATATTTGCTCTTGTGAAATCTATAGACCTACTGAATGAGGTTGCTTTGGCTTTTCGAATCGAAATATCCTTTAAATACGAATATTTTAGGCTAGGTTTCAGTGTGACCGTTATTGATTCGAACGAAACAACAAGTTTACTGTTACAAGTCACCGTTTATTTATATCCACAACGCGATTCAAAGTTTAGAGGTTTAACCTTTGAAACGCGTTGTAGATATAAATAAACAGAAATATCCTTTTTTTGGTTCAAAAAAATGGTTCAAATGGCTCTGAGCACTATGGGACTCAACTGCTGAGGTCATTAGTCCCCTAGAACTTAGAACTAGTTAAACCTAAGGACAACACAAACATCCATGCCCGAGGCAGGATTCGAACCTGCGACCGTAGCGGTCTTGCGGTTCCAGACTGCAGCGCCTTTAACCGCACGGCCATCCTTTTTTTGAAGCTTCAATAAAAGAAGTAACCACCCTCTTCCAGCCAGTGCATCCAAAATGGTAACTCGAAATTCCATCTGTTGGAGATCCTTTCGGGTAAGACCAAAAACTTTTCTCTCCATCATCACGCTATAATCGATCAGCTGCTGTTTTTGTTCTGGAATCAGAACAGTTTTTAGCCCAAGGTTGATCTCCGTGGCTATATCAGCTGGCAAATCTGATTTTACAGGCCTAATTAGAGTGGCCCTTGAGAACTTGGAACGTCTTTGCTGCCTTCAAGGTGCCCATCTATCATTCTCTAACATTTTTAATTGCAGTTGAATAGCAGACTCATCCCATTTCACTCGAACTCGTGAAGTTATTTCTGAAGCAACATCTATAAATAAAGCCGGTTGCGATAGCATGGTACAGATATGTAATACTACGGCACAAATACGGAATATTAGTATTCCATATTAGTGACACAGCGCTCTTGAAATTCAAAAATGTAAATGAAATCGAAAATTAAATTTCAATACACAACAAACACGCCATTTTACATCTTAGCTAAACGTCTGTATAGAAAATATATTAATAACAGTTTACGTATTGTAACAAGAATGACACTGAAAACAATCAACCAGCTACAAATAATGTTCCTAGCGATTTCGTTAAAATAGATTCACTCACTGTCAATGGCTGCAGAGTACAATATGAAGGCATCCCGAAGCAGTCTACAGCTGCCGAATGAAGCTTTCAAGCAGCTCACCAGAGAACAGCACTTGCAAGGCGAGAAACCATAGCATTTCATATTACTACGCCTATTTCAGATTTGTACCTCTTCCTCCACTTTAAAAATCAAGTAAAACAAAAAAAATCCTGTTAAATTTTGTCTACCTCTAAAACTGTTTTCCTCTATTCGCTTACACTGTCGTAAATACCTATTTACTGCAACTCTAATTACTTGTACTTTATGGTTGAATGGCTACCTCCCCTGGCGACGAGAAGGCTATAAGATCGTCACCAGCGCCATGCTGGAGGTCTTTGGCAACGTAGTGAGTTGGGCAGAGGCTTTAATTGCTCGAAAGACATCTTGTGTGGAGTGAAAGTGAACTCCATCCTGCCCCAGCGTTCGCAGGCCGCATGAAAAGGCCAGAAAGCGCCTTGGCAGCGTTCCTAACCGTTCCACTTGTTGCTCGCGCCGGCCTTTAAGCGCTACATGGGCTGTAAACTTGAGCCTGGATTAGGATATCTCCTCTCGTGGCGCAGTAATTACAGCATCTGCAGCAGGAAACTATCCTGCCAGCATGTAGCTTTATCTCTGGAAATTACTAGTCCGTTCCAGCAACCGGAGGCAAAAGCACATCACTATACGTTTTAACAAACGTTGTATTCACTTTCTTGCAGCGCTGTCCTGTGCCAATTTGCGTGCAGGGAGGTGTTGTCCAAAATTTTGTGTACTTCCGGTAGCAGAAGTGTCGAAACGTTACTTGGCTATTTACGAGCAATGCGTGTGTTAGATGTGTTAGCAAAATATAAAAAACGAATTTCAAGTCTAAAAGACAAAATACATCAAACAGAGTCAACCACTTAAAATCCGAGAGTTCCTCCGCTTTTTTTCTGTTTTTCGTACATTCGTTTCCATAAATTAAAGAAGATGGTTCAAATGGCTCTGAGCACTATGGGACTTACCTGCTGAGGTCATCAGTCCCCTAGAACTTAGAACTACTTAAACCTAACTAACCTAAGGACATCACACACATCCATGCCCGAGGCAGGATTCGGACCCGCGACCGTAGCGGTCGCGTGGTTTCAGACTGTAGCGCCTAGAACCGCTCGGCCATTCCTGTCGGCCAATTTAAAGAAGAGTAACACTTTATCGAAAAGGCTAACTTTGTATCAAATACGATAAAAACTGGGCACGTTAAATTGCATAAAAAACATCAGAAAACAATTCAAAACAGCGGTATGCAACTTGATTTCGCTATTTGCGCAGCAAATTAATTGATGACGAAATAGGGAAGATATAAAATGTTGACTGGCAGTTACAAGAAAAACATTTCTGAAAAAGAAGAATTTGCTAATATGTTATATACATTTAAGTGTTGAAAGTAGGCTGGACTGTAGCCTTGCGCGGAACTGAAACGTGAACGACAGGAAATTCAGATTAGAAGAGAATAAAAGCTTTCCAAATGTGGTGCAACAGAAAAATGCTGAAAGATTGGTAGATCGAATAGCAGGGAAGGTATCGGTTGATAGGACACATCCTGAGACATCAAGAAATAGCCAATTCCGTAATGGAAGGAAGTGCGGGCGGTATAATTTGCACAGCCGCTTCAAATGGGTGCAGATTGCAGTAGTCACGTGGAGATGAAGAGGCTTGCACAGAGCAGACTAGCATGCAGAGCTGCACCAAACCAGTCTTCGGACTGAAGACCACCACCACAACAAGAAAAACAACAAACATCAGGGATCAATCTCAGAAACAAATTAAAACAAAAGAAATTAGAATTAGAATTACAAAAGTGATCCAGTTGTTCTGCAGTTCTCAGTTATGTTATTCTCTAACCACATCACTTTCGGTAAGATGCGAGTATTATGTTTTCATTGAGTTATTCTTTGTAGTTAAAAATTTTTGCTTTCAAAATTTTAATAGTGTTAACAGCCTGTTTTGGGTGTTGTATTTTAGCCATAGAAGACTACTGAATTATATCGTGTTGTTTTGGAGTCACCTTGCACCTCGAGATTCCACTGTGAAGTGGATTCTGAGCTGACGTATAGGAAAAGGGCAGTTCGAACGATGGAATGCTGGATCGCGGCTATTCGTTACGGAACGCCTTAAACGTCTTAGTTTCGTTCAAGATGTAATGTTGTCATTTTGGCATGCATTAAGAAATAACGAATGAGAAAGGCGGTTATGCGTTAACAAAGCACAGTTGTGCTACAAAACCAAAACTCTGTCAAGCAGAACGTTTACCAAATAAATTATGAGTAGTTGTTAACCCTATTGCATCAAATGACGAGCTGCAGGCGCGTGAAGCTGCTGTGGCATTCAAATCGTATGAAGAAGCTCAACTAGCAAATGCGCACTTCTCTATACGAATGCACGGAGTTCAGTTTCTAGCTAATACGTGGCTCTTAAATTTAATCAAAAACGTGTGTCGTAAGAGCAGTGAAAAGAAAAACCCTGCTGCATCGACGGTTGACTCGGTGGCCAACGTTGCACAGCAGCTGCTGGAGACTGCTCATGTGCCTCGGTACTCTGTTCGCGGTCTACCATCAGCAAGTACCTCTCCCATGGGCGGCCGCAACAGGGTGGGGGTGAGGTGGGGGGGGGGGGGGCATTGGGGCTAGTAGCCCCTAACGAGAAATTATTTAGTTTACGAATATGAAAACTACCTATAGCGGCAGCGCCCGAATTTTTATGTCCTAAAATACCAAGAAAATTAATAAAGTGACTTGAAAAATGTCGATAAAATAACTCAAAATGAAATAAAACATAGCACATAGTTATAAAATGAACTGGAATAACGAAAAATTTGGTAGAAAGTTGGAACTGAAATTACAAAAAGGATAATTTAAAATCGCAATTTTTTTCTTTAAAAATCTCTTTCTTTGAAGACGCGCGAAATTTGTCGTATAACCATTGCAGCAGCTATCAAAGTATATGACAGAAAACATGCACAGGTTGTTGAAAGCGAGGGAACGTCTGTTGTCAGACAACACGTGCTTGGAATTAGAAAACTCATTAAAATCTGCTAAATTAATTGGGAACCTCTACTTTGATACTTTCCTTTAGTTTCTAAAACGAGTCTGAAAAAATCGAGACAGGAATATCGATATTGTACAATTCAACATTACGTTTGGTATAATGTCGATACAAATATCGACATTTTTGTTTCGATACCCACTTATTTGGTACAAGTTAACAACAGTAAGGGACGCAACAAAGACAATATGCAAATGAACCAGCAGTTTACGTACTTTCAACATTTACGAACAAATTCTTGAGCAACATTGTTGCGTTTCTGCCAGAGATGAGCTATGTGCATTACACGTTCCTACCAAAATCTAAAGATTAATGTCATAAATGGACGGTAAACACAAACTTTTTTTTGTAAATGAAGTAAATGAAGTAAAATCTTGAAAATAGCATCGTTCTTGAAAGGTAAGTACATTACCTCACATATATTATGAAAAATGTGTAGCCAGAATATTCGTGAGTTTAGTACTTGTGAACAATGCGTAGACCATAAGGAAAGAACGATTACATAACAAATTCCGGGCATTGCTAATAATGAAATGAAACTGTCGATCGACTGAGAATGAGTGACGAAAATACTGCGTGTATACACGGTCCCTTTGAGACGATATCAATTGTGAGAGTTCTGTCTCGGAAATACCAAATACGGGTATCGAAACCAAAATATTGATATTTGTATCAAAATTGTACCAAAAGTAACGTTCATTTGCGTTACTTTTTTAGACTTGTTTTAGAAATTAAGGAACGAGTCACCCTTCCAGACACCACATCACTAGTTGCACATGTATTCATAAACATCAAATGGCTGTTGGTGTAACAAAACAGTTGCATGACAAAACACGATGCACAAAAGCTTACAGCTTTCAAATTTAAAGAATTAACAACTGTCAGGCCCTAATTGAAAGTAACATATTGTGTTACAATTACTTTCATTTGCTGAAGATGAGAGGTGCAACTTTAACTACACTGTCGGTCAGATTAATATTCCTATTTTAGGTTGTGATCTCCACGTACCGCAGTACTGTATTTGGTATGTGTGGTTTATGACTTTTTTCCATGAGGAAATTGTGGGCAGAGTGTTCATATAACTGCGTATCTAGCCTCTAGAGAACTTGTACCCGAGGGGCCATGGTGGAGGTGACGGAGAACAGGAGAAAGATGGATGTCAGGTCATAAACGTTTTGTCCAGTTACATGGCTGCGCGAGTGATTCGCGGTAGCAGCGCTCTGTGGATTTTACCTGCAGAGGGACTGCGGATGGTGGCACTCCTCTCTTCCCACTTAGGGTCAGAGCAGGAGCGCTGGCTCGTAAAACGTGTTACCTGTTCCAGGCGACAGCCCCTCATGAAGGTGCCCAGTTGGCGGAAGGTGGGTGGAGGAAGCCATTTAAGAGAGACTACTGTAATCTGAGCTTTCGTGCAAACTGCGGGACGGTCATAAAATTACAAGCATTCGCATGTTAAAGCTGGAACGATGTGAACAGAGCGGCTGGTGCACATGTTTAGTGGAGGCAAGAATGTAACTCCCCTGATGCCAGGAAACTGCCACGTGCTTTTAATGAGTGGCAAAAACATATATTTTATGGGTATGACTGTCTGGGAAGTTTAACAGCCTTCCTTCAGAACTTGGAAATGGTCAGTCTGGAAAGATTAGATCTCTCCGTAAATGACGGACTGTGGTCCCATCTGAGTCGGCTGCCTGTCGTTTGACGATTTCAGCATGGACCGTTATACCTGTGAGTCAAACTGGTTCGGCCAGACCAGTGAAGGTGCATCGCACACTACAATCTGCCGGGATTTCAGGGCTCTGATAGTTCTGCTTTCTAATAATCAGGACTCCCGTCTGTGTAGTCTGCAAGTTTTGGTGGATGTGTCAAAACATTGCAGCTGTCGCAGTGCGCTGCGCATCCCCAACAGCGTGCTGTTTTCTGCTGCCGCCTGAATCGAGGTGAAAGGGTAAAGTATTGCTGCACCAGTATTGCTGGCCCAGTTCTAGTCAAATGGAATCAGCTATGACCAAGTGCACCACAAAGTACGGTTCACGGAGAACAGGGAGCTGTGAATATCATTGAACTGGGCCACACAGTGGTTCAAAAATGGCTCTGAGAACTACGGGACTTAACATGTGAGGTCATCAGTCCCCTAGAACTCAGAACTACTTAAACCTAACTAACGTCACACACATCCATGCCCGAGGCAGGATTCAAACCTGCGACCGTAGGGGTCGCGCGGTTCCAGACTGTAGCGCCTAGAACCGCTCGGCCACTCCGGCCGACGGCCACACAGTGGGTTCATGTAAACAAAGTCAGATTGCGTTGTAAGAGCAATTAATTGAGGGGAGAATTTTGTATAGTTTCCACCCCAATAAATGCTTTGCCAATCAAACACCATCCCTTTTCTGATTTAAGTTTGTCAATTTTTTTGTAAGATTTATCAACTCCATTGTACTTATAAAAGGGTAAATAAAACTTGTCATTAATTCGGTAAACTTAAATACGCCATTGTTCTCATTTATACTCCTCCAACCACTCACTGTTTTTATTTTATTGTGGTGATACATGAATACACCAGCAATTCAAAATTTACTTGTATTAAATTCGTTAATTTGATGATGAGTTTGAGTTTATAACACTCTAACGTATTTCACTCTTCCCTAACAACCGATCCTTTAGTCCTGTCACAGGAAAGACACATATATAACTAACGTGCCGTGAAACATGGTAATGTTACCATCCGAGAGGATTTCGAAGTCTGACCGCGCGTGTGTCTAATGGACAAGGGCATCGGACTATAATTTCGAACTTGGTGAAATTAACAGAAAAACCTAACGGACTTTAACCTTGGCAGTTAATGAAAGTGGTAAAATCATAAATGAATGAAAAACATGAACGGTCGCCAGCCCACTTTGGCACATTAATTTGAAAATATGTATTTGAGAAAATTGAATATTAGTTATTGAAGTTAATTTCTTTGAGATTTCCCTTTGAATAGCAAACAGGATACAGACTGACACTATGCACCCTGTACTGTGTGTAGTAGCAGATACCAATAACGCACACACCAGTAAATTATGGGGAGTAAATTTGCACCAAGCTCATACTTATAATAGCCACACGCAAGAGCACTACTATCTGACATGATTAACACAAATAAAGATGAATAACATCATAAATACACTGTTTAAGCTTCTCAACAGTTTTCCTTAGTAATAGTAATAGTTCAATTTTTTCTTAATAGGTGGAGGACATGATGGGGACCCATAAACTAGTATAGTTTCACTATTTTAAACTCTTTGTTTATTGCAATAGTAGAGACTAACTCTGAAAGCTAATTATTCACTTCACTTGGAGTAGTTCATAAATTACTTTTCAAAATAATGAAATACAACACTGGGCTTAATTAACTTAAAAAAGGAATAGTTCATGATAGAACCCAAAACCACACTATTTTTTAAAATGAGCGTGACTTCACTTCTAACATTACTATCGTACGTCTGTTCATTAAAAATTTGTATGTATTTGCCTTTTAATCACCTGTGAAGCAGATATTCTAGACAATAATATTTACACAATCTTGCACTGTAGTCCTACAAAACTATACTTTGTAATAAACTAAGGATACTTTAGCAAAAGCCTATCCAACTTCACTTTTATGGTTTTAGCTTTAACTTTTACTACTCCTTTTACTTTAGACAAAAAATCACTTTTAAATACTTGAATTGTTCATTTAAATCGGGATACTCGGTCTTAGTAGCACTTAGATGAGGACTCTGCGTAGGTCCTTGATGAGGATTGAAAATATGGTTCTGGACACGAATTCAAGGTTTTATATGGTTTTTTATTGAAACAACACACAAATTAACTTGTCGATGCCCATATACATTACTTAACTGAATGTATGAAGTTTGTGAAGCAGTGGCGAAGATTGGTGGCACGTGACATTGCGGCTAACTGTACTCACGGCTCTTGATGTAAGAATGTTCTATAAAATCTCTTCTTCGAGTCGGATTTTCAACATATTAGATCCATTCCATTATGCTGTGAATACCAAAAAGACCGAATATTAGCCAAATGCACATCCGAGCAAATCCCTTATAATGCAGCTTCTAGTTGCCTCGCTTAGCACCGTCGAAGTGTACCATGCTAAGGCTAGCGACTTACCGCATGTCGTTCACACAAAGGAGCCGCTCCATTCGAAACCAAACCCACCTTTTACATCGTGCCGTGCCACTTCCGTTGCGGAGGGACTTCCCTATAGCTTTCACATGTTACAAATACAATTGCCCTAAGCATGAACCAGCTTTTAACAAACATTTTCATTTTATGAACATACTCTTATGATAATAATTTATCATTTCATTATATTCTTTTGCTTTTTTTCATATTTACATTACAAAACTCTAATTTTCTTGCCATAGGTCGAGGAGTTTAAACAGCACAGAATACCACTTCATAAATTGCAGATACACAGTTACATAATATAAACCTACTTCTAATCGATATAAGTGTTACAAGTTCTGAAGTGGCCACAGATATAGGCAACGAAAGTGGCATGAATAAATTCACTTCTTCCATATATAAAAATTGAGGGTCTAGCTCATGATTTGAAAACTGTTGAGAAGATAATATCTTTTTTTTTAAAAAAAAAGATAATAACATTTTGCATCACTCGGAGATATGTTTATCATTAACGCAAGCGACCCCTTGCAAAGAGGTGTTTATTTATACTATGTGGCAGATGATTGGTTAGTACCTCTGATAGAGCTGGCAACATTATCATACAGGTCGTGCGTGGGGGGAGGGGGGGGGGGAGACTATGCAGTTTCCACATAAATCGATTTGGAACTCAATGCTGAAGCTTGTGGTAGTGGTCCAAAACCCAAAATATGGGACCCCTGGCAAAGAGGTGTTCATTTATACTGTGTGGTCGATGATTGGTTAGTTCTTGTGGTAGAGATAGGTTACATTATCCTACAGGTCATGCGTCAAAAGGAAGACAAAGTAGCTTCCACAAAAATCTACTTGAAACTCGATTTTGAAGATTACAGTAGTGGTTCTAAACGCAAAATACGGGAAATGGTATCCACACGAAACTTTTAATGACAGGAAAACAATTAAATGAAAACAGGACTTACGACGGGACAAAATAACGTGATCGTCGGAACCAAATACGTAAACGTCGGAAAAATGTAAAATCTTTTAATGTAAAAACAGGTTTCATTATAATTATTTCATTGTAATTATATTGTTAGTTTGATTACGTGTACAGCAATGACGAGTTATTGAAAGTATCCTGTAAAGACTAGTAGGAGAAAATGATGATCAAATAACAATGTCGTTAAAATTGCTAAATCACATGTACTCCCTCACTGATTTGAAAACCGAAGGGCGCCCCTGTACTATGAGACTTTACGAAAAAACATGGGCTCATTTCCCGACACACGTACCCCTGACTGAGAAGGAAAAAAACTCAGAAGAGTGCCTGTTACGTGCTACTCAAGAGGAAAAAGAGTGAAAGAGCAGGGCAGCGTAAAAAGTTTGATGTTGCTCTACATCTAGAAGGATGTTTTGTGGTCTCCCATACCCAGTAATCATACTACCTGATAAGTTAACGAGTCGTAGTAGCTGATACGTATTAAATCTGATTCCACAGTGTGCGTACTTAAATACTATCTCATTAGGCAAATCGGTTCAATGAGACCAAATGTTCTTCTTTTTGCATATTTAAAAATAGTCGTTACACTGTCTGCGTATAAAACTTGCCAGCAGCTGGATTCTCAGTGAAGACAGAGTGGTCCTACACATAAAATAAGAATCAACGCGGAAGTGTTTATCTTTTCGAACAAGTATGGCGTCTATCAATTTTTTGTATACTGTTTCTTCGCTGTTTTTTCTGTGCTGCAGTTAGTCTTCACGATGTGTTTGTACCGCATTACCGTGCAAACTCGTTAGTGTAACACGAATATAATTCAGACAGATAGCAAGATCTCCACTGCAAAGATGAGGAGTCATCTCTATAGTCCACAAAAACCACTCAATGTTCACAAGAAACCATTTTTTACGACCAGAAGACGTACCTTCTTATTCAGCAACAAACAGTTTTTGTCTCACTTTGTGGGTCATCGTCCGGTGTCTCAGACAGAAATCATTAGCTCGAGACTATTAAGCAGAACGTGAGTGGCTGTGGCACTAACCAAAAAGGTTAAGAAATAGGGAGACGCCCTTACGCCGAAAAAGTGAAGCCTTCTCTCTGTCTGCGTCCGTAATATTGCTGAGTCTTGATCAGGTGTAGATACTGCTGTGCTGCTTTTCGAAAGAGAATCATAAATTCGTTAAGAACGGTTTACTGCGTTGCCTAAGGCTGTAGCAATAAAATATCAGGCGTTACTTTTCACTAGTAAGTACATTAGCTAAATTAATATTTATGGTTAAAATATGGATTATTCATTTCGACTAAACGACTTCTGATTGTTTGTAGGGTCCCGAAGGACAATGAAGAAAGAAGCTTAGGGATCAACTCACTGCAACGAAAAGACTGGAAAGTGGAAACCATCTGAATATAGCAGAGTATGTTCTGATCATTTCCGCGAAGTTGACATTGATCGAACGTCGTTGTCTTAAGTGAATCAGTGTGTTGTGTACTTTTTGGAATTTGTAGTTTGGCTATTACTCATGTTGTGATGATATTCAATGTGACTGTACTGCATGCTTAAAGTTAGCGTTTTGAGCTAATACAGCGAGTGAATACTGTGACCTGACCAAAAACTTTAGAAATTTTTATCCTTCTTCTTCCTACATGTAATTACGTGTTTGAAAATTCCTCTGCTTTCTTTAAAGTCATTGTACTTTATGAAAGGAAATGAAATGATCGTATGGTATTGCTGGCCGGGAGACCCCATCCGGGGAAGTTCGACCGTCGAGTGCAAGTCTTACTTCAGTCGATGCCACATTGGGTGACTTGCGAGCCGGTGATGAGGATGAAATGATGAGGACAACACAACACCCAGTCTATGAGCGGAGAAAATCTCCAATCGGGCCGGGAATCGAACTCGGGCCCGTTGCATGGGAGGCAATCACGTTACCACCTAAATCAGCAGGCGGACATTGTACTTTATGATTGTTAGATATATGTATAGATATTGGAAAAAAGGGTAGGGTTTAAAAACTAATGTACTTGTGCATTGTAAATCAATTGGTGTGCATAATCTCTTCTTAACTGGTTTTGTGCAGGTTTCTAAAAACTGTCTTATGATTGTCTACAGTACCTAAACGACATGAAGCCTACTGTGTTGTGATGGCTTCTCATGAAGCAGCATAATTGGATTCAAGACTCTTTAGTACAGTTACTCTCTTATTTCACGTAACAATTCATTTCATGTGATAACGTAACTGTATCTCCTGACACATTAAGAAACTACCTTGTCACTGCCAAATTAAAAAGGAGTTGGGCAGAAAAGAAGAAATGGATGGTTCTAGCTTAATATTGATGAGAAATGCATCATCGGGAGGCAAGACTCCACGTTAGCTATATAGCTCCTTCAAGTAGATAATCCGCTTTTAGACTCGAATATAATATATCATTGTGGCCTCTTTTTAAAATGTCTGCGTTGCGTTATTTGTTTGAATTATTGTTTTGTTTGCTATTCTACTGGTGTCCGAGTGATATATACGAGTTCATCCTATGGCGGTAACACTGCTAATTCAGAGTATAGATATTGAGTACAGTTTGTTTTAATATAAGCTGCATTTTTTGAATAAGTATTGCAGTGTCGCAAGTTCCAAAGCAGAGCCATATTTTACCGAGGTCAATACAGGAAATGGCATCTGTGAGATGTAATGTAGAGCAGGACGAGTAGCCATCAAGTTTCCAAGAAAGTAAGGCTCACATTAACTGTACAACAATTAATGCAGTGACTGTCGAACTTTTTCAGTACATCTTTACTTCACAGGTACTCTAGATTAGTTTTTGTTAGCTGCAAGTCTACACATGTCAGGTGTCTTTATTCTTTCATGGTAAAGCTTTTAGAATAACTTTCAATGGCAAAGCCCCCTCAGACTGCTTTATGTTTTACTTGTTAAATGTGTTTCAAAATAGTGCTACAACAAGGCGTGTAGGAGGGGCTTAAGCTTTTATTATTGTTACTGTCGTGGCAACAGACTTTGGATCATAGATTGAGAACCATTGCTCCATTAAGTAGCGATAATTTCTGTGCTTCCAAAATTAGTGAAACGCTACTTTTGTTATTTAATCCATTTTTAACGTTGCCAACAAAACTGCCACGAAATTCAGTCACGCCACCTCGTGAGCCTATTGTATCAATGAAGAGGGAATTTGGACACTCTCTCGGAGGCAAACATGCAGTACAGAAAAAAGATAAAGATCCAGGTACTCCATCTCCAAAAAAGTTTGGATCAGCCTTGACAGCCTTTGCTCAACGTTTATTCTCCAAGAGCGTACTATTATGTGAGAGCTACATTTGACACGTGTTTACCACACCCAAGTACAACAAACAAGTGGTACCAGAGATTGAATGGGGCACCTGGTTTTACGAGTGAGGCATTCGAACCTTTAAACGCGAAAGCTGTTGCAAATGAGTCAGATTATCCTCTCGTCTGCAGTCTTATAATGGATGATATGTCAATAAGGCAACATGCAGACGTTGATGGTGTCGGCACTTTGGCTATGTTGATGCTGGGTCTGATATTGACTCAGATAGTTTGCCAATAGCGAAAGAGGCAACGGTGTTCTTGCTTGTGGCTGTAAATGGCAGCTAGGTATTTTTTAATTGCAGGAATGAACGGAGCCCGAAGAGCAAATTTTCTGAGGAAGTGCATTGTTCTCGCTGAGTCTGCAGCCGTTAAAGTTACGTGCTTAACATATTATGCTGCTGCGTCAAATCTTTCGATGGCAAATGCACATGTTTGTGCTTTGGTACGGTCAGCTTTGCGTACTACTTCCTGTGTTTTTCAGAAACACAAATCTGTTTCACTTTTGTTAGATTCCCCACATATGCTCAAGCTGATAATAAATACTGTAGGGGATAGAAAGGATTTATTTGATAGTGATGACAATGCCCTATCATAGGGCTTCATTGAGGCACTGCACAGACTTCAAGAAAATGAGGGTATCCATCGAGCTAATAAGTTATGTACAAGTCACATCAACTGGGTTAAAAATAAAATGAAGGTAGCACTTGCTACTTAGCTCTTTAGTGACTCACTAGCTGATACTTTTGAGGAAGCATTTTCCATAGGCATATCAGCTTTCGATAGGTGCAGTGCTACTGTAAAGTTCACCTGAGTAATGAATCGGCTATTTGACATTATGAATTCAAGGAGCATGGCACAATCTGGTTGGAGGAAACTAGTCAGTATTTCTAATTATGGTGAGATTCACCATTTCTTTATAGATGCAAGGCAATACGTACTCACACTAAAACTAAAAGGCAGTAACGAACTGGTCATCAGCCGAACAGGAAAACTGGGTTCGCTGGCTTTTTACCATGCATATCAAGTTTATCGCATCCATGTGAGGTGTTTGTACAGGACTATGTGTGTACATCTCTGATTAAGTGTTTGCCCTCTTTACCAATGTTCGCAGGACCATTTAGAAATAATGTTTGGATTGATAAGGTCTCGTAGAGGTTGGAACAACAACCCCACCGCAAAGCGATTTGTAGGGGCATATAAGAAGATACTGGTGAAACATGAAATGAGAGAAATTGGGAAAGGCAACTGTACTGCCCCTGAGCATGTACCAATTCTAACAGTGCCAAATACTTACACACCTATACAGTGTATAAATCTAACAACAGCCAAGAAGTGTCTGCTTTCAAATGGGACTGACAATGCTGTTAGCCATGATCATGACTACAACCTGTCAAGTTATTGCCTACCAGATGTCTCGACCTGCATTTCTGTGTACGTAGTGGGGTTTGTTGTGAGGTATTTAGATAGCAAAATTCATTGTGGAATTTGTGTCACTGTGTTGAGGGGTGAAGTAACCACCCAACTTTCTCTCTGATACCCAAAAAGAGTCGTGGTGGTCTTATTACACCTGCAGATGATGTAGCAGAAGTTTGCATGTGTGCAGAACACGTGTTCTGTCACTAAAATAATGGTGGTAGTCATGTATGCCCTGAGAACTTCATTGACTTGATGGTTAGTGCAGTTCTGAACAAGTGCATCAACAAACCCTTATTTCAGAATCTGAGTGCACACGTGAGGGATCAGTTACTCCTCGACAATCACTTTGTTTTGCTACTAAAAGCAATTTCAATACGGTATTTACATACACGAATGGCCCATGCAACAAAAATGACTTTGCCCACAAGAACCAAATTAGGTTCAATACACTAAACTAATAATATTCGAAGGTCAGTAAACGCGAGTACTGTTTCACTTTTAAACTTACGTAAATTATTGATCTGTTTAAAATAAAATGACATGTGGTTTTACAACATAATTCCAGTGTGAGACACTCCTCCTTTACAAATATTTGTACTTACTGTAATGCCATCTAATCTGTCTAGGATTAGAAGAGTGGAAATCACAAATATGCTTGAAGACATTTTGTTGTTCTAAGGCGCTTCCATTTTCTGAAGATCAGTGCTTCATAGGTATATGAACAAGGAAGGATCAGTACGTTGAGACTTTAAAATACAGGTCTGCAGGAGTCTCTGATTTAGCCAGTTTTATTATTGTAATAATCTTTTCCTGTAGTCTAAATGTTTTTCTGCTACTTATCTTTGTATTTTATTTGAGTTACCTATCGACAGTCATGGATGTAAGAATGAATTCACCTGTTTGGTACACCTTTTATTGCATAATTATTTAGCTACTGCAACAGAATTTCATTATCAATTGCGTCAAAAGCTTAACTAAGATCAAGGAATATGCCACAAACATGTTTCTCATTATCTACTGCAGTTTGTATTTCATCTAGAAAGGCCAAAATAGCAGGCTGGATTGACCTGCCAGTTCTGAATCCATGTTGTGAATTACTTTAATGTATGATTCTTGAGTTTTCCCAGCGTATTTGATAATTAAAATATCCACGGGTGCACTGCCGGTCTACAGTGTCTACAGTGCCCGTTGGACACTGTAGACCGGGAGTACACCCGTGGATATTTTGATTACTTTAATGTATTTATTTAGGAAAGCTGTTCGTTTCCTAAGAAACAGTTCCTCAACAATTTGGGCAAAGCCTGACATAAGTGATACAGGCCTATAGTCTGCAGCTTCACATTTGTCTCCTTTTTTTCATACAGTGGTGGTGTGGTGGTAACTTTTGCATTTTCAGGTTTTTTTGTGAATGTACCACTTATGAACGATGAATAGTAAATGTCTGTTAATGTTTCTACAATAAATACTACACTTACTTTAAAACAGTATGTTGTATGAAGTTTTCAATCCGATTGTTGTCCATTGCTATCTGGTTGTGTCTTGTTATGTATGGTAATCAGGCATTGTGCAGTATTTGAAAAATAACTGTTAAATTTACTAGCCACTACTGCTGCGGTCAGTTATTTTACTACTATTTTCATGAAGTAGTTGTGGTCTAATGAAATTGTACTTGTTTCTTTTTTTATTATATTCCAGGTTGCTTAAGTCTTGTTCATGGACTTTATTTGTTTGACATTTCCCGTTTTCATTGGTTTTTTATAGTACTTTCTAAGCATTTCTTTATATATTCATTGTCTTTAACAGTTTTTGTTTTGATGACACAGTGATGTCTTCAGCAGACTTGACGGTTCAAAGAGGAATGCACCTATCTGGTACAACTGCTAATTTTAATTAATGAAAACAGCCTATTGCATACTTGCTCCTTCCCCTCTCTGTTTAAGTGAAAATCGTGATGTGAATTTATCATGAGACACTTTCCATTACTGATCTACAGATATTCCGCTTTCGTGTGCGATTTTGAACAGTTCATTGATTGTACTGAACACGATTAACGATGCTGGTTTTCTAGCTCATACATTCTATTTGAAATCTTTTAGGAAATGGGTGTAATATGACATTTATCTTATTACTGAGGTTCAGGAAAGTTCGTAAGACATTATCAGTGTTTTTAAGAATGCTGTTGTGTGAGTCTTCAGTAACGTTTGACTCAGCCATTAATACAACAGTATCACTTACAGTGAAGTCTTCAATTTATCACTTCCGATAAAATACTTTGCGAAAAAGAGATTAATAAAGGCTTAATAAAACTTTTAATTTAATAACCTGGTTAGCATTTTTCTTCTCCAGGATGTTTCTGTGGTGACTGTCATTCGCTCTTAAAACTTTTGGTTTCTGTCCCATATATCTTAACTTGTAACATCGTTTCACATGTTTAGGTACTTTATCCTTCAGAACATTCCTGGTAACTCTAACCACTATTTTGTTTTCGATGGTTCGCAAGTAAACACTGTCTTTAGTTGCACTTAAGTTTGGCACTGCTTTTTCGCTAGGTGTACTGACAGGAGTTTCATTGTCAACAAGTAAAATTACTTGTTCGGAAGCATGTTTTCTGTATGGTGTTGGCACTGGACTCACATGATTTTGTCTTCAGTTGCGATTATCTGTGTTCAGCATTTATTGTAGCCTACACTACATTTCACTGGTTACACATTCTTAGTTTTTGCTGTAAGTCACTCTCACTAGCAATTCGTTTCTACCCCTTTGGAACATCTCAATTATTTTGTCTTTCAGTGCGAAGTCTGTTAAGGGATTTTGTTCTCCTTGCGGCACCAGAACACAGTTCTTAGTTTTCAAATGCTTAGTCATATCTTTAGCCTACAGTTATGTAGTTCGACAACACACGAATAGCAGATACTGTCTTCACCACCATTCTTTAGAGACTTTGCACATAACAAATTGGAAATTTTGGTGATTTATATGAACTGTAAAAACATTAGGATTTTACTCTGCATCATTGTGGAATTTTCATATTGTAAAGGTCAGTTTGTCTCGTAATATTTATTGTATTTTGTTATCTTTGTAGCTCTTACACTGTTTTATTTACTTCCTGTGTAATGACCTGTATGTATAATTTTAACAGGTTCGCATTTACAATTGTGAGAACATCTTGCTATTACAATTCTCTGGTGAATTTAAAATAGCCTAAACATCTGATAGTTGGCTCCTAATTTAAATGTTGTTTGAATATGGCTTGCGATTAAGCTAAAAATTGTATCTCTGCAGCTGAAAAATTTTGTCATGGAATGTAAAATACAAATATGGTGACAAAGTCCTAGATATTTTTGTCTTTGTAAATAAAATAATCATCTAAGTGCACACTTCAGCAATTATTTTTACGGATTTCATAGCTGATTATATGAGTACCTATAGTACCTACAGAAGAATGCTGAAGATAAGGTGGGTAGATCACGTAACTAATGAGGAGGTATTGAATAGGATTGGGGAGAAGAGAAGTTTGTGGCACAACTTGACTAGAAGAAGGGATCGGTTGGTAGGACATGTTTTGAGGCATCAAGAGATCACAAATTTAGCATTGGAGGGCACCGTGGAGGGTAAAAATCGTAGAGGGAGACCAAGAGATGAATACACTAAGCAGATTCAGAAGGATGTAGGTTGCAGTAGGTACTGGGAGATGAAGAAGCTTGCACAGGATAGAGTAGCATGGAGAGCTGGATCAAACCAGTCTCAGGACTGAAGACCACAACAACAACAACAACAACATAGAACCTATAAATATTAAGCAAAATCTGCTGATATGTGCATTCCTAACAATGCAAAACTAAAGTTGTGGTTTGTAAAGTGGCTTATTTGTGTTAACTGCATTAGTATTTCAAATTTAACCTATGTACGTATAATAGGTGAACATACATGCAGTAGTGAGTGTAAAGTTCAGTTAAAATTGTAACTGAAATTCTTATTCTGATTCTGAAAAACGGAAGAAATATGGCCTATACATTGTAGCACAAGGAGGGGAAAATCAACAAAAACAAAGAAAATGGATTTACGTGTTACTGCCTTAAAATTTACTTTAGAGAGAAAGCTTCTTGGTTTGGAAGCTAAACCAATAATTTTCATACAATTTCGCCTTGTTCCTCCCAGAAACAGAAACAGTAGTGCCAAAATTCTTAATAATCTGACTGTGAAACGATTAAAATGGTCTTGTCTTGTGAATGCTGCGAGGTACTGGTGTGGACATTTCGATCTTACTTAAACCAGGAACAAAATGATCGGCTATTTTGCCGTGATGCACCCCATGCTCGGCGAATGAAAACTGGCGCTAATTTTTTTTTTACCTGTCTAGGTGTGAGTATTCACACACGAAAGCAAACCATTTCAAAGCACATACTCAGAACGATTAATTCAAATGCTTTTCCTTGTGGAACGTGTATCAGTAATTTTCGTACAATACTGCCCTGTTCCTCGTAAAAACCGACACCCCAGTGCCGAAAATATTAATATATGTTGTATTTCTGGCAGTGGGACGATCAGAAAGGTCATGTTTTGTGTGTACTCAGAGTTAGTACTGCTGACACTTCGATCTGAGTTGAAACAGGAAAAAACGATCGTCTTTTTTGCCACGATGTACATCATGTTTGACGAGTGAGAGTTGGCGTTACAAAAATTAATTTTCAACTGTCTGATTATGAGTACACATTCACGAAAATATACTGTTTCAAAGCACATACTCAGAACTGTCTGTCAATTCAATGCATTAACGATATGAGGGTAAATTTAACACAGAGCTTAAACGGAGAAACAGACTTCTAAGACTCCCCAAGATGGCGGACTGCTACGCCCACTAACTTGAACTGAGGTCTGTATTCGGCATACTGTATTCTAACCTCCTTTCACAGAACTGTGGGTTCGATTGTGCCTCACCTGCTGACTGGTTAAGTTTCGTCACTGTAATTCCCACCAGAATGACTCAGCTAGCAGTCTGTGCGGTGCTTTCTCCCAACCGGAACCCGTTAAAGAGACAGCTCAGGAGAGTTGCTGTTGTCATCAGTGTTGCGGCCTTCTTAACACACCTTGATACGCTCAGTATTTACTGCGCAATAATATTATGTCCATATACCGCGAATATTCAACGCCAAGAAAGACACAAAGTTATAGCGCAATACATCAGTTGGAACTCTGCCTTCGTTGCAAATGTTAGCGCTCGATAATGTAGAACTTGCATGTACTGCGATTGCAATCGCTACGTGCTGCGGAAAAAAAGCAGGAAGAACCGGCTGTGGACTAAAAGTTGTTTGGAAGGCGTTCTATACACGAGCAAACTAACATGCTAATAGAACTTGCAGCAGAACCAGATGACTATCAGAATTTTTAATCACGGACGAAGAATCCTTCAACGAACTGGTGAACCTCGTCACACCTTTTGTACACACTAAAGATATTGTTCTTATACTCGTCGGATTTCACTTTCAACAATGCTCGAAGCGATCTGTAAACCTGAAGAGTAAGATTTTTGTAGAAGATCGTTAGGTAGTGCAGTCATACATTTCTGCAATAAATATTTCAGCTTCTGAAACGAACATATAGACAGTTGCATTGTTATTTCTTCGCACTTAAACATTGTTGGCGAATGTTTCTACAGCAATTGCTAAATAAATTTTAAAAATACAATCAAACTACTCGACTGAATGATTTCTTTTCATCTGTCTTTCCTTAGGCATTAACCCTCCGTTACTCGCGAGAAAATTCACTCGCGCGGATGACTAGTGTCATCCACAAAGCAAGCGGTCTATTTGCACACTTTGAACGGTCTTTATGATTGGTTCTATGATTTTTTTATTAAATCTAAATACAATACATTTAATATTTGTACACAGTATAATATCTTCTAACGTTTGAAACAGTTTGACCATTAAGAACAATATCTTCAGCTGAATTACAGACATTACATGGTCCCTCTTGTTGCTTACCGACGTACGGTTCTAAATTCAAAGTGTAAGCAAATACTTTTAACCCATACTTTCCTGGATTGCTAGGAACATATTGCCTGAACGGGCAGTTTCCTCTAAATGTCAAAAGATGTTCGTCAACAGTAAGACATTCACTGGGTGAAAAATATTTTTGTCAATCGTTCGTGAATAGTTCAAGTACCTCTCTGATAGCTATGGAAGCAGCCAACTTGTCAATCTCTCTGCGAACACCTCTATCACGGATATTATCAAACCCCCGACATCTCAACAGAAACGTGAATCGGTTTTCACTTATGCATAAATAACATGATTCAAGTCCGCTTCCATTTATCCCTCAATTTCGATATACTCTTCCTAGAACTTCTCAAAGATCCACATAGATATAACAAACCAATGAAAGCTATGATCTCTATCGCATCTGTTTCTTTAGCGTCCATTTCCCTAGAGAAGTTACCACGAACTTAATTAATGTATATATTCGTGCATGTTGCAATAATGCTTATTATGTTTTCATCCAAGAACAAATTCAGAATTTCTATTTCTGTCTTTTTTGGTCCAGGCAAACGCGTAATAAAATTACAAGATATGTGTCTAACACTGGTAGGATATTATTTTTCCTCCGTTTCGTTATTCCATCTTTTCCGAAAAAAATGCATCCTCTTGAGTTACTTCTTCCTGTGATTCATATTCATCATTATCTCATACTTCATGTTCTGGTCCTGAATCGACCGCTTTCATGAACAGAATCCTCAGTCTCTGAGTCAGCGCTATCACTGTGAGCATCTTCCATCACTCAGTTCATTGAGCTATTCCGGCCATACATTAGGATCTCTACTAAACTCTGTCCGACGTTTACTGCCTTTGACATTTCTTCCACAATTGAAAAATAAAGAGAATACTAGGTAACACGGAAGGTAACTGGAATAAGTTTCAATAAGTCTAAATCTACGCACATGAAAGATCGATTGAATCTAGCAAAGCAATAAAGGAATACAGACTTACTATGTTTCAAATTGTGATAGCAAAGCTCGCGCGGTTGACAAGTGTCCTCCAGAACATAATAATGTTTCATAAACAATGTATCTTTCGTAACTGAAAGACAACAATGATTGGAGCTAACAGCCGGAGAGTTAACAGAAAGGTACTGAAAATGGCGCGAACTCAATCCAACCCTGACAGACAAAATTGAACGGGAAAGTCATGTGGATGACGAGTATCATCCGCGCGAGCAACGGAGAGTTAATAATCATAGGCGTCACTGTATTCGTTGTTTACACGTCCACAAACCCGAGGTCTCGGCGGGAACTGCTGTATATTGCGCAATATCGCCCTTAAACGGTACAATATATTGCGCAGTATACTGAGCGAGCGTCAATATTTTTAAAGTTTTGCAGTCTCCTTCAGTATATTGTGAAAACCGTCAACATGGCTCTAACAAGGGAACCTCCCCATCGCACTCCCCTCAGATTTAGTTATAAGTTGGCACAGTGGATAGGCCTTGAAAAACTGAACACAGATCAATTGGGAAAACAGGAAGAAGTTGTGTGGAACTGTGAAAAAATAAGCAAAATATACAAACTGAGTAGTCCATGGTAACATATAGAAATCAAGGACAGTAGGATCGCAGGAGCGCCATCGTCTCGTGGTAACGTGGGCAGCTTCCTTGAATCAAATCTTCCATGGAGTGAAAATTTTTATGTTTTATTTTCAGTTTATGTGACAAACTCTTATGTTTTCATCACTTTTTTGGGAGTGATTATCACATCCACAAGAAAACCTAAATCGGGCAAGGTAGAAGTATCGCCAAGTGTACAAGTTAGGTGGGTCGACAACATATTCCTGTCATGTGGTGCACATGCCGTCACCAGTGTCGTATAGAATATATCAGATGTGTTTTCCTGTGGAGGAATAGGTTGACCTATGACCTTGCGATCAAATGTTTTCGGTTCCCATTGGAGAGGCACGTCCTTTCGTCTACTAATCGCACGGTTTTGCGATGCGGTCGCAAAACACAGACACTAAACTTATTACAGTGAACAGAGACGTCAATGAACGAACGGACAGATAACTACTATGCAAAAATAAATAAAGTAAAATTTTCACTCCAGGGAAGACTTGAACCAAGGACCTCTCGTTCAGCAGCTGCTCACGCTACCACGGGACCACGGCGCTCTTGAGCTAACATTGTGCATGATGTTGCCTATGTGACCCATAGACTACTCAGTTTGTATATTTTGCTTATTTTTTCACAGTTCCACACAACTTCTTCCTGTTTTCTCAATTGATCTGTGTTCAGTTTATCAAGGCCTATCCACTGTGCCAACTTATAACTAAATCTGAGGGGGGTGCGATGGGGAGGTTCCCTTGTAAGACAGCCAATACTTAGCACGCTACATAAAAAAAATAGATCTCATGAGGGTCCCGCTAGAGACTCCGTTCTCTTTGCTGCTTTGATCCTTCTTACACACGTAATCACATGCACAATTGATCTTGGTTTATACCCTTCTTACCTTGAAACATTATGTTTACCCATATTCCATACAGTGTGAAATCTTCTAGAACGATGTAAACTACTTGTAATATCAAGCGAAATCCAAAAGTTATTGAAATACATTATTTAAAATTATTACATCTTACCTCAGCATTTCTGATAGAGCACGACCATCCATAAGTATCGAAAATTTATATACACATACTGTTACGTGGCCTTTTTGTAAAAACTTTCACGTACCATTGTCAGACTCCATTAAATTAACGTTACATTACAAAACCTTCGCAAAATTTACGGTTACAGTAGGGCATAAAACGGGTCATTTTGTACTTAATTTGGTATACAAGGTACCATTGGGTATCTTAATAATTGTAATTATGTAGTGTATAACCTATAAATTATGACTTCCTTTGAATAAATTCGGAATAATACAGTTTACGATGGTTTAGCAGCAATGTAATATTTTCCCCACTTCAGTATTTTAGGGTTAATAAACTCAGCTAATCTAAATTACATTCCACATATAAATTAGAGAACAATTTAGTTAAAGTTATGTCAGTGACTGTATATCTAACTACCAAATTTGTAAGTAATTTCTTATTCTGTACTATTGTTTAAGTTCGTAGTTCAGAACCCTAGTAACGGCATATTGAGGAGAGACCAAATGAACGGGGGAGAGCGAGTCAGTGTCCTCTTCAAAGGACTGGTATGGCCACTGCAGAGGGTGAAAGGAGAACCCAAATGGAAGTTCGGATCAATGTACAGCGTGTGGGCCAAGCTCCGCGGAAGATGCACCGTCCGTTTCTGCGCCATAAATGACAGAAAGCGATTGTGTACGTTTTTAACATGGGGAGTCCGCTGTTGCCAACGAGACGCATCAGGAGCTGACAATAACTGGGAGTGAAGACAGGGTGTGAAGTATCAGAATGCCCTGCACCCTTCAGCAAGCCGGTATTCTGGGAACCGCTATGCCGACGATGGTGAAAAGATAAGATACCTAAAGTGGAGTGAGAGAAGGCGCCACCTGGCTACTTTAGTGTCTTACAACATATGCCACCCAGAGAGATCCAGATCCTCCATGACATATAAATTTACAATTAAATTTTCATTAGATTACCACATAGCCTTAGATAGTATATCTTGCATAAACATTCCCTTAAATCTTGGAACTGAGACCTTTTTGATGACTATAAGCAGATATTTGTAAGTGGTCTGTTGGGAAGTAGAGGTAGTACCTGTCCTTACATGTTATGCAGTTTTCCACGTACTGGACTCGCACATGTAAAATGTGATTACACTTTACATTAACACTGCAATACTCTGGAAGAGGATGGAACACCATCAAATGAACTGGAAAAATCATGATATATTGTTTAGGCCCTGTTACTCCGCTTTCGCTGATATACATATGTTACAGTTGCAATGTTTGGTGGTCAGAACAACAACTGTGTAAGCTGTAAATAACTTTGGTTTAATGTTGCAACCTTATCACAGAAATACACGCATTTACACATTTACAATGTGACAGTTGTCAAACGAACGCATCTCGTCCTCATAAAGTGAAATAATCCTAAACCCCACAATGGTAAATTTTAACTAGAAGTTTCTTTACAAAATTACTCTTACGACTATGTCATGATGTTGGCCAGCACTATGATAAATCACCCGATTCCGGTTCAAGGTTCGGTACTAGTTAGGATCACACTCAAGTCTACGGACGTTGGTTAGTTTTGTGACAAGTTGAGCAAAAGATTACCCAAGGTCGCTCGAGTTTGCAGTGGACGCAAGCTGGTGAACCAACAAGTTTACGCCTCTGCACGTGGTATTTACCTTAGCTGCAATGAACTGTCGTCTATATGACTGCTCTCGTCCCCTGAAATTCCTATAAAAACTAATTAAGCCTTTGCTGATTTTTTCAGCAGAAACACTCTCTATGTTTCTTGTTAGGCAAGGAAACATGTACTCATCCCTAGTCTTGGAATATGGCGATATTCATGCGCATGGCTGGAGCAGCATGCATATTAAAATACCCTCTCAGTTCTCGCAGGGGCAATTAACAAACTGACTGGTTCCTTTCTCCATAGTGGGAGCTCAACGACGCTTCAGCTAATATCTAGCTGAATGTCAGCCTCAGTGATCGCAGTGTTCACTCAAATTTCTCCTCTGCGTCGTACACAGACAGCATTGTGCAGCCCAATCTGCACTTGACGCCAGTTCAGAGAAGAGCCCACGAAAATTTTGCTCTCGTCTTTCTCGTAGCCGAACTTTCTCGCCACCAGGATTCTTTCATTCTCCACCGAAATGCCTGGGCTAGCAGGACAGAGCGGATTAGGTTGTGGAAAGGGGCCAAATTAAGTTGCTGTTAGTTGCACTCAACATACAAACTTCATTCATCAACACAATATCACAACAAGGATGCAAAATACTCAAAACTATAATCGACCTCCTTTGATTAACTTTAGAACAGCTGAAGGCCACACTCAAAATCCAAAACACAAGGCCTAAGCAAGAAATTGAAATACAAGGTTCTTCTGGTGGTTTCACCCAAGAATATTTTCTAAATCTTCAATCTAAACAGGCTGAAGGCCTTCGCAATTTAATTTTAATGGAACTTGGCTAGAGGCCGCACATTAAGCAATAAGAAGTGTTTCAATCAAACATTGCAAAAAACATTGGGCTGAAGGCCCCTATAAAGAATAACAATCTCATGCCTTAATGGCGAGACAAAAACATTAATTTAAGAGATATTAATACTCGGCTGAAGGCCGCATATCAACAAAATATGTTTAACGGCTTAAGGCCTAGAAAAAGAGTTTCAATTTAAAGGGCAGAAGACCTTATCTTAAAACATCTCAAGTAAAATTCGGCTGAAGGCCCCATATAAAAGAATAACAATCTCATGCCTTAAGGGCAAGACAAGAACATTAAGAGATATTGATACTCAGCTGAAGGCCACACATCAACCAAATAACTAAAACCCAAACAGGGAAATTACTATGTAACACACAAGGAACGGCGCTCAGAAGTTTCCAGGGGTTGGCATGGGACTGTAACACTAATGCCCATTTGGGTGAGACAGGCAGCCTGTCCAACGACTTCTTAATCTGAAGGCAACCCAGCCGACAGACAGCTGACCGATCAATCTACAAAATCAGTTCCACTCCAAACAACCAGCAAAACGACCACAATATTTCAATACAACGACACACAGAATATTGGCGCCCACAACGACCAACAACACCTCAGCTGCCGAACCACATGCCATGCTGGACAGCAACAACACGACGAACAAAATACACTGCCGAAAATTACGTCAACGACCAGGGCAGGTAACCGGAACATCAACGGCCACAAGGCAGAAGGTACCGCTAGTCAACTTCAATAACAGGGACTAAATTAAGTTAAACTCCACAGGAAGACGGCTGGAATCTTCGCCGACTTGAATACACACATGTTGTTGCTCGTGAGAATGTCCCAAAAGCGACAACCAGGATCAAATGAAGAAATGTAAACAGTTGAGGCTCGATAGTAGGTTAACTGAGGGTTCAAATTTCATGTCCAAGATCGGTGGGCGACTAACTTCGCAGCACTTGCAAGCAGCACCTCACACTCCAACCGTATGTGCACACTGCCAGTGGCCCCAGCCAGTGTCCACACGACTAAGACTTCCTTGCTGCTCCACGCCAACCGACCGACTGCTCAGGCCCGGAAACGGTGAAAGGACCAAATATACGTCGGTCGATGAGACGACCAACCGAACGATCGATCAACGGTCGTCCTACTCCGATCTCCCTCCATCGGACAATTCATGTGTGTCGCCAGCGGTCGGCGAGCACTGGCTGTCCATGCCTCACCAGCGCTCTGTCCCCGACTTCACTGCTGCTGCATCCCGACTGCAATGCCGGTCTGTCTCCAACTGACTTCTAGACACACGACGACCCGGGAATACTATCGGTCGCTCCAGAGATGGTCCAACAGTCCACTTATTGATACGCGCTGCTGCTGCCGCTCACAGGCAAGTAAGGCAGGAAGTTAGTGACGCCAGTAAATGGAATAAGAAAACGAGGTGGCAGTACCGTAATAGAAGATGACAAACAATAAATGGCGAGAACACGGACCGTGCACGGTTCATCCACGTCACCGCTTTTTTCGACCAATAGGAGCATTCCTCTTATTTTGTGGTAACTCTCTCTGCCAATCACAAGAACCCTACCACTGAACTGCATTGAAATCTCAACACTTTAGTATTTCCTAGTTCATTTCTGCCAATCTGACGTCTCGTGCCCGCTCACATGTGTAGCATTCGCTGTTCACGTTATCAACTGCGTCACTGGTTTTGTTTGTACCCATTTGGAATTCTGAAACGCAGTTTTCTAAAGCTTCTTTCTGTTCCACTTCTGTTGTCCCATTACTTGCTCTGCAGTATACATCAGCTGGCCTGTCGCTGACTACCACTGCAGGACACCCCCCTAAGAGCTGCTTCCGCACAAAACGTTTCCTCTCGCTGCTTGTTTCACTTTCTGCTCATTGGCATGCATTATATAGGAGCGGTGTGTTAATACCGTCGATTGAGTGTCGTTCCTTTTGTATTACATACTTATAGGCAAATCTGCTCATTACCACTGAAGTAAGTTACGTGTCATATTCATCTTTTCATTACAATGTATAAAACTCTTATATAAGGTGCGAAATTGGCCTTCATTTATTCTGCCATCTTACATATCCTTCTCCTTCTGTGTTCAATTTTGTGGTGGGTCAATCAGTTGTTGAGAAATTGATGGGAGTCAGTGTAAAATTGTTTGCAACTGCTAACTGTAGCAATTGACATATTTACTGACCAACTTCCTATTTTAATATTCTGTATACCTTAACCATTGGTTTGATCTAGTCTCCTTGTTATTCTATTACACATTGTATTTGATTTCATGTTTACAGATTTGAGCTCTTAAGTAATGTTCTTTTTTTCTTTCAAAATTTAACATTCTTTTTAATTTTCTGATTTTTGTTCAGTTCTATTTATTAAGCTAAGATACTTTTCTTTCAGTATAGTTGTCTACATTTTACTTTTAATTTGAATTCCAACAATTTGAGCTTATCTATAAATTTATATCATCCCTAAAAATTTTAACATTGAGACTGACATGTTTTTTGGTTACCTAATTTATGTTAAATGATGATGGATATGTATTGAAGTTGAGGAAACCTTCGTTTCCTCTCCTTTTTCAATATCTCCAGCTTTCATATCAATCATAATCTAAGAAAGTTTCATTTCTTATAATAAAGCTTTATGATTTATTTTAAAATCAACCAACTGATTCTCATGACTTTACAGGCATAATCCTAATCATGAACATGTTCATATTACCCCAAAATCTTAAAACTATGCGTAATAAGTTTACAAACATTTTCAGATTGGGCTTTTACAAACATATTAAATTTCTAATCCTACTAATTACTTTACAAAATTTAAACTGACATCATGGAATACCTAAACCCATTCATATTTATCTATCCTCTATTTCTGAAAAACATGTCACACATTACAATCTTAACCTCTCCAAAAATGTTAACTTTGGGTTTTCTTAATTTAAACATGTTGAAAAATATGAAATACAAAGAAATATTATCGTTGTGTCAAATATTTTAAACGCATCACTAATAAGGATCTGTTGCTAACACATAAAAATCTTCAAATGCAAATATTTTTAAACACAATCGCAAAAATTTTCTTATTTCCGTTTGTTCGGATACTAATCTGTCACAGACAGTTCTTTCTCCTACATCTTTAACATGATTCATTGAAATCATCACTTTGTTTTTCGTGTGTTTCGACGTGCCTCCAACGATCGGCCGTGGGTCTCGCCGCGTCTCCGCTGAGCATGGAATGACGGTCGGCAGAGAGAAAGGTTGCTGAAGGTCTGATCGTGTCGTGAATGCGTGGTTGACTTTGTTCGATTTGGCATGTGTCTATGACGACGTTGTATTGGAGATCTATTCTAGGCAGCATAAACTTATCTTCTTCATTTGACGAATCTTTATTTTGGTTCATCAATGGTCTATTCGTCTCCAGGTTTTCATATGAGTAGTTATCTCCCATCTCTCGGTATGATATCTGAAAGTGTTGTAATTTGCCATAAGGAATATCGGATATTTGTACTGCCAGAACAGTTAAATGCAAGAATGGTCTTGTATGGGAAGGGATTTGAAAAGGTTTCTTGGTCTCTTCTGGTCCAGGCTCCTCTTTCTTCCAAATCTTCTGCGTTGCATCTTCTCTTCTTGGTGCATCTTGCTGTCTTCTCACTTGTGTCTTCGTTCTTCTCCGGATCGGGAATTGGGATTGAAGACCTGCTGAACCTCGTTATCGTTTAATCCGTTCTTATGGCGTCTTCTTTGAAATTGTTGTGTATTCTTTTACTGTATTCGGTTGTTCATCGTTTTCTTCAAAAAATGTTCAAATGTGTGTGAAATCTTATGGGACTTAACTGCTAAGGTCATCAGTCCCTAAGCTTACACACTACTTAACCTAAATTATCCTAAGGACAAACACACACACCCATGCCTGACGGAGGACTCGAACCTCCGCCGGGACCAGCCGCACAGTCGAAGACTGCAGCGCCTAAGACCGCTCGGCTAATCCCGCGCGGTCATCGTTTTCTTGCTTCATCCCATGAGTTTTCAGGGGTTGTTTCGCAGTTGTTGAATTCCGTATGGTCTGACAACAGTTTCAGCGATTCTGCACGTTGAGCTACAGAAACGCGTCTCTTCTTCTTCCTGCGGTGAATTTAAACACCTGCTCTTCCTCGCTGTAATATTTCCGCCTCCATTCCAGTTCGGTGGACATCCATCATCTCTCCATATGCTGCTTTGAACAGTTCGCGATAGAAGTGTCAAGTATCTAAAACTTTCGCAAAACCATTGTTATAACGCTTGTATGTGGCTTTCGTATGAATAAAGCTCATGTTAGGGTACATTTTGATTGTATCCAGGATACATTGTAGCTCTCCAAACTTTTCCCCAGAGGTGTTATCCTCTTGGACCGTTGCTTCCACCAAGGTCTCTTCTTTCGTCATCTCGTAAGGTGACATACCAGGCACTCACACTCAGTGTCCCTTCCTCTCACGCCTAACCGCTCTCCTCAGTCGATCTTGCCGTAATGATGGTGCACCTTGTCTGCTGACTTTCTATCCAGTACAATGTTTCTCCCTGATTTGCTTATCTTACTCCTCTTTCGTCCTCACCTATTCTCTGTTTCACATGATATCATAATCTATTTTATTCTAACCCTTTCTCCCTTAAATTACGTTACAACTTCACAAACATAAAAATTTTCATACTTAACTGTACACAAGTTATCATTTACTCTATAAAATGTTTTTCTTGTCACTGTTTTATTTATTCATCTTTCCACCCTATTCTACTTGATTTTCTTAATCTACAGGTCATTGTTTCCTCATCTTCATCACGATGGATAGTAAGAGTGAAATTGATGGTGATGACAGTAAGTTAGTGAATTCTTTCCTTTACCTTCTTTCCTTTAGTTTTCTAACTACAAGTATACACTCCTGGAAATTGAAATAAGAACACCGTGAATTCATTGTCCCAGGAAGGGGAAACTTTATTGACACATTCCTGGGGTCAGATACATCACATGATCACACTGACAGAAGCACAGGCACATAGACACAGGCAACAGAGCATGCACAATGTCGGCACGAGTACAGTGTATATCCACCTTTCGCAGCAATGCAGGCTGCTATTCTCCCATGGAGACGATCGTAGAGATGCTGGATGTAGTCCTGTGGAACGGCTTGCCATGCCATTTCCACCTGGCGCCTCAGTTGGACCAGCGTTCGTGCTGGACGTGCAGACCGCGTGATACGACGCTTCATCCAGTCCCGAACATGCTCAATGGGGGACAGATCCGGAGATCTTGCTGGCCAGGGTAGTTGACTTACACCTTCTAGAGCACGTTGGGTGGCACGGGATACATGCGGACGTGCATTGTCCTGTTGGAACAGCAAGTTCCCTTGCCGGTCTAGGAATGGTAGAACGATGGGTTCGATGACGGTTTGGATGTACCGTGCACTATTCAGTGTCCCCTCGACGATCACCAGTGGTGTACGGCCAGTGTAGGAGATCGCTCCCCACACCATGATGCCAGGTGTTGGCCCTGTGTGCCTCGGTCGTATGCAGTCCTGATTGTGGCGCTCACCTGCACGGCGCCAAACACGCATACGACCATCATTGGCACCAAGGCAGAAGCGACTCTCATCGCTGAAGACGACACGTCTCTATTCGTCCCTCCATTCACGCCTGTCGCGACACCACTGGAGGCGGGCTGCACGATGTTGGGGCGTGAGCGGAAGACGGCCTAACGGTGTGCGGGACCGTAGCCCAGCTTCATGGAGACGGTTGCGAATGGTCCTCGCCGATACCCCAGGAGCAACAGTGTCCCTAATTTGCTGGGAAGTGGCGGTGCGGTCCCCTACGGCACTGCGTAGGATCCTACGGTCTTGGCGTGCATCCGTGCGTCGCTGCGGTCCGGTCCCAGGTCGACGGGCACGTGCACCTTCCGCCGACCACTGGCGACAACATCGATGTACTGTGGAGACCTCACGCCCCACGTGTTGAGCAATTCGGCGGTACGTCCACCCGGCCACCCGCATGCCCACTATACGCCCTCGCTCAAAGTCCGTCAACTGCACATACGGTTCACGTCCACGCCGTCGCGGCATGCTACCAGTGTTAAAGACTGCGATGGAGCTCCGTATGCCACGGCAAACTGGCTGACACTGACGGCGGCGGTGCACAAATGCTGCGCAGCTAGCGCCATTCGACGGCCAACACCGCGGTTCCTGGTCTGTCCGCTGTGCCGTGCGTGTGATCATTGCTTGTACAGCCCTCTCGCAGTGTCCGGAGCAAGTATGGTGGGCCTGACACACCGGTGTCAATGTGTTCTTTTTTCCATTTCCAGGAGTGTATTATGTTATTTTGAAAACTTTGCACCTTGACTCCGACTCCCGCGTCTTTTTCTCTGCAGTCTCTTCTTTTTGGCATTAGCTGTAACAGAACTTCAAAATACAATAAATGTCTTCTCTTTTCTTTTCCTTTTCAAAAATTTTCTGTGTTTTCCTATTGTATTGTTTTACAGCTTAACATTTTTTTCTCTATTGTGCTTATCCCTTTCTCCTTTTTCTCGATAGTAAACTTTTATGTTCCTTCCTTTCCCCAACATACTCTTCCTTATTGAAATCTTTTCTGGGTTAATCTTGCTTCCTACTGTGTGCCTCCTTCCACGAAATAACATGTTTCTTGCTTAGCTTAATAATTCAATTCTCTTTCCTAATTATTACCTCCTAACGACTTCTTATATTTGTTTCCCTCATATCTTGATTTCAATATCAGTTTGTGGTACCTTCCATAAATCACATATGCTTGCCATATTCCCCCAGAATATTTCCTAAATTATTTGTTCACCTTCGTCGACGGAACAAATTAGAAATGACTATCTCATTCTTACCTAATTCTTCATTTCCTTTCTATTTCTTTACTTCCTTTCGTCCACAGAAATAAACTTCCTTCTGCTTTACACTACGTCTTCAAGAGAGAATATACTACTATTTCGCCAAACTATCTACATGCTGATCTCTGTCTTCCTCCTTGCTTTCTACTCTTTCCCCGTACCACATTTCGTTTGTAGAACAGTTACGTTAGTTGTTACTTTCCTGTCTTTTCTTCATAATATTCTTTTACCCTCCCATGCAATTTGTTTTATTTATCTGACATAAGTACAAGTTAAAAGTTTTATTTGTGTGTATTTTGTTATGTTTCTTTAATTTCTGGACATTTAATACAACTAAATTCTCGAGTGGAGTTACTCTTTCTTTTTTTGTTTACCCTTTATACAATTTCAAATGACTCACGTGGTGCAAACCCAATGATTTTCCTGTTTTTGCAGTTCGTCTGCATTATCATGGACTACTTTACTCACTTCCATGGGGCCTTTGTATATAGAAAAGAACTTGTAGTTTTTGGTGTTTTTTCCTGCTAGAGAGATGGTGGGTTTTTTACTAGTATCCTTTGTCCTAGTGAAATACTCGTTAGTTTGCCCTTCTGTCCGCTCGGTTCTTTCTCTTTAACGCCGCATTCTTCAAATTGCTCAGTGCTAATTTTATTATATGCTGACGTTGTACTCTGGGTGATGGTGGGAATTCACTTCTGACTTAGATATCACTATTGGTGTTATCAATGGGGCACTATCCTCTTGGCATACTATTTCTCTCTCCGTTTCGTATAAATGAGCTACATCTTGTACAATTTGGTCACCATCAGTTTTTGTAGTACTGTCTATATTCACCGTTAACAACTCCTGTTCCTCATCATCGGTCGATTCCCAGTCAAATGAATCCCAGCATGCTGGTATATGTACGCGATTGCTCGCTAAACCTACTTCAGAATCTTGATCAAAATTAAGTCTATTTACATGTTTCACTATACAATTAACTTCATTTCCCGATTGAATCACTTGTGTCTAGTCTTCGTACCGTTCATCTAGTCAATTCTGTCTTTTACCTGGGGTTTGTGGCCTCAACTCGATTTCCTGTACCGCTTCATTTCGCGTGTTTTGTCCAGCTACAACTTGATTTTCCCAATCTTTCTGCGTGCTGGCCATTCCATTTCCACCTGAGTAACTTGAATTTTGTTGTTGAAAACCTCTAAACCTCCGTGCCTCGTTTGCACGGTGATTGTATCTCGGATCATAGTTACCACCGTAGTTTCTAGGACCAAATCCACTACTGTAGTTCCGCGGCCCACTAGAACCATAATTATTATTCGTCTTCTGTGAGTTTCCAAAACCATAGTTATAGTTGTTATCCCATGGGCCATTACCATTCTTTCCAAAACGATTACCTCTTCCTAAGTACTGCCATTGTAACTATCATTAAAGCCTATTCGGTTGCTATTATTCCCTCTACCATTGTTTTCTCTCACTGTACGTTGTTTCTTCGCGTCATCTTCACTGAAGATGAATTCACGTTCTCTTACATCCCTTGTGTATTATTTCCTGCTCTACCAACCAATGACTGCTGATAACGTAACGGCAACTTCATTGTCCACATACCTATCAGTTCCCCATCACTGTATATATTATCTAAACACTGACTCTTTTTTGTCATTTCTTCGAAAAATCTAACTAGTTTCTTTTCTGCTGAATGTTCGAACAACTCTTTCTGCAACAATTCATACTTTATTCTATTTTGGGTTTCCGTGGACCAGTATCGCTCCAAGAATGCGGATTCAAATTGCTCATACGATTGACAGTTTGCAGCTACTCTTTGCATGGTTTCCGCTATGCCCACAAATGAAGTCAAGTTTATGTCTAAGTGGACAATGCTCTGGCAAACCGATAAGGAATTAATTTCTAAACGTGCGTGGGTGCAAGCCGTTCCCGCTTTCTTTGTAATGTTGGAATTTTCTGACTGTCAAAAAGTGATCATTCTCAAATTTTTCTATTCCACCATACAGCGTTTGTGTTTTCTCAACGTGATCCGTTCCCTTCAACTGTGTGATGTTTTCTTGTATTCGTTCTACCATATTTGGGTCCTGAGATAATAGATTTACGTCCCATCTAGCATCGTATCTACGCAGTGGTGTTCTGTTATCTAAATCGTACCGTTCCTCGTGTATCGGAGTGAAAGATTCGCTTACCTTACCGTTACTGGATCAGTGTTTTATCTTCCTATTTGATTCATATTGACTTGCGGTCTATAACCTGTTGTACTATCACTTGGAAACTGAGAAATTGGTACATGTGTCGTCGCAACTTGCTCTGTTCTCGCGTCACTCGCATACTTTCGGAGGGTCGGCTGTCGCTCTGTTGGAATGCGTACGTTTACCGTTTCTCGCTCCATTGTCTGTTGCGAACGCACATTAGCTGCTTCGTTCCCCCCCTGTGTTAACTGTTCTCTTCCCATTTACTTGCTTCGTTTCGGTAATTATTGACGCAACCTCTTGTGGATATACGGCTGGAATCTCATGCCTTTTTGTGTTTCCGCTACTGCTACGGAAGACTGCACAACCGACTTGTTTACTTCTGGGTTTCTGTCCATCACTATGTCGGATAATACTGCGCATACCGTTGCTTCACTACTGCTTTCTGTGCGGCTCTCGATACACTGTTTCAGTTCTGTACGAAGATGTTCATACTGTTTCTGATTACGCGAGACGATGTTTTCAATGCGTGTCTCCAATCTTTTTAATGCGCCCCGCGTGACACGTTTTCTGACAATGAGCTCTTCCACGATTTGTGGTGCCTTACCAGACGTCTTACGTGCTAAATTATCAACTCTTTGATTAACATTAGACACTGCATCCTGCAACTGGTCAACGTCAGAACGCATCTTTTTCTGATCAGCCATTAACAACTGTGTAAGCTCGCGCGAGTCATTCGCCTCTCTCCGGATTTTAGTAAACTGTTCATTAACTTCCGTTCGTAGTTTTGCTGATCTTCGCGGACTTTTCCGAATCCAGCATAAGTTTCAATTTTGAGACTAATGAAGCCAGCATTTGTCTCTGTTTTCAGATCTGCTAACCCTGCATTTGTTTCAAGTTTTAAGTATGCTAACCCTGCATTTGTCTGCTTTACGACCATAGCGAGTTGCTTTAATATTGCGAACACACTATCTGACTCTTCACCATCGTCACCTGTCACTATTTGATGTAAATTTTGCCATTCGCGTCTTTCACGTGGCGTCTCACCAACTCCGTTCATAGTACGGATGCACTTACACACATTCTTTCTGTTGGAAACTGTCCCGTATGATTTAGAATCACAATAGTTGGTTCAACGTATTGAAGTTGTTCGTCCTCTGATTCTACTTCTGACCCACTAGCTCGGTTATTTGTTTTTGGGAATTCTCAGACTGATACCAATCGTGAAACTACCACCATTCCCTCTGCACTACCACTACGTTCCGTACCGTGACTCTCACACGATACTTTTTGTTGTATGTCAGTCTCTGTCCTGTCAAGATCTTCAGTTTGCCCCATCTGCGATAATCTCCGTTCTTCCGCCATCTCCGATCGTCTAACTAAACTCTGTCTTCCTCGAATTGCGCGAGCCTGAGCTCTCGTCAAAATCAAGTTATATGGTCTTACACGTGTCCAAACAATCCTGGAAAGTTTCTCAGACTATGGACACATCATAAGCAACGCCGTTCACTGTTCGTAGAATTTCAATCCACTCAACAACGCCGTGAAAAACTTTGCGCGCGCCAGCAAGGTCGTGCACAAGCTACTTTTACACAAACATACATGGTATTACTTATTAATACAACTTTTCTAAACTTTGGATCACACATTTACTGTATTCTGTCCACTACATATACACATACATGTGGTAACTTCGTCACAAAAACAACACAACACAATTTTTCAGTTCAATTCAAAAATTTTACTTTCCCTTTATAATTTGACTAATTGTCATACAGGGAGATCAATTGCCATCTTGGCAACTTTGGTTTAATGTTGCAATCTTATCACAGAAATACACGCATTTACACAATTTACAATGTGACAATGTTACGACAGTTGTCAAACGAATGCATCTCGTCCTCAGAAAGTGAAATAATCCTAAACCCCACAATGGTAAATTTTAACTTGAAGTTTCTTTACAAAATTATTCTTACGACTATGTCATGGTGTTGGCCAGTACTATGTTAGATCATCCAATTCCAGTTCAAAGTTCGGTACTATTTAGGATCACATCAAGTCTACGGAGGATGGTTAGTTTTGTGACAAGTTGAGCAAAGGATTACCCAAGGTCGCTCGAGTTGGCAGTGGACGCAAGCTGGTGAACCAACAAGTTTATGCCTCTGCACATGGTATTTACCTTAGCTGCGATGAGCTCTCGTCTACATGGCTGCTCTCGTCTTCTGAAATTCCTATAAAAAGTAATTAAGCCTTTGCTGATTTTTTCAGCAGAAACTCTCCCTATGTTTCTTGTTATGCAAGAAAACATGTACTCACCCATAGTCTTGGAATACGGCGATATGCAGGCGCATAGCTGGAGCAGCGTGCATATAAAATGCCCTTTCAGTCCACGCAAGAACAATTAGCTAACTGGCTGGTTCCTTTCTCCACAGTGGGAGCCCAACAAAGCTTCAGCTACGAGGTGCATTCAAGTTCTAAGGCCTCCGATTTTTTTTCTCCGGACTGGAAAGAGATAGAAACATGCACATTGTTTTAAAATGAGGCCGCGTCCATTGTCAATACGTCCCAGAGATGGCAGCACCGTACGGCAGATGGAATTTTACCGCCAGCGGCGAGAATGAGAACTGTTTTAAATACTTAAAATGGCGACGTTTTCCTTACTTGAACAGCGTGCAATCATTCGTTTTCTGAATTTGCGTGGTGTGAAACCAATTGAAATTCATCAACAGTTGAAGGAGACATGTGGTGATGGAGTTATGGATGTGTCGAAAGTGCGTTCGTGGGTGCGACAGTTTAATGAAGGCAGAACATCGTGTGACAACAAACCGAAACAACCTCGGGCTCGCACAAGCCGGTCTGACGACATGATCGAGAAAGTGGAGAGAATTGTTTTGGGGGATCACCTAATGACTGTTGAACAGATCGCCTCCAGAGTTGGCATTTATGTGGGTTCTGTGCACACAATCCTGCATGACGACCTGAAAATGCGAAAAGTGTCATCCAGGTGGGTGCCACGAATGCTGACGGACGACCACATGGCTGCCCGTGTGGCATGTTGCCAAGCAATGTTGACGCACAACGACAGCATGAATGGGACTTTCTTTTCGTCAGTTGCGACAATGGATGAGTCGTGGATGCCATTTTTCAATCCAGTAACAAAGCGCCAGTCAGCTCAATGGAAGCACACAGATTCACCGCCACCAAAAAAATTTCGGGTAACCGCCAGTGCTGAAAAAATGATGGTGTCCATGTTCTGGGACAGCGAGGGCGTAATCCTTACCCATTGCGTTCCAAAGGGCACTACAGTAACAGGTGCATCCTACGAAAATGTTTTGAAGAGCAAATTCCTTCCTGCACTGCAACAAAAATGTCCGGGAAGGGCTGCGCGTGTGCTGTTTCTCCAAGATAACGCACCTGCACATCGAGCTAACGTTACGCAACAGTTTCTTCGTGATAACAACTTTGAAGCGATTCCTCATGCTCCCTACTCACTTGACCTGGCTCCTAGTGACTTTTGGCTTTTTCCAACAATGAAAGACACTCTCCGTGGCCGCACATACACCAGCCGTGCTGCTATTGCCTCAGCGATTTTCCAGTGGTCAAAACAGACTCCTAAAGAAGCCTTCGCCGCTGCCATGGAATCATGGCGTCAGCGTTGTGAAAAATGTGTACGTCTGCAGGGCGATTACGTCGAGAAGTAACGCCAGTTTAATCGATTTCGGGTGAGTAGTTCATTAGAAAAAAAATCGGAGGCCTTAGAACTTGAATGCACCTCGTAATATCTAGCTGAATGTCAGCTGCACTGATCACAGTGTTCACTCAAATTTCTCCTCCGTGTCGTACACAGCACTATGCACCCCATTCTGCACTTGAAGCCAGATCAGAGAAGAGTCCACGAAAATTTCGCTCTCGTCTTTCTCGTAGCCGAACATTCACCGAACCTGGGTTCTTTCGTTCTCCATGTCACAGCTTTTTCGACCAATAGAAGCGTTCCTCTTATTTTGTGGAAACTCTCTCTGCCAATCGCAAGGGCCCTAGCATTGAACTGCATCAAAATCTCGACACTTTTTACTCTTCCCTAGTTCGTTTCCGCCAATCGGACGTCTCCTGCCCGCTCACATGTATACTATTCGTTGTTCACGCGATCAACTGCGTCACTGGTGTTGTTGGTATCCACTTGGAATTCCGAAACGCAGTTTTCTTAATTTTCTTTCTGTCCTACTTCTGGTGGCCTGTTACTTGCTCTGCAGTATGCGTCACCTATCCGGTCGCTGGCTCCTGCTCCAGGACACCCCCCTAAGAGCTTTTCGTTGTGCCTCTCGTGTTGCGGCCTCTGAATCTGCCTACGCTGGCTTCCACACAAAACGTTTCCTCTCGCTGCTTGTTTCGCCTTCTGCTCATTGACACGCATTATATAGGAGCAGTGTGTTAATACCGTCGATTTTCGTCCCTTTTGCATTACATGCATTACACACTTACAGGCAAATCTGCTCATTATCACCAAAGTAAGTTAGGTGTCATATCCACCTTCCCATTAGGATGTATAATACTCTTACGTAAGGTCCGAAATTGACCTTCATTTATTCTGCCACCTTACACAGTTATGCAAAGCTACAAGTGTGATTATCAGAACTCATGTAGCTTACATGACAAAAAATTCCTCCCCATTACTTACATATACAATACCACTGTGGCACTGTCTGCCACTCAAATTATGGTATCTACCTCGAATTTCTGCTCTAAGAAACGTGTGACGTAGCAACAGAACAGGATGGTTCTGAATATGTTGGCGGTAAGTCATACGCTATTCTCCAACACAAGAAATAATCTAAACCCACATTCACGGCCTAAAAGGCCATCAATGATGATCTACTGATAACACGAACATAAACAACAGCAGTGGTAGAGCGTTACAAGTTCCTTTGGATACAGTGCAATGCTCTCCATGATTTCTGGGCAGTGTCTGTTTAATACTGTTGTTATACATAAAGTACTTTTTAGAGTTTTCATTGGTTTCATGTATGCCGTGATTCAAAACCTATGTTCAGTGAATATGGGTGGTATGTTCACAAGCTACTGTTAATGTCTGCCCACCGCCTAATCATTACATGTTGTTTTGAATTAATTACAGTGCTTCACATAATTTCCTGACGGTGTCAGCTGAATATGGTTGTTAGAAAATATCGTGATTTTTCGTTTTCATTCGCTTCATATCATGTACAATCTACATTCAACGAACATCTGTCGTGTTATTCTACGAGTGCCCGACGCCTAGAACTTAGCTGTACTATTCGCTGAGAAATACCTTTTTACTAATTATCACTTTATTACAGTTAAAGTGTGTTGTAGTGCTTTTCAGTTAACTGTAAGAGTAGCATCAAGTGTGAAAAATGTGGATATTGCCGTAGGTTGATTGGTATGGGAGAAACAGGATTATGGCTTGGTGTTTGAGAGGGGAGAACACGCCGGGGAAGCCAAAAAGGTGCCACATGAGGCTCCTCCATGTAGTCGTAGATTACCTAGGCAAGACAAGAAAATCATCGAATGGGGAAGAAAGATTTGTGACCCACAGACAGAATTAGAAATGTAATATTTTGAATTAGGTAGGTTGAAGACAATGGGAACTGGGAGAAGGAGACAAGTAACACAGGTGGGAAAACGGAGAAATCCTCAGAAATCACATTTCAGATTCCAGTTATCAATCAGTTTGATTTGCTACCTAAAGTAGGACAGGATCCTCAACCATTTTTTGATCTTTGTAAAGTGCAGCAGTATCACAGGAACAACTTCAAGCCTAGGTCAGTAGAAAAGTCAAGTAGAAAGGAAAGAGTCTTTCTGATAGGGAGCAGTCACAGGTGTGGAGCAATTGATACAGGGAAATCTGGGTGTGGAATACCATATCTCAAGCATAAAGAAACCTAGTGTCAAGCTTAGCCAGGTGACAGAGAACATAGGGGCCTTGTGTAGACACTTTGATGGAGAGCATACGGTACTTTCCGATCCTCCTCCAATGACTTTCTTACACACATCTACCACATGTAATATTTGACCATATGTTCCTGTATCTTTTGGTGAATACTTTCCGCATTTCGTAGTTTTTAAGAATATTAGACTCCGTAGAGTTGACGTTCCTTCAAATTCTTTATAACAGACTTGTACTGCGTTCTTGGTTAAACCTATTGCCTGTGTATTCAACAAAAACAGTTCTTATCTGCTTACTACATGTATTCCACAATCACGTTCATAAAGTAAGGATAATGCTGATACGTGGTGAAATGACGCTCTGGTTGGCGGTTTGAGGGATTAAATCACCTCGGCACCTCGGGGTATGACCATGTGGTGCATTTGACCTAAGGTCGTCGCACAGTGGCGCTGGCAGCTGTCCACATACACAGAGGTGTGTTGGTGGATGTCAGAGGGCAGTGCAGCCAGTAGGTGTACAGACGTTTTGAGACGTGCTCCTGGTGGTGGTGTGTTCAAAATGGCTCAAAGAGCACATATTCATGACGTTACGAGGGGTAGAATACTAGGGCGACTGGAGGCTGGTCAAACACAAAAGGTTGTAGCACGGGCCCTCCATGTGCCGCAAAGTGTGATCTCAAGATTATGGCAACGATTCCAACAGACAGGAAATGTGTCCAGGAGCTACAGTACAGGACGTCCACAGTGTACAACACCACAAGAAGACCGATATCTCACCATCAGTGCCCGCAGACGGCCACAGAGTACTGCAGGTAGCCTTGCTTGGGACCTTACCGCAGCCACTGGAACAGTTGTCTCCAGACACACTGTCTACAGACGACTGAACAGACATGGTTTATTCGCCTGGAGACCTGCAAGGTGCATTCCACTGACCCCTGGTCACAGGAGAGCCCGTAAAGCCTGGTGTCAAGAACACAGTACATGGTAATTGGAACAGTGGTCCCAGGCTATGTTCACAGACGAGTCCACGTATAGTCTGAACGGTGATTCTCGTCGGGTTTTCATTTGGCGCGAACCAGGAACCAGATACCAACCCCTTAATGTCCTTGAAAGGGACCTGTATGAAGGTCGTGGTTTGATGGTGTGGGGTGGGATTATTATTGGTGCATGTACACCCCTGCATGTCTTTGACAGAGGAACTGTAACAGGTCAAGTGTATCGGGATGTCATTTTGCACCAGTATGTCCGCCTTTTCAGGAGTGCAATGGGTCCCACCTTCCTCCTGATGGATGATAACGCACGGCCCCACCGAGCTGCCATCATGGAGGAGTACCCTGAAACAGAAGATATCAGGCGAATGGAGTGGCCTGCAGTTCCCCGACCTAAACCTCATTGAGCACGTCTTGGATACTCTTGGTCGACGTATTGCTGCACGTCTTCAAACCCCTACGACACTTCAGGAGCTCCGACAGGCACTGGTGCAAGAATGGGAGGCTATACCCCAGCAGCTGCTCGACCACCTGATCCAGAGTATGCCAACCCGTTGTGCGGCCTGTGTACGTGTGCATAGTGACCATATCCCATATTGATGTCGGGATACATGCGGAGGAAACAGTGGCGTTTTGTAGCAAATGTTTCGAGACGGTTTTCTCAACTTATCACCAATACCGTGGACTTACAGGTCTGTGTCGTGTGTGTTCCCCAAGTGCCTATGCTATTAGCACCAGTTTTGTGTAGCGCCACGTTGTGTGGAACCACATTCTGCAATTATCCTTAATTTATGAGCATTAGTGTATTTATCCGCCGGCCGTTGTGGCCGAGCGGTTCTAGGCGCTTCAGTCCGGAACCGCGCTGCTGTTACGGTCGCAGGTTCGAATCCTGTCTTGGGAATGGATGTGTGTGATGTCCTTAGATTAGTTACGTTTAAGTAGTTCTAAGTCTAGGGGACTGATGACCTGAGATGTTAAGTCCCATAGTGCTCAGAGCCATTTGAACCGTTTTTGTATTTATCCAGTTATCGCTGAGATGTTTAATGAAATCACCAATAGCATCTTCTTCGTCATTCAACTTCGAGATTCGTTCAAGACATTAAGTAACAGGTCCAAGTGCTTCTCCGAGAGACTCAGTTCTTTTCAGGTGCCCTAACCTAAGAAATCACAGTTTCTCTCAGATAGCCTTACACAATCCGATGACTTTGTTTTGTCCACATGTTGTTATACACAAAGCAGACTTTGAGGCAGTGTTCAATTTATACACACTCCCATTTGCTTTCTTCTCAATACTGTCAACCCTTTCTGATAAATCACAGATTAGGCTCAAAATGGCTTGAGAACAGGTGTTTGCTTCCCTGAGACCTTTAGTGACTTGTTTCAATTCTAGTAGTATGATGTTTGATACTATCGTTGGGAATATGAACTTTCATTCATGTAATGTGGTGATGGTTCCTACATGTGCTTGATAAATCTGTTCTAAATTCATATTACGTTCTCTGAGAGGGAAAATATTGTATGCATTATACTTACCAGCTTCTCTGGAATCCTAGATCGTGTTTGACTCAAATAAAAGTCATCTAGTCCCATGTGTGCCATGAAGCATAGAATTTCTGTATTTCATTTTCCACTCCAATGTCATCAAATAAAAACACAGTATTTGGGTTTACTTCTCCAGATGGCATGATACTGCTGCTTTCACTGCAAGTCTTGCATGTTATACTGTCAGTGTCTGACAGTATCTCCCGCAGTAGCTGAAATTTGGACTGAACTAACCTTTTTTTTTTTTTTTGTTCAAAATAAATTTGCTTGTTCAACGTGAGTCCTATCTGAACTCATTAGTAAGGACATGAGAATGTTAGTCTCGCTACAATCCAATTGACCTACGATTATCGATCATGCAACGAAACGCCAAAGAAACTGGTATAGGCATGCGTTTTCAAATACAGAGATATGTAAACAGGCAGGGTACACCGTTGCGGTCGGGAACTCCTACATAAGACAACAATTGTCTGGCGCAGTTGTTAGATCGGTTACGGCTGTTGCAATGGCAGGTTATCAAAATTTAAGTGAGCTTGAACGTGATGTTATAGTCGGCGCACGAGCGATGGACACAGCACCTCCGAGGTAGCGATGAAGTGGGAATTTTCCCATACGACCATTTCATGAGCGTACCGTGAATAGCAACAATACGGTAAAACATAAACCTCCGTCATCGATGCGGTTGGGAAAAGATCCTGTAAGAATGGGACCAACGACGACTGCCAGCGTGCCAGAAGTGTAACCGTTCCGCAAACTGCTGTGGATCTCGATTCTAGTCCATCAGCAAGTGTCAGCGTGCGAACCATCGATATGGGCTTTCGGAGCCGAAGGCCCACTCGTGTACCCTTGACGACTTCACGACACAAATCTTTACGCCTCGCCGGGTCCGTCAACACCAACATTGGTCTGTTGATGACTAGAAACATATTGCCTGGTCGGACGAGTCTTGTTTCAACTTGTATCGAGGAGATGGAAGTGTACGGGTAAGCTGAAAACCTCATGAATCCACGGACCCTGCATGTCAGCAGGCGACTGTTCAAGCTGGTGGAGGCTATTTAATGGTGTGGGACGGGTGCAGTTGGAGGATATGGGGCCTCTGATACGTCTAGATACGACTCTGACAGGTGACACGCACCTAAGCAACCTGACTGATCACCTGTATCCACTCACGTCCATTGTACATTGCGACGTAATGCCAGCTGGACAATGAGACACCCCATACGTCCAGAATTGTTACAGAGTAGCTCATGAAACATTCTTCCGAGTTTAAACACTTCTGCAGGCCAGAAGACTCCCCTGACATGAAGACATGAACATTAATGAGTACATCTGGGATATGTTGCAACGTGCTGTTCAGAAGAGATCTCCACCCCCTCGTACTCTTACGGGTTTATGGACAACCCTGCGGGATTCATGGTGTCACTTCCCTCCAACACTACTTCAGACATTAGTCGAGTCCATGCCACGTCGTGTCGCGGCACTTCTCCTTGCTCGGGGGGGAGGGGGGGGGGTACACGATATTAAGCAGGTGTATCAGTTTCATTGGCTCTTCAGTGTATATTATCTGACAGGAGTAAACCATTCTTCTCATTTTCTTTTCCTCTAGTATTATTAGAGGAATCAGTTACAAATAGTCCTTGTGAAGAGGCTGTTTCATCCATATGCTTACGGTGATGACTACAAACTACATCGACATACATGGAGTTTCATAGTAAGGAAAAAAGCATGAACATCTACCACACAGTTCTTTTTCATTAAAAACTCTTATATATAGTTGGATATATGCACTTTCTCAACTACGAATGCAGGCATATGCCTACATCTAATATGCTGAAGTACTATGTATTACTGCATATTGCTGCGCAACACATGTCGAAATATTGAACTAAGGTTAGCTAGTTCTGTGAGATGTGGAGTTTGCTAGATAGTTATATTAAATTGCTCCATAAATTTTCGTAAATGCTGTATGCATATGGCTGCCAACTTAACCTCTGATTGTGTGTGCTTTGTATGGTGTAACTAATATACATTATATACTTAAGTCTACTCCTCACATGAGTGGTCTCCAACTCATTATAAAGTTTAACTGTTCGTGGGAATTCGGCTGTACTGATCTTATGATCACTTAATAACACTGTAGAAGTTTTATTATTCTGAGCAAAGATGCCCACGATTCCCGTTGAGGAATTCCATAACTGAGACCATTTTGTCAGAGACAATACCATTTTATCGCCACAACATCTTAGATTTCCAGTTGAGTAGGATTCATGATCAGACATCATCCTGACACCTGCAGTTCACTTTGGCTTGAATTTAAAGTGAATAAGGTACTGATTACCGACACATGCTCGTGTTTGGTAAAGGTATCTTCATTGGTGGATACTCTATCAAATCATCTGGAAACTAAAAAAAAATAGTTAAACCATCCATGCACACGCACACACACGCACACACACACACACACACACACACACACACACACACACACACACACACACATGCAGACATACACACATATGCACAATACACACATTGAAAATATTTACATGATGATGGAGGCTAACACTCCGTCATTGTGGTGTAGTAACTCTTCAATTGATAATTTTTGGCTTAAATCATTCTTTATTGCCGGTTATATGTATTTTTTTCATGTTGCAGTTTGGGTAGATGCACAAGATAAGTGTGCAGTCATTGCAGCACTCTAATTGGAGATTCTATTGTTTGAGTCTACAGTTTGAATATAGTAACACTACAACTACTACTATTACTACTATTCTATCACCTGCACACCAATGACCACATATCTTTATGAAATCTTATTGGGATGTTAAAGTGGGTGATGATCTAACACGAACGCAATTACTGTATAGTTATCAGCTTCACGTTTCTTTATTAGCTCATAATAGTTTTGAATCAATATATTCTTTCTTTACAACGTCTGCAGGATTTGCAGCTATACCAGTATCTGAAAGAATGCAGCCTTCAAAGCATAGAGACTCATTTATTATTTGGAAAGTTAGGCGAATTGTCCTCGGTCTCGGTCGCCTCGTATCAAATTTACATGTTGTATGTGTGTGTGTGTGTGTGTGTGTGTGTGTGTGTGTGTGTGTGTGAGTGTGTGTGGAAAAATCCTGGTGTTAGAAAGTACGTCAGAAGTAGCGTTACTTAGAAATAGCATAAGTCGCACTTCTGATAAGTGCTTTTCTGTGTTGTACTGTTAATAGCATGAGCTGAAAACAGTAGAGAAAGTAGGTTCGGAAATAGCATATCCTAAGCGCATTCTTGTGTTAAGAGTGTTTACAAATGTCATGCAGTTTAAGGAACATCACCACGAGAGTTGTAACGTTGCAGGTGACCTAACAGACGTCACAACTGAGCTAGCAGCAACGGGTGTGGCACGCAGACAGTGTCACTCTGTGCGAAGCCTGCACAGCATGCAACGTGTGGTGAGGTGCAGGTGGCCCAGGGGAGTGCCAAGCACTCACTTTTGAATAATGTGGAGCTGGAGCTGGAGACAGTGGCATGATGACACTACGTATACAGTCCCTGTGGCTTCTGAAATCATCTCAGTGCAGAGGAGGCCAACTTTCTAGCCTACCCTATCTAAGTAGTGATGGCAACTGTTTAAACAATGTAAGTGGACTGGCAACTGGTGAGGGAGAAATTGTTTAAAAATTAAACATGAGCATAGCACAAGTGGACTGCAGCAACTTTTAAACTGGCGCCGGCCTGTGTGGCCGAGCGGTTCTAGGCACTTCAGTCTGGAACCAAGCGACCGCTAGGGTCGCAGGTTCGAATCCTGCCTCGGGCATGGATGTGTGTGATGTCCTTAGGTTAGTTAGGTTTCAGTAGTTCTAAGTTCTATGCGACTGATGACCTCAGATGTTAAGTCCCATAGTGCTCAGAGCCATTTCAACCATTTTTAAACTGGAATTTTTTAATTTGCCCACCAGTTTAAACTTAGCACAACTGAACTATTTTGAGTTTCCCGCCGCGTTACATTAGGACAGTTAGCCTAGTTCCACGCCGGCCTGAGTGACTGAGCGGTTCTAGGCGCTACACTCTGGAACCGCGTGACTGCTACGGTCGCAGGTTCGAAGCCTGCCTCAGGCATGGATGTGTGTGATGTCCTTAGGTTAGTTAGGTTTCAGTACTTCTAAGTTATAGGGGACTGATGACCTCAGAAGCTAAGTCCCATAGTGCTAAGAGCCATTGGAAACTAATTCGACGACTGTCATTTCTTGAATGCCCCGCGATTTTAAACAGGACAGTTGGGCTTTGTCTGCTATCTTGGATTGTAGGGTCACAGGGACGGCGAAGTAGCAGTGCTGAAATCTATTTTACAACAATACAGCCTGGGATAACCATTTCCCTACTACTGACGTATCTAGCTGCATTCCTATAGGTTACTTGAACAGCCCGTAGAAGCTCAAGTTTGACACAGGAAACGTGGCCCTTTACTGACACCCAGCTTTGATTTTCTCTCTCCCCCTTATGACCATTTTAGTATCTACAGTGATTCGGTTTCCCCACCCAACCCGAGCACTGATATGGAGGACAGATCAGAGACACTGGGGCTTCATACTGTGACTGCATCTTGCTCCCAATGGGTAGCCGCCACAGCTGCAGGCATGCCACACGGGGCCATCCGCTGACGTAAAAGAGCCTGTAAATACTACAGCCCCACACTTCGCCGGTATGGTAACTGCCCTTGCCTGTCTAACCTGCTCTATTCGGATTGCTCGTCGGACTGTTTGTACTCACTTACGACAATTTCGCTACGCTCTGGACTTTGCTTTTGAGTACAGGTTCCCTCCGTGCACTCCACCATAACCGACATCAGGAAGTGTCTACTCCTTTCGCTTCTCTTTGCGTTACTCCCAGTGCGAGTGATCATAAATTATATTCTACCTACGCAGAATTGAACAGAAACGTGCGGACGAGGACTTTCTCCGTGGACAACTACACTGATGTCCAAAACTAAAATAACAATAGGAAATTTTGCAAGGTTGCTCTTATTTTGTCACAAAACAATGTAAACAGGTGATAGTAAAGTAGAAACGGTGTAAAGAATACAGAACGTAAACGACTGCAAAGTGCATCGCGGTAGATCAAAATGTTCTTCGTTTTTCCCAACTGAACGGATTTGCACACACATTCCGACAACTGATTGCTGTGCTCGTTATGGGGTGTTATCACCTCTGGCAGCAATACAGGCCTGACAATGACGGGGCATGCTGCGAATGATGTCATCATTCTCATGTTGACGCAATAAGTCTTGGGGAGTGGTTGGTGGATGCAGACGTGACGATAATATCCCGTTGGATGAGTGCCCTGACGTCATCGCTGACGTGGTTATCCGTCGACCGGAATGCCGTTTTCCGTGCAGAAGACGATCGTACGGACATCTGTTGACAGTTTATATGATTATACCCCGAATAAGACACACGAAGGGGAAATAGCGATTTCTTGCTTTAATTTTGGATACCAGTTTATTTCAGTGAAGCAAGGACCCTGGATTTCTAAATCTGTGACAGCAGCAGTTGCAGTTGCAACAGCAACGAAAACAGCAGCAATATCAAGAAGAACAGTGGGAATTATAGAAGCAGCAATGGCAGCAGCAAAAACAGCAGTGGGAAATTTCAACAGCAACGGCAGAAACTGATCCTAAAATTATTGTAAGACCCATAATAGTCTGCAGCTGCAGCTTCATCGCCTCCCCTTCCACCATTCGCTTGCCTTGACGAAGCAAACATTGGTTGGGAGGTCTATTTGAGTCGTTTTTTTCTTCAAGACAAGGCAAGTCAAACAACTGATCCAGGTCGTCAGGGTGCACTCCAGTATTAAACTATTCGAAGTAGGGCAAAAGCTATGCCCGTTCTCAGCTCCCAGTACTTTGAGCTTTTATAGTGATTGTGATTTTCTGACCGGCTATTACGGTCACCAAGCCCACATAGTTGCAACTGGGCTCAAATTAAACATGTGTCAAGCAACGTAAGCGATACTAGGCAGTTTGGGCTGCTGACTAGCAAGGCTTGGCACCCAAGTGTGATTTTTTCCCGTAAACAGTGTGGTGCACTGTACGTGGTATCATTAATCTATGTTGTTATTACATGTCTCGCTGCTGAATAGATTAATTACTGTGAAGGCTATAGAGTCATCTGATCCAAACCTGAATGATGTGATAAAATGGCCAAAGCTCATGAAGCAACAGCACCAGAGCAATCTAAGTTTCACGATGCTGCTGACGTTCATTTCCTTTAGTACTAGTCGCTGTTTTTTTTTCTATAATCAACTGCTGACATCCAATCAACGTCATCATCCGATTTAACTAGCACCCCTTTGTCTGGTACCCCAGTGACATGGGATTTAGTAGTTAGTGCAGTAGCAGCAATCCACAGCGCTCATCGTTAGTAGATGTACATAAACAGAAATGTTTTGTTCGGCGCTGTCGTGTCGCAAAGCGAGCCGAAGCTCGTACAACAGTTTCCTCCCCATTATTGCTGGAGGGTCAAAGAAGAATTAAGTTCGAGCTATCAAATTATGTTCAGATTATACCAATGGCATCAACGGCGTCGCTCCACTTTCCGTGATGTCACACGTTCTGCATGCCATAAACCTGGCCGTCTAGCAAGTGTTTGCCTCGGCTGGCAGGCTACAACAACAGACGTCGGTGTTCTACATCTACATCTACATGTATACTCTGCAAATCACATTTAAATGCCTGGCAGAGGGTTCATCGAACCACCTTCACAATTATCTAATTATTCCAATCTCGCATAGCACGCGGAAAGAATGAGCACCTACATCTTTCCGTACGAGCTCTGATTTCCCTTATTTTATCGTGGTGATCGTTCCTCCCTATGTAGTTCGGTGTCAACAAAATATTTTCGCATTCGAAGGAGAAAGTTGGTGATTGGAATTTCGTGAGAAGGTTCCGTCGCAACGAAAAACGCCTTTCTTTTAATGATTTCCAGCCCAAATCCTGTATCATTTCTGTGACACTCTCTTCCATATTTCGCGATAATACAAAACGCGCTGCCTTTCTTTGAGTTTTTTCGATATACTCCGTCAGTCGTATCTGGTAAGGCTCCCACACCCCGCAGCAGTATTCTAAAAGAGGACGGACAAGCGTAGTGTAGACAGTCTCCTTAGTAGGTCTGTTACATTTTCTAAGTGTCCTGCCAATAAAACGCAGCCTTTGGTTTGCCTTCCCCACTATATTTTCTGTGTGTTCTTTCCAATTTAAGTTCTTCGTAATTGTAATACCTAGGTATTTAGTTGCATTTACGGCTTTTAGATTAGACTGATTTATCGTGTAACCAAAGTTTAACGAGTTGCTTTTCGCACTCATGTGGATGACCTCACACTTTTCGTTATTTAGGGTCAACTGCCACTTTTCGCACCATTCAGATATTTTTTCTATATCGTTTTGCAGTTTTTTTTTTTTTTTTTTTTATCCTCTGATGACTTTATTAGTCGATAAACGACAGCGTCATCTGCAAACAACCGAAGACGGCTGCTCAGATTGTCTCCCAAATCGTTTATATAGACTAGGAACAGCAAAGGGCCTATAACACTACCTTTGGGAACGCCTGAAATCACTTCTCTTTTACTCGATGACTTTTCGTCAATTCGAACTGTGACCTCTCTGACAGGAAACCGCAAATCCAGTCACATAACTCAGACGATATTCCATAAGCACGCAATTTCACTACGAACCGCTTGTGTGGTACAATATCAAATGCCTTCCGGAAACTCTGAAATACGGATCGATCTGAAATCCCTTGTCAATAGCACTCAGCATTTCATGTGAATAAAGAGCTAGTTATGCTTCACAGGAACGATGTTTTCTAAACCCATGTTGACTGTGTGTCAATAGACCGTTTTCTTCGAGGTAATTCATTACGTTCGAACACAATATATGTTCTAAAATCCTGCTGCACATCGACATTAGCGATATGGGCTTGTAATTCAGTGGATTACTCCTACTACCTTTCTTGAATATTGGTGTGACCTGTCTTTGGGTACGGATCTTTCGTCGAGCGAACGGTTGTATATGATTGTTAAGTATGGAGCTAATGCATCAGCATACTCGGAAAGGAATCTAATTGGTATACAGTCTGGACCAGAAGACTTGCTTTTATTTATTTGAGTTGCTTCATTACTCCCAGGATACGTTGCTCATGTTGACAGCTGTTCTCGATTCGAATTTTGGAATATTTACTTCGTCTTCTTTTGTGAAGGCATTTCGGAAGGCCGAGTTTAGTAACTCTGCTTTGGCAGCACTGTCTTCGATAGTATCTCCATTATTATCACGCAGAGAAGGCATTGATTGTTTCTTGCCGCTAACATACTCCACATACGACCAGAATCTCTGTGGATTTTCTGCCAGGTTTCGAGACAAAGTTTCGTTGTGGAAACTGTTGTAGGCGTCTCGCATTGAACTCTGCACTAAATTTCGAGCTTCTGTAAAGGATCGCCAATCTTGGGGATTTTGCGTCTGTTTAAATTTGGCAACGTTTTGTGTACCAAGGAGGATCAGCTTCGTCGCTTGTTAATTTAATTGGTATAAATCTCTCAGTTGCTGCCGATACTATTTCTTTGAATTTAAGCCACATCTGGTCTACACTTATACTATGAAACGTCCCCTTTGGAAAAATTTATACAGACTGTGCTTAACCAGACACACAATATTTTTAGCGCAACGCAATCTGACTTTCAAAAATCCCTACACAAAAAATTGCCCTGACTAACATTAACCTATGCGTTTCACAAATCACTTACCTCACAAAAATCTTGGTTACTCGAACTACTCCAATACAGCGAGCACCAGTACTGCCAGCTAAATAAAAGATTCAAACTACGGAAGGCACTAACTACTGATAGGCATAGTTAGCAAATGAAAGATTTTAATAGAGAACAAACAATGTATTTACCTTAATAGTCATAATATATATAGCAGTTCATGACAAATTACAAAACTCCGCCATCTCTCTCCCCACATCCACCACTGCTGGCGGCTCACCTCCAACTGAGCAACGCTACGCGCTGTTCACATCCAGCTGCCGCTGCCCAACACTACAATGGCAGACAACAATGCAAACTAGACACAGACTGCACACAGCACAGCCAGTGATTTTTATACAGAGGTGGCGTTACCAATAAAAAAACCTAAACAGCCTACTTACATAGCCCCCATGCTCGCCACAAAAATTTTACAAATTGTTTTGGGCAGTGGCCAATAATGATTTGATAAAATTTTTCATAATTACAATAACAAAGATATCAAATGCACACACTTATTGATACAATGTTGGTCAAAAGCTAAAATTTTCTCACAGTCCATAAAGACAGTCCTGATAATTCATCATAATAGTAATTACAGTTTTTTTCACAAAGTCTCATTAGTAAAAGAAATTGCACACGGTAGTAGTGGATTTCCATGCAGTCTTGAAGAAGTAGTGTTGTCCTTCCAACGGAAAGACAGTGCTGACTCTTGACATGCAGACAGGTAATGGGCCACAACAGAGCAAACCCACAGCAGAGTTAGTCGAAGTTTTGAAGAATATTCGTAAGCAGGTCATCACAGAGTAGACCCACTGTAGTCCTGGTTGAGATTATAGCATTGGTGGGCCATCAAAGATGCAGAACCTCTATAGTCCTTGTAGAGATAATGGTATTGGTGGGCCATCAAACGTACAGACCCACTGTAGTCCTTGTAGAAATAATGGTACTGGTGGGCCATCAAAGATGCAGACCTACTGTAGTCCTTGTAGAGACGGCTAGCAGCCATCTGTTGCGACTGTGCAGGTGCACAATCACCATCGAAGAGTCTTGCGGAGAATATAGCAAGTCCATAAACCACCACTTGTCCACTCACAAAAAATTTGTTTGACATGTCGTTAGAACCAGCAATGCTGTTATCCAGTCCCTTGCTGAATTATTAACACACGTGCAAACACTATCAGTCCCTACTTCTCACATATTGTCCATATACTATGACCAACAGAAACGTGTGCAGTGAAATGTAACTTAATTTGAAGAACTGGTGTCTATACAATTATAAATTTATAACATGAAAATAAAATTACAAAGGTACAAAATACATCATTAAAGAACATAACAATACAGATAACATTTGTAGTACAGGCTTTACAAAAGAATCGAAATAACATATCCATCAGAGTTACAGGAATTATGACATAAGTAAATATATAAAATAATGAGAATAGTTTTCTAAACATTAATTTCACACATGAACATTGAAACAGAACAGAATTGTAAACAACTTTACAAAGAAAATAACATATTATTAATGCAACTTATATTTGAGGATAACAGTATTCCTCCTCATAGTGAATATAGCTTAGTACTAGAAAAATTCTACAACATAAATCGTATTAGCTAAACACATAAAGACAGGAAAAACACAAATACACAAGAATACACACACATATAGCGGAATAATACAAAAGGAAAGGACAGGGTTTGTTTTACTGCAGTATTTTGCAAACAAAATTTCCTTTACTTCTTGGAGATCTCCCTTCATTCATCATTATTCCCAAAAAGTCCTATCTATACCTGCTTTCTGTATTCTATTCATATTTCTTTCAATATAACTATTTATCAGTGAACTATACTCATTTTGGCCCAAATCTTTTTCATATAACTTCACAACGCATTCTTTACCTATTCTCCATAGTCAGTTTCTTATATAGTCTACCCCCCTTAAGCTAACTTAAATCTACTGAGCTCAGATGCTAAACTAAGGGACGAGGCAATGCAGCAGCACAAAACAATTAACACAAACAGCAATGAAAAAAATGGAAATTTGCAAAGCAAGCTACAGTAAATCTAAATTACCAAGCAATTCAACATTACAACTAATATGAGGCAATGCGCAGCAAACAAGAAAAATAAATCTGGCTTAGCAGAGTAACACAAATTGAAATTCAGTAGCACTATGCCTGGTAACCAACAACAGAAAATGAAATAACTTATGCCTAAACATGACAAAGCCAAGCAGAAAAAATAGTACCCTAAAAATGGCCATGTCTAATACCTATGTCACATCTTAATACTAGAGTGATGCATCACAATTTATTCTACAAAAGAAATTACCAAGTACTTGAAAAGAAAATTATGAATGCAGTTCCTGTGAAGGTAAATGTCGTTTTGTGCTCCCTCATTTTTTTGAAAAAAATTATTATTTACTCGATCTGTAGACAGAAAATATTTATATTAGTACATCTATAAAATTTTATTTTAACCAATGCTGCAGTGCAGCTAGAAACTAGATATCAAATGAAATAAGCAACTATGTACAAAGTAAAGCATAAGAACATCATTCAGTAGTCATTAGGCATTTCATAAGTTAGTAGAAAAAATCTCTCATCTAGAAAGACAGTAGTCATAATCAGGTGTGTAGACAAACTATTTCTTGTCATTTAATTAAGCATTTCAGTAAATATCAGAAAGTACGATATGTTTCCAAGTAATGAGCGTGTCGTATTTGCGATGCTTTCTACAAAGGAATGTCAGAAGTGAGGTTAATGGCCTTTTTTTTTCTCCACCTAATGGCTTTTTCTCCAGGCGGCTGGCCCAGCTGGGCGCCACAATGCATTACATCAAGGTCACTTAGCTTTCTTACCGAAATATTTACGACAGCAGTTTCCGCTACAGTCGCAGTCTCATATAAAACATTTCACAGGTCAAGAATTTGCGTTACAAATCTGTAGAAACAAATTCCTATTGATATAACAGTGTCAAGAAAATTTTCGTGGGCATTGTAATACACTCACGCATTTACACACATTTCATAACTCTCAAAGTACGATTCTTGGTTTCCAACAACCTTTTCCACAAATCAGAGTCACTAACCACTACTCATTATTTCTTACCTTATTACACATATACATATTCGTAGACATTCTTCAATATTTCATTATGATAAATACGTAGCATACTCAAATAACTCATATAGCATCAGCTTATTGACCATAAACATACCTCAGCAGCATAATACACATCGTCGTCGTAAAAATAACATCATAACACCTCAGTCAACTCTCAAAATCGTCGTAGCTTCCTCCAATAATTTCAAAACCTAAAAAAATTCTCTGCTCATGTCAAAAGTGTCAGCTGCCTCAAACGTACTTTAAAAATCGTGATCCCATACCAAATATATCATTCAAAGCTCTCATAATATCACAATGGGTCCGAAAAAATATGAACAGTTCACAAAGTACAGACAAAATACAATTTCGTAAGTGTGAAGTTACCCAACTGTGTAATTGCGTAAACATCTGTCACTGACGTAGAAAAAAATATTTATCTCTCAGTTAAATGATCAGATAGATGTGTAATTTGTGTTAGAGAAGTATGGTACCGATGTGTAAAGTTGTGTAAGCAAATACCACATTAGCTAGGGCTCCTTATGCTTGCCAAACACATGATACACAAAGTAAGCGTGTACCCCACTGAGGATTAATGTAATTATACCCTCAGGTGTTACAGAGTACAGCAATGGAATGAAATGCATCACGAAAATCCTTTGTACCATTGTACTTCAAATATCTTTAAAAATAAATGATTTAAGTACAAAATTAATCGCTCAAATACGTGTCCTGTAGCGCTAAATGTGCGTCTTGCTGTAAGATAATCTCTGTGGAAGTGTCGTAGTTATCGTCCTCTGAAAGCTAAGTTCTGCAGAAGTCAATGTACTTACCTCATGATAAACAAAAGTGAAATGCTTTGAGTATAGATATCTTAGTTATTACGCTTATTGCTGTGATGAAGAGAGTACTGTGCTGTAACGTATTGTTGTGCTACAGAAAAGGCTGTCTCCTTGTAGCTATACCACAAAAGTTACTACTAAAATATGTTTTACTTTCCAGAAGAATTCAGAAAAACTGTGCAGATATAAAACAGATACACCGCAAAAGCAACAAGGTAAATTGTGTCACACATTAGTAGCGTCGTGATATAGTCGTGTAGCTGTCAAAGAAACCAAGTGCTAAGTCATCTTCAATCCCACAGAAAGTACTTCAAAAAAAAATGTCTTTTCAAGTAAACCAAAATATTGCATGAAAATCTCATTAGCAGTGCCGGTATATGTTCTAAGTATGTGAGCCTGATAGTTGTTACGTAATCGTGCAACTAACAAGCAAGAATGTAGAAATACAACACTGTGTCGTCTGTTCACTATAACAATGCAATCGTAATTTCTGTTTAAATAAGTTCTCTTGGTTCTTGACTGGATATTTAACTTCAAACATTGTTGCATGTTAACAGTTTCTTAAGTCTGACAAAGCATACTAGAAATGTGAAGTGAAAAGTTTTATGGCAAAGACAAAGTTAAAAAGCAGATTATCTCTCAATAAATGGTTTTACATGTGAAATGTGGTGTAAACCTTTACTCATCCTAGTACTCACAGTTTGATTTGAATGCAATTATCATGGTGTATACGTCGGTAAGGAATGCTAAAATTTTTCTCAAGGTTAGCGTGTATGCTATTTTTTCCCTGAGCCAGCCGGCGCAGGTGGCTGCCTGCGGTGCGAGTCATTGTCTGTTTCTTTGCTGGCGCGCGCCGTTATTGGGATTAGGAGACCGAACTTCTACAAATTCACGTTGTCGAAAGTGCCCTGCTCTGTTTGAATCCCGCCAGTTCTCATGAAATTCAGGTCTGTCGTTATGATTATCTCGTCTGTCGTCATGTCGGTAGATTTCATAATTTCTTTCTTGTCGGTCATGTGGTGGAGAATTTCTTCCTGAATCGTAACTGCGCGCTGAACTGTTGCATCTGAAGTTATTCTGTCTCCCTTGATAATAATTGTTTTGGTCCCCATATTGTCCGTTTCTAAGGTAATCTCTGTCATATTCACTACTTCGGAAATGCGATCTTTCTCTGTAACTATTACTACTCTGCCAGTGGTTGTCATATGGATGGTGTCTGTTTTGGTCACGATTTGCGTTGTAAGAATAGACTTGTCGTGTCCAGTTATTGTTTCTGTCGTCACGGAATTGTGACGGATGTGACCTGTAGTGATTGTTTTCCTGTTTTCGCATCCCGCGACTGTCTGTGTCAATTTCTAATTCTTGTAAGAGTCCCTGAAAAGCTTCAATGTCGTCTTTGTAACGTTCTGCGAAAATAATATGTCGTAAATGTTCAGGCAATTTGAGTAAGCAAATACGGATGAGTTCTGAGGGGCTGTATGGGTTTGAAAGATACTGATTCTTGTGCAACATGTCTTCAAAATATTTGACAAGACTGGAAGATTCAGATTGTTCAAAGTGTTTCATCATCATGATGCTATGTTTTACTCGGTCTTGTGTAGTTTGAGACCAATATGCTGAGAGGAAGGCATGGTAAAATTCTCCTTCACTGTGGCAATCGTGAATGACCGATCGCGTTCTTACAGCTCGTTCATTCACTAAGTAGCCACACATAAATTCTAATCTATGTTCTAACGACCAGTTGGGAGGAAAACAATGAGAGAATTGATGGAGCCATGCTTGTGGATGAATGTCGTTGCCAGAATTCTTAAATGTTTTGAATTTACGTGTAGTAATGAACAGCTTATAGTCAAAATCATCATGTCGGCGAGTCGCATATCGGTCATTGTTAGGTCGTGTCGGCCGTTCCATCTCAAAATTCGGTGCACATTGCCAATTTCTTTCATAACTTCCGAAATGCGCTGTGTTATTATTTTGCGGCTTTTCCGTGTTTCTATGTCCCTCTTCCCGTATTGGAGCGAGAGTGTCCTCTGAAATACGTAATTCTTGTATTACCTGTGTCAGCTGATCTTGTACTTCCCGGATTTCTCTTTGGTGTTGCGTATAAATTTGATTCAGATTTTGTTTCAGTTTCCTAATTTGTTCGCTCTCTTCTGTCTCATTAAAGACTACCAGTTTTGTGTCATTCAGATTATCATCTACCTTCGTAGATAAATTAGTGAATTGATCCGAAAGTTCAGCTACTTTCTCCGATAGTGTACTTATTTCCTCAGTGTGTTTTTCTGAACCAAGTTTCAGAGTATCTACTGTGTCCTTTAAGTTTTCCTGAGTTTTTGCAAGTTGCGTAGCCGAATCGGTAGATGCAACTGAGTCAAATTTAGCTTGCAAGGTCTCATGATTTTCATGAACAATAGTTTGCAGTTCTTTTATGGCTGCTTCGTGATTCTGTAATGCATTTTCATGCCGCGAAAAAATAGGTTGAAAATGCTCACAAATTTGAGTTTTTACGTCATTACAGACTTTTTGACATTTCGATTCAATGTTATGTAACTCAGCAGTTAAATCTTCACGTGTTCGTTCAAGAGTTTGTTCCAATGAGTCTAACTTTTTAAGATTTTGCTCCACTGTGTCTAACTTTTTAAGATTTTGTTCCACTGTGTCTAACTGTTGCTGTGTTAGTCTCTGATTTTGTTCCATTGTGTCTAACTTTTCAAGCTTTTGCCCCATTTGTTGCATTAATTGTAATAACAATGCACTGGTGTCTGAAACATGTTCCTCAGTGCTTTTCGGCAGTGAATTTGCACCGGCAACATTCACATTTTGACAAGCGGAAAATGTGTCTTGACTCATTTGAGAAAACGGTGAGGACGCAAAACCTGAATCTACAGTATCTGCAAAATTGTGTCCTGTCATTTCGGATTCCTGAGGCGAGCTGTTGCCATGCGATCGATCGATAATGCTTCCCTGTTCACTACCTGTTTCACTGTCTACGCCATTGTTTTCAGCCCGCTCCATTTCCCTATGCACAGTTACCAAATTACTACTTTGAACGTCTGTTAATTCATTACACAGCGGTGCTGGCAAGCTACGCTCGTCGTCACTATTATTTCTCAGTTTACTTTGGAGCCTAGTGTTACGTTTTTCACACGCCATTATTGTCACAATATTTCACACGATAACACAGAAAAACACAATTTGAAGAGCAAAAATAAGAGAACACATTAACATAGCACTGAAAATAATATCTAGTTAATTGCAAGCGCAGCTGCGAAATACTTGCTGCAAATCTACATGCATGCCACAACTGTTTTACCGTACAACAATGAAAAACTACAACTACAAAGGAAATTCTCTCTATAATTACGCGCTAGCAATAAACAAAAACTACACTAATTACACAAACTACAAGAAAAATCAGAAGATTCCAGTGAGGTATCCTCGGCTAAGGGTCGACATATGAAACGTCCCCTTTGAACAATTATACATGACTGTGCTTAACCAGACACACAATATTTTTAGCGCAACGCAATCTGACTTTCAAAAATCCCTACACAAAAAATTGCCCTGACTAACATTAACCTATGCGTTTCACAAATCACTTACCTCACAAAAATCTTGGTTACTCGAACTACTGCAATACAGAGAGCACCAGTACTGCCAGCTAAATAAAAGATTCAAACTACGGAAGGCACTAACTACTGATAGGCATAGTTAGCAAATGAAAGATTTTAATAGAGAACAAACAATGTATTTACCTTAATAGTCATAATATATATAGCAGTTCATGACAAATTACAAAACTCCGCCATCTCTCTCCCCACATCCACCACTGCTGGCGGCTCACCTCCAACTGAGCAACGCTACGCGCTGTTCACATCCAGCTGCCGCTGCCCAACACTACAATGGCAGACAACAATGCAAACTAGACACAGACTGCACACAGCACAGCCAGTGATTTTTATACAGAGGTGGCGTTACCAATAAAAAAACCTAAACAGCCTACTTACAATACTATTAATTTGGAATGAGTGGAGATTGTCTCTCAGAAAGGCGTCAAGTGAATTTTTATCTGCTTTTTTGAATAGGTATATTTTTCGCTTATTTTTCGAGGATTTGGGGATAACAATATTCAATCTCGCTACGACAACCCTGTGTTCACTAATCCCTATATGGGTTTTGATGCTCGTTAGTAACTTAGGATTATTTGTTGCTAAGAGGTCAAGTGTGTTTTCACAACCGTTTACTATTCGCGTGGGCTCATGAACAAACTTCTCGAAATAATTTTCAGAGAATGTGTTTAGCACAATTTCGGATGATATTTTATGCGTACTTCCGGAATTAAACATGTATTTTCGCCAACATATCGAGGGTAAACTATTATCGTATGAGTCGGGTACGTGTTTCAAATCAAACTCAAGTTTTCTTTGAACCTTTCAGCAACTGTATCATCTGAACTGGGAGGTCGGTAAAAGGATCCAATTATTATTTTATTCCGGTTGCCAACAATGACCACTGCCCATACTAACTCATAGGAAGCATCTACGTCAATTTCGTGACATGTTAAACTACTTCTGATAGCAACAAACACGCCACCACCAAGCGTGTTTAGCCTATCTTTTCGGAACACCGTTAGGTTCTTCGCAAAAATTTCGGCTTAGCTTATACCCGGCGTTAGCCAGCTTTCGGTGCCTATAACGATTTCAGCATCAGTGCTTTCTATTAGCGCTTGGAGCTCTAGTACTGTCCCAACGCAGCTACGACAATTTACAACTGTTACACCAATGGTTCCTGTATCTACTTTCTTCCTGTGTTCAGCCTGCACCCTTTGTGACTGAAGCCCTTCTTGTGTTTTCCTGAGACCCTCTAACCTAAAAAACCGCCAAGTCCACGCCACACATCCCCTGCTACCCGTGTAGCCGCCTCCTGCATATTGTGGACATCTGACCTACTCAGCGGAACCCGAAACCCAACTACCCTTTGGCGCAAGTCGAGGAATCTGCAGCCTACACGGTCGTAGAACTGTCTATGCCTCTGATACAGACCCTCCCCCGGCTCTGTATCAGAGGTCCGCAATCGGTCCTGTCGACTATGCTGCAAATGGTCAGCTCTGCTTTCATCTTGCAAGCAAGACTGGCAGCCTTTACCACTTCTGTTAGCCGCTCGAAACCGGAGAGAATCCCTTCTGATCCAAAGTGACACACATCATTGGTACCGACGTGAGCAACCACCTGCAGTTGGCTGCACCCTGTGCTCTTCATGGCATCCGGGAGGAGCCTTTCCACATCTGGAATGACTCCACCCGGTATGCACACGAAGTGCACATTGGTTTTCGTACCCTCCTTGTCAGCCAAGTCCCTAAGGGGCCCCATAACGCGCCTAACGTTGGAGCTCCCAGCTACCAATAATCCCACCCTCTGCGATTGGCTCTGAGCACTACTTAAACCAAACTAACCTATGGACATCACACACATCCATGCCCGAGGCAGGATTCGAACCTGCGACCGTAGCGGTCGTGCGGTTCCAGACTGTAGCGCCTAGAACCGCTCGGCCACTCCGGCCGGCCCACCCTCTGCGATTCCCGGATCTTGCAGGCTGAGTGGATTCCTGTGAAACAGGACAGGCGACAGCATCCGGATCAGTGACAGAGTCAGCCACAGACAACAGCTGGAACCTATTTGTCATACAAACCGGGGAGGCCTTACGTCTGCGGTCGCCTGGGAAGTCTTTCGCCGCCTGCTTCGCCCCGGAGTGACCTCCCACTCGACCACAGGTGATGGGTCGGCCTCAGTGCGAGCAGTAACTGGGTTTGTCACCAGTGAGGACCGATCGGAGGACACTGACGTGCTTGACGTCCGTTGCATCCCCACTGCCGGCCCACAACAGTGGCGCCCATCCACAGAACCGCTCGGTCACCATGGCCGGCCATCCACTGCACCCTCAAGCTGTGTAACCGAAGCCATCACAGCCTGAAGCTGAGAGCGAAGTGTCACCAACTCGGCTCACATCCGCACACAACAATCGCAGTCCCTGTCCATAGTAAAGACCGTGGAAAACTAAATTATTCAGATAAACGGACTATCGGCACATGCTGCGCAACTCTACTGTAGACCCTGACGAAAACGCACGAACTGTGTCTAGTAATATGCAAATATTCAAAAACCTAACTACCGATGCACTCAAGTGAAACTAAATAATTTGTCCCTGATTAGGAACTTGTAACATGTCACAAAATCGGTTTACTTTCTGACGCAAGCGAAAACGCGAGAACTGTGACTATTAGATATTAAATTTACACGCAGAAACTCGAGAAACTAGACTATTAAAGCACACAGGTGATACAATAAAATTCGCTCCTGGTTAGGAACTCGTAAATTACACAAAAGCGGTTACTTGCATGTTGCTGCGTCTGTCTCGGTCGGCTACTACTGTCTGCACGCTATCTTGCCGGTGGCCAAGTAGCAGCAGTAAATGAGATACAGAACTTAAAGGAATACTGGCAGATCTCCAGCTGGACACTGGCGTGACCGTGTCCCTGATTGCTCTGAACACGTAGCGGAGCATTAGGCTACGTAGCGGAGCATCAGGCCTCCACAGCTATGGTTCCCACAGTGCAGCGTGGTGATGTACAATGGCCAGTGGGTCCTGTAGTAGGGTCATATTGCAGTACAAGCTAAGTATAACAATACAGCTGGACAACTAACACTGCTAGCAGAAAACTCTTGGAAAGATAACTTTTTTGGCTTAGATGCTCTTGCGCTTTTTCGTCTTCAGATTCAGTACCAACTGAAACCAGTTTAGCTGCGAGACCATTCACAGTATTTGATACAATATGTGCGCAGTGTTAGGGACTGTTTGGACCTAAGGTTATGCAAGAGTTTTCCAAGTCTACATCTTCTTAAAGCAATCAACGGAGCGTAAGTTTTGTAGAGAACGTCCATCACCTTTTGCTATGCACAACCAAGTTAAAGTGAAACTATATAGTTTGTAAAGTGTAAGAGTAGCATCCTCAGTATCGTCTAGCCAGCGGGCAACGTCCTTAGTCGTAGTTAAGAAGCCAAATGGATCCCTTAGAATTTGTGGTGATTTTAAGTCTACCATTAAGGTTCAAGCAAATGTCCGTCTATATACATTTCGTAGGGTGGAGGAGGTGGTAAAATTGGCTAGGGCCATTATATTTCAAAGATAGTTCTCTCTGACTCATCCTTGCAGTTGTCTGAAGATGATCTGATGAAACAGTTTTAGTTATTAATATGCCATTCGGCGTATATCATTATAACAGGTTGCCATTTTGGGTCGCAAGTACTCCCATGGTATTTCATAAATACCTTCAGCGTCTCATCTAAGGTATCCCCAACTGTGTTAATTATTTAGACGACTTGATAATTACAAGGACCACGTGGAAGCAGCACCTCCGCGATCTACGGATGTTGTCTGAATGGTTCCGAACCCGTGGTCTGCATTGTCGCATCGATAAATCTAGTTTGAGCTAAGCAAAGAGAGCATGTTGATATCGCCGGACCATTCCACAGAGCAATGTGGATGTTAGTTGCCGACCTTCTCTCTGATTTTCTCTGTAACAAATGACTACCACTGCCACAGCAGCTAACACCCACGCTCCCGGCATCATATTTGCAACATAGGTGACACCTTCCACTCTGGTTACCGAGAATGGCCCTCAGTTCACAGCGTCTGTGTTACAGCATTTTTGTAACTGTAACAGCACTGAGCACGTCACCACAGCCCCTTTCCTCTCCGCATCAAATTCAGAGGCCAAGTAGATGGTCAGAGCCTCCAAAACACAGCTGTGCGACATAACAATGACAGTCGACTCTGGGGAAGCATTCATTAACCTCCTCGCCACTTACCGGTCCACCCCCGTAAATGGACATAGCCCAGAAGAATTTTTACACCAGGTGCAGACCACATACTCTTTTCGATCTGCTGTGTCCGATCTGACAAGGGAACCTCCCCATCGCACCCCCCTCAGATTTAGTTATAAGTTGGCACAGTGGATAGGCCTTGAAAAACTGAACACAGATCAATCGAGAAAACAGGAAGAAGTTGTGTGGAACTATGAAAAAATAAGCAAAATATACAAACTGAGTAGTCCATGGGCAACATAGGCAACATTAAGGGCGACGTCAGCACACGAGCGTCGTGGTCCCGTGGTTAGCGTGAGCAGCTGCGGAATAAGAGGTCGTTGGTTCAAGTCTTCCTTCGACTGATAATTTTAATTTTTTATTTTCGGACAATTATCAAAGTTCAGGTACTCACACATAATCAACTTCGCTCTCCGAAATTCTAGGACATGTTCAGATTTGCTTGGACATATGCAGGATTTGACGGTCTACACACGGAAAAATTTGAAAACGTTAGAAACATATGTTTTGGCAGAGCACAGAGAAAACTGTGCGACTGTGAAACTGTTGCATTCATTTGTTGCAGTTTATGTGACACACTCTTATGTTTTCATCACTTTTTTGGAAGTGATTATCACATCCACAAGAAAACCTAAATCGGGCAAGGTAGAAGACTCTTTTTACCCATTCGCCAAGTGTGCAAGTTAGGTGGGTCGACAACATATTCCTGTCATGTGACGCACATGCCGTCACTAGTGTCGTATAGAATATATCAGACGTGTTTTCCTGTGGAGGAATCGGTTGACCTATGACCTTGCGATCAAATATTTTCGGTTCCCATTGGAGAGGCACGTCCTTTTGTCTACTAATCGCACGGTTTTGCGGTGCGGTCGCAACACATAGACACTAAACTTATTACAGTGAACAGAGACATCAATGAACGAAAGGACAGATCATAACTTTGCAAAAATAAAGTAAGTAAAATTTCCGCTCGAGGGAAGACTTGAACCAAGGACTTCTCGCTCCGCAGCTGCTCGCGCTAACCACGGGACCACGTCGCGTCCATGTTCACATCATCCTTGATGTTGCCTAGGTTGCTCATCGGCTACTCAGGTTGTATATTTTGCTTATTTTTTCATAGTTCCACACAACTTCTTCCTGTTTTCTCGATTGATCTGTGTTCAGTTTTTCAAGGCCTATCCACTGTGCCAAATTATAACTAAATCTGAGGGGGGTGCGATGGGGAGGTTCCCTTGTGAGTGCCCACCACCCATGCATATAGCCATATAACCATGCACAGCCGGAATCCCAGGTCGACCCAAGGCGTCGTTGTTGGCAATAGGGGGTGGTAAACGTTTAAGGTTGCAATTTGCTGCAAGTATGTAGTCAGGTATCGAAATGAGCTCCGGTCACCAGGAGATGTACCGCCCCCTCCTTCCCTTCAGCCGCCGACGGGGCATGACCCACGCAAACATGCAAGGTGCAGGTCTGCTTACTACCACTACAACCTTTTCCCTTGTGTTAGGCGTAAATAGGGGCTGGCGATGACCAGTGATGGGAGCTGACGGATATGGAACCCCCTAAGGCACTTCTGGCTTCCCCAACACTGGAAGTGTCCCCACCCCAGAACAGACGGAGATTGAGCGTTTTTGGACTGAGTTCCTCATCACGACCATGGCTGGCACTCACTGCCCTGAAGCCACGACCAAGTTAAGCCCCAGAACCCACTGATCAACTGGGACTCCCACGGACAAAGTCTGCAACCGCCTTGGTCCACCACTTTGGGGAAATACCGTGCAAGCCCCTGGTGACTATTCCGACACCTCTCTGTCCGCTTCATCCTTTCGTCGACGAAGTTGTCACAGGCCTGGCCATTTCTGGCCCTACGTGCCAATTAAAGGGCGGATGTGTTTAGTATCTGACATAGTGCATGTTGATATCGACGGACCACTCCACAGAACGAGTTTCGATATGGAGGATGGGTCGGAGATACTGGAGCTCCATACTCCTACCCTGTCAGGGGCACCGAGCAGTCACTAGCATCTCGCTTCGGGCCATCCACTGACGCGAGAGTACCTGTAAATACCTCGGCCTGATGCTTTTCTGTCAGTTTTCGATATTCTGTTAAGCCTAATCTTGCCTGCTTTACGTTTTTCGATTCAGATTGCTCACTGGTTTGTTTGTGCACTCTAGCAACGACTTCGCTACGCTCTGGACGTCGTTTTTGGCTATCCGTTCACTTCGTGAATTCTGTCGTCATCGACCTCAGAAACCGCCTTTTCCTCCCAACGATCTCTGCGTTACCTTCAATGCAATAATCATGAACACTATGTTTTACCTATGCAGAACAGGACAGGAAAGCCAAATCATACATGTTAGTGAAAACATAACATTCCATCTCTCAGATACTAATCGTAGTCGTCCATGGGAAACACTGGCATTTTTCCGTTCCCAGTCTGTTATTACGGCAATGGCAATGGGTACTTCGATGCCAGTTGCAATTGAATTTTGTGACAAGGGGATAAAATTATTTGAACATTGTGTCGGGATGCAATGAAACATTTTCAGATAATTTTGCCTAGTTTTGCCGCGAGATGGCGCTCGAAGACACATTCTCGTAACTTCGTCAGACGCCAGGTGCTGTTTCGTCGCCGTATTGCGTTGCGGAGAAGTCTAATCGCGTTCAGTTACGCTCCATCAACAGGAAATGTATCTCGTAATAACAGACTTTGAGAAGGGACGAGTACCGAAGGTCTGACGCCGAGCAGTTAGTTACAGCCTGGTGAATGCGTCACGCGTGTTTCTTTGCTCATACTTATTTTTTTCCTCTGTCTGAGCTTGTTTTACACAGTAATAACAATCTGCAAGACTTTATCCCGGTATTTATATGTATATTACGCAAAACCTGTTTCCACTATGTTGAGTAATTATGTATGTGAATAGTTCTAACCACTATGTAGACGAAAGTCTTCGAGAGATAAAACGAGTGAATGCTACTTTACTGCACAATCACAGTACACAACACAATACACAACTTATGTGGCTGAGCAAACTGTAATTAAAACACAACAACGATCATATATAGAGCACATGCTTTGTAAGAAATAGGAGTCCATACATCTTTACAGCAGCTGTAGCCAGAATTTTCCTTAGAATGAAATGTCTCGCCGTAGCCTGGTGAACTGGATGGAATGAGCATTTATAATGGGTTAAATATATGGTCGAACCTGGACTCGAAGGCGTACCTCACCTTCTGAGAGCAACAGCCTACCAAACCCTCCATCTACCAAAAGTGCATTGACAAGTGGTTCATACTGAATAATACTGAATAATCCTAGACCGCTCAAGTAAAACAAAAAGGAACGCCATATCATCTGGTTGGGAAGAAATTACAACAGGAGTACCATAGTGCTTTTGCTGTATGTTAATGAACTAATTTTTATTTGAATCAAGAGGCAGAATTAGTCCTATCCGCAGATGACACAAGCGTTGTTGTGAAGCCGAGCAAAGAAGTGTCAACAGAGAGAATACTAAATGACTGGTTTTGCACAACTGGGCTAACTTAGACTTCCAAAACTCCTTGCTAGCCCACTTTCGTACTTTCTAAAAGATCCTACCTACTATTAACCTAGAATACATACAAAAAATAATAAACATGGTAGAAATTTTTTGGATGTACATACTGGTGAAAACTGTAAGCGAAAAAACCATGTAGCAGACCTAAAACATTTAGGTGAGCTAATTTTGCCGTAAGAATAATAGCCGATTTTGGGAGATGTAACATGTCTGCAAATTTTCATTCATACTTTGGAGTAACTCTACACACATGTAAAAAGTATTCATTGAACAAAAGAAAGTAATTAGAATTAGGTGTGGGTTCAAACACGTACATCTCGCAGGCATCTCTGTAAGCACATGGGAATATTAACCACAGTCTCATAATACATTCATGCACCTACGAACTTTTTTTTTGTGAACAGACCAGAGAGTAACAGAGATATTCCCAAGAACAACAGTAGAAGTTAAAATTGCCTACATTATCCTTTAATGGATCTAACTTTGACACTGTAAGGGTTGAAATATGTAGCTATAAAACTCTTTGAGAATCTATCCACAGAAATACAATGTCTGACAGATAGCATACGGTCTGAATGTTTTCAAATATGGATAAAAGATGTTTCTCCTTAACAACTCATTCCGTGCTATAGAAGAATTCTTGAATAGAAATATTGCACATGTTCACAGAAAACTGTAAATGAGCAACATCTAGCCATATGAATATTTTATTCATTTTACTATTTTTTATAAGTATATGTATATTTTTATGTTTGTTGTGTTGGAACATTTAATATCATAACTTTTATCGTGAATATGATTTATGGGAACAAGTAACTAATTAGCTACTGTGGCGTGATCTGGCATAACGGTTACCAGAGCCACAAGTCGAATACCTTGCAGAGCGGCGGCAGGTGACACCTGACGCGCCAGCTGGCTCCATTTGGCCAGCGCGCACGATCGAAGACGGAGTGAGCCACAAATGCAGGTGCTTCGCTTACTGCGCGGCACAGTTATTTAAGAAAAACTATGACAATGGGTAAGTCCACTATTATAGAATAGGGAAACGTACGGTGGAACTAATCTTTTCAGCAAGCTGGTTACAGACGATACAGGACGGACTGAAAATCTTTATCGAATGTCATTCGAGTGTTTTCAAAATCTGTTTATTGTGATGCGGATTTTTCGAGGATACACGTAGCAGGAATTTTGTGAACAGGGGTTTCCAGTACCTCCGCACTTTTTGGCAAGAGGAGATTTCTTTAAGAGCTTGACTTATTTCTATTCTAAACACCCAACAAAGTGTGTCAATGATGGTCAGTTCTTGCCCGGCTCTCACAGGTATACTCAGATTCTTTGTAAAGGTATATTTTTTTATCGTCTTATATAAAAGCATCCTTTACAAGGAATTGTAATTACTTGTTTAGCTGTTGCCAGCAGAAGCTCATGTGTCTTAAGTTAAAAAAAAAAAAATGTTAAAGGGATAATTTTGTCTTCAGATAGACAGAGTTTTCACTTCAGGATAGTTATTTACAAATACGTATTTATTAAGCCTGAAAATAGGTTCCTAGGATTCTGTAAGTAGGTTTCTGTGATTTCTGCGTCTTCCTTCTGGCTGCCTACCGATTGAGATTTTGCGCCGCGTCTGTTAAACTTCATGAAGAGGCATGTAAGCTTGTCGTCTTATTTGTATGTGGCCGAAGTTTGTTGCCCAACTTCATATTATTTCACACACTATAACAATATATGACGCACAAGAGCTTTGCAAGCAATTCTCTCACAGAAAAAAAATTGCCTTTTCCCAGTATCATACCAACACATCGAAGCCTGCCGTTTATATTATTAATATCGCATAGGAATCACGAACGCAAGGTGACATATTAGAGCATACGGCGGCAGACAATCGTTTTACCCTCACTTAAGACGCTATTGGTATGAAACCGGGAGTGTCTCATTCTGATACGACGTACCCTCCGCCATGCGCTATACAGTGACCCGAAGACTCTGTACATGGATTGTGTACGTGGAAGTAAACGCAACCAGCTATAAATATTTAGTAAAAATATCACCATTTGATGATGAGCTTGCTGAAGTATGTTAGGATCATGTGGTTAATGTGGTTACAAACATTTAAAAAACAGTGACTGTTTGTGATGCTTTATTCAGGTCAGTTACTCTGGTTTTTAAACGATTTTTATCTCCCCTGTTCCCGTTCTCTCTCTACCCAGCATTTCAAATTTATGTATATAGGTACCGGTATCTGTGTGTGTGTGTGTGTGTGTGTGTGAGAGAGAGAGAGAGAGAGAGAGAGAGAGAGAGAAATTAAATATTCAGCTGGTCTAACTCACCAGACATCGGAGGGTATATGAATTTCATTACGTTTATAAACAGGTTTTAGAGACTTCTACCAGCCACGTGCTTAAATTATTTAATTGTCCAGCATTTTCGAAGTAAACTTTATCATCAGGCAACAAGTGGCTGTAGGAAAAAACTTAACATGAATTCGCACAGAAGTTGAAGTAGCAAGTTTCTGGCTTGGCATATGTTGTGACATGTCTGCAAAAAACAGAGAAGATCGTTTACTGGTTCGTTGGTAGAAAAAAAGTAAGTAATCACTCAGTATGCTTATTTTACGTTTTTGCGATGCTGTGACAAGCTGCTTTGTCTTGTCATTAGTTATATCAAATATTTTATATTCTCTCGTGTCGTAGTGCATTTCGCGTACTAAATCAAAAATGCTTCGGCTAAATGTGCAGAAGATATTACGAAGTTACAGGCAGTACCAGCATCGACACATCGATAGTGAAGTCGAACCATGTTTTGTTACGACTGCGATCTCGTTTCTACTTCACAGTGATGTTTACTAATAAACGTGTTGGAAGGTACAGCGGTGAAACATATGGGGACTTCCCGTAATACCACCTCGATTCGCTGCCAGGCCACCTGGAGCGCTACAAGTTTATCAATCCGCTTTCTTATTGCTCGATTTTTAGTCTTCCATGTTTTCGTTTCGTAAGTTGGTTTCATCACACGGTGCTTCTGATATGTAGGTCGTATTGTGATTGTATTCTGCTCGCGTCCGTGATACTGGGTGGTATAAATGAGTCCATGTTTGTTTTTTGTTTCATGTAAAACAGAAGCTGCTTTCGTTGCATTGTGTTTGTGGACTTCCGCGTATTTGTTATTGCTTACGAATATGTGTGTGAACTGCTCGATTTAAATGCGTTGTAAGTTCATATATTGTTTTTATTCCACTTTTATTTTTGTTTGCATCCGTTTTCCATACGTTCTCCCATTTAATGGAGACATCTATGGCTGATTCAAATGGCTCTGAGCACTATGGGACTTAACTACTGTGGTCATCAGTCCCCTAGAACTTAGAACTACTTAAACCTAACTAACCTAAGGACATCACACAACACCCAGGCATCACGAGGCAGAGAAAATCCCTGACCCCGCCGGGAATCGAACCCGGGAACCCGGGCGTGGGAAGCGAGAACGCTACAGCACGACCACGAGCTGCGGCCGGAGACATCTATGTCAGTAGATTTTTGACAGTATTGATATTCAGCTTTATTACATCTTGTCACGGAATGAGTATGTAATTCTGGTTTCAATGGCGTTGTTTCTTGCCATTGAGTGTCACGTTTTTCATAGTGGCTTGGTGAGTATGAATGTAGATGCGTATACTTTATTGTCTTGCTGACACGATCATTCTTCCTCCCAAATGCTAAAAATGCAACAGTAGTTACACAAAGTTTCCATGCGTTGTTAGCAGGTACAACAAACAGTACATTTTAGCAGAAGTAAACGAAAATTTCGGTGGCCTCCATTAAATTCGAGAGTGCGAAAAACAGACGGAAACAAAAAATAACGTCGCATTTAAATCGAGCAGTTCACACACATTTCTGAAGCTGTAACAAATAGTCATGAGACCACTGGATACCATGCGACAAAACCAGTTTCTGTTGCATATGAAACAAAAACAAATGTAGAATCATTTGCCCCATCCAACATTACGGATGAGAGCAAAAACTAAGCAGAATGTACAATGCACTTTAAAGAGTTCAATAGAAACAAGAAGGTTGTAATCGGAAACATAATTTCCACTTGATAACAGCCACAGAGGGTCGAAACTGCAATACTGAATTATACAAAAAAATACAGTTTATCATAAGACTACCAGACCAACTCACAAAGTATACATGATATATATCAATCTCCTATAATCCGTTCATCATAAGAATAAACCTGATGTAAACAAACACAAACGTGATGATTGGTCAGAAGCAGAAGCACTCCTACACCGGTGTAGCGATTTTGGAAGTAGGTCCTACTTACGTATTAAATATCTCATTACTAAGTTACGTTAAATGAAACTTTAAGATATTCCAATGTATTAACATCCATCAACGCTTTTGTTAATCACTCTTTAGTTATGTAGTTTTTATTTCAAAAATCGTGTAGCGTCACACCCTCTGCAGCATTGTGCTTTGATTGTCGCGCTGTTAATGCGCAGTATGAAAATAGTTGAGGCTGCTTTCTGTTCCGTAGTGAAACACGGGCGTGAAATGTGGTTAAAAAGTGCCGAGAATTAGGCTGTTCTTAATGTTTTTCATAAATTTACAAGGATAATCGGCTTTGAAGTTTTCCCAGCGTTGTATATAATGTTATTGTTAACCAAAGTGACGTTGAACGTTTAGAGCGCCGGCACGGTAGCTCAGCGTGTTCGGTCAGAGGGTTAGCAGGCCTCTGTAATAAAATAACTGAGGTAATCGATCAACAACGAACTACAACGGATGTCTTACGACGTCCGCCCCGAGCAGATGTAACGATCAAAAGCGAACAAAATGAGATTAAAAAAAAAAAAAGAGCAGTTAGTTGCGCAGTGCATTGAGAAACAGCGGTGGTTTTCCATGCGTTGGTTCGAATCCCCCCAGTATTTTACTATTTTTTTCTCGTTCAATTTGAAATACCCGTAATTATAAAACTCATCAACATTTTTTATGAATAATGCACGTCTTCTTGTTTCTGGTTACATATTGGACGCGAAATTCCTGTTTCCATTCAAATACAAATTCTTAATTAGCGATATTTTGTGAAAGACTGTTCAAATGGCTCTGAGCACTATGGGACTCAACTGCTGAGGTCATTAGTCCCCTAGAACTTAGAACTAGTTAAACCTAACTAACCTAAGGACATCACAAACATCCATGCCCGAGGCAGGATTCGAACCTGCGACCGTAGCGGTCTTGCGGCTCCAGACTGCAGCGCCTTTAACCGCACGGCCACTTCGGCCGGCAAAAGACTGTTCAGTCCTTAACTATACAGTGAAATCATTCAATATTCTCTTACGTTACACACAGCTTATGCGGAAAATCACCCTGTGGTTAAGTCAGGAATTTTCATCATTCTTGTTTTTAATTACAATAGTACGTTAGCTATAAACAATTGCTGCGGTTTTCGTCTAGTCGCCTAAGGAGCGTATTGTGAGAGATTTGCAGTGTAGTGTTTCATTCTGCTTAAGAATTAAATGACACTCGAAGCTGTATTGCTCCTCTGCTCCTCTCTTTTTACGTGTGACCTGCAGCTGGCCACATCACTGCAGACTAGCTGTACCGGCCAGTGCTGTCTAAGTTAATGCGCCGGTAAAGCTGTTGTCCCGTGTTATCGCTAAGTCGGCGTGCGCGTAATGCACGGCACAAAACTTATCCTTATTATCGTACTTAACAGTACTCTAGACAGCTTGGCTGCAGTCCTACGTGAAACGAAAATCCAATGAGGTTCCAGCAAACGCGTAAGAATGCATAGTGCAATGTTTACATCAGGTTTATTCTTACGGTGAACGGATTACAGTAGTCGTATTTCGCAAAGCAAGAACACAGATTATCGCGCCATATTTTCCCGAATCCTAATTTGTCTGCTAGTTCTCTCGGAGTGCTACTGTCGGTCTCTGTTTTCCGTATCGTGACATAGGTCTTGCACTGCTGATATTTGGTGTTCTGTGTTGTAAGAGTTCTTAATAGGTTTGTAAAGAGAGGACAAAAGATCCATATAGGCATAACAATGGAACAAAGTGAATACGTCACAAGAAGACTGCCATTTTAGATGAAAAGCGTGAGTGGCTAGTTTGTGTTAGCAGCAGCAGATCTGTCATGTGGGTCATACTTCTCTTTTTCCACGGCAGGCTACAACACATACCATCACAGAAACCAACTACTTCAAGATCTATTTGTATTCAAGTAAAATATTTTTGTATTGCTATATTTTGCCCGATAGAGGAGTTACACCTCGAAACATGTTACAGTATTAAATAATTTGAGCAAGTTAACAAAGAATGGTGCTAGATAGTGGTCTCTGAAAAGCTTGTTTGTAAAATTTAACAAAGAGCCACATTCGAATAACAGCCGGTACGGCTTTGAACAGAAATACGTGCCAGGAAAATTTACGCTGATAATCCAAAACATTACAACATCCGACTAAGCGCGTGTTGGTGGACATTTTAAATATGAAACAGCTGCAGTTTGTGTGCGACAGTTACCTTCCATAGGGGCTAGTTTGCAGCGCTCAGCCTGTAAAAATGTCGTCAGTCCAGTCTCAGACCTTGCTAGCTATCTTGTAAGAACTTAATTCGAGACATCGGTATGGTAATGGCGAATCGGAAACTGTAGCCACGAACCTTTTGCCGAATATCATGTGCGAAGATCACGAGTTTGTTTCGCATGAGCAGTGCTTTCAGAGTATATGCTCATTCTCAAAGAGGAAGTCACACTTAACAGTGTACATTGCGAAACTTACGTGAAACAAAAATCAGTTCAGTTGAGAGAATAACAGTATTGGCATTTATCGTGAAATACATTCTTTCGTGCGCTTTCGACGTTAGCTCCATTTTACTTTTTTACTAAATAACACAAAGCAACTTGCTCTTCTTTGTTTGTTTCTTCGATTTTTGCAGCCCCCATTCGTTTTGTCCTCATGCTTCTCTTCTGTACATGTTAGTCGTGATTTCTTCTTTTTTCTGCCTTGAAAGACTTGTGAATTAGAGTTTCTTTCTATTATTTCAGATTCTTTGATATGATTTCTAGTAACTGTTTCATTATTTCTTTAATTCATGCTATTGTTGACTTCTTTTTCCAGAAATGCGGGAGTGTGTGTTTTATTAGCCAGTTCTCATTTATTTACATGACACTACAGGTCTTTCATATGAATTGCAACGGCCACTTCGGCGCGATGACAGCCATTGCTTTTACCAGTTTAATAGTTCGAAACTACGGGTTTAAACACATGTTCTCGATAGTCCAAAGTGACGTTAAGGACTTCAAGGACTTTCATTGAAACACTGATTTTCCGCCTGGTTGCGGACGTATCAGAGCGTTCGTGATGTCGAGCAGGCAACTAGTGTGCTGTTCAGGTTCATTGCGGGGCCCGTATTTCCCGTGGTCCAAGGATGCGCAAAATGACGTGACAGGGGGAGAAGTGTCCATCAGTCCGATGACCAGGCGCTATAGAGCAAGAGCGTATTCACAATGGCCGGCCGCGGTGGTCTAGCGGTTCTAGGCGCTCAGTCCGGAACCGCGCGACTGCTACGGTCGCAGGTTCGAATCCTGCCTCGGGCATGGATGTGTGTGATGTCCTTAGGTTAGTTACGTTTAAGTAGTTCTAAGTTCTAAGGGACTGATGACCACAGATGTTAAGTCCCATAGTGCTCAGAGCCATTTGAACCCTTTGTATTCACAATGCAGTAACACTTAGCCAGTATGCCAAGACTGCAGAATACACCTGCCAGCACGTATGAAAGCCAAAGTTATGACGCCTTACAGCTCCAGCAGGGCTTCTGAAGGAGATGAGCAGACAGGAAAACTGGCGTAAAAGAAGGTATCATTGCTCAATGGTGACGCATTGCCGCTCCGTCCTGTTAAGATTTCCAGGCTATGAGTGCTGCATTTGGAGAAACGCTAGCCAGCTCGGCTTACGTATAAATCACTCAAATCACACCCTCATTTTCAGCGTGCTGACTGTGTTCAGCAGGATTGCACAGTGTGCCCAGCGATGCAGTCAGCGTCAGCTGATAAAGTTCGCAGATCAAGATGAAACAGCCAGCCAGCGGAGGCGGACTTTACTGTCAATACCTGGAGGCCCCCGCCTGAGCCAAATCTGTGTGCAGACACTGTAATATCTTGACACCATTGGGCGAACCATTGGGTGTCTTGGGTGACGGCCACCTCCCTGGTGAACTGCACGTTCGTGCCTAGGCCAGCTAGCTGCCAGCTACACCATCGCTATGCGGGCCTATATATTTCGTAGTTACTGTCCAATGTCCAGAGCGGGCGCAGGTCATCGTCTTCAGTCGTGCCGGAAGCCGCTAGCAAGTTTGTCCTATCCAGGGTGTTGCGTGCTACCGCTACGGGAGCGGCCAAGCAGCCAGCGGTGCGTTCCGTCGCCCATCACCGAAGACGTGCTGCTTTAACTGAGCTCTCTACGGCTGCGGTGTCACCAGCACTCTCAGCCACCAGCACTCGCACACCTTCCTGGTGGACAACCGCCGGCCACGACACGCTCCAGCGACCATGGTCAACTGCATCAAAGAGGCCACTGACTTCTACTCAGCTAAGATTACGTCCCTGTAACCTTCATGAATAAAGTACTTCCTTAATCAAGGATGTTTTACTGATCGTCCGCCGTTCCACTTCAGTCGCCACCACTACAGCAGCCCAGGTCCCACAGTGGGAACTGTCCTTAATCCTGACTTACCAGCTGCCCAAATACCTGACACTGTAGGGGCCACATCCCACCCCTACATACCACTGCGATCAGTGCTTTACTTTTGTATTTCTAGAGCTGCATTTCCCGTAGTAGATCTTTTTAGTTCAACTACACGCTCTTTACATTTTACTGTCTCTTAGATCTACTATATTTTTTTCTGGTCCGCTCTGCTGTATTGTTTCCAAGTTATTTACGTTTTCCTACCTCGTTCTATTTTACCTGTTTGTGCTTCTACATATTCTGCATTTTTTTCGTATTTGCCATGAATATTGAATTTTTAGCTGGTTATTCGGCTGTCTGTAACACCTGCAGCAACGTAAGCAGCGCGCGGGGTTAAATGTGTCAGTAGCGCCAGCGCGCGACGTCCACTGGGGCAGCGCGCCGCCTGGTCTCTCCCCTCCCCCCCCCCCTATCTCCCTCCACCACTCAACCCTTGCATTGATCACGGCTGGGGGAGGCGCGGCGGTCGATGTGCCAAGAGCTCGTTGCTCTGCGCCAGAATAGCGCCGCATGCTTTGTCTGCGGCGGTGGCGGCGGCACACGCCCTGGTATCGGGAAAACGTGCACGTGCACGTACGCCTGCCAACCAGCCCGCAAGGTTGTCCGCTCACACACCACGCGGAAAGCGAAAATCCATCGCGTGTGCAGCGTTCGGAATACACGAAGCTGCGCACCGCACTTCACCCACGCCTCAAGAGTTCACCTAGTATAAGCAGCCCGTTATCTGGCTTAGCGAACTTGATATGCTTCATTTGATCCACTTCATTAGGAGATTATTCACGTTTGAGTCTTTTACTTTCAAAACCAAACACCCCACAATTTGTAAATTATTCAGGAATAAGAAAAAGCTGTATCCAAAATTGTGAAAATCTGGAAGAACGTTCCTTTACGTAAAGCAGTAAATATATTTTGTAGTTGTGCATCCACAGGATCAATACAGCGTTAGTTATCACAGACAATAATGGTGATTTATCTGGTTTTCAAAACTGATGGTAGTCTGAATCACACTTTACAAACAGAATGCAGAAAGTTGTGCTGAATAATTCAAACAGTGCTGGAAGGGTAGGAAATTCTAGAGGCTAGGGAGAAATCACAAAGGGAGCTCCACAGGGTTCAATTTTGGGTCTACTTCTATTCCTTATACAGGGTGTTACAAAAAGGTACGGCCAAACTTTCAGGAAACATTCCTCACACACAAATAAAGAAAAGATGTTATGTGGACATGTGTCCGGAAACGCTTAATTTCCATGTTAGAGCTCATTTTAGTTTCGTCAGTATGTACTGTACTTCCTCGATTCACCGCCAGTTGGCCCAACTGAAGGAAGGTCTCAACAGGTTAGTGTTAATCACGAACGTGGTTTTGCAGTCAGTGCAATGTTTACAAATGCGCAGTTTGCCGATGCCCATTTGATGTATGGATTAGCACGGGGCAATAGCCGTGGCGCGTACGTTTGTATCGAGACAGATTTCCAGAACGAAGGTGTCCCGACAGGAAGACGTTCGAAGCAATTGATCGACGTCTTAAGGAGCACGGAACATTCCAGCCTATGGGGAAGACCTAGAACGACGAGGACACCTGCAATGGACGAGGCAATTCTTCGTGCAGCTGTCGATAACCCTAATGTCAGCGTCAGAGACGTTGCTGCTGTACAAGGTAACGTTGACCACGTCACTGTATGGAGAGTGCTACGGGAGAACCAGTTGTTTCCGTACCATGTACAGCGTGTGCAGGCACTATCAGCAGCTGATTGGTCTCACGGGTACACTTCTGCGAATGGTTCATCCAACAATGTGTCAATCCTCATTTCAGTGCAAATGTTCTCTTTACGGATAAGGCTTCATTCCAACGTGATCAAATTGTAAATTTTCACAATCAACATGTGTGGGCTGACGAGAATTCGCACGCAGTTGTGCGATCACGTCATCAACACAGATTTTCTGTGAACGTTTGGGCAGGCATTGTTGGTGATGTCTTGATTGGGCCCCATGTTCTTCCACCTACGCTCAACGGAGCACGTTATCATGATTTCATATGGGATACTCTACATGTGCTGCTAGAACATGTGCCTTTACAAGTACGACACAACATGTGGTTCATGCACGATGGAGCTCCTGCACATTTCAGTCGAAGTGTTCGTACGCTTCTCAACAACAGATTCGGTGACCGATGGATTGGTAGAGGCGGACCAATTCCATGGCCTCCACGCTCTCCTGACCTCAACCCTCTTGACTTTCATTTATGGGGCATTTGAAAGCTCTTGTATATGCAACCCCGGGACCAAATGTAGAGACACTTCGTGCTCGTATTGTGGACGGCTGTGATACAATACGCCATTCTCCAGGGCTGCATCAGCGCATCAGGGATTCCGTGCAACGGAGGGTGGATGCATGTATCCTCGCTAACGGAGGCCATTTTGAACATTTCCTGTAACAAAGTGTTTGAAGTCACGCTGGTACGTTCTGTTGCTGTGTGTTTCCATTCCATGATTAATGTGATTTGAAGAGAAGTAATAAAATGAGCTCTAACATGGAAAGTAAGCGTTTCCAGGCACATGTCCACATAACATATTTTCTTTCTTTGAATGTGAGGAATGTTTCCTGAAAGTTTGGCCGTACCTTTTTGTAACACCCTGCATATGTGAATGACCTTTCACTTAACATTCAACAATCAGAATTGGTATTCTTCGCAGACGATAGAAGTGTTATAAGAAATGTTATTCGGAAAAAGAAAAAAAAACAGAAGAGATTGTTAATGGTTCTCTGAAAACAGATTCTCCCTAAATTTTGAGATATGGTTCTCTGAAAACAGATTCTCCCTAAATTTTGAGGCAACACACTACATTCAGTTCTGTTCAAGAAATACAGTCATACCAACAAATTCACGTAGGACTCGAACAGAATGCACCAAATTTTTGGGTGTACGTACTGATGAAAACTTCATCTGGAAGAAGCATTTTACTGAGCTTCAGAAACAATTACGTTCCGCTACTTTTGCTGTTCGTGTAATTGCCGGTCTCGGAAACAAACACCGAGCGAGGTGGCGCAGTGGTTAGCACACTGGACTTGCGTTCGGGAGGACGACGGTTCAATCCCGTCTCCGGCCGTCCTGATTTAGGTTTTCCGTGATTTCCCTAAATCGCTTCAGGCAAATGCCGGGATGGATCCTTTGAAAGGTCACGGCCGATTTCCTTCCCCATCCTTCCCTAACCCGAGCTTGCGCTCCGTCTCTAATGACCTCGTTGTCGACGGGACGTTAAACACTAATCTCCTCCTCCTCCTCGGAAACAAACGAATCATCCTCATGACATGTACTGCATATTTCCACTCAATAACGTCTCATGGAATAATTTTCTGGGGTAACTCATCACATAGGAAGAAAACATTGCACAAAAGCGAGCAGTAAGAATAATATGCGGTATTCAGCCGCAGTAGTCATGTAGGTTCTCCTTTAAGGAGTTAGTCATTTTAACAGCACTTGCGCAGTACATATACTTGATAACGGTATTCGTCTCGAATAACCCATCAGAGTTTCAGAGGAACAGTGATATCCATCTGTATAACACTAGAGGAAAAAAATGAGTTCCATTGCGCATTGTTAATGCTGTTAGCGTCTAAGGAAGGAGTTCAACGCGCAGCAACCAAAAATTCTTGAGCATTCACTCAATAGCATAAATGTCTACAGGCAGCAAAGCAAGTTTTAAACCTAACCTAACATCATCTCTCCTGGACTGCTTCTTCTGTTTCATGTACCAATTTATACGAGGGTAATCCCAAAAATAAGTTCTCCTATTTTTTTGATAAGTACAGAATTCTGTTTGTGTGGCAGTTGGTCACTTTGTTATGAAGAGTGCTTCACGCGCTCTGTGTAAACGTGCGAACGTCGCGCTCATGCGCTCAGTCTTGGCTTGGCAGCTGCTGAGAATGGTGCTCCCCTTGGATGTTATCGCCAAGTGCGAATTGCGCACAGTTATTCGGTTTCTGAAGGGCACTGCGCCGATTGAGCGCCTTCGCCAATTGACTGAAGTGATGTAAACCGTTGTAGAAATAAACAGGCCTATGTGCTTATAAAAATAGGAGACCTTACTGTTGGGATTACCCACATATTTAAAAAGTGGTAGCCTGAAAAATAAGGTTTTTACATTAGTCGTATGAGTAGGACTACAAAATAATGTGTTCATTAATGTTAGCGATAATCATGTGTACATAGCCTGTATATGTATGATTAGCGCTAACATTAATGAACAAATTTCGATGAAAGACTCGTTCAAATGATATATAGAATGTGTAACTAACTTACTGTCTAATTTTGAAAACGATATACATATTTAACAGAAAAAAATAAGTTTATTTTTGCAGCAAAAATCTTCGCCCCTTTTAGGAAGTGGTTCGTCTGGTTTACTTTGAACAAACATCTTTTACAAGAATTCGTTTTAAGGTGTCATTGTGCAAGAAACAGGACATGATCATGACAGATTTCCTGCGTTCACAGGTAGAGATCTGCACAGATGCGGATTTTCGGCAATAGCCGTAGCAATATCAGCTTTGCGAATGCAAGCCTGCTCCGATGATGACATCAGCAATAATAATTATATTGTGATTAAGATTTCAAGGATAGTGTAAGTCTTACAATTCTCGTGTAATTTTGCATTACAAGGCTATCTGTAATAACGATTATGATTGTGGGTCATCTTAATGTCACTGCTTGTTGACTGAACCATTACACTGCTGGCGTGCAGTCGCAAAAACTCCATTGCTTCAAATGATATTCGCACCGTATGCCCTCCTGCCATCTTCCGAGTGAACTGACAATCTTAAACTGGAGCACTTGCATCCGTTATGTGTTTAAAATGACCTTTGTCAAAGGCTGCAGCTTCAGTTTGTCAGCTCAGTCGGAAAATGGCCGAAATGGGTACGGCTCTAATATCATCCCAAGAGTCCGCCGCTGGTAGCTGAGTGGTCAGCGCGACGGAATGTCATACCTGACGGCCCGGGTTCGGTTCCTACTCAAGGACTGGGTATTGTGTTGTCCGTATCAGCGTAATTTCATCCCCATTGACACACAAGTCGCCGAAGTGGCGTCAACTCGAAAGACTTGCACCAGGCGAACGGTCTACCCGACGGGAAGCCATAGCCACACGGCATTTCCATTTCCATCATTACAAGAAATGGCGTTTCTGCAGTTGCATAGCAGAATTGCAATGCATCATGGATACTACGGAAGATCGGGAATAGAATACAACGATACGAGATAGGATAAATCACTACTAGCCAACAAAGAGGATGCGTTGAATGGCAGTCAGGCACATTAGAAGACTGCTTGGTATTTATTATCGAACAGTGACCATATGTGTGTGAGTTACACATGCGTCTGTTTTGTCTACATCTGACGGACTTAGTACGATAGTTAATAATATCGGCTCAAAGGACCACGGTATTTATTGTTGAAACCATTACTGTGACCCCTTCGGAACATTGTGCCGCTTCATTAGTTTGAATGCACAGGAACATGAAAACGGTAGATGCGTTGTTGACATCTGCAAAAGGCGATGGCGATCTTCCTGGTTTTATGCACATTTCTACCTACTTCCATCGTACCAGCAGGTGCCTTATATCTTAGTCATTCCTGTTTCTTCTACATTAACAGAGATGGCATATATATATATATATATATATATATATATATATATATATATATATACAGAAAACTATCACAAAGCTTTCTGAAAACTGTTCTAGGACATCCAGTGATTACGACCTTCGCTTCATGGTCCGACTCCTGCTTACGTACCACTTACGACATACATTGGTTGGAAAAAAATATGGAAACAACGCGAGAAATACATGCTTGAACATACGAGTAAATGCAGAAGCTAGCCAAGCCTGCGGGTTGCGCTGCTGTACGAGGTGCGTTTGTAAAATCCGTGCAAAAATAAAAACTACTTACGTGTTCGGGGTAAACCTTTTTTATTTTTCGACATAGTCTCCTTTGAGATTACACACTTCGTCAAATGGTGTTCTAATTTGTTGATCCCTTCCGAATAATAGGAATTGTCCAAGTCTGCAAAATAGCTATTAGTTGCTGCAATCACCTCCTCGTTTGAATAAAATCTTTGTCCCGCCAGCCATTTCTTAAAATTGGGGAACAAATAGTAGTCCGAGGGAGACAAGTCTGGAGAATAGGGGGGATGCGAAACGACTTGGAATCCTACTTCCATTAATTTTGCGACCACAACTGCTGAGGTGTGTACTGGCGCAGTGTCGTGATGGAAAAAGGACTTTTTTGCGGTCCAATCGCCTGCGTTTTTCTTGCAGCTCTGTTTTCAAACGGTCCAATACCGATGAATAATATGCACTTATAACAGTTTTACCCTTTTCCAATATACCCGGTGAGGAATCCCTTGCGAATCCCTAAAGACAGTCGCCATAACCTTTCCGGCCGAAGGTCTTCGCCTTTTCTGGTGCAGAATCTCCCTTGGTAACCCATTGTTTAGATTATTCTTTAGTCTTAGGAGTATAGTAGTGTACCCACGTTTCATCCACAGTGACGAAACGACGTTTAAAGTCCTGCAGTATCTTCCTGAACAGCTGCAAACCATCCTTGTAACACTTCACACGATTCCGTTTTCGGTCAAGTGCGAGCAATCGCGGAACCCATATTGCGGATAGCTTTCTCATGTCCAAATGTTTATGCAAAATATTATGTACCCATTCATTCGAGATGCCCACAGCACTAGCAATCGCACGCATCTTAACTCTTCTGTCATTCATCACCATATCATAGACTTTATCAATGATTTCTGGAGTTGTAACCTCCACAGGGCGTACAGAACGTTCAGTATCACTTGTGCCCACATGGCCACTCCGAAAATTTTGAAACCACTTATAAACTGTTCTAATCGAAGATGCAGAGTCACCGTAATGTTTATCAAACTTCTCTTTAGTCTCATGAAGCGTTTTGCCTTACATAAAGTAATGTTTAATCACCACACGAAATTATTTTTCGTCCATTCTTTGACAATCACTCGACTTTCTTGATTCATACGAATGCCAAACACAGAGAAATAGACGAATATGGCTGAAACTTGGTGTGCGTTCTTTCCAAAGATGTTACTAACTAAACATGACGTCAATACGCGCCGGTGGTGCCATCTCTCGGACTTTGCACGGACTTTTCAAACGCCCCTCGTATTTGACAAACAACAACACTTGTGCAACGCACTCAGTACGTCAGGGGGGTGAAACTCATATAGGGATTTCCGGTAACACGACGTTGGTTTGGTCCCAGGCCACTTGGAGCGCTGCAAGTTTAGCAATTTATAGTCTCGTGTTCCTATTGGATGACGTAGTCTTCCATAATTGTTTTGGTATCGTAGGAATGTGATCGTGATTTTTCGTTTAAATTGCAGTGTAAGTATGTTGCTATTATTCTGCTTAATTTTTGGATGCATTCGTAATATTTGATGGTGTGATGATTCAGTATTTACTTTTTTACTTTTGTTTCATATAAAACACGAGGTTGTATCAACACTTTACGTTCTGTGGACTCTTGTATATTTGTTCCTGCAAAGAAATACAATTTCCGTTGCTCAGTTTACTTAAAGGGTAAGTATATTTCTTATTTCTGTTAATATTTCATTGTATTTCGTAGAGAATCCCATGTTAGCAGCTTTTGACATAGTTTGTATTCAACTTTCCGAATCCTGTAATGGAATATAATTCTGGCTTTGATTCGTCTTCCTTTTTGCCACAAAGTACTCTTAGTGACATAATAAGTATCATTTATTGTGCCGTTTACTACATACCAAATATTGGACATGTTACAAATGATTCGTAATGCCTTGAGTGTGTTCTATTTCCCGTTTTCGACAGTAAATATTCTGTACAGTACATAACACTCTATCCAGGTAAAAAGTATTTGTTGCTGTTGTATCGACAAAGGTTGTGTGCTCACATAATAAGACATTTGTTTCGAAGTCACACAAAGCAGGTCCTTCAAGCAATTGAACATTTACACGTATTATTGTGGCAATATCCAATGCAGTAGAAATCTTCTCGCACTTTAATGCTCAACACAATGTAATACAGATTTACAGCTGTAACTGTTACTGATAATGTACAGTTGAATTTGGTATCTACCGTGGTATCTAGATGCTGAAATATACTGAAATGGTACAATAAGCAGTGTTTCTACCGATAGCACTGTTTAGCACTGTTTAACTTAGTGTTGAATATAGAATATAGTGCAACTACGCTCAGGCAGTTATATATATAAAGTGATGTGCATATCCATAGTAGAAATGAGAATTTGTTTCGTTTTTTCACTATTTTGTAGCAGTTATCAATATTTCAATACAGGATAGCTGCATTTAGACATAAGCTAATATGATTTTTGATAGTGAAATTAATTTCACATTGAGTTTTCTTTAACATTAATCAATGTAAACCATTCCTGATCTTTTTTCTCGTTCCTAATTTTTGGTTTGAATAACATTTCAAACACATGAGGATGGTTCATACAGGAAGAGAAGAATCCAGTTTGAGATTGAAATTGAAATACTTGTGCAAGTTTCCTGGATGCAGGAGTAGTTATTATGTAAAAATAAATTCCAAACACAAGAATAAACATTTCTATAAATTTCCAGCTGCATCAAAAAGTGAGACTTTAAAGATGTGGAAATTGATCTATAATATAGATGAAGGTGTCAACTGTAGTTATTATTATGTGTGTGAGGATCATTTTTATGAAGCAGATTTTGTGAACTTTTCTAGACACAGGCTAAATCCTGGTGTTATACCAAAGCACATGGAATTGGTGTTGTATCATCCTCCCCCCACCCATCTGTGTTACACTGGTGGTGGTAGTGGTGGCAGTTTCACCACATCGGGTGCAAATATAAGTGTGCACAAGACAGGTCACAATGCAAAATCTACAGTAATACAACGAAGCAGTCCCCCTTTACAGAGCACAGATGATGGTGAGTACAGCTTTTTATCCTCACCTGTTTATGATGTTGAAAGTAGTGCAGGTGTAATGGGATCTGGCGTTTCTAAACGTGATTTAACTCCAAGAAAACACAAAATGTATAAATTGCATAGAATTACAGTTTCCAGAGTGTGTAAATTGAAAAAACAGCTACAGAATGAGAGGAATCAATTGAAAATTCTAAGAGAGTTGTATGATGACAGGAAATTTCAGTTAATTGAAGAAGATTTGAATGATGTGACTAAAACTTTTATTAATAGTCAGTTAAGAAATGCCAATATGCAGCCCACAGCAGTACGGTGGTCTATACAAGATAAGGCATTTGCTTTATCTATTTATAAGCGTAGTCCCCAGTTGTACAGATATTTGGCCACATACTTCTCCCTTCCATGTCAGGCTGCTCAAGGGACTGCTTTCCCACATACCATTTGATACAGGACTTAATCCAGCTTTATTAAACTTTTTAGCAAGGGAAGTAAGTAATATGCATGAAAATGACAAGTATTGTGCTCTACTTTTTGATGAAATGTCTCTGGATGATGGTATGTACTATGATGCACACAAACAGCTAATCTATGGGTATCAGGACTTGGGTCATTTAGGACATTCACCTGTAGCTGCTAGTCAAGCATTGGTTTTTATGCTGAAAGGCATTCACAGAACTTGGAAACAAGTTCTAGCATATTACTTTACTGCAACCACTTTCCACTACACCCATTTGAAATCACTCATTGTTCACATCATAAGTGAACTACAGAATATTGGGTTCAAAGTGGTTTGTACTGTATGTGACCAGAATGCAACAAACCAAAAGGCCCTTAAGCAACTGTGTGAAGCAAATTTGCTGAAGCCCAGTATATTTCATTTTGTCATCAATAGTCAACCAATTGTTACCATTTATGATGTACCACATCTGCTCAAAAACACTAGAAATGCTTTGATAGATAATAAAAATTCAATTTTAACCTCACAAAGCAGCAAAGTTTGAGTACATCAGTACAGTGTTCTTTTTGGATAAAAAAAAACTGTTCAAAACTCTGCCCAAATTAAAAGCACAACACTTTAACTTTTCTGATTCCCATGTCAAAATGAAGGTAAAAGTTGCTGCTGCACAAATGAGCCATACTGTTGCAGCTGCAATTGAAACATATGTTTCTACTCACACATTACCATCTGAATCTATACACACAGCTGAGTTTGTGGAAAAGGTAGATAATCTCTTTGATTCACTCAACAGTAATGAGCAATATCCCAGGGATGGAAAACAATTTAGGTGTGCTTTATCAGAAAATTCGCCACATTTAGAAATGTGGTATAGCATATTGAGGGAAATAGGCAGCTGGCAAATAATAGATTTAAAAATGGGAAGAAACAAGACTAATATGTTTAGCTTCATAAAAGGTTGGCAGATTACATTACAGTCTATTATTTTCTTGTGGAAGACCTTGAAAGTGGTTGGCTTTAAGTACTTAAATTTAAAGGCGTTCAATCAAGATGCTCTAGAAAATTTCTTTTGTTGTATAAGACAACATGGTATTGCTAATACAAACCCAACTTGTTTTCAGTTTGTACAAGCTCTGAAGACTTGTGTTGTCAATCATATGAGTTTGCCTTTCAAAGCCATGAGTGTAAGTAACTGTGAAAATGATGATTACACTCCCTTGAGCAGTTTGTGTCACTTTTTGGCAGCTAGTGGTAGGAGTGAACATTTAAGTGCATGTGAGATGAAAGACACTGATACACCTGAGCAAATTTATTCTTACTCAGATCGTATCATCGAGTCTGTAGAAGATCAACAATCCTTAGCCTATGTAGCAGGCTATGTACTAAAAGCCATAGATGTACCAGATGATTGTGAAACATGTAATACCAGTCTCTACTCCTCTGTTGTGACTGAAAATAATTTGTTTACCTCATTTAAAGAGAATAGTGAGGAGCATTCTCATTTGAAATATGCAAGTGAAAGAGTCATGATTTTCCTAAGGGCACTCCATGATGTATGAGTATCTAAATAGTCATGGTCACACAACAAAACTACATGATAATTTTAAAAAAAACATTTGTTCTGTCTCATACAACAATTTGTAATAAACATGACATTGAAGAGAGACTTCTGAAGACAAGTATTCCATTTATAATATACAAATATGTGAAAGAAAAGAAATTTACAAACAAGAGGAAATTGTGTATGCAACAACTTAAAAAGAAGTTCAAATCATGTTAAAAGACTTTGTATTTTGTTTATTATGTGTACAATGAGAGTAAGCTCCCTATACATATACAAATGTTCTTGTATCAAAATCATGCCTTTGACTTGTTATGACAAAATCCGGTAATTCAGCAGGCACATAACTTAACACTTTCTAGATGTGATGATTGGATTCTAAAAGTGTAATGAATAAAGTGCTGTCAAGGGGAATTTGTATTAATTTTCAGTAGTGTACCAAACAGTATTTTCAAAGAGGAAGTAAATAAATAAAAATGTTAAAAATAAATGTTGTACCAGTGTCTTCTTTCATTATTTAAACATGATGGGTGTTGCCAAAATAACAGCTAAGTTGGGGAAAAAAGAAAAAAAAATTTGTGTGTTGCAGTTAATTTTCTTTGTATGTCTCATTGGCAAAAACATTTTGGCTACATTCATGGAGTGTCCACCTGCTCTGCTCCCAATTTGTTTTTCAGTTGATGTAAAGTAGCATTTTGTGTGTTTCATAAATTTATTTGAACTGTGCAGAAGTTCAATTTCAGATGACTGAATATCCATAAATAACAATCAACAGAAAAAATAATAAATCGGATTTTGTAGACTTTACAGTACATCCTTGGTTTGTAGCACAGATTTTTTTGTAAATGACCTCTTGGTTATCCATTAGCTGTGTAGTTATTTATTTGTGTAACCTACTATTCCACTTTCGATCATGCGAGTGGACATAATGTGCTTTAGGATATGTGGAAACGTAAAAATCATTTATATATGCATGCAATGTCAGATGATTTTTTAGTCTGATATGTGCTAAAGCTCATTTATTTCCACATGATAACGGCAACACGGCCAAAATCGCAGTATTGAGTTTTATAAAAAAATTTCACAGTCAAAAGGTGACGTCGTAATTTACAAAAATTTTCGCAATGTAAACTGCAGCTACGAGTAGTTAATGTGTGTTTTTGATTGAGATTTCTTTTATATATTACTTTGCAAGATCTCAAAAACCTTTATTACTGCATCACGCGGCCCACATTCAAAGAGTAAATGAAAAATATTGTCATCTAATTCGTGTATTTAGAAATAAACATAAGAGATTTTCGCGCCATATTTTTTCGTATTCAAGTTCACAGCCAGGCCACAAGTAGCGCTGGTGTCGTTCTGTGTTTCCGTATAATAACGTGGTCTTTGCACTTCTACTATATTGGTGTTTTGTGCAGTACGTTTCAAGTGTCAATCGCGGTCAAAGCAGTGTTCTGTACAGCTGTGAATGCATTACGTCGGCGCTGAGTGACTTCAAACGTGGGTAAATTGTTGGTGCTCGTATGGTGGCTGCTTCCGTAACCAAGTTAGCCAAGTGATTGGTGTTTCAAGTGGACCCATATCAAAGATGTATACGGCATACAGGGAAAGCGGAAAACTATCATCGCGTAAGTGACAACGCCGATGAGTGTGTCGAGTGGTCGAGACAGGCGGCCATTGAGGACGATTGTGACAAAAAATAAGAGAACGACAACAAATGGTTCAAATGGCTCTGAGCACTATGGGACTTAACATCTATGGTCATCAGTCCTCTAGAACTTAGAACTACTTAAACCTAACTAACCTAAGGACAGAACACAACACCCAGCCATCACGAGGCAGAGAAAATCCCTGACCCCGCCGGGAATCGAACCCGGGAACCCGGGCGTGGGAAGCGAGAACGCTACCGCACGACCACGAGATGCGGGCAGAACGACAACAGATTAAGTCACTGCAGAACTGAATGTCGCACTCGCAGACTGTGTCAGCACCACAACAGCATGTAGGGAGTTCCACGAGCGGGGAATTGCAGGACGGGTTAGAACACCGAAATACCTCATCAGTGATGAAAATGCATGTAATAGGAAAACGTGGTGCCGAAGCCATAAAACCTGGACTGTGGAGCACTGTAAGGATGCCATTTGTTGGAATGAGTGTTGTTTCACACTGTTCCCAACTTCTAGCCCAGGAGCGAAAAATGGCGAGGATTCGAGGATGATTCTGGCAGCCATATCGTGGAGTTCCGTGGGCCTCATAGATGCTTTGCGAGATTGCATTACTGACAAGGCCAAGGATTATGTGATCATTTTGGGTTATCAGGTCCATTCCACGGTACACTGTGTGTTCCCCAATGGTGGCGCTGTGTTCCATACGACAGGGGCTCCGCCCACACAGCTTGCAGTGTACAGGAGTTGTTTTTGCGAGCAATAAGATGATTGGCGCATCTCCGTGGCCACCTCAGTAACCAGATATCAGGATCATTGAGACTTTGGACAGAAGTGTGCGTGATCGCTATTTATCTCCATAATCGGTTCCCGAACTTGCCACTATTTTGCAGGAATAATGGTGTAAAATTTCCCTTGAAAACCATAAACGACATGTATTTATCTATTCCGAGGCGACTGAGAGCTTTTTTGTATGCCAACGGTTTTCTACACCATATCAGGCATGGTAATGTGTTGTGTTTTCGCTGTTTCCATATTTTTGTCCCCCCCCCCCCCCCCCCCCATAAGTAATTTTCAGTATAAAATTAGTGATAGCATCAACGTTTCCCTAAAAGATATTACAAACACAATGCAGCACGTATTACATAGAGATGTGCAGTACGTTCATGTGGTTCAGTATTATGGTGGATTGCCGAACATTTAGTTAAACGAGCTATACGGCCAAGCTTCAGCTGTGTGCAAGATGTGACAAAAACTTGTAACTCGGCCACATCTGACTTGCCACTGATGAGAAAACATCGTGTAGCTAATTTTACAAAATCTTAGTGGCGACTTGTGCAAAATTTTACCGTCTACTGAAATACACTGATGTCCCAAATTAAAGCGACAAAAGGAAATTTTGCAAGGTTGCGTTTATTTTGCTACAAAACAGTATGAACAGGTGACAGCAAAGCAGAAATAATGTAATGAATGCAGAATGCAAACAACTGCAACATACACAGAAATGTTCTTCTTTTTTTCCAACAACGGATTTGCACACACATTCTGACAGCTGGTTAATGTATGGAGTGTGACCACCTCTAACAGCAATGCGGGCCTAACAACGACGGGGCATGCTGTGAATGATGTCATCAGTCTCATGTTGAGGCAGTAACGCTCATCCTTCCTGCAGAGTTGCTCGGAGTCTTGGAGAATGGTTGGTGGATGCTGATGTGATGCAAGCGTAGTGCATAAGAGACATGCTCTATGGGATTCAAATCGGCAGAGCGAGCAGGCGCTGCCATTAGTGCAATACCTTCCAAGAAAACATCAACCACCCGTGCTCCATGAGATCGAGTATTATCGTCCACTAACACGACGTCTGGGCCCACAGCACCTCGCAACCACCGCAGATGAGGTCCCAAGATCTCATCACGATACCTGACAGCCGTTAAACCTTGCCGATTCACCCATACAAGTTCATGAAGAGGAATTCATGTGGTAAACATAATCCCTGCCAACACCATTAGGGATCCTCCTCGATCTCTGTCTCTTTCCACACTGTTTGGATCCCATAATCGTGTTCCACGTTCCATCCAGATGCGAATCCATCGAGAATCGGGACTCATCTGTGAAAAATACATTGTACCACTGTTCGAGCGTCCAGATGGCATGTTGATGACTCCATTCTATACGTTCCCTTGTGTGAAGACGCGTCATACATACACTCCTGGAAATTGAAATAAGAACACCGTGAATTCATTGTCCCAGGAAGGGGAAACTTTATTGACACATTCCTGGGGTCAGATACATCACATGATCACACTGACAGAACCACAGGCACATAGACACAGGCAACAGAGCATGCACAATGCCGGCACTAGTACAGTGTATACCCACCTTTCGCAGCAATGCAGGCTGCTTTTCTCCCATGGAGACGATCGTAGAGATGCTGGATGTAGTCCTGTGGAACGGCTTGCCATGCCATTTCCACCTGGTGCCTCAGTTGGACCAGCGTTCGTGCTGGACGTGCAGACCGCGTGAGACGACGCTTCATCCAGTCCCAAACATGCTCAATGGGGGACAGATCCGGAGATCTTGCTGGCCAGGGTAGTTGACTTACACCTTCTAGGGCACGTTGGGTGGCACAGGATACATGCGGACGTGCATTGTCCTGTTGGAACAGCAAGTTCCCTTGCCGGTCTAGGAATGGTAGAACGATGGGTTCGATGACGGTTTGGATGTACCGTGCACTATTCAGTGTCCCCTCGACGACCACCAGTGGTGTACGGCCAGTGTAGGAGATCGCTCCCCACACCATGATGCCGGGTGTTGGCCCTGTGTGCCTCGGTCGTGTGCAGTCCTGATTGTGGCGCTCACCTGCACGGCGCCAAACACGCATACGACCATCATTGGCACCAAGGCAGAAGCGACTCTCATCGCTGAAGACGACACGTCTCCATTCGTCCCTCCATTCACGCCTGTCGCGACACCACTGGAGGCGGGCTGCACGATGTTGGGGCGTGAGCGGAAGACGGCCTAACGGTGTGCGGGACCGTAGCCCAGCTTCATGGAGACGGTTGCGAATGGTCCTCGCCGATACCCCAGGAGCAACAGTGTCCCTAATTTGCTGGGAAGTTGCTGTGCGGTCCCCTACGGCACTGCGTAGGATCCTACGGTCTTGGCGTGCATCCGTGCGTCGCTCCGGTCCGGTCCCAGGTCGACGGGCATGTGCACCTTCCGCCGACCACTGGCGACAACATCGATGTACTGTGGAGACCTCACGCCCCACGTGTTGAGCAATTCAGCGGTACGTCCACCCGGCCTCCCGCATGCCCACTATACGCCCTCGCTCAAAGTCCGTCAACTGCACAAACGGTTCACGTCCACGCTGTCGCGGCATGCTACCAGTGTTAAAGACTGCGATGGAGCTCCGTATGCCACGGCAAACTGGCTGACACTGACGGCGGCGGTGCACAAATACTGCGCAGCTAGCGCCATTCGACGGCCAACACCGCGGTTCCTGGTGTGTCCGCTATGCCGTGCGTGTGATCATTGCTTGTACAGCCCTCTCGCAGTATCCGGAGCAAGTATGGTGGGTCTGACACACCGGTGTCAATGTGTTCTTTTTTCCATTTCCAGGAGTGCAGACGTACAGCATGTCACCGACAATAAAGGACACTCTGCCGAAGCCTTCTGCACACCGTTTGCCTCGATAAAACGCGTCCACTCAATGCAGCGATTTCACATGCCAGTTGTCGTGCAGTACTAAGGCGGTACTGTTGTGACCTTACAGCCAAATGACGGTCCTCTCTTCTGAAGTCACACAGTCTCTGCCCCGCCCTGGTCTTCGGAATACAGTTTCGGTGTGTATGAACTGTCGCCACATGCGAGAAACGACAGAACGTTTCAAATTAAAAAATGGTTCAAATGGCTCTGAGTACTATGGGACTTAACATCTGAGGTCATCAGTCCCCTAGACTTAAAACTACTTAAACCTAACTAACCTAAGGATATCACACACATCCATGCCCGAGGCAGGATTTGAACCTGCGACCATAGCAGCAGCCCGGTTTCAGACTGAAGCGCCTAGAACCACTCGGCCACAACGGCAGGCGTTTCACATTAAGCCACAGAGCCAAATCAGTTTGCGACTGTCCTGCTTCATTTCTTTCTGTGGCCCTCCACAGCAGAGAGCCTGGTACAAATGTTCTCTGTGCCATAATGCGCCGTCTGTGACTGTGTACACAGCGACTGTGGATGTGGGGCTACCACGCACACACTACCCCGTTTCATAGGTGGCATGGTTATCCGTTGACTGGAATGCCTACTTCCGTGCAGAACACTACCGTACGGACATCTGGTGGACAGTTAGTATGATTACATCGTGGATTAGACACAGGACGGGGAAACAGGAATTTGTTGTTTTAGTTTTGGACACCAGTGTGTTACAAAAATAAACCGATCGTGTTTCCCTAAGTCATCGCATTAGGCGCGACTTAATGTCAAATCTAGATCAAGTGTTGTATTTATATATTTATGATTTCCGCTATGTTTTCTTTATTAATGCATTAACATGTCCGCGAATAACAGACATGGAAAGCAAAGAAGTGCAGTGTGGACATCACAGCCGCAGATCCAACTCTTTTCGTACACTTTCATACTAAATTTCCTCGTATAATCTTTTTTTTTTTTTTTTACCACCGCCTACAGCCTTTTGACTTCAAAGGTAGTAATCGTAGCTACGAACAACATCTAAACGATAGTTAAAATACTTTACGCAATGTCTCTGCTTTTACGGAAGTTATGGCATCTGTTATTCTGTTCTTGACTTCTTCTATGTCACGAGGTAAAGGGGAAATGAACACATCTTCCTTTACAAACCCCACAAGAGAAAAACGCATAGGGTCATGTGTGGCGATCTTGGAGTCCCAGAATGCGCCCCATCCAGCGATGAGGCAGAGTGTTAGTGAGAAACTGATGTACGGTGTTGTGGCGGAGTTCCATCCTGTTGGAAATGACGTCATCGGAGTCCTCCTGAAGTTGTGGAAAAAGCCAGTTCTGTAGAGTTTGAAGGTGCTCAACGCCTGATGGGGCCCACAAGTCCCCGAGACATTGCCCTGCGTTCTTGGTCTCCAAGATCGCCAGACATAAGCCCGCCATTAACTTCTACAAAGGCAGATACATTTGTTTAAAGATTATGACGAGTTTAGCTATCGTCTAAACGTTGTCCATGTTGCTGCTGGAAGACAATAGAGCGTTTGTAACAACCTAATAAAATCTTTAAGATTTTGTGAGTATTTTCCAATCCATCTCATGTTTGTAGTTTGTCTCAACAATAAATATGGAGTTTTGAAATCAGATACTTCTATTTGAAACATCCTGGATTTAAAGTTTATAGTTAATATTTGAACAATGTGAGGAATAAAATAAAAAGAAAAAAAGGTAGCGGCGAGGATCGAACCCAGGCCAACAACTTGTTAGGTGGTGCACTTGACTATAGTGTGACCGTACCAGTACATAAACTATTGCTCAAAAATCTCTTGTGCTCTAATCGTAAATCTTTAGAGCGCATTTTACTTTTTCCTGCTGTCCATTCAGACGAAATATTCCAGGATCTTCAAAGGGGTAGCATCTACCTGCTTCCACTCACATTGTTTGGGCCAAATTAGTGGGCCCTGTCCCAGGCCCTCCTCTTGTGAGATTGGAATTCTGAATAGGGCTTCCTAACTCTTAAACTCTCATTTTTTTACTGGAAAAGAGCCTTTTTATCAGATCTACAGAAACCGCCATGTTGCTTACACAATACTCTTTACACACACTTTTCAATAAAAATATTGAACTGATCCTGTGAGCAATGTAGCACTCCTAGTGCCGGCAGGGATGACGTCACATCAGAGAATGCACAGTCGGAAACAGATATCTGCGTCCTTTTCTGAGTAGATCGTATTGAGGCTGACCATCATTTCACCACTCGACACTGGGTTTTATTTATCGCAGGGAGAGAGCTACAAAAGAATGTTTTCGTCCTTGTTATCTGAATACCAGCATGCATTCGAAGAGAAATGGCGTAATTTTAGTGCGATTGCCTGCTCTCATTCTAAGAGTAATAGCGTACTTTTGGTGCAATATTTATAGTGTGCTTAGCACATTAGCACGTAATCACCAGCCGCCACTGCAAAATCTGATTCAGTAATTACAACAAAAGTTGTAACTTAGGGAATGTATCAAGAGTATGGCGAACTATGTTGTATCAAAATGTGGTCTCAATCCCTTGTCTACAGAATGTGAATTATGAGGTCTGGCTTAAGCAGACGAGAACGCAGGCTAGAAGTGAGCCTGCTGTTAGAACTCGAGTGTGCCACACGGCTTAAAATGCCTTAAAAATGATGGGGCACAGCAATTAGTCATCCTTTTCTTTCCGGTTTTATTCGGCAAATCTAGATTTCGGCTAGTTCAAATGGTTCTGAGCACTATGGGACTTAACATCTGAAGTCATCAGTCCCCTAGAACTTAGAACTACTTAAACCTAACTAGCCTAAGGACATCACACACATCCATGCCCGAGGCAGAATTCGAGCTTGCGACTGCAGCGCCTAGAACCGCTCGGCATGTTGTACTATGCCAGTCCCCTGTCGTTCGGGCTTGTGTCACAGTTCTTTCAAGACTACCGTACTACAGTCTTGAAAGAACTGTGACAGAAGCTCGAACAACAGGGGACTGACATACTAGAACACGCATTGATACTATGAAATGGTGTATTGATAATGGCTAGGCACTAGCCGAAATCTAGATTTGTCGAATAAAACCTGAAAGAAAAGGGCGACTGATTGTTGTGCTCTAACATTTGTAAGTCGTATCACAATCACTGCGTGCACCCACATTCCTAATGGAAGGTAACCTGACAGTTAAAATGGTTTACAACATTTTGAGGTCCGCAGATGCAAAGTAACTAAAGTTTTGCTTTACGATAAGTTTATGAGTCTTGTGATGTGCCACAGCTTGATTGTTTGCATTTTTGATTAAGCAACTGACGCTAAAATTTGTTTGCATAGTGGCGTAAGACATATTTCTGATAACAATGAATGAGCAAAAAGTTTTAAAGTTTTGTAAGCAGTCTTCAGACGGAAGACCACAACATGAACATGTGATAAGGACTCCCACCAAGACTATTAGGTACAACATTCTACTGTGTCTGAGAGTGGTTGGTTAATCGATATCTCCCAGAGAAGAACCGAGTCATGTTTGTTAGAAAACTGTTTTAACGCGGTTTTTTTAACAAGATAATGTATTTATATTTTTTAGCATCTGAATGTGGTATTGTGCATATGGATCTTTATTTAATCATTTCGCATGATTGCGGAAACAGTATGAGCGCTAATGATCCAGATCTGCTGAACTCGGATCCATCCTGTAATTTACACCATACGTGAACGCTGCACGGGAAGAACAGCTATTAAGCAAGAGCGTCACCAGTGATCCACACCCCATCGGTTAGAATTTTTAATATGTTGTTCACGGCACTTCGTCCTACCACTATACAACAATTTGTGACTGCACGAATTTTTCCCCTAATTTTCCTTCGATGGTTGACTCGTGTTTGTCAACCTTTTTTCCTTTGGGACACACCAACGTACGTTTTAAACTTTCACGATATCCCTACATGTGATTTTTTTTCAGATAGAAAAAAGCAAACACATAAAGTACACAATAATTTTTTAATTGTTATGCGTATAATCACGTTTAATGATGAGCCGTTCCTTGCAATTTGGGCTAATCGAAGAAACGATTTGGCAATGAAATTTTCGTGTTCTAGAGATGTCATCTGCGGAGGATTAGAAGATATCAAAAATCTCGCGACATGATAGACAAATGTGTTCCAAAACGGCGGCTGTAGTGTGAGGCGTCCATTGCGGCGCAGCGTGTACTACGCCAAACTGAGTGTTTCTAGGATCTGGCGGTAGATAGCAGCATGGTACGGCGCTCTAGCAGGAGCGCTGATGTTGGTCTTATACTTGCTAATACTATTGGTTGCAGCCGCTGTTGAGGTCCACATTCTATTGTGTTTACTTGTTTCGATGCCTGTAAGTTGCTGTTTTGGCTTACTTTCGGAGACGCGTTGTACGGAAACAGGTAGGAAATAAAAACGTTTCATATGCCAGCAGATAGATAGCTAGTCTAAGAAACGCATTAAAATTTTGTAATAAATGTTTCCGTTGTCTTGAGACGTTTCCACATTTTCATGTATAACCCCGGCCTGGTAGCGCAGCTCTAATGGTCTGAAGTATAAAAATACGTTAATATTTCATTTCCGGACGATGATAAGATTTAATAAGTCAGAAGAGAAGTAGGTGGGGTACGTCTGAAAAGACAATGACTTTATGCCTTTCATGGCGTTTTAGAAAACACAAAATTTTAGTTAGGATTTCTGCAGAACAGTATAACGTGCTTAGGGCTACTTTACGTAGGGAAATTGATGCTCAAGTGAACATCAGACATACTTCAAATCAACTTCTTGAGAAAGACATGAAAACGGAGTGGATTTGTGAAAGATCTGCATAAATAGCTGATGCCGTATCAAAGAAAGAAGTTAGCACCAAGTTCTAACTAGGGAAAGATGATACCATCTCTCAAATTATTTTACTAACCCATTTCCGAAAAGCGACCTGGAGTTAAGCTAACAAAAACTCCAGTCTACCAGTCTAAAGCGTTCAATGCACTTCAGTAGGCCTTGATGATGCTATTTCGTAATAATGATAATGCATGTACCATTGTCATGCGACAGTATCTGTCACAGTCTTCGTAATCCAGATGTCAGCGTGTCTGGGATACGGAAAATCCCTGTTCTGTCGTTGCAATAGTCAGGTGTGTGTGTGTGTGTGTGTGTGTGTGTGTGTGTGTGTATAACTAGTCCGTAGTTACAAAAAACTAGAGCAATATCCTAGTATGTTAGCAAAAGTTCAGATAGTCCTGTACAAAAATGTCTCACAAATACAAACTTGCGTTTCGCCATAACAGCATAGCTAAACTATTATTAAACGGTAAAGATGAAACGAAACTTTCGGCACAGAGTGGTGTGTACACGAGTAAAATCAGTTGTAAGTTCTGTGGAAAGTATGTGTTGGTCAGTCAGGGAGAGCTTTGGTGGTTGGACTATCAGAACATGAAACTTGAGACATGGAAAGACAGATTCAATTTTTGTGGAACGCCGTTTAACAGAAAATCACCCACATAGCGTATTTTGTTGCGTATTACATACTGTTATGCAGAATTGTTCTCAGGTGACGGTGCGCCTCTGGCAGCACTGCCAAAGCTGCCCCCCATCCCCAAAACGTTTCTGCAGTTTTTTTCCTATAGCGATTTATTACATTTTTATAATTTTGTAACTAAGTTTAATCTGATGAATCGTTATTGAAAAATATTACTTAACTGAACTAGACTGCCTGACAAAAAAGGGAAGATATCGTTTGATGTCAGTAAAAATTCGTACACGTAAACACCATTGGCGGGTATGTGATTATAGTTGCAGTTATCTGTGACAGGTAGACCCACCACCGGACAGCATTAGTGTTGTTTGTGTTTAGTTATGTTATCAGATCTGAAAGGCTGCGCAGGGCGTCTCACCTAGGAGTCGTCAGACGCTTTTTCTATGTTTTTCTTTTCTTTTTTTTTTTTACTGTGCATATCTGCAATTTCGCTTTTGCAATGTGTAGCTGGAGTCAATCAAAGCAAACTCATGTCTTCCGTGTGACGTCCGTTGTCCACGGAAAGCGTTTGTTTCCCGTAACAAACAAAATGATTGTTTAATGCAGAATTTTACGTGCCTGTTTGATAAAGCGGTCCCAGATCAGTCTAGAGCGATATTTATTGTATAGGTACGCATTAACACGGACAGTAGAAGACGATGAATAACCAGTACTATAGCAGCGATTTAGCATCACTTCTGCTTAGCGGTAGCAGTCAGCGCGGGCCAGAGAAGTGCTATTAGCGCTATTACGAATGGACACCTTAAACTCTGCATTAAAAATCTTTTTGTTTGTAGTGGGAAACATACCGACCCTTCAGATTGACACTGAGCGGCACATGAAAAACGTGATGAGTACAGGGTTATTACAAATGATTGAAGCGATTTCACAGCTCTACAATAACTTTATTATTTGAGATATTTTCACAATACTTTGCACACACATACAAAAATTCAAAAAGTTTTTTTAGGCATTCACAAATGTTCGATATGTGCCCCTTTAGTGATTCGGCAGACATCAAGCCGATAATAAAGTTCCTCCCACACTCGGCGCAGCATGTCCCCATCAATGAATTCGAAAGCACGTTGATGCGAGCTCGCAGTTCTGGCACGTTTCTTGGTAGAGGAGGTTTAAACACTGAATCTTTCACATAACCCCACAGAAAGAAATCGCATGGGGTTAAGTCGGGAGAGCGTGGAGGCCATGACATGCATTGCTGATCATGATCTCCACCACGACCGATCCATCGGATTTCCAATCTCCTGTTTAAGAAATGCCGAACATCATGATGGAAGTGCGGTGGAGCACCATCCTGTTGAAAGATGAAGTCGGCGCTGTCGGTCTCCAGTTGTGGCATGAGCCAATTTTCCAGCATGTCCAGATACAAGTGTCCTGTAAGGTTTTTTTCGCAGAAGAAAAAAGGGCCGTAAACTTTAAACCGTGAGATTGCACAAAACACGTTAACTTTTGGTGAATTGCGAATTTGCTGCACGAATGCGTGAGGATTCTCTACCGCCCAGATTCGCACATTGTGTCTGTTCACTTCAAGTTTCGCACTGAACGCATCCTCTTCCATGAGCTGTTGCAACCGCGCCGAAAATTCAAAGCGTTTGACTTTGTCATCGGGTGTCAGGGCTTGTAGCAATTGTAAACGGTAAGGCTTCTGCTTTAGCCTTCTCCGTACGATTTTCCAAACCGTCGGCTGTGGTACGTTTAGCTCCCTACTTGCTTTATTCGTAGACTTCCGCGGGCTACGCGTGAAACTTGCCCGCAGGGATTCAACCGTTTCTTCGCTCACTGCAGGCCGACCCGTTGATTTCCCCTTACAGAGGCATCCAGAAGCTTTAAACTGCGCATACCATCGCCGAATGGAGTTAGCAGTTGGTGGATCTTTGTTGAACTTCGTCCTGAAGTGTCGTTGCACTGTTATGACTGACTGATGTGAGTGCATTTCAAGCACGACATACGATTTCTCGGCTCCTGTCGCCATTTTGTCTCACTGCGCTCTCGAGCGCTCTGACGGCAGAAACCTGATGTGCGGCTTCAGCCGAACAAAACTTTGAGTTTTTCTACGTATCTGTAGTGTGTCGTGACCATATGTCAATGAATGGAGCTACAGTGAATTTATGAAATCGCTTCAATCATTTGTAATAGCCCTGTAATATTTCTTTTGGGCTGTCTCCAGCTGCATATTACTAAAGAGGAACTGCAGGTATCTCTGGAAACACCAGAGAAAAATCCGCTGACGAATCTTTGGAGAGAGACGCGGTATAAGGGGAGCGAATAGCGTCAGTGTGAAGAACACGGAGCTGCTATTTGCCCGGCTGGACGAATCGTGCAATATCCAGATTTGCAGGGCATTCGGATGCGACAGGGGGATGATGTTGGACAGCTGGGAAGACGTACTCGTTGTCAAGGTTTCGGTCGACCGTCTGATCACCACATGAGGTTCAAAAATGGTTCAAATGGTTCTGAGCACTATGGGTGCTGCTGAGGTCATCAGTTCCCTAGAACTTAGAACTACTTAAACCTAACTAACCTAAGGACATCACACACATCCATGCCCGAGCCAGGATTCGAACCTGCGACCGTAGCGGTCGCGCGGCTCCAGACTGTAGCGCCCAGAACCGCTCGGCCACTCTGGCCGGCTCCACCACATGAGGTGGTCGCCGTATTATGCACGTAGCACATCGTACCCCTTCACATTTGCCACCCATAACTGCAACATTCTGTGTGATACAACAACATTCGTCAGAGACTAGAAGCAGACGGACTAGGGAATTACCATCGCATGCGTGGCGATTAGAGTGGAGACGTGAGCTCGGAGTGTGGACTGTTAATGAATGGCGTCGCATTTCGTTCAGCGATGAATGGCAGTTCTGCACTATCCCGGATGTTTTGGCGAGACTTAGTTGTGTAACTCCTGGCGTCGGCGTGTGTGGAGCAATCAGCTGTGACTTCAGGTCACGGTTAGCAGTGACAGAGGGAACTCTGACAGCACAATGGGCGTCACGGACATTCTGCGTCGTCATGCGTTGCCTCTCCTGCGGCAGCATATGGTGCCATTTTTCAAGAGAACAACGCACGTCCACACAGGGCCCGTGTGTCTATGAACTGCCTGCGTGAAGTTAAGTAGTCCATCCCAGTTGTGCCGATTTTCGGCACATTGTGTTACGGCCGCGAGTTCAAGGTTGATATTGGCCTCGCCAGAGATATTGGGGCGCGGAGTTGGCT